>NC_134598.1:4117345-8917345 GCF_037038515.1 Microtus pennsylvanicus | reverse complement strand
AAAAGGTGTACACCACCACCACTGCCGGGTTCAGAATAATACTCTTTAAAACATCTAATACCTCCTTAGCTATGGGGCTGTGACCTTCGGCATTGGGGCCATATGCTTTTTGGACTTCCCAGGTATGACAGGAACTCAGAGATGTGGAAGTTTGGGCATATACAGGCAGGCTGCATCCATCCGGAGATCTCAGAGGAGCCTGGTTGGAAAGAGACTGTGCCTTGAATTTTTGGGAATGCTGGATGATTCCTGGTCAGGACCTAGGCTAAGTATGGTCTGGGGGGGGCAGTCCTTCCTGGGACTATTGGTTCATCCTAGGATCTCTGGGTTGGCTCTGTTCCTGTGGTGGGAGGACAACACTGAGACGGACTGGTGAGATTTCCTTCTGGTCCTCTCCAGCCTTGGCCCTGAGATCCAAGTCTCTGAGCTTGTCTGGTTGGATTCTCCCCACCCCCCTGCCTTTTTGTCCCAGCATCACCCATTAGTCAGACCCTGGGAAAGAGGTCTGGTGGGGCTCATACTTGGGGAGGTTGTCAAATGTGCTAGTTGTTACTAAACACTGTAAATGGAGGTTCAGGGTGCTGGGGCCTGGGCAGGCTAAAGGGTGTGCTGTTCAGAAGGTCCCAAAGTACCTCCCCCATATACACACACACCAGCTGGGAGGGAGGAATGTCTCTATGGAGTCAGAGGGGAGCCTGGACTGGGTCCTGGGCCAGCTTTCCCCTCTCCTGGGCCTCTCCGCTCTGGGGAAGTTGCATGCTCTCTTCCACTCAGAGGCAGCTTGGGAAAGAGCAGGGGCCCTTTCAGGGAAGCAGGCCTGAGACACTGTGAAAGCCCGATTCTTAGCTTCAGCTACAGCTCCAGGCCTGAGCCCCAATCCATTTTCCATTCTGTTATGAACATCAACGCTTTCTCAAAGGTTGTTTAGGGGAAACGCAGAGAGAGTCTCAGAGCTTTGCTGCTTTAGGGACCCCGGAGACTAGTTAGTACAGCACCCCTGTTTTACTGGAAGGCTAATTTATTTATTTATTTTTTTGGATGGAAGGCTAATTTAAAACAGTTGGGTTTGGCAGGACCTAGGCTGCCTTTTTCTGCCTGCCGAGGCTCCATTTCCTAAAAGAGACAGTGTCCATGGTGAGCTGGTCTCACCCATTTGCTGACGCCCTCTTTGGTGCCTTTGAGAAAAGGCCTCGGAGGTTCCTTTCAAAGGTAACAGTTTGTCGTTTCCAGAGTGTTTTCGGTCCAGGGCCTTAATTTATTTGTTCGTTTAAAATCTTGGCTCGCTGCAGGACTTCCTCTGAGCGCCACCATGCTGTGCCTGAAATGGGAAGAGGGGAGCTTGAGATAGAAAAAAGATCTGAACAAGGCAGAGGAGGACGGGCAGGTACAGCGGACAAACTCACAGTCACCAGGGATGGTGGAGCCCCTTCAGTAAGCAGCAGAAGAGGCCAGGCAATCCAGGAGGTATCTGTGCAGTGCCAAGGGGGCCAGCACCTTAGAGATGGGGTACAGTCGAGCTGTTTTAGTTAGGTGGCACTGGTTCCTCAAAGAGGGCTCTAAGTTGGGCAAATCCTAGGCTGAAGAAGCTTTGGAAGAGTCCTGCAAGCTGGGTGGGTGTACCAAGAGGGGATCGCAGGGGTGGCGTGGGGAAGAAGGGCTTAGGTTGGGTAGAAAACACAGCAGGTAGGGGAGAGCCAAGTGGGACCTGAACTGAATTATAATTTGCTGGCTTTATCGTTTTGGGGGAGTGGCTCAGGAGGCTGCCAACTTTGATCTCACTTTTTGGACAGATCTTTAGGTTACTTCTTATAGCCACCGCCCAAACCCTAGAGAGTTAGAACCTTCTAGAAGCGGTTCTTGGCGAGAAACCGTGAGGCAATCACGGCAGGGGTGGGGGCAGCACCTGCTGGGGGTGGTCTGGGAGGGGACAGGCGTGCTAGCAAGGACAGAAAGGCCTTTCTTTGCCATTTCCGGTGAGACAGGATTCAGACTCAGGGAGCGGCTGTTCTTACTTTGCGCCCCCACTACCCCAGTGCTTTGCCAAGCACACACTAAATACCCCAGTAACTGGATGAATGGTCTTAGTATGTGAACACAGTATGAGCCTCTAGAATTTTCTAGAATAGTGTTAACCTACAGTGTTTTTCTTTAGGGTTTGAAGAGAAACGGAAAACATTTGGTCTCCAGGATGGGCCTTCTCTCTGTGGTGTGTCAGGACCCCGGGTGACTCCCTGAGCTCAGCATGACAAAGACCTTTCATGGGACACAGCAAGGGGGTCCAGAGAATGGCCCAGCTGGCCCTTAGCGCTTAGAGTGGGCTCTGCTGACCTAGGCTGGAGTCTGAGGTCATGGTTCCGTGGTTCGTTGATAAGTTACCAACTTGTTCACGAGGATCAAGTTTTTCCTACACCTCATCTATCCCCTGAAGTGGAAAATTAAATAGAATCTATACCAGTGGTTCTTGAGCTGTGAGTTGCGACCTATGGGGGTCAAGCGATTCTTTCACAGGGGTCGCCAAAGACCTTGGGAAACACAGATATTTACATTATGATTCATAATAGTAGCAAAAACACAGTTATGAAGTAGCAACAGAAATATCTTTATGGTTGGGGGTCACCGCAACCCGAGGAACTGTATTAAAGGGGACACAGTGTTAGGAAGCACTGATCTTTTTTTTTTTTTTTTAAGACTTCTGACAACACTTAATTTTATTCCTATCATGACTGAACACAGTCTCTGAGAGGCTGAGGTGCCTGTCTGGTCTTGGTTACTTTGTGAAGACCACGACAATCTTTCTGGGAGTCCATCTTTGTAGTTTCTGGGAAGGATGAGGTGCTCAGAGACCCCCCATCTCTCCCCCCTCACTTCTCTTGGGCTTGGTTTTGGAAGATCCCACTTGCAAGTGAGGCCTTGCCCACCCCTTTCCAGGGAGGAGTGACGCCTTACCAAACTTGCCAAACTTGCGCGTGGGTGTAGGCGGAGCCACCACCTCTCTTTTGAAAACACCCCTTTCGGTCCTCAGGACCTCTTCTTTGGTTCTGTCTGAAAGGGTCACATCAGGGTTCTGTTTTCTCCCTGAAAGCTGGTGACCTGCACACTGCCCCTCTCAGCTGCGGGGATGGGAACGGCCGACTTTCATCAAGTCCTATCCCAAACAGATTATTTCCCCAAATGCTCTCCCTTCCTGCTGGGTGTTTTGGGACACAGAAGCCAGTGTGTGGGGCCCGGGATTTCCTTTTTCTGGGAGAAGTTGGGAACAGCCTGGGTGTCTCAAGCCACAGTTTGGCCTGATGGGGGCAGGCCAAGTTGGCTGGAGCAGGGGGTGGGGCAGGGGTGGGGTGGGGACCTGAACGGACCTGGATAGCTTTGTGCAACCTCAGTGGCGGGTCGCGGAAGCAGGGGCAGTGCCCGGGATCTGCACTTCCAAACCATAACAGCCCTGAGGCTGTCTGGAGACCAAACTCCACGGCCCACTTAGGGGCTGCCACCGCCTGCCCGAGAGGCCCCCAGTGCCCCGCCCGTACCCCGCGCCCAGCAGCCCAGCTCCGGCCGCGCCCCAGCCCTCTGGGACAGGCTCACAGGCGACGGGGCGGGGGCCGGGGAGGAGGCAACGTTCCTGCAAATCACATGATTTTCCCGCTTATATAAATCACAGCTTGTTTTTCCGAGCTGGCTGCAGACTTAAAGGTGCAGTGTCTTCTTTCTCTCCCAAGGGCAGGGGCTACCCTGGGTGCCTTTGACCAGGGACCAGCTGGGCGGGAGTGACTTCAGCTAGAGACATATTGTGGTTCAGGGTTTAGACTTGACTCTTCCTCCATAGTTGGGTCATTTCCTTGTGCTGAAGACCAAAGAAAGGCAAGGAAACATTATCACCAAGTCAGAAACCCTCAAGGGACTGGAAGGGACTGGGGCCGCCTTTCAGAGGTGGGTCAGCAGTCTCCGTGGACAATCAGTGTCCAGAGTAATCAGGTGCCTGATTGGGAGCCTGAGCTGAGAACTGCTAGGAGGAAACAGGCCTGTGTGAGAATTCTGGAAGTCAGGTTCTAAAGCAGGTGCTTACTATTCTGGTCAGCGTTGGCTGTTTTGAGGCCAGTGCATGTGGTAAGAGAAACCCGTCTTCGTGTATATCCAGCCTCTACTGTCTACCTCCTAGGCACTGTGGGGAGAAACAATCACTACACAAGTGCTTTTAGGATTTTTGTGATGGGGTGTGCAGACAGAGGCAGGCACTGGATCAAGTGGCCTAGGCAGTTTCAATGCCTGTTCCGGGCTAAGCAGACAGAATCATTGGCAGCGCATGATTACTGGGGATGAATAGTTTGTATAATGAGCCCGGCAGGCTTTAGGAGGTGGGCATCTCCCGGAGGCCTTGGCTGCAGGTGTACATAAGCAAAAGGCAGGAGGGGGACAGCCTGCAGTTGATGGGGTACCACAGTGGGGAGGGGGTGGAGGAGCATGGTGTTGGGGGATTCATAGAGTGGGTATCTTTTTGTCACATTGAGGAATTAGGAAGCATGATTTGAGGGCTGGAACTCTGCAGGGTGGCCACTCCAGAATGCTGCAAGTGTGTGGGCTGAGCATGAGGCAGAGGGAGCAACAGGCTCATCCCCAGCCAAGTGGGAATGCAGGTCACCACAATTTGAGGACCAGCAACCCCACAGCAATGTGTATGGTATATGGGAGGTGCCTGGGGAGGGTGGACAGAGGCCACCGTCCTCAGTACTGGGATGCTAGGAGAAAAAGTACCAACCATGAGGTGCAGGTGCTGTTTAGAAGAAAGAATGAAGGTGATTGAGGGGTTGTGTATTTGATGGTGGGGGGCGGGGGGGTGGGGGTGAGAGTGGGGGGGTGAGGGTGGGGGGGGTGGAGAAGTTACTCCAAGTGATGCTGACTATTAGTGGGAGGTGGAGAGAGAGGGACAACTACAGAGAGGATGTGGGCGAGGGGGAAACACATCTTTAGGTGGTGTTTTTTCTGGACACTGGGCCCAAACAGGAATACCCGGGGGCCTGGAAGCCAGGGAAGAGAATCTGCGTAGAAGAAAGAAGCCATAGGGTTCATAGGATGAGGACATGCTGCACACCTTCTGGGGAGCCAGCAGAGGAGAGAGAGTGAGGCTGGGGAGCACCCAGGATGGCAAGACTGTGAGGGCCTGTGCTCTTGGAGGTAGGCCAGGAGGCGAGCGGGCTGCTGTCTGCCAAGTTCTTTCTTCTTTCTGAACCGGAGTGGGAGTGACGTCATCTGGAGAATGAGGCTTGGATGAAGTGATTGACGCCAATCATTTCCTCTCCCAGGCTTCCATCCTACTTGCCACAGCCCTGCTGGGAAGAAGTGTCCTCCCCATCATCCATCCGCAGCTTCTACTTAAAAAAAAAATAGAAAATTAATTTTATTGCTGTGGGTGTTTTGCCTGCTTGTGTGTCTGTGTATCGTGTACCCATGATGCCAGGGGAGGCTGGAGAGGTTTTCAGACCCTTAGAACTAGAGTTACAGAGGTGATGAGCTGTCCTGAGGGTGCTGGGAACTGAGCAGGGCTCTCTGGAAGAGCAGCCGGGGCACTAACAGAGGAGTCCTCTCTCCAGCCCGCAGCCTCCTCTTCAGCGACAGCCTCCGGACTTCAGCTACCCTCGGTTTAACCACAACTGCACCCCACGCCGATTTTCTTTTATCTCTCTCCTCTTCCTCCTCCTCATTCCCTCCCCCTTCTTCTGGAAGAGATGCAAAGATTGCCTGTCTGACGAACTGAACTGGAAATGCCCTCTGTTAGAAAGGAAGGAAACCATAAACTTGTTTCCTGAGGGCCTCCTTGTGAAGATAATTGTTGCTTCATTCCACTCCTCCGGCTTTGCAAGGTTCAGGAGAGCAGGTGTCTTCAGGTGTTCCACATAAAAAGGGAGAATGTTGTCACTATTGTGTCGAAGAGCATCATGCCTATCGGCCTTTACTCTTGGAAGTTTTATGTAGTCGTCATAAGCCATGCATTCTGGCTTCAGTGGGGTGGGTACAATCTGGGTTACAAGTACTTGTCCTTGCTTCTACTCCTGGCCTGGGGCCAGCTGGAGAAATGGGGCTTGACTCTTGGGGTCATTTAGCACGCAGAGAGCCCTTGGCTCCGAATGTAGCTTTTCTTCTTTGCCTTTCAGCCACAACTTGCTGACTGTGATTCCTGAGCTCCACCATTCCTTATTGTGCCCGTGCTGTGAGCCAAGCATTGCTCTGGCTGCTGCGGTGCCAGCAGTTCCGTCTCCTAGGTTGCAGTGGGGTGGACCCTGAACCAGCCAAGCAGGGCCAGCAGCAACAGGCGGGAGGCCAGTCTCGGCTTGGTAAAATGAACAGCAGGCCCCGCAGCACTGGAGCCCCGGACCTACCCTGGCTGGCCCCCTTCGTGAATGTGTTTTGGGCCCCCATTTTCTGTTTAAATAAATTTTGTTAAAAAAAAATGAACTTCTTAGTTGTAGTGGTGGTGGTTGTGCACGCCATTAAACTCATCAGGATTAAAGGTCAGTGAGTTCAAGGTCAGCCTGGTTTTCAGAAAGAGTTCCAGGACACCAGGACAATTACACAGAGAAACCCTGTCTCAGAAAAACAGCCAAACAAAACAAAACATTGGTTTTGCGAGGCAGGGTTTCTCTGTAGCTTTGGAGCCTGTCCTGGAACTAGCTCTTGTAGACCAGGCTGGTCTCGAACTCACAGAGATCCGCTTGCCTCTGCCTCTCGAGTGCTGGAATTAAAGACGTGTGCCCCTGCACCCGGTTCATTTCTTTATGAAATGGAACACTCTGTGCTGCCGCCTGGGGGCTCTGAACTTCCTTCAGTAAGTGCTTGATCTGCCTGACTCAGCTTCCCAAACCGCTGAGAGTAGCCACACACCACGGTGTCTAGCTTATATAGATGCTGTTCTGCATTACGCATGACACATTCTTAGTCTGAATATGTCATGAATGAAGACATGGGCTCAGCAGTTAGGAATCCTTGCTGCTCTTCTCGAGGCCCAGAAGCCAGGAAGGGTGGCTTGCTGCCACCCGTACTCCAGCTCTAGGGAATCTGACACCCTCTTCCCGCTGAAGTCTGAAGGAACCCACACATGTGTGCAAACTTGCAGATATACGTGTGTACACATAAATAAAAAACTTTTAAAGAATGAATAAAAACATCTTGAAAGGCCACATTGTTAACCCTAAACGTCCCTCTAACTGATCATCTCTCCCCCAGATGCCTGGATCCTGACTTTATCTTTCTGATGCAATGTTTCAGAGGTCTTTGCTGTGTGAGTTTCTCTGAAACATGCATCTTTTCTTTTAAGATTTATTTATATATTATGTATACAATGGTCTGCCTGCATGTGTCCCTGCAGACAGAAGTTGGCACCAGATCTTATTACCAATGGTTGTGAGCCTCCATACGGTTGCTGGGAATTGAACTCAGGACCTCTGGAAGAGCAGTCAATGCTCTTAACCACTGAGCCATCTCTCCAGCCCAACATGCATCTTTTCTTGTGCATTTCTGAGAGTTTCTGTGTTGATAGCTTTGCAGAGCCAACTGACTCTCACTGCAAATTATCTGAATAGACCACAACTTAAGTATCCATTTTCTGGTCATTGCACCTTAAAGTTGGTCCAGTTCCCCCCACCCCTGCCCTTTGCAAAGACTGGGAATGCCCCTCAAACGTCTCTTGATGCACTTATGTAGGTTCTCTTAGGATCTCCTAACAGGGGCAGAACTGCTGCTTCATAGAAGTTGGAATTCTCCCATGATTCTAGAATTATTCTTCAAAGTGGTTGCTCAGCCAGGTGGTGATGGCACACACTGTTAGTACCAGCACCTGGAAGGCAGAGGCAGGTGGATCTCTGTGAGTTTGAGGCCAACCTGGTCTACAGAGTGAGTTCCAGGACAACCTCCAAAGCTACAGAGAAACACTGTTTTGAAAAACCAAAACCAAAAAAAAAGGGGGGGGGAGGGTTGTTCAAGTCGACACCCTTACCTGCAGTGACAGCTAGAGATGCTGTCAGAACTCACACTCTTGGTGACTTCGTGTGGCAAGGGCTTTCTTGTGGTTTTGATTCTGTTTCTCTGATGACTCATGTGAATGCAGGTTTCTCTTATCTCTTCTGAGAATTGCTTTTATCCACGTTTCTCCTGTTAGAATGCTTTGGGGTTGGAGACTTAGCTCAGTAGTAGGCACTTGCCCAGCTAGCGAGTGCCAGGTCCCAGTTTTAGTCCTTCGCTGGGTCAGGGTGGTTAGGGATTACAGAAAGTCAACAACAAAACGAAACAAAGAATCAAAATAAGGCAACTGTTGGAAAGAAGTAATGTTTATTCTTTCCTGAATGAGTTATTGGACAATTAGTGTTTCACAGGCATCTCTTCCTTCTATTTTCCTCCGTGGGTGCGCGGGTGCCTGCGTGCGTGCGTGCGTGCATGCGTGTGTGTGCGGGCGTGCATGCGTGTGTGTGCGTGCGTGCGAGTGTGTGTGTGTGTTTGTGGTGCTGTGGAGCCAACCGAGAGACTCAACACAAGCCAGACAAGCACTCTGACATGGAGCTATGTCTTCCTTCTCTTTCTCCCAGGGATTGAACCTCAGGACTTACAGATGCTACGGAGTCAGCAGTCTGTCACTGAGTATACCCCTAGTCATCTTCTTACTTTAAAAATACTGGGGGCGGGCTGGAGAGATGGCTCAGAGGTTAAGAGCATTGCTTGTTCTTCCAAAGGTCCTGAGTTCAATTCCCAGCAACCACATGGTGGCTCACAACCATCTGTAATGGGGTCTGGTGCCCTCTTCTGGCCTGCAGGCATACACACAGACAGAATATTGTATACGTAATAAATAAATAAATAAATATAAAAAAAAGCTTTAAAAAATACTGGGGGCTCGGTCTCTCTAAGTCACCCAGGCTGGTTTGAACTCACTCTGTAGCCCAGGCAGGCCTTGAATGGGGATCACAAGCCTTTGCTCCCAGGCCTGGTTTTTCACTGGTTTTTCAGTATTGGCTGATAGAGGTTGACTTAATGAAGTTGAATTTTTCTTTTTTACATTTATTTATTTGTATGTGTGACAGCAACTTGGAGCAGTTGGTTCTTTCCACCTATCATATGGGTCCCCACTATTGAACTCAGGTGGTCAAGGGAGGCAGCTAGTGCCTTTACCAGCTGAGCATCTTCCTGGCTCTTGGTGTCTTTTTTTCTTTCCAGGCGGGGTTCTTATGCAGGCCAGGCCAGCTTCAAACTGTAGCTGTAGCTGAGATGATGTTGAGCTCCTGCTCTTTCTATTGTGACTCCTGAGCTGTACCAAGCCTGTACCGCCATACCCAGTCTATACAGCGTTAGGGCTGGAACCCAGGCCTTTGAGACTGGTGGGCAAGCAAGCTGCTGCCTGAGCTCAGCCCTGTGTTTAAAGTTCTGATGCTGCGAATTGCTCAGATCACCCTTCTGACTGTGGTGTACAAGGGTGGTTGATTCTCCACACTCCTGTCGACCCTTGGCATTGTCGATTTTGATTTTTGTTAATCTGGTAGATGAAATGGTGTCTCATTGTTTTGCTATGTCTTCACGACTGAGCCTGATTATACTTTTGCAGGCTGTTTGCCTTTTATGTTTCTTTTTCTTTTCCTATCGTTCATTAATTTCCCTAACTGATTTATAAAAGTTTCCTGGATATTAATAAAATGTATTGGGGCTGAATATGTAGCTCCGTTGGTAGGGCATGGGTGGAGCTCAGGGTGCCATCCCCAGTATCGAGTAAAACAGACATGGTGTCCTGTGACTGCACGTAGGAGGTGGAAGCAGAAGACTCAGGAGTTCCAATTCACCTTCTGCTACATAGCGAGTTCAAGGCTAGGGTGGGTTCCATGAGATCTTCTCTCAACAACATGCACAAACCCCAAATAAAATAAAGAAAAGGCATATATCAAATTATTATTATTATTATTGCCATTATGGTCATGTTGTACATAGACCCTCAGCTGCAGCCCATGAATGCACAATAGGATTAGAAAAACCTCGAGGACCACAACACATTTACACTCCTGGCCATTGAGCCCTTGCCCACCCTGAACAATGTGCTCCCCTGCAAAGGCTGTAACCCAGACTGTGCGGGCACAGCAGGAGCAGAAGCAGGGTTGCTCTGTGTAGTAGGAACAGCTAAGGCAGGGAGAGTGTGTGCACTGAAGACATCAGTCTCAGCCCAAAGACTTTATAGAAATGCCGACGGGAGGGAAAGTTCAGACTTGAGTGCTGGGAATGCAATCTGCATTCTTATTTCTGTCATTTTTACTTTTACTCTTTCCCCCTGCCTCAGACAGGGTTTCTCTGTGTAACAATGCTGGCTGTCCTAGAACTAGCTTCATAAGCCAGGCTGGCCTTGAACTCACAGAGATCTGCCTGCCTCTGCCTCCCTAGTGCTGGGATTAAAGGCGTGCGCCACCCCCGCCAGCCAGACTTCATTCTCGTTTTTAGTGCAGTGTTATCTGGTTAAACCTCATGAGTCTTGGGTAGCTTGGAAGGAGGACAGCTGTGCTGTTCTGAGGGTCCAGTGTGCACCTGGCGCACACCTTACCGGCAGGAGCTGGGAGAACAGGAAGTAGAGGCTTATGGTTGTAAGTGATTAAGCGGAGACTCCTCACCCTCCAGCCCTGCTCATTCCAGTACATGGTATGTCTACGATAATTAAGTTGTATCAGGGGAGGGTTTGGCTTTCATAAAGATTTATCAGGAAGGTCTTCTAACAAGATGCAATTAGGACACATTTAAACAGATTGCTATCTCAGCAGTGAAAAATTTCATTTCTATGTTTTAATGTCAGTAATTGGCATAAGTGGTCCTTCTTAGAGAACACAGGTAAATGAGCAGTAATTAGAATTGGGCTCTATTGAAAAAATAAAAAGAAATAGTCTTAATAATCCTGCTTATGTGTGGATGCTCAGCATAGAGGCCAAGCAAAATTCCATTCCCCGTCTCTTGCATTTGCAGACCTGGATGACAATAAACTTTCTCTTTGCTTGTCTAGTCATTCGATAACTACCTTCCTAAGTATGTGTTTTGTTTAGAACCGAGAAAGAGGTGAATAAACCACCCATGGACTGCCATCATGGAGCAGAAAGAGAGAAAATAGACCCATGGACTGCCATCATGGAGTTTTTAGTTCAGGAGAATAAAAGTCAATACATAAGGTAATAAGTAAAATATTTAAGCACTTGCACAGACACCGGGAAGTGCTGTGATAGGGCAATAGAGGGACAGATTTTAGTTGGTGTGGAGCAGTTAGGCAAGGTCCTATATATTTTGTGCATAACTAGGCACTAACATTTAATTTTTAAAAAAGATTTATTTATTTATTACATATACAATGTTCTGCCTGCATGTATGCACACCAGAAGAGGGCACCAGATCTCATTACAGATGGTTGTGAGCCACCATGTGGGTGCTGGGAATTGAACTCAGGACCTTTGGAAGAGCAGACAGTGCTCTTAACCTCTGAGCCACCTCTCCAGCCCAGGATTTAATTACTTAAAAAAATTTTGAGACAGTGTTTTATATAGCTCACTTTGTCCTCAAACTTTTAATATAACAAAGGATAACATTTGTCTTTCTTCTTCCTTTTAAAAAAGATTTCATTATTTTTAGTATGTGTAAATATGCTTATCTCTGTGTGTATGTGCACACATGTGTGGGTGCAGTGCCCAAGGAAGCCAGAAGAGGGCACCAGATCACCTGGCTCTGGAGTTACAGGTGTTGTGAACCACCTGACATAGGTACTGGGAACTGAACTCAGGTCCTCTGGAAGAACACTATGCGCTGTTAGCTGCAGAGTGAGCTCTTCAGCCCCCACTGCATTTCCCATCTTCCTGCCTCTGCCTCCCAAATGCCGGAGCTACAGATAGGTGTGCAGATGTTTATGTGCTGTTGTGCACATTAGAAAAGTGCCCTACTAACTGAGCTACGTTCTCTTACCTATTCTTTTCTTTTCTTTTTCTTTTTGGTTAAAATACTTCCTATAATCAGCCCCTGTGTGAACGGCTTTCTATCAGAAGAAAGAGAGTGTCAGTATAGGTAGAAGGAAAGAATAGGCTGGTCATGGTTCTTCCTCCCCCAATCTGCTCTGGAGCTTAGGCTGGCCCGGAATTCTAGAGCGGCTGCCTCTGCATTCCCAGTACTGGGATCACAGGTGTGCACCCCCACACCTGGCTCTTTTCAGATATTTGTATTTGTTATTTTGAAAATCAAAACACCATGAACACACCTAAAATAGGAACATTGATTCTCCGGGTCTACGCAAATCCTTTGTCTGCGCTCATTTCCCGTCCCTTTCCTCCAGTGTTTGAACCGTTCCTAATGATGCCCCTTTCTCTTCCCACATTTGCTCTTCACGAGCAGAGCAGAAACTTAAAGGCATTTGATCAGCGGTGGGAGAGGTGTCAGGTCACAAAGTGAGCAGAGAATAAAAGAAAATCAGCGTAGCCCTGTCTAGAACCAGGGTTGAGACGCTGTCTTCCTTAAGCTGGTATTTGGGTCCACCTGGTGGCCGCAAGAGTCTTAACACAAACAAGGCCTCTTTGTTTCCCCCTCGTGGCAAGAGCTGGGAAGGCATCCTGGGAATCCCTTGCTCTTAGAACCACAGACTCAGACCAAGAAGTGCAGTTCCTTAACGTCCATAAAGCAGACGGAGCTCAAAGCTGAGCCAAGCAGTGTCTCCGCAGGCCTGATATCTTCAGATTCTGCCTGCCGGTCATGGGAGACTTAAGATAATCCTAAATATGAAAATTCAATGCGGAGTGGAGCTGGGTGGGAAATATATTGCATTGTCTCACAGAAGAAATAAGGTTTGGAAGGTAGCTCAGCCATAGTCTCTGCTTGGCTCCTGCAAGACCCTGCATCTGACCACAAACACTGCAAAACAAAAGCGAAAGCAAGTCAAAAGGTAATACGAAGACAAAAGAAACAATTTTGATCCTGAATGACAGCCTTTCAGAGATGGAGCCTGTGGATATTGTTACAGATGGTTATTAGCTGTCCTACAGGTGCTGGGAACCAAACTCCGGTCCTAACCACTGAGCCATCTCTCCAGCCTTTCTCTTTTTTTGAGACACAATCTCACTCCAAAATCCATACAAGCTAGGAACTCACCATGTTACCCAGATTGGCCTCCAACCCCCAGTAGCTAAGGATGACCTTGAACTTAGAATCTTTGAATCTTCCCACCTCCTGATCACTGGCACTGTCTCACCACCATACCTGGTTTATGTGGTGCTGGGCCAGTGTGCTATGTCACCAGTCCCGGGTTTGGATTTGAGAGAATTAGTCAGCAGGTTAAGCTTATGTCTCAGCAAACAAGGCAGTGACATGGGAACACCGAGGAAAGAAGCCCCTGAGGACTGCTGGGGAGATGGGGTGTGGGAAGAGTCTAGAGTCACCCAGGGTTCTGGATGGGCTGTTGGAGGAGCAGGGTGGGGAAGAAGGGGTGCCTTGGAGCCTGGAGTGTATGTCAGGCAGACATCTGAGTAACGGGGTCGGGGCTTAGCTTCACTGAGTGAAAGCATCATAGAAGAGTATGGAGGACTGGGCAGGGCGTTGAAGATGAACTCTGGTGGGTAAGGGGCTGGGGGGCAGTGTGCAGAAGGATCCTGGAGAAGACAGAGGGGACACTAGTCAGCTGTGGGGTGTGCCCTGCAGGATAAGGGAAGGGGTCAGCAAACTCTGTGAGTGCCATCTCTAGAGGAATCAGAGCTCTGGCCTCGAACTCACAGAGATCCGCCTGCCCCTGCCTCCCAAGTGCGGGATTAAAGGCATGTACCACCCCCTCCCAGGGAGGTAGTTTCTTTTTCTTTATTTATTTGTGCATGTGTATGTGTGAGAGTGTGTGTGTGTATGCATGAGTGTATGCCTGTGTGTTTGCAGAGGCCAGAGGAGGCACCGTATACTAGGGAAGTAGAGTTCTATGCAGTTAAGGGATTCCTGACTTGGTATATAGGTGCTGGGACAGGGACTCAAGTTATCAGGCTTGGTGGCATTAGTGCTGGGCTGTCTTGTTGGCCCCATTGTTACTATTTTCAAAGAAAAAGCAAGGCAGAGAGATTGAAATCATTGCCTGTCCTGAGGAACAGAAGTGGTGTGCTCCTGGACCCAGGCCTGTGGACTTTGTAGGGGAGCTGGGGGTGGGGTGGGGGTGGGGCGGGAGTGGGACTTGAATACCTAGTGATGGAAAGGCTGAGATGGCTGCTGAGAACAAGCATTTGTTTAATCCTTTTCCTGATGGTTGCCGTGAGTGCCTGAGAGTTAACCACCTGCCTCTCCTTCCCCTACCTTGGAATAGAGCACACAGCACACCTGTTGGTAGGAAGGGGTAACAGAGTAGTAGCCCCCTTTTAATTTTAATCCTAAGGATCTGAGACAACGTTAGGTCAGACTTGGCAGAAGGAATTAAGACTGTGAACTTGAAAACAGGGAGCTTATCCTGGATTATCCGGAGAGGCCTGTGTTATCACGCCAGGCTGTAAGAGGATGAGCTAAGGATGTAAGACCGGAGGAGGAGGAGACACCCACTCCTGAGCTGGTCTTGAGCTCTAGTTTTTTGACAGTCTCTATGTATGTAGCCCTGGCAGTCCTGGAACTCTCTCTGTAGACCAGGCTGGTCTCAAACAGGTGTGAACCATCATACCTGGTACAACCAGTGCTCTTAACCATGAAGCCATCTCTCTGACCATCTTGAACTTTGATTCTAAGGAAGAAGGATGGGCCTCCTCAGCTTCTGGGAGCAGCTGATGATTCCAGGGAGGAACTGAGGCATCTGTCCCTTGAGGATGTAAGTCCTGTCGGCAGTCTGAAAGAGCGACAGCCCGATCCTCCTCTAGAATCCTCAGGAAGGCTGACTTTGCTGACCCACACCGTGACTCCAGCCTGGTGAGGCTGTGGTACTCGGTTAGCATAGCACTAGAAATACAGAGAGCTGGCCACTGCTCAATGTAGAACAGCTCAGAACCCTATGGAAGACTTACTAGGGTTCATATACCAGGGAGAGGAGACAGAAGGGACCTGGATAATGGGTACCAGGGCCAGGGATGCTGGAAAGAAATAATGGGTACCAGGACAAGGGATGCTGGAGGGGGATAATGGGTACCAGGACAAGGGATGCTGGAGGGGGATAATGGGTACCAGGACAAGGGATGCTGGAAGGGGAAAATGGGTACCAGGGCCAGGGATGCTGGAAGGGGATAATGGGTACCAGGGCCAGGGATGCTGGAAGGAATAGGTTCTAGTTGTCTGCAGCATACGGGGTTCCAAATAAGCTCATATATTTTATGAATAAATGGAAAACAGGAACTTGAAGGCTTCAAACCAAAGTGAGGTTAAAGGAAGGGAAGCGTTGCTTGCTTGCCCTGTGGTATCAGACCCTGCATTCGTGTATTGAATTATCACACTGTACCCTCTGCATATGCACAATTCAAATAATTGATCCTCCAGCACCATAAAAATTATTGGAAGGGCAAATTTCACACACACACACACACACACACACACACACACACACACACACACGACTTGAATACACTTAGGGGAGTGCTGTAAGCCCACAAGAGCCCAGTCTATGGACTGAAGTAGAAAACTTTGTCAGTAGTAAGACGGAGAGCTGTGCCCAGAGGAAACAGGAGGAGTAAAATGAGACGACCTAGTTAATGCTCTGTTATCCCCACCATGGCTGTCACACGACCCGGGAGAACACTTAGCTGTGTTACGTGGAACTAATTCAATTTTAATGAGATGAATCTCCTTGACCCGTAGACCGTTTCAGATGGACCTGTGATCGATAGGCCCCTGGAATGAAGCCACTCTGTGGAGTGACAGTCAGTCTCCATCAGATAGCCACTGATACCTAGTGATTTGAGGGCCACTCTGAAAAATTAAAGCCACTCAGGGTAGATATTGATTTTTGCACCGGAGTGTGCAGAGGAATGAACCAAACAAACACCTAGTTATTCTTCCTAAATGAACCTTACAAAGAGTTGTGGAGATCACTTTTGGAGATCACTAAAGATTCTGAAGGCTTTCTATTGCATCTTCAAGAGGAATGTGCCAGCTGCTCAGTTAGTTCTAGTAGTCCTGGTTTCTAGGAAGAAAAAGAAAACTCAACAGGCATGGATGGGGTAGCACTAGCCAGAGGCAGAGGCAGGCAGAAGTCTGTGAGTTCAAGGTCATCCTGGCTGACTATAACAAATTCCAGGTGGTCTCAAAAACATTCACTTTTTCCCTAACTAATATGTAGAGTAGTAGGTTTCTCTCCCCCCCCCCTCTCTTTCTTCGTCTGTGGAGACAAGTGCACCATATCACGTGTGAGGACAGCTGTGGGAATTCCTCCTTCTATCATGTGGGTCCCAGGGATTAGGCTCAGATCATGAGGCCTCATGACAACCAATTTTAATGGTGGCTGACCTCTCTCTGGCTCCCACAGAGCAATAGGTTTCTATACGGCTTTTTCATATATCCTTAGTCTTGGGAAACCCTCCTCCCTGTCTTTGATTTGCCTATCCTCCCTACCTCCATCCCCACACCAAGGATTCCCGCCCCTACTGTACCTTCATCTACACACTTGTTTTACTCTACCCTCCCTCTTTTGCTTTTCTTCCTTCTTTTCCCCTTTCCAACCCTTCTTTCTTGCTTCCGGGCTGTGACAGGCCTGGCCATGGTTCCTCTTGTCAGAATGTGGACTTTGGAATTTTGCATCAGGAAAGCAGTTGGACACTTTAAGCCATGCTGGTAGGGGCAGGGAAGACAATGGTGCTGAGAACTGTGCAGACCATGATGGCCCAGCTCAAGAGCTTTCAGAGGAGAAGAATTTAGTAGGTGGTGAAGAGTGTGGCTGCTCTTTTGCCCTGATCCAAAAAGCCTAAGGCTAAATTCAAGAGTTTTTGGATTAATGGTGTTGGCAGAGGAGATTTTAAAACAGTGGCATTATCAGTGGCCAGTTTTATGCAGACCTATAATGAAAAGGAGCAAGGAAAAAACACGAAATGTACAGTTTGGGGAGAAAAGGGAACACTAGGAAGGATATTTTAGCTAAGTCCAGTGCTCAAGGAGATAAAACGTTTAAAGAAAAGTCTGAACCTAAATGGAATAAATAAAGGGAGTGGTGGCCTCAGAGCAAGACCCCACCCAGCTAAGCTTCTAGCTTGTGGAAAAGAATTAAAGAAGAGTTTAGAGTCAGGTGTGGTGGAACTTGCCTTTAATTTTAGCACTTGGGAGGTAGAGGCAGACTGATCTCTGAGTTCAAGGCTTTCCTCATCTACATAAAGAGTTCCAGGAGAGCCAAACTTAGGCAGTGAAGGAAACATCATCAAAAACAGAAAACTGGTGGAAATGTATTTGAACGAGGGGGCTTATTATCGGGTCCAGCCCCAATAATAATAAGAATGTGGTTCTGGGTTTAGGTTCCAGGCTAGAAGAAAGGGGTTACTGAATCTTCCTCTGTAACGGAGGAAAGTCACCGAGACCAGGCATGTGTCAGGGGTATTCCTGAATGGAAGCCTAGAAAGGCCATTGTGTGAGGCTGGGAAGGTGAAGTCTGGATTTTCTTGGAGACTCCAAGATATTGGAGATGCCAGAGTTGTGGGAAACCTGCCAAGGACAGTAGCTAACAGGGAATGGAACCAGTCTAAGAGAAAGAAGTGTGTTGCAGTCAACAAAGCTGAAAGGAGGTGGAGATCTGAAAGGTAGTTGGATATCTGATAGGGAAGTCTTGTTAGCCAATTATCTTTAAGAGGTGGAGCCAAGTTAAGGCGTGGCTTTCTGGGACTGGGAGAGAAAAAAAGCCAGGGAACTGGGGTGATCTTGAGGAGGTGAGAGAGGACGGTCTGGGTGAGCTGCCCTGGGGCTGGTCCCATAACTTTGCCTAGTAACAGAAGGCTTTCTGCCTGGGAGTTGTGGAACAGGGTGAGGATGTAGCCTTATCACTTTTGCCCAATAGCTTGTAGATTTTGAGGTGTGAAGTATGTTAATGTTGTTGTCAACTTGGCAAAATCTAGAATATTCTGGGGTGTGGAGACTTTGGGGAATTGCCTTAATTACTTTTCTATTTCAGTGAAGAGACACCATGACCAAGGTAACATAAAAGAAAACGTTTATTGGAGCTTATGGTTTCAGAGGGTGGAAGCCCATGACCATCATGGCAAGGACATCAATAGCCACAAGCAGCAAATGTGAGTCAGAGAGAGAGGAGAGAGAGCACTAATTGGTAATGACACAAACTTTCTAAACCTCATAATCCTTCCTTAAAAGTTCCACCAATTGGGGACCAAATATTCAAATATGTGGGCCTATAGGGGCCCATTGTCGTTCAGACCACCACAGGCATGCTTGTGGTTGGATTATGTTGACTATGAGATCACATCCATTAATTGTGGACAGGATGGTTTATTCAGTCCTGGTCTGAATGAATGGAGGGAGAAAGCTGAGTGCATAAACTCCTTGCTCTCAGGGACTGACTGGGGTGCAGCCCTACCTTGGGCTCCTGCCCTTGTGACTTCTCTGCAGTGATGGAGTTGCTCGGCAGAGGTGTTGTCATAGCGACCCAGAGGCTCCTGCTGCCTGTAGTCTTCCAGTTATAGTTCGTGTCACACCCATTGGTTTACCTTTTCCTTGGTTCCTGATTTCATGGTTTTGAAGAGTGAAAAAGTGATTTCTTACAGGATAAAAATATGGGGGTAAACAAACACATGTTTTGTGGGAAAGATAAGGATGTTTCATTCTGAAACAATGGTGTTTATTGTTAATTCTGGAGCAGAATTAGAGAGTTCTGTTTCTGCTGTCGCTTTTGAGGTGAAGTTAGGCTTGGAGTTTGCCTTCTTCTAGGTTTTCAACCATGTTGTTCCAAAGCTTATACATATGCAGAGATATACACACATTCCCAATGGTGTGCTTTATTAATCTCTCAATTCAGTGCTAATGAGTGGATTAATTATCACACAGCATGAATTTCATACATATAATAGAGTACTAGCCAGCTTATATAGAGTGATTCTTTTTTAAAAGCAAAAAGCCAAGGGGAAATACAAAGCAGGCTGCCTTTTGGATAAAAAATGTTTACTTTTTATAAAAAGATCTATTGGACACATACATAAAACCCCAATAAGCGGGTTGGTGGTGGTGCATGCCTTTAATCCCAGTATTCAGGAATCAGAGGCAAGTGGATCTCTGAGTCTGAGGCTAGCCTGGTCTACAGAGGGAGTTCTAGAACAGCCAGGGCTACATAGAGAAACCCTGTCTCAGGGGCAAAAAGAAGAAGAAGAAGAAGAAGGAGGAGGAGGAGGAGGAGGAGGAGGAGGAGGAGGAGGAGGAGGAGGAGGAGGAGGAGGAAGAAAGAAAGAAGAAAGGAAGAAATAAAAGAAAAAAGAAAGGAAAAATTCGTCAATTCACTACATTCATGGATTTAATGTGAGCTGCAGAATACACTGTGTATTGTAGAGCCATGCAGCAAAGAGAGCTGCACAGTATAGTGTGCATTGTAGAGCCATGCAACATTTAAGACAGAAGAAAGCAAAGTTGATGAAATAATGCTAAGTTCTGTATTAGTGTGTGAGCAAGTGATCAAAATCCAAGTAAATTCCAACGTTAAATATAAAAGAGTTTTATTGGGTCACTTGACTGGAAGACCAATAGCAAACCTAGAGTTCTGGGGGGCGGGGGAGTGTAGATCCCTAGGTCCAGATTCTGTCATCAGGACTTGGTCGCTGGTCTTTCAGGTTAGTTTTTTTTAGCTGGAGACAGTCCTTTGACCTATGGTTTTTAGCACTTGAACCATCAGAGGAACACTGTCTCTTTCCTAAAAGGTTCCACAGGTGTCCCATGTAAGGTTCAGGTCTGGGCCAAGCCTTGGAGTGGGAATTAGGAGGTGTGGCCTTGTGGGAGTAGGTGTGGCTTTGTTGGAGGAAGAGTGTCAATGTGGAGGCGGGCTTTGAGGGCTCATCTATGCTCAAGCCACACCCAGTGTCTGACATCACTTCCTGTTGCCTGTGTAAGGTGTAGAGCTAGCAGCTACCTCTCCAGCACCACGTCTGCCTGCTCACCACCATGTTCTGCCATGGTGATAATGGACTGAACCTCTGAAAATGAAAGCCAGCCCAGCTAAATGGTTTTCCTCTATGAGAGCTGCTGTGGTCATGGTGTCTCTTCATAGCAATAGAAACTGTATCTAAGTCAGGAGCTGACATGCTACTGCCGGTCCTCTCGGAGAGCAGTTGGAGCTCTTAACCGTGGGGCATCTGACGCTCCAGTGTCCCCGTTGTTGGTTGTTTATTTGGAGACAGGCTCTCACTGTGTAGCCCTGGCTGGCCTGGAACTTGCTGTATAGATTAGGCTGGCTTTGCACTCACAGAGATCTGCCTGCCTCTGCCTCCTGAGTGCTGGGTTTGAAGACCAGGACCACCTCCCCTGGCCTATGGAGACGGGCAGAAAGTGGTTGTAAGCAACTTGAAACGGGTGCTGGGAATCTAACTTGGAGCTTCCGGAAGAGCAGCAAGTGCTCTTAACCAGTCCAGCCCTCAGGTCTTCATTTCTCAATTGCCACACCTACTTGGACTTCTCTCTCCCAGGCTCGCTTCTAATGGAAGCTAATTTATGGACTTCATGCGTGCATCTCACCTCCTATATAGGGACGAAGCCAGATGGCTAGCCCACCCACCAGCTACTCTTTTTTATTTTTTAAAAACAACTCTGAGATTCCATCTTTTTTTAAAAAGATTTTTTACATTTATTTATTTATTATGTATACAATAATCTGCCTGCTTGTGTGCCTGCAGGCCAGAAGAGGGCACCAGACCTCATTACAGATGGTTGTGAGTCACCTCGTGGTTGTTGGGAATTGAACTCAGGTCCTTTCCAAGAGCAATGCTCTTAACCGTTGAGTCATCTCTCCAGCCCCAGCTACTCTTTTTTTTTTTTTTACACACTAATTTTTTACTTCTTTCTACGGGTCCTTTCTTGCTTTGTACTAATCATCGTTGTCTCATCTCTATAAACTGAAAAAATTCCAGCTTGCTGGTCTTCTCCAGCTACTGCCATCTTTTTCCCTTTGTGGCAAACGTCTTGAGAGAATTATCTTCGCATTCTGCATCCAAACTCGGGGCAAACATGTTTATACCAGGGCCTCGATACCTTTTTGTCTGGAAGATTTTAATACCATACTTACATCATTCACATATACATACGTACGAAAGCAGTGTTTTCCCCAAATCAACCTACTATGCAAAAATCTTTCCACAGAAAAATATCCTGATAAGTAATACGAGAAAAATCTTAATTTGCTTCTGGGTACCTTGATAACGAGTTTTTTTATTTTTATTTGCACAATAGGAAAAAGAATAATTCACCTTTACATTAGAACACATTGTTATGTCACTTTAAAATTCTCAACTTACATTTTGAAAAAGGAGGCAGAAAACTAGACAGTGAGAAGCCACCAGCCAAGGAGAGTTCTCAGCCTTTCCGCCTCGCCTCCGGTTGCCTTGGTAACAGCCAAAGCACCGGGTCAGCTCTTCCCAGAAGGCCTCGCGCCTTCCTACTTCCGGTGCTGGGACTGTGGGCAGACTTCTTCCGGAAGTGAATCCTGGTACGCGGTTTAAGGGACGAAGCGTGGCGGGTCCTTGCGCCACTCGGCGTCAGTTGTTTTCGTACCCGACCTCCGGAGGCATTCGTGATCTAAGGAAATGTTACATTTTCGCCGAATTTTTGTTGCCGCTGAATAAATGCATCAAACCTTAGCCACTGAGCAACTGCTGCGAGGGGCGTGGCGTGGTGATACCCTGATCCCAGTGGTATGAGACCCGGCTAGACCAGTGTGACATCTTATCTCGAAAAAACGTGAAAACGGGGAGGGAGTGGTAACTCAACGGAAGAGCGCTTGCACAGCGTGCGGAGGCCTGGGATCAATACTCAGGTGTTTTTTTTTGTTTTTTGTTTTTTTTTTTTTTTTGCTTTTTCGAGACAGGGTTTCTCTGTGGCTTTGGAGCCTGTCCTGGAACTAGCTCTGTAGACCAGGCTGGTCTCGAACTCACAGAGATCCACCTGCCTCTGCCTCCCGAGTGCTGGGATTAAAGGCGTGCGCCACCATCGCCCGGCCAGTAGTGCGTGCAGTGTCCGAAGAGGCCAGAAGAGGGCGTCAGATTCCCCAGACAGGGGATTACAGACTGTTGCGAACCACTGTGTGGATTCTGGGAATCGAACCTGGGTCCTCTAAGATCAGTAAGTGCTCTTAACCACTGAGCCATCTCTATAGCCCGCAGGTTAAAATATAAAAAATAAAAGTCTCGAATAAAAATCCGACCAAACACCCGACTCCCTAAAATAGAAGAATATATGTAACGTGACTCGGTGTTCTACAGTGTAAATAATTGCTGTACGCCATATATATGATTTTTACTTGTCAATTATAAAGCGGAAATAAATCATAAAAAGTTACAAACGCAAGGCTGGAGAGATGGCTCAGTGGTTAAGAACACTGGCTGCTCTTTCAGAGGGTTCGATTCCCTGCACCCACATGGGAGCTCACAACTGTCTGACTGTAACTCAAGTTCCAATGGATCCTACTACCTCAAATTCCAATGAATAAGAAGAAAAAGGTTATAAACGCTTAAATTTATATGTGGCATCTTTCGTTACTGAGATTTAATAACTGATTCTCCATAAAACTTATTTATTTTTGCTTTAGAAAATGAAAGCAAGCATAGAATAACGCCCCCCCCCCCCCGTCCTGTCTGCACAGAGACAATCACTGTGGTTTGTCACTTTGAAGGGGGTCTTCTTTTAAAGCAGTTAGTAAATAAAAATTCAGGACAGAATAAAATGTGCTATTTATAATGTAAAAGACCCATTCTTGTTTCCTTTTTCCTTTCTCTTTCCCCTCCCTCCCTCCTTCCCTCCCTCCCTCCTTTCTTCTTTCCTTCCTGAGACAGGCAGTATGTAGCCTTGGCTGGCCTGGTCCTGCTTCCTGAATTCTGGGATTAAAGGTGTAGACTCGACGGGGCCGTGATGGCACACACCTTTGATCCCAGCACTCAGGGAGGTAGAGGCAGGGAGATCTCTGTGAGTTTAAAGCCAGCCTGGTCTAGAGAGTGAGTTCCAGGACAGCCAAAGCCACACAGAGAAACCCTGTTTTAAAAAGCAATCAAACAAGAGGTCTACACTCACAGAGAACCGCCAGTGCCTTCTGAAACGCGAGTGCCATCTGACGGCATACATGACCCTCTTGCTCTTCATGGTCTTTTCACCTTAGAACTTGTCTAAATGTCCCCAGGTCTCACAGGACGGCTTTTCCCTTCTCCCCTGCAGGACAGTGTATGTGAAGTTATACACGTGGCACTGAAAGCCTGCTCAACCTCTGAAAGTTAATCTTCGTGATTATTAGGGGTAATGTGCATGCTTACTGTAGGGCATTAAGGAAGTTTGGGGGCTGGGGGTGTGGCTCAGTGGGTAAAGAACTCTGGCACACTCAGGAGGACCTGAGTTTGAATCCCCAGAGCCCATCTAAAGCTGAGTGCGGTGGTGTGGGCACCTGTGATTGACCTTGGACCTCCACATGTACACTCAAACTCTCAAGTGTATACACACACACACACACACACACACACACACACACGCATCCCCTCACCCATTCATAGGAAGAAAATTCAGGAGAATGTAAATCGAAGAATCTAATACTTAGACGAGACTGATATTTTGGTATAATTTTAATTTTCTCTTCTTTCAGAAGTGAGCATTGAGAAATGTTTTCTGGAATAATGTTGCATTGGTTACTCATGTAGCTGAGTAATATGTTAGACATTTATTTAGGTATGCTGGCTAGTTTTGCTGTCCACCTGACACAACTCAATTTATCTGAGAAGAAAGAACTCAGTGGAGGAAATGCCTTCATCAGATCAACCTGCAGGCAAGCCTGTGACCAATGTTTGATGTGAGAGGGGCCAGTCCACCATGGGTGGTCCCACCCTGGCCAGGTGGTCCTGGGTTATATAAGAAAAGACGCTGAGGCCTGGGTCTAGTGACACACACCTTTAATCCCAGAAGCGGGGTTGGAGAGCAAAATGACAGCAAAGAAGGACGGCTGGACAGACTGAGGCTACGGGGAGACCAGGAAGCAGGGCTCCTCACGGTCTCTGTTTTCCTTCCTTCCTCCAGTTCCCGCCCCACTTCCTATAACCTGAGAGGAGAGTAAGCCCTTTCCTTTTTAAGTTGTTTCTTCGTCAGTGATTACAACTCTAGAGAAGCAAACCAGGACACAGTGTGTGGTCTGCCCTAGACCTTGCCAGGTCTGTTAGCTTTCTGCTAGTGTGCTAAGCTAACGGAGCGCAATTTTAATGACAGTCTCCACAGGTGTCTGCTTCCCTTTTCTAATTAAAATTCTGCTTAGATTTATGCTTTATGTGTATGTGTGTTTTTTTTTAAATTATTTATTTATTATGTATACAATATTCTGTATATGTGTGTGTCTGCAGGCCAGAAGAGGGCACCAAACCTCATTACTGATGGTTGTGAGCCACCATATGGTTGCTGGGAATTGAACTCATAACCTTTGGAAGAGCAGGCAATGCTCTTAACCACCGAGCCATCTCTCCAGCCCGTGTATGTGTGTTTTATCTCCATGCATCTATGTGTATCACGTGTGTGCCTTGTTCCCAGAGAGGTCAGATGAGGGTGTTGGATCCTCTGGAACTGGAGTCATGGACATAAGCTACTGTGTAGGTGCTGGGAACCGAACCCAGGACCTCTGCAACAGCAATTGCTCTCAACTGCTGAGCCATTTCTCCAGCCTTATTCTAACTTGCTTGTTTCTTAAGATGTGGTCTCATGTATCCCAGGCTGGCTTTCACCTTGCTGGGTAGCCGAGGATGATATTGAACTCCTGATCCTCCTGTCCCTGCCTCCTGATATTACAGGCACATTTTGCTACCACGTCTGCGTATGCGGTGCAGGGGACAGAACCCAGGACTCCTACATATCAAGCAAGCCATTTTTCAACTAAGTTACATCCTCAGCTTTCTCTGTAGCTGGATCAGTTATTTAGCTTTGCCAAGCTCACCTCTATCTGCAAATTAGGGCTGATAATATTTTGCAAGGTTGTAATGAGGATCGGAAATAATGTACATAAATGGAGCTCAATAAAAACAATCTAATTTTTGGCTTATAGCTTTATTAGTCTGTAAGTACAGGTGCTCATAGTTGTATAATATTGCAAATGAGTGAATGCCGTCTGCTCCCCCTCAGCTCATGTTCACTAAACACCTGCGACATCTAAGTGCTGTTCATAATTCCTGAGGCCTTGTACGCCGATTTTTCTTAGATATTTTTCCTACATAAAACATATGCTCTGGTTCAACTTCAGTGATTTTCTTTTTTTTTTTTTCAGTGATTTTCTTATTCGTCTTTGTTTTCTCAGACCCTACCGTCCTGCCTGGCTCATGGTAGCAGGTGCTGAATAAATGTGTGAGCCGAACTGAATAATTTAGTGGGGAAAGAAACACAGGCACACACACACAGGCACACACACACACACACACACACAGGCACACAAACAGGCGCACAAACAGGCACACGCACACACACAGGCGGGCACACACAGGCACATGTGCACACACAGAGATGCGCACACACGCACATACACAGGCACACACACACAGGCACACAAACAGGCACACGCACACACACAGGCGCGCACACACAGGCACATGCGCACACACAGAGATGCGCACACACGCACATACACAGGCACACACACACAGGCACACAAACAGGCACACGCACACACGCGCGCGCGCACGTGCACACACATGCACATTAAACATGGAAGTCTGTCATCATGCACTAACTTGTACAAAACGCTTTGGACTGCAGACCAGACAACATTAACTTTGAGTAATGGTGCTGGCAATTCCCTGGGGAGTAGATAGGCTTGATCTGGGGCCTGATCATGGGTACCGAGGAAAAAAGCCTCCGAGACTGACACCACAGTGTGAATTGAGGTAGAATTAAACTACTTATCAGTTATTTGTGCTGGCAAGAGAGTGGGGTTGAAGGATGGGTCCCGATGAGCTAGATTTTGATGTGACTAATCAGTTTTTATTGTTTCCAAGCGTTTCTGAAAATACAGCCTTAAACTGGGTCTGAGCAGGTAGTGGGAATGAGAGAAACAGCAGAGGTCAGGGAAGGGAAGATGGCAGAGAGAGAGAGCGCAGCAGAAAGGACCTTAGCGGTCTGCATTGGCGGGAAGAAGGTTACATGCAGGACGGGGTGGCCACCTTAGCAGTCCAGAAGGCAGCAGGAAGGCTGAGAAGACAGGCCTACCACGTCAAGAGACAGCAGCACTGACCTGGTGGCCAGGAGCCCCCCCCCCGCCCCCGCTCACCGGACCACGCCCACCAAACCACGCCCACCGAAGCCCCGCCCTCAGCTGCAAGCCACGACTCTCCGGTGGCGGGGGGTTGAGGGCTCGCTCGGCAGCGGAAGCGGTGTCCCGGGTCGGCTGAAGGGAACGAGCAGGAGGAGGCGCCCAGGCCTGCGGGCCGCATGGCTGGGGCTCCGGGCGGTGGCGGGCCAGGCCCAGCGGCGGGGGAGCCGCTGCTGCAGCGACGCGACTCCGGCCAGGGCTCGCCCGAGCCGCCGGCCCACGGGAAGCCCCAGGAGGGCTTCCTCTCCGGCTTCTTTACCCGGGACCAGAGCTGCCCGCTCATGCTCCAGAAGACGCTAGAGACGAGTAGGGGCGGTGACCTGGGCGCTGGGGTCGGGGGTGGCATCGGACCTGGGGCGAGGAAGGGCGGGGACCCCACTGAGTCCGGGGCTCCACTGCAGTCTCAGAGCTGCGTGGGCCTCCCGCACCACTCTTGCTTGTGAACGCACGCGCTAGGAGTCCGCCCTTTTGGGTCACACTCACTAGTTTCTTATGTAAGTTACGCAGCAGCAAGGGCTGTAGGGTGACGGCGAGGAGAGCTGGAAAGAACTCCATTAATATGCGGTTTACTTTTGGCTGTACGCCCTTCCCTGGTGAGGGGGGTGGGGATTCTTTAAGCTTCTTTCATTGCAGTAGGGACAGAGGGAAATGCTAGAGTAGAAACTCTTGAAAAACCCCGTGTTTATTTATGCACCTAAGTGCGTTTTGCTAGGGAGAAAGCTCCCAGCTTCGTCGTCTTCTCAAAGAGACCCATGACTTCTAAAACGTTAATCATTGCCACGGGTCTAGCAGGCTGGTTCAAACCCAGCAAATTCTCACCAGTCCCAGGGACCCTGCACTAGAGCCTTGCTCCTTTGCATCCGCATAGATTGCCTGTCTACTTCAGATCTATTTAGGGAAATAAGAGTTAAATGTATTTGTCCCAAATAAGGTTTCAAAGCAGAATTGGTCATAATTTAATAGTCAACTGATCAAAGATTTTACTCTCTTCCTTTTAAAACAATGTTTTAAAATTTATTTTTATTTTATGTGCATTGGTATTTTGCCATGGGTGTCAGGTCCCTTGGAACTGGAGTTACAGACAGGTGTGGGTGCCAGGAATTGAACCCAGGCCCTCTGCAAGAGCAGCCAGTACTCTTAACCATGGAGCCCTCTCTCCAGTCCCTTACTCTTTTCTTTAATTTTTTTAAGGTTTATTTTATATGTATGATTGTTTTATATGTATGATTGCCTGCATGTATGTCTGTGCACCATCTGTGTTCCTGGCGTTCAGGACTGTAAGCCACATGTGGATACTGGGAACTGAACCCAGGTCCTCTGCAAGAGCAGCAAGTGCTCCTAACCCCTCCCTCCCCTCTCTACTTTCCTCCCTCCCACTCTTCTCTTCCCTCCTCCCCAGAGGTGAGGACTGAACTGAAGGCCTTGCACTTGCTAGGTGAGGCTCTGCCTGGGGCTCGATCCCTAACCCCCCTGCCCCCCCATTAACCACAGACTCACACTCTTCCAGGTGCCAGACTGGTTGGCATGTCTTTTTCTTGGAATGCCCCATTTGGGATGTGGTCCTCAGAGTGGGGCCTGATGTTGCCACAGAGAACAGTGTAGGCAAAATCTACAAGTCCTCAAATCTCAGCACTATGCTGGTTTTGTTTTTCTGACTGTGGCGCAAGACTCCCCTGGTCTTCCAAAATGTGCTGTGATCCAGTGTTGAGTCCTTTAAATGAAGCCAGCCTCTTCTGTAGGCGCCATTTTGGTATGATGTCTGTGATTTAGATGCTTTTTTTGGGCTGCATTTTCTAATGCCATACTTCTTTCTGTCTTTGTAGACCCGTACGTCAAAGTTCTCCTTGATGCTATGAAACACTCAGGTTGGTAAGTCAGTCTTTTCAGAAATGTCACTGTATCTTCTGGAGCTCCCAGAGCTAACACTGCAGAGCTCTCATCCTTGGGATTTCTCACTTTGGACACAGTCTTCTCTGTCCACGGTGGCAGGCTGCATGTCCTCCAGGCTGGCCTTTGTCCTGGCTCATTTCCGCTGTGGTCCTCGTCAGGTGACCGACTCCTTGATGGACATTATAGACTGTGAAGTAGGGTGGAATCTGCAGAGGCTGAGACCCGACTGTTTGCCAGGGTTCTGCAGGCGTTAGTGCCGGGAGGGCTGTGCCGTGTGGACCAGGGCTGCTTCCTTCATACACGCTGCTCACGTCTCTCCATTCCAGCCCTGTTAACAAAGGGAGACACTTCTCCTGCGAAGACTGTGACGGAAACGTCAGCGGAGGGTTCGATGCCTCAGCGTCTCAGGTGGGTTTCTTTGCCCAATCGTCTTCTTCCCTCTCCTCCCAGCAGATACTCGCTGATTTCACGTGCTGAGCCTGGTTTGGTAGACTTTGCCAAGGACTTAAAAAAAAGAAAAACAGATCAGTCAAGGTCTTAACTCTCAGGGCGTGGTACTCTTCCAAAGGAGATAAGACAGGAACTCCTTAAACAGGAAATTTGAAGCAGGTTAGGATCAGTGTGGTAACTTCCTGTTCCTGTAACAAGACGCTGAGAAACTGAACTTAATAGGGAGGAATGGGTTATTTAGGTTCATGGAGTCAGCCGTGGTCACCTGACCCCACTGTCCTTGTGGTGTGTGTCAAGTCAATACTTCATGGTGGGGCTATATCCACTGGCATCAAGGTCGCCATAGCCCCTCGTACCCAGTGACTTAATTTCCTTCACTGGGCCCCACTTGTTGTACGTAGGATAACCAATCTTTTGGGGCAGAAGAGAGCGATTAAGAGCACTGGCTGCTTTCGACAGGACAGGGTTCAGTGCCCAGCACCCACTTGGCAGCTCACAACCATCATAACATCATAACTCTAGTACCAGGGGACCCAACACCCTCTTATGGCCCCTGCAGGCATGCATGTGGTGGTGCACAGACAGGACAGTGACGTGTTGGTTGAAAGCTAACAGACTCAGCTAGACAACACGAAGTCTCTGCACAGGCAGAGGACACTAGGAATGGCTTGCTGTGTGGCAGAGCTGGAGAAAGAAGGGCTCTAGAACCGGAAGCAAATGTGCATACATGACCCTCTTGCTCTTCGAGGTTCCCATACGAGCTAAGGAGTGAATGGAGGAGGAGGAGTTTTCGTGTTATAGATAACAACCGCATCTATCTTTTAGAATGGTGCTGAGAATTCAGTTAGCTGAGCATTCGATTTTATTATGAGTTGTGAGTCACTGGGGGGTTTCCACGGAGCATTGGAGGCGGCAGGTGGGATTAGGTGACAGGATGGAGGTCATTGGAGGTACTGCAGGCAGCTTTTCCAATTTGAGTATCTAATCTATGTTTAACTCCACTTCAGCGCTTTCTCCTGGAGAATTTCCTGTGTATTTGGCTTTTCATAACTGTCTATGGCAATATGGCTGAGCACTGTGGGCTTTAGGGTTAGGGTCGGAATCCTGGTCCCTCCGCGCATTAGCTGTGGGATTCAGCCACACAATATTATCTTATTCTTAGTTTCCTCACTGGTAAATTGGTAACCGCAGCACTGGCAGTTCTCAGTGGCTCCTGATAAGTTTGCCCACTGCCTGCAGTGGCTAAGTAGAGTGAGCATTAGGGAGCTGGGGCCGTAGCTCAGTTGGTCAAGGCCTTGCCTGACATATGTGGACCCCAAGCTCATCCCGAACACTGTGTAATCCATGCTTGGTGGTGCACACCTGTAATTCCGTCACTCAGGAGGGGGAGGTAGAGGGCCAGAAGTTCAAGGCCATCCTCGGCTACCCAGGAAGCTCGAGGACAGTTGGACTGGAGATGCTGTCTCAGGAAAAAAAAAATAGCGTGAACATTTTAAACTCTCAGCTCTCGGCTGTGTTAAACACAGCCGTTCACTATTCCATCCTGTCTTAAATTGGACTTTTTATTATGAAGTCTTTTATTTATCCAAGAAACTGGAAAACCTATGTGTTTACTTTCAATAAGGGAAACTTCTGAGGAGTACAATATTCTCAGGACTTCAGATACTGCGTGGTTCTCTTGACTCATCCCTTATCCTGACTGTGGGCATTATCCCCTGCTCTTCCGAGTTCTCCCGCCCACACATGCAGCCCAATATTGCGTTGTTTGGATCCTTGCTGTTGTTTCATGCATAGACTACCTTGAGTTGTACAGAATGCATTGTGGACTCAGCGTGTGCTTCTGTGAACTGTGAGCTCTTCAGTAGATAGTCTCCCGTGCGTTCCTTCTTTGGCTCGCCATTGGGAGGGTTTCCGTGCTGCTGTGTGCCCTCTCCGCCGACATCACCGCTGTCTGCTCCTCCACTGTGTGTCCTCATTAGAGCTTAGCCTGTCTAGTAATACTGCTTCCAGCCTTGTAGTTGTGTGCGGTGCTGATGTAAATATTCTCTGCTGGTGACATTTACAAGCTTCTCAAGATTCAAGTGTCTGAGGAGACCCACCGGGGCATGGAGTCCGCAGAATGTTGGCTGGTAACACTGCCATGCAGTTTTGTGCACATTCTCCTGTGTACTTTTCTTCACTCATGTCCCTTCCAGCCCTTAAATGTTGATCTTCAGCCCTTTCTCTTCCTCCGTGCTCTGCCCAGGGGTTGTATTCCTCTTTTAGGTCAGAGTTCTGTGTTGAATGGGCACCTGTGTATTCAGATCTCACTTGGCATTTCCGCTTGGAGTGTCTTCAAGATACCTTGGGCTCGTTATGTCCAAGTTTAGATTTGTGATTTTTACTGTCCCCTGTCTCTGCCCTATCCTGGGTTTCTTTCCCCACCACTTCTGCTTTTTTTTTTTTTTTTGGACAGGGCCTGATGTAGCCCAGGCTGGTCTCCATGTAGATGAGGCCCAGGCTGGTTTCGATGTTGCTGAGACTCTGCTCCTTTGTCATCCTCCTGCCTCCATCTCCCATGTTCTGGATCACAATGCTCCACTTGGTTTTACCCTCTCAGTAGCTATTTCTATCGTTTAAGCCAGAAATTTCTAGATACTTCTGGTTCCTTCCTCATCTTCAATTCGTCACTAGATTTTGTTCAGTTTTCCTCTAAATTATCTTTCAGCTCCTACCTTCTGCGTCTGGCCAAGGGTACCCCATGGCCTCCATCAAGTTTCTCTGAGCCCAGCTGTGGTCATCTCTCACTTACTCTTCTGGCTGCAGTCTTGAGGGTAAACAGAAGAGCATGCCCCTGTTTCAACACTCCCTTCAGAGGCTTCTCACCACTGCCAGAATGCAAACAAGGGTTGTGTGACTTGGCCTCGGCCTGCGTCACCAGCCTGGCTCAGTTCTGTGGCCCCTGTCTGCGTCTTTGCTCAGCCCTGTTTTCGGCTTCTGTCCGTTCTGTTCTTCCAGCCCTTCTTCTCCCCTTGAGTATGGTGCCCCCTTCCTTCTTTCTATTTAAATTTAACTCTCACTCATTTATTAGGTCAGGTCTTGATTAACTCTTAAAATATTTTTTTATTTAAATAATTTAAAACATTTTTTTGGGGATTAGAATTTACTTTCATCATTTCCCCATTCCCTTCCCTCCCTCCAAACTCTCTCATTTACCCACTCCCCTGCTCTCTTTCAAGTGTAAGTTCTCATTTTTATTTTATCTGCATGGCTGTTTTGACTGTATATATGTCTATACCCCATATGTGTGACTGGTGCCCACTAAGCCTGAGGGAAACGGGGGTTCCAGATGGTTGTGAGCTACCATGTGGGTGCTGGGAATTAAACTTGGGTCCTGTGGAAGAGTAGCCAGTGCTCTTAACCACTGAGCTGTCTTTCCAGCCCTGTTTGTCTGTTTATTTATTTTTCAGACGCTCTCTAGCTCAGGCTGGCCTGAGCTCAGTGTATAGTTGAGGATGACTATGAACTTCTGATCCTTCTGCTTCTACCTCCCGAGTGGTGGGATGCCACGCCTGGTCTGCCACGCCTGGTCTGCCACGCCTGGTCTGCCACTCCTGGTCTGCCACGCCTGGTCTTCCATGCATGGTTTGAACAATGCTGGGTGATAGAACCCAAGGCCTGGGACATGCTAGGCAAGCACTCTACCAGCTGAGTTACATCCCCAACACCATTGGTCTAAGTTTAAACATTCCTGCCACAGAGAAGCCTATCCCAGCTCTCCAGATCAGGCCTGGCTGCTGTTTTTTTTTTTTTTTTAAATACTCTTTTACTGTTTGCTCTTTGGGGGCCTGCCACCCAGCTCCCAAGTGAATTTCACGGAGGGTTATTCTTACTTCAGAATACCTGGGTTTAGCTTGGCTTGTTTCTTGCAGGTTTTCTTAACTTAAATTATCCCATCCACCTTTTGCCTCTGGGCTTTTATTTTTCCCTATTTCTATACACCTTTCTTTACTTCTTCCTCTGCGACTGGCTGTGTAGCTGGGTGGCTGCCCCTGAATCCTCCTCTCCTCCTTTTCTTGGTCCTCCATCTCCTCTTCCCAGACTTCTATTTATTTGCTCTGCCAGCCCTACTTATCCTTTCTCCTGCCTGGCTATTGGCCGTTCCAGCTCTTTATTAGACCATCAGGTGTTTTAGACAGGCAAAATAGCACAGCTGTGTTGTGCCTATGTCAGATGGAAACCCCAAACGAGCTGGTATCCGATGCAAACACACTGGGGTTTATTGAATACAAGCTCGCTCAGACTGTAATCCAACACACCGACACAGTACGTACGGGGAAACTGCTGCAAGCCCTCAGGGTAAGGGATTTTAAAGGGAAAACTGCAACCAGGGTGGCCCAAACCTTGGCATTTCAGGATTGGGTAAAAGTATACAACCTTTGAGTTTGTTGGTTAGGGTATAGGGGAATTTCAAAACAGCAACTGTCGGCAGACAAGAATTTCAAAATAGTGGTTAGTCAGATACCTACAAGGACATCTGAAGTAAGCAGATGTAAGCAGGTGCTGTTTGGACACCCTAGTGGAGTCACTTTGACCAGGGCTGGCACAGTTTCTTGGGAATGTTTATGATTTTGCTGGGCTGCATTCAACCCCCCCCCCCCAGTTAGGCCCTGCCTAAATTGGGGTTCTTTCTCGAAATGGAGTTTGTTCTGCTCCTTCAGCTTCACAGAACAAATGCAACATAAAGAATGTAACACATCTTTGTATTATTAAGCAAATGTCCCACAGGAAAGCAGATGTAACACATCTGCAACTCACATTCCACAGCACCTGGCGTCCTCATTGTGTTTGCTCAGGACCAGTTTTTAAAATCATTTTGGTAGGGGCTGGAGAGATGGCTCAGTGGTTAAGAGCATTGCCTGCTCTTCCAAAGGTCCTGAGTTCAAGTCCCAGCAACCACATGGTGGCTCACAACCATCTGTAATGGGGTCTGGTGCCCTCTTCTGGCCTGCAGACATACACACAGACAGAACACTGTATACATAATAAATAAATAAATAAAATATTAAAAAAAATCATTTTGGTAAATACTTATTAATTTCTCTCTCCATTAGTAGATTATATGTTGCTTATTAGGTCTTGATGAATATTAGTTGAGTAAGTTTATGTTGGATGCATGCATATAAAGTATCTGGTACCTACTGAATGTCAAGAATGTGGTAAATGCGACTGTCATGATTGGGACTCTTATGTCCTCCTTATTCTTTCTTCTTTTTTGAGGCAGGGTTTCTCTGTGTAGTTTTGGAGCCTGTCCTAGAACTCCCTCTGATCTGGCTGGCCTTGAACTCACAGAGCTCTGCCTGTCTCTGCCTCCTGAGTATTGGGATCAAATGTGTGCATCACCACCACCCTGCTTGGCATCTTCCTTATTCTTACAGAGTCCTACTCAGCATGCCGCTGGCCTTTTGTTCTCTTTTCTGACAGTCTTTCTGAGGAATTTTTCCTCATTCTAGCTGCATGGAAGTGGTGTCAGCTACTGTTCAGTCAAGAAGTACTTTACATATGTTCTCACGTATCTTGTGTTCCCAGTTCTCTGCTAATAATCCTCTCCTTTTTTGCAGTTGGGGAAACTGAGGCACAGAGAGGCTAAGAAACTTGCTCAGGGATCAGGAGGAACACTCAGGGCTCTTTCAGAGTTCCCATCTCAGCGCCCTTGTTGGGTGGTTCAGGTCACCAGTAACCTCAGCTCTAGGGCCTATGAGGTCCTTTTCTGGTCTCTGGGGCCACTCACGCTTATGTCTATATTACTCTCTAAAAAATTGAAAAAGAATATATACGAAGAAATTTGCTCAATGCCTGGAGCTGTGATTTAAATATGCCTGTTTCTTCCCAAAGCTGATTCTTAGACCCACAGAGCTGTGGCATCCTAGATGAACCGGTGTGGTCAGCTCAGGGGGTGCAGTATTTGAATACATCCCTAACTGGAGTGCTGGCGTGGCCTAGAGAGAGAGGGAGGGGCTAGTCACCAGACCTGGGACTTGAGGGGTTGTGAGGAGAAGTACGAGCAGAGGCTTCCTGTAGGTGCCGTGCAAGAGAGAAAGTGGGGTCTGCAGAAGTAGCATATTTCAGAAGTGAGCGACCTTCTTTGTTTTCATGTCCCTAGATTGTTTTGTGCCAGAATAATATCCGAAATCAGGCTCACCTGAGCAGAGTTGTTACCCACGAGCTCATCCACGCCTTCGATCATTGTCGGGCTCACGTCCACTGGTTTACCGATGTCAGACATTTGGCATGCTCAGAGGTGAGTTTCATCGTAGAAGACATTTATTTTCCTCCAGAACACTGAGCTCTTTATTCAGATGCAACTCTTTAAGCATATTCCTTTTCTTGCTGTTGTGACTTTAACATGGTCTTTTCTTAGAATTGCTATAAATGTTATCTTCAAGACCTATTAAAAGTAACAATTGATTTAAATCATAATAAATCCTAATAAACCACTTTTCTTAGGGTACACTGAGGGCTAAATGTCATGATTGTATGGATTTAAAAAATATTAATTTTTATTCTGGGATTTGAATCCAGGGCCTCTTGCATGCTAGTCAAATTCTGTTAACTGAACTATGTTCCCAGCTTTGGATTTGCTTTTACAGTGCTGGGGCAGAGCCCAGAGCCCAGTGCATGCTGGGTAAGCTATCTGCCGCAGCATCACGTGCCCAGTCCTTCCAGATTCTCGTTTAACCTTCACGGCGGTTCATTGAGGCAGATACTTACTATCCGTGTCTGCTGTTTGTGCAAAGTGAAACAGTTGTTTGGAGTCTAGAGTTAGTGGCGGAGCTGGGGTCATCTGGGTTCTTAACTAGCTTGCTGTGTTTCGTAGGCAAAGCCATTGTTTGCTCAGGAGGAGAGCATCAGCCTCAGGAGTGCAGTGTGAAAGGACACTTATCCCGAGTGGGCTTGGGCTGCTCTCAGAAGTCAGTGTGCTCCTGGGGAGACATGTATTTTGTCTTGAATTCCAGCCTTTGAAGAGCACATTCTAGTGAGAAATTAAGGAATTTACAGATCGAAAAATTTCTGTTAACATCAGAAATCAGAATCTGTGTGCTAACTCTAGTAGGGTGCTCTTTATTCTTTGTGTTTTGTGATGCACGATTAATGAAAACTCAGAGAGAGAAATTGGGGTTCAACCTGAAGGTCAGAAAAGCAAAGCAGCTAGCCACTGATTTTTTACCTCGACTTCAGTCTGAAATGGTGATCCTGCCTCCAGGAATCTCAGAATGAGACTGCGTCTGAGAGCTGTCTCCTCCCATTTTATAATCCTTGCCGTGGCTGGGATTAAGGGCATGCACCACCCGGTTTCTATGGCAACTAGTGTGACTCCTGGGATTGAAGGTGTGTGTGACCACTGCCTGGTCTGTAGGGCTGACCGGTGGGGCTGTTTTACTCTCTGATCTTCAGGCAAGCTGTATTTATTAAAATACAAATGAAATATCACTACAGTTTTGTATTGTGTGACATCTCACACACAGCCACGGGCCTGGAGGAGACTCCCAGAGCTGGAGGCAGTCTGCGAGTGTCTCAGGCTTGGGCTGTGGCCAGCATCACATGCTAGTTTCAGTCACCTTCTTTGGAAAATGTTTTCTTGAAGTCCCTCTGGTAACTTCTAGAAGTGTTTGTATCTTCTAGAGATCATGAACTTTAACTGTGAGGTCCACCTCTCTGACTCCTTTTTCCAGAAGAAACTGTTTGACTGTGAGGCTCCAGGTAATGTTTAGAAAATTCCCTTTGGTGAGCGATTGAACTCCCCTACCACAGTGCCCCTGATTGGTGCAGCTCGCTCTTGGGATTCTGCCTTTGCCAGCAGATGTTTAAAGAAATGATTTAGAGCTGGGCGGTGGTGGCGCACACCTTTAATCCCAGCACTCGGGAGGCAGAGGCAGGCGGATCTCTGTGAGTTCGAGGCCAACCTGGTCTACAGAGCGAGTTCCAGAACAGGCTCTAAAGCTACAGAGAAACCCTGTCCTGAAAAACCAAAACCAACCAACCAACCAAACAAAAAGAAGTGATTTAGAAGAAAGTTTCAGATGTGCTGGGGTCTCAGAAACACATGCTGATTTTCTGCTCTTTCCCAGTTTTAAGCGTTTGCTGGCTGTGCATAGACAGAGCCCCCTTGCCTCTCACGCGCCCTCTGTGTTTGTGACAGATTCGCGCTGCAAGCCTCAGCGGAGACTGCTCACTCCTGAATGAAATCTTCAGGTTACGTTTTGGATTAAGACGGCACCACCAGGTAAACACACCTGAGGCCTCACTGACCCTCATGAGGGCCAGCAGTGGAAGCTGTCAGTAAAGAAAGGAAATACACGGGGCTGGAGGGATGGCTCAGCGGCTGAGCGCACTGCCTGTTCTTCCGCAGGACCCGGGTTCAGTTCCCAGCACCCACATGGCAGCTCACACCTGTCTGTAGCCCTGTTCCAGGCTCTGACACCGTCACACAGACACACATGGAAGCAAAACAGCAATGAGCATCAAAAGCAAGGAATACACTTAGTATCAAGAGCTGCCTACCTGAAGAGCAAAGCAGCTGCCGCACTGTGTAAGCTGCTGGATGTTCGTTCTACGTCATAGTCATGGGTCAGCCATGTGACTGCCCGAGAAGAGAGTTCTGCAGCATTTAAAAAAAGACAAAGACTTTATTTTATTTTAGGTGTATGAGTGTTTTATCTGCATGTATGTGAGCATACCATGTGTGTGCATGGAGCCTGTGGAGGTCAGGGAGGAAGCATCAGATCTCCTGGAAAGTGGGGTCACAGACGGTTGTGAGCCACCATGCGAGTGCTGGGAACCAGACCCAGGTCTCTGCAAGAACAGCACGTGCCCTTAGCTACTGAGCCATCTCTCCAGCTCCAACTCTGGGATTCTTTCAAATGGGGATGTGAAGAGACTGTAAGTGAAATCCTATCCTGCTTCCTTATATCCTAGGGGCCCTGCAGTTGGTTGTGTATATACCTACATCATTGACCCTTGTGAACTTGACATACATACTTTAAGACATAACCTTCCCCTTTTTTTTTTTTTGGTTCATCGTGAAGATCTCAGATTAATAAACATCACAAGAAGGAACACATAATAGACGTAAAGGCCTCAGTCTTCACAGTTAAAATACTTTCAAAGTTCAATTTTTGACTAGACATTGGTGGTACACATCATTAATCTCAGCACTTGGGAGGCAGAGGCAGGCGGATCTCTGTGAGTTCGAGACCAGCCTGGTCTGCAGAGCTAGTTCCAGGACAGGCTCCAAAGCCACAGAGAAACCCTGTCTCGAAAAACAAAAAACAAAACAAAACAAAAAAAAAAAAAAGAAAAACCAGGGCACAGTCAGAATCTGAACAAAGCTCCCAACAGTTGGAATTGAGCACACCCCAATAGTGTCATTAACTCGTGACTGGTGTCTGGGTCAGTTACAGTCTTGTGGGCTGTTCCGAGGGCTTGGCTCGCTTCCCCAGCTCTGCCCTCCGCAGCTCACAGCTCGTCTTCAGGCTCATCCAGAACCGGTACACCCACTGCTGCTGTTTGTAGCCGTCCCGTGGCACGGGCTCCAAAAGGCTGGCATCTTCTGCCGCAACTGGGATGCACTTTGACCAATAACCTCATTTGCGTTGTCCTCATGGAGCAAAGCCTCAGCTTTTATCCACGAAGCCCCCAGTCCTGGGGTTTCCACTGCTGCTCTGTCTGCACCTTCACCTGTGGGCTCTCCTGGCCTCGCACAGTGCCGAGGCTCAGCTGCTCTCCATTGCCTTCAAAACCACTACTTCCGGGGTGACCCTTACACGGCCAAGTTTGGCTGCCAACACAAGTACAACCCTGGTCTTGGCCTCCTCTGTACACAGCTTGCATGTGCAAACTCTGAGGAAATAGTTCCCTGAAGATTTCACCTCAGTGATGCTGGTCTCTTCTTAATCACAGCTGACTCTTCAGCCCCAGCCGACCAGCGGTTCTTCGCAGAAACGGCCTGGTAGAGTCTTAGCCTCCCTCTGCAGCTTAGCCTACGTTGTCTGCGGTGCTTTCAACACTCCTCTAAAGTCTCACAGAATTGCCCACTGTGCTCCCAACCTCAGTTGCTCTTCCAGGCCAAAGTTCCAAAGCCTTTGACAGTCCTTCCACAAATATGGTCAGGTCTGTCCCAGCAGTACCGATTTGTCCTAGTCAGGGTTCCTATTGCTGTGACGAAACACCATGACCAAAAGCAAGATGAGGAGGACAGGGTTTGTTTGACCTACACTGTCACATTGCTGTCCGTCATGGAAGGAAGTCAGGACAGGAACTCAAGCAGGGCAGGAACCTGGAGGCAGGAGCTGATGCAGAGGCCATGGAAGGGTGCTGCTTACTGGCTTGCTCTCCATGGCTTGCTCAGCCTGCTTTCCTATAGAACCTGGGACCACCAGCCCAGGGCTGGCACCTCTCACGATGGACTGGGCTTTCCCACTAAATCACTAATTAGGAGAATGCTCCACAGGCTTAGCATCATGGGGGCATTTTCTCAGGTGACTCTAGCCTGTGTCAAGTTGATATAAAATTAGCCAGCTCAAAAGGATGCTTGGTGTTGGGTTTGTGCTAGATGGTCTTTGGCTCTTGGGGGCAGGAGCACTGTCAGCCCAGATGGGAAAATTTTATTTAAATTATATATATAGACACAGACACATGCTAGAGATTATTTTAGGTAGATAGATTTTAGGTATGATTCCTTGGGACATTTTTTTTTTCTTTTTTTGAGACAAGGTTTCTCTGTAGTTTTGGAGCCTGTTCTGGAACTAGCTCTTGTAGACCAGGCTGGCCTTGAACTCAGAGATCCTCCTGCCTCTGCCTCCCAAGTGCTGGGATTAAAGGTGTGCGCCACCACCACCTGGCAATTCTTTCTGACTACTAAAGACAGCTTTATTGCTCTTTTCCCTTTCTATATTCATTTCTCCTTCACTCCCTAGTTAAAAGCACCTTCCCTTTCCCTGTTTTTCTCATTTACCCACAGGAGTAAATCTTAATTGTCGTCTCTCATTGGATAGTCTGACCCTTTGACATCTGGATTTTTTTGTTTTGTTTTTGCTTTTGGGTCAGGGTCTCACTGTGCACCTCTGGCTGTCCTTTGGCGAGCAAGCATTTCCAGCTTGAGTGTGCTGACCATGCACACTGGGGAAACAGGCTGTTGCTGACTGTCATCAGAATCACCGTTTATTTTTTATTTATTGCTCCCTGAGTGAGGGTTGCTGGCTTTGTTCCTGCCTCAGCCTCCAGCTGCTGGGAGTGCTGCTGGGTGTCATCACACCTGGCCTTTAATTTATGTGTGATATGGCGTCTAAATTGGCCTGGAACTCTTGGTCCTCACGCCTTTGTCTCCTGAGTGTTGACTTTAGAGGAATGTGCCGCCATGCCTGCTTCTGATTGTCATTTATGGAGGGAAACACTCACCAATTCTTTTGAACTATAGTTTGGAGAATAGACAAAAAAATGTTTTGAAAGCTCTCTGAGAATTGAAACGGCAGGGTCTTATATTTGTTAAAACATGTTAAGTTTCAGGATTGACAAATTCAAGATAATAAGTAGGTTATTCTCATAGCAAAAGTGAGGCCTATGCAGAGACTCACTTTGTTTGAATTTTCTTTCTGCCTGGATGAAGGCGCTTTCAAGTTTGTAGTCTGTGAGTGGTTTCCCGCTTCCTCGGGATAAACAGCGAATCTGTCACCAGTCAGCTGAAAGGTGAGGAAAGGGGTGTGGGGGTGAAGAATAGTTTATTTTTTAAAAGATGTGTTTTCCTTTTAGTTGTGTGTGTGTGTTGTCGTGGCCTGTGTCTCGACGGTCAGCTGAAGAAAGAGGGTCACTCCAGAATGTAATTCGGTTTAGCAAAAGCACCAGGGGGGTCAGTCCCCATGGGCTGACTGCTGGTGGCTTCGCAAAAGCTTCTTTTATTGTTACACAAATGATATACCTCTAATCAAGTCAATTTCCACATGCCTAAACCTCTAATCTAGAGTTTTTTTGAAGGAATCATTTACCTAAGTGGTTCTCCACCTGGTTTGCCAGGTACACTTGAGAAAACTTGCAAAGGTTCTGGAATCCTTCAGGGAGAACTCAGATAAGAATCACTGATTTTAGCTGGGTGGTGGTGCTGTATGCATTTAATCCCGGAGGCAGAGGCAGGTGGATCTCTGTGAGTTTTAGACTAGCCTGGGTCTACAGAGCAAGTTCCAGGACAGGTACAGTCTCCAAAGCTACACAGAGAAACCGTGTCTGGGGGAGGCGAAACAAAAGTCAGTTCAGAGCCTGGGTGCTATCACACATGAGTGTAGGTGCCTGAGGAAGCCAGAAGAGGGCATCAGGTTCCCAGAGCTGGAGCTATAGGTGTTTGTGAGTTGCCCACCATGGCTGCTGGGAACCTCAGGAACAACAGCAGCTCTCTTAACTGAGAGAGTCATCTCCAGGCCCCTTAAGCAAGATCAGTCAAGACTTTGTCTATAGACTTTTTTTGTGATTTTGTGATTGGGAATTATTGTTTGGCAGAGGATGTTCAGAGGATTAAATCTGGTTATATTCCTCCCAGAATAAGAAAATGGAGGTCTTAGTTATGTCTGAATGGGTTTATATTGAACTAACATGTTCCATGGTTTGAGAGTTAGAGTTATTAATGTCATATTAATTTTTAGAATGGCAAAAGTTAATAAGAACAGGAGAAGAAATGATTTTTTTAATTTTTATTTTATGTGCATTTGTGTTTTGCCTGCATGTATGTCTGTGAGAAGGTGTCAGATCCCCTAGGCCTAGAGGTACAGACAGTTGTGAGCTGCCATGTGGGTGCTGGGATTGAACCTGGATCCTCTGGAAGAGCAGCCAGTGCTCTTAACTGCTGAGCCATCTCTCCAGCCCTGGAGAAATGAATCTTAGTGTAGGTAGTCTGTAGTTGTATCGTATGATTGAATTTCCACACCAGTGACAACACTCTCTCCTTTCTATAGACTTGTGTGCGGGACAGGGCTGTTCTTTCAATTGTGGCTGTGCGGAACATCAGCAGAGAAGAGGCCCAGAAGGCTGTGGATGACGTTTTTGAGTCCTGTTTCAACGACCGTGAGCCTTTTGGCAGGATCCCCCATACTAAGACGTATGCCAGATACGCTCACAGGGACTTTCAGAACCGTGATCGCTATTACTCGAACATATGAAGATGGTGGCCGTCTGTATCCCTGAGCCTCAGGACCGTGAGGGAGATGGCCCTAGACACAGAGTCTACAGTCGTATGGAATAAAGTGCATAAGGAGCTGGCTTTAGCATTTGACTATAAAAATAAACATGGCAAAAAAGGAACTCCTTAAATTGCAAGGCAAAATTGGATCTTTATAGTTAATCATTTAGTAAATAAGGGAAATAAATGACATTTTTATATTTTCCACAGTATACTTATTTTTTTTTTAATGCTTTAGCTTTGTAATTGTTCTCTATGAGGTTATTTTAAATTTTGACTATGAGCTCTGTGAAGCATGTACCCGCGTCATGGTGGTGGGAGTCAGAGTTAGTATTTGTACAGTGAGATGGTCACCTTGTCGGACATTGGTGAGATGCTGTCAGGATCAAGTGCAAAGAGTGAAAGTTGGGAATAGTCATTCTCTCTGTTCACGGTGTGTGTATCTGGGACCTTAGGACTTTTTCCTGGGGACAGTCTGATAGATAGATACTTTACTTTCTCTTAGTTTTTATTTTTTATTTTGTGTATAGGGATATTTTGTCTATATGTGTGTCTGTGTATTACGTGGTTGTCTGGCACCTGAGGAGGCCAGAAGGGGGCCTTGGATCCCCTAGAACTCGACTTATAGATGATTATGATTCATTGTGTGGGTGCGGGAATCAAATTCAGGCCCTTTGGAAGAGCAGCCAGTGCTCTTAACTGCTGAGCCATCTCTCCAGACCCCCTTATTAGGCTTTTTTAAAAAAATTAGGTACTATATTCAAATCTATAATGCAATTTAGTTTAATTTTATATATTTAGTTCGAGACCAGCCTGGTCTACAGAGCTAGTTCCAGGACAGGCTCCAAAGCCACAGAGAAACCCTGTCTCGAAAAACCAAAAAAAAAAAAAAAAAGAAAAAAAGAAAATTTTTTTTATATATTTATAATTTTTTATATAATAATTTTCAAATATTTTGTTTGTCTACATATCTGAATTTTACATGCAGAAAACATGTTTCTAGTCAGTGCGGTGCGCCTATAATCCTAGCACATGGGAGGAGGAGGCAGGAGGATCAGGAATAAGAAGCCAGTGTTGGCTGTGTAGTGAGTTCAGGACTAGCTTGGGCTACATGAGACTTTGTCCTCTCACCTGCATTTCCACTCATTAGTTCTGAGGCGTCCGTGGACTGTGGACGCGGATGAGTGGAGAATGCGTGGGTTGCCATCTTCCCAACTGAAATGGAAACTATATGGGCAAATATTTTATTAGTGTATATTTGTGTGTGTGAAGTAACAGGCTTCATCATGCCGTTTTATTCATTGTATTATGTATGTACTTTGACCATATTCACCCTTGAAACTCTCTCCTGTCCTGTTCCTAGGATTCATTCTCTTCCTACTTAGTTCTACCCCCTTCCCACAAACACACACACACTCTCTCTTTAGGTTCCACATGTGAGAGAAAACATATCTTTAGGAATCTGATTTATTTTGTTTAATTTGATGCTTCTCTGGCATCTATCCATTTTCTAGCAAATGATAGAATTTCAGCCTTTTTGGCTCTATTAAATTGTCCACACTACACCTACTCCACATACTCTTTAACCCCTTTCCTGTGGTGACAGGACTGTTCCATTACAGACACCGCAGTAGCCATGCAGGTGGCGTGGTTGCTCAGCTCTGCTGGGTGTGCGCATGTCCAGGGGCGGCTCAGCTCTGCTGGGTGTGCGCATGTCCAGGGGCAGCTCAGCTCTGCTGGGTGTGCGCATGTCCAGGGGCGGCGTTATTTTTTTTATGGTAGTTCTACTTTTTTAGTTTTTTAAAGACAGGGTTTCTCTGTGTGACAGTCCTGACTGTCCTGGAACTCTGTAGATTAGGCTGGCCTTGAACTCACAGAGAGCCAGCTGCTTGCCTCTGCCTCCCAGTGCTGGGTTTAAAGGCATGTGCCACCATGGCCAGCCATCTTTTATTTAAGATTTAATTTTGTTTTATATGTATTAGCATTTGGCCTACAAGTATCTATATGTCTCATGCTCATGATTGGTGTCTGCAGAAGCCTACAAGGAGCATCGGATACTCTGGAGCTGGAGTTACAAATGGTTGTGAGCCGCTGTGTGGGTGCTGGGAACTGAACCCAGGTCCTCAGGAAGAGCGGTCTGCCCACTGCTGAGTTGTCTCTCCATGTTATAGTTTTTGAATTTATGCAATCGCTCTTACTGTTCTTAAGTTGTTGGCCTCTTTCCCAGGAAATCTTGGTGTGCACCTGTATTTTGAAGTGTTTCCCTGGCAGCAGTTTCAGGGTTTGCATTAAGGTCTTTGATCCATTTTGATTTATTGTGATAGTTTGAATGTAATTGGCTCTCATAAGCTCATAGGGAGTGGCATTATTAGGAGGCGTGGCTTTGCTGCGTTAGGTATGGTTTTGTTGGGAGGAAGTGTGTCACTGTGGAGGTGGGCTTTGAGGTCTCATATACACTCAAACCATGCCCAGTGTCCTAGACCACTTCCTGTTGCTTGCAGGTCAAGATATAGGACTCTCAGCTCCTGCAGCACCATGCCTGCCTGCACGCCCCCATTGCACCACCATGATAATAGACTAAACTTCTGAAAGTGTTTGTCCTTCGTAAGAGTTGCCGTGGTCATGGTGTTTCTCTCTCTCATGGTGTTTCTCTCTCTCTCTCTCTCTCTCTCTCTCTCTCTCTCTCTCTCTCTCTCTCTCTCATGGTGTTTCTCTCTCTCTCTCTTTGAGACAGGGTTTCTCTGTTTAGCTTGAAGCTTGTCCTGGAACTAGTTCTGTAGACCAGGCTGGTCCTGAACTCACAGAGATCTGCCTGCCTCTGCCTCTCAAATGTTGAAATTAAAGGTGTGCACCACCACCACCTGGCTTCATGGTGTCTCTTTTTGCATTTTATTTATTCCTTATTTGTTTATTGTGTGTGTATACATATGTGTGTGTATACATATGTGTGTGTATATGGGTGCCATGGTGCATGGGTGGCGGTCAGAGAACAACTTGTGGGAGTTGGTTTTCTTCTTCCCCAGTGGGGATACAACTCAGGTCCTCAGGCTTGGTGGCAGGCTCCTTCTGCCCAGTGAGCCATCTCTACGGCCTTTAGTTGATTTTTGTACAGGGTGAGAGACATCAAGTTCTCTATGTGGAAATCTAGCATTCCCAGTCTTTTCCTTGGGGTGTGAATGATAGAGTTCAAAAGGAAGAGAAATGCATGGGTGGTGAGTAAAAACTTGAAAAAAAGAAACTGAAATGCAGGGGCTGGAGAGATGGCTCAGCGGTTAAGAGCACCACCTGCTCTTCCAAAGGTCCTGAGTTCAATTCCTAGGTACTACATGGTGGCTCACAACCATCTGCAATGAGATCTGGTGCCCTCTTCTGGCCTGCAGGCAAAGCATTGTGGATACTGTATACATAATACATAAATAAATCTTAAAAAAAAGAAGCTGAAATGGTGAAAGTCAACATATATTATTATATATTCAAATCTAGGTTAACACTGTGACTCTATGGCCATGCTTGACACAAAAAATCCGTTGATTATGTTGACATACAGCTTTGAAAAAAGGAATAGTAAATGAATACATTTGACATCTGAGGCAATAAAATGTGTGTATGCACAAATCTGGAAAAGTGGGTGCAGGGGAGAGCTTGTCTTAGTGCTCTATTGCTGTGAAGAGACACCGTGACCACAGCAACTCTTATATGGAAAGCATTTGATTGGGGCTTGCTTTAATCCTTTCAAATAGCGCCACTCCCTGGTGAACAAGCATTCAATTCTGTGAGCCTATGCTGGTCATTTCTTACTCAAACCACCACATTCCACTCCCTGGCCCCCACAGGGTTGTAACCATATATGATGCAAAAACGCATTCAGTCCAACTTCCAAAGTCCCCATGGTCTGTAACAGTCTCAACACTTTAAAAGTCTGAAAGTCTCATTGGAGACTCATGTTAATCTCTTAACTGTAACCTCTGTAAAATCGAAATCACAAACAGATCCCGTACTTTCAACATAATGGCTCAGAATATACATCACCATTCCAGAAGGAAGGAAAAGGAGCACAGTGGGCAAAGACTGGACCAAAACAAGACTGAAAATCAGCTGGACAAGTTCCAAACTCCGCGTCTCCATGTTTGATGTTAGAGCCTCTTCAAATCTCCAACTCCATTCAGCTTTGTTGACTGCTGCTGAAGGACCTGGATAAATCCAGACCCCTCTAGCAGGAAAAATAGAGCCAAAAATCCAATTTAGCCGGTTCAATGACTCTTGTTTCAGGAACTAGCTGAAGATAAAGTTAGATTATAATCTTGAGAAATAGGGAGTTATCCCCTTGTGATGACCACTGGTATTTTTGGAATTTTCCAATGACGCCAACCCTACCCCCTTTGGATTACTGGGTTGTGGTTTCATCCCTTAAATACCCCTTCTCCCAGCTACTCAGGGTTGAACTCTCTACCCTTGTGTGGAAAATGAGTTTCGGCCCCAGTGCACTGGTTCCTATCCTGTCAATAAACCTTGTGCGATTGCAGCAAGGATGGTCTCTTGTGAGTTCCTGGGGGGTTGTGTTATCCCGAGACTTGAGTGAGGGTCTCCCCGCTCTGGAGGTCTTTCGCAGCACACTTCTTTCTCTTGGGCTGATTCCACTCCCTGTTAGCTGCTCTCCTTGGCAGGTATCCCATGACTTTAGTATCTCTAACATCTTGGGGTCTCCAATGAAATCTAGACCTCACCTTTACAGCTCCATGCAATGGCTTCTCTGGGCCTCCATGCAGGGATGTCCCAACACATGCCTGGCCTGAATGGCTTTCCCTAAGTGCAGAGGAAGATTCCACACCCCTTTCTTGTAACCTTGATTCTAAAGTCAGAACCGTGCTGGCTGAAGCTGCCAAATTCTGCTGCTTGCTGTGGCTGGAACATGGCCACCTTGTTCAATTACATTTTTATTTTTTCAATGGTTTCCTTCACTGCTTAAGCTTTTCTTTAATTTAACCTGGAAGCTTAACTGGGTAGGGTCTCGCCCTGAGGTCACCACAACCGTTAGCCCATTGAGCACCAGACTTTTCTCTAAACGTTTTATCGCCTTGAGCCTGGATTTCTTTCCATCACGGTCCTTGTGCTCCTTTCCTCCTTAGACTGCACATTTTGTGTTTCTCTTTGCCTCCTTGCTTCTTTTCATTGCAAATATGCATAAGAATGGCAGCCAGTAACCACGACACAGTACTAGGCTGTCCTGAAATCCAAAATTCTTTTTTTTTTTTTTTTTTTTTTTTTGGTTTTTCGAGACAGGGTTTCTCTGTGGTTTTTGGAGCCTGTCCTGGAACTAGCTCTTGTAGACCAGGCTGGTCTCGAACTCACAGAGATCCGCCTGCCTCTGCCTCCCGAGTGCTGGGATTAAAGGCGTGCCAGAATTCTTCACTTTAGCCTCAGACTGACTTTTTTTGGACAAGGACCTAAAGCAGCCACATTCTTTGCCAAAATGTCACAAGAGTGGTCTCTAGATGGCTTACTAATAGTCTTCCTCTTTGAAACTTTTTGCACTGGGCCCCCACAGTTCAAATTGCCTCCTGTGCTATCTTCCATGCTTCTGCTAGCATGACCCATTTAAATCCCACGTAAAGTGTTTGATTGCTTTCCTAATCCAAAATCCCAAAGTTCCCATTCTGCCGACAAGTCTCAGGGTCGTGCCTGTCACAACAAAACTGTTACAACTTCCGTTCTATCAGTGATCTGTTGCTGTGAAGAGACACCATGGCCACCACAACTCTTATAAAGCAAGACACTTAATTGGGGCTTGCTTCTGTTTTTCAGAGGTTTAGTCCATTGCCATCATGGTGGGGAGCGCGGCAGCATGCAGACAGACATGGTGCTGGGGAAGTAACTGAGAATTCTACCTCTGGATCTTCGGGCAGCAGGAAGAGAGAGCCACCGGGCCTGGCTTGGGCTTTTGAAATCTCAGACGCCCCCCCCCCGTCCCCCCCCCAGACACTTCCTACAGCAAAGTCACACCTCCTAATCCTTTTTAAATAGTGCCACTCCCAATGACCAAGCCTTTAAATCTATCTGTGAGCCCAGGAGGCCATTCTGAGTCAAACTACTGCAGAGCCCTCCCCTTCCTCATGGATCACGCTCCCTGGAGTGACTTCTGTTTTTAGTTTGTTGTGTTTGTGTCCACAGATTTTCTAATAAACATCTATGAACATTTTATCTCCCTCTACCTCCCTTTGTCTCTGTTTTTTTTTGAGACAGGTTCTCACTAAGTGGCTTTTACTGACCTGGAGCTCAGTGCAAATCAAACTGACCTTGAACTCACAGAGACCCTTCTGTCTCTGCCCCGAGAGCCTGGGCTAAAGGTGTGCGCCACCACACCCTGCTCACTGTTTCATTTAGCAGTTAAAATATATTCTCTTCTTTTTTCCTATTTTCCTATTGCTTTTATTATTGTGTCTTTATAGTTTCATGCATCTTAAAATATGACACATTTGTATACGTAATAAAACATTTTGATGTCTTAGAGAAAACATCTCTCACAATACCTTGGGTTTCTTTTTTGGGGAAAAGGCTATTTCTCTTCATGGGATTTCCAGATGAACTTTAGAATTATCTCTTTTTTAAAACATAGGACAGGAAACTGGCAGTGTAGAATAATGAGGAAGGTAGTTAGAGGCATGAAGATATCTTTTATTTTTATGTGTAAGGATGTTTTGTCTGCATGTATCTAGCTTCTGAGGTCACTGCACTCATATGTTACACAAACATACATGCCATAGAACATTCATATACATAAAATAACAAAATTTAAAAACCTATTAAGATGCAGATTATCATAGAATGCATTGCTCTTGTTCAAATACTATAAGTTAGAAAGGTTAAAACGTTCAAGGGCAATATATCAACACAAATGAACATTTATTAATTATACACTCGGTATTGTTCTGAAGTGTGAGTTTAATGAACAAATTGCTAGGTTTGGTAATATCTTGTCTGAGTACTGCTATCCTCAGGAGAAGGGGAAGCTGGAGTAGAAATGGCGTGGCCTGAGAGCCGCACACCAGAAGCACGGTGTGATGCTTTACTCTGTTCGTCCTCCCGAGGGCAGAAATGAAGAAAACATTTCCCTCATTTTTTGTTGAAGTTTCAGCAGACTGGGCTGTACCAGTTAAAAAGCTTGGCTGTAGAACATTTCAGGCATCCAGAAAACAGCAGTGTAGAGAGCGTCCTTCCACTTGTTGCTCAGGTGTGGAGACTTACATAGCTCACCGGCATGTGCTGAATTACTTCTAAGGTAACGCTCACATACTCTAATGGGGCAAATACAGCCTGAGTTGACAGTGGTTGACCCCCAACATAATAAAGATACAAGAAGTTTCCATCTCAGAATCCTTCGTTTCTCAGCTTATTTCCTCTATTCCACCCTGTAGGAACCCTTTGTTGTGGTTTGTTTCACCACAGATTAATTTTACCCATCCTAGAATTTCATATACTTGGAATTATCATTCTCTCTCTCTCTCTCTCTCTCTCTCTCTCTCTCTCTCTCTCTCTCTCTCTCTCTCTCTCTCTCTCCTGACTGCCTCCTGAGTGCTAGGATTAAAGGTATGAGCCTCCATTCCAGCACTGTACACTGGTTTTATATCAGGTTTCTTGTGCTCAAAATGTTTGTGAACCTTCATCTTATTGCTTGTACCAGGAACTTCTTTTTCCCGCACAGAGAATTCTGTGATATAAAAAGATGACCCCTTGTTCATCCATACTTCTGTTTATAGATGTTGGGTTTTGCCTAGTAATTTGGTGGTATAAACACACCTCCATGCATCAGAGAGAGAACAGGCTGATTTTAGCTCACAGTTCAGGCATAGTCCATCAATGGCGGGAAAGTTAAGTCATCATCAGCTGGGTCACATTGCATCCACCATCAAGAGAGTAAATGCATGCCACTGTTCTGCTCAGTTTTTCTTGTTATCCAGTTCAGGATCCACCCAATGTGGGCAAGTCTTCCCACTTCAGTTGATATATGTCTATTAGCCACATGGGGCCAGTTGTCATCCTGGGCATCTGAGGCCAGTCTTGGAATTACAGATGGAGCTATCACTTTGTGGCTAGTAGGTGAAATGTAAGAGCAAAGGGAAAATGACGAGAATGGGAAAGGAAGAGTGTCAGGGATTAGATACTGGCATAACAGTATCCTAAACTTTGTGGTGTTTTGAATAGGAATGGCTCTCAGAGACTTGTGTGTTTGAGTACTTTGTCCATAAGGAATGGCACTATTGGGAGGTGTGGCCTTGTTGGAGTAGGTGTGGTCTTATTGTAGGAAGCCACTTTGAGGGTGGGCTCTGAGGTCTTATATGCTCAAGCTATGCCTCGTATGGCACACAGTCTCCTGTTGTCTGCAGATGAAGATGTAGGACATTCGGCTCCTTCTTCAGCACTGTGCCTGCCTGCATGCTGCTGTGCTTCTCATCATGATGATAATGGACTGAACCACTGAAACCGTAAGCCAGACCCAATTAAATGTTTTCCTTTATAGGAGTTGCCATGGCCATGGTGTCTCTTCATAACAATAAAACCCTAATTAAGACAGGTTGTGTCTAGGAAGGAAGAATTAGAAAGAATATGGTTATTGAGGCACCAAATGAGTGATAATCTATAAGAGAGTTTCAAGAAGAGAGGGAATGTTTGATGATAATTTATTAATAGCATTAATTATCACTGGCTGCTTCAGATGACGCTGAAAATGGGCCTTTGACATCATGCCTGTGAGCTCCAATGATGCCTTGTGACTCTAGAGGTTGTAGGCAGACTTTTCTGTCCCACTAGCCAGTCTTTAAGTCATGACACAGACTTAATATTAATTATTAATGCTCAACTGATAGCTTAGGCTTATTACTAACTAGCTCTTACAACTTAAATTAACCCATATTTTTAATCTAAGCTCTACCACATGATTCATGGCTTGTTACCTCATTTTCTACATGTCCTGCTTCTTCTGCATCTGGCTTGTGACTTTGAAACTCTGCCCTTCTTCTTCCTAGTGTTCTCTCTGCCCTGAAAATCCTGTCTAACTATAGGCCAGGCAGCTCTTTATTAACCAGTGAGAGTAATACATATTTATAACGTACAAAGATTGTTCCATAGCAGGGGGGTAGTAACTCCCTTGCCATCACTGACCAATGAATGATCTTGTGACTGATTGGAGGGAAGGCATGTACCACTTTTGGAAACTCGTTCCTCTGAAACGTTGGAAGATTCACGATGGTTACTTACATCCTTATTAAAATGTTAACGCATAGGTCAAATTGATGGGTCTTGAACCTGAAAGATCAAATAGTTCATTTAATGGTATTTTAACCAAATTGGTTTTAAACCAGTGGGATTATTTGCAGTGCTTAAGAAGCCATTATTCTCCAACCGAGTGGCTAAACTGGCTACCCTGGGATTTGCAGCTGGGGTTTCCCTTTATGACAGTGTCCTGGGAACAGAGTCATTTGTCCCAAAGGGACTCTCCTAGCAAAGGCTCGCCAGACCTGTCTTGATTAATTTCTCAAAACCACACGAGGAGATTAGCCAATTACACTTTCCAGGGTTGGCTTGATCGGCCCCGCATGGTTGCACAGTCTGCACGGGTTGCCACTCAGAGCTCTGACCGATCAAAATGGCTAAGAAAAGCTGGGCGGAAATGATCTGTGAGCCGACTTCTAATACGGCTTAAGCTTATGTGGTTTAGATGGCTGTATCTTTGAGATGTGGGATAGAGAAATATCTCATGCCAGTTCTGGCACTGTTTCCGAGGAAGCAGGCAGGGAGCAGGCATTGACTCTCTTTGGCTAGTAGAAGACAGAGTGGCAGGAACCACCAGAGCAACTGAAGATAGCAACTTTACCCAGTAAGCCACAGCCTCGTGACGATACACAGATTAATTGAGATGGGTTAATTTAAGATATGAGTTAACCAGAAATACGTTTAAGCTATTGGCCAAACAGTATTGCAAATAATATGGTTTCTGTGGGATTATTTTGGGAGTCTGTGCGGCCGGGAAACAAGCAAGTGACTCCTACAACCCTTTTTACCAACAAATTTCTTTGAGGTGAGGGTGAAACACAAAACACGTCTAGGTATTTTGATTGCCGTTTGTTTTGTGCAAAACAAAGCAAACAGTAACATTGCCATCCTCTCAGCAGCACCGAAGAAGGAAAAACCAGAAACCGAACGCAGGGAGAATGAGCTGCCGGAAACGCGGTCGAGCAGCAGAGGGCGCAAGTGCACCACCGATGAGCTTCCAGTCACACCCGACCGGGTCATTTTCGCAATACTCTGTGTGCAGTTCAGATTTTATTTAAATATTTATTTGAATCAACTTTGGCATGCAGCGGTGCAAAAACAGATTAGAAACTAAATGCAGGTCTAGTGTACTCTCCAGCGATTGCATTTCCCTAAATGATATATTGCTCTTGCTTAAGCTCCCTGCCTTACCAAGTTCGGCTCGTTTTTTTTTTTTTTTTGGCAACTGGCAATCCTGTGTTTCCGGTTTATGCTTAAATCCCAGCGGTTTTTTTCTTCTCAGATATTGGGTTGTATGCGAGAGGCAGGGAAGGGTGGGGATTTATCAAGGTAAGGAAGCGAAAGTCTGAAACAGGGTGTGATGGCCGACTTGGCTTCCGACCCACGGCAGGAGTCAAACGTGACGGTTCTGTATCCAGGTGCAAGCCATTCAGAGTGTCTGAGAGCAGAGAGGGTCGGGATGGTTTAACTTTTCCCCCAGGTGCCGGATGCTGCTTTCATGGACAGAAAGGCTTTCGGGTTGCCTTTCTTAGAGCAAGCCTTGGCATTTTACAGGCATCCGAGAGCCGGGAAACAACGAGGACAAATTCCTAGACATGCATCTGTGAGTGTTTTTGTCTTTGTGCAAACAGCACAGAGTGTTCTCACACAGCCTCCGCCGAGCCGCCTGCGGCTCACCCAGGGCTGTGGCTCCCAAGCCACAAACTTGTACAGTGTATTATGTGCTTATTCCGTACTCCGTTGAAGCACAATAGTGTTGGTGTATGAAAACATTTCTAAACACAGAAAAGGCACACCAGATGTGGGGTTTAAACATTTATAGTGATTTATAAATTTACAGCATAATTATATAATTTCTTCCCTTCCCTCCCTACACCCCCTCGGATGTACCTACCCCCTTGCTCTCTCTCAAACGCAGGACCTTTTCTCTGATTGTATCGCAGGACCTTTTCTCTGATTGTTACATACATCCATGTGTGTGTTTGTGTGAATTCTTAAATATATAATTCAATTTGCTCGGTTCATACAATGTAATCTGTATGCTCCATGTATATGATCTCAGGGGTGATCACTTGGCACTGGAAAGCCAGTAATGAGGATTTTCCTCGGGAAAGACCATTTATTTCTTCAGCTCTTGGAATTCTCTAGTTGCCAGTGGTTCTTTGTCTGGGGTTGAGGCCTTTGAGTTTTCGCTAGTGTGTCCATTGCTGCCGTCTTTGTTCAGGTCTTGTTTAGGCAGCCATGTTGTTGAGACTTTGTGGGTGCAGACTTCCTGACATTCTAGGAGACACAGTCCTGCAGGAAACGCCTGTTCCTGTGGCTTTTTACTGTTCTTCCCTCTCATCTTCTGCAAGGATCCCTGAGGCTCAGGTACAGGAATTGTTTTGTAGATCAGCTGGAACAGGACACCACACAGTCTCTTGGTCTCTGCATCTTTATTGGTTGTAGTTTTCGGTAATGGTTTCCATCTGTTGGGAAGAGAAGTTTCTTCGAGGCCTGAGAGCTGCACTTATCTGTGCATCTAAGAATAAGAACTTTCTCAGTTCTTTATAATCCAATGGGGTCTTCTTCCTGTTTTTATTTTCTTTGCTTTTGTTTTCTTTTTGGAGACTTGAGGATCTAATTGCATTTTCTTCATTCATCTGTTGATGGATGTCTAGGTTGATTCCATAACTTGACTTTTGTGAACAGAACCTCAATACAAATGGCTGCAGAAGTTCGCCTAGTATATACTGACTGAGATTCCTCTGGACTCTGAGAAAGAGGAGCCTGTTGGGGGAGGCCGCTTGTTTGTTTCCTGGCCACCCAGAGTCCCAAAATAATCACACAGAAACTATATTATTTGCAATACTGTTTGGCCAATGGCTTAATTGTATTTCTGGCTAACTCTTGCATCTTAATTTAACCCATTTATATTAATCTGCATATCACCACGTGGGTGTGGCTTACCGGCAAGGTTCTGGCATGTCCGTTCCAATGGTGGCTACATGGCGTCTCTGGTCTCTGCCTTCCTTCTCCCAGCATTCAGTTTAGTTTTCCCCGCCTAGCTCTACTCTTTTGCTCTATTACAGGCCAAGACAGTTTCTTTATTAACAAATGGTATTCACAGCATACAGAGGGGAATTCCTCATCAGGAGCTTCCAGGATCTTTCATCTTCGACACTAGCAGCCGTCTAGCTGGGTCCCACAGCAGCTCAGCTTTTGGTTGGGTTTCTTCCCTTCATTTTTAACAGAACAGCCATAAATATTGCAAAGCATATACCTTCTGTGGAATGCATGTTGAGAAACATGGGCCTAATGAGTAAAGATGTGGTTAGCATTCTCTGTAGGAGTTTGGGGAGATCACAGATCATCATGGCTAGAGAACATGCATTCAAACCTTTGAAGGTGTTAGGATGGGACCTGGAGATGTGAGACAGGTTCTATGTCTGAGATAGGAGTCTACAGTTCAAATGAGGAGGAGGCAAAACTGCCTTTGGCTTGAATGGGAGCATGATTGTGATTTCAATGGGAGCACAGCTGTGGTTTGAATGGGAGCACGGCTGTGATTTGAATGGGAGCATGGCTGTGGTTTGAATGGGAGCACGGCTGTGGTTTGAATGGGAGCACGGCTGTGATTTGAGTGGGAGCACGGCTGTGGTTTGAGTGGGAGCACGGCTGTGGTTTGAATGGGAGCACGGCTGTGATTTGAGTGGGAGCACGGCTGTGGTTTGAGTGGGAGCACGGCTGTGGTTTGAGTGGGAGCACGGCTGTGGTTTGAGTGGGAGCACGGCTGTGGTTTGAATGGGAGCACGGCTGTGATTTGAATGGGAGCACGGCCATGGTTTGAATGGGAGCACGGCTGTGGTTTGAATGGGAGCACGGCTGTGGTTTGAATGGGAGCACGGCTGTGATTTGAGTGGGAGCACGGCTGTGGTTTGAGTGGGAGCACGGCTGTGGTTTGAGTGGGAGCACGGCTGTGGTTTGAGTGGGAGCACGGCTGTGGTTTGAATGGGAGCACGGCTGTGGTTTGAATGGGAGCACGGCTGTGGTTTGAATGGGAGCATGGCTGTGGTTTGAATGGGAGCACGCTGTGGTTTGAATGGGAGCACGGCTGTGGTTTGAATGGGAGCACGGCTGTGGTTTGAATGGGAGCACGGCTGTGGTTTGAGTGGGAGCACGCTGTGGTTTGAGTGGGAGCACGGCTGTGGTTTGAATGGGAGCACGGCTGTGGTTTGAATGGGAGCACGCTGTGGTTTGAGTGGGAGCACGGCTGTGGTTTGAGTGGGAGCACGCTGTGGTTTGAGTGGGAGCACGGCTGTGATTTGAGTGGGAGCACGGCTGTGGTTTGAATGGGAGCACGGCTGTGGTTTGAGTGGGAGAACAGCTGTGGTTTGAATGGGAGCACGGCTGTGGTTTGAAGTTAAGACACCTTTCTCCTCCAGAGCTGTGATGATATTCATCTTACCTTTTTCTTCAAGAATTTTTTTTTTTTCCTGAGACAAGAGCTTGCAGGCTGCTCTCAAACTTGCGGTCTTCCGGCCTCTTGTACAGAACTAGGATTGCAGATGTGAAGGATCTTTGAAAAGCCTTATCAAGCAGTGTAGCATATTACTGTCCTCTGGGGGAGTGAAATTAATTCGTAGTTACACCATTGACAGAAGTTAGAAACGAAACATTCAGCAGTGATTGGATATGCAAAAGGACTTGTTGAAAGCAATGAACAATCTTCTAGATGACTCAGCCTTAAGATGTTTTTCTCCAGGTATTCGTGTGATGTAAACAACGACATAAAGGATTTCCCTCATGATCAAACTTACATAAGCTGGCCTCATACTCCCTTCAAAGTAGGGTTGACGTGAGGAGGCTCTGGAGAGAGCCCTGCTGATGTGGGACAATTGTCTATATTCTGTCAATGTTTTAAATAAATGCTGATTGGCCAGTAGCCAGGCAGGAAGTATAGGTGGGACAACCAGACAGGAAGTAGAGGTGGGTCAAAGAGAACAGGAGAATTCTGGGAAGGAGGAAGCCTGTTCCTCCCCAGTCCTGTCCCAACCACAGAAGAAGGAAGATGTGATTGCCCTGCTTAAAAAGGTACTGAGCCATGTGGCTAACATAGATAAGAATAATGGGTTAATATAAGTTATAAGAGTAATAAGAAGCCTGAGCTAATGGTCAACCAGTTTATCATTAATATAGACCTCTGTGATTTCTTTGGGACTAAATGGCTGAGGGACCTGGTGGGAGGACAGAAACCAGCAGGACAGAAAACTCAGTCAACACCCCGCCTTTGAAAGGATGCCACACATCACCACCACATGGTCATCTTGCCTTTGCATCTGTCTGTCATGGCAGGCATTCTTGTCCCGTGAAGCCTTATTTATTCAGGTCATAAATAATGAAACAGTCAAGAGCTAATAGGATACCGATGGCAAAATGTGCTTTTCTGTTCATGACAATGCTGAGTTACCTAGGACCTTCCACCAGCCAATTTCAGTATAACGGTTTAACCCCAAATCCAACGAGAGAAAGTCATTTTCCCACATAATGCAGTTGTGATTAAGAATTATTATTTTATCTTTGCCAACGTTGATAACACCTAATCCTTAATCCTCCTTATGAGATTTGCTTTAATATCTAAAAATAGGGGACATTTCTAAAAACGTACTTGCTATGAAAGCAGAAGCTCGCTGGAAATTGCAGAGGGTGTCCACATGGGGATTTTTCTATTGGAACTGGGTCATGACATTACTCTGGATTGTATTCAAGGAGAATACCACAGGCATCTGACTGTATAAGTGGAATAAATTGTGCCTGGCCTAATTGTTAGCACCGTTCTGCCTTGGTGTCTTTGTGTTTTTAAATAAGCACACTGTTATTTATTGAGTTAGTTTTGGTTTCTTTTTTACGTGGGGTCTCACTATGTAGCTTTGGCTGACTTGGAAATCACTGTGTAGACCAGCTGGCTTCCAAAGTACAGAGATCGGCCTGCCTCTGCCTTCCAAGTGCTGGGATTAAAAGCGTGCGCCACCATGTCAGGCTTATATTCTAAATAAAGACACACAGCCTTGGACAAAACCAGTTAACTCATCACTTTGGCTTTGTTTTTCCACATAGAAACACTGGGAATGTGAGATTAAAACATTGGGTAAGCGAGGCAAAAGGAATGGATACCGTAAATTACTGGCAACACTAGTCCAGGGTGTGGAGGACCGTTGTAGGCTCATTTCCGCCTTGCCTGATGGTCAGACAGTCGGAGGCTGCCCAAATGATCAACAAGCAACAAGCGTAGTTGCATGGCCCAGCTCAGGATGTGATTGCTTGGTTCTTTTAGCCTTAGAATAGCTCATAAGTAGGTCCACGACACCAGGGCCACTCGCAAGCACAGGGTCTGTGGGGGCTTGGTGGGGTGACTTGGGCAATTTGAGACCGATGTCTGCAATACCTCCATCTCCACTTATGGTGGAAAGTCATCGCCAGAGTCTGCCGACAGAAAACACAGGGAGCAGCTTCCACAAACACTCACTGAGGAGTAGCACCCTCCAAAGCGGTGGGGTTCTGAGGAACGGTCGTCTTGGAGCCGACCTTCTAGTGGAAATAAGGTCAATGGACAAGCAAACAGCCCATGAGGAGACCAGGACAGGATAATGCCATGGGGAACGCAGGGCACAGGGTGGGAAAGCCTTCACGGAGGGAGAACAGCATCCTGGAAACACTCCCAGGCCCTGAGGCAGGAGCCCGCTAGGCAGGAGTGGAGCGAGAGGAGGGCTGTTGTGGTGAGCGAGGAGGAAGCAGAGCAGAGGCGGGCAAGGACTGTGAGGTCCTGAGGAGGGGTCAGACGTTATTCTAATAGTCAGAAGCTGGGAGAACTCTAGGGACAAGACAGGAAGCAGGGAGACATCCTGGGCTGCTTCAGGCGAGCCTTGTAAGTCCAGGGCCTCTGCACTAACGCAGAAACAGTGGAGACGGGAAGCTGTTGATTGCCTTTTGAGGAAACAAAGGGGTTTACTGGTGAGTCACAAATGGGGATAGAATAAACATGATTTTTGTTTCTTTGAGACAGGATATGATTCTGGAGGCCAGGTTAGCCTAAAACTCACTACAGTCCCTGGCAGGGCTTGAATTTGTACAATCCTCCTGCCTCAGTTTGTTGGGATTACAGGTGTAAACTGCCACGCCCTAGAGCCATCCAGAGCAATTTACTAAAACGGGGGAAGGAGGCGTTATAGAGAATAGAAGTTCTGAGTTCAGCTTGAGTATGGTTGCTTTCAGATGTCCATCGGATATGACAACACCCATCCCTTGTAAGTCAGAGCTGAAGACAAAGATGGGAATTATTTGCACATAGGGGATATTTGGACATGAGCTGAACCAGGTCATCCAGGGGCAACAGACAGATGTCAGGGAAGGTAGTCCCAAACCATGCCCCAATGTAGAGACTGGCAAGAGGTGGAGGAACCAGCAAGAGAGATGAAGAAGGAATGGCCAGGGCAAGAGGAGAGGAAGTGAGATGCCATGGAAACGAAGGAAAGACCTGCGAGGAGGAAGTGTTGGCCATGGCCAAGAGGTTAAGCAAGATGACAACAGAGAGGCCTGCTGTTGAGGATGCTTGCATGTCCTTGAGAAGACCGAGGACCCTGCCTGGGGTAACTCAGGTGTTGAGAGAATGCTTTTGTCGTCAGAGAAGTACAATGTTGTCACAGCAACAAGGCCAGTGCTAAGCAGAGCTTCCTTTTGTGGCTACACTTACCTTTGGGGAGCGCCCGTGTTACCATGGAAACCAAGAATTATTCCATGGAATAATATTATCTTTAGCTTCAAGGGTACCCAGAGGTCAGGTCGTCTAAATTCTCACCCTGGACCTTCCAGCACAAGCTGACACATGCTCACATTTGCACAAACATTTCCAGACACAGAGGATCATCCCGAGGGATGTGCCATGGCTGGTTGCCGTTGGTCAGTGAAAAGGAAAAGCCTTTCACTGTCAAAGTCAAGCAGAGACCTTCACCAATGGGCGGTACTCAAAGCAGGAGAGGATTGGAGAGCCTCTAAGTGGACTGCAGGGTGCGGACAGCAGGGGGAGTGGGGTGCGGGGAAGTTAAACTGGGCATCGGATGCCGGACTGGGCACCGGATGTGGAACTCAGGTTTGCTTTCCATGCATAAGGTCTGAGGGATTGCAGCCTGTGCCTAACTGGTGCTCAGCTGCTCCCACTTGGCTGGGACTCAACTCTCGGTAAGACTATTAAGTTTGAATTTCCTCTCTGTTTATACGCTGAGTTTGGTAGCTTCCAGTTTCTGGCCTTCCTATTTAAAGTGCCAAGCTGCTTTGGGAGCATCCGGGGATTTATGGTACCAAGGTGTGTGTGTGTGTGTGTGTGTGTGTGTGTATGCATTCATGTGGAGATCAAAGTTGACTGTCCTAGAATTGATTATGTAGACAAGGTTGGTTTTGAGCTCACAGGAATGGGCTTGCCTTTCCTTCCTAAGTGCTGAGATTAAAGATGTGCACCACTATACTGCCTAGCAACCCTTGGGTGTTGGGACACCATCCACTTTTTTTTTTTGAGACCAGCTCCTTTACCAGCCTGGAACTCACTGAGGAGGCTTGGGCTAGCTGGCAGATAAGACTCAGAAATCCTCTTTACCTGCTGAACTCTGGAATTTTAAGTGTGTGCTATAGCCTCTTCTTAAAACAATGTGTGTGTGTGTGTACTAGTGTGTATATGTGCGTGTGTGCGAATGTGTGTGCATGTGTATGTATGTACATGTGTGTATACTAGTGTGTATGTGCGTGTATATGTACTAGTGTGTATGTGTGCAAATGTGTGTGTACTAGTGTGTATGTGTGTGTGTGCATGTGTATATGTATATGTATGTGTGTGTTCTGGCGATCGAACTCATGTCCTATCCTACAAGTACTTTGCTGGAGCTATCTTTCTAGTCTATGCTAGAAAACTTCCTTCCTTCCTTCCTTCCTTCCTTCCTTCCTTCCTTCCTTCCTTCCTTCCATTTGTTTTTTTGAGACAGGGTTTCTCTGTAGTTTTTTTCGAACCCCTTCTGGAACTAGCTCTTGTAGACCAGGCTGGCCACAAACTCACAGAGATCAGTCTTCCCTGCCTTCTGAGTGCTGGGATTAAAGTCATGTGCCACCACGCCCGGCTCTGGGGAAGTTGTGTGTATCTTGGCATGTATGGGTTCACGTGGATTCATGAAATGAAGACTCAAAAACACCTTGAGAATCAACTTAGCCTCTGAGGCTGCAGGGGGCTCAATCCCCTTGAACTGAAACGCTTTCCCTTCGCCTCTTGGCATCTTTATTTTTCCTATATTTACACTTTGAATAATAGATTTCCATATCTCTAAACAAACTAAATGAAACTTCTGAAAACACAAGGCCAGGTGCAAATACCCGATTCGTGAGGTACCACCGTTTTCTGGGTTTCCTCTAAACCAAGTTTTGCATATGGGTAAATGTACCTCAGGTAATGTTATTTCAAATGACCTTGAAGTGTAATTCCAGAAGTTACAGATAAAAGCATGCTTCTCGCAGAAGTCCAGCAATTTAGGATTACATAAATCAGGAGAGAAATGTACCGTCTGTACTATGGTACTATGCCTGTATTGCGGTGCCTGCACTACGGGACCATTCCCGAGCCGGGCAAGGGCCTGGAGATTTTTATTTTTTATTTTTTTAAATATTTATTTATTTATTATGTATACAATATTCTGTCTGTGTGTATGCCTTCAGGCCAGAAGAGGGCACCAGATCTCATTACAGATGGTTGTGAGTCACCATATGGTTGCCGGGAATTCAACTTAGGACCTTTGGAAGAGCAGGCAATGCTCTTAACCTCTGAGCCATCTCTCCAACCCGCCTGGAGATTTTTAAACACACAAAGACACACAGACAGAGACACGGGTCATCCTTGAAACAGGAATGCCCCCTTTATTGTGTCCAGGGACAGCTTATATAGGGATCCTTAACTGATAGCCACGCCTCAGCCAAACCCACCAGAAACCACTCTCCTGTCATCAGGAACTCAAAGCAGCTGCAAGCATAACACGTTTACTAGAAATTCAGGATCTGGGGGTTCACAGCTCCCAACAAAGCCCTAACCAAACTTTCTCTAGCACCGCCCCTCCCCATGTTAGATGTGGTGTGTGAATTTATTGATTTCTTTTTAAGATTAAAAAAAACCACATTTTTTTGGTATGTGTTCATGCTTGCATGTGCACACCCACAGGCCTATAAGTGGTTGTGAGCTGCCGATTGTGGGTCCTGGGAACCAAACCTGGGTCCCCTGCAAGTGCAGCAAGTGCCCTTAACTCCTGAGCCATCTCTCACGCCTGTCTTCTTTACATTTTGTGGTTCAAGATGTGACCTCAGATTGAACTAACAGAAAAATGGTCAGAGATTAAGCAGTTAAAATTAATTGGAAACTTACAACTAAAACCTTGTTTTTATGATTGAACTGTATCTTTCACTTGCTCCCCAGGATGTGTGTGGGGTAGACGTTGTCCTTGGTGTTTGGGGGTGACAGGAGGAGTAAGCGCCTGGATCAAAAATTCTGATATTTTCTGAGCTGCATTCATTTAAAAAAATTTATTCTTCTCTCCCAAATGCATACATTTCTTTAAGTTGAGGTTTTGCAAGGAGCCCCTGTAGAGTGGCAGGTGGACACACTTCCTGTTTGACTGGGTGCGTGTGTGTCTGTGTGTGTGTCGGGGAGAGGGGTCAGGCCCAGAGGAGCAGGCTTTGAGAGCTGCCGGTGTGCGCATAGCTATACGACGGTCCGTCCAGTTTTGGGAACCGAACACCAACCTCCTGACTGAGAAGCCTTTATCTTTGGTTCCCACTCTTGGAATTTCTCCTGTTCTGGTTCCCCAAAGGAAGTCCTCCAGAACGCATTGAGATTTTCGGAAAAACAACAGGAAGAGTTTTTTTGGGTGAACTGGAGACAATAAGTCATCTTTTGATTATGAGGTTTTATTTCCGAGGCAGGATGTATAGCCCCAGGGGCGTTTTACTCTAGTAGATTTTTATCTTGTTTTAAAGTAAACAGAGAGGGACACATGAATTTTTTATCAAATTATTGATCTAAAACAAAGCCCACGGTAGCACAAATGTTTCTTTTTCCAATAATGTATTATTATCAGAATTTTCTTAATATCCTAAAAACCAGTTATATCTCTCCTTATTTTTATGTAATAGAAAATTATTGTTTGGAACATTACTGCAGTTATTTTATATGTAAAGATTTGTTTTGGATCTGAACTTTTATCTTCTGGGAAATGTGATTATCTATTCATAGAAGTGAATGATTTAGTGACTAAATCGAATTCTTATAATATTTTAATACTCCTTTTGGTCAAATTTTCAAACCATCAATACCCTCAGGCTTCATGTGTTCACAGTGTAATGGCATTTAGGATGATGGATTTCACACTGACCGTTCGAGGATTCTCCATTTGGTAGATCATAGTAAAGTATGGAACTTGGCTCTGAAAATCTGGGAAGGCTCTGCTGGTGGATTCCCCCCTTTCCTCTGAGGTTAGTATTTTACATGGGCACTGGCATCTCTTGAACACCTTCCCAGGAGATTGCCCATCCTTTTAAGTTAGTGGTTCTCACCCTCCCTAACACTCCGGCCCTTTAATACAGTTCCATATGCTGGGGTGACCCCTAGCCATAAAATTAGTTTTGTTGCTATTTCATAACTGTAATTTTGCTACTGTTATGAATTGTAATGTTAATACCTGTGTTTTCTGATAGTCTTATTTGACCCTTGTAAAAGGGGTTGTGACCCACAGGTTGGGAACCACTGTTTTAAATGATTACAAGGCTTTTTTTTTGTTTTTTTTTAACTTGTGGTAATAGTGGGCATTTAAATTTTATTATACTGCTATTATTATTATTTTTAAGATAGAATTTTACTATTTGGCCGATGCTGGCTTTGAACTTGTGATCCTTCTGCCCCAGATTTTTGAATACTGGGATTGTGAAATGTGTATCACCATGCCCAGCTCTGGCTTCAGATTTTTGGATAACGATTTGATAACAACAACTTATGTATTCTTTTGTACTTAAGAGAAAAGAGCGGGCCAGAGAGATGGCTCAGGGGTTAAGAACATTGACTCCTCTTCTAGAGGTCCTGAATTCATTTCCCAGCGACTATATGGTGGCTCACAACCATGTGTAATGAGATCTGAAGCCCTCTTCTGGTGTGTATGAAGACAGAGCACTCATATACATAAAATACCTAAATAAATAAGTCTTCAAAAAAAAAGAAAAAAGAGCAATACATAAAATGTACTCTCAGTAACAAAATGTATCTCAACAGTTTTATGCCACAAAACTGGAAAATGCAAAAGAAATGGACATTTTTTTAAAAAATAAGTACCATATACTAAAGCTAAACCAAGACCAGGTGAACGATCTAAATAGACCTGTTAGTCACAAAGAACTGGAAACTGTTATCAAAAATCTCCCTTCGAAAAAAAGCCCAGGACCAGATGGTTTCAATGCAGAATTCTACCAGAACTTCCAAGAAGAGCTAATACCTATACTCCTTAATGTATTTCACAATATAGAAACAGAAGAGTCATTACCAAATTCCTTTTATGAAGTCCCACTCCTCACCCTAGAACTGCTGACAGTTGATAGCATTGGGGAGAGGCGGGGAGAGACCGTTGTTCTGTTTAGAGGATGTGGTCGCTGGGAGGATTCCCATGTTCCGGTGGATGGCCCTACACCCATGGACATGTGGGCAGCACTAGCTGGACTTAGTGGATTATAAAAGCAACAAGCAAACAAACAAGGCTTGAAGTTTGGAGGCAGATGCTGGAGGGACATGGAGGGATGTGGGAGGGAGAAATGGGGGTTGATATGCTTCATTTTATATATCTGAAATTCTCAAGAATGAAGAAAAATAAAAATAACCTCATGCAGAATATTTCTGGGATCGTTTTTGTCCAAACAATCATTTTTACTCCATTGATCTTTAAGCTTTTATCATATTGGGTAGAGCTTTATTTATTCTTGTGATCAGGTAGCTGTGATGGCTAATCTTGGTTGTCAACTTGACTACATCTAGAATCAACTAAAACCCAAGATTTTGGAAACTCTAGTGAGGTAATCAGATTGTCTCGAGTAACAAGACTCAGCTTAAATCTGGGCCACACCTTCTGGTGGCATGAGAAAAGATGAGATGGAGGGGCCCTGCTTTGTGCCCGCTTGCCCTCTCTGATTGGCAGGTTTGTCTACCCTGTTGTGTGGCTGCTATTAAATACAACTTTTTCAAGACCCCAAGGTAGATTGAAGACCAGCAGCTCTTCAGAATCTTCCAGGACGCCAGCACCAGGTCAGGACTGCAGAGACACCTAGCCACATGGACTGGACAGTTACTGAATTTCTATAGTGAGATAGTCATCGTTGGATTACCTGGACCACACGACAGTTTAAGAAATCCTCTTCTACGGGGGCTGGAGAGATGGCTCAGTGGTTAAGAGCACTGCCTGCTCTTCCAAAGGTCCTGAGTTCAATTCCCGGCAACCACATGGTGGCTCACAACCATCTGTAATGAGGTCTGGTGACCTCCTCTGGCCTGCAGACATACACACAGACAGAATATTGTATACATAATAAATAAATAAATATTAAAAAAAAAGAAATCCTCTTCTTTTGGAGGGGTGGTTTGAGACTCAGGGTTTCTCTGTGTAGCTCTGGTTGTCCTGGAACTCACTCTGTAGACCAGACTGCCTTCAAACTCAGAGATCCACCTGCCTCTGCCTCTCATGTGCTGGGATTAAAGGTGTGCACCACCACTGCCTGGCTAATAAATCCTTCTTTAGTATATGTATATGCATTCTATCTGTTCTGGTCAGTAACCTACCTAGAGTGGCCTGGCTGCTCTGGTGAGGTGAGTTTCTGTGTTACATTTTAAGATCATAAAAAACCTCCTGGGGGACAAAAAGCTTAGTTCATGAATCACACACGAATATATCACGGCTATGTGTATGAGCATAAATATCACTTACAGAAGCACTACTGCAGAGTGTGCTAATTTCTCATGATTGTCTCCATTTTTTTTCTCTTAGGAACCAATGGGTATTTTAGTTTTTGTGGCTTGGAAGGTTGCCGTGGGGACCAGTCAGCTCTGCAGCCATCAGCGTGCAGCTGGGTCTCAATATCACTTGATTTATGAACTCTGAAACTTGAAGTTCACGTAATTTTCACATGTCATAAAATGTAATCCTTTTGATTCCCCCCCCCAATCATTAAAAATGTGAAAAAGTACGTGCACCTTGTGAGCTGGACAGAAATAAATGTTGGGCCAGATTCAGCTCATAAACCATGGTCTGCTGACCTCTGTTTCGTCCTATTAAATGCTGATCATAAACTCATGACATAGCTATAATATGCGTGCTACCCATGGGTTCTGTAGAGGGTTAGCTTTTCTAATAGCCTGTGACAATCAGATAATGTCCCACCCAAAGGTTAGTGTCCTTTGTTCCTTCCAGCTCTGGACTAATGATGGGTTCATAATATTTACTAGAGCAGTTCAGTCTCACACGGTTTGGGTGTATTGTAAATATCATATAAACCTCAAAAGGGTTCCACAATCTTAGGTGTACTGTTTTAAACTTGTTTGCTGATGTATAATAAATAATTTACTCTAGATTTCACCATGAACCTGTTTTGCTTGGCTTAATGTTGAATTCTACTGATTTCTCTTGAACGCACTTTGAGGAGAAAGGAGATGGGTCTGAGTGACAGCATATGGGTGGAGAGTTAGCTGCCTACAAACATGAATGTGCGAGCATGCGCATGTACACGCGTGCTTTCCAGGGCAAACATCTCCCTGTGCCCTCTGTGAGCATGCGCATGTACACGCATGCTCTCCAGGGCAAACATCTCCCTGTGCCCTCTGTGAGCATGCGCATGCACACACGTGCTCTCCAGGGCAAGCATCCCCACCCTCCCGCATCTGTGAGCATGCGCACGCACACACGTGCTCTCCAGGGCAAGCATCTCCCTGTGCCCTCTGTGAGCATGCGCATGCACACACGTGCTCTCCAGGGCAAGCACCCCCCCCCCGCATCTGTGAGCATGCGCACGCACACACGTGCTCTCCAGGGCAAGCATCTCCCTGTGCCCTCTGTGAGGCCCAAAAGTGACACAAAGGGGTTTTCCCTTTCACACTACCCAATGTGGCACAGAGCTGATAACTCTGTGAATTTAAATATAACAACGAGACTCATAAAAATTCATACACATTTCCAGCAGATTACATTTTACACTATAATAAAATCCCTTCATAATAGGAATTTTTCGTTTAAATGGGTCTAGGTAGAATATAACCCAAATAATGTTCCTTAAAGCAGTGTCTGCATTCAGTAAAGATTTCATCCATCACAGGTATTCGCTTTAGCCCTTCATGTTCTCCTATATTTAAAAATTTGAAACTTCTTATTTAAATAATGGGTAACTAAAACCTTTAGACCGCATCAATTTGCATAGGACAAGGCATTAACACCCGAAGGACTGTACACAAGGACTTCTACATTCACGAACAATAAGCAGATGCATCTTTGTGGTTTACAAAAACCCAACCTACCAGCTACGTCTAACTGCAAGTCACGATGTCAGTGAGTATTCACGCTTTCTATGAGAAAGTCAAAATGTCCTCTTGCTGTCAAATAATCCCACAGTTTACTGTAAACAGAGCTGGAGGGATTGTGTGCCATGACTGAGGAGATGGGAGGTAAATCCCATTCATTACCTAAGACAAGACTTCCATTGCCATCACCCAGCTCTCACAGTGACATCCTCCTGCCATAGCCACTCACTTCTACCTCTGTCCCAACACACACACACACACACACACACACACACACACACACACACACTTGGCCAATATATCGCCATTTATACAGTTAACCTCTGAGCAAAGGTGGATCATTCCTTCATTAAGATATTCTCCATAATAACACAAAAACTTGCATTAAGAATTAATATTTCTCCTCTTTTCATTTATGGCTAAATTAAGAATTAGTCTAACACCTGGGTTCCGTTTTACTCTCTCTTTTTTTTGATTCTATGCTGGCACTTTGATTGGTCAAGAGAGAACTTCAGCACCTTCTTGTCAAGGAAGAACTATGTTTCTTTCTGTGTAACATTTCCTTTAAAAACCAGAAAGACTTTTTGGTCTCATGTCTGGTCTAAAGATGAAACCCATTAGCAATGTAAAAAAATGAACCAAAAGATTACATGGTCTGAAAGTCTGCTGGGGTTTTTGGAAATGGAGATTAAGTTGGAGGAGACAAAAGTTCTAGCAATTTGTTCGGTAGGATGAGAATGTGGAGAGCGGTTCCTTCAGGTGTCATTGGGAGCATTAAGATCCCAGGCGTGGGCTTTATTCGCAACCCTTCAACACGGCAGCCCTCTCTACTCAGTGAGGCATCGGGAACCGCTGCCTTCTGTGTAAGGGAGTTTGTGTCCCTTAACTCACTATTTGTATGTTCTAAGTTGAGAATGGGCTTACTTACTACAGCAAGACAGGTTTAGGAGGAAAGGGAAGTTCACATCTAAGGAGTAGCTCTCATTTTGGGGGATAATAGTCTTTGTGAGGCAGCCACAGAGAACTAGTGTTCTGAGAATCTGTTACCTTTTCGTGACCATGTCCATTACTATTTTTTTTTATCTTTTTAAAGCAACTCTGGAGCAGTGCTTAGAGATTTTATGGTAATTAGTAGAACATTCTATCAGGTTTTCACCCTGGACAGGTGAGTAAAATCCCTAGCAATATCAGAGCAATGAAAATTTCCTATCCAGGTAATCTTTTAATTACTTATTTATTTTGCTTTTCTGAGACATGGTCTCACCATGTAGTCCTGGAACTCTAGACCAGGCTGCCTTCAAACTCAGAGATCCGCCTGCCTCCATCTGCTGGGTTCTGTGATTAAAGGTATGTGCCACTGACCAGAGAACTTTCCAGTCCATGACCTAATGACCTCTAACCCAAGCCATGTGCCTGGAAAGTGTTTGTTAGGGTGATATAAAGACCCAAACAGGGCTGGTGAGCTGGCTCAGTGAGTTAAAGGCTCTTGCCTACAGGCCTGTCATTCTGAGTTCAGTCCCTGGTACCCATATGGTAGAAGGAGAGAAATGACCCTTGCAAGTTGTTCTCAGATTTCCACAAATGTGCCATGGCACATGTGTACACACACACACACACACACACACACACACACACACGCACAAATCAAAGTAGCTGGCACTACCGTCTCTATAGTATGCCTAGAAGTGACAAGTGCATTCTTCAGGTACTGCCTCTGCTAAGGGAGGGTCACCCCAGTTCCTGCCTTTCTGAGCCTGTTGATGCCACATTTTGTTCCATTTTCTGAGTTAGCACTGCTTATGCATTTTTATTATTATTGCCTGCCAAGTTAGGCAGGCAGCCTCCTCCTCCTCTTCGCAATGAAATAATTTTAATTGGCAAAGTAACTCACTCTTACACTGGAGGAGAATATGGACCTTATTGTATAGATTGACTATAATATGACAGCATCAGTCATCATGAGGGAATATACTTTTAAAGACACTGAATATTTAGCCCAGAAATGCCAGAATTTGGTAGCATATTCCAATCCTGAGGGATTAAAGGTGTTTAGGCAAATCAGATCACAAACCAGCAAGGATGCCAGCCCTGCTCGCATTATATTATGAGCAGTAAATGATGCTTTGCAGGCTGCTTCTGGATTTCCTGTCAGTAGTTTCGGAATGACTGATTGGCTAAGAAGGGCTTATTTATCAAAGAGAATCTATTGAGCCTATGTGTCAAAATGACCTGAAACAGGATGCTTTGCAACCCAGAGAGCACATTCATTCTGTAGCAACTAGAATCCACTTTGAAGGCCAGGGAAACAATGGCAGACTACCTACTCATCTATGGCCAGCTGTCTGTGATGGTTAGTTTCAGTATCTGACTTGCAACGGTGTAGAATTACCTGGAAAGGGAGTCTCAAGGATGAACTGTTTGGATTAGGTCAAGGTGGAAGATCCACTTTGTGGACTATGTGGGGAATCATTCCAGGAGCTGGGTCCTCAGCTGAATGAAAAGGAAGAGAGTTGAGCACTGTACACATGCATGTGAATTGCTTTCTGCTCCTGTCTGTGGGATGCCATATGACCAGTTCTCTCGTGCTCCTGTGGCTGTGACTTTCTTGCCTCGACGGACTGTAGCTTGAAATGTGAGCCACATTAGCTCTTTCTCCCCTAAGTAGCTTTTGTCAGCAATCTTGTCATTGCAATAGGACAAACTGAGGACAGCATCCTCGCTGAAGTGGTGAGTGCCAGGCCATGACAGACTTCATCTTACCAAAGGTAGTAATGTTAGTTCCCCAAGCAAACAACTGGGCAGATAAATTCAGAAGAGTGTGTTGTGTGAAATATTTCTTTACACTGTGTGAATATGTCACTGTGATTGCCTTAACCAACTGGCCTATAACTGGACAGGATAGTGTTAGGTGTGAAAACCAGACCAAGGAAACTGGGTAGAAGGGCAGAGTTAGGAGAGTCACCAGCAAGACACAGAGGGGAAACAGGAGGTGCAAGATGAAAGAGAGGTAATGCCATGTGACAGAATGTGGATTAATAAAAATGGGCTAATTTAAGTTGTAAGAGCTAGTTAGTAATAAGCCTGAGCTATTGGCCAAGCATTTATAATTAATATTGATTCTCTGTGTCAGTTTTTTGGGAATTGGTGGGTGGGAAAGAAAAGTCTAACTACAGTATGGATAGAAGTACACAATGGAAGAAACTTTAGTATCAGAAACTTCTATCAGAAGGAGGAAGATGATAGTGAGTGGTATTAATAAAACAAGACTAATTATCAACCATGTGCTGAATGTGATTGTTTATTCTACTGGGTATATTTAGCCCTATCTGTGTTTCTTCACCAGATGAACCAAACCAGGTGCCCTTTGATTCAGGTGATTCTGGTCTGCAGGCAAGACTGAGAAATCCCTGTCCACTCCATTACTTTACTGGGATTAGGAAGGCTGAGGATTTTTGATTATTCCTCCTGATTAGCTGGAATTTTCCTCTAGAGAATATCTTCACAGCCGTTACCTAGGTACAGTTGATAGGTGAAGACAGAATAAATGCTTGATTATTTTTCCTTATCAGTTTTTAGAAAAATGAGTTCTGGGGATAAGTTGGTGAGCACTGAAGACAAGGGGCTACCCACTTCTGGAATCTCTGGATACAATACCTGGAAACTCTCTGGACTTTAGAATGAACAATAAGAGACCTTTTTTTTTTTTGAGATGTAGTGACACACTGTGTTGTCTGTGGGTAAAAAGATGAGATGGGATATGCTCATTTTATTCTGAGGATTCTCTACATCATTTCCATTTCTGCTCAGGGTCTTGTCAACTCTTTTCTTCCAGTGACTTCTGAAGGTTCCTTGGTGCTGGTTCTGTAGACACTTGTCACATGTTTGTTGTGCACCAGAACCTATGCCTAGGAACAAAATTTCTTTGGTGGTGGCTCCATAGACACTTGTCACATGTTTGCTGTGCACCAGGACCTATGCCGAGAGACAATTCTCATCCTGCTTCTACTGACAAAGAGTGTCATCATCACTTCTGTGGTTGACACCTTCCTGAAAATGCTGGCACATCATACATTGCTGCCATGTGCTGTGCCTTCAAACCTAGTGGTACCCAGTGGTACCCAGTGGCCTTGCGATGCCAGGTTAGTGCTGGATGCTGGGAAGATTCTGGGGGTATTTCTGCTTTCCTTGTCTCAATTACTACAGCTTGTCCCTGGGTTCTGGAAGGGCATCCCTCTAGGATGAGGTGTCACTAGTCTTTAGGGCAAAGCTCATTTGCCTTTTGAGTTGATGTTTGTTTTTTCTGTGTGTGTTACACATCGTCCTTGCTTTCTCCTTTTTCTCCATATGGCCATGCACCATATTTTATTCTATAGCAAACTAAGCAGAAAGAAACCATGAGCACAAGTAACAATGTCACCATTCCATCTATCCTCCCTACCAATCTGTGAAGAGAAGCTTCTAGAAAAGTTATTGGCTTCAGTGTGCAATAGTATTGAGCTTTAATTGGCAAGAGTATTGAGCTTTAATTGGCAAACTTATTCTTGTGGAACTTCTTGAGTATTCTGCAGCATAGGTATCCATCCACGGATGGAGGGATTTAGAAAATATAGTATACACAGAACGAGTTTTTTTTCAGCCATAAAGAATAAAATCATGTCGCTTTTAGGAAAATGGAAAGAACCCGAGATTGCTGTGTTAAGTGAAATAAGCCAGCTTAGAGAAACAAGTACCAGATGTTTTCTTTCACGTATGGAATCCAGATTAAAGCAAAGAAACCATGAGGTGAAGGGGGCTTTAGGGAAGAGAAAAGGGATCAAGAGGAGTTGGGAGGTAAGAGAGGGTGTTGGGTGTGAATATGGTCAGAATACATTACATGCATGTATTAAAATATAATGATGAAAATATTTTATATAATTAGCGTGTGTTAATTTTTATTTTATATGTATGGGTGATTTGCCTGCTTCTATGCTCATGCAACACACACATGCCTGGTGCTGGGGAGGTCAGAAGAGAGTTAGGAGTCCTTTGGAATCGGAGTTACGGATAGTTGTGAGATGCCACATGGGGGCTGGGAATTGAGTCCAGGTTTCTGGAAGAGCAGCCAGTTCTCTTAATATCTGGGCCATCTCTTCAGCTCTGTATGTTAATAAAGAAGAGGTGGAGCCCGGTGGACAGAAATTAGGTCCCCGGGACACACCTTTGTTGTGAATCCTGGGACTTGACCTTCAAGTCTTCACACTTTGCTTCTCAGCTACCAGGAGACGAAAGCTTCTCCTACCCTAGTTGCCATCATGATGCCCTGTGTTGGCAGAGGCCAAAGCAAGATGACCATGGACTGAAACTTCTGAATTTGTGAACCAAAACAAATCATCCTTTTTTCTAAAAAAAAAAATAAAAAAATAAAAAACAAAGACCAAAACATGGCAAGCTGATTCCACAGGTCTGGGATGGAGTGAAGGCTTGTGTTTCTTTTCTTATATAATTTTAATTTTCATTGATAATAGATTTTTTTTTGTGTGTACTATAGTCTGATCATGGTTTCCCCCTCCCCTACTCCTTCTAGACTCTCCTTGTTTCCTCTATCCACCCAAGTCCACACCTTCTCTTTCTCTGTCTCATTTGAAAATGGGTAACTAAAGAACAAAAAACAAAACCAAACAAACCAAAATAGGACAAAACAAACAAGTAGGAAAAAAACCCCACTGTTATTGGAAATGGTGAACTTCTAAGGAGGTTAAAACAGTCCTTCTCTTGTAGGTGGTGCTACGTGTCTGTGTTGGGGAATATTATTTAAAGGTGTGTTACTTTTGTTTATGTTGCATTTGTTTAACTCTGTGAAGCTGTGTTACTGTGCCTGTCTAAAACACCTGGTGGTCTAATGAAGAGCCGAATGGCCAATAGCAAGGCAGGAGGGAGGAATAGGCAGGGCTGTCAGGAAGAGAGGATAAATTCGAGGAAAAATCTAGGAGAAAAGGATCTGGGGATCTGGGAATGAGAAAGGAAAGAGGAGGACTTCAGAGGCCAGCCACCCAGCCATTTAGCTACCCAGTTAGACATGGAGTAGGAAGGAAAGAAAAGGAATACAGGAACAGAGAAAGAAAAAAATTCCAAGGCTATAAGATAGATGGGATAATTTAAGAAAAGCTGACAAAAAAAAGCCAAGCTAAGGCTGGGCACTTGTCACTAAGGATAAGCCTCCATGCCGGGCGGTGGTTGTGCATGCCTTTAATCCCAGCACCTGGGAGGCAGAGGCAGGCAGATCTCTGTGAGTTCGAGGTCAGCCTGGTTTAGAAGAGCTAGGAGCTAGTTCCAGGACAGGAACCAAAAAAAGCTATGGAGAAACCCTGTCTCAACCACCCCCCTCAAAAAAGAATAAGCCTCCATGTATGATTTATATGGGAGCTGGGTGATGGGTCTCCCAAAAGTCCAAAACACCAAAGAGTAAGAACAAAAACATTACACTACATGTCTGTGGTTCCAACACTTGGGAGGTTGATGAGGAAGATCTTGAGCCCGGGCCAGTGCTGGCCACACAGTGAGACTTTGTCTCTGTAGACAACACAACAGAGCAAGCAAGTGGACAAACAGGTGGGGTGCGAAAAGAGTTGGCTCAAATCACAGTCTATCAGAGGAAATCAAACTTCTGGATAAGATGACCCCAGACTGCCCACCTTTCCTGTGGTGTGATGTGGGTTGTTTGGACGGGATGTATTCTAGCAGAAGACTGGGGGAATATGTTAACAGCTGGCTGACCAAATCTCAGCCCCTCTGAGTCAGCTGCAAAAATACTCAGAACTACATCCTATTCTTTTTATAAAATCAAAGACTCTTCTTGACTCCTCTCAAAAGTTTCAAGATACTCATGGTAGTAGTCTTCACTTTGAAAACAATATAATTAAGATTAGTTTATATACCAGTTAAAAAGACATGGTGTGTGGGTGATGACACCCAGTGACATTCCATTGGAGAAAGCCGATTCTCCCTTTCCCTGTGACAGCAATTGCAAACAGCTTCTGGGTTAGGATCCATTTATTCAAGGAATTCTTTTTCTTTGTGGGAAACTGTGGGATGTTACAACTGGTTCTAGTGGTGTCCCAGGGAGGAGGTGTGTGGTGTGCAGGGAGGAGGTGTGTGGTGTGCAGGGAGGAGGGGTGTGGTGTGCAGGGGAGGGGTGTGGTGTGCAGGAAGGAGGGGTGTGGTGTGCAGGGGAGGGGTGTGGTGTGCAGGGAGGAGGTGTGTGGTGTGCAGGGGAGGGGTGTGGTGTGCAGGGAGGAGGGGTGCGGTGTGCAGGGGAGGGGTGTGGTGTGCAGGGAGGAGGGGTGTGGTGTGCAGGGAGGAGGGGTGTGGTGTGCAGGGAGGAGGGGTGTGGTGTGCAGGGGAGGGGTGTGGTGTGCAGGGAGGAGGGGTGCGGTATGCAGGGGAGGTGTGTGGTGTGCAGGGAGGAGGGGTGTGGTGTGCAGGGAGGAGGGGTGTGGTGTGCAGGGGAGGGGTGTGGTGTGCAGGGAGGAGGGGTGCGGTGTGCAGGGGAGGTGTGTGGTGTGCAGGGAGGAGGGCTGTGGTGTGCAGGGAGGAGGGGTGTGGTGTGCAGGGAGGAGGGGTGTGGTGTGCAGGGAGGAGGGGTGTGGTGTGCAGGGAGGAGGTGTGTGGTGTGCAGGGAGGAGGGTGTGGTGTGCAGGGAGGAGGGGTGTTGTGTGCAGGGGAGGGGTGTGGTGTGCAGGGAGGAGGGATGCGGTGTGCAGGGAGGAGGGATGCGGTGTGCAGGGAGGAGGGGTGTGGTGTGCAGGGAGGAGGGTGTGGTGTGCAGGGAGGAGGGTGTGGTGTGCAGGGAGGAGGGTGTGGTGTGCAGGGAGGAGGGGTGTGGTGTGCAGGGAGGAGGGTGTGGTGTGCAGGAAGGAGGGGTGTGGTGTGCAGGGGAGGTGTGTGGTGTGCAGGAAGGAGGGGTGTGGTGTGCAGGAAGGAGGTGTGTGGTGTGCAGGAAGGAGGTGTGTGGTGTGCAGGAAGGAGGGTGTGGTGTGCAGGAAGGAGGGGTGTGGTGTGCAGGGGAGGGGTGTGGTGTGCAGGGGAGGGGTGTGGTGTGCAGGGAGGAGGGGTGTGGTGTGCAGGGGAGTTTTGCGTGTTTGAGAGAAGAGCGGGGGTTCATAAGCAGCAGAAGCCACGCTGCAATCCCCGCGCTGCTGTAGTGTTTTATAGAATGGTGTCTGGATACAGGCGCTGAAGACTGTATAGTCTTCCATTGGTCGGGAGAGCATCCAGGAGTGAGAGCAGACATTTCTCAGTCAGGACGGCTTCCACGTGTCTCTCACTTAAGTCTTCGTTAGATAAGGAGGCCTGGAAGACTCTCATCCCGTAAAAGAAAGCCTTGTCCCACCTCCTAGGTGTGAAGAGCAGAGGAAACCTTCACACCTTCTGAAGCGGAAGGCAGGCCGCGTGGTTCTGCAGAAAGACTTTCAAAGGTGGACCGCCGCACATCCCGGGTTTAAAGCGGAAAGGACATTTTTTTCTGACAGAGGAAATATGTCAAGCAAGATGATATTTGCATATGCTGTGTTTTAAAATCGTGTTAAGAACTGCCTCATCTATTCCGAATCTGGTAAACGGAAGGCGAGGAGGTCATCCGTACAGCTGGTGCCGACAGCGGAATTCCCATCAGGCGCATTTTAAAATTCGAGAGTAACGTGAGAAACGCAGCCCTCCATCTGTCGGGAGCCCATCAAGATGAGCACCGGCTCCACTGACGCTTTTCCATGGGCAGCGTACCTCGAGGGCAGCGTTTGTATTAAGTATCTTTAATTTCATTTACTTTCCATGTAATTATTCTACAAAGTCACAGCTCGGAACTGTATGGGATTATGTGCGCTGGCAAGCGTGTATAACAGTATGGTGTTAATGATGCTACATGGAGGAAGACACGGAAACAAACTTTATCAGACACATTATAAATCACACATTATTAAAAGCCAATTAATAATGGCTTGGTGGTCGTGGTTAATCTCTGATGCCTGAAGTGGTTGCGAGCAGTACAGGAAGACGATTTAGGATAAGGAAATGTTACGAACTGCTTTGAAAACACGCTGTTGTTTTAAACACAGGTTATTGAAGTAAGAAAACACACTTGGTTAGAAAGGGCCTTTCCAGCGGGTTACAGAACGTGACCTGTACTTGCACACAGGGTGAGCTAGGTCATTACAGCCAGCCTTCAGCATCAGTGTAGTCCTTACCTGGCCACCTGCTTCGGTGAGGTGTGCCACAGCAGTTATAATACTCACTGAGGTTTAAAATGGGTTTCTCCTCCTCCTTCTCCTTCCTCCTTTTCATCATCGTTGTGTCCTGTTGTCGTCATTGCCTTCTGGTGGCTCTGGCTGACCTGGAACTCACTACATAGATCAGGCTGGTCTCGAACTCACAGACATCTTCCTGCTTCTGCCTCCCAAGTGCTGGGATTAAAGACATGCGCCATCATGCTGGCATGTAAAATGGATTTTTGTTAGACACCAGAGCAGAGGAAAGGGGGTGGGCCTTACCGTTAGCCTGTAAAGACCAGAGCGGACAGAGGGGAGCCACAGCAGAAGCTCAACTGTGCCCCTTACCATTGTGTGTGATGTGTGTTCATCCCGGATGGCACAAGAGGCCCTAATGAGATGGATACCGCCAAGAGCTTGGTAAGCAGCGGCTTGCCGGGGTGCCAGGCAGCTGGGGAGCTGGGTGAGGGAAATCCTCCCTTGCCTTTTGCTTTGTCCTCCACAATAAAGGATAATGCTGAATTCTTTCAGAGATTGTCTTTGTAACTTCTCATGAAACATCCTTCTGCACTATGTGAAGAACGGTCCCTAGGGAGGGGCCTGCTTGCCTGGGAATGTATATTGTCCTGGATTATTGGGAAAGCATCCAGGAGAAATAGGGGATGACTTCACTCAGCAAAATTAAAAGCAGTAAAGCAATAACGGGCTCTCCATTGAGCCCCTTTTGGGAACAACAATCTTACATATTTATAAGTGTTGTAAAGTATATTAATCATTACAGCACCTCTCCAAAGTCAGGGTCATTATCTTGAGTATCTAGGGCACTGGCTAGTGAATAACAGAACCAGGCTCAGATCCGTATCTTTGGAACATTAAGGGTCATAGCCACGTCTCTCTAATGTGCTGAATTGTTGCCAAGTGAGGGAGTGGTGGGACTTCCTGCGTATGCCAGTTCAAGAGACTTGATAAGGCTCATATCAGCGTGGACTTAAATGTTAACAGTCTGGTGTGGGTCACAGAGTATCAAAACATCAGGAGAACATATCCTTCTGTGGATAAGACCAGTGTGTGTGTGTGTGAGATGTGTGTTGATGTGTGTGAGATGTGTGTGTACATGTGTGAGGTGTGTTGATGTGTGTGTACATGTACGAGATGTGTGTATACGTGTGTGTGATGTGTGTGTCTGTGTGAGATGTGTGTGTCTGTGTGATGTGCGTACATGTTTGTGAGGTGTGTGTACATGTGTGAGATGTGTGTGATGTGTCTGTGCATGTATGTGTGTGCTTGTGTGTGATGTGTGTACATGTGTGTGAGATGTGTGTGTCTGTATGTGTGATATGTGTGTTCATATGTGAGATGTGTGTATCTGTGTGTGATGTGTGTGTGCATTGTGAGATGTGTGTATCTGTGTGAGGTGTGTGTGTGCATTGTGAGATGTGTGTATCTGTGTGAGGTGTGTGTGTGCACTGTGAGATGTATCTGTGTGAGGTGTGTGTGTATCTGTGTGAGATGTGTGTGTGCATGTGAGATGTGTCTATTTGTGTGTGTTTGTGTGTGCTTGTGTGCGATGTGTGTACATGTGTGTGAGATGCGTGCATACGTGTATGAGAAAGAGAAAGAATTTCTTTTTACTCAGCACGAAAAGAAATGTAAACGTTACAAAGCCGCTCTCTAGACTGACCTACAGATAGTGTTTCCCAGTGAGGCAAGAGAGCCCAGCCCTGACTTAGACACGGCCCGGTTCTCGGCTTCTTTCCAGTTCTTGACTGACAGGGTGTTTGGCTAGTGACTGAGGCCTACCTGAAGGCTTGGGCTTGTGTTCTTCTTGGCTGGAATCCAGTGCCTGTGAGCCTTAACATCACATTTACTTCTAACCTCCGGGGAAAGGCATCCATAGACTGAGCTGTGAGACTCAGAGCCCACAGCAAAGAAACAGAAGGCAAATGAGCTCCGGACCCTCAACCTGCTGTCTGTTACAGTATGGAATGTGTGTTTTTGCCTCCATCCTTACATTCTTTCAGTTTGTCAGAAAGCACCAGATTAGGCCGTGAGGCCAAATGCTTACACGGGGGGGGGGGGTGGGGGGGAAGGGGGAGAGGGGAAGGGTCCTGGAGAGAAACCTCACCCCATGAATTGTAACTGTAACTCTCCAGAATCGGCTTGGATGCCAGACGACTTACCACAGCCAAGTCTCAGCACCTGTTCTAAGCTGATTTAAAAGTGGTTCTTGCCACCCAAGTGGGCAGGACACTGGTCGGCTCCCGCTGGCTTTGCTGTAGGAATGTGTGGGTTATCATAATGATTGCATAGATTATTTCCCAGAAGTTCAAAGGTGGCTTTGTGGAAAACACTGACTCTCCAGCTGGGCCTGCAGGGATGTCTGATGGGTGACTGAAGGGGGGGAAGGCTTGGCACCCCTGTCTTCACACTGCGACCGTCTCATTTTACTCAGCTCTTCTAGCAGGTGCACTGGTAATTTAAAATGTCCTGGTGAGCTTGGTTATCACCTGACGGAGCTAGTCACTCTTCCTCACACTCTGCCCTGTGCTTCTCACTAGAACAGGAACCAAAGGTCCCTCAGCCTTGTCAGCAGGTCCAGACCAAACCAGGATGCCTACAGATTGATGTGAGGTAATGATGTCGACAACAGAAAGGACTCGGAAGTTCTCAGACAAGATAAACCTGCAAACCCTGCAAACATTGCTATCAGCGTGTCTGTGCACAAGAAGTGCCTTTTGTGAAGCTGTGCCCATAGACAATGAAAGACAAGCGAACTCCACCTCAGCCCAGAACAGTCAGTAAAGCATTGACTCCCTTGGTCCAGTGAGCAGCTGGTTACTTCCTTGGACAGTGCCGGTCTTTGGCTGTGAGTGAGCCGGAACCTTGCTCCTCTTGTTTGTGACACCTGGCCTACTTTCATTTCTGTCTTTCCTTGATGTAAGATTCCATCTGGTGTCGTGAGGACCTGGGCTATAGAGCTAGAGAGAAGGAGGAATAGGAAGCTGGAAAAAGAACTGGATGAGCCCGATTGAAAGGATTAAAAATGAAACAACCATCACCATCATGGAACAAATGTGAGGTCATGTCTGTGGAGGATGGAAGGTCACTCCAGGTCAGTTCTTCCCTTCCACTTCTAATGTGAATCTCAGGGACTGGACTCAGGGCTCCAGGCTTGTGCAGTATCATTTCCTTGCTGAAGCATCTCACCAGCCCTGACATCGAAGTTTCTTTTCCTTAGGAAGTGGTTTCCTGTGCTGATGCATTCAAGTGTACTTCCCACTTTCTCTTCTATGAGGTTCAGTGTGACTGGCTTTATGTTGCGGTCTTTGATCCCTTTGGACTTGAGTTTTGTGAATGGTGATGGATATGGGTCTATTTTCATTCTTCTATATGTTGATATTCAGTTATGCCAGCACCATTTGTTAAATATGCTTTCTTTTTTCCATTTGATATTTTTTGCTTCTTTGTCAAAAATCAGGTGTTCAAAGGTGTGTGGATTAATATCTGGGTCTTTGATTCGGTTCCATTGGTCCTCCTGTCTGTTTTTATGCCAATACCAGGCTGTTTTCAGTACCATAGCTTTGTAGTAGAGTTTGAAGTCAGGGATTGTGATGCCTCCAGAAGTTCTTTTATTGTACAGGACTGTTCTGGCTATCCTGGGTTTTTTGCTTTTCCATATGAAGTAGAGTACCATTCTTTCAAGGTCTGTGAAGAATTTTGCTGGGATTTTGATGGGTATTGCATTGATGATTCCTAACAAAGAAAATTAGCTTCAGAAAGCCTAATGGACGGACTCAAGGTAACAAAGCAAAGTAGTGGATTCAAGCTTCCTCCTCAGTCTAGCTCAGCACCCTTCACCTCTGTGTGGAACCACTTAATATATAGAATTGTTTGGAGGGCTTCTCCAGCTCCCAACACAGCTCAGGGTCAGGGGTTAGGGCCCAGCCAGGCTTTGATGTCCTCTATAGCTTAGTGTGCTCAATGGAATATATGATTTTTTTCCTGTAGAAAATTCAAACCAAGAGACACAAAGCTTATAAAGAATGAGTGAGTGTAAGGTAAAAATGAAGAATTGGAGATCTTTGGGGTGCACGCATTTTGTTTGGCCCTCAAGGTGTTTTCCACTTATAGTGGAAACCCCAAAGTAAACGAAAGGATAGGGAGACACCGTAAAAATGGCCCACGATTAAAAAAAAAAAAGCAGCACATAGAACATTTCATGAAGGTCTAATTATACAGGTACCTGTCTGTAAGTAGACTCTATGCATGGGACAGTCACCAAAATGCTGGTGGATTTCCCGTGTTTGTTGCTGTTGGTCCTCATGAGGCCTGGGCATGAGGCCCAGTATAACTTCCTGAGTCTAGCTCGAGTTTGGAGACCTGTCTCTGGCTACCCAACCTAGGCCGGCCTCTGCCCAGCCACCACTAGTGGGGCAGAATATTATTGGTCCTTGTTCCTTACTCCGTCTCAACCCATCTCAGACTTCTCCACCCCCATCATAACCCTGCTTGATACCATTAAATGAGATTCTGCTTTGACAGACTCCCAACTCAGTGTGTGTGTTTCTCCCCAGTGCCCAGGAGGGAGGGCTGAGTCATCACAACACTGACCATCCTGTTCAGCCCCAGGAAGAGTCCGGTGGGTCCGCCTGTGTCCCAGCTCTTTTTGCCTGAGAACTCGTGTGAGGAACTGAAGAATCCCGGGTGAGCAACAGAAGAATCCCGGGTGAGGAACTGAAGAATCCCATGTGAGGAACGGAAGAATCCCGGGTGAGGAACGGAAGAATCCCGGGTGAGGAACTGAAGAATCCCGCGTGAGGAACTGAAGAATCCCGGGTGAGGAACGGAAGAATCCCGGGTGAGGAACGGAAGAATCCCGGGTGAGGAACGGAAGAATCCCGGGTGAGGAACGGAAGAATCCCATGTGAGGAACTGAAGAATCCCGGGTGAGGAACGGAAGAATCCTGGGTGTGGAACGGAAGAATCCCGGGTGAGGAACTGAAGAATCCCGCGTGAGGAACTGAAGAATCCCGGGTGAGGAACGGAAGAATCCCGGGTGAGGAACGGAAGAATCCCGGGTGAGGAACGGAAGAATCCCGGGTGAGGAACGGAAGAATCCCATGTGAGGAACGGAAGAATCCCGGGTGAGGAACGGAAGAATCCCGGGTGAGGAACGGAAGAATCCCGGGTGAGGAACGGAAGAATCCCATGTGAGGAACGGAAGAATCCCATGTGAGGAACGGAAGAATCCCGGGTGAGGAACGGAAGAATCCCATGTGAGGAACAGAAGAATCCCATGTGAGGAACGGAAGAATCCCGGGTGAGGAACGGAAGAATCCCGGGTGAGGAACTGAAGAATCCCGCGTGAGGAACTGAAGAATCCCGGGTGAGGAACGGAAGAATCCCGTGTGAGGAACGGAAGAATCTCGCGTGAGGAACTGAAGAATCCCATGTGAGGAACTGAAGAATCCCGGGTGAGGAACGGAAGAATCTCGGGTGAGGAACTGAAGAATCCCGCGTGAGGAACTGAAGAATCCCAGGTGAGGAACGGAAGAATCCCGGGTGAGGAACTGAAGAATCCCGCGTGAGGAACGGAAGAATCCCGTGTGAGGAACAGAAGAATCCCGGGTGTGGAACGGAAGAATCCCGGGTGTGGAACGGAAGAATCCCGGGTGAGGAACAGAAGAATCCCGGGAGAGGAACGGAAGAATCCCGGGTGAGGAACGGAAGAATCCCATGTGAGGAACGGAAGAATCCCATGTGAGGAACGGAAGAATCCCGGGTGAGGAACGGAAGAATCCCGGGTGAGGAAAGGAAGAATCCCGTGTGAGGAACTGAAGAATCCCGGGTGAGGAACGGAAGAATCCCCTGTGAGGAACAGAAGAATCTCGCGTGAGGAACGGAAGAATCCCATGTGAGGAACGGAAGAATCCCGGGTGAGGAACGGAAGAATCCCGGGTGAGGAACGGAAGAATCCCGGGTGAGGAACGGAAGAATCCCGGGTGAGGAACGGAAGAATCCCGGGTGAGGAACGGAAGAATCCCGGGTGAGGAACGGAAGAATCCCGGGTGAGGAACGGAAGAATCCCGGGTGAGGAACGGAAGAATCCCGGGTGAGGAACGGAAGAATCCCGGGTGAGGAACGGAAGAATCCCATGTGAGGAACGGAAGAATCCCGGGTGAGGAACGGAAGAATCCCATGTGAGGAACGGAAGAATCCCATGTGAGGAACGGAAGAATCCCGGGTGAGGAACGGAAGAATCCCGGGTGTGGAACGGAAGAATCCCATGTGAGGAACGGAAGAATCCCGGGTGAGGAACGGAAGAATCCCATGTGAGGAACGGAAGAATCCCGGGTGAGGAACTGAAGAATCCCATGTGAGGAACGGAAGAATCCCGGGTGAGGAACGGAAGAATCCCGGGTGAGGAACTGAAGAATCCCGCGTGAGGAACTGAAGAATCCCGGGTGAGGAACGGAAGAATCCCATGTGAGGAACTGAAGAATCCCGGGTGAGGAACGGAAGAATCTCGGGTGAGGAACTGAAGAATCCCGCGTGAGGAACTGAAGAATCCCAGGTGAGGAACGGAAGAATCCCGGGTGAGGAACTGAAGAATCCCGCGTGAGGAACGGAAGAATCCCGTGTGAGGAACAGAAGAATCCTGGGTGTGGAACGGAAGAATCCCGGGTGAGGAACGGAAGAATCCCGTGTGAGGAACAGAAGAATCCTGGGTGTGGAACGGAAGAATCCCGGGTGTGGAACGGAAGAATCCCGGGTGAGGAAAGGAAGAATCCCGTGTGAGGAACTGAAGAATCCCGGGTGAGGAACGGAAGAATCCCCTGTGAGGAACAGAAGAATCTCGCGTGAGGAACGGAAGAATCCCATGTGAGGAACGGAAGAATCCCGTGTGAGGAACGGAAGAATCTCGCGTGAGGAAGGGAAGAATCGCTGACAGGCAATTGGTCTGCGGGTGAGTGTACCCCCATTAAAAATGGGACAGTTCTTTTTTTTTTTTTTTTTGATTTTCGAGACAGGGTTTCTCTGTAGCTTTTGGTTCCTGTCCTGGAACTAGCTCTTGTAGACCAGGCTGGTCTCGAACTCACAGAGATCCGCCTGCCTCTGCCTCCCGAGTGCTGGGATTAAAGGCGTGCGCCACCACCGACCAGCGACAGTTCTTTACTAAACAAAATTCTACCCCAGAACCTAGTTCAATAAATCCTACTTTGGAACTAGTTCAGTGTCCCCGCCCCTAAACCCCTTTTACAGCGCCCCTTGGCTCTCAAGGGGTCCTTCACCTCCTTCACCTCCAGATCCCCCTACAAACCCTTTCGAGCACTCTCTGCCCCACTGTGTGCCTAGGGGGACGGGCTGAATGGCAACACTCACCATCCCAGTTCAGTCCCAGGGAGAGAGTCCAGTGGTTCCCCGGCATGTTGCATTGTTATTCATGGAACGTCACTCTATGAAATGAAGCTAAGCACCTGTCAGTAGATGAAGAAGTAAAGAACACGTGGCGCACGCACACAATGGAATACTATTCAGCCATAGGCAGGAGCTCCTAATGTCTACAATAGCATAGATGAGCCTTAAGGATCCTGTGCTATCCGGGGTAAGAGAGCCACAGAAAGACCAATATTGCGCAATCTCTCTTCTTTATGGCATCGGGAAAGAACTCTCAGAAACAGTATGGTGGTAAATAACAGGTGGGTGAGGTTTGGTGCAGCAAAGGGGGGGGGGTGTCAGTTAAAAGATACAAAGTTCCTGTTATGAGAGGTGATTTAATTTCAGAGGCAGGAGAATTGCCAGTTGGCTGTCCACATAGTGAGTTCCAAGCCAGTCCAGACTACATCTGGAAACCAAATTTCAGAAAAAAAATTTTGGGTAGAAGGAATGTGTTTTTTGAGATTTCCTGGGTAATACAGTGTATAACATATTTCAAAATTGCTAGGAGTAAACCCGAGATGCAGCACAGCTAGATAAGGTGCTGAATGAAGTGATAAGTTGGTGAATTTGACATAATTCTTCATTGTGTAAACATATCAAACATATCAAAACAATACGTTCTGCCCCCAGAAATATAAACAATAGTTAATTTAAAAAAGGTTGCTATTTATCAACCATCTGAGTTAGAGATGTTGAGGGGATACTTGAATACCAGTTCGGGGCTCAGGAGTAAGAAACATGGGGTAAGAACATGGGGGTTGTCAGCAGAGAAACGTAACTTGAATCCACAGGACCACGCAGATAGAGTCCAGGGCTGAGTACAAGCCCTATGGCTGCGCAGTGTCTGTAATGGAAGGTTGGTGTCGGGACCTGTCAGTACTCAAGAGCTATGGTTAGAAGCTGGGAAATATCTGATTGGGGGACAGAGGGCAGGACAAAGTTTCATCTCTCTCATGAAGAGCAGAGGACCAGCTTTGACCTAAATGATTTGTGACCTCTACAAAGAGGACCGATGTTCACAGAAAGAATAAATTGTGAACTTGCTAGTTTGGATCCTCGGGCATCTTTGCTCCCAGGGCAATTCTGTTCAGGATGCCGCCTGAGGGCTGGAAGAGACAAGCAGGGCATCCAGGAAGCCCGCTGGTCACCTGGACCGAACCTGGACTCGCTCTGTTCCAGAATCTTTGTCTTATTACTGCTGTCAGAATTGGGTATGGGAACCCTGCGCCTAAACTCTGGCAAGACGGATGGGAAATGGAAGGGTTAGTAATTTATATCTGACAGTAATTTCTCTCCACCCTTGCACACTGCACCCTGCTCTCCCACCTGGACTTTCAAGGTCACTCCCAACTGATTCCACTCTTCTTCCTATAATTCCTGTCTCCACCAACCGAATAGCACTTGGGTTGTGACCCTGTGGTTCCCATCTTTGAATGATCATTGTCTTATAGTGGAGACCAGGCTTTAAGCAGGAGGGTCCTGTGGGAGGCTGAGCCCCACTTCCCTCTCTGACTTTATTTCAGGCACAGCTGCCCTCTTCCTGTCCCCTCTTCTCCGTTAGCAGTGCTGGTCTGTTCCCAGCCCTTCCAGGCCTCCCTGACCTTCTGATCTCTGTGCCAATGGGATGTCCTTCCCCACCCTGAAAAATACTTCAAATATTAGCTTAAACACCTCTTCCATAAACACGGCCTCTGTGATCATCCAGGCCCAATCAGGTTCTCCTAGTTATTATATCTTAGACTTCCTTCATTGTGTTTAATAAGACTAATTATGCAGACCTTGCATCTTGATTTGTCTGACGTCTGCTCTGAGACTAGACTTCCCACTCCACAGGGCTACCTCGCCCAGGGCTTGGCAAGGTATGTGGGACATGAGTTGCTCAGTTAGTGTCTGTCAAGATTATCTTTGTGGTTCAATAATCACTCTGATGAAGACTCACCTGAGCAGACAAATTCCATTGCAGGGTGTCACCTGCAGAAAACCAGAGCAAGGTGGCAGGTGGGTGACTTTAAATGTCTGTGTCTTCGAATTATGTGAACTTGATGTATCTACCCCCTCCTTATAGAGGAATCTATCTGGTAAAGGGCCTGCATACTGAATCCGACCTCCCTCTATCTACTGATTTTTCAAAACAGAGTTTACCTGTGTAACTGCCCTGGCTGTCCTGGCACTTTCTCTGTAAACCATGATGGCCTCGAACTCACAGAGATTTGCCTGCCTCTGCTTCCCAAGGGCTGGGATTAAAGGATGCAGAGACACCACCTGGTCTAAATCCTTTTTAAAAGATTTATTTTTATTTTAAATTCTGTGCGTATATGTGTGTCTGTGTTGTGGGTTTGTGCACAGCCTGTGAAAGTCAGAGGAAGGTGTCAGATTCCCTGGAGCTGGAGTTCAAGTGAGTTGCCTGTCATAGGTGCTGGGAATGCTCCCACCTGGGATCCTCTGCAAGCGCAGTGTGTGCTCTTGGTTGTTGAACCAGCTCTCCGGCTCTATTTTTTGTCTTGTTTGCTTGTTTTTGAGGCAGGGTCTTGATATGCAGTGCTGGCTGAACTCATATGTGTGATGGTCCTGCTTCTTCTGTCTGCATTTGTCTTTTCTGGTTTGTTATCATAATTTCAGCATACTAGAACATCTTACTTACTTTCAGATTGTCACTGAATGGCTGTACCTCTTCTAACTATTTTAGTATAAAGTTTTTGGTTGTCCCACATTTAGCCTTACCTTCAAGGGTTGATGTTCCTGTTATACAGGTTAGTGGCATACTCTGTATGTTTAGTGTTTTGATTATTATATGGCATTATGCAGACATTAAAAGACCATGGATGCCAGCCCAAACTACTAGACCCAGCAAAATCTTCAATCACCACAGAAGGTCAAAACAAGATATTTCATGACAGAACCAGATTTAACCAATACCTAGCCACAAACCCAGGTCTACACAAAATACTAGAAGGAAAACTCCAACCCAAGGAGTTTTCACTCAGACAATTGATGGTCTCATAGCAGCAAATCCCATAGAAGGGAAAAACACATAAATTAACAATACCAACAATGAAAACTAAATTAACAGGAAGTAGCAATCAGTGGTCATTATTATCCCTTAATATGAATGGACTCAACTCACCTATAAAAAGACACAGGCTAACAGATTGGATTTGAAAACAGAATCCATCCTTCTGCATACAAGAAACACACTTCAACATAGGCCAAAGTAGGTCTGAGGCAAGGAACTCCATCCACCTTGAGCAACAAATTTCACAAGAGTGGGACTGAACCAGCTACCTAAAACAGAGTGGGCCTGAGGAAGCAAGCTCCACGGGAACAGAAGTCAGGAGCCAATCCAGTCCTGGGACACTGGCAGATCAGGATTGAGCCAGCGACCTGGTCCAGAGACAGTGATCTCCACTGGAACAGGTACAGGGGGGTAACTGTTGAGTGAGTGAGCCAGAGCCAGAGATTGCTGAGGGTCTGGATGGGAATCTGGGACCTTCAAGAGAGTAGTCCTAAGCCAGGACTCCTGTGGGTCTGGACATGAGTCTAGGACCTCTGAGGAACTAGGCCTGGACCAGGACCTCTGACAGTCTGGGTGTGAATCTGGGACTTCTGAGGGAGTAGGCAGGAACCAGAGATCTCTGCAGGGCCAGGCATGAGTTTGGGACCTCAGAGGGAGTAGGCCTGAACCAGGACCTCTGTAGATCCGGGCATTGGTCTCGGACATCAAAGGGAACAGGCAGGAACCTGGAACCTCTGTGGGTCTGAATGTGAGTCTGGGACCTCCGAGGGAGTAAGCCTGAGCCAGATCCTCTGTGGTTCTGGGAAAACCCTAGCCTGGGACCTCTGAGGTAGTAGACCAGAGCCAGAACCAACTTCAAGCCAGGGACTTCTGCAGGAGGGGATCCAGACAGGAATTATAGAAACAGGTCAAAGCCAGCAACCTAGGTCAGAGTAGGTCTGAGACAGCAGAAGAAAATGACCTAAAAAATAACTTCAGGGGAATGTTTGAAACTCTTAAAGAGGAAATGAGAACTTCCATTAAAGAAATGGAGGAAAAGACAAGCAAAAAATTGGAAGACATCAGCAAATCTCTTAAAGAAAACCAAGAAAAAGAAATCAAACATATGAAGGAAACATTTAGGACTTGAAAACTGAAATAGAGACAATAAAGAAAACACAAGCCGAGGGAATTATAGAAACAGAAATTATGAGAAAATGATCAGGAACCACAAACGCAAGCATGAACAGCAGAATATAAGAGATAGAAGAGAGAATCTCAAGTGCTGAAGATACAATAGAGGAAATAAACTCACCAGTTAAAGAAAACATTAAATCTAACAAAAGTTTAAACTAAAATATCCAGGAAATATAGGACGCCATATTTAACAAAATCATAGAAGAAAACTTTCCCAACCTAAAGAAAGATATGCCTATGAAGATACAAGAAGCTTATAGAACACCAAATAGACTTGATCTAAATAAAATCCTCTCACCACATAATAATCAAAACACTAAACATACAGAGTAAAGAAAGAATATTAAGAGCTACAAAGGAAAAAGGCCAAGTAACATATAAAGGCAGACCTATCATTGACTTCTCATTGGAGACAATGAAAGCTAGAAGGTTGTGGTCAAGCATTAGGCAGACATTAAGAGACCATGGATGCCAGCCCAGACTACTATACCCAGCAAAACTTTCAATCACCATAGAAGGACAAAACAAGATATTCCATGACAAAACTAAATTTCACTAATACCTAGCCACAAACCCAGCCCTACACAAAATACTAGAAGGAAAACCCAACCCAAGGAAGTTGGCTACACAAACAAAAAAAAATACAAAGAATCAATGAAACAAAGAACTGGTTCTTTGTGAAAATCAACAAGAATGACAAATCCTTATCCAAACTAACCAAAGGTAGAGAGAAAATATCCAAATTAACAAAATCAGAAATGAAAAGGGGGACATAATAACAGACATGGAGGAAATTCAGAGAATCATCAGGTCATATTTCAAAAAACTGTACTCCACAAAATTGGAAAACTTAAAGGAAATGGACAACTTTCTGGACAAATATCACTTACCAAAATTAATTCAAGACCAGATAAGCAAATTAAACAGACCTATAATTGCTGAAGAAATAGAAACAGTCATCAAAAGTCTCCCAACCAAAAAAAAAAAAAAAAGCTCAGGACCAGATGGTTTCAGCTCAGAACTTTACAAGACTTCCAAAGAAGAACTAATACCAATACTCCTCAAATTATTCCACACAATAGGAACAGAAGAACCATTGCCAAATTCTTTTTATGAGGCTACAATTACCCTGATACCCAAACCACAGAAAGACATTACTAAGAAAGAGAATTACAGACCAATGTCACTCACGAACATTGATGTAAAAGTACTAAATAAAATACTGGCAAATCAAAGCCAAGAACACATCAGAACCATCATTTACCATGATCAAGTTGGCTTCATCCCAGAGATGCAGGGATGGTTCAACATATAAAAATCTGTCAACGTAATCCACCATATAAACAAGCTGTAAAATTAGAAAGCCACATGATCATCTCATTATATACCAAAAAAGCTTTTGACAAAATATAACATCCCTTCATGATAAAAGTCTCGGAGACAGCAGGGATACAAGGAACATATCTAAACATAATTAAGGCAATATACAGTAAGTCAACAGCCAATATCAAACTAAATGGAAAGAAACTCCCAACGATTCCACTGAAATCAGGAACAAGACAAGGTTGTCCACATTCTCCATATCTGTTCATTATAGTTCTTGAGGTTCTAGCTAGAGCAATAAGACTCCAAAAGAAGACCAAGGGGACACAAATCGAAAAAGAAGTTGACCTCTCACTGTTTGCTGATGATATGATAGTTACATAAGAGATCCCCAAATTCTACCAAGGAACTTTTACAATTCATAAACACTTTCAGTAATGTAGCAGGATACAGATGAACTCAAAAAGATCAGTAGCCCTCCTATACACAGATGATAAAGGGGCTTAGTGAGAAATCAGAGAAACAACACTCTTCACAATAGCCACAAATAGCATAAAATATCTCGGAGTAACTCTAAGCAAACAGTGAAAGACTTGTATGACAAAAACTTTAAATATTTGAAGAAAGAAATTGAAGAAGACATCAGAAAGTGGAAAGATCTCCCATGGTCTTGGGTAGGTAAAATTAACATAGTAAAAATGGCAATCTTACCAAAAGCAATCTACACATTCAATGCAATGCCCATCAAAATCCCAGCAAAATTCTTCACAGATCTTGAAAGAATGGTACTCTACTTCATATGGAAAAGCAAAAAACCCAGCATAGCCAAAACAATCCTGTATAATGAAAGAACTTCTGGAGTCATCACAATCCCTGACTTCAAACTCTACTATAGAGCTACAGTACTGAAAACAGCATAAGAACAGACAGGAGGACCAGTGGAACCAAACTGAAGACCTGGATATTAATCCACACACCTTCAAACACCTGATTTGACAAAGAAGCAAAAAATATCAAATGGAAAAAAGAAAGCATATTTAGCAAATGGTGCTGGCATAATGGAATGTCAACATGTAGAGGAATGAAAATAGACCCATATCTATCACCATGCACAAAACTCAAGTCCAAATGGATTAAAGGCCTCAATATAAAGCCAGTCACACTGAGCTTCATAGAAGAGAAAGTGGGAAATACATTTGAATGCATTGGCTCAGGTGACCACTTTCTAAATATAACCCCAGCAGCACAGACAATGAAAGAAACAATTAATAAACGGGACCTCCTGAAACTGAAAGGTTTCTGTAAAGCAAAGGACATGGTTAGCAAGTCAAAATAACAGCATACAGATGTGAAAAGATCTTCACTAACCCCACATCAGACAGAGGTCTGATCTCCAAAATATACAAAGAACTCAAGAAATTGGTCATCAAAAGAATAAATAATCCAATAAAAAAATGGAGTACAGACCTAAACAGAGAACTCTCAACAGAGGAATCTAAAATGGCTGAAAGACACTTAAGGAAATGTTCAACATCCTTAGTCATCAGAGAAATGCAAATCAAAACAACTCTGAGATTCCATTTTACACCTGTAAGAATGGCCAAGACCAAAAACACTGATGACAACTTATGCTGGATAGGTTGTGGGGAAAAGGGAACACTCCTCTATTGCTGGTGGAAATGCAAGCTGATACAGCTCCTTTGGATATCAGTATGACAATTTCTCAGAAAATTAGGAAACAACCTTCCTCAAGACCCAGTGATACCACTTTTGGGTATATATCCAAAGGATGCTCAATAGTGCCACAGGATATGTGTTCAACTATGTTCATTGTTTGTCATAGCCAGAACCTGGAAACAACCTAAATGCCCCTCAACCGAAGGATTGATAGGGAAAATGTGGTACATTTACACAATGGAGTACTACACAGCAGAAAAAATAATGACATCTTGAAATTTGCAGGAAAATGGATGGAGCTAGAAAACATCATATTGAGTAAGGTAACCCAGACCCAGAAAGAAAATTGTCATATGTACTCACTCATAATTGGCAAAGGAAAAATCTATTTGCCTACAAATCACAATCCCAGAGAACCTAGACATCAATGAGGACCATAGGAGAGACATACATGGATCTAATCTGCATGGGAAGTAGAAAAAGACAAGGTCTTTTGAGTTAACTGGGAGCATGGAAATCATGGCAGGGTGTTGAAGGGAAGGGTAGAGATAGGGATGGAAGCAGAGAAAAAAGTAGATCTCAATAAAATTAATTAAAAGAAAAGAAAATACTTACAGTTTCTCTAATGCAAAATTCACACTTCTCTAATTTGTTAATGGTCAATCTTAATTCCTGAAGATGAACCATAGCAAACGTTGACTCAAAATGGTAGGGAGGCTGGAGCGATGGCTCAGCCATTAAGAGCACTGGCTGCTCTTCCAGAGGTCTCCATTTGATTCCCAACACCTACATGGGGCTCACAACTGTCTGTTTCTCCAGTCCTAGGGGATCTGATGCCCTCTTCTGGTCTCTACATACATACATGCAGACAAAACACCCACACATAAAATAATGAGATAAATTTTTTTTTAAAAAAAAGCTAGGTAGAAGCTTGTGTTGTATAATATTATTTTAACTGAGCAAAGATGTGTTATATTTGTTTATGCTGTGGAATATTACTTTAGCCGGGGAAAGATGTGCTACTTTTGTTTATGCTGCATTTAACTACTTAAGGATGTGTGTTTAATTATGCAAAGATTTGTTTCATCTGTTTCAACTTGCCTGCCTAAAGCATCTGATTGGTTTACTAAAAAGCTGAACTGCCAATAGCTAGGCAGGAAAGGGATAGGCAGGGTTGAGATGCAGAGAGAATAAGTAGGAGGACAAATGTAGAATGAGAGAAGACAAGAACAAGGGAAGAGAACTAGGGAGAAAGAGAGAGACAGACCCATGGCCAGAAGCCAGGCAGCCACCAGCCAGCCAAAGAGGCAGCAGGAAAGTAAAGATAGACAGAAATGCAGGCACAAAGCCCCGAGGCAAACATAAAGAGAGACAGATTAGAATAAGAGCTAAGAGAAGGCTGAGCGTTCATAACTAATAATAAGTCTCCTTGTCATGATTTGGGAGCTGGTTGGTGACCCCAAAGAAAAGCTTGGTATACGTAAGCATGCTTTTCTTTAACTTTTCTGCCTTTTTGTTATCTGCCTTTTGTTACAAAAATAGAGTCCAGTAAAAGGACTAACTCTAGTGAAAGCAGAAATTAGGTTTTCATTCTAACGTATACTAAAACACAGAACAAACTGCATGTGTTTGCTTAAAGTCCCTGGGAGACTGCTGTCCTGAGAGGAGGGCCTGAGAGAGCAGGGAGGACACAGACAAGGAAACAACAAAGGAACCTGAGACCTTCATCTTCCCGGTTTATCACTTCATACATCTTCGTGAGAGCCACGCCCATGGTTACAAGTGGACACTATATGGTTAAACTCAGAACGCTGCATTTCTTCTGTGACATAAATCATGGGATGTAGAGTGACGGAATTTATGCAACCTTGTGAGACATGCCAGAGCAACGTAGCCTTTAAGCTGAGATATTTTAATGACCCAATTTGTTCAGACTGCTGGAGGATGAAAAGCGATTTCAGAGATTCGCCGCTATTAATCGCTGCAGCCCCTAGTGCTTAGAATATGGTGGGCAGGTGTTGCCAGGGTCATCCTAACAGCAAAGAAAAACAACAGACATGTTCTCAATATTCAAATTCTAACTAGAGACAATGATAACACCTCAAAACAGAAGCAAAAGGCACAGTTAACGTATTGTAAAATACTGTAATTAACATATTAAGTGCAGATGCAACTATCTCACGACTTTAAGTAATTACTTATCTGCTTACAATAAATAATTTGCTACTGATCCAGAATGCACTTAATTGGGACAAAGTGAAAGGCACCGTTCCTTGACTCCCAGTGTCTGCGAAGGATCAGGAAAGAACCCACGTTTTTAAGAGCATTCTGAAAAAAGTTCATCTTAAAAAAACGCCAAGATTTGGCTTTATTATCATTCTCCTGGGGCACACACTTTGAAATGATATTTTCACACAAGGTAGAATCTGAAATTTGAATCCTGTCAGAGGCACAAAATACTGAAAGTCCAGCTCTCACAGGGAATAACATTTAAATATTAAACACCTATGTCCAAGGCAGAGACGACAGGAATAAAAACGGCCCCATTTCAAGTGAAATCTTTGTCCTCTTTGTTTTTTGAACTGGGTTAGATTAGCATTTTTTTTTTTTGGGTTCAGCTTGGCCTGAAAGAATACAAAATAAATATGATTTGAAGCCAAGAGTTTGAAGCTGTAAATGTTCACACAGTTAAAACAATTCTCCATTTACCGAAGGCCCTGCTTTGCAGGGAAGCTTAGGATTGTTATTTATAGGCTGTGGGACCAAAATGAACTGGACCATCCATCAAACTGGGCGATTAGTGCGATGGAAAAAAAAGCCCCAAGAGTTGATTGACTGGATTTTCCGTTTTGCAGTAAATTATTTTAGAGTCAACTTTCTTTGGTCATTGATGCTTGTTCCTTCCTTGATCTTCAGCTCTGTCTTATACATGCCAGTCATTGGGTATCACAGAGATCTCCGGCCTTAGGGGTTAGCCCTTCCTCAAATACTTACAGAAAAATAGCCAGAACCCTTGTGACTCATGTCAGAGGGTACATATTTTCCCCTAGTATACACTCTAAACTAATAAAAAGTAATGTACACGTGATGGTTTGTCATGATGTGTACATTTATGTGATTATAGACAGGGGCCAGATCACTCAGAGAACCAGAAGGATTTGCAACAGTTCCAGATACTTTGATCTACCTCGCAGAGTTGATTGTTCATGGCATGTTATGTGGATTGGGACACTATTGGAGACTTCTACAGGGGAATTACAGTGTATCCTCTCTATCAGCCCATGCATACAACCTCATGAGAAGACTCTCTAATACTTGGAGAAGACAGTTCAGCCCTGGTTTGTAGGTACATGAACAAAGTATGTAACTCATCTCTAGCGCTCCACTCTGGATGTTTTCTTTAACAAAAGGGTGGAGGGAAATCCTGCTGTTGGAAATCTTGTAGGCTTTCAAGAAGTGTACCCAGTTTTGAATTTTTCCTGGAAGAATGACTGGGTGTAGCCTCGTGGTTCAGCCATGTGGAGCATGACAGAAGCCTTGGGTTCAATACCTATGACTGCAAAAATAAGCATTATTTTTTTTCTAGAAGAGAGAGAGCCTCTACCGTGGTTCTGTAATAACCTATAGACAGTGCCTCAAGGTTTGTTTAGATGGTTTTATAGACTGAATGTTTGTGTCACCCTTTTGATTGATTTTTATTGAACTCTAAATTTTTCTCTGCCCCCCTCCCTGCCTCTCCCTTTCCATTTTTAACCCTCTCCCAAGATCCCCATGCTTCCAATGTGCTCAAGAAGATCTTGTCTTTTTCTACTTCCCATGTAGATTAGATCTATGTAAGTCTCTCTTAGTGTCTGCATTGTTGTCTAAGTTCTCTGGGATTGTGGTTTGTAGGCCGATTTCTTTGCTTTATGTTTAAAAACCACCTATGAGTGAGTACATGTAATAATTGTCTTTCTGTGTCTGGGTTACCTCACTCAAAATAATGTTTTCTAGCTCCATCCATTTTCCTGCAAAATTCAAGATGTCATTATTTTTTTCTGCTGTGTAGTACTCCATTGTGTAAATGTACCACATTTTCCTTATCCATTCTTCGGTTGAGGGGCATTTAGGTTGTTTCCAGGTTCTGGCTATGACAAACAAAGCTGCTATGAACATAGTTGAGCACATATCCTGTGGCACGATTGAGCATCCTTTGGATATATACCCAAAAGTGGTATTACTGGGTCTTGAGGAAGGTTGTTTCCTAATTTTCTGAGAAATCACCACACTGACCTCCAAAGGGGTTGTAACAGCTTGCATTCCCACCAGCAATAGAGGAGTGTTCCCTTTTCCCCACAACCTCTCCAGTATAAGTTGTCATCAGTGTTTTTGATCTTGGCCATTCTTAGTAAGATGGAATCTCAGAGATGTTTTGATTTGCATTTCTCTGATGACTAAGGATGTGGAACATTTCCTTAAGTATCTTTCAGCCATTTAGGTCTGTACTCCATTTTTTTTATTGGATTATGTGTTCTTTTTTTTTTTTTTCTTTTCTTTCTTTTTTTTTTTTTTTGAGACAGAGTTTCTCTGTAGCTTTGGAGCCTGTCCTGGAACTAGCTCTTGTAGCCCAGGCTGGTCTTGAACTCACAGAGATCCACTTGCCTTTGCCACCTGAGTGCTGGGATTAAAGGCATGCACCACCATCACCCATCAGGATTATGTGTTATTTTGGTGACCAATTTCTTGAGTTCTTTGTATATTTTGAGATCAGACCTCTGTCTGATGTGGGGTTGGTGAAGATCTTTTCCCATTCTGTAGGCTGTTGTTTTGTTTTGTTGACTATCTTTTGCTTTACGAAGCTTTTCAGTTTCAGGAGGTCCCATTTATTAATTGTTTCTCTCATTGTCTGTGCTGCTGGGGTTATATTTAGGAAGTGGTCTCCTGTGCCAATGCGTTCAAGTGTATTTCCCACTTTCGCTTTTATGAAGTTCAGTGTGGCTGGCTTTATGTTGAGGTCTTTAATCCATTTGGACTTGAGTTTTGTGCATGGTGATAGATATGGGTCTATTTCCATTCTTCTACATCCAGTTATGACAGCACCATTTGCTAAATATGCTTTCTTTTTTCCATTTTATATTTTTTGCTTCTTTGTCAAAAATCAGGTGTTTGAAGATGTGTGGATTGATATCCAGGTCTTCTATTCAGTTCCATTGGTCCTCCTGTCTTTTCTTATGCCAATACCAGGCTGTTTTCAGTACTGTAGCTCTATAGTAGAGTTTGAAGTCAGGGATTGTGATGCCTCCAGAAGTTCTTTTATTGTACAGGATTGTTTTGGCTATCTTGGGTTTTTTGCTTTTCCATATGAAGTTGAGTACTGTTTTTTCGAGGTCTGTGAAGAATTTTGCTGGGTTTTATGGGTTTGTTTCACCTTAAGATGGACCTAGATTGAAAATTGGTGACAGGGATATATAAGCATAGATCTTTCCTGATGACTTCTAGAGAGTCACCATGTTTAACCCCTATTGTTCAGGCTCTTTCCCAGCCCATTTCACCCACCCATGCCTGATAGACATGTAAAGTGGCCATGGTACAAGGATGGAAGTCATGCAAGAATTTAGCAGTGTGGACTTCCGTTCACGAAGGCTGTTCTGTCTGAGGTCACTCTTGAGTACCCTACATGGCAATCGCAGAAATGGCATCAATCCTCAGGAGCTGATGGTTGCATTGAACTCCATCCACCTCAGAAGAGACAAAGTTGTTTTCACTGGAAGAGATATGCTTTATCATTGCTTTAGATATGGATTTATCTTTCTTGACCTTGGTGCTTTTGCCAAGGCTACAATTTGTTGGGCTTATGTCACATAGGCAGGTCAAGGTTTTACCACAAATGACTTCTGACCAAGAGGCTTATTCAACAGCAATTTAAATGTGAAGTGAGCTCGTGCTCACGGAATTCACTGCAGAGGATGGACTGATGGAATCGTGGTACGTGTTCCTCACCATCCTGACGTTGATGGCCTGATGGAATGATGATAGAGCCTTTCACAGATTTATCTTCCATGTCACCTGGGTAGCCGGAAAACTATACCAGTTCCATTTTATGCTCTATTAGCTACGCACTATGGGAACTAGGCTGAAAATTTAAAAACACACACACAGACAGAGGCAGACAGACAGACAGGGCCACGGGAACATCCTTGAGACAGGAATGCTAAGAATGCCCACTTTATTGTGCTCAGGGGCAGCTTATATAAGGCTCTGGCCACACCCCAGCTCTCAGCATCTTTCAGCAGCAGACTCATCAGAACCCACTCCCCAACCATCAGGGTCTTGTGCTCAGAGTGCTCAAGAAATTCGGGGCCTGGTAGTCTGCAGTCCCCAACAGGTAGCTTATACCTGTCAGAGTTGAGATAGAGTCTGTCAGGATATGATGTATGCATTAAATCATTGGCTAATCTCTGTCAGTATTTTTCAAAGAGGTGGGAGCCCTGGATGCAGGTGAATCATAAAGATTGGAAGATTCCTTCTGTCAACACCAACAGTGGGCTGCCATGTGTGGAGGTTCAGCGTGACACGCCAGGTTCTCTCACAGTTCACACACATTTATTATGTATCTCATGGATAAGAAGCAGCATCCAAGCCCACAGCTCCACCACCTGCTGCTGGATCTCCTTTTCTAGCTTCTCCACATCCCGATGTGGTGTAGGAGGTCTTTCTGTCTTTGTGTTGATTTCATTGGTTAATAAAGAAACTGCTTTGGGCCTTTGATAGGGCAGAACTTAGGTGGGGAAAATTAAACAGAATGCGGGGAGGAAAAAAACAATGAGAGAGATGCTATGGATCCACTGCCAGAGATAGATGTGCTGAGACTTTGCTGGTAGGCCATGACCTCGTGGTGATATACAGATTAATAGAAATGGATTAAACTAATATGTAAAAGTTATCCAATAAGAAGTTAGAGCTAATGAGCCAAGCAGTGATTTAATTAACACAGTTTCTGTGTGGTTATTTTGGGGCTAAGCTAGCCAGGAGGCCAGGACAAACCAACAGGCCCTCCTTGCAACACGGATACTGGCTCTGTGATGGACATTCGAGCTTGTGCAGGTCACCTGTGGTATCATGGATGGAGGTTGTATGGGCTTCAGGGGGTCCCTGTGAATTTCCCCTTTTCATTGTTCCATCTTCTTCATGTCCAGATTGTCTTAGCATTGGCCCGAGGGCCTGAGAGTGGTACCAGGCCCACAGCTGTCGAGGAGACTGTGGCTTTTCAGGGAATTCTCCAGCAGCAATGACTTGAAATTCCCACACAGCCAGGGTGTTGGCAAAGCCTTAACGGCACAGCAGCTTTCTATTCAGGGAAGGACTCTACCCTCTTACTCACTTATTGGCCTAATTTCCTGCCTTTCAGAACCTTCAAATCCACTGTCATCTTGGCTCCAGTGTCTGTTTCCTTTATAAAAATGTCATGAATCAATCAAAACATGAACCACAACACCATCTTTATTTACTTCAAGTCATCATGAAAGCGGGCTGTTTTGTAAAGATTCTGTGGAAAAAGCAGGCGTCTCGTTGAAGCACACACCTACAGCAGATGACTTACACTCTGAAGTTTGTTCTCCAATCCGTAGACTCCGTTCTCTCACCTTCCTCACAGCTCGAAAGTCCTGTCACTGAAAAGCAAGATGACTTGATTCTCTCATTTTCCGTGTGCTGGATAGTTTTATGTCAATTCGACACAAGCTAAAGTCTCCTCAGTAGCAGCTGAAGGCCCAGGATTGAACGGGTCATGTGAGAAGTTGAGGCTTGGCACCACAGAGAGAACCTATCAGTGAAAGAGCAGCCCGGTTGCAGCAGAAGATCCCAGTGTTTGGAGATGCCAGTACTACGAGATGGCCACCAAGAACAGCAGCAGTGGTGGAGAGGAGCCTGCCCACCCTTAGAAGCTACGTGCTGCAGAGAGTGGAGCTGGAGAGGTGACCAAGCCCTTCGGAGGAGCCCAGATCATGAGTGGATCCCAGACACTGGAAGGTGAGTTATTTACACTTTTGGGGTTTGGTTTTGCTTTGTTGAAATTGTGACGATTCTCTGGTTCTTCTCTCTTGAAGTGAGAAAATATTTAACTTGGTTTTCATTTTGTATGAACCCACAGTTGAGAGACTAAGTTTTTAAAGAGATTTTTAGATTTTCAGAGAGACTTGGAGTTTTAAAGAGACTGAATCTTAAAATGTTTGAATTTATAAAGACTGCGGGATTTTAAAGTTAGCAAAATCTTTTAAAAGTGTGATGTGGATGTTAATGTGTGATCTTTGAGATTGTAGCGCAATGCCTGCTCTACATGCTACGGTATGGTTCACGAGTCAGGCAAGGGGCTGGAGATTGAAACACACACACACACACACACACACACACACACACACACACACACGCCTGCGCGCGCGCAGGTAACACCAAGAATTCCCCAAGAATTCCCTCTTTATTGTGTTCCAGGGCAGCTTATATAGAGTCTCCTTGACTAATGGCCACACCCTAACTCTCAGCTGCAAGCCCACCAGAAACCAGCCCCCTGCCATCAGGAACTCCTGAGGGTCTCATGCAATGAGCAGCTGCAGAACAAGTTGTTTGCTCAGAGCAGCTGCAAACATAGGAAAACAAGTTGTTTACTCTGGCAGGTAGGGGGCTCACAGGAAATTCAGGGTCTGGGGGTCTGCAGTCCCCAACATAGATGAGCAAGAAAACAATAATGTGGCCTAACAGTGAAATGCTTGTGTGTGAAGTTCACAAGGGATCAATTGTCCTGGCCAGTCTTCTGTTAAGTTGACATAGGCTAGAGTCATCTGAGAGGATGGAGCCTCAATTGAGAAAATGCCTCCATAGGATCTAGTTGGAAGGCATTTTCTGAATTAGTGATTAATGTGTGAGGGCCCAGTCCACGGTGGGTGATGCCTCCCTGGGCTGGTGGTTCTGGATTCTACAAGAAAGCTGGCTGAACAAAGCCATGGGGAACAAGCCAGTAAGCAGCACCCCTCCGTGGTGTCTGCATCAGCTCCTGCCTTCAGGTTATCTGCCTTGTTTGAGTTCTTTTCATAACTTTCTTTAGCAAAGGCCATGGATAAGGAACTAAGCCAAATAAACCCTTTCCTCTCTAACTTGCTTTTTGGTCGTGGTGTTTTATCACAATGATACAAACCCTAAGACCATGACAAAAGCAGCTTGGGGAGGAAAGGGTTTATTCCAGTTTACAGCTTATAGTCCATCATCCAGGCAATCAGGCTAGGAACCCTGGAGGCTGAAATAGAGGCCACAGAGGAATGCTGACCGTTGGCTTGTTCCTCAAGGCTTACTTTCCTATACATCCCAGGACCACCTTGGGAAGGTATACCTTTACCTATACCTTCACTGGACCTTCCCACATCAATCATCAATCAAGAAAATGCACCACATACTTGCCCATGGGCCAATCTGGCGGGGATATTTTCTCAGTTGAGGTTTCTCTTCAAAATGATTCTAGCTTGTGTCAAGTGGATGTAAAACTAGCTGGCACTACGTTCTAAGATCTCCACTTCTCTGGAGTCTTCCTCCTGTTCAACCATGATGGTAACGATTGTTTTCTTCTGGAAACGCTTTTTGTGTTTTGAATACTGTTTTCAGGTGTTCAGGGACAAACGGTGTCAAGAGCAGACTCTGAGCCGCCAGCCGAGCTCATTCACTACCTGAACAATTCAGTCTTGCCCACTTGCCTGGCAGTGTGCAGAATTCAAATCTGTGTTCAATATGATACACCATTGCATGCCATGGATCTTCGTGGCTGTTGGCAAACAGTTGAACCTGAGACTATTCACCTGGGTTAATTTCTGAGCTCATTTAGAGGATACAACTAACTTCTGGCCTTTGGGTATCTTCAGCTCAATCTTAACTTTTCCTTAGCGTGCTCTAGACTTGGGGCTGTTCCTGGGGGTGCCTATAGGTCTCTGTCCCGTATGTCACCATTCTGAGTAATCTGTTACCTCTTCATCCTCCAGTTATAGCCTTGTAAGGTTTCCCTGTGAAACAAAACCTCTGTTTTCATCCCTGCGCTCTCTTCTCACCTCCATGGTTCTTGGACCCGCTGAACTCGCACACTGAAGCTGTCTTCTTGGCAGCTCTTGGCCTCCCTTCCCTCCCTTCAGATGTGACTCTCTCCTGCCTCACAGGATGCTTCTTCTTAGGTTCCTTCTATTTTTCCTCTGCTGATCTTAAACCTTTAAAGTTTGGGATTATGAGAACTCGGCTCTTCATCTTTCTGTCGTTTCTGGTGGATGTTATGTTTGAAGTTTGAATGATTGTGCTTAAGAAATCTGTAAATATGCCTCTAACCTGTAAGGCCCACCTGCCCAGGGACAGATAACTCCTGGAATGCTGGGGGCTGTTGTTCAAGCTGTGTGTTTTCACTTCCGTAAACAAGTGTGATTGCCTCAATGGCACAGGATACAGGATGTGTGCTTGATCCCTATATAACACAGCCATTTTGGCTACACTGGTCTCTTGATCTCTTGGCCCAGGCTGCTTCTCTTGGTCTGTGGCTCCTCTCTTGCTTTCCCTCCCCTTCTCTCCTTTCACAGTCTGGTTTATTCTGCATACCAGGTTCAAACTGGACTCTTTCTTCTGCCCGCTTTTTCTCTCTTTCTTCTTCTTCTTCTTTTTTATATCTACAACACAAATCTTCTCCATGCTTTAGGAATAGTCATATCTTCCTTATCTCATTTTCCCTTCAATCTCCATTCTTTTAAAAGATACATTTAATTTTTATTTGTGTGTGTGTGTGTGTGTGTGTGTGTAGGTTCGCTGTCAAGTGCAGACTGCTGAGTTTAGGCTGCTGAGTGCAGGCTACTGAATGCAGGTTGACAAATGAAGGAGGGCTCAGGTCCGTTTCAGATGTCTGAGGATGGATTTTTCAAAGCTGGCCAAATGCTCTAGACATTGTAAAGCACCAAGAGCCTTTAAGAGAAGTCACACCATTTAGCCCCCTCTATTTTCACATCCAGAAACACATATGTTACAACTGTGCTAACTCACCACTAGGAAACAGATATTGGAGAGTGTAAGTAGTTGCACAAATGGAACGTACCCTCTGCCCAACAGATAGCAATCTTCCTCCCCTTGCACAACATGGTGACTCACACTGACAGCCACATAAAATGTGACACTGTAGGTCTGCTGTGGGGTAGGAGCCTTGGGAATAGGGACCGAGCAATGGGTAGTGGACCAGAACTGTGCGCAGTGTGACCAGAACTGTGATTGTCCTTTTGTCACAAGGCTCAGGAACCCTCAGTTACTGCAACCATGCTTTTCCAGTGCTTTCGTCCGACTTCCACATTCTCCAGGTTAACCCTGTCAAGTTCCATGATCAACAAGGTTGCCATGGGTATGCAGAGAAACCGGTATGGAAGTTAAATACCCACATGCACATGAAACAAGGGCACAATGAAAACTGTGACAATTACCAATCTTGACAGAAGCCCACGCTCTATAAGGAAACATCAGTGGGCCTCATCAGCATGGGGCTGCATATTGCAGACCACACATGAATTTTAAAATTGCAGCATCTAAGCGTTATGGAAATGGCAATGACACCTCGAGTGTTGGGTGCTATTGTGTTGCTGCTTCCGAACGCGTGCTGCTTTTCAACAGCGTCTGGAAATCCTGAAGACCTTGTGTCAGGAATTTCTCCTCTGGGTGTCTGAGATTCTGATCTCAAATTCTTTCCATGTCTTCCTAGTTCTAGTTACTTATGTTCAATTGTTCTCATGTAGGGAAATAAAAGGGGTGCAGGGAGGAAAGAGAAATCAAGGTCCTGTTTACATATTCTCTGCTCTTTGGAAAAACAATGATAAAGGACACTGTCATGTATCCCAGCATGATCTCGAAGAAAGGTGCAGGGAAGGATAGATAAACTCACAACAGATAAAGTGAAAAAACCTCATTTTATTGACGACTTACCATCTATCCACCAGAAAATTCCAATTTTCTGGTTTTGTGTGGTTCTGGAGGTCTGATGTGGGGTGCTAGGATACCTGTCATTTTGTGTTCTGCTTATGAGAGGCTGTTTTAGTCAGGGTTTCTATTGATGTGAAGAGACACCATGACTATGGCAGCTCTTATGAGGTTCAGTCCATTGTCACCATGGTGGGGAGCATGGCAGCAGCGTGCAGGCAGGTGTTTTGCTGGAGAAGTAGCGAGAGTCTTATATCTTGCAGGTAACAGGAAGTTGACTAGATACTGGGCAGTATTATGAGCACAGGGAACCTCAAAGTGACACACTTCCTCCAACACCACACCCACTCTAACAAAGCCACACCTCCTAATAGTGCCTCTTCCTGTGAGATTATGGGGGCTAATTACATTCAGATTACCACACAGGGTATCCACTGAGTCAGCCCCAAAACAGGTGAGCCCTTCGCGGAGCTTCTTTGGGTCTACTTTCAACTAGAATCAAGTTCCCACATCAATGTCAATCTCTACCTGTTGGTAAAAGTTGCTTATCCCTTCCACCTGCTCCCAAATAACCAACACGAGGACTTAATTGTAAAGGCTCAGTTGAGAGCTCAGTCTTATTACTAACTAGCTCTTGCAATTTAAATTAACACATTTATATTAATCTATATATTGCCACATGGCTTGTGGCTTTACCTGTCCTCCAGCATTTTTGCTCCCTCTGTCTCTCCTGGTGACTCCTCCGACCCCACCCTTCTCCTCTCCGCATTCTGTTTGGCTGTCGCCTATACTTCCTATCTGACTCACAGCCAATCAGCTCTTTATTAACCAGCGAGAGTAATATATATTCACAGTATATAGAAGGAATATTCCACAGCATATATCCTTCTATCTTTTGCATGAAAACAAGAGAATAATATTGGGTTGGGGTTTTGAAAGGTGATTTTCTCATGAAGGTGGAGCCTGTTGTGGGGTATTCACCAGAGTAGATCCTCAGATGTGGGGTTAAACCAATAGAAAGTCTTTATTAGCTGCTTGGCCAGCCAGCATCTACACTGGGTGCTTAGAGGCCCAGTGTAGCCCTACACTTTCCTCAGGGAGAACTTTTAAGAACAACGACAACAACAAACATGTCTTGGGTTGACATACTTCAGTTAACAAGAACAGTTATCCAGAAATGTAACTACAGAAGCAAAAATCAAAGCTAGTACTTTTAGAGACTTTCCCAGAAACTTAGGGACTTTGATGGATGAAGTTCTTTGCTTTAGTTTTGGCAGGTAGTGTTGTCTGTGTACTGGGTTTTACAGCCCAAAATGGCACTTCCATCACGGAGTAGGTTGTGCTAAGGTCTCGGGGTCTACTAAGGTCTGGGGGTCTGTTACAGAACCTTCATGAGTGGTATTAGTATTTTTATAAAGGGACCTCAGAAAGCTGCACGGTACGACCAGCTGAGGAAAGGGAGAAAATGGCTCTCATCAGCCCCTGAATCTGCCTCAGAAACAAACCTGTATTGTTTATAAGCTTAGCTTATGGTATTTTGTTACAGAAACCCGAACAGAGACTATTACCAAAATTATAGGAAACACATTCAGACAAATAATAACAGCTACTACTGACAATAATAATTATTTGTATGTGTGTGTTTTCATTTTATGTTAACTCTCTGAGGCAGAGATTATTCTGTGTACTTTATAAAGAAACTAAACCCAGGTAGGTTTTTGTCATATTTCCTCATGAAGACAGGATTCACCTTTTCTAAGATGAAATTATTTACCAACCCCTTTGTGTCTCTCTGGTTTAAGCCAGGATGGTCTTTGAGGCATTTATGCTTAAATATTATTTCCTGTTGCCAATTCCAACTGTGTGGGAATAAGACCAATACCATAGTCTTTTTGAGTCAAATTTGAAGCAAGCTTAATTAAGTACTGGCTAGGAAGATGGACGCTGGCCAGGTCCATCCCAGGGTTTCCAGAGAATGGTGCTGACTTGTAGGAAGGTAAAGTCTACCAGGCCAAAAGAAGTCAACCTGGAGTTGGCCTGGTGCTGTCAGAGGTCCTGAACCTGCCTGGCCAATAAGGAGCACTGAATGCCTAGCAACAGGCCCTGTTAGAGGTCCTGATTGTGCCTAGCATGAGATGTCAACTGTCAAGGGATCAGAATGCCTGGGTGCTGGGAGAGTAAAGTTTTCCCTGTTTTTAAATAATTGGAGTCTGCTGCAAGCCTTCTACCTGACTCCCAGTGTCTGTTTGTTGACATAGTGCCTTCCTTTTCACCCCCTCCCTCAAAGTCCCTCAAAGAAGATGTTAAGACCCAGCAACATCTGGCACCCAAAAAGGGACAAAATCTCTTGGACACTGCCCTTTGTTTCACGCTCCTCAATGCTAACTGTCTATCTTGATGGACAAGCTGTCAGAGGCTTGGTGGACACGGGTGCTGATGTCACCATATTAACAGACACAAAGGCACTCTGCTTCCCCCATTGGAAATTTAGACCTGGACCTCCCATTAGTGGAGTAGGAGGTCAACAAGATTCAAAACCCATCCAGTCCATTGGAGAGACCTTGATGGCAACAAGGGAGCCATTCTCCCTATTGTTTCTACAGTACCAAGAAACCTTTGGGGCAGAGATATCCTGGAGGATATGGGTGCTGTCATAGCTACTGGTAATAGAGTTTTCTTTGATAACCTTCAGGACCATGAAAAGACAGGTTTAGCAAATCACAGTCCTACACATAAGTCGCCCCTACAATTCTAAGGGCTACTGTCCCTCAGAAATCTACCATGATTGAGTCTCCTAGCCCCATTCCAATGACATGGCTCTGGAATCAGGATGTCTGGGAGGAACAGTGGCCTATAATCAAGCCAAAGTTATCAATCCTAAAGGAATTAATTGCAGAAGAGTTAAAGATGGGGCACATAGAACCAACTACAAGTAAACACAATACCCCTGTATTTGTTATTCCAAGGATATCAGGATGCTACTGCCTCCTGCAGGATCTCCATGCTGTTAATGATCAAATGGAAAAAATGGGGTCCACACAACCAGGCCTCCCACACCTTAGTGCTCCATCTTATTATATTTTAGTTTTAGATATGAAGGATTGCTTTTTCCAAATTCCCCTAGCACCGCAGGATAGAGACCACTTTGCCTTTACAATATAGGAGCCTAATATGTATAAGCCAGCCAAGAGATATCAATGGCCTGTATTGCCTCAGGGAATGAAAAATAGCCCTACAACATGCCAGTTATATGTTTTTCAGGCCTTGGTGAATATTTCCAAGGACATTTTCTTAATCCATAACATGATCTCCTTCGGGCACATCCAGATGCCGTCTATATACAAATGACTGAAAAAGAGTTAAGAGATCTTGCATCACTACATTTGATGGTGGTTCCAGATAAGGTTCAAATGGCACTCTCGTTTGCCTTTTTAGGGTTTTCCATTGCTAAGCAGGTTTTTCCCCTTTCCTTTAAATTGGAAATGAAGGAACAGTACCTATTCTCAGACTTACAACAATTATGTGGCACAGTTAATTGGCTTAAGCCCTTTCTGCCCATTCCCAATCAAGAGATGAGACACCTCTTTCCATTGTTGGAGGGCCACTTGCCCATCCATCAAAGTTAGGCTTACTCAGGAGGCTAGAGATCTACTACAAAAGGTTGTGGTCATTCTAGTTACCTCTCAGAAGCCCTTGTTGGCAATGACTCTCTGGACACCCAGGGTTTTTTTTTGTTTGTTTTTTTTGGAGTGTTATGGCAATTTGGTCCCTATTATAGATACATCACGCACATTCTGATCTGTGCAAAATCACCTCTAAGTTTGACCAATTCTTCCAACTTGGCCTTTAAGGCACGGATGCTGGCACGAAGAACATATGGACGAGAGCCAGATAAATTTGTCTTCCCCTTTTCTTTAGAGAATTTCCCAGTCCCTCTGGGCAGACCCTGTCTCATTTCAGGAAATGGTTGCAGGATTCACAGGAACTATTGACAATTACTTGCCAAAAGACAAGATCTTCACAGGGCTCCCTACCTTTCCAATAAAGACACAGCCCCATGCAGTCCCCTCCTCCACTCCCATCCCTTGTGCCACCCTGGCCTTTCCAAATTCCAATAAAAACAGATATGGTGTTCTTATCCAGCTTCCTGGCTCCAAAGATGTTACGTATGTTATCCCTAACCCTGGTTCTGTTTAATTGGGTAAGTTATTGACTCTTCTCAAGGTTCTAGTGGAGTGCCAGACTGAGCCTGTTCACATCTTTTTCTGACAACCAGCAGACTGTACAGGCTGTTCACATTACCAGCCCTATGCTGCTCATCCAAGATGTCTTAAATCATAGGACTGAGCCCTGGTACCTGTCACATATTAGACCTCATTTCAAATTACCTGGAATATTGACTCGAGGAAATTAGGTCACAGACACCATCATATTAACAGCCAGTATGGATCTCCTAGAGCAAACCAGGGCTCTTCATCAGCAGTTTCCTTATCTGTCTCCATAGAATTTGCATAGACTTCTTCCAAAATTAACAGTTTTACAGTGTAAACACTTGTCCCAGGCATGTGCCACTTGGGCCCCTCTTGTCCCCTTAGGACCACTTCAACATGCAGGGGTTAATCCCCAGGGCTTGTTGCCTAAGGCCATCTGGAAGATGGATATTACTCACTGTGTCCCCTTTGGCAATCTTAAATATGTTTATGTGATACTCACCCTTTCTGGAGATAAAGCTGCCAATGCTATCAAGGCCCTTAAGTTGGTCATAATAGTTATGGGGGTACCTTGGGCACTTAAGAGTGATAATGGCCCTGCCTATGCCTCTCAACAATTCAGTGACTTTCTGGGCTCTTGGAAGATTTTCCATACCACTGGCAATTCACAGGTATAAGTCATTGTGGAGAGAACCAACACAGCTCTTAAGGGGCTGTTGGCCAGGACTATCTCACCAGAGGCTAGGAGAGATCCTCATCTGGCCCTAACAGAGGTCCTTTTCCATATGAACTTTCTCAGTTTTGATGACAAGGTACTCAGCCCAACTTATAAGCACTGGGCATTCCTGCCAAGGAACACATCCCTACTTCTGGTGAAATGAGAGATTCTATCCCTCTCCAATGGCAGCTGCCAGCCCCCACTGCTAACCTGTAGGAGAGGGTATGTTTGTATTTTTCCTCAGACTGCCACAATACCAATGTATGCCCAGCCATGGACCAGTCTGCTTCCACTAAGTAGGGAATAACCCATGAGGGGTAATGTATATACTCTCTTTTCTTATTCTCATTGACATCCTAACAAATTGATTTATTAAGAGCAGAATTTATAACCTTTGATTCCTCATTTTTTAAAAAAGTTTGGCATAATATAAAAAGGCTATTGTATCTTTCCTGGGTGCTAATATATGCCTTAATTGGTGGGGTGGTATTGATAATCCTTATTCTCCATAAATGTCTCATGCAGTAGATCTGACATCAGTGGACAGCAACTAAGGTGACTATTCAGGTGTTAATGGCTCTTAGGCATCTTTCTTGCAGTCTTCCACAGGAGGTTAGTCATACCTGGTTATTTGTAATTCAAAAGGCTACTGCCTAGTCTCCCAACCCTAGCTGTTCTTCAGGAATGAATGCTCTTTGAGGGCTGATAGTTAAAGACAGGTAAGAGCTTGTTTGGCAGGCCAACCTAAGACAGGTGCTCCTGAGGTGGGGTCAACAAGGCCTGAACAAAGAACTCTGGCTCCTGCTGATCGCCCTGTGCAACAAAGAAAAAAGGGTGGATATGTAGAAAGATAAGGCTTATCAGGCCAAAAGGAGTCTGCCTGGTGCTGTCAGAGGTCCTGAACCTTCCTGGCCAATAAGGAGCAACCAGAGGGTGTTTCCTGAATGCCTAGCAACAGGTGCTATCAGTGGTCCTGATTGTGCCTAGCCAATGAAAGACTAGCATGAGATGTCAACTGTCAACAGATCAGAATACCTGGGTGCTGGTAGGGTATATAAATTTTTCCCTGTTGTTAAATAAATGGAGTCTGTTGTAAGCCTTCTACCTGACTCCCAGTGTCTGTGTTTGTTGACATTGTGCCTTTTCACCCCCTCCCCAATCCAATGAAGATGTTAGGACCCAGCAATATTGAATTACATCAGACAGGGACTTATAAAGACAAAACACACAAGGCTACATACTTCCCACCTTCGTCGGATTTGTGGCGGGAGGCTAGCATACATCTTGACCTCCTGCCTATGTGTAATCAAGCACATTCGGGGCAGTTGGGACAACCACCCTTGTTTATAGAAGTGAAAAGGCATGACTGTTGTATTACGTGAATAGCCCCAAGCATTCCAGGAAGTATTTGTCCTTGGGCAAGTGGGGCTTACAGGTTAGAGGCATTTTTGTTTTATAGCTCTTTTAAGCACAGTGATTTGAAATTAAAGCATAGCTTTAGCTCTCACATACTATTATTATACCTTATCCCAAGGCTGAAGGGGCTTCAGTCCTGTTGGTCAAATGTTGGGAGGTGTTTCCAGGTAAAAATTAAAGAGCCAAGATGTCTTCAGGTAAATCTGTGAGCTTTGACTAGGAGTCACCACTCTGGTCAGCATTTAATGTGAAAAAAATTGAGCTGGCCACAATGTCTTAACTAAAATAGATTAATCATTTCTTAATGGAAAGTCAAGGGGTAGGAAGTCAGTGTTTGAGTCCCTGTCCTCGGTCCTTGACACGGGGCTTTCCGTTCAGGCTTGCAGCGTAGCTATGGTGATCAGCTTTGAGCAAGAAGACTACAATTATCCAATCCCCTTCTCTGAGGAAGATGCGTTCAGTTCTGTGTTCCATGGGATACTTATTCTGGGGCTGCTTATCCAGACATTGACTGGTTTTCCTCTCTCTGGAAGAACACTAGGGATCAGCCACACTGCTGGCCACTAGTAGTGTACTGTGACCACATAGTTTCATGGTTGCCTGAGGTCATCTTCCTTAGCCTCACACTCAGCGTGACATTAAGTCCCCGCTATAGAAGCTACTTGACCTTGAGAAGGGATTGTCTGGGACTTGTCCTGGGCAGAGACTGTGGGAGGATCAAGCTACAGAATGGGTTCAAAGATAATCAGCGTCACCACACTGTAGAAGCCAGGAGGGAGAACTGGGCACAGAAGTAGAAGGTGGGGAGAGGGTCTTGTTATGAGCTGTGCTAATCCAAAAGAATATGCAGAGAAGAAAACCCACTCCTTGGGAACCAAAGTGTGAGGACTGGCACTGTTTTCTCCTTTTCTTTCTTACTGCTCCTTAGGAAGGAGAACAGGGTGACAGGGACTGAAGAAAGGGATGGTGCTGGGTGCAGTCATTTGAGTGGTGGTCAGTAGTGGGCTGGGTGGGAAGCGGCGCTGGGCAAAGCCATAGGAAAGATACAGGTTGGGACTTGGTCAGTTCTGGAACTTTATGTCTTTTGTGTTTGTCTGATGGACCTTGTGAGAACAAGGTACCTGCGGGTGGTAAGCAAATACCCTGCTTTGGAATCTGGCTAAAGCCACCATTCAAAGCTCTGCACTCCCCAGGAAACTGCTTTCCAATCTGCTTGGTGGAAGGTGTGTCACCCAGTCTCCCTATGCTGCTCCCTCAGGGTGTTTCAGATGGTGACATTTCCTAGCTTCTTGCTCCTGGGAATGATAATCTGCATCCCAGTGAGGAGACGCAGCTCTTGCAATTCCACTGAGGGAGAGCTATGCAAATTCAGTGTATTATATGGCACGTGGTTGAGCTGAGAACTCCAGTTACCACCCCACCATGCAAAGCAGGGCATTAGACCCACTCTTCTGTGCACAATAATTGTCTTTCTCTAGTGGAAGCCATAATGTGGGGTAAGAATGTAGCCCAAGGTAGAGCGCTCACCTGGTTATTATGTGCGAGGCTCTAGATTTAGTCCAGTACTAAATGAAGCTGATCAAACAAGCTCACACACCCCAAACAAGCAACCTCCCCCATCTTAGTCAGGCTTTCAATGGCTGTGGTGAAATACCGTGACCAAAAGCAATTTTGAGAGGAAAGAGTTTATTTCACTCACACCCCTATAGAACAGCTCATCACTGAAAACAAAGGGGAAGGAGCTCAAGTAGAGCAGGAACCTGAAAGCAGGAGCTGATATAGCGGCCATGGAGGGTGCTGCTTACTGACTTGCTCCCCATGGCTTTCTCATAGAACCCAGGACCATCAGCCCAGAGGTGGCACCACCCACAATGGACTGGGCCTTCCCATCAATCACTAATTAAGAAAATGCTCTACAGCCTGAATCTCATGGAAGCAATTTTTTCAGTCAAGGTCCCCTCCTTCATATCACTATAGCTTGTGTCAAGTTGGCATAGAACTAGCCAGCACTCTTTGAAGAAACAAAGCAAAAGCTACAAACCAATTTAGCCTTACTGAGGTGTGCACATTCCACAAACTAGCTTAGAGAGAGATGGTGGCCGAGCACAGAGGTGACCTTGAGCAGCCTCTGTGTCCCTGTCTACTCTCTTCTTTGGCTCTGGCCTTAAGGTTGTATCAGGTGAAGCCTGGTCTGAAGGACCCACACTTGGCTCCCAAGTCTGCACAGAATGCAGGGAGCCCTTCCACCACTGCTGGCCACATGCAGGAAACATTTGATCCATTGTTACAAGTCCTCCAACCCAGTCAGGATGATATTTTAAAGCTCTTGTATAAGTTAAAGACAGCAGTCAAGGCCTTTCAGAGACGGTCCATGCTCCAGATGTCCACTTGGATGTAACTGACATTCTGTAAGCTGATGAACGCCCACAGCTTTAACCACCAATGCATTGGGTTTGAATTGGGTGCTTGGGAGGGATTATGGGCACTAAACGACATTGTGGTCTATGCAGAGCCTTCCTGCCCCTCTCCAGACTCGTGGTGCACAGGTCGCTCTGTGAACACCATAAGATCCTGTCCATTCTTTATTGCACACTATTTATCAATCAAGAATGCTGGAGAAGCTTTTCAAGCGCTTAGGGGAATAGGCTAGGAAACAACCCCGCTGCAAGTATCAGCTGAACCTGGCTTCACTTTGTTTTGGAAGAACATGCCCAAGACACACGAGGTTCCGTTCAGACCGTGTGCCATCCAAGGAAAAGCAGACACCACACATTTCTTAGTTTGTCCAGAAGCAGTAGGCTGCCTATTGAATCCATCCACAGGTGGGCGCTCATGGCTCAGCTGGAAGAGGGAGCTTTCCGGAAAACGCAGCTGTTTTCTGCTGTGAGCTCTGCTCTGGGAATAAGCCTGTGGCGGCTTGGAAACCAGCTCACGCTTGGTCCATGCTCCAGCAGACTGGAGGCAGCAGCCTGGTGCCCACCTACATGCCCCGGAGTCCCGTGAGAACCTGGTCTCTGCCGGCACTGCGTGCCAGCTGCCCAAGCGAATCCCAACAAGCGGTCACGCAGGGTTTAACAACGGTGCTTCTCTTGGCATTTGTTGCCAGCCAAGGGATTATACTAGAATCGAAATCTTTTTTTTTTTTTAATCAATTGGCAGATTTCAATAAAAGCGCCGAACCACTGAAACAACAAAACAAAACTTAGCTTTATGTAGCGGTGCATCTGAGAAAAGTGACTAAATTTCGAGACAGTTTTTTTCATGTACAGCCACATGTTTTGTGTGTTGCCCAAGAGGTAATTGCAAAGCTACATGGCTCAATGACCTGACAACTTCTGTCTTCAGATCATCAACGCAATACAGGCAAAATGACAAATACGCTACATTTCTGACCTGTGTGCCCAGGCGGCACACACCAGCGACTCTTTTTGGTTACTCTTTTATCAGTCGCAGTTTTTTTCTTTGCAAGTGCATTGTGGGTAATTTATGTTGTTTTGATAGTCTGAGTCTCCGCTATAATTTTCAAGTCTGCACCCAGAGTTGTACAGACTACTGTTTAGACAAACGACATGGAAATATAGAGGTCATCTATGGAAAATGATTCATATTTCAAAATAAGGCCTCCTGTAAAATGAACAAAAAAAGCCCATCACGTTGCTATTAATCACACTTTTTATATTACTTTTTTCCTTGACTGAGGTTTGTTGAATTTACTATTATAACATATTTCCAAAACACATTAGTTAAATGGGGCTGAAAATCATGCATGCATATTTTATGGAAAAAATGTGTAGCTATATTTTCAATTTTGAGCTATAAACTCTGGCTTTCCTTGGATGATTAAAATATTCTGGCCCATTTAAAGTGAACTACATAATAAAAGTGATGTGCAATAATAATTTTACAATGCTTAATAATAATAAAGTGCTTTATCTGAAAATGCCCTTTAAAATGCCCTTTCTGTATAGGAAATAAATGAGTGATATAATAGCAAAATCAGAAATGGAAAAGGAACTGATAAAATAATTTAAAAATAGGCGCAGAGATTTCTGCCTTTGCGTTACAGAACTAAGAAGCAGAGACATGTACAAACGTCTTATGCTGTTGGCAAGGGGCGGCAGGGGAAGCTAGGGCAGAGGGACACAATAAAAATACATTAGGACCAAACTTTCTCTAATACAGGTTTTCTGACTTAAAAAAAAAAAACTAGATTTCAAAGGGCTATTGAAGTTTGTTGAATATGCTTCCTATTGTCAATTCATGTCACCAAAGAGAGTTCACCCTTCTCCAATAGAGAGGAACTGTTCAGATCTTAGCCCAGGGACCTGCCAGGAGTGCCTTTAACATGCAAACTAGCCCAGGGAGTTCAGACCTCCTTCACCCCATCAGAACTGGAGAATCTGAAGTAAGATCCTTCCTGGGCTGCCCCTGAGCTACCCTGAAGAGGCAGAAAAGCCACGTAGAAAATCATAATGTGTTTATTGATGAGGGCTGAACTATTTGTTCTGCATCTAGAATAATTGAAAAGAGACATGGCAAATCAGGCCCAGAAGGAACAGGCTGATTATAGTGGAAACCCTCTGCCTTCCTTCCTCCCTCCCTCCCTCCCTCCCTCCCCCCCATCCTCCCTCCCTCTCTCTCCCCCCCCCCCCCCCCGCCTGAAGACATGATAAAATTCTGGTAGATAAAAACAAAAAACCAGCCAAACAAACAACAACAACAACAACAAAAACCCAACCAAGGCCAGGCAGTGGTGGCGCTGTGCCTTTAATCCCAACACTTGGGAGACAGAGGCAATGCGGATCTCTCTGAAGTCAACCTGATCTACAGAATGAGTTCTAGAGAAACTCTGTCTTGGAAAACAACAACAACAAAAGCCTAACAACCCCCCCCCCCCAAACAAAAAACAAACTCCAAACCAATAACTAAATGTAATAAAACACTTGGATATCCTGGTCAATTTGGCATGAAATTTAATATACTATATTTTAAGGTTTTATTTAGTTTTCACTATATTTTTGTTTGTGTTGATCAGGGGTTCTCCACCTGTAGGTCAAGAACCACTGGGGGAGTTGGACAACCTTTCTACAGGGGATGCCTGTGACCACTGGAAAATACAGATATTTACAATATGATTCATAGCAGTAGCAGGATTGTAGCTATGACGTATCAATGAAAGTAATTTATGGTTAGGGTCACCACAACATAAGGAACTGTATTAAAGGGTTGCATAGTTAGGAAGGTTGAGAAGCACCCTCTGGTGTTGATTGAAGGTCTTGGTTATAGTATTTGTCTCATTTGAGTCAGCAGCCCCAATCTTTTATTATAACTCATCCTTCCATTGTTATCAGAATTGTTATGGCCAGAGATTGGGTTCTGGCAGCCCTAACAATGTTGCCTTAGCCCCACATCCTCAATAGCCTGATTAAATGGACACATATTAACAGAAGGTGGAGAAAGGAGATTTATTCAACACAGTCACACTGGGAAGAGAAACAAAGGGGTCCAGTGATGCCCCAGGTCTGTCTTGGGTTCTCGTCATAAGTTTAAGTTTGAATGGAGGCAAGAGGATTGTATAAGGAAGTGGTCCTTGTCAAGGTCCTGCTTTAGGTGGCCGGTGAGTTGTCAGAACTGTGTGAGTCTCTTTCCTCCTCTGGCTAGTTTCAGCTGTTTCCTCTTCCCAACGTGACATTCGTGGGGGAATGCCAATTTTTTACGGGGGGGGAGGGTGGGGGAACCTTATTTCAATAATCTGTAACCAAAGGACAGGGCACAAGTGCCTCTTTAGAACATCCTGATGTATGGAAAAGAGGACCAGAGATAGGCCTCTGTAGGGGGACAGAGACTGCTCATTCGTCTCCTGCCACCCAGAACTGAATAATGGCACAGAAACTATATTAATTACAGCACTGTTTGACCAATGGCTTAGGTGTATTTTAAGCTAACTCTTACATCTTAAATCAACCCATTTCTATTAATGTTGTGGCCTACCTACCTGTTCTGACTGACGGCTGGTGTTTTTCTCCTTTGGCAGCTACATGGCGTCTCCTGACTCCGCCTACTTTCTCTCTGTATCTCAGTTCAGATTCCCTGCCTGACTTTACTCTACTAAGCCATTGACTGAAACAGCTTTATATAACCAATGGTAATAAAACATATTCATAGCATACAGAGGGGAATCCCTTTTAGGCCTCTCCTTTCCTCCAGACTTGCTTTCTTGTTGATCTTGATGTCTGTGTATGTGTAGGGATCTATGATCACAACTTCCTCAGGGTTAATCGTGACTGTCTCTATAGCTTTCAGGTATCTACAATATAACTCCTATCTGTGCCTAAGTGAACATTGAAGAAGGAAAAGGGATGGATGGACAGGAAGACTGTAAGAACTAGGGGATCAGGGAATCTTTTGTGAGACGTGCTTTCTATGACAGGGAAACCACACCTATGAGATTGCAACACTCGGCTGTCTAAACAAGACCTGAACAACTCCAATCCATTGACATTGCAACATGGAGGGAATCTCGCAGGGTCTTACTCTTAGCTGAAAAGACACAAACAATCTCCTCAGGGATTAGCTCTCCAATACCAAGTGGTTGTGTATCCAGGCAACCCTGAGTAGACTCAGCAGGCTGCAGTTACATATTTATTGGTTTATATATGTATGTAACAACAATATCAAAGAAAAGGAGACCATAAATTTGGAAGGGAGGGGGAAGAGGTGGGAAAATGATATTAATTTTATTATTATTTTGAGGCGGGGTGGGGGGCGGCTCATTATGTAGGCCTTGAACTCAGAGATCCACCTGCTTCTGCTTCTGGAGTACCAGGACTAAAGGCATCTGCTACCAGGCCTGTCTGCAATTGTAAGTTGTGGAACTTAAAAAGAATTGTTATTGAGGGGCTGGGGAAGTAGCTTAGTTGCTAAAGTGCTTGTTTGTCTTACAAGCAGTGGAGTCCTTGAGCCAACCTCAGAAAACCAGATCTGCTAATGCAGGCTTGGGATTCCAGGGTAGGGATGAGGAGGGAAGAGAGATTGATACCTGAGCATCACTGGGCTTGCTGGTCAGCTAACCTAGATAAATCAGCAAGCTCCAGGCCAGTGAGAAAGTTCTCATGTCTGCAAAACAAGATGGATGGCTTCTGAGGATTGACACCCAAAGTTGACCTTTGGCCTCCACATCCGTGGACACACATCAGTGTGTACTCACATCCATATACATGCATGCACATGAACATGCGCCCCCTGATGATAAAACAATGCTGGCTACCTTAGATCTGAGAAATTTTAGTGTGACTTGACCTTAGTCTGTTTTGGTTGATGGTGACTTTGTTTCCCTGTGCACGACACTCTCTTTTGAAGCTATGATAATTTCTTTGAAAAAGAAAATCACCTAAACTGTGTCCTGGTTTAATTTCCTTTGCTGAGACAAACACTGTGAGCAAAAGCAAAAAGGGGAGGAAAGGGTTTGCTTCCTTTCACAGTTGCGGTCCACCATAAAGGAAGTCAGGGCAGGAACTCAAGGCAGGAACCTGAGGCACAAAGGGAGGCAGAGACCAAGGAGGAATGCTGCTTAATCTCTGGCTTGCTCAGCCTGCTTCCCTTTGTAACCCAGGGCCACCAGCCAGCGGTGGCACTGCCCAGAGTGGGCTGAGCCCTCCCGTGTCAATCATTAATAAAAAAAAAATGCACTATAGACTTGCTTACAGGCAATCTGGGAGGTATTTTTCTCAATTGTGTTTCTTCCCAGATGACTCTACTTGTGCCAAGCTGACAAGAAAACTAGCCAGGGCCTACTGCTTCCCTCCTGCCCCATCTATTGCCATTCATTCTGGTTTTATTTTGTTTTTCCCCAGAACAACTCCCAAAGAAAGAATTAAATGAATAGAAATAAATAATAGTTGGTTGATTTGGTAGTGTGTTCTGAAGTTAGCACTTAAATGAAACCAATGCCCAGGTCTAAACAGGGTAGCTACATGACTGATTTGGTAGAGAAAGCACCCACGGCAGAGAGGACCAGGTGAGATGTTTGTCCCCAGGGTTTTACGCTACACCTGTGATTCTCAATTTGCAAAGATTACTTTGAAATTGACTGCATACCAGAGGAACGGTAGGCCGGTGACAACATGTTGAAGAAAGTAATAAACACGTATGAGGTGGCCCGGAAGATTTGGAGGGATTTGTATCAGCTTTGTAACCAGGCTTACACTTGGGAAATAAAATTTATTGTTGCTAAACAATGAACATTTCTCCCGAGAACTAAACTAATGAGCAAGAGTAAAAATAAATAGCACTGAACTAACTAGAGCAGTAAGACATCTGAAAGAGCACCCTACAGGGAGGGAGGAAGAGTTATTCTCTGACGCTGTCTACAGGACACAAGGCCACAATTCACCTGTGCGATAGTGTTAGGCTAATTATGCCCAGCTAGTTGGTCAAAATGTTTAGCTCTATCTAATTTATTGACTTTTTCTCCCAAGTTTCAAAGGAGGCATCAATATTTGTTTACATGTCAAGGTTTTATATCTCCAAACTGTTAAAAGAGCCAAAAAAAAAATAATACAGTTTGGGTTAGAAAATGATTCAAAAGGTTTCAATCCAGCCTGTGTGCTGGCTGCGGAATAAACCCTTGAGACCCAGAAATATTGCCTTCCAGACACGGATGACAATGGAAAGCATTAGCGTAGAGTCTCTCTGTCCAAGGCTCAGAAACCTTCACCTCTGAAGTTGTTCAAAATGGGCATGAAAACATGCCAAGCAAATTCTCGTCTCTCTGATGCTATTTGTAGTGAAAAAGATAATTTCATCAGTGTGGTTTTCTCTCGGTTTTACCATCAACCACATTACAAAGCAGTCTTGACTCTCACAGGAGAGAGGCCATGTTTTCCAGGTTCACTCAACAGGTTCAGGCTGTCATAGATCGTTAGCACAGTATCAGGACGGTCACCTACCTGGGGATTATGACTTACCCTGCACCCCTCTTTAGGAGTAAGATTAGTTTATCAATGTGTAATCCACACCCAGTGCCTCCACATTCTAACGAAACACAGATGTGGGCCTGTTTGATTTAAATATGAGCATGGGAAAGTGTTATGAGGCTTCATGCTGGCCTTGCCTGACCAAGGGGGTGATTTGTGGGGGCTCTGGTTGGGCTATTCTGGCAGTGCCTGACCAAGGGGGTTTTGTGGGGATTCTGGTTGGACTCTTTGCTTATAAATAAAAAAATCCAGTTCCTCATTTTAGAACACTCTCAGAACTTGCTTCTGTTGGTCCAACCATAGGCGATGCTAGATCCAAGGCAAAAGCTTAGAGTTTATACAACAGAAGATGCTGCTCCCAGAGTGGGAGGTAACGTTTTTAATTTATTTCCTCACTAGGCAGTAGTGGTTCACGTTTTTAATTTCAGCACTTGGAAGGCAGAGGCAGGTGGATCTCTGTGAGTTCGAGGCTAGTCTGGTCTACAAAATGAGTTCCAGGACAGCGAAGGATACAGTGAAACCCTGTCTCAAAAAAAAAAAAATAAAGAAAAAAATATTTTCCCCTCTATTTTAGACTGAAAAAAGCTGAAAGGCCAAATGTAAGTACTTAAATAACATTCAAAAATATTGTCATCAACATTGTCGAAACCGTTCTTAGGTGATACTAAACCGGATGCTGAACCGAATTTGGCTCTGCTATGGTTGCCTGTCCTGCTCTAGAGGACAATAACCGACACAGCCATGCTCCAACACGCAAGCTCTGGTGATAGAAATTGGTGATAAGAGCTATGTGGGTGCCTGCACGCGCCTGCAGTCTCGGGGCTACTGAGACCTGGTGGTGGTTTGAATAGGGACGAGTCCTACAGATGCATGCATTTGAATGCTTGGCCTATAGGGAGTGGCACTATTAGGAGGTGTGGCCTTGTTGGAGTAGGCGTGGCCTTGTTGGAGTAGGCGTGGCCTTGTTGGAAGATGTGGGTCACTGTGGGGGCGACTTTTGAGGTCTTATCAGCTCAAGCCCAGCTCAGTGTGGCACACGGTCTCTTGCTGCTGCCTGAAGATGAAGATGTAGAACTCTCAGCTCCTTCCCCAGCACCATGTCTGCATGCACGCTGCCATGATCTGCCATGACAATAATGGACTAAACCTCTGAAACTGTAAGCCAGCCCCAATGAACTCTTTTCCTTCTTAAGAGTTGCGTGGTCATGGTGTCTCTTGACAGCGACAGAAACCCTAACTAAGAGAGGGAGTCATATTCCTCTGTGGTGTAGCCAATAGCCCCCAACTCAAGCTCACATGGATACCCCTAATAATGTACACAAGTCATGGAAGTTAGGGGGACTTGTTGAGAAGGGGTTCCCTGGGTGAGGGAGGGGCACGAGAGAAGATAGCAGGGGAAAACCTAAAAACGAGTCATCCAAACCCATCTCTATCTTGACCCAACCAGCTGTCCTAGTTGAAGTGGCCACTCCTGGCTGTGTGAGAACACCCTGGCTCCTCTTTGTAGAGCCGTTCATTTCATCTTCCTTTCTCTGTTTTCTTTACCTCCAACCCCTATTCCCACCCGTCAAAGCAGCTCTTTTACTGGGGACCCGTGAGAGAGTTTGGAGGCGGGAGCTGGGAGGGCAGGGAGGGAAGGCACGAAGGAGGGAAGGAAGGAGGAGGCTTGAAGAAATTTGAATTTCCCAGTAACCACGGAGCGGAAGCACACCCCTCTAAATTCTCTGGGCTGCGTTGTATGCGTTTGTTTCTCCTCATCTTCGTTATCACCCATTTAGCTAGCTCCCCGTCAGCTCCAGAGGTGATTCTGTGGAGTAGAAATTGCCAGCCTAAGCTGAAGCCCCAAAGACATCTCCCTCACCTCTTCCTTGATTGAGGTGAGCTGTGGAATCACTCAGGGGAACACAGCCCTGTACTGCCTCTTATCACCAAGGCCCCTGAACTGCCCTAAGAAGGGAATTTGGACAATCAGAAAGCCTCATCTCAGTTCTCCGAGTCCATCATTTTGGAAATTCATTGAAATAGGCAGAAGGGAAAATACTGAGTCTAAAAAAATGCGTTTAACTCTGTGGGCATTTTCCCTCTTATGATTAACTTAATTCACCCTGGGAGATGTTTTTCTTTGAAGTTTTGGATGACTTAGACTTTCCCACTCAGAATATTAACACACCATTTCCAACGAGCAGTCTACTTTTTATGCTTAAATACAGTTAATATCGAATAGATAATCTGTTTGTCCTTATTACTGTTACTGTTAATACAGCTTGGACCCTTACAGTACTTTCTGTCTGGAAGGCATCAGGGTATAGGTAATTTCTGGGACAATAATTTTCCTAACAAATCCCACAGTCTTGTGTATGTATCACATGACATTTGTTGATTTGAAATCTAGTCATGTGATTCTTTCAAGACAAAATGAGAAATGACGTGACTAGTAAGTTGTGACTAGAGCCCAAGCAATGACTATTGTGGGAAAGGTGTGTGTGCATGTGTGCATGTGTATGTGTGTGTGGTATATGTATGCAGGCGTATGTGTGTGTGCATACATGAGTGTGCATGTTGTATGTACATATGTGTGTTTGGGTGTGTGTAACATGGGTACAGATGCCCTTTGCCTTGTGCCTGTTGTCTCTTGTAGAAGATGGAAGTCTGTCTTCTCTCTGTGAAAGGTGGCGGTGGAATGTGGGTCTGTGGCAGATGCTTTCAATAGCCATTCTCTTGTCTTGTGCAAACACATTTACATGCACCTAGTAGGCACATTTATGCTCAACTGCGGGACTCATTAACCTTCATCTCCTTCTCTTGACATAGTCTCCTTCTTCTGAACTCTTCAGAGCTAGGATGACCCCATGAACTGGTTCTGCTCAACACTGTGTTTGGAGAAATCTGTGTGAGTGGGCTTCTGGGAAATATATATTTGATGTTGCATGAAGATGCATGGACAAGACTGTAAAGCTGAGAGACAAGAGAGGCAGAGAAGACACAGAGACATTGTGTGATTGATGGGACATAGAGCTGCTACACCACACCTGGAGAACTGTGTTCTATGCTGCTGCTTATGTGTGAGTGTGTGTGAGCTCAACAGTGTCAACACTAGATGTTTTCCTTAATTGTTTTCAACTTATTATTTGAGTCAGCACTCTCACTGAACTGAGAGCTGTCTGGCCATTGAGTTCTAAGGATCTGCCTAACTCCACTTTCCCCACTCTGGGGTTGCAGGCACAGGCTGCCATGTCTGGCTTTATGTGTGGGTACTGGGTATCTGAATTCAGGTATTCATACTTTTATGGTGAGCACTTTATTAGCTGAGCCATCTCCCCAGAACTCTACACTTGGTAAATTGAGAAAAAGAAATGCTTTTATTGCCTAGGCCACCATTGAGTTTTGTCTTACTTTCATTGCTCAAGTCAAATGTTTGTAGCATCAAATGGAGAAAAAAATGCTTGTCAACTTCACTACATGCTTGGAGGCATTTAAAGATTAAAGCAATTAATTTTTTTTAATGTACACAGTTGTATATCTGCACTGTGTGTGCAGTGCCTGTAGAGGCCAGAAGGGGGCTTCAGATCCTTTGGAACTGGAATTGCAGATGTTTGAAACACCAGTGGATGGGACTAGAACCCCAGTCCTTTGGAAGAACAATCATTGCTCTTCACTGCTGACCATCTCTCTAGCTCCATTTTGAGATTTTGAGGGATCCAGTTGAAGAGGCAGCTGCATTCAGAAGGGTGGGGTGTCAGGACCTGGGCACAGCAGAAATGCCAATGGGGGCAGGGGTATCCACAGCCATGGTAACAATCTCTGATGATCTCAGAAGTGGCGGGAGAGGTCACCCGAGGGGAAGTCCAGCAGATGGCAGATATTAGGGTGCCTCCCGTTGAAACAGAAAGACATGATGACACGTGACTGGTTAGTTAGTGTGTATTGCTTTGTTATTTATGAGGCGGCCTCTAGAATATTATAGAGGGTGGCCTGCTGCAGCCCATCAGTCTCAAGTGTTTAAAGGCTCAAACACAGCAGGAACCTCTATTTTGTTCATAAGGGTCCAGTGGTTGGTTTATTCTCTGTGTAATGATTTAGGGGCCCAGGAGACTTTCAGACTGGGACTCCGCAGTTATTATCTGTATCCAGCTAGTGGATGAGAGATGCTGCTGTCGTCCCCCACCGCCTCCTCCTTTGCCTTCTTATTTGCAGTGGTGGGGATTGATTCCGGGGTCTTACCCATGCAAACTCTACTGTTGCGCTTCCTTCCCAACCTCGTGCCTGTCTTTTAAAAGCCTCCATCCCAAAGCGGCTATTCCTGTTCCCCGCCTGTGGTGAGGGGTTGCCTGTCTCCCTTGCTTCAGCAGTGGGAAATGGATTTGTCTGGGTGAGCAGCTGGTTTCGGGGCCATCTTTAGATCTTGGAGTAAAAGAATGGATTTTGATGGGCGGTTTTTGCTGTATCCACTGTCTCTTGAAATATTTGTTTAGGGTGAAGCTGGGGCGGGGCAGAATCTTGCAGCAGGCTGGAGTTGTGAATTTCCTGGGAGAGTAAGATAGGGGATGAACAATTAACAAGGCAATCATTTACCCAATCATTGTCTCATCATTGACCACAGAGGAGCTGAAGTAGAAGTGGTGGCCTTGCCCCCTTGAAACTCTATGCTCAACTCAATAAAATGCTGAGTGATTGAAAACCCCATTCATTTGCTTATTTAGATCTCACACGGCTACAGTGCTGACTTATGATTTAACACAAGCCATATATCAACAGTCTGAATTCTAACAGATGCACCCACCAGGGCTTATATTAGCAAGAACAAGACATTTATGGCATGTGGTCATTTTTCCCTTTCCTTGTAAAGTGTGTTTCTGATGACGGCGTGGCTTATGACTAAGAAACAGAATTTCCGAAGGAGCGGCAGACTCATTTTTCAAGTGCCCGTCATAAATGCACTGCTACCCATGTAATAAAGTGGGTTTCCCTTGTGTGACAAACAAGACACTAAAGAAGAATGAGCCTGGCCTGATAAAATGGCTTTTATTAATCTCCTAATGTTTTTATTTTGTTTTAGAATTATGATTAGCTTCTAGAGAGTAGCAAGCTGTTCACCATCACAGCCAAGTATTATTGCCAAGCAGATATCTTTGGTTAATGCCCGCTGTTTGTCTCAAGCACAAAATGCTCCATTAAGAAAAACAACTGTAATGGGCCTGCTTTATTATCAAGAAATTACACCTGTTATGTAAACCTCGCTAATTATGAGCCCTTGGATTTGTTTGGGTGATAAAAAGAGCTGAAGAGAGCTGTTTGTTAGGAGGAGGATTTGGCGTTTGCACCAGCAACATAAAAATGAAATGAGATCCGAGAAGAAATGCCCATGAGGGATGGAATTTGTCTGAGACTAGCTTAGACCAGGAGACAATGAGAATCGAATGTGGAAGTCTTCCCTGTGGACGCTTCTCCCCTTGGCTGTCTCCAGCAGGCAAGCCCAACTCCTCTTCCCTTCTTCCTTCCAGGTCTTGAGGACTTCCCAGGTGGGACCTGTCTCTCACTCACCAGCCAGACTGCCTTCTGGCCTCTCTGCCTGGAGGGTAATAGGAACTATGTGTGACCTATTACCCCTTCCTCCTCCCATCCCCTCCTTCCCTCCCCTTTTCATTCATTTATGTTCTTTCTTTCAATTTTTTCATATATATATTTTGAACATATGCCTTCCCTTTCCTCAGCTCTGTCCACATAATCCCCACCTTCACTCTCATTCTTCTCCCACCACCCCAGAACATACAAAAACTGCCCAGCTTCAAACCAGACAACAGCTCAGCACGGAGAAGGGGAGGTGTTTTCAAATGGTAACCGCTGAGAAAGGGAAAATCGGTTTTCTACAATGGAGTGTCACTGGGTATATCAACTGTACCAGGGCAGGCCTCATGCCCAGAAGTTGACCAACTCAAAATCTAGTCTCTCCTCTCTCTCTCTCTCTCTCTCTCTCTCTCTCTCTCTCTCTCTCTCTCTCTGTGTCTCTGTCTGTCTGTCTGTCTGTCTGTCTGTCTGTCTGTCTCTCTCTCTCTCTCTCTCTTTGGTCCTACTGAGTTGCTCAGGCCAATCTGAACCTGTAGTCATGCCCCAGTCTCCCAAGTGCTAGGATTACAAGTGTTCATCACTGTATCCAAATCTCTTGGTCCCCTTCTTGACTCAATATTACAAAGTCTTTCTTCTCTTCCCCCACCCTTCTATCTTCTTTTGTTTTCAATCAGATATTTCTCTCTCAGTTTTTCCTTTGCATTTACTCCCATAGATGTGGTCTGGGCTGCCACCATTTCTTTCTTTTCTTATCACTAGGTCTCACTATGTAACCTAGGCTGGCCTCAAACTCCTAGCAATCCTGCGACCTTTGCTTTCTGAGTGCTGGGATGCCAGGTGTATGCCGTGATGCCTGGCTTCAGGTCTTGTTTTAGTTTTTGTAGCCTACACATCCAGCCTGCAGATTAGCAGCAAGCTGTCTTCAAAGCAATGATTTACTCATGTATTTTATATGTATCCTAGGTTGGCTTTGAGCTTTCTAACGAAATAGAAAATGACTTTGAATTTCTAATCCTCCTGCCTCCACCTCCCAAGTACTGGGATTACAGGCACACCTGGTTTATGTGGTGCTAGAAATCAAATCCAGGCCTTTGTGTGTGCTAGGCAAAGCACTCTACCAGCTACCCTCACCTGAAGGAAAATTTATTTCTGTCTTTTTAAAATTGTTTCCTCAACTTTTTTTAAAAATTGAATCAGTCCAAGCCTACACAAAACTCAGAATAAAAGAACCATAAACACGGTTTTACTGTCCAAAGTGGGCAAAAATTCACTTTTTAAATGTTAGCCTTTTGGGTAGCATTGGGAAAGACATGAGAGCCTTCTGTCTCCCTGGGAGTAGACAAGGATTCTGAAGAGTCCTTGTGTATTACCAGATCTTTTTCTTGGATTCCCCACTTCAGGGTTTTTGGTAGAGCATCTGGTGTCTTTATTAACCTTTGAGTTTTCTGGAATTTGTTTCTTTTTATTTTAGGATGTCCGAGGAGAGAGCTAATGGCGGAAGCCATGCATAAATTAGGATGGACTTTTGGAAAATCTTAGACTCTGTCCTTAGAGCCTAGCCTTCTTCTGCTTGTTCACCAAGGCAGCTGGGCCACATCTGCCACATAAAACTGTTCTGTGCATTGCCCAGAAATTGACACCTGGAATGCTCTGTATTAGCATGCCAACCTCTCTAAACGGTCATAAGAAAAGTCACTAGTGGGAGGCCCTGTGGTCCCGGAGGTGTCAGAGCCTTTTCCTGTGCCCTCAATAATGAGGACCCCTAAGGAGCCAGTACGTTCACCTTCTGTGGCTCCAGTGCCTCCTGCCCCCAGGGACTGGGTCTGGCTGGAGGCAGATAGGCCTGTGCCAGACCCATTCTAGGTTGGAAACTCACAACGCTGAAGTCATTGCTCAGCAGGAGGACCAGGGTGACCGCCACAGTAGCACCCACCCAACAGCTTTTACTCGGCACGAGGTAATCTGGCATCAGGTTCTAAAGATACAAAGATCAGTTAAGATGGCCAAGATGAAGCTCCTCCAGTAGACGAAGGCTTCATTTCTGTGGAACGTGCAATGACCCTGGGGGACAGTGGTGATCTCCCCCTCTGCATCACACATCTCAGATCAAGGGCAGGACAAGAATTTTCTTTAAACTTCTTTCCTGGTTTATGGGAGAAGTTGGAGGGTATTTACTTGGAGATTCTATGTGTAATTATGAAGTTAGCCTTTGGAGGCTTTAGGGAACACCCAGGTGTCCCTTTTTCTTGTCCCCTCCCCTTATAAAGCATCTTTGTGAAGAAGAGAAAATCCTCTCCAAGAGGAGATAAGGCTGAGCTCTGTGGTTAGTTTTTGACATTGGTCCACCTTATTTTCTATTGGCTGAGAACTACCAAATGGATATCCCTTGGCCAAGAGCTACCAAATGAAGTCTCCCCATTCTTGTCTTTTTGAAATAAAGAATTCACTTGAGAGACACAGACATTATAAATGCAAGTTTATTTGGCAAAGAAAAATCAAAGCAAAATGTTTACAGAGGTTTTTTTTTGCCCTTTATTTTTTTTAAAGTTTAAGAAAATTTTATTCAACCAAAACTTTTTTCTTTTTAATTTATTTATTTATTAAAGATTTCTGTCTCTTCCCTGCCACCACCTCCCATTTCCCTCCCCCTCTCCCAATCAAGTCCCCCTCCCTTGTCAACCCAAAGAGCAATCAGGGTTCCCTGCCCTGTGGGAAGTCCAAGGACCACCCACCTCCATCCAGGTCTAGTAAGGTGAGCATCCAAACTGCCTAGGCTCCCACAAAGCCAGTACGTGCAGTAGGATCAAAAACCCATTGCCATTGTTCTTGAGTTCACAGTAGTTTATAGAGGTTTCTATCCCACCTGGACCCGCAACCATTTAGTCCAAAAGAAACACACATAGGTCTACATTAATTGTAAACTAGCTGGTCTATTAGCTCAGGCTTCTTATTAACTCTTATATCTTAAATTAGCCCATAATTCTTGTTTGTGTTAGCCATGTGGCTTGGTACCTTTTATCAGTGAGGCATTCTTATCTTGCTTCCTCTGTGTCTGGGTGATGACTATAGACTGAGCCTTTTCTTTTCCCAGAATTCTCCTATTTGGTTGCCCCACTTATACTTCCTGCCTGGCTACTGGCCAATCAGCATTTATGAAACCAATAAAGTGACAAAACTTTATAGGGTACAAGACTATTGTCCCACAGAACCCCTCTTTTTTCAAAACAAGAACTCGAATCTTAATCTCCTTTGTTTTTTTTCTGACCATTATTAATAACAACTTGTAACCAACACTCTAAACAAAGATAAAAATCCATAACCCATTTTTTTGGGACTGTGGGTGTAGTTTTCTAGGCTACTGATTGGGAGCACTGTTAATCTTATGAGGACCTTAAGAAAATTTAGGGTTATGGTCAAATCCTGACTGGAATATTCTGTGAGGCTTGATCATCTCAGCCATCAGTCTTGAGACTGTTCAGGATGTAGAACTCAGAGGAAACTCCCAACAATGGTCCTCTGAAATGTTGGATCATTTGGGCTATCTGCTCCTATAGAAGATTTTTTTCAGGGAGTCTTCATTATTCAAACCTGATTTTTCTTAACCCAGAATGAATCTACAGCCTCTCATTTTCTATGGAAATAAAAGCAAAACCTCTTCTCCAAAGTAACAGATCTTTTGACTTAAATTTTGAAGTCAAGGCATTTCAAAATATGTATGTTGGATTAATCCAGCAGCATTTGCAATCAAATGTTTTTTTTTTAGCAGTTGTTGCTCCTCAGCAGTCAAACAAGTCAAAGTAAACACAATAATATACAGTATCCAGATTCTCTGTGTATTTTCCATCTTTATGTGGTTTTATTTTAAACTCCATTTCTTTTATTTTTTTTTATCTTTAATTTTCTTTTTGAGACAGAGTTTCTCTGTCTATCTTTGGCTGTCCTGGAACTCACTGTGTAGATCAGGCTATCCTTGAACTCATAGAGATCCACCTGCCTCTGCCTCACAAGTGCTGGGATTAAAGGTATATGCCACCACATCCAACTCCTCTCTTTCTTTTTTTTTTTAAAGGACTTTATCCCTTTTCTTTTTCTCTCTCAAGCCTACATATATTTTTAAGCACACTGTAAACTGTTTAAAGTTATTTTTTCATCTGAATCTTATTCTACTGAATATCTCTCTTTTTCTGACCACATGAGTCTTTAATTTGCTAAGCAATATGCCTAGGATTAAAACTGTGGATTTGACGGCTGGATCCACCCCATTCCTTAGCTTTCTGAGAGTCTAGCTTCATGGAAGAGGTACTGGCTGGGGCCATATTCATTGCCACAATTCTATGGAGTTTCAAGGTCTCTGCCACCACCTAGAAGCATGTTGTCAGCTATTCATAAATAGCATTTGAGTGTTTGGTGGTGGAGTCTCTTAAAAGAACTGCAAGGTTTTTTATAGCTAAAGCTGAGTCAGGAAGCCTCTCTTAAATGAGATACACTTGCCTCTAGCAAACAGGGCTCACCTGAGAAAAGGCTGCTACAAGAAGCCATGCTTAACTCTGCTCTTTTGTGTCTAGAATTCCTTCCTAAACTCTCTCAGGTTTTATGTGGATGTAGTTGTCCACACTGGTGCCATTTGTCGGCAGAAGTTTTTGTCCCACCCGGTCCCACAGTCATTCAGTCCCAAAGAAACACACAGAGGTCTACATTAGTTATAATTGGTCTATTATCTCAGGCTTCTTATTAACGCTTACATCTTACATTAACCCACAATTCTTGTCTGTGTTAGCTATGTGACTTAGTACCTTTTATCAAAGAGGCATTTTCATCTTGCTGTCTGTGTCTGGGTGACAACTACAGACTGAGACTTTCCTCTTCCAAGAATTCTCCTATTCTGGTCACCTTGCCCATATTTCCTGCTTGGCTACTGGCCAATCAGCATTTTATGAAACCAATATAAATGACAATCTTTATAGGGTACAAGACCATTGTCCCACAGCAGCAAAATGTATGTCAAAGAGAGCTGGGAGTGGGCTGCTTCTCAGGGGCAGTGAATAGTATAGGAGATTCTCCAGTGCTGAGTTTGAATAAGTTTTATGTTCATATGTGAGGCAGGTAGTATGTTTATTGGGTAAAGTAATGCCTTTTCCCCTCCCAAATTATGGTGAAAACAGTCTCTCTTTTGAGGTATTTCTTTCTCATGATCCCTCAGAAGAGCCCACAAGAGAAGGGATCAAAATCCCAGCGTAAATGACATTACAGTGAAGCCCAGATCTTTGAGGACACACACCTGAATGGCAGAGAGCCCTGGTTCCTTAGCTTTGGCTGCAGCAGGAACAGCCTGTCTGCAGCCTCCAGCATGTTTACCCATGAAGAGGCATTCCACTCACGAGATATACAGCTATTGCAACGTAGCAGCAGTTTCCTTGGTTACCTCAGTTTTTGAAACTGCCCAGGGTCCCCTGATGGATGTCATGGCTGAATGTTGGTTTAGACAGTCTGCCATTTTTAAATGTGAGGTTTTGTTATGAAAGCTGGGGGCGGGGCTTTTAGGTGATTTTTGTCAAGGTGCACAGCCAGGAAGAGTGTGTGGGCTGTCTTTCAGGACGGCTTCTGCCAGCTTCATTGCTCACCTCTATCTTCCAGCTTACAGTATCCCATTAATAACAAAGGTCCGTGAAAAAAATGGCAACCTTATCTTGGCGGAGAATACTTCACAGCTGTTTCTATCCACTTCCTTTCCATTTTTATCCCTCGAAGTACTCCAGTTGTGCTAGGACTAGTATAGATCTTTATCATCTTTCAGCTCTACCTGTCTCTTAGGCATGCTCCTTGTTAAGGGGCTTGCTGAGGAAGACCCAGACGTAGTAGAGAGAACTGAATACGATTTTCTTGGTGGTAAGTGAAAGAAATGGAACCTGAATGAGGGACAGCAGAGTATAACTTCCTGGTTAAGGCATCAGGGGGAGGGAGGGCAGGGTAGACCTGGCATTAGGAATAGCTGGAACCAAGAAATCCAACGCTGCAGCACTGCAAACGGCTTGTGCCGGTGTCTCTGAGCATCTGTGAGTTTGCTCAGACCAGCTGCTTTGTTCTGGTTACAGCAGCCGCGGCTCCAGCATCCTATACTTACCCCTTCTCCCAAACCCACAGAGAAAGGTTCTTCTCCATTGCTTTAATCGGGAAGGAAACCCAGCCTGGAGTTCCAATTGCCCAGATCTGAGTCATTTGTTTATCCCTGAACCAGTCACAGAGACCGAAGGATGAAGCTTTGTGATTGGCCTATGTGGATCAAGTCCCTGTCTCTCGACTCGTCCGGACGTCCACTGGGTGGGTGCACACGGTCTGAGAAGAATCTACGGGAAGATGCTGTTCTCTGCTCCTGTTTTAATGGTTTAGTTTTGCTCAAATTCTCCTTCCCTCTGTTTTATTTATGTCTCTACAACAACACATAATGGAGATCCCAGTCCTCATCCCTCTTCATCGGATGTAAAACTATTTTAACCAAAAGGAATGGCCAGGAGGAATTAACCAGGAAGGCCGCAGAGGGCCGGAGCCCTTTCCAGCTGGGAGAAGGATGCAGGCTTAGTGGCCCCAGGAAGCAGGCCCCACTGAATTCATTTTTGCTGGCAGGACATGAAGTGAATGGGTTTCTACGGAAATCTCCAACTCTCTGCTGGAGGGTCTCTGTGTTTCTGTCAGTGGATGAGAAGCAGAAATTCCTGTGTGCTGAAAACTGGGGAACGGGAGGGAAGAGAGGGGAAGGGAAGGAGAGAAGGAAGAAGAAGAAGAAGAAGAAGAAGAAGAAGAAGAAGAAGAAGAAGAAGAAGAAGAAGAAGAAGAAGAAGAAGAAGAAGAGAGAGGAAGGGAGAGAGCGAGAGCGTTAGCGTATAAGGCAATGGAGAGTGAAAATATGAACCTACTTTGTGTCTTTTCCTTGAGCCGGAAAACTTTCCCCTATTTTCTTTTAGGCAAATGTCAACTCAAGAACTTGCTTGGGGCTTCCCCAGCCAGCAATTTGTGGGCAGGAAACAATGCTTGCTAAGATTCAGGTCTTATTTTTTTAATTGGCTTGAAAACTTAGTCAGAATAATGGCAAGTACATACAATTGTATAAAAAAAAAGAAAAGAAAAAAAATCTATTAATTAGCTACCCACAGGCTGCCTTCTCAAGTCTGATTTAAGCCCCAAGGAGAAAATGACATCCAGCTCTGTTGTACAGCCAGGTGTGGAGACTCCCACCCGGGGGGGAAGCATTAGCGGAGCTGCTGCCTCGCACGGGTTCAGAGGAAAGGCCGTGGGAGCTCATTATTGGATCACGGAAGCGGTGAGAATTAGAGTTCCCTTAACTCTTGGATTTATGTGCACTTGGCAGTTCTGTGTGACAACAGTCTCAAAAAGACCAAACATTCACTCTGCTAATGACAGCTGACGTTTCCAATCACCTGAGAGGTGAGAATGTCTCATTCTAGGAGACAAGTGTAGAGGTGACAGGAATCAGCCCACGGTGTAGGCCCTTCAGGGAGCTGAACTTGATGTAGGAACAGACTTGATGTAGCCGAGAAACGCCTTTCAAATGCACAGAGCCGCCAGCTTGACAACCTCACCCACCTTCTCATACCCAGCCCCTTCGGCCCATCCTCCTCACCAGAATTCAGTCAGGAGGCATCTTGCCTCAGCAGTGATGCTTCTGCCAAGATGCAGGCTGTCCACATCCTATCTCCCTCCATCAACCCCTCTTGCTCCCTCTCTCTTCATCCGATATCTTACTAAAGATCCCTGGTGCAAATCTTGATTTAATAGGGCTATCCTGGCTTCAAGATCCTGCATTTTGAACAAATTTTGAGGTGCTAGCAATGCCGATGGACCCAGGGACAAATCCTTGATTAGCGCGAGGCTAAGTCACATAGAGGAGATGGGAGACCAAAAACCTTGGTGGAGAAACTGGTACAACAATCAGGAACCCATGCTGCAGAGAGAAGGTTCCACACAAATCCTTGTTCACCTCTGACTTTCTGCTTTTTCCTCCCATTCCAGTCCATTCTTCTATAGATTCCACAAGGGGTGAATCTTAATATATATTTTAAAGACTTATTATTTTATATTTATGAATTTCCACCTACATGTATGTATGTACCCACAGCGGTCAGAAGCAGGCATTGGATTCCATGGAACTGGAGTTACAGATGTCTGTGAGCCACCATGTAGGTACTGGGAATTGAACACAGGTCCTCTGCAGGAACAACAGCGCTCTAAACTGCTGAGTCATCTCTCTAGTCCCTGGGGTGCATCATTTGAACAGAACTCACCTTGTGGGCTGATTTGGGGGGACTTGAATCTTTTCCTTGCAGCAACATATACGTTGGGAAGATCAGGAAACATACCAGCAGTCTTTAGAGGAAAGCCTACAGGGACACCTAAATGGGGCACAGTTAGCTAGGTCTTGCTTACCCTTTGACTGGCCACCTTCTCCATCTCTCCTCATCTCTCCTCTGGGCAGACACTCGAGCCTGTGCCTTTGGGGCAAGCCCTTGCTCTGACCCAGCTAACTTGTTCATTCCTCCTGTCAGCTCCTCTAGTTAAGAGAGATGCAGTTCCAAGATAGAAACACTTTTGATATTGCTTATTGAAAGTAAAACATTTTCCCTGTTTGACATATAAGCATGGTGGGTGTTCTAGAGAATAAACCTCTGTGCCATGTGTCACGTTAGCTGTGCTCTTACGAAACCCTAGAGTAATTTCTGGCTATAGCCATGCTAAACACAGACTATCTTGTATTCTATTATCTAAAATGTTTGCAATGTGGGAGACGGTTAGGAAGAGCTGAATGTATTCACTGACTGTCTTATTTATTTATTTGAAACAATGGCTCCCTGTGTAGCACAGGCTGACTCTGAATTCCTGATCTTCCTGCTTTAGCCTCCTAAGCTCTGAGATTGAACCAATGTGTTCTAGTGCTGGCCCTGTATATATTTAGTGATGTATACAATAATAATCTCCTAAGCTCTGAGATTGTACCAATGTGTTCTAGTGCTGGCCCTGTATATATTTAGTGATGTATACAATAATAATTCAGCAGGTTTTGCTCCGCATGTGTGTGCGTGAAAGGAATCCAAATCCTTTGGGCAATTCAAGGTATGTTGAGTACCCACATTTGTGTAAGACACCATGCTTGGCATGGTTTTAAAAGTGAGTATATTGCTATGACTTAAGGTTTTAACATTCACGGAAAAATGACAAAATTTGTTATTTTTTTCTCCCTGCATTTATTTTCTATTATTAGTCTGTGATCCTCTTTCAGTCCAGTGAGGTACAGGTCTAATGGTGAAATTTTTGTCCCAGCATCAGGTCATTGAGGCAGTATCTTAGTCACTGTTCTATTGGGTCTGAAGAGACACCATGACCACGGCAACTCTTATAAGAGAAAGCATTTAAGCAGGGGTTAGCCCCTTCAGAGGTTCAGTCCATTGTCATCACGGTGGAGAGCTACATCCTAATCTGTAGACGGAGACAGAGTGAGGCAGGAGTAGCCCCCAAGAGGGCTCACCTACAATAGTTAACTCCCTTCCACCTGGTGTCACCCCTAAAAGTTCCACTGCTCCCCAGTATGTCACATAACACATAAATCTTTGGGAGAGTATTTCAGATCAAACTATAGCAGATGACAAGCCATCAAAACATCAAAGTGAGAACATAGGTGTCTGTCGTTTAAGCCACGCAGCCGTGTTAGAGCAGCCTGAGACGATGGCTGGGTACAAAGGGAGGCTGGGTAGCCTGGAGAAGAGGTGAGACGGGCCGGAAGGGCCAGAAGGTGTGCCACTGAGGGTGAGCGCTTGTAACAAGCATGTCTCCCGGCAGATTCCGACTTCATCTTTTTCTTCTAGGATTTCGCTTCTGATGGATGGGAAGTGAGAAGGCTGCCTTGTGATAAGATGCCTTATGCATTTGATTTTGGAGTTCTGGTAGGAGCATTACTTCAGTCTAGAATATGCATGTCTCAGGGCACCGACAGCAACCTCTGACCCCAGAACTACAGTTTTATGGAAGTTGAAATCTGAGTTCTGAGAATTTTTGACAGCACCCATAAACCTTCCCCGGAGGCCACAGCTTCCCCATGCTGATCTGGTCATTAGGGCTCCGTTCTTTGAGAGTTATTGGGAGGAAAAACAACTCTATCCAGGCTACCGGGAGATGCACAACTGCTGGTAATTAGAATGAAATAAAATCGATGAGCAAATGGATGGGCAGTTTACACGCAAAGGTAACCTTTTATTCTTTCCAATTAGGCTTTCTCCCGTGGACCTGGCAGATGAGGCTATGTTATAAATAGAAGTGATATTTTGTAGGGTTCTTCTAACTAGAATGTGCACGAGGTCAAATTCTAATAAAGGTAATATATATAGGTAATGAGCTGAGCCCACACTCCCAAGCATTTATCCATTTAGCGGTAATAAATGAGCAAAGATGGAAAGATAGTCTTCAGAAAGTCCAGCTGAGTAGTTTCTCCCACGGATGAAGGACAGCAACGGATCTCTTTGTAGTGAATGCTTGCTGGTGCTAATTGACTTCATTTGTTAATTGTATTCATGGTATTAATGAGATCATTAGCATAACAGTCACATCCGACTCTCCCGTGGTCGAAATCTGGGGAACCACAAGTTCCGCACACCTTGTTGCTGTAGATACACTCGCGCATCCCAATTACGCTCGAATTCAAACACCATCTGTGCCGGTTTCACACAAGGGCACCCTGAAGTTAGCCCTGACCTGTTTTTAGGAGCATTTTCTGAGAAGCTGGTAGAGATCTTTTCAAAGTCATGCCTTTCATATTCATGATGAAGATCCAAATTTAGCACCTGTAACTGATAAGGTGATCTATCTGTCTTGAATGCCATGGACCAGTCATACTCAGCTGCGGATTAAGATTCTGGAAAGGAAAGAGAAGTGGCGGGTTCACAATGCAGTATTCCTAAACCCAGCACCTTAGCATTCAAGGAAACCATGGAGCAGGATGACTTTTCTAACCTCTGCTCATTCTTCCTCTGAATGGAGACGTGACCCTAATTTGAGAGGCCCCTCCTTATGCCTGGAGGAAAGTCACAGCCTTTTCCTGAAGACACAGTGATGAAAAGAAGAACCTGAACAAACAGTCTTTGCTAAGATCACCCTAGGCTGACCACACTACCATAACTCCTTGCCTAATCACAGCTTCTGGGCATGGTGGCGCACACCTTTAATCCCAGCACTCAGGAGGTAGAGGCAGGTGGATCTCTGTGAGTCTAGGCCAGTCTGGTCTACAGAGTGAGTTCCAAGATAGCCAGGGCTACCTAGGGAGATCATGTGTTCAAACAAACAAACAAACAAACAAAAAGTCAACCAACCAACCACAATTTCTTATGACTGTCTACTTCTCACCACACCTGAGTATAAAAACGTGGCTTTCTTTGGGTTCTCATTTCTGAAGGCTCCTGTATTACATAAAGAAGTAGATACATGAACATTGTTTTCTCTTGTTATTTTTCTTTGTAATAAGAATGTCAGTCATGTAGTGGGATGTAAGAAGAAATTTCTCTTCCCTTATAGAAGTAAGACCCTAGTTTTCTAAGACACCATATAGTTTGGACACAGGTCTTGGGGGAATTGATCTGGAATTGATCTGGAAGCTTTCTCTCTGAAGACTGCTCTCATAGTATCTAAAGGCTCTAGGCAGGTTACCAATGGAGAAAAGCGATCAATAGACCCACCCAGCTGCAAAGACCACATGGGTACACCTCAGGGGCACTTGGATGTTGGGAGTTACTGGCAGCTGTCTGATTGAGGGAGTCATATCTGCATTGTAAACATAGCTGGTTACATATGGTGGGCAAGGCCATTGACCCTAGGGTGGAACCTACTATTCTATGATTGCCACTTTACTTTCTCCTTTATCTTTTTCAGTTTTTGAGACAGGGTTTCTCTGTGTAGCTTTGGAGCCTGTCCTGAAACTCACTTTGTAGACTAGGTTGGCCTAAACTCAGAGATCTGCCTGCCTCTGTCTCCCAAGTGCTGGAATTAAAGGCATGAGCTACCACTGCCCGGCTATTTCCACTCTCCTAGCCAAGTGTAATCTCCAGCTCCATCCTAAATACTCATCTTTGTATACATAGGCAAGTGTTGCTCTTACCCCTCATCAAAGAAGTGTCTTTTTGCAGAAGATGGAGACCATTAGGGAAATCCACGATTGGTCAAAACACAGTAAAGAACTGTCCGCGTAGCACCCAATCCCTGTTGATACATCTACAGAACAATCTCTACCCCTAAAGCTCAGGGGACAGTGTAGAGAAGAGAGAAGAAAGGCTCTACAGTACAGAGAACCAGGACATCGGCTGTCTGCTGTCTCTGACAGGAAAACTGCACCACTGAAACCTTCAAAACAGGGTCACCTAAACTAGAACCGCACAACAACCAGAGCTCTTGACATGCCAATGCAGATGGGGGAACTCTTATGGGGGCCCACTCCCAGATGAACTATGGCATCTTATGGCTTCTGTGAGAGAGAAAATCAGTCTTCCCCAGGTGTGAGCTCCCTGACAGGTTGGTTATCTGCTCTCAAGAGGCCAGTCAGCCTCAATCACATGCACCCATGAGCAACATGAAATAGACTAACTGGGTTGTGTGTGTGCTTGCAGTGTGAGTGTGTGTGCATGTGTGAGTGTGTTGTAAAACAACACTAACTAAAGAAGATTCGTGAATTTGAGAGGGAGGGGAAAGACACCCAGGAGTTAGAGTGGGGGAGAAGAAAGAATGGAAATAATATGGACACAGCACACATGTAGGAAATTCATAAAAATTTTTTTGAAATAAAAAGTGAAAGTTCACCCCTTTTTGGCTTGAGGCAGTGGGAAGACGGGTTTCTTGGAACAGACTTATAAAGATAGGTACAGGTGTGTGTGTGTGTGTGTGTTATTTTAATATAGACTTTGAACTCTGGAAGTGGACTAGATTGCCTATCTCCTTGTCCAACTCCTGTAGCAGCATATGTATGTTGGCAAGCTGCTTCTTGTTTCTAAGGCGATAATATTTGAGGGCCAATGAGCCAGCCCTGGCATGGTTAAGGAAAGGTATTCTCTAGTACCCAGGTAAATGATGTGGCAGAGCTCAAGTGATCAGCCAGGGAGACCCACCAGGCTCCTGTGGGGCTATGAGGTCATCCAGCCAGCCATGGGCTCCAGATGGGGATGCCAGCACCACTTCAAAGGCTAGCTGCCCCTTAAGGGCTACCAGTTCAGGAATAGCTCAGGTCACACATTTGGCAGCAGGTGACACTGTATTGCATTAAGGACCCTTCCTTTCTTTGGGATGGAAGAGATGCACAGGGCAAGGAACATGTGAAGGGATGCGGAACATCCATATCTTCTCTCGCTGGACCACCCTCAGTGTCTCCCATGTTCAGCAACCCAGAGTGTCTCCCAACCATATTCTTCTTCAGAGGCTTCTTTTGGGAGCTTGAACGATTACCTCATTGGCTCTTGGTGATCAACTCAGCCCTCAGCTGCCTCCCTGTTCTTAAACGTTGGAGGATGGGGTGGAGCTGTTTCAACCTTACACGACTGGTTCCTCTGACAGTTGGTCTCCAGTCTGCAACTCTACAGAAGTGCACCAAGAGCCCCAGAGAACAAAAGATAATCCTGTGGCCTAGGAAGTCACAAGGGTCTTAGAGCTCCATGCCAGATTCTTTTATTTCTCAGGAAAAGTTGTGAGAACTAAGAATATATAAATATAATTATTATTATTTATTATAAGAATATATTATTCTAATTCAATATATATGAATTGGAATGATATATATATATATAAAATCGCAATATCATACTTTTTTCTTTATTGTGATTTTTACTTTTTTTTTCCCTTGGCAACTGCCGGGTAACTTGAGCTGGTTGGAGTTTATTTGCTCTCATCTCTTTTCATTGGCATCACTTCTGCTTTAATAATCTTGGGTTAGCCAATATTTCATTTTTATTAAAATTTTCAACTGGGGCCAATGGCATGACTCAGCAGGTAAAGGCACGTGGTACGAAGACTGATGTTGATCCCTGGAATCCATGTGGGAAGAAGAGAACTGACTTCCACAGTTGTCCTCTGATCTGCACAAGCGTCTGTGAACTCACACTCACACACATACACACGCATGCACGCACACACACGCACGCACTTAAAGTGAAATAAAAAGTTTAGGCAAACATTTGTAAATGACAAATAATTAAATTCTAAAATCATTTCATGAAACAAAAGTGTTATTTGTTAAAATGTTTGAAAAATGCTGGTGTAAAACAATGTCACTTTCCTAGATCCAACATTCGTGTTTACAAATTTCAGTTCTCTGAACTTCAGAGATGTCTGTCGAGATCTATGAAACGTGACTCAGTGAGGTAGGGTAAAAAAAAAATCTAGGCTGGACCATCATGACCCTTGAGGCTGTTGTCACAGACAGCCTTTGGTTTTCCAAGCATGGGACACCTTTTCCACCCTCCTCCATTAAATGAGAAGACAGTTGTCATCGTGAGATGATGCCCACTTGCCTTCAAAGCCAGTAGAGGTGTATCTCCAAATTCATGTGTTTGTTATCATGTTTTGACCTTCCCACCTCTCTCTTGGAAATTATAAAAAATTATTTTATTTTTTTATTGTGCATAGATGTTTGCCTGCAGGTAGGCTTGTGCACTGTGTATATGTCTTATGCTGCAAAGGTCTATTTTCTCTCATCTCTTTTCAATGGCATCACAGGTCATAAGAAGGCATTGGGTCTCCTGGACATGGAGTTGTGTATGATTATGAGCTGCCATTGGGTACTGGGAATTGAACACAAGTCCTCTGGAAGAGCAGCCAGTGCTCTTAACCACTGAGCCATCTCTCCAGGGCCCCATCTCTCTTATAAACATGGCTTTGGGCCTATTTGGATGATAACAATAACCTTCTCATCTCAAGATGCTTAATTGTATGTGCAGAGTCTCCTTTGCCATGTAAGGTAGCAAGTTCCCAGATTCCAATGATTGCAATACACTACACATCTTGGGAGGCTGTCTCGCCCACCATGTAGGACGTTTGGGTAGTGGATGGGAAGAAGCATGTTGGCCACAAAGGATATGGGGTCAGGAAGTCATAGCAGATGAGTATCCAAAAGAGTCCAATCCATTTAGCATTTCACGTGAACAGCTGGGGTTCTCAGGTGATAGAGCACTTGTCTAGCATTCCTGAAAGCTCTGGGGTTCATCCTGCACCCTGATAATCAGGGAAGGGGAGAAGGCTGCTACCCAGCTGCCATCTCATTCAACCTCTCCGCTCCCATTTGTAAAATTCTACGGTGCACATGGGGTGGCTGACTTACTGGTCTACAAACAATTATTTGTGTATCTGAGGCAAAGAGTTAATGGGTTTTCTCGCAGTCATACGGTCTGTTAATAAGATTATAACATGAAATTAATAGGGCGCTAATCTGCATCGTCTGTAACTCCCTCTACCTGTGCCCACACCTGTGGCGCAAATCAAGCCATAATCCTTAGTGTTGAGGGATGATGAGTTCTGTGCATCTCTCTTCATGCACATGCACCCCAAGCATATCCGGAACATAATCTCCATTTTCCCTTCCTTCCTTTCTCCCTCTTTCCTCAGCTGTATCTGGGACCCTGCTGAGTCAGCAGTAGAGGTTTCTTGTTCTTTGCCTTTTCTTTCCCCTGTCACCCCCACCTCTCTCTTTCTTGTCTGTCTTTCTTACTTTGTTTCCAGAATCATCTCAGTGACCACAGTATTTGTTGAGGAAGCTAATTAATGCCCCTATTTGCAGGAGAGATTAGAGTTCCATGGGAAAGGATGTGACCAGATAGTCACACATGCAGTTTTAGGACCATGACACCCTCCCAGGTGTGGGAGAAGCAGTCACTTGGAGTCCAGTTTCTTTGTGTCACACAGAGTTCCATGGGAGTTAGCATTCACGGACACCCAGGGACATCACTTTGGGGAGCTTGGAGAGCCTTGACCCAGAGTAGCCACGTCCTAACACTGCAGATGTGTAGAGTCATCTCTGCTGCTATTTTGGAGGCTTTGCAGGGTTAGCATCAGCAGCAGAATCTGCCACTTCTTTAGTCCAGAAGGCTTCAGTCCATTATCCTGCTGGCTGCATGGCTTCGAGGAGCATGGTGGACATAGGACATAGGACTAAAAACAGCTTTGAGGATCTAATGAGACTCCTATGTCTCAGCAGCAGTCACCACCACATGGCCACTGACAGGATGAGGTCCTGAGACACAGAACAGTCACAGAGGGATGCTGCAGGGGTCACAACAGTGAATGAAGGAAAATCAGAGCGATCCTGTTGATTACCAAAGTGATGGCAGGTTATCTTCCAGCGTAGGTTGTCCAGACATAGGCAGTGCACATGCTTGCTGACAAATAACTATAAAGACAGCTTCGATGTCCACTATTGTGTATTAACACCAGCACGACAACGTAAGTATTATATATCACAACCATCTATATATGTCTGGATGAGTATATGTGTACACACAGGAAATGTAAGCAAAGTGGCTGTCTGGGTGGTGTGGCAAGTGGGGAGGCAGTTGGGAAATCAAGCCTTTTTTTGTTTACAATGAGAGGCGTGGGCAAAAATTGAAAAAACTTCATAGGGTACAAGATTGTATCCCATTTATTCTAAGTAACAGTCTTAATATATATATATATTATATATTATAAACATATTGTGTATATATACACACACATATGCTTATATATACATATACACACACGCACACCCAATATGTCTCCCCGAGTTTGTAAAGAGATGCATGGGTATTTTCACAGGAAACAACATTTTCTGGTTTTCTGGTGGAGAAGCAAAATTTTTTAAAAACTGGTTTTTAAAATTATTTTGTGTGTGTGGTATGTGTTTTGCCTGCATGCATGTCTGGGCGACACATGCATGTAGGGCTCATGGAGGCCTGAAGAGGGCGTTTAATTTCCTGGAACTGGAGTTGGAGGTGGTTGTAAGTTGCAATGCCTGATCCTCTGGAAGAGCAGCCAGGGCTCTTAACCCCTGAGCCACCTTTGCAGCCCTAAGAAGCAACAATGGAGTGTTTATTATCAAGAATGCTAACTCCCCAAAATGTAGTTTTTAATGCTTTATTTTTGTTTCTTTTACTAATTCTTATCGTAAAAGTTAATAGTTTTAGTTTTGGGGTGTGTCTTGCAGAGAGGATATTTGTTTAGCAGAAAGAACATTTCATCACAGTATCCTGAATGGTGTGTGTGTGTGTGTGTGTGTGTGTGTGTGTAAGAGAGTGTATCTCTGTGAGTGTGTTTATGAGTGCATGTGTGTGTTTCTGTGTGAGTGTATGTTTATGTATGTGAGCGTGCATATGAGAGTGTATGTCTCTCTGTGAGTGTATTGTGTGTGTGTGTGTGTGAGTGTGTGTGAGAGACAGAGTGTCCCTGTGAGTGTGAGTGTATGTGTGTGTGTGTCTGTAGTGTGAGTGTATGTGTGTCTCTCTGTGTGTGAGTGTATGTGTGTGTGTGTGTCTGTAGTGTGAGTGTATGTGTGTCTCTCTGTGTGTGAGTGTATGTGTGTGTGTGTCTGTAGTGTGAGTGTATGTGTGTCTCTCTGTGTGTGAGTGTATGTGTGTGTGTGTGTCTGTAGTGTGTGCATGTGTGTACTGTTGTGACTATAGGGCAGTTGGACCCCTCTTGGGCTTTGAACATTTTTTGATTCTTCTATCTTTCATCCCTGAATTTTTCTGTTTTTCCCTTCTCTTTTTAAATGCTCATGTGATGAGACAGCCCAGGGAAACCTCTGCTCAAAGGTATGAAACCCTAATTCTACCTGTAATATTTGTTTTTCCATGTAACGCATGTGTGTACACAGATATAATGCTAGACAGTAAAGTTCACGGGATCAAGATCTTTTCTGCCACTGTTGGGTGTCACTTTTCATGGGGAGATATCTACAAATGTCTTCTCATCCCAGATAGGAAACCAGTGATCAAAATATGGATGCCACCAAAGTCCAACGTCGTGAATCAATGAGTTTTATTTGGATTATTTACAACCAGAATTTAGCTCCAGCTGGCTACATCATAGGAACTCTATTATTGTAGACAGCAAGGACTACAAAGGGGGGATAGTGTAGTAGTCAGAGTTCTCTATGGAAACAGAACTTGTAGAATATATATCCTATAGGCTATAGAATATATAATATATTATAGTTCTATAAGTTATAGAATATATTCTCTCTATATATGTAGACACACACACACACGATTTATTAGAATAGCTCCAGCTAATCCAACAGTGGCTGTCTACCAAGGGAAGATTCAAAAATCCAGTACTTGTTCAGTCCTCAGGGCTGGCTGTTTTAGCTAGTCTTCAGTATACGCTGAAATTCTGAAGAAGTAGACCCCAATGCCAGTGAAGGAATGGACTTGCAACAGAGATTGAAAGCAAGTAGGCAAAGAGCAAATTTCCTTCTTCTATGATCTTTATACAGGTTGCCAGCAGAAGGTGTGGCCGAGATTAAAGGTGGATCTTTCTACCTCAAAAGATCCAGATTAGAAGTGTGTCTTCCCACTTCAGATGCTCCAGCAGCTTGGGTTCTAGATAATTTCAGATGTAGTCAAGTTGACAACAAAGAATAGTTTTAGGAATAATCTTTTTTTTTTGAATAATCTTAAGAGGAGCCTCCACCGATGCAAATAATTCTAATCAGTCCAGATTAGATCAAATCAAAGATGCCCACGTTTAATAAATGCAGTCTCTCAGGTGGCCGGAAGCATGGCGAGGAGGGGGCGGTGACACCATGCGAAACCCAAAGACCACATTTTCCTTTTTCCAGCACGAGCTTAAATAGCCAGTGGGGGTGGTCCTAACCCTCTCCGGGGAGTCAGCGCTTGATGGGCTTTTCCAGAGGTGGAGTTGGGTCCAAGGCAGCTCCCAGGCCAGGGGCTGGGGTGACGCTTTGAACCAAATATCCCAGGGGAGGAGGCTTAGGATGGATGCCAGGGACTGGGGTGATGCTTCCAAATCATCCCAGACTCCTTGGATATAGGGGTGTAAGAGGGCTGGGGTCTCACTTCTAATCAAACAAATAGAAAGGACCGATTAACCCTGTGGTTCAATATAAAAACCAACACTCAAGGTTCTTTTTTTTTTTTTTTTTGACATCATCAGCTCACTGTCCCTCAAGGTTGCAATTTTCAGCATTAGTTGAACATCAGAGATGTGTTTACTGAAGGGAGAAGACATCATCTCCTATTCATGTCTTTTTAAAAACAGAGAAAATATTTCTCAGAAATGGCCTGGTTTCCTTGTGAATCTCAACTTCATCCTTGCTTCCTAGTTGTCCCAGATAGCATCAGCTGTCAACCTGGCAGAGCCCAGAATTACATGGAGGAGTCTCAATGGAGGGATCGCTTCTATCAGATTGACACAGGAGCATGTTTGCTCAATTGTTGAGTGACACACACATACACACACACATACACACACATACACACACATACACACACACACACACACACACACACACACACACACACACACAAGATATGTGTGCCACTATTGCACCCTTTGGGTTACCATGCCGTGCTGGTCATTGTGATTCATAGAAAGATGTCATAGCTGGATAGGACTGTTGGTTGCTTCTCCCCTTTCAAAGCTTGCAGGGAATATTATGGTTAGTCCTTGGGAAGGAGGCATTCAGGTCAGCTCCAAGTCAGATCCTCTGGGCTCTGTGTTGAAAGTATGTGGTACCTTCAGCAATATAGACTTAAGCTTCAATATCTGGGAGATAGCCAAGGCAAACAGAAATATCTTAGAATGCTTTGGTAGTCTCTTGGGAAACCCTGACCAACAACTCAAGATAGCTTTTTTTTTTGTCTATGGATCTTGTGGGGAGCATTGCAAGCCTGGGTGAGAAGTTTCATTTAAACTACATGTGTCTATATATTTGCAGACGTACATGTATTAATGGTATTTTTAAGTAGACAGATAATGATATGAATCTTTAGGATTTTTTTAGACATCCTTCCTGTTATTTTATTCCTCCTTTCCTTCTTCTATATTTATCTCCCTCTTCCTTCTCAACCATAGTCCCCCATCTCCTCCTTCAGATCTTGTGTGTCTTGCTATTCCCCTCTATGTTGCTCCTTTCCCTGAATAGTCACTTTCTCTTTTCTTGGTTTATGAATGTAATTACTCCAGGCTGTATTCTCACATCTAAAGATTTAGAGCCAGGGATGACAAATGGGAGAGAGTAGGCAATGTTTGTCTTTCTGGATCTGGATTTTTCTCACTCAATGTGATCTTTTTAAGTTATACTCATTTACCTGCAAATTTCATTTTCCTTTATAGCTGAGTAGTAGTTAATAGTATATATGTACCACATTTTCGTTCTGTTTATTAGTTGAAAGATATTTAGGTTGTTTCCATTTCCGAGCTATTTGACTAGGGCAGCAGTGAATCTATCTATGCAGTAGTATATTGAATTCTTTAGGATATGTCAAAGAGTGGTATAGCTGGGTCACGTGGTAAGTTATAGTTAGCTCTTTGAGGTCTCCTTACACTAATTTCTAGAGTAGCTGGACCAGTTTGCAATCCAACCAACAATGAATGAATTCTCTCAGCATTTGTTGTCTATTTTATACTGATTTTTGCTATTCTGTCTGGGGGATGATGAAATCTCAAAATTGTTTTGTTTGCATTTCCCAGTTAAATGTCATGGCTGAAGTTAAGTGTGTTCAAGTTTGGGTCTTCAATTTCATTCCACTGGACTCCATGTCTGTTTTTGTGCCAGTATCATACTGTTTTTATCAGAATGACTTTGCAGTAGAGCTCAAGATCTGGCACCATAATCCCTCCAACATGGTTCTTCTTGCTCAGGATTATTTTGCCTTTTCAAAATATTTTTTATTTTCATAAGAATTTTAGGATTTTTTCAATTTCTGTGAAGAACAAGAAGGTATTTTGATTGGGCTGCATTAAATTTTTAAAACATATTTATTTATTTATTATGTATACAATATTCTGTCTGTGTGTAAACCTGCAGGCCAGAAGAGGGCACCAGACCCCATTACAGATGGTTGTGAGCCACCATGTGGTTGCTGGGAATTGAACTCAGGACCTTTGGAAGAGGAGGCAATGATCTTAATCTCTGAGCCATCTCTCCAGGCCCTGCATTGAATTTGTAAATTGCTTTTGGTAGGATTGATCACTTCCATGATGTTAATTCTACCGATCCATGAACATGGGATGTCTTTCTATTTTCTAGTGTTGTTCTCTATTTCCTTCTGCAGAGGTTTAAAGCTTTCATTGTAAAAGCCTTTTACTTCCTAGTTAGGTTGTTTTTTCTTTGGCATTTTATTTCCTTTAAGGCTTTTGTGAATGAGAGTGTGCCCAGGAACTCCTCTTCTGTGTGTTTGTTGGTGGTGTATAGAAAAGACATTGATTTGTGCAAGATGATTCGGTAACCCTCTACATTACTGATTTTTTTTTATCTATAGGAGTTTTCTGGTAGAACTGTTGGGATCTTTTATCTGTGATATCACATCATCTGCAAATAGGGAGAGTTTGACTTCTTTTCCTATTTGTACACCTTTAATTTCCTTCTCCATTTAGGATGTTGGACGTGGGTTCCTTATATCTTTTTGTTCTATTGAGATATGTTCCCTACAGTCCTACTCTGTAGGATACCAGACCACTTTTGACTTTGTATTTTGAGATGAGTTGTTCAGGTTGGCCTTGATCCACTCAATACTTGCAGTACTCCTAACTCAGGCTACCAATTACAAGCCTGTGTTACCAGGCATGGATACAAATGGGGTTTTCTAAGCTCAAATCACAAGTGGTTGAGAAGAAAATGAATGGAGTTTTAGCATGATGTGATCGTCTGGAAGCTGGTAAACACAGTGAATAGAAGTTAAGTAAGAAAGTTCACAGTATGTGGGTGCACCCCTCACGGTCCTAAGTTCCTTGCTCGTGCTCTCTCTCCTTCTGCTCCTGATTTGGACCTTGAGATTTCAGTCCGGTGCTCCAATGTGAGTCTCTGTCTCTGTCTCCTTTCATCGCCTGATGAAGGTTAATATTCAGGAGGATGCCTATATGCTTGTCTTTGGATTCACCTTCTTATTTAGCTTCTCTAGGATCGCGAATTATGCACACTGAGACAATGGGGATGTTCTATCGGGAACCCACTAAGGCCAGCTAGCCTGGGTCTGAAAAAGCATGGGATAAAACCGGACTTGCTGAACATAGCGGACAATGAGGACTTCTGAGAACTCAAGAACAATGGCAATGGGTTTTTGATCCTACTGCACGTACTGGCTTTGTGGGAGCCTAGGCAGTTTGGATGTTCACCTTACTAGACCTGGATGGAGGTGGGTGGTCCTTGGACTTCCCACACGTCAGGGAACCCTGATTGCTCTTCAAGCTGATGAGGGAGGAGGACTTGATCGGGGGAGGGGGAGGGAAATGGGAGGCGGTGGTGGGAAGGAGGCAGAAATCTTAAATAAATAAAATTAAATTAAAAAAAAGAAAGTTCACAGTAAACCAGAACAATAATAAACAGAACTAGCAAGTCAGCGTATTTTGGTAAGAATTAAGAAATAAGCACAGGATTTTTATGATAACATCTAAGACATAAAATATCCAAATTATTGAACATTTGTGAGAAATACATTGTTCTGAGAAACTGAAGCAGATACCACTGTGTGTAAAAGTGGAGAAAACACTAAAGAAAATCTTACTGCCTTGGTCCCTGCCTGCTGGCAGTCTTACCTGGTCCTTTTAAGAAACAGTCAACCATAGAAAAGCAACATCTGTTTGACAGATTTCCTTTTGTCCTGGAGCCCAGCACCTCTTCCTGGTCCACTGAGCATGTTTATTGGAGAGTTTGCATGGATTCCAGAGGAAGGACAGATGCGTTTATTTGCCTTGGTTGCTTTTTTGGGAGCCGACTGTTTAAATGAAGGCAGCAGTCCTAGGGTTGATGAGATGAGTGGCCATGTCCACTGGTGGGGAGCATTAGTAATGGGCACTGTTACAGTCAAAGGATGGGCTGGAAAGGGTCTAGGAGGGACTCTGGCAGACATGGTCAGTTATGGTCCTGGCTTTAACACAATAAACCCAGAGAGTCACTTAGCAGCCCAACACTTGCCAAGGTAAAAAAGTTCCACTTTCTGTGTTCCTAAGAGCTGGTAGAGTTCTGTGGCTTTTCTTTTGAAGGTTATTATCTGATTTAATGTTTATTTTTTTAACTGTGTATGTGGCCAGGATAATGGATTTCAGTGAAAATCAAGATTACATTAAAACATCAAACAAACAAAAATCATCCTATATTTCTTATCTGAAGACACCTTCTTATCCCTAGTGGTAAGACTCCTCATGTTACACATATGTAGCTGACTATACTTGACAGTTAAAAAAACTTTAGATGTTTGTGTGCATGGGTGTTTTGCCTGCATGTGTGTTTGTGCACTATGTGTATACAGTGCCCCTGTAGACCAGAAGAGGGAATCAGAGTTCCTGCAATTAAAGGAACAGATGGTTGTGAGCTGCCCTGTGGATGCTGGGAATTGAACCTTGGTCCTCTCAGGAACAGCCAGAGCCCTTTACCTCTGAGCTATCTCTGCAGCCCAGGGAGTTTGGACTTTTTTTTTTTTTTTTAAAAAAAGGCATTTTTACACAGTTCAACTGAATATAGTAGATTCTGATTAAACTCAATTTCATGAAACCCTTTAGCAAACATGAAGTTCCTATGAGGCCTATTGCTAAGGGCTGAAGTTACAAACATGAGTAAGCTAGGAATAGAAATTGTTTTCAAAGTTTACATTCCAGGCAGGGGGCGGCTGGGAGCAGGCCATTCAATCAGTGCTTTGATAGGTGAAGAACAATATGAAATTGGAATAAGGGGACTTCATGTTCTCTAGAACAGCCAAAGAGCCTCTCCCAAGGAAGGTCAGCTGAGTGCGCCCTAAAGGCCAAGCCTGAGACAGTTAAAAGAAAGGGGCCCAGGCAAGAGGAAGGGCTCTTGGAGCTAGGGAGAGAGGAGTGGAGGAGTGTGGAACAGCCTCTTTTTACATGTGTGGGGCCAAATTATGCAGGCCCGTATTCCTACACTGTCTGGAGGTCAGAGAATTCTGAGCGACCTACAAGGCGCAATTTGCACCTGCCACACGGAAGGTGGTCACCTGGCTTTTGACAGTAAAACAACCTGATGCCAGCCTAAAAAGTGGTCAGGATATGCTAATGCCATTCTGCTCCTCCTGTTGTAAAATAGGAGGTCACAGGGGAAGGGGTGTTTTTTAGTCTGTGTGACAAACTAGACATAGACATGACAGTGGGTACAGATGTGACCGCTCATTCCCCACTACCTAGAAAATGATGCTAAGAAAGTTTGTTACTTTCCCCCTCAGTTAACCTTGATATAAAAGCTGTTTGGAAATTAAACACGGGTGGATTTTCAGGATGTGATTTTGGAATATGGATGATCCCTGAAAATGCCCTCCCGATGCTGTCATGTGACATGTGCCTCATTTATTCCCACACCTCCACTTTGATACGAGAAAGTTTTTTTGTCCAGGCTGGTCCCTGACAGACATGGTCGTTGTTTCTCCTGTACTCACAGCAGTGAGGATTCTTTTTTTTAAATTAATTAATTTATTTATTAAAGATTTCTGCCTCCTTCCCGCCACCGCCTCCCATTTCCTTCCTCCTCCCCCGATCAAGTCCCCCTCTCTCATCAGCTCGAAGAGCAATCAGGGTTCCCTGACGTGTGGGACCACCCACCTCCATCCAGGTCTAGTAAGGTGAGCATCCAAACTGCCTAGGCTCCCACAAAGCCAGTACGTGTAGTAGGATCAAAAACCCATTGCCATTGTTCTTGAGTTCTCAGTAGTCCTCATTGTCCTCTATGTTCAGAGAGTCCGGTTTTATCCCATGCTTTTTCAGACCCAGGCCAGCTGGCCTTAGTGGGTTCCCGATAGAACATCCCCATTTAGGTCAACGAGCAGTGAGGATTCTGCATGCAAGATCTCTACAAGATGGAGCACATTGACACCTGCCCTGGAAGGGTTGGGCTCCGTTTCTCCCTGAGGATGTGTAAGCATAGAACCATCTACCGGTGAGGGAGAGACATTTTGTTCAGTGACGAACCAGAGATAAGGTGTGAACGGAGTTTTCCTGTCCTCATCACCTGATCCCCGTGTCCGTAGCTGCTCCCAAATGACCATACAGATACTTAATATTATGCTCATCTGATAGCTCCAGCTTGTTACTAACTACCTCTTACATTTAAATTAACCCATTTTTATTAATTTGTGTTTTGCCACCTGGCTTGCGGCTTTTCCTGTCTGCTAGCATGCCTTGCTTTCTGGGCAGCTGCATTTCTTTGACTGTGTCTTTCTTCCCCCCAGCATTTTCAGTTTGGCTTTCCCACCTCGCCTTATTTCTGCCTTGTTATAGGCCAATCTGCTTTTTTTTTTAAATTAAGCAATGAGAGTAATACATAGTCACAGTGTGCAGAGGGATTATGTCACAGCAGTAAGGTGATCATGTTCTGTGAGCAAACTGTCACCAAAGTCAGGGTTCTCTAGGGTAGCAGAACTCTAGAATGAATCCCTCTCTCTCTCTCTCTTTCTCTCCTATCTGTGGGATTTATTAGAGTCACTTATAGGCTGCAGTCCAACTAATCCAACAATGACAAGCTATGACAAGAATCCAGAAGTTGCTCAGTCCACAAGGCTGGATGTCTCAGCTGCTCCTCTGTAGACACTGGACTTTTGTAGAAGTAGGTCTGATGCTTCATTAGTGAAAGAATGGACTTGCTAGCGAGGTGAGAGCAAGCAGGCAAAGAGCAAAAACTTCCTTCTTCCCTGCCTTATATATACTTCCTGCAAAAGATGTGGCCCAGATTAAAGGTGTATTCTTCTGTATCAAGATCTGAATCACAGACAGTGTCTTCCTGATTCAAGATTTGTATCAAAGGAGTGTGTCTTCATACCTCAAAGATCTGTATGAAAGGAGTGTGTCTTCATACCTCAAAGATCTGTATGAAAGGAGTGTGTCTTCACACCTCAAAGATCTGTATGAAAGAAGTGTGTCTTCACACCTCAAAGATCTGTATGAAAGAAGTGTGTCTTCACACCTCAAAGATCTGTATCAAAGGAGTGTGTCTTCATACCTCAAAGATCTGCATCAAAGGAGTGTGTCTTCACACCTCAAAGATCTGCATCAAAGGAGTGTGTCTTCACACCTCAAAGATCTGCATCAAAGGAGTGTGTCTTCACACCTCAAAGATCTGCATCAAAGGGGTGTGTCTTCACACCTCAAAGATCTGTATCAAAGGGGTGTGTCTTCACACCTCAAAGATCTGTATCAAAGGAGTGTGTCTTCACACCTCAAAGATCTGGAAAAGAAGTGTATTCCCCCAAGCAAGAATAATCTCTCATACGCATGCCCTTCATTTCTGGACTGTAGTTCATTCCAGAGGGAGTCAAGTTGACAGCCAAGAGTTGCCATCACACACCTGTAAACAATGCACAAAAGAAAGATGGGAAAATGAAAGGCAAGCTAGTTGGGAAGAGGAAGCAGATTAGTGGGTGTGGGGGGAGGCAACAGATGGTAATTGGGGCTGAATACAACCCAAACACATTATGTACACATATGTAAATGCCATAATGAAGCCTACTATTCTATGCTTAATATGTATTAATAAAACGTTGGAAAAGAAACAGTATACTTTGGGTCAGTAGTTAAAAAAGATAGACTACTCAGTGGAAACTATTGGATAATTGACTGTTTTTTTGGAAAAGTGAATTGCTTCCCATTCTTTAGCACACGAATTATAGAAGGATTAGGACATAAATGCTGCGCTGCCATGAGGGCTGGAGAGTTGACTCAACAGTTAAGAGCACTGGCTGTTTTTCCAGAAGTCCTGAGTTCAATTCCCAACAACCACTTAGTGGCTCACAACCATCTGTAATAAGATCTGGCACCCTCTTCTGAACTCCAGGTATACACACAGACAGAACACTGTATAATAAATAAATAAATAAATTAATTAATTAATGAATAAAATCTTTAAAAAATAAATCCTTTTAAATGCAATCCTTAAAATATTGGATAGTAAGTATCACCAGAGGTGGTGTAGTCCTTGAAGCCACTTGAAGTCCTGGCTCCCCAACTCTCCATCTTCTGATTCCTGCATGCTGCAGCTCCTCAGCATGCAAATGTTGCTGCATTGTTCTGAAGTTGTCCTCGGAAGTTCAGGGTATCAGCTCAGGCCAGGTGGGAAGCAGAAGTCAAGCTGGAAATAGACATGAGGGACAGACACTGGGCAAGTTGCCTGCGAACAAAGGCAGAGGGAAGAGGAGTGGGCAGGAATGGTGCCCGATCAGGATGAACTCTGCTACCTGTCATGAGAGTCCAGCAAGAAGGGAAGGTTGGGCAGGAATATCCATAAACTGCTCTGAGCATCTTTGTCAGCTTGATAGACAGGGTAGATTGCTTCTTAGCATAATCCTGCCTTGGGCGGGACAGCCTGGCTCTGGGAACCTCTGCTGTACTCGGGTACTGGCAGCCAGGAGACTCTCTGGCCTTGATCTGGAGGCTGACAGTTTACCCTCTCTCCTAGGGCCGCTTCCCACCAGAAGAGTGAGTGGAGCAGCATGCTCTCCTGCCTGTCTTACTCAGCCTGTGGGCATCTGTTCTTGTCTATCAATAGTTTTTTTTTGTTTTTTTAGACCATCTGAATCCTGTTTAAACAGCTTTCAGGTTATGTTAGCTGACACAGTTCTTGTTATTTGCCCCACCAACATAACCTACAAGCTCAGAAGAGTCTATGCACCATGTGTAGACAATCAACAAATATTTTTGTATGAATGTATCTAACTCAGGGTGGCTAATGGTCTTTTAAGCAAAGGCTACTTAATGTTTAATTGCTGATTGGTTGTGATGTTGCAAAGAATCTTTTCAGCAAAATCGAAGACTCATGACATGGCTGCCCCCATTCACTTGCCAGGTGGTGTTTGTGCTGAGATAGAAGAGGGCAGTGGTCCACAGTTCCAGGTTGTGTCTGCAGGGAGTGAGTCATTGGAATAAAGAGAATTCCATACAGGAGATGATGGAAGAAAAAATATCATGGATGGAGGTCATTGGTAGGATGGTGGGTGGACGACAGGTGGAGGCTGGTAGCTGGATTTCTGAGAAACCAGTGAACGCCATATACATTTACCCAGTCCATTCTTAGCAGTTTAATCCACCAGCTGCAGCGCGACCTCCTCTCTCCGCCTTGCTACCATCTCAGGGAATCTTCAACTCTTTTCTAGAGTTAGAAAATACCTTGAAACAAAGAGTTTTGAAGTCACCCCCAACACTATCTACCCCTTGGAAGTTTCATGTGTTCACGATGCCTAGCTACTTTCTGAGAACTATGTTTCTTAAATGTTGAGTTATGTTCTTAAATATATTGAAATAATATGGAATATATATTAGTATGTACATACAATATTGGTATATATACTAATATATAAAATAATAATATATAAAATAAATACATTATGTATAATATATAAAACTATATACATATAATTTTAGACTGGGTCTTTCTATATGGATCAGGCTAGTTTAGAACTTGCTATGTAGCATAGGCTATCCCCAAACTCAAAATTCTCTGGTCTCAGGCTTGCAAATGTTGTAATTACATGTGTGTCCTGCCATGTCTAGCAGGAAAACTATCTATGAAAGATGTAGTTTCCAGGAAGTTTTGCCAAAATTTCCCATCAAAGGGGAAAGCATGCTTAAGCTATTAAGATTTCTAAAATGAAAATTTAGTCAGTGCTCCCCTCAAGACACTTTCTGTTCTGCCAAGAACCATGGGGAGCTGTAATTCGTCCTGGTAATAAACACTTAAGAAGGAGAGCAGCGATCGAAGCTTTTCCGCCACCATATCTCAGGCTAATGGAGCAGGCAGCTTTGCTGGTCATTCTTCACTCCTGCATCTGGAACCAGCCAGGCCGGTGAGCGGAATCGATCTGCTACTTAGCTTTGCTGAGCACTGCTTAATATCCCAGCCGAAGAGCTGTGGATCACGCTTGAAGAGGAGGGCGCAATTAAACCGCTGTCCAGTTCTCAGCCTCCTTTCCTCCCAGTGACTGGCCCTCCTCTACGGCCACTGCTTTTCTCATTATTGTGTCTGGCTGCAGTAGTCCAGGAACTGCGCCCTTCATATGAACACTCCAAAATTTACAACATTCCATTAATACACTTCAAAGCAATGTTTCATGTGTATATATGAATAAGTTGGGCATGTTGATAATTATTCAGGGCTTTTGACTTAAAAATATGATTTTGGGCTAGTTTTAGGTTCAAAGAAAAATTAAGAGGTTTGAGCAGGTATTTCTTGTGTCCCCATGGTCCCTGAACAAGCACAGTCTCTCCCATTGTTATGTCTCCAGCAGGGTGGCGCATTTGTTACTGCTGGTTAACCTGACAGACTGGCATCGTTATCCGCCAAGTCCTTAGTTAATATGGGGGTTCACTATGGGCGGTGTTCACTCTGCTGGTTTGGCAAATGTGTAGTGTCCCATGACTACCATTGTAGTATCATACACATTTTAATCTTTATTACTTTTAAAAATTAATAATTCAGTTGAGCATGGTGGCTCATGTTGGTAATCACAACATATGGGAGGCTGAGACAGGAGGATTTCAAATACCAGGTCAGTATGGTAGACCATATTTCAAAATAATCCTCCACCCCTCACATTAATACTTATTTAATATAAAATAACCAATGAATGTTAAAAATTCCAATTATCTCCTAAATTTTATGCATGTCTTCCTGTCTACTCCAGGACTTACTATCAATGCCACAGAATAGGCATGTTTAGTGTGGCTTAAAGTATAGGGTCTGGCAGGAGGGTAGCATGAGAGGAAACTCTACAGGTTGGCAGGGACTTTATACACTAGTTAGAGAGTTTGAAATTTATACTGATGATGATAACTCCTGAAGAATTTTATATATTGAATATAATGCATTATAATATTCAATTATATGTAACTAACATATTATAACATAGCCAGACCAAATTACCATTTTAGAAAGATAACTTGGCCTTGAAAGATGCCTTGCTAGAAGCTGGTGATGCAGGAGTAGGTGATGCAGGAGCAGGTGATGCAGGAGCAGGTGATGCAGGAGCAGGGGATGATGCAGGAACAGGTGATGCAGGAGCAGGACATTACAAAGATTGTTACTGTGGGGAAGTGAGCAATGATCGGATTACATCTAAGGCAAGGGGTGAGGGGGTGGATTTTACTGAGCTGTATCCTAAAGATGCTTTGCAAATAGAAGTCATTTAGAAGTGATTTGAAACGAGAGGGCAGATGGTTGGCAGACTGAGCTCTGTCTCTAGGCTGAGGTAAAGGGTTTGATGTTGCTAAGATAGGGAAGACAGGCTAGTTGAGGGGAGGAGAGGAGGTTGAATCTAGGGATGCTGGAAGGATTGGTGGAATGGAAGAGCACAGCAGAAGGGCACTCATTTAATGTAACCCGTCTTCTGTGTGTCTGTGTGGGTGGACATTCACGTCTGTGTGAGTGCACATGGAGAACTGGAGAGAGGAAGTACAAGCCCGTTTATGAATGTGTTGTGAACCCAAAAGCGCTTCAGTCTTTCTAAGAAGATGATGTCCACCAACATGTCAAAAAACCCTTAAAATGAAAGTAAGAACTCCAGGACCAGAGCACTCAAGATTCAGCATCATTTTCCTCCATGTGTCCTGCAACACAAACATAGACATTAACACTCTGAAGAAACAATGCGTTAAAACAAAACAAACAAACAAAAACCCAAAACCAACCAAACAACAAAAAATCCCAACAACAACAAAAATCCAAAGTAGAGGCTGCAGGGATACACTAAACTTTTGGAGGAGACAGTGAAGGAGAAGCCAAAGAAGAATGTCAAGGACAAATTGTTGAGAGACGTAGGCTGTCCTTGTTGAAAGCTGCTTCTGAGTCCAGTCAACAAAGAGCAACTGTACCGGCTGGTTTTGTGTCAACTTGACACAAATTAGAGTCATCAGAAAGGAGGGAGCCTCAATAGAGGAAATGCCTCTGAGAGATCCAGCTGCAAGGCCTTTTCTCAATTAGTGATCAAGGGGGAGGGCACAGCCCATTGTGGTTGGTGCCATCCCTGGGCTGGTTCTATAAGAAAGCAGGCTGATGAGAGGTCCTGAGTGCCAGGCCCTAGGCTGGACCTCAGGAGGCAAAGCCCAGCAGGCAGGGCCCTGCCTACAAGGAAACACAAAAATTCCAGACCATCAGAAGAGTCCAGAGGAGTCCCAGAAAATGGTAGTTAAGTAGAGAAGCCAGGGCCTTCCAGGAAGTGGCAAAAGCTGAACAGAGTGACAAATGTGGCCCAGGAGAGAAAAACAAGCAGCCAGGGACACATGGGGCCAGTGGGCAGACTGCACCCTCCTAGCTGGGAACCAAGGGGTTCAAGACTATGGAGCAGTGGGGAGCCAAGGGAGGTTAAGGTTAGGGGTGGGGGTGCCACATGATCATGTTATCCTAAGATGCAATTATCCTAACCTCCACCCAATACATGTCTTTTGCCACCTGAGTTCCTGGGAGTGGAGGAGGGGATGGGGGGAATATATATATTTTCAGCACATGCTTATTCAGTGGTCGGCTTTTGAGGGCCTCAAGCTAAGATTCCTTATCTTGGGCAGAGGTCTTTGCAGGTCAGTGAAGGGGTCAGCAAGACAGACACCAGGATGAGCTACTACAGTTCAGAATGTGCTCTTTGTAACTCTAAGAACCAGAGCCCGCCATTCTCTTACAAACGAAGGCAGATGGGGATGCTGGGAAGGAGACTGAAAAGCGTTTTTGGCTCAGGGATTGACCCTCCGTTTTTTCCCCCTGTGGAATGAGCAAATAATTGTGAGTAGTGAATGAGAGACCATTAGGTGATGAGTAAATATCTCCTATGGATCCCAATCACTGAGAGTGTGTAGGGTGTGTGTGGTGGAATCCGAATGCTAGTTACTGTGTTTCTGAGAAATTTTGTCACTATGTAACCAAAATGGCAAAAAAAAAAAAAAGCAGGCTGAGGAAGCCTTGAGGAGCAAGCCAGTAGGCAGCACTCCTCCATGGCCTCTGCATCAGCTCCTGCCTCCAGGTTCCATGCCCTGCTTGAGTTCCTGTCTTCACTTTCTTTGGTGTGGAAGTGTAAACCAACCCTGCCCCCAACTTTCTTTTTGGTTATGGTGTTTCATAACAGCAATAGAAACTAAACTAAGACAGTAACAAATATATGATCAGAACTTGGCGGGGAAAGACTCCTGCCCTTTTGAGTGTGGTCTCTTTGCTTCCTGTCTGTGGTCCATATGTGAGCTCTCAGCTAGCTGCTCTTTAGCTGCCTGTGACTTCTCCTCGCTGTCATTTTATTTACATTAAAAACTGTAACTCATGAATTAAAGGTCTAGAAACCTCAAACAACATAGGCGAACAGATTCATGAAGAAAAAGTAGAGCGAAGTCCTTTTAAATCGTATCTTCCATGTTTCCTGTGCCCCACACTCTTCTCTGTGCATTTACCAACCTCCAAGTGCAGCCCACAAATCTGTAGTTCTTATTTTGTAATTTAGTAAGACTAGTTCATATGCTGTTTTAAAATTTGTCATTCTTAATGGACAGATTGTTGATCCCCACCCCCTTTGTCACTTGTAAGCCTTCCTTATCCCATCTGAATTTGTCCATTATTATCTGACATACATGTAGACAGCACAGACATCTGTGTTCTCCCAGCAATCTTTGGAGTTTGCAGGTGTTTAGACAGATATTCCTTATCTCCACAAAGGCCACCCTTTGCAGCTAGTCATACTTTTCTCTGCAGTGAATTTGTTTCTCAACATCTCAAGACTACAAAGACTAAGTGGCATAGTCTATGAAATGCCATGGGAAGTTGGCAGAGAGGATTCTTATTGCTGATGATTTGGGGTTCCAGTCCCCAGAAGTCAACACCAGGGTATGTAAGAAAATCCACGAATGCTGTGGGGGCTAGAGCCCCATGTAGCAAACCCGCGGGGCTACTGACCATGGACCCTAGTTGCTCCTGTCTGTAATTTCTTTCATGAGTCACGTTCTTTCTCCCCTAAGAGCTTCATTTCTTCCCCAGTAACAGCTTTGGATGTATTCCCACTGCTTGTGTGTTATTTAAAATATCCTACAGAAGACCTTGAGCCACTTAAGTGAAATTCTTAAAGGGAGCAGTGATCCAAATTCCACTAGACAGCTTACAGAAGCTGCCTGTCAGGTACTCAAGCAGGTAGAGTATTCTATACAGAAACAGAAATTACATTATATCAATTATGATCAGCCTTGGCAAGTATGTATATTACTTACAAAGCTTACTCCTACAACAGTATTATGGGAAAATGGTCTGCTTTTATGGCTGCACCTTCCTGTTTCACCAGTTAAGGTATTGAACCTTTATTTTGAAGCATTAGCTTGCTTAGCACAAAAGAGCAGGATGAAATCTAGAAAATATTTTGGCAGAGATCCAGCTATAATCAATGTTCCGTATACTAAACCACAGATTGATTCATTATTTCAAAATAGTGATTCTTGGGTAATTGTGTTTGCTCAATTTGAAGTTCAGATTAATAATCTTTTCCCAGCTGATCCATTGCTGCAATTCACACAATTACACTCCTTTATTTTCCCTAAAGTTGTAGTAAAAGATCCTTTAAAGGATGTTATACTAAATTTTACAGATGATTCTTCCAATGGAAGAACTGCATATGTTGTGAATAGTGTTTCAAATTAAGATATATGCATGTGACAATTGATAGATATTCAGGCCACTGCACAAATTGTGGAAGCCACTAAGCATGTAATAACTCATTGCTTAAAATGCTTCTCATACACGGGAACCCAAAAATCATAAAGATGGATAATGGGTCCAGTTATGTTAGTAAAGCGTTTCAGTAATTTTCTTCCCAATGGCACGTTGAACATAAGACATTCCTTATAATTCTTAAGGACAAGGAATTATAGAGTATGCCCATGGCTCCTTGAAAACACAATTTCAAAAGATAAAAGCAGGAGAATTATATCCTCAAATGCCACATAATGCCTTGAGTCATGCACTTTTTAATGCTAAACTTCTTGAATATGGATGTCCATGAACAATCTGTTGCTGACAGATTTTGGCATCATGGCACCAAGGTGATCTTTGCTAAAGCAAGGTGGAGAGACCCTTGCACTAAATTATGGAAATGACCTGATTCTGTGTTAATATGGGGTTAATGGCATGTCTGTGTTTCTTTTTCTTTTTCTATTTTTTTTTTACAGGATGAGGATCAAGCAATATGGCTTCCAGAACATCTGGTTTGATGTGTCCACCAAATGAGTGCCAGCCCTGATGACATCATAACTGATAACACCCCCACTGAGGAGTCAGAGTGAGAACCCATGATCCTGACTTCCTCATCATACTGCAGGCCGAGGAAAGGGTACCTGAACCAGTGTTCCTGAATTACAGCATCAGTCTGAAAAGGGAAAGAACATCATAATGACAACTGGTGAGTCCCAGTTTCTTGATAGACTTGCTGCTCAAACTTCCAAACCTAGTGAGTCCTGTTTACTTTGGAGCCGGACTAGAAATGCAGATGGAATGTTTGACTGTTTTATACTTTTAGACACAAAACTCAGATTGCCAGTGAGAAATTCAGCCTGTTGTTGAATTGTTGAAAGAACCTGAGAACTGAGACCTCAATTTTCCCCTCAGGGAAAAAAAGACTTGTTACACGGAGTGACTGAAACCCCTCTTCAGAGATGAGGAGGCTAACCTAAGGGTTTTTGCTGCTCTCAGAGACTGGGCCAATTGCTTTAAAGTAGCATTGCAATTGGACTCTCACCCATCACTGAAACCCTTTCATGTCTTGTGGTTAGAATGGATTTAAGACGATCATAATTTGACAAATTGTGTTATGGTATTGATCTGTTATGCATTAGTTCACCATAAGATGTTAATGATTAGAAAAAGATTAGAACTTGTTTAAGAAAAGTTTGACATTACCAATGAATTCTTGAATTTGACATGTTTGATAAGACAAATTTAGATTTTGATATGGTTAAATACTGTTAAGCAATACTCTAGACCAAACCAAAAGGGGCATTCTAAACTCTGGTGATACACCCACTCCTTTTATTAGGAGACACTATAGCCAAAGAAGTATGTATATACAAAGTATTATTTGCTTGTTTACCATTAACCAATCACTGGTGAACTCTCTTGACAGAAATTTGGCTCAGAGACACAGAGCCCAGAGGTACTTTCTCCCTTAACTCTTTGCTTACAGAGATCAGCATCAAAGGCGGGTTTGATCCTTTTTCCTCCCAGGCATCTAAGAAGGACATATTTGATTGGAATGCATGTACAGAAGATGGGTAGGTCTGAGAAATGGGAAAGTGTTTACCTAGGGCGCACATAATAATCTGTCCTATTGCAGAAGCACAGGCTTTATAAAAATTAATAAAAAGGGAGGAATTGTGGAGGCCCAAAAATGTGAGCCTATTTCCACATTGACCAAAGGTAGAGAGTTGGAACTTACCTCTATTCCTTCAAGGTTATTGTGTTTCTACCTCAAAGGTCCCACCTCGATTCAGACAGAGAGTTCTGCTCTCTCAAGGTTATTGTCAATAGGTGTGACTAATAGCCAGATCCTGTATTTCAGGAATAGAGAAGCCTCAAACAAAAGTCTAAGGATCTAATTAAGTTCTAGTTCCCTTAAGAAGATAACATTGGATTCCACTCAGGGAGTAGTTTGCCTCCAGAATGTTTTGGTCTAGGGTGTGAGTGTGACTTGTTTTGTTCTAACAACAGAATGTTTAACCACGTGTAGCCCACGACCTTCAACTGGTCTATTCATTTCCTTGTATCTTGTTAATGCAGTTTTTTTGTTTTTGTCTTATTCCTATCTTTTGTGGTCAGGAGTATTTTAAACAATTGGAAATTTAACATGGGGGATTTCAGTATTCACTGGAACTCCCTCCTGGTACTATCCTATGTTTTCTGTTTTGTTATTTTTATTCACATTTTCATTTTTTTTTACTAATATATCTAGATTCCCATGCCCCTACTCTGGAAGGTGGTATTTTTGTTGAGGCTGGTTCCCTGAAAAGCTAGTTAGCTAGACCTTGAGTGGTAAGGAGTATGTGCAGACTAAAGTGGCTTCTAACTCTGCCTTTGCATCAGTGAACAACACCTGGGGAAATGACCTTGTGTATGTGTCGCTAGGGGCAACCAGCCTGCTTTGAATCTGCTGACGTTTTTGGCTAAATGTGTAAAAGGCTGTCTTTGCAGCTGAGAATTCTCCTAAGTCAGCCTGAGTTATGAAGAATATCCTAGTATTTCTGTTCATCAGTATTATATAGCTTAGGCAGAATCATCCTCTAGATCATCCACAGCTATATGTGTGCAAAATAGAAAGAGTATATACAAGCGATAACACACAAGCAGTGGGAACATAAGCAAAGCTGTTAGTAGGGAAGAAATGAAGTTCTTAGGGGAGAAATGAAGAGACTCATGAGAGAAATTACAGACAGGAGCAACTAGGGTCCACGGTTAGTGTCCCCACGGCTATGCTAGACGGGGCTCCCCACCTGGGAATTATGTATCTGATGGGTCTGCCTGCTGAACACTAATTGTCACCTGCCGCATACCACCACAACAGCTCTCTACAGGTTTTGGGAAACTACATCATTGATGAAAAAGCAATATTGTCATCACAAAAATTTGCAACTTTTGACTTTCCTCCCCGTAATCCTAATTTCCTGCTTTTGAATATAATTTTAAAATTTCATTGGCGTTATTTAGACACCTTTAGTTTTCTACTCTAGCAATGATATATTTTCTATACACTAAAAAACATTTGATTACTGAGAATTAAGTTTAATTATGGCATTTTTAAAACAGATTTTTTTTACTGGCTTTGTTCTGCATCCCTTCTTTTCCCTCTGCCCTCCTTGTGACTCCCATGCCCACTAGTCTTCTTTTTATTTTCATTGTCATGTGACCTGTCGTTGCCCTTATCTGGTTTAGATATAATCTTGATTCCATGATGAGACCTTCTCTGTGAAGCAGTCATGGCTGTCCTGGAACTAGCTCTTGTAGACCAGGCTGGTCTTAAACTCACAGTGATCCATCTATCTATCTCTGCCTCCTGAGTGCTGGGATTAAAGGCGTGAACCACCACCGCCTGGTCAGTTTCTCAATGCTACAAATAATACAACATGAATATTTGATAGAAAATTTGACAAACATAGGTATTTTTATCATATAGAGTCCCAGAAATAGAATTGTTGGGTGAACAACATTTACATTTATGTTTTTAATGGATAATATCAAATTGTCCCATATAAGGCTTTGTCATTTCATTTTTCCTGTTCTTAGGGATTCTGATATCCAGGGAGTGAAATACAAGTTATTTTCATTTGTACTGCTGGGCTTAGTGAGAAGGAATGCTTTGTGTATCTTTCACTATGTGTGTCTCTTAGTGAGGAAGGATGCCTTGTGCACCTATGTGCTACGTATACCTCTTTGTGAGGAGGGATGCTTTATGTACCTATGTGCTACCTAGTCCTCTTTGTAAGGAGGGATGCCTTGTGCACCTATGTGCTACCTAGTCCTCTTTGTAAGGAGGGATGCTTTGTGCACCTACCTATGTGCTACTTGCGTCTCTTACTGTTGGAGCTGTGCTGTCATAGTCTCTGATCATTTCTACTGTGTTGTTTCCTTTCTTTCTTAGTATTTGGTAGGGATTTCCTATTTATGTTCTTAATTATTTTTTCTTTTGTTACATATACAATAAATGTTTTTCTGTCATTTCTTCTCTTATTTATTTACCTTTTAAAAATCTTTTTTTTTCAATTACACATGCCTGTGTGTGTCTGCGTGTGGGTATGTGGACCAGTGTATGGAGTCCCAGAAAAGAGGGCTGGATCCTCTGGAGCTCTCCTTAGGAGATTTAAGAGCCTTGGGTGCTGAGAACCAAACCTGGGTCCTCTGCAAGAGCAATAATTTCTCTTGGCCGCAGAGCCATCTCTCCTTCTCTTTATTTTCTTAAGAGATAACATTTTTGTTAAGTATTACAAAGATATGAAAGAGCATAGGTGAAAGATATTCAAATTCCAAAGAATGAAGATGCAACAAATCCCTAGGAATTTGTGATCTGGATAAGGAGTTTGTGCCTCCTCATGACCTCCAAAGCTCATCCACTGTTTCCACACTCAGTAGTCACAGCCCTGAAATTTGTGTGATTATTCTTAGTTTACATGAGTGCCTAACAGTCCACAAACAATACAGTGTTGCTTGGCTTTTAACTGTAGATAAGTGAAATCGTATAATGGACCTGACTTTTTCTCACTCCCGTGTACTGTTTATTTGTCTTGATGGGCGCATGGTGGCAATTCAATCAATAATAGCAGTGTGATAATCAAGAGAGCATTGTTAAAATGCTTATTAAGTATTTCCATCTCTTTAGCCATTAATCATTTTATGGTCTTTGCTAGTCATTTTGAAAGATATCAGAAACTGTTTTAATTACTACTTTGCTGTGCTGAAGAACCAGAAGTAATTCGTGTACTCTGTTTGATGTCCCTTATTGACCTTTATCCTGTCCCCACTGCCCTGGCTCCTCCCGTTCTCTAATGGTCACTAGTCCATTTGACCCTACAAATCACCTTACTGGTTTCCACAAATGAGTGAGAACATGTGGTGTTTGTCTTTGCTTCTGGCTTACTTCTCTGAACATGGTGACTTCCAGTTCCATTCATGTTGATGCAAATGATGGCATTTTTCTTTTAAAAAATGGTTGAAGAGCATTTCCTTATGTAAATATAGACTTTCCTGCCCTGCCTTCCCCCAGAAAGGGGTTCATGTATCTCAGGCTGGCCTCATGGGTTGAGGATGAGCTTGAACTTAGGATCCCCCTTCCTCCACTTCCTGAGTGCCAGCATTGGAAACCCGCACTGCCACACCCAGTCTATGCCTTGCTAGGGACCAAACTTAGACTGTGTGTGCTAGGTGCGCACACCACCAGCTCCCCAGCGCAGCACCTTTTCTTTATCTATGGAGGGATCTGGGCTGATTCACATTTTGGCTGCTGCAAATCATGCAGTCCGTTATCTTTTTGCATTTCGTCTCCTTCTGCTATGTATCCCAGAGTGTAATTGCTGGGCCACAGGCTGTTCTAATTCTAGTTTGTTTGAGGAATTTCCATATTTTTTCCATAAATGGCTCTATTAATCTGCATTCCCACAAACAAACAGCATATGAGAATTTTCTTTCCTTCTAATCCTCACCAGTATTTGTGAACTTTTTCAATTCTTTTAATGTCAGCTATTTTAACTGGAGTAAGATGATAGTGTGTTGTTTTTTTATTATTTAAATTTCTCTAGCAACCAGTGAAACAGCATTTCCCCACACATACTTATTGCCCATTTTTTTTTTTTGAGAAATATCCACCTCGTTTGTCAGAGACCAGCTTTGACAAAATACCACTTACCAGGGTAGGGGCATAGGGATTAGAAAATAAGCAAAGAGAACGAAGACACGACTGTAAATAATAAAACAGAAGACACGGGATAGTACTGGGGGGGGGGGTGTCCAGTGAATGATTTTGCTCCCAATTTTTTGCCCTGCCCTTTTCTTTCCTTTTTATTATCTGTGATTATTTATTTCCAGGCACTCATTTCTCACTTCCACACCTGCAGTTTAATTTTCTCATATAGGATCTATCATGTTTCTCCCTTGTATCACTGGCCACACATTTGTGTGTTTTGGGGTTCACCTGTTACCCCACATTGTGGGCACCATTTGTTGGAGATCAGTTTCAACAAAAATACCACTTCCCAGGGTAGGGGCATTGGGATTAGAAAATGAGAGAAGGAAGATGCAAGTAAAAATAATAAAACAAAACATAGGATAGTACTGGGAGGGAGTTCCGGTGAATACTGAAATTGTCTGCATTTAATGTTGCCACTTTTATACTCCAGTATAATCAGGGGAAGAAGAGAAAAGACGGCTTGAACACGATACAAAGTACAACTAGAACAGTTACTTGCTTCAATACTTTGAGATATCAAGTCATTAACATTCTGTTGCTTAGGCAGTGAACCCACCCTAGACCAAGTATCCTGAAGGCAGCCACTCCCAAGGTCAAATCCCCTCTTTCAAAAGAAAAGTATGTTTAAATATCCTGACCATTGGTCAGGGTGGAGTGGATCTACCTGTATGGGCCACCTTAATGTCAAAGAGACCAAGTAACCACAGCCTAGGTCAGGGTGGAGTGGTTCTACCTGTATGGGCCATCTTAACGTCAGAAAGACCAAGTAACCACACCCTAGGTCAGGGTGGAGTGGATCTACCTGTATGGGCTATCTTAACGTCAGAAAGACCAAGAAACCACAGCCTAGGTCAGGGTGGAGTGGATCTACCTGTCTGGGCCATCTTAATGTCAGAAAGACCAAGTAACCACAGCCTAGGTCAGGGTGGAGTGGATCTACCTGCCTGGGCCACCTTAATGTCAAAAAGACCAAGTAACCACACCCTAGGTCAGGGTGGAGTGGATCTACCTGTCTGGGCCATCTTAATGTCAGAAAGACCAAGTAACCACAGCCTAGGTCAGGGTGGAGTGGATCTACCTGTATGGGCCATCTTAATGTCAGAAAGACCAAGTAACCACACCGTAGGTCAGGGTGGAGTGGATCTACCTGTCTGGGCCATCTTAATGTCAGAAAGACCAAGTAACCACACCGTAGGTCAGGGTGGAGTGGATCTACCTGTCTGGGCCATCTTAATGTCAGAAAGACCAAGTAACCACACCCTAGGTCAGGGTGGAGTGGATCTACCTGTTTGGGCCATCTTAATGTCAGAAAGACCAAGTAACCACACCGTAGGTCAGGGTGGAGTGGATCTACCTGTCTGGGCCATCTTAATGTCAGAAAGACCAAGTAACCACAGCCTAGGTCAGGGTGGAGTGGATCTACCTGTCTGGGCCACCTTAATGTCAGAAAGACCAAGTAACCACAGCCTAGGTCAGGGTGGAGTGGATCTACCTGTCTGGGCCACCTTAATGTCAGAAAGACCAAGTAACCACACCCTAGGTCAGGGTGGAGTGGATCTACCTGTCTGGGCCATCTTAACGTCAGAAAGACCAAGTAACCACAGCCTAGGTCAGGGTGGAGTGGATCTACCTGTCTGGGCCATCTTAACGTCAGAAAGACCAAGTAACCACACCTACATCAGAATGTGTAGCCACACTGTCGACAACTTTGAACAACTGAAACTCTCTGACCTTTAGACAAGGTGGAATAGGTTCACATTTTTGGGCCTCCACAATCATTCTTTAGTCTGTTTATAAAATTGAATTGCTTGCTTTTCTGATGTTTTGATTTTTGACTTTCTTTCTTTTCTCCCCTCAAATCTTATGTATCCCAAATATTAAGCATGTAAGGTAAATAGCTTGCAAATATTTTCCTCTGCTCTGCTTGTCTCTTAATTCTATTATTTCTTTTGTAATACAGGCACTTCTAATTACATGCATTCTTTTTTCATTAAATCTTTTCATTTATTTTACATACCAATCACAGTTTCCCCTCCCTCCTCTCTTCCTGTTCCCTCTTGCACCTCCCATCTACTCCCCATCATTCCTTTCTGTTCAGAAAGGGGCAGTCCTCCCATGGGAATCAACAGATTGTCATATCATTTGAGGCAGGACCAAGCTCCTCCCCTTGCATCAAGGCTGGGTAAGGCATCCCTGAATCCGATGGGAATAGGTTCCAAAAAGCCAGCTCCTGTGCCACAGTCAGGTTCTGATCCCACTGTTAAGGGTCCCATGAACAGACCAAGCAACACAATTGTCACCCACATGCAGAGGGCCTAGGTGGGCTCCATGAAGTCTCCCCAGCTGTCTTTCCAGAGTTCATGGGCTCCCACCCAGGTCAGCTGTCTCTGTGGGTTTTGCTGCTGTGGGACAATGGTCTTGTACCCTGTAAAGATTTGTTACTTGTATTGGTTTAATAAAACACTGATTGGCCAGTAGCCACTCAGGAAGTATAGGCAGGGAGACCAGAATAGGGGAATTCTGGGAAGAAGAAAGGCTCAGTCTGCAGTCCCCAGGCAGATACAGAGGAAGCAAGATGAGAATGCCTCGCTGATAAAGGTACCAAGCCAAGTGGCCAACACAGACAAAAATTGTGGGTTAATGAAAGATGTAAAAATTAGTTGATAAGAAAGCCTGAGCTAATAGGCCAACCAGTTTATAATTAATGCCAGCCTTTGTGTGTTTCTTTGGGACTGAATGGCTATGGGACTTGGCGGGACAGAAACCTCTGTAACAAATGAAGCCAATGTGGAGAACTATATCCACATAAAACCCAAGAGAGCTTGGGAAGTAATTCTAGATACAAAAGAACAGAGTTAAGCATGGCTTCTTAGTAGCAGTATTTTCTTGGGTGTGCTCTGTTTGCTAGAGGCAAATGTTTCTCATTTAAGAGAGGCTTTCTGACTCAGCTTTAGCTGTAAGAAACCTTGTGCCCTCTTAACAGGATCTTGGTGAACAGAAAAACTTCTCAGCCAAGCTTGCAGAAACTACCTTCTAGATTGTTACATGAACATTTCATGATTTTATTTATTTTGTTGTTATTGTTTGTTTGCTTGAGACAGAGTCTCACTATGTAGCTTTAGTTCTATATAACGGAACTCACTGTGCGGATCAGGATGGCCTCTGACTAAGCCGTCTGCCTGCTTCCACCTCCTGAGTGCTGGGATTAAAGGCATGTGCCACAACATGTGGCAATGAGTTTGTTTTGTCTTTTACGTTCAAGCATATTCTCTCTCTCTCCTCCTCTCATCTAGGTCAGAGTACAATTCTGTGAAATCAGTTCTCTAAATTTATTAATCCCTATAGAATTGCATATGTAGAGTCACGGATTGGGTGTATTTAAGGAGCACATTCATTCGCTCTTCCCTTCCACTGTGCTGTCTGTTTGTTCATGTTTATTCTGTCTGATAAGTATTCATTGTTTTCTAGATAGTACTTGGATGAAGGAGGCATGTTCTGTAGAACTAAGAAAAGCAGTTTAGAATGTAAACTGTAATGTGAGTCTGTCCAGTTTGCAGAGGCGCAAGTGTGGACAGAGCTATCCAGCCTTGACTGCCTGTAAAGGCCACGTCTTCATGTAATTACGACTTATGATTGGAGAGCATCAGGAAAATGCTGCTCTTAAATAAATTCCCCTATTTTACTTCATTTCAAAACAGACCAGCTCTAAATCTCCCTTTAGTCCTCGACTGTCAGCAGTCAGCCTGATTTCCATAACTGCAGATGCCCCACGCCCCCAAACAAAGGAATTTTACTGTGGGTCCTCACAGTGGGAATGTTGCTAGGGGTTGGTGTAAAATTTTCCAAGATCCTATCAGCATTTGACAGGACACAGAGGGATGAGGCTCAGGTGCTGCTGGTTGGTCCTCGTTTCTATGCTAGAAAAATATCTCTGGTATAAAATAACTGGAAAACAGGTCTGTTTCATATTCTCTGCTTTTTAATTCTGTTTTCTTGCTTTCAAAGATACTTGTCATAAGCATAAGGCAACACACTTCTGCCTGTTAGAGTCTGAGGAAATGTACCAGGGTGTCTGAGTAAGTTTTGTTGCTTGGTCAGAAAATGATACTTCTAGCTTATGCTAATGCAGATCACTTATACCTCTGCTTGGTATAAGAAAGGCTCTTGGGAGCATTTCTGAGTTCATTGTTGATCTATCCTCAAAAACGTAACTGCAATAACGTTTTGTGATGGTTTGAATGAGAATAGTCCCATAGGCTCATATATTTGAACACTTGATTCACAGTTGGGTGGAACTGTTTGGGAAGGATTAGGAGGTGTGAGTTTGTTGGAGGAAGTGTGTCACTGGGGGTGGGCTTTGGGGTTCCAAGAACCCACACTATTCCCATATAATTTTCACTTTGCCTTGTGGTTGTTGCCTCAGGAGGCTCTCAGTTCCTGCTCCAGGGCCGTGTCTGCCTGTTTACTGCCATGCTCTCTGCCATGGTGGTCGTAGGCTCACCCTCTGAAACTATAAGCCTTGAATAAACTCTTCTATAAGTTGTCTCAGTCATGGCATTTCCTCCCAGTAACTGGAAAGACATAGACGATTTCTTCTTCTATTCCCACTTTTATGGATGAGAAAGCTGAAGTAAATTAAGTACTTTGTCCAGGATCACAGCAGCAGAGGGGATGAGCGTCATACAGACGCGGACCAGCTCCAGATTCCATGCTCATATCACCTTTAATGATTCCCCACCCCTTTTTGAGACAGGGTCTCTCTACACAGCACTAGTTGTCCTGGAACTCACTCTGTAGACCAGACTGGCCTTGAACTCACAAAGGTCTGCCTGCCTTTGCCTCCTTAGTGCTGGGATTAATGGGGTGTGCACTATGTTCAGATTTTGGGTTAGTCTCTTAATTCTAGTGAGGCATATGCTCAAGGTTTACTCTATTAGTTCACTTAGAAAATTGTTTTTTACCAATTATAAAAATGCCATCAAAGAACATATCCAGTTTATTAAAATTTATGATTAATAGAGTCAAAATTTATGATTTGTTAGATTAGGATAGTTTTAAGTCAATAGTGGTTTATATTCTGAAATAGCGGTACGTGTATACATACATATATACACGTACACACCTATATGTATTTATATAAAACTATATGTATATATCTGTAAAGCAACTTTATAAAAAGGCTCACATACCCAGAAGTCCTCAATGACAAATTGGATAGCTCACAAAGATGCCTAGCCCTCTTAGGTAGTGGGTTGTTCTCTTATAATCTTTGAATGCTTACACTGATATTTAAAACACTGTACCCTCATTAACCTCTTCCATTAGACGGTGGGGCGCAATTATGCTTCTGTTCTCCCCGGGGAAGAGCGAGCTGAGGGATGCAGCACACGGCTGGCCTTCACTGTATTTGTAAGTAGCCCTACTGCTGTGCACATCAGGATAACTTCCACGCTACGCAGAGGTAATACAATGGAAATCACAGTTTAGAAATCCAATTTATCTTGCTGTGAACAGAATTGCCTCCAATACAGATGACAATTAGTTTTGTTCCGTAACACTGTTATAGAAATGTGACATTGAAACTATGTGCAAACTATTAAACATCCGCCCGCTGTGAGTTCGTGCCATAGAAGAGAGGACCCCCCCCCCAAAAAAAAAGTTAATTTCATTTATGTGGAAAAAACATAGAAGCATTTTTTTTTACAAGGAGTATGGGAAGGTCGGGAGGTGATGGAGGGAAGGCTCGGCACACTTTCAGTTGCTCATACATTCTATTAAAGCTGCAAAATTCTGCTGATCATTGGTTTTCAAAAGCACTGGGGTTGCAGCTCAGGCACAAGGGAGATTAATGCAAAGCGAAGCCAGCCTGTAATGTACCCGCTGGCGCTGGCCCTCCTCTCTAGCTTCTGAGTCTCCCTTCTTTCTTCTTTCCAACAACCCTGGTCGCATTCACACATAACTCAGCTATGAGGGTAGCGAAAGCTCCAAAGGACCTCGGCATCATGTGCGGGTCCAAAGTCCTCTTCTGTACACACGGGTATCACAATGCCACCTGACATTTAAATAACACCACCCGCTTTTCTGCAGGCCATCGTGTATTATAAGAAAAGATCTACTGTCTGGTAAGACTGGACTGTGAGCTGAAGAGATGGTTCGACAACTAGAAACTCTTCCTACTCTTCCAGAGGGCTGAGATTCCGTTCCCAGCATTCGGGTGGGGAGGCTCACAGCAGCCTGTAGGTTCCAGGGGATCTGGCGCCCTCCTTTGGTTTCCATGGGCACCAGCCCTCATATGCAAGATCCCTCCCTCACACTCACATGCCCTTCCCCTAAACCCTATTCTCCTCACACACATATTAAAAGCAAAAGGATTTTTCTCTTAATCAGCTTTTCCCCTGCTCAGATCTTGACTGGCTGAGACCTACTCGCAGTAGGGAGACAATTTTGCTTAGTCACTGTTCTGTTGCTGTGTGAAGAGACACCATGACTGGGGCAACTTTAAAAAAAAGCATGCCTTTACTCTTAGCACTTAGGAGGCAGAGGCAGGCAGATCTACGATTTCCAAGGCCTGTCTGGTCTATAGAGTGAGTTCCATGACAGGCAGGGTCACACGGAGAAACTCTGTCTTGAAAAACCAAGCAACAAAAAAGAAAGCATTTATTTGAGTTGGGGCTTGCTTACAGTTTCAGACAGGGGGTCCATGATCATCATAACAGGGAGGAAGGCAGGCAGGCAAGTATGGCGCTGGGGCAGTGACTGAGAGCTTACATTTGATTCACAAGTAGGAGGAAGACACACACACACACAGAGCCACAGAGAAACACACACATACACACAGAGAGACAGACAGACAGAGTCACAGAAATAGAAAGACACAGAGAAACACACACACACACAAAGATCTATCTATCTATCTATCTATCTATCTATCTATCTATCTATCTATCTATCTATCTATCTATCTATCGAACCAGGCATAGGCTTTTGGAACCTTCAACAAGGTCACTCCTAATCCTTCCCCAAACAGTCCCACCTACTAGAGCTGAACATTCAAATCTATGCGCCTATGGGAGCCATTCTTATTCACACCACCACTTAGGCTGCCAGTTCAACTAATCTAATCCAGACACATCCCCTCTAAATAGTCTTTTACTAAATGCCTGCATACACCACACCCAATCAAGCTGACACACAAGTGAAGTGCTTCAACTTCTCAGAACAAGCCAGGCTTACTTTGCTCTTGCTTACTTTGGTTTCTTGGCTCATGACATTCCCAGCATTGACTTGGTCTCCTGATTGGCTCTTTAGGAATCCATTCACAGCCACTACTTCTGGTCTGGGTTGGGTCCCTCTCTTGTGATACCTGCCTGCCTCCACATCCCAGCGTACTTCTTCAGGTAGCATGATTTTCTCTTTACTTGTCTTGACCATGTCTATGACAGTTCACACAGCGCCAGGAATGGTCTTGTCGCTTGCATACTCACCAGAACCAAGAGCTACTTGTTAAATGATTGCTTGAACAGACTTAGTGGAGCAGGTGGAAGCTGATAGCAGAGGGAGTAATTCAGAAGAAATCTAGAACTCGGTTGAAGAAAACCAATAGCAAAAAACAACAAAAATGGTTATTTTGGAATTAAGACATTTTTAATACTCATTTTGAAAGCCAAATGTCATTTTCTAATACCTCAAATAATTGTTATCCCGATGCAGTCCAAAGACATAAGGAGACTTTCCTTTCATTAGATTTGAGGAATTCTTTTTAACTTTTATAAAACATTTTATTTATATTTATTGATTTATTTTGTGTGGTTTTGGGGACTAGAGGGCAACTTTTGGGAACGTGGTTCAGAGAAAGAGCCCCCTTTTCTCTGGTGTCTGAGTGAGGTCTCTTGCCAAGTGAGAATCGGGAATCCCAAATTTGCTGCAAAGGTTGATGACACGGATACAACACTCCTCTCTTGTCAACTGGATACAACCAGAGATGAAGGACCATCATTTGAAAAATTGCCTAGGCCAGATTGGCCATGGGCATGCCGGAGGCATGACCTTGATTGCTGACCAATGACTACAGGTGGGTGGACTGATAAGACAGCTAACTGAGCATGCTCCAGAGAATGGGCCAGAGAGCACAGCCAGCAAGCAGCACATCTCTAGGGTTTCTGCAGAGCCTCACTGAAATTCCTCAGCAACCCTTTAAAGATAAGGACTTCAGAAACCCCCAGCATCTCATCTATGACCACTGTAAGGACAAAGAAACATGACTCTCTTTGGAAAAGCTGTGCCATGCTCCCAGGTGACCCAACCTCTTTCCCAGTGCTTCTCTTAACTTCCTACTTAAGAATGTCCTTTAATAAACCTCACCTCCACTTCACATTGTCTCATCCTGAAATTCTTTTCGATGGAGAAACTAAGGATCCAGTTTCAGAAGATGAAGGGAGCTCCGCAGGCTGCAGGTGGCAGTGTGGAACTGTGCCTCTACCCCCGACACTCCTGACACTTGTGATGTAGAACACCTCGCATTTCTGATGTATCTGTTTCCAAATGATGACATTTAGCCGATTCTTCCTCTTCTATTACCTGTATACTGGGAGTGAGCACCTGAGTCTTGATCAAGTTCAACACGTTCCGCAGACACTGTACAACGGAGAGATGGTACGCCACACGACAGGAAGCATTCTGTGGTAGGGGTGCTAAGAGCAACATCTCATCTTCCTTCTGTACAACTGCAGTTTCTCTTGACGCCCAGCAAATAGTCATGGAAGCGTTGCTCTGGTCCCCGCTGGCATCCTCTTCTCTTTTCACTTCGTAGTTTCTGCATCTCTTGGCTGCCTAAGCTGTTGTCCCACCGCAGGTCACAAAATGGTGATTTCCTAATGCTGGTTCCTGCTCCATTTGTTAGCTGGGATCCAGTCATTTTCTTTCCCTCAGCTAGGGCTATTTGGTCTCCTGAATTATTATTATTACTGTTGCATTGCTTTGAAGAAAGGTGAGTTGAATTCTAAATTTAGTCTCCTCAAAGTTTTTTCTTTTGCTGAGAGACAGTTTCTCAGCAGGTGTTTTGTATTGTAACCATTGACAGTCATGACCTTGATGCTTGCTTTCTGCGTGGCTGCATCTCCTGCCAGCGAGAGCCCTGTTAGCTGTTTTCTAGGATCTTTTGAAGAGTCTTATTCAACTTTGATAGACTTTTCAGAGCAACCAAACGTGCCAAGCCCATCTTGTGAATTTCCTGTCCCAGATGTGAAATCAGCTTTATCTGTAAGGAGTTCTGGTTCCTGTCAGTGGGCGTACCATATTCGAAACCAAATCTGGTCAGGAGAAGATGTTAAGTACCTGGCTGTTAACGTTCCCAAGCCTCCTGATTCTGAAACTTCCATTTCAAAATTAATAAGATTTTTAAAAACTTTTCTTAAAAGATTATATACACATGTCTCTTACCTGCAGTGAAAAATATAAATTTTTAATAATAGCATACCTTTATATCATTAAACTTTCTTTTATTACATTTGGTTTATTTATTCTATATGCACACGTATGTGGACGGTAGAAGACAACTTTTGGGAGTTGGTTCTATCCTTGGACTTTGCGGGCTCTGAGGACTGAACACAGGCATCAGGCTTGGCACGATCTGAAAGGAGGGAACCCCAGTTGAGGAAATGCCTCCATGAGATCCAGCTGTAAAGCATTTTCTCAATTAGTGATCCATGGGAGAGGGCCCAGTTCAACGTGAATGGTGCCATCCCTGGGCTGTGGTCATTGGTTCTATAAGAAAGCAGACTGAGCAAGCCATGAGGAGCAGGCCAGTAAGCAGCACCCTCCATGGTCTCTACATCTGTCCCTGCTTCCAATGATGCATCTGACTTCCTTCAATGATGAACTGTGATGTGGAGGTGTAAGCCAAGTAAATCCTTTCCTCCCCAAGTTGCTTTTTGATCATGGTGTTTTGACACAGGAATAGAAACCAAAGCTAAGACACATGCCAATATTATTCATAACTAATCTACAGAATAAAGATTACATATTTTTTCCCTTTAGATTATAGCTCATTAAGTGTGGCCCAAACATTTTAAAAAAGATTTTGTTTATTTACTATGTATATGGTGTTCTGCCTGCATGTGTGCCTGCAGGCCAGAAGAGGGCGCCAGATCTCATTACAGATGGTAGTGAGCCACCATGTGGTTGCTGGGAATTGAACCTCTTAACCTCTGAGCCATCTCTCCAGCCCCCAAGCATTGTGTTTTAAAGCTAGTCCACTTGATTCTTTTCTCTGTCTTATAAGCAATCCTTCGTAAAGATTTACCCACTCCTAATGAGTGCTCATTTTACTTGAAAAAAAACAAGAGTTTTATTCAGATAGACCTGATTCCTGTAGGAGAGGGGCACAAGGAATTAGAGTTATATTCTAAATTACTTAACAACAGCCACAAACCCGGAGGATATTTTACTGTGTAAACATTTGGTCACAGTGGCTCCGTGGAAGGTACCGATGAGGTAGAGGATGCCCATGCTCTTCATCACTTACCTTATTCTCTAGAGACAAAGACTCTCACGGAACCTGGATTTTCTTCCCTGTCCTGTGCCTAATTGGACCCCCTGCTTAACATGAGCTAGCTGACATTTTTTTTAAAGATGATCGCTTGTGGCAACTTGTGGACAGTGCAGATTTCTTCACCCACTGGCGGTTTAGCTTGTTTTTGTCTTAAGCAGGTACTAAGGAGAGAGTTAGGAATGAACCAAAGAAGTGCGTATCCCTCATTGTTGGAAACTGAGTCAGGAAGATGCAGAGATCATCATCATCATTATTATTATTTAGTACCTTTGAGATAGGAGGGAACAAAAAGAAAAGTCAGACTTTGGAAAAGGAGATGAAGAAGGAAGAGAGGAGGGTTAAGAAGAGAAAGATTATAATAGAGACACCGTGCTGGGCAATTTAACATCAACCATTCTCAGAGAGTAAATTACTTTGCATCTATTTAGAAGGAACTAGAAGATCCTTATAAAAAATACCATTTTTTTTGTGTGTGGAAGGTTTTAGTTTATTCTTGTGGCTAAATTGCTACTTTTGCTGGGGACTTGGCTCTGAGCTAGAGTGCTCTCTCAGCATGCCTCAAGGTCCTGGGTTTAGTTGCAGCACCCAAACCACACCACACAAACATTTGTTAACTAGGCTGTATTTTCTGGCCTGAGGCTGGGACCTGATTTCTTACTCCCTGTTTTCTGTTGGGAAAGAATTAGGGGCGCCAGTGTAGTAAGCTTCTCTCATCCTATCTCCCTATGGCCCTAAAGTAGGGCCTTGTACACTATAAGTGCTCAACAACTGTCTGCTGAATGAACCCCCTTGGTTACTTTTCAATCTTATCCGATCTGTTTCATTATCTAAGCGTATACTGGTAGGCGCTTAGGACAATTTCTGTGTGTAAGGAAATACAGATGGGGAATCCTATCCATGCTGAGAGACACGAGTACGTTCTTCTGTAGGAACAGAAAATAGGAGACTCTATGTACTCAAATGTTCAGAGTAGAGGTTATCCAAATCTTTTTTTGTGGAGGAGGAACCTGATCAGAAGTGTGTCAGTCACGTGCAAGACACACATCTGGTTGGGACGAATCTGAGTTTCTAACTCCTCCTTCCAGGGGCAAACCTACCACACTCAAATTTGGGTCCAGCCAAGGACAGAGAGCAGGCCTGACACCCTGCGCGTGGACCTCACCTTTTAGATCCTGGTGTGAATTCACCTCCTCAGAGAAGTATGAGACAGTTCAGCAGAACTCAAACAAACCCATTTTACACCCAGAATCAAATGCGCAACGGTCTTTTCAAGACACTGGAGAGGCGCCGCCCTGCTAGAGACATTTTTGTACCAGCGCCATAAAACTATCGGGCTATCTGGGAGAATCTCCAGTCCTCGGAGAGGGCGCCGCAGAACAACTGGTTCTGTGGTCAAATTTTGCCTGCAGTGTTTGGGATGAAAACTCACAGTCTTAATTATTTCCGTTTGAGCTAAGGGCCGAGGACAAAGCTAATGGTGTCACCAGAGTAGGCACGCAGAGAATATTTGCTATTCCGGAGATCAGTCAATGGAAAATGTCGCTAGCCCATCGCTCCTAGGGTGATGAGCTCCCTGGGAGCTGAGAATTGTGCCAGCTGCCCACCAAGGGTGACAGTTGAGAAACAATGGACTGAGAAATGTCGTAGATCTGGAAAACAATGAAGTGCCTGGTGTCAAGTTTAGTGATTGATGGCATTGGTGCCTAGAAAGCCAAACGGGAGTGAGGAAATTCCTGCTATTTGAGCATTCCAAATGCTTCTCGCAATGATTCATTAAAAGTCATATAGATATAAAAGCATCTCTATGTATAGATACACACATACATTATTCATACTGTTCTCTGTGTCTAAAATGCTTAGGCGCTGAAACTTGCTTGGAAATGTTCAGTCAAGCGAAATCATTCCTTTTGCAATATGCAGTTAGTCTTGGTAGCTCAAGCTGGCTTCCACATTCTTTCCCCTCGCTCCCCGTGTAATTAAAGGTGAAGGGCGAGCAGGAGAGAGACAGTTGAACTTATTCCGGCGCTCTCCCTCAGGAGAGCCACGTAGGGCTGTGTGGGCTCTGCAGGGCCCAGCGTGGACACAGTGTGAATGCTGTCCCCACTCACCGCAATGCGGAACAGCATGGCTGTGAGGCCTGTGTGGTGGCCGTGTGGGAGTCTGGGGTTTGGGAGTGTCTGGGTTATCAAGAAGTTATTGCCTCTTGAGAGTGCCATGGGGATGCTTACATTTTCATGTGATCCCAGCATTTTGGAAGGTGGGGAGAAGAGGATCAGGAGTTCATATCATCCTTGGCTAAATATTGAATTCAAGGCTACATAATGAGACACTATTGAAAAGCCAAACCATACAAACCACAGCTACTTACAATGTCTCATGAGTTAAAGGACCACCTAGATCGTTCTGCTCCCTCCTTTCCAGTAGCCTTTTTCAGTACTCTACCCACCCATGCCCCTCTCCTCAAAATAACCCCTCATGTCCCCATTTCCACCTGCCCACAGTTCACTCATGAAATCTCTTCTGTTTCCTCTTCTCAGGGAAATCCAGATGTTCTGTCCCCTGAATTGTCCTTGCTACCTAGTCTCTCTGGGTCTGTGGATTGTAGTATAGTTATCCTTTATTTTACCGCTAATACCCACGTACATACCAAGTTTGTCTTTCTTGGTCTGGTTATCTCACTCAGGATGATTTTTCTAGTTCCATCCATTTCCCTTAAAATTTCGTGATGTCGTTGTTTTTGACAGCTGAGTACATTGTGTAAATATACCACATTTTCTTTATCCATTCCTCAGTTGAGGGGCATCTAGGTTGTTTCCAGGTTCTGACTATTACAAATAAAGCTACTATGAACATTGAGCACATATCATTGTGGTATGATTGAGCATCCTTTGGGTATATGCTCAAGAGTGGTATATCTAGGTCTTGAGGTAGATTCATTCCATATTCTCTGAGAAACTGCCATATTGATTTCCAAAGTGACTGTAGAGTTTGCATTCCCACCAGCAGTGGAGGAGTGGTCCCCTTACTCTGCATCCTCCTCAGCATAAGCTGTCACTTGTGTTTCTGATCTTAGCCATTCTGACAGGTATAAGATGGAATCTCAGAATTGTTTTGATATGCATTTCCCTGATGGCTAAGGGTGTTGAAAATTACTTTAAATATTTCTAAGCCATTTGAGATTCCTCTGTGGGGAATTCTCTGTTTAGATCTGTATCCCATTTTTAAATTGTATTATTTGATATTTTGATGTCTAGTTTCTTAATATATATTGGAAATCAGCCCTCTGTCAGATGTGGGATTGGTGAAGATCTTTTCCTATTCTGTGGCCTGCCTTTTTGCTTTACTGACAGAGTCCTTTGCTTTACAGAAGCTTCTCAGTTTCATGAAGTCTCACTTACTAAGTGCTGGTCTACACTACTGGTGTTCTGTTCAGGAAGCTGTCTCCTGTGCCAGTGTGTTCAAGGCTGTTTTTCACTTTCTCTTCTATCCGGTTCAGTGTATCTGAATTTATGTTAAGATCTTGTATCCACTTGGTCTTGAGTTTTGTGCAGGGTGATAGATATGGATCCATTGCATTCTTCTACACGCTGACATCCAGCTATGACAGTAGCATTTGTTGAAGATAATTTCTTTTTTTCCTTTGTATAATTTTGGCTTCTCTGTTGAAAATCAGGTGTCCATAGGTGTGTGTGTTTACGCCTGGGCCTTTGATTCGATTCCATTGATCCACTTGCCTGTTTTTATGACAATACCATTCAGTTTTTACTACTATTACTCTGCAGTACAGTTTGCAATCAGGGGTGTGACACCTCTGGAAGCTCTTTTATTGTATAGAACTGTTAGAGCTATCCTGCATTTTTTGTTTTTCCATATGATGCTAAGTATTGTTCTTTCAAGGTCTGTAAAGAATTGGGTTGGGACTTTAATGGGGATTGCATTGAATCTGTAGATTACTTTTATTAAGATGGTCATTTTTACTATGTTAATCCTACTGATTTGTGAGCATGGGAGATTTTTTCATCTTCTGATACCTTCAATCTCTTTCTTCAAAAACTCAGTTTTTGTCATACAGGTATTTCACTTGCTTGGTTAGAGTTACACCAAGATATTTTATATTATTTGTGGCTATTGTAAATGATAATGCTTTTCTGATTTCTTTCTCGGTCCTTTTATTATTTGTATATAGGAGGGCTACTGATTTTTTTGAGTTAATCTTGTATCCAGCCACTTGACTAAAGTGTTTATCAGCTGTAGGAGTTCCTTGGTACAGCAAGCCAATTGCTAACATCAAATTAAATGGAGAGCACAAAGCAATTCCACTAAAACCAGGAACAAGACAAGGCTGTCCACTCTCTCCATACCTAGTCAATATAGTACTTGAAGTTCTAGTTAGAGCAATAAGACAACCAAAGGAGATCAAGGGGATAAAAATCAGAAGGGAAGAAGTCAAAGTCAATATTTGTGAATGTTAGGATAGAACACCAAACATTCTAACAAGATTTTTTTTTACACTAATAATGTACCACTTGATGAAGTCTGCTCTCCTGAGGTCTCTGAAGATCATGCTAAAGCCTCCTTCTTTCCTGACTCATATTTCTTCTTTTCACATGTTCCTTCAAACACACATGTTCTGGATTCCTGCTCTGCTTTTCTGTTTTTTTCCCTGTCACCACAACCAAAATTCTCTCTCTCTCTTTTATTCATCTGTGAGCATTGCCCAATATCCAGTCCTGGGGCTCTTCCCTCATCTCTTCAGTGATGAGGGAGCCGTGTCATCTGGTCCTGGGGCTCTTCCCTCATCTCTTCAGTGATGAGGGAGCCATGTCATCTGGTCCTGGGGCTCTTCCCTCATCTCTTCAGTGATGAGGGAGCCGTGTCATTGATTGCTAAAATCAAGACACTCTTGTCTATGCAGGAGAAAATGTCAAGACCACAGAAGCTAACCAAGACTGCACCCTCCCTAGTCTTCCTCAGCCCCACATTTCCAATCCCTTGTAGGTTCCATTCATTGAGTGCTTTAGGTGTCAAAATTTCTATAAATTGAAAGATTCTTCATCATTTTCCTTTCTTTGATAGTGAACATTTTGTGTGTGCGTGTGTGTGTGTGTGTGTGTGTGTGTGTGTGTGTGTGTGAATTCTGTGTTTTTGTTGGCGTTACCGTTTTCTTGCTCACCTCACCTATGGTATTGGTTACAGGCCTAGTGAGACACTTTAATAGGGTTCTCTCTCATTCTTGTTTCCATTTTCCTTGCTGATATTTTAGTTTTTGCCTTAGTTACTGTTAAGAAAAAAACCCTAAGAAGGGTCAGCTTCACAGGCACAAGAAATCCAATTAGGTTAGATCAAACCAAATCAAAATGCCCATCGTTTCATTAAGTATGGCGCTCTCAGGTGGCTGAGTGCATGGCAGGGAGACAAGAAAGTGGGGAGCACATGCAAACCTGAAACCACGTGTTTCTCTTCTGGGATCCCACTTAAATACCCTGTGGGAGTGGTCCTGACCCTGGCATGCTGGGATTTGGAGTCCAGACTAGGGGGACTGGGATGGATGCCAGGGGCTGGGGCTACGACTACGCTCCAGACCTAACAATTACTACAAGCTGGGGTGGTTCTCATATCTTGATTCCAGTAAACATTTATAATTGTATCTTCCGCTTCTTTCAGAGCTCTCTCGGCACCTGTCCTGCGTGGGACGATTTGGCTCCTAAGAACTTGATTGTGATGTTTCTAGCTGTGAATGTCTTTGAGTTTATTCTGCTTGTAGTCCACCAACTTTTAAAACTAGATGGCTGCTTATTTTCATCCAGTCCTTGAGAGTGTGAGCTGCTGTTTCTTTGAATGATCTTCCTTCATCCCTGTCTTCTGAGGATTCTATTATGTTAGCCATTTGATGAGTTTCACTGCCCTCTGAGGTTTCACCAGTTTTTCTATTTCTCTTCTTCAGACTGTAGAAGTCCAATTGATTTCTCTTCAAGGTCATGGCTTCTTTGTTCTTCCATCTTGAGTCTGCTATGAATCCACACAGAAATTTTCATTATGTTGTTTATAGTAAGTCTTTTTTGTCTGTTTGTTTTGTTTTCTTTGTTTTTGAGGTAGAGTCTCACTATGTAGCTCTGGCTGTCCTAGAACTCTCTATGTAGACCAGACTGGCCCTGAACTCACAGAGATCCCCCTGCCTCTGCCTCCCAAGCATTGGGGTTAAAGACTCATTTTGTTATTTTTATAGTTTCCTTATTATGTTCTCTACTTGATGAAACATTTTTTGTTTGGTTCTTTTGACCTAGGTTTTTTTTTTTGTTGTTGTTGTTCTTTCAGTATCTTTGTAATAGTTAATTTAAAGCCTTTGTAAGTCCCACCTTGGATCCTCCTCAGGAATAATTTGTACTGCTTGCTCTTTGCCTGTGTCTCCCTGTTTATTTGTGCATCTCATCACGTCTTGTCAAAGGTGGGCATTTAACGTCACTCAGTGTAGCAGTTCTGAAAATCCAGTCTCTGCTCCCATTTTTTCTGACTTGTTGCTGCTGTTTGTCATGGGGATTTCCATTTGCACCGCCGTTGACATCTCTCTACAGTTAGCGTAGTGGAAGGCTCATTTCAACAGAGACTTCCAAGCCATGTACTCACAGCTCAGCCTCTGTTGAGGGCTGAGGGTGTCTCTGTGTGTTGGGAGATGTCTCTAGAGCTCTGGAAGACAGTTTACAACTCTCTATTAGCCGTTACTTCCTACTTTTCCAAAGACTTATGGTCACAGCAGGTGAGGAATAAACACAATCCTGCACACTGCCTCTTACACACCCAGGAATAGTTCTGAACTTTAAAAAGTACCCCGCGGACTTCCCCAGCATTCCATTTTAAGCTTTCAGTCAGCTTCTCATTTGTCACAGCTGTTATTGCCACCTCTGGCAGCTGGAATGTTAAACAGTTCCCACAGACTGTTTCCAACCAGTGCTCTGCGCGAGAGAGGGCTGAAGGAGCACTGAGTGGGGCCGAGTAAGGGTTTTCAGGGAGTTGGCAAATAGGTCAAAGAGTGAGATGGTGCTTCAGACAACACCAAACATCTTCTGTCCCCTCTAGTGGTTACAAAGAGCCTGGTTGATGTGGGATACTTCTCTGCATGCTGTGAATATGTTTTATTATTACTGATTAATAAATAAGTTAATTTGGCCAATAGCCAGGCAGAATAGAGCCAGGCAGGAAATCCAAGCAGAGATAGAGGGAGAAGGGTGGAGTCAGAAAGACAGCAGCAGCTGCCAGGGAAACAAGATGTGAGGTAGTAAGCCACGAGTCTTGTGGTAAAATATAGAATAATAAAAATGAGTTTATAAAAGCTAGTTAATAATAAGCCTGAGCTAATAGGCCAAACAGTTTGTAAAGCCTCAGAGTGGTTATTTGGGAACTGGTGGGTGGGGTAGAAACCTCTAGTTACACCTGGTTTTCACAGCAAGTGTGGTGGCAAGGGGTAACAGGGTGAGAGTAAGGCAGGATGAAATGCTACAAATCTCTTTGCTCTTCTGGAGAGCTAATTGCCTTAAAAATTTGTGCTCCTCAAAATTCTACATAGATCTTGAAATAATGGTACTCAACTTCATATGGAAAAGCAAAAAACCCAGGATAGTCAAAACAATCCTATACAAAAAAGAACTTCTGGAGGTATCACAGTCCCTACTTCAAACTCTACTACAGAGTTACAGTACTGAGAAAAGGCTGGTATTAGCATATTACAGACAGGAGTACCAATGGAACCAAATCAAAGACCTAGATATTAATCCACATACCTATGAACACTTGATTTTTGACAGAGAAGCAAAAAATATAAAATGGAAAAAAGAAAGCATATTTAACAAATGGTGCTGGCATAACTGGATATCAACATGTAGAAGAATGAAAATTGATTCATATCTATCACCATGCACAAAACTCAAGTCCAAATGGATCAAAGACCTCAACATAAAGCCAGCCACACTGAACCTTATAGAAGAGAAAGTGGGAAGTACACTTGAATGCATTGGCACAGGGAACCACTTCCTAAATACAACCCCAGCAGCACAGACACTGAGAGAAACAATTAATAAATGAGACCTCCTGAAATTGAAAAGCTCCTGTAAAGTAAAGGACATGGTCAACAAGACAAAACGACAGCTTACAGAATGGGAAAAGATCTTCACTAACCCCACATCAGACAAAGGTCTAATCTCCAAAATATCCAAAGAACTCAAGAAATTGGACACAAAAAGAACAAATAATCCAGTAAAAAATAGAGTACAGACCTAAACAGAGAACTCTCAACAGAGGAATCTAAAATGGCTGAAAGACACTTAAGGAAATGCTCCACATCCTTAGTCATCAGAGAAATGCAAATCAAAACAAATTGAAATATCTGGAAGTTTGAGCTTCTCCTGGAAGTTGAATTTCTCAAGTGTTTTCCCCACAGTGATGGAAAGCTGGCTAATGGAAAAAAACATCTTTGTCCATTTTGGTGGTTTAAGTGGGAAGAGCCCGGGGTTGGCTCAGTAGGTAAGGGTTCTGGCCACTAAGTCTGATGTTATGAATTTGGTTCTTGGGACCAAAGGAAAGGCAGAGAACTGACTGCTGAGAGTGGTCCTCTGACTTCCACATGCTCCCTGTGGTATGTGTGCACCCCAGATAAATAAATAAATGTACTTAAGTCATGAGATAAGTCTGATTTCTAACATCAAACCATGAATATTAGTGAGAGTCTCTGAGGACAGTCTTAGACACCAGTTTGCTTTATCAGCATTATTATTAAACACAAGACCAAGCTTCATGTAGCTCCAGAACGGACCCTTTCTTCTTTCACTGTAATAGTCCTTGAGTTTGTTATTGTTGCGGTTTGACATTCAACTCACACTGATGTTTTCTGGCCTTAATTAGATCAGTTTTCTCTTTAGCAGGGCAGCAGTTGAGTGGATACTACTTTGAATTGAGAAGCTATTACAGTTATTTTGAGAAAAAGAAATATTCTCTCTTTCTCGTTGAAAACATCAATGTTTTGGTTCTGTTAACATGAATGAGTAAAAAAAAAATCCATGTACTGTAGATTTGTAAGAGTTTCCCTCTTGTTAGACAGTAGACAATTATCCACTGGTTTAATAAAGTCCCAAATTTTTCTGACTTTTTTTTATTATTCAATCTATCTCTGAGAAGATAAAATATTATACCGTGAGGTGTTGGTATCAGTAGAAAGAGAAAAGGTGTCAAAGTAGGACAGGAGAGCTGGTTTCTACCTCTCCCTTCTGCCACTTGTACCCACGCTACCCTGCGCAGGTCAGTGACTTTCTGAAGGTCCCATCTTCATGGTCCGGTGACATGAGGCGGACCACTATGCCCAACATCTTTTTTAGTATAAATCTGTTTAGGCTATGCCAGCAACTTTCGACTCATGGATTAGAGTACAAATTTTAAAGGACACATAACAAAAAGTTGTTTTTTTTTTTGACAAAGACACAAATTTGCGTTAATTCTTTAGATGAAGATGAAAATGAGGGTCATTGGAAGCCACGATGATGAACATTGAACAATAAAATGATAACTAATAAAAAGACTAATAAGCATTAGTAAGCTAGTGCCATGAATCTAAAATGTCTTAATTTAACTATTACTGTCACCAAGATAATATCTTGGTGATATTATATCATCAAGTATAATAATATCACTACAGAGCGACTTTTGTTTAGAATTAAGTACACTGGACTAGTAGAAGAAGGTGGTGGCGATGAGGTCCAGGCCAGATGGGTCCAGGGGTCACACTTAGGGAAATCATGGGACATGGACAGAGTCTGAGGTCGTGTTGCAGTCTAGTGATCTGCTGGGTAGTTTGTGGCAACTTGACACAAGCTAGACTTACCTGAAAGGAGGGACCCTAAATTGAGAAAATGCTGCAGCTGTAGGACATTTTCTTAATTAGTGACTGATAGGGGAGTGTTCTTCCCATTGTGGGTAGTGCCATCCGTGGGCTGGGGGTCCTGAGTTCTATAAGAAATCAGTCTGTGCCGGGCGATGGTGGCGCACGCCTTTAATCCCAGCACTCGGGAGGCAGAGGCAGGCGGATCTCTGTGAGTTCGAGACCAGCCTGGTCTACCGAGCTAGCTCCAGGACAGGCTCCAAAGCCACAGAGAAACCCTGTCTCAAAAAACCAAAAAAAAAAAAAAAAAAAAAAAAAAAAAAAGAAAACAGTCTGAGCAAGCCATGGAGAGCAAGCCAGGAAGCAGCACTCACCCACTCTTCTGCGTCAGCTCCTGCCTACAGGTCCCTGCCCTACTTGATTTCCTGTCCTGACTTCCTTTGATGTTGAACCGTGATGTGGAAAGCATAAGTCACCTTTCTTTTGTCGTGGGGTTTCATCCTAGCAATAGTAACAATGAGAGTTTCTGCCGAGGCTGAAGGGTGTGACCCGATAAGGACAGAGGTAGGAGTGGAGCCTGTGAGGTGCACACCAGCTGTTCTTAATTTCCCAAGAGGAGAGGAATGGGGAATGGAGTTCATGCAGGAACGTCTTTTCTCAGGGTCCTATGCGAGGAGCTGACTCCATTAAAGATGCCTGTTGTTGTTGCCTCCAAAGGTACTGGCATACGGGGGCGCTTTAAGAAAAGATAAGGTATTTATTTGGTCTGGGTCTTAATTTATTCATCTGTGAGATGAGATGATTAGATTTTGTTGCTAATATCTCATAGATCTTTAATTTTGTGATTTTTTTTTAAAGAACATAATTTAGGATCCCAAGGTGATAACTGCCTAGTTTGGGATGAAAGGATATTGCAAATGATGCAACCAACAAACACTTCAAAATGGTCCTTAGCATGTGTCAAATTGTGTGGTGCAAATTAGAGGGCCTGTGTAAGTGCAGAGAGGGAAACCAATGAGGCCGGGGAACTTTAGCTCTCTATTATTTTTCTTGCTACATTAGGCACTCAACGGAGCCTCTGAAACAATGATTTAATGAGAATGTATTTGGCTATAGAGACATAAAATGCATTTACTATGTGGAAGGGCTTTGCCCTTTGTCTCCTTAAGCACCCTTAATAACATCAGAGAGGTTAGCTTCAGTGTGAGAGAAAGGGAAGACCTCCATCAATGTAAGCATCTATCCCTTACTTAAATAATTATTAATCTATGAGGGCGCCATGCAGAACTTGCAGACGAGACCCTAGCATGGGTAGAATTCTAGAATGTTGGAGTAGGTTTGGGATTTTCAGGACGTTCATGCTTTTCTTTTTCTATAAAGAGCTAGGTAGTAAATTTTGAGCGCCTGAGGGCTATTAGATCACCTGAAACTATTCAACTATACTATTGTGCTACAAAGCAGCTTTAGATAATATATAGAAAACGGAATGCAAGGTGCATAACGAGAAAACTTGATACACAAAAGCAGAGGCAGGCCAGGTTTGGGCTGTGGGCTCTAGATGGGAGCAAACACACACTGACACTCATCTCTAAACAGGGGAAAGAGCCCTCAACAGAATCCCATCATACTGGCACCATGATCTCAGACTTCCATTGTCGTTGTGTGAGGGTCAGTGAGGGTTGAGCATCCTGAGCTATTCTGCATGGCAACTGAGGGGCAGTGAGGCCGGGCACCATCTTTGACAGCACTCCAACACCACTGGAAGAAAATGAGCAGACTGACCTAGGTTTGAAAAGAAAAGTGATTCATATTTCCATTTTATTTATTTATGCTTTGGTCTAATACATAGAATGCAATAATTAGTTCTCTGTTTAGGCAAGGCAAAGTGTCAAGTAGACTATGAAATCTGTTCACTGACAAAAGGCATAAATAAAAATTGGAAGTTTAGGAGCTAGAGAAATGACTCGGCAGTTAATGGCACTGCTGCTCTTCCAGAGGTCCTGAGTTCAATTCCCAGCAACCACATGGTGGCTTACAACCATCTGTAATGAGATCTGGTGCTCTCTTCTGGTCTGCAGGCATATATACAGACAGAACACTGTATACATAATAAATAAATCAATCTTTAAAAAAATTGAAAGTTTAGACATTTTAAACTTGGGTCTCTGTCTCCTTTGGGGGATTGTTCTCTTCCTTCCCTGGTTACGTCTAGTATCCGTGTCTCACACCTGCTTTCACTACACGCTTGTTTGTATCCTTAGAGCTCTTTAAGGCTGGAATTCCAGCCTATTTGTCTTATGTGAACTATAATACCTAGCTTGTGCCTCGTGTAGCATGCAAATGGAACTCAGTAGTCATTGACATTATGAGTCAGTCATTCAATCAGTAGATATTGAGGTTCACTCAGGTTGCTTGGGGTGTATTATGGGAGAACAAAGATGTTGTCAGATATTTTTCTTATACCCTCCAATTCCCAATAACCACTCAGAGGCTTCATATTATTTACAAATGCTCGGCCAATAGCTCAGGATTATTACTAACTAGCACTTACATTTGAAGTTAACCCATATTCCTTATTTACACTCTGCCACATGGTTGTACCTTTATTTGCATGGCACTTTCATCTCCCGATCCCTCTGCATCCAGCTGTACCCTTCTTCCTTCCCTCATCCTTAGTCTGGTTATCCTGCTTATACTTCCTGCCTGGCTACTGGTCAATCAGTGTTTTATTAAACCAATTTGAGTGACAAATCTTTACAGTGTATGAGAGGATTATCCCGCAGCTCAAAGGTGATTTTGAGAAGATCAGTGTAGAGTCCCTTGCAGGAGGCTGGTGGATCTGAGAGTCACTCAAAAGAAGGAAATGCGATGGAGAAGCTTGAAGATGAAGTGGTGAGAACTCCTGTCAAAGAGAGTGAAAGGTTGGGGCTTAGTTTTAAATGTCAACTTGACTCAATCTAGAACCTGGGAAAGGAGTCTCAAAGAGGGATTGCTTCGATTCGACTTGCTGGTGGCGATGTCTGTGGGAGATTATCTTGATTAATGGGAAGAAGTACAGTACAGTGATGTAAGTCAGGACCCTTCATGGCCCTTCGTATGGAAAGAGAGCTCAACCTTCTGGAGCTAAAAGGATTTTTTCTTTGCATTTTTTTACATTCTTTTTTTATTTTTATTGAGCTCTATATTTTTCTTTGCTTCCCTCCCTTCCCCTCCTCTAAGGTTCCTACGCTCCCAATTTACTCAGGAGATCTTGTCTTTTTCTACTTTCCATGTAGATTAGATCAATGTAAGTCTCTCTTGGTGTCCTCATTGTTGTTTACATTTTCTGATTGTGGTTTGTAGGCTGGCTTTCTTTGCTTTATGTTTAAAAACCACCTGAGTACATGTGATTATTGTCTTTCTGTGTTTGGGTTACCTCACTCAAAAGGATGTTTTCTAGCGCCATTCACTTTGCTGCAAAATATAAGATTTTTTTTTCTGCTGTGTAGTACTCCATTGTGTAAACGTACCACATTTTCCTTATTCATTCTTTGGTCAAGGGGCATTTAGGTTGTTTCCAGGTTCTGGCTATGACAAACAAAGCTGCTATGAACATAGTTGAGCACATGTCCTTGTGGCATAATTGAGCATCCTTTGGATATATACCCCAAAGTGGTATTGCTGGGTATTGAGGAAGGTTGTATCCTAATTTTCTGAGACATTACCACACCGACAATTTTACAATGGTAAAAACTCCAAAGGAGTTTTACCAGCTTGCATTCCCACCAGCAATGCAGAAGTGTACCCTTTTCCCCACAACCTCTCCAGCATAAGTTGTCATCAGTGTTTTTGATCTTGGCCATTCTGACAGGTGTAAGATGGAGTTGTTTTGATTTGCATTTTTCTGATAACTAAGGATGTTGAGCATTTCCTTAAGTGTCTTTCAGCCATTTTAGATTCCTCTGTTGAGAGTTCTCTGTTTAGGTCTGTACTCCATTTTTTACTGGATTATTTGTTCTTTTGATGACCAGTTTCTTGAGTTCTTTGTATATTTTGGAGATCAGATCTCTGCCTGATGTGGGGTTAGTGAAGATCTTTTCCCATTCTGCAGGCTGTTGTTTTGTCTTGTTGACTGTGTCCTTTGCTTTACAGGAGCTTTTCAGTTTACGGAGGTCCCACTTATTAATTGTTTCTCTTAGTGTCTGTGCTGCTGGGGTTATATTTAGGAAGTGGTTTCCCGTGCCAATCCATTCAAATGTACTTCCCACTTTCTCTTCCATAAGGTTCAGTGTGGCTGGCTTTATGTTGAGGACTTTGATCCATTTGGACTTGAGTTTTGTGCATGGTGATAGATATGGACCTATTTTCATTCTTCTACATGTTGATGTCCAGTTATGCCAGCACCATTTGTTAAATATGCTTTCTTTTTTCCATTTTATATTTTTTGCTTCTCTGTCAAAAATCAGGTATTCATAGGTGTGTAAATTAATATTTGGGTCTTTGATTAGGTTCAATTTGTCCTCCTGTCTGTTCTTATGCCAATACCAGGCTTTTTTCGGTACTGTAGCTCTGTAGTAGAGTTTGAAGTCATGGATTGTGATACCTCCAGAAGTTCTTTTATTGTACAGGATTGTTTTCACTATCCTGGGTTTTTTGCTTTTCCATATGAAGTTGAGTACCGTTCTTTCAAGGTCTGTGAAGAATTTTGCTGGGTATTTTTTTTTACATTCTTTACATTTTTCTTATATGATCTCATATGGTTTGGCCTCAGTTGACTTGTCTTATCATCTGGCTTTGAGTGAACCTTACTTTCTCCTATTTCCCCTCACAGGCTAGGGCTATGGGTTAATCCTCTTGTACAGTGTAAAGATTTTTCACTCAAATTGGTTGAATAAAACACTGATTGGCCAGTAGCTAGGCAGGAAGTATAGGTGGGGTGACCAAATTAAGGATGATGGGAAGAAGGGCAGAGTCAGGAGTTGCCAGTCAGATGCAGAGGGATTATCAGAGGCCTTGAGTACTTGCTTCAGCACCCCTAAGGGTCCAGCTAAGATTTGCTATAGCAAGTGAAAATTTGGCTAATTGGGTCTGAGGGTAAATGGAATAAATCAACTCACCGATATTACCTCTATATGTTATTTATTCCTTTTGGGAAAAAATAGCAAGAAGAGAAGAAGAAGGAAAAGGGGTGATATCCACCAGGTTTTTAGTTTTTACAGACATGGTTTAAAAACTCCATAGGCAAAACAATCATAATGTGCATATCAAAATCACAAAAAGGGCGGGTACAATCTGACAAAGCAGCACTCAAGGAGAAGGAGGTGATACCCCACACAGGAAAGAGCCAGCATTCCAGGGAAAATGCCTGACATTCCAAACCATTACATAAAGTTACTAAATGTCCCTGAACTTGAATTCACTCACACCCAGACCTGTCTGTCTGGTAAGGGCTGTGTCTTCCTAGGTGGTCCGTTAGCAGGTAATGTTGGGGGTAGTGACTCTATGTAAATTTGACTGTTAGAACAAAGAGTGAACGCCATCACTCTAAGGCCTCATGGTGTGGAGGAATGGAAATGTCATTCCATTGCCCATGTAGAAGTTACACTGCTGAGGTTTTTGGGGAATGCATCCCATTTTGAAGGGAAGAACCATGACTTCACAATGTTTTTACAGTTTTGACAGTGACTTTTCCAAAAGGCAAGTGTTCCCACAGCTCTGCTGAAATGGGTTCTCCATGTGCATGTGTATGTATACACTTCCCTTGAATTAGTCTGATAGATCTGTCAGCTGTACATTTACTGTATAATACTTGTGGGCTTCAACAAGGGAGCAGGAGATGAGTGTGTCATGCTAATATAGGTACCACCACGTGGCAGAGAGAAAATAAGGAATATGGGTTAACTTAAAATGCAAGAGCTAGTTATTAATAAGCCTGAGCTACTGATTAAGCACTTATAATTAATATGAGCCTCCGTGTGGTAATTTGGGAAGTAGCTGCTTGGTATTTGGTGTTTGGGAACAGGTGGTCAGGACAGAAAACATCTATTTACATATGTTACCCAACATGGGACTCCAGATGAAACATAAATCTAACTAATCTTATCAATAAAAACCTGATGGGTCAGCGAACTAGAGGAGCAGTCACAGTCCCTTTTTATCTTCTCCATTCCTTTGTCCCAAAGTGCCTAGATCCTTTTTCTGCCCTGACTTACCATTTCCTGTCTCCTTTCTGTTTAGACTTCCAGACCTCTGTGGTTAACTAGTGGTTAGCTCTGCCCTCTGACTTCAAGCAAGCTTTATTTGTCAGAACACAAATAAAATACCACACAACAGACAAGGGTACTTCTGCCTCAGGCTTCTTTGAATTGAAGTTGCTTTTCTGGAGTGTGCCCCCCTTTTCCCACCGCTTCATTTTTTATTCTATTACCTTGTTTTATTTTCTCCAACTGTTTCCCCTAGCTGAGATGGGGTCGTGAATGTCTTCATGGTCTGTCTTGTCCAATGCCTATCAGCAGTTTTTGTGTCTGGTAGTTGAAGCTGCCCGTTATATATCAGTCCTTTTCATATTGTGCTCATGTGTGTTCAGATGTACGTGTGCATGTGTGTGTGTGTATGTGTGTGTGTGTAGGCTAGAGGACAACTGCAGTTGTCTTTCCTTAGGTGTTGGCTTCCTTTTATTTGAGACAGTGTCTCTCACTGCCATGAAACTTGCCAAGTAGTCTGCTCTCGCAAGCCAGCAAGCTCAAGGGTTCTTTTCGTTGCCCAGGCTGTCAAGTATTGGACTGACAAGCATACATCACCATCCCCAGATTTTAAAATGTGGGTTCTGGGGATCAATCTCAGGTCTTCATGCTTTCAAGGAAAATGCTTTAATGGCTGTTTCTACAGCCTCAATATGCTTCTATTTTAGTGGATAAATTCAGATTAACACAGCAAAAATGCTAGTTTCAAGTGCCAGACACCAGAGAAATGTTGGTAGTCTGGAGAAAACTAGGGTTCAGGGAACAAATTCTGAGTGAGTCACTGAGGCCAAATGGTTCTGGAAAGTGCTCTACAGATAGCTCCATTTATCAGTATTTAGCAAATTGTAGTCATGGCCACAGGCTGGCAAAGCCTTTAATTCTATTAGGAAGTTCATAAAAACACCCCAGATTTATCATGGCAGTCAAGGGAAAAATGGATTGATTTCCTAAAGATCCAATTTAAAGTGAGCATTGGTGGAGGAAAACCCATAAGTGGATTCTGTATTCAAAATGGGACAACCCAAGACTATCTCAGAACACCAGTTCATGGGGCTAAGGGTCCTGGCTACACTGCCAAGGATTGTCTGCACTTTGAAGAGGTCTGGTAATTAATGAAAATAGACCTGCTACCTCTGGGTCCTCTGAACGATTACTACCTAATCCCAAAGTCCCTGAAAGTCCTGAACCTGTAGAGAACCTCAAATGTGAACATGTGACTGTTGTCCCTAGACCAAAAAGAACATAGATTTTTAAAATGGGAGATTGGATGAAATGACCCTGACCGGTCAGCATTTGAAGCTATTGATGTCGCATATCAAATTTTACTTTGGGGGCAGACAAATAGAGGTAGGCTTTTTGTACAGGTCATAGATCATAGATCATAGAGAAGCCTGTGCCACACAGTTGTGCTGAAACCTGGGTAGATAAACCAGATGTGGGGGTCTGATATATTAGTTGCTTCTACTGTGAGGTAAATAAGATTTGGAAATTTTGAAAAATTGAATAAGTCCCTTCCTGACTTTCTACCTAAATACAGTGGCGAGAGAGATAGAGTTCCTACCATTATGAAAGAAATGACAAGATCAATAGCAATATGATGATAATAGTAGTTATTGAAGAATTTCTGTTTGCAAAGCACTCTTCCAATTGAGATATGAACTATCTCATTTAATTCTAACAACACCAAGGTAGATACTATTACCACGGTTATTTTTCAGATGAAGAAATAAAGACAGGTTTTTGAATCCCAGTCCCACAGTGTAGTCTTTAGCTCCACAGTTTTAAAGATAACTACAATATAAGACAGTAAGGAAGAACTACTGCAGAAGTATTCTTAATCCACCTTCCCCAGACTGGCCCACTTTAGTAACCAGCACTTGCTTTCTTATGGAGAACACACTTTGAGATATGTCTAGAACCTGAGTGCTACAACTTGCTATTATCTAATATGTGTGTGTATTACTGTTGCCAGCGGGTGTGTTGTCTAAGGAGTGAACATAACCTCCTTTTGTAGAAATAAAATGCAAAGGCAGAAGCGCAAGTCTCCTTTAAGAAGAAAATCATTTTTAATTAAAGGGAAAACTAACAAACAATCTATTGGGTCTTCAATTAGTTTCAGTGTGCTATTAAATTGGATTTATGATCTAGTAAACCAAATAAAGGGCTTGGAAAGCTGACTAATCAATTGAGATGAAAGTTTTCTGAAAAAAAAAGATTAAAATTTGATTATGTGTTCTGATCTCTATCATAAAGGAGAATCCTCTTTCCTGGGTTGTTTTCTTCCATGCAATATAAAGAGAGACGGGCTGCCTTACTGTCAAACTGTCTTCTTATAAAACTAAACTGTGCTTCAAAAGCCCATTTTTAATCACTGCACAACATCATAAAACACGGCTGGGGTTCGTGACAGTCACAGGCTGTAAATTTTACTAACATTGATGGATTCAGGTATACTCCATCCTGCATTGAACTGTGAGGCAACAAAGAAGTGAACTAAGGAAATTGATTTGGTAGTAATCTAAATTTTTAAAAAGATCTTCTTATGTATGTATGTATGTATGCATGCCTGTGTCTGTGTGAACATATGTACTTCTATGTGTCTGAGTGTGTATAGGCCAGAATAAAGTACCAGATGTCCTCTATCGTTCTGTTCCTTTGAGGCAATGCCCCTCCTAAAACCCAGGCTTGTATTTCTCAGCTAGGCTGGAAGCCAGCAGACCCCAGCAATCTACTGACTCTGCTCCCCTGGAGCCTGGGTTACAGGGATGTGTGAGTGGGGTCCAGGATCTTCACGACTGTGCAGCAAATGCTCTTAATCATTGATCTATCTTTCTGGCCACTTGACCTGAATTTGTAACCCAAATCAGTAATAGCTAGGGCTGTATGATTTTTGTCCCCTTGTTATGATATTGAACATTAGATTCTAGAGGCCCAGAGCCCTTTGCTTCACTTGCCCCTTACTGAACAGTCAGTGTGGGTATGAGTTCTTTAGCACCATGACTGGTTTTCCTTATGGCTGTCAGAGAGTAGGCATCTGAAGCAAGACAGACTATCTTTTCCAAGTTAACTCAATCCTGAAAGTGCTGACTTGGAGCTTGCTTTGCTCGTTTAGTTGGTGGAATCTGTGAACTAAGTCTGGGGAAGACCCGTATTCTCTCAGCCATGAAGACTAGCTACAAGATGTTAAGAGGTCACTAAGGTTATGCCAAAGACATCCTTGATTAAAGAGTACACCATGAACCTCGTGTGGATGTACCCTAGCTAGGGGATAAAGCTGGTGACAACTGGTGAACATGCCATGAAAAATAAAATCCTCCATGTCTGAGAAGTTGATGTGCAAGACTTAGTTCTGTGAGTAGAGGCATTTTATTTTTCAAATAAGGTTCCAGGTAGAGAGGGAGCTTTATGGTGATGATAGAAGTACTGCAGGGGATAAAGTAGGGAGTCCTCAGTATTCTTGTAGCTGAGAAGGCAGAACCAGTCACCTGGGATGCTAAGAGTGGAACTTGTCATTTTCCAGTTAATAATCTTTGTTAGGTTAGAGCACTAAAAGAATTTAACAAGACAAAATAATCAATGCTTTGTATGAAAGCTCTGTAAAGTCGGTTGGACATAATTAGCTCTATGGGTTGGGGAGGAGGAGCCTGAGTTCACAGTGACAATGCTGGCATCTCAGCTACTCCTCTACCTCAGTGTTACACAGTGACCCGACGGCTCGGATTGTGCTGCATGTTTTCCCCTTTAGGGCCCATTTTACTCACACTAGGGATTTACGTCTCATTTCTCAACAGTGCTGCAAAGTTCAAGAACCCCATGTGATCAGGGTTGCTTGGTACTTAGGGTTTATCCTATGTGATCACGATGGGCCTGATGCTTAGGTTTACCCTGAGTACCTATGTTCTCAGCATGGGCTCAGTAGTTTGGGTCTCCATCTGGAGTGGTCAGGAGTGAAGGGTGTGTACCGTTAGGCGGTGGCATCCTTGCCAGACCGATTTCCTATAGTGATGGAAGTTCTTGCTGACCATGTTGTTATTCATGGTAACAATGTGGGTTAATTATTTATAACATTTTCCTCCCAAGTGGATATAATGGAACAAGAATCTCTATGCAAGGGCTAGATAAATGTTGTCCTTCTACCTTATGTAATGGAAGGCACTTTCGCCAGTTAAAGATAATTGCTATCATTAAATATTGATAGAGCATAGCTTTTTTTTTTATTTCTAGAAGGAAAAAAAGAAGGAGGCAACAACTCTGGAAATACAATCACTGTGTCACGCCCTGGACTTTTCATTCAGTGGGAACTGGGCTTCCAGGGGGAAGAAAACCACTTGGAAGGAAGATACCTGTTTACTTATTCATTTGTTTATTTATTTTTTAATAACAAATCTCCCAGGTGCCATTATCTAAGCTCTGAGAGAAAGAAGACATTTTTTTCCCCAAGCCAGAAGTGAAAAGAGAATGAGCAGAATGTAACTGCAAGTGTTCTCTGACCTTGGGCATCCTGCCCAGAAAAGAATGCAGAGGGATGTTAGCTTCTGCGGCAAGGAGGAAGCTAACTAGAAGAGAGCTGTAAAGGTCCTTGACATCTCTGTAGAGAAGGGAGTCTCAGACTAGAATGACTAAATCTGAAACAATAGCTCCATGGATAGATGAAAGCAAAGGGCTCTCCAGTGGGAGTCGCCCGGGACTCAGGCAGTCTGAAGAATGAAGAAGGCAGATCACCGGGTTCTTCCCCCTTTAGCTGTGACTGGCCCTGAGGAAGACACAGCCTGTGTCCTCTTCTTAACTTGAATGGTTTTGATTTTGATAAATATAATGCATGTATTCCCTCTTTGCAGAAAGGACTTGAAGAGGTTACTGGAGCATCAAGGGTGAGCTTGAAGGAAGGAAAACAACTTTAGGGAAGGCAATGTTAGGGCTCAAGTGGGAGCAAGCCAAGAGGGTTTGCCTGATTGCATTGGTGATGGTGTGGGTACAGGAAACTGTTGAAAACAAGATCTCTCTCTTTCTGTATATGTGTGTTTGTCTCTGTTTGTGTCTCTGTGTTTGTGTGTATGTCTGTGTTTGTGTGGGGGTAGTTAGTTGCAATCTCTCTCTCTCTTGTTTTTCCTTTTTTAAAAAATAGGTTTTTGGGACAGATTTCTCTGTATATCTCTGGGTGTCCTGGATCTTGCTCCTCAGATCAGGCTGGCCTTGAACTCAGAGATCCACCTGCCTCTGCCTCTTGAGTGCTGGGATGAAAGGTGTGTACAACCACCACCCAGCTATAGCTGCCCTCTCTTACTACTAGGTAAGTCTGCAGTGCCTGTCTACAGCCACAGGTTTGAAGGCTGTGTTGCATTTACAGGGAAGCTATTGTCTTTGTCAGCCAGATGCTGGGGTCCCCATGTGGTTGTGCATGCTGTGGAGGTAGAAGTTGCTTTTCTAGCATGCTGAACTGTGCAGGTGTGTTTCCTCTCTGTGGGCTCAGCACAGCTCGAGGTTCAGGACTCTCTCGTCATTGGCTTTTTAAGGGTACTATGGGAATTTTGGGGTCACTCTCTTCCCACTCTCAGTGTTTTTTCAGGGATACCCTGTCAAGATGAGGCTCAGCAGAAGAAAGAAAATTTTATGCTTGTTAAAAAAAGTATTTTAAATGAATCAAATATCTTAGAAATGGAGGACAGAAAAGGCAAACAACACTGTGGGTAGAGTCATGGTATCTCCACATCTCTTATACTGATGTTCTAAGAAATGAAATTTAAAAAATTATTTACTAATTATTAGTGTGTGTGTGTGTGTGTGTGTGTGTGTGTGTGTGTGTGTGTGTGTGTGTGTGTGCGTGCACTGCAGGATGAGTGTTGAGGGCAGACAAGAACTTTGTGGAGTTCTCTCCTCCACCTTTTCTAGGTTCTGGGCATTGGACTGTTGCTATCTGGCTTACATAGCAAACACTTTTTCCCTTGACTATCTTGCCAATTCCCCCCAGTTTTTTTGTTTCTCAAAACTGATGTGATCTTTCTTACTGACCACAACTGCTGGAAGGGGAGCAAGACATGGGAACTAGTTCCAAACTAATCTTAAACTTGTTAATTCGTGCTTTCCTGGATACGTTGGGATTTAAATAGTTTATCAGATGACACGTTCCTTGGGGAAAATGCTCAGTTTTCTAGTTTCTACTCTTCTGTCCCTGTCTTCTAAGGTGGCACCAGCATAGACCGGGCCATGGAGCACGTGTGATCTCATGTCAGCAGGGGAGATACAGAGATTTAGGTCCTCACTGATGCTCATGTTACAGTGGCTGCTCCATTCTCTGAGGTGATGCTGGAGATGGTCTTCCCTGCCCATCAGACACCCAACACCGAGTTCATGTTACTGCCCTGGACTGTGAGACCCTTAAATACTGTACCTCTGCATCTTCATATGGTCCTCTGAAGGCTCTCCTACTTAAACCCATCCTGCTCTGAGTCTCTTCTCTAGATCCCAGGAGCCACCATTTCCCCTCCCTTGTCCAGGTCTCTTAGGGCTCTGCATTTGAGGTTGCAATTCACCGTGTCCAGATAGTTCTCTGTGCTCAGCATAATACAGTGGACTCTCTGCAGCAGGACTCCCTCCAAACCCTTGTGGACAGTGTCTCTAGGCCTGAATGCTTACACGGAAGTTGTCCCTGAGCCTGGAGGCCTGACTAAAGTGTGACCTTTGGACATAGTTCCCTGCAAATGTTCTCTGCTTGTTGTCCATGTGATAATTAGGAATTGTGTTCTAGTTGTATGGTAGGACTGTGCCCCCAAATGCAGATTAGGTAATGCCCCAGCTGCCGCCCCCATCCTATAAATTCCCATCACGCTGACATGGAGCTGAGCTGTAACACTGAGACAGCCTCCCGGAAGGCCATTTCCATCATACTCATAGGCCGCACAAAGTCTCTTCATGCTGCCGCTACCCCCTTTGTCCTCTCAGACTGGCGGCCCATGGACAGTGAGGAAAAGGGAGGACCCACAGAGGTCTTGGGAAGTCAGGAGTCCTGTCTGGATGTCACACTTTCCTTGACATATTACCTAGGATGAGGCCCCACTGTGGTCCTCCTGTGACCCAGGAGGGCCCCCAGGTGATGAGCAGTCAGCACTCATTCACACCCTCCTGCCATTCCTGCTCTTGCATCTAGATATTTCTGTCACACCTTCCCAGGGTTCCACTTCTGAGAGGATGAATGAGTCACCTTGATTTAACCTCTCTTCCCCATGTCTCAGAGATCTGAAGGGAGACATTCCAGTTCTCTTCTTGTCGGGTAGGGGTGTCTTCAATACCACTCTTCTTTGTCCTGAGGTGATATTTTATTTCCCGTTTTCCTTATACCACAATGATTGGGCAGTTACAGGGGAGCCCTAATCACGTGAATGATTATGGTGATATTTTGTTTGTGATCTAACAAATATAGCTTGCATGAAGATCAGAGTACAGAGAGCTAAGCCACTATAGTTTCTGTGTGATTATTTCGGGGCCGAGCATCTAGAAAGACCAAGCAGTCTTCCTACAACACACTGTGGATGCTTCCCTGGCAGGGACATAGGTTTCTGGTTTTGATGTTCATGGTTTTCATGTTTAAATCATAAGCATTAAACAGCACTTGTCCACCATCCCTCTTCAGTAACTGTTACAAGAGAGTGTCTCAAACACTGCTTGGCCCATTAGCTCTAACTTCTTATTGGCTAACTCATATATCAATTTAACTCATCTCCATTAATCTTTGCATCACCACGAGATCGTGGCCTACTAGCAAAGTTTCAGCACATGGCTTCTCTCTGTCTCCTCCTTCTTTCTCCCAGCATTCAGTTTAGTTTTCCCCACCTAACTCTGTTCTCATATAGCTCTGCTATAGGCCCAAAGCAGTTCCTTTATTTATCAATGGTAATCACAGCATACAGAGGGAAATCCCACATCAACAGTGTTTGTGCTAGAAGTTACTATCAACATTCTTTGTCTTCAGAACTCGAAAGACTGAAATGGTCCGGGAAAACATATACAATTTGCCTGGGAAGGTTCATGTTCAACTTCAGCGCATTTCCAGGAAGTCGCAGCAAGCTCATGGTGCTCTGTGGGTGCCAAATCAAACCAGCGCCTGAGCGCACAGAATGGGGGCAGGCCCCTGTCCTCTGTGCAAAGAAACACCACTATGATGATGAAAGTGTAGCTGGGAGGAATGGGAACAAAGGAGACACTACACAAGCTTTGCCTGTCTTGTGATCAGCAGCTGTTGGATACACCCATGGATTGGAGCCCACATTCTATTGAGAAGGATTTTTGGGTTTTATGGATTGAGCTGCCTTGTATTTGTGTTGAATCCTAGTCATAATATTTCATTTTATGGGGAAGATACAGTGAAGGCTCATGGAAAAGAGCGTGTGCTTTATTTTAAGAGTGTGGTAAAGACCAGGGACTCTATTCTGATTAAAGATGGATGGAAAGATCTCCAGGCAGCGATCCTTGTCAACAGAGAAGCCCCTGAGAACTTAACCTTGATGTTAAGTGTGGGAGGTAACAGGAAAATGCAAAATAGGACCCTACCTTTGAGGCTCAGGGAGGCTATTTTAGTTTGGGTGCTAGAAGGTGCTTCCATGGAAAGGAATCTCATGACACTCAGTACGAGCTGGCAGAAATTACACAGATCTGAAACCCTGATTGTAGAGGATGGAGAGCAGAGAGTAGATGAGACGGCTGCATGTGTAACTGTTTGTTAATGAGCTCACATAGGGCACATTAAAGATGCAGATGTGGACCTCAACAGCTACGACCCATGAGCGGCACCTGTGTGGCTCTGGAATGTTTTCTAAGCGTTTTCATATACCTCATTTTTCCTGATGTTTTTCCCTATTTATTCTTGGATGCAGCTATCAGGTGACTGTCCCAGCGTTGTGTAGATATCATATTATAGACTGCTCACCACCGTTCCGCACTGTGTACCCAGCATTAGGGCAGAGCCTCACAGAGAGAGACACTCACATTCTTTAAATCAACTCACAACAACAGCAACGACAAACAACAACAATGCTAACAACAACAACAACAACAACAACAACAACAACAACAACAACAACAACAACAACAACAGATTTACTGTCCCAGCTGGGTCCTGAGGATCAGGAGCCAGGGACTGCCATGTTCCATGACATTCCAGTTGTCTCTTTCAGAGATAATATACAAGAGCAAGTGAGTGTGGTGTAATTATTTGTTGAACCCATGTATCACAGAATTCAGAGGAATTTTATAGCTATTATGGATTCTCCTTCAACTTGGGCAGATTCTTCACTGAAAAGTTAGTTTCATTTTATTTTGTTTTTGTTTTTTTCTTCCCTCTTAGATCTAATGTAGTCCAGGCTGGCCCCTGCTTTCACCTTTCCAAGTGTCGGGATCACAGACATGCACCCTATACCTGACTCACTGGTAATCCTCAGACATTTCCAGTAATAGAGATTTCCTTGCCTTGCCTAGGATATCGGGTTCTCTATGGGAACAGAACAGATAGAATACATTTATATCACAAGGGGATTTATTAAATTGGATTACACGATGCAGTCTGGATAGCCCAACCATACAGAGAGGCTGAGAACCTGGTAGTAACTCAGTACACAAGGATGGATGTCTTTTAAATCCCAATCTATGTTTCAAGTGTGGAGGAGTTTAGGAGAGCCACAGGTAGTCCACACTGCAAGCCAGGAGCTAAGACCTAAATACCAAGTGACAAGTACTTGAACTTGCCGGCTGTAGAGTGCAAGCAAGCAAGACCCCAAGCAAAAAGCTTCCTTCTGTGGTCTCCTCCATCAGGGCTGCTACCAGAAGGAGCTGCTCACATGTAGGGTGGTGGATTCTCACATTTTGAGTCATCTGATCAAGGAAATCCCTGAGAGGAGTGCCCAGAAGCAGCTTGACAGTTAATTCCAGATGTGATCAAGTTGAGACATAAGACTAACCATCCCAACTATGCAGAGGCAACTATGAAAACCCTCCAAAGTTGACCATTATATACACTCCTTTTATTGGTAGAATTATGGCAGATTGCTTGGGTACAATTATGAATCATATATTCTCCTGTTTCAGGACATTTCTGTTCATAACTTATTCCTATGAGATGTTTTTTTGTTTTTGGTTTGTTGTCGCTTGGTAAGGCAATGCTTTCAATATGTCAGGATAGCCACAGATGCAGCGAGATTAGAACATATCATTTTTAAAGAGTGTGACAGATTTCCAGTTTTTATTTATTTAAAAATATTTATTTTACTTTATACACACAGTTTTGCCTGTGTGTATGTCTGTGTATGATGTGTGCTCCTGGTACCCACAGAGACCAGAAGAAGATGTTGGAACTCCTAGAACTGAAGTTACAGACGGTTGTGTGTTGCTGCGTGGATTCTAAGAATAGAACATGGGTCCTCTGGAAGAGTTCCCAATTCTCCTCACCAGTGGGCCATCTCTCCAGCCCCAAGGCTTATTTTATTCATGCGTGTGTGTCTGTGTCAGTGTATGACAAGCATGTGTGGATCCTTGAGGTGGCCAGGAGAGGGTGCCAGGGTGACATGGGATTGTGAGCCACCTCTCGTGGGTCCTCTGAAGAGCAACAAGCAATCTTAACCACTAAGGCACCGCTCCAGCCTCAGAACATGTGGCTTTAAACCAAGTTTTCTGTCTCACTTCTCTTCCTGCGAGTTGCTTGCATCAATAAGTGTATTGATTTTACCTGACCACTGAACCTTATGAATGATGGTTTTACCACAGGCATTTTTATTTTCACTATTGAGCTTTTTATGAGAATGATATTTTTAGAAAGTTTATTTAATGTAATAATTAGAAAGTTTATAAATTATTAACTCAATAAATCATTAATAATTTAACAGATTATTAGAATAATTGTGTGTGTGTGTACACACATATGCATGATTATATGTTGCTACCTGTGCAGCCCAGAAGAGCATATCAGATCCTCTTGCAGGAGCTGGAGTTACTGTTACAAGCTGGTCTGGGTTCTGGGAGCCACACTCAGGTTCTTACAATAGAGCAGCAAGTTCCCTTAACCGCTGAGCCACCTTTCCAGCCCTGATAGAGATATTTGAAACATTCTGCTGGAAACTTCTGAGAGGACAATGGAGTAAGACTGACTTTTTTGAAGCCTTACATTTTGCCCATGGAGTCAATCTCTACAACTTCCCGTCACTTTGAGCATGCGCACGAGAACTCCGACAACTCAAGCATGAGGAACACACCGAGAGAACAGCTACCTGATGGAAGTCAGAGACTACGCCTTCTAGAATGAGGGCTCACGCTCTCTATAGCCGCACAAGGAACCCTCAGCTTTGGATCCAGACTTCTTCAAATAATGAGTTCCGAAAAAGGTGTTTCTCCAGAGAGCAGGCTCAGGCCGCTGTGTGGCCAATGCTCTCACCAGAGCCCTCATGGAGGAGGGGGAATCTTAAACGTTTTTGAGAAATAGAAATTCAATACTTGATATTTTATTAATAAGCACTTTCAAAAGATCATTGCAGCCTCAGGGTTTATTACAAAATGAAATCATTACCGAATAATAAAACATCGCATTATAAAAGACAAAACTATTTTGATATGGGTTTCACAGGCTACATTTTGTGATATAACATGGAAACTGTTGGTACTCTGTTTTGATATGTAATACAGCCTCCACAGTTTGCCTCTCACAGGTTAAGGGGAGAACAGGACTGCTGTGGGTACTGCTAAGCAGCTCACCGCTCATTCAACTGACTCTTCACCAAGTTGCCAAGAGAGGGAGTGTTGAGGTCCAGCCTCAATGGCAGGATTCACATGTTCCAGGGTAGGAGTGTGAGGATTAGAATTATTAAGCAAAAGGAACAGAGATATGAGAGAAATAAAAGACAGAAACACACAACAGCACTGGGAGGGAAATTCAGTGAATACTGAAATTGCCCACATTTATAACGTGATATAGGGAATAAACCGAGCATCCTCAGTCAGGCACTCTGTAGTTTGGACAGGACATGTAACGACCACACCCTTAGACCAAGTATCCGGCAGGTGGCCACTCTCCGGAACCTCCTGCCAATCTCCGTGAAGGAGCAGGAATAGACTTGAATTCTCGCACCTTTTGTCAAGGTGCAGCAGATCCACCTCCATACTCAAAACACTAATTAACCACATCCTAGGTCAGGATCTCTTGTTTGTAGCCACACCTGTTGTCCACAACTTTGAGAGAGCAAGAATGAGCTCAAACTCTGTGACCTTTAGTCAAGGGGGAACGGACTCACAGTCTCCCCCCGTTGGGCAAGTTGTTACACTGCACGTAGCTTATTTTGGGGCAAATATAAGCACCGGTATGTTTTTCTTGGAAATAAGTTATTCATCCTATTGCCTCTGCAGAGGGTTAGAAAAAGAAATGAAATGTTTGTCATCTTTCAGTTTAAACCATGTGTTAAAGTTTGATAGCTCATTGTGTGTGCGTCTCTCACGGGGCTAAGTGAGAATTATGGCAGGAGTTGCGAGCACAAAGTGGCGTCTTATCAAACCCATCTTGACTTAACAGAATCTGTGTGTAATTTGTGCAGCCCATATACTCAGTGTGGGGCCATCCACTGGAGTACGGCTGACCTCCTAGCACCCACGCCATAAAGAAAACTGACATCCCCTCCCCCCAGAGCTATCAACTGTCCATAGATTCCAGGGAGGAGTGTGTGTGTGTGTGGGGGGGGCTTCCTCCAGCCGTGCTAGAACATTGACTGCCTTGATTTTCTTCCAGTCTGGTGCAGGCAGCCACAGCTGCTGAGTCCGTGAGTGTTGCAGTCCTGTCAGGGCAGAAGACACTGTTTCCTCTATAACATCAGCTTTTTACGATTTTTCTACCCAATAAAGACACTTTCAGATGAACGAAAAACCCGGCACTGAGTGAGCACCTTAATCTGGTCCTCTCCTGACGCAGGAGTCATGTTCACTGCATCCCAGAGAGGCTACGGCTTGTCTTCAGGCTTGAAGCTTCCCTCTTGGCTTCCGGCTGAGCTCTTCTTTCAGCTGAGCACTCTTAGCCCCTTCCTCAGTTCACAGTGTGAGGGGGGGGGCTGCACTGTCCCTTTCTGGGTGCAGTGAAGGGCTCTCCGGGGCCTTTGGTTGGACTTTAGAAGTGAGGAACCCTTCAACCAGCTGTTTATGCCCACGTGTCTCCGCCATTGCACAGGAATGGTGCAAGTGAGATTTATAGGAAAGGGATCTCCCTGGAGCGCAGACATGAGTCTACCGGCTCATTCTCTCCTTCTCTGTACAATCTTCTCCACCTGCCGCCATGCTATTCTGGAAGTTCTGTATTTCTGGTCCTGTTCCATGCTATCTTTAAGTCACCAAAGATAATGTTGAGTCTCGTCTTTCATCTCTTCATAGTTGTCTGTCTTGTTTCTGTTCTTCAAACCTACAGCCTATGTGTGCTTAGCATCTCCTATGGTTGTTATAAAACATGTTTACATAGTGTATCACCATAAACCAAACAGCACTTTCTAATAGTTCAGAAAGGAGATAGCTGCCATTTTGGGCACAGAGTCGAAATTAGTCTTTAGCTTTTATCCATAGGTTATTTCTGCAAAATATGTTATTTGGTCTTTGATTTAGTTGCCTTGTGAAATGATCAGCTATGAAGGACACATTGCCCAGTCTGCTGCAGAGATGACTCCCCCCCCCCCCCAACATCTACTTTTCCTTCGTGTGTTCAGTACATTTGCCCACACTGATCCAACAGGGGGTGAAAACCTGGTAGGACATTCCCATGGTGGCCTCATGCCCATGAGTATATGGGCAGTGCAAACTGGACTCCGAGGGGCAGAGAATGAGGACCAGAGAGAGTCAGGAGGGAGTCGAAAGAATTAGGGGAGAAGCTGGGGGCGGATATGAACAAAATCCGCGGTACCAGATCTGAAACACTTCACGAATTCATAAACGTATTACATTAAAGATAATTGGTGGAGGAGATGAAGATGTGTCCAATACCGGACAGCTGTTTTGCAGCTGTACACAAGGATGAGGGTAGTGTCATTTATCTTAGACCACTGCAAGCACAGTGCAGGGCTTAGATTTGCCAAGAGACCTCTAGAGCGTGATTGCTGCTCAGACTCCACAGCCATGTGGTTCCAGTTCCTTTCTTTTACAGAAGAGAGAATCAGAAGTTGACTCTGCCCATCTCAGTGTCTTCTCATTTGTAGATACTTGGCATAGTACAGGCTGGGTGCAGAGGAGGAAAGAGCAGGTCTGGGGGGAGAGCATTGGCCTCGGAGGCAGAAGGGTTTGTGGTTTGGCAGCAGCCCTGCCATCCGGTATCTGTGATTTTTAGGGTACCAGTTTCCCTTTAAGCATCAGCATCCTCACCTATAGATGATCAAAGCTGAGGTCTTTTCGGCCAGCAAAGGGTGACTTCTGCCTAGCATTTCCTCAGACCTTACTCTGTGCTTCAACCTATACGGAATGCATGATTATGTGACGAGCCTGGAGGAAATTCTGATGGTGAAGCTAGACGACAGTTAAGTGGCCTGCTCAAGGCCATAGGACGAAGAAGTGTAAGTCTGAGACCTGCATCCGAAGCACGCTCAAGAGATGGAAGACGAGCGTGTGTGAGTCTCTGTGTGCACCCGTGCATTCTCAGCCGCACACAAATCAAGCATTCTCGGAATCAAAACGCTAATGAGGGAGCCCAATGGTAAAGAGTCATAAAAGCAGATATTAGATATGGATTTTAGATAAGCTTATTGACTGCTGATGCCAATTAAAGTTTTTTTGTGCAAACTGAAAAAAATGGGAGCATTTTCTCATTGAGGAACTGGGGGAGCACGCTGCCTGGCTCTTGATGCACAGCTCTCACAGTGCTTAGCAATCACTCCGGCTCCATGAGCTGCCTTTGTTCAGTGTTACTTACAATCACACTTCCCTGATTGCCTGCCCGAGTTAAAATATTTTTCTCCACTCTCATAAAAAAAGAAGCTAAAAATAATAAGCAATATTATAATAGGCAATTCATAATCAGAGAATTGATTTAAGATCTATTATGACAGGCAAGCAAAAGTGAAATTTTAATGAAGGCTTTCAAGCAATGCTCTGCCTCTCGGGTTCCTCAGGAGCCCAACAGATTGTCATTTCTAAAAGGCCTTCTATTTTGAGCTGTCACCGCGCTGGGTGCAATGCTGTCGTCTTCCCTTGAGGTGGTGGCTCAGAGCTGGTACCTGTGGTCTCCCGTCTCCCGAGGAAAACCTTGAGAGCAGAACTTCTTGGAGTGGATGACCCTTTCAAAATAAGAATACTCAAAATTCTTCTATATCTTGGAGTAGTTTACATAGACTAAAATGCATAGATCTTAACGCCAGAGAGTCTGACGAACGCAGCACCTATAGCATCATTATCCAGTCAGATGCAGAACACTGTTGTCATTCCTAAGTGCGCAGTCACATCTCCCAACAGAAGACAACCACTTTACTTAAGATTTTCTTCTTGCCTCTTTTCCAACATCCCTTAAATGAAATAATATGATAGTTGCATTTGGATGTGCTCTTCTCTGGCCAGCATTCTGCTTTGAGATTTATCTATGCCATTGCCTGTCTTTTCCTTTTAGTTGCTTGGTACAAAGCGTTTGCTGTTGTGGGAATGTAACCACAGTTTGTCCATTCACCGATCTGTTGGCGGACATTTGGATTGCTTCCAGCTTTGACTGTTATAAATAGAAGAGCTATGAATATTCATGTACAAATGTTTTTGCAGACATACGTGTCCAGTTCGCTTGGGCATAAACCAAGAAGTGAAAGAACCACACCATGGTGCATGAATGTCCTAAGTATCCTGATCACAAAAAACCCACAAGATTGTTCAAAAAATTTGCTAATGTTTCACTGGTTACATACGAAATCTTGAGCCAGGATGATCTTGATATCCAGAACCTGGTTTAGTTTTGTAGAGCTTGGCTGTGAATCCCTCGTTTCCTGGAGGACATTCATTTAGCTAGATAGCTGGTTACTTGCAGACTACCTCATTGTTAATGAATTTATCACTCTATGGACAGTGCTAGGTATCTATGTCCGGAGTGCTGGTGGCGAAAGAGACATGATTTTATAAAACAGAGCAGCCAAATGAGGAGACAGACATGTGAGCAGTTCCAGCATCAACGAACAGATGCACTCGTATGCCCGAGAAGCCATAGAGAGAGTTTACAGCCACCTGGAGTGTGAGGCAAGGTCTCCTAGAGGAGATAATGCAAGTAGAACCTTGAGGACCCGTAGGGGCTCAGCTGGTAGGGCTCTGGGTGAAACCTTCTGCCTTTGCTCTCCTAACTGAGACACAGATGTGAATCCTGAGGCTCAGGCAGAAGAGGTGCCAAAGAGGGGGAAACGTGGGAGAAAGCATATAATGTTCTTATTGTGCACCAGTGCGTAGCTTTACCAGAGGACAAGTGATTAGGTTAGCAGCGAGAAGAAATGGCAAACTGGTTTCCAAAGTAACATCTCAACTTTTGGTGAGACCTTCAGGGCCTCTGTAGCCTGGGGAGGCCAGCTAGCAAGTGCCGCTGTTCCTCCCTTGAGGTGCTGCCTGGGATCTCAGGGCACTGGAACTTGTCTGTTAGTAACAGAATTTCTAGTCCCTGGTTTGGTAGTTGAAGAAACTGAGTGATTTGCTCAGTGTGATCTGCAGAGTGGGGGCTGGTGTGTGTGTCCCTGGACTGACAGTGACTGTCATTTGGAGTCTGGTGACTCTGGAGGAGGCAGGGACTGGATGCATCTGAACAGAGGCTCAGCAGATGGCAGCAGCAACAGACTGCTTTCATCTTTATTGTCTCAGTGCAGGCCAGGCTTAGCTTTGGGGGACCAGACTCTTCTTTTTTGTCTGGCTTGCGTCTTTTATTTTCAGATGACAAACCTCTCCCTGGAGTCCTACACTAATGTGGTTACAGATGCCATGACTCTTCCCAAATCATGGTTCCGTCTCCTGTGGTGGAGCTTCTGGGAACCCTGGTTTCCCTGGGAGTGGATGTGGCCTGAGATTCTTCCCCGAGCTCACATTCTGGGGAGCAGCAGCACTGGGGAAAAGACCCTCCAGACTCTAGAGCTGTGATCCAGGCAGTCGGAGAGACATACAGAGACGGGGGTGAGTCTGTGCATGTGTCTGCCCAAGCCTTCAGCACACATCCGACACAGGCCTGGTTTGATTTCTTTATTTCAACTCTAAATCCCCTCTCATTTCTCCCTTTATTTTATTTCAATACAGTGGGATTTATGCTTGAATGGGCTTTTAACAAAATAGCAAAAGACACAAACAGCAACAACACTATAGGGGATCAAAATATGAGCGAGAGAGAAACTTCTTTGTTCAGCTCCAGGTGGCTTGTCAGGGATGCAGGGTTCTTTCCTCTTTTTGTTCAACCACACGAGACCACTTACTATGACTTGGAGCTTCAATGGCCCTTGAGTTTCACATGCGGAAGGCTTGGTTCTCATGCAAAGTGTTCAGAGAGATGTGGGCCTTTGGGTGGTTATTGCATTGTGAAGACTCCGACCTCGTGAGCAGATTACTATGTTTGGGGTTTGTTCTTGTATGATATTGGGGGAGAGACTATTATAGAAGTAAGATTTTTTTTTCCTGGTCACCATAATAGGAACAACTTTTCTCCAACCTGTGCTCCCAACATAATTTTCTGACTTACAACAGGTCCAAGACAGTGGGGCAAAGCCTTGAAATTATGATCCAGAATAAATTTTTTCTCTTTAGTTCCTCATCTCAGGTATTTTGTTGCAGTGACGGGTAACTGACAGACACAGGGCATCCTTGTGGCCAAGATGGAAGCCTGTTTGCAGGAGGAAGGGGCAGAAAAGCACAAAGGATGACGTCGCGTGCTCTCTGAAGGACTGGGGATGAAAACCTCACCTGGCCATCCATGCTGCCGCGTCCCACCATAGCATGTGCATCCGCCTATGTGCCGACATGTCACTTACGTGAGTTTGGGTAACATCTTTCCTCCAGGTCTCAAAGGATGTAGCTAGAAATCCAGGAACTTTGCTGCAGTCTGCTACCTGCCTGATATTTCTTTCTTTCTCAGTGACTCAGGCAGATGAACATTGTCAACTTCTTAATTTTACCATTAAATAACATTAGAAAGACCACCCAAGGAGAGGCAACAGAACCTGACCATAGACTCCAATAAACTCAGTGTCTGTCCTGCTGGGCACAAGGTCCCTAATGATCAGCAGCTGCTTCGGTGAATGTTTGACACCTTCACTTTTGCCACCTCACACGCTGAAAAGCAGCTCTGTTTCTTTCTTTGGGTTTTTTCCAGGCCTCTTTTTGGTTCCTTGGGTCCCAGCGTCAACTACTGCTGGTCCTTTCTTTCTCCTTGTGCAGGGTGATTTCAACCATATGACAAGATCATTTCTCTCCCAGAGAGGAGAGTCTGCTTAAATATTTGAACTGCTCTGATCTGCATTGCCTTCCAAAGTGAATTTAGTCAGTGGTGTGTGAAGGGCAACAGATATGACCAATTCTCAATAATCGGATGGGCCTGTCATTTTGGTCTTGTTAGTCAATTCAGTGTGGTAAAATTAAATAAGGAGAGAGGGGCCATTCAGTTCAATGGCTTCTCTCCCTTCCTTTCCCTTCTGCGCCTGGAGACTGAGAGTTTCTTTTGTTCTGTGTGAGGGAGCTGGTGTACAGAGGATTAATAGTCTTTCTTTTCTGTGGAGCCAAGGGTTATGTGGTTATAAGAAAAGTGAAAAGGTTAATGCAGGTGGTCAGATTATTGGATTAGCTGATGACTAACTTGTGCAGATCCGGCCCTCGAGGTAGCAGGTTGCACTTGAGTATCACGGGAATGACACTATCTTTATTTTGCTCTTATAAAAATCACCTTTCCCTGTACCTGCTAAAGTACCACAGACAGCAAATTAAATACCAATTTCCAGCAATTCGAATGTGCTGTTTTCCACTTACCCACCTTCCCGGAGTCATTTGCGTGGCTATGATCTGGCTGACAGGCCTGCGAGTCTACAAGCATTTAAAGGAACACTTTCCACAGTTACCACAGTTTTCTCACCGCCCAGCTTCCTTCCAAGGAAAACACAGTTCAGAGTGTTTTCAACAGAAGAGAAGAGAACTCCACAAATGGTAACTATTTCTTAAATCCAGGTTTATTTGCTTGTTTTTTTTTTCCCCTCTTTGCCTTTCCAGATAGTTTGCAAAGAACTGTGCAGGAAAACTATTTCCCATAGCCTCAGCCACTGCTTTACCCAAAGGAGAGATGGGGAGGGGAGAGGTCAGGGTCCGTGCCTGACGATGATGCCTGTGATGTCTGAGACCGAGGAGATGATACTTGGCTCTTCCACATACCTGCCTGTGATTCACCTGCTGGGCTGCTGGTTGCATCACGTGAGAGGCGGTCTCACTGGACTCCTGCGTGGGCTGTAGAGTTCAGGGCTTAGATCTTGACCCAGACGCTCATAAACTGTGTGTGACCTTGAGTAGGCCACTTACTAGTCTGAGTCCTAGTTTAATTACCTAAGAGGGATCATGGGGCGATTAAAGAGGGGAGGAAGGGAGAAGGTATTGTACTGCGCAGAGTGTGACGTGAGAGCTTAGGAGAAGGTAGCTTTTAACTATTATTGTAGCTAAGTCTTGGAGGAAGAGGGTCTAAAATCTTAGCGAGAAAAGGGGGCTGTCCTAGTCTGCCTTTCTGTTGCTGTGTTGTCATGGTGACCAAAAGCAATGGGAAGGGCTTATTTTCACCAAACCGCTTACAGCGCACAGTCTGTCCTGAAGGGAAGTCAGGGCACGGACCTGGAGGCAGGAGCAGGATTGGAACCATTGAGGAAGGCCGCATACTAGCTAGCTTTCCGTGGTTTGATCAACCTGCTTTCTACAACCAAGCCCCACAGTGGGCGGGGCAGGGGGCGGGGCGGGGCCTCCCCTCCCCATCCAGTGTTAATCAAGAAGATACCGCGCAGACTTGCGCCTGGGTCACTGGGATGGAGGCGTTCCTCAGCTGTGTGCCCTTTTCCAGTTTGTGTCGTGTTAACCAAACTGACCAGTACAGGGGGTTAGGTGCTCATTTATCCCCCATTATACAATCTCCTCTGGGTGCAAAGTAAATCAAAACAAAGCAAACTCATTGCTGAAATAATGCCCTTCTAAGTCACCAGTTTGCTAGAATTAATTTACTCTTCAAACGGTCGTTTTTCTGCAGTTTTACTCATAGACAAGGTCTACGTTAAACTGGATCCAAATCTAAACCAACCACGACCGTTGCTGCTAATTTATCCTTCGTTTTGTACAGTATGCTCCTAACTCCTGCGAGGCAGGAGCACGATTCCATGGACAGACCGTCTCTGCAGCCGCAGCGAGCACTGTGCTTTGCATAATGGATCGCGTCAACTAGTATTTATTGCGCTTTATATGCACAGCAGCGTGATAAACTCAGAAAGGAATTTGAAGTAATGCTTTAAAAACCTGTCTTAAATAAATGAGTGGTTTTTTATTTTAACCCAGTTCAAATAATTACTCAACACGGGAAGTAAATCTCTTTGATAGAACATAACATGAAAAGTGATGGTGAAGAATTGAGCTCCGTCAGACGGTGTGTGTGTGTGTGTGTGTGAGCGCTGGCCTCCTCTGCCCTTTGCTTCCCTGGCTACCCAGCATGCCGTGGGGCGCTACTACTCCTGCCCCAGAACAAACATAATCTTTTAGGGAAGCTGTCATGTAAGTCTCACTGCTTCTTGTGAATTGCTGGTCATTTGAGGGCAGACATTAAGGGCAAAATTAGGGTGCTTATAAATGTTAACTCATGATAAGAATTTATTAAAGAATTTACAGTTTTCTGTATTTATTTTGCTTTCAATTGTTTCAAAAATTCGTGAAAATTATAGAAATAAGACAGATTTTAAAAATGAGCAAGTTATAATATATTAATTTAAACAAAATGTGAACAATATCTGTAATTACGTCTCTAACTTGTAAATACCGTCAATATCATGGCACAAGTTTTGTTCTGAGGCCTTTGAATGACATGTGATCTGGGAACTGAAATCTTGATTATCACCTGCTGCTTTAATTTCCTTTTTAAAGATTTATTTGTTTATGCATACCGACGTTTTGCTTGCCGGTCTCTGTTCCCCACATGCATGTAGTACCCACAGAGACCAGAAGAGGGTGCTGGATCCCTGGGGCTGGAGTGGCAGGTGGTTGTGAGCTGCCATGTGAGTGCTGGGACTTTAACTGAGGTCCCCTTGAAGAACAGTCAGTGCTCTTACCCAATGAGAGTCTCTCCTGCCCCCTGCTGCTGTAAACAAGCGTTGAGTGCGCTGGGGAGGACTGGCCTTTCATTCCAGCCGTTTCCACACCCGGGTTCCCTGTGTGTACACTGCTCTCCACATCTCGTCCGCCCGCTCCCTTCTCATCATAAAATCAATATGCTTCCGACGAGTAGCAATGAGTTAATAATAATAATAACAACACTTAATCATTTATTATTCGTAAACTGTATATAGCATTAAACCCTGTGTTAAGTTTTCTCGTATCCCACAAGCACTCTACAGTGTAATCTCTTTCAGAGGTAAAAAAAAAAAAAAAAAAAAAAAAAAGAACGGGCAGCTGGCTGGGCCATGGTGGCGCACGCCTTTAATCCCAGCACTCAGGAGGCAGAGGCAGGTGGATCTCTGTGAGTTCGAGACCAGCCTGGTCTACAAGAGCTAGTTCCAGGACAGGACAGGCTCCAAAGCCACAGAGAAACCCTGTCTCGAAAAACCAAAAAAAAAAAAAAAAAAAAAAAAAAAAGAACGGGCAGCTGTGGGGAGCGGCTACCATATCTAAAGCCACACATGGTAGCAGGGTGAGAAAAATCCAACCGCACATGATATTTACATCCATGCCGGCCCAGGAGGTCTGCCCACCAGTCTCTGCCCACCAGCCTCTATCCGGTTCTGTCTATGGCCGTGTTTCAAGGTCCAGCTAAGAGCCATCTTCGTTCATTTTTCCACTCATTCATTCACTGTTTGCCGACCGACACTGCCCTCCCCAGACTATGCCGATTGCTCCTCCACTGTGGAGTTGCTTCTCCGCTAGATTGTAAACTGTTTATTGCAAAGTTGTTCCTTCGGGGGACAGGTAAAAATATGGGACAATCTTTGTTATTCTTACAACAGATGACTATAATGTGTATTGTAATGAGGTACCATTGGCTTGTAGTGCCTGGAGGCCTGGGATATTAATTAAATATCGCAGCACACACGAGGTTGTCCTTTTCTGTGGAAACTTGTCTTATCCTAAGTGATAAAACTGTCTTCCTCTAGAAATGCTGGTACAAAGGGATCTGGAGCAACGGTCTTCCTTTCTGCACACTTGGAATTGCTGTAGAGTCTGCCCTACTCATAAAACCTAAAGGTTTTATTTCTGTGTTAAAGATAGAATTCTTAAAGATCAAACAAAGAAAATATGCCTAACTGAAAGCACTGCTGTCATGAAATAAATATCTGAGACAGAAGTCTAGCAGCTACTCCATTTTTTGGGGGGGACGGAGGTTATTATTTCTGATGACTGTTTCTTTAGCAAGATATTTTTTATGTCTTAAGTTCTGAAAAATCAGTAATCTGTCTTCTAAAACAAGATGAAAAACCGACCAGAAGGAGGCACACAAAGTCTGCCATGTTAACAGAGTTCCTAAAAGCTACCAAGGATATTTCTATATTTCTATCAGAAGTACCTACTTGGAGGGCTGGGGAGGCCATTGGTTGTGACCTGTTGTCTGCATTGTGACTAGCGAGGTGCTGGTCTGTTTTGAGGTAATTGTCACCCCAGGTCCCTCCATGTTGCTAAATGATTGTCCATCACTTGGGCTTTGCCCCCTGTGTCCCTACCTCTAAACTGCTATCTTGCACACTCTCATTTCTCTTCTCTGGGTTCCGCCAGCTGGACTATTCCCATCCACTGTAACTGGAAGAGATTCAGGAGGTAGTGCAAGAATTCCCAGAACCTTCCAGCATCTTCTGAGCACCTGCTCACAAACCTCTTTCCAAAATCTGGATTAACTTCAGAAGTGTCGCTTGCCCCGAGGGTCAAGGCTTTGACATTAGGCTGGAGGGAAGTACAGAGACCATGAGAAATTGTGGCTTCTGGTGTTATTGTGTCCAGACACTTCCCTGTTCCCACCCCTTCTTTGTGATGTTTTCATACATTTATATCATTAAGCTTTGTCTATATTTGCCCCGCCGCTGTCCTCCCTCCTCCCGCCTCATTCTTCCACACGTGAGAATGCAATTTTCCCACCACCATTTGTTGAAGAGGATGTTCCCCACCCCCACATATGCATTTGACTCCTTTTTCAAAGATTGCCTGTAGTAATGCGGATTTATTCCCGGGTCCTCTATTCTATCCTGTGTCTGGGTTTGTGCTAGCATTATGCTGTTTTTGTTACTGTGGCTCTGTAGTATAGTTTGAGACCAGGTATTATGATGCCTTCTGCATTGCTCTTTCTATTTACGGCTGATTTGTGTGTTTGGAGTCTTTTTATTTCCTGAATGAATTTAGGATTTTTTTCCCCAGGGAAGAATGACACTAGACTTTTGCTAGGCTTGCACTGGATCTGTAGTCCACCGATTCTCGTGGCATCAGTTAGTAGTCAAGAGCATCTGGAGGCCTTAGATGAGAGACAATGATCCTTTCTGGAACAAATAGAAAGCTCTCTTCATGACAAGATGTCTCAGCTTGTAAAAGGTGCTTATAGTTTAAGCCTGAAGACTGAGTTCGTTCCAGGAACCCACTTGAAGTGGAAGGAGAGAATTGATTCCACAAAGCTGTCCTCTGACCTCGACATTTGTGCTGTGGCATAAGCACCCACATATCACACACACACACACACACACACACACACACACACACACACACACGCACGCATGCACATACACACACACAACAAACCCCAGAAAAATCATTATCTTTTTCACCCATGTATGAACCCTGTATTACAGGAATACAAAACTTTGATTTATACAATGCTTTCCCCAAATATTTCTATAAAATTCTTAAGGAAGTTAGCAGATTTCATGGCTGTTTGTAGTGAACAGACCACAAACCTGAACCACCACAACTCCAAGATTCATGTAATTTAAACAGAATAACAAGATGAGAAGGATCTTACTTTGTTATCTTTATCCTTACCTGTAGTGTAAGCGATCTTTTTAATCCATTCCAGTCTCCCTTCTCATCCTTGGGGAATCCTCCTTCAGCAGTTTTGATGGGTAACAGGATTTGCATCTCAACACTTGTGGATGCCAGGCCAGGAGCACACGGTTTAGCCTTGGACAACCAGATCTTGTGACTCAGGAGCCTGGCCTACAGGCAGGTAACTGAATGATAAGGGCAGCTAGAAGTTACCACTGTCAGCAGGAATAAAGTCTCAAGTCAACGGTGGGTCTTTGGCAGAGTGCTCATCCTCAGAATTACTATTTCCCCAGCCTCTTGGCCACCCAGAACTTCCTGGATCCCTTGGAAGATTGCCAGATTCTTCAATAGCCATTCTCCTTTTGAGGACTAGTCCCCACACATCCCAAGTGTGAGCCTAGGCTTCTCTTGCGGCTAGAGATAGCACATCACTAAATTTGGCCAGGTGGTAGGGACCTGAGTGATGATGACTTTAAGGCGACATCTTTAACAGGAAGACACTCACTCCAACTTTGTCCTTCCTGTGGGCCAGTGTGGCGCCAGTGAGAAGAAGATGAAGTCATCTTGGTGGAACAACAGGAAGAAGGAATCCGTTAAAACAGTTCAAGCTTTCTGTTGTTTCTTCCCACAGGAGAAATAAACAATTTGTCTTATTTAAGTTACTGTTATTTGACCTCTGTTAAAGAGATAGAATTAATGATAATCAATTAATTAATGCTAATCAACTAGTATCCATTTCCAAGTCTAATCTTATAACCTCATATGAAGCTTTCCAACAATTTCTTCAAAGTTTTTATTTTTCTTAAACGTGCGTGTGTGCGCGCGCGAGCGTGCATGCTTAAGTGGAGGCCACAGACTAGAGGTCAATGTCTTCCTCAATTGCTTTCCATCTTGCTTTTGAGACAAGTTCTCTTACTCCACCTGGAGCTTGCTGTGTTGGCAACACTGGCTGGTGGGTGTGGTCCTGGAATCGCCTTGGTCGTTGCTCTCCCTTGCCGTCTGGAGTTCCAGACATGCCCCGCCGCACCCAGCTTTTGAGGGGTGGCTGCGGATTCTAACCCAGGTCTTGGTGCTTTCTCAGCACCTCGTCCACTAGCTCCAGTTCACTTACTACTAAGAATCGCTGAGCCCTTTCTGCTGTTCACATCCTTAATAGTAATACTTTAAATAAACACCCCCCCCCCCCCAATTCAGAATTGATCAGCTTGGGAAACTGAGTGGACAGAATGGGCTCCTACTATCAGAGTCCAGAAAATTATCTTTCCTTATTCCTTTTAGCGAGGCAGCTGGTTGGTTGGACTGTGGTTTGGGGATTAGATCATTTGCCTACAGAGGCCAGAACATTGTGTAAAAAAGTTAAGGGTACTGACATATTTTGACTACTTCTTCAAAGTTTAAATAAGAACCACTAAGCGGGCCTGGAACTTAGAAGAGAAAGAGAAATCCAACAACTTCACGAAGAAAAATCTTTTCTATGGTAATCTGTTCTCCAAAGTGATCTGAAATCTAGTCATCTAGCATGGTCGAGGAAATCCTTTGGCCCCTGAGCCTCAGTTAGGAAGCAGGCAGTGTTAGAAGTTACTTGGATGGGAGACCTGGGCTTGGGATAAACTGAATCTGGGAGAAGGGTAGAAGACAGTTGGAAAGAAATAACATTCTTTGTGACATAGTGAAAACTACACACCAAGCTTGGACTCCACCCTTCTTGGTCTCTGGACTTTCCAGTTACATGAGCTAAGGGCTATACTCTGCTGTTAAGTTAAACCAAATGAATCTTCTGCTACTCATAACAAAGCATCGTCCATAATATCTTCCCCCTCAGCCACCTAACTTCGAAGTCAACATTATGCTATTTAACATTAGGCATCTTACGGGATCTGTACCGATATGACCCCAGCTGCTTTATAACAAGCGTTGGCAATGACAGATGCTTGTGTGTGCTCAATCTTTTGACACTAAGTCCAACCCTCTCCCAAGAATTTAATATCATCTTGGTAAGATCCGAGTGGTCCTTGGAGACATCTCTAACCTCCCAGGTACTTTCTCTTTTATCTTTATGGTCACATCAGTCAACACCGCTAATAACATTTTAATTGAAGGTGCCTTCCAGGGCAGTGCACTTTCCAAAGGTTTGCCTTAAAGTTCCGCCACTAATAACAGCAGGTTATTAGTATTCATCCCAGGAACCCACAGGACCCGGTGCTCCCTTCACTTTTCCCTGGGAAATGTTTAGAACTAACAAATCGCTCTCACGCAAATACCCTCAGAGCTGGTATGCACCCTGGCCAGATGACGAAGATTACTCTGCTGCACCAAGCAGCATTTACCATCCTCGCTGTGAAAGCCATGGTCCACAGATGGAGCTGAAGAGCATTTAAAGACAGCCAGTAAAGCAGCATGGGGGGCTGAGCTTTGTCAACGGTCCTTGAGATGGGAGAGTGTGGTTATAACTGGAGCAGATCGTTTCTGCTCAGAGGCCTTAAGCAGGACATGGGGTCATTTCCTCGAGCAAGAATTTCTTTGCGGGCTAAACTTGACATCTGTTTATTGGGGTGAAATGTCCAAATGTGCTAGTTTGTCTAAAAACAAAACAAAATAAAACAAAACAAGAAAACCAAACCAACTCCCAGGAGGCTAAGTCAAGGCTGGGTGGGACACATCAATGCTGTGTGAGGTTATTTTGAGACGACTTGAGGACTAGTCAGTCTTAACTCAGTTCTTGATTGCTTGTCCATCCTGAACTTTTTACTTCACCACTTAACCTCAGAGAATCTAAAATCAAGGTTGAATTTGAATCACCCGCAATTGTGGCAGGTGTCACCCCCGTGGAAACCCTCTGGCAGTGGAGGCGATGCGTCTTTCCTGCCCGGAAGAAATAGAGGGAGCTCAACAGAAGCTGTTTGCTCTCCTCCGGAGTACCACAAAGTGAGTTGTTTTTTTTTTTTTTCCCATTGAGTTTAAAATGAGTGGCTGGGAATAGGCTCTGGAATGAGTCATCCTGTATGCAGAAGGGAAATGCGCTCAGCGTTGACACTTCTGCTCAGAAATGATGATCTGTGCCCTAGGCTATCAAACATCAGTGCTCGGAATTATTCGCAGAGGGTTTCTGGTTCAAGTGGTAAATCTGGGCCTCTGCAAATGTTGACCCAAGTGAGCCCGCACAGGGGCTTGATCTTTCAGCCTGATGAAAATGTAATTTTATGGGTGTCAAGTTGAAGTTCAAAAGTGACACGTCGTGTCACACAGATAAATAGTTTTGCCAAAAGCAATGCCATAATTCATAAGCACTTGTCAGGCCAATAGTAACTATCAGGCTGATTAAGGGAAGTGCCGACTAATACATGCAGTCTTGATCCAGTATCATACAGTAGTCTTTTCTGAATCCCAAAGAAGGCCCTGTTTAAGCTCTGAAATCAGTACCGTGAGCGAATGCCCAATGTAAGCACTCACGTGTGATTCTTTTGCCCTTGTGAAGATTAATTTTAGAAAAACAGCCACCAATAAAGTGTGAGTACCCTTCCTCCCCCTTCGTAGGTCCCCACAGACCAACTAATTAACAACACACAAGAAGTATGAGTAAACAACAATAAAATAAACCAAATCCTTGTCCTTCTTGAGATGCATGAGCACTGAGGAAGAAAGAGGCTAGGAAATCCTTTCTAAGCATTCCGGTTCGGACTGGCTTTTCTACAGATCTTTCACGGTCACACATATATGTGCAGTGTGTGTGCATGTGTGTTACGTGTGTTCAGAGGACCGAGGTTTATGTGGGTGTTGCCCTGGATGACCTCCACTCTACTGAGGCAGGGTGTCTTGCTGAACCCAGAATTTGCTGATTCTCGCCTAGGCTGTTTTAGTTAGCCAGTTGGTCCCAGGATTGGCCCTCCCTACCTCCTCAGGGCTCGGATTACAGGCACGTGCAGCACCTGTATCGAGCATGCTGTCTCTGGCTTGTACGTGGGTTCCAGGGATTAGAACTCCAGTCCGCAGGCTTACAAGGTTCTACCTATTGGGCCAATTCTCTAATCCTAGAGTTTATATTGTTTTGTAATATATATCATCTGACGATTTATTTAAGCTTACCTGTTTTTAGTAGTTTTGTCCTTAGAGTCTCATCCTAAAGAAAGAACCATTTTCAGGATGGATGGTGGCCCAGGCCTTTAATCCCAGCATTTGGGAGGTGAGGGCAGGAGGATAGAGCCAGTTCCAGGACAGCCATGGCTACACAAGGAAACACTGTCTCAAAAAACAAACAAACAAACAAAACAAACAAATAAAAGGCCCCGCCTCACGCACCAACAGTATTGTTCTATTCTGACCTCTGAGCTTTCTGCTTTAGTAACTTTTAAGCTACTAACTCTAAACCTCTGGTTTCACTCTGAGAATTCCCATTAGCAATCCTGTCTTGGTGTGGCCACTTCGCAGGTTGAATTCAGTTGAAGACTTCTTAACTTCCTGACCCCAGGGTTGAATATTTTCCCATGTTTGGATAATTTCCAGTTACTGTTTTTTTTGAAAGATACCTTCTGGAGTGCGTCTTCCTTCTTTTCTCCTTCCTTCCTCTCTTTCTTTTCTTGTTGTTGAACCTTTGTATGAAGCCCCTGACTATTCTCAAACTTGTGATCCTCCTGCCTCTGCTGTCCAAGAAGAGTTTGGCTTCTTTGAATTCCTTTTGTGTATATTTTATGTCTCTTGATGGTGTCTCTTGATTCCCACAGACTGCCTTCCTTATTTGTTCTCAGGTTGGATAATTTCTATTTTGACATTGCCTCCTTCTCCACTCCCTGAATCCTGATAGAGTCTACGGCTGAAGTTTTCTATTGTGTTTTCCATTTCAGTCTAAATCATCTCTACGATTTGATTTTTTAAAATTATTTAAATTTCTTTGTCAAACTTAATTTATCATATATTGCTTTAAAATTTTCATTATTTTTATATATTTGTGTAGTAATAGCTTTTCTGAAAACACCTCTTGCCTTGAACCTTTGACAGACTCTGGAGCCAAGTCTGCTACCGTTCTGTGTACTTAGCCTGCTTAGCTTTAACCTGTCTTTAAGAAAAAAGTGTGGACACAGCCGACCAATCAACTGGGCACCCCACTCTCTAGGCCCTCAGTATGCAGGCAAAACCCCAGGCCCCTCCCCCACATGCCCCGACTTCACTAGCCAGCCAGCAGGCAAGCTTCCCGCAGGTAGGCTGCTCCAGCACTCCACTCCCCATCCATCTGACCTTGTAAGCTATAAGGCCCACTCCACCCCCAAACCCACCCATCTTCTGCGACCTCAGAGGAACCCTGCACCACAGGCTGCAGCTGCACACAGCAGACCAAGAGGTGAGTGATCAGCCAGCCAGTTGGACACCACATTCTCTAGGACCTCAGTACCCAGGCAAAACCCTGGGTCCCTCCCTCACCTGCCACAGATTCTCTAGCCAGCTAGCAGGTAAGCTTCATGCAGGTAGGCTGCTCCAACTCCTCCCTCCTTCCAGACCCTGTGAGCGACAAGGCACACTTGGGTCCCCAAGCTCCTTCTGACTTTCTTCCTCTGAACTCTGAACCAAGGCTGCAGCTGCACACAGAGGACCAAGAGGCTGCAACTGCACAAGAGAGACTTCAGGGGCTTCCTAAGACACAGACAGCAATGGCAAGGATTGGACCAAGAGGCAAAGTCACTGCGGGCACCAATTGGAGGAAGAGTTGGGTAGGCACCAACTCTTGGATAGTTGGATAGGACAACTTAACAGAAACTTAACAGAGAAATAAGAAAAATAACAAATATCATGACTCAAATGAACTTAACAGACTTCTATAGAACATTCCACCCAAACACAAAAGAATATACTTTCTTCTCAGTACCTCACGGAACCTTTTCTAAAATTGACCACATTTTCAAAGCAAACTTCAACAGATACAAAAAAATTGGAATAATTCCTTGCATCTTATCAGATCACCATGGCTTAAAGGTAGAATTCAACAACACAAATTGCAGAAAACCTATAAACTCATTGAAATTGAACAATGCTCAATTAAATCAGCCCTGGGTCAAGGAAGAAATAAAGAAATTAAAAACCTCCTAGAATTCAATGAAAATGAAGCCACAACGTACCCAAGCCTGTGGGACACTATGAAAGCCGTGCTAAGAGGAAAGTTCATAGCACTAAGTGCCTACATAAGAATTTGAAGAAATCTCACACTCGTGACTTAACAGCACACCTGAAAGCTCTAGAACAAAAAGAAGCAGAATCACCCAGGAGGAATAGATGACAAGAAATAATCAAATTGACAGATGAAATCAATAAAATAGAAACAAAGAAAACAATACAAAGAATCAATGAAATGGAGAAAATCAATAAGATAGACAAATCCTTATCCACACTAATCAAAAGGCAGAGAGAGAGAACATCCAAATTAACAAAATAAGAAATGAAAAGGGGATCATAACAACAGACACTGAGGATATCCAGAAAATTGTTAGGCCATACTACAAAAACCTGTACTCCACAGAATTGGAAAATGTAAAAGAAATGGACAATTTTCTTGATAGGTACCACATACCAAAATTAAATCAAGACCAGGTGAACAATTTAAATAGACCTATAACCTACAAACAAATAGAAGCTGTCGTCAAAAGCTTCAAAAGAAAAAAAAGAGCTGGGCCTGATGGTTTTAGGACAGAATTTTACCAGAACTTTAAAGAACTAATAACTACACTCCTCAAATTGTTCCACAAAAATAGAAACAGAACAAAGATTGACAAACTCTTTCTATGAGACTACAGTTACCCAGATACCCAAACCACACAAAGACTCAACCAAGAAAGAGAATTACAGACCAATCTCCCTCATGAACATTGATGTAAAAATACTCAATCGAATACTGGCAAATTGAATCCAAGAACATATCAAAAAATCATCCACCATGATCAAGTCAGCTTCATTCCAGAGATGCAGGGATGGTTCAACATACGAAAGTCTACCAATGTAATCAACCATATAAACAAACTGAAAGAAAAATACCATATGATCATCTCATTAGATGCTGAAAAAGCTTTTGACAAAATCCAACATCCCTTCATGATAAAGGTCTTGGAGAGAGCAGGGATACAAGGAATGTATCTAAACATAATAAAAGCAATATACAGCAAACTGACAACCCATATCAAATCAAATGGAGAGAAACTCAAAGTGATTCTACTAAAATCAGAAATGAGTCAAGGCTGTCCACTGTCTCCACAACTATCCAACATATTTCTTGAAGTTCTAGGTAGAGCAATAAGACAACAAAAGGATATCAAGGTGATATAAATTGGAAAAGAAGAAGTCAAACTTTCACTATTTGCAGATGATATGATAGTATACATAAGTGACCCCAAGAATTCTACCAGGGAACTCCTACAGCTGATAAACACCTTCAGTGATGTGGTACGATACGAGGTCAACTAAAAAAATTAGTAGCCTTCATATATACAAATGATAAAGAAGCTGAGAAAGAAATCAGAGAAACATTACCATTTACAATAGCTACAATAATATAAAATATCTTGGGGTAATAGCAACCAATCTAGTGAAAGACCTATTTGACAAAGACTTTAAGTCTTTGAAGAAAGAAATTGAAGATGACCAAAAAAATGGAAAGATCTCCCATGCTCTTGGGTAGGTAGAATTAACATAGTCAAAATGACAGTCTTACCAAAAGAGGGAGTTTCAGGACAGCCAGGGCTATACCAAGAAACCCTGTCTTGAAAAACCAAAAAGAAACAACTATGTTGAAAATATGTTTGTTTATTTATTTATTGGCTTTTATTTTTTCATATGTTTGATGTTGGAGGAGGGAGCCCCTTGTTTGTCCTGGCCAACCAGAACCAAAATAATCACACATAAACTGTATTAATTAAAACACTGCTTGGCCCATTAGCTCTAGTTTCTTATTGGCTAACTCGTACATCTTAATTTAACCCATTTCTATTAATCTGTGTATTACCACAAGGTTGTGGTTTACCAGCAAAATTTCAGCACATCTATCTCTGGCAGTGGATCATGGCATCTCTCTGACTCCGCCTTCTTTCTCCCAGCATTCAGTTTCATTTTCCCCACCTACCTAAGTTCCGTCCTATCAACAGGCCAAGGCAGTTTCTTTATTCATTAATGGTAATCACAGCACACAGAGGGGACTATCACATTAGTTTGGTTAGCAAGAAATAAAAAATGTGTAGTATATCTTAGCTTTAATTAAAATTATGTATTTAAACTATTAGTATGGCCATTATCATGAGTTTATAAGAAAAGCTAATCTCTGAATTTCTGTGGGGAAAAGAAAGGCATGCCATCCACATTTAGGCTTATTAGGATTGGCTGTTGCTGTCAATCGTGAGGCAGACTGAAATGTATATAATTTGTATGAAAGAACTTTTGGTCAGAAATCATTTTTAAAAAGACATCATGAGAAGTGGCTAGTGGAAGGATGGGTTTTGAAAAATGAGTTTTTCGTTGCTTCCTTGGGGGCTAATTTGTCACATGTCTTGAAATGATGCAGGAAGTTTCGTAGCTCCTGAGTTCTAGGACTTTTGACGATGCGGCAGCCAGTGCGGCCAGCCAGCCTGTGGATTGGTGCAATCAGGATTATGTTATTTCTTCCAAGCACTCCAAAGGCGAACGTTCTGTATCAGCAGCAGGTTTGGCGATAATCGGAGCGTTTTTTTTTTTTTTTTTTTACAAGTAAGAGTTGATGTACTTGTGGAACACTAACCCCACACTGGGGAGACCTCCCCATGCGCAAAAAGGGGAACTCATTAGCAGGTAGAGTTCGTACATCTCTGGGTCCCCCTATTCCCTGTCTGCCAGGTGAGATTGTCGGCAGGAAGGACTCCACCGCGTTCCCCAAATACAACTCTTAGTCTGTTCTTACTCTGCGATCTCTTTTCAAGCATTGGAATTCTCTGAAGTAGTTGATTTTTTTAAATTACATGAATGTATGGGGGCAGGTACGATGCATGCAGGAGCCTGGGAGGCCAGAAGAGGGCTCTGGTTACCCCGGAGACGGGCAGCCTGATGCGGGTGCTTGAAACCAAACCAGAAAACCTTACATGCTCTTAACTGCTGAGCCATCTCTCAAGCCTCTACAAAACACGCTTGGACGGTTAAAATAGATGACATAGCATTTCCAGGTTACTAGAATGTTTCTGTTATATTGTTTTTGCTAATGGATTCAACCCCTGTGGCTGCAAAAGCTACACTGGGTGAACCGGCTCCAGCCTGTGTCCTGAGGGCTGAGAGGGCCTAGACTTGGATCAGATGCAGCAGCGTCTCATTGATTTCATCTGTCTCTGCTGTGAGTATGGATGGACCTACCCGGTGGGTTTAGCCGTCCCAAGCGTGTTTTGCTACCCACAGCCAGGCTTTTGCTTTCTGGTAAACCCATATGACATATTGATGATGATCTTACCTCATTTTCATTTCCTTGTAATCTGATGGGAGGAGGGGGGATTCGTGTTTGTCCTTGTCTGTTAAATACATATATTCTGCTACTTGAAAAGTCCACATTTGGAGTATGTGCAAGAAAGCACTTAGTAATTTAAGGTGTGTATAGATAGCAGAAGAAATAGAATGGGAATAGCTCAAATTTGTCACGCTCTGTTTGGGCGATTGTTTTTAAAAGTGTTTTATTCTATCTGTTCTAGAATAATTTTTCCCTGACACATCCCATTCTTTGTGTGCTTTGGTAAGGTGTTATTTCTCACAAAAGATAGAATCACTCCGTTCCATCTCAGTGTTCTGTTTTTACATTATTTATTTCCTCTTATCGATTGGAGCTCGGATCCAGGGCCACCCAGGTGGAACCAAGGAGCCAGGCCTTTTGATCAGATGGGAGACCTTTTCCTGGAGGCTGTGAAGCCCCTGTGCCGCTCTCTGTAGCTCTTCCTGGTCTTTCCTCTTAATGGAATCTCCCACTCGTCTGAAGGAACTTACTGATAATCCGCGCAGCCATGGGTCAGTCTGGAAGCAGATGGCCCCAGAGGGATTAGTATGACGTGCCACGTGACTCTCCTTCCCTTACTCAACAAATGAGCGACGTGAACTGGATGAGAAAGTGTAAGGACATGGAAAACTTTAAAAAGCTTTTTTTGATTAGGAGCTGGTTAAGACACATGCCCTTTGCAACATCATAGGAGTCAGCAGGGAAAGAAACCCAACTGTCCCTAACAGCTAGCCCCCTGTCAACACTCAGCTTTGTGGTCTAGACAGGAGAGTCTCTGTTAGAGCAGTGCATCTCCTCAGAGAGGCTTCCAAATAAAAGAATAGATAGCAACAGATACAGACAATGTTATTAAGTCAGGAACTCACAATATTCAGCAGAAATCAATTGGGGAAGTTGAGACAGTTGATTGAAGTTCCTTATTGGGCTTTTCCACCATGTACGAGCTTCCCATGGCTGAACTTCTCTCTTGTTCTTCCTGTAGGCATGATTCTATCTCAGGATAAACTATAGCAACATCCACTGGAAAGAGTTGACCTTTTAAATGTTCTCAAAAGTATGATATTTTTACTCTTGTGCAATTTTACTGTTTTCTTCCCTTCCTGTCGGAGTTAATGGGGAGCAGCCCATCTCCAGACACAGGGCCTCGAAGGGCGTCTTGAGTCAAATATGATTGTGTATAAAATGGGTAGGGGAGGGCCAACCCCAGTTCCAGAGCCAGCTTTCCAGTGAGCTCAAACAGGGCTTCATGATTTTCCAATACAGTACATATTAACAAGCAGGGAGGAAGGGAGTAGGGGTGTGTGTGTGTGGGGGAGAGAGAGAGAGAGAGAGAGAGAGAGAGAGAGAGAGAGAGAGAGAGAGCACATGTGTAATGTTTTTCGCTGACTGAAAACTTGTAATCATTCTTTTCCAGGTTTGTAGAGGATGTAGTCCAGGACAAAAACACAGAGTTCCAGTCCCCCAGAAGCTCTCAAACACCCAAACCTGTGGAATTTGGTAGTTTTTTTCTACCCTAATCTGGTCAGGAGCCAGGAAGAGAATAGTCATAAGAAAGGCCTGGCTATGAAGGTACAGGGGGAGGAAGACCCCCGTGGGGAGACAGCTTTTCAGGTGAGTCTGCGCAGAGCAAAGGGTAGCAATGGCAGAGGAAACATCAAGAGGACAGACCAGAGACAGCGGCACAGGAGTGAGAATACCCAGGACACATTCTGGAGAGAACAGCAATTTGCTCTGACTTGGTTCTAGTAGGGAAGGGTAAGATGAAGGCCCTGGTCCCAGGCTGTTGGTGGGCAACATGGAACGCTTGTTTTTGGATAGAGGAGGTTGAACTGGATTTTTTTTTTAAAGTAGGAATCTGATATATGTTTGAGGATCAATTAGCGTACTCTACTTTTTTTTCCTTCTTATGCTGTTTTCCTTATTTCTCTTAATTAACTTCATGAACATGACACGCAATACTGACCGTGTGAGGCATTTTTCTGTTGGCTGTGATAAAATAGTGTAGTCAAGGCCAGGAATAGAAATTCAGTTTTGCCTTACAGATTCAGGGAGTCAGAGGCTATGAAGGAAGCAAGCGGCAGGCACGGTGGCCGGGCAGGAGGGTGAAGGGTCATGTCTCGAACCTTGAGAGCAAAGCAGAGAGAGCAAACTGGAAGTAAGCAAGGCTTTTCCCTCTCAAAGCCCACACCTAGTGCCGTATTCCCTCCAGCAAGGCTGCACCAGCTGAACCTCCCGAAACAGCACCACCAACTGAGGGCCGAGTGTTCAAATGCCCGGGATTATGATGGCCATTACTAATTCAAACCAGCACACCAATGAGAAGGATCTGTACGTCTCTCCACATGTGTATCTTATCCATGTTGCCAGGGGAAGATTCATTGTAAGGTATTGTCTCTCGTGATAATGGAGGTTGAGAGATGCCAAGACTCGATCTAGTCTACAGGGTAGACATCCAGCAAGACAGACTGGAGTGAGAAGTTAGAGGACCTGAGAGCTAAGGTAACTACAGACACTGTGAACTGTAGTCTGGGTCTTCAGGCCTGAGAACCAGGAGGCTGAGGCAGTGAACCAGAGTCCCAGCTTGAGAGCAAATTCAGCTTTCTTCTTTCTGTCCCTTTCAAGCCCTCAGTGATGGCTTAGGTGAGGCCTGTGTGGTAATTTGAAAGAAAATGGAGTGACACTATTGGGAGGTGCGACTTTGTTCGAGTAGCTATGGCCTTGTCGGAGGAAGTGTGTCGCTGTGGCGGTGGGCTTTGAGATCCCACATATGGTCAAGCCCTGCCTAGTATCTCAGACCACTTCCTGTTGCCTGAGAGTCAAGATGTAAGGACTCTCAGCTCCAGCACCACGTCTGCCTGCACACTGTCATGTCCCATCATGATGATAATAGACTGAAGCAAGCCACCCCAATTAAATGTTTTCTTTCAGAAGAGTTGCTGTTGTCATGATGTCTCTTCACAGCAATAGAAACCCCAGCTAAGACAGCCTGCCACACGGAGAGTTGGTCATCTACTTTATTCAATCTGTGGATTCCCGTATTAGCCTCTTCCAGAAACATGAATGACACGAGAAATAATGTTTAATCAGAAATATGGATGTTCTGTTTGGCTAGGCAAGTTGGATAAGACTAGCTGGGTGGAGAGTTACAGACAGTTGCTGTCATGGCGCCTGTTGGTGTCGTTCAACGGACCAGACCCCTGGAACAGTTGCCTCTGGTACTAAAGCCGTTACTTCTGGGCGCAGACCAGCAAGTAAATTTAGGGTCCTAGAAAGAGTCCTACCTTAGGGTTAGATGGCTGTGTTCTCGGCCTGGTTCACCACTATGGCCTCATGTCTGCGCCTTCAGCCTCTGACACACAGTTTTCCCCTTCTTCCTGTGGGGGTGACCCCACCAGCCCTACCTTAAAGAGCTGTAGTGGGATCAAATGAGATGGACACTCATATTAGTGTTTCCACTGCTAAATAGCCCATATACTTGACTCTAGCTTCTATGGAAGGGATTGCTGTGGCCCACACATACTTAAAAATATCTATCAAGCCACCAGGAAAGCTTTACAGGGAGAAGGACATGCAAATCAAAACTAGGCCACAGCTCAGCTCAGGAGCTGGAGATAGACCTTGGTGATGAAGTCATTGCAACTATTTCTCCTGCATTCAATTTGCTAAAACCAATTTCCTGTTCTTAACCCAAGCAGACAGCCATGTCCCCAAGGGGTTCATTAACTCATGGTTCCGAGGCAATGTCCTTCCTGCTATTTGTTGGCAGCGGATGGGTAGGGCTCAACCTCACCTTTGTTGCTAATGCTTATAATCTTATTAAAAGCTAAAGAAATACACATTCAGCTAACTTCCTGCGTTACTAAAAACTGATTTACCAGCATCACATCAAATATTTACCTTGCCCTAAGCTACCGGTAATTACAAGTTGATATTGTTCAGGCTCAAACAAACACGGGGTAATGAATTTCTGCTAATTATTAGGCACCGTTGAAAACTGTGACTTGCCCACTCCCAGAGTCATCTTGGGCATCTCATCTCCCTGCATCAGGGACAACTTCAATGGATGCGAATGCATTCAAGTGCTGCCAGAAAGCTTTTCTCTGGTGTCAACCAAAAGTAATTACCAGTGTGTCTAGGAAAGTGATTAAAATGGCTTAAAATTAAGATTTTGGCTTGGAATAGTTATTTCTATGCAAATAGGTTACATTTTTCAACTGATGTGGGTGCCTTAATTAAAAACAGACTAAAGTTTTAGAATAACAAGAGATTTTTAAAAAAACCCACCGATCCTCACACGATTAAAAATGGCTCTGGTGTGAGCTGCGAATGAAAACCATTCTTCTCCTGCTGCATGGCTTCCTGCGCTTTTTAACAAAGTTGCCATGCAGACTGGTAATGAAGCATGCATTTCCCATGGAAGGCTCACGTGGATCATAGCTGTTTTGCGTGTTTCCTGTTTAACTCTGAGGGATGGAAGCAGTTTGTTTCTTTCCTAGGGAGGGACAGGGGGTGGCTGCCTTTCCCTCCATGGTTGATGCTGTCAAGGCGCTCCCAGAAGTGACTGATATTTTCACTCCAAGCTTGGAAGGATGGAGAAAACAGTTCTTTCTTTCTTAAAGATATTTTTATATTAACTATGAGTTTATGTATCTGCACATGAGTGCAGTGCCCGGGGAGTCCAGGAGAGGGAGCTGCAGTTGGAGTTACTGTAGTTGTGAGTCATTGGGCATGGATTCTGGGAACTCATTCTGGACCTCTGCAAGAACAATAGGAGCTTTGAATTCTGAGCTCCAGCCCTGTGGGCCCCCTTTCTCTGTTGTAAATATTTCTTGTTTCTTAATGTTCTGACTTACCCATACATGGAATTTCCCAGTTGATGGAGGAAGGTCATTGGTTAAGTAATAAACTGCTTGGCCTCATAGGTTAAAACATAGGTGGGAGGAGTAAACAGAACAGAATGCTGGGAGGAAGAGGAAGTGAGCTCAGAGAGACGCCATGCTCCCCTCTCCCGGGCAGATGCGAGATGCGATAGCTCTGCTCTCTGGGGCACACGAGATGAAGCTCCAACCCAGGATGGACGTAGGCTAGAATCTTCCCGGTAAGCACACCTTGGGGTGCTACACAGATGATTAGAAATGGGCTAAATTAATATGTGAGAATTAGCCTAGAAGAGGCTAGATAGAAATGGGCCAAGCAGTGTTTAAATGAATACAGTTTCTGTGTAATTATTTCGGGGTATAAGCTAGCCAAGCAGCCGGGGTGCTGGGGACGCAGCCCCGCCGCTCCTATTACTACACCCAGTGCTGCAATAGAGAACCTTTAATTCTCAAGCCCAGGCTGGGAAGTGAATTTCATCACAGAGGCAGGTAGCCCATTTTATCACCTTTTCTTTCTCCTCCCTTTGTGACTCGTTCTATGTGGATGCTGTCAGCAAAAATCCCAGCTCAGCACATATAACTGTCTAACCTTAGAGTCTTTATCCTATCAAGATGTCTCAGTGACTTAATCCAAGGGAGGAACAGGGACAGACTCTAGCCATTGTCTCGAGGTGAGTAGGGAAGAGTTTGCCTTGGAGACAAGTTCAAATGAAGATATTTCTTCCCTCAGTGTGTGTGCTTGCCAACTTGACACAAGCTAATGTCATCCAGGACATTAATTTGAACCTCAGTTGAGAAAATTCCTTCACTCAGTTCTGGTTGTAGCACTTTCTTAATCAGTGATCGATGGGGGAGGACTTAGCCCATTGTGAGAGGCGCCATTCCTGAGCTGGTGGTCCTGGGTTCTATAAGAAAGCAGACTGAGCAAGCCATGAGAAGCAAGTCAGTAAGCAGCACTCATCCAAACCCTCCCAATCAGCTCCTGCCTCCAGGTTCTTGCTCCGTTTGAGTTCCTTCCTTGTCTTCCCTCAGTGGACTGTGACCCGGATACATACGCCAAATCAGCCCTTTCCTCCCCAAGTTGCGTTGGTCGTGGTATTTCTTCACAGCAATAGAAACCCTGACTAGGACAGTTTGCTCCTCTTCCTCCTCTGTCCATGATCCCTGGGCAAACTCTGTGATCTCCATGGCTTCAGCTCCCCTGTGTATATGCTAATACCTTCCTAAGCCGCTTTCTCTAGCCCAGGATGCCCCTGTAAGACCCACAGATTCATGTTGCGTTTATTGCCAAAAACATGTCCCAGTTCCCAAACTCATCATCTCCCTCCTCCATCCTTCCCTGGGACAATCATCAGATTGTTGGTGATCTTAATCTTGGCTACTCTAAGCCAGCTGCCAGAACTGGACAGCATTATTCCCCCTCCTCTGAGTTCTGTTTCCATTTCTAGCTCCCTCTCGGTCTTACAACTCCTTCCCAACAGGTGTGCACTTACACCTGTGTTTCTGTGTGTCTCCTCGGACTACGTCTTCTCCTTTGACCCTGCACTTTCCCCTCCGCTCCCCTCATCACTTCTTTTCTTCTGTTTTATTTATTGTTTTATCTCTTTCCTAAGCTGCTTTCATAGTTATTCATTGTCTATGGTGAGTTCAAGCCTCTAACAGTGGTGAGCATCAGAACTGTGCCTCCTCCCTTCCACGAGTCATTAGCACCTCCGGCATCAGCTGCGGTGTTATAGATTCTGTCTGTATCTAGAGTTGGAGCCAAACCTGCATCTGGAGTAGAAGGAAACACTATCTTCCTTCATTTAAAAATTTTAAACCTTGTCTATCACAGCGTCGCTTGCATTAATTGTGTCTAGAAGCATTGCACCAAGGTTACTTTTATTTCAGGACTTTTTGACAGTCCTTTAAATTTCAGACCTGGGATGACAAGGGCCTCGCCAGCTTTATTCTCCTCTGGGTCTTTCTTAGTTGTGATTCTGGAAAGTTCCACCTAGAGTCCGGAAATAAAGACAGCCCAGCAGATGGCTGCAGAAGACCTGAGCCTTAGGCCTTGATGGCTTTGTTTGAACATTGAACTCAGATGTTCCTGAAGGCTACACTTGGATCTTCCAGTTTTAGGTGACAATGTTTGCTCTCTTTTTCTGAGATCAGGCTTCAGGCGAGTTCCTGAAAGTGGGACGCATGAGGCTCCCCTGGCTCCTTCCCTCACTCCTCCAGTGGGACGCATGAGGTGCCCTGGCTCCTTCCCTTACTCCTCTGGCTCCATTCCTTCCTATGCATCTCATTTCTCAAGCGTACTACAGAGTGTACTGGTCTATGAGTATGCAGGGCTATGTGTCTGTATTCAAGGGGCTCTGCTTTCCAAGGGTGTCTCCTGAATACTCTGTCCCCATTGGTCTATCTAGGGGAAACACACTCATGCTATAATATGTAGTTTAAACAGCACACTTTTTTTTTGTGTGTGTGTTTATGTTTGCATGAGTGGTGTGTGTGTGTGTGTGTGTGTGTGTGTGTGTGAAGACCAGAGGTCAACAGTATCTTTCTTAATCTCTTTCTACCTTATGACACATAGTCTCTCATTGAATCTGGAGCTCACAGACCTGACTAGATTTGCTGGACTGTGAGCTGCAGAGATCCTCCTGTCTCCTCTTTCGTTGTGCTGGAATTGCAGGTTTTTTCCCCCCACGGTGAACTGTTTATGTGGATGCTGGGAAGCCGAATCAGGTTCTTATATTTACACAGCCAGGACTTTACCAGCTGAGGAAAGTACTCCCAGCCCGTTTTTCAAGGTTTTAGAAAACAATGCAAATATAAGAAACACTACTAAATTCCCTCTCGACCATTGCCCTTTCGGGAGCAGATACTCTCTTCCAGAGCTTCATCTTACAAAATACAGAGCATTTAGTTGTAAAAATAAAAGTCTCAGAGCACCATCATGGTGCCAACTTCTCATGCCTCTTCAGAGAGTCTCTTAATATATACTGGCGTGATAATGGAAATGTCATAAAATAAATCTGGTATTTAATAATATAGATAGTGAATGCTTATAGTTCTGTATTTTAGCCGGTCCTGGAAGCCCCATAACTGTGGAAAGAAAAATGATTGAAGGGAAAGAATTTAGCTGGCCCTAGACATCTGTCTGAGATTTAGGCACCATCTTCCAAAGAACGTTCTGGTGCATGAATTCACAATTAAACACACACAGATTGTAAACGCCGCAGGACAGGCTCCCCATCCCCACTCCTGTTTTACACCGCATGCTTCACAGCCTGGGAACAACTGGACTCCAGCTGCTGCCTGGGGAAAGAGTCAATGCTTTACAGCATTCAAGAGCCACACAGCATTCCAGACCCTCTACCTTCTTTCCTACAGGTCTGCATTTCGTGTCTGGACTTTCTAGATTACAGGACTACAATGAAATCATAACAAGAGAAAGGCCAGGTGGGCACTTATAGGTCTCTTCAAAGACCCCAGGGATTGAGTTTAGTGGCAGAGCCCTTGTTCAGAAGAAAGTAGGTGCATTTTGGGTGGAGGAGCTGCACACTAGAGTGTCTGTTCATTAGTGCACACTCCCATTCCTCCATGGTCTCTGGTTCCTACCTCTGACTCTGCTGGGATTCTGGGCTTTTCCCAACCATCGCTCGTTACTTATGTGAGAGATCTACTGGTACTTAAAGACACTGGGATTGGCTTCTGGAAAAGGGGGGAGGGAAGAAGGGTGCAGAGTTCAGCTCTGGGGTGACTTTTAAGTGGATGCTTAATTGGATTCCTGACTGTATCCCTGATATTGCCGTTAAAGGGTCCTCATTGCTCCACCCTCTTATGTATAATGCTTTTCACCCCAGGTCTCCATGAATCCTTTTCTCAAGCATATCTATGCTCCAAAACCACCCTTCCATTCTTCCTAGGAAGCCACGTCTGTTAGTGCTGAAGGAGACCTAACAGGTCATGTTGTCAACCCACAAAAGCTTCACACTTAAGAAATCATGTAGCTGGCATGGTGGCACACGCCTTTAATCCCAGCAGAGGCAGAGGCAGAGGCAGGGGCAGGGGCAGGGGCAGGGGCAGGGGCAGGGGCAGGGGCAAGGGCAGGGGCAGAGAGGCAGAGAGGCAGAGAGGCAGAGAGGCAGAGAGGCAGAGAGGCAGAGAGGCAGAGAGGCAGAGAGGCAGAGAGGCAGAGAGGCAGAGAGGCAGAGGTAGAGGCAGGCGGATCTCCGTGAGGTCGAGGTTAGCCTGGACTACAGGATGATTTTCAGGACAGCCAAAGCTACACAGAGAAACCCTGTCTCAAAAAAACAAAAACAAAAACAAACAAAAACAAAAAAGAAAAGTAAAGAAAAAGAGAGAAAAGAAAAAAGAAACCATTTACATTTTTGACTTCCTTATTAGGTTAACAATAATGTAGTCATGGATTGCAAATTCATCAAAGGATTTTTTAAATTAGATTAATGTTCCATTGATAAGAAATTTCCCACGTCTATTAAGATGGTTATGGGGTATTTCTCCTTTAATTCATGAATGTTACAAACTGTATTTCTGCATGTTCTAAAACGAAATGGTCCTTGCATACAGAGAAAGCTCTAACTTTATAATACAGTAGAAGATAATGCGAGGATCCTGTTTATTATATTCTGTACAATGTAACCATTGAAAAGTTGGGTGCCAACCTTTCTTGTTCTGTTTTGTAAGACGAGGACTATTTTTCTGCTTTGGACATGCTTCATGTTTACTAGAAGTGAGGTTGTTCTCTTGTCCCCGGCATTGAAGAACAGGCTGGGCCTGGCCTGGGCCACTCTGGCTATAGTTGTATCTCTTAGGTTGTTCCAACCTCCACGCTACTCCATTTGATAAGGCAAACGTTTGACTCAGATTACTCCGTTTTGAATATAAGAGCCAAGAGAAAACGACACTGCGTCTTGTTTATAGATGTGAGCGACCGCTGGCTGCCAGCACTCCAGCGTGCATACACTGATAACAACTAGTGTGTGCCAATAAATAATGATCTATGATTATACAAACCCCAAGAGAAACACCAGTGCTCCAAACTTATCAGTCACACCATATGTGACCCTCTCACCTGGAGCATCCCAAGACTGAGACATGGCAGACAAGCTCATCCATCACCTCGTCACTCATCGTGAATCTGGCCTGGGAAAACGTCCACAGTGGGAGACCTCTGTCTCTGTCACAGCTCCTCTGGTCCTTGACAGGAAACCCACCTCAAAACGCTGTCTACACTCTAAACGCTTCTTCACCCATAGTTCATAAAACTCCAAAGACTTCGCCTTGCTGGCGTACCAGTGCTCCATCTTCGTCTTGGTGGGACGTCTCTGAATTCTACAGCTCACGAACCCTCTCTTAGCCATCTGACTGCACCCTTTATTTATTATTGTGTACTCTGCGTCTCCCACTTCTTGATTTGTGGCATTTCTTCACATGTAAAGCAACTTTCCAAACGAGAGCATCACCCTTGCAGCCCTTGGCAAGAACTCTTCCTCCAAGACTCACAGCCAGAGATCAGATGAGGGCAGCTGTGGAGAAGCAGTTGCCAGGGATCTACTCCTTGTACCTCGTGTCCTCAGCTTCTCCACATACAGCAGGGTTTCTGTCTTGCTCTGATTTCACTGTGAGGACACCTGGACCAGTGTGCAGGAACCGCATCCTAGTGCAGTGGCAAAGATGGTGGGGAAAGTGGGGCCCTTCAGATCCAGTCTCATTGCCCTTCTGCAGCTGGGCTGGAGCCACTGTACCTCTCAAGCACTCCTTAAAGACAGAGACACGCCCCCATCAGGTCTTTAGGGCTCTTCCGTGTGTGACTCTCAAAACATTTGCTCTTGGAGGACAGGACCAGCAGATGGCCAAGCACGCTGGCTCACTAAGTGATTTTTCATAGCTTTCATTTCTAACGCCAAAAGGGGCTTCCCAGAGTTGGAAAGGGTCCTAAGCTAACTTTCAAAAGCTACTTCTATAATAAAAATGACAAAAAATATGGCTAAGAGGATTCCACTACTATTTGTGTGTGTGTGTGTGTGTGTGTAGGCCAGAGGACAATTTTTCAGTCATTGTATTAGTTAAGGTGAGACTGGGTTTCTCTGTGTACTTTGGAGTCTGACCAGGCTGGCCTCAAATTCACAGAGATCCCCTGCCTCTGCATCCCAAGTGCTGGGATTAAAGGCATGTGCCACCACCTCCTGGCTGTATTTATTAGTTAAGTTTTATTGCTGTGATAAAACATGAGGAAACAGCGTTTTTTTTTTTTTTTGTCTGGCTTATGGTTCTAGAGAAAGAGTTCATAATTGCTGGGAAGGCATCAGCTAGCCAGAACAGGAAGCTGAGAGAGCATATCTCCAAGGCAAGCACAGCAGAGAAAAGAGGCAGAAGTAAGCAAGGCTACCCCTCTCAAAGCTCACGCCCCAGTGACAGACTTCTTTCTGCAAGGCTCCACCCCTAAAGGTTCTACAACCTTCCCAAACATTGCCACCAGCTGGGGATCGAACTTGTGAGTCTGTGGGGTCATTTCTCATGGCAACAGCCACAGCTGCTGTCCACCTTGTTTACTAAGACACGGTCTCCTCTCTGACTTGGGGCTCACCAATTAGGCTACGCTAACTGGCAGTGAGCCTTAGCTATCAGCCTGTCTCTGCCACCCCAGCACTGGGGTTTCGAGTATGGTGGAGTCACCATGCCTGGTATTTTATGGGTTCTAGAATTTGAACTCAGATTCTCACACTCAAGCAGAAAGATCTCTTGACTTGCCGAGTTGCCAGCTCAGCCAAAACATGGAAATTCCAGGTAACAGTTAAGTTGGAGACCAAATAGCCAATCTAAATGTGAGCTTGTTCTCCACCTGAAGTCTCCTCTTGTTCTTATCCCTGACAGTTCTGTACTGATCTGGTGGAGAGTCTGGTATCCAGCCACATTTAAGTCATCCGGATCTTCCTTTTTACTGAGTCTTATTTGGTAACACTTTAAAGAGAAATTGAGGCTCTCTATTTATTACAGCTTCTTTTGGGGCAGGTAGTGGGGGGTTCCAAAAGTTCCAAGAGAAGGATGTAAAAAAAAATAGTTAGTTTGGACTTAAATTTGCTATTTTCCCATCCATGTTTTTCTTTATCCATTGCCAAACTTGTTCGTTCTTTCCTTGGTCTTTCTCTTCCATGTAGAAGTTCTTTCTATTCGAGGCCATTGGCTATTGGTTCTTGAAGCTTCTGATATAGAGTCCTTGGGTCAGCAGCAATTTAGTGTGGCAGGCACTACATTTCCCAGGAGGCTAGAGACTTCATGCGAACCACCATGTGTCATTACTCACGGGCTTTTCCTGGATTTTCAATGAATGTTTTAGACTCTAAGCAAGAGGTCAAGTTCAGCTATCCAAAGACAACAAAACAAAACAACCCCCACAAACAAACAAACAAACCCTAACTGCCAAGTGGGGGTGGCACACACTTTTAATCACAGCACCTGGGAGGCAGAGGCAGGCAAATCTCTGAGGTCAAGGCCAGCCTGGTACACAATGAGTTCCATAACAGCCAGGGCAATACAGAGAAACCTTGTCTCAGAACAAACAAACAAACAAAACCTAACCCAACTAAGCAAACCTAAAGTCTAACAGGCCCTATCATACAACAAAAGTATATGCTCAACTATGTTCATGGCAGCATTGTTTGTAATAGCCAGAACCTGGAAACAACCTAGATACCCTTCAATGGAAGAATAGATGAAGAAAGTATGGAATATATACATATTAGAGAATTACTCAGCAGTAAAAAACAAGGACTTCTTGAATTTTGCATACAAATGGATGGAAATAGAAAACACTATCCTGAGTGAGGTAAGCCAGACCCAAAAAGAGGAACATGGGATGTACTCACTTGTATTTGCTTTCTAGCCATAAATAAAGGACATTGAGCTTATAATTCTTGTTCCTAGAGAAGCTAAATAAGAAGGTGAATCCAAAGACAAACACATAGGCATCCTCCTGAATATTAACCTTCATCAGGCGATGAAAGGAGACAAAGACAGAGACCCACATTGGAGCACCGGACAGAAATCTCAAGGTCCAAATCAGGAGCAGAAGGAGAGGGAGCACGAGCAAGGAACTCAGGACCGCTAGGGGTGCACCCACACACTGAGATAATGGGGATGTTCTATCGGCAACTCACCAAGGCCAGCTGGCCTGGGTCTGAAAAAGCATGGGATAAATCCGGACTAGCTGAACATAGCGGACAATGAGGACTACTGAGAACTCAAGAACAATCGCAGTGGGTTTTTGATCCTACTGCACGGACTGGCTTTGGGGGAGCCTAGGCAGTTTGGATGCTCATGTTACTAGACCTGGATAGAGGTGGGCGGTCCTTGGGCTTCCCACAGGTCAGGGAACCCTGATTGCTCTTCGAGCAGATGAGGGAGGGGGACGTGATCGGGGGAGGGGGAGGGAAATGGCAGGCGGTGGCGGGGAGGAGGCAGAAATCCTTAATAAATAAATAAATAAAAAAAATAAAATAAAAAAAAATAAAATTAAACAAGATGCTAATTGTGTACTCTAGACCCGCCAGTTGGTGAGCTCTACCCTTGTGCTCCTTACCAGTGACAGGCGAGGCTTAGGGACGTTGTGGCAGCAAGTCCTGGATGATGTCCAGAGCAGCCAGATTCTTCCTTCAACCAAGGTTGTCTATGAGCAAAGAGAGGTCACTTCAAAAGACTTAATGTGGAAGATGCATCCAATTCTCTGAAAGATGAGACCCATGCAAACCACCGTACAGGCTCGAAACTGCTGAGCATGGACACTGCGCCTTGTTGATTTGCTAATAGAAGAAAAAAAAAAGGCTTGGGAACTCTGTATGTGTGGGAAACTCATGTGTGTGTGTGTGTGTGAATATTTTCCTTAGTCTCTTAACATATCTAAATATTTCAAGCATGAAATTTTAATAGGCAAATAACTTTTACATAATTTGTCTTATATTTCTGTGCTTAAAACAGTGATTTCATGCCTGTCCCAAATGTTTATCTTTATCCATAAATTTCAAGTCCTCTCTTTAAAAATTTCCCAAACTGAGCAGGATGGTGGAGGTGCCTTTATTCCCAGCTTGGGAGGAGCTCTGTGAGTTCAAGGTCAGCCTGGTCTACGGAGTGAGTTCCGGGACAGGCTCCAAAGCTACAGGGAAACCCTGTCTCAAAAAACAAAAACATAAACAAACAAAAATTTTCCCAACCTGCATATTCATGGGTACAGATCTTTTTTATTTATCAAGACCCCTTTGTTTTAGCATTTTTAATTTAGGAAAATAATCTGATAAAGTCACTTTAAGCTTCCTTTTGGCCACCCACATGTGTTTCTGCTTGACCACATTGGTCTCTTTAATGGCCCAAATATCGAATTGTGAGCAAGGCTGTGTGTAAAAATGCAACAGGTACAGATGCATGAGTTACAGAGAGCTGCAGGAGGGGCTTTGTAGCAGGGGCTCTCCAGTCAATGCACTAACGACACTCGGGGTCAGACAGTTAGCTGTGTGGGGTGGGGCTGTCCTGTGTTTAGGCACGCAGTGGGATGTTTAGTTGACAACATCCCTGGTTCCACTCAGGCGATCAATAGATGCTCCAGTTAGAGAAACCAAAATTATCTGCCACTGTCCCCGCGGGTGTGGGTGTGCGCGCGTGTTTCCTGCAGGTGTGTTGAGGGTAGCGGTGCCAAGCTGTTGGAAGCACAGGAAGAACACCCTCAGGTTTCTTTTCCATGTTTAAGTGCATCTCTTTTTCAGGGAATTAACTTTCATGAGTATCAGGTTTTTTTTTTTTTTTAAGATGTGAAAATGAAGGTTCAATAACAACAAAACAGCACCATTTTCTCCGAGAACGGAATCAAGTGAAATTTCATATAGTACGGCTGTCAGTCATTGTGAATGTCTCTCCACTTCTAAATTATCACTGCACTGCAGTGTGACAATCGCTGTATTATTAAGTGTGTGCTGAAACCTCTGTCGACGCGTGGCAGCTTCATTACTCAGACGCGGTGACTGTGTTCCAGGGATTTAAAATAACCTAAGGAAATAAAATGAAAATGATTCTATTGTGAGAGGGACACTCACCATCAAAAGACAGACATGAACTCAGAGTCAATCAGGGAGACCCTCACGCAGCTTTAACTCAGGGTGTGTGTAGACATTGTAGATAGCAAGGAAGGGGCTGGAGAGATGGATCAGAGGGTAAGAGCACTGGCTACTCTTCCAGAGGACCTGAGTTCAATTCCCAGCAACCACATGGTGGCTCACAACCATCTGTAATGAGACCTGGTGCCGTCCTTGCCAGCAGTACATTGTATGCTTAATAAATAAATAAATCTTTAAAAAAAAAAAGAAGATAGCAAGGAAGGGCGTCCTTGAGATGAGGAGGGGTTGGGATGGGTCTTCCTGCTCTGAAAACCCAAAGACACATTCTCAATGAAAATATCATTTCACAAACTTTCCCACACCCATTCTTCCGATCACCGTGTTTGGGAGAAATTATTATACATATTTTACCAGTGTATAAAGGAAAATCTAGGAAATTGGAACCTTTCTTAGAATTGCAGGCCCGTGACAGGCGGAAGAGGCATTTGTGATTTAGGTCGTCTTTTGGCTCTGTGCCCTGCCACCTCCTCTCTAATAATTATTAGGGGGCCATCAGCCCCCAAGTGGCTAATCTGGGAGGCCATCAGCCCCCAAGTGGCTAATCTGGGTAACTGGAAATGCATGGGAGACCAGCTGGAATGTTAGAAGGTAAACTCACTAATTAGTAGTGAGAAAGAACCTCACAGGAATAAGCCCTCGTTCCTTATCAAATCGGAAAGTTGGTCAAAAGCCAAGGAGTTTTTAGTTCATCTCAGGAAGAAAAGCCTGCAGCAGTGTTTCCACAGAGGCTCCTGCCTCAGGAGGCAGTAAGCCCACTGGCTGTTGCTCCTCAGCTTAGGCCAGCTCTGCCCTCTTGCCTTATGGATGGTTCTGCTGATTCACACCTCCCCCACGCACTGACTTTAGATATGCCACAAACTTAACATAGTATTATCAAATGAGCTTTGTTTACGGTATTCGACCGCTTATTTACCATGAGGTTTTCTAGTTGTTAGGAGAGGGGGCTCTGCCCAGTAAAAATACATTTCAGAGCTCATGTCTCAGGGAGATCCTATTTATTTTATTTCCCAATTCTCGAGAGAAAGTGTAGTCATCCAGGACCAATAAGATGGATGAGTAAAGTGTATATATGTATATATATATGTATATGTATGTATGTATGTATGTATGTATATATATATATATATATATATATATATATATATATATATATATATATATATATAACTCAATTACAAAGTTTTTGTAGGTCCAGATAGATAGATGGCTTTGTGGGTAAAAGCCATGATGCACACTCTCTGGAATTCACAGTGGTGGAAGGAGAGAACTCACCTCCCCGAGCTGCCCTCTGACCTCCACACGCACACCACAGAAGTGTGGGTTCACACTAAAGTAAAAAGTATAAATGTGAAACATGTTTAACGAAACATCATGTAGCCCAGTCTAGCCTCACACTCACTAGCCAAGGCTGATCCTCCTGCCTCTGCCTCCTGAGTGCTGGGATTATAGGCACAGGTCACCAGACTGGTTTACGTGTGCTGGAGACTAAACCCAGGGCTTCATGCACGCTAGGGAAGCACTGGGCCAACTAACCTGGTTCTCCTGCTCTCATACTGGTTTTTTAACATTTATTGAACTTTTATTAGCAAGAATAGTTTAGCCATTATACTCTGGAATATGCCTGTTAAATATTTATAGCTGGTGTATTGGTTTATTTTATTTTTTTGACTAGTGGTGACCATATTATACTGGTAAAATTTTAATATTACCCCTGGATTCTACCAGGGCACTATACCTGCTATCAGGTAAGTTGTCAGAGGCCTCACAAGATGTTAAATTATATTTTATTCTACAGCACTGAAGGCTAAAACTGGCACATTTGAAAGTTTATTTTCTACTCTAAATCTATTGTATTTTAAATATTAGAAGTCACGTAAGAGGGTTACTCTCCTAAGCTGACTTGGTGGTGCTAGGATCCCCACATAGCTAGTAAGACTCTATGACCATCACTCTGAGGGTGTCTCTGGCAGAGGTGGCATCCAGATTAGCGCACTGAGTAAAGCAGTTGACCTCACTAGTGTAGGTGGATGGCAATGATATTGTTGGAGGCCTTAATAAAACAAAAAGACGAGTCCATTGTGAATTATCTTCCTGTGTGAACTAAGATATCTGTATTCTTTAGCAGCTAGAACACACCATTCCTACTTAATGGGCTTTTGAGTTCATATGAGAGTGTATGTTATTAATTGCCCAGTTCACAGGGCTTCGAACTTGGGACCGGTTGTGTTGTAAGACTTGTTGGCCTAGATAACTGTGTGAATGGATTTCTTTATCAAAATATCTATAGTAAATATCTCTATCTCTCTGTAGAGCCCTGAGGAGCACAGTGATATTCATGAACACATGTATACATGTGCATGCATGTGTATAATATATTTATGGGCATCCAAAATTCATGCTAGATTTAAATGAACCTTGAAGATGAGAGGACCTCCAGAGAGATCCATGTCCTACTTCTGACCAAAGCAAGAAAAAGTTTGATATATTTTATTTTATGTGGTGACCTACCTTGGTTTAAAATACTTGAGGGGTTGACATCCCCCCTAGGAGATCCATTAAGAATCATTTCTTGGCATCTAAATATATTTTATTCAAAGTGAATTCAAAATATGTTGTAGAATTTACATCTTGAGCTCTCAGCTCTGGAAACAAGATTGACATCTGGTTGCACAAGCCTTTCCCCCATCAATTTACAATGCAAAACCTGTCATCTAACTTAAATACAGTGTTCAGAACAAGAAATCAGCCCGTAAGGATGGTAAGGATGGGCACACTGTCTATTGGAATTGTTTGACAGCCTTCCATTTTCTCTGGAGACAAAACAACCTTCCTACCAGCAAGCAAAGTTCCAGTGGGGACGGTAATAGCCACAGCTATATTTCAAATTAGAGTTGACAGAGGTGTTTTTCTCAGACCGAATGTAAGGGTATACATTTGTTGATTTAGGTGGACCTCCTTCCCGTATTATTTGAATTACTTGATTAGCCTTTCAAAGCGTGAAGAACAGGTGTGGTCTGGGAAAGCGAAATAAGAAAGCTCAGCATGAAGGAAACAATGGTATTTAAACATCCTGAGCCATCAGTCAGGGGCCAGCACTTTCTCCTCAGCACTGTCCTGGCTCGAAGAAGGGATCGTTAGACAAAACAATCATCTTTTAATTGTCTCATATACTGATTTATAAGGAGGATGTGTGGATACTTTGGAAAGGGGGACACCAAGTACCACAAACAGTGAGATTTGCTTCAGGGAAAACAGTAAAAGTCTGGGGTACATCATTCCAGCTTCTTTTCTGCGAACGTAAGAGGGCAGGCACATGCTGACTGGTATTTGTATTAAGGCACGCTTTCATATTTGTTCGAGGTGTTGATATTCTATAAGATGCACTTGTTATGGTCTCCTGTGGCTGGATGCGTCGGTGTATTGATGTCATCTGGAAAGGGTGACATCATCTGGAAGTGGAAGGTAAAGGTGTCTGTGGTTGTATATTCTAAATGACGTCTGTTCAACTTGAAACTTGTTAAATCATTACTGTGCACACTGCCTGTGAGGATATCACGTTCCCAGGAAGCCTGTAGTTTTCCTCCCTCCCAGTTAGCCCTTACCTTCTGCAGGGGAGCGCATGGTGGGGCACAGAATGGCTGGATGAGCAAACTTCTCCCCAGTATTCACTGACCACCCCCATTAGCAGGTCCTCTGCTCCCAGCACTCCTTCTAGCACTATAATTTCTCCCTTGATTGCTCTGTTGATTCCACTTTGGATGTATTGCTGATTTTTAATCTTGCAAGAGGTTGAGGAGTAAGAAACTAACTTCTCTAAGTCTTGGATGGAATTTTAGAAACAGGGGGGGCAGGGATGGGGGCAAACACTGACAAGAGGAAAGGAAAGAATGGGAGGCTTCATCATTGGAGGTAAGAATGTAATCAGAGCTCAGTCCCAGCAGCCAGCCTGCAGGCTATTCCACCACCTCCACCACTTAGATAACAGAACCTACATGACCCATTCTGCTACCCAAACCCACTGAACCCATCATCCTCCCTCTGGCCAACCATCCCCTCTGCAAGATCAGCATCCCCTAGAGGTATAAGCACTACCTGCATCAATTGGAACGAGAGCAGCATCCTCTGGAAGAGTCCTTTTCAGCAACATCAGCACACCCTATAGGCACAAGCGCCACCCACACCAATTGGAATAACAGGCACAAGCAAAACCTATACCAGTTGAGAGAACAGACTCCATAGGCACAGGTACAACTCACACCAGTTGGAAGAACAGCTGGCACAGGCAGAATCTAAACATCCAAACCCTCATAAACCTCAGCTGAGACTACCCTACTTGACCTGACAACCAGCCAATCACCTGAATTCTTGGTCATTCAGGCCAAAAGACAATAAAGGAAACAGATAATAAAGGAACAAAAGACCCATCCAACAAAGACTTCACAAGAATCAACACCTATAATTACTTAAGATCCGTCATGACACTCAGGGAAAATAGCGGAGTCGGCCATCTGAACTAAGTGATCACAGCGCGATGGAGGGAATTGTGCAAGGAGGACACACGTTCTCACCGCAGTTTAACCCAGGAAAGGCAGATTTCAATCATTTATTCCAGGCTTAAAACATTTTTGCTTAGAACTGTACAATCTTAAGATTGTGGCAAACCACTCATGGGGCAACTGGCCAGGCACGCGATCTCTGCTAGTGTGTACTGAGAGCTAGCTCTCCTTTGGGTACCATGGGACTGAGACGGGATATGCCTTCTACTTTCTGGGTCATGGCTAGCATGCTTCTAGGGCTTAGATAAAGTGAGAATTGCATGCAGTTTCCATGTGCTATCACGGGCGTGGACACACACCCCTAACACATACACTGTGATTGGTAGATGCTAGTCTCGGTGTTTTGGGAGGGAGGCGGTCACTTCTTGAGGATCTTTACAGAGGAGTTGGGATGGTAGTTACCGTGATTGGAGGGCTTTTCTCGCAGAGGAAACAGAATCAATAAAGGTAGAAAGATTAGAACACAGGGCTGGAGAGACGGCTCAGTTAAGAGCCCTTGCTGCTCATAGAGGGCTTGGGTTAGTTCCATGTGACAGCTCACAATCTCCTGTAACTCCAGTTCCAGGAGACCTGATGCCTTCTTCTGACCTCCGTGGGCACCAGGTGCACACATGGCACACATACTTACATGTAGACAAAACACTCATACATATAAAATAAAATAATCTGTAAAAAAGATGAGAAAACACACGGGCATTGGGAAATATATTTAGAGAAGATATGCCATGGTTTTGTAAATGAAGAGTGTTTTGGGGCAGAGTTAGAGGCAGAAGTTTCCAGCTTTACCAACTGTGCACCTCCAGACTCCAGGTGTAATACTATCTACCCTGAGATTCCTGATCCAGATGTTGGGAGGAAAGTTGTCATACGTCAGCCCCATGTCTGCCCTTGTTTGCTTTCTCCCCTTGATAGGCCCCTAGTGTTCTGCACCGGCTGTGGGGCCTCATGGCTGGCTTGTCCCGTGCCTGGTTTGCTGCTCCAGCGTTGTGCGTATTAGCCATGCAGTGTCTTGGGTGTTTGGTTATGGAAAGGCTGTTTCAAAGAACTGCTCGTGTGTGGCAGGCCACTCAGGGAGGCAGCTTCCTGTCCCTCAGCCTCCATTATCTTTGCCCATTTCAGGAAAATGCTTGGCTTCCTCCTGGGAGGAAGTCATGGTCACAGTGGGTGACACATCTTTCTCCCAGTGACGGCAGAGTGGCTGTTCATTCCTTTGGTGAATCTGATAGTCGGCCTGGGTCTGAGCTTCTGTGGCTTCAGCATGCAGCGTGCTGCATGGAGCCTGCTGGTGGGAGGTAGGTAAACAGCCTGGAACGGCACCTGTCACCTTAAATATCCGAAAGTAATTGATAGGCAGAGTGCATTTTGAGCTGGAGTCCTAGCTGATATTTGGAAGTTTTGGAACACGGATGTTTTCTGGCTCTTTGTCTTGGCAGACTGAGGTGGTGGCTGATGTGATGCCCAGATGCCCAGACAATGAGACAGGCACAACTGAGTGAGTGTGGTTTCCCTGGCAGGGGACTTTTTGAAAGGATTTGAAAAGCATGATCTGTTTCTCCAGCTGACACCATGGCTCTTTGTCTTTCTCTCTACCTGACAAATAAGAGTGCCCCTCCCACCTCGCTGCCCCCACCGAAGCGCTCTCTGGGGAAGGTACCTGCTGTGCACAGACAGCCATGGCCTTGGCTTCTCTCGAAGTTTCTGCTTTCTTTTAAATGAAAGAGCGTTGGTAGCTATTTCCCCGTGAAAACTGAAAAACTGTGTTTGGAAGATAGTTCCTTTCCCTTCCTAAAAAGTGAAATCTGTCATTTTGAAAAGAAATGATTTTTCAAATTCCACAAAAGGGCTTGTGAGGTTTGTAAGTCCTTTGACACCATGCCTGGAGCTTAGACTCTTAATTGCCAGGATGTTGATGAAGTCAAGGACCTTGGTGGCAAGTTTTGGAGACGCCAGCTGAGCTAATGATGAGTGTGTGTGTGTGTGTGTGTGTACCATATGTGCATGTGTGTGTGTGTGTATACCATATGTGCATGTGTGTGTGTAAGTGTGCCTGGTGCACACATGGAGGTCAGAGGAGGATGTCAGCTGTTCTGTTCTGTCACCCTCTACCTTATTCCCTTGAGGCAGTGCCTCTCACTGAACCTGAAGTGAGGCTGGCAGCCAAAAGCAATCCCCCTGTCGCTACTTCCCTCAGTGCTGGGGTTACAGGCATGTGTGCAGCCATGCCTGACTTTCTACATGAGAGCTGGAAGAGGGCCATTGGTTATTTTCAGCTGACAGCAATGCCTGTGGGTTGGAGTGCTTTCCCCACTTAAGAACTGTCTGTTGTCTTTCAGGCAGGGTGACTACCATAAGATCCTATTTGAGCTGGCTGCTTCCGAGCGGGGCAAATGAGATCCCGGGGCTCACTGTTTATTGTTTCCCTGATTATATTATTTATTCCACTCTGTGCATACCCTACAAAGAAATTTTTTTTTGTGATGTTTTCTCAAGAAAGCTATCACATTCTTCTGGGATATTTTATGTATTCATTAATTCACCAAAAACTTATTGAGGATTTCTACTTTGCTAGGGATTGTATTAGTGCTGGGCCAAGGAAGGAGTTGGACATAAAATCAGGGATAGATTATAAAACAATATAAGTAGGCATCTCTTGTAAGCTATTAGGGGAAATGTGACCCCCATGCCCTCAGCATGTCATACCAACACAGCCCTCTATCTTGTTCAAATGAATCCAAGTATTTGCTCGCTCAATCACATTTTGATTGAGAATTATCCAGAGGAGGCCGCCACCTGGGATGTTAACTATTGTGCGTCAACTTGACAGGGTCTAGAATCACCTAGGTGACAACTCTGACATTCTGTGAAGGAGTTTCTATATTAGGTAGGAAGACCTACCCACCATCCCAGAGGCTGGGGACCAGGACTGAGCAAAAGGAGAAAGCGAATGGAGAGTCAGTACTCGTCACTGCTTCTGACTGCAGAGGCAGTGTGACTGGCCATCTTGCTCCTGTGGCTGTGTCGTCCCTAAAATGGACCATACCCTCAAACTGTGAGCCCCAAACCAATCTTTCTCTCTGTCCTTAGGTGCTATTAGTCACATGGTTTGCCACAGTCACAAGATAACTAGCACCAACCTTCCTATACACCCTTGTCCATTGGCTGCAGACAAAGCCAAGTGTTTGCATCCACACAAAGACCAAAGCAGAGACTCAGACACTGAACCAGGGACATTTGGCCTTCTCAGAAGCAACAGCTCCTAAATCCACTTCCACAATGCTCATATTCAAGACTGATAAGCCGCCTTAACTCGCCAGCATCTCTCCAGGACCTTGACACCCCCAAAAGTAAGTTAGAAGGTGGGGGGGGTCTCTGAGTGACTTAACACAAGAGCAACTACAGTTAGCAAAGTCTCCTTTTATAACTTGCGACCTCCCTTTCCTTCTTCTTTTTTCCAGTCTTATATCTGTGTCTTGATAAGAAGATTGAAGATGCCAGTTTTGGGGCCCACCAGCTTGGCTACTGAAACCAATTATTTTACAGTGTACAGATAGTATGAACTGGGGAGCAGATGCGGCGAGGAGAGGAAAAGGCACTTCTGTAAGCATCAATGATATGAACGGGGAGGGGGTGTGTTCAGAGGGAAAGGTGTTTCTGTGAGCATTGATGATATGAATGGGGTGTGTCCAGAGGGAAAGGTGTTTCCGTGAGCATTGATGTTCTTGATCAGCTTCAAGTTTGTGCCTTTAATTGAAAATCACTCAAAATTATTTCTGGTCTAAAAGTGATCTTTTTCATTGAGTGGTCATTGCTGGATTCTCCGTCTTCAGTTCCTCCCTGTCTAGCCAACACAGTTGATCGGATGCTGGACTAATGTGTGTGAAATAGATTTCTGGGGACCAAAACACCTTGCTATCTGGAGAAATATAGTTTTCTTGATATGTATGTGTCCCCAAATGCAACACAAGACTTGTGTTTTAAAAATACATGTAAGGTAGTTTTAAAAGCACACCACAGAAATAGAAAGGGAGAAATCAATACATTTATTAATGTAATGTTATATGGAATTTCTATTCATAGATAAAGATGACCTTCCTTTGATGACATCTTTTGCCAAAATAAGTAATTAGCTTTGTTTAAAAGTCAGTCCTGTCCTTTAGCATGCGTGCTCTCAAGCTTTTAGAACTACAAAAAGACAGCACAGGAACCAAAATAATTAACATCCTCCGTAAATTTTAATTATTGTGTTGTGAATTGATTTTTTCCCCTTTGTCGTTTAAAGGGGAATGCAACTCTCTCGTACTGTTGCTGGTAGTGTGAAAAGCAGATCTTACACAAACACATGGCACTAACACAAGCTCACTGTTCAAGGGTTTTCTGTGACAAGACCTACTTTTCTCCCATGGTCCCAAGCAAGAGGGCATTCAGATAATATCATCAGATTGTTGGTTATGGAGGCTGTGATGGGTACTTTTAATCATCACCTTGACATAACCTAGAGGCACCTGGGAAGAGCGATTATTTATATCTAGTTGGCCTGTGTGCCTGTCTGATTGCCTTAATTGATGTGGGAAGATACATCCAAAATGGGAGCAGTTGCTTCTGGTAGTACCCAGAGAAAATAACATGGAAGGAAAAAGCTTTCTGTTGTTGTTGTTATTTTTTTTTTTTTGCACCCAGCTTTCACTCCTTCTTCAGGTCTCCAGTGTGTTCTGAAGACGAGCAGTGCTCCAGGAATCCACAGGCATTGACTGTCAGATTGGAAGGGCTGAGATACCCAGGCGCATGGACTGAGCGACTGCTGGGCTCTCAACCTCTCCAGGGTGGGAGAGCCATGGCTGGGCTATGCCAACCATCTCATAGAAGTCAACTTACTAAGCTGCGTATTCTGTCAGTTCTCTTCCTGTAGAGAACTCTGGTCCTTTCTTTTTTCTATCTTAATTCAAGTCCTATTCCCATGCTGTGGTGCTTTGAATAGTGATGGCCCCCAATAAATTCACATGCTTGAATGCTTGACCCATAGGGAGTGGCACTATTGGGAGGTGTGGCCTTGTTGGAGGAAGTGTGTCACACTGTGGGGCAGGCTTTGAGGTTTCATATGCTCAAGCCCCACCCAATGTGGTATATAGTCTCCTGTGGATTGAGATGTAGAACTCTCAGCTCCTTCTCCAGCACCAAGTCTGCCTGCATACTGCCATGTTTCTCACCATGATGATAATGGATAAACCTCTGAAACTGTAAGCCAGCCCCAAGGAAATATTTCCTTTATAAAAGTTGCCAAGGCCATGATGTCTCTGCACAGCCATAGAGACCCTAACTAAGACACGTATTTTCCACTGCTCTCTTTTTATCAAGTGCTTCCCAGATTAGCAGAATGAAGAAGGAAAAATAAGAGTATTAACTGATGGTCTTTCTCACTCTTGGTGTTTTTAGCATGAAGAAACCCAGCAGGGGAGATCTGAAATTTACAGGACATTTTTGTGACTGATTGCTGTCTAGGCAACCAGCTAAGCACGCATATCTGACACTGCAGACTTGACATTTTGGTGAAAAAAAGTACTAAAAGCAATCACATTTTGCTTGAGTCAACACTTGTCTTGTTAATGTCTAATCATGCTTATAGGGATGCAAGCACAGTCCATGGATGGTCAAGATCAGTCTTGGGCCTCAGTTGGACCATTTACAAGGCCTTGAGGAGTTTGCTATAAGGTCTTCCAACAGAGCTGAAGTGCATATATGAGTGTCCAACGGTGAGTTCACTCCTGACTGTGTTTGGGTACACAGCTGCTTCCATAACAAGCATGCAAGTGATATTCCACATTAAGGACAAGCTAGCTAATGATCCCTAAATAGTTGGTACTTCATGCCAACTATTGCGTGAAAACAAATTCATGATATATTTTTAAAGCATATTAAGCTTGAAATTCTTAAAATGATGTAAAAGTTCTGTATTGTGGGCGTCAAACAGTGGCGGAAACATTCATAAAGTATTAATGTCTCATCTTCTTGGAGCGGAGTTTGTCGAGTGGAGTATTTTAATCTGTCTGCTATTACAGACATGTTAGTGAACAAGCCCTTTCCATGAGTTCACAAAAATGTTTCAAAGCTCATATTCCTTTGCTGTCCTCCAAATGAAACTAAAGCCACTTACCCTGGAAACTGAAGTTAAATGCCTTTAGAATCCAACATTATAGTAATTAGTCGACTGTAGCTCAACCCACTAAGTTGTGAGTAATTGCATGGCTCTTTTGAATATAGTTGATCTATCATGGAGATGGTACCTGCAAAGTCTGAGGCTTCAGATCATCTGAAGATCTTTAAAGTGTGTGTGTGTGTGTGTGTGTGTGTGTGTGTGTGTGTGTGTGTGTGTATGTGTAGGGGTTGGAGGGATGGGATATGGGACAGGGAACAGAGGAGATTTTGTATGTGTGGGAACTTGTTAAAAATCTGTGGCCCAAGTTCAAACCTATGGTGTTCAATGTGATCTTTTCTTGGATGCTAATAAGTGCTGTCCAAACATGCTTCTAAAGATGCAGTTTTTCCTCTGCACATAGATTACAACGTAACTCAGAAATGATCAACGGAATTAAGCAGAAGTTGTGACAGACAGCTCAGACAAATTTCAGGATTGACAGTCATCATTCCCTGAACAATGAGTTAGAAAATCTCTTCTTAATGGCCCTAATGAACATATGTGCTGATGAGTGCTCCTGGGGAGAAAACTGAGTCTGTAGGAATGGAAATCCACAAAGCAAACAAGGAGCTGCCTTGGTAGATTATCCTTTGCTTTACACGAGGTTTCTTTCTTACTTTCGGCAGGCTCCTGCCACGTAGGCCAGGCTCACACTCAGGATCTTTGGTCCTTTCCCTTTGCTAGTCCAAGAGTCATGTGCCACTAATCCCAGCTGAAAGGCTCTCAATGAAGTCTTCTGAAGGAATGCACACGCCCAAAGCATTTCTTTAGAGATGGCTACTGATGCAGGGTGTTGTTAGAGAGTCACAGAGCTGAAACTCAACCCTTTCGCTTCCAAATGAAACCCATTGTCACTCAACCTCATGTCCTCAGCTCATCGCATCCCAAGGCACCTGGGTTCAATCAGTTGCCTGATCTAGACGTCTCTGTCTTCCTTCACTCTCAAATGGTCTCGTCTTGCACAATTACCGCTAGTTCTATTTCCTGTGCCTCCTCCTTTAGTCTATGCTGTTGACAGATTATTCAGCTGTTTTGCCCATGGGGGGTGTTTTACAGTGACTGTGACACTCTTAGAATCACACGGCAGCTCATCTTCTTAGACTTCCTCTTTGAAGCTTTCTTATAATGGAGGTCATTCAGATTGGGAACCAAGGAGATGTTCGTGAGCGCAAGGGTAGGGTTTGGAAGGAGGAAGCAGGCTGGCTTTTACCAAGGACTAGCTGTGAATGCAGTTCTTCAGTGGATGCTTATGAACAAGGCTTATTTTATTGTTTGTATATGATTTTGAGACAGAAATATATCCATTTTATCAGGGAGAAGGAAACTGAGACCAGCCATATGTTCTCTTGAACACACTTAACCTGGGCCCCTACACTAAGATGAGGCAAAACTTCCACAGGTGAAAAAGATAGATAAAAGAAAAATTCAAACAAAATAATCCCAGCCAGAGGATTAAGACAGGAAGAGGAAAAACAGAGGAAAATAGAATTAGGGGGTAAACATTAGAGATGAGAAGACAAGATCTTGGGGATGGGGGAGATAGACATCTAACTTGGGCAACTGACGGAACATAGGGACTAATGGTTGTATAATCAGTAGTTGGGGAAGTTAGACCTGGGAGCTAGGCTGAGTTATTCTCATTATACCATTTTTTCTTCACTTTATTTCCTGGCAAGGAAATTGATGTTTAAAATTTAAGTCTTTTTTTAATGTCAATTCTACCCTCCAAATGCTTTTCCACTAACATATCCTTTTAACCAGTTAATGTATATGGAAAGAATTAATAGAACATATGCTTCTAATAATAGTTCAATTAACAGAATGCTATTTCAGCATACGGCATGTCAAAGTGACCACTTGCTTTACTTTTTAAATGCTCCCGGTTTCTTTTTTAAGATATCTTGCATCTCTAAAAAGAGCCTTGAAGAGTCTGAAAGAGGCTGTAATTCCTTAATCTTAGTGGCTTGTCAATGGATAGTCCATGGGCATTTTTTTATAAATATTCATTTATTTATTACATACACAATATTCTGTCTGTGTGTGTGCCTGCAGGCCAGAAGAGGGCACCAGACCTCATTACAGATGGTTGTGAGCCACCATGTGTTTGCTGGGAATTGAACTCAGGACCTTTGGAAAAGCAGGCAATGCTCTTAACCTCTGAGCCATCTCTCCAGCTCCAGTCCATGGACATTTTAAACACTGGTGTTAACTCTTAGGGCCCAGGTGAAGCTGGTAGACTGGGTGTGTCCTATACCGCTGTGGTGGTGAACTCTTACAAAAACACCCAGGCTTATGACCACTGGTGACGCCATGGGAAATGAGAACTTGCTGACGGTAGAACTCATATGGCACAATCAAGTAAAAGTAGATACGAAAAGTGGGTCAGCTTCCAATAAATGTGCAAAAATGGGCTGTTTTGATACCTACACTGAGTTTAGGAGTTCAGATTAAGTGTGTCCAAGAGGTTGTGCTCACATTGAAGATTCTTGACCACTTACAGAAAGTTGAATTAGGGGGAAATTCACCTCCCCTGTCAGTCAGTGATCTGGTGAGTCTGGAGGTCTGTGTCATCTCTGTCATTCAGTCGCCAGACAAAGGTGACTGAGGCCCGGAAGACATTGAATTCTGCTTCCTTTTCTGTCAGCAGAAAAAGTTAAAACTAACTCTCTCGGGTCTCTCAGTGCTCACATCCCAACACACGCCGAGATCCCAATTTGTTCCGACAGTTCTCTCTAGCTTCTAAAGAGAAAGATAATAACTCATTTCCTTCCATATTCATGAAGATGAATGTCAAACAGTGCTCAGGGTCCGCATTCTCTTGCTTTATGAATTGCAAACCCACAACTCAGGCTCTGCTGTCTTCACAGAGAAACAAACGACTTTCCCCGCATAATGAGGCCGGTATCTTGTTAATCTGTCTTGTATAAACAAAGCCTCCAAGGTATAGCCGTCACTCTTAACTACACATTTGTTTGGATTTTCTGACGTGCAACTGTAGTTGTCTAAAAGAGGCTTTTTCTTTCATAATCCCAGAAAGAGATGCTGATTTGTTATTGTTGCTTTCCTGGAGATGACTGCCTAATAGCCAAACCGCAGCTGAACGGAATCACCTTAAATGATATAAATAGGTATCGTGAATGAGGCAGAATCTCAACTGCCTGTTGAAACACACCTTATTTTCTAGTTAATTTTGTTTATATGCTAATTAAGGTATAAGGTTAGACTTCATTCTGTAACCTCAGGAAAGAGCTAAGAACTGCCACGGCGAGGAGGACAAGCTGCAGACCTCTAAACACTTCTTCCTCTTCTGACTTTTGTTATTCCCATCTGGTCTCTTTGCTCGATCACTGCAGCTTTCCGTCGGAGGAAAACACGGTAAACCTCAACCCTAGGTAGCCCTGTTGAGACTGAAGAAAATGTACTCATGGGCCACAAAACCTGATCCATAAGAAAGCGGATCAGTGAATCAGAGACAGAAAGCCAGAGGTTTACAGAGCAAACAAAAGTGCCTGGATCATGGGGTCTCTTTCGCCTTTCCTCTCTCACATCACCTCCTAAGAACATTAGTAATAGTTTATTGAAGATCCCTGGGTGTCACTCTCTCGGACTAGATGTTTTCTGTGCTGCTTACCAAGAGAAGCTGCTCACCCTGATGGTTTTCCATGGCACATGCAATCCAGGAAGAAGAGTCAGTTCCTTGAAATTGCTTTCAAGAAGCCGTGTCTGAACATTTCTCCGAGCAGAGCAGTTGAGAGTTATAAGAGCATTTGTTGAGGACTGGATAGTGAGTGTGTCATCACAACCTGACCTCACCGAGTCTCTGCCCCAGTCAGAGACACTAAACAAACAAACAAAACAAGAGAAACCCCCACCTTCACTAAACACCTGAAAGAAAGACTTAGAGAGGAAGATCTATTCTAGCCCATGGTTGGAGAGATTCCAGGCCATTGTCTGCAACTCCATTGGTTCTGGACCTGTGGGGAGACAGAACATTCTGGATGTGAAAACATGGGGAGAGCATTGTTCACTTCCTGGTTGAGCAGGAAGCGGAACAAATCAGTAACAGCAAGGGGACAGAGTAAGAGAGCTCCTGAGGACATGTCCCCATCTCAGTAATCCCTCCAACCAGGCCCACTGTTCTACCCATTCCAATCGTCTGTTCAGAGTTTGAATGCGCCAGTGGATTAAATATCGATTAGGTCAGAACCCCTAGGCTTTGATCATCTCTCAAAATGCCCTCCTGACACTTAGAGATGTGCACTGCTGAGCTCCAATGCAGTTCTCAATCAAGTGGACAGCCAATATTACTTTTCTCAGTTGCTTAGTCTTTCCGATGGGTTCAGGAGAGAAGCACTATTATTGTTTTTATGTTCCAGATAGACAGCTTATGGCACCATGTAAAATCAGAGTGACAGGAATGGGTTACATCCATTTTAAAGATGGAGGAACTGGTGAAGAAATATGATCAAATCCACACAACCAGTCAAGGGGTGGGCCCTGGATTCCGACATGGCTGACTTAAAATTCTTCCTTTCTTCTGCCACTCTGCTGCTGTTGATGCAGCTCTTGACATTGAGCTCAAATCATCTGACAAGATGATGTGGATTTTTTTTTTTTACATTTTGGTGACCTATCTTTTGGCTGAATATTTTGGATTATAGATTTGTGGTGCATTTAGATCTGTTTCTAGATTATTCTCTTGTTTTGGTGACTTAGCGTTCTCTGAAGTGAAAAGTAATAGCAATTAATTTCATCTTCTCTTTTAGCTTATTATTTTTTGGCTCCAACTGTGCAAGAAAGGAGGTTCAACAGGAATCTGGCAATTCTTGTTGACTAGGTTCAAGTGTTGGCAGAGCATGTCTTCAGAGCCGAACCAAGTGACTTAAGACTGAGGGAGGACAGGATCGCTGTTTCTACCAACTCTATGTCTGGCTAAAGGTGCCATGAGGCAGGTGCTACTTCAGTTTTATTTCTGTGCCACTTGGCAAAATTGGATTGCCCAATACAGTCACATGGAGTGGACAAACTAGGCACCAAGTAGATTCAGCAGAGTAAGAATTTCGTTCCAAATTCCCAGGCAGTCATTACTGCCAGACTATACTTGGTCAAACTTCATCCAGGGATCTAGACTTTCTTCGTACCAGTATCCTCAGTGTGTAGAACAGTGGCTAGCATTGAGTTAACTAAAGACATGCTTGTTGGCTAAATAAACAAATACATACATGAAACAGATGATTTGGCACATATTGGTAGGTTCCACAGGGAGTATGCCTACTATTGTGTGGCTTGGATACAAGCCTTTGCATGCAAATATCTACTAGCATCTCCCAACCTTACTTCTCAAGACTTTCCTCCCTTTATTATGCACATAACTGTGCCCAATAAAGCAGATGCTTAAGATTTTTGCAAGCATTTTCACAAACTCAACTGCAAAATTTTCAGTGGATAGCGAAGATTTTTGATTTGACTTCAAGAAATAAAATCTTGGTATAAAAACATGAGTGAATAATTGTAGTATATTATCTTGAGTGTCTCTATTAAAATACAAAAATATTTTTATTCTTTTGATTTCCAATGCTGAAATTATTACACTACATGTTAGTTTATCACCAGACATTTTCCAGTTAATTCATCTGGCATCATGAATTTGGAAAATGAAATTACATGCTTGCATATGAAGCTTACTCTAGTATATGGCAAACAATGAGGTAGGATGAGCAGAGGTAATTATGCCCTTATAATCTGCATACATAATTCTAATATTTTTCTGCATCTCATGGAAGCTTTCTAGAGAGTGTCTGACAAACATCATGGGCTGACTCAAATCTTCCCTTTCTAGTCCCTGTTCACCTTCCCACAGGTGAAATGGCAATGGCCAAGAGCCTGGCAGTGAGAGCCCCAGGGAAAGCAGAGATAAACGCACACATTTCCAGTCTTAGAGTATCTATCTCAGCACAGATGGTCGTGGGTATCAACTCTGTATTTATGCTTGAAACCATAAGACTCATCTTTATTTTACTTTAGAAATAATCCAATAAAGAATAAACTTTTATTATTTTTGGTCCCAAATACTCTGCCCTTTATCTAGAGAAATAAAATGAATAACTAGACCATATATTTTTTATTTCCATGTGACACTTGGGGTGAATATTTTTATCATATTCTGACTTTTTTTTTAACATCTGAGAAAGGAGAGAGTCGGTTCTGACTCATTGCTTGCACAACGCACTGGAAATTGACTGCTGCACCAGGAAAAACTACACAAAGTAACAAGCACTTGAGATTGCGTTGGTTTATGTGAAATAACATTTGCCTGCATGTATGTATGTATGTATGTATGTATGTATGTATGTATAGCACATGTGTGCAGAAGCCTTGGAGAATGCCCAGGAGAGAGGGTCATCTCCTTGGGATTGGAGTTGCACAGGCTTGTGAGCTACCTTGTGAGTACTGGGGCTTCTGGAAGAGCAGTGAGTGCTCTTGCCCTGACTACTCTTGTTTTTCTGAAAGAGAATCTGCCTTTCTCTTGGCCTAGGACTGGTCCCATTGGGCTGAGGGAAGATGGGGAAAAATGGAGGAATCAAAGATTCAGACAGCCCAAATCGATCTATATTAAAAAAGGACTCCAGAGGAGTGTGTATGCAGACAGGGCAGAAGATTGATGTGTAGAAGCAAGAATGTGAAGAGACTCGGGTGGGGGCCTGATGGAGAGAGTGTGATGAGTACATGCTAAGAGATACAGACAGCCCAGTTCTCCACTGCTTTCAACGTCAACACAGAGGGGGCAGCCTTAGTAAGGGTGTGGCTGTTCCCACAAGAATGAGACGCGTTCTTCATGACTGTTTGTTGTGTATGTCTTCTATGTGGTACATCGTTGCATTCATTCTCATCTTTCCCATCATGACATGAACAACAGAATTAGACTTTTATATCATATGGTTTCATTGAAGATGGGATTTAAATGTTATAGACTGAAGTGTTCCTCAGAAACTTTCTCTTTCTCTCTCTCTACAGACACACACACACACACACACACACACACACACACACACACACACACACACACACATTGGACCCCAGGAACTCCAGCTTCTCAGAAACTCTTAAGTATAATTTCTCCTTTAATATATTTATACATTCACAAAATTTTATGAGTTGACAAGGCTCCACTGGGAAAATCAACCAAGTCAGCTCTGCACTGAGTACTATTTCCCAAGGTTAATATGATTTAGAAACACGCCAGCATGGATTTTATTTTTCTTTTCCATCTTTAGAAGCAGAGACTTTATATCCTCTGCTTTGCTTCTCGGAAGGCCTGCCCTTGTCTCACCGTCAAACCACTCTCTCTTCATCACCAGTCAGGATTTTTGTCTTAGTTATGTCTCTCTTGCTGTGATAAAGATCATGACCAAAAGCAGGTCGGAGAGAGGAGGGCTTTTTCAGTCTTTCATTTCCAAGTAACAGTTCATCTCTGAGGGAAGTCAGGACAGGGACCTGAAGGCAGGAGCTGAAGCAGGCACCATAGAGGAACTGCCTACTGGTTTGCTATGTCTGCTTTCTTAGAGAAACCAGGACCACCAGCCCAGGGGTGGCTCCATCCGTGCTGAGCCTGATTTTCCCACATCAATCACTAATTAAGAAAACACACCATAGATTTGTCCACAGGTCAATACGGTGGGGCACACTCTCAACTGAGATTCCTTCTTCTCAAATGATTCTAGCCTGTGTTAAGCTTTGACATAAGAACTAACCAGAGCAATTTTTAAACATAGATATTTTTGCACTTTCTGTTGCCTGGCATTTTTTCATAGCTTTCTATGTGGTGAGGTAGCGTTTGTCTAGTGCATAACAAATGTATACAGCAGATACAAGCAGACTAGAGGCAGTCTCTACTTGTAGGGGCAGTAAGTATGATCTCTCTCTCTCTCTCTCTCTCTCTCTCTCTCTCTCTCTCTCTCGTGTGTGAAGTTGGTGAAGCTTATCTTTATTTCCCAATTGTTAACTCAAAACACTAGTTTAGGTGCCACCGTAAGTTTTTTTTTTGAAAAGTCCACTGTGGTTTGAACATGGAATGTCTCCCCATAGAAACATGTGCTTGAACATCTAGTTCCAGCAGACAGTGTTGTTTGGGGGAGGGTGTGAGGTCTTTAGGAGGAAGGGGCCAGGTGGAGAGAGTGGGTCACTGGAGTATGGAGGGATGAGGCTTGAGGTTTATAGTTTGGTCCTGCGGCCATTAGACCTCTTTGCTTCCTGAATGTTGATGGGTATAGGCAACCTCTACACTCTCAGCTGCACAGGTGTGAGCCACGCCCACTTTACACACTCAGTCGCACAGATGTGAGCCACGCCCACTTCACACACTCTCAGCTGCACAGATGTGAGCCACGCCCACTTCACACACTCTCAGCTCCACAGATGTGATCCACGCCCACTCCACACACTCTCAGCTGCACAAGTGTGAACCACGCCCACTCCACACACTCTCAGCTGCACAGATGTGAGCTACTCCCACTCCACACACACTCTCAGCTGCACAGATGTGAGCCACGCCCACTTTACACACTTTCAGCTGCACAGATGTGAGCTACTCCCACTCCACACACACTCTCAGCTGCACAGATGTGAGCCACGCCCACTTTACACACTTTCAGCTGCACAGATGTGAGCTACTCCCACTCCACACACACTCTCAGCTGCACAGATGTGAGCCACGCCCACTCCACACACTCTCAGCTGCACAGATGTGAGCCACGCCCACTTCACACACTCTCAGCAGCACAGATGTGAGCCACGCCCACTTTACACACTTTCAGCTGCACAGAAGTGAGCTACTCCCACTCCACACACTCTCAGCTGCACAGATGTGAGCCACGCCCACTTTACACACTCTCAGCTGCACAGGTGTGAACCACGCCCACTCCACACACTCTCAGCTGCACAGATGTGAGCCACGCCCACTTTACACACTTTCAGCTGCACAGATGTGAGCTACTCCCACTCCACACACTCTCAGCTGCACAGATGTGAGCCACGCCCACTCCACACACTCTCAGCTGCATAGATGTGAGCCACGCCCACTCTATGCCTTATCTACACGACAGACTGTCCTCTCTCAGAGATCCGCCTGCCTCTTCTTCCTAAGTGCTGGCATTAAAGGTATGCTCCACCATACTTGGCTATGACTCTTGAAATGCTTAAGGCCTGAAAAAGACTTTATCTAAAGTATAAATTTAATAAACACATGGGCTCTGGGTAAATTAGTGTACTTGGGGATTTCAGTATTTTACTTTTTATTTCAAAGTTTTTCCTCCCTGTTTAATTTTGTCTTTTCTTTTGGTCAGAGAAAAATAGCTTGACTACATTTGAAAGAACTGATTCTTGAGAGCTACAAACAGTTCAGATGCTAGGGCAGGTCCAGGAAAAGATCTACCACACACTCTCATCTGTGGGGGGCAGTCAGTATTCTCTCAGCTCTTTACTTGACCTGAGAGGAGTCTAGGATATGGAGAATATGATCAGGTCCTTGGAGTCAGGTAAACTGAAGACAGTGCCTGACTGAAGAAATGGGAGAATTATAAACAGGAAAAAACATTTCTCTGAACATCTCTTCCTTCCTACTTCCCCCTTCTGTCTGCCTCTTTCTCTTTCCCTTCATGCCCCTTATTGATTTTTCTTTTCTTTCCACAATTTGTCTTTTCTTGTCTACAGATCAGTTATAGTGGTAAATTGTAATAAGGTGGGTCATTGATAGGGTGTCAGAGACTGGGAAGGCCTAGGATTGGTTAGGGTGTGTGTTGGGGGGGTGGTCATGTGAAGAAGTAGGTAGCTTGATCTTCTCTGATAGGAGGCTGAACTAACATGTCCAGTTTCTTTATTTCTGCTCATTTCTCTTTTACAGAAGATGATCTTATTCGTTAACCCTTATGCCACTGTGATCAAATACCAGGCAGACACAAATTATGGGGGGTAAGTTTTTCTTTTTCTGGCCACTACTTCAGAGGGTTGCAGTCCATCGTGGAGGAGCTCTTGGTGGTAGGAACACATGGAGGAGGATTTTCAGATTGTGGAGTAGGTCAATAGGAAGAGAAAATGGCCAGGGCCAGAGCCAAGCTATAACCTCCCAAGACCTGCTTCTAGTGATGCTTTTGGTTAGATTCTGTCCAGTTTCTCAGCTTTCCAGAGTGCTGCCACTAATTGGGGAGCAAGCATTTTGGACACAAGCCATTGGGGAACCATCGAAGGTTCAAGCAAGAGCACTGTTGTTATGAATATGCCTTTCCTCATTGGAAAGATGGGTAGGACCACAGTGGAACGCAGACTAAAAGTGAGTGTGTTGGCTGTCATACAAACCTATGCCAAAGGGCAAGAAAACCCAAGGCACAAAGTCGTCTCAACCCAAGGTAAGACTGATCAATCTCCCAGAAGAGAGGGAGGAGTTCTGTCCATGGTGCTGATGGAAGTGTCTCCATGGGGTCAGACCAGTAGATGGGCTTGGAGTTGGGGCTCAGGATCTCACCTCTTGGCCATGTGGCAAGTGGAAAGGTTTGTTGGGTTTATCGGATAGCCTGATTAAATAGGAGAACCCCTGAAAGGTGTCTTATTCTACTTAGCCCCATTCATAGTATTTGCTTTTTAGAAGCACAGTGTATAGAGGAATAAGAGGTATAGAAATGAATGGGACTGTTTTTGTACACCTATTTGGTTTGGTTTGTAGTAAAGAGTAGTTCTGGGTAGCATTATGCTAGAAGGACTAAAGGGATTCATAAAATATTCTTCCCTGGATGTAGCAGAAGTTTGTAACACTTTTTAAATTACAGTCAAGAATACAAACAGGCATGTTTTTATAAGACAACATGATATGAAATACACAGTGCAAAACGTACTTGGATTAATCTGTGTTTTACCTCTGAAGATGCTAAATGATGTATCAATTTTATCATGCACCCAAAATTATGGTTGATCATAAAAGGTCACATGCTCCATTACCTTACAAGGGAAGTTTTATTTTGACTATAAGACATTTCCAAGCTTTGTGAATGATTGGTGGAAGGTGCAGTCTTCTGTACTGCAGAGGGCTTCTGGCTAGAATTATTGTTCCCATCAACAAGAATGCAAGTGGAATAATTTTGCTTCAACAGTCGTATCCTAAGGACAAATGGGTCAGTGCTTAAACCGAAAATGCAAAGCCTGTAGTAGCTCCTAGATGTGCATCCCCTGTGGATGACCTCACTTGTTTTTCTCAGGACTTGTTTCTCGGAAACCACTGAATTAAGATACACTGATCACAATAATAAGGTAATGAGGTGATTGATTATGCCCCTGCGGACTTTCACTATAAAAGTACCCTCAGCACAGAGGCTATATGTTGTCCATCTTTCTAAACTGAAATATTATGCAGAGGGCAACATGATTAGATAGATGTAGCAAGTAATTTGATGGCAAAGACAAAAGACCAGCAGCAATGAGCTTCTGTAGCAAAAACGCAGTGCAATCATGATGAAAACAGTGTTCCGAGAAGCTGTCATGGGTATATTCGAGTTAGGATAGCTCTCCAAGCTGAAAGCAATGGAAACGGTATGAATGTTTACTTAAAGTAATTGTTCTGACCTGGTAATCCTGAGCAGTTGGCAAAGATGACAATTTATGCTTTGGCTCATAAGGAGACTCGACTCCGGGAGGTTACAGATGTCCTCAGAGTAATGTGACTCTCTGAAGCCTGCTCACTTCTAATACCCCTGGAAGTTCTTTTAGCTCTGAATTTTTCATGCCAGATTTATGCCGACCTTAGCTGAAGATATCGTACCTTTCTTACAGTTGGTTGAGAAGCCATGTCACACCCGACAGCCGTGGCTGGCAGATCTGTGTAGGATCCACAGGTGTCAGTATACACTATATCTCATGTTTCTGTCATAGACCATTGCTCCCAGGAAGTGACAGGGTTGTGACTGCATTGAAATCAGAGCAAGTGTGACAATCGGCACAAGGTCACGTGGTAGTAACATTTAACTGTTGCCTTCTACTGGAGGTTTTGGTATGAGGCTTGCTAGCTTTGTTAGGATTCCCTGGAAAAACTGGTTCTGCAGTATGCACAAAATTTGCAGGGTAAATATGCAGCCTGACGCTATAGGTATGTTGTTGGTGCCATGTGAGTGTGAAGCCAGACTGCTGGCAGGATTCCCTCTCTTTTGGCCTGTATTTTTCTTGGGACTTTCAGTCCCACTGACACGGAGGACAGTCAGTTCAGTGTGCTAATTTTAATGCTGATTGCATCTAAAAATAAGATTAAAGGGACATCTATATGTGTTTGAGCAAATGCCAGGCTATGGATGCCTATTAATTTGGCACACAGCATCAATCACACTACCCCGGAAGGTGAAATTAGAGTGGAGGGGTAGGAGTGAGGGGAGGGGCAGAGTACCAATGGCGAGGGATGAAGGTAGTGAATCATCTCACCCTTACTTGCCCTGGAAGGTGGTTTCCAGCCGACTGTTTCCAGAGACCTCTAACACAGCTATACTTGCTATACTCTTGTAAGCACCTTTCTTTTTCATCCTTTTCCATTTTTACAGAAGGTGAAGTCTAACTCATGTTGCTTGTTGAATGAATAAATGTTACTGTTCCTTTTGTTCATCTTTTAGATATCTACAGATCTCTGATCTAAGTACTTGTTCCTGACTCCCCCCTCCCCCCCAGGGATCGTCTCTGTTTCTCGGTTGCCTTCTATTGCTATGATAACACAATGACCAGGAGAAACTCGGGGATGAAAGGGTTTATTTCAGCTGACAGCTTAGTCATCATGAAGGGACCTCAACTCAGGAACTCAAGGCCAGAACTGAAGCAGAGGGGAGAGAGGAATGCTGCTTTTTGGCCTGGTTGATCTTTTTTCTACAACCTCAGACCACCTGCTAAGGGGTGGCACCGCCCATAGTGGACAGGGCCCTCCTACACCAGTTGTTAATCAAGAAAATGCATGTTAGCTTAAAGGCCAGTCTGACGGAGGCGATTCCTCAGCTAATAGTCTTCTTCCTACATGACTATAGTTTGTGTCAACAAAAACCACAACAACAAACAACAGCCAACTGTTCAGCACGTTCTGTGTCTGACTCTCAACACCTTATTCTTCAGAACTTATCTCTCTTTAAAGCTTCAGACCTAATATGAATTGCATTTGCTTCTTTCTTTTCTTTTTTTTTTCTTTCTTTTTTTTGAGACAATGTTTTGCTGTGTAGTTTTGGTGCCTGTCCTGAAACTAGCTCTTGTAGACCAGGGTGGCCTCAAACTCACAGAGATCTTCTTGCCTCTGCCTCCCAAGTGCTGGGATTAAAGGCGTGTGCCACCACGGCCCAGCATGAATTGCATTTTCTATTGCTTACTGTATGTCTTAAACAATTCTTTCAAATTCAACATGTCTGACATGAAATTAATCTCCCCCCCCCTTAAGTCAGAAGGTTCTTTTCCTTTGCTGTGTATCTGGTAGTTCATGATCCCACCTACGCTTTTATGAACTCAGCCTAGATCTTTTAAAAATTATCATCCCTGCCTCCCATACCCAGTGAGCCAAGAATTTGCATTCTCATTTGGCCCTCTTAAGACCTCTCAACTCATTCCCTCTTTGTAGTCCCCTGCATGCTGCCCTACTTCGGAATCAGATCTCTATGAAGTGCATCTTAAAATACCCCCAGTAGCGTTGTTCTTCAGCTGAAGTGCCCATCAGAGATGTATGGGGAGAGAGGAGTCTACCTCCTGAGTCTCTGAGTGTTCCCACAGAGCCCAGCCTCCCAGGGTGAGGCGCACCTCACGTTTGAGGCCTGACATCTTGGTGTATTATATAGATGGAGGTGCTTTGTACTTGATTTAGTTATGACCTAATTGGGCTTGGTGAGAGCTATTTAATATTCTGGAAGGAATTCCTTCAGGTCTTTTCTTTCCCATAATGAATTCTTTGAGGGCAACATTCCAAATCAAGGTCAGCTCACAAAGGGATCATTTGCCTTATGGTACCAGATAGAGCTTCTACGCCAATCTTATTCAGAGCTAAAAAGTTTTTGCTTCATGTAAAAACTAACTGTAATATATATCATTAAAAATTACACTACATATAATACAAAGAATTCTAGTGACATTTGCTCCCACAGTAGAACCCAAAGACACCATGGATACCGGCTGTGGTGGTTCTGAGGGGGGTATACCAGATAGCATTTCTAGCCCACCAGAGAGCTGTCCTTAACCCTGTGGTGTGCAATCCTTTGTTTGCTTTTCTCATTTTTAAGGCTATTACTATACTCATACGTGCAGTTTATTTAGCCTGTGCCAAACATCAAGTCTTCAGAGTGACTGGCAATGTAAAAATGTGTGGTTTTGCCTAGTTGAGTCTAGAGCTAGAGCTAGCCACAGCCCCTTCCTTCTTGCCAAATGGAAAGAGATTTGGCTTTGGTAAGGGGCTTTACTTTTCCTTTTAAAATATTTGAAAATAGAAACTTAAGAGTAGATAAGAGGCATTTTTGTTTCTGGTTTTTTTTTTTTTTTTTTTTTTTTACAAAGGAAGGCAAGATTCTGAGCAGCAGAGTGAAGTTAGGTTCCTTGCTACAGGATTTGGTTTTGAGCAGATAAGGCACAGAGGGAGCAAGGTCTGTGTCATCGTCAACAACGACTTGGTAGTCTCTAGGTGAGATGGGGGACAGTAGGCCACCATGTTTGCCCTTACTGTGGGACACCCTCCAGCACATTTCAAATGTACTAGATTTGCATAATTGCTGCCACCTATCCTTTCGCGACTGTGTTGCATGCAGTACGGAGGATCTCTAGTGCTTTATATAAGCCCAGTGTGAAGTTGCTTCTGTGTGATAATGATTAGAAAAAAAACCCGTATCTGCAGACGGCTTTGCCTTCCCCATTTGATTGACAGTTCCAGAACTTGCAGTTTCTCAAGGAAATTTCTCAAAGGAAATCTTAAGATTTCCTTTAAAATTATTATTATCATTATTATTATTGTGTGTGTATTATGTGCGGGTGTGGCATGTGACATGCATGTGGAGGTCAGAGCAGCATTTTATGGAGTCAGTTATTCCCTCGAGGTTTTACATTGGTTCTGAGGATTGAAGTGAGGTTACCAGCTTTTGGGCAGAAAGCGCCTTTACCTGCTAGGTCCCCTCCCCAGCCCTAGGTAGGACTTCTGTTTTCATAATACACCCAAAGCTAGGATAGAATTCTCTCTCTCCCTCTCTCTGATACACACAAAGGCACTAGTATTTACACTGGATTTTAAACCCTTCTCTAAATATCCCAGGAAGAGTAACATCAAGCAATCTCTTCCCTTTGGTGCTCTCTACTGAAGATGCCTGGAAAGAAGGTGGAGTAGATGAGAACGGAAAAAAATGTGGGCATCTATAGCAGCCACATAATTTAATCTTTAGTATGAATCTTCACTACTAACAGAGTGAGACTGTGTTCTATATGTTGAATTTTGGCAACCATGCTTTTACATCTTGTTCTGTTGATAATCTGCCGAGAATGCTAATCTCTCTGAGGATACTAATTAGAATAATAATTAACACTTATAGCAAAGCTCTTCCACTCCCTGGACCATGCTTCTCTTCTGGGCAACCTCTTTCCTCAGATGCCTGTGCGGCTTTGATCTTTATGTGCGGGGTGGGGCTCCAAGCTGATCCTGCGGTAAGGGACTGCGCCTCCCGCATGGTTGTGGAGGATCTCTCTGCTTTTCCCTTCCTCTCAGTGAGAAGCTTTAGGTTTGTATAGAAATCTAGATGTCTGTAGGTTTTCTAATTAGTCAGCTTATGCTTTTATCTTTTAATCCTTTCCCCCTTGCTTTCCTTGGGTTGACTTTATGCTTCCAACCTGGCTTTGGCATTTCACTGTTTACTCTGACTCCCAGGGAAGAGGGATGATTTTGAACTTTTTTTCCTGGTATATTCATTTTTCTCAAAGTCCGGATTGAAAGATATTAACACCACTGAAATTAGCAATTCACAGCAGAATGTAGACTTTCCAAGTATAGTGATGATTAGAGAGTATCTCAAAGTGGTGGTGGGGAAAGTGGGAAGGCATGTTGGGGCTGTGTCCGGCTCTTAAAGTGCTTGGTTGGGCTCCTCACTCTGTCTCTATGGATTATTTTAGTCCTGAGTCTGCTTGTTTAATTGAGATTGAGGGGTGCTGCCCAGTCATGGATCAGTTTGTATACAGGGCGGAATGGGTACAGACAGTCTCTTTGGCTCCTTGTGGGGCACCAGCTCTTCCACCGCAGTGCCTAGTAGTAGGGAATTCAGCCTTCCTTTGTCAAACTTTCTAGTGTTTTCTAAGACAGAAAGACCCCACTCTCTGTTTCCTCTGAATGGGATCCTCTCTATAATACCTCTTAGCTTAGTTTAGCTTCATTTGGTGCCAGAGAAATATGGAAATGTTTTTCCTCTGTCTATACTGACTTTGTTTCCAAACCTATTATATTGGTTTAAGCCTTGAATGCTAGGGAGAAAGCTTTAGAAACGGGGAATGTGTAGGGAATGTCCACTCCATGGGACACACTCAAAGTGGGGGTTCAGCTGTCAATCTTTGTTAGGCTCTCTCCCCAAATGACCCTCACTCTCCAAGCAGAAGAGTGACTGTGTCACATGCTACCCTTTGTCAACGGAGCACAACGCGGGCAACACAACCTCTGTGGGTGTTTCAGGATATCCAACCCTTCAGTTTTCGCAGACAATGTTAGTGAGGGTTCCTCAGGTCGTTCCTTGTCTCCCTGGGGTCACACCGAAGAGGAAGGAAAACTACAAGTTCCTTAATGTAAGCATGTTTGTTTTCATTTGACCTTTTGGACCAATAAAGATAATAATGGATTAATTGGGGTAGGGCTTAAAGAGATGGGGGTACTGGGGCAGGAAAGGAGACTGACCAAGTGCGCCTTTTGAATTTATATGACAGAGTCTTGCTGTGTATTCTAGGTTTGGTCTGGAACTCATGATTTTCCTTTCTTAACCCAAAGGTGTTTACCACCATGCCTGGAGTTTTTCCTGTATGTATATGCATGTGCACACACATGTATACACTCATGTGTGCACATCCATGTGTACATATGCTGCTTAAAACAAGGCTTTGTGCTATGTGACCATTACTGCTGAACTACATCCTCAACCCAAGATAATCAATCTGTAAAGCAATAAGCGTGGCTATGTCTGTCTCTAAGGCTGCTTCTTTAAAAACACAGCCAGACAGGAAAAGAAGAATAGATGTAGATGCTCTTGGAGGTGAGCAAGGGGATTAAAAACTTGGTGTGTGTCTTCCATTTACCAAATCTGTGTCTCCTTTCTCCTATTTTAAACTGAAATTGCTCCTCACTCAAGAATTCATGCCCTTCCGTTTCCATGGTTTAAGTCACAAAAACTGCATGGAAACATAAAAAGAACTCTTACCTTACTTAGGTGAAGAAAATAAGATATTATGTGGGTTTCTCCATTGGCGTCAATGAGCAGATTAGGCATAAGTAGACACTGAGCATATCTCCATTTCCCCGACACAAAAATCGTGCGCTTGACCATTTTTTTAAAAATGTTTTAGTACATTCTTTGTCAACAATCTTTTATTATATATAAAAACCCTATCTCTATTGCTTATAGAAGTTTTAAAGTCATTTCACAGCTGAGTGAAACCCTAAACAGAGCTATCTCGGTGTAATGAAGCAGAGAGTGATCGCATCTTAACAAGACTGGTATATGGTGACAAACAGCTCATAAAAACCCCATCTGCTACAAATGCCTCTATTTTACTTGCCTTAGCATCTAAATAGTACATTTCCTATTGCTTTTCAGAAACAACAGAGGGAAATAAAAAGCCTTCCCCGCCATCAAACTGCCCTCTGACGAGCAAAGCCCTGGGTTGCTAATGCGCTGATGAAGTCCCTCCCAGGACCACCCGGGTCTGGCAGGCCTTCCGAGTATACATGGATATTGGGCTACCCCTTTCTCCCTTCCAAGAGGGCCACACAGTAAATGACAGCATTTCTGATGTAACATCAAAGAATGGTTCATGTTCTACGAGGTTTAGCATAGAGTTTGTTTACTAGAAACAAAACACAAGCCCAGAGTTGGAACCCTTGGCTCTATGAAGAGTTGATAAGCATGTTCTGTTTGAGAAGGGTCATTGCTAGCATCTTCCACTTTGGGTTTGATATGATTCTGTGCATCTATATCGATTTTCTTTGCATGGCTTCTTCAAAGTGTTTTTTATTTATCACTAATTTAATATATATCATGGCCAAAAACCTTTCGTCTGGAAACAGTTAAGTTCACATGGCTTGATAAAATTATGAGCTGAAAATTTTAATATTTTATGTCTAAAATCAGACCATTCACTTTTTTGTGGATTGTTTTGTGTGTCTGTGCATGTAGCATGTGTGTGTGTGTGTGTGTGTGTGCAAGCCAGAGATCAATACTGGGTAAGCTTCCTCAACCTCGGTCCACCTTGTTTTGGGAGATGGGATTTGGAGCTCACTGAGGCTGAGGCTGTCCGTTGAGCACCAGGGCGTCTCCTGTTGCTTCTGCTCCCTCATCTCCCCGGTGCCGGAATTACAGACACACACCTGACATACCTGGCTGTTCTGTGAATGCTTTTTGGAGCGGCGGCGGGGCTGCGTCCCCAACACCCCAGCTGCCTGCCCGGCTAGTTTATGCCCCGAAATAATTACACAGACACTGTATTCATTTAAACACTGCTCTGGCCCATTCCTATCTAGCCTCTTCTAGGCTAATTCTCACATCCCGATCAACCCATCTCTAATAATCTGTGAGCACCGGTCTTACCGGGAAGATTCTAGCCTAAGTCCATCCTGGGTCGGAGCTGGGGCATGGCGTCTCTCTGAAGCCTCTGCTCCGGAGAGGAGAGCTGCGGAGTCTGACTTCACTTCCTCTTCCTCCCAGCGTTTTGTTCTGTTTACTCCTCCCACCTATCTCCTAACCAATGAGATGGGCCAGGGCAGTTTTTTTATTAGCCAATGACCTTCCTCCATCAGAGAACCCAGACTCAGATCCTCCTGCTTGCACGGCACACGCTTCACCTTTTAGTCACCTCCTCAACTCTGGGCTCACTATCTTTTACAGAAAATCAAAGGACAAGAACATTGGACAATTTTCAAAACGCCGCATATCTGCAGGCAACCTAGTACCAGTTTTAAAGCTCACGCATAATCTTTTGTGAAAAAAAAAAATAGTGTAACTTCTTCCATTAGGATCTAAAAATTCGTTACTTCCTGGCTCATTTTGTTTTTAGGATATGGGGAATTTTATTGCAAAGAGACAATAAAAGCTGATATTTAAATAATTTAACCATCAAGTAAAATATTAGGAAAGTTTTTGGCCTTTTGAAGAGGCCCTTAAAGAACCTGTCGTGATTCAGCCTCCGCGTCCATACCACCTTTATACCAGGCAGATCTTTACCATCAAGGATATGGCCCATGTGCTTACCGTCACGATTCCAGTAGTCACTGAGTAGCAACCACGCCCCTGACTCTTGTATGATGACGTTATCCCTAAGGGAGGTCTGTGAGGCGGTACCAGCACAGAAGGGACGTGTGCTAACAAGAGGTTGGTGTTTCACAGCACTGGTCAAGTTTTATTCTAGAACTTTCTGTGGAGTTGTATTGGCTCATACAGTATGCGGAGGGTACACACAAAAGAAGGGGGCTGGACTGTGAGTCACCGCTTGGCTTTGCTCTGCAGTAGCTGTGTAACTCAGGCATGGTTTGCTGATGGGGGGCTGGGACTGAACCAGGATTTTGTGAATCTGTGATCTGCACGCACGTTATACCGTGAAAGCATATGTACAGGGCGTAGGAAATCAATGAAGTGCGCCATGTCTGTCAGCTAAAGCACTCCGATTCTCTGCTTGCTTGACATATTTAACTGTTGCTCTAATGTTTGGACAGTCAGGTATTCATCATTTTTCTGTTAAGGAACGTTTAGACTGTTTCTGATACTTTGGCTATTCTGAATAAAGATGCTTAAGAACATTTGTGGTAGAAATTTTGGGGCTATGTGCATGCATTTCCCTTAGGATTATAAATAGATGTGATGTTTATTCGGCCAACAAGACCCACGTGACTACTGTGTGTCCTGCATTGCTTAAGTTTAGCAGTAAAATGGTAAATGAACTTGAACTGTATCTGTTCTCATGAAGCTATCCAATGTTAGAGACGGCTGATTGCAAGCATCGTGCGAGAAATAACCAGGGAACTATGACAAAGCAGGGATGACGGTGAAGAGGTCATGAATAAGGAGGAAGCTGTGGGGTTTTTTTTTTTGTTTTTTTTGTTTTTTGTTTTAACACAAAGGGATCTTCTGAGGTGACATGGAACTGGGACCCCTCTCCAAAAGGATGGGGGAACTAGTCCCATGAATGGTACAAAGCACAGGGAAATATAGTAGCGTATAAGTAATCTTTACTAGTGATCTGTAAAAGGCCAACAAGGGAGGGTCGCTAGATACCATGCAGCCCATGCTTTTCCCTGTGTGTATGGATAAACTGAGGAGGCCTTCTCAGTCAGCAGCGGGGCCAGGGAGACAACAGACTCTGCCTTTCCTTCGTTGTGCCCTAGCAGCCATCACTGGGACCGGGTTTAATCACTGCTAGGTGCCAGGTGCAGCAGTAACCACGCTGCTTCACTTTTACCTTTGCAGGACCATGTGGTGAAAGCATCACCTGGCCTAGTTTTACGTCACGGGAGAGTAAAGCTTGAGCAGGCTCAGTGCTTCATCCCTAGCTGTGGAAAACAATTGAGTTTAAATTTGACCCCAGTTCTGTTGAACCCCAGAGTCTTGGGACCGTGTTTTTATGCATTTTCTAATCTTTGGAGGTTGTTTTGTACATGACTAAGCAAAACTGTATCCGGAAATGCTTTTTATTCTAATAAAATTTTAAATCGAATGCTCAGAATTTTAAATCAAGCAACAACTGAGAGGATAAGGGAATATAAAATGCAGACTCATTAAAATGACTTTTTAAGGACAGCTTTTGGTTCCTAAGTAGTCAAAAGAAGCTAAGCTATAAAATATGAGCATATTGATTCTCAGCGCGTGGTCCATTATTGATGCCGAGTATTGCGTTATCCTTGTGACAATACTTAGCTGGTAACTTGTAAAATAAAAGTTATGTACTCTGGAAAAGAGACAAAAATGGTTAGGCGACCACAGTCTGAATATAGATGGGAAGCGGGGTAGAGCAGACAGCGCTCATTAAAAATAACGAGAAGGACCAAAAGACAATTCCCCAAGGGTTGTCTCTTACAGTATGCGCTCGGTAATTCCACATTCGATTGTTTCTTGTTTTCATTAGATAAGGAAGAAAGGGGCTGGATCTTGGCCAACAGTTCAGGTGTCTATTAAATATTTCTTCTTCGGTAAGAGTCTTTGTTGTTCTTGTGGACTTCAGCTACTCAGGTGTTGTCTTGGAGAAAGGAACCAACAGGTTGGACTTTCCTTAGACTCCACTCCAGTTCTCCGAAGTAGAAAGTTTCTTAGGCTGGAGATGTTAAAAACAAGACACGTGTGAGTACCCACAATCCCTGTGGACGTTTATGTAGCGAGAACACAGGCTGCTTCACACTGTGCTGGTGGGAACCTGTGCAATATGTGTCTCCAGATTTTCCTCCTAGTCCCCTCTCATCCTCAGTCGTCCCCATTCTTTCCTCCTTTTTTGATATGTGAAGGCATATCATTTTAATTTCCTTTGGAATGAACACAAGCCCCTTCGATATTAAAACCATTTATTTTAGAAATAAAATGAGAATTCTCTTCCAATTCCCTTCTTCTGTCTGCTGCCACCGCTCATTCTCTCCTCCGACTCCCATCCGTTTGCCACTTGGGATGATGGCTCTGGAGATGCTCTTTCCAGATGCCACCATTCTTTACGTTGATGGGGCTCTCTGGCAGCATAAAGATAAAGACAGCCACAGTTCACATTCTACAGCTTGGGCCTAGTGTGTTAGAGGTGAAAGGAGCCGAGCAGCACGTTGGTATCTCTTGCTGGTCCCCAGTGCCATGGTCTCATTACACCACAATACCCTTAGGCCATGTAGCTGCCAAACTCATACACTCAAGGCAGAAAAATATTAAAATAGGTAAAATGGGCTAATTTTATGGGGTCCTAGGTGTGGCTTCTTGAATTTACAAAGGCAAAGGGTTTGCAATGGTAGCAGTGACCTTGTAAAGCAGCAGCAGGCGTTTCAGGTATGTGGGAGGAGATGAACACAAGACTACACCGCGTTAAGAAAAATCAGCGTCTCCCTTTGGCGTTTTCCTTCCGGCGATGAAAGAGTACTGAATGAGGAGAAACATTCTGGCGTGTATAAATAAGGTGTGCAGTGTGGGCTAAATTCTCATTCTCTCAAGTCTTAAGGACTTCGGGGTCTCTGGATGTTTACTTAGGGTGAAGTAGATACAAATGGATCATGCTAAGACCACCAGAAAGATGTTTATCAAGACTTGTGTTGAGCTCTGTAGTGAAGGAACAAACAAACAAACCGGCCTTCCTAGGAGTGTTGAATAGCTTTAGAATAGAGTGAATTAAATAAACAGATAGTGATATAGTCTTTTTATTTCCCTTCCTTATCTCTTGATGGTCCAGGTAAGGCTTTTTGCTAATCGCCCCGTTACTTGCAAAGAAGCACACTACAGCTTTTCCTTCTTTTCCCCATGCTACTCTCATTCTTTCAAGAGGAAGGGGATGGCTTAACAGCACGTGCAGAATTGAAGTGTGGATGGCTAACACGAATGCAGAACGAGGGTGGTGTTGCTGCTTCCCGGAGGAACCGTAAGCGGTGGGCAAACTTCACACACACACACACACACACACACACACACACACACACACACACACACACACACAGAGAGAGAGAGAGAGAGAGAGAGAGAGAGAGAGAGAGAGAGAACATGGTGCAGTGCATCAGGAACAGCTGGTAAGCGACACATGATATTTAGCCTGGATGGAGTTTCTATTTCCTTTCCGCGGCTGCTGCAGGAACCACCCTAGGCCCATGCGATGCCACGTGATCGATGGTGCTTGAGAACGGAGACAGTGGACGCCAAGAGAACCCGACTGAGATTATTTGGATGCTTTGAACCGGATTGTACCTTGTGAAACCAGAGGAAACAGCGCCTCGCTGAGGTCATTCCTCTGTCTGATGCTCCTCACTGCTTCTTTTCCGTTTCCCCATTTGAGGGGTAATCAGGAGGCGGGACACTGATAAATTTGCTGGCTTGAGTCATCAGCCCTCGCATCCCATCAGACGCCAGTTTTCACTGCGTATTCTTCTCATCTCCACCGTCCCTCTCAGCATGAACCCAGAAAAAACCACTGGTCTTTCCTTCATAGTCTGCCCACCAAACACCGATCCTGTCTGGAAATGTCCTCAGACACATATCGTTCCTGCAGGGAAATGCCCCCAGATACATACCAGTCCTGTTTGGAAATGCCTCTGGTTCACAGGCCCCTTTCACCAGTTCTAGGGTGCTCGGAATTTGATCAAATTGACAGCTGAGGCTATTCTATTTGAAGATTTTTTTGTCTAACTCTATAAATAGGAGTTTATATATATCCACTTTTTTTTTTTAACCAGGAGGCGAAACAGAACATAGGCGACTGAATAGAAGACTCCCTCCTGCAGACATACAGCCATACTCCAAATCCACACACACAAATATGAGTCAGTGTCTCGTCTCTATTACAGTATACACGCATGAAATGGAAGCCTTCCTTAGTAATACCTTCATAAATAGGGTGTACATACAAGTGCACTTACAGAGATTCATAATCCTGGGTAGAGAAGACCAAGTCCCAGATACGAGGCTGTGAGTGCCAATAAAGGCTGGTAAATGACAGAGGTTCAGCAAGACCTGGGGGTGGGAGGACCCTAGACTATTTCATCATGGAGATGTTTTGTATTAGACAGCCAGGTAAGAATTTTCATGGCCTCAGAAACAGACACTAGTTTCATTAGCGCCCTCTATGTGCTGCTCAGAATCGAGTGTGCTCACTTTTGTGTGGACTAACTGTGTAGTAGACGTTTGAGATGTGCACTCTGTATTGGCCTTCCCCAAGTTAGCTTTCTGCTAATCTCAGGTGATTCCCAGAGGCCCGGGGAAGAGCCTGGCTCACCTCTAAATGGGCCCAGAGGCTGGCTACTCTGACTTAGCCGGGGAGTGAGGTTGCAAAGTGGACACCTCTGTGGACAGGACGGATGCGGCACAGAGAGAACAAGGTGAGGGGAGCGTCGGTGGCCCTGTCGTGTGCTAGCTTGGTGACCCTAAGCTTTACTCTCATCAACTGAAAGATGGAGAAGAGGTGATGACCCGAGTCCTGTGCAGCCGTAGGCAGACCAGTTATGGAAGTGGCTGACACAGAATCTGCATGTAGCGAATGTTCTATATGCCATTATCCTTTAGGCTTCCACAAAGACATGACTAACTCTGGAGACGTAATAAGGTGAAGATGGATTTTGAGTATAGGCTTTGGCTATATGGCTGGCTGAAGATGCTTATATTAGTGATTGATTGATACCACATACATAATAAAGCAATTGTAAATACCTTAACACGTAGTAGGGAGACCACTTGTTTCTTGGACGCCTGGCAGTTCAGACCCAAAATAACCACACAGAAACTATATTAATTAAATCACCACTTGGCCCATTAGCTCTAGCTTCTTATTGGTTAACTCTCACATATTAATTAACCCGTCTCCTTTAATCTATGTATTGCCATATGGCAGTGTCTTAGCAGTAGTTTCGGCATATCGGTCCCTGGTGGCAGCTCCATGGCTTCTCCAAACTCTGCCTCCTCCCTCCCAGCATTCAGTTTAGTTTTCCCTGACTACCTCTATTCTTTGGCTCTATGACTGGCCAAGACAGTTTCTTTATTAACCAATGGTATTCACAGCATACAGAGGGGAATCCCACGTCATTATCACAAAGTCAGAGTAGGTACTTTGTAAGCCTACCACTTAACCTGTGTGATTTATCTACCACAAACTCCAATATAATGTTTGGATGAATCTATGGAAGCATGGCGTCTTGACTTTAGGATGGTCTTGCCTCTATTGTACTGTACCTCACTCTCTGGACTTGGAGTACATTTAATACGTCATATTGAAATGGGTTGATAGAATGTGTTGCAGGTCTAGATATTCATGGAGAAATGTTTAAAGGAGCGGGGATTGGAGGGAGCAGAGACCAAAAGGAGACTTGATTTCTCTCTGAGGGTTGCAGGGCTGATCATGCAAACCTGCCTGTGTGCAGTGGTTGGAAACAGACGTAGACTATGGCTCAGGGTGAAGAGGCTCATTATTGGAGCCACCCTGAGTTCAGGGTGTCTTGTGTTGATTGGATTTCTGCTTCTAGAAGATTTTCTTATATATGCAGAGGGGACTGGTTTTTCTTTTGAGTTGGTGTTCTTGAGAAGTTGCTAGGCAATTCCAGTCTTTTGACTCTAACACCTGGTAAACTTTCTATTAAGACAGAGAAGCAGTCATAGGGCAGTTAAATCTTACTGCTTCCCGTGGCTAATTTCCGTACAAGGTGGCATTCTTCAGAATTTGCTTTTAGAACTTGGAGTCTCTTGATTGGGGAGACTATAAATAGCTGAGGAAAAGTGGCCAGATAGGAGACTCTAAGCACCAGGTACATAGAATAGAACAAAGGAGTGGAGGAAAATGGCTGTTCTTTCCTCATTGTGCCCTTGTGATAGTAACCAAGTAATCTTTTGCTACTTGGACTTCAGAAGTCAAGAGCATTCATGACATTAGGATCAAATGTCTTCACACTGACATAGAAAGGGACCTTGGGGGGTCATTTAGCCTGTTTTCTAACATTAACAACCACGAGGCATATTCTGGTCAGAAAAATGGAGGGTCATAGGAAAACATCTTGTCTCTGTCTTTAACAAACTCTCTGTCTTACCCAGAGACAAGGAGAGTGATTGAAGAGCAATGGGCCTTTTGGAGATAGTTCTGGAGAATTCCAGCAAACTTCCATATAGAGTCCTAGGCTCTTCAAGGGGATGTATTAACAGTTCCCAATCTTGCACGATGTACCACAACCCCCATTTACAATGAACTTCAATGTCTTATTTTCTTGCTACATTCTGGAGAAAATGGTCTGCAATTTTCTCATAATTTCAAGTACTTGTTATTACGACTAAGAATTGATTAATTACCTGGGGGGTAATTAATTCACAATTTGAACCCTCCTTAAATTTTGATCAATTTTTGGCCTTTTTGAAGCTCTCTGGCATATTTTATTAAAAATTATTTATTTTTATGTATATGGGTGTTTTGTCTGCATATGTCTGTGTACCCTATGCATGCAGTGCCCACAGGAGCCAGAAAGGGGTGTTAGATCCCCTTGGAGTAGGGATACAGATGATTGTGAGCTGCCATGGAGGTGCTGGGAATTGAACCTGGGTCCTTTGGACAAGCAGCCAGTGCTGCTGAGTTGTCTCGCCAGCTTGTTACTGGCATCCTTATTAAATTTTAGTTCTCTAAATGGTGAAACGATAAGTAGCATTTATTTGCAGCGTGATTTCCCTGGAGTGTACTTCCATATTTTGAGTTGAGCTGCACAAAACAATAAGGACAAAGCAGAAATATAGTTACAAATTACTACAATTACAATAAACAGATTTCCCGATAATTGGTCTTGGAAGCCCAAGAATGAAGTACCTTAGGAAGTTCATCGATCCTTGAACACTTAAGTCAAGAAGGAGAGCTATGACTGGTCTTAATAAACACAAAAATGTGATATCGGGCACACTGGTCCTCACAAGACTAAGAGAAATGGGGGCCACTATATTCTAATTACATTATGTTGAGCATGTCTTACTTCCTCTCAGTAATGTGAGTTAACTCTTGTAAATGTTATATAGCAACTGTTGGCTGGTCCATACTCTCATGGTGCACTCTATGACAGGGAACTATGTTTTTATGACTGTCTTAGCTGTGGTTTCTATTGCTGTGATGAAATACCATGACCAAAAGCAAGTTGGGGGAGAAAAAGGTTTATTTGGCTTACACTTCCACCTTGCTGCTCATCACTGAAGGAAGTCAGGATAGGGACTCAAACAGGGCAGGATCCTGGAGTCAGGAACTGATGCAAAAGTCATAGAGGGGTGCTGCCTACTGGCTTGCTCCTCATGACTTGCTCAGCTTGCTTTCTTATAGAACCCAGGACCACCAGCCCAGGGACAGCACCATCCACAACCTCTAATTAAGAAAATGTCATACAGGCTTGCCTTGTATTGTTAACATAAAACCAGTCAGCACAATAAATGAATGGAAATTTTAACAACAGCTAAAGATTACATCATGCTTTATTATTAAAACATTTGATGGTTGTAGCACTACAATTTCTAACCTTTCACCCCCAAAAGGATAAAATAATTATCATGCCTAATTGAAACCTTCTAGGATCAAGCAATATGAGGAATTAAAGACAAAAAACTGAGTTTGTTATAGCTTCACACCCGGAATTACTTTGTGCAGGTCATTAATATTTATAACTAAACCGTTCTTTGATGTGCATTAATAACGCATCTTGGGATTACACAAAGAATTATTCATACATATTCTGGAAAAGGGAAGAAGCCACAATTAAATCACAGTAATTAGCATGGATATTAGGTTAGGATCGAAAGGAATCACAAATTCTTGCTGAACAGGCTCACTTCTCCATGAGCCTCAGAAGGCTGAGATTCAGCACACAAAAGGAGAAATGTAAGAGAGTCACTTCTGGAAAAAATAGCCTCTACAAAATGGTGATTGCAATGAGCATGAACTTGGTACTGGTGAAACATCTATATCCACTTGTTAAATTCTAAAAATATTTACTTGCCATGGAGCAGAGAGTTAATTTCTCCAATGAATTCAAAGCATCAGGCCAGCCAGGTTCCACCACTGTTTCACCTTAGCTGAATTTAAAATGAAAAATTAGGGAGCACATAATGTTTTATCTACTTAAGAAATAAAATAACTTATTTTAATATTTAATCTTCATGATAGTTAGGGCTCTTTTAATCTTCAGGCAAAGCAGTTTTGTCAAGTCTAAATTTATTAATAATTTAATTTTTCTTCCAGACTTAAAAGTCTTCTCTGCGTGCTGAGCCATGGGGTTTGTATTAGTTGCTTTTATGTTGCTTTGGTAAAACACTGCATCCAAAAGCAGCTTCAATAGAGAAGGATTTATTTGGGTTTATGGTTCCAGAGGGATATGGGTATCATGGCAGGGAAGCATGGCAGCAAGTGGCCAGCATGGATACAGGAGTGAGAGACTGAGTGCTCACATCTCAACCATCAACAGGAAGCAGAGAGCAAACTGGAAGTTGTGCTAGGCTTTTAATCTCAAAGCCTGCCCCCAGTGACATACTTCCTCCAACAAGCCTGTGCCACCTAAACCTCCCCAAATAGTGCCACCTGCTGGGGACCAGATGTTTAAATGACCCAGACTTTAAGGTCATTTGTCATTCAAACCATCTCCCTAAGTCAATGGAAATATATCATCAGCATTCCCACTGTATATTAATGTTGGAGCTTTGACCTGTGGCACTGGTTCTTCTATCTATCTATCTATCTATCTATCTATCTATCTATCTATCTATCTATCATCTATCTATCTTTCTCTCATATGTTTACAGCCTTTAGAATTGTATCTATTCATTTATATTTTAGTTGTTGAGACAAAGTCTTGCTGTGTAATCCAGGCTGATCTTGAGCGCCTGGTCCTCCTGCCTCCAGAGTCCTGGGATGAAGACGTGAGTCAGCACACCTGACTTCTATCTGTGTGGTCAGATGGTAATCCAGTGGCTAAGGGACTTCTGGATTTGGCTCTTTCTTCTCCTTTTCTCACTTCAGAGGAGGGGGCTGGCACGTACTACAGTCACCTGACCCCTATGCCCTAGCTTCTTTCTTCCCACTCCTCACCCTGAGACAAAGTCCTCTGTGATCTCGGTTGCTATGGAAAACACTCACTTCCCTATCATTGCTTTAGTCTGAACTGTCATTACCTTACAGGGTTCAGGCATTTTTCTAACATATATAAAACACATTGACCATGTTCCCTCACACACCCCAGATCTCTTGCTGTTCTCCCTTTCCCCTCCTGTGAGTCCCCTTTGTTGTTCCCCTAAGAATTTCATATCGTCATATAATTTTAATGTACGTGAATCATCATAATTATGTTCTGGAGTGCCATACTTATTCAGTTCTGTCTTCTACCTTTGCCATATATATGTTTGTACCATCAGTCATTTCTGCAGAGAGGTCCTATGTCAGGTGGCTTTGGATCGCTGCCTGTGTATTTGGAATGTCTGCATCCTCCAAAACTCAGGAGCAAGACAAACCCCATTTCTGTAATATCAAGAGGCTTTACCAGATGACTGAGGATGCCACAAGAACCTGAAACCTCTCTGAAGACGAGAGGCAGCCCTGAGCAGACATCAGCTCTGCTAGGGGTTTTATCTTGCTCTTCACAGCCTTGAGAACTGCGAGAAATGCATTTTTTTTGTTACCTATAAATTGCCCAGTGTGTTTATGGTAACACCCTGAATGGACCAAGACATTGATGAAAACTCAGTACCAGAGCAACATTCTGTACCCACCATGGGGCGAGGACTTTGCTCTGTGTTGGAGACCATGGTCCAGGTTAGCCATGCCTTTGCTGATCCTGGAGTCTCGTAAGGATACCATCAACACAGAGAACATGAGCTCTAACTGAAGCAGGGTGATGTGCTTGGTATCTAAATCAGCAGAGGTTTTGGGGGGAGTCAGGTAGAGCTGCCTGGAAAAAAAACAGCACTGAGACTTGGAGTTGTGGGACTTGTGTGAACACACAGAGGTCCGAAGGTGTGGGGAGCACCCCAAGAAGAAAGAACTGGGAGATGCTTGCTATGGCTTGACACCAAACGTGAGTGGGGAGTTTGGGTAAGTTTCGGGCAGTATCAGTTGTGGGGTACCTTGGAGTCATGAACATTCTTTAAAAGTAGAGAGCATCAAAGAGGTTTTAAGGAGGCAGAGGCATAATTATCTTTGTTTTAAAACTCTGAGGATAAACTGATTTGTTTTCTTGGACAACACTCAGGTGTTTATTCTCCTTAATTTCATCGAACCATTTCTTTATATCTTCTTCAAACTCCTTGGATTCTTTGTTGAAGTTTGTGGTTGTTCTTTTAAATTCTGTGTTCTGGGTTCATCTAGGTAATTTTCATTGGCAAACAATTCTATGGGATTAGTGAATTTTGGAGATAGGATACTGGCTTGATCTTTCATGTTGTTTGTATTTTTGTGATGAGATCTGGGGATGTGGAAGTCTTGTGTTAGTTCTGTGTCAGATATGGTCAGAATAGGTTTGGGTAGAAGAGACAATGTGCAGGCATGTTGGTCCCAGAGGTAGGAAATGGCTTCGGTCTGTGGTTCTCAGTCTGTGGGTCTTGACCCTTTGGAGGTCCAGCGACCCTTTCATGGGAGTTACATAGGCCATCAGAAAACACAGATATTTACATTATGATCCATAGCAGTAATAAAATTAGTTATGAAGTAGTAATGCAATAATTTTATGGTTGGGGGTCACCATAACATGAAGAACTGTATTAAAGAGTTGCAGCATTAAGGAAGGGTGAAAACCACTGATTTAGAAAAGGAGATTGGACTGGTGTCCTGGTCTGAACCTGGAGTGTAGGGGTAGATCTGACTTGGTGGAGAAGTTGGATATGGTGAGGGAGGGGCCGATGGGTTGTTGGGTAGGCAGATGGATTCTGGCAGAGTCCTAGAGGATTCCTGCATAGGCCTGGGTTTCCAGACTACAAATGGACTCTCAAAGTGGGACCCTGGGCTAGGTCTGGCAGGTTGGGAAGGATGGATGGAGGGGAAGATCGAGCAGACTTTCCTGGGTAGATGCTGTAGAAGGATTTGTAGAATGTGTCTGGATGGAGAAGTTGGATGCTGAATTTTCTGTTAAGTAATAGGCAAGATACCAGGGCAGAACAACTGGGTAAATATTATCCCCAGATAAATAATACAGTGTCATTGTGTGTGGTTAACAGTTTACTAAAACACTGTCATCATGATTTCCTTCAAAGGGAGTAGAAAAGGAGGGAGGAGGAAGAGAGAATAACACAGAGCAGAAAAAGACATAATTGATCAAATTATGAATTCTGGCTCATGGATGTGGCTCAGATCTCAGTTTAAACAGTTTTAGCATAAGGTCATAATAGTTTGAATATGTATATGGATATTACTTATGTTAATAAAGGTTAGTCATACCCACTAATTGAAATATCAAGGTGAGTTATCTCCAACCGAGAGCTTTCCTACAAAGGCTCTGCATGTTTTAATCCTCACATCTGTCCCCAAGTCACTGTCTTTCAATGGTGGCATATAGAGATATCAATGGCAGGGTGAGGGATTTGGCTACTGGTAGAGGCTGGTGGTGGCGATGGCCACACCCAGCATGGTATCTAATTCCTACAGAGTGGAAAGGGCAGGAATTAATTCTTGACCAGCTGAAGTGGGAGTTAAAGTTTAAACTCATAGTTTAACTTGTTAAACTTTAAAAATGACTTTGTAGTCATATGGGACTGTAAACAGGGCTTCAGCCCTGCCTTGCTTGGCCCTCCTTGCTGTTTTTCTTGTCCTCCCAACTGGGATTAGGATGTGGGCTCTGTTTCACCATGTTTGTTAGAAGTATCTATGTTCATTTTCAGTTTCATCAGGACTTACAGTTAAGTGACTGATTTAGTCTCAGAGAAGTCTTTGAACTTGGACTTTGTAGAAATTCTAGTCCTTTTAAGACCCTTAGCGTGGACTAAAGGCTTGTGAACTAGACATGAGTTTTTGAGGGTCAGGGCTGAATACAGTGAGGTGAGTCTGGAATATCCCTTGAAGGTTTGTGAATTAAAGGCTTGGATGTGAGAAGATGAGCTTTTAGAAAATGGTTGAACCATGAGGAATTTGAACTCATCCACTGCTGGGTTCATTTGATGGCTTTCATTGGGAAAGTGGTGGGAACTAGGAGGGAAGTGGGGAGTAGCTGAAGAAGGGGGCAGTGGGATGTGCTCTTGAAAGGTACACCGTATCCCTGGCTTTTTCTCTCTGCCTTTGCTTCCTGCCTGCCGCGGAGGGAACAGCTTTTCACCCCGCATGCATTTCTGCCATGATGTTTTTGCAGGGTTCCAGGCCTAAAGCAACAGAGTCAAGAAACCAAGGTCTAAATCCTCGGAAACGATGAACCCAAATTATCCATTCCTCCTTTAAGTTGCTATGCAACTTCTGTCACAGGAATCCCTGACCAACAATCGTACTTAGTTCCATTGTACCTCAAAGTCACCACAGTTTTTGAAAGTTGAAGGTTTGGGGCAACCCTGCATAGAACAGGCTTATTGGAATCACTTTTCTTCTAACAGCTAAAATAATTGCTTTTTATAAATAAAATATTTTTAAATTAAGATATATCTATTAGGTTTTAGACCTAACTCTATTGAAACTGTATTACAGTATAAATACAACTTTTGTGTACACTGGAAATTTTTTGATCTATTTCAATATTACTTTACGTTAAAGTTTTGGAACACAATATTTTTGAGGTATGCGTGTGTTTGGAAGTTTGTTTTTGTTCATTGAATATTTAATGTTCCTTTGATGGATAGGATTATCCAAATTCCCCTGGCAAGAAAAACAAGATTCCTAATGTGTAAGGCACCTGTCGCAATCACACAATTGTGAATGGTAGCACAGAGCTAGAGTGTGTGTGTGTGTATGAGTGCATGCATGTGTGCATGCATGTGTGCATGCATGCATACCTACGTGTGTGTGCATGCATAGGTAGGCCAGACATGTCATCCCTCGATAGTTGTCCACCTTAATTTTGGAGACACGGCTTCTCAGTGGGACCCATGGCTCACTGGTTTGGTCAGACTGGCTGGCACTGGGGATCTTCCTTTCTCTGACTCCCAAGTCATGGGATTACAAGCTCAGACCACAGGCCTAGCTTTTCAAAAATGTAGAGCTGTGGGGCTCAACTCAGAAGCTCATACTTCCAGGCAAGCACCTACCCATCTGAGCCATCTCTCTCTCCAGCCCCCAGGACCTATCTTCTTCACCTTAGCCTCGGGGGAATTTAGTCTCTCTTGTGTTTGGTTTATCAGCACCAGTGTGCTCTATTCAGATCAACCACAGTTTATGAAATGATCTCCAAATAGAAACAGAAAGAAAACCTCTTTGGGAAGCATTTCTGCAGGAGGACAAGGCATTCCACTGAGGTGATCATCCAGATAAGAGCAAAGAAGATTTTTTTCTTGAAAAAAAAAAACATCAATTTTAACAGAAAATTTCCAGACATGCATTTTGCCATTTCTGCTTAACTTATTCTTTTGTCTGTGGAGATGGGAGGTTTTCAGTGACTACATACTGCGCTGCTACCATGACCGACTGCTATCACCTAGGAAGGGCTTCGTGATGAGGACTGTCAGCTCCGGCCTCCGCCTGAGTGACCGCCAGCTTCTGTGGCTTTCTTCGCTGGGTTGTTCTGAATTCGTCCCTGTCAGAATGTCATCGGCCACGTGTATTCTTTAGAATATTATCCCTCACTCCCCTGATCATTTGCTAGTACTAATCTGTGGCCCAGGAAGTCAAATAATTTCAGTCATTTGAATTCAAGAAATTAATTTGTTTCTTCTATTTTTTTTATTGTGATTGCTTTTTAGTAGTGAAAGGGAGAATTTCAATTGTGTGCATGAATGGTAGGATGGCTGGTGCAGAAACAGATGCTCAAATTGGATCTTGGCACACAGACTCTCTATGCTTGCTTAGTATTCTGGGCCTGGCTTCTCCTCCAGGCCAAAGTTATGGGACTAAACTGTGAGATAAACTTAACCCTGCATTATCCCTGTATTATGGACTGCCGCGGTATTCTAATCAGAGACTTACATTCCTTGCCGATTTTGCTTCTGCAAGTAACTGGTTTTCAACTCCACCGCTGTGTCTGATTGCTCATGTAATATTAAACTGCAGTTGAGCCTTAATTTCTAGAAATATGAATACATTCTTTAAATGAGTATTTCAAGAACTGATGAACTGTGGAAAGTTGTTTCTTTATAATACTGGGAAAATGGAAATAATGAATAATTATGCTTTTAAAATAGACACAAACAATTAGAAGTTAATGTATTCATGCATTCTATTTTGTTTTATGATTTCCTCATTTGTGGTCTAATATACATCACAAACACAATGCTAAAATTGTCCTCTTAGTTTTTAAAATGTATTATTTTAGTTTTGAGATTATAGTATGTTTCTATAGTATGTTTCTACTATCTCCTTTTCTTTCCTCTCTTCAAGTCCTCCCATACATTTCTCCTTGCTGTCTTTCAAATTCATGGCCTCTGTTTTTATTGAATGTTGTTACACACACACACACACAACATAAATATACATATACATACATACACACACATATATATATATTTCTAAATATAAACTGCTCAGTCTTATATAATGTTATTTGTGTGTAGCCAAGTAATCAAAAGTCCTATGCAGCTATGATGCCTATGAGCCACCACAAGAACCAACATGAAATAATGACCTTAAGGGTGCATTAGTGGCACACATACTTTGGTGGTAACCAACAGTTTTCTAATTGGACTTAAGGCCTGCTCAACAAGAGGGAAATCATGGTGCTAGACAGTTAGCCAACTACCCAGGGCTGGTGAAGTCATGGGTCTTGAAAGAGGATCTACAACCACAAGTTTACCAAACTAGCATAATCCCTAACTCCATCCTAAATGTTTGCCCTTATACCCACCGAGAGTTGTAGTCCTCAACCCTCATCAAGGAAACCTCTCTTTGAGACAGATGGAGAGTATTACCGAAAACCACAGCTAATCAAGATGCGGAGTTGTGGAGCCCAGCCCCAGGGTATACATCTACAAAACACTGTTGTTCCTACAGCCGAGGTAATCCTGTGGAAAAGAGGGCAGGAAGGCTGTAAGAACCAGAGGACCAGGGAGTTTGCTGTGAGACTGTCTCCTAGGAATGTCAGAAGCAACACCATCAAGTCTCATGAACATGACTGCCTACAGATGAGCTCATCAAAGACAACAACAGCAGACACGTGAAGCAGACTGGGGAAAGACCCTAAGGCCTCAACCCTAAATGAAGAACTGCAGAGAACCAAGGGATTCTGAGAGTGGGGTAAGTGGTCTTCTTCAGAGAAGCGCGAAACAATTGGTTATCTTATGCCCCCTGGGTTTGACCTGTTTCCCCAACCTGTTCCATCCAGATCTTATGTCTCAATAACATCACCACTAGTTATTAGGTTTTTAAACCCCGACCTAGAAGGGATTTTAAGCTTTTTTCTGTTCCTTTTCCTTTTATAAGAAACAGACCTGCAAACTTCTATTGCTTTGATCTCAAACAAAACAAAACAAAACAAACTCCCCACCACTTCCCTCACCAACTTTCTCTCTGTCTTGGCCCTCTTTCTTCCCACTTGTCTTTCTCCCAGGAGTCTGACGCATGCCCCAGTGCCCGTGTCCACATCTGTGCTCTTAACAACCGCACGCCATTGTCTCTCGTCTGCTCACCATGCTTCAGGGAAATCTGAACTCCCTGCCATGGCCGCTGGCTGTGGCAACATGGAGCTCACTGGGACCTCTGGGACCTGTTTAGACAAGGCATCAGGAGAAGGACACAGGAATGAGCTGCAGGTGGAAACAGTGAATCATGGCTTTCCAAAAGTTCGGCATGAAGGGGAGAGGAAAATCGCAGCATGAGGGACTGAGGCTGAGGGGATTTCCTGAGAGCCCCCAGCTAAACTGCTGTCCGAGGACCAGATTGTTCAGTAATTCTGTCTATGCTGGCTAGTTTTTATGTCTACTGGACACAAGCTAGAATCATCTGAGGGGAAAAACCTCAACTGAGAAAATACCTCCGTAAATTAGTGATTGACATGGGAGGGCTGGCCAGCTCCCATCCCTGGGCTGGTGATCCTAAGTTCTATAAGAAAGCAGGATGAGCAAGCCAGTAAGCAGCACACCTTCATGGTCTCTGCATCAGCTCCTACCTCCAGGTTCTTGCCCTGTGTGGGTTTCTGTCTTGACTTTCCTGGATGATGAACTGCAATGTGGAAATGTAAGCAAATAAACCCTGTCCTCCTCCAGTTGCTTTTAGCCATGGTGTTTCATCACAGTCATAGAAACTCTAAGGCACTGCCCCAATAGAAAGTAAAGGGACTGGGAAAATAGGAATTTGAACTTTGCTTTTCATGGGTATTTCTATGTGTATAGTCACAGATTGGGCTGTTGTCTGTGGAGTTCTCTTTCTAATGCCTAGGTAGTGTTCTTCCCATACAGTCCATACAGCTGTTATTATTTTTTTTTGAGAGTAGAGGTGAGTCTCCTCACACATGGAGGGAGACAGAGCAGGCAATCTGGGAAAAGAAGATCATTGACAGGGAGAGAAGAGATGAATGACCCATACCCAAGGTCCCAGAAGCTGGGAAGTTGGGGCAGAAAGGCCAGAGGCTGGTCCAAGCTACAAAGCTATGAAACTGTCTTGAAACAAACTATCACTATCAACGCTGAAACAACAAGAAAAACAGCAAAGGGGAGTGATTGATTGATTTGTTTGCTCTTAAACTCTGTATCATTTACTTTTCTGCATCTGTGATAAACATTCTGACCAAAGCAACTCAGGGAAGAAGATTGTATTCAGCTATTAGGTTTCAGCCCATCATTGAGGGAAGTCAAGGCAGGAACTTGGAGGTGGGAACTGAAGCAGAGACTGGGGATGGTACAGCACCTACTGGATTATTTTCCCTGACTTGCCTAGGTCAGGCCCACCTGCCCAATAAATAGCACCACCCGCAGCGGGCTGAGCCCTTCCACATCAATCATTCATTAAGAAAATGCCCACAGAAGACACCATACATTAGGGGCCAGCTGACCTGTTGAACAGTACCTGAATAGGGAAGTGAGGATGGAGAAGGAAAGAGACAAAAGACAAAAGATAGAATCAGGAGGGCCCTCAGTGAATACTGCACCAACCCTGAATTTATTTCTCATAATTCTTTTATACTCAAAGCAAAAAGGGGAGGGCAAAAGATTTACTTACCATGATTCAAGGAATAAATAAGCATACTCACCTCCTTAATTCTCAAAACATTTAGTAACCAGGCCTTTGGACAAACATCCTGTTATTTGACTTTGAGAAGCAAAATGTCTAGTAACCACACCTTTGGACAAATATTCTATAATTTGGCCTTGAGGAGCAAGAACATGCTTGAACTCTCTGACCTTAAGTTAAGATGGAATGGTGTCTCTGTGGGTTCCCACAACCATAGGTCAGTGTTAGGGAGGCAATTCCTCAACAGAAGCTTCCTCTCCCTATATTTGTGTCAAGTTCACAAAAAGCAGCCATAATACTCTGAAATAAATGTATTTCTCAACTCCTAGCTCTCTCTGCTAACAGTTACTGTCTCACAGTTTCTGAAAGCCGGTCTGGGGAGCCTTAGGTTTAGTAGTTTGGGTAGCAGATCTTTAGCAAGGCTAATCTGTTGGCTGTGTGATAGCCTTTGAGGACTTGCTGCAGTGGTAGCATCAGCTTTTAGATCTCCTCGAGAAACTTAGGTCCCTCACGGCACAGAGTCCCATGGGTGGCTGCCACCAGCTTTCACCTACAGGAGTGACTCAAGGCAGCACAAGAGAACAAAAGGCCAGGGCAGATGCTGTGACATCCCATCCCATCTGACAGCTGTTGTCCACATAGGTTAAAACATGGAAGGCTATACAGAATGAATACCTGCCATACTGCTGGCTCGCAGCCTGGATGTCTAGACTGGGGGAGGGCGTGCCAGGATTGAGATATGGAGGCTTCTTTTCAGGTAGAAGAACAGAAACCTTTATTTTGCCCAGCTAAAGCCTTTTATACCTCTACTGCTTCTGTGGAAAACCACCTGCCAGAAAGAACACAAACATCCTTGTCAATTACAGACCACAAGAAAGTTCTACTGTCAGTCAGGGGGAGTGAGGGCAGCTAGATCACAACAAATACCACAAGACAGAGGTCCCTCAGGTCCCTCAGGAGAGTCCTTGCTCTGTCCAGGAGGAGTATGGGAGGAAAGGGAGGAAGCTGATAGAGAAGCCTTTGTTTTCACAGTGAAGGGACAGACAAAGTCACTTCCTGAGGATGAGAGGGTTCAACAGGAAGCATGGGGAGGGAGCCGAGGCCTTTCTAGTGATCTGCGGCTCTGTAAGGCTGGAGAACTGGTAACATGGGAGTGGCAAACAAAACAAGACGAAAAGGGCGGACTTCTTGCTTGGTGCCCTGGGTCTTTTGACTTCAGCCTTAGGACAGACACCATTTGTAGCTTTGTCACCGCCAGCTCAGTGAACACATCTACTGCTTTAAAGCGAGCATGACTCATGGGTGCGTAGCCAAACCTTTGCAATCAGCTTCTGGTAACAGCTTACAGATGCTTCCAGTAGCGTTTCACAGTGGAGAGTTCACTGAAGAAAGTAAAAGTCCTATTCAGCGAGAAATAATTTCTCTTTTTGAAAGCATATTTGAGATGGCTGGAATTAAGATTCAGGGCCTTTCTTCTAGATAATGGATTTGGCCATTCTATTGCCTGCAAACAATTTACTTACCCAAGCTTAGCCCATAAAACACAGTTCAAAGATGAAACAGTCCAACTACCCTGCTGCTATCTGTTCATTGTTTGGTAGGAGTTATTCTGTATGCTACTGCTAGATATGCATTCCTCCCTCCAAGCCCTGTATAAATTTTTAAAAATGAATTCTTCCCATTTTTGCTTTCTAAAATATAGGACCATCTTATTTAGTAACAGTGAAGAAGGAAGGCTAGCATTCAAATGCACATTCTAAGAACTTAGCCTGTATTGTTGTGTTTTGAGTTGATTATCTTTAGTTTTTTTAAGCAATCAAATCAGAAGACAAATTGACTAGATGACTAGAGTTTAATTTTTCAATAGTGTAACTTTTTGGAATACATATTTTTGTTCATCTGCTTTTTAATACAGGGTTTCTCTTCGTAGCCCTGCTGTCCTGGAACTCGCTCTATAGACCAGGCTGGCCCTGAACTCATAGAGATCCACCTGCCTCTGCCTCCTTAGTGCTGGGATTGAAGGTGTGTGCCACCACCGCCCCACTGGACTACATTTTATAACCTTTTAATTATAATCAAACGGTTGTGTTTTGAATGCCTACTGTTTCCATGAACCCCGTAGGTGGACATCCCTGTTTATTCCCTGTTGCTGTGGTGAACACTGGGATGAAAAGCAACTTGGGGAAGAATGGGTTTGTCTGGCTTACAGGTTAGAGTCTGTCATCAAGGGAAGCTAGGGGGACTCAAGGCAGGACCTGAAGGGAACAGAAGCAGGGGTCACAGAGGAATGCTTCTCACTGGCTAGATTCCTCTGGCTTGCTCACTCAGTTTTCATAGCCCAGACCCATCTGCTGCCCTCATTGGGCCGGTCCCTTCTACATCACTTAGCAGTTAAGGAAATGTCCTACAGATGCCCGCAGTTCAGTCTGATGGAAGTAATTCTCCATTTGAGACTCCTTCTTCCCGGGCATGTCAAGTTGACAGCCAAGATTGACAGCTGTCACTGTGGGTTAAAGGACGAAGAGGTAACTGAGCTGGGTCTCTGTCACCAAGAGGTGTGTGATCAAATGGAAGAGCCAGTGTGAAAACAGTAGCTATCATGTATGTCATGAGATTTAAACACTATTCTCATGGGTTACTGGCTTTATTTCATTCCCATTAGCACTTACGTTTCCTAGTAGATTAGCTAGTTGCATGCAACACAAAGCCAAACACATACCATCGTAAGCAAAGAGAATTTATCTCTAATGTGAGACAAAGTCTCGAGATAGGACTGGTATCAGACACGTCTTGATTCAGACTCAAAGAACTTTAGCAGGTGGTTTCTCTTCACCCCTCAGCTCTGCAACTGTGTGGGACTCATCCAAACCTAACATCCTGCGGCTCAGGCCTGGAAGGCACAAAGAAAAACCATACTGCAAGAAGCCTCTATGCAGGGGTGATGGGGGTCGGGTGAGGTGTCCTGTCTAGTGATTAGCTTTTGGGAGGGGGTAGAATCCTATGGAATCGCACAGGCCTTTCTAATGGGCGCCATCCCTGCAGAGACCACAGGGCCTGAGACGGAGGCAGAGGTACCAGTGCCAGACAGATGTTGTTTGGATGCTGAGAGCAGAGACAAGGGGATGCCTCTCAAGGACCAGCTACGGTAAAGAGGCAGTTCCGCACATGCTCCCCTAACTCTGCAGCTTCCATGTGATCAAACGCTTGCCTTCTCCATTAACGCCACCACAGCTCTTCTTTATGTCCCCAAGCCTTGCCCACTGGTGATAAAATACTGAAAACCTGGATAAAGGCGTTTTTAAGAGTGCATTCAGTTATCAAATTTCTAAATAGCTCTGAATTTAATGGTGTTTGAGGAAGCCAAGCAGACGGGAGGTTAGTTGTTACCAAGGTAAATAAATAAAAGGTAAAAAGTCCTCCACAGGTAACAAGGCTGGGGTTAGAGCCACAGTCTACACTGACACCCCCTTTACCAGCTCAGCACTTCGTGCTCCATCCATTTATGGAAAGAGGTCTTTCAGCCTTTGAGATTACAGTTATGTCATTTCCCTGTTCACTTCCTCCCTCCAAGCCCTCTCACATACCCCTTCTTGCCCTCTTTCAATTCCATGGCCTCCTTTCTCGTTGTCATCGCGCGCGCGCGCGCGCGCGCGCGCGCGCGCATGCACACACACACACACACACACACACACACACACACACACACACACACACTTGTACAACCTGCTCAGTCTGTATAAAGTTACTAACACCTTTGTTTGCTCGGCTGACCATTTGGTCCTGGGTAACAAGTTGGTGTGCTCTTCCCATTTCCATGGAAGTCATCTTAGTTGTGAGGACCCATTTCTAGGATGCTTTTTCCTCAAGGGCCGCGGTTGAACACCAGCCCTCTCTCGCATTGTAACATGAAACATGTAATTAGGGCTGCATGGCAGCCGCATTGGCTTTACGCTGCCGAATGTTGAGCGTGTGTGCTGTTGAACTTGAAGGGTTCTGTTTAGGTTTTCACAGGTGACTTTTCTTTGTAAACCACTTTCTGCATAAATGACTTCACGTGACCCTCATCCTGTTTATCTTCTTTAATCTCTCCCCATTTCCTCCTATTAATATTACCTTGAAATAACCCAATTTTCTTGGCATTACCCCCAAATAATTTGCACAGCTTTTTAAATTCATTTTCCTACAAATTTGTGTGATTAGTAAGATCTACTAGACCTCAAATGCAAATAGGGAAGGCAGTGCTCCAAGGAAGCCGGGAAAAGGCACGTGTTAATCCGTTTATCAGCACAGAAAAGGAGCCCAAGTCCAGGGAAGGGCTGGGTAGATGCCGTCAGTGGTGAGGTGAGGGAGAAATGAACTGCGGAATTAGCATTGAAAATTCGCAGCGTGAATCTGAATATCTGAAAAGAACTTATACATTGACCCTTCTGATGTTTAACAGGGAGAAGCATTCAATTTGCATTTCATTAACTATTAAAACTCAGATAGGGGGACCAGTCTTCCTCATAATTAAAAACAAAACCTCACCAAACCATCTTTGATGAAGTTTCGTATATTCTCCAGATTTATAATATGACACAGCTTCTTATTTACACGGACTATAAGAATTGTGATTGGAAAGGATCAATAAATGCTACCACTAGTTTGGTGGCCAAATTATTCAATTTTTCTTAATGGCAGAGAAATATACCTTATTTTTAGCTCATGAACTTGATGGATTTATGAGGTTTTTTTTCTTTCTTTCCTCCCTTCTTTCCTTCCTTTCCTTGGAGATACCGCGTAGAAAGCTGTGTTGCCTATAGCTTGCATGGAGAATGTTTTTGTTTTTCCTACATTAAGGAAAGGTAATTTAAGATTGTAGAAATTGTTCCAAATAATTTGGTGATAATGGGGCTGGAGAGATGGCTCAGCCATTAAGAGCATCAGTTGCTCTTGCAGAGGCCCCAGATTCAGTTCGTAGCACCCACGTGGTGGCTCACAACCATCCATGACTCCAGTTGGCCTCCATAGGCACCAGACATTTACAGGGTTCACATACAAACGTGGGTAACACACACACACATACAAAAGTAAATAAATATGTATAAATTGATGATAAGATATTTTTCCTCTAAAGGGAATTTTTGTTTCTGTGTTTACAATTTGATGTCATGAACAAAGAGACATTTGGACAACCATTATAACTTTATATTCAGTTAAGGTTAGCTACCAGAACCTAGATAAATTGAGATTTTAATATTTCTATTATTATTATTGCTTTAAAAACTTCTTTTGCTGATTTCTTTCATTGGAACTTACTCATTCTGTGCATTTGCTCATGATTCTTTGTTAATCGACAGTTTGCTAATTAAGCTTATTAATTACAGTATAATAAACAAACTTATTGATGCTATAAAGTCCAATTTATAAAGTCCACTGAAGACTAGGAATTACTTCTCCTTTATGCCACATGCCAGGTGGTACATGGACATCCTTTAAGAGAAAAATATCCTGCTTTTGTTGAATAATCAAAATGACATCTATAGTAGTAGCTTTAATTCTTCATTCTTTTTTTTTTAATTATTTTATGTGTGTGAGTATTTGCCTACATGTGTGTCTATGCGCCACTCAAATGCCTGGTGCCCACAGAGGCCAGAACAAGTTATCCGGTTTGCTGGATTAGCAGGAGGTTGTGAGCCACAATGTGGGTCCTGGAGGTCAAACCGAGGTCCTCTGGAAGAGCAACCAGAGGTCTTAACCATTGAGCCATCTCTTCAGTGGAAGTCTTAAAAGTCTTGTTGAAATATAGACTCATAACACCACTGATTGACAGGGAAGCTTTTTTGAGCAGTGGGAAATATGTAAGTGTTATATTTTGTACATTTCTCCACAGGAACATGAATCGAAGGCAGGAGGGCTGCTATTGAGAGTGGCAGCTGTGCCTAGACACAGACCTAATATATTCTTAGAAATCATAATGTCCACTGCTTGGGCTTTGTAGATGATAAAACAGACACTCGAGGAAGTTGAGACACCATGTTCAAGCTTGTATAGATCACTGGTAAAAGGTGAATCAGCCAAAATTCCTGGATTTTTAAATCTCTGTTTTTAAAGGGTCCTCAAATCTATAAACTGATGCCTTTCTTTATTTTTGAAAACATGCTATTGCATGTTAAATATCGCTTTGTCTTATTTGCTTTCTCTCTGAGGCTACAGTTAAATGTATTTTAGATACATACAACTGCTAGGTCCCCAACATTCTCTTCTATATTTTCTGTTCTTTTGTCAATTGGGCTTCATTCATCCCAGTTAACATCTCTTATGATTTACAGTTTCGTCTAATTTTATTTGGCCATGTCTATGAGATCTGTTTGTAATCTCAGATACGGTGTAGAAATCTGCTAATCTGTCCCTTAGTTTCTAACTTTCTGCTAGAAACAAAATGTTGCCTTTTCCCTTCTTGAATGCAGTCAGCAGGGTTGTTGAAAACCCGCGTCAGCTGAGTAGAACGCTATGCACCTAGCACAGCGCCGTGAGATTAAGGCAATGGACCATGGCTTTGAGGTCAATCTGGCCTATACTGTGAGTTCAAGGTCATTTTGAAATGCATGAGACCCTGTTGCACATAGCAATACAACCTCCACCCCCCACATCCATGCCTGGAAAGACGTGTATCTATAAACTCTATATCGAGTTTTTGCTGCCTTTTATTCCCGTGGTCTTATTTCTCTGTATATTCTTTGATTGGATCTGAACTTTGAGTTAAAAATATTGTGTTCAAAAAACAGTTCAAAGTCTAAGATGAAGGTTTTTCTCTCTGGAGAGGGTTTGCTTTTGCCAGAATCTTGGGGGTACCAGAAATTCTGGATGTACTTTAATGTTAAGAATTGACATTTTCTTTTGAGCTATCTAGAAGATTTAAAGCTGAGTTTTATTGCCTGTGAATGCTGAGTTACTTCTAATTTTCCATTATTTAAAGATTTTATTTTTTAAAATTCTGTGTTGTTTCTGTGCACATGAGTGCAGGTGCCCTGGAGGCCAGAAGAGGGCGTCAGATCTCTTGCCGTTGGAGTTACGGGTGGTTATGAACGTGGGTGCTGGAAATCAAGTCCAGGTCTTCTGCAACAGCAGTATATGTTCTTAATTCTAAATCAGTTCACCAGTCCCCAGTTTTACCTTATTTCACCAAAGATGCAGGGTTTGGGATCCCAAATCCAAACACTAGGGATTTACTAAGTTTTCTGCATTTAGCAGGCTGGGTCCCACATGGCATCTGCTAGGTGCCAAGACTGAGTGCTTCATGGGTTTCAGTGTCCTCTGGAATTTGCCATCTAAGTGAAAAGCACATATCATAAGAAACTCACTTCTCTGCCTTCAGGTTTTTGGGATCAAGACTTCAGCTGCTATCAGTGTCTGGTGAAGGCTCTGATAACCTCAAGCAGATGTTTTCAAAACACTTCATCCTTGTTTTCTGCTGCCCTTGGCATAGAAATAAGTTCAGACAACCTAATACATGACTAGATTGGAAAGTGCATGGATTTTTATTATTGTTATGTTTTATTATATGTTTTGTTATTCTAAAAAAATGATTTCCAAAATAATAATGTTCACTTCAGAAAAAAAGTGGATGCCTAATGGCAGAAAGAGAAGGAAATTTCTCAAAAGTTTTATTCTTTGTATTTCCTTTTGTCTCTTCTCCATTCCTTTTAAGTTGCATCATCTGCATGTTATTCTCTATATGCATATACATGTACACACATACATATACATCATACACACATACATATATGCCCATGTACACAAAACACATACACATACATGTACATATATACATACACATAGGCACACACATGCACATATGCATACTCACTATATCATATATGCACATACATATACGCATTATATATATGCATATACATATATGCACACCTTCATATATAGCCATATATATGCTCATAACTCAATACATACTCACACCTTTCCATGTGGTCATGTGATCTGCTAGCTGATCATTGTGCTAAGTATATGATGTGTTGGGTAGACATCGGTTTATTCAACGATTATTTTACATTTGATTGCATAGGTTGAATTCAACTGCTTAGTCTTGTGAATAAAATTTCAGTGAACCTATCTGTGCTCAAAATATTCCATCTTAAAATTAAGATTATTAATTGAGGGCAAACACTCAGAGGTGATAGTGCTAAATTAAAGAGATGCAGATTTTGATGGCTCCTAGAACGTTTTACTAAATGACCTGTCTCAAGATAAGTTGGGTATTTTCACTCTGTCAGAACACAGTCCATGGATGAAGCTGTGAGAGAAGATTTCTGAGTGTTTGTGAGAAAACTCCAAGTAAACAAGACAAGAGTCTTATTGTTGGTGACTGTGGACCCCCAGACTCTGAATTTCCTGTAAACAACTTGTTTTTCTTATGCTTGCAGCTGCTCTGAGCAAAATAAGTTGTTTTCCTGTGTTTTCAGCTGCTCTGAGCATGAGACCCTCAGGAGTTCCTGATGGCAGGGGAGTGGTTTCTGGTGGGTTTGGCTGGGGCCTGGCTATCAGTTAAAGCTTCCTATATAAGCTGCTCTGGAACACAATAAAGGGGGCATTCTTGTTTAAAGGATGACCTGTGTCTCTGTCTGTGTGTATTTGTGTGCTTAAATCTCTGGGCCTTTACCTGGGACTCCCGAATCATCCCATAGTGTAGGCAGTGTGTTACAGGTGTAGTACCGTAGAACACATAGTACAGGCGTTACAGGACCGTAGTACACGTAGTAGTACGGGCACATACATCTTATAACTTCTGCTCCTCCATAGCATACTCCTTCTCAGAATGTTCTTTTGTGCCTCTTGCAGGGATAGTGAGTAGAGAAGTGAGTACACGTTAGATTACCCACTGTTACTTAGATGATGTTTCCAAGCATGGGTTTCCCTTGGGACTGTACACAGCCTAAACTCATACGACCTTGCCTAACCCTCAGGATGCCCTCAGAATACAAATGGTCTGATGCTCTGAATAAAGCTGGCTACTGCCTGAGGCTTTAGTCCGCCTCATTCTTGGGCTCTACTGTTCCAGGTTCACATTGCCAATGATTGTAACAGCATCACTCACTGGCGCCCAAAGTTTCTTCTTTCTCTGCTTTGCCGTATCATGTTCCACACACAACTGCAAGCACTGGGTGAGGTAGATATTGCCTTCAGGGATGCCTCATGTAATTAAGAATGATGAAGAAAACTATTTAATTTTTAATCACTTTGTGAATGGGACTGAAATTGAAAAGTTGTTCTTAGTAAGAAAGGAATAGTTAAACCTTACAAGAGTATACTAATTATCCCCTTAATATTATTTTATATAATGCTTTTTATTCCTGTCTGGTATAATTGACTTTGATGAAGTTCAGAATTCTTGAGTATATTTAAAATAATTATCATGCTGTGTTCCTTTATTTTAGACTATTTTTGCCTGACTAAATTGAGGAGGGGATTTAAATGGTTTAAAAAAAGGCACCAGGCAAAACAAAACAATAGAGAAACAACAATGTCTTAGGGCTTCAGTGCTGTGAATCGATGTCATGACCACAAACTTTAAAAGGAGAACTTTTTTTTATTAATTTATTTATTTATTAAAGATTTCTGTCTCTTCCCCGCCACCGCCTCCCATTTCCCTCCCCCTCCCCCAATTAAGTCTCCCCCCAGCCCGAAAAGCAATCAGGGTTTCCTGTCCTGTGGGAAGTCCAAGGAACCCCCACCTCCATCCAGGTCTAGTAAGTTGAGCATCCAAACTGCCTAGGCTCCCACAAAGCCAGTGCGTGCAGTAGGATCAGAAACCCATTGCCATTGTTCTTGAGTTCTCAGTAGTCCTCATTGTCCGCTATGTTCAGAGAGTCCGGTTTTATCCCAGGCTTTTCCAGACCCAGGCCAGCTGGCCTTGGTGAGTTCCCAATAGAACATCCCCATTGTCTCAGTGTGTGGGTGCACCCCTCGCGGTCCTGAATTCCATGCTCGTGCTCTCTCTCCTTCTGCTCCTGATTTGGACCTTGAGATTTCAGTCCTGTGCTCCAATTTGGGTCTCTGTCTCTGTCTCCTTTCATCGCTTGCTGAAGGTTAATATTCAGGAGGATGCCTATATGTTTTTCTTTGGGTTCTCCTTATAATTAGTGATCCTAGAGAAGCTAAAAGGAGAACTTTTAATTTGTGCTAGCCTGCAGTTCAGAGGTTTAGTGCATTATCATCATGGCGGGAAGCATGGCGGCATGCTGGCAGGCAAAGTGCTGAGAAGACCCTGAGAGTTCTACATCTGGATCCTCAGTGAGCAGAAAGTGAGGGAGACACTGGTCTGGCTTGAGGCCAGTGACACACTTCCTCCAACGAGGCTACATCTACTCCAGCAAGGCCACTCCTGATATTGCCACTTCCTATGGGGGCCATTTTCACTTAAACTACCACAAACAGCAACAAACAGAAAGAATGAATGAACCTTTGAACAAGAGGGAGCTCAACTTAGCCTTTCTAGCCATGTTACTGTAGAAACATTTTCTTCTCTCTGGTCCCTAGTGCCCCCCCCCCTTTGTACAAGAATGCAGAGCGAAGTCATCTCTTACTTATTCTTGTTTGCTGCTGGATAGCCAAGGACAAGTCTACAAGTTAAATTCTGGCCAAATTTTGCTAGAGGTGTGGGGACAACTTAAATATTTCAGCAACAAAACATACAAATATCCCTAATTTTCTATAATAATGTAATGAACCTAATGTATCTTTTATTTTTACTTTATGTGTATGGGAGTTTTGCCTGTATGAATGTCTGTGTTTGCTGCCTGCAGAGGCCAGGATAGAGATCCCTTGGAAATGAGTTTCAACTGGTTGTGAATTGCCAGATGGGTGCCAGTGCTATGGAAGAGCAGTCAGTGTTCTGAATTGCTGAGCCATCTCTTCAGCCCCAAATTCAAGTGTCTTAGAGTTGTAAAACTACTTTAAGTTCTTGGAATGATAGGCTGTATTTAATAAAAGTAAAGATAAGTAAAATTATTTTTCAAATGCCTTATTGGAATATGCAGATTCAGACATAATAATTGTCAAAGTGAAGATATTAAGTCATTGTGTGGAATTTAATGGCGGCATCTAAAAGTCATGACATTTTTTGTTTGATGTGCTGCGCCTAATTTATATGTAAATATAGGCTCTGTAGTATTACCTAGACCTTTAAATGCCGTCTGAATGGTGTATTCAGGAAACTGATGTAGATCTCTCAACCCTGTCCTAGAAAGGAGTTCTATAAAACGTAACTTATTATGTATATTTTCCAAAATACAAAGACCACATTCAGTGATTTCATTTGAAATAGGTTCTGTCCATATTGGGGAATGTAATTATAATTAATTTTCAGTAAAATTACTTTTGTACCATTTTTTAAGTTTTGTAGGAGAATTGGTAACTAGTATAAGAAGAGTAACACATTTCCATGGTGACTTTGAGTGAATTATGAAGGCCCCACCAATGCTAGGGTAAAGGATATGTGACCCCAAATATGACATCTTGGCATGTTGAGTATTTTAGGTTGAAAGAAATTGAGAAGCCACAGTAGGAGAAAGTCTCCCCCACTTCTCTACTTGAATACCATCACATGACAGGTGTTGAGCCCAATACTTAGAGATGTTAGTCACAGAGGATAAAGAAAATATGGACAAATGAGTCTTTCAACTTCCCTCTAGAGAGAACGATTACATCATATTCTCCGTGAAGACTTCTATATAACTATCAATTCCTCGTCAACTGTCACGGCCACTCTCATCCCGCAAGGATGACGCGACCACCGGAGCTCTTCTCACTGCAGTTTATTCTCTCTCTTCCTCTCTTCCCCTCTCTCTCCGTTGACCTCTCTCCTTTTTTCCTCTCTCTCCCTCTCTTTTCCCCTCTCTTCCCGGGCAAACCTCTCCCAGCCCTTAGGTAGGCATGGGCTGCCAACCCCGAACTGCCAGGTGGGCACTGCGCATAGGTTCACGCATATGCAGGCAGCTGATAATCATTGCGTTATCATAGCATAAGTCAGGTCTTAGCCATCTCAGGAGTTGATTATACATCTCCATCAGGTGTGATTCCATGCAGCTCGCTACAGTCAACCATGAAACAAAGGCAACATAAGTAAAGACCTAAATATAAGACCTGAAACCATAAAAATTCTAGAAGGAGTCTAGGGGACAACTTCTTTGACGTGTTTCTTACAATAGCTTTTTGGACATGCCACCAAAATCTCAGACTATAAAAGAAAAAAAAAGAAAGAAAAAGGACAAAGTACATCAAACTGTAGTACAATCAACAGGATGAAAAGACAATGGTCTAAAAGCCATCAAAACATATATGTAAGCCACATATCTGGTAAGGTGATCATATTAGAACCTATGAAAACTCCTCATAATTTAACAACAGAAAGGTAAATAATGCAGTAAAAAAATAGACAATGATCTGAATGGACACATCTCAAAGTAAACACAAAGATGGCCGCCATGTTTATGACAAGATGCTCAATGTCTGAAATCACCAAGGATGTGCAAGGAAGTTCCCTCATTCCTGTTCAGGATCATTGCTCTAAGAAAGATGAGCTGAAGCAAACATTGGTGAGAGTGTTGAGAAAAGCAAGCCCTAAGCATGTAGATCGGGGCACGCCTTTATGGAAACAGTGTGGTAGTTCTTAAAGAGTTCGAGGATAGAATTACATGAGATATAGCAACCTGAGCATGACTCAAAGAAGAAGAACCCTATTTTTTCAAAGATATTGGCACCTCTAGGTTAACTGCAGCATCTTTAACAAAACCAACATGGCACAACCTTCATGCCCATCGATGGACAGGTAAATAAAGAAGAATGCTATTCGGCCTTGAGAAGAGAGATGCCACCACTTGTTACAACATGACGAGAGTAGAGGATATTATGCTTTGTGAAATGAGCCAAACATAGGAAGAAAAATATTTCATGGTCTCACTCATGTGTGGAATTTTTATCAAGGTAAAATTCACAGAAACAGAGACTAATATAATGGGTACCAGACATGTGGGTAGTGGAAAGGATTCTAACTATGTGAGATGGTAAATGAGGATATGTTTTGCTTCAGTAATGTTTTGCTATTTCTGTGCTTTCATAACCTATACACCTTATAACACACACAATTAGATAAATAGATAAACTTATTTACTGTGTGTGCTGTGTGTTTGTGTTTTTTTTGGACTTCTGAAGGCTCTCACATCAAAATTTGTTGTTCGTCTCTCTTGTTAATTTGATTATTATTATAAAGGTGTTCATTATGACTCTTATGATGAATGAGGAAAAATATTATATTCTTCTCTGACCCTACATAGTGTGTGCAATTTAAAATTCTAACTCCCATGTTTCTTGGGTGGGGACAGCTGTCTGGAGACATCAGCTGAGTTCTGACTAGTTTATAGTAGACAGAGAGTCAGGCAGTGCAACTTAATTAGTTTTGATCACGTGAGCAGACTCTTGTAGACTGGGCTTAGCTGAGTGCTCTGTGTTGCTGTATGTTGAACATGGGCTTGCCGATGCTCAGAGGCTTTCGTGGTCCTCACAGTTAATCATCACTCCGCACCTCCCCTCAGCTCTAAGCCTATCTGCTTTGCATGGTGTAAAAAGTGTGCCTACAGAAATGGTTACTTGGTAATTGATGTTCGTCTTTGTGATCTGGCTGTTTCTTCACAGGCTTTGAATATGAGCAGTTCAAGACAGCCTTTGCTTGGTTCCACATATCTGAAACCCTAATTATAAAGAGTGTAACTCTATGATAATAGTTTTGTGAATTTTTAGAAGTGGAGCATATTCTCGTCCTTCTTTAGAACAGCCTCTTTTGTCGGGATGGCGGTCCAAATAGACTTACTATCTTAGCTAGGGTTTCTATTGATGTGAAGAGACACCATGGCCACAGCAACTCTTATAAAGGGAAACATTTAATTGAAGTAGCAGATTACAGTTCAGAGGTTCAGTCCATTATCATCATAGCAGGGAGCATGACAGCATGTAGTCAGACACTGTTCTGGCCACATCTTGACCGAAAGGCAACAGGAAATGGTCTGTGACACTTGGCTGTACCTTGAGCATAGGAAAACCTCAAAGCCTACCTCCACACTGACACACTTCCTTCAACAAGGCCACACCTACTCCAACAAAGCCACACCCCCTAATAGTTCCACTCCCTATGAGCTTATGGGGTCAATTACATTCAAACCACCACCCTTACATTTGGCCAAAGGGCAGACAACAAGTGATGATAGAATGCTCAACTCCAGATATGACATCTACATCACATTCCCTGGCCCGAGGCTCAGGGGACATCTCCGAAGAGGGGCAGAGAGATTGTGTGAGCTGGGGAGGGTTGGGGCGAAACTGAATCTCCTGGACAGGACAAGGCTGCCTCACCCAGGAGCTCACAGCGACTGTGTTATCTGCACAGGATTGGAGCAGGATCAAGCCAGTCAATATTCCAGCAAGGATGGAGGAGGGGTTAACGAGGCTGCTAGGGGAGAGTCAGTTTTCTTAAAGGGTGTGGCCCCCTAGTAGGTTGTCCATACTGCAGTGGATGGCCCCATCCATGTGCATCCAGCCAGCACCAATCGGGGTTATAATGGGGGTAGGAGAGGAACTTGGGAGGGAGACACGTTAGAAGAAGGGTCTAGCATAAAATAGTAGGAAGTGGACTTAATCAAAATATATACATGCAGAAAATTCTCACACACACATACACACATGTACACAATACACACATAAAAGTATCATAAGAGAAAAAAATGAAATGGAACACATAATTGAGTAAATATCTTCATTTGGGGGCTGCATCACATTAAAAGAGGGTACCCATAAGGTTGAAATTGACATGCATTGAGTCAAGAGGTCTATTTACATATTAATAGCAGCCACCAGGATCATAGCATCCTTCGGGCTTTCTGGTCAACCTTTACTTTTTAAACGCTTATCTTTATGCTCCTGGCTTCTGAAGCTTGTTTGTTTCTTTCGGAGTGATTTGTTGGGTAAGGCCTTGATGGTGACTTCTGAAGATTGATCTTTTGTCTGGAGCCTGTTCCTTGAAGGCTGACATCCGGGGAATTTGGATCCAAACTCACTTGTTTATAATATTGGAAGTGACTGAGGTACAAACATCTCTAAGATTTTGACTACCAAATGCAGGATCCAGTTTTGCCGCACGGGAAGGGTTCTCTGGGCTCTTATATGATGTCATGTCCTTGGTTTTGCGTCTTAGACAGGGAATTAAACAGCACACAGTTTAAAAGTGTTGCTAAAAGTGAGAGTAAAATACAGAGCATGCCTCAGAGAGTGGGAACAGGCTCACTGAGCACGTGGCTGGGGAGAGCCTGGACTTCTTTTCTGTAGTTCTTTTTAATGAATGCAGATAGAAAGAAGCAATGGGAGTGGAATGGATCCTTAAACTAATGGACCCTCAGGCTGGTGTATAACTTTGGACAACCTGTCCTTGCACTGGTAGAGCCCATAATTTTAAGCATATGTTCATCCCACCATGTATTTACACGAAATAATAATGTCTTGTTTGTTTTCTGGTAGTCACTTCAAGGACAGATTGGCCTTAACTAAGCTGGCTTCAAAAGAGTTTTATTTTTTAAAATTTTTATTCATGCGTATATGTGTGTGCCAACTTGTCTGTATCTACCAGGTGAAAGCGGTGCCCAAGGAGGGCAGAAGAGGGTATCAGATGCCCTAGAACTGGAGGTAAAGGTGGTTGTGAGTCACCACCTATGGGTGCTAGAAACTTTGGGGTTTTCTGGAAAAACAGTAAGTGGTCTTAACTGCTGAGCCATTTCTCCAGGCCCCCTGTCCCTCCCAATACCTCCTCAATCCCTCCTCCTTCCATTCATCTTCTTTTGAGGCAGGGTCCTACTATGTAGCCTGGGCTAGCCTGGAGTGCTCTATATAGACGAACTGGCCTTGAACTCATAGGGAATCTACCTGCCTTAGCCTTCTGAGTGCTGTGGTTAAAGGTATGTACCATCATATCTGGCCCCCAACTATTCTTTCACCAGGATGTGTCTGATCACATATCACCCACAGGACAGGAGCTGCCCTGGTTGCTGGACGGTCTCTATGCTTGCCTGCTTCAACCCATTTTCCAAGTGACAAATTTTACCCTTTTTTTTAATAGAATTAGGATGTTCTTGGGAAACTGGATGTTGGAAATCACCAATTAAATTCTAGTGCCTGCTAAATGTGTTCCACAGATGTGTAGCATCTTAAACTAAGAAGCAAACACGTTGATTAGATTTTCTAGTAATTTTTTTTCAGACAGAGAAGTGGACTTAGGGTCAAGTCAAAAGGACCTGAAACTGAAGTGTCAGGGTGATCTACTGGGCATGAAAGCAAAGTGATTATGTGGCAGGATCATGCTTGTTGTGTGCCCAGCTTCCGGAAGAGCATCTGGGGAGCTGATACCTGCAGCAATGGTTTGTGTTACTGAGCACAGGGTGGCTTGTCCTTATTGACCAGGGCCAAGGTAGACAGCCCCATTGTCAGATTTTGTTGCAATTGTTTTTGGGGTAACAGTTAACTCTTTTAGAAAGCCCTTGCGTGATGGTTGGCAAATGTGGCTCTGTTGATTTGTTTGCCCACATATCCTTTGGTTCAAAAAAAAAAAAATCTAACAAATTATGTAATTTTTCTTGACAGTTCCAAATTGGTAAAGGCACATTTTTGATAAATATCTAACAGGAATCATAAATATAAATCTTTAAAATAATTATCATTTGATTCTTTTCATATATCTTGGTCCTCTTTCCTCCCAATTCCTCCCATATCCTTCCTACCTCTCTACTTACCCAACTTCATCTTCTCTCTTCCCTCTAAACAAAACAAAACAAAACAAAAAAACCCAAAACAATCCAACAAAAACTAAAAGATAAAAAGTAAAAGCCAAAACAGGCAAACTAAAAGGAAGAAGGAAGAGGAAGAAGACAAGAAGGAGGAGGAAGAGGAGGAGGAGGGGGAAGAAAAAGGAGGAGGAGGAGGAGGAGAAAAAAGTAGAAGAGGAGGAAGAAGAAGAAGAACAAAAAGACAAAATGAAGAAGGAAAGAGAGGAAGAAAAACCAAAGTGCCAAAACAAAACAGAAAGAACACAAAGAAAACATGGAATCTACTTTTCCGTTGGCGTGGGGGGCCTGCCTTGGTTAACGACACTCCATTAAAAAAACCTGGTTTCTCTCCTTTTCCGATTGCAAACAGCTTCTTGATTAAGTCTGGGACTTTGTGTCTAATTCTTGCTGGTGCTGAGATTTTGTCCAGTTTGAACCTGTGCGGGTCTTATGTAAGAGGCACCAATGGTTCAATCTGACCATTACTCTCTTTTTACCTAGTGACTCCTTCAACTACAGCCTTCATATCTGAAGATGATCAATGCTGATGAGTGTTGTTTAATATTATATTAAATTTAATATATTTGAAGGATATTGGACTGGAGTGACTTGGTAGAGAAATTTTTGACTTTGTGTGAGACTAGAGGAAGTTAGAGAAATGTAAAATCAATATCTCATTTCCTTTGTAGAGCAAACAAAAACAGCTTTAAAACCAAAAAAAAAAAAAAATTAAGCATCTCTGTGCTCTTCCATTCCCTCCCAAATACCCCAGCGGAAGATGTGAGGAGTAAGTCATGACCACGCAGCATGGATGAGGTCCTAGTGCAGGCCTGGTGCCAGCCTTGCAGTGGGGCCAGTGCAAGAATGTTCGAACTGCTTTTCTAACTTGACACCCTCCTGCCACCACAGACTGGTCTGGAACTCATTCTGGAGCCCAAGCAGGTCCCAAACTCATAATCTTCCTGCCCAATTCTCTCAAGTGCTGAGATTACAGGTGCAAGCCTACTTGCTAGTTTGGCCCAATTCTCTTTGCTGCTCCCAAGAATATTTCATTTTCCTCTTCCCACTGCATCTGCGAGTGGTTCAGTGGGCGTCACACAGCACAGGAAGCGCTGTGCAGGCCTCCTTCTTTGTGAGATGGCACAGGTTAGAAAAGAAAGCCACTCATCCTTCGATCTGGGCTGTCTCCATTTAAAAAAACAATTTTCTTCTTTATATCATTTAGTAACCGTGATTGGTAAAATGTTTTCAGTCCATTGTATGACTCATAACACAAAACTGGAATCTTTTTATTTTCGTTAGAAAAACCAATGCCCATGTCTTGCCAGTGAGAACAGAATCACTGTCTCTGATGTTACCAAGCAGAATTGTGCCCAGTAGCCAGCAAGTCATAAGATGATGGCACCCCCAGAAGAGCATGGGGGGGGGGGAACCTGGACTGTTTACAAAGTAAAAATAGCATTCTGAGACTCTTGTAGGAGGGTGGTCTGTCTGATTCGTTCCAGGGTGGACCTGGTGCTCCTGAGCTAACGCGGCTTGATGAGCTGGAGTTAAATACCAACTCCTAGTGCTGCTGGGCACCAGGGCAGGCCTGAGCATTAAATATCACTTCAGGAAAAAAACATATTTGCCCACATGCTGACAGTTCATTTCCAGGTGGGGCCTCATGCCTGCTCCGCGCGCGGTAACTTCAATCTTCCCTCTGTGAAATTTTAGACAGCTTGTCTGCGGAGGCTCAGGCAGGCCTATTAATATTTATACATTCTATTCACACTCCAGTCAGAGCATATAAGGTGGAGATCGTTCTGATTTGGAAGCTATTAAGATTCATGACCCCTTTAGCTATTTACTTCGTGTGGCGTGAGGGCCGCTGCAATCAGCTTACTCTTAAGAAGAAGGCACAAATCATTACTGCTCAAATATTGCCCTGCATTGTGACCATTTGTAGTCCATCAAAAGTGCTAAGAATGTTAATGCATTCTTTTATCTCCAGACACAGATTATTAGATGAGGCGTTCTTCTCCCGGGATGGGATAGGAGTGCTACGCCAAAAATTGCTTCTTAAATCCAAATTAGTGACGCGGATTGAAGCTTCATAGGTTATTAAGAAGCAATATCTAATCAATTTTCCTTCTTGAGAGCAGACTCTGATTGAACAGATGATGAGAATGAGGCTTGAATGGGACGGAACAAAAGAGTCAAATATCTAGGTGGGCATATGGCCTGTCTCTGAAGAAACCAATTCTCTTAGCAATTCTAAGAGAATTGTAGCTCTGGTTTACAAAGTGTTGTGGAGTTGGAGATAGGCCTTATATTTAATTAATTTGTGGAATTATTTAGTATGTTTTATTGGGATTGCTAAGAAAGCTAATCCTATTCTATTGAAATAGTCTTACTCAACTGAAAGAAAAAAAATGAGAACTTTAAAAGAAAATGACTAGCGGAGAAGGAAAGAGACTGAATATTTGTGCAGAACTTATTACAGACTAAGCATTTTATAGGGCTTCGTTACTTGAAAATTCACAACAATCCCCTTAGAAGCTGTTGTCTTTGCAGATTGAAACCTTAAAGAGGCCAACTATCTTACCCCAGACCCCATAGTTAGTAAATAGAGTGCTAACACTGAGTCTGTCATAATTCCAGAATGTTTTAGAGATACTGTCTGATTTACATTACTCAAGGAAGACTGTGCGATGGCTTGTTCTAGTAACTTCCTGTTGCTGTAACAATATGTTCTGACCAAAATGGACACTTTCAGGCTACAGTCTATCACAGAGAGGAGCCATGATTCTGAAGATGGGAGAAGAAAGACCGCCGACCCAAACCGTCGTGGTTAAATTAATTAAAATGAGCTTTTTTAAAATTCAGGTACATGGACTGTCTCCCTTTAAGGCAGGGTTCATGAGGTCAGCACTGGACATGAGGAAGACAAGGCTTTTGTAGCTCAGGGGTAGAGAGTTTCCAAATGGGGGGAATAGGCGGGGTTACAGGAGCAGAACAAGGTAACACAAGAGGTAGTATGTCAAGGTAATTGTAGGGGGCCGTATAGCCTTTAGAAACAAAGGTAGGGGTACAAGATAGTCATAAATAGCTTTCTGAAACAAAGACACAATGGCCATTCCTGAAACGGACAGTACAGAGCCATTTGTAGTTAAAGATGGCTATGGCCCCATCCTTGAGAAACGTGTTTAATGATAAACAGGAATGAACCTAATTTGTCTTTACTATAAGAAAATGGCTTGTAAGCCTAAGATGGAGGCAGGCTATTTATTTAGAGCCAAGACAGGAACTCAAGGCCGGAACTAAAGCAGAGACCAGGGAGGAACACTGCATCCTGGCTTGCTTCTCCTGGACCTGCCTATGAGTGGTACCTCCCACAGTGGACTTGATCCTCCCACACCCATCATTAATCAAGAAACTTCCCCTAGACTTGCCTATGGCCAATGTGATAGAGGCATTGCTCAACTCAGGTTCCTTCTTCACAAATGGCTCTAGTTTGTGTCACGTTGACAAAACACTAGGCAACACATGGCCCCCGAAGGCCGCATTCTCTGTAGATTTCCACCTGCGTGGGAAAGTTTCTACTGTAAAATATGAGGCTGTAAATCCCCCAAATTACCCACTGGTTTGCTCTGATTGATCTCTTGTTTCCTAACCTTCAATTTGCAGCAAAGAAAATCCCAAAGAACTCCTTTCTTTAAAAAGAAATCATTCTTACATCTTTAACCTTATTCTTTCTGAAAAGTTTCTGCCTCTCCGCCGATGCAATAATCCAAATCAGACCAAATCAAACCGAATTAGAAAAAGCCCAGGTTTAATGGCTACCAATGTTCCTGAACAGCTTTCCAGCCCCCCAGAGAGGAGATGGGTCTACTGGAAAAACCACGGGTTTGTTTTCTGAGGGGCAGTTTAAACACTCTGTGGGAGTGGTCTTGTGCATCTCTGGAGAGGGGTCATTGTTTGGTGGGCGGGCTTTCTCAGGGGCGTATTATGGACTGAGGCAACTCCCAGGGGAGGGGCTTGGGTGGAGCCTCCACCCAAACATCCCAGACTCTGGGTATATAGATGCCTGGGGCTGGGGTAAAGCCTTCACCCAAGTACCTTCCGCCATCTTTTCTCCACTCACCCACCACCTATAGGGTAAATTGTTGAAGTTACACTGACCAATGTACTTTTTATTTTCTCCCCTTGAATTGTCACATAAAACATTATCATATATTTAGAGTCAAAGACCAAAATATTTTTACAGCCATCCTATAAAAGTTTTGCAAGCAAAATTCTAGAGGACTTTTACCCAGCATTTCTAAATTGAAAAATACAGTTTTTATAAATCAGTTGCTGAATTGGTAGTACTTTTGCTTGCTCTGAAGATAAGTCATATTAAAGTATGAAATTTCTTCATACCACATAGTATTTTTGTTGCTGAAAACTGGGTATTCTAACATTCTGCCTTCCTGGTGCTGTCTGCGAAGGGTGGGGTTGGATGTGGTGGGGAATGGTAGCATCATAAGGGCTGAGCTGATTTCTCTTTAGAGCTGGGTTTGGGGTGGGAAGCAATGCTTTCACAGTGAGTATAGGTTGGCTTCACTCATCTTGATGACCCCAAGCAAGAGACCATGGTGACTCCTGTCTAAGTTTATTCAGTGTTGAGTTAATTTTACCACACACTGAAACTTAAAACTTCAGGGGGAAAAAGCTTAAGAGAGTAAAATAATTTCCTTTGTATTGAAAAAAATTAAATAAGATTAATAAAAAACATGAAAATGGTTTTATATCCAAATCAAAACAAACTTTGAAGTGCCGTTTCCTTCCTGTGGCTTTAGTTACTGCCTTTTCGCCCGGCTGACTTTCTGAAGAGTGGTCAGGGTATGAGAACTGACAGGCGGAGTAACGCATAGAGCCTCCGCGTCATTTCCCACGCATGTCCTCGCTCGGCTTGATGTGGGCGAAGTTTCTGGTTGAGGGCGATTTCTTGCCTTTGAGAATTAACCTAAAAGACAAGGTAGCTCTGTTCCTTTTGACCTCACAGTCCGTGAGGTCACTTGGAGATAATTAACTTTGTCAAGACAAACAACAGGAACAACAAACAAACCAGCAAACGAAACCCCAAGCACCCAGCAGTCACAGGGTGACATCAAGTCACGTCGGAACCACCCAGGCTTTGTGTATGGCCTGGTGTAAACCCTGGTGGACAGTCTTAAATCTCCATCAGCTCCCTGGGGGTAGGAGGGTAAGGGAAGTAAATATTCATTTCAATTCTGTGTTGTAGTTGTGCCCTCTTAAAACTTCCCACAATAGTCAAAGCAGCTTCTCTGTTCGTCTTTGTCACGGGGAGAAATTTGAAGTGGGATTTTTGAAATGTCTTCAGCCTTCCGGTTATCTGCCTTAGTTATTCTCATCTAACAAATCCATTCATACCTTGACAGAAGTGTCCAAGGGCCCATGAATTCTAATAGTTAATTTCAAAATAAAGGGGAAATGACACAGGTTAGCTCCCTAATCATATCTCAAGTACGTTTGCAGAAGCTCTCGGTGTGGGCATTATAGAAGCACTAACATAAAGACAGATACCTAGCTTGCTATGAATGGGATTATTAGCCTTATTAGAATATTGGTAATTGTTGTCACCCAGCTATTACGTTACAAAATCATAATTCTACCTCTGGTCTTTTGAGCCCAGAGTCTAATCTTAGTTTTAAAGATTGATTTTATTGTATTTACATATAGGTATATGAGTCTGCGTGTTTATGCCATATGTGAACAGGCACCTTTAGAGGCCAGAAGATGGTGTTGGGTCGTGTGGAGCTGGAGTTACAGGTCTGATGTGGGTGTAGGAGCTGAAGCTTGGCTCCTCTAGAGCAGTGAGTTTGAGCTCTCCCTCTGACACCCACCTCCCATCTTCTCCTTACATGCTTCATCATACCGTTTCTGACTTTTTCTGAGGACTCCCCCTGACCTCCCTGCAGGCTGGCTGGTTACCCCTTCTCCCAGCCATTTCCCCTCATGGTGAATTTCCATTGGAGATGCAGCTTCTTCGGTATGTGATGGTCTCACTCCCGGATTGTCACCTTTCAGAGTCGGGTGAGTGTTCTACACATTATTTTAAGCCGTTCTTTTTGTTTCTATTAACTTGGTGTATGGTCGATTCTTTATTTCCCACTTGTTCAGTGACCGGCTATCGTCCTGGTTTACCGGACTACCGCTTTATGCTCGAACACACACAGATTTGAACAATAGGCACTTTAGAAATAAAAGCCACAGCTTTAGTACTTTTCAGATGTCTTGTAGAAAGAGGAGACTCGTTAAAGAAAACCACCTTCGAAAATGGCTTTGGAGCTCTTTTCTCAACCACCAGGAAAACCGGTTGTGGTGAGGGTAAACCGGTTTTGTGAGATGCTTGCTGATAGCTCCAAAGACTAGAGAGTGCCATGTGTAAATACATTTAAAGCCAGGCTGGTGTTGTGACTGCGATGTCAGGATCAGATCCGTACGTTTTTAATTGAATTTGTTTTTAAGACAACACACATGTCACTCTCGGTTTAGATATTCGTGTTCCCTGGAATATCCATAAACAACAACAACAACAACAGTCACAATCTCCAGCACCTAGAATATAATATGTCCATCTGTACTTTCCATAGCCAGTTAAGGTATTAGCCATTGCAGAGGGACTGCCTATGCCTTGGTCTGTTTTCTGCTGTTGTAACAGAATACCCAATACTGGATAACTATGAAAAACCATGTGTTCCTTATAGTTTAAAGGTTGGGGAGCCCTAGAGCATGTGACAGGCATGTGCCGAGGCCTTCCTGCAGCATCATAACACAGGCAGAGAGCATCAGGGCACGCTCTACATGGAGAGTATGCAAGGACATGAAGGCTCAGGTCTCTCTCCCTCTTTTTAGGAAGCCACTAATCCCATAAACAAGCCTGAGTTGTCCCTAACAAAGTGGGCTTTTCTTTCTACCAGTAGTCATCTGGTTAGACACTGGGGTCATGCTTCCTGGTCCACTTCCTTCAAGAGCTGGTCCTATTTAACAAGGTTAAGCACCCCAGAGCTGTAGGTAAAGAAGACGTAGTATGTGGCATAAATATTGAAATCTGTGTAATAAAAATATTTCCTCTAGGAAAACCCCAAAAGCCTTCTTTACATTTTCTGAACAATCCTATTCTAGGAAAATTTGCATTTAAAATTCTAAAATGTCTAAATCATGAATGCAAAAATTGGGAGAATTTGTGCCCTACTGATATTTCAAAGCAGAGAAACTTATAAAATTCAGTGTTATGAGCAGAGAGACTGGAGACAGTTTTATAGAGCTCAAATATTACTCTTCTCTTTCATTTGATCAGTCTGCCTCTATCCAAAGACAATTCTTTCTTCTTTTCTCCTGGACTTGATTCCCTTGTCTCATCTCTAGAAATCATTTTTTTTGCAGGATGATTTCATTATTAGATTTCTTTTAAAAAATATATGAGTGTACACCGAGAACTGTAATTCACTTCTTTTCCTTTTCTGCTGTGACAGCATGATGGTTGCTCTTCAGCTCTTCCTGGGCTCCTAGAACACAGTTTGTGGGGGTCAGTTATGACCTAGGCAAGTGGGGAGCACTGAGTGCAGAACATCAGGACTCATTCTTAAAGGGACCCCGTGCTCCTTTTTCCTACCATTTTTTTTTCATCTGCTGCTTTGAATGTAGAATGAAGGGCGTGACTGGAAATCCCATGGCTGACGGATGAAGTCTAGGTCTGGTGGAGCAACGAGAAAGAAAGAACCCACCTTAAGATGACTTTGCAAAGCCCTGTTGCCCTGTTTGCTTTCCATAGCTGTGACTGGAGAGAGATGCCTTTCTGTGTGATTTCAGGTACTGTCATTTTAGGCTTATGAAGCATATAGCTAAATCTATATATTCCTTAATATACACACAGAGAATGCTGGACTTTTTTTTTAAAGTTTGGATAATGTTTAAAACAAAATATAACCAAAAAATTCTCTTATGTGTAACAAGGAAGAAGTGCAACACCCTATGAGTCCTTTTTGTTTGTTTGTTTGTTTTTCTGCACAGAAACTACGAGGCCTTCAAGCCTTTTATCATCAGTTAATTCAGAACAGGTCTTTAAGCAACAGGCTTGACTGCAAGGCTGTCTCGTTCAGACAACAACAATCAGCTGCCTAATTTATCTTGCCTTTGAGAGCAGCTTTGCTGATGGAGGGGGAGCCCTATGTACTTTGGAGCTTTTAAAGTGAAGACATTTCAAGTCAACTTCAACTGGAAGTAAATCTTATGCCTCGTGGCTAAAACACATGTTCATGTGTCATTAAAACCTGGGTTGCTCTGAAAGGTTCAGGGGAAGAGGACTGTGTGAGGGGGCCTCGGATGTAGGTAGGGGAGGCAGATTCTCACAGAGAGCGATGGAGTCCTGAGATAGATGCTCTGAGACAACCTAGAGACCCAGTCTTGGAGCTGCCTAGGGCACTTTGCTACATTGTCCAGGTGAGTGGATAGTATCTGTGGGAGTTGACTTGACAGGACCCAGGAGACAAATTTCTGGCCGTGACTGTAGTGATGTCTTCTTTATTGGGCTAAGTGGGGTGAGAGGATTGACCCTAAAAGTGGGTGGCACCGTTTCACAGGCAAGGCTCCTCAACTGAATAGAGGAGAAAATGAGTTGAGCCTGGCCTTCATTTCTTTCTGCTTCCTGACTCACACAATAAGATCAGCCGACCCTAGGTCTTGCCACCCCACATAAAGGACGGACTTCTGAGCTGTGAACCAACACTAACTCACCTTCCTTAAGTGGTTTGTGGATAATTTTATCATAACAAAGAGTAAAGCAGCGGAGAGATTTGGGTATATGTCAGCCATACCGTTTGTAGGGTGTGTGGCAAACCCAGACATTGTATTCTGTGCCTTCCCTATAGTAGGAGATTAGATCTTTTTCAGTCTGAATAATGGCTCAGGAAATAAAATAAGCACACTTATTTGTGTGGGCAAACACTCATGGACATTTGATATTTCCTGAGCACCAAATGCTGGGCTTGTGTGTTTCCTTACACACCAGATGTCCACAACAATCAATGAAGAGAACTTCTATTTATTTGTTTATTGGGTATGTGTGTATGGGTGTGTACTTACCACAGTGTGTGTATGGAGGTCAGAGGACAACTTGCTGGAGTCAGTTTTCTCCTACCACATAGACTTCAGGGATCAAACTCAGGTTACCAGTTGAACCATCTTGTTTACCCCAGTAAATTACACACACACACACACACACACACACACACACACACGAGTATAACTAATATGTTTGGGACTTTTATAAACAAACTTATAAAATAGGGTTTTATTAAACCCCCAAATAAGACCAATGGAATAATAAATTAAAGGAATAAAATAGGCATTTAACTATTTTCACCCATTCTCTCGAACATCCATGATGCATGTATAAATACCTATGTACATATTTGAATAGGGCTACCCCATTGGTTCACTTTTCCTTCCTCCCTTCTATTTTTGTTACACATGTATGTGTGCATTGTGTGCTTGTTTGGATGAAAGCACATTCATGTGTGTGTAGGTACACATGTATATATGTGTATGAACACATCTACATTCATGTGTAAAAGCCCAAAAGTCAATGTCCACTGTCTTCCTCAATAGCTCCCCACTTCCTTTGTACAGGCTGATCTGTATGTAGCTTCTTGGTGCCACAGATCCTAGCTAGCTTCGGGGTTCCAGTCCTTGCCTCCTGAGTGTTGGACTAACAACAGTTGGCTGCCATACCTGTCTGGATTTTGCATGGGTTCTAGGGACATGACCTCTGGTCCACCATGAGTGACAAACTTAATTCACTGAGTCACCTCCTTAAAACCCTCCCACCCACCCACCCTTCCTCCCTTTCTCTCTTTCCTGAACCCAGAGTGCCTTACGTCTTAGACATTCTGTCATTGTACCACACCCTTAGTCCTTGTTCACCTTCCATTTAATTTAATATACATTGTGTATTGTATATATCATATATGAATTAAATGTTTATTTCAGAACTCACACCTCACACACACATGAGGCTAGGACCCCATGAAACCACCGCTGTAGTCACTAAAGCTTACTTTGCAGGCTTATTAATGTTGAGTGAATGGAGGGAGGAAGGAGGTGAGTACTCAACTTTCAGGCCCTGGCTCAGTTTTCCTTTTTAATTAGACATGTTTGAGATAGTCATCTAGAAACATATATTAGTGTTTCTCCTCCCATTCTTCAGTATCTATAGTATATAAGCAAAAATTGTTTCAGCTCCCTAGTATTTGAGAACGACAGCATTACTTTGGGAATGTGTGCCTCAAGTCTTTCCTTGTGGAGACATCTCAGATAGTTCTGGGTATTTAGTCATCCAGGTGACAGGTTCTCAACCTGCAGGTCATGAACTTTTGGATCAAATGATACCTTTACAGGGGTCTCCTGAGACCATTGCAAATACCAGGTATTTACATTGCTGTTCATAACAGCAGCAAAATTGCAATTATAAAGTAGCAACAAAAACAATTTTATTGTTGAGGTCACCACAACGCGAGGAACTGAATCAAGGGGTCACAGCATTAGGAAGGTTGAGAATTGCTGCTCTAGGTCACAGAGATGGTTGTAATGCTGGGCCTAGTGGGGCAAACGAAAGAATACAGAGTTTGCTGTGTGTAACAGGTCTGAAACGTTAATTGTTTGAGCCTGCTCTAGAGGTGCAGTATATGATTCCTTGTAGTATCTTGCTTTCAATCACCCTTGGCTTTAGTTCTGATCTGAAAAGTTCTTGAACATTCCAGTCATGGTACATCCCAGAGCAGAGACTGCCAAGCATGCAGTTGCTCACTGCCAAATGCTCCTGGAAATATGCATGTTTCTTATGCTGGGAATATGAAGAACAAATTCATTTTTCCCCCTGTAGTAGACGACAGTTGAATTTTACTAAGAGAATCTTGTCATGGTTTTCCTGATAAAGAACTCTCCTCCCCACCCCCATATCCAGCCCCAGCCCCTTGGAGACTATTTCAGAGTAGATTTATGCAGAAAACAGAGCTATGCAAATGAGGTAGAAAGGCAAGACACTCTCAGTAGTACCAGTGAGTTATGGAGCTAATTGCTACGAGTCTGCCTTTAATAAGATATGGGGGTGGCCTGGTAGCTGCTCCTTTACCCTTAAAATCCTGCTTGCTCTTCTGAAAAGATTCCAAAATGACGAGACTACTAATTTTTCGAAAGCCTCAGTTGTGCGTCTCAAAACACAGAGGGAAGCATACTAATTGGAATGATTCCTTTTCTTTAAAAGTGATGTTATTTCAAGTGCTGTGTTCATATCTTTGCCATAGTAAGTCTCAAAACAATGAACAAAGTTGCAGTAGGGTTTCTTGACCTCTACCCCATCGAATGAGAAGGTTGGATGCCATCCACCAAAGGACTGGGGAGTAATGATGATGTCCCTAAGTGCTGTATGTACTGCATTCTGAGGTGAGCTCTGCAGCACCCACTTTTAGGGTCTGTCCCTAAGTATGAGTAGAGTGAGTGTGAGTAGAGTCTATGGCTTTCTTCTCACTCATAAAACATGTTAAAGGTGATAAAGAATCATTCCTGAGATTTTCTTTTGTTATGTAGCACATGGTTATTTTTCCTTCCTTCCTTCCTTCCTTCCTTCCTTCCTTCCTTCCCTCCCTCCCTCCCTCCCTCCCTCCCTCCCTCCCTCCCTCCCTCCCTCTCTCCTTCTCTCCCTCCCTCCCATCCCCTTCTCTCTCAGCTAAGCTGGTCTGGAACTCACTATATCCACCAGGCTTTCTGGAGGGTTCACAGCGTTGCCTCTGGGGTGCTGGATTTACAGATGTGCACAGTGCCCTGCTAACAGTCTAGAGACTAGCGACTCCCTTGCTGGTCTGGAGGGAGCACAAGCTAAATTGTGGACTGCGGCTGAAGTGGGGGAGCTGTGGCTGGACCGGTGGTCCTGCCAGCCAGTGAGAAATCACGGCCTTTACTCATAGCAAGATAGAGAAATGATTTCTGTCAGCAAGCTAATGAGCTTAGCAGTAAATTCTTCCACAGGTGAATCCTCAGACGGACGCACAGCTTGGCTGGTGGCCTGATTACAGCCTTGTTAGATCCCGAGTAGACGACCACTTAAGCTTTGTCCCGACTCCCGAGCCATGAAAATATGAACTAATAACTGTATTTTTAAAAACTTTATTTTTATGTGTACAAGTGTCTTGCCTGCTTATATGTCTGTGTACCATGTATTTGTCTGGTGCTCAAAGAAGGCAGAAGAAAGTCCCCTGAATACAGGGGTTATATACAGTTGTGAGCCACTGTATAGGTGCTGGAAACTGAACCCAGGTCCTTTGGAAGAGCAGCTAGCTAACCATTGAGCCATCTCTCCAACTCTATAAATGTGTGTTTTAAAATGCCAAGTTTGTGGCACTTTGATATTCAGCAAGAAAAACTAGCATAACCTTTTGCTCATCAAGACTTTGTTTTCTTATTAAAGAAAAATGATTCAGGATTGGGAGATAGCTCAGTTGGTGAGTTGCTTGCGAGTCTGATGGCCAGTTCTCCCGTGAATAGTAGACTGTGCTGGTGTGTGCTTGTAGTCTTATGTGCCTGTAGACATTGACAGGTGGATCCCTGGGATTTTCTGGCCAGCCAGTATAGCTTCATCTGCAAGTGTCTGAGGTCCCAGTAAGAGACACGATTTAAAAAAAAAAATCGAGGTCTCCGCACATGTGTACCTCCCCATGCTCATACACAAATAAAGAAATATTAAAAGAAATGAAGAAAATTATTCAGTGACTGTGAAAATTATCAAAGAGAAGCTTGACAGGGAGATTGTGTTCTGAGAGCCAGTACCATAAGCAGAGAAAGCACAACCAGGGAGTTCTGTAGTTGGGTGGGGAACCTGGATTGTTTTGCAAACAGCATGAAGAAGTGGGAATTCACAGCCAGGGGACAGGGCAAGGGCTACCAGCAGGTGTGTGAGAGGTTAAACCAGTCTAACAGGGTGTTTGCCGGAGGAACCAGACCAGATATAAATGGCTGGCTGGTGGGGGCAGGTCCTCTTAATTTAGCAGTATTCTTGTTAATACTAAATTTAGAAGAGACACAAGGATGAGCCCAGGAGAAGGTTCAGGGTCCTGACTAAAGTGAGATCAAGCAATGAACCTTTGTCAGTTTACATCATAGTAAGGCTCTGATGGGAGCCAAGTGTCTAATACATCCACCGCTTGACCTGGGAGGATGAACAGTCAGTCACAAGAGAACGACTAAACATTCTACTTCTCAGATACATTTTCACATTCCTGTAACCAGAGTCCAAGGCTACTTATTTGAATATCAAAGAGGTATTTCAGAGTAATTAAAATAATTATTTACAGAGTACGTGCCAGACGCGGACAGCATGGAGTCAGCAAGCAGAAAGGCTTGAGAAAGTACGTCGTTCGGGGATGAATACCGATTGGAAATTGGGGATCAGAAACACTACAGGTAAAGGGAGTTTAAACAGCATCTCTTGAGCTGGTGAGACAGCTGAGTGGATCAAGGCGGTTGCCACTAAGCCTAGTGACTTGAGACAGATTCCTATGAGCCACACTGTAAAAGGAGAAATGATGCCTGCAGCTACTTTGACCTCCGCCCGTGTGCTGCAGTGCACACATGTGTACTCGTAGACACACACACACACACACACACACACACACACACACACACACACAGAGAGAGAGAGAGAGAGAGAGAGAGAGAGAGAGAGAGAGAGAGAGAAAAGTAGCTATTGTCCCTTGGTCTGGCAGCAATATTTATTTCCTCTAGCTCATATCCATCACCTCTAAGATGTCCACAGTGTTTGGAGGCACAGGTTCCCTTCTTGAACAATGTGGTCTTGCTTGGACAATAGAAAGACCTGTTTAAGAATACACATGAACAGATGTGGCATGACTGTTATCTAGATAGAGAACCACGAGATGCTTTGTACGGAAGAGGAGGGCTTGACTCAATGGCCTGAACCAGCAGAGTGGGCAAGATGGCTGACTTTGGGGTGAGCTGGGACTAAGCCATGAAAGAATCTTCAAAAGGTACATTATAACATAATTTTAGGACAGTTAAAATATCAGCTGAAACATTTTAAGACTTTGGGAAAGATTCATACTAATATAATTCATAATACTAATGGGAGTTTTATTATCCATTATGAAATTATTTGACACCATTACTGATCTAAAGGTAAGAAAAGGTTACTTCTGAAATATAATTAACCTGTTTTCACTTGGGAAGAATAGACAGTTAAAGATAGAGTTATGACCCTCATCTGTATCTTTGGGCAGATCCATCTCACGAATGAATGGAAATTTCCCAGAACAATGGAGGTTGTCTCATTATTAATTTGGTAGGGAGCTGTTCGAATTTAGAAGGTTCAAAGCTTCCTTTGATGATAACTTCTATAATGAAATACAGGATTCACGTCTAATTTTAGTTTTATTGTTTTGACTCCAGTTCGTTGAGGGCGAAGGTGGGAGACGAGAGGGCACGGGGCAGACCCCTGACAGCTATGGAGAAGAATGACAGCCGGCGATGCGGAAGCGCTGCCTGGTTTCCCGTCCGTCCATCCCCGCGACGTTGAACTTCTGATCCTCCCGACACATCTTTATTTTCTACCTCGAGGCTATGAAGAGCTTTTGAACTTTGATTTCCCAACAGCCCCTCTGATTTTATTGCTGAGCTCCCCATTCCAAAGGCAGGCATCCAGATGAGGCCTGTCAGCAGCTGCCCCGCAGGCCCGTTCTTCCAGCTGCTCTCAACCCCCCACTCCACCGCCCTTGATCTCAGCCCTTTCCAGCCGCAGCCTCCAGTCCTCTCAGAACATCTGGCCCCGCGTGCAGTGTCTTCTCTAACTTCTTTTGTTGCACTTGCACCAGGAGTCAGTATGATTCAAACCTCTTGTTTGTGCTTTGGAATTTGGAATTTGGATACCAGGAATGATGAATGGACCGAATGACTGCTTCCCTTATTTGACTATAATTTCCACGAGAGCAGGATTATTCTCAGTTTTGTATCCTTAAAGCCACTGTGCCAGATTTTCCCCTAAAAGGCTTTTTCAGTCACTTTTACAGTTCTTAATGTCTGTTGTATCAGTGATGGAACAGAAAAACAGGGGCGTTAATGTTTCATTCAAGGCCGCACAGCCAGTACGGGCAGAACTGGGATCCGAACCTTCAGGCAGTCTGGATCGGGAGTCTTGCCACTTAAGCACCTTCCAGGAAGCCTCCCAGCACTCTGTGGTGGATCTGGCTTGCTTGGTGACCGGATGAATGACCCGGGGTTTCAAGGAAGGTAGCCACGGTGCAGGGAGTTGTCACCGTGGGCTAGCATATGGGCTCAGACAGCAGTTGCTGAAGCTTTGGTTATAACAGAGACAGTTGGGTCCAACTGGAGACTTTCCACACCAGCCACTTTGGTATCTCTACCATGGTGGTAGATGATTTAATATCTTACAGTTCATCACGGGCTACCTTTGAGGCCAGGAAATGCCCTGTGTTGTAGAAGACAAGGATGAAACAAAAGAAAACAAGACAAGGGACCTGTACTTTTATTTTTCTTTACTTTTATTTATAGTATCTTATTGTTTAAAATTACATCATTTCCTCTTCCCTTTTCTCCCTCAAGCCCCTCCCCTACACCCTAGCTCTTTTTCAAATTTATCTGTTTGTCTATCCCTAAATGCATAAACATAATATGCTTAGTCTGTTTAATGCTATCTGAATGTATAAGGATAGTTTTTAAGACACAAAACATTTTATTTTTACTGATATACATATTTGGAAGCATTTCACAAGCAACACAAAGTCATTTTTTTGTGCCCAGTACTGTAGCAAATTCTGTGTGAGCTATGTCTCCAAAGTAGAGGCACTGCCTAGGTGTGATTGTAGGGCATCCCAGGCTATAAGTCAGCTCACACTCATGAGAAAGCACGCTGCAATTGTACATGTGCTCTATGTTTGGTTCCGGCACCACAGTCTTAGAAGCATCATTAGCCATATGATAAAGATACAGCCACTGTAAACATTTATGGCCATTTAAAATAGTAAAATGGTGACCCACATGCCATAAAATGAGTATAAATGTACTATATAGTTGGCTGTAGTTGAAGTTCTAGTGTTGTATCATGTACACATAACACTTAAAAATGTAATTCCATTCTATCGTAACTTTGATTAAAAACCGATATGCCAGCTTTGATTAACATTACACACTTAATTGGCAATAATTTTCCATGCCTTCTGGAGTTGTGAAGGGTTTTGCTGCCATTATTTTGAAGGCCCAGATTCTCATAATCCCCGTTCGAAGCACTTCTGCTAATGCCTTCCTTTTCTAGTTTCTGAATTTTGCTGTAGCAAGCAGAGACATTTGAAAACAGTTTCGCTTCCTTAAGTGACCTCATAATACCATGGTGGTGGCTGCAATGTTGATGATTTTTTTTTTGGTCATTCAGCTGCAGCTTATCCAAGTGCAAAGCACCGGGGAAGTCAGTTAACCCCCCTTCCACCGCACGGGGGGGGTGGGTTTACTTTCGTTCCACTGTTGTGATTTCTACCTGAAAACCCTTCTGTCTATTGCACAAAATGAGTTCAATTTCTTTCTTTAAAAAATATTTGTGTGTATGATGTGTATATATGTATCCTTGTATGATACATGTGTATCACATGTGTGTGTGAGAGAGTATGCATGCAGATAATGTCATAGTGTGTATATGGATATCACAGGGTGACTCAGGTTTGGTTTTGTTTTTGTCAGAGACAGGGTTTCTCTGTGTGGCCCTGGCTGTCCTGGAGCTTGTTCTGTTGATGAGGTTGACCACTCAGAGGTCTGCCTGCTTCCCCAGAGCTGTAATTAGAGGCATGTACCACCATGCCCAGCTTTAACCTCAGGTATCAACCCATACCTTCCACCTTACCTTGATTGAGACAAGGTCTTTATGTGTGTTGCTGTGCACGCCAGGCTAGTTGACATGCAAGTTTCTTGGAGTTCTTTGGCTCTCCCTCCCAGGTCACCACAGGAATGCTGGGATTACAGATATGAGCTACCGTGTCTGTCTTTAAGTGGGTCCCAGGGATTTGAACTCAAGTCCTCATACATGTGTTGCAAATGCTTTCCCAGAACTGTTTTTTCAGCCTGGCTCTCTTCCTCCTTGAGAGCCTCCTTTCTTTCTGTCTATCAATTTATTTGGAAACGTCCATCACATTTTGAGGGCATGAACAAATGTAATAAAAACTTAAGTCACTGGCAGAGGCTTTAAAAACAAACATCAGTAACAACAACAAACACAACAGCCCAAAGCTAGGTGGTACCTAGATTATTTAGAGCTCAATCCAGGCAGCATAAATTGATGGAGAATTTATCTGAAAGGAATTTACGACAGGAGCTTTGGAAGGTATGGGGATGGAGGACAGGGGCTTACATCTGAGATTTTTTTTTAATTAAAAGTGACAGGACTAAATTGTGACCTAAGCTTAGAATCTGCAGGTGCTGCCACCATTGCTATGCCTGTCACCTTCTTCCAGCCTCACAGCTGTTAGGCCACTGTAGATGCACAGGGGAGCCCATTTCTCCCCAGTCACAGTTGAAAACTCAGTGACTTCATTTCTTTTCCACCCTCCAGTCTCACAAGGATGCATCTTCATTAGCAGAACTCAGGTTGTGTCATAGCGGCAAGACACCATTTCCAGTCTCCCGATTTAGAACCCAGAGGAAGCGTTAGAGGAGGCTGGGAATTGTTGATAAATGGCATGGGCATTCTCCAGAATACACCATGCCATGGAATTACCCCAAGGGTGACGAGGTTGGGTCCTAATACTGGTGAAAGAGTAATATCACGTGACAAGGGTAGGAGGGAGGGAAAGCTAGGAAACTCAGATGGTAAAAACTTTTGTTTTCAAGGTACAGAGAGCAACCTGGTTAACAATATAAAGCCCATGGTAAAGCTTTAAATGTAACAGATGCCAAGAAAGGAAAGAGGGAGGGAAGGAGGGAGGGAGAGAGAGAGAGAGAGAGAGAGAGAGAGAGAGAGAGAGAGAGAGAGGATGTTGCTTGGATATCCAGAAAGGTTTGGGGAGGAAATTGAACGCTGATCTTACATGCCCAGGTAGAAGGCGGGAAGGTGGAATTTGGGGGCCAAGGCATGGACCACGTAGGAGAACTGCTACAAATTTACACGACTTGAACCTGCATTTGCAGACAACCAGGTTGCAGACAACAATGAGGCACATTTCAGGTTCTAGCTGAAGAGATTTTATTGTCTGTTTTTAGACATTATCTGTCTTTTGTAAGATAGCAAATGGATTATAATCTGCTTTTATGTCAACCTATTTGCATATTAGATTTGTTCATCTCTAATTGCCCATTGCTATACTAATTGCTGCACTATTTAACATATTATCATCTCTCATAGTTTAAGGGTCAGGAAAGCAGGAGCAGCTGGGTGGTTCTGGCTCTTGGTCTCTCGCGAGGTCACAATCAACCTGTTCACCAGGCTGGGCTTTCGGATGGGTCAAAAGATTCATGTCCAATTTCATCTGTGTGGATATTGGCAGGAAGCCTCAATGCCTCACTGTGTGGGCCCCTTCTGGTAGAGGTCATGGCTTGGAAGTTGGCCATGCTGAGCAAATGGTCCAGGGAGTGAGAGACGGATAAAGCAACCAAGATGGAAGCAGTCTGGTTTATTTTCAAACCTCCTCCAGGGTTTATTTAGCTGTTACCTTTTCAGCAAGGCTTCCCCTGGATATGTGTGTGTGTGTGTGTATTTCATAATTGCATTTTGGAAAGTATGACATCACTTATGATTTATTTTGTTGGTTACTCAGAACCCCTCTAGCACACTGTGGGAAGGAGGCCCACTAGAAGTCACCTTGGAGACTAACCTCTACCTTATATAACCCGCAATAGGTTAGCATTATTATAAATGGGAAGAGTTACCTCTTTCGAGAGTTGCAGACTGATAGACAATCTTTGGGACAAGTTCTGGCTCCAGGAAGGTTAGAGCAGCAACTGAAGTACTTGGTGAGACTTCAGTTCATTACCAGAGTCTCACTGAGATACAATTATATGTGTATAATCTCCAAATATCATTTCTTACATCCTTATTTATAAGCTAATAGTATTTTTTGTAACTGAGCAAGAGTAGACGTTACAGCATGAAAATAAATTCCCAAAGCTTGGAAATAAGTTTGAATGGTAACAATTGTCCTTTGTTGTTCTGTTGGGTAATACCACAGACACAGGCCTCCTCAGAATGAGCCCTTTGCTGGGTAAGGACATTATTTGTACACACACACACACACACACACACACACACACACCTATATATGAATGTGTTGAAGATCGAGAATGCAAGAGTAATTGCTATATATACATACACATAAAACTCATGTAATATATATGTGTATGCATATGTATTATATATGTATATTTATAATATATTAATATAAACATAACACACACATATATATTAAAAAACTATGGAGTTTTTATTTATCCAGAATTTGTAGTAATGTTCGGATTCAGTATATGTATTCTAAAGATGTAGAGTTTGTGTTTACTTGGTAAGGAGGTGGGGAGCCAGATAGGTGTAGGTCTGAGCATCAGATGAACTACGGCTGAAGGCCAGATACAGCCTGTCACCTATCTAATAATTTTTCCATATTTATTTTAACTGTGAAAGCTTTTGTGATGCAATGGCAGAGTATGCTAGCGGTGACAGATCTTGTGGTTCATAAACCCTCAAGTCTTCCCTACTGTCCCGTTATAGAAGAAGTTTACGGACCCCTGCTTGAGTTAGAAAGACACACTTTTTCTGTATGTTGAGGTATTTGGAGGGTGAACTTGGTAGGAGATGAGACTGGATACCCCTGTTTATGTTATTGATTAACCAAGGATGGGCATCTAGAAAGAGGTCCAGGATGTTAATTTGGTAGTTGAGGAGTAGGCAGACAAAAGGAGTTGTTTGGTCTTCATCATGTAGAAGCCTCTGTTGCTTTGCTAACAAGGAAGGATCTGTTTTCTTTATTAAGAGTTGAAGAACCAATTAACATGGCAATGTACCATTGAAATTGTCACAAACCAAGTGTTTTGTGGCCTGATTAGACACCTGTGTCCTCGTCCAGGAGATGTTTCTCGCTTTAGTCCAGGACATCTGTCACCTGAGCTGTGTGATATACTTCATACACTCAGCACAACACGGTGTAACCTGAGGTTTCAGAAAAACTAGCAGACGATGCTTCTGACTTCCACTATTGGTTTATTGGGTTAATTTAGACTCCTGTGGTGAGACTGTCTTTACAATTTAGTTACAGTGAGTTCAAGGAGACTTTTTGGCAGAGAGGCAGGGTACAGAGAGAGACTGGGGAGGAGGGGGAGGCTGGAGAGATGACTCAGCTATTAAGAACACTGACTGCCCTTGCAAAGGAGCAGAGTTTAGTTCCCAGCACCCACATGGTGGTTCATAACCACAGGTAACTTTATCTCCTCGAGATCTCACTCCTCTTCTGGCTTCCGTGGGCACTGAACTCTTCTGTTTTCAGCACATGGAAATGAGCTCTGGAACAAAACAAGGTGTTCATCCACAGAGCCACAGGCACGAAGGACAGCCGAGGTCTGACTGTAGAGAGTCACCACAGATCCAGGGTCAGCAAGCAGAGAAGCTCTGTGTTACTCTCTGACCTTCACATCAGAAGCCTAGACTACACACGTAGGGATTCGGACCCCCAGGGCCAGCATATGAGGAACAGTTAAGTCTAACAGTGTCCAACAGAGTTTAGAGTCTTCATAGCGAACTCACCTCGGCTTTAGTCTTTCAATCATCCTTGTTTGAAGATTCTGGGTCCCCTTTTTTCCACCCTTCATTCTATCATCTGCCAATCTTATTTGTTTTATCCGCAAATATTCCCATAACAGAGGCTCCTGGTCATTCCGTTGCTGCTTCCCTGCCTTGAGCCATTGTCATCTCTAATCGCTTCCTAACCAGCCTCTTCTTCCATCCACTTATCACACGCCAGTCCTGGACTCAGTCCGTCTTCAACCCAACGGCCAGAATTATTATTCTTAATAAGTCAGAACGCATCATTCTTTTCTCAAGATTCTCCAACGATTCTCCAAGTCCAGTCAATACAAAAGACCATCCAATGATGAGAAAAGCTCAACACATTTTCTCTTCGTCCTCATTCTCTCCTGTTCTCCCTCCAGCATCTCTGCTGCAGCCAATGTGGCTTATTCCTATAATGTGCCGGTTACGTTCCTGCCACAGTGCCTTTGAACTTGCTCGCACTTCTGCCATTTTTTGTCCTGTGGGTTGCCTGCTCTCATCTGCTATCAGCTTTACTCAAATGGCATCTGTAGCATGGAGTCTAACAAGTCTTAATAATAAAAACCTAGAGCCAGATATTAGGGGGTGGAAGCTGAGAGATCAGAGAAGCAGTGCAGTCAGCCACTAGAAAGACCTTTTACCTCTCCCCAATCCTCAGACCGAAAGGGAGAGCCTGTTCTCAGACTGCACTGAGCTCCTGTCTCCTCCCACCTTATATTCTCCTCTCCACCCGGCCATATCACACCCGTCTCCACTTCCCTAGGGCTGGGATTATAAACATGGGATCCCAAGTGCTGGAATCACCTTTGTGTGCTTTCTTTTTCTCTTAAAGACAGATTCAATCTCATGTATCCCAGGGTGGTCTTGAACTCACAGAGATCCATCTGCCTCTGCCTCCTGAGTGCTGAGATTAAAGGTGTGAGCCAGCACTGCCTGGCCTCGAGTGGCTTAGCTCTGCACTCTGATCTTCAGGCAAGCTTTATTTGTTAAAGCACAAACAAAATATCATCACCGTCACCTTTCCCAGCAAGACTACCCTTGGGCATCACCCCAACTCTCCGTCTCTTTCTGTCGCATCATTTTATTTTGCTTTATAATATTTACCATCCTACATTTTTAACTTACTTTCTTGATTTGTTTATTCTCTGCAAAATCCCAAGAACCAAGGACAGTTCCTGGCTCAGAGGAGACAATGAACACTTGCTGGGAAGCTGCATAGATGCACACAAGGCTCACGTCTGTGGTTGGATGGTTCCCAGGTGGGCTCTGTCATCTTAGTCTTTGCTCCAGGTTTGAAGAGTTCACTTTGACACCAGAAACCTTGTGCCACCATGGGGATCCTCGCCTTCATCTATACATTCTGTTAAGAAAGAATACACCATTGTCCTAAGGAAATCAATCTTAGGGTGAGATCTCTTCTGACAGGTAGGGCTTTCTCTGAGCGTTGTTAGGATCATGCTGTCCCTAAGAAGCTTGTTAAGGGCTGGGATGAGACAGAAAATGCCTCTGCGATGGAGATGGCATATCTCAGAGTGTGGAAATTTGTGTAAGTAGAAGCATACATGTGTGTTGGTCGTTTACGCTGTTCCTTGCTTGCAGGAGGAAGGGACCACATTCGATTCCCCACCTCTTCTGTCCCGGAGCACTCCAAGGTTTTTCTCCCGAGCTTCATGAGTTTTCACCCCTCTGAATTAACGTGTACTGACTGGTGTTAGAAGTCGTCACACATCAATGGCTTCCGGTCCTTTGGGCTGATGTTCTTGGGCTTACAGAGTCTGACTCCTTCAGCAACTCTGTAACTATAATTATATACAGTTGGGAAAAGCCTGAGATGTTTGAAAGTGTAGCTTTGTGGTAGGTAGGAAACCTTGGGTTAGAAAACTCTTCTTTCGGGACACAGCAGTTAGCTGCCCCCGTAATTGTGGGATCCTGCTCAAACCACTTTGCTCTTCTTCCCTCTGTTTCCTCTTTGTTGGAATGAGTGGGCCGGATTGACTTTCTCCACTGTCCTCTGGCGTTGTAAAGCACCAGGCTGTCAGTAAGTGGCTGGAAGATTCAGACTACTCACGTTTCTGTTCACGTCATAACGTAATATCTTTCAGTTGTATAATGCATTACTCATTTTTTTTTAACATCCACACAACACATTGGTGAACTCATTAGCTAAGAACCATTCAGCACCTGGCCCAGTCGCTTTCTAGGGACTGGTGTGCGGCAAGCCCTGTCAGAGGAACTGATGCCGGAGCACATTAGGCAGTTGTAAAGAGAGAGGATGGAGAAAGGCAAAGGGAAAAGGCAACGTTTACTTCCACGAATAATGAAACTCCGTTTGTTTACAAGATTCGTCACATTCCTCACACTTAAAAGAAAGCTTTGTTGCTTAAATTGTAATTTCACAGTCAATTGATTTACTATGCATTGTATGGGCTTTTTTTTTGGAAGCTGCCATTTTAGGTATCCACATCTCATAAACTGTGAATGTTTTCTACCTCTTTAGGATGATGTAAATGTAGCCTCCAGAGAGTAGGAGCCTAGTGTGTAGGGAAGAAAACTGCATTCCAGCCAAAGGTGATGAAACAGCTCTGTAATCATAGGGGACGGAGGAAGATCCCAAGTTCAAGGCCAGCCAGGGATGTGTAACAAGACTCTGTTTTAAAGAGTCAGATGCAGACGCATGTTAAATACAGCTGGTCTTTGACCCTGGGCTACCAGAGCACAGCATCTGGGTCTTAGAAAGCCACCCTTCTTCACTGGTTCAAAGTCACCCTCCTTCACTGGTTCAAAGCTGCCCTCCTTCACTGGTTCAAAGCCGCCCTCCGTCACTGGTTCAAAGCCGCCCTCCTTCATTCATGGTTTTTTGATATACTATAGCCTAATTGCTGAAGCACTTCCAGCGAAACGACGTGAAAAAGCCATGTGATGTTCATGGGTCTGTAAGCAATGAACAAATGGAACTTGTATGAGCGTGTTGGTTTCTGAAAGAGACAAAGAAATCTAAGACTAGAATGCATGTCTGAATTGTCACAATTGACTTCTTTGGCATGAATTGGAGCAGAGACCTTGGGTGAATCAAATCAGCAGGTCTGGGTGTCAGCTGCACTTAAGAAATGATGGGGGTGACCATTGCTGTACCTTCTAAGAGTCTGACATACTTGATTTGAGTCTTTTTTTGTTAAAGATTTATTCATATTTATGTGACACACCTGGTGTGTGTGTGTGTGTGTGTGTGTGTGTGTGTGAGTGTGAGTGTGAGCTTACAGAGACCAGAAGTTTTCTATCGGGGTGAGAGGCAGATAGCCCGCACTAAAGGCTTCTCCAATCACTTTGGGTGGGGGAAAAAAAAACTATTTTAGAGGTCATCACTCAGTGTTTTAGTTCGTGTCTGGACGAGGCTGTAAACTTCACAGGGTGAGTTTGTCTTCAAAGCTTTATGTTCTATATACATTCACTCAGCTCTATGAATTATAAGAATAAAAATAAGTGCTGATCCAACACGTTCATCCATTTAATATTTAGCAGATTGTAGTGGTGCCTTCAATATTTTACCCACAGGTATTTTATGGAGTTTTGAGTTTTTATGTCGGTTTCTCAGAGACAGACTTTGAGTTGAAATTTTGTGTTTTCAAGAGCATCAATTCTGAGAGCCCCTTCTGGGGCTCATTCTTCAGCCATTGCATGACTCACAGCTGACTTACCCCAGGGGCCTCTTTAAGGCCATTTTTCTGTTGCATTAGTCTGCTCCCTTTGGGTGGCATCCAGCACTTTCCACAAATGTGTACACTTTTCCAATTCTACACAATTTATGGGGGGCTCTTTTCAGGTGGGTCTTTCTGAAACTCTGCCTCCGCCACGTCTCTTTCTTGCTTTTAAAACTTAAAGTGTCTCTCAAATTAAGTCTCGGCCTCTCAGTTTGGAATTCAAGGTCTTCTGCCAGCAGAGAAACACATTCTAGTGTCTTCCTCTTGCAGAGCAAGCGACAAAATAGCAAACTTGCCAACAAAGACTGCTTTTTGGGGTCGTGTTTTCTCCATCATTGCTTTATCTGTTTTGTTTGTAGCAAGGCTTCTGAGGAAGGCACTCACAGTCTGTCTCCAGAGTTCATCTTCTGCTCCATGTTGACACCGCTGCAGCCTGACCCTTCTCATGCTATGGGAACTTCTATGTCCATGGCTTCCAGCCCAGTGGCCACTCTGCTGACATCTGACCCCTTACCAGTGCTTTGTGCATCCCAGTCTTTCTTCTGCCTCTAACCACCATACTCAACATTCTTTGCTGTCTCTTCGGATGGGACTTGAGATGTTGAAGTGTTTCCAAGCTGAGTCTATAGTCCTTTTCTCTTTCTTAACACGACAACAGTAGCATTGACAGTCACAACAATCTCAATTTGTTTTTACTCAATCTTGTGGCTTTAGATATCCTCTCTAGAGATGATCCATTATTTTGTATATCTCTAATAATTTTCCCAGATTCCAGATACCTCAAACCAACTAAGTCCTTTCAGTATCTCTTTGGATGTTATATATTAATCAGCAGGCTGCCTTCTCAATGGCATTTCCCCCTATAACCTAATATCAGGGTAATATTTGGGGCAGCAAAGCATATAGCTAAGAACACCTGTATTTTTCAGGGTTAGAGTTCCTTTGCAGCGCTAGGGAATGCCAGCTGAAATTGTCTGGAATTCCTCGACAGGGACCTGTCCTCATCTTGTTTCCATTTGTTTCCTTCTGAAACCTGCACAGGAAGTTGGAGATGGGACACAACACGTAAATGTGGGGTGATCATAAAGATGGCAACCATTTCTTTTTGGTGCTCGAGTGGGAAAGTGAGTTGAAAGTAGCTCTTTCAAATCCAGGCTGTGTAGCCTTTGCTTGCCATCTTTGCTATTATTCCTTGTCGCTTAGGTCCTTCCTACCACGTTTCTGCAGGTAGTAGCCATCCATGAGAGAAACAGGTATAAGACAGGCAAAGTAAAATACATACAAATAAACCAACACCACCAAGAATATCTGATAAAAAAAACCTCTCTGCCCTTCCTCAAATCAGTCCTTTGTTTCAAGTCTTCTCCATTTTAGTAAGATGTCTTCCCAGCTTGAAGTCAATATATCACTGATACCCTTCCAGCCTCCTTCTCCTTCCTCCTGTTTCAGCTTTGTCAAGCAGCAAGCCCATCCCTTGATTGCTGCTTCTTTCATCTCGCTCCTGCCTCCCTGATCCTCACCTCTGTTGTGTTTCTCAGTGACTACTTTCAAATCGCTTTCCTGTTTCTGTCTTTGTTCCTTTCTCAACAACATGGTGATCTTTAAAAAGCGCAGATGGCATCACTTGCCTAGTTTACTAGAACTTGAACTGGTAGAATTTAGTGACTTTTTATTGTAATTGAAAGACTGCCTTAGCCTGTCTTTGTGATCGCTTCTGATTTCACCTTTTCCACTCTCACGTCTCCCTGTGTGTCTCCTTCACTGGCTGCCTTCCTGCCTGAAAATGAGAAGCATTATATTATACCACTGTGCCCTCAGGACATATGCTCTTGCCGCTCTCTCTGCTTGATGCCTGCAGGTTGACTCCTCTGGTAATTCAGGTCCCAGTTTAGACGTCTCCTCGGAGACGCCCCCTTCAGCATCTTAATAAGAAGCAGCAGCATCCTGGGCCAAATGTCCATCCTTCTGTTCACCTCCGAGGCAGATCAAATCTTGCTCAAGGCTTCCCCTTTCCAGGAAGTCTTTTTTGACTACTCCATGCCCAAAGCTCTTTGTGCCGTTTGAACCTCGTAGGGCTTGGCTGCGCCTTCTTTTCCAGAACACACTGAACACGGTCTCGTGCCGCTTTCGGTTGCTTAGATATTCACGCCTAATTTTCAGTCACTGAGTAGGAGTTTTTGATGGTGACAGATTTTGAATATTTCCTTTAATAACCTCAGTGCTTGCTCACGGGAGAGCTTAAAGCCATGCATTAAGCTTAGGGATGCTCAGATTTCTGCAAACGATGCCTCCATAGGAATCATCTGCTCTTGTCTTTACCCCATACGCTTTTGGGGTAGACTTTTTGTTTCCTTGATTATGGAGAGACTCTCCTGGTGTTTTAATTTTACTTTTTCTGGTCTCTGTGGCTCGAAGCATGGTACCATGTGGTACACTAGGGAAAAATGCATGGCATATAATAATTTTCTTTCAGTTGAATTCAGAATTGAAAGCAAAGGTAGTTATGATATTGATTGGAATTATCCTCATTCACACATATAAACACACGTTGGTAGATGAGGTAGAGCCTTGAATGTGACTTTGAACTCGAACTTTTATGATTTGTGTTTCAGGATAGGAGAAAGCTGAATTTGCTTCTATTCAAAACGATGTCACAGAGTGTTTTTGGGAGGGCCTGAAGTTCTGGTTGATTTTTCCACAAGTGATTAGTGATTATGGATTTGTGAAGATGCACCTATACTTCTTTCCTAGTATCCACGGTAACCAAAATGACATGTCTTTGAAAGGCATAATGGGGCAACTAAGGGACGCCTCCTTGGTGTCAAGTCAGTTGGTCCGCTTGTTATTGCTGAAAATTTGAAAGGGAATACCTTGGTCAAGTTTAGTTAAGATTCAACCAACCTAGAAGTGACCAGCTCTTTTCAGTTTGGCCAACCCAGTAATCCCACAAAGGCAGCCTGCTCAATCCTACTTAGATCAGGTTTTTGCTTTGAATTCAGGAAAGTTCAGCTGAAATTTAAATTGAACCTGTAACGAGAAGGATGAATTTTTAATAATACGGGAGATCAAAACCTAGAGAAATTTGAATTTAAATTGGGGTTATCACAGAATACTCTCTGATGCAGTTGCCATATTTTAAGGGGATTATAAAATTCTCCATATGTTTACAAGGAGGCTATAATGAGCAATAACCTTAAAACAGGCATTTAAGAGACGTGAAGTAAATCCAATCCCCTCCTTTCTGGTAAAAGTAAAGAAAGGCTCCAAAGTAGCAATTTGAAGGTGATGAAGGGAGTATGTGTGTGTTAGCTACTCCAAGTCAGTAGAGGTTGCTCTAAAAGACTGCCATGACCGTATTTTTTTTTCCAGAAAAGATGTCTCCTTACATTTTAGCTTTGCAGTGTGCATTTTAATTTTAACGGTGCCTGAGAAGATATTTGCTCTGTGTACTGTGCCCACCGATGTTGTGTCTCTCTGACCCTGTGTGCTCCGCTTGTGGAGGCAACATTTGGCGCTTCTCAGCGGAAAGGTCACTCGGCCGGGCGGAAAGTCCTTTGCCAGCCTCGGCTTAGGTGCGGACAGCCTCGGCTTAGGTGCGGACAGCGGCGGATGCTGCATACGCATGGGCCAGCGTTGCCAGCTTCCTTGAACAGATGGCAAAAATGATAAACTAAAAACATATGTGCCACATCGCAAACATTTCCCCGAGTTATTTGGCAGACTGACAGCTTTTAGATGAGGAACGCAAAGGTGTTGAGAGCCTGGGGAAAAAAATTAACCCTTGAAAGCAAAAGCACAAGCGCTGCGCTGGCGAGGTGTTTGCAGATTTAACAGCTGAAAACCAAAATGGAGTTTTCCCTCCTTGAAGAGATGAGTTTTTTTCCTCTGTGAGAAATTGATCTATTTATACCAACTTGGGGTGAGTGAGCATCTTTTGTTATAAGCCTGAGACTGTCCTCATGGGCTTCTTGGAGGAGCCTGTTGAGTGATTGGTTTAAGCGCATAAATCCAGAGTACCTGAATGTGGACTGTTTGGGGGATTCCGAAAGTAGACGTCTCCTAAAAGGCATTTCTAAGGCAGGCTGGAGATAATTTCCTCTGTGTCTTCTTGGGACTCCATAGAGAAACTTTCCGTCTTCGACTGGCGTTCATTTGTTCTGATGTGCCTCAGTTTCTTTATACGGTAGCTGGTGGGAGATGAACCTGGCTGCCTCTTTTTATTTCCCCCTGGCAATCACAAATAAAGCCGCTACAAATAGCTGTGGGTCGGGCGTGCATTTTATGGGCATGGGTTTTCAGCTTGAACAGCGTAAGTTTTCAACTTATCGGCTTTCAACTTTCAGCTCCATGGGATGCAGTGGGTGGATTGTATTAGTGCATGTTCAGGGCTGAAGGAAAATCCTGAAGCATCTTGCACAGGAGAGCACATACCTTGTTTGACATTCTCGCCAAGGAGGAACGAGGGTCCCCACTTCTTCACATCCTCAGCAGCAACTAATATTGCCCCCATTTTGATTTGGGCTCGTATAACAATCTCATGGCTGTTTTAATTTGCAGCTCCCTGATAACATATATTTATATGTAACCTCTTTGGCAAGTTTTCTTTTGTCCCTCGACGACACACTAGTCAAATGCTCTACCGCTGAGTTATGTTCTTTGCTCTTTAAAAAGCTGGTTCTTGTCTCCTCACTGTTTTTGATAGTTTTGTGTAGACCGCAGACACCAGTCTTTTATCAGACAAGTGTTTTTCAAACACTTTCTCTTAGTGGATAGACTTTATTTGGTCTGTGGCTTGTCTTCATCTGATAACACCATTGGAAGTTTTGAGTTTGAGAATAAATGGATTTTGACCCTGTGACAAACTTTTGACATAGGAGAGGTGCCAGCATAGTTTGGCAAAGAGAGCAGATGGGAGAGTATGGGTTTCCAGGTGTGTGAGGCCATGACCTACATTTCTTTCAGAATGTGTGGGAATTGCTGTAAAGAACTTGAGCCAGTTTTGACCGGCTTTGTGGTGGTTAGATTGGTCTTAAGCGAGAGTCCTCTGAGCCTACGATTGTATAGCACAGCTTTTCAGTCCTCGGTGGCTCTGGGCACACAATGGGTGATATTTGTGGAGGGACAATAGCAATTGGCATGGTTAGTTTAGGTATGACATCAGAGGCACAGGCACGGAAGCACAGCACAACCACGTGGTGCCATACCCAGCACGCCTTGTGCTAGCTTGCCTCCCATTCATGCTCTCTTCTGTTTGGAAATGGGCGGGGCGGGGGCGACCCTCCACATCACATTACAAAACCTGTCTTGGTGGCTTTATACATTCCAAGTTGGAGAGGAAACTGATTTGTGTCCAAGTGTTAGAGCAATTATGTTTGCATTAGTGTCTTTTCTTTCGCTGTGATAAAACATCACAACTTGACCAAGGCAACTTCCAGAAGACAGAGGTTTTTTATTTTATTTTATTTTTTATTTTTATTTATTATTATTTTTTTGAGACAGGGTTTCTCCGTAGCTTTTTTGGTTCCTGTCCTGAAACTAGCTCTTGTAGACCAGGCTGGCCTCGAACTCACAGAGATCCGCCTGCCTCTGCCTCTCGAGTGCTGGGATTAAAGGCGTGTGCCACCACCGCCCGGTTTTATTTTTATTTTTAATCAGGCTTTATGGTTCCAGAGGGTTAGAATCCTGATGGCCAAGTGGAGGTAGCAGGCTACAGCGGCCTGGACTGACAGCTGAGAACCACAGACAGGAAGTAGAGAGAACTCAAAATGACAGGAGCCTTTTGAAACCTCAAAGCCTGCTCCTCTCAGTGATATACTTCCTCCAGCAAGGCCTCGCCCTCTAGTCCTCTCCAAACTGATTGCGCACCGAGTATTCAAATGTCACAGACTTAGGCGGACATCTCATTCAATCTTCTACAGCCGTGGTTCTCAGCCTTCCTAATGCCTTGACCCTTTAATACAGTCCCTCATGTTGTGGTGATCTCCAACCATAACATTATTTTTGTTGCTACTTCATGACTAATTTTGCTGTGCTATGAATTGTAGTGTAAATATCTGGCACGCAGGATATCTGATGTAAGTCCTCTGTCAAAGGGTCATTTGTCAACCAAGGGGTTGCAACCCACAAGCTGAGAAGCGCTTGCTATAGTGTTGAATTTAGAGCATACTTGCATTTTTGTGATAACCGAGATAGGAGTGCAATAGGCGTTCATTAGTGCGAATTGAATGATGAAAGAGTTTGATTTCCCAAGCAGGTGAATGGTTTCAACTTGATTCCAAGGGGACCGGCCTCTTACTTTAGGAAGCTCAGTCCACACCAGACCGCTGGGGAGATAAAATCTTGTGTTTTCAGCGTGGCTAAGATTTATCTATCCCGTTTGAGCCTCCCAGCTTCCTCATCTGAAAATGGGGGTCTGTCGTTTCTGTAATTGCCAAATTCGCAGGGGCACAACCTCCTGGCACAGTGGGTGGGGCAAAGCTGCCGGTTCAGAGCCGCCCCTGCCACCCTCTGGGTTTCTAACACGTGATCTCTCCTAAGCCCGCTTCTGGAACCACCCACTCACCATCCAACCGGGACTACCCCGAGAGCTCCGGGCTCTGTGATTTCGTGTCTGTTGTCCATTCCGTCTCTGGTGTACCTGCCGGTTCCTTCTCAGCTTCACCGCGAAGACAGTTTTCCAGATGCTCTTCTGGAAGGCTGACAGCTCTCCCATTTGGCCTTCCAAGAAAGCCCTTAGTGATGGGTGCCTTGCGGGGCAGGGCTTTTGTGCACACACCTCTAACCTTCTTTGGTCAAGTCCCTTCGGTCTCTTCCTCCTTGGGCTCCACAAGTCTTTATTTAACATTAGCATTTTAAATACAGTTGGTGTCCACTTAGCAATTGGCACTTTAATTACAGAGCCTCAGAGCCTGTTGATACAGCTGTCCAAGAATCTTCCTCACCTTGCAATGCCTCGCCAATCCAATTCAGATCTCTTTACGAAATTTCCCTTTCTTTCAAAATATTAAAAAAAAACTCTCCTGGAGTTCCACAGTAAAACGAAATTGTTGAATAGATTGTACTACATCAAAAAGGACACTTATGAAAATTTAATACCACAGGGAAATGACTGTTGTTGTTTATTGATGTGTACAAAATTCATCCAGCATGATCACAATTACAAAAACTATAGCTAGGAAAATATCTATGAACTATCTAGGGGATAAGAAAATCAGGTATAGGCATGAATATGAATTGTTTTTTCGGAGTTAACATTATTTTTGATTTTACTTTTTTTTTGAGGAGAGAAATGGTTTGGAAAAGCTCCGTTAAGAAGAGTGAGTTCAATTCCACTTGTTTCCATTAGGGGTCACTGTGGCTCTTCAGTATTTTAAAGTTTTTATTTATTTATTTTAGGTTCTTTTTTTTTTTTTTTAAATTTGGTATTCCTGTTAGAAGGGGGAGAGCATTCTGTCATGGTTATTATTTTTAGCAAAGTTAAGGGAAATATTCAAACGATAACCTCCTTTTTTTAAATACAAAGAACATTTTCCAGAACAATTGTGCTTTTTCCAGCTTCTGCATCCCTGGCTGTAACTATCAGAAACATTTCTATCTTACACTGATGACTCAAATTTAATTTATTAGTGTGAAGCATTATCACCATTCCATTTATTCTGTCATTAGGACAGAATTGCCGCCATGCCTTCCACAGTGTGATAATAACAGACTCTCCCTCTCCACTTGCACATCAGTGCCCTTTTTCTTTTACCTTTGTTTTTTTTTCTTCTTCTCCAGAGGTGGCTTCCCAGCAGTACAGAAACACAGCTTCTGGGAAAGTTCATTAATAATGAAGTATTAAAATTAATTAATGACACATGAGATATGCAGACATAAGGACCATTTCTAAGGTCAATGTAGGAGATCCAACAAACTCTGACATTGCTGCATCTTTGAAAGAATTTCCCTCCTGGTAAATTCAGCAGGGATATAGACTATGTTTTTGCTTGAAAAAAAAATGATCAAATATTAAGAAAGTGGAAATATAGCCTCCCGGTATTAAGGAGACGCACGCTGAGTCTAACATCCAGGCGCCCAAGCAGTCTGATAATCAAGGTTCTTATTTTCCCTCCTGGAGCTTTAACTTCATTTCACTAGGAGCCAAGAAGCCTTAAATATTATATTGCTTTGAAAATCTCATCTTTTTCTCTCATCCTCTTTTTACTACTCGCAGCCTTGAAAAATGGTGTCCCGGTCACCTCGCAAGATCGTATTTATAGCTCACAGCCCAGGGCAGTTGGTTGCTGGCATATTCTTCCTAGAGCTTGATGGCCACACTTGCAGGCATTTCTCCCACGCCAACTGTCTCTCCATGAACTTCAAAAATCAATTCTCTGTTATTTGCCACAGACCTCACAGCAGGATCAGAGCGAAGGGGCAGGCGCTGGAACCCAGACCTCCACGAGCCTCTCCCACAGTCTGCAAAAACGCTTTGACAATTTGCATGAGTTCTGCCAAGGCCTGATCTTGACTCTCTCTGTTATTGACATTCCTTGAGAAACAGATCTCTGTTCTTGCTTGGCAGGAGTGACGGGGTGTGGGCTGTGTGTGTGTAGGGGTGGGGGCGCACACTTTCGCAACTGGATTTTAAAAAACTCTTTTTTTTCTCCTTTCAAAGGATGCATTCAACATTCACTCTGGAATTCCAAATCATCAGAAGTGATTAAAAATCACTTCTTGCCTTGGGACTGTCCCTTGTGGTTTATCTCTCGTTAAGTCTACTGCTTCCACAGTTTAATGTTCAAAGATGGCAACTTTTGGCAAGAGGACGGTATGTCATGGTAGTTTTAGAATTGGTGAAACTTGAGTTCTAATCCTTGTTCTACCACTAACTAAGCAAGTGACTTCCTTGGTCCTAATTAAATTAATTATGAGATTATTAAAATGAGGATGCTGCTGAGCTGATGCAATATACCGAACACACTGGGCACAGCAGATGCTAAGCACTTAGTTTGTGGTTAGAATAACAATGGTGTCCGATCATGTGACTGCCATACCACTGCAGCAAAGGACTGTGGTTAAAGCAGTGTCCCCTGAACAAAGCCATCTTGTGAAGACAGTCGTGGTGCACAGGGACATTCGTTTGACAGCAGATAGCATTCTAGGTCGTGGGTGGGCTGTGGTCTGCAGGAAGGCATCCGTGTTATCTGGTGCTCACCTTCTAGTGTGGGGAGAGCGGGAGAACTCATTCCTTCCCCTCAGAGAGTGAGAAGTACTGCAGAGGAAGCGTAGCATAGCCCGTGGCTGGCACGTGGTCAGGAAAAGTCTGTGAGGAAATGGCATTTAAGAAAATCTGATGAAGGACTGAAATTATCGAAAGACGGGGATGGTGGACCGACATGGAAGAGAGAGCAAAGCTCCCCCACCCCGAAAGAACGGTTTGTGATGTTGAAGGAGCAGGCTGCTTGTTGGGAGCAGTGAGACCCCAGATCCTGAATTTCTTGTAATCCCCTGATCTGAGTGCCTATAGCTGCTCTGAGCACGAGACCTTCAGGAGTTCCTGATGGCAGGAGAGTGGTTTCTGGTGAGTTTGGCTGGGGCGTGGCTATCTCCATATAATCTGCCCCTGAACACAATAAAGGGAGCATTCTTGGGGAATTCAAGCACGACCCGTGTCGCTGTCTCTCTGTCTGTGTGTGTCTGTGTATTTTAACCTCCAGCCCCTTGCCCGAAGCTCAGTAACTGGGTGCCAGCGCACAGAGCGCAGACACGGGGGCGCGGTGCGAGGCAGCTGCTGGCAAGGCTTTGGCCAATAGGGCCTTGTCAGTCTTAGTGAGTGTGTGGAGATTTACCTTTAAGAAAAAAAATTAGAGAGGTTCTCTTGAAATGATCAAAAAGAGAAGGAGAGGAGTTTTGTAGGTGCTGCACCCAAGGCTCCCTGTATTCTGAGGGGACTCCATGCCTTCTGCTCCTGTGAGGCCATGCTGGAGCCATGGGGCTCGTGTTCTTCTGGTGTGGGGTAACCTTGGAATTCTCTTTCTCCTCCACTCCCTTCCCTTCTTCATCCCTCAGCCTCCATCTCCTCCCTCCCCCAGCCTACCTTTCCTTCCTTCCCCTACCCAACTCTCCTTGCTTGACGTTCCTCAAGTTCTACCAAGCCTTAAAAACGTTCCCCGAAGTTACCCTCAAGTCTCCCCCTTCTCTGTTTCTTTGCTCCAGGCCCCCATTGTCTCAGCTGGGTAGGAGTTGTCACCTGGATTCCCACTCCTGCTCACATCCGTTCCACACGTTGTTGTATGTAGCTCTGCTAGGAAGAAGCTCAAGCCCATGTAGGCCACCTCCTAACAGCTTCTCTTTACCAGGTGACTAGCTTCTAAGGCCTTTTCCTGGAAGTGTCTGTATGTCACTGGCTTCCCAACCGTAACTCTTCCTTCAGTTTCATGGAACCCCATCTCATTTTGTAACGAGACCATGAGGTTTACTTTGCTCTTAAACATTTGCTGCCATCATTCCCCTGTGCTGGAAAATCCTACCCGTCATTCCGGACCCACCTGATGTGGAATCTGCCACCGTGACTACACACCTTTGCACATACAGAGTAAGGGAGGAAAGATTGGCTTTGGCTCGTGGGTACTGTAGCTTGTCACCAGGGTGCAACTCAGTTCTTGGCAGTGAGAGTCTGTGGCAGAGGCTGTCTGCATCAGGACCAGGTGTGACCTTCAGAAGTCAGGACCAGGTGTGACCTTCAGAAGTCAGGACCAGGTGTGACCTTCAGATGCCAGGACCAGGTGTGACCTTCAGAAGTCAGGACCAGGTGTGACCTTCAGAAGTCAGGACCAGGTGTGACCTTCAGATGCCAGGACCAGGTGTGACTTTCAGAAGTCAGGACCAGGTGTGACCTTCAGAAGTCAGGACCAGGTGTGACCTTCAGATGCCAGGACCAGGTGTGACCTTCAGATGCCAGGACCAGGTGTGACCTTCAGATGCCAGGACCAGGTGTGACCTTCAGAAGTCAGGACCACGTGTGACCTTCAGATGCCAGGACCACGTGTGACCTTCAGATGCCAGGACCAGGTGTGACCTTCGGAAGTCAGGACCAGGTGTGACCTTCAGATGCCAGGACCAGGTGTGACCTTCAGATGCCAGGACCAGGTGTGACCTTCAGATGCCAGGACCAGGTGTGACCTTCAGAAGTCAGGACCACGTGTGACCTTCAGATGCCAGGACCACGTGTGACCTTCAGATGCCAGGACCAGGTGTGACCTTCAGATGCCAGGACCAGGTGTGACCTTCAGATGCCAGGACCAGGTGTGACCTTCAGAAGTCAGGACCAGGTGTGACCTTCAGAAGTCAGGACCAGGTGTGACCTTCAGAAGTCAGGACCAGGTGTGACCTTCAGATGCCAGGACCACGTGTGACCTTCAGATGCCAGGACCAGGTGTGACCTTCAGAAGTCAGGACCACGTGTGACCTTCAGAAGTCAGGACCAGGTGTGACCTTCAGAAGTCAGGACCACGTGTGACCTTCAGATGCCAGGACCAGGTGTGACCTTCAGAAGTCAGGACCACGTGTGACCTTCAGATGCCAGGACCACGTGTGACCTTCAGAAGTCAGGACCAGGTGTGACCTTCAGATGCCAGGACCAGGTGTGACCTTCAGATGCCACCTCCACCGAGCTGTCAGCTAAGCCCTACCTCCTTAGATTCCACAATCTCTCCAGGTAGTACCACCACCTTGTAATGGGACGCTTCAGACTCAGGCCCTGACAGCCACCTTCCAGAGGCTTTTTCTCACCCTCACACTGGAGAGGACTCCCAGCTCTGAAGGCTGGAGGCCCATTGCCTGAGCCTCTCCCATGGTGCTTACTGTCCCATCCTCAGCGGCGCTCACAATGTCCTTCTAACCGTCACCTCTCCAGAAACTGGCACGGGCCTCCATTTTGAGGGTCTGGCCCAACCTGGCACATTCCTTTGCACCAGGGTGTGTTACACACGTAGGGCAGGTGGAGGGATAAATACCAAATGCCAGGTAAAATATAACCAGGAGAGTGAGGGAAAGAGGGTGCCTCTCACGGGCACTGGAGATGGTTTCAGGCAGCGGATGAAGAGGAGGCTCTCCTTGGGAAAAATGTCTTTGGCCAACCAGGACCCAGTTAGGATCAGAAAGGAAAGAAGCATAAGATTTCCTCTGTGAACTGGGTAAAATCCAAGCTGTTATTTTCTACTCTGCTCTTTTTAATTTATTAAGAGGAAGCTTATTAATGGTATTGAGTAATAACACATGTCAATCAGCGAATACTGGCTAACTGTAACTTAGAGATTATGATTAGCTAGTCTAATCCTCGTAAGGACTAGTGAAACAAATGCCCACAATCATTTCCTTGCTGAGATTTTTTAAAAAAGCCAACCAGCAATTAACAGGCTGGTCTTACTTAAGGGAGGGTAACAATGCTTGGCCCTTCTGGAACAATGAAGTTACGGAGTAACTGTGGTGTGCCAACCATATGTGTGCAGATAGGAGTAGATGGGACCCTGGTGAAATGTGAATTTCCACTATAGTAAGTGTTCTAGTGTCAGAATGTACAAGAAAATTCATACATCTACATTTTCTGTATTGGCCAACACCATCTTTTTTAAGAACTCAAAGTGCATGGCGGGAAAAGTTATTCCTTTTGCCTTATCAAGAAACTTGTTGGGCAGCTGGGGGATTGGCTAAGTGACAATGAAGTTGGCAATCTATTTTAGGAGGACAGATGCTAATTTCTTGGGTACCAAAGGTTGCCGAAAACTTCCCAGCACTGGGGCTCTAACTGCCTCAGTTAATCTTGGAAAAAGAAGTTTTGTCACCTTATGAACAGGTACTTTTTAACTTCTAATTAGTCTACCTAAAATGAAAACCCGCTGGCTTTTGGTGCGGTGTTTTCGTCTGAATTGCAAGGATCAAATATTTTGTTTATGCCTGGAGGAAAATGTAGACAACTTATTTCGTTCCAGAGAGAAGCAATTTGACACATTAAAGTTTCTTAACAATACGAAGATGGAAACAACTGTATTGCAGCCGAGGAAAGTAGGGTTCATATGCATGTTTAAAGTTTCCAAATAAACCAAAAATCTTAAATTAAACTGGACTCTGTTCCATTTTGCACAGTTTTCCCAACCCTGAGGGGTGTAGATTTTTTTCCTCTGTCAAGTGAACTATTTTAGAAATAACAGGGTCTAAGTGTCAAGCTGTTATTAACCCTTAACACCCCAGCCTGTGTTGTCAGTCTGAGCAGTAGAGCAGGAAAGAAAGGCACAGAGTGGGTTCCCGTGGAGGGTGCATGGGGCCGGGTTGACATGGAGCATAAATTCTAGTCCCTTGGAGAGACAATAGCTTCTGGAGACTGGGCACCATTTTGGAGTACGGGGGAAGAGGCATGGACCAGGAGAATCCAGGTCCTGAGTTCTGCTTTGCCATTTGGCCTCGCATCCGTCACAGCTTTTTTTTTTTTTTTTTTTTTTTTTTTTTTTTTTTTTAGCCAGCAGTCCCTCCCATGGCTGCAGAATGACAGCTAACCACACCCTGCTCCAGCATCCCAGATCGTCCTTCCCACCATGAAGCTGGTTGCTACATAAGAAGGTACTCAATCTAAGTCCTTGGGTGGATTTTTCTTTTAAAAATTATTATTATTATTATTGGTGGTGGTGATGGTGATGGTGGCGGTGACAGTGGCGGTAGGCATGTGTGTGCATTGTATATCACGGCTGGGCGTATGGCAACCAGAAGGCAACTTTCAGGCATCAGTTCTCTCCTTCTACAACAGGTTCTGGACATCAAACTCAGGGCACAGGCCTGTTTGGCAAGTTAGTTTGCTCGTGGATCCATTTTGCCAGCTGGACGTATTTTTTTTTATGGGATCTTAGCGGTAACTCTACTTTCCACATCTGGTCCAGCCAAGTGAGCAGGGTCCTTAGCTCCATGGATGGGTGGCTGCGAGGCTGTCTAAGTTCTGTGTTGAGGAGGATCTATGATGCTGACGGTTGTCGTCTTGAAATCTTCATCCAAGGGGCTCTGCACATACATTTCGTACCGGGAGCCTGCAAATCATGTGGTGGATCCGACCAAAACACTTGCAGGTCCAAGAGGGAGAGAGAATGGGGTTGATTCCTACGGTTCTTGTTTCTTCTTTTTTATTCTGGTTCTGGGGATAAAATTAATGGAGCTCTGCTCCCAACCCCCCTTTGCCTCCCTTCATGTTCCAGGGATTTGTGCCCCTTCTATGCTTCTTCAGCTCTGTCTTTAGACTTCATTTTATTCCTTATCTCCATTCTGAATCTCCATGTTTCCTCTTTAAAGCCATTGTCTTTTGTTCTATTCTCCATGCAGCTGCCAACAGCTAGGCATTATCTCCTATGTACTTAGAGGCCATTATCGTAACCCCTCTGCATGCTTCCAGGCTAAGAGAGCCTCATTCTTTAATCCATCATCTTGAATGCCTTTTCTCCCCCTTACCCCCCGTTTTAATTGATGCTTTCTTAAAAAGCAGCTAGCCTGTTCAGGTAGCATGGTTAAAATCAGGGCACAATTAGCTTCACATCTAGCTACGGTCTTGGCAAGGGAAAGAACAGGCAGGAATTGGCACCCATAGAAGCCACTTTCTGGAATTAATCTAAAATTAGCTAAATTTTGTAATTACAAAGTAATTTGAAAATCAAGTTGTTAAGCTAAAGCATTGATCAGAAACAGGAAGAGAGGGAGGGAGAGAATAGAAAGATCCATCGGAAACAACCTTCCCTGCAGACCAGTGGGAGATTCTGAGGGGGAGTAGATGGCTGCTAGGAGAAATGACAGGGTCCCCTACTTGGTCCAAGTCAAACCACGAGTCCTCTTGAGGTGAGAAGACAGCCTTGCCAAGTGAAGGCAACAGCGGCTCACGTGAGCCGTTTCCATACGTACATCCACAAGGTGACATAAGGAGATAGATCTGTGTGATTTGATGTTCGGATTACAGTGCTCAGGAACAGAACACAAACAGGAAAGGTGACCTGCAAAGGAGTGACCAAGGAAGGAGGGCTTGGTTTAATGCTCCGTTGGGTGCTGCTCCATCCGGGGATGCTCTGTCTGATGCTGCTCTGGTAATCCACTTCTGAGAGACGGTGATTTAATTTCCACAAAACAGTGGCTTGAACATTTCAAAGTAGAGGCCCCAGGAAGATCTCTCTCTCTCTCTCTCTTCCTCTCTCCTCTTCTTCCTCTTCCTCCTCCTCCTCCTCCTTCTTCTTCCTTATAAAAATAGATTTGAATGCGTCTCTGAGGTTGATAGTCTGGTGTTGACTGGTGAGAAAGAGCAGCCTCACTCTGCATGGGCCTCCAGTCTTTTCCAGGGATGTCCCCAGGCAGATGATGGTGTCAGGCTGGGGAGCAGTGCACTTGCAGAGGTGAGTCGAGAGGCAGATCACCAGATCTGCATTGTTTCTCGTTTTTCTTATGTACAAAAAGCACTGAAAAAATTAGCCTACCTGGGCATTGCCGCTAAAACGATGATTTAACAGATGAGGTGATGCTGTGAAAAGTTGTAATATATTGCTTTTATGCATTTAAAATGGTTCATTAATAGGAAACGATTCCCTTTGTATTGGCAGGATGGGCATTTACACTGGCTCTGCGCCCTGTGGTGTGGAAGAGACAAAGGGAACGAGACTGGTGTTTGCCCTCAGGAAGTTTGCAGACAAGCTGGGGAACAAGAGTAATACTGTCAGAGGCAAACGCCTACATGTTATACAGAGGGAGTTTGAGTGACAGGGCACATTCAAGGGGGCGTATACCACAAGCTCTGGAGTTGGTGTCCGTATTTGAGTCCTAGCTAATGGTGAAGGTCAAATACCTCACTCTGGTCTGTTGATGAAGATATGGCTCACAGCTCCGAGGGCTGTTGTGTGGCTTGCAGAGTGACCAGAAGTTAACAGCTGGCATGGCCCTCCGTGTGTTTGACAACAGATGCATTACCCATGTTCCTCTGATTTCACAGGCCCCTCTCTCCCTTCCTCCTTCCCTCCTCTCCTCATTCCTCCTCTCCCTCAGCAATCATAGATGACTGTTCCTTGGAGCTGCCTTCGGAAAATAAACGCGTGATTCTAGACAAGAAGGACATTAAACTTGAGAGGATGGAATGAGCACCTGGGAGTGGAATGTTAGGAAAGCCTTCACAGAGCTGAGAGAAGACTTGAACTTGTGCTTGAAATATGATAGGGTCCAGTCAAAGTCAGGATGACAGAAGAGGGTGGTGTTGTTTGGTACATAGAGAGTAGGCTGAGCAGTGTGGGCTGTGAAGATGGGAAAGACAGGATTAGAAGACCACTGAGTTCATGAACAACAGAGCTGGATTGTAGACTGTGGACATAAGGAAAGGCAGGACTAGAAGACCGCTGAGTTCCTGGACAGCACAGCTGGATTGTAGACTGTGGACATAAGGAAAGGCAGGACTAGAAGACCGCTGAGTTCCTGGACAGCACAGCTGGATTGCAGCCCATGGGAATCTGGAAGCCATTAGTGGGAGCTTTAGAAAGGATGCTCTGCCTTTACATCTACACTGAATGGTTCTCAAAAGTTAAAATCACCTGGAGGTGAAGAGTTAGTGGTTGGGATCCAAGGAGCAGACTGGATTGGTGGAAGGCAGAAAGCAAGAGAGCCTTGGAAAGGAAGAGGCAAGACTAAACTGGTGGTCGAATATGGGGGTGAGGGAAGGGGCAATGGCGGTTCTGAGGTTTCACGCTGTGGAAATTTGAAGAGTCATGCCATGTAACATTGTTTTATTTCAGTGATTTATTTAACAAGAGCGTTCTCAGTGTTTCTGTATGTAGGTACTGGGACTACATTAAAAAACAAAACAAAACAAGAAACAGTTTCCTTCCTCAAAGAGTGCAGACACTTTTTTTCTGTCTGTGGTATTGACAATCGTGTGTGCCAGGTGGTGATGTGGGCACACACACACACATTGATAGAGATGAATTAGGAAGGGCAGAGACAGAAGCAGCTTTTGAACAAGGTCTTGCCCACGGGTTAGGGATTGAATAGGGGAGTGGAAAGTATCACTTCACACACAAAGAGGTGAGAAAATAGATGGGTGGAACTGGGGAGGGCATGAATTCTATCTCAGATTGGGAAGTACCAGTGATGCAGAGATGCCTTGAGGGAGGGATCTGGCAGGTGGGTGGGAAGAAGGAGCTCAGTTATGGACAGTCAGTGCTGGGTGCTAAGATCTGTGAGTCATGGGCTTTGTGGGAATTTGTGAGGTTCTTGGAGGAAATGGACTTTTAATGGAGATGACTGAGTCACAGGTCTTAGACCTGGAAGGAACCCTTCAAGACCTCTAGTGGGAATCTTGCTTACATCAGTTTTACCAGCAGGCGAACTGGACGTAGGGCAAAGGCTTACTTGGATGGAGCTCTACTCTGTAAACCATGCCAATATAAGCTGAACTTTGTCCTTAAGTTATGAAAAAGATATCGGAGGTGTGGGAACAAGGGGTAACTCAGGGAATGCTGGTAGAGTGAGTCTCAGAGGAGCAGTTTAGCAGCTGGGTCACAGGCAGGGAAATTAAAGGTAATTGTTTGGCGTTCTCCTGACTCTGCATTGACCGTAAGTCTTCAGTGTGACTTTCATATATGGATTGAGATGAACCTGACTGGAGCAGCCCAGAGTAAATCTACTTCGTTTTCCAGGAAAACAAGTTGCAGATTCTCAAAGACAATCTTGCCCTGGCTCTTCATGCATCAGGTCACACCATTTGCGCTGTTCTTCATGCTGATCCTCCGGCTGCCTACTGTGCCTTGAATATTCGGTTCTTTACAAAGGAGAACCAGAGTCAAAATGTAGGGGCAAATAGTTTCTCTGGGCCACAGTTTAGCTGGAGGGAGAGAGGGAGAGGGAGAGAGGGAGGACAGTGACAGACAGAGACAGAGAGACAGACAGAGACAAATGAGAGACAGACAGACAGAGAGACCGAGAGAGATGTGAGGTATATAGAAAAGGAGGTAAAAGAAGTTCCATTTTCAAGCCAGCCTCCACTTGGATGACAACATCCATCCATCTTTCACGTAGGGGGAGGAGAGCCATTTGATTGTGTGTCCGGATTGTGTGTCTGAGAGAAGCATTTATCCAATGACTACTTTGTAAGTCCCAAAATTATGACGCAGCAACTTACTTTTAATTATGAAAACTCGGCCTATAGCTTACGCTTGTTTCTAAATAGCTCTTATAACTTATTAATCAATTTCCACTCATCTAAGTGCTACCATGAGGTTTATGGCTTTTACCTCTCCTCCTGTATCTCTTGTCCCTCGGCGGCTGCGACTCTGCCTCTCTGTCCCCAGAAGCCCTGCCTAACTTCTTTCTTCCTACCTGATGGCCATTTAGCTCTTTATTAAACCAATAACAGTGATACATTTTCACACAGTGCCAAGGAATATTCTGCAACACTCCTTCCCTCTGATCTATGGTTTTCCCAGTGAGGGATTGCCTTTCCGTTCCCAGATTCAAAGTACCTGAAGGGGGTGGGGGAGGGGGATATGGATGTGTGAGGGGCTGGGGCTCACAGCTTTGCTCCTTCTCAGTGGTGCCTGAGAGCAAGACCAGGGTGGGAGCTGAGAGAAATGCATCTGTTCTGGCGTCACATCTGGGCTAAGGGACAGGAGGGCCCAGGAGAGTGAGGAAGAAACACAGCGTACTCCAGGCATCTGCTCATGCGGTCTGGTCCTCCGACACTCCTCTCAAGAGCTGGTCCTTGGGATGTGAAATCTGCTCCTCTGCCCAGGGGAGTTTCCCAGACAGGATGAGAGGAGAGACAGCTGGGTTAAACTGAATTAAGATTAGTGACATAAATGTTGAGCCCAGGACTCTATTTCCCAAACGTTGTCACTAAGGGAACTTGAACCACAAGCCCGCAGAATTTGACAGACTTTATGCCAGGCCTGAGAAGGTAGGGAGAATTCTGAAGGATGAAATATCTTAACGGGTTCTCTTGCTCTGGGGAGATGGAAGAACAGCCCAACAATGCCCGTGAAGTGTGCTGGGAACACAATCTGGCGGCAAAATTTACCAGTCCTTGTGTGTCTGACATCAGGTCCTCCACGAAACCAGTAGACTCCCCTTTCATTAGAAGCTGCATTTGGCGCATTTCAGTTTAGACAAATATTCCTTGTTTCAAAATTACGATGCATGCGTTTGAGTATTTTAAGCCGCTGCTCTGTCTCTTGGGAACCCCAGCTTTCCCCTGTGCATCACGGGTCGTGCTTCTGCGCATGCGCAAAGAGACCTTGCCGTAAAAGGTTAAATTGGAGATGAAGCAGAATGCTTTTCCTTTTCTTTCCCTTGGCAAGGATACTGCAGAGCCTTCGTAAACAAAAGCCAAAATGCAGGCAGCCCAGAAGTGGTTTCAGCTGAAAAAAAAAATGACTGTTTTCTTTTAAACATGGCGAATTGAAGAATACTTGAGAAAAATGAGGAGCAGGTGGTGGTGGCTGCAGCCTGCAGGGCAGAAGGCCTGGCAGAAAGACAGCATCTCCTCATCTGGGTGCTGTGGGACGGACGGTCAAGCGGTTCCTGCATCACTTTAGCCCTTGGACACGGGGCAGCACTGGGCGTCTGCGCTCCAGGAGGCCCAGGCCTCCTGACTGACATATGGGAAGGATTTAGGGACCAGGGAGAAGCCTAGAAATCAAATGTGGGGAGAAATTATGTGGCCAACAGCTGGAATTCATGAGCTCCATATTAAAGAAGGGTTGATAGCAAGAAATGTGAACCGCCCCTTCCCAAAGAAAGACAAATTAATAGCTGGAGGACCGAAATGCCTTCCTAAAGAGCCTCGGCTTCTTCTTAAGCAGAATGCTTATGTTTGCTTTTATAAGGGATAGTTATGGCTGTATTTGGTATGAATTTAGAATTATTGAATTCAAGGATGAATTTGGTGAGACAAATTAATTAATCAGAGAAAACAAATCTGTAGTCAGGCCACATCCTAGTCTGACTTTTAAGTCTCTCCTACTGAGGCATGTTAATATTGAATGGAGATTATTAATAATCAGTATTTTTTCACCTAACTTTTCTTTTCATACTAAGATGTATCAGACAGCCTTTTTTGTTTAAGAGAACAGGGCTGCCCAGATGACTTGCTCAGATCACACTCTGATGGAAAAAAACTTAGGCTTGGCCCCACACCAACACACATGATCTGCACTGGGCTTCCTAGACCTAGGTAAGCACTCAAACTGGCCCTGGGTGATTCCCATAGGCTCCGTGAGGTAAATGATTACCAAATTTTCTGATCAGCCCAGTTAGGAGGACGGTGCTCAGAAAAAAAAAAAAAAAAAACAGACGTCAATTCTCACCCACCAGGGCAAATTTGTCTTTGCCTTTGAGGAAGGGCAAGTGAGTATTTTGAAGGCAAATAAGGCTGAAGATGGGACACATGAGAACCCACCCGACCATGCAGACTGCAGACGTTGGAGATTAGTTGCCTCATTTTGACTTGTGGCTGGAGGCATAGAGGGAAGCTAGATCTCAGCCGGGTAAACTGGGCAGTCGTTCACCTGTGACGGTGCTGGGGCAAACCAAGCAACTGCCAGTGCCAAAGGTATGGATACCTGAGGGATGAACCACAGACTGCTTCATGGTGGAGGGGGGGAAGATTTTGGGAGAATGCATCCTTAGGTAATGTCACTGAGCGAGCACCATGGGATGTGCTTATACAAACTACAACGGCTATGACATCTCTAGACGACACAAGTGATCTTAGGGACTGTAAACGGCGTAATAACCAGGCTAGCTTAATATGAAACAGCAAATTTTAATGAAAGGATAGCTTATAACACCAGGGATCCAGCGATGAGCAGGAGATACAAAAAAAGAGAGCGGCGGCGGGACTCACGCTCGCCAGATTTATCTGTAAACATTAGCCCCAGGCGAACACGTCCTCTAAGGGGCTGGGCTCTCCCTACAAGGGACCACAATCATCTATGTCATCTGTCTTTGACTAAAGCATAGGTGACACATGGCTGGGCTTCTGCCAGAGAGTGGATCCAAACTCAAACTTAGGGACGACATAGACTACTACCAAATACGATGCACTTAAGTTTTGGTTTCTGAATGAGTTGAGCAGAAAGGTGAACATGGGAAATCCCAGGGCAGCCAATGCAATTCATCTTCCATGCTCAGGATTTAGGGAGGTGGTTTATAAGTTACAATATTTGGGAGAACACGTTTTGAGTTCTGTGATCTTAGGGATGTTGGGTCAGGCATTTTCCTGAGTACCTGTTTCCTCACATACATGCAAAGAATAATGTTGCTTTCATTATAGAGAATGTAGAGGCTTTAAAAGATGTTTGTAAAATGATTAGTTCAGGTCCTGTCAATAGGAATTGGCCTACAAGTTGCAGGATAATTTCTGTCTCCTGCATCCAAGTGATTTTAAAATTTAATTAGTAAAGGACATAAAGGCCTTCATGATATCTTAAGTAACCGAGTTTTAAGCGCTTGCAAGTTCACTTCACTGAAAAGCAGGTTAGTGCATAATGCATGAGGTCTTGTCCTCGTCAAGTCTGGCACCAGGAGTGGCTTGTGGCAAGGACAAGCATTTGAACATCAGAAAGTCTCCACGGTGGGGTGGCAGGACAGTGAGCTCCTGAATTTGGAAACCGGGTGAATAAAAGTGCCCTCTGCACCTACCAGGCTGGGACAAAGACATGAAGGTCCCCTTTGAGATTGGTTTAGAGTGGAGTCAGCAAACCTGGACTAACTGATTAACTATATTAACATATCTAAAGGAAAAATTTGTCATTCAGAACCATAGTTGACCAGCAGTAGCAGCAGCAGCAGCAGCAGCAGCAGCAGCAGCAGCAGCAGCAGCAGCAGCAGCAGCAGCACAGAACCCAGAAACTCAGAGTTAATGTTGGCCAACGTCCAAGAACCCACCAGTTGTAGAGAAGCCTTTGTCCATACGCTTTGAAGGCTTCTGACTTTGCAGGACCACCTACAACTGGGAGATATATTTTCATAGGCTGCCTTAGCCTAATGTAATTAAACATGCAAAGCATATATTAATTATGTGTGGAGTATAATTTTATGAAATATTATTATAATTTAACTCCCCCTATAATTTACTTTTAGGGAAAAAGTATAATTCAGACAGAGGCTGAGTAGTAGTAGACTCTCTTCCTTGCCCATTTAGGATCCCCAGGGCTTCCCTTGCATCCTTCCAGGGGCCAGTGAGTGGATGGGGAAAGGGAAGAGGTAGGCAAAGTGAGAGCAATTGTTCCATTTTCCCAGGTTGGTTATCAGGGACAATTCTGTCTGGATCAGTGGTTTACCTTGAATTGTATTTACATTAAAATGCATTTGAATTAAATTTTCAGAAGTTAGAATCTAGACTCATATGGTGAGGCTCAAACATGATGCACAAGTGCACATGGTTCGTCCACACCTGGTCTTAAAATAACATCTAACTGAAATCATTTCTTTCTCATTGGAAACAATTTGGCATAGAAGGTGAAAGGAAGTGAGATTTTGCTTCATCTAGCAGATTGTGGTAGAAGAACATTTTGGAATGTTGTAAGAGACCGCTTGCTTGTTCCTAGCTGCTCATCCCTGAAATAAGCACATAGAAACTGTATTAATTAACTCACTGCTTGGCCTATTAGTTTAAGTATTGCCAGCTAGCTCTTATATCTTTGGTTAACCCATTTCTATTATTCTGTGTATCGCCATGTGGCTGTGGCTTACTGGCAAGATTCTGTTTGGCATCTGTCTCCTGAGGGGCTACATGGCTACTCCTGACTCTGTCTTCTTTCTCCCAGCATTCAGTCATTCAGTTTAGCTTTCCCCACCTAGCTCTGTTCTGCCCTGCTATAGGCTCATAGTAGTTTCTTCATTAAAGTAACACAAATACAGAAGGACTTCCCACACCATTTTTCCTTTTTTATTTAAATAAAAAGAAAGGTTGTAACTTTAACATAGTATAATTGCATATAATAAGACAGGTAGCAAGCAAGAATTACAGTTACAATATTTGTATCTACTTTATCTTTTATCATAACTAAGACAAATTATAGCTATCTATTCTTCAGTTCCATCAAAGACTCCAGAAGGATATAATATTACCTAAGTAAATAGGAAGTACATTGTAAGCAACTTCCAAAACTCTAGAATTGACAGAGATATCTCACTGGAGAGTTACCCAAAAAGTTCTTCTGTGTCATTGGAGCATCCCTCTTCAGCCTACAGGCCCATAGTATCCAGTAGACTTTTCCACAAAGCAGGACATTTGAAGATCTGTTTTTCCTTGTAATGGCTAAGTCCATCAGTTGCTTTCTTCTGTGTCCTACAGAATGTCTGGCAGACTCTTCCATGTAGCAGGAACCCCAAAGGGCCATCTCACCTTTAGACAAGTTTAACAGTCATTTCGCTGTGGGCCCTGCATGTTCAGTTCATACAGCATAAAACATCAAGCAGTCTAGACAAGAGCAGTTTCTTATCCAAATGGCTAACCAACACCATAAGGAGCTTCTTCGGTGCTCATCATCCTCTTGAAGTAGCTTGGTGCTGCCAGGAGCAGATGTATCTCACTGTCATGAAAAGTCCTCAGTTATTAAAACATTTAAATGCCATATCCTGAAGGTCTCCGAAAGATTTGAAGAATATCTAACTGAAATATATCTCTATATATCTAGAAAACCTAACTAATGTGACTACAAGTTTGATTATTATAGATGATTATCTATTAACCCCTATTTCTTGATTATACATTACATTTTTAAATGAGCTATGTAAACACAATACCTTAATCAAGAGCAGAAAAATATGTAAAACAAAGCTGACCTTAAATTTGTATTGATTAACCAAGATTTATACCAATGCAAATCTCTATAGCATATTCCCCTTTAAAGTAAACAAACATTTATAAACAATACTTGGAAATTTGGATGTAGTTCTCTCCAAACTGCTTCCTGCAATTTGTTGGGCAAAGTAATTTTGGGGGGTGCTCATGGTGGCCTTTTGGGGGGGGGTCTGGGCCCATCAAACCACATTAGTCTGAAAGGAATCCACAGATTCTCATCTTCTGTGCAAACAAAAGCAGACCCTCTTTTCCATTTTTTTCTTTTTTAAAGGTTTTATTTTTTTCCACATCAGTTCTAACAGCTTCCCACAAGCAAATTAAGAAGAAATCACGAGGCTCTTCCCTTTACATCCCGTTACTTCCATGCAGTCTCCCCACTAGGGTGATTCTGACCCAAGGTGTTACATTAGTTACAACTGACATTATACACAAATTACAGAGTATTTTCAGCACCCCAAAAGTCTGTGCACTACTTTCTATTGGCCATTCAGTTATTTCTTTTCTATTTAATTTCATTTATTTGTTTTTTTTGGCTTGCCTCTTTTCTTTTCTTTTCTTTCTTTATTTATTAAAGGTTTCTGTCTCTTCCCTGCCACCGCCTCCCATTTCCCTCCCCCTCCCCCAATCAAGTCCTCCTCCCTTGTCAGCCCAAAGAGCAATCAGGGTTCCCTGCCCTGTGGGAAGTCCAAGGACCACCCACCTCCATCCAGGTCTAGTAAGGTGAGCATCCAAACTGCCTAGGCTCCCACAAAGCCAGTACGTGCAGTAGGATCAAAAACCCATTGCCATTGTTCTTGAGTTCTCAGTAGTCCTCATTGACCGCTATGTTCAGCGAGTCCGGTTTTATCCCATGCTTTTTCAGACCCAGGCCAGCTGGCCTTGGTGAGTTCCCGATAGAAATCCCCATTGTCTCAGTGTGTGGGTGCACCCCTCGCAGTCCTGAGTTCCTTGCTCCTGCTCTCTCTCCTTCTGCTCCTGATTTGGACAGACCCTCTTTTCCAAAGCAGCAAATCCTTAGACCTAAATTTTGGAATCAAGATACCTTTAAAATATACAGGATGGTTTAGTTTAGCAGCCCATACAATGAAATGTCTCTCTGTACTTAGCTCCTTCACAGTCAAAAAATTCAAACAAAACACAATAATATACATAATTCAGACTCTCTGTGTATATTCCATCTTTATGTGGCTTATTTTTCTTACCCTACTGCTTTTTCTACAAGTTTAATATTTATTTTCTTATCTTTACTCCTTTAATCTATGACTGCCTGTACTCTTTTATATTACATTTACTGTCTTTTTACTCTTTTTCTTCTCTCTCCCAAGCCTACATACATTTTTTTTTTAAAAAAACACACAGTGACTTGTTTAGAGGTCTTTTATGTCTGAATCTGTCCTATTGTGTATCTGTAATCTTTTTCTTCCAGGAATGCTTCTTAAAATGCTAAGCTGCAGCCTGCCTAGGACTAAGGCTGCTTTGCCTTTTGGCTCTTTCCAAAAGAGCTGAGCTAGAATTTGAACACAGGGCTAACTGATTCTAAACTTCACATTTTCATTGCTTATGTTGGGCCAACATCAGAAGGATAAATTACCTTGTGGTAAAGAATACAATCATTGTTAGTTATCCTAGCCTGTCTAGAGAGAGGGGCTTTGAGGTTTTAAAAGACTCATACCAATTCCAGTATTTCTGCTTCCTACTTGTAGATCAAGATGGAAGCTCTCAGCTGTTCCTGCAGAAATGTCCTTGCTCTGTTGCATAAATAAAAAACCCTTTATTACATTCAATTCTGATCTAGTGTGGGACTACTTTATAGCATTCATCTACACTCTGCCATTATGGGTTCTAATTCTCTGCAACTGTAATTTCAAATTAAACAGTTTCTTTTCTAAGTTGTCTTGGTCATGATGTCTTACCACACGAAAGGAACTAAGGCATGGGGGGAGATGTGGCTAATACAAGAGCAGTTTTCTTAAGTATAGTATATGGAGTTTCAGGAAGAAATGATAAATGAGATGTTCTGTGACATACCAACTGCCCCATTCTGAAAGGACTGGCCAGGCTGCTCTGAGGCAGGACTACTGGAGGCATAGGAGACTGCCCACTGATAGCCATGGTTGGTACCTTCCCATTCTTTGTATAGAAATTGATATGCTTTATATTGAATGTGGCCAAATAGAATTTACGTACCAATACCCAAACTCAACCCTCTGTTGGTCTTACTGGAGTGGACTTCATGAGCAGAGTATCTATGACTGTTTGGAAGGGTACCATGATAATTTCCAAAGAACCAAATGTATTTGCATGTATATGTGAGTGATGGGCATGAATATGTCTACGTGTTTGCATGTGTACATGTGTGCCTGTGTGTTCTGGTACACATTCATGAATGTTAATGCATGTGTGAAGGCCTGAAGTTGACAACAAGGGTCTTCCTTGATTGCTCTCCTCTTCATTCATCAAACACAGAGCTCTCGTATACTTATTAGTCTACCCAGTCAGCTTACCCTGGGGATACCTTGTTTCTGCCTCCCAATCACTGACATTATAAAAGAACTGCATTAATTTTCTGTGATTTCTTTTGCTTAATTTGGAAAATAAGATGGTTAAAATCATTTCTTATAATGTCCTTACAATTTCCTCCAGGCTCACAGTTCTTTAATTTTTTTTAAATTTATGAATAACGGATTTATTTCTTTGTTTTGTTTTTGCTTTTGGTCAGGCTTTTAAAATTTTGGTTTTTGAGAATTTCATAAATGAATATTGTATTTGCATAATTATCTCTTTCTCCTTCCACCTCCCTTGGGTCCAACTCTTTCTAATATTGATGGCCTCTTATTCTTTAATTATTATTGCTACACCTATGTACATGCTTATAAATTTATCAACACCATCTACCGAGTTCATTTAGTGCTGCTCATAAGTATATTTATTTAGGGCTGACTGCCTGGGGTTGGAAAACTGTCAGGAGACTTATCCCTGGAGAAAACCAATTAATTCTACCTCTCTCTGCAACCAGCAATTGTCTGTATCTCCTCAACTAGTGGTGAACTCCCCGCCCCCCATCAGATGGGCACTTTATTTGTGAGTTCCCCATCCCCCTCCCTGTGACACGGCACTTCACTTCACGTTGTCATTTGTTTTTCAGGTCTTGTTTAGGAGCCTATATTGTTGACATTTCCTGGTACAGCGTCCGTGTAGCATACAGAAGACACCATTTTGCAGCAGATGTCCGGTCTTCCGTCTTTCAGCCCCGTCTTCTTCAGTGATCCCCCAAGTCAGCAGTCTGGTGGTTGTGTTGTGGATGTATCTATCAACTGGGGCTGCATTTTTATCAGTCCTGGATTTCTGTAATGGCCCCCATCCCCTTCTTTGATGAGGAATGAGCGCTAATTTATCTGTGGGTATAAAGATAATTATTTAGAGTGTAGTTAGAAATTATACTGGTTTAGGGAAATGGCAGCCGTAGGTTTTGCTTTAGGATTCTTGGCCTTACCAGCCACAGGGAACAGGTGTATGCTGTCAGTTATCAATTCTCCCCCAGCACATGTCTTACGTTCGATTAGATGGATGCTGGTTATCCCATGAAGTAAGCGGCACTCTTGCCATTCTGGTCACTGTTGTGGTTTGCGGGCATCATGGCTGGGCAGGACAATTGATTGCTTTCTTCCCTGGGCAGTTCAGATAGTTCCTTCTGGTACAAGGAGATCTTAGCGTCCTCAGAGAGGACTGAACTCCCAGGTCAGTTCCAGCTTGATTCTTCCAAGTTTTGTGTCCGAAGTGTGTGGTATCTTTTGCAGCAGGGTTTCTATGAGGCCACCAAGGGCAGTGATAATAACCTGTATTGTTTTGAGGCACTTCTCTGGCCAGAAGCTTGAAAGGGGGTTTTCCATGCCTGACACTGGGGGTTTGCTAGGTGGGTTTTGTGGGGAGCATCGTCACTCCAAGTGGTGTAACTTCATTTAATATATATGCATATATATATATATGTTCATATATATATATATGCACACACACATGTAATTTCTTTTTCTGAGACAGGGTTTCTCTGTAACTTTGGAGCCTGTCCTGGAACTAGCTCTTGTAGACCATGCTGGCCTCGAACTCGTGGAGATGCACCTGCCTTGCCTCCTGAGTGCTGGGATTAAAGGTGTGCGCTACCATGTCCTGGTAGACATGTAATTTTAAGTAAACATAAAATAATAACATTCTTTATGGCTTTTTCAAACAACCCTGGTATTATTCGTATCAGCTATTCCTCCCTTCCCCCCCCTCCCCCCTTATGGAGTCCTTTCATTTTAAAACACGCTGTTTATTGCTGTTCACTGTTATCCCAGGACTCCCACCTGGAACACAGTAGACAGGTGGTGCGCATTTCCTAAGTGAAGGAACTGAGGTGTATTTGGCATAGTTTGAATTTGTATCCAAGTCTGTATGATCTCGAAACCCACTGTCTTATCTATTTTACTGGTTGTTTAATTAAATGTGACTATTGAGATAAGAATGTCCGAGACACCAAGAAGTACTCTTCTGGTTATTCCAACATCATTCTGCCTTTTTTAGTTTTGAGATGCCTTACTCAGTTAGATCCCCACATATGTCGGTGTGCCATGCGTAAACCTAACCAGGCCTACATGGTTGATGCCTCTGAAGAACGCAGAAAAGGTTGAGTAGAGGGTAAGCATTGCTCCAGCTGCTAAACCAATATTACATATGGGAGCATTCACAGAGAGAAATGGGGTGGAGAAACGAACCAGATGTGTGAAATGTCCTTTATGCTGACCGGTCGGAGAGCCTTCGGCGAGACTTACAAAGGGTCCTGGAATGATGCACATTCTTCTCCATGAGTTCAGAGTTGAGAGACAGAGCCTACAGGAGATCCACTTAGATCCTTACATTTTGAATTATAGTCAGACTTAAGTAAAGCCAGAATTCCTAGTTCTTAATCAACCATGAAACCACCGGACATTCCCTTTTGTTAATGTTATATATTTCAGTATATTTGTTTAAGGCAAACTTCTTACTTCAGCCTTTTGCATATGCGTGTATTTGAGCGTTTTATGTTGCCATTCTCCCTCTAGAGAGTCCTGTTTTCTCATACATCACTATTTTTGCATTTAGTGTGTTAAGCGAGACCTTGATTGTAAAAAGGTGAAATTGAAAGTAAAGTAGAGGAACCCACTAGGGCTTTTGCTCTGAGAACTCGGTGGAAGTGTTGAGTCAGCTGGCTGAGCTGTCGGGTGGAACCTGCACAGAGAAGCCTGTTGCTCCGCGTTCTGAATTCATTCCTGTGTCTCTGGTTCCGCGCTGGTTTATGACCAATGACTAATGCTTCACCCACGAGTCATTAAACCCACTCTGCACTCTCTTGGTTCCCTAATCTTCTTGGAATTCAGTCCTTGCGTCCCATGGTCCAATGCCCTAGCTTCTTAGTATTTGGATGACTGAGCGAACAGAAATGGCAATAAATATATATATGTGATATAACAGTTTAAAATGTAATCCTTTAGAGAGGGCCTTTGGGCAAATAAAATTCCTCCTAAACTATTTCAACTATCTTGGAATATTTGAAGCTTTTTGGTTCCCTTTGCACCTTCAGCAAAATTCTAGGAATATCTGCTAGCTCCGCATACTCTTGCTTTGCTCCGGAATTTGGTTCCCAGCTCAGTTCTGTGTCTTAATGCTGCTGATTAACTATGTTAATGGGAGAAGGCAGAGGCACGGGTAATCTAATATAGATAGCAACTTATGAATATGCATGCGTTTGATGTGCTAGAGAGCGGCTTTAAAAGGAAGAGCAGAACACCACTGGTAGAGATGGGGGAGGGGAGGAGATGGTCAGCATCCAGGGTCTGGGGAGATGGCTCAGTGGTTGAGAGGGCTTGCTGCTCTCCTCCGGAGAACAAGGTTCGGTTCCAAGCATGTGGCATAGCTTTGGGAGATCAGGCACGCTCTCTGGTCTCCACAGACATCGGCACACTCATGTATACACACATACGTATATACAAACAAAAACAAAATAAATCTTAAAGAATATGTCCAACTTATTGACAATGCCCCCAAATGATATTACTTCAAAGCTGCTGTTTTTATAGAGAGAGTTGTGGGAATGGCCTGCTAGCTGTGTTTAAGATTCTGGCAGACTAACCAGAGGAGCTGGCTTAGAGGAGGAGCAGAGGAGGGCAAAGACCAGACAGAGGAATGTTCTGCTGACAAGCATGGGGGAGAAGCTGGGGGAGGCTATCTGTTTAGTTGGTGTTGCGGCTGGCATTTAACTTTATCCATCCAAACATGAGTCAAAGGATGAGGCTGCAGCAGAAAGTCTGCCTTAAGCTCTAGTGACTGACGATTCTGCAAGGAGGCAGGTGGAACACAGGGATGGAAAATCCCAGCAGTTGATGCCGATGTGTTCGGGTCACCAACAATCCCATCACCCTCTTCTAGACAAACAGCATAGAGAAGCATCTGGTCCACATGGCAGGGGCTAGGACTGAGAATGAATAGTGTGGTCAGGTATTGGGCCAGGAGGATAGGGAGTCAGATAAGAGGATACAAACTGGACACAAGTAACCGCTTGATGCTGATGCTGGGCGTGCTGCAAACCTGAATACGAAGCCAGGGGAATCACAGTTATAAATAACAAGGAGGGTGTGCTGTAGTTGCTTGAATGAGCTTCCCCATGATCTCAGTCATAGTTAGAGGATGGAAAACACGGACAGAAAAGTTATTATTTGTGTTAAAAAAAAATCTGTCTTCCAGTTGCAGGATACTACTTAGCATAACCAATGACTATTGCTCAAGTTAAAGCCGTAGCAGTTACACACTGTAGATTGATTTCTTTCCCCCCCGATTGGCCCAGAGATGACACGGATTGGAACCAGATACACATTCCTTTGATCGCACCCTTTATCTTCACTGTGAGGTGTGTATGGGTCATAGAGGGGTCTGATGGAGAATCTGCAGTGGATGTGTACCCAAGGGCAGGAGCGGGGAGGATGATTGAATTTGCAGATTTGACATGGGTCTTTTCAGTGATGTGGAAGGGGATGTCCTCTGGAAGGTCTTCTGCGAAAGAAAACTGCCTGAGCTGCTTGGTACCCACGTTTTATGCTCCCCGATATGTGGCACCAGAAGGTTTAGCCTCTGATATTGATTGACACGTGGAATGGACAGCCCTGTGGCATTTGTAAGTCACGTCACATCACGTCACTATGAGACCCAGCCCTCCAGCCCTTTCTCCCCACTTTCCAAGTAGAAAATAAATAGTTCGGTTTCCTCCTTTTCTTCTTTGTAAGTCCATCTCTCCCCCCACTTTTTTTTTGTATTTTCAAGACAGTGTTTCTCTGCTGGAACTCACTCTGTAGATGAGGCTGATCTCGAACTCACAGAGATCCGCCTGCCTCTACCTCCCAAGTGCTGGGATTAAAGGCGTGCGCCACCACCTCCCTGTTTCTAAGTCCATTTCTGAAAGACCGCTATTGGGGAGTTATGGTTAGAAGTGTTGTGACTTTAGGGCCATAGGGGTAAAAATAAATCGGAACGAACCATTTCATGAGGAAGCCAATGTTATCGTAAGAATTTAACCTCCATTTACTAATACCAACCAATTTACTAATACAGAACCAATTTTTGGAGGAAATTAGCCTGGGGCCTCTGAGATAAATTGCACTAATGAGCAGAAGCATATGAAGAACAGAGTATGTCTTTTGTGATCGGACCCACCTAGAGGATCACAGTTCTGAGATGTTGAGGGTTTGCAAGCCCACGGGGAATATGTTTTGTGCAGGCTTGCCAAGTCAGGCTACTCCGAATACTCTGTCTTTGACCATCTGCAGCTGCCAGGACAGTCTGCAAACCGAGCAGAGTTCACACATGGTGAGACCATCGATTCTCCCTCTCCTCTGAGTTCCCTTTCTGATCCCTCACCAGCACATTGCTGGCCACTAATCTCCTGCTGTCAAAATCTGCTTTCACAAGTGTCCAAGCAAATCAATTCTGAGTATTGATCCCTGGGCAGCTGCTAATTGCTATAGCTTGGGATTGGGTTGGAAAGCAAAATGGAAAAAAATAGGTTTATTTATCTATCCTCGCCATGTATGGTCTTACTAAAAAGTTCACTTTTTAAAAAAAAATTATTAGTAATTTATTTTTAACACAGGAAAAATTGTATTGAAGACAGGATGATTTGTTTGCTTTCAATGGGACGTTGCCTTTGGGTGGCATCAACGTCTGTGGCTTCTTTCGCTTATTTCCTAGTTTGTTTTAATTTATCAGCTGTCTCTTTGCAAGGCAGGGTCTTATTTTCCAAATAAGATTACTTTCTTTTATCCTAGGCGACTCGTCTTCCTCTCTCCAGAGCACATTTTCATAGAACCAGGAGGACATATTTCTCTCTGGTTTTACGCGTGTGGAGGCAAAGGACCGGAAACGAATCTGCTGGCGGAAACTTTCATGACAAAAATCTTCCCCTTGTTGGTTAATCTACTAGCAAAAATGTGAAAATGATCTCACGGCTAGGAAAGATGATTTTTGTTTTTCTTGGCAACTTGCAGGCTCAGCCTTTGCTGGATGTCCACTGAGGCACGGGGAGACAGCTCAGTTGCCACGCGCGGCTTCTGGGAGAAGCAGCGACTCAGCAGTTCTGGGCTGCATTATTCATATGAACTCAGAATTGCGCTGTGGGAGGGGAAATTAGCTGTGGTCTCAGCAGGGGCCAATTCTGAAGGCATGAGCGCTGTGGATTTTAACATGTGCTATCCTTTGACACCCTGGAACAAAACCATTTTTAATTTGGTTCCACAATGAAAACCTACAGCAGTGTCTACAGATTTGAGAGTGATGTCCGTAGATGGACCTGAATGTCCCCCCCCCCCCCCACACACACATGCACACGCACACACACACACACACACACACACACACACACACACACACGCACACGCATTCAGGACAATCACATTTCCCACCATACCCAGACTGTTAGGCACAGTGTAAGACAGTATTGTCGGATGTCCCGGCATGGGGCCACTGAGCACCTGAAATGTGTTTTTCTGAACTGAGATACACTGTGGAATAGAAAGTGCACACTAGATTTCACAAATCATGCTTTAAAAATGGAAATAGCTTAGTAATCTTAGATACCGATTAAGTGTTGAAGCATTGATAGTTTGGACGTACTAAGTTAAGTGAGTTACATCTGTTTCTACTTTTCCACATGACTCCTAGAAGAATTACACACGTGGCTTTTAATATGTTTCTTCTTTGCAGTTCTGGATTCAGAATATGTAGCATATCAACCGTTCCCCATATCCGTTGGTGACTCACAGTTGCTGGAGCTCTCTTCACTGTGTCCTGACCTTCAGGGACCCTGTTCCTTTCCCTCTCTGAGCTCTAACTAATGGCAGCACAGTTTCTCCTTTGCTCCACATGCAGGCTTCTTTACTGAGCTGTGGCTGCTGCTCCCGTCATAGGTAGAGATATGGTGGACGACTATCCCACGTCATCATCATCACTGCTTCCTGGAGGAGAAGTAGGGCTTCCTGGCTGCTGTGAGCTCTTTATTCTACCCCTCCTGTGTGTGTGTGTGTGTGTGTGTGTGTGTGTGTCTGTGTGTGTGTGTGTGTGATGCATATGTCCATTGGGTAAATGCAGTTGTGGGTGTGTGGAGTGCCAGGCTCTTTGAGATGGGCTCTCTTGTCACTGGAGCTCACTGCAGACTGGCTAGCTAGTGAACACTCTCAGTTTTCTTATCTCTGCTCCACCCCAGTCCTGGGGTTTCAGATCTGTGCTGCCATGTCTAAGTTTTCAGCTGGGGGCTAAGAATCTGAACTTACGCTTTCCTGCTTGTGTAGCAGGCTCATTCCTGACTGAGCCATCTCCCAGTTCTAATTTAGTGTCTTTTAAAAATTGTTTTAATTGCACTATATGTTTCTAATTTATTGCCTTAAAGACTCAAATATTATAGAAAGGGGATTGATTAGAAAGATTTACAGAGTGTGGTCCAGCTAATTCAACCATGGCTGGCTATCAATGAGAAAGTCCGGGGATCCAGGTTGCTTAGGATGTCTTAGCTGGTTTCTAATTGATGTTGGAGTCCCAAAGAAGTAGGCTCTAGTGCCATTTAAGGACTGAACTCGCTAGCAAGGTGAGAGCAAGCATGCAAATAGCAAAGGACATCTTCCATGTCCTTATATAGGTTTCCAGCAGAAGGTGTGGCCCAGATTAAAGGTGTGTCTTCATACCTCGGGAAACTGATCAATGGTGTGTGTTTTCCTACCTCAAAGGTCCTGCCTAGAAGGAGATTCATCCCCTTCAAATCAGGAAAAAAAAATCTCTTACAGGTGTGCCCTCCTTTCCTGGATTATAGTAAATTCCAGATGTGGAAAAGTTGACAACCAAGAATATCCATCATACTGCCCCATAACAGACTTGCTACTATTGCAACATGGACTCATCTTTAATGGGCTATCAGTATTGTATACAAAATCCACATGTGAGTAAAGTTTTTGATGACGATTCTTTCCCAGAAGGCTCACGTGGTACCTTCTGGCTCTAAGAGGCCTGGTCACCAAGGAGGAAGTTTCTGTTGACCACATTTCTTACAGATTGTCAGTGATTGAAGTTGCTCCTTAACCTCACTTCTTTAAACTTATCTTTGGGTTGATGCTGGAATCGGTCCCATCACATAGTGGTCTATATATGCCATTGCCTTTCTCTTGCTTGCCCTTGGTGTATGAATTCCTCCTTGTCACATGCTGCCCAGATGTTGACCCAGATGTTGATGCTTGGGTGTACTCCTTCTTGGTTTAATCCTAACCCCTTCTCTAAGAGAAGATCGTGTCTTCAATTTCTGGAATGTGTCCAGCTTTTGTCCGTGTTCTGGTACTGTAACATCATGTGTATCAATTTAAAGTATGAAATGCGCTTTATACAAGCTGATGTAGATAACAGTGCCTTGCTTCTATTCTTCAGCAGCCACAGCTGAAACAAGCCTTCTGGTCCTATGTAGAGAAGCAAGAGAACATTGGGCCTCCTAGTGCAGAAAACTCATGTTGTTCAGCTGGAGGTAGAGGGGAGGGCAGGCCAGTGGAGGCCAACCCTAGGCAAGAGAGAATTAGATGACTATAGATACTATAGATGACGTGTTGATCACTTTGATACTATGAATTCATCTTTGGGGGCAGGAACCTATGGATTTCAGGTGCTTATGTACTGGTCACCAGATAAGTCTCTCCCATCTCTCTAGGAGGAGAGAAGGGTGAAGAGGACATAACAAATTTCCATATCACATACTCAGGAGCAGTGCTTCTCAGCCTTCCTAATGCTGCAACCCTATAATACAATTCCAATATCATAGATGACCTCCAGCCATAAAATCATTTCTTTGCTACTTCATAACTGTAATTTTGCTACTGTCATGAATCAAATTGTAAATATCTGATCTGCTGCCCCGGGAAAGGGTCATTTGACCATCAAGGGACTATAACCCGTATGTTGAGAACCACTGCTTTAGAGGTTAAATATGATGCCCTAGATAATCAGAGACAACTGGGACTTGAGACACTGTCTGCTGAGACAGAATCATTATAGGTACAGAATAGCCCACATTGCAAAGTAACACAAACTGGGGGGGGGGTACTCTCCTGTCTCCTCACAAAACAGTGGAAAAGAACACCCCAGGTGACCAATTTAACGTGAGTTGTGTTTCAGTTAAAAAAGAAACCCACAACAATCAAAACGTTGTATAAACGAGTTTTGACTTCAAGCATGAAAGTATATAAATATATTTAACAATAAGACTGAGAATCTAGGCATGTTTAGGGTGGATTTTCATGCAACATCAGAACTAATCCAATGGAGGGCTTTGAAAATTTTCACTTCACTGCTATAAATTTACACAGACCTTGAGCAACAGATCCCTGAAGGAATGGTGTCGAGACTCAGATAAGGCTGTTCATACCCAGTGAGCATTTGGCCTGTAGAATATTTATGGCAGACTCTGTTCCATGACAGAGCTACTGGAATTAAAAAAAAATCCTCAATTCTTATAAATGAGAAGTGTGATATAGAGAATCGGAAGTCAGCTGTCTGACTTGTGGTTACCCTGTCACGTGCCTTTACTCACCAATCACATATCCAGTGTTTGCAGGCAGCGTGGCGGGCCCTGGGAAAAATGATGGCTTGTGTTTTGTCTTTTGGTTCATGTGAAGGGTTTTACATAAGCTCATGAAGCCATTGTGACTCCAGAGTCTTCTCTTTTGCAAAATATATGGGTGCTGGGGGAATGCCTATAATAACAGCACTCCAGATCTAGAGGAAGGGGTACTAGGAGCCCCAGGCTAGCATGAGCTAGGTAAGATCTGCTCTCAAGAAACAATGACAAAAAGAGGGTAGGGATTCTTTTAAAGTCTTAGGATATTCGTGAAATGAATGGTTTTATGGTTTCAGAGAATGCTTGAAAGTTGATGCAACATTTGAGTGTTCCCTTTGCTTAAGACACTGCCTTGAGTTCGAAGAGAGATGTGTGTCTCTGTTTCTCAAAGGAAGCAGGGAGGTAAGCTGCTGAGGCTCGGTGGTAGTGCCTTGGGTTAGCTACGATCACTTGCTCAGCTATTTCTCTTTAACCATTCCTAGCACAGAGCTTCCCATTAGGTTTGGGGTTGGGAAGACTTCTCCCAATGGTAGGGAAGGTTGGATTGTGTAGTCTTTAGGTTGGGAACATTGCTACCTTCAATCAATTGGGCTCTAAGGGTTGGGATAAGTAGAGAGTGGGTAGGCTACTCGCTGTATATTAAATCACAACTGCATTAGACCAGTTAAACAGACAAAGAAAATTTTATTCAGGATTATTCCTACAAGAGGAAGAGAAGGATCTTGACTCTGCTGCAGCACATTAGAGGACCCTCAAATATGGTTATGCTGATGGAAAACTTCAGATGACCTTAGGAGGGAGACTGGTTGATTGCTGTGACCAGTCTCTCTGTGACCATATGTGGCCATCTATGACAAGCACCTATACTTCCATAGAGCCTATATTATAGGATCTCCCAGTTTCATCACTAGGATGGCTCCCAGGTCCTTGAAAAATGCATTCCTGGGCTCAAGATTGGCATCTCAATATGATAATATACATAAGCGACCCCAAAAACTCTACCAAAGAACTCCTACAGCTGATAAACACCTTTAGTAATGTGGCAGGATACAAGATCAACTCCAAAAAATCAGTGGCCTTCCTATACACTAAGGATAAGGAAACAGAGAGGGAAATTAGAGAAGCATCACCTTTCACGATAGCCACAAATAGCATAAAATATCTTGGGGTAACTCTGACCAAGGATGTGAAAGATCTATTTGACAAGAACTTTAAGTCTTTGAAGAAAGAAATTGAAGAGGACACCAGAAAATGGAAGGATCTCCCTTGCTCCTGGATTGGGAGGATCAACATAGTAAAAATGGCAATTCTACCAAAAGCAATCTATAGATTCAATGCAATCCCCATCAAAATTCTTCACAGATCTGGAGAAGACAATAATCAACTTTATATGGAAAAACAAAAAACCCAGGATAGCCAAAACAATCTTATACAACAAAGGATTGTCTGGGGGCATTACCATCCCTGACTTCAAACTCTACTACAGAGCTACAGTATTGAAAACAGCTTGGTATTGGCATAAAAACAGAGAAGTCGACCAATGGAATCGAATAGAAGACCCTGACATTAACCCACAAACCTATGAACACCTGATTTTCGATAAAGGAGCTAAAAGTATACAATGGAAAGAAGAGAGCATCTTCAACAAATTGTGCTGGTAAAACTGGATGTCAACCTGTAGAAGAATGAAAATAGATCCATATCTATCACCGTGCACAAAACTCAAGTCCAAATGGATTAAAGACCTCAATATCAGTCCGAACACACTGAACCTGATAGAAGAGAAAGTGGGAAGTACTCTACAGCACATGGGCACAGGAGACCACTTCCTACGTATAACCCCAGCAGCACAGACATTAAGGACCTCATTGAATAAATGGGACCTCCTGAGACTGAGAAGCTTCTGTAAAGCAAAGGACACTGTCGCTAAGACACAAAGGCAACCCACTGACTGGGAGAAGATCTTCACCAACCCCGCAACTGACAAAGGTCTGATCTCCAAAATATATAAAGATCTCAAGAAACTAGTCCATAAAAGGCTAATCAACCCAATTATAAAATGGGGCATTGAGCTGAACAGAGAATTCTCAACAGAAGAACTTCAAATGGCCAAAAGACACTTAAGGTCATGCTCAACTTCCTTAGCGATCAGGGAAATGCAAATCAAGACAACTTTAAGATACCATCTTACACCTATCAGAATGGCTAAAATAAAAAACACCAATGATAGCCTTTGTTGGAGAGGTTGTGGAGAAAGGGGTACCCTCATCCATTGCTGGTGGGAATGCAAACTTGTGCAACCACTTTGGAAAGCAGTGTGGCGGTTTCTCAGGAATTTTGGAATCAACTTAGCCCTGGACCCAGCAATACCACTCTTGGGAATATACCCAAAAGAGGCCTTATCATACAACAAAAGTATATGCTCTACGATGTTCATAGCAGCATTGTTTGTGATAGCCAGAACCTGGAAACAACCTAGATGCCCTTCAATGGAAGAATGGATGAAGAAAATATGGAATATATACATATTAGAGTACTACTCAGCAGTAAAAAACAAGGGCTTCTTGAATTTTGCATGCAAATGGATGGAAATAGAAAACACTGTCCTGAGTGAGGTAAGCCAGACCCAAAAAGAGGAACATGGGATGTACTCACTCATATTTGGTTTCTAGCCATAAACCAAGGACATTGAGCCTATAATTAGTGATCCTAGAGAAGCTAAATAAAGAAAAACATATGGGCATCCTCCTGAACATTAACCTTCAGCAAGCGATGAAAGGAGACAGACAGAGACCCACATTGGAGCACCGGACTGAACTCTTAAGGTCCAAATCAGGAGCAGAAAGAGAGAGAGCACGAGCAAGGAACTCAGGACCGCAAGGGGTGCACCCACACACTGCGACAATGGGGATGTTCTACTGGGAACTCACCAAGGCCAGCTGGCCTGGGTCTGGAAAATCCTGGGATAAAACCGGACTCTTTGAACATAGCGGTCAATGAGGACTACTGAGAACTCAAGAATAATGGCAATGGGTTTCTGATCCTACTGCACGCACTGGCTTTGTGGGAGCCTAGGCAGTTTGGATGCTCAACTTACTAGACCTGGATGAAGGTGGGGGTTCCTTGGACTTCCCACAGGACAGGGAACCCTGATTGCTTTTCGGGCTGAGGAGGGGGGGGACTTAATTGGGGGAGGGGGAGGGAAATGGGAGGCGGTGGCGGGGAAGAGACAGAAATCTTTAATAAATAAATAAATAAAAAGATTGGCATCTCAGAGGGTAGGAAAGAGAATATGCAAGCATAAGGCTTTTAAGGTTCTAAGTAAAAGGACTAGTGTCTCAAAATCTGGAAGAAGTAATATCAAGTTTGAGTCAACCTATAGAACATAGATATACTTGGCTATATCTTTGACATGGAATCGGGTTATTTTTGCAGCAGTTTTGTTTATAGTATGAATATCTTAAAAAAAAACTTTATAGACAGGGCAAGCTTCAGGTCAAATAACTTTCTGAGATGCCCACAATTTTGGATCTGAGTTGTGAAGTTGTGTATGACCCAGGGCTATGGCCAGGGATGGGAGAGATGCAGGTTGACATCCACGACTGTGAAGTAGAATGGAGGACTTGCCCAGGATCAGGAGACAGGAAGTTTCAGGGTCTCAGGGCAATTCTCAGCCTCTCTCATTGTGCATGAAAAGCCTTACCCCGTGTGTCTGAGAGCAGCCCTGGGTCATTACTCCCCACTGAAGACGGAGCAGTTCAGGGTCCTGCATGACTCGAGTCTGTTTTCTTCCCCCTAGAGCTGACAGGTTCTACTTTTATTTTATTCTTTGTAAACCGGAAAATGAAAGGTCCCATTTGGGCTGCGGGAGATGCATCGTGTACCAAGGTGAGCCACACATAAATGTTTACTTAATGTTCCTTTGTCACGTTCAGAGCTGTCGAAAAGGGAAGAGGCCTGGCGGGTTATTGAGCCCATCTCCTTTCGTTTGCCTTTCTGGAGCATGCATTTTGGAATTTTGAGCAAACTAATTTTCTATGTCCCCAGGAGCTGATACTTGTCACAATTCCATTTCAGAGGAAATTTTCTAACACGGGAGACCTCATTGTCGAGATATTTCCTTGCATCCATTCTATCTCATTTTTCCTTGGCTAGCCAGGCTCGTCTGTGAGATTTGACCCCATCACAAGGCTAGGGCAGACAAGCAAAACCCAAAAGATAATTGGGTTATGTTAGGATTTTACTCTATGAGCTGTATTTCAAGGGCCATGATATAACACTTAATATGTTTCCAAATTCCTAAAATAAGAAGTTAAATTATATTTCTGACTGCATTTATTATTGTTTTATCTATTTAGTGTTCCCAAATTGGAATACCTTGAATAGTTTAATTGCGTTCATTTGTATGTTCTATTTCCAATGCTGAAAAAAACAAACCTCCAAACAATATAAAGCCATTTTAATTTAATTCATGTAAAGATAAAAGATACTTACTGCCATGGGATTTGTTGGTGCAGAAAGTTGATGATGGAAAAACATTCTTGGCTTTTTTTGTTTGTTTGTTTTGTTGTTTGTAGACCAAGCTGGTCTCTGACTCACTGAGATCCACCTGCCTCCCAAGTGCTGGGATTAAAGGTGTGCGCCACCAGCACCTGGCCACTCTAGGTTAATTTAATAGAAGACAAGGATCATATAATTTAATACATTACAGGATAATTTTTTTACTGAAAGCCTGAACAACAGAGTGAAAGCAATCACACGTCAATGCTGAAATGATAACTTAGCTTTTAAAACAAGTTTTAGTTTTAGTTTTTGGAAATCTAATTTGTGTCTGGAGAAGCAGGGATGGTTTTGTGATTAGTGTCCCCGGGTTCCTGGATGGGCCTGATGGGGCCTTGTTTTCTCGGAACTTCAGTGTGCAGAGGGGCACTCTTAGCACTCCTCTTGCGTCTCTACAGCCATGTGTCTGGTTGATTCCCACGGCAGCCGGCTCTTTAAGGCCTCTGCCTTCCCTGATTGCCAAGAACTGTGCATTGCTTATTTCTCGATCATTCTATCAGTGTCTAGCATACTAGCTGATGAATTATTTGCTCAATAAATTAAACCACTTGCTAAAGCCTCCCTTTCCTGGCTTGCTTTCTCTCATATGGACGCTTGCTAATTATGTTCCAGTCCCCATTTTTCTCTTCCTGCTGTCACCCTGCTTCCTCTGGCGGCCTGTGTGCCCCTAGAGAAGGTGCATTTACTCTTGGATTCTGTGGGTCTTCCTTGGCTTGGGTTAGCAGCACCTAGCATGACCTGGGTATAATGTTTGCTTAAGGAATGAAGGAGGGAATCCACCTGCTACCAATCCCAGGAAATCCCATGCATGATGATGCTTCTTTGAAAGGCAAGGGAAATCATGCTTGTTTTGTCCACGTAGGTCGTCAACAACATGTGGCACTGGTTGCCAGGACTCTTGCATTCACACAGGTATAGCCTTAGGTCGAGGTGAACCTTGGGACAGTAGGGACGCAGCCTTTGGGTTTCCAGGAGAACATTTCTGTGCTGCTAGTGTACGCTACTATTGGAATTTCCAGCAACAGAAATCAACACATTGCTTTGTTGCTTGAACTGATTTGTAATTTTTTCCCAACCAAAATCTGCACTATACATTTAGAGCGTTTGATTATATTGACATTTTGGCAGTCTGTTTTATTGATTTTTGTCCTTGCCTAATTCCTTATCCTCCTTAGTTTCATTTTTTTTTTTTAAAAAAAGAAGCCAAGTTTCTAGCCCATATTTGTTAGTGATTATCAATTTTTAGGACCTTACAGAACAGTGCTTCCCACCCCTTCCTTTTAAAATAAAATTAAACACTAGTAAGTCCAAATGGGGCCCCAGAGATCAGACAGTCACAGTTTGAGAGACAGATGTTTTATTTATGTCTTAGGGTCAACGTTAGCAATGTTAATTGGTAAGTCACCCGGCAGATGATCAAGTGCGGCCTTTGCCCCTCACTAATAGAAATGTTTTTCTAGACAGTTTCCCCTCTGTTTCCTTCAGTAGTTAGCTGTCTCCTCCTGCTTCACGTGGGAGGTTTTCGGTCGTTTTTGTTGCCTCTTATCTTCTGTCTACAGCATTACAGGAAGGGAGGAGCGTCAGGAAGGCTGTGGGCTACACCAGCCCCAGCTTGCTCCACACACAGCTCTAAATCCAAGTCAGTGGCAGAGTAACTATGCTTGCCTGGGTGGCAATCACAGCTGCTTTTATTGATGGACTTTAGTCTTTCTGTGCTTGTAATAACGAAAACTAAAACCTCATTTAAAAAGTCAAGCAGGCAGCTATGAATGAGTGTACAAATTTGTAAATCGTAGTCTGGTTAGTTGATTTTTTTTTTTAACCAGATGGGTATTCTGAAAATTTTTCTGTTTGTTAAGAGAATTTTATTTGTTTGTTTGCTTTTAAATTGCTTGAGTTTGTTTAACTTTCCCAATAAGTTTAACACGTTTCCTAAAAATTTAATGGAAGAAGATAATGTTTATGCTGCCGAGCTCCATTTTATGCTTACATTTTAGGTTTGTTATCTCCTCTTCAGCAATGCAGGCAAAGACCCAGGGGCAGCAATTTTGAGCTGTGCTCAAGTTTGGACATTGCTTCTTGTCGGGTGTCAGGCGTCATCCCTGCATCTTTGTCCCGCTCACCTAGGGGACACATGGAACCGTTTATACCTTCAGCTACCTTAAGATTGGGTGGCTTTGAGAAAATAAGACCAAGCAAAAGGAATCTCTCTGGGTAGAAACTTTACTTCCTGAGTTTGAGTGTCTATTTCACTCTTTTCTGTCCAGCATGCTGTGTGTGTGTGTGTGTGTGTGTGTGTGTGTGTGTGTGTGTGTGTGTGTGTCTGTCTGTCTGTCTGTCTGTCTGTCTGTCTGTCTGTCTGTCTTTATCTGTGACTGTGTAGGTGTGTGTGGCAGGGGAGCCCCTGCAATTGGGAGTGTTTATTGTATTAGGCCACTGAGATGTAGCCTGATTCCACAGAGCAGTCTGACCTTCCCTAGTGACCCAGAGGGAAGAAGCTTTGGAATTGACTTCTCCTCATCTTTCCCTTACCTGGTATAATTTCCCCTTTCTGTTTTACTTTCAGAGAACTCTTCTGGCTCTTGCTGTTATAGCTTGACTCTGAAATGCCAGCGGCAGGCTTGTGTGTTGAACGCTCAGCTCCTCAGGTTGTGGTGATATACTTGGAAGGTGGTAGAAACTTGGGGAGGTGAGGATTACCTTGGAAGGAAGTACATCACAGATGTACCTTTTATTTTGATTGCCTGTGTGGCCATCATTACTGTTCAGCATGCGTGGGCATTCTCTCCAGCCACTTTGTGACACTCAGGGATTAAACTCAGGTAATCAGACCTATATGCCAGAGCCTCTGCTGAGCTGTCTTGCCCACTGTGAGGGTATCTCTTGGTGGAGGTTGCTCATTTGTTCCCGGGTGCCCCAACTCAAAAGAACCACACAGAAAGTGAATTAATTAAATCACTGTTTGGCCTATTAGCTCTAGATTATTATTGGCTAGCTCTTACATCTTAAATTAACCCATTTTTATTAATCTGTGTATCACCACATGGCTATGGCTTACTGGCAAGGTTCTGGCATGTCTGTGTGCTGCAGAGGTTACACAGCACCTCACTGACTCTGCCTACTCTCTATAGGTATCTTTTCCAGACTGGGCATATTCTATGAAACCATTGGCTAAAAACAGCTTCTTTATTTAGTAACCAATAAAAGTGGCAGAAGGACTTCTCTCACCATTTCCCCTTTCTGTTCAAATAAAAAGGAAGATTTTAAATTTAACATAGTAAAATTACATATAACAAAACAGTTATCAAGTAAGAATTATAGTTACAATATTTATATCTACTTTATCTTTTATCATAACTAAGGAAAACTATGCGTATTCTTCAACTCCATCAAAGACTCCAGAAGGATATAATATTACCTAAGTAAACAGAAAGTGTATTAAGCAACTTTCACAACTCTAAAATTGACAGAGACATCTTGCTGCCTGGAAAGTCACCCAAATTCCTCTGCACCACGAGGGCATATATCTTCAGCCTACAGGCCCATAGTTCCTGACAAACTTCTCAATGAAGCAGGAAATTTGAATATCTTATACCTTGTATTGGTGAAGTTCATCAGTTGCTTTCTTCTGTGTCCTGCAAAATGTTGGCAGTCTCTTTCATGAAGAAGGAACCACGAAGGACTGTCTTAGCTTTAGGCAAGTTCAGCACTCATTATCCTATGCCCGTCTTTGCTCCTTCCTATGTGATATGAAGCAAATATGCTCCTACTCCCACAGTCAGGATGTTTTCTCCAAGCACATGGGACAAGCAATGATGGAAGGAACTCTGGAACTGTGAGCCAAGAAGAATAGTTTCTCCTTCAAGTTTTTCTCTTAGGCATTTTAGTTACAGCTACCCCAAAGTAACTAGCATAATTGCTTTTAAAAGAAGGATTAATGAAAGGCCACCTGTGTAGAGGTTTGGCCTTAATGTTCAGGGAGCTCCAGGATTTGATGGATTTTAAAGTGTCCTCTCTATGGGTTTTCTCGTGCTTGGCTTTGCTCATAAAAATAGAATGTAGAAAAGGCTTAATTAATTGAAGGTTTCGATAAATTCTGCTTTTCCCTAATGGCATATGCAAGCTGTGCATCTAAATTGATGGGTCTGGAGGTTGAATGTGGTTTATGAAACGAGGCTCATTGGTTGATAATATGTGTTAGAAAATATAGCAGCTGCACATATTATATATGTTATGGTGCCACCAACCAGCAGCTTGTCATTCACACTGTTTTATGATTTAAGGCTTCTGTCCATGTTGGCACTGCCTCTGATTTAGGCTGACATTCAGCATTAGATAGAATTTGGGTTGAACACCGTTATCTGAGGCTCTGTGGAGATGCCATGAAGATCAACATGTGGGGCAATCATTGTATAAAACACTCCCTGAAAGGAAATTATAGCAGACTCGGAGTTAACTCATCCTTGGGAAAAGAAAGCTGTATTTATTGTTTATTTTGTATGTGCATTTATGTGTGTGCATGTGGGAGCATGTGGGCATGGGTGTGCTTGAGAGTGTGGCTGGCTGAGGTCAATTTAGGATGTCATTCCTTAGAAGACACCCGCATTGTTTATAGGGACAAGGTCTCTCATGGCCTGGAGCTCACCACGTAGGCTGGACCGGCTGGCCAATCAGCACTGCCTGTCTCTGCCTCCCCAGCTCTGGGATTACAGATGTGGCCATTAGACACAGCTAATTACATGGCTATGGTAGATTGAAACAGCTTGCCAATGGAGCCATCTCCCTGGCCTAGAAAAATAAAATAAAATAAAATAAAAACCATTTGAGAGCTTTTAGTTCTCAGCATAAATTTCTCCAAAACAGAATTCATTTATTTGTTAACTGTTTGCTTAAAAATATACAAACTCAAAAAAAAAAAAAAGAAGAAGAAGCCAGTCAGTGGTGCTGCACTTTAATCCCAGCACTCGGGAGGCAGAGGCAGGTGGATTTCTGTGAGTTCGAGGACAGCCTGGTCTACAAGAGCTAGTTCCAGGACAGGCTCCAAAGTTATAGAGAAACCCTGTCTCGAAAAACAAAAAAACAAAAAACAAAACAAAAACTCAAAAAACAAAAACAAACTCTTTTCCTAATTCAGGTGACTGACTATCCTGAGGAAGAGGAATGAGTACAGGAATTAAACAAAAGAAAGACAATTGTCAAATCACTTACAGAGTAACACGTCAATCAATTAAAAACTCCTGATGGAGAAACACTTACTTTTTATATGAGGGACTTAAAAATAGCCCCCTTTGCTTTGAAAGATACACAATGTTTATTGGTTTAGTAAGTAGATCCGGTTTTGTTCAGGATATGGACGATCTTGCATGGCTTTGGATGCTCTAACTCTGAACACATCTATAGAGTAGGGGATTTAAAGGCACAAGATTCCCAGTTGCTGAGTATTCCAGGTGTGTTAGGTTTGAGAGGCTAAATTCCTGCCTTGTGCGGGCAGCAAATTCACTGGTGTGGAACAAAATTGACTGTAGACATAAGTCACAAAACAATCCCACACCAGTTTGGAATTATGATTAATAAAAGGGTTATTTATCTAAGGGAAAAACTTACAGATCACTGTCCTAGACAACAGCCCTCTGCGCGACCAGAAACAGAATCTAGTAGCTGGAAGCAGAGCTGGAAACAAGAGAAAGAGAGAGAGAGAGAGAGAGAGAGAGAGAGAGAGAGAGAGAGAGAGAGAGAGAGAGAGAGAGAGAGAGGCTACCACTGCTTTTTAAAGCAAAAGAGACCATGCCCAAATATGCTGGTATCATAAAGGCTATTAGCTGAAGGAAGGAGCTCTCACAGCAACTGGCAACTGAGGAATCATCCAGTCCAGATTTTAGTTAACTAAAATTTTATACTGCTTCTGTCATACAGACACAAATATCATTTTCTGTTTTCTTCACTCCTAGATCCAAACTGGTCAAACTGACCCCTATGTGGAGCTTGGGTTGCAGAGCAGTTGGATGGGGGTTAATGGAACAATGACCTAGAGCAAACATCTTATGTTTCCAAGCACATAAGGTCTACCCTATCTGATCTCAACCTGTGGGTCACAGCCCTCTGGGGGTCACATATCTGATCTCCTGCATATCAGACATTTATGTTATAATTTACAACTGTAACAAAATTATGGTTGTGAGGTAGGAACAAAAGTAATTTTATGGTTGGAGGTCACCACAACACGAGGAGCTGTATTAAAGGGTCTCAGCATTAGGGAGGTTGAGAACCAGGGGAAACCCACAGATGTAGAAGCATTGACCAAGTTCCTATAGCACTGGCTCAAGCAATTGGGTGGAAAGGAGTGAGACCCTGATGCATTTCAGAGGAGTGGTCATATCATGTCTCATGCTTTGGCTTCCAGAGAAAAACTTCACTAATACTATGTAGTATCAGATTTCCAAAAAAAAAAATTATGTCTTAATGTGTTAATACAAGCATATCCTGACTTACAGCTATCATTATAATGGCTGCTAAGCCTTATATTTTAAATGTCTGCCAAAGAATTATCTGGTGGTCATATTCCCTTATTGAACTTGCGTAGAGTAGATCCGCCCACTTTCAATTAGTCGGTTCTGTGTCACTGTGGGTATTGTCTCAGCGTCCAGATCACACACATTACTGGCACAGTTCTTGAGTAGGTCTGGTCCTGACAGGATTCATGTAGGCCCTCATGGCATTTAATCTAGTAGTGGGGGAAATGTCATCTTATTAAAGTTATTCTGTTGACAAGCAACTTTCCCTGAAGTCAGTCATAGGAGTAAAGAAATCCCTAATTTTCTTCAATGCAAGATGGTTTTGAAGAAGGCATATAGACTAATTGAAAGAGCTCTCAACACCCGATCACAATTCTTATTATGACAGAAAACCATCAACGGAACAACTTTTTGCCGGCATCCCTCTGCCAATCTCCACACAGAGGGAACTACTTAGAATAGATGCTGTGCTTTATACGTTTCTCAACCTTGAGTCTCTGCTACAGGCACAAATACTAACAGAGACCACAAAGGACACTATAGTTGATAGAGTTCAAGAAGTGAATTTGGAAGGTTTGGGAAAGGAAGAGGCAGGAAATGGCAAAACAGAAGATCGGAGCTTATTTCAGACAGAACCGTGGAGAGCTGCCGTGTGGCTTCTGCCGGTTGTTGGGAATCGCCCACCCCTATCCTGGTTGGTGCAGGAGGCTTAGATATGTGATGTGGAGAAACGGGGTGCTCCAGGGAGAATGCGCTCAGCACCCATTCATGACTCTGTCCTACTCTGATCAGCATTAAGCACTTGTAAGTTATTCCACTACCAGCTAGAACGTAGTTCATTAGAGGAGGTGAAGTCATGTACCTCAGTGTCTTAGTGATTCGGGTCTTCATAGTCTGATAGGACCCAAGGGACCCTGGAGTTAAGAGGAAAGAATTTCAAGGTTTCCATTGAGAAGAGACTGCTGTCATTGGAATAGGTAGAAGCAAGAACAGAAGAAAATCAAAACAAGGTTCTTGGAAGTTGCCTAATTGTCCAAGGTTAATGCAGGGCCAGAGTACTCTTCCAAATTTCCTAGAAATCAATGAACTCACCCCCATCTCCCCTGTTGGCTTGAGAGAAGAGCCTCAGGATGTCTGCACAGTGGTAGGACTAACATAGAAACTTCCCATGTTGATGCGAGAAGGAGACTGAGGTCTTTGTCCTTCAGAAAAGACAAAGCAAGATTGGATTAAGTTCCACGGTAATTAAAATCAATTTATATTAATATGCTAAGCATACGATGTGTAGTTTGGTTATTTTGTTTCTTTAAACTTTCCTACAAACATTATCCTCTGTGACAGTAGAGATAATTAGTTTCTATCAATATAGATTTATCCTTAGATGATGAATTACACTGGAATCATTACTAACAGAAGTGTCTTCTCGTTGATCCCAATGCCCGCAAATGGCCTCACCCCTTGTTCTGACTGAAGAGATTCTACATGGTCACATGGTGCAAGGTTTAGTGAAGACTCACAGGCCAGAGTGGAGATGACAGGGCAAGGAGACACCGACATGCACCGGGTTACGGGGAACTTTCGATTTTTGAGTGGATGGAGAGAATGAATGGAGGATGCAGATCTTTCTAGTTCAAATGTAGAGCAGAATGTAATTTTGAAACCTCTCAGAGATGAGGAAAGTTCCCTCTTAGCTCCCTAGCTTCAAGACAATCTAGAATTTTTTTTTACAAAGGTCTTGCTTCATGACCACTCTTCATGAAGTTCTCATGATATTGTTATCATTATTATTTCAAGTGTGGAGTTCGGATGGATGAAAGGCTCTGGAGGCTGGAAGTGCTCTTGGGGCAGAATGTGTGGGGGCAGTCAGTTCTCACATCCCAGCCCTACCTCCAGGCAGACAGGACATCCATCCCTCTCCCAGGCTAAATTCATAGAATACTCTGGTTGACATCCAGGAAGGCTTCATGCAGCTATCTAGGACAATATAGTTCCAGAAACTTGGAAGCTGCCTTTCCCAAGTTTGAGAAATGAGGAAGCACTCATTTCCCTGGCCGAGGACTGGGATAGAGCCTCCCTACTGCCCCGTTGCTTGGCTCTTTCGTTCTCAATGGGCCTCCTGTTTCCCAGCAAGCTCCCTATCATTCAAGTTCCTCTGCCTTTCCTCACACAAGAGCATTGTGTCCTTGGTTCCTGTGTGCGTCTTGTAAATTCTATTTCCTTAGACTCCTTATAGATGAGTTCGTTTGGTTATGCCTTTGTTGTTATTGAAATTCCGCTCCTTTGTTCTTCTGCAAGGATGGGGAGGGTCTCAGCCTGCATCAAGATGGGTAAGAAGTAGTTGCTTCTTTCACTTCAGGGAACTCTTCAACTGGGATAGAGCAAGTTCTTCATCTACTTAAAGCAGAATACATGGCAGAGTGAATTAATCTTACGGATTCTTTTTTTTTTTTTTTTAGTTTTTCGAGGCAGGTTTTCTCTGTGGCTTTGGAGCTTGTCCTGGAACTAGCTCTGTATACCAGGCTGGCTTTGAACTCACAGAGATCCGCCTGCCTCTGCCTCCCGAGTGCTGGGATTAAAGGCGTGTACCACCATTGCCCGGCTCTAATCTTATGGATTCTATATTCACACTTTGACTTTGCTCACTCACGCAACATAATAAACTGACTTTATTAAGAAAAGATGGATTTCCTTCCTCCTGGCAAAATTTTTATTAGAAAGAACCCTATGGGATTTATAGAAAATGACCCTTTGGGATTCATCCATGGTGATAGTGTAGCATGCTCCAATACCTTCTCCGAGATATTCAAGTTTCTCCTTTATTGTAAGTGCTGGAAATCACCTCTATCTTCTGGGATGGGGATTTTTATTCTCTCTCACTGCCAATGAAACATCCACATCCTCAAGTCATGGGAGCGACAAGGTCTTTCCTATGTGCTCACACACATCTTGCTGGAGCAGCAGGGCAGGCTTTAGAGCACTCTCCCTCTGCTAGCAAAGGGAAATTATGACAGAAACAATGACACAGGTTATTGAGACCACAGGAAGAAATAAGCTTCAATTTCTTAATTTGTCCTTTCTTTGTGGCTGGATATATAGCATGATGAGGTGGAGATTAGATTAAAGTTATAAACTGGGCAATTAATTTTTTTACAATAAGGTCAATATTATGAATATATATTCCTGAAAAATATTAGAAAAAAAAAGACCAAGAAGAATGTGAACATGCTTCTGACTGGATCTTTAATAACCAAGAACAGTGTTGCTGCCTCCTTCCACCTCTGTTTCTCATGCATGTTTCATTTCAAAGCTGACACCTTGTTCAGATCCGTTCCACAGGATACAAGGAGCAAGAGCATGTACATGCATGCGCGTGCGCCTGAGCGCACACACACACACACACACACTCCATACCACTACCACTATAATAAGGCTGTGGATCAGTGAGATACATTTCTCTCTGTATCTGAACTGTCATTTTTTCCCTCTGAATTCTCATTTTACACATTTCATCTAGTTTATATAATCCAAAGGGAAATAAGTTATATAAAAACAAATGCCAAAATGACTGTGCTCTGAATTCACCAACGTAGGCAGAGTTATTTCTGATGACACATGCAGCCAACGTCCAGCCACGGGGACGAAATTGACTTTAATTTCTGTGTGATGAATGAATCTTAAGCTGAGCTATGAAGTCAATTTAGTTAAGATCCATTGCCCTAGTTAAATTTCCAGAGAGGAAAACTTAAGCATGCAGGTCACTCATGAGGATTTATATTAGTGGGTAGGAGTTTACTTCTTCTTGCTTATATAGGTGGAAGAAGCATCAGTTATACCTGATTTATGAAATCAGTGGGCTGGTTACTGGTGGTGGTTTCTTTCTTTCTTAAAAACAAAACAAAACAAAACAAAAAAACTGCAGAGAAGGTTTGTGATGAAAACCGAAACCTTTTGAGAAGAGGTATTGGATATGTCTCTATGAATAAGAATAGAATAAAGGAGGATTTCTTCCTAAGCCTGTGTGACCAAAGATAACGCAGCTCGTTCTCATAATAGGATTTCCTTTGTTGTTGTTCTGTAAGAGCAACAGAAACAGTTTGGAAGGACCAAGCTGTAGATATATTTAGCACCTCAAGCAAGTTGATATCATGCGTGTCGTTGAAGTAGTTTAATTTGGGTTCTTGTTAAAAAAATGGCGTTAAAAGATTTTCATTTAGACCTGCCTGTTGTTCACGGACTGGCTAATTTCTACAGTGCGTGGTGATTTCTGAGCACACAAGCACGTGCAGGGAGGGTGAAGAATAGATTGGCCTTGTACGAATCATTACAAGGAAGACACGGCAGGGGCTGTGGTGGAGACAGGGGAGGCATCTGTGGGGCTTCGGAAGTGTTGAGGAAGTAGGGCATTTGGAGGAAGGTGGAGGGTTTGAATACTGGCCTTGTTTCACATTAATCTTGAGAGTTCTGGGTCTGTTTTCCTCTCTGTAAAACTGAATATTGCAAAGCCTGTATTTATGAGTTGGCAAGATTGCTGGAGTTGCTTAGTGAGCATAAAATGGTTCTTGGCACATGGGCGCTGCTCGGTAATCAGAGGTGATCCACCATTGCCACAGTCATCAGCATCGCCTAGGGGATGGCAATAAAGCAGACTTTGGTGCCTAGTTGAGGTTTCAGCATGCGAACGCTAGGTTTTTCCTGACTGAGAGATCGGGTTAAAAAACAGTTGGAGCAGAAATGTGGAGAGAACATATGGACTGCAAACAGCTCAGATGGAAGCTTTGGGTTCAGGATAAGGCTCGTTTAGCTTTGGTTTTGATCCGATATGTTTTGACATATAGCTGTCTATTTTACATCAGAGCAGTATACCATCCTTAGTGTTCTGCTTCCAACTACACTGCTTCCATTCATTTTCACAAAGCCTGTCATTCATGAATGACTCTGTTATTCTTTTGTTTGAATTGTCTTTTGCCCCCAAATTAGTGTTATTCCACTGAGCTATTCACAATCTACTAAATCTTCTATAGCACTTCATAATCTTAGGAAAATTAATAATGTGTGTATTCAGTTCTTACAGCACTATAGTTGTCTCTGTTCTCTGACTCTGTGTTTATTCAACACCATCAACATGCCAGATCCATTGCTAGGCATCAGGGAATCCCAGTAGTCAAGTCCAGGCATCAGGGGATCCCAGTGGTCAAGGCCCCTAGCCATCAGGGAATCCCAGTGGTCAAGTCCTCTGGCATCAGGGAAGGTCAGTGGTCAAGTCCCCTAGGCATCAGGGAAGGCCAGTGGTCAAGTCCCCTAGGCATCAGGGAAGGCCAGTGGCCTTCCAGTCTGATGAGGGTGAAAACCAAGAGAGCGGGTAAGTATCACCAGTGTTATGCAGGTGGCGAGGGGAATAGTCTGAGTATTTTGGGAGTTGCATTATGCTCAGCCAAGAGTGGCCGCTTCCAGGGAGTTTGATCAACTTTAGTGATAAACAGGAGTCAAGGGCACCAACACAGGCGAAGCTCTGCCACAGAGGGAAGCTGGAGAAGGGGTGAACGCACAGTGAGAAATGCTGCTTCTCTGGCTCAGTGGGAATAAAAGAAAACTGTGTAATTTTACTCCTTAGACTCTTGCAGGGACATAACCCAAGTGAATTCATAGCTTGCATAAAGCTAGCCCTGGAAGGAGTAATGAATAAGTGAACACAGTATTCATTTTTAAACATTACTTAAATGTTTAAAAACATTATTTGGTGGCCCATTATCTACTAAACACAATTCTTATGAAAAAAGAGAATTAAAGTTACCTTCTAGATTTAGATTTTGATATCCTTGGGATATCTTTGTGAGCTGTTAGAAAAAGAGATAAAGGAACAAGAGGGAATACTGGAGATAGGAGAGGTGATATTTTACTTTAAGGAACTAAGAAATTAGATAAAAATTCAGTGCCAAACTTACACAAACAGAACAAAAGAATATTTTGTATTTTATGACTCTATGCCTTTTTAATATGAGTATATGAATACACATCACATATATAGGCATATATTTATTTATAAAACAGTAGATTTCTATATGGTCTTTTCAAACCTCTTTAATGTTAATCATCCTTTTACCACCTCTTCTTACGTCCTACCCTCCCAACCCTCTCCCCACCTCCCTCCCCATTATTCCCCATTTCCCCATTATATCTCCCTTTTTTTTTAACTTCTTAAGATTTTTTTTTAACCCTGTACAGGGGTTACTGTTCCTTCTAGTAGCCACAGGTTGCTAAATAAAAAGCCCAGTGCCAAGTGTGGATACCTCCCCTTGCATTGTTGGTCAGGGTGTTCTGGAGATCCCTGCCCCCGACCAAACAATGCAGCCTATGCCATTGTTTCAGTTGTCCACCAGAACTTGATGGTAAGATTCCATTGCTGATGGCGCAATACACTTTGGTCACAGCATGGAGAAATTAAGTTGGTACTAAAGGAAGTTTCCTTACTGCTGGCTAGCTTCCGTAGTCCTGGAAGGTGCCTATGTAGGCTGCCATGGGAAAAAAAGAGCCATTATTAACAGTAGTACCCAGATCTGTGTGAGGTACAATAATGACTGGCATGGCAAGATACACCAATGTAATAGTGCCATGCATGTACAGGGGTAACCAGCTGTTTTCTGATTGGATATAAGGCCCACTCCTGAGGCACAAACACTTGTTGTTCTTCAAATCTGGCCCCAAACCTATGGTTAGGATGCTCTCGAACTCCATGGGCCAACCTTGTACTATTATTTTGCTAAATGGACAAGCTATCAATTTGTCCTTTACATTTGTATCTCTGTGCTCGTAGATTAGTGCAGCGGATGGTGGTTAATACTGGAGCTGGAAACTCACAGTTCCTCAAAGCGCAGCAAATTAAGTGTCACAAATATCTGTATTATCCCCTTTTCCAGCCCTCAAGGCTTGGGACCAAGGGTCAGAAAGACCGTAAATACCAGAGGTCAGGGAGGACTGGAACAAGACTTCCAGACAGGGCAGGACCACTGCACCCATGAACTCATTTGCTTAGCTAAGAGCTGCCCAAGATCAAGACACTCGCCAGTCTATCAAGGAGGGGGTGGGACTCGTGAACCCTTCCCTCTAACTGAGGACACATTGACCATGATGGCTTCTGGGGGAGCGAGTTTAAGGCTTTGTCCCTTGTAGCTGATCACACTCCAGTAAATGGCCTCACACCAATGAGTATATGGATAGCACAAAAAAAGACTGGGTGGATTACTAAACAAAACAAAAAATCGGAACTAAACAAAAGTGGCCATGACATTAGGAGAGGGTGGGGAGATGAGACGGTCTGGGAGGGGTTAGGGAAGGATTGAGGAGAGACTATGACCAAAATACATTGTATGAATTCTCAAAGAATTAATAAAATATGTTATTAAAATATACATTTGAAAAGGAATATATGGTCTTGTGACTAAAGGCTAATGTTCAGGAGGTAGAGCTGTCTTATACATATAAGATTAATCATTTGATGCAATTGTCTTTACCTAGCAGTTAAATGAGTACTGTAAGACAAGAACTATTTCTTTCTTTCTTCATTGGTTTTGAGACAATATCTTGCTGTGAAGCCCAGGCTGGCTTGAACTTGGAGCCTTCTGTCTTGGCCTCTGGAGTGATGGGATGGTAAACATCCACCGCTTTTTCCAGCTTACACCAAATATCTTAAAATTTAATTTAATTTTGCAGTATTAGCTGCCTTTCCCTCCTCTACACCTAGAAAAAAGTCAAATGCAGGAGAGGTGTTTGTAGGAGCATCTGTGGGATAACAGACATCAGAAATTTTGAAGAATTCTGCAACAAAGGGACATCGAATACATATCTGACATCAGCTGCATCACTCATACCCTCAAGGACAGCCAACCATGAGAAGTTTTCATTATTCCCCCAAGAGCCATTGGTATTATAATCTAAAATACCTCAAATCAAAGCAAATTGGAAAACCAGAGTATTATAGCTCTCATCTTCAAGTAACATGGAGGCTAGAGATGTTTCTGAAACCTGAGTGACATCATGACATGACTCGGGGGATCTTGGAAGTCTTACTTCGTTTCTCCCTGAGCCAGGCACACTGGGAGTGACAGGATGAGTGTAGGCCTGAAAAGTAGATGAGAAATGAACACAGGCCTACAGCTTCATCTCAAGACAACAGCTTTTAGTGCACTATCCTCCAGTGGGGAGGATTATCACTTCAATTTACACCCCAGTATTTTCTGATACTTTTAAAATAATCTTTGCAAAATGTGCGTGCCTTCTGGTTGCTTTCAATAAGACAAATATTTCCACACTAGTGAAATCTTAATATCACTAATTTGTGTGTTTGAATGACCTTTTTTTTTAAGGGCCACAGGGGAAGAATGGAGAGGGGAAATGTTGGGCCTATTCAAGTTAAAGAACTCATCATGTATTTGCCGTGGAATAATAGGTTGTTGCAAATATCAGAAAGAATTTGAGTGAGGCTGTGGACCAATCCTCCTGATTTACATATGGACAGTTAGATACCGAGAGGAAGTAAGTACATAGACAGAAAGACAAGTCAGGGTCTGGACAATTCTGAGATGCCTGGTCGCTCAGAGGCAGAGGTAAAAGCATGGGAGGGTTTGGTGTGAAGTAGGCTGAGGATTTCAAAGGAAGTAGTGTTCTCTTTCTGTGTAACAAATTAACCATAAGCCTGGAGGCTTAAAACAACACACATTTGTTATCTACAATTTCCGAGGCTAGCAGAGCAGAGGCTTGTCTTGTGGGCGTGGCTGCCAGTCCTGTTTAACAGGGTTGCCTAGGTTACCTCTTAGATGAGATTTCTGCAGTTTCTTTCGTGCTCAGAGATTTGGACCCCGGCCACAGTCAGCCTCTATGGTCTTTTACGGTGCTGATCCACACTGCTGAAGAAAATCTTCCAATCTCTAGATGGTGTCTGCACACCCTTCTGGACTCCACCCTCGACACACCTACGTCTACTGCCATACTAGCAGGGAAATCAAAGGGGGTCATGTGTGACACACGTGGGCTCTGCAGCTGGCCCTTACAAAGTCTCTTCAGTTTGGGTTCATCTCTTCCCATCTCAGAGGTTGGTGTGTCTCTTTTCCAGTACGTAGTGTTACCATTCCCTTCGCTCAAGTGTAATCTTGTAAGGGGGTGGACTAGAAGTTCCGCACGTGCAGCGCAGTCTCTAAACTTCAGTATTTCACCTGCAGATCACAGCCCAAACCTTCCAGCTTTCTCACAGGCCTTGCAGCCAGCGCCTGAACTGCTGAATTCCAAGTTCAGCTTTAGCAAGAAGTCACCTGGATGAAGTCACCCAACGAATGGCATCCAGGGGGTGATTTTCGTAGAATTCTAAGAGCCGTGTTCAGCACTATATGGCTGTGTAAACTGTATATTCCAGATAGCACAGCCTACTGTATAGAGAACAGGAATGGTAATTACTGCAAGGAGATGCGAAGCCATGAAGCAAGCCACCGATGCACGGCTCTTTTCTGAGAGCTTCAGAAACTCTCTTTTGTGGGCATGCAAACCTTCTGCATTCTCTGTCAAAAGCCAAGCCTTAGACATGTTCAATGAATCAAGCAGAGAACCATCCACAAGTCTGGCAGACCTTAGAACTCGTGTCTGCCTTGTGGTCAGGTGGCATTTCTGAAGGTCCAGAGACATATAAATGATTTCAGTCCAGCATTTTGCCTTACTTGAATTAGTCGGCTATTCATAATGGGAAGAAGTTCAACTGTAATTGAGTGAGGCAGCTATTGGTTATGAAAACAATCTCTGAAATTAGGCCCTTGGTTAGTTTACATACTAACTTAGGCGGCAGTTTACTATAGATGGAATGAGGGTTGAATCTGGAGGCCTCTTTGGGTCAAATTATGTTTGGTTTAATATTCTTTAATCTTTATCTGTTTGAAAGTGGAGTGCAAATGAATTGTAAGTGGAATGGGATTATAGAGATACAGTGCTGGGATATGAGAGGCCTACTTCCAGGGAAGGTCCAGGTGCACTGAGGAGGCAGGATTCTCTTAACTTTGGTTCCTGGACCAGAAGTGCCAGCATTAGGTAGGGAATTGGAAACTGCTGCCTTTGCTTCTCAGAGGAGGCCTCCTGAATCAGATCCTCTCGGGGAGCAATCCCATCAATGTGTGATTTCGCAGATTCCCTGGGAGATTCCGATCTGTTCTCAATCATTGGCTTTAGAGGAGCTGGGTAGCCCTGCCCAGGACTAAATTCATTTCGTATTAGGGAAGTTCAAATATCAGCTTATAATAATCATCTTAGAAAACAAGGGAGTAGAAGGCACCTAGCTTCTTGGGGACTAGAACTCAGCAGCATGAAGCAGACGGGGCTCATAAGAATGGTATCTTTGTAGGCTTAGATCTGTTCTCTTTGCAAACTGGATTCTGGGAGTCTCTGATAATGTGGAAGAATTTGGTTTCTAGTCACTCTGAGTTCACAACTCTGGCTCCTGTCACATGGAAGCTGGTTCTTTTCTGTATTTGTCATGACTCACCAGATGAGTGTTTGAAAATGTTATACGGCTTGTGAACAGGGACTTGAAGGATATCTAGTCATGGTAAAATTTAAGAGTAATGTACAGAAGAGGCAGAATGTTATTTTGAATGATAGAATCATAATATTTAAAAAGGCTAAGAATTTTAAAAGTCAGAAATGATAGACCAAATGTAAAAAGCTTACATTTGGGTGCTGGGGAGATGGCTTAGTGGGTTAAGTGTTTGCCTAACCAGGATCTGAGTTAGGATCTCTAGAAGACACTTAAACAGTGGTGTGTGCCTGTAATCACAGCACTCTCATGTGACAGATACGGGGCAGAGAAAGCAGGGTCCCCAGGAGCCCCTGGGCCAGCTAGCCTGGCATACACAATGATGAGCAATATCAATTAGAAGAAAAAGGTCCTGGGTATTTTAGTTGGACATACAAGTAATATGAATGAATCCTATGGTTTAATTATAACTTATATGTGTATAGTTTTTATTCATTTGTTAACTTATACAATGATTATTTATTGAGTCTACCACGAACGAGACACTCTACAGAACAATAGAAGGTTGAGTAAGTCAGGGATTTAAAGGAAAGAGCAATGGACAGTTGTACAAGATTCCTTTTAATTATGGTGTTGGCGCTGATGACTATTATTCAAAGATCCATGTGCTAAATGTTTGAAGCTTAGACTAATGCTATCAGGAGGTGTTGTGGATCTCTGTGAAGTAGAGGATTATGGGAGGTCCTTAGATCTCTGGGGGGCAAGCCATTGAATGAGATTGTGGACCACTAGCCTTCTTTCTCTTTGCTTTCTGGTTCATGAACAACACACTACACATTCCCACCAGAGCTCTGGGTCAAAGCAAACATATTCCCTTTGCATGTTATCTCAACAATTTTGTTACAGCAACATCAGGCTGACAAATACAGAGTCGATAAGGATAAGGAAAACCATAGAGAGCATACTAGTCTTTATGTCTTTTGCTAATCCCACCTCTGTGATATGGCTTGGCCGAGGGTGAAAGATGCTTTGGGAAACTCAGAAGACAAATCAAACTTCCATGCAGTGGTTCTTAAAGTTCAGCACATACACGAGGTGCACATGGGGGACTTGCTAAAACCCAGTGTGTCAGGGTCTAAGTACCAGAGTTCTTGGTTCAGTTGATTTCAACAATCTGAAATTGGTTTCAAGAATTTGCATTTCTAGCAAGCTTCCCCAGGTGATGCTGATGCAATTAATTTGGGAGGCTGCATTTGATAATCATCAATTTAGTGTGACGACAGGCTTTGAGAAGGCCAGGACCAGAGGATGTTTTGCTTAGAGAATGCTTTAATGAGACATGATAATTGACTTGAAGTGTCTGCAGGAGTGATGTATGTAAATGTAGATTAAATTTACTCTTTGTGTTCTCTGAAGTAGAGCATGACTTATTTGACATGGGCAGAGGCAGAGTGTGGTTAAGCCTAAATAATATTCATTCCTCAGACAGACTTAAGACGTGATGGACAGTTCAGCAGGATCAAGATTTTCCCCAGGGGTTTGAAGACTAGAAGCCTGATGGTGACCTATTGGAGCATTGCATAAACAGAAGACAGCCAACCACCACAGAGACTAAGGGAGTAGGGCAAAGGCAGGGAGAAAGCACTTCCGGGTCATCAATGTTGCTCTGTTTCTAGTCTTTCCTGAAGCGTGATGCTTGGTCTTTGAACTTTGCAGAGTTGCCTCTGTCACCCCTGTATAAAGTTTGTGTATGGTTAAGCTGGCTTTTTTGCTTTCACGTTCTAATCACCGGCCTTAATGGACAAAAGTCAAGCAACATTGAAGCGCTGCAGTTGGAGTGAGCAGCATGGAGGGCATCCATCCCTTGTAGTTTCTGGAATCATCTCAGGCATCCCTTGTAGCTGCTGGAATCATCTCAGGCATCCCTTGTAGTTTCTGGAACCATCTCAGGCATCCCTTGTAGCTGCTGGAATCATCTTGGGCATCCCTTGTAGTTTCTGGAACCATCTCAGGCATCCCTTGTAGTTGCTGGAATAATCTTGGGTTATATTTTGGGCAGATGCTGGATTAGGGTGAATTGAGGAGGGGGAACCAAGAAGTAGAGGAATCCAGGATGGTTTAGAAGTATGACTCAAAGAGATGCAGGAATGACAGAAAGAGAGGGCTGGGGTGGGGCTGGAGGGATGACAAAAGCACATTGGGGCTAAAATCAAACAGGGTGGGACTAAAGCTCAAAGGAAGGAGTTGGTATTTAAAATCCTGGAGAAGCCTGAGGGGCCAAAGGAAGAGCAGCTCAGCCTTAAATGGAGCAGTGTGAAGGGTTGGGGTAAATGTGGAAATTCACACAAGTCTGGAATGGGAAGTATCTGAGAGAAAACCGATTGTCCTGGCTTGTGGAGGGTTGGGCAGGAAGCTTGAAGACAAGGTAACGGAAAATGGAAGGTCTCAGATTGGGAATTCAAGAGGGACACTGAGGTGGATTATCCCTTTTAGTAAGAAATTTATTAGGAAGCTCTTAATGCTGCAGACAAAGGTCCTGAAGAGAGTTCAGGGCTGTGAGACAAAATGGGGCTCCACTCTTGATGGAGGAAGGTCATTGGTTAATTAATAAAGAAACTGCTTGTCCCTGATAGGTTAGAATATAGGTGGGTGGAATAAAGCAGAACAGAATGCTGGGAGGAAGAGGAAGTGAGGTAAGATGCCTCAGATAGACGCCATGCTCCCCTCTACTGGGCAGATGCAATGAAGCAAACCGCCAGGTCAGACATGCTGAATCTTTCCCGGTAAGACTGGTGCTACACAGATTACTAAAGATGGGCTAGGAAAGATGTGAGAATTAGCCATTAAGAGGATAGAACTAATGGGCCAAGCAGTGTTTAAAAGAATACAGTTTGTGTGTCGTTATTTTGGGGCATAAACTAGCCAGGCGGCCGGGAGCTGGGTGGCAGGAACGCAGCCCACAGCTCCTTCAACACACTCTTTTAGGTTTCATGGTTGGAGGGGAAGGAAGGCCTCCTGCCACCACACCTAGTTACTGAGTGCTACAGGCTGGTGGCTTCTGTCACTGGGGGGAGGGAGGAAAGATCCAGCTCTTCCTGGTGGCAGGGTCACAGCAGGGAGCTTGTCAATTTCCCCAGGTCCAGCTATCTGGGGATGCTGCTGAACTCTTTCTGAGAAGTGAGGATCACAGACTCATAGATTGTCACAGCAGGGTGCCTGCCACTAACTCTACACCTCCCCCCATTCCCCATCAGCCACGAGATTTAACATAGACGCCTGAGTGACTCCTGCATTAAACCTAACTGATTTCCAACTCAGGGGAGAAGAGGGTGTTGGCTAAAGACATAATAACAAAGGCTGCTGGGACAGTAAGGAATCCAGGCAGAAAACACTGGTGACTGAAGGGGCAGCAGGTAGACCAGAAGCCCGGGAGAACTGTGGGCTGAGGACAGGGAGCATGAGGAAGATATGAGAAGCCCTGGTTATAACACTGTGTCCAGAGAGCTGAGGCAGTGGCTACAGATTGGAGAGGGTTGATGATCAAGAGAAGTTTCCTTTCTTTGTAAATAATTGAGTGATGTATTCAAGAGCACATCAGACTTAGTTCATCATTTTCCAAAATTTGTTCCTTTGAGATATTGCTTTAGGGGTTCTTCATAGCTGTGTGAAATAACATAACCAATTTCTCTTCTCTCACACCTTTGATGATTTACCATGCTTAGACAGCTAGAGACAGGGGTGCTAAATGCCTGCGGATTCTGCAAAGAGAACAATTGGCTCTGCTTAGCTTTGTGTGTTTCCAGTTTGAACGTACATATCTCACCTGTAATTTCTGCACAATCAGAAGGAGCAGTGTTTTATGGGCAGCAGTTTGAGAACTCCCATATGAAAAGCCTGGTATAGAAGCCTGCCCTCCAGAGTCTCACAGAAGCAGCTCCACTTCTATTAAAAGGCCTACAGACAGGGGACCGAAAAATCCCTCTGTTCCATCTCACTAGTCATCCCAGTTTCCTTGAAATGTAGTTGTGTCCTCAAGACTTTCTAGCACGCCGGCTGCCCTTCATACATGTTGGGTGCTTTAGCTTCTGCCGTACATCATATTCAGCACAGACAAAAGCTGAGGGGCTGGGATTTGAATTCTGACACCCTGGTTTTTACTACTCGTGTGTTTTGGATAATGTTATTTTTTTTGTCTATACACTTCCGTTTTGTTTTTCTTTCTTCAATTAGAAATTTAAAAAATGTGGAGATAATAGTTCCAGTCTCAGTCTCATAGAAATGATGTGAGGATAAGTAAATTCTTATATGTTAGGCATATAATGTGATCTAGGACCTAGATTAGAGCAACTATTTTGCCACCCCAATACCACTCCACCTCTGTCCCTACCACTGCCATAAACACCATCAGCACCGCCATCACCATTGCTACCACCATCAACATCAGCAACACCACCACCATCACCATCACTATCGGCATCAGCATTATCATCACCATCACCACCGCTATTACCACCATCACCATCACTGTCAGCATCACCACCACCACCGCTTCCACCAGCACTGCCATCGCCATTACTATTGGCATCAGCATCGCCATCTTCCCTTTAATCCTCTCAGGTAACGTGGAATCCATAAAGGCTCAGTTTGGCTTTGCAAACTAATGTTGACTTTGGGAATACTTTTCCTAGAGCGTTTGGATGGAAGTGATGATAGATACAAGTTGGTTGGCCATTTAGAAGCTGTTGTCAAGAGTATGCTTAGCAAATCTGTCTTCCTCCCCACCGCTCACATTCCCAGGACATCCCTAATACTTTCATCTGCAGAGTGAACTTTCAGCCATGTATTACTGTCTTGTAAGTCTTGTAAGTTTTTGTCATCCATCCAACCACTCACCTACACTTTAACCAGTCTCCCCAGTCCTTCAGTACACTCTCCAGACTGTTCTGGACAATGGATTCCCCACCCCCACATGGTAAGTTACAACAAAGGTGGAATCCTGACTCAGACACCCTTTGCAGAATTGCTCATAAACTTCCCTTCTCCTCACAGAGAGAAGCAGCATCCGTCATCTTTGTCTGTCGCATCAGGGCGGTTTCTGAAGAGTAGCCAAGGCAGTCTGGCATCTGGGACATATTCCAACCACAGCTGCTTGTATCCAGGTTTGCTTAAGGTATGAGACCAAAAGGAGTTTTAAACACGGTGGGCGAGAAAGTTCTAGTAAGTTAAAGAGCCCACTGGGGGGGGGGAATGTATATATGGAATAGCTAGGACAAATAGCCACAGTGTGGAGATTTAAAATGACACAAAATATATAATTTTAACAGAGGTAAGAAGTCAAAACCAAGGGGATGATAGAAATGCATTACTTGCTGAGTTGTGATTTTCAACCTGTGAGTTGTGACCCCTTTGGGTCCACTGATCCTTCTACAGGATCACCTAAGATCATTGGAAAACACAGATATTTGCATTATGATTCATAACAGTAGCAAAATTATAGTTATGAAGTAGCAATAAAAATAATCTTATGGTTGGGATCACCACAACATGAGGAACTGTATTAAAGGGCCACAGCATTAGGGAAGTTGAGAATGACCGTTCTGGAGGCTTCATGGCAGAATCTGCTGTTTGCCGTGTGCATCTTCTAGAAGTCATCTCTGTTTTCGGGCTCATGGTCTCTCCTGACATCACTCCAGGCTCGTCTTAGGGCCCCTGTATCTCCTGTGATGGATGCTGAGCCTCTGCCGCACTCTAATCAGGAGTGATTCCTTTGACCATACCTGGACAGTCAAGGGGCATCTGCCATTCTTAATTCAACCACATGCATAATCCCTTCATAACACGGGATAACATAGTCAAAGGTTCTGGGGATCAGAATGGATATGCTTTGAGGCAGGCACTGATCTTTCTGCAGCAGACCCAGCCATTTTAGGGGTGCATGAAGAAAAACATCATTTCACTGTAGAAATCTCTTGTGTTGAATGGTATAGGATAGAGAGAGCTTCTTTAGTTATCAGATTTTTACCTTATTATTATACTATGCATCATCACCATCATTAATTAACCAAATTCATAAAAACAGACAATAGATATAAAAAGCAAAAAAATTGTGGAAGGTCATGTCTCTGCAATGCCCCACATAATAATAACTAGTGACATTTTGAAATATATTTTTAGAATTTTTTTTAGAAAAACAAAATTTTTTTTGATTAAAATTAGCTATTCTTCTTCACAACAGCATATTTTCAGATTAGATTACATCATGAGCATCTAGTTTCATGCATTTTTAAAATTTGACCTCATTTTGAATATTATCTAGTGACTAATTTTTAAATTAGGGACATAGCTTAACAAACAGAAGAGGGTTTGCTTGACATGAATTTGACACCAAGTACCACAAATAAACAAACACAAACAAAACTAAAATATCTTCATTTAAGTAGTTGTAGAATATCCTATTGCATGGCCATCATCTATTTATGATAATATATTATATAATATATCTTGGCAGGATTTAAATGAATTTTAAAATGGAACCAGCTTTTTAAAAAGAAGACAAATGGCGTCTCTTTTACTCTGCCTTTCTTTCTCCCAGCATTCAGCCTAGCTTTCTCTGCCTACCTAAGTTCTGCCTTGCTATGGGTCCAAAGCAGTTTCTTTATACATTAATGATAATCATAGCACACAGAGGGGACTCCCACATCATGTGAAAATTAGCCTCTCAGCCTCTTTCTCCATGATATCTTGTGAATGTTTCCTGGCCATATTTATTTCTTTTCTGTTGAATTGTGTGCTTCATGAATCGCCCATTACAGCTTTACTATATATAATATACTTTATGATTTCTGTTTTTATTACTTTGATTCAAAAAACTTATCCTAATATCATAGAAATTGTGATGTATACTTCTAGTTCACTTACGACTTTATTTTTCATATTCAAATATTATACCAATTAAAATTTATTTTTGTTTGTTTATTATCTGAGGTAGAAACACACATACACACACACACACTCTAAACCAATTGTCAGAGTAGGTAACACTCAACTACCAAGTATATCATTTAGGAAAACCTTCAGACATCATCATTAGAAAGGAAAAGGTGGGGCTTAACTTATTTATTTTAAATAAAATAATAAACTTGTAGTGTATGGACCATTTATATTTAATGCAATTATAAGTGTGGTTTGGTTTAGCTCCAGCTTCCTTCTATTTGATCTCTATTTGTCTTACTTATGCAATATTTTCTTTGTTTTGTATTCAATAGCTTTATTGGTTTATTAGTCATTTATTAGTGAAATGTTAGTCATTTCTTTCTTATTTCTAAATGGTTAATCAATAGTTTCAATATATGTCTTAAAACAGAAATATATATATATATATATACATATATATATATAAATTATCCTTTGGGCTTCATTATCATACAGCAACACTATTGTTCCTTTAAGTGCAAAAGAAAAAAAAAACTATTTACTAGTAGTTTTATCATTTCAGCATGCTTCATTTCTCTGGAGATTCAAGTTTTTTTGTTTTGTTTTTTGTTTTTGTTTTTTCTTTTAACCTGATGTCAGCTTCCCTCTGCTTGAAGAATGTGGTGAAGAAAGTACTTGCATTTCCTATAGCATTGGTGTACTACATCTGTTTCTTTTAAAAAAGTCATTATTTGGTCTTAATTTTTAACTATTTTATTTTACTTAAATTGTATTAGCTGCAGGCAGAATTCTAAGTGGATTTGGATTCCTTTGTCACAGCATTTTAAACATGCTATCCATGGTCTCCTGGCTTGAATGATTTATTACAGGAAATTGGAGATGAATTTTTTGATTCTTTGTATAAATACCACCCCACCCCCATTATGTGTGTGGAGGCCAGGAGGTGACGCAGTAAAGTCTTCCACAGTCATTTCCCACCTTAGTTTTTCAGACAAAGTCTCTTGGTGAGCCTGGAGCTTATTGATTTGGCCAGGCTGGTTGATCAACAAACTCCAGAGGTCAGATGTGCCGACCTCTGGGCATTAGAGATAGACGCCGCCATGGCCTGGCTTTTTTTTTAACTACGAGTCCCTAACTCAGCTTCTCGTGCTATGTAAGTACCTTTCTGACTAAGTTGTCTTTCCATACTTTAAAAATTACCTCTGGACGGAGGGGACTTAAGAGGTGAGTGGACAGCCATCCTGCGGGACACCCTAGGACACTCTCTAGGACCTCTATAGTGGGACAAAACCCCAGGCCCCTCCCCTAACTCTCTTGGCTATTTTAGTCATCCTGTAGTGAGTTTCCTGCAAGTAGGCTTCCCCAAAACCCAACCCCATACCCTAGCCCCCCTAAACTACTAGCTCCACTGCCCCCAAACCTGCTTATTCTCCTGCAACCTTGGTGGAACTCTGAAAAAGAGCTTACTCCAATACTGAGGGGACTTAAGAGGTGACTGAACAGCCACGCGGCTGGACATCCCACTCTCTAGGACCTCTATAGTGAAACAAAACCCCGGGCCCCTCCCATGACTCTCTGGGCTTTTCTAGCCAGCCAGCAGAGAGTTTCCTGTGGGCAGGCTCCCCCAAAACCCAATCCCATCCACCGGACCCTCAAAGCTACTAGGACCCTCCAAGCTACTAGCCCAATCCAGCCTAAGAGCTGAGAGGACCAAAGGGGGAACCAGGAGAGCAGACCAAGAGAGCAGGCTTATAGAGACCTCAGAGGCTTTAAACATAGCTTTATGAAAATGATGGAGAACTTTAAAGAGGAAATGAAAACTCCGTTAAAGAAATAAAGGAAAAGACATACAAAAAATTGGAAGAAATCAATGAATCCCTCAAAGAAGCCCAAGAAAACCAAGAAAAAACAATTAAACAGGTGAAACAAACATAGTTCAAGACTTGAAGACTGAACTAGAGGTAGTAAAGCTAACACAGAGGGAATTCTGGATATGGAAAATCTGGGTAAATGAACAGGAACTACAGAGACAAGTATAACCAACAGAATACAAGAGATAGAAGAAGGAATCTCAGGTGCTGAAGATACTATAGAGGAAATAAACTCATTGGTCAAAGAAACCATTAAATCCAATAAATTCTTAATACAAAACATCCAGGAAATCTGAGACACCATGAAAAGATCAAACCTAAGAATAATAGGAAGAGAAAAACGAGAAGAACTCCAGCTCAAAGGCACAGAAAATATATTCAACAAAATCATAGAAGAAAACTTTCCCAACCTAAGGAAGGGTATCCCTATGAAGGTACGAGAAGCTTACAAAACACCAAAAAGACTGTTGGTTTTTTTTTAAAAGTCCCCTTGCCATATAATAATCAAAACACAAACCATACAGAATAAAGCATCTTAAGAGCTGCAAAGGAAAAAGGTCAAGTAATATGTAAAGATAGACTAATCAAAATTACATCTGACTTTTCAATGGAAACCATGAAAGACAGAAGGCCTGGACAGATGTGCTGCAGACACTAAGACACCATAGATGCAAACCCAGACTACTATACCCAGCAAATCTTTCAATCACCATCCATTGAGAAAACACGATATTCCACGACAAAAACAAATTTAAACAATATGTATTCATAAACCCAACCCTACAGAAATTACTGGAAGGAAAACCCCCAATGCAAGGAAGCTAACTGCACCCACAAAAACACAGGCAACTAATAACCCCCCACCAGCATAACCCAAAGAAGGGAAACACACAAACACTACTACCAAAAAATAATTGGAATTATCAACCACTGGTCATTAATATCTCTTAATATCAATGTATTCAATTCACCTATAAAAAGACATAGGCTAAGAGAATGGATACAAAAACAGGATCCAGCCTTCTTCTGTATACAAGAAACACACCTCAACCTCAAAGACAGACACTACTTCAGAGTAAAGGGTTGGGAAAAGATTTTCTAATTAAATGGACCTAAGAAACAAGCGGGTTTAGCTATCCTAATATCTAACAAAATAGATTTCAAACTAAAATCAATCAGAAGAGATGAACAGGACACTTTATACTCATAACAGGAACAATCCATCAAGATGTAGTCTCAACCCTGAACATCTATGTCAATAATACAAGAGCAATCACATATGTAAGAAACATTACTGAAACTTAAATCGCACATCAAACCTCACACACTAAAGTAGGAGACCTCAGCATTCCATTCTTGCTAATGAACAGGTCAACCAAAAGGAAACTTAACAGAGAAATAAGAGAACTAACAGATGTCATGGATCAAATGGATTTAACAGACATCTATAGAACATTCCACCCAAACACAAAGGAATATACTTCTCAGCACCTCATAGAACCTTCTCTAAAATTGATCACATACTTGGTAACAAAGCAAACCTTCACAGATACAAAAAAAATTGGAGTAACCTTTGTGTGTCTTATTGGATCACCATGGATTAAAGTTAGAATTTAACAACAATACTACTTTCAGAAAGCCCACAAATTTATGGAAATTTAACAGTGAACTACTGAACCACCCCTGGGTCTAGGAAGAAATAAAGAAAGAAATTAAAGACTTCCTAAAATTCAACGAAAATGAAGGCACAACATATCCAAACCTATGGGACACTAAGACAGCAGTGCACTAATTGCCCACATTAGAAAAATGGAGAAATCTCACATTAGAGACTCAACAGCACACCTAGAACAAAAAAAAGCAGACTCACCCAGGAGGAGTAGAAGACAGGAAATAACCAAATTGTGGGCTGAAATCAACAAAATAGAAACAAAGAAAACAATTCAAATAATCAATGAAACAAAGATCTCGCTCTTTGAGAAAATCAACAAGATAGGCAAACCTTTATCCAAATTAATCAAAAGGCAGAGACAGAATATCCAAATTAACAAAATTAGAAATGAAAAGGGGGACAAAACAGCAGACACTGAGGAAATTCAGAGAATCATTAGGTCATACTACAAAAACCTGTGCTTCACAAAATTGGAAAATGTAAACAAAATGGACAATTTTCTAGATAGATACCTTATACCAAAATAAATCAAGACCAGGTGAACAATTTAAATAAACCTATAAACTGTAAGGAAATAGAATCTGTCATCAAAAACCTCCCAACCAAAAAGAGCCCAGGGCCAGATGATTTTAGTGCAGAATTCTACCAGAACTTCCAAGAAGAGCTAATACCTGTACTCCTCAAAGTGTTCCACATAATAGAAACAGTAATGAAAATAGCTTGGTACTGGCATAAAAACAGAGATGTTGAGCAATGGGATTGAATTGAAGACCCGGATATTAATCCACATACCTATGAACACCTGAGTTTTGACAAAGAAGCTAAAACTATACAATGGAAAACGAAAGTATCTTCAACAAATGGTGCTGGCATAACTGGATATCAACATGTAGGAGAATGAAAATAGATTCATATCTATCTGCATGCACAAGAATCAAGTACAAATGGACCTCAATACAAATCAAACCACAGTGAACTTGATAGAAGAGAAAGTGGGAAGTAGTCTTCAATGCATGGGCACAGGAGACCACTTCCTAAATATAACCCCAGTATCACAGACATTGAGAGCAACAATAAATAAATGGGACCTCCTGAAACTGAGAAGCTTCTGTAAAGCAAAAGACAGGGATTTGAAGGTCCTTAATAATAATGTACTCTGGTTTTAGGCTGTGACTGTGATTAGCTTTTAAAAAACAAGTTTGTCTTGTTTTAGGTTAATTGAACTACCACAACTTACATGTGCAAATCTGTGCATCTAACCTCCAAGAATCATGTTCTCTTGCCTATTTTTTTTTTGCTGTTGTTTGTTTTGTTTTGATTTTTTTCTCTTCTCTTAAGTTGCTTTACAAGGATTGTTCTCTGACCAGATGTTGGAAGATAGTTTGGGCTTGGAGTGAGGTAATGATGAATTTAATTACATTCAAACAATACAACACTTGTCTGAGAAAGACTAACAAGGACCCACTCTAAGTGCTTTAAAGATAATGCTTTTAGGTTTTAAACATTTCCCCATTACAACTGTGTAAGCAATTGTTGGGGTGCTTAAATTTGTCCATGCCTCTATCTAGATTATTTTTATAGCTTCTCTTTGTTTGAGAAATAAGCTGAAAATTTGATTAGCTCAAATAATGAGACTTAGTCTGGAACATGACTCTCAGAAAAGTAATTGGCTTCTAATGCTTTTTCTCATGAACATTTAAGGCTCTATTTTAATCCAGTAGGGATACAAGGAACTTGGGAGTTAGTCTTTTAAAATTTTTGATAATGATTGTCTTAATTCAGGAAAAAGTGTATACAAATCCTTGCTTTATTCCCTATATTGCCATAAAGTTTTCTCCTTATTCACATGACAAATTGAAGTTTCTGTCCCCATTTCACCATGGTAACCTACATGTAAGGGTCAAGCCATTCTAAATGATTTGAATGAACATGGGCATTCATACCACAGTAGGCTATATTTAAATCATGGATTATTTAAGCTTACATGGCTGGTGTTTTTAAATCTCATGATATAGAGCTGACTGGTTTCTGGAACAACAACAACGAAAACCTTGTAATAGTAATTTATCATTCTTGACATTTTTTCTTTCAGTTTAATTATTGCTGAACAGCAGAACTGAGAGACCTAATAAAAGTAAAGAAAATTTGAAACCCTCACAGAGAATTCTCCTTAGAGGAGAGTTTGAAAGCTGTAGGATATGCCCGACCTCATCGATCGCTTGATTTGCCTGATGATTTTCATGCTAAGTCACCGCAGAACTTCACAGAGAATGGCGTTTGAGAGGGAGTAAGAAAACCGCTTCAGAGACACATTAAATGTACTTGATTTTTGAAGATTTTAAAAAAATGGCTGTTTTTTTTTTCAGAGTCATTTGTGGTCATATTTCAGGAGGAAATTGAACTACTTTTCTAAATAACTCACCTAATCTCAGATATCTTAAAAACTCAACGTTTTGTTTTCTTCTTGCCTGGTTGTAAGAATGAGCTCTGAAAACAAGTGTGTGACATGAGATTGGAGGAAGACAGAAGCCATCCGTCAAAGCAATGTGGCTTTATGGAACCAGAGGCTGCCATTGCCTGTGAATTCTTCCCAATGATGGCTCCTGTTGTCTCAATTTCATGTTCTTTGAGCATTACTTTTTGAGGCCTTGTAGGTTCCTCATTAACAAGGCCTTGGCAGTGCATCATTAGCCACTCTGACAGGAAGATCCTTAGGGAATATGGAATTGAACCAGGAAGTGCAGGTTCTCCAGACAGATGACCAAGAGAGACTGAGCCTCTGCATGACTCCTTGTTTTGCAGCAGGCACATCTCTGAGCCGTAAAGTGTTTTTATTTTTATAAAAATCTTTCAAGAGCCGTGTAATTCAGGACAGGTGGAGGAAACAAACTCGGAGAGATCTGGTGATTTGCCTAAGGCTGTACAGCTTGTTAATAATATGCTAGAGTGACCAAAGACAGTCGTGACTAGAGGACATTGCTTCCCATATGCTCCTGCCATGCTTCCTCCACGCGGGAATATTTTCTAGCTTGGTGACTAAATGGTAATAACAGCAGTGCCACCAAAGACCCGTGCACAAGGGTTTTTACAGTGTTTGTGGAAGGAGTGATTATCTGACTAAGATTTCAGCTCGAAAACAAAAATAAAGTGAAAGTTCTTCCAGTGCTGGAAGATAACATAGATGAAATATGGCCACAAAGATAACAACACAATAGTTTTGAAGTATCAGGAATAAAGACATCATTTACAAATTTAATGCCCCAAATGACTGCATCAAAAACCTCTGAGCTCAGTGACAAAGGATGTGGGTTTAGCTGTGGCCAGAGCAACATGGAGGATAAAGATCAATTTCCATTAGTCAAAATTTCATGGATTAAAAGAATAAACATGCTAGGTAAAAAATAAAAGCTAGTGAAGATTCGCAGCAATTCCATAGTTATCTAAAAATCATTGGATTATACAGTGGCAGAATAGGCATAAGATTTTGCGGGGAAGATGATCAAATGCAAAATTAGAATCCAGTGCTGCTTATGTTGTGGAACTGCACACAGTCTGAACAATAAACAATAGCTAGAGTCCTCTTGTTAGATGCTCGACATCTCAGTTCTCTGCTGCCTCACTTTCCCTCCCCACTTCCTCCTCATGTAAATTCAGAGATGCAGAGACTCAGTGCCTTGATGGTTGGGGGTTCTCCCTCCTTCCCTCCCTCCCTCCCTTCCTCTCTCCCTCCCTCCCTCCCTCCCTCCCTCCCTCCCTCCCTCCCTCCCTCTCTCTCTCTCTCTCTCTCCCTCCCTCCCCTCCCTCCCCCCTTTCTGTCTCTCTCCCTCCCTCCTCATTCCCTCCCTCCTCTCTCCTTCCTCCTTCCCTCCCTCTCTCCCTCTCCATCTCTCTCCTTCTCTTTCACTTTCCTTCTCCCTCCCCCATCTACCCCACCATGTGTGTGATAAGTGCATCCCACCATGTCCGCCTTCCCCCTTCTTTCTTTCACAGGTTTTGGGGACAAGACTCTAGGCTTCTTGCTTGCACAGCAATCGATTAACTGAGCCATCTTCCCAGTTTCAGATACCGACAGACATCTTTCGTGTAAAGTAGAGTGCGGAAACTGCTTTGGAAGAGCTTTAGACTTGGTGCAGAGGCAGACTTTGGAAGGCAGAGATGAACACTGCCCGCAGCTGCTTATCATTCTGTTTGAAGAGGAAGCTGTCTGTCGCCTTACCTACCATCTGCCTGGGATGAGACAGCTAACACAGAGAAGCCTAGATCTTGATTCAGCCAGACTTGTTCTGCCTGTGGGGAAACAACCACTTATCTAAAGAAAAATAGCTTATTTCATGTTTTTCCTCATTTTTTTCTCCTCATGGCTTATGGGGTTCTCTCAACATTACAGTGTCTACTTCAGTTTTAATGACAAAAGCCTGCGATAATTTGTCTGGGGAGCACGCTCAGTTCAGTGTGCTTGTTCCTCTTTAAAGTCATGGTGGTGGTTGGATTGATACAAGATGTTTGAAAGTGCCTCGGACAAAACCAGACGTCACTGAACAGAAGAAGAAAATTAAATAGGAAAACTTGCAAACAACACAACGTAAGACAAAGAAATCTTCTCCCATCCCATAAACAAACTCCCATAGACACATCAATCAGCTACAGACAGTATGTTGTCTCCGACCTTTCCCCCCTGGCCTGGCAATGGGTTGCCTCCTTGGTTACAGTGGCACACCATTGATAATTTGCACATTCTGTTTCCATCATCTTTGCATTCTTGGTAGCAAGCAGAGCCCAGGTATTAGAGCTCAAGAAATATTTGGCTAGCCATTTCTGAGAAAGAGCAGGGCTAAGACCTTCTTTTAGGGACCTCACCTCTCCATTCAGAGAACTTTCAGAGAGCTCCTGTTATTTGTGATGCCAATTCCAGGTCCAAGGGATGTGGACCCTGAACTGACACAGCAGACAGCTAACACCTTCAGAGACTCCCCTGTGGGGATGGGGTGGGGTTGGTGGTACCAATCGGGGAGATTGGTTCCAGTGGTGCCGGCAGCAAGTGCCTGATGAGGGAAGTGGGATCGAGACCATGCCATCTAGAAGTCATATGCAAGTGTTGGCTTAGGGAGAAGAAGCTGTTAGCCAGGCAGAGGGCAGAGACAGGCGGAGAGCGTTCCAGGCCGAGGAGCAGCAGGCAGGCAATGAGAGAGAGCATCTCCATGTGCACAGTGGAAGAAGCCCTACTGAGTGGCAGAACAGGGAGGTGGGGCTGGGATGGAATTGGTACCGTGTCTGCAAGGACCCTTTTCTAGTCATGCATGCCTCTCCTCCTCTCTTCCTGAGACACATTGGGGGCAAGACTCTCACTCCAGGCTCCTTTAGTATATAGGATGTTCATCTCTATGGACCTCAAGGGTCAGCTTATAATTTGAAATGAATGGGTGTATAACCTAAGGGTTCTTTTTTATGTCTGATCCAATACACAGAGAGAAGTAGTTTTGCTTTGGGGGCTCAAGAGCCATGAGGTTATGGTTTTGGATGTTTTCACTGAGAATTAATTGTTGCCTAACTTCAGAGACTTAGAGAGATGGAGGGAGGCTATACTTTGGCTCCTTATTGCAAGAGGTTTCTTGAGGAGGACCATGTTCTGCCTGTTTGGTTCTTAGGAACCAATGTTCTCTCTAGGAGTATTTCCCAGGTGACCCGAGGATACTTATGCTCTGCAAGTTATTAACATTTTCATAGTGCTAAGTATGGTGAGGCTGAAGGACTACTGACCTTTAGCTAGTGATGGAAAGATTATATTTTTGTGAGAGCATCGTAGGAGAATGGCTAAAGAGGAAAAGTTTGGCTAAAAGTGCATTCTTTTCAGGCTCACAATGCACATGGCTCTAGGCAGAGCGTGTGGCTCGCTTACTCCGTGTCCCATTTCCATTTTCCTTTCTCACTGCTCACTGGCTTTTTTCTCAGGATGACGATATAGCTCATATATATGAAAAGTCTGTTCATTTCCAAGTCTCTCTCTCTCTCTCTCTCTCTCTTTTTTTTTTTTTTTGGTTTTTCGAGACAGGGTTTCTCTGTGGCTTTGGAGCCTGTCCTCGAACTAGCTCTGTAGACTAGGCTGGTCTCGAACTCACAGAGATCCGCCTGCCTCTGCCTCCCGAGTGCTGGGATTAAAGGCGTGCGCCACCATCGCCCGGCCCAAGTCTCTTGTACCTGGGACTTGATATGAATTTGGCCAATCAATAGAATTCACAGTGTAATGCGGACACTGCTCTTCCTAAACTTCCCATGCTCTTCTTTCCTTCTTTCTTCCGGAAACCTGGACGTAACAGTCGGACACTAGAGGCAGTTAGGAAAGGCCTAAGGAAATCACAGGGATGTTGGACCTGAAATCTTGGGGCTCCCGAGCCAGTGATAGCAACGACAACCCTTAGACTTCATCTTAGCTGATGACAGTCAACGCTCACCTGTACAAATCACAGCAAACACATTTCACTACTAATTGCAGACAGACCAATTTCTTTCCAGACAGAGATGCTTCCACAGATGAAGGAAATAGCCATGGAGAATCATTTTTGGAATGGCATCCAGAACATTCTTTCAGGACCTGATTGCAGAGCTCTGTCCACGTGTGATGGAAGCCTGCACTCAGAGAGTTCTGTATTAGTGAGGCCGCATCACACATGCCAAGTGTCTTGCTCTCTCTACATGACCAAGACACAGCTTGGGCATTGCTAATGTCTCTACTTCACTCTGACTTAATCCTAGAGAACTAGTTTTGGTTCAGTTATCACTGAACAATGGAAGCCTATGAGACAGTGGTAATATGACTCGTCTAACTTGATTTTTCTTTTCTCTTGTTATAAAGGATCAAGCCTGGGGTGTAATGTGAGGGGGGAATGAATTCACCAATGCCTCTCATTGCTTAGTTAATCAGATGATTATTCATAGTGCCCACTATATACTGGGGCTAGGCTTGGATTTTGAGAGATAATGGTGAACATTAATGATATTATCTTTGTCTTATGGTTTAGACTCAGGACCATATTATTTAGCTTATTAAATGCTTACAAGTCAGAAATTCTTTTAGATGATTGTAAACCTCATTATATATAATCTTCATACACATCTATGTCATTGTATGTTACCAACATCTTTCTTTCTTCTTCCTCCCTTCCTTCCTTTCTTCCTTCCTTCCTTCTTTCTTTCTTTTATCTCTTTCTTTTTCTTTTCTTTTTTTTGAGACAGGCTTTCTCTGTGTAGTTCTGTCTATCCTGGAACTCACTTTGTACACCAGGCTTGCCTTGAACTCAGAGATTCCTCTGCCTCTGCCTCCTGAAGGCGTGTGCCACCACCAACCAGCCTTATTTACTCCATTTAGAAGTAAAAAATATGAGAGAGGCTTTCTGAGTGCTATAATTTTCAGAATGTTTTCTACCTGACTTCTAGGTTATAGTTCTATCCAACCTCAAAGCCCCTGTTGGTTATGTTTCTGTGAGGGAATATGTAAACTCACAGACTCCAATACAAGCACAGTGAGCGACAGGAATCGAGGTGGAAATGGACACTAAAGGCGAGGGAGGTGAAGACAGGCTTCCTTGGATAGTAGGTACCAGGAAGGAAGAGATAGGATTATTCAGATGCATGTTCTATTCAAGTCACAGCAGAGAGGGAGGTGTGCTGAGTATGGTGTGATTGATGTGTACACTCTGTGTTGCCAGACATAGACTGGGTATCTTCTTGCTGTCAGGTTGGGCTATGAACAGCAAAAGCCACTGCTTTTCTGTGGCTTCCACTAGTTCTTGCAACAAATATGAGACGGCAGACCAGGGTCAGGGGGAACAAGGCGTTGAAGATGTGGCATGTGGCAGTCTGGGCAGCTATTTCCTATAAGTAAAAATGTTGCCTCTTGGAGGTTAGAAAGAGACTCATAATACTCAGGAAGCCAAGAGAACTTAATGAGGCTCAAGAAGTGCATACAATCCTGACGCCCAGACGTGTGGCTAACTGAGTCCACAGAAAGCCTGAGAAAGCTTGGGAAAGAGTAAAGCATGTTTTCTTGATAATGACAATTTCTCGGGTCTACTCTGCTTGCCAGAAGCAAGCAAGCGCCTCACCTAAGAGAGACTTCCTGACTCAGCTTTAGCTGCAAAGCCTGCAGCTCATTAAGAGGTCCTGCCACGAAACACTTAAACGGTGTTGATGAAAAGCTGAACGCATGCTTTTCGGTTTTCAGCCGTAGCAGGAAAAAAGCTGCGCCGTTTAAAAATGCCGGCTTCTGGGCCATCCTGCCAGGGCAAACTCTGACTGTTTGAGGCAGGAGGGCCGGCTTCCGAGAGAGGACTTGAGTGTTGTCTGTTGTAGCTTGCTGGCTGGCAGGGACCTTGAAACGCCATAGAGGTGTGTCTATAAACAAGGCTGCAGCCTGTACATCCGCCAAGAGGCTGGAAAGCTAAGGAATGGACTGGATCTAGCTGGCAAAGCCAAGCCTTTAGTCCTACTGAGATTGCTTGGTAAATTAAAGACTCATGTGGTCAGAAAAAGAGAGATATACAGTAAAGAGAGATTCAAAGACAGAGAAAATTTCTGAATGGTTTACTGTGTGTTAAAAATATATGCAGACTAAAAGTTAAAATTCTTAAAGTAAACCTCTGTGACTTTAAGGTGTGGTAGCACACGCCTTTAATCCCAGTGCCTAGAAGGCAGAGACGAACAGATCTCTGTGAGTTCAAGGTGTAGTAGCAAACACCTTTAATCCCAATGCCTGGGAGGCAGAGACAGGAGGATCTCTGAGAGTTCAAAGACAGCCTGGTCTACAGGGTTATTCCAGGTCAAAGACATGCGCTCAAAAAGCAAAAAGTTAACCTAGGAATGTCACAGCTTAGATTCTTAAGCGCCTAGTGATTTAAAGGCGCAAATCAAAAGTGCTCCTGGATAGTAAAAAATTGCAGATTCACAATAGGACAGAGTCAGACCACTAAATGAGTCACACTGTTGGATGAATGTACGTAGGCTTGGGAGAGAGAAGAAAAAGAATATAGAAAATAAAGTTAATGTTAAAAAAAAGGTAAAGTCTTTAAAGAGACAGAATAAAGTAAAGTGATAGAGTAAAAATAAGCCGTGTAAAAATGAAAAATTCACAGAGTCTGGATTATGTACATTGTGTTTTCTTTAAAATTTTTGACTGTGAAGGAGCTAAGTACAGAGAGACATTTCATTACATGGGCCGCCAAGCTAAACCAGAATGGATATAAGGGTATTACGATTTCAGAATTTGGGTCTAAGGATATGATGCTTTGGAGAGAGTCTTCTTTTGTTTTCACAGAGGATGAGACTCTATGGATTTCTTCTATTCCGATTTGGTATGATGGACCACGTCCTCCTGAAGGGTTGCTGTGAACATCTTCAGAAAATTGCTTTGCTCAACTGCCAACTGAGATGAAACTAGCACACAGGTTATACCATGAAAGACCTAATTAACGACGCCCCCATTCAGCAGGAAGCAGTTTGGAGAGAAAAAACTGCGCCCATGTTCCCAAATACAGTTTATAAATGTTCTTTTACATTTAAAGGGGGATATGATATAGACATGAATAATTTGCATTAGTATAGATTTTGCTTTATTGATAGAGATTTACGGTCAATTTTGTTATATGTATAAATGTTTCTGATGTAACTTTTACTTGATAACTGTTTTGTTATATGTAATTTTGCTATGTTAAAGTTAAAGCCTTTTTTATGTTTAAACCGAAAAAGGGGAAATGATGGAGGAAGGTCATTGGTTAAAATAAAAGAAGCTGCTTGGCTCTCATTGGTTAGGTGATAGGTGGGAGGAGTAAACAGAACAAAACGCTGGGAGGAAGAGGAAGTGAGGTCAGACTCGACAGCTCTCCTCTCCGGAGCAGACACCTCAGCAGAGACGCCATGCCCCAGCTCCGACCCAGGATGGACTTAGGCTAGAATCTTCCCGGTAAGACCAGTGCTCACAGATTATTAGAGATGGGTTGATTGGGATATCAGAATTAGCCAGTAAGGGCTAGAGCTAAGAGCCAAGCAGTGTTTAAATGAATACAGTGTCCGTGTAATTATTTTGGGGCATAAGCTAGCCGAGCCGGCGGCTGGGGTATTGGGGACACAGCCTCGCCACTCCTATTACTACACAATCCCAAGATTCACAAGACCTGCTGTGGTGGTTTGACTAAGATGGTCCCATAGGCTCATATATTTGAATGCTAGCCACCAGGGAGTAGAACCGTTTGAAGGGATTAGAAGGGTTAGGAGGTGTGGCCTTGTTGGAGGAAGTGTATCACTGAGGGTGGACTTTGAGATTTCAAAAGCCTATGCCAGGCCCAATCTCTGTCTTTGCCTGTGGATCAGGATGTAGCTCTCAGCTACTGCTCCAGCACCTGCTTGTGTGTGGCTATGCTCACTGCCATGATGATAATGGATTAGCCCTCTGAAAGTGTAAGTAAGTCCCCAGTTAAATTCTTTCTCTTTTAAGAGTTGCGTTAGTCATGGCGTCTCTTCACAGCAATGGAACAGTGACTAAGACACCTGGTCTCAAGGCTGTGTAAGCAATGAGCAAATGCTTAGGGCAAGGAGACCTTCTTCGGTGGAGTTTCTTGGTGGAGAGCTTCTTGGATACAGTTTGGCTCATGAAGATAATTCCCAGCAGCCCATTGGTTCACCAGGCTAGACTTGGATGGAATCCTTTCTTTAGTCTATGACTGGTGCACTATCTGAGAAGAATAAATGTTTGTTTAGATGTCTCTAGAAAAAGTCACCCAAAATAAGCAAAACCCAGGTTTAGTATTAGATAAGGTCAAAGCAAGAACACTTTTATTACACATATGTCAAACAAATAACAGATTCCAAGAAATAACAGATGCCAAACAAAAGTTATATGTTTCCAAATAGCCCAGGCTTGAGAATCAAAATGGGATGAGACAAGGTCACTGTCTTATGGTTTCTGTTGCTGTGACAAAACACCGTGACTAAAAGCAAGTTGGGGAGGAAAGGGTTTATTTGACTTATGCTACCACATCACTGTTCATCATCAAAGAAAGTCAGGACAGGAACTCACACAGAGCTGGATCCCAGAGGGGGGAGTTGATGCAGAGGCCACGGAGGAGTGCTGCTTACTGGCTTGTTCCTAATGACTTGCTCAGCCTTCCTTACAGAACCCAGGATTAACAACCCAGGGATGGCACCACCCAAAATTGGCTGTGCCCTCCTCCATCAATCACTAATTAGAAAACGCCTTACAGCTGGATCTAGTGGAGGCATTTTCTCAACTGAGGTTCCGTCCTTTCGGATAACTCTAGCTTGTGTCAAGTTGGCATGAGCTAACCAGTGCAGTCACACAAGATAGAACTTGGGCTGTCTGATACTGGGAAGTCTTACCTACACAGCATCATGTCTGAGAGTTCTATTCCATACCTTCGTGGAACTTGATCTCCTGCTTCTGGTGCTCTTTCTAAAATTAAATATGGCCCACACATTCTTTATATTATCTCAAAAGCTTTTATTTTGTGTGTCCTTTCTAGAGCATATTTAAACTTTAAGGTAATTTGAGCTTGAGCTCTCTGGCTTTTCTTTTATGCAGGAAGAGACTTTGTTGGAGTCTTCAGAAGCCTTTTCAAGAAAGAAATCTAGAAGGTGTCTTCCTTACTGTGGTGGGGGCATCATGTGGCTAATGACTTAAATTTATAAGCTCGATGACCGCCATAAACACCCTCCTGGAAACAGTTTTCTTCTGAGAGCATTTAACTGTTCTTGATGAGGGTCATACCTGCAGCCTCACCCCAGGTGGGGAATGATGGAGTTGACCCTGTCTATTTAGCATGCGCAGCACAGCAGAATCCAAAGATGCAACCAACCACTTAGGTAGAAGCATATCTTTATCTGTTTTGTGATTGGTTGATGAGGAGCAAGGATATTTGCTCTTAGCCTCTCTAGAAGAGAGCCCATCCGCCATGATGTTTTGGTGATAAGAGTCATCCTTGAAGAAAGCAGCTACGTTGCTCCAAACGGAGTATTTGGAAGAGAAAGAGTGATTATACATTGCCTGTGGTCCTTTGAACATGAGGAAGACTTTTTACAAATCATGCTAAACCTTTAAAAACTCAAGTTGAAAAATCAGCCATGGTTTTCTTTCTCCCACAGAGTCACCACAGAGTGTTAGGGAACAGAGTGTTGCATCTTCCAGTTTGCCATCCATCTTCTGTTTTTTACAGGGAGCCTCAAGAGGTGACAAAGAACAACCTCCCGGCTCCCCTCCCTTTCTGTAGAGGATCTTATTCTCACAGGTTTCCATCCTATTCAGATGTGGTTATCATTTATCTCCAGATGTTTTGAGATAATGGCTTTCTATTTCTCATTTTTATTCTTTCAATAACACTTCCTCTAATTCTTGTATAATTTAACAAATTAAATCACATCTTTCCTCAGACTTCCTTTTTAGTTTAAGTCTTTGCTATCCCTTTTCAATGCCTTCTTAATGATACAGAAATTTTAGATGTAATTCAGACCAAATCCTCATAGCATTAAAGCATACACAAATATTTCAAGGACACAGGAAGTTCTTATGAGCTATTTAAAAATGTACTTTCATGTTCTTGGTTTCTACTTAAAACTGCTTAAAATATAAGCTTCCATTTTTCTTAAGTCTTGAAAAATGCAGACTCGATACTATATAAATACTTAGACGTTTACTTCTCTCAGAAGTAAGATGTTAAGTAATTTGAAAAACTTTAAAGCATCCATCTACTTCTTGTGTTCATGTTCTTTTATATTTAAGGTTAGCTCTAGGCTATGTTGTTCTGGTAGGTTTGTGGTACTACATCAGTGTTCATTGGGATAAAAGTTGCAGTTTGAATCTGTGGATATATTGTTTTCTTACAACATGCTAATAGTTTGTGTGAAAGTTTTCTTAAGAAAGACTTCTCAGAAGAAGGTTTTATTGAATGCATCATGCATTTGCTAAGCACAAGCTATATTTCTGGCTTTGGGTAAGAGAATCAGAGATGAATGAAATTGCATCTTTCCCCTCAAGTTGCTTGTAAGAGGCATATCACCAGAGTAAGACATGAGCTGTGGGAGAATGTGAAGTGGGAAGAGTAATTGTAACTGAGAAAAGTTGTAGGCAGTGCAGTCTAAAGAGCTGGCAGACAGCCTTGCTGATTAAGGAATGTGATGGTTAACCTTTTTTGGGCTGGATATGAAATTACCTCAGAAGTGTAATTCTGGGCATGCGTACAAAGACCTTTGCAGATGGGTCTAACCAGGAAGAGAAGACCCACCCTGCATTTGAGCAGCACCTGCCCATCAACTTTGACCCCAAACTGAATAAAAAGGGAAAAGGGAGGAGGCAGCTGAAAGCCCACATTTCCATTTGTCAGCTTCCTGGCTGCTCCTGATGTTATGCCTGTCCCACCATGAGGCACTGTACAGTTCTGAATCACAGCTCAAATGAATCTTCTTCCCATGAACTGATTTCTGTTAGGCATTTGCAGGCTAAGAGAAGACAAGGACCCGAACTTTATTGGGTGGGGAAGTCTTCACATCAGGACTCTACTGGGTGGAGGTCATGTGGGAAATTCTTTACACCAGGGCACTATTGGGAAGGTCATGTGGGGAAGTCTTCACATCAGGGCCCTACTTGGGGAAAGTCATATGGGGAAGTCTTTACACCAAGGCTCTGTTGGGTGGAGGTCATGTGGGGAAGTCTTTGAATCAGGTTCGATGGGGGTAACACTCAAAGGGAGAGTGGGCATTTGGTTAAGGTGAAGTGGTCTAAATCTGCTACCTCGAAGTTCATATATTGGAAACTTAAATATGCAAAGCTATATATGCTAAGGGTCATTTGGAGGTGGGAAGATAATTCCTATCTCCTAATAATCTTAAGATTAGATGACATGGGACTGTGACCTCATGATAATATTAATAATTTTAAAGGAGAGAGAGAATTCAGCTACCACACTGACTCTTTGTTGAACCATGTAATGACACTAACCACAGACCCTAGAGGATGTTGCCATATATCTCTTAAAGTTCTTAGCCTCTAAAACTGTGAGCTAAATGAGCCTCCATTCTCTATAAACTCAGGGTTTTTTTTTTTAATAGCAAAACGAAGTAGATTAAGTCAAGGGTGGGGCCAAGTATTCCAGTTAGAGGAAAAACCACAGTCGACAACAGTTTTGTGTACAGAGAGATGAGAGACACAGCCAGGAGCTTGTTAGCACCATCCCACCTGGTAATAAAAACAATCAACAGCACCCGAGAAGGCTGCTACATTAAATAATGCAGCACAAATATATACCTCTCCCAAGCTCCAGGAATTAGGAATATTGTCAGATGAAGTGAAATATCACCTTAGATGCAGAAAAGGGATTAGATTAAGGATTCTAAGAGAGTATCCTGGCTATCTCCATAGATTCTAAGTGTAATCACATGTCCCAACGGAGAGGTAGGGGGAGATTTGGTGTAGGGGGCTGAGCAGAAAGAGATCTGAAGATGTTCCTTGTTAACACTGAATAATAATAATAATAATAATAATAATAATAATAATAATAATAATAGGCAAGAGCCAAGAACACAGCTCCAGAAACACACTGAAAAGGCAAGGAATGGATTTCTTCTAGAGGGTCCATTGTGAACAGCCCACCAACACCTTGACTTTAACTCAGTGAAACTAATTTCTGGCTTGTGGCCTTTGCTCCACTGCAAGTGGGAGCAGACATGCTCACTAAATACTTAATCAATGACCCACAATGTTCAAGCCACTGATACTCTGATTTTCCTTTTGATGTGGGATAACATAAACAAGACATTTCAAGAAAGGCAACATGTCTGAATTTCAAGGGTTTTCATAGAAGAAAGGGTTAGAAAGATTGTAAGAACAAAATACAGCCTGTAGTGAAATACTACTTACTTGTTGGGCATGGCAGAACTCTGGCACACATGAATGCACAGTCCCTGTAACTTCTTGCAGAAGATTCGCACAAGATCAAGCCAACCAAAGTCCCAGTATGACTGTGGGAGAGGCTCGTGAAGCCCTACCCCTAGCTGAGGAGCTGTTGGCAAATGTTGGCTTCTTGGGGGAAGAGAGTCTGTTTTCTCAGAGTTTCGGCCCCTGAGGTTTACTCATGTTCTGTAGGTTGTCCTATACTCATGCATATACAAGCAATGCTCAGTAGACTCAGTGGGTTTAAAAGGAGAGAGTCCATGGACTGGGAGGGAAAAGTGATGGGAGGGAGAGGGGAGCCCGTGGAGTTGAGGGGATGGGAGGTGGATTTGATAGAAACACAATTTTGTATGTTTGTATAAAATTTTAAATAAAACATAAAAAGTCAGTTTTTTAAGAAAAACAGTTATGCTTTGGGTCAGTTCAGTGGAAGAGAAATTTTTTTGAAGCAGTTGATCAGATTAAGAAAGACCATATTGAAGAGGGGATGATGAAAATGGGACAAAAAATGGGTAAAAATCGTATGTAGAAGTGTTTGCATGAGGTGCGGAGAATGGCTTAGAGAGAGAAAGTGTGCTTGAGGAATAAGGAATAGTCTCCTCCCATCTGTAACTCAAAACACCTGACTTCGGCTGGCAGGGAACCTTGGGATGGATGTAGGAAGCTTCAGGTGGCTGCAGACATCTCTGTTTCTACTTTTCCCTGACCGATCGAGCACCAGCAAGGACATTCGCATCTTCAGCTTCCATTTGAAATATCTGGTTAGCCACAGCTTTTGATGGAGGCCATGAGCATTGTTTATTAAGATAAATGCTGGCTGAAAGAATTTTCCCATCTTTTTCAGCAGTGGGAAATGGCTCCAGTTGTTTCAGGAGTCTCTTCTTCTGCTGGGCTCACTTTACGTTCTATGGTATCTTAAATCATACTTTAAATTCTTAAATGTGCTTCTCAAACTCTAAACTTGGAAATTAAAATTTCATCTAAGGGCAAACAGATTTTTTCCCCTGGAATTAAAGCAGCAAGCTGTGCTTGAGATGGGGTCTCCTTGAAAACATGGCGCTTGACAAACTGGGCTAGCTTATGGGTTGTGCACCTCCTTTCAGTGCAGTATAGACCCGAGGAATTACATGAACAAGAAAAGACGGCCTGTACGATAGCTCAGATACACGCTCTTGAAACCAAGTCTGGTGACTCGAGTTCAGTTCAAAGAATCCATGTGGTGGAAGAGAACTGACTTCCATAAGTTATTCTCTGACCTCTACACATACCACAACATGTGCAGACACACACACACACACACACACACACACACACACACACACACACACACGTCAAATAAATAAATAAATGAAAATGAGAAAAAATTATTAAATGAATTTTTAAAAAGCCTGATACATATATAGGAAATAATGGTACCCTGAGAAGAACTACAATTAGAAATTAAGTAATAGGGAGGGGAGCCCTTTACTACTAGAATGAAATATTAAGATGTTTTATTTAAGAATATTTCCCATGCCCCCCATTTTGTTCCTGGAATTTGTTTGCAGCAGGCACGATTCAGAATATATTTTTCTGAGCATTTCCTCTGTGCCAAATACTGGGCTATTGCTAGACCGTGTGTGTGTGTGTATGTGTGTGTATGTATTAGTGTGTATGTATGTGTGTGCATGTGTGTATGTGTGTGTGTATATGTGTGTATGTGTGTGTGTATGTGTGTGTATGTGTGAGTGTATATGCATGTGTGTGTGCATGTGAATCACATTGTGAACCATGATTAATAAAAGCTTGAGACAGAAATTGGGGTTCAACCTGAAGATCCGAAAAGCAAAGCAGCCAGTCTGAAAATGGCAGTCCTGCCTCCAAGGAAACCTTAGAATGAAGTTGAGCCTGAGAGCTGTCTCTTCCTGTCTTATAATCCTCTCTAGCTCTTGGATTACGGTTGTGTACCACTACCACCTGGTTTCTATGGCACGCTAGTGTGGCTACTGGGCTTAAAGGTGTGTGTCATTGTTGCCTGGTCTATAAGGCTGGCCAGTGTGTCTGTTTTACTTTTCTGATCCTTAGGCAAGTTTTATTTTTTAAAATACAAGTGAAATTTCACTACACAATACAGGAAATTCATGACAAAAATCATCACCATCACAAACAACAACAAAAAGAAAGAAAAAAGAAAAAAAGAAGAAAACAACCATATATTAAATGGAAGTTTTTAGTCAGGGTCCAAGATGAAGGAAGAAAAATTCGTGTACAAAAAAGGATTATTTCCTCTCCTAAGAGCCCCTCCCTCACATGTTAAAGTTTATCCCAAAGAACACAGGGCATTCATTTGTGTGAATAATGATTTTCAGGCAGGGATTCTTTCAGAGCCAATCTCTCAGCAAGGATCCTATTAGCCGCCCGAATGTTCCTCAGGGCAGCGTATGCTCTAGTTCCCTCATTTCCACGGGGAAATGCCTCATGCCTCATTCCTGGGAGTGTGTTCAAGGTCGTCATAGCCGTTCCCACTAAGGAAAACTGTCCAGCAAAATGTCTGCTAAGCACAAGCACGATTGTGGCAAAGAGGCCTTGGATCCTGTGACAGAGTTTGGCCTGACTATCTACAAATGCCTTTGTAACGACAGAAAAGATACCGACTTCTAGTTATTTAACTATTCTCTTTCCTCTTCCCTAAGAAGTTACTTGGGGATTGGTTACTGAAGGTCCAAATTCTCCTTTCAGCACCGAAAAGCCCCAAATCCAAGATTCATTTATGGCTTGCCACTCGGCTTCATCTGTGGGCATACTCTGTCAGCACGGACATTGCATCAGCAGGGACATCGCTCGCTCATGAAGTGGACATTCTGTGTGCGCTGATTTTTAGGCCACTCAGAACACCAGGCATGCGGATCCTAGGCAGGGATTTAGGACATTCTTAAGAATGCACAAAATGACCACAGGGGTTGAGCTTCTGGTGTTGACTTGACTACAACAGAAACAAAATAACAGTGGCTTCAAGAAGACAGGCGCTCTATCTTTTGTGTTGCAGCAGGGGTGGGCTGGAGGCCAGGGCTGATTGGTAGCGCCATTACCAGGGTTTTACTGAAGGCTATCACGGTCTTCTATGTCTGCAGAAGGAGGCATCGCTATTCTTCACCCGAAGGAACTGGCAGGAACGGAAGCCGGGGTTTCCCGTCTTCTGAGTGACTCCTAAGGATGCAGGGCGCAGCAGAGGTTGCCGTCGCTTATTTATTTTCCTACCACTTTAGATAAATTGTGAACTTATTAAATACATGGTGACAAGTTAATTAATGAAGCTCAGCAAGACATGGGGCCAAATTAGCACTCTTAGGCTAAATGGGGTTCAAAGCTCTAATTACTCGAATTTCGAAGTTGTAATGAAACTACTGACACGTGTAAACCTTTAAATTGTGCCATTAGTTATATTACACGATGATTTGAGGAACCTTCATATTCTTTTTTAATCATGACTAGAACGCTACAAAGACTTGTAATAAGTGCGGAGGTTAAATTCTGATAACGGAATTCTTTGGACATAAAGGGCACATTTCAGGAGATAATTTAAATCTTTAGAGGCCCATCTGCTTTACAAGTTTTGTCGGGAGTTTCCTAACCAAACCTAAATCCTGCGACCAATGAGGCCCGGTCATGGAAAAGAACACTTTAGAATATAAAGTTTTGTGGTCACAGCCTCTGAGATTTTGGCACTGTGAGTCTGGGATGCGTCTTAGAAACGTATATGTTCTTTATTTTAAAATTATTTGTTTATTATTATTGTCTTTTAAGAACTTGTGTATGTGTGGGTATTTTGTCTGCATGAATATCTCTGTACCATGTAAGCACCCTTGGAAGCCAGAAGAGGGTGTCAGATCCTTTGAACCCAAAGTTTCAGATGGTTGTGAGCTGCCATGTGGGTTCTGGGAATCAACCCTGGGTCCTCTGGAAGAGCAGCTAGTGCTCTTAATCACTGAGCCATCTCCTTCCAGATCCAAGTGACACACACACACACACACACCCCACATACACACATACACTCAAGCCTTACAAACACTAGGAATCTCTTGCTTAGATAACTTACTCGGGATTATAGGGCTATGGAAGAACAGTGCTTGACTGTTTTAAAATGTTATGGGTTTCTGGGAAGTATTTTAGGTAATTTTCTTTTGTTATTAAAGACATACAAACCAACCCATCTTGATATTAGTATCTTGGCAAAAGAAATTATTCTTGCCTTTTAGTCATTCCCAAGACCTTATTGGCTAAAATACATTGCTTAGGAAATTTACCTCACGCTTAAAGGTTAGGGGTCTTGCGTCCTTAGCATCTAAATATATTTTAGAGCAAAGTCTTTCATATTGTTGTACTAACACTGTCATTTTCTCTAAACTGAGTGTTCTGAGAACCTGATGAAAAGCGATGTTTGCTTAAGGAGACGGGAATGTGCTGTTATAGACTTTTTAATCTTTCAAGGTGGTGTTTCAGTGAAGAGTTAATCTTCACACTGTGCTGAGAAACCCTGCCTGGCAGGGGCGGGGGGGGGGGCGCTCTCTGCCACTCATGGCACAACAGTCTGGGCGACTTTCCAGGTTCTGCCCACATCCTTAAACCAGTGAGAAAGGTACAAAACATTTTCCAGCTTTTTCTTCAGTGGTGAGCTGGACATGTTGCCATGGAGATTGACCTTCTCCGGCAAGAATACGTTTGCCATTTGACCCCGAGTAATAAATCAGTGACCTGACTCTGGGCATGGGGCAGCAGGCTGGTTCTACAGAAGTATCCCTATCAGTTTACTTAACTCTGCCTCTGTCTCTCTCTCTCTCTGAAACTGTGCCATGGCATCTTTGAGAACATGACTCACCTGTACCAACAGCCCACAGAACTGCAAGTGGCTTCGCTGGAGGATTAATAGCCTTTGCAGACCCGGGGCACAAGTGTCATGATTCATTTTCGGTAAACAAAGAAAGGATTTACCAGGCTGCGGTTCCGTCTCCTCCGAATGCACTTCCTTCAATTCCCAGGAAAGGCGTCATGCATTTCAAGCAGTTGTCTTCCTTCTGTAATCCACTTTCTTTCTTCCAAGCATGGGAAGATATATAATTTAGCTTTCACTCACATCCAGATGAGATGACTCTCAAAGACCATTCAAGCCCTCGAGTTTGTCCTTCGCAAGAACACGCAACTGTGATCCTGCAGTATTGAAACGCAGCCAGAGATGGTGTCACTGTTCGATTGCAAAGGAAAATGTACTTACAGTGGCATCGTGCCACTCCTGACATTGACGGGTCCCACAGTCACCAGAGGGGAGAAAATGAAAATATCTTACCTGTCTGCACAATATCCTTGGTGTTGTACAACAATAAAATATTCAGCAGTCTCTAAGTTTACTGCTAGACCTGACAGACCAAGTTGAAACTGGATGAAGAATGTGTCCGGTGTATCCTGTTCCTTTAGATTAGCTTCCTGTCATAATACCCGTGTTCAGTAGGGCTCATGCTGACTCGATTATAACGTCAACTCAAAGGCATTAGCACTAGATTGCTTTCCCAAGTCTGAAGTACTTTTAACTGTTGACAAAGGGTGCAGTCTCATTACACTGAATTCCAGAGGAATACTATGGTGATATAAAATATGGTAATAGGAAACAGAACTATGGTTCTGTTTGGTCGTTTGTATGGTCCCAGAAAATCACTATTGCTTTCTGGAATTATCGGAAAAATGACTCAAAATGAGTGGTTTGTAGGCCAGTTAGAATCGCAGGGGCAGCTGATATGTGTACATTCAAGTATTTATTAGATTTATCAGAAATAGGTTGCAGAGAGTCTTTGATACAAAATGTCTTAGATTAAAAAAGAAATAGCCCAACTAAAACGTCATGGAAGTTCAGATTTTGATAATAAATCTAAAAAGCTTATTAACAAATGAACCTACCATTGTACACGGCTAAGTTTCATGTTCTTTCTCTGCCTTGGCCCAGTGTTCTTCCCACTGTATAAATAAATTCTCTGAACAGAAACTCAAAGTCAACTTAGAAAAAGGAAAAAAAAAGGGAATATTTTTAGTCAAATGTTACCAGTTCAAAGTGTAGAAGATGACAATTCTCTCCCTCTCCCCATTTTATTCAGACTGTTAGAAAACCCAGTCACACAGAACGCCTGGTCCTAAGCAGGGCTGTGAGCTGGGGAGGGAGCTCAACCAGCCCCATTACCGCCCATTATCCCAGGCAACTTGACCCTTACCACACCTTCACCAGAGTCCCCTTTCCTATCCAGTGTGGCTTAAGTCACGTGTGTCCTATGTCTGTGTCCTATGTCTGTCTGTCATACAGGCTAGTTTACTTATTAACTGAGCCTGTTTCCTTGAGGGATAGGACCTCCACCTTGGGAATCTTTAAGAATGAATACCTTGCGTTATCGGGGCCAAAGGGTCTTCTTTTGGGTTTCTAACCAACAAAACGCCTTTCTCTGGAATCTTCCTTTCCCTTTTCCCTCAAACCTAACAGAATGGACCCTCAGGAGATAAGATAGATTAGTAAGAAAAATATAAGCAGAATTTCATTAATATGTACACCTCATGTACACGTAGGAGATGCCCTGTGAAAACCAATAAACCTCAGACTGACTTCCCATTAGGTTGGTGACAATTGCTGATGTCATATAGAGAGGAGGAGGCTTTCCTACAGCAGGAAGAACACAGCGCATAGTACGGTTTGTGAGGCGGAGTTGAGTGACTTCTCACGGGATAACCAACGAGTTATTCAAGACTTATAAGGCCAGAATCAGGCCGTTATGAATGCTAACCAGGAGAGAACCAGGTCCTGGGACAGGTTCCTCCATTCTAATCATGAACTGTAGAGAGCAGTTGGAAATTTTGCTGCTGAACTTGGAGATTTAGGAGCATTTTCACGATGATCACGTGGGGTAGAGGAAGAGAAATCATTTACACTGAGTGTAGAAGGGAGGGGTGGAATTATACAAGGCAGGGACAGTTCTGAGCTATATGGACAATCCATCATGAGAATGTTTTGGGTTGCTTCAGAATTGGTATGAGTTAAAAGTCAAGAAAGGCTGTTTATAAGTTGATACCTCCTAATTGACTACCTGGAATTATACGTCAAAAATGCAGCGTACAATCTGGAATGAGGACTAGGCTCCAGGAGTTAACTGAATAGCCTCCCCATCTGCCTTCTCTTCCATTTTCTGGTCCTTGTAATTAGATTTTGGACATTTCTGAATTTTTTCTTTTATCAGCTTGTTTATACTAATAGAGTAGGCGTGGAGAGGGAAATCCTTTACTTTGCAGTTTTCTTGTATCCACTTATTGACATAGGTCTGATTCCATCAGGAGGAACTGTGGGAAAGCACACAGTTTTTGTTTTCTTCCGGAAAGAGCTCTGCCAGTAGTCATGGAGTGGGATGGGTTTCATATCTTTCTGCTCAGCGAGGACCAGGTATCTTGACTTTCATTTATCATGCTTCAGGTTGTGTGTTTCATGAATTCACTCATCTTTCCTGTGTCTACACTTTATCCAGGGATGTGAGCTGTTAGCATATACACATTTCTATATTGACGTCTTAGTTAGTCTCATTTATTGAGTTGGGGGTAATGTAGAGGGAAAGAAAGATTTTGCTCTGTGTCTCCTGGGTTCACTGACAATAGGGAGAGCTGGGAGAAAAGGCTTGGTCATTTGTCAGTGGCCAGGGGCATCATCTGGGGGGACTTCCCTGATCACCCAGAGAGGTTCAGAAACTTGTATACTTTTCTCTGTATACCAAAAAGGAAAAACATTGGTAGTTTTGAGTGAATGAATTTCAGGGGACAGGCAATGGTTTGTAAATGATTATTGTTGGAAGTCAAGTGGACCAAGAGGAGACAAGGTAACTTGTGAGAAAAGATGTCAGAGTGTGACCATCATACTGAGTTTTTTTTTTTTTTCCCAGAGTAGGACTTTTTAAGTTGAGAAAGAACAGAAACTTACTTTCCAAGGTTCTGGGGACTGGAGATCAACATTAAGGTACTAGGAACTGGTAAATATTATTGCTGTATTCTCGCTGGGTGAAAGCTGAAAAGTAAGTAGGCATGAATATTGAAGCTTCACACAATTGGGGAGCAAAATAAAAGAACTCACTATTGCCGGGCGGTGGTGGCGCACTCCTTTAATCCCAGAACTCGGGAGGCAGAGGCAGGCGGATCTCTGTGAGTTCGAGGCCAGCCTGGTCTACAAGAGCTAGTTCCAGGACAGGAAGCAAAAGCTACGGCGAAACCCTGTCTTGAAAATCCAAAAAAAAAAAAAAAAAAAAGAAAAAAAAAAGAACTCACTATTATAAAATAAAACATTCTGTTCCTGTTAATATATGGCTTTTCCTAGTTAACACAGTCCCACGGAGAGCACTAAAGACAGTCATAGACAGTCATAGTCTTCTTATGGGTTTAGGTGGGTAATGGAACTTCAGAGCAAAGCCCCTTCCTGGACCTCTAGTAGAACAAATGAAGCTTAGAGATCTGAATTTTTCCCCTTCTCTCTCGAGAAAGGATTTCTCTGTGTAACAGTCCTAGCTGTCCTGGAACTAACTCTTTTTTTTTTCTTGAATTTTTTTTATTGTGCTATATATTTTTCTCTGCTCCCCTCGCTTGCTCTCCCCTCCCCTTCTATCCTCTCCCATGATCCCTATGCTCCCGATTTACTCAGGAGATTTTGTCTTTTTCTACTTCTCTACAGATTAGGTCGATGCAAGTCTCTCTTAGGGTCCTCTTTGTTGTCTAGGTTCTTGGAGATTGTGAAGTGTAGACTGTTTTTTCTTTGCTTCATGTCTGAAAGTCACTGATGAGTGAGTACATATGATATTTGTCTTTCTGGGTCTGGGTTACCTCACTCAAAATGATGTTTTCTAGATCCATCCATTTGCCTGCAAATTTCAAGATGTCATTACTTTTTTCTGCTGTGTAGTACTCCATTGTATAAATATACCACATTTCCCTTGTCCATTTCTGGGATTGAAATCCCAGAAAAGTTCTTCATAGACTTCAAAAGAACAATATTCAGCTTCATATGGAAAAGTAAAAAATTCAAGATAACCAAAACAATCCTGTACAATAAAGGAACTTCTCGAGGCAACACAATCTCTGACTTCAAACTCTATTATAGAGCTACAGTACTGAAAACAGCCTGATATTGGCATAAAAACGAACAGGAGGACCAATGGAACCGAATTGAAGACCCATATACCAATCTACACATCTATGAACACCTGGTTTTTGACAAAGAAGCAAAAATCATAAAATGGAAAAAAGAAAGCATATTTAACAAGTGGTGCTGGCATAACTGAATATCAACATGTAGAAGAATGAAAATAGACCCATATCTATTGCCATGCACAAAACTCAAGTCCAAATGGATCAAAGACCTCAATATAAAAACAACCACACTGAACCTCACAGAAGAGAAAATGGGAAGTACACTTGAATGTATTGGCACAGGAGATCACTTCCTAAATATAACCCCAGTAGCACAGATACTGAGAGAAACAATTAATAAACTAAAAAGCTTCTGTAAAGCAAAGGACATGGTCCACAAGACCAAACGACAGCCTACATAATAGGATAAGATCTTCAACAACTCCACATCGGACAGAGGGCTGATCTCCAAAATATACAAAGAACTCGAGAAATTGGTCATCAAAAGAACAAAAAATCCAATAAAAAATAGGGTACAAACCTAAACAGAAAAGTCTCAACAGATGAATCTAAAATGGCTGAAAGACACATAAGGAAATGCTCAACATCCTTAGCCATCAGAGAAATGCAAATCAAAACACCTCTAGAATGACCAAGATCAAAAACACTAATGACAACTTATGCTGGAGAGGATATGGGGTGACGGGAACACCCCTGCATTGCTGGTGGGAGTGCAAACTGGTCTAGCTGCTTTGGATATTACTATGGTGATGTCTCAAAAAATTAAGAAACAACCTTCCTCAAGACCCAGCAATACCACTTTTGGGTATATGCACAATCATACCACAAGGACAAGTGCTCAACTACGTTCATAGCAGCATTGTTTGTCATAGCCAGAACCTGGAAACTACCTAAATGCCTTGACAATCTTTTGGTAAGATTGCCATTTTTACTATGTTAAATCTACCTACCCAAGAGCATGGGAGATCTTTCTATTTTCTGGTGTCTTCAATTTCTTTCTTCAAATATTTAAAGTTCTTGTCATACATTTCTTCTACTTGTTTGGTTAGAGTTACTCCAAGATATTTTATGTTATTTGTGGCTATTGTGAAGAGTGATGTTTCTCTGATTTCTTTCTCAGCCCATTTATCATCTGTGTAAAGGAGAGCTACTGATTTTTTTTGAGTTAATCTTGTATCCTGCTGAAGGTGTTTATGAGTTATAGAAGTTCCTTGGTAAAATTTTTGGGGTTCTTTATGTTAACTATCATATCATAAACAAATAGTGAGAGTTTGACTTATTTTCTTATTTGTATTCTCTTGATCTCTTATTGCTCTAGCTAGAAACTCAAGAACTTTATTGAATAGATATGGACAGAGTGGACAGCCTTATCTTGTTCCTAATTGTAGTGGGTTTGCTTTGAGTTTCTCTCCATTTAGTTTGATGTTGACTGTTGGCTTGCTATATAATGCTTTTTATTATGTTTATGTAAGTTTCTTGTATCCCTGCTCTCTATAAGACCTTTATCATGAAGGGATGCCATATTTTGTCAAAGACCTTTCCAGTATCTAATGAGATGATCATGTAGGTTTTGTTTTTTTTAATTTGTTTATATGGATTACATTGACAGATTTTTGTATGTTGAACCATCCCTTCATCTCTGGGATGAAGCCGACTTGATCATGGTGGATGATGGTTCTGATGTGTTCTTGGTTTTGGTTTGCCAATATTTTATTAAGTAGTTTTGCATCAGTGTTCATGAGTGAGACTGGTCTGTAATTCTCTTTCTTAGTAATGTCTTTGTGTGATTTGGGTATCAGGGTAATTGTAGACTCATATGAAGTGTTTAGCAATGTTCCTTCTGTTTCTATTGTGTGGAATAATTTGAGGAGTATTGGTATTAATTCTTTTTTGTAAATCTTGTAGAATTCTGAGCTGAAACCATCTAGTCCTGGGATCTTTTTGGTTGGGAGAATTTTAATGACTGCTTCTATTTCTTTAGCAGTTCCAGGCCTATTTAATTTGCTTATCTGGTCTTGATTTAATTGGTAAGTGATATTTATTCAGAAAATTGTCCATTTCCTTTACGTTTTCCAATTTTGTGGCATACAGATTTTCAAAATATGACCTGATGATTCCACTCCTCTGTGTCTGTTGTTATGTCCCCCTTTTCATTTCTGATTTTGTTAATTTGGATATTTTCTTTCTGCCTTTTGGTTAGTTTGAATAAAAGTTTGTCTATTTTGTTGATTTTCTCAAAGAACTAACTCGTTGTCTTGTTGATTCTTTGTATTGTTTTCTTTGTTTCTATTTTGTTGATTTCAGCTCTCAACTTGATTATTTCCTGCTGTCTATTCCTCCTGGGTGAGTTTGTTTCATTTTGTTCTAGCATTTTCAGGTGTTCTGTTAACTCACTAGTGTGGGACTTTTTTAGGTTCTTTAGGTAAGCATTTAATGCTATGAACTTTCCTCTTAACACTGTGTCCTATAAATTTGGGTATGTTGTGTGGTCATTTTCATTGAATTTTAGGAAGTCTTTAATTTCTTCATTGACCTATTGATGATTCAGGTAAGCATTGTTTAATTTTCATGTGTTTCTGAAATTATTGTTGCTGTTGAATTCTAATTTTAAGCCATGGTGATCTGATAAGATATATGAGATTGTTCCAATTTTTTGTATTTGTTGAGGTTTGCTTTGTTACCTAATAGTGGTCAGTTTTTGAGATGGTTCCATGAGGTGCTGAGAAGAAGGTATATTCTTTTTTGTTTGGATGGAGTGTTCTGTATATGTCTGTTAAGTCCATTTGAGTCATAATATTTGTTAGTTTGATTATTTCTCTGTTAATTTTCTGTCTGGCAGAGCTGTCCAGTGGTGAGGGTGGGGTGTTGAAGTCTCTCACTAATGTGTGTGTGGTTTAATGTATGATTTAAGCTTTAGAAGTGTTTCTTTTACATATGAGGTTGCCCTTGTGTTTGGGGCATAGACATTCAGTATTGAGGTTTCTTCTTGATGTTTTTTTTTCTATGATTAATATGAAATGTCCTTCTTTGTCTCTTTGGATTGATTTTAGTTTGAAGACTCAGCAGAAGTCACTGGCTCAGGACTTTTTTGGTGGAGGTTTCTGGCTAGGGCCTGTGCCCATGGATGTCCTTGGTTGGGTCCTGCTCCTGCAGAGGTCACTGGCTTGGGCTAGGTCCTACAGAGGTCTCTGGCTTAGGTCTGTTCCCTTGGTGCTCACTCCCTTGTACCTGCTTCCTACAGAGATCACTTGCAAGGCCCTCCTCTGGCAGAGGTCTCTGGCTCAGGCCTGTTCCCTCAGTGATCACTCCCTTGTACCTGCTCTCTTAGAGGTTGCTGCTTCAGGCCTTCTCTGGTGGAGGTTGCTGATTTGGGCCTATTCCTGCAGATGTCCCCGACTTGGACCTACTCCTGCAGAGGTCCTTCGTTTGGGCTGGTTGCCGCAGAGGTCTCTGGCTCAGGCCTGCTCCCTCAGCAATTGCTCCCTTGTACTTACTCCTGTGGAGGTTGCTGGCTTGGGCCTACTTCTGTAGAGGTCTCTGGCTTTTGCCTGGTCTTGCAGGGGTCTTTGGTTTGGACCTGCTCCATTGGGGGTTGCTCCCTCATATTTGCTCTTGTGGAGGTCACTTGCAAGGGCCTACTTGGGTAGAGGTCGCTGGCTTGGGCCTCCTCCCTTAGAGGTCCCTGACTTGGGCCTGGTCCTGTGGAGGTCTTGGCTAGGGCCTATTCCCTCAGCAGTTGCTCCCTTGCTTCAGGTCTGCTTCTGTGGAGGTTGCTAGCTCAGGCCTGCTCCCTTGGAGGTCCTCGGCTCAGGCTTGCTCCCACAAAGGTCCCTGGCTTGGGCCAGGACCCAGAGAAGTCTCTGGCTTGGACCTGTTCCCAGAGAGGTCCCTGACTTGGGCCTGGTCCCATGGAGGTCTCTGGCTTGGGCCTGCTGGAACTAGCTCTTGTAGACCAGGCTGGCCTTGTACTCACAGAGATCAGCCTGTTTCTACTTCCTGAGTGCAAATGCTGCCATTAAAGGCGCGTGCCACCACTGCCTGGTGAGATCTGGATTTTTTATTTCAAAGGGCCTGACATATCCAAATGCCCACTTTGGGTTAATATTTTCTGAGCCTCCAACACTAATGAATTTGAAGATATTTGAAATTTCAGATGTTTAGAGACACACTTTGATGACCCAGAAAATTTGAGGGCTCAGGATTGCTTTGAATTTACATAGTTCATAATTTAATATAGTTTCTCAGACAACTTCTTCGATTATAATTATGTTACTTCTCATGAGCTAAAGATTGCTACTCTGGTTCATTTAATAAATGTAAAAATTGGAAAATGAAAACCTACTTATAGTTTACTCTTCAATACAGTTTAATATTAAAATTGGGATTGTATTTTCTAGTTTGTATAAAGGCTAGTTCACCTTACATTTCCATTGCTTTTGGGAAAAGCAGGAAGTAAAATTGCATTTGGGAAAGCAAGAGTCTAAATGTTTTAACCCTGGTAATCACCTGTCATTTCTACTTGCTGGAAAATGTCATTGTAACCATGGTTTTCTAAAGGGGGAAATTTGAAAGTATTCCTTGAGGTATGTGGTTCCCATGTTTCTCCCTGTTGTCAGCTCAGAGAAAGGATGTCTTGTAAGACAGTTTCCTGAGAAGCCGTTCCTATAGTGGGTCATCCAGGACTCCCAGCAAAGGCTGGGAATCTTCAAACAATGGAAGGAAGATGGGGATATATTTAAGTTAAAGGCTTCACATTTAAAGCCATCTTTGTTACAGCAATAGGATTAGGTTCTTTTTTTAATTTTTTTTTAAATTTATTTATTTATTAAAGATTTCTGCCTCCTCCCCGCCACCGCCTCCCATTTCCCTCCCCCTCCCCCGATCAAGTCCCCCTCCCTCATCAGCTCGAAGTTCAATCAGGGTTCCCTGACCTGTGGGAAGTCCAAGGACCACCCACCTCCATCCAGGTCTAGTAAGGTGAAGGATTAGGTTCTATTGCTGAGGGTATTTAAAGTATTTTTTAAATTTTAACAAAAAGATGAACAACCCTATTAAAGATGGCGAAGGTTTTGATTAGATATATTTCCAAGGAAATATACATATAGTCATACATAAAAAAACACAGGGGCAAAGCGCACCTCCATTTGTATATTGGAAACACAAAACACAGACATCTATGAGAAAACATAATCTGACATGCAAATATCTTAATCAAATATCTTAAAGGTGCCATGAATCTTTTAATTTTGTAACAAATTTTTTAAAAAAAATTTCTCATCATGTGTGTGTGTGTGTGTGTGTATGCACCCACGCACATAGTCACTCATGCCACAGGGAGCATGTGGAGATCAGAAGACAACCTTAAGGAGCTGGCTTTTTCTATTCCCCAAGTGGGTTCCAGGGATAGAACTCGGGTCCTCAGCCTTGGCAGCAGGCCCCTTTACCTGCTGAGACATCTCCTTGGCCCTTTTGATAATATCTGTTGATACACAGAGATTTAATGATGGTAAGAACTGTTTTATCTATTGCTCATGTTGCTTGTGGCTTTGGTCTTACATCCAAAAAGCTGTTGCTAACTCTAAGGCCACGAAGTCTTAGGTCTGTTTTCTTCTAAGACAGTGGTTCTCCACCTTCCTAATGCTGAGGCCCTTTAATACAGTTTCGTGTATTTGTGGTGACCCCCAACCACAGAATTATTTTCATTGATACTTCATATTTTTGCGACTGTTATGAATCATAATGTAAATATATGACATGCAGGCTATCGCTCACAGGTTGAGAACCCCTGCTTTACGGGTTTGCAGTTTTAGCTCATAGATTGTGGCATGAGGTGTAAGCTCGATTTCAAATAAATTGCATGAGCATATTTATTTGCTTTGGTGCCACTGGTTGAAGAGACCTCATAGCATTTAAACATTATATTGATTTTTTTATATTTAATGTATGTAAATATTTAATATGTCTATAAAGCAAAAAGCTTAATAAAATTTGGAACACTTTTGCCATTGCTATTCTACTGATGAACTAGCATATTCTAAATAAATTGCTTTATGTTACATTTATTCACTTGTGTTTACTATTCTGCCCACCAGCTACCCCTAGGGGGAAAACTGCTATTTTGTACTTCAAAGTTAGATTTCTCTTATTATAAAATATTCTGATTTTATGTATATGTATGATTATATCATTTGAGCTTTGTTAGTTATGACGTCATACTCAGTTTCTACTTCTCAGATTTGCTTTTACTCTTATTCAACCAACATATTGTAACTCTATTGCATCAGGTTTTCATTATTGGTGTTGTTTTCCATTCCAGAATTAATTTCAGTTCGATTATTCACTCTCCTTTATTTCTGCCCTGGTTATCACTGCTGTGATGAACACCATGACCAAAGCATCTTGGGGAGAAACGGGTTTATGTGGTTTACACTTCTGCACCATTGTGCATCACTGAAGGAAGTGAGGACAGGAACTCAAGCAGGACAGGAAACTGGAGGCAGGAATTGCTGCAGAGGACATGCAGGGTGCTGCTTACTGATTTGCTCAGCATGGCTTGCTCAGTCTGCTATCTTAGACCAATGGTGTTGCTTGCCTCCCACTACCACACCCGGGAGGTGGGGGTAAGATGGTACAGAGTCAACATTACAAACTCTGAGAGTCAGGCAAGTGGCAGAGCAGACTCATTTATTGAGGGGGTTAGGCAGACCTTTATACCCCTTCCCAGGACCCAGTGGTGGTGTCATTTGGAGCACTGTGTTGTCCAGCTTTCACTGGCTCAGGTCATCTGATGTCATGGTGTCATCAGTCTCTGGGCTCTGTGGCAGGCTCCCAGTTGGCTCAAAGGGAAGTCACCCATGGGCATGGTTGACTGTCCCCGAGGGGGTTTCCTCTCAGGCAGGCACAGTCAGTTTTAGTTGGCTGTTGGCCTCCTCCTACATATCCATGTATCCGTGTAGTGGCATGTCATTTGTATTTTAATAAATAAGGCTTCCCCGAGGATCAGAAAAGTAAAACAGCCACACTGCCCAGCCTTACAAACCAGGTAGCTATGATACACACCTTTAATCGCAGTAGGCACACTAGTTTGCCTTAGAAACCATGCGGTAGTGGTGCATGCCCTTAACCCCAGAACTAGAGAGGATTATAAAATAGGAAGATAAAGTTTTCAGTCACAGTCTCATTCTGAGATTCCTGGAGGCAGGATCCCCATTTTGAACTGAGGTAGAGGTAAGAGCCAGTGGCTGACTGCTTTGCATTTTGGATCTTCAGGTTGAACCCAAATATTTGCCTCCGAGTGCATCATATCCATCCCTTTACTTTATTTATTTTATTTTATTTGGGGAGCCCAGTGGGAGTCAGAGTTCCATTGCTTTGGCCTCATTGTCCCCACTTTAAAGAGCATACAGCATAATAGACCACATCTGTCTTAGTTTGCCCTGCCTCACAAGTCCTTAACCATCATTGATGACTGCCCTACGTGTAGGAGAAGCTGTTGGCCAGACAACCCAAGCTGTGATTGCCCTGCCCAAATCAACTATCATGAGAATGTGTGGTAGGTACTTCCTCCCTGAGCCAAGGTAAGGCCTGCTGCTACATCCAGAGACTGCTGATGCAGAGACACCTGACTGGAGATGCCAAGGAGGAAAGGACAATGCAGCAGAGTTGGTCATGGGAGTCAATGGGTCCTCAGGAGGGGATATAAGAGGCTGACCTTTACCCTCAATTAATCAGTTGGCTTTTGCTACTCACCTGACTCTGGAAGTCTGTACTGTTGACTCTGGGACTTCTCCCCCTCTCTCCCAAGGGATGTTCATGCAAGGTTGCCCCAACACATTGGGAGCCACCTACCCAAGGGTAGCACCACACACAAGAGGCTGTATACTTCCAAGTCAATCGTTAATCAAGACAATGACCTACAGGCCAATCATGGATTTGTTTTCTTAACTGTGAGTCTCTCTTCTCAGATGACTCTAGCTTGTGTCAAGTTGCAAAAACAAAACAAAAGAGACAAATAAAAAACCCAAACCAAGATGAGTTTAGGTATGGCTATTACAATATAATTTGGAACTATAATTTTATTTTTGTGTGTGAGCAATTGATTAGTTTATCTCTGTTCATTGAAGAGTGGCTTGTCGTGCCACTGAGCCTCAGGGCTATTTGATCAGACATAGTATTTTCTCTCTCTTCGAATAGACTGTCTTTCAATTGAGCATCATCAGCTTCTGATCTCTAGCCACTATGCTCTTCTTCAATGCTCTCATCTCTTCTGAAGGACTCCTTGCGTCACCCCACACTGCATGCCCTCAGCAGTTCTGGGCCAAAATCATCTTTGAGTCTGTGCATTGTCCCTGCCATGTTTGAACAGAGAGCTCAATAAGAACTGAATAAGAAAATCTTTTGAATTTGTTTTTTTTTTGTCTAGCATCATTTCCAGAGTATAAAATAAATATAAAATAAGCAGAAAGTAATGTCCACTAACAAAATAACATAAAGCCAGAAATGTTCATCAAAACATGTAACATAGCCACATTTATTAAGAATGTATTCTTGTGCCGGGCAGTGGTGGCGCACGCCTTTAATCCCAGCACTTGGGAGGCAGAGGCAGGCGGATCTTTGTGAGTTTGAGACCAGCCTGGTCTACAAGAGCGAGCTCCAGGACAGGCTCCAAAACCACAGAGAAACCCTGTCTCGAAAAACCAAAAAAAAAAAAAAAAAAGAATGTATTCTTATAGTAAACAGCAACCTCCAACAGTGCAAAAACTACAATTACTTTCACATCAAACTAGTATGAAGTGCATAAAGTGCAGAATATTACAGTCATGTCAATAAACAGTCATCAAGTCACGGTACACAAATCATAGAGTACGACAGATATGATGGTGCATACCTGTAATGAATCCCAGCACCCAGGAGGCAGAGGCAGGAGAGAGTGCTGTGGAGGCCTAAACCTGTGAGCCTCTTTCCACCTTGACCAAAGGTTAGAGAGTTGGAACACACCTCTATTCCTTCAAGGTTCTCATGTCTCTCCCTCAAAGGTCCCACCTAGATTTAGATCAGAGAGCTCTGCTCTCTCAATGTTATTGTCAACAGGTGTGGCTAATATCCAGACCTTGTATTTCAGGAATAGAGAAGTAGATCTGTTTCTACCACAAACAAAAGTCTAAGAATCCAACTAAGTTCTTATTCCCTTAAGGAGATAACTAGGGATTCCACTCAGGGAGTGGTTTGCTTACAGAATGTTTGGTCTGTGGTGTGAGCAGGACTTGTTTTGTTCTGGCAAGAATGATTTACTCTGAATGTAGCCCACGACCTTCAACTGGTCTATTAATTTCCTTGTATCATGTTAATGCAGTCTTTTGTCTTACTCCTACCTTTTGGGGTCAGTGATATTTTAAGCAATTGGAAATTAAACTACATATATTTCTGTTGTATTATTTTTATTTGCATCTTCATCTTCTTTACTAATATTTCTATATCCTCACAGCCCTACCCTGGCAGGTGGTATTTTTGTTGAGGCTGGTCCATGACAGATTGCAAATTTAAAGGCAGCTTATGCCACATAGTGAGTTTGAAGTTAGTATGGGCTACATAACATGGCCCTTTATAAAAAAATACTGAAAATAAAGATTGAATAGATTCAGCTGTTCTAATTGGAAATAAAAAGATATATTGTCCTTATTTTGTACCAAGTTCTGCTTTGTTGATGCTAATATACATTTGTCCGGTGTATATATAGTCTCTTTAAAAATTAAAAAAAATTCTTTGTATTATTTTATGCATATGAGTGTTTTGCTTGCATTTATGTCTGTGCAGTATGTGTGATCTGGGTGATTGTGGAAGCCAGAAGAGGGTGTTGCATCTGCCATGTCCAGGTCCTCTGGAAGAGCAGTAAGTACTCTTAATTGCTGAACCATCTCTCTAGCCCCAGTTTTCTCTTTAGTAAGATTTATTTTCATTATTTTTATTTATGTATAAATGTGTGAGTGTATATCACATGTGTATAAGTTCCTATAGAAGTGTGAAGAATATGTTGGATCCATTGGAGCTGGAGTTACAGGCAACTGTGAACCATCTTATGTGGGTACTGGGAAACTAACTCAGGCTCTGGAAGATTTGGGATTGCTCTTATCAGCTGTGGCAGCTCACGAGTATACTTTAGTAACCATTGGTCTTTAATTAGCTGTAATACTGAATTGCTATTACATATCTTCTATATTCTACTCTTTTCTTTCTCTTGGACTTGGACATTTTAGTATATTTTTATAAACTTCTGGTATGTTTAAAAAGTTTTGATTATTTCAGAGATTAAGTGGTATATTTAACTCCAATTCTGGATTCTTAGATTGAAGAATTTCTTAAAGTAAACTGGATGATAGTTTGTTGATGTGGGTTCCCCCAAAAATAACAGTTGAAATACCCACAAATGACACAAAGGATGTCTTCATATTTTTCTCTCCTTCTGCAAGACCGGAATTCTCCTTTTCTATCGCAGAAATTAGAATGATGAGGCAGAGCAGAAAAGACCATTGATGCTTAAAGTTATTTGTATAATACACAGACTTCAAGAAGGGACTGGAAGACCAAGAAGTGGTTACCTCTACATCAGAAATATTCTCAAAACACTTGAGAAGTTGAGAATGAGATCGGAAGGACATGAGGAGAGTGCAGGATCTGAAGGGGAAAAAAGAGTTGAAGATAAGAGTCCTCCACATGGCACGGACCCAAAGTGCTGTGTCAGGGCTTGGTGTATAAATCAGTGAAGATGAACTAGCAAATTGTCACATCATGGTTCCTTCCTTACCACGCCAGTATAGCTGCCTGCTTTGTAAAGCTGTCCATCTCTACAGGTAAGGGCTTTTCCTGGTCCCATGAGGTCAGGGTAAAAGGCAAGGTTGGGGGCAGCAGGAAGAAGCTTGCTCCTTCTTGGTCATCTGCAGATGTGGTTAGGACCATGTCTGTGAGTTCAGGAAAGTGAGGAACAAATATCTGAAACTCTGATCCAAGTGGAGAACCTTCTCCTAGGTTCTCGTCCTCATAGAAGCAGCTGTAGAATTAGGGCAGAGATCCTACCATATGGTTTCTGTGAGTATAGAAAAACCTGCTTAGTCAGAGTTCCTCCGAGAACTAGAACTGATAGAATAACTCACATATATCATATGCAACATAAATAGGATTTATTGAGTAGCCTAAAGGCTGTGGTCTAGCTAATCCAGTGATGGCTGCTTCACAGTGGAAAGGCTAAGAATCCAGTGATTGTATTTTCAGCTGACCCAGGACACTTCCTTCAAGGGCTTGTGAGCGCCTGGAAGACAGGGACAGTGTCTTCAGTTTAGCCCCATGTAGCTAGCATGCCTGACACGTAGTCCTGACACATAGTAGGTACTTGGGAAATACTTGTGGAATGAAGCAAAACTTTATTAAATAAACAGTATTAAAAGTTGTCTCTCTTACTGCTTGCCATTACTTATTATTTATTTGTTTGGGCTGTTATGCCTCTTTTTTCTTCTAATATTTATTTCTCCTTCTGAGTCCCCATGACCTTTGAAGTGGTAGTTTTGTCTATCACAGGCAATATTAGTTGGACTCTTAATATGTCTTGCCTTCTTTCTAGGGCTCGGATAGTGTCTCTTGTCTTAGAATTTGTGTCCAGATGAGAGGGCGAAAGGTTCTCTGGTAAGGTGTGGCTGCTGTTGTGTTGCCCTACCCAGCATGCTTCACTTGATAGTTCCACACCCGTGCACATATGCACACCACTGACTGACTTAGCACTTTCTTTAAAGAAGAAAAAGACACAAAATTGGGAGGAAAGCATGTTGTGGGGATGTGGGAGTGGTTGAAGGAGGAATGCACATACCATGATCATATTTCATTGTGTGTATATATGTGATATATATATATATATATATATATATATGAAATTATAAAAATAAAAAATCATCTGGTTTGTACTGAATAATCATAATATCTCCTTGATTACACCCCTCTGGGCTCTTACTCCTTAGATCTATGAAAGTTTTCTGATTCCTGCCATTTATAAACCTGGTTGTTAAGATCCTCCTGTGATTTGGTGATGTTTATTTTGCTCTTCTAATCAAATCCCTTTGAGGGCTTCAGTGGTCAGAGTTGACCCCCTCTGAAACATTCTTGATGCAGCCAAAATTAGATCACTTGTTACTTGGGCAATCAAAAGTCTGTTAATTATAGAGAATATGTGTATCTTTTTATTTGACCATCGTAGCTACAAGTAAATGCTCACTTGCTGATCTTTTTGACGGTGACCACTTATTGAAGTGTAGTTTCTCTTCAGAGTAATCACACCCCAAATCTATTTCTTGCGACTTCTAATTCTGATTTCATAAAGTGGGAAAGCGTAAAGCCTTTATGAGACAGCTGTGAATAGACTCCACATTTTCAAAAACTTTCCCTCATCATTTGCATTTTTCTTACTTGATTTAATAGAACTGGATATTTAAGGTATATCTTTTGGGTCTCTCTCAACTTTCTACTTGTTTTCATAAAAATCTTTTCTTTTTTATTCACATTTTATAAATTTATCAAATGTTTAATCAATTTGTGCAATTGGAACAGCAAACAACTGGCAACATAGATTTGAGACTGAATTCATTCTACCAAGTTGGTAACTGCCTCATTCCGTTAAAGAGAAAAAAATTCAAGGCCATCTAGGAGAGAACCTGTCAACTTGCTTGCTCTTGGAACTAGTCAGAGAATAAAGGATGTTAGTCAAATCCTTCAGTAAGTGGATGTCATTAAAGAACACTTTTACTGGGGCTGGAGAGATGGCTCAGAGGTTAAGAGCATTTGCTGATCTTATAGAGGACCAGGATTCTGTTTCCAACATCCCCATGAGGACATAATCATCTGTGACTTCAGTTCCAGTGGTGTCTGATACCCTTTTATGTCCTCCATGGTGCACACACAGATAAGTAGGCACACACATGCACACAAAGTTAATAAGGCAATAATTAAAATAACACTTACTGAACTTACATTTAACTTTAGAGCTTCTCAATGGCAATATGCTTTTTTTTTCTTTTTCAATATTGCATAGTACCTCCCTTGACTTTCCCAGTTAGATGGCAATGGATTATTTTGAATGTGATGGCTATTTCTTTTGAAAAAATGTTGGTATTAATTACACAGAACGAATGTTTGTTAATAAACATAAAATAATTGGCATTTCTCATCTGATTGCTCTGCTGTTGAATGCAGGACTTACAAAGATAAATCAGAAATATCTTGGGCTTACACAACACACTGTAGGAAGAAAAGTAGTTTGCATTTTTTTTTTTTTTTTTTTTGGTTTTTCGAGACAGGGTTTCTCTGTGGTTTTGGAGCCTGTCCTGGAACTAGCTCTTGTAGACCAGGCTGGTCTCGAACTCACAGAGATCCATCTGCCTCTGCCTCCCAAGTGCTGGGATTAAAGGCATGCGCCACCACCGCCCAGCTCAGTAGTTTGCATTTTGAACCTCAACACAAAACACAGAGAGAGAACTAGAAACGCCCTGTGTAGAGCCTGTAAACTCTCAAAGCTTATCTTCAGAGATGTACTTCCTCCAACAAGGACACACCTCTTAATTCTCTTCAAACAGTGCCATCAATTGGAGACCAAGCATTCAAACACCAGAGCCTATGGGGGACGTTTGACCTCCATGGACCCAGACAAGGTTTCTGCTTTCAGAGTTGATAGAATGTGAAAGCCCTGGGCAAGGTGTAGAGACCCCATGGCAAATGCATAGACAGATAAGAATATAGAAGCACATGTTACCCAATGGAGAAAATAGGGTAGTAAGTGTATTAGACCAGCGCCTGGAAAGGCTGGCTCATGGGGATGACATTTGACTTGTATGAGGGGATGGATTCAACCTTGTAAAGAGCTGGGGGGGGGTCAGTGTTTTAAGTGGCCATTTCATCAGCCAAGCAAACGCCCCCAGACAGGATTGATTGTGGCAGGCAGGGGGAAAGGATGGCGCTACTTCTAAGAAGTGGTTGGTTTCCATTCTCACAGGACCAAGGCAGAACATAGTGAGGATCTCTTCCTGTACGTAACTGGAATAGAGCTATGACCTTTCCCATGCACAGTTGGGACCCCAGATTCCTGGACAGTCCCATTACCCTGTGGAACTGAACTTGCAACAGTGGAGTTATGTGTAGCAAGCCCCCACCTGTCCACAGCAAGTAGGCATGTTCTTGCTTCCTCATTCCTCAGGCTGAGCTTTCATCCATGCCAATTCTTCAGAATAATAGAGAGGAAACTGCACTCAAGGAGGAAGCTTCAACTCTCTCGTTTTCTCTTTCCATTTTACCACCTTTCTTTCTGTCCATGCTCTGCTCTGACAAGCCAAGGCTTCTTGGTAATGCAAGTGAGAAGCTTACACAGCTGACTATGATCTCATGGATCCAGGCTACCAGGATCTCTCTATTAGAAAACGTGTTTAGGCCGAATCTATTTTCTCATTCCCACAGCCGACAAAACTGCAGGAAAAATCACTCATGTCTGAAAGCAGAGTATAGTGAAGTACAGTATTATACCGCTGCCTTTGTCAGAGGGAAAATAAACAAGGCACAAACATTATGTTGTCAAAAATGATGGGTCAGAGGTTTATTTTAGAAGCAGAAACTTATAAACTATCATACTGCAGCATGATCTCAAAGGCTGGTAATAAACCAGAAATAAAAACTTCCTATAGATCAGGATGTTGTAATCTTGGCTTTGGGCTTGGGTCACTATATCAACAGGCTTTAACACTGGGGAGAAAAATCAAGCAACTGCTTGCCGGTTCTCAAAGGACAGGTTTGGTGTAAGTCTCAGGCTAATGTCTAAGTGCAAGAAGACTTTTTCTTGTTTGGTTTTTGATAGCTTGGTTTCAAAGAAAGCAGCAAATGGTGTCCCATCAGAAAGTTCTCAACACATATGGGGCTCACGAGCAGTGGGTAACACTGGTGGTGACTGGGAAAGATGGACGGAGAAGGATATTCAGTGTGGCTATATGTGTACAGTGTCCATGGTTGCCCAGCTTGTCGCAACACTCATGAACAGCAGCTTCCCCTCATTCCCTGAACTGGGTCGCAGCTGGAGTGGATGCTAGAATTTCTCCCCAGGATGGAATCTGTTCTACAGCAGCTAGGCGTCTTCTACTCTAATTGCAGGACCCGGCTTGTCCAAGTATTCACAAATGTATCTGAAAAGTGAACAATTCTTCTTACACTCAGGACTGAGAGGAGGCATGCAGCATGGCCACCGGTTGCTTCTCCCAGCTCAGTGTGATGCTCATCAATGAGAACCTGGCCTGATTAACACTGGCCAGGCGTCAGGGGTCTGAGGTCAGCACGACACTCTGCAATCATTGAGGAGTCATGCCAGCTAATGCGCTTGGCTCTCTGTTTCATCCAGTACCTCCAACGACTCCCTATGCTGCTGGAGCTGTCCCTGATGTGTGTCACAAACTCAACACCTTTTATCCGCATTCTCCTCGGACCTCATTTTGTTCTCCTGCGCCCCTGATCCACTGAACTCCAGACATCCTGGCCTGGTCCCAGGTTCTATGTGCCTCAGGGTCAGTGCTATTTACTGTTTTCACTGCTATACACAGACCCCTCCCTCAGGCCTCATTTTGTGGCCAGCTCCTTCTATAATTTATTCTAGTTTTATACGTGATTTCTTCTAAAAGGACTTCCTTAACCACATATCCAAACTTCTGCCCACCTTATTCTGGAATCTATTTATCTATCTGTCTATATATCTATCTATGCATCTATATATCTATCTTCTTCATCTTCATCTGTCTAATCTATCATCTATCTATCTATCTATCTATCTATCTATCTATCTATCTATCTATCTATCTACCTATCTATCTATCTACATCTCTCTCTGCCTATCATCAATCAATGTATTCATCATGTGTGTGTGTCTGTGTGTGTGCGTCTGTGTGTGTGTCTGTGTGTGTGTGTCTGTGTGTGTGTCTGTGTGTGTGTGTTTGTGTGTGTGTGTCTGTGCGTGTGCGTGTGCGTGTGTGTGTGTGTGTGTAGGTCATCAGACAATATGCAGGAGTCAGTCATTTCCTTTACCATGTGGGTTCCAGGGATCAAATTTGGGAATTGGTGGCAAGGCATTTCTTCACTGAGCCATCTCATCAGCCCTACTTTCTTCATAGCTGTTATCAACTCTGAACTCAATTACTATGCGTTAACTTTTAGGCTGGCTTCCTACAGTAAAGAGTAGTCAAACATCTTTGTTGGTCATCCCCAAATAGCTGTACCTCGGACAGTGTCTGGTAGAGTTAGAGAATACGTATTTTTGAATAACCATATTAGTAAACTTAGTGACTTTTTCCTGGCTTTATACTCTTCCTCATGATTCAGCAAGCATTGTCAGTGTCCCTTTCTTCCACTTTTCATGTGATTTCTTTTCATTTTTGAATCCTCAAATCTGTAATTTTCAGTCCATTCTCATAATAGAAGAGTTATTTTATTGTTGCTTGAATCAATGTGCCAGTGTTGACTTTGCACATCCACACAGGTACAGAACTATGATGTTTGTGGCCTTTGGTGCCTCCGTGATCCAAAAAAAAAAAAAAAAAAACCAACAAACAAATGAGTAGACTTTTAGTTATTTTTCTTGCCTTTTATATCTAGGGTAACTCACATCAATTCACTTGAGTCTGGAGAACTATTGAGAAGCCTGGTCTGAGCCTGGGAGTGGCGGGAGGGGGGGCTGTGTTTTAGGTTAGGGTAGAACTCTTTAGTTTAAACAATATATGAATTCTGCGTTGATTCCTGTAATAGTGACAGTTTGTCTGTTCCCATTAGAAGCAGAGCTGTTGACACTGCAAAGGGATGCCTTATTTTTGCTCAGTTCAAAGTAAACTGGTTATCGAGGAGATCAGCCTTGCAGTGTTGGCTGCATGAAGACTATATTCCACCTAAACGGGGCCAGGCAGGAAAATAGACTGGGGATGTGTATACATGTTATTTTCAGCCCTTTAGATAGAACAATCTTATATTTGCTATAAAATAGCAGTTTGAGTCTCTAGTAAAATTTTTACATACCTTATTAGGGACATTGTACTAAATACAGGCCGTGCCCTAAGTGATAGTATTTTGTTTTCTGTACAGAATCCTTTGTAGGGGACAGTGTAGGATGGACCTGTAAGAGATGTGGGTAAAGAACCCGACATCATGGAGCTAGACAATGGCAAAGTAAGAGCCCTTCTCAGCTTTCCCACGGCTGATGTGTCATACTTCTTTCCCACGGTATATTACATTTGTCCTGTGTAAGTCTCCATTATAGCTTTTCTCTTAATCGGGGCCAATACAGTGACTGATCTTTCATTGATCTCATTTTGCTCACCATTTGCACATAGTTCATTGGTAGCCAAGACATCTGAAATAAACCAAACATTTATTTCAGTTTTGCCTAGTCTTGCTTCATGGTATTGGATACCAGCTTGGGATGAGATAGCTAAGATTTTATTGGGTGAAGTAGCCATGGGGACTGAGGGGAGAGAAGTGTCAGGGAGAGAGAAAGCAGGAATAGACAGTACTGACACATGAGAAGAGAAAGAGAAGAAAGAGGGTAGGATGGAAGCTTGACAGGGAGGTCTGGGGGGTGGGGAAGAAGAAGAAGAGCAAGAACACCCGAAGCATAATCTGAGAAACTTTCAGCCCCACTAGTGGGAGACCTTAGGCTAAGTCCAGCATCCTTAAGCCTTATAGAACAGAGCTTGTCGAACTAAGGCCCACGGGACAGATGCAGGATGACACCTGCTATTGCAAATAATGTTCCCTGGTGAGGCAGTCAGATCCATTCACTCACAGCCTGCCTAAGTCTGTGTAACTGCTCTCATGATGAATTAGTAGAACTGACGTACCTGAATATGGATAGAAAAGTCTATAAATATTTATTATCTGGCTCTTTGCAGGAAACACTTCACTAGCCTTTCTTTAGGCTATTTCAATGTAGGGCATCAGTGTAAGGCAGAAATGGCCTCTCCAATACTCCCACTGTGCTCAGTTATTGGCTGAGAACAGTCCTTAAAAGATGGTGTTGGTGCACACTCTTCTTTTAGTGGGCAGCTGGGATAATCTTCCTAGCAGGTTCCCTTGCAGCAAGTCTTAACTAGACGCTGACTACATAACTTGACTTGTAACTGGGTTTCCAGGCTACTGTGTTGAGAATGGACCCACAGAGATGAGTTAGCCTGTGTAAACTAAAACATTTACCATCTGTCACCTTCCTGAAAATTTTTTTCGCTAATTCCTTACATCATTAAGAGGTGATTTTAGTTCGCCAGCGAGCTTATTTCTTCCTAGAAAAGAATAATATGAGCCTGCCTTATGAAAAAAGAAGGAATCACTTTGGTAGGGTTTGACATGGTCGTTGCTGACTTAGATAAAAAGGGTTGCTGAGGGAGGCCCATAGGGTTGTTTGGATGACCTGGGCCTTCTCTAGCAATGACCACTCATCATGCATTACTCACCATGTCCCAGAAACACACTGTCTTTCGTGAGTTCTGTATGGAAGATGTAGGGATGGGACTAAAAGAGTTCTAATGCCTTCTGATGCTCACTGCTACAAGAATGTAGCACAAAGTAGTGAAGGCTAAAGGTGTGGACCTAAGCAGGTAGCTGGGTCCTTCTAGGTGGGTGGGGTAAACATAAGTGTAACTTGTGCATGATATCTTGCTAGTCTGAGAAAAAATTTAGCAAGAATGGGGTCTGTCATCTTCCAGTACCGCAAATCACTTCCTTTTTAAATTTCAGAATCTAGGTCCTTATTATAAGCGTTATGGTCCACCCAATAAAAGAGACCAGTGAAGTAGTCAGTGGTGGTGCAACCTCATGGAGGCTCATGGAAAGGAAAATAGAGAGTATACAGTGTGTGCGCCTTAGTGTGAGTGTGTGTGCCTGTGTGTGTGTGCCTGTGTGTGCCTGTGTGTGTGTGCCTGAGTGTGAGTGTGTGTGCCTGAGTGTGAGTGTGTGTGTGCCTGAGTGTGAGTGTGTGTGCCTGTGTGTGTGCCTGTGTGTGAGTGTGTGTGCCTGAGTGTGAGTGTGTGTGCCTGTGTGTGTGTGCCTGAGTGTGAGTGTGTGTGTGCCTGTGTGTGTGTGCCTGTGTGTGTGTGCCTGAGTGTGAGTGTGTGTGCCTGTGTGTGTGCCTGTGTGTGTGTGCCTGAGTATGAGTGTGTGTGTGCCTGTGTGTGTGCCTGTGTGTGCCTGTGTGTGAGTGTGTGTGCCTGTGTGTGTGTGCATGTGTGTGTGCCTGTGTGTGTGCATGTGTGTATGCATGTGTGTGTGTGCCTGAGTGTGAGTGTGTGTGTGCCTGTGTGTGTGTGTGCCTGAGTGTGAGTGTGTGTGTGCCTGTGTGTGTGCCTGTGTGTGTGTGCCTGAGTGTGAGTGTGTGCCTGTGTGTGTGTGTACCTATGTGTGTGTGTGCCTGTGTGTGAGTGTGTGTGTGCCTGTGTGTGTGCCTGTGTATGTGTGTGCCTGTGTGAGTGTGTGTGTGCCTGTGTGTGAGTGCCTGAGTGTGAGTGTGTGTGTGCCTGTGTGTGAGTGTGTGTGCCTGTGTGTGTGTGCCTGAGTGTGAGTGTGTGTGTGCCTGTGTGTGAGTGTGTGTGTGTGCCTGTATGTGCCTGTGTGTGAGTGTGTGTGTGTGTGTGAGTGTGTGTGCCTGTGTGTGAGTGTGTGTGCCTGTGTGTGTGCCTGAGTGTGAGTGTGTGTGCCTGTGTGTGTGTGTGTGTGCCTGTGTGTGTGTGCCTGAGTGTGAGTGTGTGTGTGCCTGTGTGTGAGTGTGTGTGCCTGTGTGTGAGTGTGTGTGAGTGTGTGTGCCTGTGTGTGAGTGTGTGTGCCTGTGTGTGTGCCTGAGTGTGAGTGTGTGTGCCTGTGTGTGTGTGCCTGTGTGCGTGCCTGTGTGTGTGCATGTGTGTGTGCCTGTGTGTGTGTGTGTGTGTGTGTGCTTGAGTGTGAGTGTGTGTGTGCCTGAGTGTGAGTGTGTGCCTGTGTGTGTGTGCCTGTGTGTGTGCCTGAGTGTGAGTGTGTGTGTCTGTGTGTGTGTGCCTGAGTGTGAGTGTGTGTGTGCCTGTGTGTGTGTACCTGTGTGCGTGTGCCTGTGTGTGTGCCTGTGTGTGAGTGTGTGCCTGTGTGTGTGTGTGCCTGTGTGAGTGTGTGTGTGCCTGTGTGTGAGTGCCTGAGTGTGAGTGTGTGTCTGTGCCTGTGTCTGTGCCTGTGTGTGTGTGCCTGTGCCTATACGTGTGTGTGTGTCTGTGTGTCAGTGTGTGTGCCTATGTGAGAGAGTGTGTGTGCCTGTGTGTGAGTGTGTGTATGTGGACTGAACACCAAGGCAGCTCAGAAAGCCCTGCCATCTCTCTGCAAACTAGTCTAGATTATAGATGTATAACCCAGACTCACTTGTTCGAAAGTCTCTATCTCTGTGGTAGTACTGTGAAATCTAGGGGTTTCTAGAAGGTAGGAAGGGATCACAAGAAAGGGAACCATTCCTTCCAGTCATGTTACATGTGAGGTTCTTGGGTCTGTATTTCAGTTTGGGTTTAGGTAAACAAGGGGTGGTTTTAAGGATGAATACACCCCATCAGCATTTGGATTGCATTTAGCTAATTGAGAACGATTCCTTTGGAAACTAAAAGAGTGTGGCATATTTTGGCACTGTGTATCTGAAGAAGAGAACGGATGGACCTCAGAGCAGAGGTCACCATAGTCTTTTAAGCCTTTTTAAAATGCTCATAGCCTTTGACCTCTTTTCCCATCCTCTGGCAGTTAAAAAGACAGATGCTTTTTAAAGTGGTAGAGTAAGAAATGAAGCTTTAACACTACATTGAGAATCACCAGAGTTTATTTGCAGAATGTTCCAGAACTTTAGGTCCAGCTGTAAGGACAGGGCTGACCCAGACCCCTATCAAAACACTGTGATAACTGAATTTTCAAGTCGTAGTGAGACTGAGTGGAGAAGCTATGTTATGGCTGAACTAGGAATGTACTCTTTCATTTTATGGAAAAGGACAGTGTCCTAGAAATATAAATGTCTCTTGTGGGACTCTCCCCTCAATTTTATCGAACTCACAAAATGCAAAGCTCTTGGTTAATTCAAAGCAACTTTGAGACCTTCACCTGGACACTGGCCTTTAGCCAGAAGGTAGACCTACAAGTGACTGTCGTTTGGAGGAATCTGTGTGAGAAAAAGCTAACTTGCCTTTCCTGTACCCTTGCCGAGGCCACTGTGAACAAGACAAGACAAAACCGCTTTGTGTCGGAGTGGAACATTCTAAGTTTTCTTTTTAAACACCCTTCCCCATTGTTATTCATCGTGAGTCTGTGCTTAGGCCAGCATAATTCTGACAGCCTGAAAATATCTGCTGTTGTAATTGTAGGATTCTGCCTTTAATACAATAAAAATTTGATTTTGATTTGCACCAGGAGGGAGGGAACGGCTGGACTTAAAGGCACGCGAACGTACGATCCAAAACAGACCAATTTGGTGGGATTCCAGCAGTTAATCAGTACAGATATTATCTGGAAAGCTGACCTTTCCAAGGTTGGACGCTGATGGTGGTATTCATGCATGCTGTAAGTCTTTCGAGGCCTGGGGTCTCTTCCCTTTCCTGTTCCTCTTCTTGTCTCCAGGTGCCTTCTTTCTCTCCTGTCCCCTGACCCTTTATTGACATGCACTAGCCTCCTTATTGGTCCACATTGTGTTTAACATAGAAACTCAAATTTACTGTTTATTTTCATATGTAGATATTTTAAAAAGTCATGTTCTCAGCTCAGTCTCTGTTCTTCTCCACTTATGGTCTGCCCGAATTTTTTTAGCTCATGTTTAGGGCGTTTCTGTTTCATTGAGCAACACTATCACATGGAATTTTTTGCCTCGAGAGTCTCATAAAGAAAGACCCACACTTAATACTGGAAAACAACAGCAGATTTCCTTGCTGTCAGGCCGGTATCCACAGAACGGCCCTGGGCAACTGTGGTGATAGCTGAGTGTCAGGTAGGTGGGGCTCATGCTAGTCAGGGAACATTTTGTTTTTACATGTACCACACATGCGTGCACACCGGGCCACCCAGCTTCTGCCACGTGTCCCTCTACCAAGAACTCAATCATCCCACTCATTGGAGAAATTCCCAAGCCCATCCCACTCCTTTGACCTTCCGTACTGCTGTACCTGTATTCTCCCTTGTTATTTCCTGTGGATTGTAGGCTCCTTAAGCGGACTCCCTTTCCTGTCCACCTCTGTAGTGGCGTAAATGAATGCAGACAGATTGTAAAAAATATACACAGCTTTAATGGGGAAAATAGACTTACAGTACCACGGTTCCCCCGGAGAACAGGAAGCAGAAGGGAAAGGTTGGGCGCATGCCCAGCTGATTTATAGGTAAACATTAGCCTGAGGCGAACCCGCCCCCAGTGGGCTGGGCTTAACCCTACACACCTCTGTGCTGTGTACCATCACATCCTGGTGAATGGCCGAGTCTCCATTGCAAAGTAACTTTCCCAATCAGTTTTCTAACCTTTGAAAAGTAAGCAAGCATGGTGGTGAATGACCACAGTTCTAGTATTAGGGATGCCAAAGTGGAGGAGTGTCACAAATTTGAGACTAGCCTAGATAACATAGCAAGTTCAAGACCAGCCTTGGCTATATAGTGAGACCCCCATCTCAAAAAAGAAAACAAATTTTCCAAACAATGACAAAAAAAAACTAACCAAACAAATGAAAACATTGAATTTAGTATTTTTGTAATGCATATGTGTATATTGTAATGCCTTCTTATATCAGGAAACTGACTATAAATTTGCCTTTCTCCTTATATAATATTAAAGCCACCACCTTCCTGCTATGGTTTGGGTATGTCTTGGATGTGTTCCCCAAAGGCTGAGTTGTTAGAAATGTTTCTCACAGCAGTGATACTAAAATGGTGGAACTTATTTTTTAATGGTGGGGCCTGGAAGAGGTGATCAGGTCGCAGCGGCAGCACCCTCAGAAGGGATTAATGTGGTTCTCCATCATCTCTTCCTTCCTACCAAGAGTAGAAGTGACCAGCTTCTCCCTCCACCACCACCTCTGCCCCGTTAGTCCTTGCATTTTGCAGAGGTGGATCTCTTGAAGAAGCGATGCCCAAGCTGTTGAATTCTGTAGTGTTTTCTTGCTTTTCATTCCCGTAGCCTCTGGTCTCTCAGTCATCAGCATGCCTTGACACCGGGTGTGACACACTCTTCCATCCCTCCTTGCCCAGCTCTTGGGCTTGCTTTCCATGCCTCTACTCTCTCTTTTGCCCTCGCAGAATGGAGATTGCTGAAGATTGTGATCTTGAGACTTTCAATCTCCTTGGTCAGGCACAGAAGGTCAAATTCTCATCTTTGACCCCCCTTTCAAGGTCAGCTCCTCATTTTCAGAAAGTCACTTTCTTCCAGAGTCTAAGTTGAAGCTAGAAGACAAGGGAGCTGCATCTATGCCTAAATCCTTTAATTTCCTTCCTAAGACCATAAAATACATAGAATTGGGAATCTTGGGACACACACAAGACATAATTTATAAAGGATAGGATTCTTACAGAGAACTAATTTTCTACTGAAGAAGTTAGGAGAAGTTTTGAATTTGGCTTAAAGTATTCATTCCTGATATTAATCTTATATATAGTTTTTTTGGGTAACTTACATGATACTCATTTTTGCTTCTTGAATAATTCATGTAACACTGACCAGCACAATAAAATATTTTACTTTGAGCCTTCATCTACATTTCTTAGCTTACCTCTCAATCCTAATTACTGCACTCAATTTCTGTTCCTTGATGAGAGGAGGAATCCTACGTAGACCTGAACAACAGGCAATGGGCTCCATTAAATAGACTGGTTGAGCAAAGCGCCAGTAGATTTACACATAAATCAAATTTCCTTCCCGAGTGAGAACTTGAGCAAACTGTTAAGTAGGCAGAGGTTTATCCACAGACTTGGCAGTCTTAGAGGTGGGGCTACTCTGTCATTGCTCCCTTCCTCTATCGCAGTTCCCATGACGAGGGGACCCCTGGACACCAGAAAAGGGAGACGGAGGCACCGCTCTCCAGCTTCACACACACACACACACACACACACACACACACACACACACACACACACACACCTCTTCTCCAAACTGTGTTGTTCTCAATGAGTTTCAGAGGAGAAAGAAGAGTGGGGTGCTTTTCACATCCTCTCGGGTCCTTGTTCTTGCTTTCCCAGCACTGTGGGTAGGACCATCCTGACGGTTCAAGAAATGGGGTATTTCTCAGAGACCCTTAGGAGATATAAAATGCTAATCTCCTCTCAGAAGGACCAAGGAGAAAGGAAGCTTTTTCAGGTAGCTTCATCCTCGACATAAAGAGCAGGGCTACTTTGAGACAGGCTTTATTCAGGACCCAGGCTGCTATCTTTCCAGTAGAAGAGGGGGGTCAGGCCACATTTGTATTTTTCTATCTGTGTACAAGCTCCTCAAAACAAGAGAGTGTCCCACCCAATATCCTAAATAGTGATGCACACATAACAGATGCCCAGAAATGAATAAGCAAATGAATAGTCAAGAGGAAATTTATTGTTTTACTTTATAAAGAAGGTCAAAGCTTAGCAGAGCCCTTACAGTCAATAATCTGAGTGACAGAATCCAAAGGAACATAATTGCTCTTCTTCTTCTTTGCACCCTTATGTAAATTCCTAGTTTACAATTGCATGTGGGGGTTCACACCTGTTATCCTGGCACCTTGGGAGCAGAGGCAGAGGCACCTTGGCACGTGATGCCAGCTTGGTCTCTATGAGTTTCAGGCCAGCCAGCACTCTTTGCGGAGACCCTGTCTCGAACAAACAAACAAAATACCAAACCAAACTAAAATCAGGATGAAAATTTCAATAAGTAAAGAAGTTTTCCTAGCTTCCAAACACAAAGTTTTCTATATGGCTTCTATTAGAATAAGGAACTTTTATTTATTTATTTAGTTTTTTTGAGATAGGGTTTCTCTGTATATCCCTGGCTGTCTTGGAATTCACTTTGTAGACCAGGCTCACAGAAATCCACCTGCCTGTGCTTCCCAAGTACTGAAATTAAAGGCATGTGCCGCCACCACCCAGCCAGAATAAGTAACATTTAAAATGCTCCTGGCATCCCTAACCCTTTCCCCACCATCCCATAGAGAATCATGTTTATGCTTGATATAATTCTTTTCCCTCTGTGTTTTATAAAATGTGTGTTATTAATTTTACATGACTTTATTTTTAATTCTATTGCAGTATGCTACAAATCTTCTCCCTCTTATTTATTTTAACTTTCACGCCGAACACAGTGATCCATTGTATAGCCGAGTGAATATCCAATCCAATTACTTTTAATTGCTGCCTAGTCCATCATAGACTACACAGTAATCTCCTTATATTTCTGGTTTTGCTTTGTAATGGCTTCAGGTAGCTGTAATCAACAGACATCTGAAAACATTAGGGAGAAAATTTTCTTGATAAGTAAACATTTCAAGGTGGGCATCGTAGCAGGATGAAGCCTCACACCCTTCCATATTGTCTTTGTTTGGATGCTAAGCGTTCGTTTGTTCAGTGGGCCTGTGCTGTGTACCGATCCACCCCTTACTTAATTAGCCGTCTCCCTAGCCAATCATAACGGCACCACGGTGTTGGCTCGGAAACGACCTTTCGCTTGTTTATTTCGATAGCCCAAAGCACTGGGATAAATTACTTGCTACTTTCCATGTGTGTTGATTATTTTTCTCATAATTGTCCCACAAAAGCAGCGTCAGGAAGGAAGCTTGTTTGGGCTCATTGTTTGAGCATGCGTCATGGCAAGGAAGGTAGAGCGGTGAGATGGACTTGGCGCGCTGTCCTCAGTCAAGAAGCACAGAGAGATGAATGCTGGTCTCCACTCACCTTCTCCTTTTTTTTTCAGCCTAGGATCACAGGACATGGGATGGCACCCAAACATTTAGAGTGGGTCCTTCAGAAGCAGTTATCCCTCCATCCCGAATTCTGTCTCCTAGTTTGATACTGAACAACCAGAGCTGACAACTAGGACGGACCTCCACACACCATGCTTTCAGGCTTCCATGGGGACCTTAGAATGGGTTAACTATGGAGAAAGGCATTGATCTATTTATCCCACAGTGGCCAACACCTAGATTATTTTTGGTATCCTGTTCCCAAACTGATTGGAGAACGTCTTGCTGTTTGTTTCCTTAAAGACAAATATGACCATTTACTACAGCCCGTTCTCAGCCTGTGGGTCGCAACCCCTTTTGGGGGAGGCAGTGACCCTCTCCCAGGGGTCACCTAAGACCACCAGAAAACACAGATATTTATATTACAGTTCATAACAATAGCAAAATTGTACAGTTACGAAGAAGAAACAAAAATAACTTTATGATTGCGGTTTGCCACAACATGGGATATTAAAGGGTAGCAGCATTAGGAAGGCTGAGAACCACTGATTTAGTGGGACAGACATGCCTAGGAGTTACATTTGTAAGGCAGAAGAACGAAAATCATGTATCTAACTTAGGCAAGGTTAGGCAGTGCTTTAGCAGGATACCTAGTACCGCCCCACCAGCAGTGACGAGCATGCCTGTGTCCCTGTGCTCCTGCACAGAGATGGCCTATACGATGATGTCCTATTATTTACACATTTTAAATCCGTGTGTTTTCATTAAGACTTCTTTTTAAGCTGGCCATTTTCCTTGCCTGTTCACATTGGGGCCTCTGTCTTTTCCTTGTTAATTGTGAGTCTCCTACCATTTTCAGGCGTTGCAAGTGTCTTTCCCAAATCTGTCACAAATGTCTCTGTTAACACTTCCTATGACATCTTTTGTCTGACAAGATATTTAATTTTTGTCAAATGAAATTCCTATGTTTGGTTTTGCATTTTATGCCTCTGGGGTTGAGCTTTATTAAAGTGATATTTTTTGACAATAATACAAGGGATGGAGAGATTTTTTCCCCCCAACAGTTTTATGTCAGACAACAAACACCATTTCCAGAGTCGAGCATGAACCTCTTCTAATGGCCCCAGGCTTCTTCTGCATTACTGCAAATAACTCTGAGTTCCTGTACAGCCAGGGGGAGACTGCGGTTTGCTTGTGGCTTGCGTGTGAACGAGCTTTCTCACTGACGCCAAGACGGCTTTCTGAAGAAATGCTGTGTTATAGAACGCTGGGGCTGTTGGCACCGGGCTGCAAACACACAATGAGGAAAAGACATCACTGTGGAAGTTTCCACAGTGGTTCGCATATATCTTCCTTGTTGGGCTGATAACTTCAGTTAGCTAGGAGAAAACGTAGATTGGTTCCCTAAGGGCTGTGTTCCAAATTGGATCACGGTTGGTATAAGTGACACCTGTCACGGTGGCATGGGTTAGATCAGAAAGCGACCTTATCCGAGTGGAGAGTCTCCTCACGCAACCAAGTGAAATCACTCAGTTAAGTGGGCCTCTGATCCAATGGCTGACCACTGCATCCACAGAGAGATGCCCAATGAAGCAGGGCAGCTGAGGCTGGAGTATGGAGTGCCACAGGCCGGACAGAAGGAGTCTGCACTGTGCCTGCAGCTGGAACCTGGCTCCACCATGTTCTGAGGTACCTAGGTACAGATGACCAGCAATGGCGAAGCGGTGGTTTTCAGCGGTAGATGTGGAAAACAACACAACTCTTCCTAACTAGTTTAATTTTTACTATAAAATAATAAAGTTCTGTGGCTGTTGATATAGTTAGCTTGATAGATGAATCCAAGGGCAGACGTGTGATAAATTATCCAGATTTTAGGTTAGACTTTGGGTCTGCCAGTGAGGGATTTTCCGGAGTTTGTTAACTGAAGGGGAAAACCCTCTGTAATTGTTGGTGGTCCCCTTCCACGGCCTGGGGTCCTGGATGAGCAAAAAGGAGAAAGCCGGCTGAGAGCTAACCAGCGTCTTTCCTGACAGTCGACACTATGTAACCAGCTACCTCAAGCTCCTGAAGCAGTGGCCTTCCAGCATTGTGGTGTGTACCCAAGGGTGTGAGCCCCAATAAACTTCCTCCCCTGAGGTGCTCGTCAAGGTGTTGCTGCGTCACTAAGACGGGTACGTTTTGTCTCATCCTTTATAATGCCCTCCATCAGAGCTATTAAAACCACTCACAAGAATAAAGCAAGCTCTCAGGGGCTGGGAGAAAGCTGAGACTGGATAATACTCCCCTTGCAAACACAATAAGCCACCTTACTCCCCAGAATGCGTTTTTAAAAACAGGGCCAGCCGGGTGGCATGGTTGCTATTCCAGCATCGGAGAGGCAGGAACAGGCAGATCACCGGGGGCTGCCTGGATTGTCAGGTTAGCCAGCTTGGTGAGCTCTGGGCCAGGGAGAGATACTAGAAAGTGTAGCGCCTGAGACAATGTCTCTGGCTTCCACTTATACAGCTGCACACGCATGCACTGATATGCATAAGCAAAACCTCCAGCCTTTTTTTCTCTTCTTAATATTGTTAATATCGGAAGCCTCTTATTTGTATGTTTAGCTAGAAACCAATGCTCTTATTATTGAACTATTGCCATGAGATTTTTTTTTGACTAACTTTTATGGAGAAAAACACATTATTACCATTTTCGGTATAAAAGAACTGAGGTGTAAATTAGACTTCAGTATCCACCCTGGTCCCAAAGCACACAAGAACTAACCAACAAATCACACATCTGTAATAAACTCAGGTTAGAGCAAAGAGGTGCTCATATTTAAATTCCCCTTGTGTTTAAAAACATCCACAAATGTTCGAGTTACTTTCGTTGGCAGCTTTTTCACACATGCCCTAAGGTAGATCCATTTCCTCTCGCAGTTTTCGGGTTTGAATCAATACTGAAAACTCACTGGCTAGCCGCGTCTCCTGTCTCCGAGTCATGCATCTCATCTCCAAACGAGGCCGGGAGGGATGCAGGAGGAGATCAATAAGAGGGCTCGACCGATGTTCAATAGAGGAAGGACAGTGTAATGAACAAAATATAGGACTGGGAGCTGAGCCAGCTCTGAATTCCGGTCTTCTCTCGGCCTTGTAAGCGGGAGCCTGACCAGTGAATTTCTCTCTTGGGGTCGGTTACGCATGTGCACAGACACTCGGGAGCAGAAACAAACCATGGTCAGCACAGAGCCTGCCCTCACGAAGCTTCTGAGGCTGCGCGGAGGCTTCCCCGCTGTTTGCCCACCCGTATGCTGGCACACATATTTTGTTTCTCTCTCCTTCAGTCTATTGACTGACCATTTCTGGCCTCGAGTACCTGACTAGCATGCGTTCCGTCAACACTATTTACCTCGTGGAGAACTGTCCCGGTGACCAAGGGTTCAGGCATAAGGAGAACCTCTCCATAGCTTCTCATTAGCTCATGAGACAAGAATATTTGGCTTAAATGAATGAACACGTTCAAGGATAAAGAACGGGGAGACAGAAGAGAAATCCCAACGCATGTATTAGCCAATTTTACGAATCACCGGCAGATGGCGCACGCTGCTTCATAGCTACCTTTACCTTCTACTTTCTCTTTGCTAGTCTTGTGCATGCCTGTGTGCTAGCTGGTCATGATGCAGGTCTCTGGCTTCATACTGCTCTGGAGAACAGTTCGGATTTCTTCAATTGGAGTAGGATGTGAGGTCATGCCAGTGTTTGAACCTCTACCTTAACATCTCCCAATCTTCAGATATCGCCGACGGCTGCTCATTCACACCGGGACCCTGGACGAGTTCATTTCTGCTTTCAGAAGATGCCCAAGTCCCAGTTACGAGGAAGGAAAAGCAAAGGAATGAAGTTTGGAGTGGAGTGTGACAGGACTGGTGACTTCTCTGCTCACTGTATGTGTGTGGGCTGCTGCTGCGCATGGTCGTGCATCCAAGCTTACCTGAACATTCAAGTTCAGCCTGGCCTGAATTCTCAGCCATTGCTATTTGTGGGCTTTTATTGTTTCTCTGTCACTGGAGCTAGGAGTCTGGGAGGTGGGGTGAGCAACTGAAAAGCGAGTAAGAAAGAAAGCAATAATAGTAAGGATGATCAAAATCTGATTAAAAGGATGCCTATTGCGTTTACTGTGCCCTGGGTGCTGAATACCCCACGAACTGGGCAGCATTTTCCTCCTCCTTTAGTAGGGGATTAGCCAGACAACTGGACCAGGCCCCAGAGCAGCTGTAGGCAGAGCTGGAATTGAAAACCAAGCAGCCTTGTTCCAGACAGGCCCACCCTGACTGACACAATGCTACAGTATGCTTTTTACGGACTGACGACACACGACGACACGATGGGGGGGACTCGAAGGTACACGGAATGGGGAGGAAGAGTGAGGGTGAAATGAAGGAACCAACACAAATCGCTGGACTCACTTTAATAGCCGCGCACGATTTTCACAGCAGGAAAAGGTGTGTAGGGAAGCAGGAGTTTTATTCTTTCTGCAGAGTTTTCTCAGGAGCCTAAAATTGTTCTGAAAGTAACATCTTTTTAATAAGTGAAGCTTTCCTCAGATGATGCTGCGTGACAATTTCAACAATTTAGCACAGTCTAGTTGAAAGTAAACACTGTGGACACTTTCATGCTTCAATATCATGATACTATGGGGAGATTTTTTTTTTTAAAAAAAAGTCCTTATTTACTTCTCATGCAGTGTTGTGAAGATTAAACAAGATTCATAGTTCAGCGCATTCATCTATGGAAATAGATGAAATTAATGAAGGGCCTCCCTTTGTACAATTAATATGCTGATAACATGAGATCCATGTATCTGTGAGTACTCGTATGGAAAACCTCACTGGTTTCTGTTGATGCATTTGGCTTTGCTCTTCTACCTGTGTCCTCTTTTGCTTCCTGATTCCAGCAAGTACATCTTACCAAGCTGCCCTCTGTTGCAGGGAACTGGTCTCGTGTCCTTTGGGTTGTTCCTATATTTCTGTTTCTGTTTGCATAGTGGCAAGATTGGAATACTCCAGAGACTTGCTCCCTCAGGAGAACTGTAAGGAACACTTTGCACATATTATAATCAGTTGAGTGTGAGGGTCAGGTGAGCGTGAGCCTGGACTAGAATGATTGCTGGGGTCACTAGGCAGAAGTTCCTGCTCCAGACATTTGCTTGAGCAGACAGACTGCATAGGCATTATTGGCCTATACACCTCTATTTTTCTTTTCTTTGACAGTGTGTGTGTGTACAAAGGCCAGAGGGGTTTGTCAGATCCCCTGGAACTGCAGTTACAGACAGTTGTGAGTTGCTCCACTTGGGTGCTGGGAACAGAACTCCAGTCCTCTGAAAGAGCATCAAGCACTCTTAACTGTCAAGTCGTCTCTCTCTCCAGCCTCCTATTTTCCTGGTAAGATTATACCTTCTTGACTTTCCTTGGGGATAATGAAGGAAAAGAACTGAGTTACATGTATGAGATTGTGTAAATAACAGGACACAAATTCTCCAAAGCAGAGAGATGTTGTAAGGAAGGCCACTTGTTCACTTCCCGGCTGACAGACAACTCAGACCCGAAATAATTACACAGAAACTGTATTAATTAAATCACTGCTTGGCCCATTAGATATAGATTCTTATTGGCTAGCTCTTAAATATTAATTTAACCCATTTCTAGTAATCTGTGTATTGCCACGTGGCTGTGGCTTACTGGGTAAAGTTCCAGCATTTGTGTCTGGCGGGGTTACATGGATTCTCTCTGGCTCTCTTCTCTCTTTATTTAATATATATATATATATATATATATATATATATATATATATATATGAGCTGCAAAGTCGCAATACTTTAATCAAGAGCAGAAATACATATTCACAGTATAACAAAATTGACCTTAAATTTGTATCAATAAAGCAAGATCCATACCAATGCAAATCTCTATACCATATCCCCCTTTATTTTTTATTTTTATTTTTTTTGGTTTTTCGAGACAGGGTGTCTCTGTAGCTTTGGTGCCTGTCCTGGAACTAGCTCTTGTAGACCAGGCTGGCCTCGAACTCCCAGAGATCCGCCTGCCCCTGCCTCCCGAGTGCTGGGATTAAAGGCGTGTGCCGCCACCACCCGGCCCTTATTCCCCTTTAAATATAAAGAAATATTTATAAACAATATTTGTGAATATGGGTATAGTTCTCTCCAAACTTCTTCCTGCTGTTTATTGGATGAAGTAATTTTTTGAGGAGTGTTCTAGATGACCTTTCAGGGGGTCTTGGTCCATCAAACCGCATTAGTCTGGAATTAATCCATAGGTTCTCATCTTCTGTGGAAACAAAAGAACAACCTTTTTTTCCCAAAGCAACATATCCTTAGTTTCATATTTTGAAATCAAGATATCTTTAAAGTATACATGTTGGTTACTCAGCTTCTTCACAGTCAAACAATTCAAAGAAAACACAATAATATACATAATTCAGACTCTCTGTGTATTCTCCATCTTTACATGACTTATTTGTTTTAAATCTATTACCTTTTAATATTTATTTTATTATATTTACTCTTTTAATCTATGACTTTCTGTACTCTGTCTCTTTAAAGACTTCATTTCATGTTTTATAAACCATTTGCTTCTTTTATAACTCTATACTCTTTATCTTCTCTCTCCCAAGCCTATGGACATTTTTAAAAACACACTGTATCTCATTTAGGGTATTTTTCATCTGAATTTATCTTTATTGTATATCTATAATTATTTTCTGATCAGAAGTGCTTCTTAAAATGCTAAGCCCTAGCCGGGCGGTGGTGGCACACGCCTTTAATCCCAGCACTAGGGAGGCAGAGGCAGGCGGATCTCTGTGAGTTCAAGAGCAGCCTGGTCTACAAGAGCTAGTTCCAGGACAGGCTCCAAAACCACAGAGAAACCCTGTCTCGAAAAAAACCAAAAAAAAAAAAATGCTAAGCCCTTCTTGTGAACTTAAGTGGTGCCATTGCTAGGGGAAATATGGAACTGCCTGCTTGCCTCTCCCAGCCCAGCATGGTGGAGCTATTTGCTGCCCCTGAGAACTATGCTTACAGCCCCATTTTTAGGCACACAGCCAGTCTATATGGCCATGAAACAAGTTATAGCACTCTGTTCACAAACCCCATTTAAATGCTCAGCCTCCTGAAAGAGCCAGAGGTCACATTGGTAGCACGGCCCAGAAAGCTGGCATTTTAAAATTGCATGGCTTTTTCTGCTACTGCTAAATCAGGAAAACCTCTCTTAAAGGAGCCCTGCCTCTGCTTGCTTTTAGCAATCAGAGACCAGTTAACCAAACCACGCTTAACTCTGTTTTTTTTTTATGTGTGTGTGTGTGTGCGCGTGCCTAGGATTTCTTTTCAAGATGTCTCAGGTTTTATGTGGATTTAGTCAACCGTGTTGGAGCCAATTTGTTTTAGGGAAGACCCCTTGTTCATTTTCTGGTTGTCCAGCAGCTCAGACCCAAAATAATCACACAGAAACTGTATTAATTGAATCACTGCTTGGTCCATTATCTCTAGATTCTTATTGGCTAGCTCTTACATATTAATTTAACCCATTTCTAGTAATCTGTGTATCGCCATGTGTCTGTGGCTTACTGGGTAAAATTCTGGCATTTATGTCCAGCAGAACTTCATGGCTTCTCTCTGACTCTGCCTGCTTTCTCCTAGCGTTCAGTTTAGTTTTCTCCACCTATTGAAGTTCTGCCCTATCACAGGCCCCAAACAGCTTCTTTATTAACCGATGGTATTCACAGCATACAGAGGGGAATCCCACATTAAAGAGATGGTGGATTTGCGTGTCTGTGTGATCTGAGAACTCATGATGGAACCTGACGGGTTGCATTGTGTGTCTCACTTTGTCTGATGGCTTACTATTTTGAGAGTAGATTTGAAAACCAAAAGCCAAAACTTTGGCATTTTGATTTGGTTTTATAGCTCGGTGTAGTCAGTGTTTAATAAGCAATGGGCAATACTGCTCAACTGATAATAGATCTCAGGGACAACACGCATCGATTGTGTAGATTAGACTATGGCTCTCCTTGTGTACTGCCATTCAGTCCTAGCTCAGATGGTTTGGTTGTGGAAAATTGCCAGAGCTATCAAAGTAACAATTCTCTACTCTTTTCTTTAAACCAGTTTCGATAAATATAAAACAATCTAAGACAAAAATCAAAACAAAGGAAAAATTAAGCTCACATGTTTGCTAAAACAAAAAGAAAAAATCTGAAAGGTATAATTTAGAATAAATAAAAGCACAATGTTTGAGAGTAGAGACATTTTGAAAATTGTTTCCAGGTGCAATAGGAAAGATTAAAAGCTATTTCTAGTCATTAACCCACAAGAGTTGTTTTGCTTGTTAGTGAGATATTTGGGTACGCATTTGCCAGGGTACAAACATACAGATCTTCTATGTGAAGGCTGTGGAGTATTCTGATCTATCTATCTATCTATCTATCTATCTATCTATCTATCTATCTATCTATCTATCTATCTATCTACCTACCTACCTACCTACCTACCTACCTATCTATCTATCTATCTATCTATCTATCTATCTATCTATCTATCTATCTATCTATCTATCTATCTTCTTTTCTATGTCTACCCCTTCTAGGGATCATCCATATCTGAAAAAAATTCTTAGAAACTTAGACCATGCAGCCGCGAGTCATCCCCAAACATCAGGCAACACCACTTGGCCTCGGCCTCTGCTTGGCTCCTTTCCATCTGTGTTTAAACTTTAACTGGTTACCTGTTCAGAAAGGGAACCTCATCTATTCATACATATGCCCATTATGTCAGGCCTTGATTTATACCCAGCAGCTTCTCCTCCACTTCTCCTTCTTCCTATTGTCACAGATGTGATATTCTCTCCGGGTCTCTTTGTTTGAAATGTGACTTTCAGTGGCAGAGCTTACATTTTACCCATGGATGTTACATTGTCTGGTCATGTCCTGTTTGTGCATGTGGGAGTGTGCAGGACACAGAAATAAGCTAAAACGAAGTCCGTTGCTCTTGTCTACTTCATCTTAGGAGAGCGACTTCATTGCATATTAACTTAACAGGAGTGGAGGCGTTCTGCCCCATTTCTCCTCTGAACATTGTAGACCCGACATGGGATTTTACCCTCTGACTTATATGGAGTTCCTTGGTGGGTGTTTATTTAGACTCTTTGAAGTTGTTGACCTGAAGAACTATTAGGTCACACTACAATCCTTCCGATGTGCCATCCTGAGCTGCATGAGGCTATTTGCTGGGAGCAGGAGCTTACATTTCCTCCATTGCATATGGAAACATTGACTTTTATATTGTCTTTATTTATCAAGCATCTACTTAATCCTCACTACAGTTCAATCAGAATAATGTTGTAAGTTTCTCTTCTACTCATGAGAAAACTGTGATAAAGATGGTCACTGCTTATTCTGTATGTTGTAATTCAGCTACACCTCTGAAGGCTTTGCTGTGGGAAACTGCTAGAACTGAGAAAAGATGCAATGTCATGCAGGCAGCAGGCCCTGGAGTCACAATTTGAATCAAACCACCTGGTGTTAGACTTTGTTTCAACTCTGTACCCCCCATGCAGTGTGTGTGAAGGCTCAGACATCCCCCAAACTTATGTATGACGTGAGAAGGCTGGTGAACTGGCAAAAGTTTGGAGAGGAGGATGCTCAGTGGTCCTTGGAGGAACCTAGGGAAGGGAGTTTGAATTTCCTACAACTGTCTTTAGTTTCCCCGTCTCTGTCCTCTAAACACGCGGCTGAAGGAGAGAACTTTGTGCTTGCTGTGGAGTGTATCATTAAATAGTGTCTAGCGCCTCAGGCCGCCAGCTCGCTGCCAGGGGCCCTCCTTTATAGAATTCCCAGATCCTCCCGTGTTCGGTTTCTAAGTCTGAAAGGTTGCATATGGTCTCCCTGCTCTAAAAATACATACTGTGGGCCTTTGAGATTTGAAACCAGACCATATTGTGGTGGACTTTTCTTTTACATTCTTGATAAATGGAGTTATGAAAGTCACATAAAAATGTGTTTCCAAAGGGTTAGCAATTTTTTATTAATATTGAATTTAGGCAGTCCCCTCCATATTCTGTTTGTATGACACATTTTTATCTTCCGAAGAAGACTTCTAATAACTTTTTGTGTCAGTACATTTGTGAAAAGCTCAAAGCCAAAGCAGGCAGCAGCAACATTAAGATGCTGGTTATGAAGAAAATCCATATGACTAATCATTGCGCCAAAAAGACTGCTGGTGTTTAGCCAAGAGAAAAGGGGAGACTTCTCTGAGAAGAGAGTCTGATAGCACAACCTATGTTAATTTCCATTCATAGCCTCTTTGGGAAATTCGAAGCAGAAGTGGGCAGCCAATGAATGTTCTGCCTTCTTTTCAGCTGCCAGTGGCACTTGGAATTCTCCGGAGGGAGAGACTGAAGTTTCCAAGCAGACTCTCTGAGTCCTGAGATTATTCGCTCTCAGAGACCTACAATTTTCTCTTCATGAATTATGCATGAGCTATAATGTTCCTCATAACCCTTAGGGACCTTCAGCTCATCTATTGATTCCACATCGTGTTAACTATTGCAACTAATACAGCTGTTCCATATTTTGAAATAAAATGCCCCTTTCTTGTGATTGATAGACATGTAGAGAGGTGTTTCTCCTTATAAGGAAGAGTGTGTCTGTGTGTGTACTATAATTTCACACACATAAGGAACCAACTTCTTCCACATTGCTGTGGTCTGTGAGCTGAAAAACATATGCCCAGAAAGAGTTGACCCTCTTGAGTGTAGGCAAAGCTACTTTCTTTGCTTTGTAACGTGTTCCTAGAATATCAAAGTGCAGTCAAAATATTACTATGATGTGGAGAGCAACACATAAACACAATTAAAAATCTCCAGGACTGGGGAGACGGCACAGCAGTGAAGAACACATGCTTCTCTTGCTGATGACCTGAGTTGGGTCAGCACCCATGCTGGTCAGCTCACAATGGCCCAGCTTCAGGGGATCTCCTACCTTCTTTTGGCTTCCCCAGGCACCTAGACACGTGGGCCATGTGCACACAGACACACATGTGCACATCAATAATTCTCATGAACCAGAACGGGGCATATTGCATCCATGAGAAGATTACGAGTTAGCACTCTTTGAAACGGTGATGACGAGGGCCTGGATGCCTGACACCTGGCAGATGGTACCTGACATTTTGAAAAGTTTTGTTTGTTTATTCCTGTTTGTTGAGTCAGCCTTTTACTCATGGTCCTCCTGCCAGAAGTGCTGGGATTGCAGACGTGCCTCCTCATGCTTACCCTTGCTCTTATTTCTCATTTATTGGTCCATTCGCTTATATGATGTGAATATATCTGTGTGTATGTGCATATGGAAGCCAGAGCTTGATGCCACGTGTTCTCTCTATTATTCTCTGCCTTAGATTTTGAGAAAAGGTCTTTCAGTAAACTAGAATGTTCCCATTAGGGTAGGCTGGCTGTCCAGTGAGTACTAGGAATTCTTCTGACTCTGTTTTCTGTTTCATTTTTATCTATTTATTATTTATTTTGTCAACTGGGATCACCTGGGAAGAGAAAACCTTAATTGAGAAAATACCTCCAATCTAATTGACCTGGGGAAAGTTTGTTGGCTCATTTTCTTGATTAAAGATCGATTTGGAAGAGCCCAGCCCATTGTGTGCAGAGGCGCTCCTGAGCAGTTGGGTGACCCTAGAGTGTATTAAAAAGACAGGCTGAGCAGGCCATCGAGAGCAAGCCAGTAAGCAGCACTCCTCCATGGTCTCTGCTTCAGCTCCTGCTTCTAGGTTCCTACCTTGTTTGGGTTCCTGCCACAGCTTCCTTCAGTGATGCACTGTGATTGAGACACATGGGCCAAATGAACCCTTTATTTCCTAAGCTGCTTTTGATCATGTCCTTTATCACAGCAATAAGAACCTAAGTAGGATGCTGTATCTCCCCAGTGCTGGGATTCTAGGCAAACACGCCTCTATGCCTGGCTTTGAATGGGGGTGCCAGAGATTCAAACTTACTTTCTTATGCTTGTGCAGCAAGGACTTACTGGCAGAGCTTTTGCTCCAGCCTTCTGTTTTTATTTTATACACACCAAATTGATTTTTTTAAAAGGCATATTGAAACTTAATAATTAAAATAATAGCATGCACTTGGGAAAGTCATTTATATGATTAATTTTCCTGAAAATAATTATACTTATAATGATTGTCTCCTATAGATATCTATATATATTATGAAGGATGTACAGGTGAAAATATCAGAGCTTCGGGGCCACAGCAAGTCTACATGCTTGTTAGTTACAGTGACCTATTTGAGCAGTACCTGAAGATTTTCAACAGCTGGCACTGAATCTTTTCATGCACTCATGAGTTTCATTTCCTTCCTGTAGTGGGTGCAATATTGTTTTCCCTGGAATTTTATTAGCTGGGGATTCTCTTGCTGCATATCTGGGCTGTTTGCTTGCCTGTTTACTTTTCTCTCTTTAGATCTGGCTCCACTCTCTTATCATTTATACGTATGCATCCTACTTCTGGTCCTGGTTCTCAGGGAGTTTTATTTTGCCTCCTTTGGTTTTGGGGTAACATTTGCTTAAGGTCCAAGATGATAATGGGTGGCCTCTTGGTGGGATTGTGTTAGGACACTTAAGCTGTCAAGTCAGCCAATTTCTTGTGCCTCTCACTCAAATCCTAGAGATTCAGAAATCACCCTTCTGATCATTTCTTTGGCATCACCCACGACCTGTGCTGGGCCGGCAATTGTTTCTAAGTGACTTGAGCTCGAATTCTGACCACCACTAAGTTTTCTTAAGTTAGGTCTATCCTAGTACTCTTGAGTATGAAAAAAGGTGCTTGCTACAGTTCCCCATCTGTTTTGTGTTTCAGAACCATTATGCAAAATTCGAGTCAGAAACAGCAAATAAATGCTTGAATTGGTGTTTTCACAAAAATAAAATTCTTACAAATGAGATTACATACCATACACACATACAAAATATGTGAAGTTAAGAAGAAGTTTAAGGTGAAGCTAGGTTGTTGATTGATTTAAAAAAATCTTAAGAAATATTTGAAAAAAGTCAGCTGGTCGGGTTGGACTCATCGAATGGTTGCTACAGGAACGGATTCAGACAAGCCTCTTTCTTTGAGAGTGACATTTGGGTGTGTTAGCCAACTATCCTGGCAAGTGATATGACTGAGGGTTTAAATTAAGAGATGTTATTTTAGTGGCAATTTAAAAAAGTCAATGCATAAAGCAGTGAGCTCTTCCTAATTTATCCATCAAGCTTGCTTTGTCTGTTTCTGGGCAAGGAGAGGTCAGGGCATTGATTCATATTTCACAAATTCCTTAGCTTTGATTCAGAAATCTCAAGTTGCCTAATTGCAGTGAGTAAAGACAGCTGTGGAGTGTCGTTCTCCTGATGGTGAAATCTTTTCTGATAAATTAGACATCAGAGAAATAGCTCACGGAGCCTGCATTATCAGGGGAAGGTCGGCAGGACACGTAGGTCCATGTGCTCACGGAGCCTGTGTTATTAGGAGAAGGTAGGCAGGAGGTTTAGGTCCATGTTCTCACAGAGAACTGAAAGGGCCCTCGTGTGCTCTTGAGACTTCTCGGATGGATGTTTGAGCTACAGTTCTATCCTTGAAAGGACAAGAGCACTTGCAAGCAAGCTCTATTTGGTTTTTAAATCTCAAACCCTGAAACTGCTTACACAAAGACACTGCAGGCTCCTTGTCAAATAAACCCGATGAGAGGGAGCTGGGTTTGTTTTTTCTTTGAGAGAGAGAGAGAGTTGCCAGTTGAAAAGTATCATCCTATCTGTTTGCTTAACATTTATAAAATTTATTCATTGCTTAAAGAGACACATAATTTATTACTTACTGCTTTGCATTCAGAATGTCTGTTCTCTCCTAAAGAAATCTGCCTATCAAAAGAGGTCAGCCAAAACCCAGAGGAAAATATCATGCCCCTTCAATGCTCCATTCTGATATTATAAAAAACAGTTTGATACCTGCAAAGGACTCTGTGTCTCCAAGGGAATAAAAGACAGTAGCGGTCACGTGCATTGTCTACTGAAGGGAGCTGAGAGATACTGATTTTTCTAATATCCCTTCATTTTTACCAGCTCTTACTCACTGGCCCATTGGGAGGTCTTGCTCCACCTTCTCCAGTTGGTGATTGGATTTCTGTTTTATTTATGAGGTGCTCTCATTCTGGGATCTAATTCTTGGCTCTGGCTGTGCCTTGCACGATTCCTGTGACCCATTTTGTGTGGCTACAGAGCCCACACCACTGCTGCTCTTACCCCTCCCTACTTCACCCCTCCCTTCCCAGTCACCTCATACAACACTGCCATTGTAGAGACAAATGACTTCCAACATCCTGAGTGGAACCTTAAAGAGATATTTTACAGTGGGTAAAACCACATAGGTAATCCCTTTTTATTGAGAGCCTTTCCTTGTTCCTTGTTGGGGCACTATCTAGGTAGTTCAGGGGGGCCAGAAACTTACTATGTAGGTCAGAAGAGCATTCAGCTTGAGATTTTCTAGCCCTGGCCTTCTGAGAGCTGGCGGCAGAGCATATGCCACCACAGGTGGTGAAGATTTCTTACAACGAGGGTCTTAAAATATTTGTATGCAATTTTCCTAAGAAAGAGCCCCTGTGAAGAAATATAGACATAACTATAGACATACAAAACTTTAGAAAAATGATAACCTATTTAGTCACTAGTGCTGTGGGAGCTCTTTCTGCTCCTGCCAACAGCCTTTAAGATACAGTGCTGTGGGTGCTCCTTCTGCTCCTTCAGCCAATAGCCTTTAAGATACCAGCCCACTTGGGCGTGGCCTCTTATACTATAAATGCAGCTCTTAAGCCTGCATTTGCACCTGCTTCTGGCTCTCACTTACAGCTGCTAGACTCCATTCTTGTTCCCCCATTCATGCAGAGGATTGTGATCTAGGACAGTGATCTGTAAGTCTCCCCTAAATAAATAGCCCTTTATTATACACACTTCTGTACTAGTGTGGGATTATTTTGTATCTTCCGCTATCACACTAGCTGAAAAACCAGCTATTACAGGACAGAGGGTGGAGAGAGTGTCAAACCAATGACAGTACAGCTCACCATGGAGGAAAGTCTTACCTTCCTGTGCACTTGTGTGAGACAGAGTTCTTATTTCCTGGTTGTCAATATTTGCTAAGTTTCTATCGGGACAAAGTTGATTTAGATGTTCTAAGTTTGACAAGATGCTAAACGTGATGACATTTTTGTTTCCTTGGTGGGGAGACAAGATATATGCTAGATAAATGACAACTTGAAAATGAAATATAGGGTTTAAATTCTATGCAAGTGGCAGAAGATTTGTCACCCTGTGGCTAGCTTTTATTTTTAAGTCTGAGTAACACTTCTTTTCATCCTTTCATGTTCCATCAAAAAATCGAAACACTTGTGTTTATTTTTGACTGTTGGGAGGGTAATAATTACTGTGTATGCAGAGCGTGTGGAGGTGATTTTAGACTTTCAGTTAGTACCCTGATTAATGCTTCTTATGTCAGGCCAAGGATTTTTATGATTGTCAAACATGTGTCAACATCAAACATAGATACAAGTAAAAACATATGTGTGTGTGTGTGTGTGTGTGTGTGTGTGTGTGTATATATATATATATATATATATATATATATATATGATTATTTTGCACCTGTATGTGCTGTCTGTCTATGTGTATGTCATCGTATGTGAGTCCATGGAGAACACATTTGTGCACTGGGAGCTTGGGCTGGAGATTGATGCTGGGTATGTCCCTCTATTGCTCCCCACTTTTATGCATATTGAGGCATAAATTTGGGATGCCGCAGAGCTTGCCTGTTTGGCTCTCCTAGCTAGTCGGTTTACACCAGGGATCCTTTGTCTCTGTTTCTTGAGTGCTGGATTGCAGGTGGGCTGCATGCTTGTCTGCACTTATGTGCGACCCGGCTATTTGGACGCAGGTTCTCATGCCTGCACAGCAAGCATTTTCTCCGCTGGGCCCCATGAGTTGTTCTCAATAGCACTTATCCTACTGCTTAACTTGTGTTATGTAATTAGAATAGGGAGAATTTTGAGATCGTTTATAATTGTATTATTTCCAGGCAACACCCAAGGAAGCGATGTTCAGGAGCTATGAGAAAACACAAAATAAAAGGGCCATCCGGAGGCAAGGATTCTCGGTCAGGAAAATGATACAATTGTAATTCCAAAAGTTAAGAAGTGGAGCGAGATTTTCAAGGATATCAGCAACAAATTGATTTTGTAACCCTAAGGGAGAATGGAAGGGAGATTGAGATATGTCAGCAGGATGCAAAGGGAACTCGGGAGAAACTGACATTGGCGCCCTGGGAGGCAGATGCTGGGCCTGCTCACTCTACCGCACATCATCCTGTGCACCTGTCATGAATAATAGCACTGAGAGCGAAGTGACTTAGGAAATGACTCTTCGTTTGCATACAGACAAACTGCAGAACTTCAGCCACAGCGACGTTCTGAATCAGCTACTTAGCAGTACAATCTCATCTCCCTTAAGAATATCTTACTTATTAAGAATGTTTGTCTTGAAAAGCCCTAACATTCTAAGCCAAGAATTGGCCCAGCTACTTGTTTCAGAATGCATCATTCCACATCTTTCTTCTTTTTATTTTAAAAATAAATTCACAGCCTTTGAAAGTGACAGGTTAGAAGATGCTTTGATCTGCTCCCCTCCTCACCTCTCAGCTCCTAGGAAATATGAAAGACTTCATGTGGTAGCACTAATATCTATTCATTTTACCTCATGTCAGCTGCGTTCACAGGCCCGAAAATTGCGCAGGAAATAGTGTGCCTTCTCATTCTCATCTCCAGATTCTATGATCACCACCAGTTTAAATGTAGACTCTGAAACCAAGTGGGACTACATGGAGAGGAAGAAACTGGAGAGTGGCCTGGGCAAGGTTACCGGCATTAGCGATGGAGTCCTGACCAAGGACTTTGGACTGTCAGCTCAGTTCTGTCTTTATCCTTTAAGGCAACAACAAGAAAGAGAAAACTTCCCCCAGGCTGCAATGCAAAGCAGAGATGTTTTCTCAGTTTTTTTCCTTTGGCCACAAATACATTTATAACCTATAGCCACAACCTAACAGAAAATATTTGGAGGCCTAGGGATGTTCAGCCCTGGAACATTTGCCTAACATGAGCGAGGCCTCCAGTTTGATTCCCAGAATCACACAAACAAACAAACAAACAAGCATCTCTCCCATAAGTAGGGCTGGAAAATATGCAGTGTACTCCACAATTTTAAATATGGCTCTTTCTACTACTTCTGTGGGAGAAGGTAGTTACTGTGTAGAAGGAAATTCTATATGTCACTAGGCAAAGATGTGACCGGTTGCTGAGAGTTCCTAAGACCTTGTCACTATGGGATATAATCATGGACCTTAGACTTGAACAAAGACTCTGAGACATGTTGATAACATGTTTATATGTTTATATGAATGAATGGGCTTCCAAGTTGCTGAAGACTGATAAGAATAATAAGACAAATAGGTGAAGACTAGCTACTTGGGATCAAGAATATATGTGGCCATAAAGCAGAACAGATACACTGCCTACCTGAGAATCAAGTCAAGTTGGGATTTTCATTGAAAAGGTCAGAGTTTCAGTAAGTTTTCTTAAAAAAAATATGGCACAAGTTGGAAACAAAGAGAATCAAGGGGGGATTCATATATGCTTCGCATATGTGTACATGCATGTGTGTTAACATATGTGTGGATGCACATGTGTGCATGTATGCAGGTGAAGTTACACAGTGCGTGTACATATGGAGACCAGAAGTTGGCATCTGGCATCTGGCATCTGTCTCAATCAGTTTCCAGTTTATTTACTAAGACAGGGACTTTAGCTGAACCCAGAGCTCATAGATTGGGTGAAGTGAGTTAGACAGAATTTCTGGTGGATCCCCTACCAGTGCCTTTTGAGCACTAAGAATACAGGAGGGCCTTGTGTGGGCACTTGGAACTCAAACTCATGCATACTAAGGGCTTTGCCCACTGACCCATTCATTATTCTGTCCTCATTCATCTGCAACATCAGTTTTGTAATGAATTTGGAAGATAGTAAACGTATTTTTGAGGAAATAAATTTTTGTTGAAAAAATATTTTTCAAAAACATTTAGAGACAAAGTAAGCGGAAAGTACAGATTCCTAACCCAGACTGCCTGGCCTATGATGGCCAAGTCCATGTATGAATGCAGCTGTTCCTTTTTTTTCTTTTTAAATTATTTATTTATTATGTGTACAATATTCTGTCTGTGTGTCTGCCTGCATGCCAGAAGAGGGCATACAGATCACATTTCAGATGGTTGTGAGCCTCCATGTGGTTGCTGGTAATTGAACTCAGGACCTTTGGAAGAGCAGGCAATGCTCTTAACCACTGAGCCATCTTTCCAGCCCTGCAGCTGTTCTTATTACAAAATAGGAATTGGCTATGGTGTGGCTGCGGGAGTCACACGAATCACAGGCTTAGAGTGCTTATTGTTGTGCCTGACATGGAAATGTTTAATAAATGTTAGTTGGTTCATTACCACCAAGGAAAGAAATAACACTCCAAGGTTGTGTGCCAGAAGACAGAGTTTCAGTAGTGAGGATGGTGAAACTTGTTCTCAGATAACAGTCTCTTTACTTTCTGCATATGTGTTATGTAAGCTGTTCAACTCTGATATCAAACATACCAGGAATGTTGTTTTCCTGATGTGAGTCGGTATCAAAAATTAAGTGAATCGATAGTCACTTGCCTCTGGAGACTAAAGCTTTTGGCCAAGGTCACTTAAAAACGTATCTTCAGATTTACAGTAAGTTTTGAATAGCAAGTATTGTTATTCCTTTCTAGCGGCTCCATGGAAAGAGATGCAATGAGGCTGGACAAAGCTGTAAGGGTCCTGCACAGCCAGAATTTTCATATAGGTTCACAACAACTAGAGGGACAGCCATGCTGTGAGAGAGATGGTCATCCTGACTCTGTCCATCTTTGCTCATTCTGTTTCTTATGTCATGAAATAGAATTTAAGCCCTCTCTCTTTGCATGAAGGCTGGATTTAGGGATTTGGGGCTAGCAGGAATCCATGAAAGGGATGCTGTATAGTGATATTTTAATTTTTTTAATAAATAAAGCTTATCTGAAGATCACAGTGCAAAACTAGCCACACTAGTCAGTCATATAGACCAGGCACTGGTGGTAAACTCCTTTAACCCCAGCAGCCACACTAGTTATCCACAGAGGCCAGGCAGTGGTTGTTCATGCCTTTAATACCAGCATTAGAGAGGAATATAAGGCAGGATGAGACAGGAACTTGCTTTCTTTCAGTCTGAAGATTTCTTAGAGGTACGAGTTCTCTAGTGGTTTGATTGCTTTGCTTTTCTGATTTTCAACTTGAACCCCAATATCTGTCTCTGGGTTTTTTATTCATGCTACATCTATACCCGGTGTTTGGGGGTATGAATTCATGAAAAAGCCATTTGCTTGTGGCTTTGCAGCGTAAGCTGGAACTCCTACTGGCTAGGTTTCCCTCTCTTCTCTCCTGGTGGGTTTTCCTTGAACCCTCTTCTCAGGCTGATGCCAAACTAGGTAGCTGCCTTAAAATCCAGTCAGGCTTTTACTGTTCTACACAGCAGAAATAAGCCTCACATCTTCATCATTGGTAGTAGATTTGATGAGAAAATTGGGAATTCTTAAGGGAGGAATTAATTGAAATGGAGAGTTTTTCTCCCATGTTAAAAAAGTGGGAAACACACTAGATGGTGGTGGTATACGTTTTTAATCCCAGCACTTGGGAGGCAGAGGCAGGGAGATCTTTGTGAGTTTGATCCCAACCTGGTCTACAAGAGCGAGTTCCAGGACAGCTAGGACTGTAACACAGAAAAACCCTGTCTCGAAAACAAAACAACAACAATAACAACAAAAATTGGAAACCAATTACCAATAAGAAAGCTATGTCTCTGCATTATTATGTAATGCATGATTTAAAAATGGAGCAACTAAATGAAGGGGTAATCAACTTAATCAAGATTGACATACTGTTAATTATCGTTTTCGTAATCCTTGCTGTCATTTTGATGATTCTTAATTTATCTCTTAAAAAGCTGTTTGTTTTGACTGCTAAGATACAGGCCTTAGAAAAACTTAATAAAACAGATGATTGAGATAGTCAGATACAGATAGAGGAATTTAATGATGAACCAATTTCAGCATTGCATTATAAGATTAGAGAAGAACAGCCTAAGGTTTTCAAACAATCAACTTTAATATATCCAATAATCTTACAGAAATTTTCAAGTGATAGCTCTGTAAGAGCTAATTGGACTCCTGTGCCATTGTTAGATTGAAGAAGATTCAAGGAAGTGATAGTCTCATATGGCATGCATTCACCTTTTGTGAAGCAAATGTTAAACCTTGTGGTCAGTTTGTGCTATTTATTGTGATTATTATCCCTAATGACTGGATAGGCTGGTTAACATTGTTTTAGAGCTGGGTCCAGAATTACAATGGAGTACCTGGTTCAGAGAAGAGACTAGGACAGTTAAATAACCAAAAAAAAGATAGAGGTATGGAAATCTCTCAAGATCAACTTCTGGGAAAAGAAGATTATGCTACTATATAGAAAGGCAATCTTTGTGTGATAACCATGCCCTGACTTTATGCTGCGCAGCAGCTTTGAATGCTTAGGACAGAATTGAGAGAAAATTGAGTCATTTACTAAAGTTATACATGGCTCAAAGGTGTTTCGTTTGTTTTTTCCTTTGTTGTTCTTAAAAGATTGACTTCAGCAGTAAATAAAATGATACAAAATTTAGAAAATAATAATTTTATGACAAATAAGAATGGGATCTCTGGTTTTTGAAAATATTGATTCTCAATGCAAAATGATAATTAGGCCTTTAAAGGCAAGGCTAGCATCCTTGGAGGAATAGATCTGAGATACAATCAATATTGAATCTCATGATCATGTTGATGTATGGTTAGGAGAGGTAATTTCTAGAGGTTTGAGGAAAAATTAAAGTGCCAAGTGTTATAATTGTGGCAAATAAGGCCACCTTAAAAGGGATTGTAAACAGGCCTTCCTAGGAACAATGTTTTTTCTAAGCATAAGCCAAACAGAATATCCCTTCCTTCTGGATTATGCAGAAGTTGTGGCAAAGGCAGGCATTGAACTAATAAATGTAGATCAGCAAGAGATATTCAAGACAACCCTTTGCCATCAGAAAAACCCTTGAGGGGCCTCTCACAGGAACCTATGCCAAATCCAGTTCAGTTGTTTCCTGCCATCATAGAGTAAGCCAATAAGATGCTAGAGCTAATGGGCCAAGCAGTGATTTAATTAATACAGTTTCTGTGTGATTATTTTGGAGCTAAGCAGCTGGGAATCAACAAGTGGCTCACTCTTCCAATAATAGAACAGCTATAAGGAGAGAACAAAAAAAATCAGAAGAAACCATAAAGCTAGTATTTTGGCAAACTTCTATAAGTGAAAAAAGAACAAAATTTAAAAAATATGAATAAATGACATCATCACTGAATGTCTGGTAGACACAAGTGAGGATGTAACAATAATTTTACCAGAATCTTGGCACCCAAATTGGCCCCTTTAGGATGTAAGTGTTTAGTTTTTAGGGATTGGGTCTTTGTCTCAGGTAAAGCAGGGCATGAGATGTGTCGAATGTATAAGAAGAGAAGGACAGAGAGTAAAATTAAATCCATATGTGGCTAACATAGCAATGAATTTGTGGGGACATGATTTATTACAGCAATGGAATACTCAGATTAACGTTTCCCCAATCTTAGAAACAAACTATCAATTAATATATGTTTCTGGGGGAAATAGTAGAAGTTATTATAAAGAACAATCACCAATCATTCAGGTTGTACAAGAACTGCACAACTGCTGCTGATCTTCTAAAGACAGAAACAGCCCTACCTTTGAAATTGTTGATCGACAAGCCTGTATGGGTCATGCAATGTCCTTTAACAACAGAGAAACTGCAGACTTTAGAAAAGCTGTACAGGAGCAACTAAATGCTCAGCATCTTGAAGAATAAAGCAGCTCTTGGTATTCTCCTGTATTTTTGTTAAAAAGAAATATGGAAAATAAAGAATGGTAACAGAGCTAAGAAATGTTAATAAGATGATTCAGCCAAGGGGCTTTCTATAGTCTGGCATTTCTTTGCCTTCTGTATTACCTAAAGGATGGCCTCTATAGGTATTGATTTAAAAGATTGTTTCATTACTATATGTTTACCAAAAAAAGACAGAAAAATTTGCCTTCCCAGCGCCTACTTATAATTCTCATCCTGCTAAGAGATATGTAAGATTCTCCCACAGGAAATGTTTAATAGTCCTACCCTGCACCAATATTTTGTATGGCAGCCATGGGAAATGATACACCGGCAATTTCTGGAATCTATTGATTACCATTACACAAGAAACATCTTATTAGCTGATTCAAATATAGATACTTTAGAAAGAATGTTTAAAGAAATAAAGAGTATTTTGCCTTGTTGGGGATTACAAATTGCTCATTAAAATTACAGAGATGAGATGCTATTAATTATTTAGGCTATAAAATAGTTTTACAAAAAATTAGACCCCAAAAGGTGCAAATTAGTAGAGATCAATTGCAGATGCTTAATGACTTTCAAAGATTGCCAGGAGACATTTCCAATTTATGGCCCATTATTTTGATAAAACCTGATGACCTGATTAATTTAAACAAAACCCAAGATGGTGAAAAGCCCTTACATAGTCCCAGAAAATTATCATCTGAAGCTGAAAGAGAATTGACTTTGAAGGAAGAAAAATTACAAAATGTGGATCATGTGAATCCAAATCGTAACTGCATTCTGGTCCTATTACCCTCCAAATATTAACCTACAGGAATTTTAATGCAGAGAGAAGATATTATCTTAGAAAGGATTCTTTTATCACATAAACCAAGTAGAAAATTAAACCATGTTGAAAAGGTCTCTGAGTTAATTCTAAAAGTAAAATTGAGACTTTGTCAACTAGCAGAAATAGACCCAGCAGAAATTATAATACCTTTTAATAATAATGAAATTGACAAGTTATGGGAATAAAGTGAACCCTGGAAAAAACTTGTAGTAATTCTTGAGGAGAGATTAGCAACAACTATCCCAAAAACAAGAGAATTCAATTTATAAAGAGAACTAACTGGATCCTTCCTTGCATTGTACGGGAAACACCAATAACAGGAGCCTCTACATTCTATGCCAATGCAAATAAATCAGGAAAAGCAGGTCACAAATCAGAAAATTTAAGTAAAGTGGAACAAAGCCCTTATGATTTTGTCCAAAAGTCTGAATTTTATGCTTTTCTCATGGTACTATGGGATTTTAAAGAACCTTTCAACATAGTTACTGAATTGCAATATGCAGAAAGAGTTTTTTTTTCATATTGAAATTGCTGAATTTATACCATATAAAATAGAATTTACTTTATTATTTATTCAGGTACAACACACAATCAGGAATAGACATCATCCCATGTACACAACACGTATCCAATCCCATACATGTCTGCCAGAACCTCTCGCACAAGGTAATGAAGAAATCTATCAGTTTTTGTTTGAAAATGTGCTGAAGGCCTCAGAATTTCATAAAAACAGCATGTCAATAGCAAATATTTAAAAGAGAACTCTTCCATTACATGGCAACAAGTCAAGGAGATTATAAGGAGATGTCCTACTTGTACTTTATACAACCAAACACCACTACCTGCAGGAAGTAACTCAAAGGGTACGGGTACTCAAAGGAATGAAATCTGCCAGATAGATGTGTCCTATTTTGGAAAAGGCTGATTCGGTACTCATATATTTGCTAGAAGTTATGACCATCATCATTACACCTGCACAAATACAGACAGTGTTCCAGCATATGTCTCTAAGAAAATGAAACACTTTTTATTATAATATAAAGAATATTACAGGCATGCTACACAATCCTATGGGACAAGCTATTACAGAAAGATCAAATTAAACTCTAAAGGATATGCTAAGTATACAGAAAGGGATGATAAAGACCCAAAGAAATAGATAGAATAATGCTTTATTAACTTTGAATTTTCTAAATGCTAATGAAAACGGAACAACAGCTGCAGAGAGACTTGGATAGTAGAAAAAACTACAGAACTAAATCAGCTGATATACTTTAAAGATGTGCTGACCTCAGAACAGAAACCAGGACATGTGTTACACTGGGGAAGGGTTTCTGCTTTTGTTTTCACAGGAGAAAAAAAATCTATGGATACAATCAAAATTGATGAAGATTTGATTTGAACAAGAGACACCTCTTAATTAGAAGAGATGATGGTTTATCAAACAGCATGACCTTTTAATCTAAACTAACATATAAAACTAACAAAATGATTTTTTGTTTGATCAGATATAACTTACCAAAAGAGAATTTCCTCAAAATTAGGGTTGGTGTGGGTTTTGTTTCTGTATTTCCATGAGAATAAAGAAATCCAGCTAAGGAATTTGAAGACCACTGGATAAATAAGACATCTGAAGAAAAAGGACAAATCATCCAAAGAATGTCTCAAGAAAAAGAGTAAATTGCCTATTAGTATATCATATTTCCAACATTTTCATAAATCTCCAAAAGGAGGACGGGGCCCCACAATGATGATTCCTCCAGGACTATGATAATGCCACCAAGCTGAAAGACAGCACCTAATTAACTTTGATCTACAAACTACTCAGAACAGTTTCAATGTGGCTAGCAGAGATGGTCCAGTCTCAGAGACTACTCTAGTCAGGACTTAAGACAAGCCCTGCACTTTCTCATCACATAGAGAGAACAAATTATAAAGCTGCTTCTCCCAGGACTTGACAATTAGCCCAAATTTTTCTATCCAGGATTTCCTAAAGATGCTATTGTTCCCAGACAGCAGGAACTAAATTTAAGCTCCCTAGGTCCCAATGAGGAGCAGAAGGAGGGAGAACATGAGCAAAGAAGTCGGGACCACAAGGGGTGCACCCACCCACTGAGCCAGTGGAGCTGATCTACTGGGAGCTCACCAAGGCCAGCTGGACTGTGACTGAAAAAGCGTGGGTTAAAACTGGACTCTCTGAACATGGCGAACAATGAGGGCTGATGAGAAGCCAAGGACAATGGCACGGGGTTTTGATCCTACACAATGTGCTGGCTTTGTGAGAGCCTAGCCAGTCTGGATGTTCACCTTCCTAGATATGGACGGAGGGAGGAGGACCTAGGACTTACCACAGAGCAGGGAACCCTGACTGCTTTTTGGACTGGAGAGGGAGGGGGAGAGGAGTGGGAGGAGGGGGAGAAGGGTGGGAGGAGGGGGAGGGAAATGGGAGGCTGGGAGGAGGTGGAAACTTGTTTTTTTTTCTTCCTTTTCTCAAAAAAAAATATGATGCCCACATTCCAAAGAGGTGGGATGGATGGTTTTTGGTTGTTCAATGGATTATGGATATTTGTCATTGTTCAGGGGGGTTGGTTGTAAGTTATTATTGGTAATGGCCAGGAAAAAAACTAAAGAAAGGAAGTTAGATTCAAGGTACTTGTTTTGAAAAGGAAAACCGGAGATACAGATATCATGGGATAAAAGGATAGATTACCAACTCTACTCTGAAAAGACAAAAGAAGAGATATAAATATAAAATAAAAAGGCAAATTATTGAATTTAATTTAAAAAAGCAACTACTAGTTTTAAATGTTTTACATTGGGTTGGATTTTTGTATATTGTTTACAACTTTTGTATATTGATACAAATTTGAGATTAGTTTTGTTGGAATATACTGAACATACATTTCTAATCTTGCTCAAGGTATTGTACTTATACAGCTCATTTAACAATGTAATGTGGATTTCTAGTTCTTGAAAAATCTTATTACCAGCTGTTTAGGATAATAAGGAAATGCAGGTTAGTAATTAATCACTTACTACAATTAAACACGTAGTCATATTAGGTATGTTCTCAAGGTCAAACAGAGACACATTTAAAATAGACAGGCCATCTTCAGTAACTTCAGAGATCTATAGAATAGGGCATTTAAGATGTTTTAATAATATAGGTTCTTTTTTTTTAAAATGAAAACGAGATATGTCTGCTTCTGGCAGCATCAATCTACTTCAGAGAAGATAATGCACATTGAAGAAACTCCATGTAGAGTTGACTTTCTTTATGGCAAAAGTAAGACATTGAGCAAGAAAATGCTCTTGCCTCAACTGCTAGCAATATACTGTCCTAATTAGACAAGCAGGACACAAAAGAGTGTCACTGCCAAACCTTGTCAAGACAAGGTGGGACAGTCCTTCAAAAATCCTGCTTCATAGAAAAGTCTGTCAAATGTTCTAGACCTGTAGGCTTAATATGGATGCTCCAATGTTTTAGAGGAACCTTGGATAATTGTCCAGGCAGCCAACTGCTTCTGTCATTTTTCACATTTTTTTTTGGAAGTCATTTGCTTGTTCTTCCTGCTAACTCAGTTAATATCATTTCCTTTTTGGATCTCTGAGGTAGTTGAAGTCTAGATAGTTATAGTTTTTCTTGTTTACGAAACTCAGAAAAGGAATTCACTAAAGAATTGTAAAGTGTGTAAGGTTGAGAGACATCAAAATATAGTTTTGGATGATAATGCAAGTTATGAGAGAAAATAAATTAGGTGCAAGACTTTGAACTCACAAAGATAGGATAGATAATGGAGTATTTTCTCTGAATTTGTCAAATGCAAATGGACTAGACATTGTTGATATCTTATTGCCTGTATATATTGTATATAATTATTATACTTAGTGTATATACTTTTTCTTATATTAACTATAGACTTCTTTTTCATTTTAGCCAAAAATGGGGGAATGTAGTAACATTTTTATTTGTGTTCTAATAAATAAGCTTGCCTGAAGATCAGAGTGCAAAGCTAGCCATACCAGTCAGCCATACAGGCCAGGCAGTGGTGGCACACACCTTTAATCACAGCAGGCAAAATACTTAGCCATAGAGGCTGGGAAGTGGTGGTTCATGCCTTTAATGCCAGCACTAGAGAGTAATATAAAGCGGGACGAGACAGGAAGGCACTCTCTCTTCAGTCTGAAGATTACTTAGAGGTAAGAGTTCTCTAGTGGCTTGACTGCTTTGCTTTTTTGATCTTCAACTTGAACCCCAATATCTGTCTCTGGGTTTTTATTGTTTGTGGTACAATGCTGACCTCTAAAGCTCACTCATAAGGAAGCTTTTAACGTCACCTGTACTTTTCTTGGAACCCTTGTTCTTAGGACATCCCCCAAGAGCCTGCTTGCAGAGACTCTGATATATCTACAATCAAATAGCCTGTAACTGTAACCAGGTATCTGGCTGAGCATCTTGGATATCCAGCCCAGTTAAGTTGGCAGGTGTCTCTAACTGCAGCTGTCATCTGATTGAATGCAAGAAATTCCCTAGGGAAAATGTCCCTGGTGTAGCCCAGAGGAGGATGGTACATGACAACATATTATTATCCTAAATGCTAATTTTTAGGGTGATTTCTTTTTAAAAATGCTCATTTTAGTGTGTGTGTATGTGTGTGTGTTTGTGTGTGTGTGTGTGTGTGTGGAGAGAGAGAGAGAGAGAGAGAGAGAGAGAGAGAGAGAGAGAGAGAGAGAGAGACTGTATTGACTTTGGGTTTTTATTGCTGTGAAGAGACACCATGACCATGACAACTCCCATAAGGAAAACAGTTAATTGGGGTGGCTTGCTTACAGTTTCAGAGGTGCAGTCCATTATCATTATTGGTGGGGAGCATGACCACATGCAGATGGACATGGTACTGGCTACATCTTGATCAGCAGGCAACAGGAAGAAGATTGTAACACTGAACAAGAATTAAGCAAAAGAGACCCCAAAATCTGCCCTGACAGTGATATACTTCCTTCAACCAGCACCTACTTCAATAAGGCCACACCTCCCAATAGTGCTAACCCTACGAACTTATGGGGACCGATTACATTCAAGCTATCACAGACCACATGGGTGTATGCCTATGGAGGCTAAAAGAATGCACTGGATCCCCTTGTCCTGAAGCTTCCTGACACAGGTGCTGTGGACCAAACTCTTGTCTTCCAAAAGAGCAGCAACTTCTCTTAGCCACGGAGATGTCAGTTCTGGTTGGATTTCTGTCACATGACAAAACACCCATCAAAAGCAATGTGGAGAAGAAAGGGTTAATACAGACTTCATTTTGAGGAAACAGACCATCACTAAGCAGAGTGTAAGGGTTCGAGAAACACTGAAGAAGACCCCAGACTGAAATAGGATGCGAAAATGAAGAGTTTGTTCTGGAGGAGCAACCAGTGTGATGGCTGTCATTTGTCAACATGTCAACCATTTGTACACATCGGCTACTGTGAAAGGAGTGTACAGGCTCCTGCATTTGTACACAGTGTCTACCATGAGAGGCTCCTTTCAGGCATAGCTAGGGTAATTGCAGGAACAGTTAGGTCATCTCAAACATAACTGGTTAAGCAGGCAGCAGTTATATTAGCACATTTTTGAAAGACGAGATTTTAGTTTTTCCATCTTTGGACATACTTAGGTAAGACTGGGCATGTTTTATGGTGATTACAGGAACTGTCCTTTTTTGGGTCATTGCCTTGAGATTCTGTATGTGCTGGCTCAAGCCTCCTACATGTTCTCTCTATTGTTCCTGCTCTCAGGGATGTTGTTGACTAATGGCCTTTGTTGGAAAAACAAATCTTGTTTGTTTTTAAGAAACTGAAACCTAGATCTTGTTATAAAGCGGGGGGTGAGGGGATGAGGGTGTTTAAACCTCTCAGAAGTCAGGGCATGAACTCAGGGCAGGAAGCTGGAAGCAGAAACTCAGGGCAGTAACCCAGAAGCAGGAACTGAGCAGAGACCAAAGACAGCGCTGTTGCTACCCTGTTCTCCTATACAGCCCAGGACCATTTGCCCAGGTGACTCCACTCAAAGTGAGCTGGGCCCACCCATACCAATCAATCAAAAACTGCCTCACAGTCATGCCCACAGGCCCATCTGATAGAGGCAACTCCTCAGTCAAGGTCCCCTCTTCTCGGGTGACTGTAGTTGTGCTGAGGTGGTAAACACGGACCAGCACAGCTCCGCTCTTAGCTGGTTTCTTTGGCAGCTGTAGATAGACACCTGAGATGGTTTGTAACCTGGGAAGAGGTGGCTGGGAAAGCCTTTGCACATAGTAACTCTGATTTACACTGGCAGGAAGAAAGATGGAAAGAAAAACATGCTTCATTCTTTTTTTTAATCTTTTTTTAATTATTTATTTTCATTTCATGTTCATTTGTGTTTTTGCCTGCATGTATGTCTGTATGAGGGTGTCAAATTCCCTGGAACTGAAGTTACAGACAGTTGTAAGCTGCCATGTGGGTGCTAGGAATTGAACCCAGGTCCTCTGGAAGAGCAACTAGTGCTCTTAACCATTGAGCCATCTCCCAAGCCCCATTCATTCTTTAAAAATTAATAAAATTACTGCAGTACCAAGAGCCCCGTATATATCTGTCAACCACTGGGTATTTTTTTATACACCTCCTTTTCTCTCATTACAGCATATAAGCCATTTTATAGTTTTTTAATTTCCCCTGCCCAAGGGATCTATATATGCTTTTCTGTTTTTTTAATTGATTTTATTGAGCTATACATTTTACTCTGCTCTCCTCCCTTACTCTTCCCTTCCCTTCAATCCTCTCCCATGGTCCCCATGATATAAGCCATTTAAAATGTTTTCGACTTTCATCCAAAGTGTATTAGTCACATGAGATATTATTTATTTTTTAGGTAGGAATTTCTTTTTGTTTTGGCTTTGAGACAGTGTCTGGCTGTGTGTCCAAGACTGGCCTGGAAATAGCAATGCCCCTGCCTCAGGCTCACAAGGGCTATAGGTATATGACACCATATCTAGCAAGGAAGGACCTATCCAAGCCTTTTACAAAGGTAATTTTAGTTATTGCCAAAGAACACATTGCAAAGTGGGTGTTTAACTAATTAAGGACTGTTGACCTGGTTATTTCTGACTCATTTTCTTTCAAGCACATCACCTGACTCTTTTGACCACTTTACTTCCATACATGGAGACTTTTTCCTCCTTGGACATCAAACATCAAAATTTAATTATCATACTCAACAATTCATAGTCCACGTAGAAGTCAGCAAAAATCCTGCTGTCCTTTGAAAAGATGTATAAGGTTGTAGAGTATTGGAGACCCCCACACCTTCCAGGGTGTCTGGTGCTGCTGCCACTCCCCGTGAATTTTGGTTCCACTGGTCTTGCAGCTACTCTTTTATGTCACTGGGGACACCCCTGTCTCCAGGGTCCTCTGCCCCCACAGTATGAGCGGTTTTATGGACTCTCTTCCCATCTCCCATCAAATATCTGCTAAGTTTCTCCTGGGGGCTCTTAAATCAGCACCTTCCTCTTCTGCTGACCATCTTCTTACACATTCGATGGTTGTTTTTCATGATGTATATCATCTGATGTGACATAGTGTTCACTTGCCCCTTAACTCCTTTAATGGAATGCAGGCGCTTTGGGGTTCAGGGCTCAGTTTAGGGTTCTACTGTTGTCAACACCACAGGAGTCTCTTCCCATGAGAGTAACTAAGTGAATACATGTTGTTGGATAAACAGTCTGTAGGTGAATCAGAGAAGAGAGATGTTGATGCTGTTATGAAAACAATCGTGTTTTAGGTAGGGGTATTGGGTCATATTGGGGCTTCTGCCATAAAGATGGATGAATCAGAGTAGCCGTTGGGTAGTTAGCTGTGGTGGTTTGAATGAGAAGAGCTCATAGATCTGAATACTTGGCTACCAGGAAGTAACACTATTAAAGGATTAGGAGGTGATTGCCTTGTTATAGGCGGTCTTTGAGGTTTCACAAAGCTCACTCCAAGCCAGAGTTTCTTCTCCTCCTGCTGCGTGTAGATCAAGATGTAGAGCTCTCAGCTACCACTCAGCGCCATGCCTGTCATGCCTGCTGTTGTCTTCTGCCATGATGACAATGGGCCGAGCCTCTGAAACTGTAAGCAAGTCCCAATTAAATGCTTTCCTTTATATGAGTTGCCATGAACACGAACTAGGTAGGACCTTAGCTTAGACCTTAGGCTTGCCAGGGTCTCTGCTGCAAGGTTAGCCGGTGGCTCTCATGCACCCCATAGATTTTATGAGGAGTCACAGGGACTGGAGAAGGCAAGGGAGGGAGAGCAGAATACAGTCTGGGGACAAGAATAAAGTGGGACTCGTCACACAGTTACAGACACCGTAAATCATACAAAGCCGATGCTCTGTGAAAGGAGAATTAAATTCTACCCACGTGTTTGTGTGCAACTTTCGTTTTATAGGCACTATGTGCTAAAATATATTCCACATGTGTTTTAAATAATATTAATTTTTACACAATAGACAAAATATAATTTTTATAGGCACCTGTATTTACTAATATATGATTGTTTAAATCAAATTTCTACACGTCTTGGAGGAAGAGTACTAAAAGGAAGGGGAATTTGTTCTGGAGTAGAAAATTCTCCTAGGGTTAAAGTGCTCAGAGTTAGAAACCTCAGGTTAAAAGGGCCTGTCATAAAGCTAACGGGAAGTCAAAGCCTATGTAGTAATGTAAGTTCTCTACAGGGCGCAGCGAGTGGCAAAAAAAGCTGCTCAGTTCTCGGGTCCCAGAAGTGGGCACTTCGTGTGCAATGTGATTGCCTTGCCATGACATCTGCCTCTCAGGAAGGGAACCACCTTGCTAGGACAGTGCCATCTAGAATTTGCTCTTTTGGACATGGGTCTTTTGATTGGCATGAGACAATTCAGCTTTGTGCTGCTCAGGGCTATGTCTTTGCCTTACGGTCCATTTTGTAATCACTGCGTTCGTATTCATCAAATCTTATGAGATCAAAGTTGACTTGGGCACTAGTGAGGTGGTTCTCTCTAATACTCTGTGGAGAAGGGCAACTGCTGCTTTACTCATCCTGAGTACAGTAGTGGAAAGTGTGGGTTTTCAGGAAATCAAGATTTGAAAATTAGACCCATTCCTTTTTGATGTGCAGGTCTTGGATGAATTATTTCAGCCCTCCACTCCTCCCTTTCTTCATATATAACATAAGAACAATTATCTTTCTCGAAAGCTTTGCTCAGTAGATAAAATAATACATTATGTTAAATGTAGCATTTGTGGCACAGGAAGACATCTGTGTTTCAAAAGCAAGGTTGTGAAATAAGCAAAGGCACAGTGCTTCTTGACGAGAATGATGTCCTGTTGACTGGATGTGTAGCTGTCGTTTTTATTCCACTATAAAAACTTGTCTCACTGAGTGACACTTCATCTGGTTTGATCATGAGCTCCATCAAGGTTCTCCTAGCCTTCTCTCTAGCAAGGGTGATTTAGAGATTTTATGGCTTCATCATTTTGTGGTCAGTGTTCTATCTAATGAATGGCCTTGCTATGATATATTCTTATGAGAGTCTCTGCTTTTCTTCAGCTGGCTCTTGTCGATTGCCTTGGCGGGCTACTCAGTCTAGGGTTAGTAGCCCGCCTGGCAGTTGAGTTATTCCAGGGTCACGGAGAGGCACTACCTGGAAGATATGGGCTAGGAGACAGGAAGAAGGCCATGCAAAGTTTGTCAAAGCCTCCCTTTATTACAGATGGGGTATAGCTTTATATAGAGTAAAGAGTTGGGGGATGGGCACAGGGTTCTGGGCTCTTGCCGCGTGGTTCACGTTGTTCACATGGTCCTCGTTGGTCACGTAGGCAGCAGGTTATCTTCGTTCAAGTCACCGCAGGCCTGGAAGTCGCAACTAGGAGATGACACACCTAGTTCTCTAGAGAGTTTAGAATGCGGGGTGGGTTCCGCTAACAGATAGCTCTCATTAACAGCCAATTTGGGTGTGGGGTAGGCTCTGTCAATAGAACCATTCTTAACACAATTAGGGGTGTGGGGTTCTCTGCAGACTCCCCAGGGTGATGGTTCCTGTAATGATTTTAGGAGGAAATTGGCTCCTGACAGGCTCTGCCTGCCACCTTCTGCAAACCCTGTTTATGACCGTGGGAGCTTATGGCTGATGCACAGAGAGGAGACACGCATGCTGTTGTGGAAATCGCTTAGTGTTCTAGGGGCATCAAATTATAGCTACTGCAATTTATCATTCCATTACTCAGTGCCACGGTTAGCACCTAGGGAAAAACCTAATGCTATCAAGAACACGTAGATACGTAGGTGGCTAATGAAGTTTCCAAGAAGAATGGGCCTTAGAAAGAGTTCAGCTGATAAAGTGGCTTGCAGCCAAGCCTTGTGACCAGAGTTCAATCCTGAAAACTTGGATCGTGAAAGGCAAAAACTAACTCCTGCAAGCTGTCATCTTGCCTCCAGAAACACACATGCACCCACATGCATGTGTATATATGCATGCACAAGCACACACAGACACACACACACACGAAAGAACAAATCAATCTATCAATAAATGTAATATAAATTCTTTAAAGCTTCCAAGATAAAGTGTCAGTTTTTCAAGGTAGAATGGGAAACTCTATAACCTCGCAAGACGGGCAAGACAATGTGGGTAGAAAATCCACTGTTATAATTCCTCTTGTATATGGATAATGAGGATCCTAATAAGACAGGTGATTGCAGAGATGTAAATGAGGTCTGAGGTTATTTAGTACCTATACAAACTATATCATGTGATTATGAGGGAAGAAACCACAAAACTCCCACACAGATAGTAAGCTAGAAGCAAATTGAACATTCTAAATTATTAAAAGGACTTGACATGGAGTTTGCTGCTAGCTAAGCTTGCGGAATATGCAAGCAAACAAGCCTGATAAGAAAGTGTAAATGACCTAGTCATTCGAATATCAGATAGCATCACCACATGAAGAGAGCCAAGCATCCCTCAAAGAAATTATCCAGGCCACAGGGAAAGGTGCTTGAAGCTTTTATGCACACCCAGCACATAGTCACTCAGAGATACACACACTTAACTGGTTTAGTAATTTCCCTGCACCTGACAGATTGCAAGCATTATCAAAGGGAAAAAGGCCACTTAGAAAGCTAGCAACAAGAATAATAAGCGATTGCAGGGCAGGGTTCGGATCAGAAACTTGAGACTTCAGTGAGGGAAAGTGTTATCCTTTAAATCATAATTGAGAGAAAAATGAACACTGGGCTGTGGAGAGAGGACGTGAACGTTTCTGTCAATATCATTGCCTTGGCCTCTGTTATCTTGCTTTGTAGCGAAAGCATTACCAAGGCCACAGCTTGAAACATTTATTACCAAGAGACTGGTTCATTAATTTGTTAAGAATCTCTGTGTACCTGGCAACGTAACGAACATAGGAGATACTGAAGCAAATAGAAGGTCTCGCTTTAAAGAAGGTTGTAGTTGATTTGAGAGATAAAAACCAACAGGCAAATTCTAATAGAATTCTGTAACTGTTGTTACATACGTAAGGAAAATTTTTTCATTTCCTACTCAACTGTGCCTCAATCAGAGCAAGGGGAAATTTGCATTATTTGAACACAATTCGTATACATGCATATATATTAGTATAGATTTGATGAAGAGAGAAATGGAGGAGGGAAGGGAAAAAGGGAGAGAGTAGGGAAAGGAGAGAGGGGGAGAGAAAGAGAAAGAGAGAGAGAGATCATATTAGCATGGAATTCACTCAAAAATTAGCTAATGGTGGCACTATATGTTGGAAGACCAGAGGCTAAATAGGTTGGAGCTCCGCGTAACATAGACATGCCTTTCCAACAGTACATGTGATGTCTTACTTTCTCCTGAGCAGATCCAGGGGGAAGCCAATCTCTCATCATTGGGCAGATCCCTTTGGAAATACTTATGCTAAGCAGAGCCAATTTTCTTGCTCCTGCTAATTCTACCCATGAAATACCTTAAAAATCAATATCTATATTATTGTCTTATTTTAAAATGTCCCCCAGAGGCTCATATGTTGGAAGATTTTGTTTTCGATTGGTGGTGGTGTTTTGAGCGGTTGTGGAACATTTGAGACTGAGGCATAGCTGGCAGAAATGAGTTGCTGGGGAGGGGCCCTGAAGGTGATGCCACTTCTGGCTCCCATCTTTCAGACCCTAGGCAGATTCACTTGAGAAATGACTTTGGTCACTGCAACACAGTGACTCTGAGATGGTGTCTACACATGCCGCTTGAAAACTCCCCACTGACGAGTGCTCCTGAGAAGGTGACATGTGTTGAGATACTGATGGTGACACATTGAACATTCATTCTAGAAGGCGTATTTCTAAAGAGCTCATCCCAGTGAATCTGCCTTTGAAACTGGGGGAAATGCAGACTAAGCCCGTGTTCCTTCTGGGAGAGACCGTCCTACCACATTGCCTGAACATAATTCTGTACTGAATATGGAAGGAAACTCTTGGGGACAAACATCACCTGGGAAGTACAATACGCTCATAGGAGGGACGGGAATAGAATATGTTTGAAATCTTCCTTTGCAGTTTGTCCAACTGACCCCAAAATGAGTGTAAATACTGATTGTTATGGTTGGTCTTGGTTGTCAAGCTGATGCACCTGGGAAGAATGAACTTCACTTGGTGAATAGCCTCCATCAGATTGGCCTGTGGGTATGTCGGTGGGGGCATTCTCTTGACTGTTAATTGATGTAGGAGTTGTGGATGATATCATCCTTAGGCAAATGAGCCCGAGCTATGTAAGAAAGTTAGCTGAATATGAGCTTGAAGCATGACAGTAAGCTGTGTTCCTCCATGACCTCTGGCTTTAAGTCCTTGAATTGGTTCCTGTTCTTGCTTCCTCAATAATGGACTATAAGCCGTAAGTGAACTGTGATTACTAGAGATCAGCCTTGTCAAGGTAGAAAATCCTGAGACATGTTTCAACAGGGTCAGTACCGAGCAGCTGAGGTCCAGAGAGGACCCTATGGGCACAAATAAAACCGGCAGCAGAACTTGGACATTACCATGGAGCAGTCTGCCAGATGATACTGCCTTTGTAAGAGCGAAAGGATCATGGGCAGCAGCTGAGGCTTGTCACTGCGAGGGTGCAGGACAGCCACTGGCCAAGGTGCAGCTCTGGTTGTATTGGAGATCCCAGGATATGCCGGAACCACGGAACGGCCCTCCTGACATGTATGGAGCAGAGCTGATACAAGTCTATGACACAAGGTGTGTGTGCTATGGAGGGCTGAGCAGAGAGGCAGCTTAGCCAAGTCCTTTGGAGTCCAAAGGATTATGAGTGAGCAAAGATTAAGCGATTAGATATGAAGTTACAATGTTGGACTTAGGTTTTGCTTAAGTGTGATTGTTTTTTATACCTAATCTTCCATTTTGGAATAAGAAATACTAACTTTTTAAAAAAGAGGAACCCACACTAAGAGATTTTGGGTTACTTTAAACAGACACTAAAATTTTAAGTGATAGAATTTTTAAATTCCGTGGGACTTTTAAAGTTGCATTGTGTTTTATGTTGTGATATTAATGTGAGCTCTTGGGGACAAAGAGGAAAGTAAAGATTATAGTTTAGCAGTGATGTATTTGTGTCTTGTGGAGACATGTTGGTTAAGTCACGGTTGTCGACTTGACAACCTGAGAAGACAAAACCGAAGTTGAGGAATTGCTGCCTTCAGATTGACTGTAGGCACATCTGTAGGACAGACTCTTGATTTTAATAGATCTAGGAAGAACCTCAGTCATGGATCGTAATTTTAAGCTGAAATGAACACTCTCCTCTTCCAACTTGGTTTTGGTTAATGTTTTATCATAACAACAGAAAGCAAACTAGATGGTGATATGGTCTTTAGTCACATAGTATAAAGAAGAAATAGCCTTTTCTTTTTATCTAGGAGTACTTCCTTGAAGGTAGGGGTCTGGGTTCTGAGAGAGCTTGTTCTTGAAGCCTCGGAGTGCTTGTCCATTTCCTACTCTGCTTCCTTCCCTGGAATCAACATCCAGGATGGGTTTTCCCCATGAATTGCTGTTTGTTTTTAGCACTGTTTCTAGTCTGTAGACTGCAGCAAATGCCAACTCAGTCGTGTCTTAGTGGAGACGGAAACAGTGGGTCCCATTGGTCTTCTGTAACCAGAGCCCCTGTTTTGACTTAGTTCTACTTTCTGGGTCTTGTGTCACTGGTTTAAGGCTTCATTCTCTTCCTCCTAGGACTCATGACATTTATGAGCATAATAAGGACTCTATCTGAAATGTAAGGGTAGGGGAATCTGGCATTATTGTTTTGGCCCAGAATCTGCCTTCATTCTGTCAATGCCCTGAGACACTGAATGAATTTGAACTTAAACATAATAGATTAGCTTTATTTGGCAGATAATGTTTCAGGGGGACTTTCAGTCTAGTACTAGAAGAGCAGCTACAATTGTCAAAGAAACTATCGTTGCTGAAATCTCCTGTGTTGCTCTAAGACAACAGGGAGAGTGGCCTGAGGCAAAATCCTATCCCTCAGAAACTCCATCTTCTGTAGATTCAAGTTAACTTGAAGGAGGAAATTCTAGCCCAAAGGGGTTCCCTGCTCCTAGAAATAACTTCCCAAAGAAGTGTTTTCCCAAGGTCAGTACACAGAATTTGGTGCCTTGATGCCTAAAATGGGTCAGACTACATTGCAGTCTGGCAGTAGGAGTTGCTATGTCATCCATGGGATACTGGTTTTGCACATAGGAAACATGCAAGATGGAGAGCAACCGAGTCAGGAAATAGCAGGGCTGGAATCCAAGCAAGGCAGCCCTTTGAGGCCATTTTTTTGTAATGTAGTGATGGCAAGTCTCAGTTTCAGTAGAGGCCCCAGGAAATTAGGGATGCTACGATCATGGGACATTTTCCAAAGAGGGTTATGGGATGTGGAGTTAAAGCAGCTTACAAGAGAAATGGTGCACTGCAGGCCCAAGAGCATCCCAAGCCTTGGGAAGTCTCATTGATTACATTCAAAGCTCCAGGTGCCAGACATGGAACAGAGGGATGTGGTGTTTTCCCTGCTGGAGTATGGTTTCACTTTGATCTGGTCATTTCTTCCTATGTTCCAATTTTTCATTTTCAATAGGAATATTTGGTTAGCACTATTATATCCTGGGAATATGTAACCAATAACCTTTGGAGTTCTAAAGTGCTGGAATTGTTGAAAATGATAAGGACTTTTAGAGTTGTTTTGAATGCATTTTCTAGTATAGCATGGTCATGAGTCTATGGGACAAAGAGAGGGAGATTATGGCTTAAAAATTCTGTGTCTGAATGACGAGTTGATCAGATGTGGAGTCAATGTTAACTGTCTGCCTGAAGAAGTCAGGGCTTATCTGGGCTATGGTTCTGGACATGCTTATTGGGGATGATCTTGATTGTGTTCACTGATATGTGGAGAACCATCTTAAATGTGAGCAAGACCATTCCAAGCCTAGGATCCTGGACTGTATGAATAGAGACACAGAACTGAATACCAAGCATGTGTTTGCTGCTCTCTGTATAAATAGAGACAGGGAACTGATCACCCAACATGCCTTTGCTGCTCTCTGTTCCCGGTTGTGGTTGCGGTGTGACCAACTGTCTCAAGTTCCTGCAAGACTCTCAGGTCATGATAGGCTATACTCTTAAATAGTGAGCTGAAATCAATATCAAATTTTCCCTCAAATTATTTTTTTTTCAGTTTTTAAAAATCGCAGGAACAGGAAAGACTCTAATCTACAAGTTACTGTGTTTTATGTTGAGCAGGAAAGGGTTACAGTTTTCTTTCCTGGCCTGAAGTCGAGAGATAAAGCTTAGCGTGCCCACTGCCATGGTCACAGATTACATCACTGCATTTTATTAGAACAAACCAACAACCCAGAGACACAATATTTGTAAATCCCATGTCAGGTTAATTTGGCTTCTTCTACATGAAGAAGACAAAGATGTGTTTTTCTTCCAGTGGAAACAAAATTATCTCCACTTAGGGTAAAGTTTTTGTCATTATATTTGGAAAAGAGATTTATAGGAAACAACAACCAACAAGGAGAGTCTGCTGAGTCTAGAAGTGGGTACTTTGGGCAGGAATGAAGAGGATGACCCGCACGAAGATAGGAAGACCTCAACCCACACAAAGATAGGAAGACCTCAAGCCAAGATCAAGTCTGTTCCAGGTGTGTTTGGCAGAGGGAATTACAAATCTATAGTGAGGACATGATGCCAAGTAATCCAGGAAGGGTGCCTATACAACTGACGTATATATAATTATTTGAACATGAACACAGATATGTTTCAATAAATACTTTTCTAACTACATATTTCTCTTGTTCATATTTATTTTCAATCTTCTCTGACCTCTCCTCTGTTCAGAATGTCTCTATTAGTAGAAAAACACAGATCTGGGAGGAGTTAGCTAATTTTGTGAAGGGTTGTTACTATGGAAGTCAAGTAGCCTGGATGGCATGCTATGTGCTTCGTCAACTCATCAGCTATGTGTGGTAACACAAACTGTTCCCATGTGGGAAAAGAGCCAAAAGGCAATATTGCACTTTGAGAGCTCTTTTATTCTTAAATCTATACTTATTTGCTTTATCAAATGCATCTTAAATGACAGATTTTGTACAGTTGACATCACAGCCTACAAAAGCTTTAGAGTTTGGAACATTATCTTTGTATGCTTTATATCACAAAATAAGCAGAGTAATCACTTTGTAATTATTCATTCAGGTGAACCCATCTTGAATTATTAATTCAGGTATTAGCGGAACTGATGTAGGATTGGGCTTGCTGATGTTAGAACACACCATTTCTGCTAGCCCCATCTTTGAGGTGTGAAATGGCTCCTAGGGATTTGATACTGTTAGATGTATTTCTCACATGGTTGTATCTATCAACAACTCTGTAGAGCTCCTCTAAAAAGACATCAGGTCAATAGTGAGCATTTTCTTCTTCTTTGGGTGGGGTCATACATAATGGATGTTCTCTGAAGGCTGCAGGAGTTGTGTGGCTATAGCAAGCATTATAGAGTCCAGCAGAGTTCATTTAATCAAGCCTGTAATGGTGGTATTGACTGTAAAATCTAATGAACTGATACTAAACATGGATGATTTGAGACTGGCATGGGGGTGTTTAGAGACGCGTTCAATGCCATTTATAGCCTCACAATACTGCTAAGGACATAGATGAGAGTTAGGACACTGGAATACTTCTTTTGTTTTTATTTTGAAAATGGATTTCTACTATTTTTGGCTTGAGCGAAAGCATTATCTAAAATACACTTAATGCCATTGTAAGCAGGGAAGTTAATGTCCCAAAGAATGGAAATAAACCCGAATCAGGAGGAACTCATGTGAGATTTGAAACACAAGGTCTTATAAACCCTGCCTGTCATTACTGGCCATTTAGTGACAAAAGGAAAAATAAATGGCGGGACATGGTTGTGAGCTGAAATGAGCACAAGGCCTCATGTGGAGGGGGCAGGAAGAAGAAATGACTTTGAGACATTTACTGGAAGGCTTAGGAGAGACACGGGGATTTCTCTAGCAGTAAGACTAAGAGCAAAACAAAACAAAACACTTTTAAAAAAAAGGGGGGGAAAGGAAAAAGCAGCCCAGGCTGGCTGGAGATGTAACTGGGAAAAGGAAAAAGTGTGTTCATTCAGGAGTCGAGATGAAAGTCTCCAGCTTGCTTATGCTCATGTGAACTTTCAGGAGTAAATGACCTTGCCAGAAATAGCAGCGATTAAACCAGATCTCTGCAGAAAGAAAATGCTGAGAGCAAAATCAAGGTAATAGGATGAGAGACACGGAACAAAATGATTCAGTACATTGAAGTATAAAGCAGTCACCTGCAAATGCCAGCATACAAAATGGGTACTTGGGAAATATCACTGAAGGAAAGAGGAAATTTGACATGCAATAGCAGCGCAGAATGTGATAGTTTATTTCTGTGCTTTTAAGGATGCTTACAGCCTGAGTCCATCAATGTTAATAAAATTACATAAGTACGTGTTTACAGAAAAATAAGAAAGAGCTTAGGATACCAAGAATTACAATAGAGATGTATCTTTTCTTATTTTAACTATTTATTGAAGTAGACCACCATCTAAAAATCATCCATCCATCTAGCTCTCATATTTATATTTATATTCAGAAGGATAATTCTATTGAAGCAAAAGTAAGATCTGTGTCTTCCTTAGGTTGACATTGAGTGTTCACACTAATGAGCCAGACAGGGCTTGTGTATGGCAGGAGAAATAGCAAACTCAACTTCTGGAAATTTTCTTGGTTTGCTTACTTTATTATCTTGATAAATATAATGTGTTTGTTCTTATTTGTTCACTTGTTTATTTTATTTTTTCATATTAGTTCCAAAGGACACTGAAAATAACACAGTACTTCTCTGTGAGGGACGAAGGCCCTCACAGACTTCTTCAGACCAAGGTAAAACATTTGCTAATATTGAGCAATACATGGAGTAACATTATTCGAGAAGTTACCTTTTCAGCTTAGTAAATTTTTTACCTTTAATTTGAAGTCTCATCTATTTAACATAAAAAGTTGAAATCTTTGAACTGTGGTTTGTAAGTTTTGCATTTTTTCTTCCTTTATATTTTTATTGACTCTAAATATTTTTAATATACTGAAAAATATTAATTTTTACTTCCATATGTTTAATGAATTTTTATTAATTTCTGATTTGTTTTTATGATGGCCAGGAGGAAGTATGGCCCAAGGGAGGTGAAAGAGAGAAAACTTATATAAATCGGGGCAGGGGCAAGTATGGGTAGGGCGGAGGAGGCAATATGCTGGCCTTGGAGCTGATGTGGATCTTAATTTGTTCTCTCGGTTGTCTTCCTGGATGCAGTACAGTCAGAATTTCCTTGGACTGCCAGTTCCCAAATAATGGCACTGACACTCCTTATTAATTATAAAAGCTTGGCCTTAGATTAGGCTTGTTCCCAAGTAGCTCTTTTGACTTACATTAACCTGCTTATATTAATCTATGTTCTGTTACATGGCTCATTACCTCTCCTTTGTGCTGTACACCTGACTCCTCCATGTCTGGCTGGCAAAATCTACATGCCTCAGATTCTTGCTAAGGTCCCCTCTCTCCCTGGAAGCCCCACGTATCCTCTCCTGCCCAGCTATGAGCCATTCAGTTCTTTATGAAACCGATCAGAAGATGCTTTAGGCAGAGGCGTATCTTCACAGTGTACGAAAAGATTATCCCATAACAATGCAAGGTTGATCATCCCATTCCGGCAGCACCTCCAGGCCAAGGACATGTGGTACTTTCCCGTGTTGATCTTGACATTTCCCTCTCCACTCTGTCTGATCTCCCTGGCCAAGTTTCTGAAGGACGCTGGCAGAGCAAGCAAGCCTGGCCAGTTGCCAGCTGTGTCCTCACTTTGAAAGGTGTTCTGGTAAAGCAACATGGCATGTGATTAGCACAAAGACCATGCCCAGATTTCTTCTACTTGTGTCAGAGCTTGTCTAGCCCATTCTGACTTGATGCATGCACAGGGTAAGGAAGTGGAGGGGAACTGGGAGAGGCTTCTTAGTGGCCATGAACTCAGAAAACTGACAGGGACTGAAACCTCTGACTAGCCTCCTTATATCTAGCACTCAGAGTCACTTTCATTTCCTAAGCCCAAGCCCTGAATGCCAGCAACTGTTAGAGGAATAAAAGGACCCCTGCCCAGGATCCTCCCTGAACATTATGGCATTGTTTGCCTAGATTCTGCAGCCTTGCCCTAGTAGCAGAACATCTTTGCTGAAGAGGTGCTGTGTGCTGGGAGCCCTGGCTCATTTGAGACTCTTACCTCATGGGTATCTCATGATTACTGGACACGGAATATGCAGTCATTTTCATCATCTCATCGACAGCTCATCATTACTGGACATGATATACACTATTGTTTTCATCATTCCATTTATAGATGAGGAAACAGTGCAGGTAAGTAGCCTGCCCAAAGTCATATACCGTGTATTCTCAAAACCATTCTCAGAATATTATTGACTCTGAGACTCAAATATTAAGTCCTTCATTTTCCCCATTCTCTCATTTTTCTCTTGCCATCAAAGATTTACAGCAGAAAAGGGTACCAAGGGGATGGAACAGGTTCATGTTCCTCGACTTCCTAGTTGGAGGTGAGTGTTATTGCTTAAACCTCGACTTTCTAATTGGAGGTGAGTTTTATGACTTAAACCTGGACTTCCTATTTGGAGATGAGTGTTATGGTTTTCACCTTAGCTTCCTAGTTGGAGGTGAGTGTCATGGCTTCCACTAGGGAGGAGTGAATATGGTCACATATGCATGTCACATAAACTCCAAAAGAAGTAATAAAAACTCTTTTATAAACAATATATCCAGTGAACAGGTCTCACCTGTCTGGCTGCATTTGCTGCTCTGGCATTTTGCCTCCTTCTCTCTGATGAGGGACATCACCTTGCACCAGAAAACTTGGGATTGTGTTGGTGGTTTTGTGCATTTATGTCAGCTGTGTGGTTGCTGTCACCTGGACAGAATCTAGAACCACCTGGAAGACAGGCAGGCCACTGGGAACTCTGCGGGGTTGGGGGGTGACGACTGTCCCACAGTGGGAAACTTTTCTCTGGCTGGGGTCCTGGGCTGCATCAGTAGAGAGGAAGAAGTGCTGCTCTGGCTGTGCTATAGGTTGTTGCACCGAACTCCTACTGCCTTCACTTCCCTGTGGGGATGGACCGCGCCTTGAACCGTAAGCTAAAATAAATGCTTTATCTCTTAAACTGTTTCTGTCAGAGCAGTTCATTACAACAACTGGAAGCAGGACTCAGACAAGCTGTGATTGCTCTGTCCTGCAGCCATGTCCATCACCATGGAGAAACACTGGTTGGGTTAACGACAGGCAGGATGTCTCACCATGTCTGCTATAGGCAGTGCTGTCCCCTCCCCTGAGTGACATAGAATGCCACACAATTCAGGACAAAGGTAAACTCCCCACCACACAGAAGAATCCTGACAGTTCTTACCATTCAAACATTGAGAAGTTAGAGCTACTTCAGAGGAGAATGGGTGAACAAACCCTTCCGACTTGTACACCAAGTTAAGAATTTCTGGCCTTTTCACCACTTCCAGTGTAAACGGGAGGACACAGCCTTGCAAATTCTACCCACACACGGTTGCGCATCTATACCACCTCACGAGATCCCGAGAAACCAAGGCTCTTTCCTGGGTATCACCTGCTCTGCTGAGAGGTAGAACACTCTTCTCAGGTGAGTGGATCTGCGTCGTTGATCGGTATTCTAAGGTCTGGCGTCTTTGCATCTGCTTATCATGTCACCTTGTGGAGATCTTTTCACAAGAGATTTTTTACAAGGCTCCAATTTGCCCTAAAAGTTAAAATTAATTACACCAACTCTAATTTCCATTTTTTCTAACTCAGGATCTTAAAATTCAGGCCACTACCAACTAAATCACTTTGATTCTTTTTACTTTTTACTTTCTGTGGTAACCGTTCCATGGAGCTGTCAGTAAGAAAACGTCCAGTTTTGGCTAGTTCCCCGCCACTGGGCCTGTCTTCTCAGGGTCCTTCTGGTATTTCTGACCACTTTGGACATGATGGGATGGATGGTCATCAGCAATTTGTTGAGTTCCTATGAGAAAAGTGAGAGAAGAAAAGGCTCAGGAGAGTGGTTTCCCACTTCGTAATTATGGTTTCTACTTCATTTGTCTTTAATTGTTATCATGAACTTCATGCTTGAATTCAGTGTTAGCACGTGACCACAGTAGCAGAGGAAAAGTGCAGATTTTGTTATTATGAATCTTTTTCTGTCTCTTCTCCCCAGTGAGAAACAAAGAACAATTAGGTCATCTTCACAACTGATTCCTGGAGCCATTGTGAGCATACTTGAAATATAACCTTGTTTCACATGGGTTTTTCTAGAACATTTAGAAAACACATTCCAATTGACTTTGTTCCTTCAGTAAATCTGATATTCAAGTTGTAAAGAATCAGGGGGAACAAGATTTCCCTTACTGATTCCCGCCTGGGTACCTTTTAATGTTTTTCCTGCACTCGTTAAGGTCAGATGTGTAAAGTTTCTTTTTAGAAGACCTCAAACTTACCCTCCCACCAGAACTACAATTCTTTATAAAAAAAAGCTTTATTGTTATTTTATTTTGTGTGTATGGGTGTTTTGCCTGCCTGCATGCATGTTTGTGTACTACATGGATCCCTGGCTCCTGCAGAGGTAAGAAGAGGATACTGGATTTCCCTGGAAATGGAGTTATAAAAGTTTATGAGCTTCCATGAGGGTGCAGGGAATTGAACCCGCGTCCTCTGTAAGAGCAACCAGTGCTCTTAACCCTTGAGCCATCTCTCCAGCTCCTAGAGTGATTCACATGTGGTTTATGTAACCAGAACTGCATTGATTATATTCTTATAAAACCATTCAGTGCTTTAAAATGGTTAAATTTTTATCGTCTTCTCTTTTGGGATGAATATGAATACAGTCAGGCAGACAGACAGACAAACACACACACACTCACCAACAGCTATGCTCTCTTGGGGATACCCTCCCTAACAGCCTTTCAAGCCCTGGCTGCTTTTCTCCAGAAATGCTTAAGTGACTGGTTTGGCCACGAGCAAAGCATCCGCTGCTCTTCTCCTGATCCTCACGGCCCACCCTGCACTAGGGTGTCCCTCCCATCGGATCCCATTAAGCACAGTTCCCTTGGCACTGTCAGACAGTGGCATTGGTGTCACTTTCCCTCACGTTCAAACAACTTTTAGTCCAGCTCACTGTCAGGGTTTTTTTTGATGCTCCTGTTCTTTTAATTCTTCCTTGCAAGGCTAGCTACACCATTTGCAGGGCTCAGTGAATAATGAAGCTGCAGAGCCCTGCTAACAGGGATGATGAAGACTTTCAGGACATCAGTGAAGATCATTCAAGTCATCACAGAGTCCCTCTGAGCATGCGCCCCCTGAGAGACCACATAGGTGACACAATCGAGGTTGGTCTTGCTGGTTGGAATCTACAGTTCATTTTCTGACTTTCATCAATGAGAGAGCTTCAAAAGCTCTCTGGAAAAGTACTGGGGTCTTTCTGCCTTTCTCTCCACCTCTTGTCTTTCCTTTATCTCCCCTGAGGAGGGAGGAACTCTGAGGTGAGTCAGTAATAGTCTGATTCCCCTGGGCCACATTCTTTGGTCCTAAGGCAAGTATTCTTAGCTCTTCTTTGTAGTTTCTCTTGCTGGGCTCAGGGAAATCACCTTCTGCACCCAGCTACTCTGCTGTGAATCAAGTCAGTAACTTGGGCCCCACATCCTTGATTGGGTAGAAATAGTTCTTTGGATCCAAAGCCTTGCTTCTCCACAGTTCACACAACACTCCTAGGCACTGCCATCTGCCCAACACAACCCGACTAGTGCACAAATAAGCCAGCACTTTGATCTCCACGTGGTTCCCACTTCTCAGTGGCCATTTCTACCAATTATCGTGACACATGAGCCTGTGGTATGTTATCCAGCTTGGGCTTCTTCGTGGTGAAACATCCTGAGATACTATTAAATGATCCTCCTAGATCTATTCTCCTCCCCCGCCCCTCTTGCTTAGTTAATAGTATTTTCCTTTAAGAGAATTGAATTTGAAAACAAACCAAACCATGTCTGCCTACACTTCCAGTCTCAGGCTTTCATATCTCTGACTGGCAGGGAAAACAATTTTGGCAGAGGTGACCATGAATTGACCCTCTTTGTTTCTGACAAGCCGAGGGAAGGAAAAACATGACTGATAATAAGAAGTGGTTGCTTCGGGGCCAGCCTGGCTGACAGTCTTAGTCAGGCGATGTCTTCAGTCCTGGGTCTTTTTTGACAAGTAATATTCTCTGAGTAAGCAAGGAAGACAACGCCAGCAGTTTGTGCTTGTAGAAAGTGAAGAAATGTCCTATGCTCTTATTCCTCAGGACCCCCATGCATTCCTTCTGTCTAGGCTGAGGATGTTAAAGAATCCACAGGGTGAATTGAATTCTATTTACCTCCAGGCTGTGACAGAAGTTCATTTTCTCATGGATAGTTTTCGTGTGGATACAAGTGAGTAATTCTTTTCTGGTATTAAGATCAATAATTGTGTTCCCTGTGAGCCTCATATTTTCTTATTGTGGACACTGATAATCTCCTTGCATTTGCCATAAGCAGACCAAGCTCTATGATTTGTATCCCACTTCTCACAATGTAAGTGTCCTACGCTGAGTGACTCAGACTTTCCCAGACTGTTTATTTTGATTTCCTTTTTATCTTCTAACAATATTTTTACTTTTATTTTAAATTTATTTTTATGTGTGTTATTCTCTACATGTATGTATGTACACCACATGCATGCATGGTGCTTGTAGAGGCCAAAGGAGGTCACCCAGTCCCCAGGGACTTGGGTAACAGATGGTTGTGAGCTGCCATGTGGGTGATGGGCATCGAACCTGGGACCTCAATAAGATCAGCTGGTGCTCTTAACCACTGAGAATCTCTGCAGTCCCAGAGCTCCTTACTTAGATATCATCCTATTTGCTCTTGAGTCTCAAGAACAAGTCACAGTGGACTAGAATTTAATCCAGACCAGAAAATAGGAGAGTTCATAAATTAAAGGAAAAGTTATAATAAACGCATATCACCTTGATACAAGCTATGGCCAAATGATTAAAATCATGAAGATTTGGGGGCGGAAGAAATGGCCCAGCAGTTAAAAACACTTTTAATTCTTCTGAGGATCTGTGATTTCCAGAACCCTCATGGTGGCTCACAACCATCTGCAACTCCAGTTCCAGGGATCTGACACCCATGCGCACCAGGTATTCACATGGTACACAGACATATCTGCATGCAATATTTTTTTTTAAAAAAATTGAGTTAGAGAGCTTTGAAATTGTGTAGAAATGGGTTGAGATACAGGAAATTGAAATTCCTGATGCTAAGTGTTACCACTTGTCATTGCTATGTGGCTTTGTCAAAGCCTCATAAATACAGATTTATTCTGAAAAAAAAAATGTAGGGACTTGTGTGCTCAGAGGCAATGTGGAGACTAATTTGTTCACGTAGAGGTTTGACAGGCTAGCTTCACGGAGAGGAAGTTAGTAATGAGAGCTGTATCTTCAGGAGACAGGGGGCGGGTGTTCCATGTAGAGCCACAGTAGAATATTCAATCTGCCCTCCTAAGAGTTCCCTGTCACACTGTTTATTTCCAGCGAAAAGCCATGGTAGAATTATTACTGACACCAGATCTGGGACTTTTTTGATCTAATTAAGAATTCATAGCATCTTTAATGAGGCATATCACTTTAACTTTTACATCAGAGGCTTTACCTAACAACATGGCCTTGATTCTTTGCATCCCTTCATCCTACCTGCTCTGTTTTAACATATAGATGATGTTGATTGAGATTTTGTCTGAAACAAAAAGACAAGTGACCATCTCTGTTCTGAGTGAAACTAAGTCCTGTCGTTGTCGATGTACCGGCTCTTCTTTCCTTTGTGTTCCCAGGCACTAGGAACATGACTCTGCCTCCCTCTTTGCAGAAGTGAGTTGGTACGGTGGGGGGGGGGGGCTCTTTCGATTAACATTGAAATTTTGATTACATAAACTATGTAGCCTGTTCAATTCCTGTAACTTCACTTAGCCAAGGAGGCATGGAGCTGTCTACATTAAATACACAGAGACCAAGACTTCTATCAGTCTACTGTGTGTAAACCAACTGTCTTAAAAGGGTTGTGCTACGGGCTAGACGTGCTGTATTTCTCTCTTTCCATGTTCAATTTTTCAGGTCCTCATATGTAGTTGTATTTGAAGGTGGGGCTCTTGAGAGGTAGTTAGGGTTAATGTCATAAGTTGCAATAGGAATAGTGCCCTATAAAAAGAGGGAATAACACCAAATCTCCATTTCTCTGATATGTCAAGGAAAGGTTCTTTGAGGTTACCGTGAATGTGAGGTCCTCTCTAATCAAAGGGTCTTTATCAGTTATCCAATGTCCTGGCACCCAGGTCTCAGACTTACCAGCCTTCAGAACTTTAAGAAACAAAGGTTTGTTGTTGAGTCAATATTATTTATGTCATTTTGCTGTGGTAGCCCAACCTGAATGAAATAGATTATATTTGCTCCTGTATTGGAGTTATCAAAAACTTATGTGGACACGAGGGCATATTGGAAGGGTTCAAGTCAGTAACTCTTTTTGGTTTGTATATGCATGGAGCCTACTGATAGAGGACAGCTTTGCCCACAGCATGCGGATAGCTAAGAGACAGTACTATTACTGGTGTTTCTCTGCTGATATCTGCTCAGGGTTGTACATATCTTTGTTAAGAGACCAAGGCTTCTTACTTGATTGTATGCTTATCTTTGCTTTTGATATTGGAGATCTTCTAGACATCATAGACTCTGGGTTGTTGTAATATGCAAGAAGGAAATGCCATTTTAATCAGAACACTGGTTAAAAATAGGAGTTGTGAAATATTTCCTTGTCTTATAGTATGGAAAATTATTAAAAATTGATCTGAGTTTTCAGTGTGGTTCTTGGGGCTTTGTGTATATGCTATTTTTAGGATGCGGATTTTCTTTTTAAAAGATTTCTATTATATGTTTATGAGTATTTTGACTGCATGTGTTTAGGTGTAGCATGTTCATGCCTGGTGTCCATGGAGGCCAGAAGAGGACTCTGGATTACCTGGAACTGGAGCTAGAGATATCTGTGAGTTAGCATGTGGATGCTGAAAACTGAACCCATGAGCCTGTAAGAGCAGTCAGTGCTCTTCACTGCTGAGCCCTCTCTCCAACCCTGATATGCGTTGTTTTTGTTCTCAAGACATACATTCAATTAAAGAAAGCAGAAGATCTGCAAAAGTTATAGTAGCTGCATAATGCTTAAAGGGAAAAACGAGTGGGGCTATTTCCAGAACCTGCTTATAAATAGACGTGGGTATGCATAGAGATTTATTAATTTACTCTATCAAGTTGAAGGACCTACTTAAAGTTGCAGATTCTGAAGAATTCCTGGTGATTTTTGTTTTGTCTCTTCCTCTGTTCTGAGATAGGATCTCATTATGTAGCCCAGGCTAGCTTCACACACATGATCCTCCTGCCTCAGCCTCCTGAGATTTAGGGTTGCAGGTGTGTCACTATGCCTGGCCTTACTTGGCGATTTTGATTGGCTGTGTTGTAGTATTAATTTGGTGATGATGTGCCCATGTCTGGACGACTAGAAGGGACAGAAATCATAGGTAGGAAAGCCAGTGGGAGTTTATTGACATAACTCAGGCAGAAAGTACCGCGAACTTGACTTTGGCTAAAAACTGTAGAGAAATTAGACACAGAGAATATGGAGCAATAATAACAGGGTTTGCTGACTGAACATCAAGGGTGAGGGAGAAGGGGATGCTTCTACCCAACAAGAAACCCTGTCTGAATGGCAAGGAGGATGCAGAGGAATTCCCGAAAACGTCCTGGAGCTCTTTCATGTACCACCTAACACTGATGCTTATTAAATTCTGCTCACTAATTTCCCCTGCATTTTAAAAATCCTGGTGCCCTGGTACCAGACCTGGCGTTCCGGTCTCCCAACCTAGGTCCCTGAAATGCCCAGCACTGAGCTGTTTTTCACTCAGGAGCAGGTGGACCAGCCCGTGCTGGAGGCAATTACCCTTTCAGCTGCCATCCCCTCTGCTCTGCCAGGATTTAATTCTGAGCTTCACAGGCAGGAATCATTAGTAGCTTATCTTCCTCGCATGTCTGTGCAAAGGAAGAAAAACTGATAAAAATTTAAAACTATGATGGGCTAATTATAGTAGCTAAGTTTGGAATAAGAAATTAAAATTCAACCAAAAAAAAAGAAATTAAAATTCATATAACAGAACAAACATATTGAAATGGTAATTGCAAATGGGGTGACTATGTTCAACAGGCATTTATTCATCTGGAACACAGTAGGGTTATGAGAAAGAACATAATAAGGAAAAACTGATTTAGGTTATGTTCAACACATAATAAATGCACTTATTCAAGGCATCAATTGATCAGTGTCAAATATGTGTAAATTTAGTATTTCTCTATGTATGAGGCGCCTTGCTATTAGCAGCCGAATAAGCCACTCAAGGGTGCAGTGTACATCACGTGTCCTTTACTATGATACAAACATGTAAGGAGAAAAGTTGTGGCGATTCCCTTCACCACTCATCTGTGGACAGTCACGAGCATGGTCTGCCTCACTCTGTAGGAAGTTCCTACGTGCTCCTGTTTTCATCACTGAGGGTCACGCCTACAACCCTTTGCAGCCGTTTCTCTTAGCCGTCATAGACACTGGACTCTTTGGTTAAGACCATGAGACACAGTGATCTTCTATCGCCTGTTACATGGTACTGGGACACAGTAGAGGAAAGATATATAAGGAACCCTAGAGTCTGCATGCTCGCTATTGTTAGTGATGCCCTAACCAAGCTCTTAAATGGTTATTATTTTAAACTTAACTTTAAAAAAAAAAGCTTCATACTGAGATTATAGGCTTCCTGAGATTGGCACCATGTGATACTTAACCACCTGGAAGAAAGTTGTTGGTGTTTGGTATTAGAAAATTGTAACCAGGGTGTAGAGATGGCTTAGTGGTTGAGAGCACCGGCTGCTCTTCCAGAGGACCCAGATTCCAGATTTGACTCTTAGCATCCACATGGTGGCTCACAACAATCTGTGTCTCCAATTCCAGGGACTCCAGAGCCCTCTTCTGGCCTCCATGGACATAGTGTGTATGTGGTTTACCGACATACTTGCAGACAAAGCACCTATACTTATAAAATAGAAAGAAGCAATCTTTTTTTTTTAAAGGAAAAGAAGATTGAACCCAGTGTGTTTACTGCCGTTGAGTGCAGAGCTATCTGACACGTTCAGAGGATAAGAGACAGACCACAGCTCACAGGAAATTCCATTCTGCCTACGTCCAGGAAAGGGGGACAAGGACAGTGGGAAGATTGCTTCCGATACTCCCAGGGCTGTGTGACTAGACGGCCCCTAAGTCAGAGTTACTTAGGTCCAGTTACCTCTTTCCTGAAAGTTCTGAGGACAAGACCATTATAGAAAGCTGAAAGTTGTATTTGGATTTCTGGGACATGTGAAGGTGTAGGGAAACAATGACAAAAAATAAACCATTAGTAAATTACTAGTGTTTATTAATAGTAGCTATTAATTATACTACTTTTCTAAGTGGTTTGGTCATAATTAAAGTTTTATCAGTATTTGGCAAACTTGGTTCATAGTAAATATTTAAAAGTTAGTTCTGGTTATTAGCTGCATCCAGTTTAGCAAACACTTTACCCACATGCTACAGACTGAATGTGTTGCGCTTAAATGTATTCATTGCAATCCCAGCACCAGGTTTGAGGAGGTAGGGCCTCTGGGTCATATTTGTGGAGACAGCGGAGTCCTCATGGCATGAGTGGTCTTATATGAAGGGGCAGAGAGCTTGCTCCTTTTCATTGGTCACTGCCATGCAATGAGACGAGTATCCGCCAAACAAGAACCAGCTCCCTATCAGTTCTCCCGCACCTTCTTGGACTTTCCAGCCTACAGAATTGTGAGAAGCAAACGCATGGCCCTGAAGTCACTATAGTGTTCTGTCAATCAGCCCTGATGACTGTGCCGTTACATCTCATTTAATCCTCAGAACCTCCCTGCAGAATGTAGGTTTTGATTCTGCCTTCTTCCCGGGTGAACTGAAGTTTGCACTGGTAAATACATCTCTTAGGATCTCACTGGCACTTGTACATACATCTCTTAAACACACCTTTTAAGATTGCTCTGGCTTCAGTTGGTGGATGCTTCCCTGACTCTTGGCTGCTTTGACAAGATGTTTTTTCCTGAGAATGTCTTTGTGGTTCGCAGCGCAGTACCAGAGGAGTGAGAAGCAGAATGGAGAAGCCACTTCTGGAGACAGCAGTGGATGTCAGAGCACCACCTCACGCTTTCTCTAGTTTTGGCCTGCATTGAGAGCGGTAGGGTCACTGAGAGGAGAAAGCTACCGATGGGGAAAAGACTACTGGAAAAGCAGATGAGATGTAACCTTGAGATCTCCTGAATTACGAGAGACCCCGAATTCTTCAGATGGTATGGATTTGGAGATCCCCTCTCTTTTGTACGGTTGTACACCTGCACATAGCTTTGGGTGTCCTCCAGAGCCTGGTCTCTGTAGGCTCCCAGGAAGTGGTTTCCTATGAGATGACTAAAGGCATAGGAAGGAAGAGCTGGTTTATGTAGTGTGAGCCAAAGTTTTACCCTTTAGGCTCAGAACAGAAACAGTAACCACTTCAGATTTGTTCTTTTATCTTTGAAGATTATAATACAATTGCATCGTTTCTGCCTTCTCTTCCTCCCTTCAAGGCTCCCATGCATCCTTCCTTGCTCTTGCCTGGTTTCACAGCCTCTTTATTCATTACTTGCTGTCATATGCATACGTGAGTTATATGCTTATATATACATATAATATAACCCACTCTCAGAGGAGAGCAGATAGTAGGACATGGAACAGAAGGGCCCCAGCCGCTGGGCTCCATGGGGGCATGGGCCTCTACATGATAATCACGTGAGAAGTCCATAAGTTCCACAATTCGCTCCACTGAGCATCCGTGAGTTGTTAAGTGGAGCAATTATTCAAATTTGACACTATTTAAAATTTGTCACTTAACAGTTTAAGAATTCATTATCATATTGAAATATATATGTGTGTGTGACTCTGGTTTTTGACTATGGGTGCGGTATGATCAGCTGCCTCATACCTCACTGCCTTCCATGCCTCGATGGTCTGCTTTCCTTCCTAAAAGATGAGCCAAAGCAATCCCTTCTTTCCTCGCATTGCTTTAGTCTAGTACTTCGTCATATAAAGAGCTGGAGTACTGGTTACTTGAGTGAGATGTGATACTTGGGGAGACATGTGATCAGAGGGAACAGGACCCCATGTGTGCTTCAAGGCTCCCTTTGGCTGTTAACAGACCCAGCACCCTGATACATAGTCACAGTTGTAGTCTGTTTAGCAGATCCATACTAAGTATTTCCTGTGTATCAGCCATAGGGCTATGTACTGGGGCATCTTGGCCAGCTAGACCAATGCCTGCTCCCTGGGTAAGAGTTGATTCATGGCAGGAATTCAGATTCCTGAAGATGTGAGACAAGGAGCCTAGAGCTATGGTGACTTTGAAAAGGTGAGAAGATACGGGGTGGAGGGTGGGGACAGTGTTAACCACACTGGTAAACTCTATAGTAGGAAGTCAGATGTAGTCCCAAAGCTATTTAAAGTTTCTGCAAAAATCACACACACATATATATTTCAATATGATAATGAATTCTTAAACTGTTAAGTGACAAATTTTAAATAGTGTCAAATTTGAATAATTGCTCCACTTAACAACTCACGGATGCTCAGTGGAGCGAATTGTGGAACTTATGGACTTCTCACGTGATTATCATTAGCAATGACGACCCAGGATTAGCTGGAGAACAGACATGACATATTCTATTTGTTATCCCATCAGGTGGCACAGACGTTATCCTATAGCATGACCCATCTGCTATCACCATCATTCAGGTTTACCCTGCAATTATCTAAACTGTGTGACTTCTACTCCTTCAGTAATCTTATCTTATTAAGATTTTTATCGTGAGCATTTACCCTGCCTCAGCCATTGAGATAATTGTTATGTTTCGGTATATGGCTTGTCTAACAGCAGCCCCCGTCATCACCTCTCGCCTCTCCTTTTGTGGAGCTGCTCCACAGATACATCCTTCCCCACTTGCTTCTACCGAAATCTATATTTTTTAGTCACGAGAATAAAGGGCTTTATTACCTGTTTTGTGTTCTAGATCTTAGCACAAAATTACTGTCTTTTCATGGAGACTTAATTTAGAACACCTAGGTATAAATAGCCTTTTAGATACAAAGACAATATTGGATGGTTATAAGACAATGCTGTCATGACTAGTGTAATGAGAATTTAAAAGTTTAATTTGTTTAAAGCTTCTTCTCCTGCTCTGGGTTCCTCTCACTGGTGTAGGCAAGGATAGGCACAAGATTCGAGAAGTAAAGAAGCTAAGGATTGGGAGATGCACCAGTGACCTTTGTCATTTATATGACGAAGTACTAGACTAAAGCAATGCGAGGAAAGAAGGGATTGCTTTGGCTCATCTTTTAGGAAGGAAAGCAGACCATCGAGGCATGGAAGGCAGTGAGGTATGAGGCAGCTGATCATACCGCACCCATAGTCAAAAACCAGAGCAAGAGAGAGAGGGGCAGGCTCGCTCACTCTCTCCTTCGTATTTGCCGTGGGAGCATGTCACTCACATTCAGGGTGTGTCTTCCCGCTATAGTTAAATCTTCCTGGAAACCCGTTCATAAACACGTTCAGAGGTATTTCCAAGATGGTTCTAAATCTAGTCAAGTTGACAGTGAAAGTTGACCACTCCAACTGGGTTCCTCTACTCACACATGGAATGATGCATGAGTCTTCCACACATTTTGTGCCTCCCAGGAAACACCATGGAGGCATGCTCAGAGGCATGTCTCCTTAATTAGTTTAAAATATAGCTAACTTGACAATGAAGATTAGATGTTGTGCCGGGCAATGGTGGCGCACGCCTTTAATCCCAGCACTCGGGAGGCAGAGGCAGGTGGATCTCTGTGAGTTCAAGACCAGCCTGGTCTACAGAGCTAGTTCCAGGACAGGCTCCAAAGCCACAGAGAAACCCTGTCTCGAAAAAGCAAAAAAAAAAAAAAAAAAAAAAAAAAAAAAAAAAAAAAAAAAAAAAGATTAGATGTTGTAAGTCCACCCACTCCCACTGTCACCTCGACACATAAATTTATCATTTTTTACACCCTATGAAGTCAACAACTCACAGCCATCTCATAGGCAAATGCCTTGAGTTCATTCCTAACAGTGCCCCAAATCTTAGCAGTTTTGACATTGATCAAAAGTCCAAAGTCTCTTCTCATATTCAAGGCAGTCTATTAACTATGAGCCTCTGTAAAATAAAAACACAATTTACCTACTTCCAGCATATAATGGTACAAAGTAAACATTTCTACCTGGTCCACAAGAAAAGATCGGAGCCTGGCAAGAAGACCAAACCCAAGCAATACAAAACTTCACAGGACAAACATGAAATCCTTCAGCACCATGTCCAGCTTATGCTGGCCTTATATGGACCCAAATGGGCTTGGGAAGCCCTACCCCTCCAGCTCTACCGGCCTGTGGTACATGTGGCATTTCTCTTGAGACAATCCCATTCTAAGCCTGCAGCTTTCCACAGTGTGCATCCAGTCAAGGAGTTTCCAGCATCTTGAAGCTTCTGTGGTGCTGCAGCCAGCGCAGCCTGGATGCCAAGACTGGCGGGCGGTACCCGGATTGAGACCCGGAGGCTTCTTTTCAGGTGGAAGAACAGCAACCTTTATTTTTGCCCAGCAACCTTTTATACCTCTACTCCTTCTGTGGAGACCCACCAGCCAGAAAGAATACAAACATCCTTGTCAATTACAGACCACAAGGAAGTTCTGCTGTCAGTCAGGGGGAGTGAGGGCAGCTGGATCACAACGCTGTGGTAACTTGGGTTTCACCTCCTGTAGGTCAACTCAATTGCTTCACACGATCTCCTTACAGGGAATCCTTATCCCCTGCGATTTTCTGGAGCCTCGATGACCCTAGAAACTTTTCATTTCACATTCCCGAGTATCCACACAGATGAAACTGTGAATTAGTGCTGTCTGTAGTATGCTCTTTCTACCTTTGGCCATTGCTGCTTTTGTGAATCTTGATGGCTGAATCTTGGAAAATACTTCTTCAAAAGATTGGTTTCAGCTGGGCAGTGGTAGCACATGTCTTTAATCCTAGCACTCAGGAGGCAGAGGCAGGCGGATCTCTGTGAGTTCGAGGAGCCTGGTCTACAGAACGAGTTCCAGCACAGGCTCCAAAGCTACACAGAGAACCCCTCCCCGCCCCCCCCCACAAAAAAAACAAAGAAAAAGAAAAAGAAAAAAAAGGATTGGTTTCAAGCAAGGATCATCTTTAGTAGCATTCCTAGTCCAGGCATTCTCAACTCTCAAATAAATTTGCATTTTTCACAAGTTGAAATCTTTGACTTGTGGTGTTTTGCATTCAGAATATCGTTCCTATTGTTCTACTGAAAAACATCAAGTGTCTCTTAAATGACAATAATCTCTGAGACTTTGAGGCTGGCAGGTGCAGCTGCTTCCTCAATATCTGCCTTGTCGTATCTTGACGCTTACTCCCCTGCCCGTCCTCACCACATGTATGTTTTCTCTCTGTGTGTGCTTTCACTATGGATCTTACCACCGGAACACACAGCAGCCATTATACCATAGCCAGGATATTAACCTGTCCTGAAATTTCCTCCACCAAACAACTTCGGTACTTCTTAATTCTGTTTCCGTTAAATGCTTAGTTCAAGGGCAGGATGCAGTCAGCTTCTTTGCCAGAATGTAACACCCAGGCCCTGTTTCCCTGGAAAGTTCCTTAGCCAGATCTGCTGTGTATGCTTCTCTCGGTGCTCTGATCTTCCAAACTCCCAACTAAATGGCCCATTAAGTTCTGCCTTCGGCATCCTAGGTCTCCATTCCACCCCTGAAGCTCCAGACCGTTCTGTTTCACTCCGGCAAACCCCTTCCGAGGGCCTCATTACAGCAATGGTCCTGCTCCAGGTGCCAATTTTCTGGGGAAGTTACTTTTCTTTAGGTTACAATGAAATAACTGAGGAAACAACCCAGGGAAGAATTGTTTACTTTTGGCACAGAAGATGTGGTGGAACTCTGAAGCACTTGGCCACAGTGTGTCTGAAGTCAGGAAACAGAGAGAGATTAATGCTGGTGTTCAACCGCCCTCCGCCACCCCCCTTTTCATTAAGTCTGGGATTCTAGTCTGTGAGGTCATCCCGCTCACACTCAGGGAACTTCCTATCACTGAATTAAGCCTCTTTGAAAACACTCTCACAGACATGCTCAGAGACGTATCTCCTCGTGATGCCAAATCAACAATCCGGGCAAATTAGCAATAAAGATTTTTCTTAATGGGGGACTTTATCACTTCAACATTAAAATAAAATAGGTGAACGGAGGCTGTAGGATTCCTCCGTGACTGTATGGCCCCGTGGACGTACCTAGACCCCTTTCATCAGGACCACGATGGGTTGTGAGGTGGGGATGTGTTCCTAGGCTGCCCAGTGGGTACTGTCACGATGGTCTCTGGCCACATTGTACTTGCTCTTGAATGTTGTGGCTTTGATGCCTGGCTCACTTCACCTAAGTCTTAGCTTTTAATTGCCAACAAAGTATATATATATATTTCACTGGAATTCTGAAACCTTCACGCTTTGCTTACCCCTTGGTCTAGAGAAGTCCTCACCCAGATCCTGAATATACCCAGTAGGGACGTACATAGCATTTCCTTTCATGCTCATGGGTGTCCCCCGAGTGCCTCCTTAGACATCTGTTTGCCTGATGCCATTGTCCTTCAAGCTTCAGAGGCTCCGAGGAGAAGCAGGATTTTACACTTTTCCCGTGTCCCTAGCACCTATGTCCAGGGTCCTGCATAGCACGCCTTCCACAATTGTTTGGTGAACAAGGAAAGACCCTCTGCGATATATATATATATATATATATATATATATATATATATATATATATATATATCACTTTAGGATAAAAGTGGTCATTTTTTGAACCCAACCACATTTTAAAAAGCAAATCTTTCAGATGCAAATGAATCCTAATTATGTTCCACCGAGGGACAATTTGCCAGTTGCTGTTGACTATGTAAGTAAAATGAAGATGAAAAAAAAATGATTTCTAGGAAAGGGATACCTCCAGTGTCAGGTACATTATTATTTCAAGCTTCACCAGCTGCCAGCTAATTACCTTGGCCATAGGGTCCAAAGAAAACACAGATGTGGCAGGAGTAATTACTACCGAAAGCCAAAACAAAAGCCCCTCCACTGCAGGTTGGAAGGCAGCCTTGGTGACTCTGGTAAGGGTAAGAAAGCTAGAGACAGTTGTGTGGACAGTGAGGGACCCAGGGGTCTTGATGGGAGGATGCCTGAAGGGCACAATCTGAGGGAGAGGACTCGTTTGCTGGAAAAGTGATGGGAAAGTCATAGGATCTCATATCATCTAGACTTCTACCGGCATTATAAAACAGCAAAAATAGGCAGAGGTGGCAGATCTCTGTGAGTTCGAGGCCAGTCTGATCTACAAAGAGAGTTCCAGGACAGTCAGAGCTAAACAGTGAAACCCTGTCTCAAAAAACAAAAACAAAAAAACCCAGCAAAAATAAAGGACAAACCCAAGACTTACCGTATATCTATATATTATCTATGTAATTATATATTTCTTATCATATTTTTTGCCAAAGTAGATCACTATAAACCGGATAGTAAAAGTGAGATAGAAAGTGGAGATAATGAAATTGCTCACCCAAGGATACCTGGAGTCACTGGAGACATAGGATTCGGAGTGTGTGGGGACAGAATCTATTCTTTGTCCAAGGTTACTGTGGATGTTTTTACAGTCCACAATTACATTGGTAGATTAGCTTATGAGGCACATTTTTTTAAAATTATTTATTTTATTGGTGTTTTGGCCTATATGTATAAATGTGTGAGGTTGCTGGATCCTGGAGTTACAGACAGTTGTGAGCTGCCATATGGGTGCTGGGAATCGAACCCGGGTCCTCTAGAAGAGCAGTCAGTGCTCTTAACCGCTGAGCCATCTTTCCAGTCCCCATGAGGCACTTTTGTGCCTATCACAAGCCAACGAGACAATCACAAAAGGAAACTGCCCTCCTGTGAGCAGTTGCACAGGAGTGCTGTCCAGACAGAATGAGGATGTGATGGAAGCTGCTTCTCTACCAGGATTTGAGCTCTCTGACCAAAGCAAGCACCGCTCAGATTCTGTGATCTTCAGTGCGTCTGTGGAACTGTTCTTTTTATATAACACCCATCGCAATAAAGTGAGAGGATGCGGAGCACTGTTTGAGGATGGGAGGCCAATGAGAGCGCTGATTGATTACAGGTTGTACTCTAGGTAAAGCAGTCATATGCGGGTGCCACACAGAACCCCCGCCCTATTGATTATATTTTAGGTAAAGCAGCCATATGTAGGTACCACGCAGAATCCACTGCCCCCAAATTAGAGCTAATTCAATACAATTTTGCGTAAGAATAAAACATAACTAAAAATAATGTAAAATAACCACCGTTCCCGCGGAGACCAGGAAAGTAGAAGAGACAGCTCGGAGCACGCTTGCCAAATTTATAGGCAGACATTAGCCCGAGGCGAACACGCCCCCTAAGGGGCGGGACTTATCCCTACAACTGTGATGACTGGTTAACTTACAGGTCGCTCTGAAGACTGGCGCATAGCACCCAGCTCCAAGACTAACTGGCATTGGTAAGCTCGTTCATTAACGAAGTGAGAAAATCAGAATGTAACATTCATGCCAATGTTAATGTATTTCCACCTCATTAGAGAAGTCAACACATGGGGGAAAAATACATTTAGAAGATTGCTGGGTATGGAATTTAAGCAAAATGATCGGGATGCGCACTCATCATAATTTAACTCCCCGCTTGATGGTGTGGTTATTTGTTTAAATTTCACAGTTTGCTTTTAGACTAGTTTGCCCGGTATTATCTCTCCAGTGCCTAACATGGAGCTTGGACTGCAGCAGGGCCACAAACGCTTGTCAAATGAGCGTTTTTATCAGACAGGAACGTTGTGATGCAGTCCCTTTCCCGGGGACCAGAATTCTCTTGAATGTGTTCTCCAGCCTGAGCAGTCACGGAGACAGCTGATAGAAACGCTCTTTTACAGACGTACAGTCATCATTACATCATATCCTACGAATTGTCATTATACAACTACTCTCATCCAACTGTGTAAATCACACGTTACACCACATCATTCCTACTATAGATCTACAGAATCCCCGTGGGCAGAGGCTGCATGGACTTTTTGGTGCTTAGCAACAGAGCCGGTCGTATGATGAATATCTGTTGATGAGTAAATGATTACCTTATGGACAACACAGACCAGTTCAAGGATAGGAAATGGATGAGCTACTGTGACCTGTTCTTACACTGCGACAGATATCTCTGGTAGATCCTGAAGATCTTTCCCACTGGGGTCAGATAGGAGCATGGCCTCCTTCTCCACCAAAGCTCCAGGGTGTATGAGTAATCTCCTGGAGTTTAGAACCCCAAGTCTGTTCTTATTATCCTGATCTTATTATCTTGGCTGAGCAGAGGGAATCACGCGTTCAAAGGTGTAGGCTGCTTATCACTCAATAGTAAACATTTATCTACTCTGTTGTTCAGTTCCTGCAGCATCAGCAACTAAGCGTTTCTGACTTTCCTCTCCATCCTCTTCTAGTTTATTCTGCAGCGGGTGAAAAGAAATCCCTCAGACCTCATAAGACAATGCAGCATGGTGTTTACTACAACAGAAGAACATATATGAGGTAAGTGAACGTAGAAAGGGAGAAATAGAGGATAAAAGAAACTCAGAGAAGATTGTGTATGGGATTGTACGTTATGTTGGGGGAATAAACAGGGGACGTTAAGGAACTGTGAGTAGGGAAAATAATATTTCATCTGATCTTCCAATATAAGGCAAGCCACTTGGGCAAGATATTTAAGGCAAGAGAGAGCAAATGTAAAGACATTAAACATGGATGCTTGCCATCTTTATTATCACTACACCGGCTCGGTGGTACGATTGCAATGTGGGGCTGTTTGGAAAATAATGGGTCCACATGCATTGGGATTCCTAAAGGTAGAGAAGGTATTTGGGGCAGATTCCCTTTCCGTCCAAGAAAATGTCCCTCTATATGATTGCCCAGCCTCCGTGGCTAATGAATAAAATGGCTGATGAACATACGATGCACGGCACCCTTTGCTTAGCCAATTAATAAATCCAAGAAGTTGTGACAATCAAAAGAATCCCACTGTTCCACACCCCGCAGATCCGGCAAGAGAGGTCATGGCATTTTCCACCTGTGACATGTTTCGAGGACAAGGGCTTACATATTCCTTCCATCCATACTGGTTATGTGCCCTCAGTCTGCCCTGTTTCCCACTTTCCCAAAGCTCCTGAGTCAAGAGAAGTAAAGGGGAGCAGTTGGACAGGCTGTAGGGTATGTAGGCTGAAAGGTATGAGGGTTAGAACAGTTCAAACCCTGTTTATGGGGCTCCTGCCAAGCCTCATGGAGTCAGAAGCCAACTCCTTAGCTGCCCAAGCCACCTGCCCTCCTCCTTTGCCTGTGGTTGCCAGTCACTTCCATCTACACTGGATGCTTTGGGGTTTCTCTGTACTTTCCCCTATTGATTCCACAGGTAACCTATGTTCAGCAGGAAGTTCTGTTAATTCTATTTCAAAAATGTACCCCTTCAGTCCAAATCTAAATATATCATTTCTTTACCTCCCACCCCTGTCCTTTCCAAATCCTTTGGAAATATCTTGTTTACCACTGCCATAGCCTCTAAGGTCTCAGAGTTATGATCTGATAAAGTTGTGGTCCAGTAACATATACAGTAAAATCAGAGTTATGATCCAATGAAATGTAGCAAACCCTCCACAGAGGATCACATCCACCCTTCCTTTCATGCCATGCAGGGACCCTAAGCTTCCTTACCCTGGGCCCAAGACTATTCATTTAGTATAGAGCACACGTGGCCTACCATCCAGAGGTATTTATGTTTTAGAATGACGTGCTTGAGTTTGGAGTCTTTCACAGGCTAAAATGACCATGCCTTTCCCCAGCCCTACCCCTCACCTCATTCTCAGAAGCTGTGTCATTTTTTTTTTATCTTTCTCTGAATGATCCAGGTCCTGCCCCCACCATGATGTCATGTCTTCCCATTGACTGAATTCCCTTTCATTTTCTCCTCATCCGGAAAATCAAGACTTGTTCTTTAGGATCTACCAAAAGATCCTAAAGAGAGTAACACAATACACTAGGGCCCTTCCACTCCTAGCTGGCTCTCTGTCATACCCATGTATCTTTTCTACTTTAATCAAATATTTACACATTTGCTTCCCATTTCTTTCTTTCTGCTCTTCTTTCTATTCCATGCAAGATGAATTTGAAGGGGGAACGGTTCAGGGTCTTTATGAGAAAACCCTGAGACTTTAGGTTGCAACTGAAGCCAAAAGTCTGCCCTGATGATGGTGCCTGTCTCTTGATGTATCAAAGATGAATCTCGGCAGGTAGACCAGAGAAGGGGCTGGAAACAGATCTGACAACTCTTCCACCTGCTGAAGTGTTGGAAGCAGTGAGACCCCAGATCCTGAATTTCTTGAATCCCCTAATCTGAATCCCTACAGCTGCTCTGAGCACGAGACCTTCAGGAGTTCCTGATGGCAGGAGAGTGGTTTCTGGTGGGTTTGGCTGGGGCGTGGCTATCTCTATATACTCTGCCCTTGAACACAATAAAGGGGGCATTCTTGGGGAATTCAAGGATGACCCGTGTTGCTGTCTCTTTGTCTGTGTGTGTTTGTGTCTTTTAACCTCCAGCCCCCTTGCCAGAAGCTCGGTAACTGGGTGCCAGTGCACAGAGCGCAGACACGGGGGCACGGTGCGCAGCACTGAAGGTTTTTGGTTCTGCATGGAAATTTGCTCAAACTGAAATGTTGATAAAGCCATGAGGGATGGTATTTTGAAAAAAAAAAATGAAACTTTTAAAAATGAAAGTTGTTTGCCTTACTAGAATAGACAAATAATTCAGAAACAGAAAGTTTGGAGAATATAATTCACCAAAGTCAGCTATCACCCGTGTGTTTTTTGGTAACTCTGAGAAATCACCTCCAACTCCAGTATACAAATGAAGACAGGGGTCAGGCTTCCAGTCAGTCACAAGTGAGGAGGGTACAGATCTGCCTTGCATTTTTTTTAAATGAGATAGGGTTTACTATGTAACAGCTCTCAATGTCCTCAAACTTGTTTTTAAAGAAAGCTGACCTCAAACTCACAGAGATTCCCCTGCCTTTGCCTCCTGAGTGCTGAGATTAAAGACGTGGGCCACCACAGCCCAGCCTGACTCGCATATTTTTGCCATCTTTGTCTGTCCTCCATTTATATGTAAAGTGGTTATTGTTGGCATTCCTAAGCCTGCATTGTCAGCAGTTCTCCCTGTTTTTCCTCTGTGCAGTCAGCTGTCAATGATGATAAACGGAATACGGAATGTTAGATTAGGAAGAGCAGCGAACAAACTCACATCTGGAGGAAAAAATCACACCACCATTCCATGGTGACTCTTTCACAGACAACAGAATGGCTCTTGAGAAGTAGATTTCAGGGGGTAATGGGGACATTGAGTGAATACGTAAGTCACAAAACAATCCCAGACCAGTTTGGAATTATGATTAATAAAAGGGTTATTTATTTCAGGGGAAATACTTACAGATCACTGTCTTAGACAACAGCCCTCTGAGCGTCCAGGAATAGAGTCTAGCAGCTGGAAGTGGGAGCCAGAAGCAAGAGAGCAAGCACACAGCTACCGCTGCTTTTTAAAGCAAAAGAGACCACACCCTAGTGGGCTGGTATCTTAAAGGCTATTGGCTGAAGGAGTAGAATGTTCTCCCACAGCAAATGAGATTCCAGAAGATGTAGAAATACAATGAAGTACAAGATGATGATGAACCCTGCTGGATAGGGAGAGAAGAACAAACTGGAAGAGCCAACTTTATGGAAGGGGTCAGTGACACCACCTATGTTTTTCTATTCTGTCACTATGATAGTTGGAGAAGAGATGAAACAAAATGGTTTTGTGTCTCTAGAGTGAATCCATATTTTGTAATTTTTTCAGAAGGCATGAGAATGTTATGGATACTTGCTAATTTTGCTTTCTATATTTTGCTACATTCGCCTCTTGTTTTCCTTACAGCTGCATTTACTGGCAGATCGGCTCTTCCTAAAAGCAGAAGGTAAGATCCCTTGAGGTATTACTGAGAGAAGGGACTAGGCATGATGCACTATGGTTTCACCTTGGAGTTCCCATGTACCAATCAGGGCACTAGGGTTCAAACACATGCAAAAGGTAAAAAACTGATGGTAGACACCATAACATGATGAGAAGAACTGGGAGTCAGATAACAATGTCATTATACATATTCATGAGTTACATTGTAAGTGCCCTTTGGGTGTAGAGAAGGGGTGAGCTACAGTTAGCTGGAAGGGGGAAATCAAAACCTCGGGAAAGAGAGGAAGCCAAAGGACAGTTCAAATGAAATGTGGTTTAATGAAAATGTGGAATTGCAATGTGTTGGTTTAAAAGAAAATGTTCTCCAGAGGGAATGGCACCCTTAGGAAGTGTTGCCTTGTTGGAGTAGATGTGGTCTTGTTGGAGGAAGTCTGTCACTGTGGAGGCGGGCTTTGAGGTCTCATACATGTGTGAACCACGCCCAGTGAGTGAGTTCCCTTCCTGCTGCCTACAAGACAGAATTCCAGCTCCCTCTTCAGCACCATATCTACCTGCACACCACCATGGCCCATCATATTAATAATTGACTGAACCTCTGAACTGTAAGTGAACCACGCCAAATGAAATATTTTTATAATAGTTGCCGTAGCTCTTCATAGCAAAAGGAACCCTAACATAACAGTAAAAGTGTCATTAACTAAATTTCAACACAGAAAGCATGGATGAGTCAGTGAATTAAAAAACTAAAACATAAGTTGACACAAAAGGAAAAACAATCTTTTTTTTATTTATGGACTCAATTGTGATGACTATTTCATTTTCTTCTCTTGAATTTATTTAGAAGACTCAACTGCACATTTAGCTTGTACTTGGGCATTGCAAACAAGAATGAAAGTATTAGCTGTTCCTTCTAATTTCTCACGAACATCCTAACTGAAAAAGTACAGACTAGGATTAACGTGGAGTCAAAGCAGCCTTCAAGTTTCTGCTGATTTGAAGCCTTTACATTGCTTCTCCCTTTCCCTACAGCTTAGTGCATTCTCTGTCATCAGAACCCTAAAGACAGCATGTCATTTATGCCTAGGGTGATAGTCATGTGAGAAAAAAAATAATTTTTTAATATGTTAAAACAATTATCCCTAGAGATACACACATAAATCCATCTTGATTTAAAAGGTACACGAGCTACAAATTATGGCTATTACTGGCTATTGCATCCTGTAAATGTGAAAAAAAATCATGAACAAAAATTTGATGATGATGGCAATGTGGACTTTATATGTCTGAGTAAATTACTTCCAACAGCGGGAGAAATCAACAGCTATTTATAATGTTAGGGTTTCTCCGAATTGCTAACGTGGGAGAGGCTTGGCTAGAGGATTCTGGCTCTGTGTCTTTGAGGACAGCATCAGTTATCACCAGCCTCGGCTTTAGCTGTAGTTGTCCGAGATCTCGACTGAGACTGAAGACCGGCTGGGGTTGTGGTTCATACTGCCAGACTGTTGAGAAGAGGCCCCAGCGCTTGCTAGATGTGGGGTGTTCTTCACAGTGGATCCTCTCTGTAGAGCTTCTTGTGTGTTCTCAGGGCATGGTGCTGGTTTCCTACAGAGAGAGAAAGGCAAGACACCCACACAGGCCTTTGTGATCAAATCTCAGAAATTCCACACCATCAATTCTGCTACATAATCTGTAGCAAGGGAGTCATTCCAGTTTGCAGTCCAGACTGGGATGAATTACATCTTGCAGGAGGCCGTCCCAAAGACTCTTGTGCATACTATATCAATCCGAATGAATTCACTTAAGATCCAAATGACAAGCTTTCTTTCTGAATTAAACACTTAGGAGTACTAGAAAATATATCTATTCATTTGTACGACTCCAAGAAGGCTTCCAGAGCCTCGTTACATCCACTCGGTGATAATGATACACCTTAGATGTCACTACATTTTGAGTTAAGTGACTTCAAGGCATAAATACATATCAAACTTATATTTTAAAATTAGCTATATTATTTCTAGTCAGCAAGTTTTGTGCTTATATTTTAGGAACTAAGAAAGAAGAATTTAAAAATCCAATTCAAAACAATGTATGGAGCCAGTAAATATTCCCATATTACATTCGCCAAATGTAAATCAGCTTCACTGAACCTACTACCTTTTAATAGAGGAACCAAGGCTTATCAGCTTCTTTTGTGCTTTAGTAAGCATTATAGTTCTCTGAGAAACACACAAGACTTTCTTTCAGCTTTTAAATCAGTTACTGCCAAATGTGGAAAGTGGTACCCTATACTCCCCGGTTTAGGAGACACGATAGTTAATCTATGTATCAACTTGATTGGACCACAGGATGCTCACATATTGGCTTAAGCATTATTTCAAATGTCTTCAGGGAAATTTCTAGATACTATCAACCTTGAAACTTTAAACTGAGTAAAAGAGAGTGTCTACCCTGACGTAGGTGGACCTCATCCAATCCTCTAGAGTCCTGAGCAACACAATGAGAGTACTTACATTCTCCTGACTTATGTAAAGGAGAATGTTTTTCTGGGCAGCATTCCTTGGATTAGAATACTGACTTTTTCCTGCGTTTTCATTCTAGCTGAAAATATGCTCTTCCTGGGTCTTGACTCTTCTGGCTATTGGAATGGGACACTGTCACCCAGTTCCTGAAACCCCACCACTGCTTCCCACATCCCCTCCCTAGATCCCACAAACTCACAGCTCTGTATTGAGAAGTCCTTATAATAAAATGCCTTGTCTTCTTCCATAGTGTAAACTTGTGTGCATTTGTGCATGTATGTGTGTTCATGTGGTGCATGCGTGCATGTGTATGGATGCATGTAAACACACACATACTTACATTTGTTCCCTGGAGAACCTTGCCTAATACTGGTAATATCATAGGGGTAGAATTATATCTCAGTTCCCACCATGCTGAGTTTCGGGACATTCATGCTGAAGTCTTTGCTCTGATTCTCACAAGACAAATATTTCCACCTGTCTCTTCCTGCTGGGAAGTGAACATCACTTCCCTTCCCCCTAATAGTCTACTGTGAAGTCTACCCACCATGGGGCTGCCACTAGGAGGTGAGGCCTTGGAAGGTATCTAGATAACAAAAGGACTGGTTCTCCTCTAAGAAGAGGTGGTGGCGTGATCCTCCCCGCTCCTCTCCCACTCCCCTGCCATCCTTGCTCTTTCCCACACTGGAGTGCAGGAAGAGGTGATCACCTGTGAACCTGGAATGGAGGCTTTACCGCCGGCCTCATCTCTGGCGCCTCTAGAATGGAGAAACAAATTTCTGTTGTTTAAGTCACCTTGTCTATAATATGACAGCCCACACTGACCTTGACAGCTCAGTTCCTGAACGTAAAAGATTTGGGTTAAACGAACCCCATTTCCTTTCAGTTCTGGAGGGAAATTTGCCGGGATTTTTAACCCACTCTCTGGAATAGTCTATCTCCTTCTGCTCATTGGCACCCAGGTGATAATGAGTTCAATGCAGGGATCCACATTTGATCTTCTCTCAGAATGTAAATGTTCTCAAACAACAGACCTGGACACTGATGGACCTGGAATTAGAGTGTGTAGGAACCTCCCGAGGGGCTAAACTCCAGAGCACATGTTTCTGCTCTCCCCGCTCAGCTCTTAACGACCTTTTAAGCTTGTAAATCCGCACAGGTTCTACACTTGTTGGATGCTCACTAATTCATCTAGGAAATGTGTGCACTGGGGCTCAAATTTATCCGTTCTCTTTCATTTGTTTGGCTGGGATAAACTACACACAATACCATGGCTCCTCCAGAGCAAAGATGGTTAAGATGTGCACAAGAGGTTGAAAAATATCTGTAGCATAACAAAAAATATCTTCTTTAAAAAGAACGCCTTATAAACTGCAGTTCTCTGTTCGCCGAGCCGTGTCAGATCTATCACGCTTCCACCAGACTCATGCGCCTGTGAAGTGGAGAATTACAAGCAACCAAATGGAATCAAGATTGCAGCCCATGCCTGGTGACACACCGCACATGGAGCTGGGGGTCACGGAGACCTGGCTGTGGATCTCGGCTTTATTAGCTGCAGGACACGGGGCTGTAGACCCAGGGCCCCTTCAAGCCTTGGCATCCTCAGCTATTTAGGACAAGAGGATAGAGGAAACAATAAAACCCCACCGTAGGTGGTAGCTAGAAGGATTTGCTCCATGAACGGTCACCACCGTGACGGCAAGCCAACATTTTCAAAAAGAATGAACAGACCCCAGGTTATTTTAGGATTTCAGAGGAGAATTATGTCTACTTTATTGTTGTGCTTTAGTTTGCTCTATGTCTCTATTTTAGTAAATACATTGCCCTGATTTCAGTAGGAGATGCCCATGCAGATACGTAGTGCATCTGCTGCAATAGGAACTTAAGACTGCTAAGGACTTCCTATCTTTTGACTTGGCAGGGGAATGTCTGCAAAAACTAAACTACTAAACTACCATTGCATGACAGAAGGGGAAGTAGAGCCATGTCCCATTCTTTCCTCCTAAGGGAATCTACGGAGAGCCCCAAGAAGATGAAGGCTGGGGGGGGGGGCGAGATCTGAGAGGACATTGCCGTCTGTGCGTGGTTCTCTCTGGTGGGACTGAGCCTTTGGGCTCTTCTGCAAAGCTGTGTCTTGTGGTCTGCAAGCTCTATTGTTGGAGACGAAGCATGCTCCTCGTTCTTCGCTGCTTTATCCTGGTGGCTCAGGCGAAACCCAAGGCTCTTGTGCACTTGCATTTCAGCAAATGAGGAGGAGTGAGCAGGTTCTGTAGAAAGGGGTGCTCCTCACCCCAAATCCTAACCAGAGCGCCCTTAGCAGGAGCGCTAAAGCTACAGATGTGCTTTATAACTTGCAGGCATTGTAAATTTCGAAGTAGTCTGTTAATGTTTTTTGATATCATGCACACCTGTTTATCGATACTTGAAAGAGTTAATTTCCTTAGCATTGTCTTGGCAGCTCATCTCTCTCATGTGGGCACAAGAGGAGGCGAAGACGCTGCCTGGCTGGCATATGTAATGTGGAAGTATGGTGTAAGGAAGCCGTTTTTCTCTCACCCGCCCGACTTCGGCTGCCATGTAGAACCTGCAGAACCGCATACTCGACCCATCCCAGCAAGCGCATTCTAAAATGGCACTGGATCTTCTCTTCCTTGAGTCAAGGAATGCTCAGGGAATTAAAAACATCAAAAGCAGAAAAAGTTAAGCAGCTCCAGCAGGTACAGATCTAAGGTAAAGAACTACATCGAGCCGCAGAATCTCAAATCAAATATGCCTGCCTTTTCCTTCCGCCCTTTGGGGTCGTACCTCTGATAAAGAATTCACAGGCTGCAGTGCAAAGTCGTTTGCATACTGACAAGATTAAAAAGAATGCTTTGTCTGGGTTAAATTTACAATCTGAAACCTTCCTTTAAAATGTCAAGAAGGTAATTAATTTAAGAAGGTTTGCCAAGCAGAGTCTCTGACCCTGTCAGAAACATTTCATTTCCTGAGGGTGAAGGGGGCGGTGCATTTTTCTTCCCCAGATGCCTGCTTTGCTTCCTGCTTTAAGACCTTTCTTCTTCTTCTCCCTGAAATGCCTTTCAGAGCTTTCTCTCTTGAGCCCCCCCCCCCAAAAAAATTAACCTAGTATTCTTTTCTGATTTTTGTGGTTAATATTACCTAACGCAGTCTTCAAATGAGCTCTGCCTGGGGCCCCGAGTGTAGGTCAGACCTTTTGACACACGCAGGAGAAGAGCATTTTCACAGATACTCTCCGTGCCCAAACATTCAGACAAGCCTTTTGAGTAGCAGCAGGAAATGCATAAATTTAACAGCATGAAAACACGCTTTTGGCAGAGCAAAGCGTCCCTTCCCACATGTGCTTGCTAGCATGCATTCCTGTGAACGAATGTCTGAACCAGTCGAGGGGGTTTGTTTGGCGGCTGTTTGAACCGTGTTTACGGGTATGAAATTTTATTAGTGATTGTGTCCCCTTAACCGATTCCTGTGGATGTCAAGGGAGAGATTAAAGGATGAGCTTCAGTTTGGAAAACTGATCCTGAGTTCATGGACCACTGTGCACGCCTCCACAGGGCAGAAATTGGTGTCAACTGGCGTGCTAGAAGTGCATCCCACTCCCCTTAAAGTTAGAGCTCCTGGGTGCTGCAAAGCAAAATCAATGCCATTTCTAAGATGCTGATCAGGAGTAAATAATGTCTCCTCTAATTTACTTCAGGAAACAGAGGTCAGCCAAAATGTGTCATAGTCCTAAATAAGAAGAAAAGTGTTTCAAAAGTATGAAATTCTAAGTAAGACTCTCGTGGCTTTAAAGTGGTTCTAAGTCAGAAATGCATGGGTAGGGATGGCATTGGATGCTCAGCTGTCCTTCCCCCTTACCAGCGCTTGACAGGTGAACCGTGTTCATCCGGCCAAGTTCAGGTTCCTTCTGCAACCGTGTCATCACGGTGGCCTCAGGACATGCTGTATCATTCGACAGCCATGTGCCTGGACGCTTTGCAAAGACAGCCACTGGACAAATTGTTTCGCCAATGGCTCACTTGGCCCTGGACGCCTGGGAAAGGAGGCCTCTCATTAGCAATTGCATTGGGTTTTTCCTTCACTGAGCCGCTATTCTACTAGGCTGATGGTTTGCATATTAGTCTCTGGTGCTTTCATTTAAATTATTCATTATCTTTTAAAAAATATTTTTAATTGGCATACAAAGTAGCAGATTTCATTATGACATCTTCCTACACACTGGGTTTAGCTAATCCTCCTCCGCTCCCTCCCCGTTCACTTTCATGTCTGGCTTCGTCTGTCAGTCTCCACGCGCTCTTTCCTTAAAAACTCTTTCCTCTCTCACATTTGTATTCTAGTTTCATGGCCTAAAACCACATTTATTCTCACATAAAAAAATACATATATTAAAATTAAAAGCTAAGATTCCTATGTGAGAGAGAGTATGTGTGCTATTTGTCTTTCTGAGTCTGGGATACCTCACTCCATACAATGGTTTTCCAGATCCACCCATTTCCCTGATAATTTTGGAATTCCATTTTTATTTATAAGAATAAAATCCCATTGTTGACCTTTTATTTGTTTTGAATTTTTTGAAAGTCGTGGCATTATAAATTAAAAGCAAGTAAGACAAGAGCATACATGAGATAATCCTTAGTTTTAATTAATATAAACACAAACAAGCTTACAGCTAGGTAAGGGCTGGGATAGAGCCCAGCTTGATCCCCAGAACTATATAAACTGTACATGGTGGTACCCTCACGAGGTGGAAGAAGCAGCATTAGAAGTTCAAGGTCAACCTCAACTACAGGTAAGTACAACTTTAGGCTGGCTGCACAGGGATGTCTTTTTTTTTTTAAGGCAACTTAAGTATAAGAAAAATTTATATTATTATCTAGCATTGCTTTTGCAAAATCATATATATATATATATATATATATATATATATATATATATATACACATAGCGTGTGTGTGTGTGTGTGTGTGTGTGTGTGTGCACATGGAGGGCCTAGGAGGACACTGGCTGCCTTCTCTATCCCTGTCCACCCCATTCCCTTGAGATGGAGTCTCTCACTGAACTTGAAGCTGGCATTCTGTCTAGGCTAGGCTGGCTGTCCAGCTACGTCCTGAGAACTGCCCGCTTCTGGCCCCAACTCTGGAGTTATGGGCAAGTGCAGCAGGGTCCAACATTTTTACATGACGTTATGGTCAGTGTTCTGTTGCTGTGAAGAAACACCTTGACCATAGCAATGGAAATCATTCAGTTGGGATTTGCTTACAGTTGCATAGGTTTAGTCCATTGCTGTAGTGGCTGGGACCGCAGTGGCACTCAGGCAGACATTATTCTGGAGAAAGAGCTGAGAGTTCCTGGGCAGTGTTCCCCAACCACTGTCTTTCCATGATCCATGTAACTGTCTACTGAATTTGTAAGACTTCTCAGAGGCACAAAACCATCTCCCATCTTCCTCAGTGTCTATCCATCTGTACATTGGCATAATTTGGCATCTTTAAATTTATTCTTTCTCCTGTATTTTTGATGCAAATATCTTGACTTTGTTTTCGACTGCATCAGCTGCTTCTTCCCTTGTCTTCCTGGTGGCCTGTGACCATTTTGATGAGTCCAACGCAGCATGTGCTGCTGTGTGTAGGTTGGTTTTTCTGGGTCCTGGCCGTGGCTCCCAAATAACCACAGAGACTTAGAATTAATTACAAATGCTCAGCCAATAGCTTAGACTTATCTTCAGCCTGCTTTTACAACTTAAACTAACCCATCCCTATTAATCTAAGTGCTGCCCCAAGGCTCATTTACCTCATCTATGAACTTCCATGTTGCTCCTTCTGCATCTGGCTCTCAATTTACCAGACCATACCCTTTTTCTTCCCAGCATTCCCTTTGCCCCAGAAATCCTGCCTAACTATCGGTCAGTCAGCTTTTTATTAACAATGAGAGCAATACATTCTCATAGTATGCAGAAGGATTATTCCACAGCCTCTCTGCACTGTCAGCATCATCCTTCTGAAACGCTTCCCCTTAGGAGGGGCTATTTACCCCCCCCTTACCTCCCCTTTCCTCCTCTTGTTCCTCCCTCCACCCTTTGGGATCAGACTGGTGTCCAGTCATTGTTATTTTCATCCCCTTCCAAAGTGTGTCCTGCATCACTTAGTAAAAGAAAGAAAATTAAATTCTCAGAACTCCTCCTCCAGCAGGGTTCTGCCAAAGAAAAAACACCACCCAAGATTTGGAAGACAGAAGGAAGAAGCCACTCATCTGTGGAGACAGCTGCATGAAGGAACTTTTGTCAGCACATGGGTATTTATAGCTGCTCCCAGACAATTCGGCAAGCCACCTGCTTTGAAAACGCAGCAGAAAGAGCAACAGGGACTCCTGCAACCCCATCATTCAACTATCCCAAAGGTCATTGGCGATTCTTTTCTTGGTACCATAGCTATTTGAATGATTCTGCAAATATATAATCATCAACACTATATGACAACTTGAATTATCATTTTCTAAGTTTATCATGTAAGGGTAACTTGAATGGATCACAGTGACTTACATAGTAAGTGCATTTTTATTGTGTATTAATTTATTGGAGGTAAGTGTGTATGTGTGTGTGTATGTATGTGTGGTGTATGTTGGAAATTTTTTTGTAGCTGTGATAGATACCTAGGAGAAGTAATTTGAAAGGACAAAAATTTATTTTGGCTTAAGGGTTCAATTCATGGTTGGGTAACTCAAGGTAGGAGGGTGTGGGAGGATTGATTGGTTGATTCATGGTGGTCAGAAAGGAGAAGGAAGGAGAAGAAGAAGCGGAAGAAGAGGAAGAGAAAACAAGACTTCCTTCAAGAACAGCCCCTGCTGACCAACCAGGCCCCAGGTCTTAATTATCTATGAAATAATCAGTAGATAAATTCATGAATAAATTCAGTAGCTCTATGATTCAATCACTTCTTAATGATTGGTTCTACTAGCTAGGGACTAAGCCTGTGACATACGAACCTTCATTCACAAACTGACATAGGTGGATGAGAGGCTTTGCTTCAATGAAACATTCAGAGACATAAATTAATGGACATGCGGCAACTTTGATGTCATTTCAAGCAGCCATGGGCTTTGATGCCCAGTGGGCAAACATTGAACAATGTGAGTTTGTGGATCAAGGTTTGATTGGAGCACCATGTTTTCTTCCACGAGCCACCAGCCAATGACAAGCCAGCTTCATTTCAAGAGGGATACTTATTTATTCAGTTTGTGTGTGTGTGTGTGTGTGTGTGTGTGTGTGTGTTGTGTGAGGGGTCGGTTCTCTCCTTCTGCTCAGTAGGTCCTGGTGATCGAACGTGGGTTGTCAGGCTTAGCAGCAAGCCCCTTCACCCACTGAGCTATCGTACCCACACAGGGGTTTTAATACTTGGTTCAAAGTCAGAGAGACATTGTCATTTCTCATAATTCTAAGATCAGGTCTCTTATTCTGCCCACCCACCCCAGAATTCCGGTTCACTTTATTTCTTCGCCTCTTATATGTGACTCTGACTCCCCCTCCTCCTCCTGGACTTCCCTTTCATCATTTTCCATCTGCTGAGTATGGACATTCCAAAGCCTGCTACTTCTCTGGAATTGTTCCAGTACAACCATGGACATCCCTTTCTTCAGCTCTTCAACTATGGAACTCTAACTCGGGTCTGGAAAGGTAGCTCATTGGGGAAGAACAAGACTGCTTTCGCACAGGACCTTAGTTCAGTTCCCAGCACCCACACTGTGCAGCTCACAGATGTTCTTAACAAAGCCCCAGGGGTCCCTATGTCCCCTTCTGCACCCCACAGGTACCTGACATCATACTTTCGCATGCCGACATGCAAGCACACGTACACACATAAACTGTTACGTACACTTATTTATTTGTGCATTTGTTTCTGCTTTAACATGCATTTTTGAAAACAAGGAAGCCTTATATCTGTAGCTGTCAAAATTAATTTCTCAGCACATATGTATTAATATAGTATATGTATAAGAATTAATATATACATTAAATGCTTGTTAAATATTACTAAAATCAATTGAAGAGGAAATACAGATAAATTTGCATAAGTGAACAATAGTCCTAAACATTGGCTGAAACATAATTAGTTCTTATTAATATAAGTTAAAATTCTGCTGTTCAGAAATTTTCATAATTGATAATTAACACACTTATAAAACGAATGGTTTAAATATAGCTTGTGGCTTATTTAAGGAGTTTGTGTACACAGGATAGTTAGTTCTCCCGTGTCTGTGGTCTACAGTTTGTAAGATCTCCATGCAAGCCCTCTGTGGATTGGTTTCCTTGCTATAGATCATCGACAGGGTGCACACTTAAAGCAGATTTCCTGACTCAGATTTCCTCCGTATGCAAGTGTTCTCATTTGGATTCATCTTCTTCATCCCCCAAAGTTTCCTTCCACCACCCTGTGTCTAATTTATCTCCAGCTTTATCGAGCTTTTAAGATTGTGACTGCATGAAGGGAGAAAGAAACAGGAAATCCATGGAAGGACAGACATTTTCTTTCCATAAATTTTAATTCATGAGCCCCCTTTATCTACCCCAGGCTGTGTTTTTTTAAACAGATTTTTTTTAAAGTATTGGTTTATTTCATGAGAACATCACCAAGAAATATAACTGTCACATGCAGTGTCTATACTTTGTCCAGGGGTGATTATCTTTTCTGTGAATTAGGACCGGATCAATGGCAAGTAAGCTGTCGGGGCATTGCGCTGAGGTGATTCCTCTGCAGGCAAATAAACTTGGCGTATGATTCAGCTCCACTGCCGTGGCAATGGAGAAAGAGTACACAAAGAGATGAACACAAGGCTTTGCTTTCCTTAACTTATCATCTAGAAGCAATTGTAAGATGTTCTTAATTGTGCTTATGGAAAATTAATAGAGATTCATTTATAAAATTCTAAAACTCCAATTAGGTAGGGGTAGCTTCAAATCAGATTCTTTCCAATTCTCCAATTCTTTCTTGTTCATCTTCATTTTTTTTTGGTCTGGTTTAAATTTATCTCATCTTGAGATTTTTTTTTTATCTATTCACTCATTCTACAGGTGTTTAACAGGTGCTTATTAAGCAAGGACATTATAGCTTTGGGGCACACAGCATAGGACAAAGTCCACGCTTCCCCAAATCCTCCATTCTGGTGAAAGAGAGGTGACAGGTAGAGGAGAAAGCTGTAGCCAACAGTGCTGCTGAGAAGACGGCAAAGCCGATTAAATCACAGGTGACCCAGGCGCTATTTTAGGGAGAATGGCTGAGAGGTTCTCTCCAAGGAGGTGACTCTTGAGGAAAGGCTTGAGTCTCCCACAAACAGGAAGACCTTCTCCCTGTGTCCTAACCACTCTTCATGAGTGGGAAATGACTCCAGGGCATGCGATGACTCCCTGAGTATGGATACAGCTGATTCTCATGGCTGCATGATCTGTGTTATGAGTTCCTCCTTGCTGAATATTATCTGTGACCTCAGCATCATCAATGGCTTCAGTGCTCTCGTGGTCCTGTGAGAACAGGCGCAGGGTAGTGAGCGTTCGAGTCACCTGATGGACTTTAGACAGGGTGGTGTTCTCCCTTCTTCCACAAGCGAGAGACTGTTCTGTTGTCTTGCTTGAGGCCTCACACCACAAAGTGGTGTCGCTTGCGCAGCCTACTCAATGTACTTGTTTTCGCATGTGTGCTTGGTTGTTAGTGAGGTTAGGTTTAAGGTGTTCACAAATGCAGCGTCAAGCGGGCTGTCTATTGTTCTTAAGTGCAAGAAGGCAAGCTGCGATGTGTTTCCCAGGGAAAACGTGTGTGTTCAACTTCATCGGAAGTAAAGTTTGAGTGCCGCAGGCTGTGAGCGCGATACTAATGAGCTAACAATAGGTATTGAATAAGGTGTCTTTAAGCAGAGGCAGACCTAAAATAAGGCTGATAAAAACACAAGCAACATTTGCAGGATCCCAGCCCCACCTCTCCCCTGGGAGTAGTAGTTTAGTATTTGCTAGTTCAGTATTTTTGGTGACTTTATAGAGATGACAAGAATGAGTAATGAGAATTGACTTTTTTGTGCCAGGACCTCAAAGAAGCGATTTGTAAGGCCGTTCCGAAACACAGTAAGTGCATTCTGGGAAGAAAATTGGCATGTATACAATCGTCCCTACTGGGTAAAATGAACATATAGAGTCACACATTGTCTAATGACACCTATGATGTCACTAAGTGATATAACAGTATTGGGCCATTGTCAAGTGTGCAGTCTGTGGTTGATCAAAAAGTCATAATGTGGCACATGATTTCTGCGAGAGAAAATAATCATTTATAGTTAACTAGAGTCTACTTCTCTCCATTCAAATTTATTCCCTCTGTTTGCACACAGCGTTAAATTTCAATGCACGGAGACAAAGGAATTCCACCTGCTAATCAGGCCTGCATTTGTGCAAAACAAGGCTGTTCTACTTAGAGAGAGCCTTGTGGAACATTCATAATTCATAGAAGGGGCCGTCGGAAGGCATTTCCTAGAATTGTCACAGAACTGTCAGTTCCTGCTGCGATGAAAATCACGGCCCTGAATACGAGTCAGGTGCATCAGTATCTGAGGAAACCGTCCTGAGCTGCTTGGGCTCTTTCATGCTCCTGGACTGTACCCTCCAGAAGAAAGGCACGTGACAGACGATTTCATGGTATTTTACTCAGTGTGGTATGGGCTTTAGAAGCCATGCTTCAAAATCTTGACCTTTGCCTTATTTTTCTTTATTGTTTATTTACAAGATTAGAGCTATGTCACAATCTTTTTCTGAATGTCTCCTCATATGCACAATCCTAAGGCTTCAGACAGAGCATCTGGCACACCCCAAAGCAGGCAATTTGAAAATTGTCCTTCCTTTATAATTTTGTTTCATTAGAGAAGGGACAGGAGAGTGTGTGGACAGTGACATAGCATACATTGAATTTGCTTTCTAGGTGGATGAATATCTTTCAACAAGAAACCCCCTTCTGAGAAAACTATGTAGGTTTTGACGGGGCATAAAATCCTCCTCTAGTATGCTTTTGAAGTTTGCAGAAATGTGTAAACCAAAATTAGAATCTGCTTAGCTTTTACATTTCATTGGCATCTTATTGAGTATGAACAAAGTGAAGAGATTTCTAAGACAGTTTTTTTTTCTTAACCCTGATAGATGAAGAAGAACATATGGTCTGAGGCAGATCAGTGAAGCCCGCACACTTAATTGCTGACACGCACTTTGTGTGAGTGGCTGAAGGTGAAGGCATGGGGCAAAGCAGCTGCATGGATGGGGGAATAATAGTATAAACCCGCAGTTCACAAGCCCTCCCTTGAAGGGCAGATATTTTGTGTTCTTACTGCAAGTGTGTCTGCTGTTGTGGAGGTAAGAATAAGTTCAGAATATGCAGTGCTTGTTGAGATAACATTTACAGTCAGTCCCTGGGTCCTGTTAGAAATACCCTGCACATGGAACAGTGTTCAGTCATTGCTTTGTTTGGTATATTGTCTTTAAAATTACGTCCACTGGGCTATAATACACATAGCATAAGGACTGTTACTTTTGAAGTGTGCAGGGGTGTTAATCACACCACGGTGTGTACCACCATTACCATCACTTCTAGAACACTTTGTCTTTCTCCATACAAACTCAGAATTTCCTAAGTCAAGCTCAGTTTCCTTGTGCTCCCCCACCTAGTAACTTCCATTCTACTTCATCCTATCTGAACGTGCCTGCTTTAAGTTTCTCATGTGAGTGGAAACATAAAATATAATTTCTGATTGGCTTATTTTGCCTAGCATGCCTAACATGGGCACATTCGTGTTGCAGCATGTGTCCAAAGGCCATTCTATTTTTAAGGTTGAATGAACAACTAATGGTCCTGTCTCTGATGCTGTATAGAACACTAGGAACAGGAAGTTCGCAATGGGAAGTGTTTGTTTTGTTTGCATCTCCATGGTGATTTCCACACTCTGGGAGAAGGGTCATTTTTCTGTTGACAACTGTTTCTGTCCCACCTGGTCCCACAGAGACATGCAGAGGTCTATATTATCAACTGGTTGGCCTAGTAGCTCAGGCTTCTTATTAACTAACTCTTACATCTTAACCCATAATTCCTGTCTGTGTTAGCCACGTGGCTTGGTACCTTTTATCAGTGAGACATTCTCATCTTGCTTCCTCTGCATCTGGGTGTTGACTGCAGACTGAGAATTTCCTCTTCCCAGAATTCTCCTTTCTGGTTGTCCCGCCTATACTTCCTGTCTGGCTACTGGCCAATCAGCATTTTATTAAAACAATACAAGTGACAAATCTTTACAGTGTACAAGACCATTGTCCCACAGTACTTCCCTTTGACTCTTGTCTTCCAGGATGAACAATTTCCCTTTCAAAGCCCAAACTTTGAACTTGCAATTCAAACTATTTCTTTTTCACTAATGATATAAATACATAATTACTAATAATCTATGTTAATCACTACAGCATCTAGCATTAAACAGGGTCATGTACTAAGATAATGAGACCCTTAAGCTAGCACATCTAAAAGGGATATTTATGTCATCTAAAAGGGAGTGCTGCCATATACTTTTCTAAAGTCAGAGAGCACCGAAAAAGTTTATTCCCATGATTAGCAAAAGGGGAAAAGACCCTTAGAGTACATTAAGAGGACAAATATTTATGGAATCAAGAAATAAAGCATACATATCTGAACAAATTTACAAGCAGATATCAGAAAATGAGACTGGAGTCATACACAATGGCACATGTCGATAATCTCAAGACTCAAAAGGCTGAGGCAAAATAAGTTTGAGACTAGCTTGGTCATCATGGCAAGACTGTCTCATCATCATCATTATTAATAATAATGATGATAATAATAATGGTGATGATGGTGATGATGATGATGATGATAAAATCATGCCAAAATAAACTAACAAAAACTTATGTTGGATATAGGGATGCAACTATTCTACACAAAATGTCATATACCAATAACAAGAAACCAATTAAACAAAAACAAAACAGGAGAAGCATACAGATGAAACAATGATTTGGCAGAACTCAAAGAGGATTCCTTTGATCATAGTAGCTAAGTTTTCACACAAGTTCCCAAAATATAGCATTGAAAATTTAATTTTAAAGTTCTAACATTCTCAGTCTGTTGTTAAAGGAATCAGGTTTTATTAACTGTATAGTAAAAGTGTTTTACTCCTGTAGGACAGACTCAGTAATATTCTTTACATCTCTGTGATGTTTAGAAAGCCCCAAATGACTTCATTCCTCAGTTGATGGCTTTTCAGCTTTAACAGACATCAGAAATCTCATGGAGAGTTTGTGAAAGTCTGAAATATTGGGTTGAAGATTGTCATGCTCTGGTGTTGACTTTTTTGGAGACCATATTTTAGGAACTGCTGAATATATCTAGTTACCCATGATGTCTGGATCAGAGAAATTCTACTTCAGTTAGGATGCTGGTTAGTAGGTGGTCATCTACCTTTCTACCATCATTGTTAATGAAGGTATTCAAACCACCCTCTCAGCTGAAATATAGCAGCCTGTCTTGTCCATAGATGCCCAATTTTTTATCTGGTCTCCCCCCACTTTATGATGCACAAAGCAAGCAGAGTTATCATCAAAAGGCTAAATAATATTGCCCTATTCTCCAGATCTATCTATCTATCTATCTATCTATCTATCTATCTATCTATCTATCTATCTATCTATCTGCTTATTTTGAGGCAGGCACTCCATAACACCCAGTCTTAGCAACCTGTCCCTGCCCATTTTTCCTTTCTTACATTCTCCCTGTACTCTAGACTGTCTCCCTCAGGTTCACTGAACTACAGTCAACCTTTCATCTCTGTCAATCACAGACATTTCCTTCCTTGGCAATTCCATCCCCCACCCAACCATGCATGAAACCTTAGCTGCAGTGACCTCTAACCCTCACCTCAACTATGCATGAAGCCTTTTCTGCAGTGACCTCTAATACCCACCTTAACCATGCGTGAAACCTTTACTGCAGTGACCTCTAACCCTTACCTCAACCATGCAAGAAACCTTAGGTGCAGTGACCTCTAACCCTCACCTCAACCGTGCATGAAGTCTTTGCTGCAGTGATCACCTGTTCTTGGTCTGGCTAGTCTTTTCTTTTGCAATCTTCCTGGAAGCCTTGATCATTCCACATTTTCAGTTACTACCTTCATTTATCCCGATTCTTAAGAACACTTTATTATTATTTTCCTCCATAGTTTTCATCCTAATTCTAACACGTATCTCTTCAGTGACTTGTAGAGCATCATCAGACTCCAAGATGCTTGAGTATGGGACAATGTCAGCAAGCACCCTGGGTCATAGCAGCTGTTCAAATTTTGAATTGTTGAGGCACAGGAGCAGGCAGGCTGGTTTGGAGTGTAATGCTTGTTCTCTGGATTTGCTTAGAATAAGGAATCTATCACTTGGGGCCCTGCTATTTCGGTTAATGCAAATACTGCCTTGCCTAAAGTATCTATCTTGCCATTCTATCCTTGATTGCTGGAGATATTTTGTGACCTTCTTTACCATGGTCATTGGCTGTCAGCTTGGGCATAATTATTTTTCTTCTAAATTTATTTTTCCATTTTAAATTTATTAAGCTAGCATAATGTCTTAGTTAGGGTTTCTTTTGCTGTGAAGAGACACCATGATTATGGCAACTTTTATGAAGTAAAGCATTTGAGGCTGGTTTACAATATCAGAGCTTTAGTCCATTATCATCGTGGTGGAAAGCATGGCAGCATGCAAGCAGACGTAATGCTAGAGAAGCAGATAGAGGTCTATATCTTGATCTGCAGGAAACAGGAAGCTACACTGGGTGTAGCTTGAGCATATATAAGACTTCAAAGCTGACCTCACAATGGCACACTTCCTCCAACAAGGCCACTAATATTGCCACTCCTTATGGGCCAAGCATTCAAACACATGAATCTATGGGGGCCATACTTGTTCAAACCACCATACATAGCAAGTAAAGGTTTTTATTAAGGTGTTCGTGTGTGTGTGTGTGTGTGTGTGTGTGTGTGTGTGTGTGTGCGTGTAATTATACTTCGTTTTGATTCATTCTCTTCCCCCATTACCCTCATGGCTCCTTCCTGTCTAGTTCTCTCCTTGTACCCCTTCTGCACTAACATGTGTTTCAGTACTTGGCCTCAAGTTCCCCCCATGATTCTCTTTCAGGTTTTATCTCTGTCTCTCTGTCTCTGTCTCTGTCTCTGTCTCTGTCTCTCTCTCTCTCTCTCTCTCTCTCTCTCACACACACACACACACACACACACACACACACACACACGTAATTTTAAATCCAGGCTAATATATGAGAAATATTTGGTCTCTGAGTAAGAGTTTTTCACTCAACAATGATTTCTGGTTCTATCCATTTTCCCGAAAATGCCGCAACATTCTTACAACTTACATTTCAAATGTCAGTTCTAACTTTATTGAGTTCTATAGACTTTGGAACTTGTTCATTTTGGTGTGTGGGGGTTTTGTTTATTCACAAGATTTGTAATAATAAAGTTTGTGAAATGTTTTAATTCCATTGTGTGTCTATCTATCTATCTATCTATCTATCTATCTATCTATCTATCATCTATCTATCTATCTATCTATCTATCTATCTATCTATCTATCATCTATCTATCTATCATCATATTTTCCTTTACCCAGTCACCTAGACATTGGTAGGCATCTAAGTCAGTTGTATTTCCTGGCTGTTGTGACCTGGGCAGCAATGAATATGGGCATCCAGTTGTCACTGTTCGACATTCTTAGGAATGGTGAACCCAAGTCATATGGTAGCTCTATTTCTAGTTTCCCAAAAAGATTCTGGTGGCTGAACCAGTTCACAGTCCTGCCAGCAGCACAGATGGGTTTCTCTTTCCCCAGGTCCTTGCCAGTATTTGTTATTTGTTTTCTTGGTGGTAAAAATTCTAACTAGGGTAAGAAGGACTCTCAATGCACTTTTAATTTGAATTTCCGCTACTCGGTAAGAGCATTAAACACTTTAAAATGTACCTATTAAACATTTGTGTTTCTTCTTTTGAGAATCATCTGTTCATGCCATTAGTCTGTTTATTGATTGGATGAATGATTTTTAGGTATTTACTTATTTCAGCTATTTGTGTATTATGGATATTAATTCCTCATCTGCTGTCTAGTTGGTAAAGATTTTCCCCCATTTTTCATCTGTGTTTTTCACTATTGTTTCTTTTGTGATACAGAAATGTAAATTTCATAGATCCTGCTTATCAAGTTTGGGATATTCTTTGTGATACATAAACATGTAAATTTCATAGATCCTGCTCATCAAATTTGGGATATTCTTTGCACTGCTAGAGACCCTATCGGAAAGCCCTTGCCTATGCCTGGATCTTGATGCAGTTTAGCTGTTTTCCCCAACAGTTCCGAGTTCCTCTAAGCTCTTAGATCACTTTGAATTGAGTTTTCCATGAAGGACAGAAGATACAAATAGTATTTATTCTTCCTTTATCTGCAGTTTTGGTAACTAACAATGAAATATTATCCAGAAATGAAGAATTCAAGGAGCGAATGATAGATATTAAACAGCATATTATTCTGAGTGACGTGGTGAAATGTCATGCCATACCATAGCATCCTGGTGGGATGTGACTCGTTTCCTTGGATACCGTATCTATGCCATATATATTGCCCCTTTAGTTGGTTATTAGCAGCATCCATCATGACTGATTTAGTACCACAACGCTTGCATTTAAGGGCCCTTATCAGGCTTACTAATGACCTTACTGTACGAGAGTAATGCTGCAGAGAATACAGATGCCCTGAAGAAAAGCCACAGAGTGTTTCCTTCAAATGAATGATGAACGTTCTAAACTTGATGAGAAAAGAAAAAAAATGATATAAAAAGGTTATTGAGCTCTGTGTTAAGAATGGGTCATCTATCAGCTCTATCTGTGCCACTGTAAAGGAGGGAAAAGAAATTTGTGCTGGTTTTGCTATAGCACCTCTACCTATAAAAGTAGGCTCTGGTGTATGGCCATTACAGAGAAAAGCAACACGCAGTGTTCAGTACTATTCTGATGTCAGGGATCCATTGGGAGCCTTGAGATGTCTCTTCATGGACAAGTGGGCGCTCCCACAAGGAGACCACTTTCAGAATAGTACAGAGCAGGGCTATGGACCATTGACTCAACATGAAAAAAAAAAAACACCTGTGGAGATTGCATTCAGTTTACTGTAAAGGGGATTTGGAGACTTAGCCTGCATGGACCAGAATTTGGGAAGTCAGTCATGGTAAGAACTTAGAATGAACCAGGGAGAATCCCTGAAAGAAGAAGCTGCCATCTTGAAAACAGAATGACACTTGTCTTAATGTGTCCTGCAGGGAGTGCTAAACCTCAGATAGAAGCGGGCAATTAGATTCCCAGCTTACAGGGAGCAAAGCTTTGCAGTCAATAGAGTTGCTGAGAACAGAGCCAGTTCACATTGTCACTTCCTGTGTTCAGACAGAAACTGTACTGCATGAAAGGAAACCAGGAATTAGCATCCATTCTCAACTGGTCACTTGACCTATGGAATTGTGTGGTGTTTTCATGGCGATGGTTTCCCAAGCCTTTATCATCTTTCTAGGTGGGAAGAAGCTATTTTGAGAAATAGCAGGAGTAGTGTTGAGGTGTTCACAAGACACATTGGGAGGACAGTAGGCAGGAATCAACTTGTTGGGGTGCATTTATTTTGCTGAACTCCATTTTCTTTCTTTCTTCCCTTCTTTATTTCTCTTTTTTGGTTTTCTGAGACAGGGTTTCTCTGTGTAGCTTTGGAGCCTGTCATGGAACTTGCTCTGTAGAGCAGGCTGACCTCGGACTCACAGAGATCTACCTGCCTCTGCCTTCCGTGTGCTGGGATTAAATCTGTGTGCCACCATTGCCCAGCCTGGACTCTACTTTTAAACCAGGGAGAGAGATTGGTATTTCAGGACATTGGAGGGAATTTGAGAACAACTTTTGAGGAGACTGATTTAGGGAAGAATGCTATGTAAGATCACATAGCTGCCAGGGTAGAGAAATTCCAAGGGAAGGATGGGAGAACTTAGTGAAGAACTTGATACCATGTCTGTTGCCTACAGGACTACTGAGTTGACAATGGGAAACCTACCTATTGATCTCTATCTATGGCTTCTACAAAAGTAGAAATTTATTTATTAATGAGCTGTGGCTTTGACTATGTTTTTTTTTTTGAAACAAGAATGTGTAAGATGTGGCCCTAAATTAGCTCAGAGAAACCACAGTAGACCATGGGAGAAGAGCAAAGTCAAGTTGTATGCTTAGTCAATTGTCATAGCAACAGGACACGGTGGCATCTATTTACTGATGAAAGAAAATGAGGCATGGGGAAATCTGAGTCACTCTTTCTCGGTCGTGGTGATTCCTTTAATTTCCATGGTTTCTGAGACAATCGAAAGAAATCCCTTCTTTGCATAGTTACAAAGTGAGGCTACTTAAGGCTACAAGGCCACAACTACCTTTACACAGAGCAAGAGATCATTTGCAAACCAATGCCCTGACATCCCAAGGACAAGGGGCTGGGCACAGTTGCAAACAGAGATTACAGGGCAAGTATTACCTGGCAGTGGGTCCTACAGACATGGCCGCCTTTGTTGGTGTCTGACCAGCACCATACAAGGCTCTGAACTTAGAAGGACACCACACACAATTCAACTCTGCTGTTACTATCTTGAATATTTCAGTAATTTCTTATGAATGAATCCTGTGATTTTCACTTCACTGAACCCCACAAATTTTCTGTAGTAGATCTGGTTAAATCAAAGAACTTAGTTATTTGGTACAGACACATCATAGAGTTGGAGTCTATTTTAGAGACTGTACAATTTCGGTCTTGGAAAGAACCTGAACATACCACTTAACTCAGTATTTCTCACTGCTTTTGACACTTGGAATCACGTGGAAATTTTTTTAAAAAAATAGTTTTATCTGTATTCCAACCCTAGACATAGATGGCTTAATTGATTTGGGCATCATATTTTCAGAATGTCCTTCAAATGACTCTAAGAACCACTGGCCTAATTCATTGGTTCCTGCCATTGTATAATTAAAGCTAACTTGTTATACCTCATTTGTTCATTTAACAAACACCCATTAAAGTTCTACTCTGTGTGGAGAGCATTGTATAAGGTTTGTAGAGCATATCAACACATACATGCCAAGGCTGTTGCCATCGAGACTCTAATAATAGAATGGAGCTATCAGACCATCCATCTATCCACAGGCTCGCTGAGGCTGGCTCTGGTCTTTTCTTTCTTTCTCCTTCTTGGATTTTTAGAGTCAACTCAAGCCTTTGTGCACTTGGAAAATGTGGAGGCTTTAAACAACATAGCCTTTGCTTTTCCTAGGGAAGCATTTGAGCTTATAATGGAGCCTATACCTCTGTGTTCAGGTCCTAGGTATCATAGAATTACATGAACAGTTACAAAGGCCATTGTAGAATTGGAAGAGGCGGTCCCATTGTCTACAGACATCTTTAGAGGCAGAGCGTGCACGTTCGTTTTCCAGAACATTTCATTCTCACTATCGCTCACCTTGTTATTTACATTTCAGGTGTCCTGTACAGTCCTATTTTCCTGGGTGTGAAACCAACACAATACACCCTCCTGTCACAGAAGTGAGCTGTGCGGGTGTGGCTGGCCCCTGTCTTAAATCTCAAAAGGCATGTGTATTGTTAATGTTTAGAAGGATGGGCAACAAGAATTAGTTCTTACTGGTTCTCCTTCCTGGGGATTTTTTTTTTCTACAAGATCCATGAGCAATCTTGTTATGACAAGCAAAACAAAATCTAGGGACAAATCTTTTTAGGAATCCAACATTCCTCCATTCATGTCTCCTTGGCCCCAAGGCACCAAAGTCCCCCACTAGCTCACGAGTAGCTCCTGCCCTTTCTAGGGCCCCTATTAAGTGGTGGAAAGTTTACAGGTTCCTAATGAAGAACAGTTAGCACTGGAAACAGACTCTTTCTTGCTTTATTCTTGTTCCATGCAAGGAGAGGACCACAGTAGATAGGCTTTGAAAGAAGAGCATGCGGCTGACCATCTTCTCCTTGCACTTACAGCCTTCTTTCTACTGAGCATCTTTTAGACCATTTGTAATGGGGTTGCTCTGCACCCTCGCCACTGACTGAACTATAACACCTGGCAGCAGAGGAAAGCCCGACAATCCACCCCACCATCTGGCCTCCAGTACTGCTGCCAGAGAGGAGGCTGGGGCTTTTAACTGGGGAGTGAAAGCCAACAGGCATGCCCAGCATTGGTGGGGGCATGCAGCATGTGCAATTTTAAGCTTCCTTTTTTTTTTTTCTTTTTGGACAAATAAGATGGAAGTTTTAAATTAAAAATTAAATGAATTATTAAATGAGAAAATATTCCCAATGACTGGTCTTGGGGGATCTAGCATTCAATTACATCTTTGTAAGAAATTTATTAGGACTGCTTGCTCACCAGCTTCTTGGCTTTTCTTCACCAGTTAGCATAGTCTATCCCCAGGCAGATGCTAGGACTGGAGGCCAAGGCTTCCATAACTTCAGTGCAAGTGTTCTGTACCCACTCTGTTCTCAGCTGGTGCCAAGCGATGGGCTGGGTGTGTTTTATTTACAAGTCAATACTTCTCAATCGAGGCAGGATTACTCCTAGCTAGGGACTTTTTTTTTTTTTTGAGGGTTTCTCTATAGCTTTGGAGCCTGTCCTGGAGTTAGCTCTTGTAAACCAGGCTGGCCTCAAACTCACAGAGATCCACCTGCCTCTGCCTCCCGAGTGCTGGAATTAAGGCATGTACCACCACTGCCCGGCTTCTATCTTCCAAGGTTATCCTGCTCTTTCCTGATACATGAACAGATAGAATGCAAAAAGTTTAACTTTGTATGATGTTTCCCCCACCATACAGTTGGGAAAATCAAACCCGTGTGTTCAAATTTAGCTCTCAAAATGCAATGTTTTGCCTTTTTTCTGGCACATGTGCCTCCTCAGAAAAGAGAGAGAGAGAGAGAGAGAGAGAGAGAGAGAGAGAGAGAGAGAGAGAGAGAGAGACTGTGTTTACAGATCTCCACTGAATGGCTTGTGCACCCTAGACACTGAGAACATGTACTCCACACATTTGTCATCCACGTTGTCTAAATGGCTCAGGAGAACAGACAGACACTTGTGTGATGGGAAACTGACCCTGGCCAAGTGCGTCCTGTAGTATGAGCCCTTGAGACAGGAAACACGTGCTGTAAATTGTCTTCCAACTTCAACTGTTACCAAAGCTTCGTAAACCCAGAGAGAGGCACCAAGAGGCACCAGGCTTCAGATTTACCAGGATCGTGAGCAATGGTGCAAAGATCTTGAGGTTGCCAGAGAACAATCCCATCTGAGCCCACTGCTGTCAGGGTTACTTGGCACTGCCCTCCGTTGTTTGTGACATGGCTTTCATGATAGCCTTGCCACAGCTCTTGTGCTCAGCTTTCACACTTTCTCTGGACTTTTCAGTGGGAATGTCTAGTGTCTGGATAGAAGGCAGGAGCAGAATGCTGGGGGCCCAGGGCACAGACATGAGCTGCTGGGTCTTGAGATGGATGCTTTAGCTTTACCAAACCTCTAGTAACCCACCCTCTGTCGCTCACCATTGTTCTGCCACAAATGCCAAGTGAAGAGCCTCATCTTCCTTTGAGAAGTAATCTGCTCAAGGTTTGTATGCATCTTGATTCTTTTTTTTTTAACTTTTGGAAAAGAAAAAAAGGAGGAGGAATATCCAAAATACACCAGAAAGTATTCATTAAGATAAAATACTTTAAAACAAACAACAAGAAAGGACACTTCGAATTAAGCATAATTTGTTTGTAGAAACTGTATTATTTGTGTACGTAAGTGTGTGCATGTGTGTGTGTGTGTCTCTCTCTGTGAGTCCACGCACACACACACACATGCAGGCCGGAAGAAGGCCTTCGGATCCCCTGAAGCTGTACTCACTAGCAGTTGCAAGCTATCTTGTGTGTGCACTGGGAACAGGACTGAGGACCTCTGTAAGAACAGCGTTCTCTAGCTACTATGCTTTCTCTTCAGCCCCACTGTTTATTTTGGTAAGAATAGTTATTAAACCCATTCTCTGTGTATCCTTCACAGCAGGTCTCTCAAGTAGGCGGTGTTCTCCTGAAATCCACAATGCTCTGGTACTTCTAATGTGACCCCTGCAAACTAATTGGGGTCTCTTGCAGAGGTGCTAAGTTTCCGGCGAGGCCGCACTGCGCTGAGCTGGACCCTGATCCAATGAAGAAGATGGAAATTTGGACTCAGAGACAGCAAGGAGGATGAAATTGAGAAGGCAGAGAGAAAGCGCCTGGGAGGTGGCAGCAGGTTGGGCTGGTGCTTGTGAAAGATTAGGAATGAGGCCGTCCAGCCCAAGGCTGCTGGCAGAAGCTTAAAGAAGCAAGGAAGGAGCCCTTCCTGTACACTTTAGTGACTTGGACTCTGGAAATGTACTGATTTCCATTTTGACTGCTGGCCTCTAGAACCTTGACGGAGTAAATTAAGTTTTGACGGATACGTTTCCGCATTAACTGGGTAGAGTATCCAGGGAAGGCAATGCACTTGAAGGAGCCGGGCTTTGGAGGTTTTGCTGAGGTTTCCCGAGCAGGGGCCCAGGGGCCGTGCCGAGCAGGTGATGGTGCCAATATTCTCCCAAGCAAGGAAGAGGCAGATAGCGCCAGTCACTCGCATTGATGGGGCTTGGGTTCCTCTCTCCAGATAAACTGGTAGGATTCCAGAGAGAGATTAAGAATAAAAAGTATAAAGAAAACCCATAAAGCACAAGAGCTAAATTTATATACCTATTTATTTTTATGTTCACTTCATCCTGAGGAGGATTTAGAGTTCCTTTCGTGGAAGCATACAGTAGAAGAAGGGGAAATAAATTAAGAAATACAAAAGACGAAACAAAGGGGAGGGACAAATCATGGCAGGAAGCACCAGCAATAAACCGACATGACACACCATGGCCTTCTCATCCCAGGCGGAGAAGACAGATCTCCTCTCCCCAACCCACTCTTGTGCACGAGCAAGGCATTTCAGAATGAGATAATGCCAAATCTGAATTTTTCTCTAATTTGGGTGAATTTAATGGAAATTTCAGGCTGTTGCTCCAAGTCGAAATGAGCTCTAATTATCTCTCCAAATTTCACATCATTTTCAATAAGTCAGCATTGCTGCTGCCGTTGAACTGGGAAGCCGGATACGCAAGCCTGAGTTTTTCTGTGCCCTCTGCATCCTTTGCAGTGTTTTGAAATCCTCGTCTTTGGAGAACTTGTTTGTGTTGCGAGAAAGAAAAGGAGAAAATGTGACATGGTCCACATACGGTCGCGTCGGAGCTATCAAACCCTGTGCGCAGGCCTGGGACAATGCCGCCAGCCAACATTGGAGTTGCCATATGATTTCACAGAGAGTTTCCTGGGGTTGGCCTGACATCTTTGGCCTCACCTGAGGAATATATCCTGAGAAACAACGTGGATACACGCGGAGAACGCCTTTGTAAGACAGTCTTCTCTAAATGCTCTCTGCTTGGGGGAACACCACCTACTGAACAAAAACAACGTTTGGGAATCAGCTCTATGCAAAACCCTTTGTAATAACCCGTTCTGTGACAATAGGAACCTCTAGTCATATTTCAACCATGAGATATACAACTGTACTTTTTTTCCATATTAAGGGAATTCTATTTACACAGCTCTGCATGTTCTTGGAAGGACATTAACTATTTGGAAACGGTTTTAGAAACTAACATCAAGGGAAACTTTCTCCTCTTAGACAAGTGTCCTCTCGTATAACTGTGATTGAAAGCAATGAACAGTAAAGCACACGATTTAATGATTTGGGTATTTATTAATTCATTTTTTAAAAGGAACCTTTGGGGGGGTATTTAAAAGCAAATTTCCTACCAGCAAGGAAACGAACCCCTTAAGGTTATTTAGTTCGTTTATCGTTGGAGTTAATTAAACACTGACCTAGACTTTTCACACAGCAATTACTCTTGATGAAAAATTAACTACAGTCTTGCAGTGAAGAAAGCACACACAGCAAGTTGTGAGAGGGCGCTGGGGCCTGGCCCAGGACAGGTTCGGCTGCGGCAGCTCCTGTAGGTGGCAGTACCGCACTGCTGCAACTCAGCGTCCGCGGTCCGGGCTGCGGGTGGGAGCGGAGGAGGAGGCTGCAGGCAGAGAAGGCTTTGCCCTGCAGACAGCCATTTAACTAAGTCACTGGTTCCCTGCTCGATTTCACAGCCGCCCTCTAAATGAATCTTTTCCGAACTCAGCAGAAGTACAAACTGCTCCTTTCACACCCGAAAACATCCTTCTGGTGAAGCTGGTTTCTGTTTTTTTTTTCTTTTTGTTTTTTCTTTTGTTTGTTTTTAAATGCCTTCTTTTTTTTTCTTTCTTTTTTCAATTTCAGTGTTATCTGGAGTGGGGCGGGGGTCTGTGTTAACTGCTTCTCTTGAAGAGCGAAAGCAGTTATTAGCTTAGCCCTCCCCCCCCCCCCCAGCCTGCTTCGGGAACAGGGACCATCACAGACCTGATTTATCATGGGAGTCCACACTGGCCAAGCAGTGTCACCCCCACGCTTGTCTCCAAGACTGTGTTCCTGTGGGTTGGAACACCTACTGTAAACGCGAGAAGAGTTCTCCTCCTGTAACCTGTACATACTCTTTGCACAGATCCATCTAGAATGGTCTATGGGGCTCCACTGTTGACATACTTTGTACTAAAATTTTACAAGCAAGGTCCAGCAGAAAACAGATAGTCAAAGGATTTTGTTGACTAAGTAAGAGCTAAATTGAAAGTAAAATTCAAACTTAAAGAAACTGAGAGAAGAAAAGACAATGGTCTAAACAGCTCAAGAATGTATCAGAAGTATTTAAGAAAGATAAAATTTGACATCTGGGTGCTGAAATAGATAGAAGGGGGGAGCAACTAATGGCCTGGGGCTTATGCCTCTAATAATTGGAAGAGGGCTTGATCAAATCAAAGATACCGGGACTATGAAGGTGGGGTCTGTCATTGCGCATCAGGGAAGATTAGCAGGGCGGATGGCTGGTGCCAATGGGAGTGGTCAAAGAAAGATTGGGGACTCTGGAAATGATGGCAGACTGGATACAATTACAGGGTTGACAAACGGGCTGAGGAGAGAAGGGGATGAGAGATGTGAGGAAGGCATCTCAGAGATCTTCACAACAAAGCCAACGCTCTCGTTTTCTCTGAGGCATTGGAGAAAAAGGGACAGTTATACGGAGCAGGGGCTCATAAGAGGAAACACTACAATGAGAAACGTATTAAGAAATGTAGTATGATAATAAAAAAAACAAACAAAAAAATCTACTCTCAGTTGCTCACGTCTACTAAAGTATGAGTCAAAGACCTGATAAAATTAATAGTCTATGGACCTGCTATTGATCAAGAGGAAATCGGCTAAAAATGTAAGGCCTTCATTCAAACCACAGCGCAAGACAGCATTAGTGATGGAAACATAAATCACTAGGCAGCAAGAGCCTTTCCAAGTACACGCATGATCCTAGGACTTAGTCGTCCTGGTGCTGCCATCTTGAAGAAGGACCATTCTGATGCAAACTTTATGTAGATTATTTTAGACAACCCCCCCAACATTAAAATATTTGAACTTCTAAATGATAGACTTAATGGACATCCTAACTCTAGGGTACCACCTCAATATTTACCTGTAGATCGGAGATGAGGTGAGTCTTGAGAACTGGAGGAGCTTTACACATTAGGTGAGTAGAACCCAGGGAAGGAGAGGAGCGAGATAGAAAACCAGAGAGCAGGGAATAGGGAGAGAACGGAATTGGTTGAAGCATAGAGATGGAGAAGGGACAAGAAAGGCTTATTGCATTCGCAGACAGAGATGTGGAAAAGGACCAACTCAGGACTGTATCTGAATGTCTTGCTTTGATTCTGGATTAATATGAGATTGCTCACAATGGGCCCCGGGTATTTTATACTTGACTTGTAGCTATAAGATCAGTATATTCAGGTTGGATTTCCTCATTATTTTATACAATACAAATTTTCTTTTACCATCTTTGTCTCTTTCCCCTTTTCTTCTCCCTTTTTTGTTTTCTCTCCCTTCCTTTAGTTATTTCCTTTCTGTCTTCGTTCTTCTTTCTGCTCAGTGTTATTGAGCACACACTGTGCCCTAAGCACTTTGTTAGTTACACTCCACATGCTAAGTACTTTGTTAAGCACCTAAGAAAAATTTACAAGCTCTGCCAAATACCAAAAAGTAGAGAATTTTTAAAAGAGGGTTCAAATAATGTATTTCCAACCCACCAAATACTGGGTTTTTTTTCAACACATTTAAGAAATGGCAATCATTATTGAACATATGCACACAAGTTTTTCCACTTATGTAATAGAAATAGAACATGTGTTTGCATTTAGAGCATAAAGCCTTGGGCTCTCTCATCCTTCTGTCCCCCAAGGGTTCAATGGCAATGAGAAGCAAGGAAATAGAAACTCACTAGTTAAGAGAAGTCCCACAGAGGAATTGACTTGGTGGCTTAGGGCAGAACAATGGACTGTTAGAAGCTCATGTTTGCTCAGATGCTAATTCCATCACAGCTTTGGAAGCCAATGCATTATGCAACCTGAACATAACCCAGCTCTAACATTGAAGCTAATTCTCAGGCATTTCATGACCATCACAGTATTGGAAGAGGGATATCTGATACCTTCTTATCCCATTAGCTAAACCAAACTGCTCTCAGCAGATCATGTATGTCCACTAGAAATGAATGCAGCCAGAATTCACCTAGTCCTACATGCAGGCCTCTCAAGTAGGGGAATCATTTAATATATGAAAACAGTCTTGGGAAGTCATGATGTGAGGATAACTACAGACTGCTTGTGGGAACAACCCAAAGCTCACACAGGCAGGCAAAGTTGGGGGACCTTGACCACGGACCTACTTTAATTCAGTGTGGTATTTCCATATGGGATTCTTGCCCACTGTCAGCTTGAATGATTTGCTGGTATTTCAGTCTGTGTTGATTTGGTGTCCCCACCCTCTCACTCCTGTTTAGTATCCATGTCCACCTTGGGAACCATAGTAATCAATAGTCTGACATCCACGAATAGTCTTAGATGACCTAGGCTTTTTCCTTGGACCCGTAATTTGAGTCATTTTCCATTTCTGCTTAAGAGTCTTGCATGACTTCACTCATATTCTTACCACTTGAAGACCATACGGGACCTGCTAGGCCACTTTTGTTGTTGTGTGTCGATAGCAACAGTATACAAACATAAGATGATCATCTTCCGTCTGTCCTTAGGAGGATCACCAAGAGCGGAAACTCAATATGAAGACGTTCAAGCCTGATTGGAGGCGAGGGTCAAATCTCAGGGCTGGCTGGAGATTTCTGGTTTCTTCGGCTCAGTATTTCTAAGTAATCACTTTGAGTGGTTTCCCCAAGCCATATAAAAGTTACTCAATTTAACTACCCACTGTTAAGAGGAGCCTATAAATACTGAAAGGCGACTTAGACCAATGAACTATTTCGGCTACTTTCACCGCATACCAATTAGCTATCTTTGCCTGGCGAAATTCCCTATTCTAAGACATAACTATAAAGTACCTTTAAAGCAAATGTGAGTGAAAATTTCATCTAGAGTCTTTAGCACCCATGGGTTCCCCTGTCTATTAAGAATCAGCTTATTTGTGAATGTATTAATACATGAACATTAAAATTAATCTCTCCCTCATGAGACATGTTTTGCATCTGTACACAGATCATAAAATTAATTTTGCTGTGCAGCTCCAATAATCTTCTTATTTATTAAATAACTACTATCGACTTATTAGGTGCAGGGTTCCAGGTTACACCCTGGGCATGAAGATGAGCAACTTTCTTCTGGAAGTTCACAGTTTCCTGGGCAGGGTACGGATGATTAGGGAAAGGTGGCTATGCGCGGTTACTCACTGGTGTGTAAACAAGAAGACTTGAATGAAGTGATTCTTGCTAACCTCCATGTTGGGGGACAACTATCTACAGACCTCTCTGCCTGTCTTATTAGTTTTAGAGGACAGCCTTGGAAGATGGGGATAACATTGCCCTGTGGAGCAGGGGACAGCTTTGCGATGCTGATAGGCTTTCTGAGGAAAGAGTCGGGTTGGTTTGCCGGCAGGGCATCTTAAAAATCTCAAGTTGTGAATGGGATTCCTTAGCTATGTGTGACGTATCACCATCTACCTCAACACTCCCACACTGCTTTCACACAGTGACGCTGAGTTACAGCTTCGCACTGACACGGGCCCACAGGTTCATGTTTTAAATCCCCGGTCTCCAGCTGGTGGCACCATTGTTGGAAGTGTGTCTTGCTGGAGTATGTGTGTCTTCAGGAGCTGGTCCTTGCGGGTGTGTTATCTCAGTGGCTGCCAGTCTCTCTGAGTTCCACTCACCAGGAAGTGAGGAATGGTCTCGGCACGTACAACCCGGAAGCTTCAGCGGCCTGCTGCACTGTGAGTTAGAAAGTCCTTTGTCTCTGACTCAGAAATCTCACATCTTCTGCCAGAATCTACAAAACTGTAGCAAACTGACTTGCTGCCTTAACACATAGGGGATGTTTTTTGGGCATTTCACAGTTCTTGGAACTCCAGGACCTGCATGGCAGTCAGTGCCTGTGAGCCCAGTGCTATCTCACCAAGGACCTGCTTAGGAATTACATCTTTCACTTGTTTGTCATTTGGGGGTCTTGAGTATTCCCTTTTGCCCATATCGAATGAAGGTCTATGCAGCTGAACATGTCTAAATGGCCTCGGTGCCCTTTCCCCAAAGAGCTGGGTTATAAAGCAAACATTTGGAGAGAGAAATAGAATCTCATTATAGTGAAATAACTGCAATGTTCTTGTTTGTTAATGTTCCCATTCATTTGTAATTTCATCTGCGGTACCATGAGAAAGATTTGCTTTTATTCTACTTGGAGGTGGATGCCGACAAATTAAGTAAATTAAATATGGGTTTGTGAAAGCAAAGGTACAAACAAAACATCAACATATTGCATTTGCCCTTCTATTAATGTATGGCCAAGGAATATCAAAGTGGGTTTTTAAAAAGCAAGAATCGGGATGAATCATATTCTAGAAACCAGTGCCCAGTGACTCTGGGCCTTTGTTCTTCACTTGAAGCTCACCAAGTATATTGGTCTTCCAGCTGGGTGTCCTTTACTCCCACAAGACACTCTGGACTTAGTGTGTAGTAGTTGAATTTCAGTTCCTCCCACAAGACCTTACTTAGTGCAATGACAGACATGAGAGTCTTCTGTCTTGCCTAAAGGAAAATACAAGGACAAGATTGTCAGAGCTGATACGTTTTGTGTGTGCTTTTAGGAAACCCCTCCAGTGTTACTCATTGCTTCTATGCATCTATTCACACCAAGTATTGAGCAGTTCATACTCCCAAGGGATTTGATAAATCCCAATTGCTTATTTTCTTTGGAAACTTCCATAGTGTGTCAGAAAAACACCTTAATTTGATCTGCATTTGGACCAGATTCCATCTTCATTATGTAGCCAGGCGCACTTCCAGCTGCCACAATTACAGAATTGTCAACCCTATCCTATTTTTGTGGTGATATCAACCTTTGCCCCACAACAAATCTCCTTCCTCTTGTTCTCTTAAAGACATTAGTGACTAGAGGTCTACATGAAATAATGTCCCCTTCCTCCCCCTCCCCATTCCTCTTCCCTTCTCTGTCTTCTCCCCCCTTCTTCTCCTGCGCCTTCTTCCTCAGTCAGACAGAAAGACTTCTCTCAGTAGCCTGATACAAACGTAGTTCTCCCCACTGGCAGCTTCTGCCTGTGGCATCCCTTGGAATATATGAACTTCTGTCTGAGTCATAGATGTATCAGCTTTTCTCCAGTTCTTGCAGTTGTCCAGAGTCTCATGAACATAACAGGATACACAGGAGTGTGTCCTTGAAAGGTGCGGTAGTGGGGAACTGGAGAACATTTCTTGAAGACATGTGACCATGCAGTGGGTTATACTATAATCATTAGTTCCATAAATGATACCATTTCCCCCAAAGGCTAATTATCCATTAAACATCAACAGGGATATCTAAGCCTTTGATAAGATACTTTCATCTCTAAGCATGTTGGGCTTCACTCATACAAGCTGTGGGATGCATGTGGCCTGTGGGCTGCAGACTAGATACGTCTGTAATTCCTAACCTTGACCACAAGTTGCAGTTCCTAGGGAAGTCTCAGAGTTGTCTATGTCTTATATCTTTCTATGTCTAATGTCCCAGCCTGAAGCAGCTACATACCCTAGGGATGGGACTAACATATTGATAATTTTCTAGCGTGTAAGATAATCACTGATAGAACTGTAATCAGTTGGAAATTACACCAGGATTAAGTTACCCATCAGAGAGTCTGGCCTGAGAGAAGCAGGAAGAGGACTCGCAATGGCTGCTCCTTTGGGGTCCCATGAATGTATATCAGCACCCTGTTACCCACCACTCACTAAATTGGGAACTAGGTCTTGTTTGGAATAAATTTTAAACTTAGGGAAGGATTGTGCATTAAGATTTTCATATCTGACATGAAATATGTCTCAAGAGCCCCAGACACGGAGGAGTCCAAGCTCCTTGAAGGCCAGGTGGATTTGAGAAGCCAGGCCTCCTTGCTTCTTTCCTTATCATAGAAAAGAACAAAAAGCCAAATGGGGTGGGAGTCAATGAAATGCATTATAAAATATTCTCAGGAGAACAAAGGATTCCATTTTACCTTCCCGAAAAAGTTTTTGGTTTTTTGTTTTTATTTTTCGAGACAGAGTTTCTCTGTAGCTTTGGACTTTGTCCTGGAACTCGCTCTGTAGACCAGGCTGGGTGTTGAAAACAGTTCCCCTTTAAAGACAAGAAAATTTCCATGCTTAAAGAAAATACCTGTATCCATCCATGTGTTGGAACAAATAGCACATGAACCTGCTGAGTGTTCCCTTTGGAACCTCAAGTCTTCCCTTAGAGGAGTAGCAACATGGGTTAGTCCATAAATGGGATCTCGTTCTCTTTCTTATCAACAGAGCAATCTTCTGGTGGGGTAATTCCTCTGCTATGTTGGGAGAAAAACAGCACAAATCGCTCTGCATCTCAGTTCTCCTATGCCAGGGCCCTGTCTAGCGCAAACCCCGTGCACAGAGTTCAAGTGATTTGCTGTGACTCTGTCAACACAACCCTTTCCTAAGTTAGAAATCCTACTTGTAGAACAGATGCAATCATACCTACCTCACCCTTCCCTTCCAAGACAAAACTCTGTCAACACAACCCTTTCCTAAGTTAGAAATCCTACTTGCAGAACAGATGCAATCATACCTACCTCACCCTTCCCTTCCAAGACAAATAGCCGAGCGGCTGCAAAACTCCAGCCTGCCCCACTGCTGGCCTGCAACGCTCCCGAGTCGCCTAGCAAGCAGGCTTAGCTGCTACAGGCCATAATTGAGGAAAACATTGATTAATTGATCTGCGACTTGCTTGTGAGGCGCTCTGTGGCAATGGGGGATATGCGCTGTGCAGATCAGCTTTTAATTATTGTTATTTAGGTCCTTGTCAGACGGAATAAGTGACGAGGCAGTATTACCATTGATCTGAGACATAAAAGGAAACAGTTCACATTTCATGCTGCAGATTTATAAATAGTTAAAATGTTCATGCTTGAGGCGTAGAATGAATCTCTGCCCGGTGAGGCTTTGACCTATGCGCAATGCAAATCGGGCTAATAGCTTGAATTTGTGCAAAGCCTTGCAGTTTACCAACCATTTCTTATGCATTGTCTCATTTGACCCTTGCAACAAATCGGGGAGGTTGGGGTGTGTGTTATGAGTCCCCTTTTACAAGCAATAAGGCTAAGCGTTTTTTTTTCCCCCTTTGCGAGTAATATGCTCAACTCTAGCCTGCAGAGTATGGAAAACAAAGGAGACTTGGAAATTATTTAGTGAATTCTGGCTGGTCAAGCATATTTAAGGCATTAATCACCAAGCTGAGCCACATCGTACTCCATCAACATTAGTTCTTGCCGTTAAATGTGCCGAAATAGAACCCACTATTATAATGGGGGAATACTACAAGGATTTGAGCATGCTAAAGGCCTTATCACCTTCAGTTTGATTATGTGTACAGGAAAAGCTCAAGATAATAACCCATTAACCAGAGTTATTAAGGTTTTCCCACCATATTTACAAGACTCAGGGAAAATAAATGTTGCTGTTGACACAGAACCAGGACAAAATTAGCAGATTCTTGACATGTGGGAAAACAGAAGTTGAGTACAGAATATTAATATGGAAACCGTGCAATCAAGGGAGGATTGCCGAGCCTACCAGTGTGCCGAGTGCTGCGGGAGTTTAAAGCAAGTGTCTGACCCACACACTCTATAACCCAGTTAGGTTCTTCACCACTGGATAACCCGTGAGCCCCCACTTCGCACTGAGTGGCCAGCAATAACTGCCCTTGCTACTAGCAAAGATGATGGCCAATAGAAATAAAGGCAGCCTTTTCCTCTTCTGTATCCTGGAGCTAATGTGTCAGGCTGTCTTAGCCTGAAAAAAAAAGCTGTATCAATACGAATGAGTGCTAAGAAAGCAACATTTTCATCCTTTTTAATGTCACTCTGCTAGCCAAAGTGACAACTGCCATCCTTCAGGGAAAGGTCAGAGAGAGAAGCACACAGCTGGATTTGTTTAGGGCTTTACCGTATCTTTCTCTGATAAACGAGACAATTGACCTATGTCTCATAACCCGAGGTGCTTGGCGGCTTACTAAATTGCAGGCATAGCATTGAAGATGATTATAATGATTTGTTTCCATCTGTAGCCTTCCCACTGAAGTAGCTGTGGCATCTCACAGACAGGCTCTCTTTCAGAAGGAGGACCAGTGCCTTCTATATTAGAAAATGCGTGGGGTTGTTTTTGTAGAAATTGAACAAGACAAATGATAGGGTCATTTTAAAGTAAGAGTTACCGTTGGGCTAGGAGGAGAGACAAAGGAACCTGATTTGACAGGACTGGGCTATCCAGGCTCCCTAGCCAGTCAAGGGTAGAGAGCAGTAACTACAGTTTGGGTTCCCCTGGGCACAGCTGAGAAATTAGTGGTCCCAGAGAGGATAGAGAGTCAACAGAGGAGCAAATCTATCAATATCAATAGGCATTGACAAATAACTCTTATCTACAACACAAGATTCTGTTTTGTTTTGAATGTTTGCATCCCTCTGCCCAGGACTTCTTCCTCCTTCACCCAAGGGAATTTTAACATTGTTACCAGAAATTTGGGGGAGTCCGGCCAGAAATACTGTGTTAAGAGGTAAATCAGTTCCCCTGTTGAGTCCCATTAATAAAAATAAAATCAAGGATGGGCTTCAGTGGAAGGTTGAGGACAAACTTATTAGTGTTTAAAAAGGAAAAATCCCAGGGTGGGTAAGCTCTAAATCTCAAAAACTTCCTACAGGAGGAGAACGGAAGCTACAAGGAGAAAGCTGGTTTGGGTCAAGCTGGTATGAGGGTTGCCTATGTTGTGAAGAGCAGCCATGTGGTAGAGAGGAGGATGTAGAGAAAGAGGGAAAGCCTAAAAAAGAATGAAGGCCGAAGTATAAAGAGGCTAGAGCTATAGGAAGCCCTGTAGTCAAGGAATGAAACCGCTGAGAACGGAAGGGAAGGCACGTTGTGGTTCCAGGTTAGAGGCTGTGTAATGCCGTCTGGAGACACTGGTGAACAAATGATACAGAAGGTTAGACATGGTGAGGAGAGGAATGTTAACAGAAAGCTGTGAACGTTTTGTTGTTGTTGAGTGGCCAGCTCACCTTGTCCCTAAGCAGCCAGTTCATCTTGTCCTGTCATCCAGCCCTTCACAGAGGAAGGCCACTGCAAAGAGCAGTTGATAGCGGGGTGGGTTGTTCTGTCCCCCGTAGCTGAGGCACAGTGAGAAGGAACCAAGGATCTCCCCACTTCATTTCCTTTCAAAGACAAGTTAGTGGCTTCCTCATTAGGAACTGAGTGCTTCTGGCAACTGGACATTTATTTTCTTGAGGTCAAGAGCCAGTCCCCAAGTTCCTGTTTCAAATGAAGGAGGTGGTATAAACATAGGGGGCCAGGAGTGAGAAATGGGATCCATGAGATGTCTGGGAAAACCTGGTGAGGAGAACCAGCAGGAGAATCACAGAAAGGCACCAGGTTGGACTTCCAAGCAGGACATATGGGGAAAGAGGAGGACCCGGGTGCTCTATGAGATACCCGAGCCAGAGTCCATTCAGTGACTCCCAGTATCAGGGTAGTTCCCATCCCATCCTTTTCTCTGCAGCCCATTCTTCTGTCTTCCACAGACATTCCTTCTTTTTCCATTCCAGGGAATGCAGGGGACAAGCTTGGGAGTCCCCTAGACAGCCATCAGTGTTCCTGCTACCAGAGCTGTCTGGAAAAGCCTCTGGTACTGACCTCCTTCACCGCTCCTCACTCTAGAGTTTTTGCCCCCCTGGCTCATGCCTCTGCTGGATCTGTGGCTTACCTGGCAAGGCAATGCAACTTTTCATCTCGGAGGATTCTGTGAGCCCCCGGCCATCACACTGCTTTCAAGCCATACTACTGTTCTCTACTTTCCATCCAAACTGTGCTGAGCAGTAGCAAGAGATACCCAATGGGAAATCTGGGTGCCTGCCATATTCTTCCCTCCCCTCAATATATAAGAACAGCCTTTATCGTCAAGATCAGTTAATCTTGTCAATTCAAGGACTGTTTTTCTCTCCTGTTGGTCTTTTGACATAAAGGATGTAAAAAGACTACAAGGCAGCACATCCTGAGACAGAGACATTCTCTTTCTCGGAAACAGAACTTCCAGATGTCGAGCCTAAAAAGGCACGGTGGGGAGGCACAGGTAAGTTGAGTCTCTGAGAACGACAGCGAAAGGGCCATTTCTTCTGTGTTCCGTGGACCAATATTTTCCACCTGTTAGAACACAATGCCATACAACGGCCGTCATTTGGAGGTATAAGCAGTGTCCCCTTCTCATGGAGGATCACGTTTAAGGTGTTTGTCTCAGCAGTCCCTCCGGAAAGCCATATGTCTTCTCCTTCAGATCTGTAGTTCCTGGAAAATGGGTCTCTCATTTTGAAGTCATGTTTGCAGTATCCTGGAGCAACGGGATAAACAGTTAAAAGCCCTCCTCAGTTGCTTGGCAAGACCCCGTGGTCATAGTCAGGAAAAGAAAGCCTATGGTCTGAAGAGACATTGGGTCCAGGATGCCAGGAAGGCATTTTACTCAGTGAGGAAGTAGGGCTGCGGTGGGAGAGATGATGGGATGCCAAGCTGACTGCCAACAGCAGCATTAGTCTTGAGGTCGTCTGGAGTAGCTTCAGCTGAAGAAGGAACACATTGGATGCTGTTAGTTTTCACTCAGGCAGTTCAGACTCAGGAGCAAGTCTGAGTGATAGACTCTCACGAATGAACACTAAGCAAAGAGAGAAATTTTAGTGTCCGGATCATCTGCCTTGGGAAGAGGGTCTATCCAGCTCAGTCCTCCCAGCCAGAAAAAGCCTATTTCTGGTAGTGTGTTTTATTGGTGTTAGTCATATCCTTGATTTTTTTTTTTCGCCTTGGATTTTTTTTCCTCACGGCTTTGGAAATATGGGTTACGTAAGGTTTATTGCACAAGGCATAGCCTTGGTGGAAGTGGTGGGGGTGGAGGTGAAGAAAAGGCAGGTCGTTGGTTCTGGGCTGTGACTCAGACTCTTAGCTCATTCCGCTTGCAGTTCCATTTCTAGAGTTTGAAAACTCACACAGAAAGCAATCCGAGGTTCTATGGTATGGTGGAAGGTCTGATTCTTACACAAATGTTTTCTGAAAGAAGACGGGAAATGTCAAAAATCGTCTGCTCAGGGAGTATCTTTGGGGGATAACGCTTTGGAGCCGTGACTTCCCACTGGCCTCTCTCACTCTCAGCTGCACAGAGCGCCTGCACGCTTTGCTGGCTTCTAACTAACGGGTTGGCTCTGCTCTTTTAGAACAGCAATGTATAATAGAGAGTATCTATAGTCAATAAACCTTTAATCAGCGGTGTCCTAATGACAAACAGCACAACATCACATGAAGGAAGGTCAGAGCTTTGTAAACCGAATCACATTTCCACGGGCAGACAGAACAACAAAAGGGAGCGTGTTGTGTTTGTTGTGCCCGGGGAAGTACACAGACATTTTTTTTTTTTTGTCAGCATTTCCTTCTCTTTACAATGCTAAGGGAAATGACTTAAAACTCTCTCTCTCTCTCTCTCTCTCTCTCTCTCTCTCTCTCTCTCTTTCTCTCTCTCTAATATTTTAATAGTAAAATTGGATCAAAGTACATTGATCAAAACAATGGGATCAAAGTGCAAATACTAAAAAAAGAAAAACCGACCCTAAACTAATTATTGACTTCTTTTTTTTTTTTTTTTTTTTTGGTTTTTCAAGACAGGGTTTCTCTGTGGTTTTGGAGCCTGTCCTGGAACTAGCTCTGTAGACCAGGCTGGTCTCAAACTCACAGAGATCCTCCTGCCTCTGCCTCCCAAGTGCTGGGATTAAAGGCGTGCGCCACCACTGCCCGGCGTTATTGACTTCTTGTATGAACTCTTATTGGTTTTTTTGATTTTTGTTGTTTGAGAATTTAACATATGCATATAATGTGTTTCGAACAACCCACCCAGCTTACCCCCTCTAATTCTCCCTTACTGTTCCCTATCAATTTCATAATTTTTTTCCAACCCGCAGAACCCATCTGCTGGAGTGTGTGCAGCCTCTCAGGGTGGCGTCCTTGAAGAATGCTGACTCCCCCTCTCTTAGCACCCATCAGTTGCCAATAGCTTTAGTGAGGGGTGGGACTGGAGGATCACCTCCCTCTCCATTGATGGGATTTTTGTTTGTTCTTTGCTTTGAGACAGCGTCTCACTACTTAGTTCTGGCTGATCTGGAACTCTCTGTGTAGACCAGGCTGACCTTGAACTCGCAGAGATCCACCAGATTCTGCCTTCTGAATGTTGAGATTAAAGATGCCTGGCATCATGCCCAGCCCACGCTGGGACTTTGGCTAGTTTGATCTTGCAGAGGTCTTGTGCACGCTGCCCTAACTGCGGTTGAGTTGATGTGTGCAGAAGAACAACCATCTCGTGCAACGTGAGCTTTTATTTAGAATCCGAAGCACTTTCAATTTTCATAAATGTTTGATATTGCTAAGCAAAGTAGTTTACCCTCCTTCGTAGATTCTTCATTCCGTGGGGATATGTAGGAGTTTAAAAGCCTGCTGTCTAGAGTGGCATTCTCCTGTCGTGAGGCACCTGGAGATTTGATATTTTGCATGATGTTTAGCTAATGTGTTAACATCAAAGCCCCATGCTGTCACACTTCCTTGTGGCACGCTGTTCCATCTTTTTCAGATAGATAGCACTTTTTAGGAGTCTATACCTGTTGAAACCAACTCGCTGATTCATTTCCTTTGTATGTGGGAAAGCTGCCCAAGTTAGAGCAGCAAACTGAGTAGAGGCCTCGACGACTGTCTCTTCCTCTTCTGTCTTCCCTCGGTTTATAATTTTTTTTCTCACCTTGGCTTTGGTACTAGTCTCTTCTCTCCCTTCCTTTAGTCCCCACGTTTGCTACTGTAAGATCCAGCTTTCCAAAATGCAAGTCTAACCCCAAACCTTCAATGCCTCTGCTGCAGTTTTCAGATGCATTTTGAGCCCATTTGCATGGCGCTTCCCAGGAGAATTGCTATCATACAAATAAGCCAAGGATGCTCTCTTGACAGATGTCAACTTGGAATATTCCAGCTTTTTCTATTCCTCTGATGAGGTAGAATCTCAGAAATTCAATGCCATGAACAATATTTCATGTATTTTCAAAACACCAGTAGTTTATAAACTAGTTGGGGGAAGATCTGCACTGGGAGTCTCCGTAGAGAGCCAGTCCATGTTCTGTCCTAGAACAGGATGTGAGGATGCTGAACCTCTTATGAAGGATGGAATGAGCTTAGGTTTCCTGTGCACTTGCCTCAAATAAATAAAACTGGTAGATAAATGGGTTGATGTCTAGATGCTAGCTTCTCTGAGCAGAGCCAGAAGTCACCATTAGTGATGAAGGGAAAGTCTGTAGTAAGGCAATGTGATTGCAAAGGGCCTGCCTGTCCTTGGAGCCAGAAGAAGTGTGCCCCCCCACCCAGAGAATGGGGACAGCAGGACTGAGTGGCCAGGGTTGCTGCAGAGCTGTGTTCTAGACTCGCCTTAGACCTTAGCATAAAGCCTTAAAGGGATTTAAGCGATACTGAGATCTCCAGAATATATTTGGAATTAGGGTCTGTGAAGCTGTAAATAAGAGCTGTACTAGACTGGGGTGTATCCCAAGGCCATCTTTACAGAGGATATACAAACTTGTAGAGAGGACGACACACAAGTAAAAGTCACGTGGGGACAGAGGTAAAGACTGGAGTGAGGGGTGAGGGTTACCAGGAAGAGTAAACAAACGTTAGACGCTAAGAAGGTGCCAGTGTGGACTTCTCCTTGGAGTCTAAAGAGAGTGTGGTCCTTACCTCTCCTTCGTTTTGAATTCTGGTCTCTTGAATTGTGGACCAACAAAGTGGTGATTTAAAAAACCCCACTTAACATAGTCTATGCTTCCCACAATTTGAAAGCAGCATTTTTATGTATGATTATCATTTGTGTGTGTATACTGTGAGTGTGAAGGTGTGCGTGGACACATATATGTATAAATATAACCTGCTCAGTCTTAACCTCAACTTCCCTTTGTATTGAATAAGCGCAAACTATTTCCAGATTTAATATCAATCCTTTTAGGCAAGAATCCAAAAAGTGAGATTTATAAATAGTATGGTAGTTCTGTTATTTGTATTATAAGAAAACTCTGTCCTGTTTTTCAGTGGGTATTCTTCTTCAGGGGTGCCACATTCTTGGCACAGCTGCCAACACTTATTTTCTGATTTGTGATAATGGCATCTGTCTTAGTTTCTCTTCTGTTTTTGTGATAGGATACTCGACAAAAAAAAAGTAGCTCTAATAGAGAGAAAGGGCTCATTGGGCTTACAAATCCAGGTCTTGCTCCATCACTGTGGGGAAGTCGAGGTAGGAAATTGAAGCAGATAGCTATATCCACATTCAAGGGCAAAGAGAAATGAGTGTGTGCATACTTGCTACCGCACAGCCCACTCTCTACACTTACATGGTCCTGAGTCTAGTGCATGAAATGATGCTACCACATGCAAGGTGGCCTTCCCAGTTCAATTAGCCCAGCTGAGAGCAATATCTTGTAGCCATGCCCAGAGACCAACCAAAGGAAGGTCGTTCCTCATTATTTGGTGATTCTAGGCTGTGTCAAGTTGACAGCCAAAGCCAAACACCACTGCATTATAGCAGAAGCTGCATACTGGGTTTAATTTTCATTTTTCTGAAGACTAGTGATGTTGAAGACCTTTGTGTTATCTGTTTGTTCGTTATCAAAGTAGTCAAAACATTGCTCATTTGCACTGGGCTATTTAGGCTTGGCTGCTACTGAGTTACAAGAATTCCTTCCATATTTTAAATCCTAATGTTTTAGAAGATGTAGTGTTTGTAAATATTTTTCTTCGTTCCATAGGTTGAGAACATCTGTTGTTTGAAGTCTTTGAGTTTGTAGTAACTTCAGTCGAAAGAAATACAGTGGGAAATAATCACTATTACGCATAAAGATTTTCTGTTATATAGAAAAATGTATGAAGAAAGTAGATAATAATGTTAATAGTATTTATCCTTGGTTGTTTGTTTGGTTTTGGTTTTTCAAGACAGGGTTTCTCTGTAGCTTTGGAGCCTGTCCTGAAACTCATTCTGTAGACCAGGCTGGCCTCAAACTCAGAGATCTGCCTGCTCTGCCTCCCGAGTGCTGGGATTAAAGGCATGTGCCACCACCACCCGGCTTAGTATTTATCCTTGGATATGGGATAGAGGTAACTCTTCCTTTTCTCCCTGCAGTCTTTTACATCTGCCAAGTTGCCTAATTAAGAATGGATTCTTTAAAACTCGATAAAGGCACCCAAAGTTATTCGGAAGTGAGTCATTTAGTAAGGATTCATGGACAACCTTCCATATTTGTGGTGCTGTTGGAATGGCTAGAAATAAGAGACTCGCTGCCCTTGAGCGGTTTGCTGTCCACTTGGGGGAACAGAAAACATGCAGCTGTGTAGATAAATAAACAGAATAATCACTGGGATGTGTGGGAACTAAGGAGCAGGTGAATGGGGCAGTGTGAGAGGGAGGACGAAGGGCGGTCAAGGAGACGCTCAGTGAGACTGTGATATCTCCTCAAGCTCTCAGTGTGGGGAGGGAGGCAAAGGTGTGAGGTTGTGGGGAAACAGAAGAAAGAGCAAGCAAGGTCCTGAGATGGGAAGGAGCTGGGAATGTCCACATCGGAGGGAAAGAGATCAGTAGGTTGGCAAGGCGTGACTGACACGCAGAGAAGAGAAGACAGAGCAGGCTAGCTTTGCAGAGCGCCAAGGAGTAGAAAGCAGTGAGGAACTCTGAAGGGTCTCGATGAAGGGGGTGCCATGCCAAGATGTTTGCATAGCAATGTCTATCGCTCCGGCTACCGTATTTGTGTTTCTCGGTGGAGGGCACTCTTGACTGAGGCTTTCCCTGAGGTCCTGATGTATAGCAGGGGACACAGTTTCTTCTCCAGTGATGGAAACATGCTTGTCAGAGCCAGTAATGGCCTGGAGCCAGGGTCTTGAGGGAGCTGTGGTTTTGGATCCTGAGAACCCAACTTTTTCCCTCCTAAGGGACTATAACTATCAGTTCCTAGGCCACTGTGTTCTCAGTCTCTGACGTCCTTGAGATATCTTATGTTCTCCTTGTGCAATATTGTTGGATTTGGTCTCCCATTGACTTTGTCTTATTGTATCATCGTCTTCTTTTGCTGACACCTCATTTCTCCTTTTATAGACCTGTATATAAGATGCTGTACTTCCTAATAAAGTTGCTAGGCATAAGGCATAGCTTGGGCAAGACTTCCCAGTCCCAAACTTTACGTTCTCTTTCTCCTATTCCCTCTTTTGATCTCTGGGTCTGCTCTCTCAGGAGCTTGTCACTGAAGAATTATTTGCTTGTCCTGACCAATTCTCTTTGCAGACACTCAAAAAATAAGGTAGAAAAGTTTACACAGGATGCAGGAAAAGGGATGTAGTCATGAAACCCAGGGAACCAACCAAAATCCTAGGGGGACCGGAAAGTAAGATAAAAAGACAAAGTGATTGTGCTGGCCACTCCAGGGGGCTCTCCTATGGATTTCAGGGCACCCAGGTTCCAGAGCATACACCAAAACTCTGTGCTAAGACTTGAGAAGCAATATTTAAGTTTGTCCTTAAGAATGACCAAAGGCATCGATTCTGATGATTAAAGGTATTCACACCATCTTCTGCTAGTTAAGAAAAAAACCTGGAGTAAATTATTTTTAATTTATTAGAAAAATTGTTTTAGATAATTCTATCCCGTTGCTCCAATTGTTTTCTCATCCACATTTATAGACTCTCGCATTTATTGGTCTAATTTTGAAGCATTTGCCATTTTTCAGACCACCTGCTTTCGGGAGGCATTTAGGAAGACACAGTGAATGAGCTTCCCTCTGGGTTTCTTTTTCTCAACAGAAATCTTCAGGCAGAACTTAGTTTTGATTTCTAGAAGTCTCTAGAAGTAATCTAATATACTTATTAATAATCAGACCAGCAAATCTACCACCCCAGGATACGTGTGGTATTACATTTTTAAAAATACATAAATGAGGTGTCAAGTAATATGTAAGTGGTGTAAGAAGGTACGCAAATGTAAAAGTACCCTGACAACCCCTACTCTTTACGCATGTATGCATACCCACATAAATAAATGCTTAACACAGCAGCTTCTTGATGCTGTGGAAAAGCTTCAGGATTCCGAATTGGTCCAGTTCTCACTCTGCCACCTACTCCTCTGAAATGGCCTTGAATGGGTATTTGCACATTTATAAGCCCATGCTTGTCTTTTGATCTTGCTGGCTTACTGAAAGGTGAGTTATACCATGAATTTAAAATGTGTTGTTGTGATCCCTAGGATGGAACCCAAAGCCTGAGACATACTCACCAAGGTCCGGTCACTGTGCTACATCTCAGTCCCTTAAGAGGGACTCTTAGCTGTGATGTCTTTCTTTGTTGAACTATGGGCTCTTGGTAGTTCTCCACAGCATGCCCTAAATCTATGCGCCGGCTATGTGACTTTTCTGGTGAGACACGAACAAGTCTTTATTTACCCCAGTTGGGTACTGACGACAGACCAAAGGAACTATTTATACCTAAGTCTAGCTTGGCGACTCTATTGTGGTTACCTACAGAGGTGCGGGTGACTTAAAGGCAGAGAAAATGTGGATCCTCGCAGCATGGTCTCTAACTCACAAAAGCTGCATCTCTGGAGCGCTCTGCCTGACTTGCCTGCAGCAGGCAGCTTGACTATTTGGCTGGTGGGAGTGTGCTCATAGCAATTGTCACTGTTTATGCAACCTTGGAGAGGGGCTTTGTGAAGTTTAGGGGACTTCCTGAAACTTGTGAGCTGTTTTCGTCCTGACCCTTGTAAGCTTCATTTACTTTCTGGATATTAATGAACCCCTTCCAGAATGGAACATTCCAGTGGGAGGAAATCGCTACACAACACCATAGCCTCGTCAGTTACTGGAGCCCCATGACCCTTCTGTTCAGAGTTGCTTTCTTGTAGGCCTGAAACTTCTGTGGATGTCTTACTGTGCACTGAGTTCTTTGTTATGCCCAAATCTGCAATCCCTGCAAGCCCAGAAGGAAACCAAGAGTCCCGTATATAAAAGCAAAGAGCCTTTATTTTAATCAGGTTTGCAAATTCGGTCTCCCCGCATGTCCAACGTATTGGAATAACCAGAGAGCCCCCGAGCTCAATTAGAATAGGGTTTTATAGTAGTAAAAGTTGGGGTGAGGGGTTTCTGAGGTTTTAAGACCCCTTATTGGCTGATATTTGTCTATGGTGTCCTGGTGACTGTGCACTGGCAGGTGTTTCTATCTACAGGGCTTGGAATGCCAGGAATTTCCTTTGAATGGTCTATTTTTGGGTGGGGGTCGGGTGATCTCAGCTTGTGGTTTCTCCTGAAGCCTGGCTTCCTCTCAGGTTAACAATTGAGACTCTAGCCTCTATTGAGTCCCAGGTGATAATGGTTGGAGGAAGTAAAGACTTAGATTATCATGGCTGGCCCTCACATTCTTCATCAAGTGTTCCTTATTATTTGAGTTCCAGGGGCTCCATTGACCAAGGCACTGCTTTGTATTGTTTGAAATGATCACAAGTAACTTATGGTCCATTTTGCATCCTTATTGTTCTGCGTGATGGACTGCTGAGGTGTTGTTTATTTGTGGGACTCAAGTAGAAGCAGTCTAGCAACCCAGAAAGAAACATTTGCCTTGGACAGAAGTGCTTGGTGGCAGTTACTGGGAGAATGAAATTGGAACAAAGTTGGAAGCCACCACTAATTTTTTTGCTATTCAGCCTGAAGTTACCCAAATTATCTGAGTGGGTGAGTTTTTAATGTTGCCATATTATATATGTAATTTGAACTATCTGCTTTTAATCTTTGCACAAGTTTTATAATCTTAATAAAAATTTAATTAAAAATAAATGAACTGAATATGCCAACAGAATATTTTCAACACAGATCATCAGGCGATCCAAATTTAGCTGGAATTGCAAACCAAACTATCATGGTCTTCTGCTTGGAGAGCATTGCATTTCAAGAGGATCTAAAACTGTGACAGATGCTCTTGACTCTCAGGCAGACAAGCCCAGACCTCCTTCTGGTTCAGTTTGGGTGAAGTGCTCTTTTCTCTGGTCGTCACCCTCTGGGGTTGACTGCTCATGGGACTTTCTGTCCTACACAGCTCCATGAGACAGTAGACGCAGATTCTTGCTTTTCTCGGATGCCCATGAACTACTCAAATCATATGATCTTATTTGACAGAGTTCATATTAGTGGAAATGATGGCTCATGCTTTTTGGAGGAGTTAAAATACTGTGGTTTCAAGAAAATGTGTAATGAAATGTCAGGGGATACTAGGAGGCAAAATTTGAGCACTGTGACTAGGAGTATTTCTAAAATTATGTTCAGACAGCCTAGATTTCCCAGGGGACAGTTATGATTTCCAATAGGTCATGTCTATGTCCACAGAATGTCCAAAGATTGTCCAAAGGCCTATATGTCATATTTTTTAAAATTTGGTTTAAAATTACTCTATTATGAATGGGGGATGTAGTTCCGTTGGCAGAGAGCTTTCCCAGTGTGCACAAAGGCTTGAGTTCAGTCCCTGCTCTGTGTAAACCAGGCACGATGGTGTACACCTATGAATCTAACTGGAGATCATATGTTCATTTTTGGCTATGTGTATGCCATGAACTTTCTGGAATTTACTTATTTCGACAGTAGACTGTACAACCAGACCACATCAAGGTAAACAACTGCCTTCCCAGAACAATAAACTATTAAGCAGAGTTTATTTAAGGATCATTTACTTTCCAAAGCTGCCTTCAAAACCCTTTCTCTGCTCTGTTTGCCAGTTCTGAACTACCAAATGACACATCGTGCCCCGTTCTAAACAGCCTTCCGCATTGAGAGACTCACGATTTAATCCAGATCTTTGTCTTTCTTTTGTACTCTCTTTTGAGATGCTCCCCAGACTCCCGTATGGTCATTTTCCTACTGCAGCGAGCAGTCGACATGGCTTTGCTTCATTCATGTCTTGGCAGAATAGCATCAAAAGAGATTATATTCTGCAGGGTGTTCTGGCCTCAAACTCTTGATCTTGTTAAACTTTCCTTGCTCCTGTTCTACATTGGTCAAGATGCCAACCTTTCTCATTTTTTATTCTGACTCTGCACCCGCAACAGGTACAAACACAGTCTTTTCACAGAGCACTTACATAGAGGGTTGTGCGCTCACACAATTTAATATCCCCACCAGTATAAGACAGATGGGATGCCCACCTCTTCCTCAGAACTAGGGCACGTATAAAGCATAATCAGAGCATCACACCGTTGATATTCATGCTACGCCTTTACTGCAAGTGGCCCTTTAAATGTTTGTTTTTCTTTTAAATGAGTGAAGACATCAAGGACCTGAGCCAGTTGGCTCCCTAGCCTAGTCTGTTGTGTGTAAGGGACCGTCAGGAGAGCATCCAAGGAGGCTACTTAGAACTGATCACTGATGATTAGAAATCAAACAGCACCTCCCCAAACAAAACACCAAACAACAAAATGTGACCCTTTCCCATAGGTATTTTGAGATTATTTCTTCTTTATGATCATTGTGAAGACTTCCAGGTTTTCAGTTTGCTCGGACCCTCATCCCACATGTAAACTTAGAAAAATCAGCCTCCAGACTGTCATGGACTGAACTCATTGCTCTCTGTGGTTCTTCTCTGAACTTGCCTGAGGTGGGGAAGACCTCAATACAATAGGTCTTCTGCTAAATAGCAGGATGTGTGTTCTGACTGTTAGAGCGCAGCTACACGGAAATGCCGGAGGAGGGCTTGCAATGCTGGTCTTTTCTATCCTTGTGAGGTCACTGTAGTGAGAAGGGGGGACACTGAAATCTGTTGAGCTTAATAGTACGGTGGTATTACTTTTCTAACTAGGTGAAAGATGGTACAGCCAGCTTGGTCTTTAAATAATATTTCTGCTTCATCACCACATAAATAATTAGATGCTGTCTGTGACCTTAAGTAGCTCATTTTGTGAGGAAGTCAATGTGAATGTATCCCTTGGCAACAGAGCAATGTGATTATCCATAGAGAGAGCCCCTGAAGCCCAGAACACCAAGGGTGGGGCTGATGTGAGACTAGGAATTTGGGGAATCTGTTGCTTCACGTCATTGAGTCCAGGTTGGAGAAGTGAAACGAAGCAGGTGACATTTAAGAGTGTGGCCTTGTCATGATGTCTGTAACACGGAATTGGTGCTTTTACCATCTGCAGATGGTTGTAGTTTATTCTCCAGTTGTGCCAGTGTGTGATGAAGTTAGTAGTGAAGAGAATGGAGTAATGGCAAATTCAGGGCTACAGAGGCAAAACCATTTCATTGGATTTTAGAAGATGGCTGATAAATTTGTTAGCTTTCACAATGAATTAATTCCCAGGTTTTGTCATTGCCAAATGTTCAAATAATTCTAACTCGTCTCCTGCTAAAGATTTAATATTTTTATCTCTACCAATCTTGTGATTCCCCGGCTCAATTTAATGATTAATATGGCATAAAAGTAACAAGTTCTTGATTATTAAAATTCAATTGGCTGCCACTCACAAATGCAATCTATTTCAAAGCTGTTATAAAATAAATACTTCAAGCCAACTTCGAACTGTCTTTTTATAAAACCTTAATCACAAGTTTACTAGATAATTTTAGTTCAAAACAGTAGAACACAAACAAACCTAGATACTGTTTTTTATTCTAAATCAAAGAACTTTTCAATGAGAAATCACACCATATGACAATCACAGTTAATGGCGCTTTTTTCCCACAGAGGTATCACACTTGTGAAAACAGTAACTGCTTTTGAGCCACAAAGATGGCCCAGCCAGGCAGAGCTCAGCAAGCTATCAACATCTACCCATCATCCAACAGCAGGGCTCACCATTACTTTATGTTTTTGTCTAGGGACATAAATGTGAGAAGTGAAGTGTGAGACACTTGACTGAGTCTTAGCTTCCGAAAACTGTCCCCCGAGAAGTGATTGTGGAAAGGGCACACACAGGTAACATCCAGTGGTATCAACATCCATAGTCACGCATTGAAACGCTCACTTAGAAGTCTTTTATTTCCTTGCATATTAAGGACACTAGGAATCAATAATATCACTGCTCATACATGGCCAAATTTATTTTGGTGTAGCTACAATTCTGTGTTTGTCCCAAAATTATGTATGTAAGTATCAGGGAAGTGATGCGAATATTTAGATATTTCCACGTGGAAATCCTAATATCTTATGCTGTGAGGAAACTAAAGCTGTTTTGTTATTGCAGTTTGGGCTAGCTCGGAATACATAGCTTGATCTTAGAATCAGGGGAATCCTACCAAATTTCCCCCGAAAATAAATTCTCCCAAAGGTAGAGGTCACATACCACACACAAGAAGAAGGAAAATAAAGCAAAACCACGTTCACTGTGAGTCGAGCATTCATCTGCATCCTTGAGCATCCGTTATCCGCTGTTGACCGTTATGCCATTTTGGAATCATTTCACTGAGAACTTTTTGATTGAAAGGAAGAGAGGCTAGCAGCTGAGCATGCTGGAGCAGGCCTGCTATTCCGGCAATGGCAGGTGGAGGCAGAAGGATCCAAAGTGTAAGGCTGATTTCCTAAAGAAACAAACACAGGCAATGGAGGTGCACCTGAGACCCGTCTCCCCCTCAGAAAGAGCTTGGGATTAGGTTATGTTATTGTATGCTTCTTCACTGTCTCATGAGCTAGAAATGGCCTTACATCTTGACCGTTGTCAGGACCACCCTAGAATAGCTGTGTTTTCTCAGCACACCGTGTTTTCACGTGGTCTCTTCTTTTTCTCGGCATTTGACTTGCTTTCTGTTTTTAAGATGCCTCATAAAAAGATATGTATTTCCAGCCAGGTCCTCTGGGTCTTGTGTCCAAAGTGAGTGGTGGTTTCAATAATAGGGATTTACCATCCACTTGGCGTGGGAGAGTGGGGACAGGGAGCTACCAACAACAACAACAGCCTGTGTTTGGGGACCAACAACTCAAAAGGGGTTGTGTAGGTTTTTTGTTAGGACATCTTTGGCCCTTGATGGGAACATTGTTGGCCCAGACAGAAAAGTTTCATTTAAACTGTCTGTGTCTATGTATATACAGACTTGTGTGGATTATGTACAGTTTTAGGTAGATAAATAATTATAATTCCTAGTGACTTTTTTATGGCATCCTTACCATTATTTTACCTTTTCCCATGTTATATTTATCTCCATCTTCCAGATAACTAAAGCCATTCCCCATTTCCCTCACTTTCCCCTTCATATCATTGAATCCTGCTATGCCCATTTCTGCTGCCTCCCAGCCCTCTAGTGGCCTCTTTCTACTGTCCTGACATCAGGTCATGTATTCACACGTGAAGAGTTGCAGCTAGAAATCTCACATTAAAGAGAACATTTTTTTTTTTATTTCTAGGTCTAAGTTACCTTGCTCAATATGATCTTTTCTAGTTCCAAACATTTATCTGCTCTCCTAGTTAGGATTTCTATTGCTGTGATGAAACATCGTGGCCAAGGCAACTTTACAGAAAGAAAACTTTTAATTGGGGTGCTTGTTTCTAGCTTCAGGAGGTTCGTGCATTGTGGGAGCATGGTGGCAGGCAGCTGGAGCTAAAAGCTCATATCAGTTCTACAATGTGCAGGCAGAGATAGTAAGGCTGGGCCTGGCATGGGCTTTTCAAACTCCCAGCCCTAGTAACACACTTCCTCCAACAAGGCTACACCTATCCCAGGAAGGTCACACCTCCTAATCCTATCCAAACAGTTCCACTAACTGTAGACTAAGCATTCAGACATCTGAGCCTATGGGGGCCATTCTCATTCAAACCATGCCTGAAACGTTTGATTTCAGTTTTCTTTACAGCTGAATAGTACTCTATGGTATGTATGTTCATCTTCTCATTATCTGTTTGTCAGCTGAAAGGTTTTTAGGCTGTTTCCACTTCCCAGCAACTGCAAACTGAGAAACAATGAATAAGGCTGGGCAAATGTCTCTGGTGTAGGATTGAGACCTTTGGGCAAATGCCAAAGGCTGGAACAGCTGGGTATACAGCAGACAGATCTATTTATTTATTTATTTATTTATTTATTTTGCTTTTGGAGACATCCAGGGTGGCTGGACCAGTTTGAGCCCCAACATCCAGCATCTGTTGTCTGTTGTTTTATTGATGTGCTCTGACTGTTCTGTTTTGACTGATTTCATCTATTAAGATGAATCTCAACATTGTTCCTATCTGAAAGCTTTTTTCTCTGAAGACTAGCATCCACAGAACCAGAAGGTGTTGGGCAAGCTTGCAAGGGAGGGATGCTACCAGCCATGGTGTCTGTGAAGTCCAAGGATGGGTGTGACCCGGGAGCCCTGAGGGTACAGTAGTGCACACATCTTAGCTTTGGGTGTACAGTGCCAAGCTGACCTTTGAGTCTTGGCATTAACTCATTCTTAGCAACAACCAGTTAATAAATTAGTGCATTTACTAAATATTATGAGTTGAATACCAAATGCTTTCCCCATGCCTATGTATGGTGGCGTGGTTGATGAACACTGTTAGAGCAGCAATTAGAAGGACTATGCCTTAATCTATCGACGGATTCACTGATTGGGAAGTACGGAAGAGTAGAATGTGAAGCTCAGGTGGAAGTGATGAGGCAGTCGGTGTGTCTGTCCTGGTCCCTTCCTGTATTTCTTTTTTCTGCTTTTAACATGTGAATGACTTCTGCCTCAAGCTCCCATGTTAATCCTGCCTCCCCACAGGTAAAGAATGAACAAGATGAGGGTTATGGATTGAAAGTATGAACCAGACTGGATCTATTCTGTCTTCAGTTCTTTACACCTGAGAGATTGTCCCAGCAATTGAAGAGTCTAAGTAAGTGTGTAGTATCAATTCTAATTGATCTTAATAATAAAAACCCAGAGTCAGCTCTCAGGGTTGAAAGCTGAAAGATCAGAGAAGCAGAGTAGCCAGCCGCTAGTTCTTACCTCTACCTCAGACCTGTCTCTACAAATCCTCAGACTGAACGCACAGTCTCCTGTCTCCTCCCACCTTACATTCCTCTCTCTGCCCAGCCATACCTATTCCTCTCTCTACTTCCTTAGTGCTGGGATTAAAGGAGTGTTTCTCCCAAGTAGTGGAATGAATGGTGGAAGCCATCAATGTCCAGCTCTGTTTCTCTTTGAGACTGGATCAATCGTGTGTAACCCAGGGTGACCTTGAACTAACAAAGATCCATCTGTCTCTGCCTCCCTCCCGATTGCTGGGATTAAAGGTGTGTGCCCAACATCGCCTGGTCTCTATGACTAACTAGTAGCTTACCTCTGCACTCTGATGCTCAGGCAAGTTTCACTTGTTTGATCACAAACAAAATATCACCATGACGTGGACTGGAGAGGTGACTTGATGGTTAAAATATGTACTGCTCTTGCAGAGGATCTGAGTTTGGGTCTCAACACCTTTGTCAGCAGCCCCCAAACTCCTATAACTCCAGATCCAAACCAATCTGGCATCTCCGGCCTCAGCACACTCTTGTGCACACACCTACAAATAGGAACATGTATGCATAAAACTACCAAAAAAAGAAAAATAAAAAATAAAAAAGTGTCTAACTCACTAACCTTTTCCCTTATGGATTATCTGTCTAGCCTCTGCCTTACTGTGCTCTTGGGAGCAGTTGGGTAACTGCTTTGATAGCCAAGTTGAAAACACACATGAATATAGTAGCAATTCTACTCCTAAACATATTTCTGAGAGGAATTATTGGAATCACATAGGATTTTATTATGGAAACTCGTTCAGATAGTAAAATAATAATAAGAATGTATGTGTGCGTTTGTAGGTAGTGTTTTTTTTTTGACAGCAATAAATTGTGAACAGCTCACATATCCATGAAGAAAGGAATAGATATCTCAAACATTGTGAAATCAAACAGCAGTAAAAACAAATAAGCAAGCAAGCAAATAAATAAATAAATAAATTTATTATAAGTAAATAAATCATCAGCTCCTCCCTGGGTTGTTAGTCTCCTGGTTGGCCCAGTAGATGTGGGGCTTGATAGCTTCTACAGTTACACATACCCATTCATTTAAATCTCTCTCTCTTTCTGTCTCACTTTCTCTATTATTTATATGTGTATGTTTATATGTATGCATATGTATATGTAAATGCATGATTCTTTCCTCCCTCTACATTCCTTTTCTATTAGTTCTGTTTTGCTAGAAAACCCTGACTAAGAGTAAGTTCCCCTTAAGGAAGCTGCTTTCTCCCATTCAGTTTAATTGCTGTATCTTCTTCTATCTCCGGTCTCCCTTGGCTCCTGCTGTGGCCAGGGCTAGGCACAGTGTCCTCACTGGTTCTCAGTGCATTGGTAAGCACACTTCCTAAGCCCATGTTTGTTTAATTTGCATTTTAAGCTTTGGTTTTATCAATGTTATTGAGGGTTGTTTCTTCCTTTCCAGCAGTCACAAAAGTGGCCTATTCTCTTTAGAGCAAGAGATGCCGTTCTCTGCCATTATTAACCTGTTCGTTTCATGTAGGGAGATTGCAGTTTGGGTTTTGAATCGGAAATCGATTGTTAGAGGCTCGCAGAATCATCAAATCTAAAGCTAATCTGAGATCAGTTACAGAAACTTGAGTAACTTATCAGTTTTAAGGCATCTACTCATAATGGGCCCGGTCTTAGTCAGGGTCACCATTGCTGTGAGGAAACACCAGGTCAGAAAGCAAGGTGGTGAGGAAAGGGTTTATTCAGCTTACACTCCACATCACTGTTCACCATTAAAAGAAGTCAGGACAGGAACTCAAACAGGGCAGGAACCTGGAGGCAGGAGCTGATGCAGAGGCCATGGAGGGTGCTGCTTATTGGCTTGCTCCCTGTGGACTTCTCAGTCTGCTCTCTTATAGAATCCAGGACCACCAGCCCGGGGATGACACCACTCACCATGGTCTGGGCCCTCCTTCATTAAGAAAATGCTCTCCAAGCTTGCCTACAGCCCAATCTTATGGAGGCATTTTCTCCATTGAGGTCTCCTCCTCTCAGATAACTTTAGCTTCTGTCAAGTTGACAAAAGACCAGCCAGCACAGGTTCCAACAGTTTTAGAGAATTTTACTAGAGACTTTTAGCACATGTAACTTTATTTATTTATCTTAAAATAGGGTTTCTCTGTGTAGTGCTGGCTACCCTTGAACTCACTCTGTAGACCAGGCTGGCCCTGAGTTCAGAGATCTGCCTTCCTCCACCTCCTGAGTGCTGGGATTAAAGGTGTGTCACCACCATATGTGACTTTTAAGTATCTTCCAGTTTGAAAGTATAGTTCAGAGTCATAATAAATTAAGAAAGCTACTGCTTATTAGCACACATAAATGTGAATGTTCACATCATAACTTTTTAAACTTGACTATTGTGTGTTTATGCATGCCAACGCCACATGCGCTGAGGAGAGAGGTCGATGGCGGCTTCCTTCATCACTATTTCTCTTTAATTTGGAGACAGGGTCTCCCTTACTGGACCTGGAGCTCACTGACTAGGCTAAACAGACTGGTCCGGGAGCCACAGGGAGCACGTTTGTCTGTGCCTCCTAGGTGCTGGGATTCCATAAGCAGGCCACTCCATCCTTCCCCTTATGTGAATGCTGGGATCTGAACTCAGGTTCTCACACTTGCTCGGTTAAGTACTCAACCAGAGAAGCCATTTTCCTTGCCCCTCCCCCTTCAGAACCCTATCCTATAAGGATGGAAAACAGGTTCAGTTCCAGCCAATGAAATGAGTGTGTATAATAGCTGGTGGAGATTTCTGAATTATCTGTCACCAACTCCAGCAGGTTTCCCTGGGGGATGGGTGTGATATTTTGATCAGAGAAAGAAACCAAACTCTGATATTGAAGTGACAGGAAGGAGACTGAATTTTTCTCTCTGACTGCACTGCTAAGGCCTGAACAGTCTGACGCCTTTCTCTTTTTCAAGACATATTTTTATGTGTGGTGTGTGTGTGTGTGTGTGTGTGTGTGTGTGTGTCTGTATATATGTATGCTATGAGTGTGCAGTTACCAGAAAAGGCCTTCAGATTGTGTGGCGCTGGAGTTATAGGCAGTTGTGAGCCACCAACGTGGGTGCTGGGAACTGAGCCCATGTCCTCTGGAAGAACAAGACGAGCTCTTAGCAGCTGAGCCCTCTCTCCACCTTCAGTTTTTTTTCTTTTTTATTATTTGACAACAATAAGTATTTTTCCAGTTGAGTCCTCTTAGTTTAAGCTTTTTGTGATGTGCAGCCCAGAGAAATTCGAGCTGGTACAAATGGAGATTTGGAATGAAGATTAAAATAATGAACAGAAATCTACAGTAAGCATTTCAGGAGCCTTGATGTACACATTTTATAAAGGGTGTGATCATTCACAGGTGTACCTGTGTACCTGCAGACCTGTGGAGCTCTGTAACAACCCTGGCAAGGAAAACAGGATTCATTGCCTTCATGAGGAACAGGGGGCATCAAATCAGGACTCATGCAAGAGGTCAGAGCCTTGGCCTCTCAGAAGTAACTTTGTTGTTTGATTGTTTTGAGACAGGTTCTTCCTATGGAACCCAGTTCATCTTGCAACTGGGACTCCTTCTGCCTCTGTTTCCCAAGTGCTGGGCCCACAGGCCTGGCTTTAGACACATATTTGACTATCGCTTTTGATGCTCAATAAATGAAAGGTGTATGTACAATATCTGTTTAGAACCTTGCATACACTTTATTAAATAAGCGTGAGTTCATAATAATAATGGCAGCAACATGTAGGTCCTGGCTTCAGGACCCACAGAGTCCTATGAATTGAAATGGTGTGCATTTAATTGGTGTAGCATTTACAGCTGCTCAGTGCGGAAGAAATGATCCTGCTCACTGTTCTAAAGGAGCAATGAGCGAATGATCAAAGGATTGGTTTGAGAAGTGCCAAGAGGGGCTGGAGAGGTGGCTTTCCAGCTAAGAGGGCTTCCTGCTCTAGCAGGTGACTCAAAAGCACCTGGAACTGGAACTTTAGTGTGTCCGATACTGTCTTCTGTCCTCGGTGGGCACCTGCACTCACGTGCATATATACATACATATAATTCAAAATAAAATCTTTAAAGACTTCTGAGGATAGTTTCCTTCAATGAATGCATATTAGAGGAGTGTTGATTTCATTACTTCAATCTCCTTCCCAAACCTCTTCAGCAATGCCTGTTGGCACGGCAAGCGAAAGTCACTGTAGCTGATGGGGTGGCTCGGCTGGTGGCAACTCTATGCTCAGTGACAGAAGCACTTGCCTGTGATTTCCTTGCAGCAATATCTCCATTACAATAGATATCCTTTATTGCATAACCTGCTATCTTATAAAGACTCCCACCGATCTTGCATGGCAAGGGCCGTCACTCTTAGCAGATATGAAAGCTTGCAGAACGCGGCACAGACACACCTCCTGCTCTACCCAGGGTAATAAGATGGGAAACTGGCTCAGTGAACTTGACCCGAATGCTGTAGCCGTTCATGGCTCATCACCGTTCTGCTCATAGAGTAGATCATGTGTAGACTCATGCACACCCCAAAGACATCAGTCAGACTCAGCTTCACCCACAGAACCAGAAGTGTTAGCTCCTTGGTATCTAGATCTGTGGCTTCTTCCTGACTTTGCCCACTTGCCATAGCTATACCTCTACTACTAAAGCAGGAAATACATCAAGTACTTGGCCAAACCTCAGTAGCCGTCTAGAACATTAATTTTTCTATGCATGTATGTGCACGTGGGGGTGGGGTGGGAAGTGGATAGGTGGGTGCATGCGTGTATGTGTGTGTGGGTTCACATGTGTGCGCATGTGTGTGAAGGGCAGCGGTCAACCTTAGATAGCTCCTCAGTTGTCATCCTTGTTTTTGTTTGCTTATTTCTTTGAGAGAGGGGATATTTTTCCCCCCTGAATGGTCTGAGACTTAGTAGGTCAGACTGATTAGTCAATAAACCCCAGGGAATGCTGGGATTACCACCAAGCCCAGCATTGTTTAAATGGGCCATGGGGCTCAAACTCAGACCCCCATGCTTGTATGGCAAGCACTTTACTGCCCAACCCCCATCCCTGAGCTCTCTTCGGTGCCAGTGATGCTCCACGTCAGTGTGAGGCTTTGCAGTGGCTTTCTGTAAAGTGAGTGGTATGGAAGAATTGATGAGATATTTAACACAAAATAGATATAGGCTATAGCCTGAAATGATGGTACACAGCTGCAATCCTAGCACTTGGGATGCAGAAGCAGGAGGGTCACTGTCAGTTTGAAGTCACCCTGGTCTGTGTAAGAAGTTCCAGGACATGTAAAGCTATATGGTGAGATTCTGTCTCAAAAAGAAAAAAATCCCAAAAGGGTGTGGCTGAGGAATATAGAGCCTTTCTTGTGTAGTCAAAATTCTAGAATGACTTCAAGTTAACCAGTTTAGCTGGAAATGTCTTTCTCTAACAACCAACAAAAGTAACAAAATCTCACAGATATTAGGATGCCAGAAGGAGATGTAGTCCAGATGCCATGTGGACTGGCCCTGTTCAAGAGACTTGGAAAGATGTCTGTGTGCTTCTATCCTTGTGCATAGCTGGTAAGCATCGTCAAGCCCTTTTGTTCTCCACCAGCTGCTCTGATAGGGAAATACTGCGAGAAAATGTCACAGACACAAACCTATCTGATATCTGGTATCTGGTATCTGGTATCACTAACCCATAATCACAGTACTCCGGCTTAGACACTCCTACTGATGGAAATGATCCCCAAAGATGTCAGAGTTCCCATTTACAGTATTTAAGACTAGGCACACTTATGTATAAGTTAGAAGTGGTTCTCAACCTGTGGTTCCTGACCCTTTGGGGGTAGCATATCAGATATCCTGCATATCTGATATTTACATTACAATTCATAACAGTTGCATTTTACAGTTATGAGGTAGCAATGAAGTAATTTTATGGTTGGAGGTCACCACAACATGAGGGGCTGTATTAAAGGATCACAACATTAGGAAGACTGGGAACCACTGAGTTCAGGGACTGGGAGTTAGATAATTAAAATGATTCACTTAAGACTGTCCTGAAGGAAAGATCTACGATGTAATCTCAGGCTGTTCACTTTGAAGAACTGAACAATTATCCAATCAGCAGTCTGATCTCAGAAAGCAGGTTTCCGATGTCTCCATACCAACTACTGTCTCCTGATCAGAAAATGCCAGAGATTTCTGATGCTTTTCATAACTTTCCCATATTACAGAGCCCTTAGGGAGCTCGGCTAGGTATGGGCTTGGGTGCCTCATTATGACCCCCCCCCCAAAGCTGGCAGCCATCTTTAGAAAATCTCAGCTGATGTTCATGGTGAGGTGGGTGCGACCAAGGAGTAGGGAGTTGTGGCTCTAGTTAGAACCCATGAGACATCAGCTAAGGGACACACATGGATATTACTTGATTATTTGGATCCTAGGGAAATGACATAGTATATCCACCGTGAAGAGATGGTTTGCCTTTTCCGAAACAATGAGCAAAGGCTTAAAAGGAGCCAAGAGGGAAGCCATCTTGTTGCCAAACTTATAAATCAGCATGCCTAACATCTAAACAATTAACATAATATTAATCAACATGTCTAACATTTAAACAATTAACACAATATTTAAAAGAGAGGTTGAAGCCTTGCAAGATGTGATAAATTGTCTAAATAGGTTCTGGGACAGTTTGAAAAGGGAAAAAGTAACAATTGTCATACATGAAGGTTTTATTTTTTATTCTTTGAAAATGCCATACATGTACATATCTTTTAAAAGCATACATATCACCTATTTTCCCTCCAACACTCCAGATTCCCACCACATCTCCCTCCTAATTCCATGTCCTCTTTATTATTTCTTTTCTTTGAGATTATAATATTATCATTTTTCCCATCCCTTTCATGTCTCCAAACCCACCCAAATACTCTTCCTTGTTCTTTCAAATTTATGGCCTCTTTTCTCATTAATTGTTATTTTTTTTTGTGTGTGTATATATATATATATATATATGTATAATATATGTACATAAATATAAACTATCACACACACACAAAACCTAAGACTATATCTTCATTTCCCAGCCATTTAGACGTGAATAGGCAAACAGAAGCTATATTAATTACAACACTGTTTGGCCAATAGCTTAGGCATATTCTTAACCAGCTCTTACATCTTAAATTAACCTATTCTGATTAATCTGTGTATTACCATGAGGCTATAGTCTACCAGTTCTGGTGTCCTTTCTCCTTAGGCAACTACATGGCATCTGTTTGACTCTGCTTACTCTCTCTATATCTCTGTTCTGATTTCCCACTGGCCTATATTCTGCCCTTCCATAGGCCAAAGCATCTTCTTTATTAACCAATGGTAATAAAACATATTCACAACATACAGAGGGGAATTCCACATTACACACACACACGCACACACAAACACACACACACACACACACACACACACACACACACACACACACTGATGTCTGCTCCAAATGCCCCAATTCTGGGAAAGTTGACTCTCTTTCCTTGCCTTTAATAAAATAAAATTTGTGTGTGTGTGTGTAATGTGGAATACACACACACACACACACACACACACACACACACACACACACACATTCCTAAATAACCTATTCAGTCTGTGTAGTGTTAACTTGTATGTCTATTTCCAGGATTTGTTGTCCTCTTCCCTGGTGAAGATCTTTTCTCCTACTCTCAGCATTCCTTAGTTGCCTATAGTTGTTTTTGAAGATATTTTTGATGTCAGTCCAGAAGGCTGCTTCATATCCCAGACAGAAAACCATGTTAGCTATCTCAGTCCCTGCCACCCAGCAAGATAAACCAGAGCATCTTGTTTTCTTTGTCTGTGTCCTCAGATCTAAAATCCAGTTCCCTAGACCTACTTAGCATTTTGAGGGGATGACACCAGAAATAGGTCCCTGTGGACCCAGAGCTATTGATGGTCATCTTCCAGAGGATGATGTAACTCCACACACACCCTGACTTTCAGCTGCACCAGCTGTGTTCTTTATCCTGGCCCAGCTGACCTGTCCGCCAGCTGGGAGAAGCAGGCAGCATCCCCAGGAAGTACCCATCCTTCTAAGAGTGCACGCTTGGAGGAGCTGGAGAGCTGCGCTCCTGTCGCAGGGCGGCTGTGTGCGCACTGAAGGCAGCTGGAAAAATAAATAGCCACCCCTCTGGCTGAGGTGCTATTTTAGCAGCCTAGAACTTTACACTGAAGCTCCGTGCAATTTCTTTATTTTGTCACAGAGGGAATTAAGGGCCAGGAAAGAGAGGCAACTTTCCCAGATTCTGGTCCTGTGGGGCCGACATCGACATCTTGCCTCCACATCTCTTTGCAAAGCTTTGAGTTGTTAAGGCAAGAACCCTTACCCCTCACTCCATCTTTGCTCATTCTCCCTTTTCTTCCCTCCATTCTACTTATGTATTATTGATTGTGTTTTTTATGCCAGACACTCCCCTATGGTCCAGACACACTATCCCATATGCAAGGTTTTCTTTCTCCTGCTCTTCACAGCCCCCATGCCTAGCACTTCATAATGACCTGTTAAGAATGAGTGGAACCCTAGCCCACAAACCGGGCTAAGGGCATTTGTCAGGAACAGGTTTCTTTTCAATTAACCAGTGAGATGTGTCCACATTGCATCTAATTCTACCAGACACTAAATTGGAATAAATTCATTTTTGTAGGTAACTTCTGTGTTAGCATACAAAGAGGGAATTTTATTGTTTACATTTAGAGAAATTTGTTTACTTTTCAAAACGCTTGCCAAATGTAGAGTCCCCTTCGTAGAGTTTGTGTATTTCCAACTAAGCAAAAGTGGGCATTAAGTTATTAGGTGAATATTAACCAAAGTAACTACCGAGTCAAGAAAGGCAGCCAGTGGCCAACTTGGACCCATTTCAATTCACAATTGCAGCTGAGGCAGACTCTGCAGTCTGGAGGATTTTACAGAGCTGCCGTTGTGTCTGTTTAGGACAGATGGCTCATGCAGATCAATCAGTAATTTGGATTGAAGGCAGTATTATCCCCACAAGTATTTACAGCCAACATAGACAGGTTCGGTATGGAAATGTCTTGTTTAAGTATATATTACAAGCCCCAAGGGTGACTGCCAGCATCATTTTCACACTTCAAATAAAGAAGACCTTGGTGTTTTTAGAAAAGTAGCGGCATCGGACAGCAAGTTCTCACGGCGTTGTCTTTGCAGTTTCTCCAGGCCACACCCTCAGCTCTTGACTTTTCTAGCTCATGGAGCAATAAGTTCTTTTCTTGTTCATCAAAGGCACATATCCATGCACTATTATTAGCGTTACTGTACTGCAGCAATGCAGGTAAGAGCATTTAATGAGTAAGCTTGAGGACCTGAGTTCAAATCTGAAGACCCATGTAAAAGATCAGGTGTGGTTAAGGGTCAGCCTGTAACCCCTAGCTCTGAGTTCAGTGAGAGACCCTGTCCTAAGGGCATACGAGGAACAGTAGTAGCGTAAGATGCCTAATAACCTTCTCTGGCTTCTGGCTTCCACATGCAAGTTTATGAATGTGGGTGCACCCTTACACACACACACACACACACACACACACACACAGAGAGAGAGAGAGAGAGAGAGAGAGAGAGAGAGAGAGAGAGAGAGCAGTTATATAAAAGAAAAAACATCATAAAATGAATGGCCAATGAGCTTAATCACTAGCCAGACCCAGGCTCATTTAAATGATTTAGTCAAAACAATTTAGTTGTGGAAAATAATTCATACAACAATAGGCAGAAAGTATATGTCAAAAACAAATACTTTAAGCTCATATCTTGAGGTCATTTTCTTTCTTGTTGCTGTGATGAGAAACCATTCAGGACAGAGAAGGTCTATATAATGGTTTGTATGCAGACAATATCTTGGCCATCCAGCATTATGGAAATATATATTCTTCTGTTTGTATTTCTGATTTTTTAAAGCAGTTTTTAGTTTTAGGTCAGTTTTGAATTCACAGAAAAGGCATTATAGGTGCTATTCATATTTCCTTATATTAATTTAATACATGATATTTGCGGCAGAAGATAACGCAACCCACAAAGTGTGCGACTATTGCACTATTAATAAAAAGGCACAAAGTAAAGCATTTATCCTTTATGAGACATCAAGCTTCCATTAAGACTTTGTGTTTTAGTACGTTTTGTGAGTAATAACCGTTTCCACATAACAAACCAAGAGAAACACACTTTTCAAAAAATCAAAAGGAAAATTTACTTTAAAACTGTTTCTTTTAAGTTCTGTTTCCCAAACATTTTCCCTATTTCATTTAATTGCTAGTGTTTTCAAATTTTGAAAATTGGCGGAGACGAAGTTGGTATTTTATAGTTGGTATTATTTTATACTATCCCTGCACTGGGTGAATGGTGTCGTGGGGGCACGGGAATTGATTTTTCTGATGGGCAATTAGTTTTCTCCCAATATATTTATTTGTTTCTTATGATAAATGGGTCAGAATGTACACTAAATAATGAAAAATGTTTTTAAAAGGAAAAAAAAATATTATGAAAACCTGGGTCATTTCTTACATAACAGACAAAAGGTCTCCATACCATGTGCAGTGCACCCAGGGTAGCCATGAAGATAGTGACTCTGAACACTCACTTTCAATCCAGTGGCCGCTTTGGCGAGTGCCTCTTTTGACTGATGAATATCCAGGATGTCTATGCGTCTGTCATCTCTGCTGGGAGAATCTTCCTATGGCTGGGCAGGCTCCCATTTCTGCATTGCTTAGCTCTGGATAAACCCCAGAGGTGTGGGTGGATACAGCTTACATTTCCCCACCAAGCACAAGCAGAAACTCTGATAAAGCCCATGACTGACCTTAGCAAGGAAAAGTGCTTTGGAGGTGTCTGAAACACAATGTTGGGGTGTATCTTGATTTTACATAAGGGAGCAGTTATGAACATAGATGCTGTAGAAATGGATGGATTATACATATACTAGCATTGGGTAGGTCACTCAGCTTCTCTCAGCTTTTCTGACCAGTAATGTAAAGGTAAAAGTTCATCTTCACAGAGCTGTCAGGATAGGGAGAATCATGGCTCCCAAAGATATTCATGTCCCCGGGACCTGTGAGTACATTTATTTTTTGTAAGAGAAAGCTGAAGTTGCTATAAAGTTGACTTTGAGATAAAGTTGTCCTAGGTGGTATAGGTAGATCCCAGGTAACCACAGGGGACTTTATGGGATGGAGGAGGAGGTGGGAAAATCAAATTAAAGCATTATAATGTGAGAAAGACTGGACTGGACATTGCCAACTTTAAAGATGGTAGAAGACAAATACATGACAGGATACAAGGCAGATGCAAGAAAATTAAACAAACAAACAAGACTTGCAGCTAGAACATACCATTAAAATATGACCTTCCCAACACCTTGGTTTGAGCCCAGGGAAAACGATATCCAACTCTATCTCCTGAAACTGTAAGATAATAATTTCATGCTCAAAGCTACTAAATGCTGCTTTCACTTATGCGGTGGTAGAAGGGAAACACACGCTTGCTTTAGTGCCTAAATCTGTGGCTGCTCTGAGACCACGAAGGTGACTTTGGATGAGAAGATAGTTTGTGGAACATGTTAAAAGCATAGAATGTTTCCAATCAGTGAAGGTAGAAGTGTAGGAGTTAGCTACTCAGACGAAGACTCAGGAAGAAAGAAACAGCACAGGGGAGAATCTTAAACCACTGCAGAGAATCTTAAGTCTCACCTACAGCTGCTAAGGAAGTATGGGCCTTGAAAGACTCTGTCAGGAGAGGGTTCAGGTGGAAGCAAATGGGAGGAGAGGGATTGTTTCATCTTGGCAGAAAATTAACCTGAATTGTGCTTTGTTGGGTATAAATAAAACATATAAAATCAAAACCAGCTTCGATATTTTCATTCAACACTTTGCTGAGGTGTTGAAGGCACAGCCTGTTGCTGCTGGTGGCAACATGTGAACACTTTTGATTGTTGCTTGCAATGAGTAAAGATGAAAGAATCGAAAGGGAAATGAAAGAATTGAAGCAGAATGAAGGACCTGAAGGAGCAAAGAGCTCCCTACTAAGAGTGGGGAGTTCTTAGCCTGTCCATGCCACAAATGATGCTCAACTTAGAAGACTCCCTTCCAGGAAAGGATGCTCTTAGAGGAAGCCAAAGTCGTGCCGGGACAACCTCATGCTAATGTGTTCAAAAGATGAGAATGTCCAAAAATTATATTAGATTGATAATTCATGAGGAAACTCAGAAGCTAAAAATTGGGGAAGGATGATTCAGGAAGCCCATGGAACAGCCTTTTGGCTGATGGAGTGATTTCTTCACGTTCTGGAGACACTGTAGAATATTCCTTTACGCTCTGTGAATCTATGTTGCCGTGATTGATTTAATAAAATGTTAAATGGCCAATAGCTAGGCAAGAGGTTTAGGTGGACTTCCGGACAGAAAGAGCTCTGGGAGGAAGGAAGACAGAGTCGCCAGCCAGATGGAGAAGAAGCAGGATAGGGAACACAGGGTAAAAAAGACAGAGCACATATTGTGTATAGTTTTGTTATGTTAAAGTTAAAACCTTTAGGAAACATTGCTGAATAATCTTTTTGTACAAGGTGAAGATGTGTCACTCTGATTGGTTTAATAAAAAGCTGAACAACCAATAGCAAGGCAGGATTTCTGGGCAGAGAGGACACTGCAAAGAAGAAGGCAGAGACTCTGGGAGATGCAGAGCAAGTAGATGAGGTAATAAAGCCATGAGGCAAAAAGTAAATGAATAGGAATGGGTTAAGTTATAAGAGTTAATTAGAAACAAGCCTAAGCTATTGGCTGGGCTTCCATAACTAATAATAAGTCTCACTGTCATTGTTGAAAGGCTAACTATCCTGACGAAAAATACCGATTACATGGAGAAGTTTCCAGTCCCAGATTTTTTGGAAGGGATGGAGCATGTAAAATGAAAGATTGTTCACTAACATCCTCTAACATTGTAATCAAGAGACTGCCTTAGAAGCTGTTCTGCAAACCGATGTGCTACTTTCCACGGAACGGAAAGGGTGACGTTAAGATGGAGCTGGTGGTTCCTGAGTAAAGAGTGTTGAGTCAGGGTCACGTGTTCTTCATAGACTTCAAGCCAAATGGAGTTTGCCTGGACTTCAAAGTGCTTGGGACCGGTGCCTTTTGTCTTAATTTCACCACCTTTAACTGGCATTCTACGTGTCTCACTGCTGTGTCTGACTACTGCTGTGTGTTGTTCTTTTGACAGCTTCACACATTTACAGAACACATTCTGGTTATTTTCACCCTCACCTCCCTTGTTTCCCTTCTGCCCCTGACACCATCCCTCGCCCCTACCCCTTTCTCCCATTCATGTCTTTTTGTTTGATTTTGTGACTGAGTTGAAGCAGGCCAAGTTGCTTTGCCTCCCTGGATTTGCTGCTTCTCATTGGTGCAAGGGGAACTTGTCAGCAGGTACCCGACCGAGGACAATTTCTGCCTCTCTTCAAATCCAAATCTATCAGTTCCACATGGGTTCAAGAAGGAAGGGTAGGCCCACACCGGCCTGTTCCCCATCTGTGATCACTGAAAGGCTCAGTCTGTGGAGGCTCAACCTCTGCTGCTGTGAAACCATGTTGCACTGGCTGGGTCATACCCACAGCCAGCCTTTCTCAGAGCTTTTCCGTGGTTTACGTTCTTCTAGTCCACACTTCAGGGTTGTTCTCTGGCTATTAATGGGGGTTTTCCACTGTATTTTTGAAACTGATAGCTTAATCTATTATGTTAATTGTACATTTGAACACGAGAATCCTGATTGGATCCCGATTAGCTTTACAAATACCTACATCAAGGGGATATATGCTTCTGAGGTTTCCTGAGTTCTGATTTAATATATAGATTGAATAGCTTAGCCTTGGGCTAACAGGAAGCATGCCATGGTCATATCTGCTGCTAGTGTCTAGACCACTTGGCATGTCAAAGCCCAGCAACTAATTACTTGGTTATAGAATAATTCTGGTAAAAGATGGGTTAAAATGATTATTGAAAAAAAATTTCCACCTCTTGATTATTGCTGGAAGTTCTCAGAATTGAAACAATCCTTCTTTCTTGGGCTCAAAGTTGGAAGCCAAATATGCTAAACTATTGGAATCTACCGAATGATTCCTCAAGGGCCTGGGAGCTTCCAGGTATAGAAATGGGTTAAGTTATAAGAGTTAATTAGAAACAAGCCTAAGCTATTGGCTGAGCTTCCATAACTAATAATAAGTCTCACTGTCATTATTGAAAGGCTAACTATCCTGATGAAAAACACTGATTACATGGAGAAGTTTCCAGTCCCAGAAACAGAAATAACCATGTAAAGTCACCGCCTTAGTTAGGGTTTCTATTGATGGAAGAGACACCATGATCATGGCAACTCTTATAAAGCAAAGTATTTAATTAGGGTAGCTTGTTGGGTTATGGCAGCATGCAGGCAGACATGGTGCTGGAGAAGGGGCTACATCTTGGTCTCTCAGGCAACAGGAAGTAAATTGAGTCATTGGGTGTGACTTGAGCATATATTTGACCTCCAGCCCATCTTCATAGTGAGACACTTCCTCCAACAGGGCAATACATACTCCAACAAAGTCACACTTCCTAATAATACACTTTTTATGAACTTATGGGGGGGGCAATTACATTCAAACTACCACAGTCATGTCTTTAATTCTCTTTCTAACAGACCCAGTTGCTGCATGGGAAGAAAATTGCACTGTTCTAGAAGCCTCTCATGCTCCAGAAACCTACTTTCAATGTTAAGAGTTCCACATTTTATGGACAAAGTCTGCAAATCCTTCATTGACTTGCTACTTGTGGTTCTTCTCTTGAACAGTCACAAGTGCACAATGAAGCATCTAAATATCTTATGTTAATAAATAAAGAGGGTTGGGTGCTGAGCCCTGTTGGAGAGCTTTACTTGACAGTCCTGAAGTGTATGCGACAGTTTGCTTAGCCACTGAGAAGTCCCTCTAATGGTGTACTCAGCAGAGAGGCCTCCAGTTGTTTTAGCAATCAAAAGATAGAACCAGGAAAACTCAGCATACAGATATAGCCTGGAGACCGAGTAGACAGTCAATAGATGAGTGTAAAATTTTGTGAAAACATCTCTGCAAGTGAGCAGAGGTGAAGTCACTGTCCCAAGCTATCAGGAAGAGAAAAATAAAGGAGCGTTGCTACAAGGAAGTGGCAGAAATATGAGCCTGTTAGTTCTTTGTCCCAACACATATGTCAAGGACTCTCATTTACCAGACACTGAATTTCAACCACGTTTATAAAGTCATTAGGACACATGTCTCGGATGCTAAAGAAAACCCCAGCTGGAGCAGATAAGAGACATAAAATGAAAACTATCATGGTTTGTATCTCCCACGAAAGCTTGTGTATTGAAAACTGAGTCCCCAACACAATGGTGGTCAGAGGTGGGAAGGAGGAAGTGGTTAAATCATGAGAATGTTAACCTAATCAATAGATTAACCCACTGATGGGTTTATGGTTGTTGACTGGGTCGTTGAGATCTGTTAGAAACAAAGAAAGGTGGATCTTGATTGAGGAAAGTAGGTTGCTATGGAAATCTGTCTCCCTCAGCCATCACAACAGGGGCAGCTTTCTCTACCACATGCCATGATGCTCCATCACCACTAGAGACACTAGGCTCTGTGACCGTGAGCCAGAATTTACCCTTTCTCATTTTCAATGGTTTGGTTTAGGTATTTTTGCCTTGGAGATGTAAGGTTGACTAATATAAGAAAGTAAACTAAAATTTGGGTCCTGTTAAGGGAATGGCAAGAGAAAGTATCTTCACACAGATCTCATTCTAGGGTAGAACTCCAAAGTTGTTTATGGTGGTGGTTTAAATGAAGATGCCCTGCATGGGCTCATAGTGAGTGGCACTTTTAGGAGGTATGACCTTGTTGGAGTGGATGTGACCTTGCTGGAGGAAGTGTGTTACTGGGGGTGGACTTTGTGGTTTCAGATGTTCACACCAGGCCCAGTGTCACTCTCTCTTCCTCCTGCGTTGGATCTGGATGCAGAACTCTCAGTTCCTTCTCTGACACCCTGTCTGCCTGCATGCCGCCATGCTTCCCACCAAGATGACAATGTACTCAACCCTGTATAAGCTGGTCCCAAATATTTTCTTTTATAAGAGTTTCTACGGCCATAGAGTCTCTTCATAGCAAGGGAAACTCTAAAACATTCATCTTAAAACAGAAAAAAAAACCCCACAAAATACAAACTCTTATGTCATTTCATAGGACACTTTTTTTTTTTAATTGCAGGATAGTGCACAAGAATATAGACGGTGAAGTTTGGCGATGAGAAAAAGCCATGCTGGGCCACTGTGGAGGATGAGTGGAGTGGTTTGATGGACTTCCACTTTCTACAGCTCAGTGATCTCCTTGGAGATCAGATTCTCTGGACTTTGACAACTCCATCATTGCCACCCAAATCAGCCTTTGTTCTCATGCAATGGAAGTGAGTCAAATGAGGACAGGAAGGTTTCCATCTGTGCTGACATCTTCAGAACCCTGAAAGTGCACATCTAACAAATGTCCCCAGAGGATGGCTCCAACCTTGTCTTTATAGTTGCTATTTGATAAATTAAAAGTAAATGGCAGAGCTGTTTTCGGTAACTCACCATTTGATTCTAAAGCTATTTTAGACGCTTCATGAAAGAGAGGGAAGTAGGAAGGATGTAAGAAAGAGGAAAGAAAAGAAGCATTTAAAGGTAAAGAAGAAAGAGAGTCCATTCAGCTGTATACTTATTTCTCGCTGATTTTAATTCATGATTACAAGTTTGAAATCACCTTGATTTCATTTCATATCTTTCTTATCCCATCTTCCCTCTAAATAAGATATTTCATTCAAAGCTAATAGTATTTCTTTTGATTTTTTTCCTTTAAAACCCATATTTTCTGATGCATTGAACAGACTTCAGCAGGACCCTTCTTTTGCTCAATATCAGATGCGATTTGACAATATTACAGCTTAAAGCCCTTCTAAGTCTTTTATCCAATTCAGGGAGACCTGGGCTGGGAAAATTCCTTTACCTTCCCAAGCTTCATCTTCTTAAAGGTTTGGCCAGAATACTCCCTGCTCTAGAAGTAGATGCTGCCTATTTCTGCGTGGCTAAGCACCACCTGGTCTCCTTTGTGTTTTCTAGGATGGTAAGCCTTTGTTTACATGTGACTACTTCTTACAAGTCCCAACAACATCTTCTATTGCCACAACATAAGACTGAAAACAAAAGTCATAAACTTCACAGCTGATGCAGAGCGTTTATTGATCACCAGGCTAATCCCGAGCTGTTGTCTGGTGGAGGTTTGTAAGTTGGACTTGACCAAAACGAATTTAGAAGGGTGTGGGAAAATATTTTTTCTCACTGTTTACTCAGGCATGCTTTGATACGGGCCTGCTTTGTTCAGATCCTGCGCCGCTGGTAGTCTGATATACTAAGCCCCTAGACGAAAACCGAGAGGCAAAGCCTGCTCAGACAAAGGGCTGGAGGTGGAGTGAGCAGCCGTGTAAGCAACAGTGGGGCCAAGGACAGATTCCAGTGGGAGCATCTGGGGGACTGAGTCACCAGAGAAAACCTACTTCACTTTTATCTAATCAAAAATAAATTTTTAGAAATTTAATTGTGTTTGTATACACACTGCACACATACACACACCACACACAAACACCACACACACACCACACCACACACATATACCACACACATACACACCACACACACACATACACACCACACACTCACCACACACACACACCACAATATACATATCACACATACACACACCATGCACACAACACGCACACACAACACACACAAGCACACAGAACACAAACACACATTTTACTTAGAAAAGAATAAAGTAAACTCAAGAGCGTAGGAGGCAGAGATACAGCTCCTGTCTCCAGTGACAATTACAGATGGGTCCACAAAGCATCCTTCAGGGTGGATTTCAGGAACGAGCACAGTCCAGGAGGATTCCGAGCTCCCAATTAATTATTTAGAAAACGTTCCCCTTGGTGCTAAGTAAGCACATAATGTTCTCTGGCACAGGAATTAGTTCTCAGCCCTGAAGCTGAAATGTCAAGGCAGAACTGAGGCCTGGGGTTCTCACTGCAGAAAGAAGAGATTCCTCTGGGAGGTGCCCTGGCTTAGCAGCGTGACCCTGCTCTCAGGATCTCAGCCCGAGGAACTGGAGGATGGTTGGGTCTTCAAGGTTGATGGGGAAAGGGATGATTAAAAAGAATCCGTTAACAGCCTTAACTGAAGGGAAAATGGGAGATATACAAATGGCATGATGTCTGAAATTTCTAACTCTTACGGGAAGATTATCACCTGGAAGAACAGGAACTGGGCTGGGCTACGGAGATGTTTGTCCTGAACAAGGAGGACCAGATGCAAAGGGAACCTAACACAAGGCAATGATGGAGGCTAGCTGAGCTCAGTTGGCTGCAGAAACAGTCCTGCAGCATTGTGATGGGAAGGAGCGGGTACTCACCATGAAGCCTGAAGTTCCAAGTTCAAGTTCAAGTTCTGCATCTAAAATCGACCTCCTGCTGTCAACCGCATGTTACCCGATTGTTGGGGACTGCAGACCCTCAGACCCTGAATTTTCTATGACCCCTTGCCTGCCGGAGTAAATTACTTGTTTTCCTGTGCTTGCAGCTGATCGGAGCATGAGACCCTCATGAGTTCCTGATGGCAGGGGAGTGGTTTCTGGTGGGCTTGCAGATGAAAAATCCTAAGAGCTACAGCGTGGCCATTGGTCAGGAAAAGCACTATAAAAGCTGCCCTGGAACACAGTAAGGTTGGCATTCTTGTTTCAAGGATGATCCCCCACTGTGTGTGTGTGTGTGTGTGTGTGTGTTTGTGTGTGAGTGTGTGTGTGTGTGTTTCAATCTCCAGCCTCTTGCCTGACTTGCGAACTGTCCCATGGTAGACAGGTGGTACGGAAGAAGGCCAGGCAGATTTGTCGAAGCCTTTGTTTATTAGAGACAGGGTTACAGCTTATATAGGATAAGGAATTTGGGGGGGGGGCACAGGGGCCTGGGTTCTTGTGTTTGATTCTCATTGGTCACGTAGGCCAGGAGGTTACGAAAGGTCAGGTCATGATTCCTCGGCCAGGAAGTCACAAGTTGACACACCTAGTTCTCTAGATAATTGGAGTGTGGGGCTGACTCTGCTAACAGATAGCTCTCTATTAACAGATAATTGGGTGTGGCGTAGGCTCTGTCTATAGAACAATTTTTAGGGTGTGGAACTCTTTGCAGACCCCTCAGGGCAATGGTTCCTGTAATAATTTTTGGGGGGAAATGGCTCCTGACAAGTCACCTTACCAGGAACTTATACAGTGGCTGGAGAGATGACTTAGTGGTTAAGAACACTGACTGGCTGCTCTTACCAAGAACCCAGATTTGATTCCAGCAACCACAAAGCAGCTCACAACCATCTGTAAATCCAATTCCAGGATCTGGGACTCTCATTTGGTCTGTGGGCACCCGATGTACAGGTAGCTCACAGATTACATGCAGGTCAAATACCACATAAAATAAATACATTAAAATAATTTATACAGATATTAACATCTCTCGCAACAAGCTAGGCTTCAAAGATGTTTATTTGGGTTTAGGTCATGATAATACATAGGAGACCATTTTCCCCTGTCTTCATATTAAGCCCTTTCCCATCTCTCCTAATTTAGCTTTTCGGAAGTATATTTTCCACTGAGTGTTCATGAACACACGCTTTACTTGCTAATGGCCTGTGTCTCCCACAGCGGTGTGAACTCCCCAAAGGAGAAGCTCTTGACACTTAATGTACACCACACCCACAGCACATATAGCAGGAACATAGTTATTATTTACTTAGTGAAAACCTGGATCCAGCATATCACATATGCATATCTAAGTAAAACAAATATACAGCATGTATTTTAAAACTATATACAAGTAGTCTGCACAAAGATGTAGGTATGTCTCTGTGAGATGAATAATGCCGAGTTCATTTTTCTTATTCAGAGTTTAATGAAGGAATTGGCAGTATTAATACGGTCTCATCATAACTCCAGGAATGTAATCCTTTATCAACGAACCAGGCAGTGTTCTTGCTACTTTACTTTGTAAGTCCATGGAGGCTTGGCATTTCACAAGCTTGGTTCTTTCTCTCAGGCCTGTTGTTTGGGTTAAGTCCCTGGCTGTCCACTGGCTACTTCCTGTGTCTTTTTCCCAAGATAATCTCTCCATCATCACTATGGATCCTGAGCTATTTCTAGGATCTGAGATGCCACAATCCAACGAGCAATCCAACCCTTAGATGACACCATGCGGTCATTTGTAAAGCTCACACCTGAGAGAAGAGAAGAGTCAAGTTACAAAAATTTAAAAAAAAATCGCAAAGAAATATCTCATAGTGATTTGCATACATGTATGAATTAGAGCTGGTCTCCACTGGACACAGTCCTCAGGTGTGTGCAACCTGTTGGCCCAAGGCATCTTTGTTGAGCAAATTAAGGCACAAGGGGTGACATAACCTGCATCAAGGAATAGCAGCCAGCCCTCGGGTTCATACTTCAGAGCAGTGGTTCCCAACCTGCTGGTCACGACCCCACTAAGGTGGAGTGATTCTTTCACAGGGTCCCATATCAAATAGCCTACACTTCAGGTATTTCCATTACAATTCATAACAGTAACAAAATCACAGTTTGGAAATAGCAACAAAAATAATGTTATGGTTGGAGGTCACCATACCATGAAGAACTGTATTCAAGGGCCACAACATTAGGAAGGTTGGGTGCCCCTGCCTCAGAATATGGTATCAGTCGTTTTTAACCCGCCATGCAAGGGCACAGCTTAGTAACTTTAGGCAGAGTGAAGCTCCAGATGCATTGTCTCCAGATACTGTGATTTAATTTGTGTGGAATGGGGCACAGGCTACTGACATTTCACAGGCCACACCAGTGTTCTTGGCATGAAGCATGGAAGCCCACTTCTTAGTGTATTATCCATATGTGCCCATGTCAGCAGCCATTGTGATAAAATGTTCATCATACTGATGTATAGACTGTTGGGAGAAAGAATGACAGCTATATCTTTTAAAATATGGTTGGTTTTCAATGATCATAACAACCAAGAGAACTGTTAAGTTCCTTGTCGTCTGGAGTAGCACTAGCTTGTCAGTGTTTTTGCGACTACATTTTACTTTTAAAATTTCTTAAAGGATTCAGTGTGTGTGTATGTTTATGTGCGTGTGTGTGCATGTACATGTGTGCACACACTTGTGTGTGTCCTGTGAGACAAATAAGGGATCCATAAAAAACACAATATCAGGGGAGCAATTGATAGTTGTAGGAAGTCAGTACTATGGACAAACTACACCTGGAAAATTATTCTGTTGTAATATGGAATCCCTGTGTAACTGGTTTTTCTTATGCTTTTTTAACTTTATGGTGTGAAAGAGACATGCAATCAGTAGAAATCACATTTTTAGCTCCAATTTGTGACTCTTTCTCTCTGCAGCAATATGCAGTTCGATAGCCTCTCTTTTCTGGGCAGTGGCAGCAAATGGATAGTCCCCATCAGCCACAGCATCATGCTGGGAAACAGCTGGCACTCCAGTGTCCTGTCTTGCTAAACTCTGGCATTCACTGGGTTCAGTGTATTGGAAGCACTTTTGGCTTACGCTACTTCCAGCTTAGGACAGATTTATTGCCACGTAATCTCATCATAAGTTGAGGACAGCTGTGTGTCATAAGCCTTTTTCCTCGTTTTCCTCAGAGATGGACAACCTCCTAAAGCCACCTGAATGTAATGATTATGGCGCATTCAAGACTTAGCTTCCGTGTTTGGTCAAAGAAAGATCTGAAATCTATTTTTAGAGGAATTTCAAACAGCTCGGTAGCAGGAAATCTTTGGACCAGAATCAAGAAACTGCAGCTATTACCAAGGCTATCAGGGCAAGACTCACAGAAAGAAACGCTAGCTAAATGCTGAGCTTCCCTGGGAATCCCATGCTCGTGTTTAGCACATAAAGAGTGCTTGCTATTTCTCTTACGCTGTAAAGAGAGTTCTATTGATGACTGCATTTCTGGCTTCATCCCTTCCATCTAACTATTGGCCACATTCCTCACTGGCTGACTTTTACCCTGACATCATCCGTTATGCCCTGTTTGCCTGTTGAGTGATACCCAAAGGTCTGTGTGCTCAAGGGTTGGTCGGTATTATGATGCTAGTGAAGGTGGTAGAATCTCTGATAGATGGGTCTTAGTGGGAGATTTCTAGGCCACTGGGAGCATACCTGCAAAGGGGATTGTGGGATGCCCATTTGCCTTTCTTGCTCTGCTTCTTGGCTGATGAGGTCAGCGGGTTGCTTATCACACATGCTCAGCATGATGCGCTATTCTCCTTAGAGGCCTAAAGAAACAGATCTTGAACTAAAACTTCTAGAACTGTGAGTGGAAAACCAGGGCTTTCTTTTTAATAAGCTAATTGCTTAAGTATTTCATTATGGCAGTGAAAAATTGAATGATAAACCTTTCTTGTCATAATTTCTTTTTTTCCCCTGGGAATTTTATAGAAAAATACTTTAACTTACAACATTGATCAATGTTATACTTCAGTCAGTCTCAAATACTGAAAATTATCAGGAGTGTCCCCTGCGATTGCTAACTTGATTATCAACTTCATTAGATTATGAAATACCCAGGTTACTGGTAAAGCGTGGCTTGTATTCATCTGTAAGGCATCTTCAGAGATGATTAGATCGAGAAGGTTCTGAGAGAATAATCCCTTTATTAACTCATGAGGCAGCAACACCATTGGGAGGTGGTAGAATGTAGGGACTATTTGGAGAAAGTAGATCTCTGGGGCTACATCCTTGAAATCTGTAGTATGTCCTTGGTTCTTCCTGCTTCTTCTTTTTTTATGCTTCCTGACCATGAGAAATCAAGAACAAACCCTCCCTGTTCCCACTATCACAATATTTTGTCTTAGGACCGGGGTGCAAGTGACCAAAGACCGAATCCTCTACATAAATGAACAAAACAAATCTTGCCTCTGTCAAATTGTGTTGTGCCAGGTACTTTGTAAAACCAGGAAGAAACACAACTATTATATCCATCTAAGCAGACCTCAGCAACTGGGACGGCGTCAATAACTTCAGACAACATGAATGAAAGACTCTTTATGGAAGGATTTCAAGCCAATAGTCAAATGCTCTGGGTTAAATTCAAGAATCTGTCTCCATTCAAAGTAAGCCAGTTGACTTTCAGAAGTTGCTCCCTCAGCTTAAGTTAGAGATAGTAGTGAGCATCTACCTACCCCAAGCCTCAACCCCTGGGAAGTCATTCACAAAGCTTTCCAAAGCATGGGAATTTTCCTCCTGGGCATCAGCTGGCATCTGGGAGACTCAGGATCAATGTGATACTCCGCAAACATGCTGCCTCCTCGGCATCAGCTGGGGGCTGGGAGACTCTGGATCAATGTGTCACTCTGCAAACTTGCTACAAAGAAAGAACTTCTTTAGTGGCACAAGCATTTTCTTTGAGTCATCCCTGAGTCTTTCTGGATGAAGAGCTTTTGTTATTGACACTTGTTCCCACATGAGGCTTTGAGGGAAAGTCAATTCGATGATGCTGCAGAGATGTTGAAACCCAGAGTTCAAAGAGAGGGTGCAGATTTATTAATATACGCTGAGGTCTACTAAATGGCTTGTTGACTTTGCTTTGGAGCACAACCTTCACTTGACCCACCACTGCTTCCTACAGCTGAGATGGTGTCTCCTCCTCCCACAGCCAGATTCTTACAGGACTGACTGGCATGTGTCGTTCTTTACCCTGGGGAACATTTATGTCTTGCTTTCATTGAATTTCACTTCTACTGTTGTGCCTTGCAAGTGCTCTCTTATAAATGGGAAGTACTCTTTAAGTTGCTTATAGTCTGGGAGGGTGCTTCGCACACAGTAGGTTTGCACACAGTAGGGGTTTAATGAATAGTTTCATCCAACAGGTGATTTGTTTGATCTCCTGTCTTATCAGGAGCCACCCAGGACCTCTCAGCAAATGCATTTCGTTTGCTGATTTTCTGAGAGATGCTCCCTGCTCACCTCACTTCCTGGAAACCATTTTAGGATGTACAGTCACATGGACAAAGCAGTTTGGAGCCAGATATTATATGAGCTATACTTGACCCAGCCCCAAATCTGTGTGTGACTTTAGTGAAATGATCTAAAATCTTTCAAATCCCATTTTTTTTCTTGATAAGTTTTCCACTTAATAAAAACGGGACGAGGATCAAACAGGCTCATCTTTAAATCCTTTGTAAAATGGTCAGTATCTATATATCTGCATATATCTCTACATGTGTTTTAGATTTCTGGACACTTTCTCACTGTGCCCGTCTTGTTGTGCTCTGGGAGAATAACGTTAACGCTGTGTTTATATGAATGGACCTAGCAATCTGAGGCCTGGATGACAAGGTCGACCATGCATGCATGGAAGGATATCGCAAGTAGAGTGCATGCCAGCGCAGTAGGACTGTGTAAGGAAACACGTGTCAAGATGTAAGCAGAATACAACAAAGGGTGTTAAATGCAGGGAGCAAGGCCAGGGCGAGTCATATGATGGCACTGTAAGATAAGCAGGGGTCAGACTGAAAGACCCTACAGACCCCCTCCTCAAAACCCGCAGCTAGCATGCTCCCGGGGGAACGTCCTGTTTGTTTTAAACAAATCTCCGGATCAGCAGCCAGCCTGCTCCCGTAAGAACATCCCAGGTGCCTGAGAGAGCAGGAGATAGAGATAGGAAGACTGCAAGGCAAGATGTCAATAAGATAGGATGTCAACAAAGCAGGTTAGTTATAAGATAGGAACAGGATGACTGTTGCCAGGCATCCATGCTGAGAGAGGAAACCTTTCATGCCCCCCGCCGCATTCCGATAACCACGCTTTTGCTTCTGTAAACTTGCTTCTTGCTGACACCCATGCTAAGAGGGGAAACCATTCATGCCCCCGCCTCATTCCGGTCGATCGATAACCACGCTTTTGCTTCTGTAAACTTGCTTTTTGCTCTTCCCTATAAAAAGCCCGTCCTCCAGTTGGCAGGTGCGCAAGTCCTCCGAAAGACTTGCTGCCCGCAGGTACCTGTGTTTACTCAATAAACCTCTTGCTAATTGCATCCTGTGGCCTGGTCTCGGAGTGTCCTGGTTCTGGGGTCTTCATCAGAGAGGAAAGGTCCTCTCTGAGGGTCTTTCATTTGGTGCATTGGCCGGGAATTGAAGACCTTCACCCAGGAGCTACCGACCCACCACCGGGAGGTAAGCTGGCCAGCACCCATTCGTTAGTCTGTGTCTGTGTCATTTGTGTTCTTTGTTAAGCTCTGTACGCTCAGATCTGAGTGCTCTGAATCTGGCGAGGTAGAAAGGAACTGACGAGTTCGGACTTTCCCTCGCAGCCTTTTGGAAGACGTTCCAGGGGCGTCTGGAGCCTTCGGGGCTCAACCCGTGTCGGAAAGATACGTGGATCTGGTTGGAGAAGGGAGGTCTGGACTCCCATTGTCTCCGTCTGAAATTCTGCTTTCGGCATTAGGCCGAATCCGCGCCGGCGCATCTGTATTGTCTGTGTATTTTTGTGCTTAATATGTTCTTTGTTTTGTATATCTGTTTGTACTCGAGTCTAAATCTGGTACCATGGGGCAGTAAATAACCACCTCTTTGACCCCAACTCTATGAAAATCCAAAAGGAATGCTGACAGTCTGCCCCTCCTTTACTTCTCTAGGCTGTGCCTTGCTGAGGCTGTGCTGCTGAACTGCCCTGCTTGCTATTGCAAGGGGGGAGGGAGCAGGGCTGTGATCTCCTGCGGCGCAGCCTGGAGCCAGGCCTAGGCGGGCAACCAGCCTCTGAGCAAACTTCTCAGCAGGACGCAGGGCAGGGCATGGCAGCAACCCTGGCCCAAGTCAGAGAAGGGGGCAGCTGTGGGCACCCCCTGAAATCCTTGTGCTGAGAGTGACGTCCTCTCTTGCTGACCTGAAGTCCACCAGCAGCGTAGGGGAGGACTGGGGGAGGAGGGCTGCCTTAGACAGTCCAAGGTGTTCCCTCCCCCTACAGCCAGTGCAAAGGTCTTCACAGCTGCTACTGGCAGTGTGAGGGCTAAAGAGGAACTGAGTTGAGGCTTCCAGACGGTGGACCAATCCTGACCTCACAAGTTCCCTGGAGGGAATTCCTCCTGGGGCCTCTGGAATCCCATTCAGAGAAAAGCTGCTAGATTGCTGTGAGTACTGAGGTGGGGTATGGGAGGCTTGTGCTATACAACTAGGAGCTCACTATGGACAGAGCTGAGACTGAAGCCAGGTCCTGGGAGGATCCCCAGTGGGGTTCCCTGTGGAGAAGGCTTGTTTTCCCTGGAAAATAAGGTGCTAGAGATTGAATGGCAGCCCCCATCTGCAAATGCCATGTAAAACCTTGTGCCAAAGATCTGTGGCCCTTGCCCAGGGGAAATAGCTGGTGCTAACGCCAGGGTCACAGAACTAAGGCCTCCTGTGGAGACACATGCCAGCCAGTTGGGTCCAAGCTGGTGCTCATTCCTCCCCACAGGACCTAGTAAGCCTGGGAACCTACAGTAGGCTATTTCTCTGGGGTCGGATACCCTATTAAAAAGCAAAGGTCCCCTAAAGAACCTGGACCTTTCCATTTTGGCAGTAGGGCAAGAGATTGCAAGTAAATATCCCTGTGGCTGTTGGTAAATGGTGAATGTGGATTCAGGATTAAAAGGGCCTACCAGCCCTGATAACATCTGTCTTCTGGGGATGCTCTATACCAGTCATCATGTGCTGCATCCAGGTAAAAGCCTCTGGTTTAAAAATTGGGAAAATTAAATTAAGTCACCTTAAAATAATATGCTTATAAAAAAAACCTACAGATTGTTGGTTTCTATATTTCTTACTATGCAGTGTGTCCAGAGGAAAGTAAATTCCCAGCTCTGTTTAGATGGATGCAGGACTACACTGTCTTCAAGAACTATTGCTGTAAAAGGCCTGGCACAGGGCCAGGGCCATATGAACAGCCCAGCTGAGCTTCTAAGCCAGCCCATGTTTAGATCTGAATTTAACACTTGTTTGCTCACAATGCTTGTGATAAGGTGGGGGCCCCGAGTTGCCCCACAAGGCAAAGATCTGCTAAAGCCTCTCACCCCACTACGATGGCAAAGGGGGTGTTACTGAATGATGAGGTTGAGTTAAAATGGCCCTTTTGACTCTTTATAATGTTTATGGCTATTTAAAAAAAAACATGGCAAAGATTCTCATTTATTATTAATATAAAAAGGTGCATTTTGGGTTGTTTTCAGATTCTGTCAATGATAATATAAAGGATGTCGCTAAGTTTTTAAGGTAATATGTTATCTAATTCTGAAAATCCACCATGCTAATGTTCAAAGTAGCTGTAAGCATAAATTGTCAAATGATATCTTGGTCAGTTTTACAGGAATAAGATAAAATCTCAGAATTGTTTAATTTGCATTTCCCTGATGATTAAGGATGTTATATTTAAGCAAATTTTAAATATCTTTCAGTCATTTCAAGTTCATTTGTTGAGAATTTACAGTTTTGGTCTGTGACATAATTGTACTGAAATATTTGTTTTTATGAGGATTAAGTTCCTAAGTTCCTTATATGTCTCATGATACCTCCCCATTCTACAGGTTGATATTACATTCCGTTGATTATATCCTTTGCTATACAAAAAGCGTCTCAGTTTTAAAAATCTTATTTATTGATTGTTTCTCTCAATGTCTATGCCACTGAGGCTGTATTTGAAAATGAATTTTAAACATTTTTTTCCTTCTATAAAAAGTTCAATATTGTTGGTTTTATGTTAAGGTCTTTAATTTGTTTGGATTTCAGTTTTGTGCATAGAGATAAATATGGATCTATCTTCATTCTTCTACATGATAATGTCTAATTAATTCTTAAAGGGAGAAACTGACAGTCAAAATGCTGGGCTCATGGCAAATCTCAGGGGGGGGGCTGCAAGGCACCCCACTAATTCGGCCAAGGTAAGAGAGGTTCTCCAGGGACCAGTTACAATCTATGCTCCTTAAATGATTAATAAAAGTTTACAGGCATTTTACCCAACCTCTGAAGGTCAGCAGACAGCAGTAGCCATGGCCTACATAGGACAGGCAACATCAGATATAAGAAAAAGTTACAGCAAGTAGATAGGTCACAAGATTATACCTAGTAAAATTTGGAGAGACCAAAAAAAAAAAAATGTTAAACGAGGGACAGAGAAAGGGAAGCGAAAGAGAGAGAGGCGGGAAGCAAAAGAAAGATAGGACTCAGACAGATTAGGAGCCTGGGCAACAGAAGATCAAAGACAAATGAAGAGGAACACTGGAACTGAGTAAAGAATACAAACTGGACACCGTACGAACTAGAAATTTGGGAAAAAGACAAATAAATGACTCGTTCCTCCCTGGTCACTTCTGAATGTATGACCAAAGCCTTTTGTTGACCAAACGAGGGACTTTTGCTTTCGCTGCTGTTTTCAGTTCTGCAGGAGACGCAGGCTGCTTGTCTGCCTCTGCCTCTACCACGCCCTCCTCACCAGGATGACCACCTCTCCCTGCCATCACCGCTGAAGAAATCCTCACCTCCTAGCAACTGCCTTGGTGCTGTGCTTGCTCTAAAGCCTGCATGAGCTCTGACTGCTCACTCTACAGTCTTGCTCCCCTCACCCATGTCAGACTGTGATACAGCAGTCACCATGCTACCACAGATGCCCTCCTGTGCCAGACTACTGCTCCTGTGCTGGGCTGACGTCGATGGACTATGGATCCTGCCAGCATCTGCATAAAGGACAGGCGAATGGCAAAATGGCAGGCTAAGCTGTGCCAGACAGAGCCGAAAATGAGGGCGAAGCTTGCCAGGGGCACAAGGCTGGCGGTCCGAGCTAAGCAGGTACACAAGACTGAAGGTAAGCGGAAGGCGGGGGCAACATTGGTGGACAGGAAGCAAATGATCTGGGCCAGTAACCTCCCTTCAGGGATGGCGGCCCGACTGGAACGCTGAACTTGTGGCTTTGATACAAGCTCTACAGATGGCAGAGGAAACGTCTATACTAACAGCAGGTATGCTTCAAAGCAATATACAGACAAAAAGGACTGTTGACATCTGCGGAAATTTTGAGCCTCCAGGAGGCCACACATTTGCCAAAGAAGACAGCCATCATACATTGACCAAGATTGAGACATCCAATGTAATGGCTAAGAAGATCATAAAAAAAAAAAAAAAAATCATCCTAAGGTTTGGGATGCCCAAGATAATCATGTCCCATAATAGACCTGCCTTTGTTGCCCAGGTAAGTTAGGGTGTGGCCAAGACATTGGGGATCAATTGGAACTTAAGCTTACCAACCCCAAAGCTCAGGGCAGATAGATAGGATAAATAAGATTCTAAAAGAACAAATTGACATAATTGGCCCTGGAGACCAGCAAATGACTGGACAGACCTCCCTCCTTCCTGTCCTGTCCTGGGTTCAAAACACCCCGGCAATCGCTGCCACTAGTTCTGTTGCCTGGCTAGTTAGCTGCTGCTCATGTATCCGCTGACAGTGGCTGACCCTGGTGATGAAATCCTGAGCTCAAGGCTTACACAGGGCAGGCACATCCGCTATAAGGTGGGCTTATATCACCTTTAAGGCTCTTCTTTCCTAGAGTCAGAAACCCACAGGGCTCTGCTCATTTTTTTAGGGTCTTTTGAAGCACAATATCAGACACAGAAGCAAAAGGCAATTCTGTTCTGTTCCTCCACTGTGTGTCTGGGACTTATTGACAGGAATTATTTTTTTACAGTTTGAGATCTTTCCGGATCAGACCGTTTGTGCAGATAACTTCAGAGAAAAAGCAAACACACCTAAAGCTTCCTTACCTCTTGATAGGTTTTGTTTTTCTACAGGAAAATCTTGTTTTAATCTGTGGGGTTATGAAATGATATGGCTTTCAAAAGATAAACAGATATGGTTTAATATATGATAAAATAGATATCAATGGGATGTTAAAACTTTTTTTAATGCTGTAGTTACAAATGTAAAGCCTGAGTAAGTCAGTCTCAAAAAGATATTTATGTCCTCATTCGCTGTCCTCTGGCTTTAGGGCTTTTTGTTTTGTTTTAAACATTTGTCATTCTGTATTGCATTTTCTCTCATTGTTTGTTAAAGTTCTCACAATGGACACAACCCTGTACATTTGGATAAAGCTGATGCTACAGGATGCAATGGAAACCTGTAGATGCCATGTGGTGCCAGCTGGACCGAAACTGACTTCTCCGGCACATTCTCTGGAGTTGAGGAACAACACTCCCGGTGTCTACAGCAAAAGAGATTTGTATTCATAATACTGAACTTGCCTCTTATGAGAAGGCATCCATGTGTTTCTTAGGGCTGAGTTAAGCTCTTTGTAGTCAATAGACTATTATTGCCACAGTGTTGGGTGCTATTCTCAGGTCTACAGTGGTTCACAATGTCTACCATGTAGTTACTTTCAAGCCTCATTCAGATAATTTTGTTAAGAGCTATGTACACCCTAGAGATGTTCTACTATCTTCTCCCAATACTGCTCTGTAAAGTATAAGTTATTTTGTCCCATCAGTTGTACTAGTTTTCATATGGCTATTGTCTGAGCAAATCTTTCAGAGGTGGTGCTCCATAACAGGAGGGGCCTGGACCTGTTGCTTTTAAAGAAAGGGAGTCTTTGTGCTACACTCAGGGGAAAATGTTACTTTTATGCTGACCATACTGGATTGGTTAGAAGATCCATGACCAAGCTTAGAGAGAGGTTAAGACAGAGACAAAGCTGTTCGAATCACAACAAGGATGGTTCGACGGATGCGTTAATAAGTCTCCCTGGTTTACAACTCTATTGTCTTCTTTGATGGGTCCCTTGATTATCCTCCTTCTGCTACTCCTGTTTGGGCCTTGCATCTTAAACCGCCTGGTCCAGTTTATAAAAGATAGGCTGTCAGTCATTCAGGCCCTAGTACTGACCCATCAGTATCACATGTTACCACAACAAGATACCGAGGTTCTGTAATTGCTTTGAGTAAAAGATTTAACTCATTAACAAAAGAAAAAGGGGGAAATGAAAGACCCTACAGACCCCCTCCTCAAAACCCGCAGCTAGCATGCTCCCGGGGGAACGTCCTGTTTGTTTTAAACAAATCTCCGGATCAGCAGCCAGCCTGCTCCCGTAAGAACATCCCAGGTGCCTGAGAGAGCAGGAGATAGAGATAGGAAGACTGCAAGGCAAGATGTCAATAAGATAGGATGTCAACAAAGCAGGTTAGTTATAAGATAGGAACAGGATGACTGTTGCCAGGCATCCATGCTGAGAGAGGAAACCTTTCATGCCCCCCGCCGCATTCCGATAACCACGCTTTTGCTTCTGTAAACTTGCTTCTTGCTGACACCCATGCTAAGAGGGGAAACCATTCATGCCCCCGCCTCATTCCGGTCGATCGATAACCACGCTTTTGCTTCTGTAAACTTGCTTTTTGCTCTTCCCTATAAAAAGCCCGTCCTCCAGTTGGCAGGTGCGCAAGTCCTCCGAAAGACTTGCTGCCCGCAGGTACCTGTGTTTACTCAATAAACCTCTTGCTAATTGCATCCTGTGGCCTGGTCTCGGAGTGTCCTGGTTCTGGGGTCTTCATCAGAGAGGAAAGGTCCTCTCTGAGGGTCTTTCAAGACAAGAGAGAAATTGGAGGTGTTTCGTTTTATTCCAAGCGTAATTGAATTCCATGTGGAGGCAATACACAGGCTGTGCATCAAACCCATCAAAGCTTTAGAAAATCAAAATGGCCACTGCAAAGAAGTGTTCACTGTGGAGAAGAACGGAAAAAGGAGCTGTGTTGTATAGAGGCTGCTAGAAATATCTGTTAGGTGAACAACTGTGGAGACGTAAACAGGACCTCTGGGACATGTCATCAAATAGAAATACTTCCACGGGCGTTTTGTGATTTCTCTGTTATCCTCTAGCCTAACTTTCATGGATATGTCACTCCTATCCGCTCCTTAGTACCAGCCCTTTGCCCACTCCCACACTCAAGCTCTGTTCATATCCCTTTATTAATGTGCTCTCCCTATATAAGCAACCTGCAAAGTTTTTTATGGGGACTTGCTTCTGTATTATACTCACATTCATCTTATATTATATAGAAAAATTGCATCCAAATAACAAAATGGCAAATTCTGATTCTTTAAAACTTAAAAATGAAAGTTCTAATCGTTTCTTCCACCCCTTCAGTAGATGTCATGTGCTCTTCACTTTGCTCATAAGCACTGGGCTATCAGTTTCTACTTATTCTTTAATATTAAAATCAATACTTTGCCAGTTAAATTCTGACTCTTGTTTGGCTCGGATGCCTTATAAACATGTGGATTCCACTGCCAGAACCAGATTTAGCATGCAACATTTGCCATGCATAGTACTTCCTCATATTCTATATTTCTCCATCTAGACCATAGACTCCTTGACAGCATTGACTAATGTCTTATGTTTGTTTTAGCCACATCAATATTTGTTAGCTGGAGAAGGCTTTTAATAAGTTTTGAGAATCTCTCCTAGTCATATACATAGCAGTTCATTCATTAACTCAACAAGAGTTATCCAGGGTCTAATGTCGACTCAGCATTCAAGTAGCTGAGTATCAAGAAGTGGCAGGACCATCAAAGGTCATTTTATAGAGCTGGCGTTCAAGAGACAGGTTGGTAGAAAACGAATGTATGATGGTCAGGATAACTTGAAGTTTTGAGTAATAAGCCCACGGAGACAGTAGAGATGTATACAGGGCAGATGCGAGGCATGGGTACCACTAGGGAAAGGCAGTAATGCTCTTTCCCCTGTGAGACAGAAGACTTAGGATGCTTAAGTACATCAGTGGCACATTATAAACACTTCCCTTCCTAGCTGTGCTACTCACTTACCACCCGACATTTAGAAACCTCTGTCCTTAGTACTGTGATTATTAAGATTAGTTGAAACTGTTTCTTCACGGTGACATTACTCATTCCAAAAGGCTAGCCAAGAACTTAGGCGGTGTAACATCAGTTAGGCTAATGCTCTTCCACAAAACCAACTGACAGCTAAAAATCAAGGACTTGATATATTAGAAATGTATTTCTTGCACACATAGCAACTCAGTACAAGTGTTCTCTGTTAGCAGATGATTGTGTCTCTGTGTGTGTTGTATGTGTGTAATGCTCATGTGTGTGATGTATGTGTGTATATGTTCATGTGTGTATTCCTGTACATGTGTGTGCATGCAGGTAAAGGCCAAAAGTCAACATTAGATGTCTTCTCCAACCCTTTTCTGGACTCGGAGCCCACAGATTCTGCTCTACTGACTGTTTAACAAGGTCCAAGCATCCACTGTCCTGGGATTCCAGATGCCTGACTTTTTAAAACCTGAATGCTGAGGATCTAACCCAGACGCTCACGTGTGTGGGGGAAGCATTTTACAGACTCAGACATCCTGCCAGCTCTGGCAGGTGACATTTGAGACACAGAGCCTTTCCATTTTCTGCCCTCATTCTCTAGATGCCAGAATTCTGTACACCAAGTGAGAGGATCTGAAAGAAAAGGAAAGACCCTACAGAGGCAGATTTAGTGGGCTTAAAATGAAAGAGGTGATGTGTGTACAGCCTAGCCAAGAGGCAGGGTCTCTTTGCAAAGGTGCCTGGAAAAATGTCATCTCACTATGGTCCTGGAGAGTGATGAGAAGTTTTCCCCAAAGCCTGGCCAATTCTGCCAGAGTCTGCTTTTTTAGACTTGCTCTTTCTTTTATCTGAAAAAAATCTCCAATCGTTAACCCCACTAAGGCAGGAGAATGTGTGGATGATGAAACACACCCTGAGTGATGTCCTCTCCAGTGCTTATGTCCTCCCACTTGAATGCTCATGTCTTCCCACTTGTTTTCCCTCCTTCTAGTTAATTCCACACATTCCACTTGTCCCCACTCACCGGCCCATTTTCACAAATGTAAAGGATAGATCAAGAGCCCGTGCTGAATTACAAATGTAATACTTCAGTGTGAACCTTCTGCCATGAGTACAAATTCACAGCATACACTTTCCAGTTCATTAAACTCAATGCCGCAAAATAACCTGCAGCAGCACCTCTCCTTCAGATAGGGAAATGCTTGGCTCCACTGGCTGCTGGAGTGATGAACAATGAGATGTGTAAATGTATTCAGTCATGAATTCTTTGCCTGGTGGCGGTGATACGGTAATCTTCCTTGCTCTATTCTTATATGGAATTTAAAGAGCCAGACTCAGTTATTTATTTTGATGTGGTCCTTTGCTCGTTGCTTGCTTCAGTTGGGGATGGTGTAAGACAAGTGATTGGTAGCTAGAGAAAACTCAGTGCTTTGACTTTTGTTTACTTTGCCTTCTTTGCTCTTGGTTGCCATGGATCTTATATATTGGACATTGCTTATATTTCATGAAGGCTCTGAAAATACATGATGATAATATAAACTCACTATAGTCCTGAAATGGGGGGGGGGGCTCTTATTGTATCTGAATAGGAGACAAAATTTGGGCAAAAATATGCACAGAATTTTTTGGCTCTTTCACTTGACTGGGATGTGTATGGTTGTGACACGGGTTACAAATGGGAGTGAAAATGATTGGACTCTGAGGATTGCACTGAGACAGGATGCATTTGACTGAGGGACCTAAGTCAGGTTTCTGGGGGAGAAAACCAGATATAGACAGATAAATGAAGCTAAGCATGGGATGCAGACAAAAGGAGAAATAACCAAATGTAGAAGTCATAAGATAAGACTGGAATTGCTTTTGAATTCAAACTAATCCCAGTAATTATAATTGACTATTCTGGGGCTGCAAAGATATTTAGTGTTATGAACACCTGCTGCTTCCCCAGAGAATCTGAGTTCTGGTCTCACCACGCATGTCAGGCAACTCACAACTGCCTGTCACCCCAACTCCAAGAAATCTAATCACTTCTCCTGACCTCTGCATGAAAGTGTACACACCACACACGTGACACACACACACATATATGCACACACAGATAAATATTGAAAAAAGAAATATGTATTCTGATAGTTGATTACTATCTAGAATGTATAAACTCAATCATTAAAAAATAAAAAAGATAAATAATCCAGCAAACAACTGGGAGATAAAAATGATCAGTCTTCAGAAGAGGATGCACAAATGACTAATATATACATAAAAATAATCAAATCTTTGGCTGTCAGGGAAATGCAAATTAAAACTCCATGAGAATATGTCATTGCACAGAGTCAGAGTGGCTATGGTTAAGAAAACAAACGACATGCTGCCAAGAGAGAAGAGCAACAAGTGCTCCTACCTCGCTGTATCGCTTATGGTCACAACCAAGCATGGAAAGAGTCCCCAAGGGAGCAATAGTGGCAGTTCTTCCTTGAGGGCGACCCAGAGCTGTCTAATTGGACTTAAAGCCCACCCAATAGGAGGAAATTCATTCACTCATGGATGGTGAGCTTGTGGAGCCTAGACTACTGTTCCTTTCCCAAAACCAGTATAATTTCTAACTATATTATTCTAAATACTTATCCTTATACCCACAAATGCGTGAAGCTCTGACCTCTTATCAAAGGAGTTTCTTTGTCTAGCAGTTGGGGGCCAACGGAGAAATCCACAAATGGTCAACAATACAGAGAACAGCTGACAGCGGTTGTCCCACACCAATTGATACATTACAGTACCATTCCTACGCCAAAGGCTTGGGGAGATTGCACAGGAGGGAGGCAGAAAGATTATAGAAGTCAGACGATGAGGATGTCTCCTGTGAGACTGGGCCTTCTGCCTATGATGGGAAATACCCTTGAAAGTACAACAAATGGTTGTCTAAACAAGACCCAAACGATGATAACACCAGAAGCCATCCTAATATGGATGGGGAAATACTACAAGACCCCACCCAAGTTAATAGCTACTGAGAGAGGGAGAACTGGTCTTCTCTCTTATAGGTTACCCTGTCCCAAGTGGTCAGTCCTAAATACAAACAGTGAACACTAAATATAATCAGCAAGTTGTATTTATATACACAATGTATATAACTATGTATTGTGTAGCAGTAATTAAAGAAGAGGTCATGAGTTTTGAGAAGAAGCAGGGGGAACCTGGGAGGAACTGCAAGGGGGGAAGGGGAAGGAAGGGTAGAAATTATATAAATAGGGAATTCAGGCATGAAATTCTCACAATAAATTGGCAATGAATCCTAGTGATGATACATGGGAAAGAAAGATGCCTTTGCCCAGCCTGCTTTGTTACAGCAAGAAGAAGGAAACTAATACATGGAGAATATGCATCACCATTGTATGAATGTAATTTGAAATATATACATATTTTACATAATTCAAATATATCACATATGCATGTACACATATATGTGGTGTACAAGTAAATACACACACACACACAATTCAACTAGAAATGAGACCATTTAGTACAAGGAAAAGAACCAGGGAGAGTAGGGGAAAGGATAACAAGAGAGTGCTGGGTGAAGAAAATGTATGAAATGCATTGTAAGAAGATGTCATAATAAAAGCCATGATCTTATAGTGTGGATATATAGACTAATAATGAAAAATGAATGCTTGCAGATGGGGTTTACAAATGCAAGACTCAAACTGACAGAGGAAGTGAAAGTAGGAGACAGAGCAAATACAGCAAATACGTAATATTAACATCACATGAGATGGACTTCCAAGCAGAGAGCATTAAGCAAGCCAAGTATTCTACTTTTAATGAGAAGAGATCCAGGCTCATGAAGCAGCTATGATTCTGAGCTTTAATGCATATAAGAAATAGTAATGAAACTTGAAAAGCAAAGCCTTTTGGAAATAAAAGGAAAATAGCGATAAGCTGGTGGACTTTGCCCACGTCTGTTTCAGAAATACATGGAGCAAATAAAACCAAAATAGACTAAAGAGTTTTAGGGTATAGATACAGGAAGTTTTGGTATAGAAGATGCCTATAAATTTTTATATGAAGGCCCCATGGAGCCAGACATATAATTTGCCACAAAGAAACCACATGTTTTAATTTAGCCCCCCTTTAAACCATGAGACCCCTTTCTATCATAATTTTCCTGATGCTGTAGTCTCAGAGAATGGCAATACAATGCTTCACCAGGCATCTTGTTCCTATGAGGAGACCTTTGGCATGACCTTTCTTATTGACTGTGCTCTTTTGGTAGGTGGTCCTTCCTTGCATCCCTGGACACATTGACTCTGCATTGACACGTGCTGCTTGCTGCCTGGTAATGAAGATCTTGTTGATGCTCCTTCTTGGTGGAGAGGCTTTGTTGAAATGAACACAATTGGCTTGGGAAAGGCAGTATTCTAGCATTTCAGAAAGTCAGTGCTAAGTGGCAGATGCAGGCAGAATTGTCACTCAGGACAGGAGTGATAGGGATAAAGGGAGTAATAAGCATGGAACAAGTTACCCAGGGAAGAAATGGACAAGATTGCAAATGAGCTTGAGTCATCTAGATTTACTTTTTCAAGGTAAGCGAGGCATTACCAGAATCAGAAAATGGCAAAATTGAGGTCAATTGACAAGATATGGCCTGTGGTACTTCTGTGTGTATTTCAGGTTCGGGTAAAAAGTCCAGCATAGATTAGATCCCTTTGCGAACTGACAGTGTCCATGTACAGAAAGTGATGGAGAAATCAACAGGTTTAGGAAGACAATCGCGTTTCATCTATAGCTAGAAATGTCCACAACAAGGCGGGGATGTGGTAGTTGGATTGTAATTGGCCCCCATAATCTCATAGGAAGTGGCACTAGTAGGAGGTGTGGCCTTATTGGAGTAGGTGTGGTCTTGTTAGAGGAAGTGTGTCACTGAGGCGGTGGGCTTTGAAGATCAGGCAGGAAGTATAGGCGGAGCAAACGAGAATTCTGGGAAGAGGGAAGTTTCAGTCTGGAGTCGTGACCCAGATGCAGAGGATGCAAGGTATGACTGCCTCACCGAAAAAGGTACCAAGCCACGTGGCTAACACAGACAAGAACTATGGGCTAATATGAGTTATAAGAATAAATAAGAAGCCTGAGATACTAGGCCAATCAGTTTATAATCAATGTAGACCTCTGTATGATTTCTTTGGGACTTAGTGACTGTGGGAACTGGGCAGGACAGAAACCTCAGTGAACATTTCCTGCTTTCTGGGATCTGGCTAGGAGCTTTTCCTCTGGGCTTCCCTCCACCACCACCCCCATCAGAGCACCTGAGATTTTGTTATTCTGTTTTTAACTTTGTCCCCAAGGGTAGATGTCCCCAAAGGTAGATGGCTATGAAGGCAGAAATCAGTGGTATTGTTTCAGAACAGACACTGGTGTCTGGCACACAGTCTACCACAGTTCATGATTGAAAAAAGAAAGGAAGAAAGAAAACTTGAGCAATTAAATACATTAGCTAATCGTTGCCTTCTTATGGTGGCTATGACATGGGACAGTGAGAGGAGGGCAAGCTTATCAGGACAACAGGGACACAGAAAGGAGACCCTAAAATATTAAATTACAAAAACAAACTGGTTACAAATTTGAAAGTGGTGTTTTGAAAAGCAGCCCTTTTCTGCCACTGGGATCAGAATAATATGTTTCCCTTTCGTTGCCCTTGAACACACAGAACCAATTCCTGAGGGAATTTATTGTTTAAAAAAAAAAAGAAAAAAAAATAAGGAGAGCTTTTTTTTGTATGTAAGTTGTTGGCCTTATGTCTTTAGATACAAAATGGAATTAAAGTTTCTCATTTTGGTGTTCTTGCTTATCTCCCATGCCTACTGCTGATATCAGAGATAGGATCTGGTCCTCGGAGGGTTTGATTTCACCTACAGATATCCTTTCCTGAATGCCTGTAGGCTGTTTTCTTTTTTTTTTTCCTTTTAGTTTTGTGCTTCAGTTTGCAGAGGCTGAAATGAACTCTTACACAAAAGCAAGCAGGGGAGGGGGCAAGAATTCAAAGAAATGGCTCCCTGGAGTGCAATTGATTCACCGTGGTTTGCTATTAAATCTTTAAATAATTAAATACAGGAGAAAACATTCACACAACATTAAAGAGTTCCAACCATATGTTGAAAATAGAAATGGGAGGAGGGACAGGTGTGGAGATGGCCACAGAATAAACACCGGCTCCCTTAACCATGCCCTGCGGTATCTAAGTGGGTCATTGCAATGCGTGGCCTGCTTTGGGGACCCTCAGCTGGAGGTGGGCAAACAGGGAATCAGGGGATGAGTGGTTATCAAAGGACCCTTCAAACAAAGATACCCAGGCTGTCCTGAAGGTGACCCATCTCCTTGCTTTGCAAGGCTCAAGGCAGGAATTGGAAAGTGACATCAATGGTGATGAGAATACACAAAGCTGTGGTGGTTGACTTCGGCCTGCTTCCTAAACACTGGCAGCAAAACGGAACACAAAGGAGAGAAAGTTGAGGTCTTTCACGTGCAAACACATCCAGAGTGTACAAAGTGACTATGTTAGTGGTTTAATTGGTTGCCCCCAGGCTTAGGAAATCCTAGTCAGTCCACTCCCCCTCCCATTTGGAAATGACCTTTTAAGGAAGGCAGTGCAGCATCTCAGAAAGAATTAGATGAGAAGAATTAGGTGAGGTCATCCTGGAGTGCTCTGAGCTTCTTGTCCTGTGGGACTGCTGTCCTTAAACAAAGGGAGAAATTGGCTGATGTTTTCATAACCCGGGGATTGCCAAACTGCCAAGGAAGACACTGGGAACTAAAGGAAAGCGAGGACACTTTCTTCCTCACGGCCATGACAGGAGCCAGCCATGCTGACGTCTTGAACTCAGGCAACTGTTAGCTTCTACGTCTCACCCGCCTGCTAATTAGTAAATGCTCCACACATGCGCACTGTTATGGGTCAAGCAACAAAGGGTCCTGCTACCCATACTAACATTCAACACAGTGCCGGGCACTCAGGAAGGGTAAAGAACCTAAAAGTCATCCTACAGTTTGAACTTGAGATGTCAGCTCATGTGTTTGAACACCTGGCTCCTAGTTGGTGGCACTGTTTCGGGGCCGGGGGAGGCGGGTAGCGGTTATGGCACCTTTAGGAGGTGGAGTTTTGCTTTGAGGTTTCATGGTTTCGTTCCCTTGTCTTCTGGAGGCCAGCAACTAGAACGCTGCCTGTTACGTGGTTTGGTAGGAGAGCAGGAACAAAGACTGTTAGACGATTAACAGGTGAAAGGTGCCCGTTTATAGCGAGACTGGAGCCTTTACTTGGACGATGGAGGCATTGTCTAAGGAACAGAGCATGCGTGTATGGAAGACGGGCAGCCGCAAAGGACCACACGACACGTGGGTGGACACGTTCTTGCTGCCTTCTATCATCCCGCTAGTCCTCTTCTTGTCTTAGAAGTCTTTTTCCTTTCTTAATTTGATATCTCCTTCACACCTAACTTAAAAGCTGTGACATTTTCCTCTTTTTTTTTTTTTCCTGGAGGCTTTGGGGAGTTTCACTTAGCTTGTATTATGTTTCCTCTTAAACTCGAATAAAATTGGCCCCGAGGTTCCTTTTGAGTCCATATCTGAATTCTTTTATTAATGAGACTAGGAGCTCCCAAAGGAAGCTCAGCTCAAGTGTCAACCCCTGTTTGCTGAGTGAGCGAGTGATATACCCCGGAATTCCTCTTGTGTGAAGAGGACCCCGTCTTATGTTTAGAGGGTGCTGTTTCCAGGCATTTCCTGCCCATTCTCCCACAGAAGTCTCGGGAGATCCTTGAGTCCAGGTGTTGACCGTGCTGCTGGGTGGAAAACAAGGCTTGCTGTTTGCGTTGAGCCGTGTGCTACCCTTAGGTTCTGACGAACCCCAGAGTGATGTTTATTCTCTGTGTGTCATCTTGTTAGTTGATGACCTGACATATGGGTTCACAGCAGTCGCACACTTTGAAGATTTGGCCTGGGACAAGTGTCCAGCACAGTGCTCTTTAGGAATGAACGCTGGCCTTGCGTTTTTGCTGACAGTGCTGGGGGCTGTTAGAGACAGCTGCTCTCAGAAATCCCTGTGACTGAACATTGCCAAGCATGGCGTGCCAGCCCTCAGGGAATCATTCTGAGCCTTCCATCTTATTTCTCTTTATTTGATAATATATTTTACTGCGTTTATTATACATGGAGACATAAGTCCATTTTCATGAAAGTTTAGAGCATACTTTAAGCCTGGGAGCTGAGAAACCGACCTGTTCAGCAGCCTGTGTACAGTAGAGAAGTTTATTAGTATTTCCTGTTTTCTCCACAGGGGGGAAAAAGAACTCTAGCTCATATTTTGACATTTTAGGAAGACTGACTGGAGTTCTGCCACATCACAGGAGCTGACGCTGTGACAAGCTGACGCTAATGTCCAACAAAACACATTTATTGCAGAGTTTAGAGGCCAGTCACATCCCTTCAAGGCTTTTTTATTACTATTATTTCTTTTTGGGCCTGCCTACCTGTGGGTTTCGAGAAAGGAGGCTGTTGAGCTTTATTTCTGAAAATCCAGCTGACACGGTGTGCCTTGTGTATCCTCTTAGCTCGGCTCACCAACGTGACTGGTAAGTCCCACACAGGTTCACCATCACTTCAGGGGCCTCTTCTGAGGGTAATTCAAGGTACTCTACTTTCGGACCCTAATATTGAGGGCACTTGGAAGAAAACACAATTTAGCCCTAGAAATCCAACCACCTTTAGCTTGCTTTGCCTTGCTCCGGTATCCATAAAGCAGATCTCCCGTTAGGGAGAATAATCTGCAGTTGTCGAGGTGCCTAACGTCAATCAAAGGTGAGCATCTATTTTGTGTTCACCCTGATGGAGGAATCAATTCAGTCCAATCCACTTTGATGAGCACCAGTCATGGGTACAACCCCCAGGCAGTTGCTGCAGGCATCTATAGATGAGCTTACTGCCTACCAGAGGACAGAGAACTTGCACACAATTGACCACTGTACAAAGTCAGGGTCGTAAGAAAGGCACGAATCCACATTGTCACGGTTCTAAACGCATATATCTGCTAAATGGCAAGGCCCATTTTTATAATGCACTGCATCACTAACGGCCTTCCTCACGACCAGGGCTTACGATTTCTGAGTAGGTTTGACTATTTCATTTGGGGATAACGGTGAAGGATCAAGGTTAGACGATGTACAGTCTGAGTTGACTACAGGGAAGAGATAAGGTGCTTTTATCAAGAGCTGGTACAGGTAGGAGGACGGTGGTAGGGACAACAGATAGTATTTGGTAGTGGTGGGGCCTGGAAAGTCTATGGAATGTCCTTAGCAGGATGTGAGTGGTGTGTGTGTGTGTGTGTGTCCGTGTGTGTGTGTGTGTGTGTGTGCGCATGTGATAACCAAGTGTCATAGAAAGAAAGTGAGTAATACTTGTTGGAAACAAATTATGGTGACTCTGCCTACCAAGTTGGAAATCTGAATTCATGTTAGCTGCTAGAGGAACACCAAAATATTATTTTTCTGTCTCTTTTTTGTACTTTGGGTTTTTATTTAATCTTTCAAATTTTCATACATATACAATGTATCCTGATCATACCCCTCTTCCCCCCAATTCCCTCCAGGATCTCTTATCTCTTTTCCAACTTCATGTCCTTGTTATATAATTTCATTAATGCATTCGTTTGTACTCACTGGGTCAAATTCATGCTGCCCATATGCGCATGGGTGTGGGATGAACCACTAGGGCATGGGCAACCTACAAATGGCCACCACACTCCCTCCTAAAGCAGCTATCACCTTCCAATAGCTCCTCAGTTAAGGTAGGGCCATAGAAGTCCCTTCCCTATCTAACTTTTGACTTTGTGATCTACACAGTTGAGTTTCCCAGCATCTCACACCATCCTCTGGACCCTCCATTTTCAGCACCCTCTTCCACAGTGTTCCTTGAGCCTTGAGGGGTGGTGGCATGGTTGAGGTAAATGCCCAGTTTGTGGTTGAGCATCAAAGTCACTTATTTTCAGCACTTTGAACAGTAATACATCTCCTCATTAACCATCATCCCTCACAATAAGAAACTTCTCTGATCATGGCTTGAGAAACACAACTCTATAGGTTGGAACATAGATCTCTATAAGGCAACATGACCATTTAGGGAAGAACAAAATGGATAGGTTCTCCCTTGGGGCCTATGGCTTCTCTAGCCATGGAGTTTTGAACATGTTTTCAGCACCAGACATAACTCCCTCCTGTAAAACAGGCTTTGGATCTAATCAAGCGAGTCGTTGGTTACCTCCATAAACAGTCTTGCCGCTATTGCACGAGTGGGTACAATCAAGCATGCAGTGCCCAGCGCTGGGTAAGACAACTGTTGATACTGATGTCTTTTCTCTCCCAGCATTGTAGAAGCTTGACAGCAGGGCGAGTTTCCAGTACCATTCAAGAGTGTTCAGAAACTAGGTTTAGGAAGAGGACTTCATCGTCTAGCAATGATGGGAAACGAAGAGCGATGCAATAGTCTCTATTGGTTTTGGGATCTTGGCTGCCTCTCTACCAATAGCTCAAAGGGAGGAAAGCCATGAGATTTTCATATAATCACTCAGTCTAGGTTTCAGGTGAAAGGATGAAACTGGAAAACAAATATACCGGATGAGGCCATCCAGATTCAAAAAGACAAATGTCACATCCCCTCTTATACAAGAGATGGTAGCTTTTGCCTCGTGTGTTTAACATGGGCACACATGGTGTGTGGTAGGCCACTGGCCAGAGAGTGCATTTAGGGGGAGAAGATAATAGAGTATATGTGAACTGAAAGAGCCTGATGACAAAGGGTTCAATCAGAAAGTGGGGGTGATGATGGGTGGGGAGAGAAAGAGCAGGGAAAAGCTTAAACAAAACAAAACATATGTGAAGAAGTGCTTGTTACATATGACAATGCAACCCAAGGGAAATAATGTTGCAAAATGTTTGTGACAGGAAGTAACAGGGAGAGAATACTGGGTTATAAATGTGGGGATGGGGACAGGAGTGCAAGAAAAAGACTGTGGGTAGATTACCTACAACTAAGAATATATGAAGACACCCGATGAAACATCCCTATGTAAATTAATCAAAAATATAACTTAAAGAAATAAAACTTAAACAAAGAATTTCACATTAGTAAACAATGTTTCTCTTAGAAGATATGGGTAATTAAACAATATTGTTAGAAATATCTTGATATTTTATGAGCTGTGACTTAGGAAAACTGATTTGCTAATTTTATATTGAATGCAGCTTCCATATGTAAACACACATCAAGATGTCTATGTTCTACCCAAGGTCTAAAAAATCCAAATATCTATTATCCGAATTTATAGCAAACTCTTACAAATTGGTAACAGCCAATTCCATTGTTTATAAATTTCCAGGAGCAGTGTTTGGGGAGGAGCGGTGTAGAGACCAGGGCTGGGGGTGAGGTGGTAAGTCCATGCATTCATGCGAGTTATCTGTGTGCAAAGGTAGGAGAGGGAAGCGTGGAGAAGAAAAGAGAGAAAAGAGGGAAGGAGAGGGAGAAAGGTCTGGGTCAGACTCTACTAAGGACCACAGCAGAGGAATAGTGAAAACTCTTGAGTCAGTATTCAAAGAGAGAATCCTCATGTGGAGAGTTAACTAAGGGGTCTCCAGACAAGTGTTCAGCAATAGGAGCAGGGTCAGGAGGAGCAGAGGTGTGAGGCAGGGCTAACACATCATCATCCCTTGTCTCCACGTGCCAGGGAGGGGCTTCCCAGCGAGGGGTTGGTTGCACCAATCACGCATTCACCCTTTCAGATCATTCGCTTGTGTATGACACTCAAGTGGAGATTCTGTGTGATAATTCACATGTACTTGGTCAAAGCATCAATAGAGGCGGTGGTGAGGGCTTTGTAACTGCTGATTTCTTCCTAACAAGAGAAGCCTGAAATAATCACAATACAAAAACGGTTTAACCTTATTTTCAGAGCAATTGAAGCACTGCAGAATTCACAACACGGCTTGCTATTCTGAAGTCACAGCATAATTTTCTACACGTAATAAAAGAAACATGAACTACGACTAGAAAAAGCAAAGGCTTCCAAGATTTATTAACTGTTCAAATACTAGTCTAAGCAGCATTATGTTTAAGTCTACCCTGGGGGGACACTTAAATTGGTGGAGGGTCATACTTGAAATTTTACATTTTTTATTTCATTGTAGATTTTTTAAAGGAGCCAGGATTTATTTTGGCACGGTTGGCCAAGGAGTTTAGTTTTGCAAAACAAAGCCTGACTAGTGTAAGATGGTAGAAGGAGCGATGCCTGGGCTTGTGGAGAGTTGAGTGACATGACGTTATAAACAGCAATGACGACACTCACAGTGATGCATACTGTGGTGACTCCTAAGGACCAGTCACGTTGCTGAATACTTTACATACATAGTTTCTTGTGCTGCCAACTGCATTTCAGGGGGTCACTGTGGTTCAGGGACAATGGATAGCAATCACACACTGAGACAAGTCCCGAGTGACCTGTGGTAGAACACTTGAATCTAAATGCAAATTAGTGACCAACTAAGTTATATTGCTCTAAAAGATTAATCAGTATGTGAATCTTAATACCTAACCCAGGAGTCAGGCACTTCTATGACTGTATTCGCATTTTAATATAAATTAAATATATAATTATGTCAGAGAGACACAGGAATCTTGCTTTGTGCTTCCCAAATCACACAGTTAAACAGAAGATCTAAGATTGGAACTAGGAACAGATTTGGGGGATGGGGTGATGACTCAGCTATTGATCCAGTGATGCCTCATGCAGGAGACCCGAGATGATTCCCCAGGACACGGGTGGGAGGTTTCTAACTGCCTGTCACTCCAGATCCAGGGTATTGTTTACTCTTCTGATCCTCTTGGACAGCTGAACACATGCACATGTATCCTCCGGCAGACACATGCACACATATACACACTTACAAATAAATCTCTGAAAAGTATTCTAATTCAAAGTTTGACTTCTAGTCCAATTGACACAACACCAAAGAATGTTATCTACAGACTAGCACCGAGTTCCATCATCAGTGTTGAAGTCAACAGCGTAGAACTGTGAAATCACACACACACACAAACACACACATACACACACACACACACACACTTACCGCACACAAATACACACAAAACACACGCATGCATGCACACACACATGCACCACACACAAACATACCCATATACACATTCATGTGCATGCACGCACGCGCACACACACACACACACACACACACACACACACACACACACTAACTTTGGCTCATAGATTCTCTTGCAGTCATTTCTAATACTTGATGTTTGATGTTCTCATTGTTCTCATATGAGCCAAGCAATTCTCCAGAAGTTTCCTCAGTGGATAACTAATGGATGTCTGTTGATTTGTTCCTGACACTACTTACGCGGAAATAGTATCAAATCAGTGCTTCAGGACTGTCCTCCATTTTGATTTCTAGCATACACAAATAAGGCAGAATTGTACGATTCTGATACCTCAGAGTTTCCAGGCCTCCCATCCTTGGATTTGATTATTTTGTCGGAGCAGTTCACTGTTTGTTGGATTATGGTAAAAGAGTTGGAAGGATCCAGATAAGAAAGTGAAGGAGACGCATAGGGTGAAATGCAAGGGAAAAGGGCATCCGTGATTAACTTTGCAGCTCTCTGCTCCCTGGAGGTCGAGGGATCAAAACCCCACACTTCCTGATCATAGTTTTGTCTCTGCTCTGAAACTTCATGGAAACAGCAGACTCATCCTCTAATAATATTATATGAAAGTTGGTCTTGTTATTTTGGATTGCATGGGTTTTGAGGAACTTGTTGCCAGAAAACAGAGACAAAGATAAAACACAAGCAAAAGTTCAAACAATAAGTATTTTATGTATTTCACATTGTGTGATTAGTAAGGGATTGGAGTAGATGGCAAAATGGAAATTAGCAAAATGATAAGTAAGTATCAGATCTTACACATCAAGAATCATAGATAGGGCCAGCAAGGAAGCTCAGCAAGGAAGGGTGCTTGTCACCAAACTTGATCATTTAATCTGAATGAGACAGAGGAGACTTGGGCCTTGAACCCCCAAACTGTATTGCAGCTGTGAAAGAAAGGTTATGGGAGTTGGACTAAAGGCATTTTCACTATGATGTGGTCACAAGTCTATTGACCAGTTTGTTTTCTTACACAATTCAGGAGAATATCTCTGGAGATGGCATCGCCCACCTGGGTTGGCCTGGGATCTTCCACACTGAAGAAAATGCCCCTTCCAGACTTGCCCATAAGTTAATCTAATGGCAACATTTTCTTACCTGAGGATCCCTCGTCTCAAATGTCTCTAGCTTGTGTTGATTTGATAACCCAGCCAGGATAATGATAATACTGGAGTTTATAAAAGCTATTCCCGAGGTCCCCGATAGCCAGGTCCTGTTGTGTTTAAGCATGTTTAGGACAGATTATGAAGGCACAGCGGTGTGGAAAAGCAAGCACCCTAGGTCAATAACATTGTCACTGGAAACAGAGTTAGGAAACGAGCAGAGCTGAAGGATTCAGCTGAGGGAAAAAGTTCGCAAGAGGCATCTCTGGTGTTTTCCTGTTTGAGTAGAAATACTTTTCTGAAGTTCTAAGACCTGCTGTCTGGTACGAAGGAGGGACGTGCTCTTCTCTCTGATTGAACAACGCAAGGAGAATATCGTAGCTCTTCAAGTTGTGGATGGGAGGGTGTGAAGGTGGAAGCCAGTCATCTCAGACTCGCATGCTTCTGGTGCACGTTGCCAGGCTGGAGACAGTTTTCCTCACAAGCTCTGGGGAAGCCCTCTGGGGCCTGGTCGTATGTCGTATGTTTATTTGAACTGCCTGTGGTGAACTGGGCTGTTAGTGAAAAGAAAATACTTCATACACATGGCCACAGACCATTCTGGGGGAGGCAATTCTTTAGCTGAAGCTCTTTCTTCCTGGGGTGACTCTAGGTTTGTGTCAAGATGCCTGAAGCCTTTTCTTTACAAGTTGTAAAGGAAGGGGAGCAGCCGGGGACAACTAACACTAAAGAGGTTTGAAAATGGGTCTGAAAAAGCCTGGGATAAAACCGGACTCGCTGAACATAGTGGACTATGAGGACTACTGAGAACTCAAGAACAATGGCAATGGGTTTCTGATCCTACTGCACGTACTGGCTTTGTGGGAACCTAGGCAGTTTGGATGCTCACCTTACTAGACCTGGATGGAGGTGGGTGGTCCTTGGACTTCCCACAGGTCAGGGAACCCTGATTGCTCTTTGGGCTGACGAGGGAGGGGGACTTAATTCGGGGAGGGGGAGGGAAATGGGAGGCGGTGGCGGGGAAGAGACAGAAATCTTTAATAAATAAATAAATAAAAAAGAAAGAAAAAAAGAAAATTTCTTAAGGAGTCATATTGTTTAGTATTTAACTAAAATTGTATGTAATACATAAAGCATGTGCATATACATACGTCTATAACTATATCTGTAACTATACCTATAGCTTAGGGGCTGACAATGCTTCTGACAACAGTCATTTAACAAAAACCACAGCATCAGGAATGCATTGTTGGTCAAGAAAGCTGAAGACTCCTAAACAATATAGACTATTGCAGTTGCCTTGGTTGGTTCCCTGAGGTTTACGTCCCCATGGCTGAAGACAATGTGTACTTCAGACACAGGACTTGGAAGATTCATGGTGGATGACTTGAGAATCTTCTCTTTCCCTCTCTCTCTGAGGACTAGGTTTCCTAGAACCAGAAGGTGCTATTCAAGCTTCCGAAGAGGGAGCCAGTCAGTGAGCCTACCCAGCTGTGACACCTATGCACAACAAGAGCAAGTAGCATAACAAGATGTCCTGAAGGTGCAGAAGTGGGGCTTATATGTTGCTGATAGCTGTCAGCTATCTAATTTGGGCTTATGGAACGCTCAGTGGACAAACACCATTCCTGGTACAGGGAACTGGCCGGCTGTTTGGGACTAGCAAGGTCATGGATCTATGAGGAGAATCTACTACCACTATTTTACTAATCCTGCATTATTCCTAATTATGCATCCTTCAAATTACCCACATACACACAGATAAATGTAGTCCTCACCCCTCACCAAAGACACCTCTCTTTGCAGCAGATGGAGAACATTCCAGAAAGTCACAACTGGTCAAAATACAGAGAACAACTGATCATAGGATGCCAGGCTCAATGGATATATCTACATACAGCACAGCCTGCACTTAAGACCCAGGAAGAATCACAGAAGGGGAGTCAGCAAGAGTCTAACAGACAAAGGGCCAGGAAGTCTCTGTGAGACAGTGTCTCTTAGAAATGGTAGGAACTTACACTCATGATACCTCAACAATATGACTGCCTAAACAAGACCTGAACAACGACAACATCAATAGGCATGCTGCCATGGAATGGGAAACATCTCATGGAGCCTCAATCTTAGACAAAGAACTAAATTCAACTAAAGGTGCCAAGAGAGAAAGCATTAGTGTTTCCCAGGGCAGAACTCCTAATTAGTTATTCTTTACCAGTTGATCTGCCTAGAGATCATTTATGTACAAGCAAGACTAAATGGACTTAGCAGCTTACATATTTATGAATATATATATGTAATATATGTAAATAACAGTAATACTCAGCAAAAAAGATACCAAGAGGGAGTAAGGTGGGGAACTGCCGCACACTGCGGCTCCCATCTGTGCTCTATGCGCTAGACCCCAGTTCGCGAGCTTCGGGCAAGGGGCTGGAGGTTGACAATACAGACGCAGAGACAGACGGACACACAGACCTTCGAACATTGCTACCAAAGCCCCTCTTTTTTAGCATCCTGTAGGCTTAAATACACTGCAGTCAATGGCCAACAGGTGAAAATCCCATCCTCCAATCCTCTAAGCTAGGCACAGCTTCTAGTAACTTCAATTAGAAGGTTCTAGGAGGGAATAGCAGCTAAAGGCCAGGACTCATTAGTCCCAAGAGGGAACATAAAAGTGGTTGGAGAGAGGGTATGGAAAGGAGAAAGGATGCAATTGTGTTTTAGCTTGAAAATGAAAAATCTATTTTATGAGTCTGTAAATGGAAATACACTACAAAGCCATCACTGGCTAGAGAATGGTTCAGAGGTCGAGTGTTTCCTGGTCTTGTAGAGGACCCGAGTTCAGTGGCAGCTTATATCCACCTGTAACTCCAGCTCCGGGAACCTGGCCTCTCTTCAGGCTTCCAAGGGTGTGCACACAAGTGCCATCGATTGACTTAAACACTCACATTTACAAAGACATAAAAATAAACCTTTAAAAAGATTCTGTATAATAGAAATGACAATTAAAGTTGAGGGAAAGATGGTGGGACACTCAGTGAATGATTTGGGGCCAAGTCAGAAAAAGTCTTCATCTAGTTATAAGGAGAAAGATATTGCTTGTCTTCACATTTTACATTAAAGTTAGCATGACATCAAATTAAATATAGCATCCTGAAAAATCAAACTGTAACATCTATTCCAGGACAGCTAGGAATGCAACACAGAGAAACTCTGTCTCTAAAAACCAAAAAAGAAAAAAAAATCTAAAAAAAAAACCCAGGGAAAGAATATGATCAAAATATATTGGATGAAAACCATTTTAAATAAAAGTTAAGTAAATTAAATAAAACATTAAGAGAATCTCAGGATCAAAATTAACCTTAAAATACTTTGAAAATGGGTCTGGAGAGAGAGCTCAGAGGGTTAAGAGCCCTTGCTGCTCTGCAGAGCAGGTTAAGTTCCTAGCACCTGTGTGGGGCAGCTCACAATTGTCCCTAACTCCCATTCCATGAGATCTGATAGCATCTTTCGGTTCCCAAGGGCATGGGCACACACACACAGAGACAGACATACTAACGCACACAAGCATTCATGCACATGAGCACACATATGCACACACATGTATGCACTCTATAAAGCCAAAGGAATGTATAATGTGCATAAGATTAAATGATAATAAACAAATATTTAGAAGTGTTGAAAGAAGAATGTGAGCTTTATAATGGTAATAGACATTACAGGACAAAGAACTGGCCAAAACATGTATAATTTATATTCCTCCGAATTGTATTCTTAATGTCTCACACATCAAACCGAAGACTACAAATGACCACATTTTTTTTAAAGGACAAAGAATAAAAATAGGTAATTCATGAATTACAACCACAATGCGAAAGTGTGAACACAAATAATAAATACTAATACTAAATATTAATACTAAAGGAAAAGGAATTTTCTGACACTATTAGAAGGGGCAGATTTTGTCTAGTGTGGGAGGAATTATTTAGCAATAACCTGCAACAATTAAATGTCTTTAGCATTTGATCTAGAAAGTTTAGAAGGTGTTTGGATCATGAATAGTTAGACTGAACGTGTATGGTTGATATTAATGGCCATTAATGAAGAAATGACTTTAAACAGCTATGGTCCCTTTATATTCTGGAGTACTTATGAAGCTTTGTTTATTAGTTTCTTGAGAGTTTCATACAATGATTTTGATCAAGTTCACCTTCCTTCCCCCCACTTTTCCCAGGAACTGGGAATTACAAAGCTTTTAAAAGGATAGATATTATAGACTAGGGTGAAATATTGCAGATGATATATGCTTCAATAATAAGACAATTTGCAAAGTATGTACAATTTGTTTGGAAGCTAGGAACCACACAATGCATATCAATGCGTATTTATATATAATTCTATAATACTGTTACTTGCACAGAAAACTATGGTGTTTTCCATTACGGCATAAGTGTGGGTATGATTTTAGTTTGTTTGTTCAGTGTGCATACTGATACATTTTGATTAATATTCAAACCAGCAGTTTTCTTTAATTTAAAAGTTTCACAAGTACAAATAGTTTTTGTTGTATATGGATGCCCTCCTTGATGTTTGTGGTAATAAATACTTTATATTTATGGAGAACATTACATGTAAGCTGCATTTCCATGTAATAGGAATATAAGGGGCATTCGCTTTGAGCATGTAACAGAAGGAAAAGGTTTGAGACTTGAAATTCCATCAGAATGTAGCCTTTCCCGCTTTGAAGTAGGGAGGCTGTTAGAAATACTTAGCTTCATGAACAGAAAGGAAATCACAGAATCTTTACACTGCAACCCTCTCCGCCCACCAGAGACTGTCATGCAGGTGTCTCATGGAGCTCTGAGCATGGGAAGTTACACAGCATCAGTATTCATTAAGATAGGTCACTCACTACAAAACGGGCTCATTTTACCAATATACAGGTGCAGGGATGGAATGAAGTGGAATCAAAGTGGAAGGAAATACAGAGTACGACCTTGAGTCCCCGCCTGCGGGCACAGTCTTGTTTCATCAGCGTCAAGGAGACAGAGGCTCTTGAAAGTTACTATGGAGCACCCGTGCATGCAAATTACTTAGAGCTCCGTTCCCCAATGAGAAATCAAGCTAATACACGCCTGTCCACTTCACACAGAAGCATAATTTCTTTCTTCACATAATGACAGAGCAGCCCAATGCGCCCTAGTAAGTTCTGAGTCTAGAAGGTACTCAGAAAGGAAATGACACAGAAGAGTCAACCATAATTTACAATAGAAGTGTGCTAACTGACTTGGACAGGGCATCTTCAGAAACCACTGCTTACAGATGCCAACTTCTCATAGATACATCCAGAGCTTGCCAAGCAGAATGCCGGTAAAGGGTAGTGTGTTATGCCCCAACAGCTCAGCCTCATTGTGTGCCGTGGTTATCATGTGAATGAGAAACATGTTGTAGTAGGCAGGCAACACAGGTCGACGAGCTACCAGGGAGGGTGAGAACACCATGCCACATTGTGACTGCCTAGACTCTTTGCAGAACACACTTCTTTCTTCTACAAAACCGCTGGCCCACTCATTCCTTAGGACCTAGACCAGCAGCTTTCCTCCCTGAGTCTTTCCTCCGTCCCATCGTCGGCACCAATTCTTCTGCCCTGTGTCATCATATGCTATATGACATCCTTATTATAAGGCAATCTGTTCATATGTATGATTTAATAGGAACCAAATATTTTGTTTGTTTTATTTTGTTTTGTTTTTCCAAGGAAGAGATTCTCAGTATAGTATCAACTATTCTAGAACTTGTTCTGTAGACCAGGCTGGCCTCAAGTTCACAGAGATCCACCTGCCTCTGCCTCCCGAGAGTTGGGATTAAAGGCGTGCACCACCATCACCTGGCTTAACCAAGTTTTTTTAAACTACTAAAATTTATCCTCTTTGAAACTAAAGAATAATTGTTTTATACATCTCTAGATTTGATCGCAGCAATTGACATATGGGATATTATTTACTAAAGGATGAATGAGTAAATAGACGAGTAAACACAGAAATTATCAGATAATTGAGTTCCTAGTGCAGAGAGGAAATGAAGATTAGTACAGGGCAGAATATCTGTACACTAAGAAAGTAGATAAAAGAGTTGTCTTTGAGGCTGAGTGATATTTTTATGGAAGGTGCATTTAAATTAATCCTCAATGGATGAGTGACGTTTTACTACCCACCAATCAATAATATTATTCATGAAAGTGCTCACAGGAGACTCGAAAGTACCAAAAGCAGCAACTAATTTGTTAATGCCTACTACGATACATAATGTATCCTAACTACTTGTAATTGATATGCCAGAAAATATCTACAATAAATAAAAAGAAAGAAAAGGGAAAACCTAAAATGCAGTGAAAATGAATTGAAATGTAGGGAAATGATAGATAATTTGCCTAAATATCTTCTTACATTTTCTCTTGAGATTATAATTTGACTACATATTTTCTTCCCTTCCCTCCCTCCAAACTTTCTCCTTTACCTCTCCAACTATTCAAATTCACAGCCATCTTTGAAAGCCAATTGTTGTTGCACACACATATTATTATTATTTGCTAATCAATGTTTTCCATAGAAAATGAAATCCTTAGTGGTTTGAAACTTTGTCTTTGGGTAAGCAGTTATTTGATCATCCAATATTTGAATATAAGGATCTTTGTATTGTGTTCTACTTGGGGAATAATTTTAAACTATAATTTAAAATAAAGAAGATTTGATACCTTAAAATGATTATGGGTGTCATTTCTTCAAGTTTGCTCATTTCCTAAATAACTTCGTAAACTTTCCTTCCTAAAACTCAGAGTATGCTCTACATTCGGGAAAAAAAAAATGGAAGAGAACATGAGCCACACCAGGACTTGATTCCTGTAACTAAACCCACTGGGAAGAGTGTCGGGAAAACACTGAAAGTTGAATATAAAGACTAGGTTCAGATGAGCAATTGATATTCACCTGTTTCTTATCTCTTAGTTTCTTATTTAGCTAGAAGACTCACCTTCAAATCATGGCTCTTAAACACAGGCTATTTTATTAAGATTTTCCAAGCTCATCTTCAGTTGCAACTCTGGCACAGAGGTCACGTGGTTGGCTTTGACACAGCCCGTCTGACCAAATGAAGGCACACTAGTGTTGATGGAAGCCTCAGAGGGTCACACATTCCTGAATGATACATAATTTATGTAGAGTTCCTCTGGCGTAGGCTCAGTGAGTCAGTCCCTGTTTTCATGGCCAAGCAAGTTATCCTGAAGGAGAGCTCTTGCCACCTGTGAATCATCCTGAGGCTCCCTAGTGAGCCTTGAGTGACTCTCTGCGCCCTGCTCAGCAGGCAGAGCTGGCTGGCTCCTCAAAATGTAGCCTTTTGATGTCCAATTTGAAATGCCACTTAGAGTGGTTTGGATTTCACTGTCTTATCCAAACTGGACTGAACAGATCAAGGGGAAAATGAGAGACAATTTCAACATGAGAGCTTCTCCTATGTTGTGTACTCGCTGCGGGCATTATGCAATTCAAAACCAATCATTTTGGCGGAGAAGTACCATGAAAACATCGTCTCTGAACACTGCCATTTAACTACACAAATCGTATTTTTAAAGATGCTTTTATCACTCATTAATTTTGTTCTGGGCACTCTGTGAGGTGTGTAACCAAGGCTGTCACCTTTAATCCTCTCTGTGAATCTATGGAGCAGATCTTAAGGAGAATACTAATTACAGTTTATTATTAAGTGTATGTGTATATGTGTGTGTATCTCTCTCTCTCTGTGTGTGTGTGTGTATTATAATGTATGTAAGTACGGTGAGCATGTGGAGGTGAAAAGAAAATTTTCAGGAGTCATTTCTCTCCTGCTGCTCTGTTTTGAAGCCGGGCCTTTCCTGTTTCTGCATTTGACCTTGTATTCCAGGCTGGCTAGCCCTTGAGCTTTTGGGCCATTCTTCTCTTTCGTTCTACAGTCTTGATACAGGAGTGATGGGATTATGGATGGATACTTCTTCTTCTTCTTCTTCTTCTTCTTCTTCTTCTTCTTCTTCTTCTTCTTCTTCTTCTTCTTCTTCTTCTTCTTCTTCTTCTCCTCCTCCTCCTCCTCCTCCTCCTCCTCCTCCTCCTCCTCCTCCTCCTCTTCTTCCTCCTCCTCCTCCTCCTCTTCTTCCTCCTCCTCCTCCTCTTCTTCTTCTTTTTATTGAGCTCTACATTTTTCTCTGCTCCCCTCCCTGCCTCTCCCCTCCCTGATCAACCCTCTCCCAAGGTCCCCATGCTCCCAGTTTACTCAGGAGATCTTGTCTTTTTCTGCTTCCCATGTAGATTACATCTATGTAAGTCTCTCCTAGGGTCCTCATTGTTGTCTAGGTTCTCTGGGATTGTGATTTGTGGGTTGGTTTTCTTTCCTTTATGTTTAAAAAACACTTATGTGTGAATACATGTGATAATTGTCTTTCTGGATCTGGGTTACCTCACTCAATACGATGTTTTCTAGCCACCACAGCTTCTTACATGTGTTCTGGAGAGATGAACTCAGCTCTTCAGACTTGCACAGCATGGAGTCATCTGTTTGGCCCCATGAATCCACATTTTATAAATGAATAAATTCAGGCTAAAGTAACTTCCCCCAGGTCCCAAAGATGGGATGCGGGGAAATTCAGGTATAATCTTGGGTACTTTGGTTCTAGGATCTCCACTCACACTATTTGTGTGCATTTATCCTTTAAGAACATTTTCAAAATGAGCCCTTCTAATAGTGTAGTTAAATTCAAAATTACACATCTTAGTGCGACATCTGGTTGGTGTAACTGGATTTTGTATTGAGTCCTGGATTTATAGGTTTATCAAATAACCCATAGGGAGGTCAAGCTCAAGATAGCTGAGACTACTACCCAGAATGACTGTGGTGAGTTTTTATGTGTTTCTTTCTTGTCACTAGTCTGGGCAGTGCTTAATATCACGACATTAAGAACTATCAATCAATTCTAGATCAAAATTCAGATCTACCAGCCGGGTGGTGGTGGCACACACCTTTAATCCCAGCACTCGGGAGGCAGAGGCAGGTGGATCTCTGTGAGTTTGAGGCCAGCTTGGTCTGGAAGAGCTAGTTCCAAGACAGGAACCAAAAAGCTACGGAGAAACCCTGTCTCGAAAATAAAAAAAAATAAAAAAAATTCAGATCTACCACTTACTATCCCTGTAACCTTTTTGATTTACTTATTCTTGGTTTCCACATTGAATAGTAATTGTTCTTCAACAGACTGTCATGACAACCCATTTGAAATCCTTGTTATGATCCTAGATCCATAGCATACCTACAATAAACATTCTGTTAAAGATGTGAAAATTAATCATGGTAACATCATGTTTTTGTTATCCCAATACCTGGAAAATCAAAGACATATTCTCTGTGTAGCTTGATGAATACCAGATCTGATAATATAATTGCTATCCTCATACAATATTCTACCAAAACCTGGAAAATGTTCTTACTTCATTATTGGAGTCACTCTATAAGTTACTGAGCCATGCTTGCCAAAATAACATTTTACGTCTAAAAAGATTTTGAATATACATGAATATTTTTAGACTGAGCTCTAATTTCAAAAAAAAATGTTTTAAGTTGCCTGAAAAAAAATGGTGCATGTCTTAATTCTTAGAACAAGAGGGCAATACAAATTATAGAATCATTTACGAAAATACAAGTGATTTGGTATGTTTACCCATCAAAATCCATCTTGCACATCTATTCATACTTGTATACACTACTTTGGTTCCAAATATCAAAAAGTATGAATCTGAACATTCATGTTCAAAATCAAGAATTTCATCTAAATCACAATTGCCATCAGCAGTTGACGCAGCTTCATGAGAGCATGGCTTTTTAATTACCTGTGCTCTTGATCGTTAGCTCTTTAGTAGTCTTAGGATTTATGCCATAATTTCATGCCTTTTCCTCTCCCTCCCTGCCTTCCTGCCTCCCTCCCTTCCTCTCCTTTTCCTTTCTTTCTTCCTTCTTTTCCCCTCTCTCTCCTTCCCTTCTCTCTCCGTCAGTCCTGGCCTTCCTTGTGAGGCTACGGTGAGTGAATCCAGAGCCTCACTCATGCTCAAGCTAGGCAATGCTTGGCTATGAATAACATCTTCAACTCTCAAGCCATATTTAAAGTATACAAGGTCTTATTCTGCATTGTCTTCTTGGTTTAATTCATAGCCTCATGTTTTTCTTTATTTGGATTAAAATTCCCTAAAGTAAAATAGCTTCTTTTGAATGTCAGCTCAAAGCTTTTGATCAAAGGGCAGTGGATAATCTGGGTTGACTGAATTTGTTTAGAAAATCTGATGAATTTGAGAATCTTATGATCCAGTTGAGGGATTGACAAACTAGAACCTGCAGGCTAAATTTGAACTACAAATTGTTTTTACAAATAAAACTTTATCGGAATAGAGATAAGCCGTTCATTGGCATAGTGTTTGTGGTTGTTTTCTTATTACAACTCAGCTGAATAGTACAGAAATGTTCAGATCTTATACTCACCTCAAAACCCAAAATGTTTACTCTTTGTCCCGGTCAGAAAAAGTACATGGGACTGTAATCCAAGAGCGTTAGTAGCTGCTAATGCAAACCCCACAGCCATTGCCCCATTGTTCTCGTCATTCACAGACTAGCCAAGATGTATAGCTATGTGTCCCTCACTGCATTGAGTTAACATAAATTATTCTTTATTCAATACTCATGCAAAATATGACTTTCCTGATTAGCGAATCACAGGCTTCATTTCCAGAGTGCATAGCCTTAAAAGACATGAGAGGATAGAAGAAATATACAGAGGTCGGAAAGATGGCTAAAGAAGAAAGACCCAAGAAAAGATTGAATAGCGTTTCAAGGGAAGACAAACATAAAAAGGAACATGGAACATGCACCTCAAAATCAAGTGTTTTTCATTTTTTATTATTATTATGGTGTGTGTGGGGGGGCAAATTTGTGGCATTGATTCTTTCCATCGACCTATTTGGTTCCAGGGATTGAACTCAGATTTTGTCTCACAAGTGTGAGACAAAATGCCTTTAGTGGCTGAGCTATCTTGTGAGTCCCTGTATTGATTTCAAATGTCTACATTGAAGGCATGGTCCTCAGTCCACAGTACTACTAGGATGGGGTAAAACATTTAAGAGACGGGGAAGGGAATAGGATCACTGGAAGTGCTCTCTTGAAGGAGCTTCAGGGATCCAGATCTCCTTTCTGTTCCCGCTACGAGGTTGTCACAAGGTGAGCATCTTCCAATACCACGGTCTCCTCCCTGTGGTCTACTGTCTGTCAGAGGCCTGAAGGCAGCAGGATCAACATGGGGGAAATAATTTAAAGCTATATTCCCTAATAAACCTTCCTTTCCCAGAAGCTGATTATCTCAGCTTTCATTATAGTGAAAAAAAAAGTTGAGAAATAGACACGTTTCTGTTTTTGTTTTAGTTTAGTTTTGTTTTTCTTTCTTTTTTTTTCTGGCTGCATTATACAACTGCAGTATAGCATAGGAGTTCTGATAACTGGAGCCCTTTCTACTATAGCATCTCCTGTGCTCAGATAGTGAACACTAATAAACAATTGTTAAATAGACAATTGTGTGTCACTTGACCATAGAAGTCAAAGGAAAGGGTAGGTAATGGAATACAGAAGACATGGCAGTCGTAAACACTGGAGAGTTCTCTGTGGTGAAACTCCCTTTGACTCTTTGATATATTAACCAAAGAAAGCTGCCAAGTGGGTGGCAGAGGGAAGAGCTCAGGAGTTAATATGTTGAGGTTTCCCGTGAGGCCGGAGTTTACCACAATCCTTAGTATGAAGTAGGGGTTGCAGTGTTTTCCAATTTACATTAGCCAAAGAAGCTTGATTATAAATGACAAAAAGTTTATTAGGTTAAGTAAAGAGAAACTAGCTAATAACATGTGGGCAGGATTCTGTTCAGTTTGCATTTCTAGAGATTTTTAAGTGCTGGCATCATTATTGTCTTGTTTAGACTGGTATCTTCTTACGTAAGTGGGTATCGATCCCACGTAACCTTTCATAACCAGGGAACCTTAAGTTTCCTCCACAAGACACCTCTTTCTAAATAGGCCTTTCCAGTTTTTACTGGAACCAGCATCTCTGTACCTCAGGCTTTCTCACATCCCATCAGGATCATGGCCATAGCTTTCTTCACCCATTCTCTGCTTTCAATGAAAGCAGACCGCACAAGCATCTTGAGTTATTTCTTTGATGAGGGATCTGCGAGGACTTCTCATTCCTTCTACATCAATGCTCAAGGCGCTTGCATAGGATTGTGTCACTGATGCCTTGTTTCATCCTCCAAGTTTGTTTTCCAGCAGTGTTGCTCTCCTGATTCCCTTACATCCTGAGCACTAGGCTTACACTAGTGTTTACTTGGATATCCCCATTGTCTTTGTCCATTTGTTTTGGCCCTAATATAAGACCTGACGATTTTAACATATGCCTATAAAGAAAAGAGCGCTATTCAGTTCATGCTTCTGGAGGCAAGAAAGCCCCAGGGTACAAAAGCAGCATCCGGTGAAGGTGGCAAAACACGACAGACTGTGACCAGGCAAGGTACATTTCAAAGAGGCAAAACACAAAGGTTGCTTTGCTTTTTCTTGGAGTCTGTTTATTTAGGAACAAACCTACCCCTGAGGAAAATCTAGTAATTTCACTTCCTGACCTAGTCACCTCTGTGCTGAAGTTCTGGAGATGTCACATCTGTTCAGGGCAGTGCCAGGAACCACACTCAGAAACTTCCAGCTTCTGCCCCACAGAGGACCCTGCAGTCCCCGGATCTCAGTGCATGGCCCATCATCACAGGAGATCAGCTGTCAAAGGGCTCAGATCCGCCTGTGCAGTGACCTTCTGGGAGTCGTACACGCTGACATCAGTATGTCAGGGTTTCTGTGTAAGTCTCACCTCATCACAGACTCTGAAATATCCCCAAGTCTTGGCTTCACATGTAGTTTCCCTGCTCTGGTCTGGGAGAATTCTGCCTGTGAGGAGGATCATTGCACCTGAGTCCATCGGAGGTCGTGGCAGATTAGCACACCTCCTTCCATATTAGAGCCTCAAATATCTCTCTCTGGCCCTCCAGTCTCTTGGCTGAGAGTAGTTCCTTCTGCCCTCTTAGAGAGAGAAAGGAGTCCCCCTTAGCATCCCTGCAGGCTCATTCCATCTGGATCCACATTGCCTCATCATGTGTGGGGAACTATTGTGTAAAATTGTACTAGCAGGTGAGTCTGGGGCCAGAGAGACAACTCAGTTCATAAAGCACCTGTCATATAAGAATGAGGACCCGAGTTTGATCGATAGGTCATATTTCTGTAAATGGTTGAAAATTTATTCAACATTCTTAGTCATCAGGGAAATGCAAATGAAAAGCCTTTGAGGTTCCATGTCATCCCATTCAGAATGGCTGTCATGAGGAGAATGAACGACAATCAATGCTAGAAATGACATGGGGGGGGGGGAACCGTGCTTATTGCTGGTGGGGTCTTAACAGATGTTGCCACTGTGGAAGCCAGTATGGAGATTCCTAAAAAGTAAAACCACCATATGACATTGCTGTGCCAGTCCTGGGCATACATTTGAATGGCTAAGTCACAATACTATAGAGATGCTTGTAAGATTGTTACATAAAGATAGATAATACCACTGTATAATATAACGATAAAGATGTGAATTTACTAGGAGTGTACAATTTTAACTACATATGAGTCTAATGTTGGAGCAATTAGCATATACAGAAAATTTTAATATGTGCTATATATAATTTTTATATAAGTAGGATAATAAATATGCAAATAATATAGATTATAGAAACAACGATAATGGAACAAAATTAGAAATCAATAAGGAGGAATTTGGAAAAGTCATAAACAGTTGGAAATTAAAGAATATTCTATTGAGTAAGTAGTGCATCAAATAGGGAATTTGCAAAGAATTTCCTAAAACATCTCAAGATAAATGAACATGGATACACAATATACCAAGACTGATGAGCTCCAGTAGAGTCAGTGGGAAGAGGGAAGCTCATAGCTATAAATTATTCTATCAGGAAGGAAGGACTCTCTCTGCTAAGCAGCACTGCACCTGGGAGCCGGAAAGGAAATGATAGGCTGAGACCGAAAGGAAGGGGATAATGAAGATGGAAGTAGAAATCAATGGAATAGAGATGAACAAAGCAGTGGAAAAGATTTGCAGAGCTCAGTGTCCGTTCTTTATAAAGATCAGACAAACCAACACATTCTACCTATTATCAAAAATAGAAGGGGGAGATGTAGCAGCGTAAAATGAATGCAGACAGATTGTAAAAAAATATATACAGCTTTAATGGGGAAATAGATTTACAGTACCATGGTTCCCGTGGAGAACAGGAAGCAGAAGGGGCAGCTGGGCGCACACCTGGCAGATTTATAGGTAAACATTAGCCCGAGGCGAACACGCCCCCTAAGGCTGGCCTTAACCCTACAGGGAGATGTTACAACTGATGCCAGGAAAATTTAAAGGACCACAGAGACAACTATGAAAGATTGCGAGACTGCTCATTGGACAACCTGGAGGAAGCAGAACCATTCTTGGAAACATGTAATCCGTCAAGACCAAATCAAGAGTAGAAATCCAAGCAGATCAGTTATGAGAAAGGGAGTTGAATCAATTATAGAAATTTTTGCATCCATGAAAATCCCAGAAATAGATGACTCCCCTGAAAAAAACAAAACAAAACAAAACAAAAAACCCACTAAACATTTACAGAAGCAATGACACTCCTCACACTCTTCTAAAAACCCTGAAAGAGAACACTATGAATACAGCGCACAAGGTCAGCATCTGCCTTATGCTAAACAAGGCTACAGAACAACGAGAAAACAAGTTTGATAAAAGTAAAATTTAAAATCCTCAGCATAGTGTCAAACTACATCCAACATCACATGAAAAATACTGTTCATTGTCCTTTTCTTTTGAAAACGAACAGGCAAATAAACAAATCAGAATAAAGCAAAAACAAACTGATAAATGGAGAAAAGAAAAATAAAATGAGAAACAAAGACAAAAGAAGTTGTGGGTGACGAGTAGGTAGAATCTGGAAGGAGACGAGGGAGGAGACAATATAGTGTATAAAAAACGTTTACAGTAAAAATAAAATTAAAAATATAAAAAAGAAGATGGAGGAAAAGATCATTCACAATGACCAAGTGCATATACTCAGACTCAGGGCGGCTTTATGATATGTGAAAAAATGTGATGATCATGTCAACAGATGAAGAAAATATGAATATCTTGTTAGATTTAATAAAAAACGGAAAAATGCAATTTTAAAGTCCTCAACAAATTTGGTCTCGAGGAATAAACTTCAATACCATTAAGGCCATGCATAATAAATACGTACCCAACATATTCAATGGAGATAAAAGAAAAAAAAAACTCTAAGTCTCTCTCATAAGGTCCACAGCAGGGCCCCTACTGTCACCACTTCATTCAATGTTGCCCTAGTTGGCTTTTTGTAATATGACAAAAGCAATTTAGGGAAGAAAAGATTTCCAATCCCAAGTTACTGCAGGGAGGACAGTCAGGTGCTTAAAGCTCCAGAGTCACAGCTAAAATCAGAGAGAAAACAAAGACAGAGATCCTCCCTGTTGTCTTACTCCTGGCTAACTGCCTTCTTTTCTACTGAACAAGAACCCCTGCCTAGGGAATGCTGCCACCCATGATGGGCTGGGTCTATATCCATTAGATCAAGACAACCCTCACGTGCCATCCTGAGGTAGACAATTCCTCACCTAAGACATTCCTTAGGTAACTTGAGGTTGCGTCAAGTTGACTGTTAAAATAAACCAGCACGACAGCATCGAAGATTATGGCCAGAGTAATTAACTGAGAGGGAAAAAATGAAAGGACTCCAGAAAAGAAAGGAAGAGAACAGTTGTCCCTGTTCACCAATGACATGACCTTCTCTATGGCAAACGGTGGAGACACCATATAATTATCTGTTAGAGCAAATAAATATACAGTAAAACTTTAGGATGTGAAGCCAGCACACAAAAATCAGTACCTAACTTCTCTTTACCTCTGTTCCCCCCTCCTCCATCTCTCTCTTCTCTTCTCTCCACGCCTTCTCTCTTGCTCTTTGACATATGGTCTCTTTGTACAGCCCAGGCTGACCTCCAACAACCAAATCTCCTGCCTCAGTGTTACAAGTGTGTTTGCACCAGACTCTTCCATAATGCTTTGTTGCACCGACAACTGGAAAAATAAATGAAGAAATCATTGATAGTCACAATAGCAACAGAAAAATTCTTAGGACTAAACTTAATAAAAGAAGTGAAAGATATGTGCTCTACACAGAAGACTAGAGGGCCACGATTAAAAAAATAGACAAACCCTGAAGAGGACAGAAGTGGGAAAAGTATATTGTATTTGTATGTAAGAAAGACATACAAATAAAATGGGCAAGCTGCTCAAAGCAATCTATCAGATAAAATATTATTGCTGTCAAACTTGGTTTAGCTGGGGAGTTTGGTTGCTGGGGAGATGGCTCAGTTGGGTAGTACTTGCTGTACCAGCCTGAAGATACGGGTTTGATCTCCAGTGCCCACATAAAAAGCTGCCTATGGTGTTGTGTGCTTGTAGTCCCAGCGCTGGCAACGAGGAAGAGGTGGAACCCTGAGTCTCACTTGCCTGCCATTCCATCCTGATTGCCAAACCCCAGGTTATAGTAACAGACTAACCAAAAATCAAGGTTCATGGCTCCCGAGCAATAAACACATCAATAAGGTTGATCTCCTGCCTTCACAGGCCTGTGAACACATGCACATGTGTATCAACACATATGTGGACATATGCATGTGCACGTGTGCATACACACGCATGGATGCACGTTTTTGTTGCTATGACAGAGCATCATGAATAAAGGCAGCTGCAGGAGAACAGGTGCACTGCTGCTTGCAACTCTCAGGCCAACACTGACGGCAGCCAGAGCAGGAACTCAGGCAGGATTAGACAGAGGCCACGGAGGGTCCTTGCTGGTTCTCATGGCTTGCTCATCCTGCCTTCTTATAGTACCTGGGACCACCTGCTGAGCCGTACCACCGCCCACAGTGTGCTGGGCCCCTCTAAATCTTCAACCAGGCTTTCTCACGGGACAGTCTTGTGAGAGCATTTTCTTAACCGAGGTTTCCTCTTCCAGCATGTATCTAGCTGGGGTCAAGCTGACATAAAACTAGCCAGGACACATCCCGAAGCAATCTTTCTCACAAGTAGCTTTCTGAAATCTTAAAATCGTTATGGGCCTACCAAAGAATTTAATTAGCTAAGATGATCTGAGCAGAAAGGAAAAAGCTTCCAGAAGTGTCTCAGTAAGTGATTTCAAAGCCCATTATAAAACCATAGCAATAAAAAATTGTATGATACTGGTATTAAAAAAAAAACCCCAGCAACCCAAATACACTGACCATCGATCAGGACAGATCTCAAAATAAGCTCCCGTATCTGCGGCCAATTGAGTTCTGTGAAAGTTACCCAGAATGCACAATGGAGAAAGAGGAAGGGCCGTCTCTTTAATAAATGATGTTGGGGAAACTGTATACCCACAGGCCAGAGAATGGAATTGGAAAGTTATCTTATATCACACTTTAAAAGTCAGCTCAAAGTGGATTAAATGATTAAATTTGAGACCTAAAATGATTTTTAAAATATTAGAAGAAAACATAAGGGAAATATATTTCATGGCATTGCTCTGGACAAGGTCTTTCCAAATAAGACCCCAAAGTATAGACAGGAAAAGCCAAAGTAGGCAGACGGGACTGTATTAAACTCCCCAGCTCCCACACGGCTGAAGGAATAACCCGGACAGTGGAGCACTCATAAAGGAAGAGGGAAGACGGATAAGTGATGCTCTTGGCCAGTGGCTGATGGCCAGGACACTTAAGGAACCCCAAAAAGCAAACAATGTGATTTTAAAATGGGCAAAGAACATGAATAGGCATTGTTGTAATAGGAGCGGCGGGGCTGCATCCCCGGCACCCCGGCTGCCCACATGGCTAGCTCTAGCTTATGCCCCGAAATAATTACACGGACACTATATTCTTTTAAACACTGCTTGGCCCATTTCTATCTAGCCTCTTCTAGGCTAATTCTGACATATTAATTTAGCCCATCTCTAATCATCTGTGTTGCACCCCAAGGTGCGCTTACCGGGAAGATTCTAGCCTACGTCCATCCTGGGTCGGAGCTGAATTGCCTCTGCCCAGGAGAGCAGAGCATGATGTCTCTGTCTGAGGCGTCTTACCTCACTTCCTCTTCCTCCCAGCATTCTGTTCTGTTTACTCCACCCACCTATGTTCTAAGCTATGAGCCTAAGCAGTTTGTTTATTACTTAACCAATGAAATCAACAGATTGATATATGACACTCCCACATCAAGGCATTTCTCAAAAGAAGACATACAAGTCAGATATGGTGGTGTATGGTTGTAATCTCAGCTGCTGGGGGGGCCAAGACAAAAGGATTTTGCGTTTGAGGTCAGTCCGGATTCTATAGTGAACTTAAGGGCTGACTGACATATGCAGCCAGATTCTTTTCCAAAAAAAAAAAAAAAAAAAAAAAAATCGAAGTGGGAAAAGGCATTCAAATAGCCAAGGAAAATATGTAAAAACACTTAAAATTACTAATGATTAGAGAAATTATACGTTCTTATTCTAATTAAAATGGCTATCATCAAAAAGACAAAAACGTAGTACATGCCATGATGTAGAAAAAATGAAAATAGTTTCAAAAATTACAAGTAGAATCCCCTTGTGATCCCAAAATTAACTAATACAGGTATGCACATATGTGAGCATGAATAACGGGGTCAGTACCTGCCATTCAGAATCTGCACTCCCAGGCTTATTTGGGCACCAACGCAAGTGCCCACTAGTGAGTGGATGGACGGACTTAAAATGACCACTTAAAGGATGGAATCTTGTCACATGTTGTCATAATACACAACTAGTGTGTATGATGTTTGATTTTAAACCTGCTGAGATTTGTAATTACCCTAGGAACAAGTCTCTGGGCAAGTCTGTGCAGAATAATGCAGGCTGGTTTAACTAAGGTGGGAAAACTCAACCTAAATATGGGTGGTCCCACCCCACTGGCTGGGATCCTAGACTAGACCGAAGGTAAGAAATACTGACTAAACCGAGCACAAGCGTTCATAGCGCTCTGCTTCCTGGCTGCAGAAATGCGATGGTGTCCCTTTGCTGCCATACCAGGAGGGCCGGGGCTCCTGGGACTTCGAGCCCAAATCAACTCTTTGATCTTGTTGAAGCATTGAGACAGATAACTAATATATATAATATATATATATATATATATATATATATATATATATATGTTATATGAGGCGAGATACAGAAAGAAAGACATAAACCAAATGATCCTTCTCGTATGCTGAGCTGTTCTCCTGACGTAGGGTAGAATGGTTACTTACTAGGGGCTAGAGAGGGAAGGTTTTGATCACTAAGTTCAAAACTGCAGTGATGTAGGAGGAAAGAGTTCTGGTGTTCTGTTTTGTAGTAGGGTGACTGTGATTAGCAAAATTGTATTGTACACTTCAGAAAGCTAGGAAAATAGATTTTGAATGCTCTTACCAGAAAAAAATAATAAATAATGAGATGACAGGGGGAGATGACCCGGAGCTCGCTCCCTCTCTCTTGTAACGTCTTAAAAACCACAGTATCTTCCTTTGAACACTCTAATTATATCTAATTATATCAATATTTTTTCAAAAACTACTGCTCAAGATAAAAAATGTAAGACTTGAAATTAATATTGTAACAAGAAAACAGGCGAGGACCAGAGGCGAACGGTGTGAGTTAAGGCTGCTTGGAGACAGGCTCAGAACGGCAACAACAGCAACAGAACAGGCAAAGGAGGCTGCATCCAAATGGAAAGCCTCTGCCTACGAAAGAGAGTAACGGACTGAAGAGAAACCGAAGACCCCGGAGAAATATGCATAGCGCTGTCTGCACAATGTCTAAGGAAACCGAGTGAGCAGCAAGGGAGGGGTCCAACACACGTTTCTCTTTGAGAAGCGTAAAGATAGATGATACATATTGAAAATCTTGGTAATTATTGATAAATGAAGGCCAGAACAAAGATAGGGCATCACCTTGCACCTGCTAAAATAACTATCATCAAAAAGACCCAAGAGTATTGAAGAAGTTGAAGAGAAAAGGGTGCAACCCAACTGATTCGGTTATCATGGAAAACAGTAGGGGGCTCTATGGAAAACTTAAAACAATTGTGACCACCAATCTTAGTTCTGGGTGCACATTAGAAACTGGAATATGAAGGAGGAGTCTGCAAGCTACGTCCACCTCACCCTCACGCATGTCAGCCTACACCGAGCCGTTGTGTCCAATGCTGGATGAGTGAAAGTGGCCATGATGAGCCTTTAAAAAGAAAAATTTGACATTTGCTGAAACATAGATGAACCCAGAGATTTTGCTATGTGAAAAAACTCATGCATGGAAAGACAAATACCATGTTATCTCATTTGTACATGGAATCTAAAGGACTGGAGAAGTAGAGAACAGAGTGACGGCTAACAGGTGGGGTGGGAAGGTCACATTAGGAAAGCAAAGATCCTGACTACAGGTACAGAACACACTTAGATCACGTCTTACAGAACCTGTGCAGAGAACGCCAATAGCAACGTACCACATACTACCAGAAGAGCTGAAGTGTCATTGTCATAAAAATAACCGGGAGATGACAGATATGTCCATTAGCTGGTCATGCCATAGTGCAAGCATATATAAAACACCGCATTGTGTCTTCCATATACTTACTTTATTTGTTAAAGACGAAGTTGTAAAATCTTTAAATCAAGTTTTTTTCCAATAGTGTCAGCTTGAGGTATTTGTGAGAATCAAATGGGATAGACATTATAGAGAACTTAGTATTTCAGGAAGCATAGTAAATGTTCAACAAAAGTCAACTTTTAAAATAAATTAGACTGTTGTTGCCAATTCTTATAGTATATTATGACAACAGCTTATGTTAATGCACTCAAATATTTCATATACATAGAACATGTTAATGGGAACTATATACATATTCAAGTCTGGATTTTAACATCACACAAGTCAGACACTCAGAGCTACAATATCAAAGGCACATTTGGGAGAAGCGAGGTACATGCAGATGTGACAGACGAACATTTATTTCTGGGGTTGGCACAAAAGTAGATTGAGCTGTCTTTGTTAACTAGCTAATGGACTCTTGTTGACAAAACATGGGGCAATGCAGCTAATTTGAATGGCCTTGTGGCTTTTTTCATTATAATTTTATAATTAGTTTAAAGTACATATTATAATTTGTAAACAGTTTGTAGGATTTTATAGAATCATTAAATAATTTGGGGGTTTTAAAAGATAGTCATTGAACAAACTGGTTTTGAAAAATATATCATTCAATTAATGTCTTTAATTTTATCTCTGCTTGTGTGTGTCTTAGAGTTACTTTTGTTGTGATGAAACACCATGACCAAAAGAAAGTTGGAGAGGAAAGGGTTTACTTGTCTTATCACAACCCATGAAGGGAAACTGAGACAGGAACACAAATCAGGCAGGAATCTGGAGGTGGAAGCTGATGCAGAGGCCATGGAGGGGTGCTGCTTACTGGCTTACTTCTCGTGGCTTGCTCAATCTGCTTTCTTTTATTACCCAGGACCACCAACCCAGGGATGGCACCACCCACAGTGGGCTGGGCCCTCCCCCATCAATCACTAATTAAGAAAATGCTCTACAGGCTTGCCTATAGTCCTGTCTTACAGATACATTCTATTTTCTGTAGCTCCCTCCTCTCCAAGGAGTCTAGCTTGTGTCAAGTTACTATAAAGCAAACCAGCACTCTGTGTGTGTATATGTGTATGTGCGTACGTGTGTGTATACACGTACGTGTGTGTGTATTCATGTGTGCTTCTTGCTCACAAGATACTTTAATAACACCAGGTTCAAACTGCAGGGATAAATACTTAGAAGCCAATATTAACTTTAATGTATAAAGGAAAGAAAGCAGAGAAATCTTGAGACTACAATAAAACAATTGGATCCGATGGTGGTTCCTGCATCCGTGGTGATAGAGACGGAAGCAGCAGGCGGTACTGGCACAGTGCATGCCTTCCCTGCAGATGGATCTATTTACCAAATATCAGAGAAAAATAAAAGATATTAAGAATTTTGATTGGGTAGGCCAGAATTTGAATTGGTAGTTTGGTACTAAATTATTCTTAGTAGTAAGTAAAAAAAACAGGCTAATCTTTATCTAAAAACAAAATGACATTTCCACATTAATGAAACCTAATTTATAAAAGTCAATTAAAATGTGTTTACAAGCTTACATCCTAAACTCTACCTAGCGCCCTTTAAGACAAGTGCAGATATTCTTCAGGGGTGTGTTTCTAAGAAGCACTTCCAATGCTTTGTCAACAAAAAGTCTAAATTGAAGCCACTTGGTGTAAAAAGAGTAAAATCAATCATAAAATCCAAACTGTTTTCCTTCATTTTCCACCATGCCACGTGCTTTAGAGAGGAAGCAGAGCCATGGGCGACCAAAGGTAAAGGAACTTTGTTTTCTTTTCAAAAATGTCTTAGATTTATTCTTTTTATTCCTTGAGTGTTTTGCCTGCATGCATGTATACGTACCGTGTGCATGCCTGGTGCCTGCAGAGGTCAGAAGAGGGTGTCAGATCCCCTGGAACTGGGGTTAAGGGTGGTTGTGAGCCAACTGGTGAGTGCTGGGGACTAAACCTGGCCCCTCTGAGGGAGCAGTAATCTCTGTAAAACACCGAGTCATTTCTCCAGCCCTAGAGCGTTATATTTTTGTAGGAAAATTAAATTTAAAATCATGGGTATAGAATTTTGCATTATGGAAACAGTGCTAACTGATCATGTGTCTTCGCATTTATTTGGTACGGAAATGCACAATGGGGACACAGAATGCATAAAAAAATCCAGCCAAACAGGTGCATTTATCACTGCCACCAGGACAAATGGAGGCAAGCGGAAAACATTTATTTAAATGACCTATGCATGGCGGAGGAGAATAACAGGCAAAGATAAAAAGTGCTGGAGGGGGGACTTTGTAGGCCTTTCCCCCCCCTCACCAAATACCAAAGGCATTAGGAGCGAGACAATGGACACAAGCAGGCTTATTTGGCCTCATTTCTGACAGAGATGGGAGAAAGGGGACAGCGGGTGGCCGTGTCTTAATGACCTCATTGTAAATCCATTTGTTGCAGAAAGGCCAATCTGTTCTCAGTGTGTCAGTCTAGATGAGCTGAATTACTGCCTCCATCACCGGGAGTGATCAGATGGTATATTATAAGCTGGAAACTTGCCAATTCTTGCCTGATACAGAGGTGGTTAAAACCGTTGATGGTCTACATGTCTAATAAATAGAATATACCTCATTGGTGAAGGCTTAGTTTGGATATTAGTCTGGGGAGCAGTTTACTTCATGTTTGAAATCCTACAAGTTCTAACAAACAGGTTAAACTCAAGAACAAACGCTATTGGGCTTGGATAAAGTATGGTTTATTCATATTCAAAAGATTATTGTTTAAAGTGGATCAACAAAGAGGCCTCTAGCTTCTTTATTACCCAAGATTATCAGAAAATTAGCGTCGAACAATTAAGTGTACGTGTGCCAGGCATTCAGTATGAGGATTAGTTTTCTCTCCGAAGATCTGTAACTTGAAAAGTTAATATGGGGGTGGAGATAGGCAACTGTTGACCCTGAGTTAAAGTTTCAAAAGAAAAATCTCATGGTAGAATCTCCCTTCCTGTCCCCTCATGACAAAGAACTGTGGAGATCTCTTTTAGAGTTGTAAGTAGCACTAGAAAATAATGATAACTTATTACCTTTAAAGATATATTTGTTTATTACTTATTTTACATGTATGTGTGCTCTTAAGCGTGTATGTACCACATGTGTTAACTGCCAGAAGAGGGTGTCAGACTCCCTGGTACTGATTTAAGCTATTTAAGCTAAGGGTTGTGAACCACCCTATGTGGGTGCCAGGAACTGAACCCAGGTCTGTGGAAGAGCAGCAAGACTTCAAAGCATCTTAACCTCAGAGCCGTCTCTCCAGTCCACCAGCTTTTACCTTCTTTGAGCAGCATACAAAACTCCACACGCTAATTAACTTTAGACTCCCCACTTTAGACTCTTTTGCTGTTCCTGATGGAGAGTAGTTAAGAGTGAAACATATAAAATTATGTTAGCGTAGATGGAACCCTATAGAGATGGGCATATATACTGGATGAGTTCACGTTGACGTTGACCTCAGCATTGGATGCTAGTCAATGGGAAATCAATGCCCAGGTGGGGTGTCCCTAGACGGAAACAGGGAGCTTGGAAGTCAATAATCCCCGACCCCTTATGATGAGTACATGCATTCAGCCATGGATACTTCCATGGGTGTCCTTCTCCACACGGCTATCATCAACCCGGCTATCATCAACAACGTCCCTCCGACTCACTGATACCATAGGACTCTTTCACGCTTTCTTTATTTGTCTGTTGACTGATGTCCGGGTGACATTAGAAGCACCAAGACATTAATTTCTCACAAGTCCACAACAGACCCTTCCTCAGTCATGTCAACTCTCCTTGGATTTGTGTGACCACCACATACACCACATTCACTATTCTGAGAAAATGTAAGTGCCGTTTTGGTAAAGGCACAATTCCATCTCCCCTTCTTGTATTATTTTCTAAGGCACTGTTGTCTTCTGTGAGACATACCCTCACCCCAAGAGAAAGGACAGTGTGAGTGTCACTTAGCTGGGGGCTTTTTGAGAAAGCGACCACACATGGCCTTCTTTCAGTGATTCATTCCACGTTCTTCATGTCATTGGCAATGGGGAACCAAATGAACAACATAGCTCCAGCCCTGGGCTATCCTGGTCTCAGAAGACCTCATAACTCAACCGAGTGTAAACTATGTATCAGCTACTTTACATCTCTGTGACTAAATTCAGCAGAAGCATAAGGCAGGAAAGGCTTATTTACCTCCCAGTTTAAGAAGGAATTCAGCCCATTGTGGCGGAGAAGAGTGGGGAGCAGGGTAGAGATAGTGTAGGCCACTATAGTATAGGAATGTGACTGTTCACATCAAGGGGAATTAGGAACAGAGAGAGCAGGTCAGTCCCTCTAGGTATAACTCAAAGACCCATCCCTATTGGCCCAATGCCATCATCAACCAATGCCTCGCTGCCTACGGGCTCCACAGCCTTCAAAATAGCACAAGCTGGGGACCTAGCAGGGAAAACACGAACGTGTGTGTGTGTGGGGGGGGGGGGGTATCTGAGATTCAAATCATAACACTATACTGTCTCTTACATAAACAGTTTTAGAAGCAAAATCCCATTTGACACTGGCAAGATAAAGAAGGATAAGCAGCGTAAGCAGGAATAAAATTTCCCTTGGCAAGGAAGACCAGCAGGAGTGGCCCCAAAGGAGGATGCATTTTCACAGGTCAAGAACATTCCAAAGGAGAACCTCAGAAACACAGGGGTCTGAGAGATCTCTATAACCTGCATCCTCTGCCGGGGGTGTCTGATGCCCACAAATCATTGTAATTATTCTTGTTAAGACAAGCTTTGAGGAAAAGCTAACGTACTGTTTACTCGCTATCTTAACATTGAAGTTGGGTTCCCTCTATTTTGGCATTTATTGTTTCTCAATGAGAAGTTTCTGAACAGTTGAAGAATTCTTAGATGGAGAGATTATTATTGGTGTCCAAAGAGCTCTTGATCCTTCTAATATTTTCTACCATTTATTACCCAACATGTTTCTAAATTCAAATAAATGTATCTGCTCTACCTTCAGGTCTAACCTAATGTGCTGTCTTCTTGTCTCATTCCATCCATTTGACTAAAATTGTTCCACCCTGTTGAATGTAAGAACTACCATCAACTGACATTCTTCCACTGGTGGGACACACATCTACCTATTAAGTACTACAATCTGGATCTTTGGGTTGTAGTCTATTATTTATTCTATTCTATTTGTTCTGTCCCTTCTATTTAGTACTAGGTGGCTATATTCTGAAGAGAGAATATTCCATCTTTGCATATATTTATCCAATAGGAGACTGAGATAATTGAAAATAAGAGCTAGATATTGTCCAGTTTTTTTGGCATTATGTTTACATATTTTCCTTTTATTGAAAATAGATTCTGTTCTCACATAATAGATTACTGTTTCCCCTCTGTCTACTCCTCCAAGTTTCTCCCCACCTCCCCTTTCATACAGATCCACTCTCTTTCCATCTCTCATTGGACAAGTACAGGCTTCTAAGAGGTAACAACAAAACATGACAAAATAAAACACAATAAGATAAAGCAGAAGACATCATATTGAAGTTAGACAGGACAAATCAACAGAAGGAAAAGAGTTCAAGAAAAGGCACACACACACATACACAGAAATAAGAGACCCACTCTTTCTTTTACTCAGGAATCCCATAAAACTGGAAACCATAATATATATGTAGAGGCCTTGGGCCAGACCTTTGTAGGCCCTATTCATATTCCTTTGGTCTTCGTGGGCTCATATGGGGCTGTTGGTGTCTTCCATTTCTCCTGGCTCTTCAACTCTGCCTCCTCTTGTTGTGGAATATTAAAGATGTGTTACATTTGTTTACGTTGAGGAATATTACGTTAACTATGTAAAGGTGTGCTACACTTGTTTATGCTGCATTTGCTTAATGGTGTAAAGGTGTGTTGCTTTGCCTGCCTAGGACACCTGATTATTCTAATAAAAAGCTGATGGGTCAATAGCTAGGCAGTAGAGGGATAGGCAAGGCTGCCAGGCAGGGAGGAAAAGGAGGAGGAGGAATCTAGGCTGCAGGGAGACCTAGAGAAGAGAAGGAGGGGGAAGGAGGAAGAGAGCCAGGCAGCCGCCAACCAGACACGAAAGAAGCAGGAAAGGTAGGACAAACAGAATTAAAGAAAGGTAAAAAGCCTCAAGGCAAAATGTAGATGAAGAAAAAAGGTTAAATTAAGTTATAAGAGCTACAAAAGCCAAAATGAAGACCAAACACTCATAATTAATAATAAGTCTCCATGTCATGAGTTGGGAACTGGTTGGTGGCCCAAAAGAAAGCCTTGCTATGTCCTCTTTCATGGAGTTGGCTGAGCTCTGAGGGGACATCCATCTAGAGCTGTGTGTTCCATGGCCCCCCTTTGGCTGAGCTCTGAGGGGACATTCCTTCTAGAGCTGTGTGTTCCATGGCCCCCCTTTGGCTGAGCTCTGAGGGGACATTCCATCTAGAGCTGTGTGTTCCATGGTCCCCCTTTGGCTGAGCTCTGAGGGGACATTCCTTCTAGAGCTGTGTGTTCCATGGCCCCCCTTTGGCTGAGCTCTGAGGGGACATTCCGTCTAGAGCTGTGTGTTCCATGGCCCCCCTTTGGCTGAGCTCTGAGGGGACATTCCATCTAGAGCTGTGTGTTCCATGGTCCCCCTTTGGCTGAGCTCTGAGGGGACATTCCATCTAGAGCTGTGTGTTCCATGGCCCCCCTTTGGCTGAGCTCTGAGGGGACATTCCTTCTAGAGCTGTGTGTTCCATGGTCCCCCTTTGGCTGAGCTCTGAGGGGACATTCCATCTACAGCTGTGTGTTCCATGGCCCCCTCCCCTTTCCCCAATGCTCACATTTCTAACCACAGTGTTGCCGTTCTTGTTTGTGATCTATAGAAAACATCTCTTTTCATTGGGAAAAAACTAGAATTGTGGGGAATATATTATATGACATCCTCCAAATGTGTTTGATTTAAGGAGTTCAATTTTTCTATTCTTTTCAAAAGTTTATTTTTTTGTGTGTGTATGCACACACATGCACACACACGTGCAAATGCATGCACACACACATTTGTGGGGATCCTTGTGGGGCCATACACGGGTGTTGGATTCTCTGGAGCTGGAATGACAGGTGGTTGTAAGCCTCATGGCATGGATGCTGGGAACTGAACTCAGTTCCTCTGCAGGAGCAGTGTGCACTCTTAACCACTGATGCCAGGCTGGATGCTATTGTAGTTTGCTATCTTCCAGACACTCATGTGTTAGTGACCTGATCCCCAGGGTGGTGCTATTGCGGGGCTTTATGGACATGTAAGGTGTGGAGTTTGAAAGGTCACAGAGTGCAATGGATGGTGTAATCCACCCTCCTATCTTCCTCTTTCCCCTTCTCTCATTCCATCTCCACCCCCTTTCTGGATTGAGATATGAGCTCTCCTTCCACTGTGAACATGTTGCTCAACATGGGTCTATCCAATATGGTCCATCTGTTCCTTGATTCAAACCTCCAGAAGTATGAGCTACAATAAACTCTTTCCTCCAGAAGAGGTTTGTGTGGCTGGTATTTTGTTATAGGGACGCATAGCAGAGTAGTAAGGATGCTTTGAAGGCACAACCGTTTCCATCTGGAATTGACATGACTGACTATGGGAAAAGTAGCTCAGGACACCTCTGGATGGTGATGTGAGGCTGGCTGAGCACAGTCCTTTGGATACTTGCTTGAACTGGAAAGTCAGAAGAATCAAATTGAGCCTCCATGAATTTACTGTCTAAATTGAATGTGCCCACAGTAATTGCATCGCTCATATGTGGCATCGCTGTTTTTTTTTTTCCTCTACATCTTTGTTCCTCATTAACTGTAGCCTTCTCTTTGTAGTAGATCCTTGGGGTTAAGATTCCCTGGCTTGCTCGTTCTATAACCAGCTACTTTATGTGCTCCCTGCAGTAGACTCTGAAGTTCTGTGTCTCTTCATGCAGACGGTTTATCATTCTAATTCTTTTTAGTTTAGGCAACCACATCTCGTATTTCTCAATAAACTGTGCATACCGCTGACACGAATCTGTTTCAAGAAGAGGCTTCGTAGCTACAGGGTGTAGTGTTGAATACTTTTTCCCGCAAATTCTCCAATTGTGAGAGCCTGTGTCAAGAACTAGATTCCCAGTGACTACTAGGGACAAGGAGCTTTGGTCCAATATCACACACACAATAAAATCCTTCTTGTTTTCAAGCTATGGGGATTTCTGGGTGTTTGTTCATGAATCTAGGGTAATAATTTTGAAAGTTTTTAAAGGGCTATAATGGATGAGATTATACCTTAAAAATAATAGCATATTTTTTCTTGTTGCAACTATAGGGCAAAGGCTACCAATTAATGACCTAAGATATTTTTAGTCTCAATTATAAATATAGAATTATATCCAATTGATATACTCAGAACACATTTGAAATGTAAAAACTCAATATATTTACTTCATCTGAAGCAGCAATTCTTGGGTCAAGGCCCTGGGGTTGGGTGGTCAAAAGACCCTTTCACAGGGGTCACCTAATATCATAGGAAAACACAGATATTTATATTATGATTTATAACAGTAGCAAAATTACAGTTGTGAAGAAACAATAGAAATAATTTTATGGTTGGAGGTTACCACAGCATAAGGAAGTGTATTAAAGGGTCACAGGGTTAGGAAAGTTGAGAGCCACCAGTCTAAAGTGAGACGTGAATAATGTCACATTCTTCCAGATATTCCCATTCTCATTAAGTAATTGTTCATTCTTCACCTTTTTGAGGAAAACTTATATGCAAATCTCTGAAAAAAAATCCCCACATCTCCTTTTACTGGCTCTCCTTTAAAAATGAGTTTACATCTTATCATATAGGTGTGGTCTCAATGTAGAAAATTAATATATGTACTTTCTGATAATGAATCATCATAGCAAAGGTACAATTCATTACACAAAGAAAATGTCAGATAAATATTGGCTGAATTTGATTGGACTGTACTAGATTATAATTCTAAAATCTTTTCAAAACCTCTCCTTCTGTAATCAGTGCAATTTGGAACCTCGTTTTCTTTTCTTCTCCAATGTTGGGGTGCATTATTCAGCTCTCATACGTGTTTGCAAATTTCTCACTGTGAATTAAGTGCCGTTGCCACCTGTGTGAACCTGGCTCACAGTATGGGGAAAGGTTCTCAGCATATCGGGAGCTTATGCTGCCCCTGCGCAGTGGGATGGATGCCACGCCCTGCACACTCTGGGCTTTGATCCTCAAAAATTATTTTCTAAGTCTCAGCTCCATTTACCCTTTTATCAGTATCTTTGGGCGACCAGTGAAGGTCATCTGTCAGCAGCTTTGAAAAATATTCTACCAGAGCAATATTCCTAAACCCCAGCTTACATATGTGAGCCCCGGAGATCCTGCTAAATGCAGATCTGCTTCGTAAGTATCGAGCCCAGGCTGGGGAATCTGCAGTTTTAATAAATGTTCCTTTGGGGCTGTTTCTGCAGACCCTTAGGACATGCACTGAGTATTAAGACAGTAAAGAAAAACATTCCATGCTTCTGTGTTTGTGGATGGGGATTTATCCCACTGTAATGCTATGATTTTATTTTTATGTGTCTCAGACCAGAGTGCTTGCTGTTTGCGACCACAGCTAACACTAACCATGCTTCTCCTCGGTGTCTATTGCCCCAGTGCCCGCCCTGTGAGAGCAAAAGAAGCATTATTTGCTGCAGTGACTAGTGAGCTGCTGGAGAGGGACAGGAAATACACAGTTACAGGCAGCAAAACGGCAGGCACTCTTACAGAGTGGCTTTGAATCGGTGGCAAAATAGACTTTTCAGGAGAAATTAAAACTGACAACGTACATTAAAATTTTTGAGAAACACGTATTTGATTTGGATATTGTGGTTAAACATGCTGACAAATCTCTATTTACCCCCTTTGTGAATGAAATAGATTGCAGAACTCAATGTAAAGTTATAATTAAGAATGCCCTAAAACTTTTATGTCACAGAAGAATGGCACTATTTTACACCAGAGTCTTATAAAATCTAGAGACCATTATACCACAAACAGCACACCTGGCGAGGAGGGACATTTGAGAAAATGATCTTTATTGTACACTCCAGCTTTAGGCATAAATTTGTTTAGAGGATAAATTTATATTCTTTTAAAAGATTTATTCATTTCCTTTATAGGTGTGTGTGTGTGTGTGTGTGTGTGTGTGTGTGTGTGTGAATTTATGTACCATGTGCAGGCGGTGCCCACGGGGGCCAGAAGAGGGAGCCAGGTCCTCCTCTGGAACTGTGGTTACAGGTTGTGAACTGTCCAACATGGGTTCTGGGATTGGAAGCCAGATCCTCTTCTAGGACAGTAAGTGCTGCTAGCTACTGATCTCTCCAGCCTAGGTTTCATACTCTTGACTACGCTTTGTACTTTATCACCTGTAGGTCTACCCCTAGAATGCACATACATGCATTCCTTTATGTTCTCACTGTTACACACCTGCTATGCTGATGCTGTAACAACAATATGTGCTTCTGCCCCTGAACTAGCAGCCTCCAGGAAGATGCAAGGGACCAGGCAATCATAGCACTGAGCAGGAAGAGTTATGGTATAGGAGATACAAGGTGACAAAGAGTCATATAGAAGGGACCCAAGGCATCAGGAAAGCTTCCAGGAGGCTGGGCCACCTAGAGGGCAAACTGAATATTGATACTGAGCTAGAGAATGAACAGAGGGTAATACCGGTGGGGCCCTGGCTATAACACTTCCCTTGTATCATGCACAAATCTCTGAAGATGGTGGGTGCTACATAGACCTGTGGATCTGAACCTAATGGTTCAGACACCAGCCTGCAGAGAGTGAGGAGAGAAAAGGCGGGTGTTGTTAGAAGCCATTCAAGAGCCAGGTAAAAACAAAATCTAATCGAAGCAACTTTGTTATCTCCACTTAAAATACATCACTAAGGTGTTGTACTTCTTCCTGGAGTCTGTGTTTTTAATGGGAGTAGCATGTTTGCATTTACAGCCCACTGTTAGGGGACCTTAAACCTTGGTGGTAACATGCAGTTTTTCAGTCTTGCTACTGTGTTTTGACCTGTTTCCTGAACTAGAATGACTTCCCACAAAGCAGGCTGTTCCCATTTGGACATGGTGGCCATCTGGGGATGTGGTACAATAACACAAAGTCCTTGCATGAAGCAGAGGTCTTGTCTTCTCCAGTACACTTGCACTATGAGAATGCTCACCGACCCTGCAAAAGGAAGATGCTGTTTAAATATGGGACTTACAAAGAACAGCAACTCTTTCCCGTAGCCTCGGACTGGAGAATGCCACTTAGTTGAGACATTCTCGTCTTTGGGAGAAACACTCACACTTGTGTGTCTGGGGGTAAAGTTGCACAGTCATGGCACAACAGGTCCACAGTGCCACAGTCAAGCTCCCCGGTTCCATTTCTCCTGCCATGCCAGGAAATTCACCAGACAAAAAGAAACTGGGGCTTGTGATGATAACAATACTTTTCAGCACTTGTGTGGTTCTTTCTGGTTTCGATACACTTCACGGGCATTAATTACTTAAAGGCTAGGTTCCCTTTGAGGTGAAGAAACAAATATGGCTATCCACATTTCATGAGTAAGGAAGTTGAAAGTGTAAAGGGGCAGCTTGCTGCAGACTGGTTTGCAACTCAAGACTCAAACTCCAGAGTAGCTCCCAGAGGGCCGCTGCACAGACCATTAGCAAGGCTGCTCCTCAAGGAGAAAACTAATCCTAAAGGCCTGAGTGAGACAGGGCTCAGAATTACCATAAGAGAAAGCAAATGTGGTGGGCAGGATTGGTCCCTTGCTTCTCCTTCTCCCCTTGGAGCTCAGAATCAATTTCATGGATCCCTGAGGCCATACATTAGCCTTGGTGCTGGGGCCTATGACCTGTCCTGCAGGTGTGATGACTTCCTCTTTGAATCAAATTATTCCTTGAGGAGACCAAGGAACAGTTCAGCTGAGCTACGCTTCTGACCCCTCTGAGATGCCCTCGTGGCTGGAAACTTGACCATGGATAGGGCTGACTAGAAAGTAGACATTTCCCATTGTCCCCTTTCCTGGCCTTCACCAGCTGCTCACAGCTGGTGGAATGATGTGGGGGTGCTTATTGCGAAGTGGGAACCCGAAGCAAAGCTCACTTGAATTTAGTTTATTGGAGAAGCTTGGGGTTACTAGTTAGAGAAATTGGTCTATAAGGCACATAGTGTTCCAGCTTTAAAGAGAAAACAGCTAGGAATTGAAAAGGCTCAGCCCATGGTGAGCTGCGCAGAGGTGCTCGTAGGCAGATATGATGTAGTCTCTGAAGTGGGCAGGGAGCAGCATTCAGCAGCCCCAGGACTTAGAGCGTGGCCTGAACCCTCCGAGTTGTAGCCAGCCACATTCTTTGGTATTCACGGCTAATGCTAATTGAATACTTAATATTTGCTACACTTTGGATGATTCGTAGTCAACAAGACATCCCCAGAAACTAATCTCGCCACTTTTATTGTAGCTCAGTAAACTTTTGAAAGGTTCCATTTTAGGTGCTTTTTTTTTTTCAAATTTGGCCTTTATTTCTGTGATTTCTGTGTATGCAAATACTTCTGTAGGAAGAACATCTTGCAATGTTCTCCACTGAATCCCTCTATAGCTCTGTCTCTTTCCTTCAAGCTACTCCTGCCACGACATTTTGAGCCAGAGAAAGAAGTCTACGAGCAGGGTTGAGCTGAGAGAGGAGCCCAAGTTCTAAGGCAATAGTCACTGAATCCCATTTTAGCAAAAGGATGAAACCAAACCTGCATTTTCGACAGAAGCAAGGGCATCAAAAGCCTACACTCACTGAACCACACCCTCTGTGCCCTTCCTACACACTATCTTATCAACTCATTATCATCTTATCTACTAATTACACCAACCACTCAGAAAGGGTTAGAAGTGAAAAGGCACAACTTTGTATTTTTTTTCCTAAATACATGTCTTTTAAATTTCTTATAAGAAGGGAACTTAGAAACCATCTGGTTGCTTCTACTTAATTGGGAAAGTGAGACGTAGGGAGGTCACATCGAAGGAGGAACGCTAACTATGTCCTCTCCTTGCAATGGGACTGAAGGGCGGTGGGCATGAATTTAGTACCCTGAGTGTCAGATTTGCCAGTCGCCACCACGAGCTCTGCCATTCAAGGTTGCCTTTCTCCTTTGCGCAGAAGAGATAGAGGCAGAAGCCCCCTGAGGATGCTGGGATCTCTGAAGACCGCCGCGACCCCCACTATGCTACGTTGCTTCTAAATGATGGTTTAAACTAGAAAAAGCCAAGTGTGCACCTGTCTGAGGAAGTTTTTACTCTCTGCATTCTAACCAGTGTTTTCGGGTTTTTATTATTTATGAAAAGACTTAAAAAACAAAACAAACAAAGAATCCACATAAAACATGTTATCCCAGAAGCTAACACAAAGTCACGGCACTCCCACACAAAGAATTTACCTGGTCACGTATCTTTGATGTAAAAGCTCCTGCAAAATAAACGATTGTAGAGTGTAGAAGACTCTGAAATGTGGCTTCAAAAATAATTACCCAGAATTTCCAACTCTGGCTCCAAACTGTACGGAGACTGAAATTATCATCCAAGGCAGCATAATCAGGTCTTTCTGAGAAACTCCCATGCTGCTTTTCGAAGAAGGGACTCCACGGAGAGAATCTGGGTGCAAACCACGTGGGTGGTCCCTGTCCTTCCTCTGTCTCCTGTGGGTAGCCCTGCAGTCACTGGGGTGATCCATCACTCCAGGACTGCAGACGTCCTCGGGACTAAACCGGACAGGAACTCAAGCTGAACTTGGGGCTTTCTACTCCGCAGCCAAAAATGCAGGACTGCCAGACACGACACAAAGGTGGCTTTGGTTTTTGCTCCCTTCACGGTTTTAGAGCTTTGCTAAGTGTTCATCTATCTACCATTTTCTTGCTAGCAATTGTTTTCAAATCAAGTGTACATTCTTGATGCTGTATTCAGCTTACACTGTCGATTTACAGACTTCAACTCAAATGTCACATCGAAGAAGCCCCAAGAGCGGTGGTTAAACTTCTCGCAAAACTTTCAAAATGTCTTTCAAACGGTGTGTTTAGTATTAAAAAGGAATGAGTTAAAATGTGACCGTTTTAGAAAAGAAGCCTTGTTGGTGAACATATAGGTGTTTATTATATTGAGAATATCGTGTTTTATGATAAATCTTACTATGAAATATTTCAGGCTGTCTTAAATGGTGGCATTAAAAATAAAGTCGTGGACACCGAACAGATGGGCTGAATTAAGAACCGTTTCAATGCCAAGTTCAGCCGAGTCTGAATGGTGAAAAGAGGTAGTCTTTTAAAGGCTTATTAGTATTTTTGAGATAAATTTTTCCTTCTTTTCTTTTTGTCAACAAAAGAATATTTAACATCTATGATACATATATTCTGGGATATTGAAAAATATGAAGTAAAAATAACAGTCAATCACTAACAATAAATTTAAATGGAGAATAAGTTTGCCTTTAGTTAAAAATGACCAATTTCATTAAATTTTAATGACTATTATAAAAACTGGGTTTGAGGCACACGATGATTTTAGGGGTAAATTTATTTAATATTAATAAGCAAGGCCCAACTACTTTTAGGAGACGCTGTTTTGAAGACAAAATGAGATATCAAATAACACTCATAAAATGAAAGTCTGAATTTATTGTCCACTGAACAGAAACACTTTTATCCTCCTGTAAAATATGTGCAGCTTCGTGAAGTTAAAAACAATTGTTCTTTATAAGTGTATGATTTATATTAAGACAACCTCAAGTATTGGAAGACGTTTACGCAATTTGAAAATAAAAGCCAGGGGCTGGGGAATTTAGCTAAAGGTAGACTGTGAGGCCTTTATGCACAAGGACATACTGGTTCATTCCCCAACCCCTCCTCCAATAAATGAACTGAGAATTGAACTGGACAACGAGAAGTTAAAATACATATTAGAAGGAAGAGGGCTTATTGATAGAGCTATTTGTATTAGAAGAATCCATGAGGCCTATAAAAGGAATGTTTCTCTGGAGGGAGATTTGGGTTGATACTGATTGTCCAAACAGTTTATAATCTCCTTGGATCTTACCCAGGTCACTGTGTACTTGTTGGGATATCTGAGTCTATTCCAGAAGTCAGTCTCTGCTGTGTTGCTGAACCAGTGAGATGACATTTAAGGAAGCAACCAGAAAAATCACACAACATGCAATCTCTGCTTCCAAGTCTGTATTGTGTGTTTCTGTAATTTTGTTAAGCATATGAAACATTTAGCCACGTGCTTCATGGCATTTAGTACAGTGGAGGTTAACAAATATCTAATTAATTAATGGTCACTCGGAGAATAGATCCATTTTCTTCAAATCAAAGGAAAATACATGCTAAATAATAATGTATAAATACTAGATTTCTCTAACCCTGAAATGGCCCCCTCATCAAGACATCTCTTTGGTAGTTCTTCTCTTCTCTGTCCTGTTCCCAACCCTCTTCCTGCACCCAGCCCACCCAACCTGCTCCCTCAAGTTCCTATCCCTCCACCCTCAGTTTACCCAGGAGAGCTCTTCGATTTCCCCTTCCTAGGGAAATCCATGCATCCCTCTTTGGCCTACAGATTAGGCTCTGTAAAGAGACTTATTGCTGCTGCTTTAAAAGACTACAATGATGGTTTCTCAATAGCTTTTCTTCCTATTGCTACACTAAATAATTTGTAAATCTGTCAGCTGTGCGTTTGCTGTAAGTCTTGTGGGCTCCATGTTGTAGAAGAAGCAAGGAAACTCATTTTTGAGTCATAATAGGCCAATATAGGCAAAACAGTCTGCCAGATACTTTGGACCTGTAGGCTGAACATAGATTCCCAATGTTACAGAAGAACTTTGGGTGACTCTCCAGGCATCAAAAATGTCTTTGTCAATTCTAAAGTTTTGGAAGTTGCTTACAATGCACTTCTTGTTAACTTAGGCAATATTATAGCCTTCTGAGGTCTTTGATGGATTGAAGAATAGATAGTTATAATTATATTTTCCTTAGCTTTGATAAAAGATAAAATAGATATAAATATTGTATCTGTAATTCTTGCTTGACACCTGTTTTGTTACATGTAATTTTACTATATTAAAGTTTAAATCTTCCTTTTTATTTAGACAGAAAAGAGGAGGTAATTCCTTTCTGTATACTGTGAATATGTTTTATTGCCATTGGTTAATAAAGAAGCTGCTTTGTACCTTTAGCAAGGCAAAATATAACCAGGTGGAAAATTTTAACAGAGATGTATATAGAGAGTAGGTGAAGTCAGGGAGATACCATGTAGCCGCCAAAGAAGACAGATGCTGGAACTTTACCAGGTAAGCCACAGCCTTGTGGTGATACACAGAATAATAGAAATGGGTTAATTTAAGATGTAAGAGTTAGTTAATAAGAAGCCTAAGCTAGTAGGCCAAGTGGTGTTTTAATTAATATAGATTCTGTGTGATTATTTTGAGTCTGGGAGTCCAGGAATGAACAGTCTCTACCTACAAAAACCTAGAAAACCTCTGAAAGAATTTTCAGATGAACTGATGCTGTTTGTAAGCATAAACGCTTGTCTATGAAGCTGCCTAGCCACAAGCTATAAGGGCCAAAGATGTTTTCTTCTTTATCTTTTTGCGTATTCAGGCCATCAAAACTCCAAAATCAGAGCATTTTCTTAGCCTCTAATTTTGATCTCAGCTTGATCCATTCCTTGAGATTATGGTAAGGATTTTTTTTTGCTATGAACAAATTTCCCATATAACCAATATTTTCATTTTTCCTGTGGCCTTCCTTGTCATGAACACTGATGAACTCGAGGCATTTGATCCCTGTTGTCTGGCCTCACCTACCCCATCTTTTCCCCATGTTACCCTTAACCTATTATCTAAGAACCAAAACCAGCTCATGTGCCCTTCATTCTGATTTCACCATCTCAATATGAAGGACAATGCTACACACAGACCTGTGGTTCTCAACCTTCCTAACCCCTTATGAATCATAATGTAAATATCTGTGTTTCTCTGATGATCTTAGGTGGCCCCGGTGAAAGGGTCATCACACCCCACAGGTGAGAACAGCTGACCTAGACTCCCTGATCAACTCCTACCACACCTGTCATCCTGTGCATCACTATGCCAAATGCAGCGCCATTCCATCAAGCTTGCTTACAAAATCCTCCTAAAAGTTCATAAAAGTTACAGATATTAAAGATATGACTGTCCCTAAATATGACTGGATCCCTAATTTTGAACAATTTCACAATACATGTCAAAAGTACGAATGTGTTAAATCTCACTGATGCTAATTAAATGCGCTGTTTTAAAAATGGGTCTACAAATTGATAGAAAAAAATCTACTTTAAAGCAAACATAGAAATTGATAGCTTCATAAAAACTAGTCTAGTTTACTTAATGCAAAATAACAATCCTTCCTATAATACCTTCGACAGATGTCTGTCTGTCTAGCCCCAACTTGAACACTGAGAGCAGGGACTCATGTATCCTAAAAACGCCTATTTCATCGTTTTCAAATGTCACTTCCAAAGTGGAATATCTGTAAGTTCTGGATAAAGATAAAAACTAGATGCCCCCAAGTAAACAGATGCATCACTAATTTTTAATGGAAGGAACGACAGACAGGACACTGGGAAATATTAGTTGGAACTGATTTCAAGAAACACCTCATGGCAATGATCATTATGCGAGCTCTTCCTAGCATCGGGATGGACATGCTTCAGCTGTTACAGCAATATGAGGCTGTTACATGAATCCCAACGATTCTCACTGCAATGCTCTGGGCTGTTAAGAATGACACCCTGGAAGAAACCTGATGCGAAGATGACCACGACATTTAGGTGAGCAGAAATAAAACTGGGCTACACAAAGGATACTTTTAGTCTTCATATTTTATGTTACATATTTCTGAGTTAATAACACTTGGCCTATACTGAAACAAGTGTGGAAAGATATTAACCCAAAACACTGATGGGGTTTACCTCAGATGGTGAGCACAGCAGGTATGCTTGTATTAATATTTTCCATTTTTATGCTTTTTTAAAACGCAATACATACTTTAGCAACACACACACACAAAGAATCTCATTTATAATAACAAAACGCTCTAAAAGACCACTTTCTCTTGGCCTTTTAGGTAGAAAAGCGATAAGCAAAGTGTAATTACATTCATAGCTGTAGAATACTGATCATCACAGCTCTGCCGTGCTTATTCAGTGGCCGCTCAAATGAAGGGGTGTTTGGCTCTAAAGATAACCGTGGGAGTTCTGTGTTAAGCTTGCTTGGCACATCTCTGCAAGTTTCATCTTAAGCTGGCCGTGCCTGTTAGGGATAAAAGCCGTGTCCCCTGGCACACGCAGACACTCTCAGTTCTGCCTCAGCTTCCTGGCACTATCGCCCTCCCAAGGACTGCCCGTGGTGAGCACACATAATCCATATGCCATTCCGAGCTTCCAGTTGTGTTTTGTTTGTCTTTGTTGGCTTCGGAACTCCAGGAAGGTCTCCGTTGAGATGGTCTGCCTCTCTGCACACTGACCACTCTTTTGTCCAACTCCAGCTATTTTGCTACACTTGTACATTTGGAGCAAACTCTAAATGTCAAATGCATTCATTATCTCTGGTAGCCCAGTGAACCCGGAGCACCAGCTGGAAGTTCTGTCTTCTTTGCCAGGCTCCCATGCCAGAGGGACTACATGAAATAAGGTCAAAATTGCAAATCCCCGATGTGTTTGGCAGGCACACGCTCTTCTAGGAATAGCTTACTGTCACTCTGATACTGAGCCACAGTGTTGACAGCCCAGGATGCGTGACATTTAAGCTTCTACTAGATGGACATGAATGAACACCACAGTTACTGTACTATGTAACTTACTCAATTCATTGACGGTCTTCCACGCTGCCCTGTGTGATACATGCACGCTGATACGTGCAAAGCACTGTTTTTTTTCTATAGACAGTGATGTCCAAGAAAGTAAAATATAGAATTTCCGAGATGAACATAAAATCACTTTAAACATTCTGAAAGGGAAGATAATCACAGACATGTCAGTAGCACAATGTAGCTAAACTAGGGATGCATGGACCATAAACACAGAAAGTAAGTATTTGAACACTATCCTTTCAAAGATGGCTTGAATCTTAACAAGTCTAGAAAAGATATCTGTGCATGTCACATTTGTAATCTGTTGTGAAAACCAGACCTTGAGAACATCCAGTTGTCAATGCTCAAATCTACTGAATAAAGAGATTTAAAAACAAGACAACAAACAAACAGTAAACTATTCAGTAGTTACTTATCAGAATAGATTTATTGGCACTTTGTTTTACTGAGAAGACTTTACACCAATTGGTTTTGATCAGGGTTTAAAGTTACCTTTCCTCCAAGAGAATATACACATGGACACAGAGATGTTCGTTGGTGAAAATGGCAGGTAAGTGGAGGTTTTAAGAGGGTGCACAACAACACTGTGCATCAAGGGAGCAGCGGCATGGTTGTGTTCTGCCGATGTCGAAACAGAAAAAGCTTGATTATTAGAACAAAGCATATAGAAGCAAGACCAAAGCAATGATTTTGCCTCCATAGGCCATCAGTGCAGGTCGTTGCTGAGCCAGCAGCATGGTGAATAGAGATTTCTTCATGGAAGATGTGATTGCTATCCTACCAAAATTATTCTGGTACTGTTTGGGGAGTTTTGACACCATCTTGAGCTGTATATTTTTAGTCCCTTAAAATGCATTTTTAGACATTGCAGATTTGTGAATATACTATCAAACCCAAAAGGCCGAAGGCAGTAGAAACTTAACAGTAATGCTTTCGGTAGCCTCGGAACTTCGGGATACACCATTCTTAACTGGGACATCACCTTTCATGAGGTCTGAGTGGAAAACCCAGCACTATACTGTGTCTCCCTTTCTGGCAAGTTATCTCCTGTTATTCTTCATCTCTTCTCCTAATATTTCTACCATGTCCTTGAACACACACACAGCATGCAGATTCCAAATGAAAGAATATTTGTACATTAGCAAAAGCACTAATTTAGAATGTGATTTCCATTTTCATGTCACGTGCATTTAAGCAGAGACTTTAATCAGGGCTTTGAAATCGCATCTGCAGAACATAGCTTTCAGGGTCCCTCTTCAGCATTGCCCATGGGTGCACCACCAAGGTCAGAGCACAGCTTAGCATGTCCCCTCCTTATTCAGGGGCAGTACTAGAGGGATGTTTTCTAACAAATCAAAATTCAGTATTTTTAATTCTAATTAATTGAAATATCATTAAAAAGAAAACCCTTCAGTATACCTCAGGAATAATTTAAAAAATTTTTGTTTTGCATCCTTGAAATTCTAACATTGGTTTACATTTTCCTATTTTTGTTTCTCAAACCACAATGGTAGCTTTTGCCCATTTCTTATGAATGACAAGCCTTTAACCTTTGCTCTCAGATTTGGTCTGCAGATGTTTTGTTTCTCATATCGAAGCCATTTCTTAGGAGATACAGAGTAAACAGGCCATTTAAACTCCTCCAGTCTCCTGTCACATCTATTTCCTCCACCAGGTGCTGAGGAGCTTACAATAAACACATCCTCAAGTGCAGGAACTATTGCCATGAGAAGTTGATTTCTTTTCTTTGTGAGAGATAGTTGACCCAGATCTAAGAAATATATACAAGCTGTTTGCTTTCCTTCTCTATGATTTTTTGAACCTCCTTGATGTGAAGGCCCCTTAACGGAGATGACTCATAATAAAACAAAAGCCAGGGGTTGGATAGTTCAGAAAGTTTGATCAAGCTAAAGTTGAACCTGCTCCGATGGATTCTTCCCTAGCATGTCTTAGTGGGTCCAAGGCTGTACAGCTTCATAAAGACTGAATTTTAGAGGCAAGGGAAGGGAAATCCAAAAAGGTTAAAGGGACAAGTTTAGGTCATGTGATCTTGGATAAAGCAGAACAAATGTTGAGGTAACTTTGCCCCTAGAGTTCATCCTGACATTTGGTTTGTTCTTTGGGATGCACACAGGGCACCTGATATCCTGCAATTTGATTATGGACTTGACATATGAACAAAAGAAGTAGCAGAGACTTAGATTGGATACATCTTGGTTGAAGGAAGCCAGCGGTATGGTTACCATGGGACTCTCCGGAAAGAAGAAAGACAAATTACTTCATCAACCCAGTTCAGATAAGCTTCAGCTGCTGGGAAATGCGTCCTCTGAAAGACCCTGAGATGGGTAGCTTTATGTGAGGCTGAAGTTTCTGACTTGGTGTGAAAGACCAGCAGTTCACCTCTGGCACCAGGCAGAGACTGCTGGTCCCAGGTAACCTTTAGACGAAAGCCAAAATGAAAGTGGGGATGGACAAACAGCAGCAATGGCTGTAGAGGAAAAGGAACATCGGTTATAGAATTCAGACTCTTCCGAAGCTTAATAAGATTATAGAACAAGGAGAATTGCACTTCACAGTCTGGTTCTGAACTCTGCACCTTAGTCTTAAGCTAACTTACTGGCCAGAAGTAGTGGGGAATAGGACAAAAGTGGGTGGGCTGGAGCCTTGAGTAGCTGAGTAGGAAGATGAGGGAAACAGTGCTGGAATTCTTCTGTCAACTTGGTTGGTCACTTTCCAATAAAGACTAGTACTTTCTTTATACATTTGTTAGGAAAAGCTTTGTTTTAGGAGGGGAGGCTTCTTGTTGGTTCCAGGCTGCTTAGCCCCGAAATAATCACAGAGAAACTATATTATTTAAAACACTGCTTGACCAATTACTTGTGTATTGCTAGCTAGCTCTTACATCTAGAACTAACCTATCTCCATTATTTTATATTTTACCATTTTTTTAATTTTTTTAATCTTTTTGCTTTATAAATAACAACATTGAAATTTCCACCTCCTTCCCTCCTCCCATTTCCCTCCCACTCCCCCACTCACCTTCCCCCCCTCTGCCTCTAGTCCTAAGAGAGGGCAGGGTATCCTGCCCTGTGGGAAGTCCAAGGCCCTTTCCCCCTCCCATCCAGGCCTAGGAAGCTGTGCATCCAAACAGACTAGGATCCCAAAAAGCCAGTACATGCAGTAGAAACAAATCCCAGTGCCATTATCATTGGCTTCTCAGTCAGCCCCCATTGTCAGCCACATTCAGAGAGTCCAGTTTGACCACATGCTCGTTCTACTTCATAAATGTGATTTTGCTACTGTTATGAATTGCAATGTAAGTATTTTTGAAGACAGATTCCCCAAAGGGGTCGCAACCCACAGGTTGAGAACGAGGCTTCTGTTCCCAAAGGAGCTTTACGCCACCTGCTCTTTTCTCTTTCGCACCTGTCTATTCTCCCCAATCTCCATCCATTCGCCATCTACTCTATGCAATTCCGATGCCCTTCTCTTCTTCTTGAGACTACTCTACTCTTTCTATTCTGACTTTTTGCAACGATCATTCCACATGTAGGCCGCTTCTAATCTGTTGTCTTCCTTGATTTCTTAAGATTATTTTTAAAGATGCTTTCATAAGAATGAAACCAAAAATGCAGATTTAAATTTATCCTTTTGGTTGGTTTGATAGAACAAGGTCTGGCTATATATCCCAGACTGGCCTTGACCTCACCATGTAGCATAGGCTGAATTCAAACACATAATCCTGTTTTAGCCATTCTTGAATGCTGGGGCTGTTTGTTTCGTATTATATTGGTGGTTGCTTATTGGAGAAATCCCCTTAATATCCATCTTTTCCCTACATGATTGAGAATCCATTGAGGATGAGAAGGGGAGGAAGAGAAGGAGAGAGGGAGGGAGAGGAAGGGAGAAAGAGGAAGAAGGAGGAAGGAAGAAGAAGAAGGAGGGAGGAAGAGGAAGAGGGAGGGAGGAAGAGGAGGTAGAGAAAGGGGAAAAGAAAGAAGAGAGATTGAGTTTTTTCCCCCTTTTTGTAAAAAACTGCGAAGAACTTGAGGCAGAAGGAAGTCAGCTCAGTCTTTCCTTGGGGGAAAGGTGAACCACAATCTGGAGGCTGTTTGTTAAGCACAAACCTAGTAAGATAAGTCAGCAGGGAGATCTAGGATCAGTAAACAACCACCTTCTCTTCAGTTTGAACAAGCAATAGTGTCCCACCCCCGAACAATGCCAGAGAAGCCTTCGGAAGCAAGGTCAATGTAACCATGGAAACCAAATGCTCATGCCTAACAGAGTGCCATAGGAGACAGCACCAGCACTGCCCACTACTGGTTAGTCTCAGAGCTGCAGACGGAAGAGCAGACATGGAACGTCGATTATTACACTGGACCCCCTCAGCCATTGTGGGGATTAATATAGAGTAGACTGTGAAGTACGAAGAGTTCAGCAAAGTCCTTACTTTACTAACTGAACAAGCGATCAAACTAAGCCGAGTACATGAATTCAAGGATCCTACACATACAGTCTGGGTGCAGTTGCTGCGGGAGGTGGGAAACGGTGCCTTGCAAAGTGGTTGTTACCAGGATCCTGCTATCATTCGCAGTTAGAGGAGCAATTATCACAGTTAATAAAACCACATTTAGCCATATGACAGATAGAGAAAGCACAATGGGAGAAGTTTAATGGGCTCCATTTCCCGCCAGGTTTTATATTGGGTGTTAGATTATTTATAGGGCATGTGTTCCAGGGAAGCAAATGTCTAAACTGGAAACGAGCAAGTCTGAACATTTGTTTCTTTGAAATCCCGTGGGTTTACATGATTCTGGTCATTTCTGTCTGCTAGGAAGCGTGCCGTCTCGTCTATTCAGGCATGAGTGGCTTCCTAAACAGACTTTTCTGCAGCTCTATTTTACTTCACAAGTGGAAATCTCCATCTTGACTTAAAGCAAGTCCCTACACCTTCTCTCCTTGCCTCTGCCCCACCCCGCCACGCTGCCTACTTTCTTACAAGCTCCCAGAGCACTTCCGGACCTTGCTATGCTTCAGCGCCTCTCATGGCCCCTTCCTGTGAATCTGCGGCCGAGTCGAATGCACCTTTGCCCTGCTTTTTCTTGTACAAGTTCTTTTGCTTGTACCAGTCCTCATCTCATGCACTGCACCAAAGAGTCCAGGTGGCACTGTGATTCTCAGGGGAATCTGTAAGTTGAGGGTAGCCAGATGACAGACTCAGAATTCCCTTTTGCTCATAAGGTGGATGACATTCATCAGCTCACCTTTCTGAACCCTGGGCTCCTCGGACATAAAACAAGGGAATAAGGGTAGCTACGGTGAAGACTGTGAAGATTTAAGCACACCACGGGCGGCAGCTCCGGAGCCATGCCTGAGTCTGAGGAGGGACCCCACAGCAAGTGGCTAAGAGGAGTACTGAAGGGGAAGTCCTGTCTGGACATCACAGCGGCTGCCTGCCTCCTGGAGAGTCTGGCACCCGATGCTTGGTGCTGCCAGCTTTCCTTGTTCTCTTTCCTGAGTTCCCCACACTTAGCCATACACTGCTCTCCAGCACAAGACATCTCTGACCGTGTGTACCTGATCTAGGGAGCTGGGCGATGAGCACACCCATTCCCTGGCCCCCGCATCCTTTACACACTGTGCTTCCTAGCCATGCCCATTCCCTGGCCCCATAGCCTTTCTATAATTTCAATTGGCCATCGTTTGAGAATTTCTTTTTTTAAATTTATTTATTTATTAAGGATTTCTGCCTCCTCCCTGCCACCGCCTCCCATTTCCTTTCCCCTCCCCCGATCAAGTCCCCCTCCCTCATCTTCTGGAAGAGCAATCAGGGTTCCCTGACCTGTGGGAAGCCTAAGGACCGCCCACCTCTATCCAGGTCTAGTAAGGTGAGCATCCAAAGCCTAGGCTCCCCCAAAGCCAGTACGTGCATATAATGTAACTGGATGGAATCACTGCAATTCCTTCCTCCCCTGGTTCACCTCCCCTCCTCTCCTTTTCCCTTTTCCCTCTCAGCATCGTGTGCTCTTCGTTGGAACCCAGTGGGTTCACTTACCGCTACTACCATGTACATTAGGACTAGAGCCTGGGTAGCTCCACGGGGCCCTCATACTTGGAGACCAGCTCTCCCTCCTCCACCAATTGCCAATAGCTCCCAACCAGGGTTGAGACTTTACGAGCCCCTCCCCTATCCATGCTGAGATTTTGAGGGGTTGAGCTTACATGACTTGTGCCTATGTAGTCTGCCACAGCCCTGTCTAACACACTCCCGTTCTTTATCCAACTGTGGGTTTGATTCTAGAGACCAGGTGTACCGGCTGGTTCTGTGAGGGAAGAGCCTCAGCTGAGGAGATGCTCCGTGAGTTCCAGCAGTGAGGCATTTTCTCAATTAGTGATCAGCGGGGAAGGGCCTAGACCATGGTGGGTGGTGCTCCATCCCTGGGCTGGTGGTCCCAGGTTCAGAGCAGACTGAGCAAGCCAGGAGAAGCAAGCCAGTAGGCAGCACTCATCCATGGCCTCTGCATGGGCTCCTGCCTCCAGGTCCCTGCCCTGTTTGAATTCCTGACCTGACTTCCTTCATTGATGAATAGGAATGTAGAAGTGTAAGCCAAATTAACCCTTTCCTCCCCACCTTGCTTTTTGGTCATGGTGTTTCAATACAGCAATAGAAACCCCGACTCAGACACTAGGCTTGCTCTAAGGCAGCACAGACCTTCTCAGCCTCCTGAGTGCTGTTGCCTCCACACCCAACCTGAGTCTCCATTCCTGAGATAAATATTGTATTACAGTTGAGGTTTTAATCGTTAAAGGAATTTTAGAACTGTTTCCCAAGGTGCATTGTTTTCTATGCTGGCCACATTGGCATAACTGGCCATTTTAGCATTTTGAGTAAAGACTAGAGAACTTTCTCCTTCCTCTTTGGCTCCCACACCCGCAGTTGCGTCTATAATGTGGAGTGTTATAATCTCTGCTTCAAGTGTCCGACAGGATTTAGAATAGAAATTTTAGATGGAAAGAAAGCCTATATGTTTGCTTCTATTTCCACTTAATTTCTTCTCTGTTTACTTTCTTGGATGTATCAAAAATATTTTTTAATTACCTTTTTTCTTTCTTAGAGGGCACACGTTAGTTGTTCTCTGCAGGTCAGCTGGAAACAAATTCTTTTAAATTTCCTCCATCTGAGATGTCTTGATTCTTCCATTCCTGAATTTTCCTGGAAGAAAACCTCTATTTTTTTTTGGATTAGGATTCTAGACTGACTTTAAAAAGTTTGACAAGCGCTGTGGTGCTTCCTGCTGGTGTCCATGGTCTGTGATGAGAATGCCTGCAGTCAGTGAATTGCTTGTCCCCATAGGAGATGTCATTTCCCCTGGCTGCTATATAGAATTTATCTTTTGTTTTAAAAGACAATGGCATGCCTCTACATGGATTGTTTTGTGGTTTTTTTTTTGTCTTATTTTGAATTCTTCCCAAATTGAGGAAGTGTCTGATTATCTCTTCAAGTGTTATTCTCTTCTTCCCAAAGACTCTAATGACAGAAGCCATGGACCTTTCACTTCTGTTCCATGGTGCTTGGTGTTCTGGGATTTCTGATGATTGATTGGGTTCTCCTTTAAGATCTCTGTCTATTCAGACTAATTTGTTTTTATTATTCTGTCTTCCAATTCACTGGTTTTTTTTGTGGAATATGCACACAGGCAGAATTTTTATTTTTATGTTTTAATTTTTTAGTGTTTTTATTGTGCTATACATTTTTCTCTGCTCTCCTCCCTTCCTCCCCTCCCCTTTTCTACCCCCATGCTTTCTAATTTACTCAGGAGATCTTGTCCTTTTCTCCTTCCTATTTAGATCCATGTATGTCTCTCTTAGGGTCCTCATTGGTGTTTAGGTTCTCTGGGGTTGTGGACTGTAGGCTTGTTTTTCTTTGTTTTATGTCTAAAAGCCACTTAAGAGGGAGTAGATATTTTATTTGTCTTTCTGGGTCTGGGTCACCTCACTCAATATAGTCTAGATCCATCCATTGGTCTGCAAATTTCCAGATATTTTTTTTGTACCACCGTGTAATACTTCTTTGTGTAGATGTAGCACATTTTCTTTATTTCTTCTTCAGTTGAGGGGCATCTAGGTTGTCTCCAGGTTGTGGCTATTACAAATAATGCTGCTATGAACATAGTTGATCACATGTCAACCATGTGGTATGATTGAGCATCATTTGGGTATGTACCCAAAAGTGGTATTACTGGGCCTTGGGGTAGGTTGTTTCCTAATTTTCTGAGAAATCTCCATACTGATTTCCAAAGCAGCTGTACCAATTTACAGTCCCACCAGCAATGGAGGAGTGTTCCCTCTACCCCACACCCTCTACAGCATAAACTTCCATGAGTGTTTTTGATCTTGGCCATCCTTACAGGTGTAAGATAGAAGCTCAGTTGTTTTGATTTGCGTTTCTCTGATGACTAAGGATGTTGAGCATTTCCTTAAGTGTCATTTGGCCATTTGAGGTTTGTCTATTGAGAGTTCTCTGTTTTGGTCTGCATCCATTTTTTTGGATTATTTGTTCTTTTGATATCAAGTTTCTTGAATTCTCTGTATATTTTGGAGATCAGTCTTCTGTCTGATGTGGGGTTGGTGAAGATCTTTTCCCATTCTGTAGGTTGTCATATTGTTGTTCACTGATTTTTTTCTTCAATTCTTCTCATTTCACTATTGATCCCATCCATTATGTTTTCTTATTTGTTATTTTTTATGTTCTAAAATGCCTATGTGTTTCCTCTTTATGTCTTCCATCATTGTCATCATCATCAACATCATCATCATCGTCATCGTCGTCGTCGTCATCACTGCTGAGGCTTTCTGTGTTTTTTTTTTTTAGGCAGATTCTTAGTTGTTCATCAATTCATCATACTTATTTTATGGTAAAAAGCTGTAACATCTTTATCCAATGTTTATAATGTGTCCACCATTTCAACGTTTACGACTGATGTCTTTCTTTTTCCATTTAGTTTTTGGGAGCTTTCCCCCAACTTTCAATGGGATCAAGGGGAGGCTTGTTCTTCTAGCCCCTTGATTCCTTCTGTCACAGCTGTGGGACAAAGGAACAATCAGACACGGGTAAGATGAAAAGTTAAAGAGCGGAGTCAGTACCATCTTAGCAGAGAAGCTAGGCCTGTCTGGGAGCCCTCTTATGGCTCATTGCCTCCCTCATGCCTTTTGTCACTTTCAACTGGTGGTTGTGAGTCCTTTGAGAAGCCTAGGACTTGGGCCTGCAGGAGGGCTCAGGCTTCCCTAGAAAGTGCTGTGAGATGATAGGCCAGAGTTTGGAGTTCACACTGAGCCTGAGAAAACAGGCAAAAGAATGGCCGCTTGTTTTTTAGCCTCCTTCCCCCCTTTTCCTTTCCCGAGACAGCAGATTGGGGTTTAGCAATAGGAGAGTGTCCTGGAGATGCCACACAGCCTAAAGATTACAGAATATGAAAATAACTACAGTCACTTCAAAAACTATCCGTGGGCATGATCATTAGATCAAAAAGCTAACCCTAACAGAAACTTTTTCAGGTTGTTATGAAACTGGTGTTAGAAGTTTTGGGACCAGTGCTGATTATGAGCATGGTCCCTTTAGTTTATTTAAAAACAACATTCGCCAGCAGGGCGTTATCTGCTGTGGGTGCACACTTAGCGCATGTTTAACCATTGGTGCTAGAGAAGGGGAAGACAGCTGTTCTCAGCAGTTGTTACCATGGCTGAGAACAGCAGCAGTAGCAAAGGCACTACTACACACACAGTGCAGTTCATGGGGTGCATGCATGTGGCTCCGGGCTTTTAATCCTCTGGGAACCCAGCTTTCCTCTCATCTCGAATTTTCAACCTTGTCTTATTCATATGTGCAGAATTTACGGACATGACAATTGGGTGGATGAACGGATAGACTCAAGGAATCAATGTGATTGGAAGAACAACTTGCTTGCTTATGTTTGTCAAGAACTTGAGGTAGGCTTGTGTCTCTCTGCCAATGGATGGGGTTAAGTAGAAATGAGAGTGGGGGGGGAAGCCTCATCCAGAATCTTGTCAGGATTTTGTAGGATAAACAGGACATGGCGGAGTGGACAGTGAGCTATGGTCTACAGTTGCCTGTCTTCCAGTCCATGGATGCCTGATAGCAGGGGAACTCCTGGCATGGTATGAGTCATAAGAAAGGGGGGTGGGAGTGTACATGGGGTCTCTTAGTTTGCATATGAAATATTTTCCATCTTAAGGGGTTAAATATCTTTTATGGGGATTAGTATCTTTAAATATCCCCTAAAGATCTATCAGTTAAGGCTTTGTTCCCCATGATGGTAGTATTAGGAGGTAGGTAAGGCCTCAGGGGAGATCTGTAGGCCCTTGCGACATAGCATTGAATGTCCCCAGTGGTCCTGCATCTCTGTTTCCTGATGCTTAAATTTAGTGGATCGATACTACACATACCAAACACACACACACACACACACACACACACTCACGCACACACGCACACGCATGCACACACACAAAACCAACTGCCATTCTGTCCTCAACAAATGCCTGAAGCAATGGCACTGTCCAACTTTGGACTAAAACTCCCAGAACACTGAACTAAATAAACAATTCTCTCATAAGTTAGATGCCTCAAGCACTCCATTGTAGTAACTTGAAGTTGACTAACGCTCAAGCCTTCGTAGGGCTATTAAAGATTTCAAAACAGAAGATACAGAAAATAGCTAACATGATTACTACAGATGAGGGCAGTGGGGCATGTAGTGGTTAAGGGACAGACCTGCTGGCAAGGGGCAGGACCCGGACATTACCCAGCTCCAGCTACTTGTGTAGCTCCTGAGAGGCTTTGTCTTTAGAATTTCCTCTGACTGTGACCCTGAAGCCACCATGATCTCTGACTCAGGGACTGAAGGAATACAAAACATTCTTTCAAAGAGGAAGGGCAAAAATAAGAGCAACAACATTCAAAGGAGCCCCTGAGAGACAAACCTAGCAGAAACTGTGAGACATACTGGACTGTGGACAGCCGAGGCCCACATCTGCCTCCACACGAAGGTTCCTGAGAGTCCTGTGGCACAGTGGTGAGCTGCCTGTAAGGACGTGACTTGCTCCTCCCACCCCTCCACCGTTCCTGTTTCTCTACTGCCTCCATTTTTTCATTGTTGGGAAGACAAGGGCAGGGTAGCATCATCTCTTCAGGCCCACCCTTTTATATTTTCCTTCCTTAAATAAAAGTTGTGAGGGGTTTGGATTTGACTCTGTTACCCTCAGTGCAATAAATAGCATGACGCATTTCAAATCATTTTGAACCAGATTTCAAATAGCTAATTATCAGGGTAGTGAAAACTGTAATCCGTTGTCTAGTGTGAGGCTGATTTTGGAGCTGTATAGACACAGACCTTCCAAGGCCCATGTGGCAATAGAGGTCTATATGTTTTGAAAACTTTTAGAATTTCTTGTCATCACTGTGATGAGAACAGAAAAGGAAATCATTCAGTATGCAAGCTCACAACAAACAGAGAACTCTTTTCTATGCTCCCTTGAAGTCTAGGTGGTTTGAAGCCACTTATGGTGGGAACAGAAATAGGATCCTGGTCTAAAGGATCATGGGAGGGCTTACAAAGGACTCAGGGTCAGTTCTGTTCTTCTACCACACACCACTTTCCTTCCCAGGCTTGTATGACTCTGACTCCAGCGTTTAAAAATGATTCTGGCTGGCAAGATGGCTCAGTGGCTAAAGGTACTTTGTCTCTAAGCCTAAGTTCAGTCTCCAGGATCCACACAGTGGAAGAAGAGAACTGATGCTTACGATTTATCCTCTGACCTCCACAGATGCTCTGTGGCATGCGCGCGCGCGCGCACACACACACACACACACGTAGGTAGGTAGATAGATAGATAGATGAATAGATCAATAAATGATAGACAGATGATAGACAGGCAGATAGATGATAGATAAGTATATAAAAGATAAACTGATAGATGATAATAGATAGATGATAGATAGATAGATAGATAGATAGATAGATAGATAGATAGATAGATAGACAGACAGACAGATGGATAGATGAAGTGAAGTGAAAGTGAAACATGCCCCCCATGGTTTCATGGTCTGAGTTGATGAGGATGATTGATGAGGTCTCTTCCTCAAGGAACAGGTTCCACTGTGATACAAACTCAGATCACTGGATTCAGAGTCTAGAGCATTAGCCATTACACCAATAGACAGATAAATCTATGTAGTGAGGAGCAGCGGGCTGCATTCCTGCCCCCAGGTACCCACACAGCTAGCTTTATACCCGAAATAATAACACACAAATTGTATTCTTTTAAACACTGCTTGGTCCGTTAGTTCTAGCCTCTTATTGGCTAATTCTCTCATCTTGCTTTAACCCATATTTAGTAATCTGTGTAGCACCACGCAGTGGTGGCTTACCAGGAAGGATCTTAACCTGCGTCCATCTTGGAGAGGAGAGCTATAGCAACTGACATCACTTCCCTTCTTCCCAGCATTCTGTTCTGTCTACTCCACCCACCTATGTTCTGATCTATCAGGCCAAGCAGTTTATTAATTAACCAATGAAAGCAACACATAGAAAGAAGACCCACCTACATCAAATCTAATTCAATTCTTTAATGATTTAGAACTATTCTTCCTCTTCTCCGGCTCCCAAAGACCTTCTTTTTCCTTCCCTTCCTTTCATCATCCTAGAATATTCTTAATTCAGAATTCCAAAATCAAAAGGAAAGAAGGGAAGCAAGCTATCATTGGGCACTTCTGTCTGGGCTCTGGGCCTTGAAGCCATGGAAGCCAAAATATTTCCCTATTTTAATTAAGGATTACAAAAATACATTGCTTTCAAAACAGAAATCAGTATCTCGCTAAGCCACCATACGCTGCGTCTCAGAGACTGTAGGTTGTGTATTTACACAAACAAGGTGCCACGAATCTATTCTTAGTGAGACCTCCGCCTAAAATTGCCATCTGTCAGCATCCTGCTGCCTTTTATAAAGAGCTGTGTAATTGCTAGAGACCAGCTGGTCATTCCTCTCATTATTCAGTGCAAAGATGTTCTAGAAAGAGAGCACAACACGAACTAACATTTCAAAATAGAATGCCACATCTGAAAGAAAGAAAGATCCTAAATGTCGACAGAATGCGCCTTTTGGCTACGGGGCTGAAAAGAGCTTGTTGGAACTCGTTCTGTTTGTTATAGCGAAGCCGGTCTGGAAAGCTTTCCTCTTCTCCAGTGTGCAATGGTTCATTTCACCCATGGAACAACTGTACTCACACAGCTCTTTGCCAACTCTCTGCCTTTTGGCTGCAAACTGCAATTAGAATAACGTTACTCAGATATCAGCTATCTCCATCACTACCTCTGCTAACCTAGGTTCCGGTATCTGTCTAAAATTCTTTGCCTCATTCAGAAGGCAATTTTAATGAAAGAATGGATGAGAGAGAAACAGATAGTCATTCAAATACTCAAGGGCTGAACGAAGCTTTTAAAGAACAGCAACAAACAGCCCGAAATGAATGGACACGAATGAAAGACTTGGGAGGCAGCCAAGACATGTAGTTACAGGCAACTAACTAGAAGATGTTACTAAATTTACATCCTGTTATGGGGATAGTCAAGGTTATGTGTCATGGCCAAACAGGAAGTATTTGAAAAATAAAACAAATGGCATTCCTGTTGCTAAACATGGACGTGGGTGAGCAGTTTGTAGATTCTGGGACCACATAGAACTATGCAGGAGGTAGCAGCTAATCTACCGTTCCCCAAAGGGACCAGCATCTGGGAGTCTCTCCCTTCCTGAAGCTCAGCCATGGACTCCATGGGTTTTCAGCAAGTTCAGAAACTAGGTCAGCTGCTCCAGAGGTCAGGAGAGACCCAGGCTCTGCCATTATCTTGTGGATGGCTCTCAGAGCCATGCTTCCCCAGTGTTTTCTTCCTCTTCGCTGTTGCTGTCTCCACAGTCTGTCATGGAGGCAGGTCTAATCTCTTCTACCAGTACTTAGCTGCCCGATGTCCTGGAAGCATCTCCACCTATAATCAAATATAAGCATCACGGTATCTTTCACGTCTCCTGGTTGCATATAGAATGGATGCATATAGAGTGGATGATGATGTTTAATTATTTATAACGCTTTTATCTGTGGTCTCATTAAAGACCATGCATCAACCTCCATCTTTTGTTGGGAAGCCTACTTGTGTGTGCACTGGTGACATGTCATGTATTGCCTCTCTTTCAGGAGTCTTTCAAAGCCTCTTTTTATTTTTCTGTCACTCTGCATCCATTTTCTGCCGGCAGGGAGTTTGAGCTGCAGGGGCAAGCCTTTTCATTATCTGTTCTTTTTCTTTTCAATCTCATTTCTTGCTGCTTCCAATTCTTTGTGTTTAGCCCTGCCCTATCTACATAGAACCCACTAAATACTTGTACTCTTTTTCTCTTCAGATAGCTATACCTGACAGTCCCTCCTCCAGGCACATCCCTCCTTCAGGCTCCAGGCCAATGGAACAGTGGGGCACCTTCTCATCATTGCTTGTGCTAATGTCCAATTGGCATGCTCACCTTGCTTGAGTGGTCCTTCAACTGTAAGTCCCATGATAACCTAGAACGTTCTTTTCGTGATTATTTCTCATGGTGGAAGACAGAACTGGTAATTATTTCTCAGTAAGAGGACTTTGAAGCTCATTTGGTTGTAGGTGACTCTTACACACATCCATGGTCCTTTTTCCGGGGTGGTGGGAGTTAATGAGATAGTCTCAAATCTGTGTGCTGGAATGAGTTCTTTCTACATTGAGCTATTCACATATTCCCTTCACAATCCTTGACTGCTTTATGTTCACACCTGTGCTTAGGACTATTTTTGAATTTTTATAGCTGCATTCAATTTTAAAAGTTATTTTAGAAGGCCATCTATGCCAATTCTCTAAAACAAAAAGTAATGTTTGTCATAACTATCAGTACATATTGGTACAAATTAAAAGCAGTATGCAAATATTAAGAGTTATGCATGAGAATTAATATTAAACAATCTGCATATACCTTGAGCACATTCTTATATGCATGCCACATGTTGGAACCACATTTTCATCCTTTTAGAATCATCAATGGTTGTCATACATTCTTCAGAGAGTTGCAAAAGTAGACAGGAGACACAAGTAAGCTCTTCTCATGAAGTAAGAGGCTTTCTTGCTGTGGGACAATGGTCTTGTACTTTGTAAATATTTGTTGTAGGGGAAATGTGGTACAGTAGTGGTATTGGGATATCCCGACTTACAGGGAAGCCAGGTTATACTTAGAGCCGCAATAGGACAGCTCTGGAGTCTGGAGCTGCAATGGGACAGCTCAGCCCTGGAGGGAAAGGTTGGGAAGCAGGGTACCTGAAGCTGGGGTGTGGTAGGAGATGGTATCCTCGCAGGATATAGGGATCCTGCGCTTCTCCTGGAGAGCCCCTACAGCTGAGTGCTCTGTTCCCCTACCAGAGCGTCTTAGCAGATCTATCTGCTTCTTCTATGGCCCAGGATGTTTATTTTGCTAACAATCTGCTGAAAGAAACCCCTTGCAGAAATGCAGCAATCTCCTCCGGCTGCAGATTCCACAAAAAGTTGTTACTTTTCCTCCTTTGGCCTTGCTCAACTCCCTTAAGGAGCATCCCAGCAAAGTTCTGTTCTGCTCTGCCTTGCTGAGGCCCCCTAGGTAGAGTCTCAGCAAGGTTTTTCAGCTCAGTCCCCTAAAGGACCTCCCAGCTAGGTTCTTTTGCTCTGCAGTGGTGAATGAAGGTCTTCACTCAAGACTCTTTTGAGGAAGAGATTTATTTGGGGAGGAGGAATCCTGGAGGGTGGCTGCCTCTGCCAGGGAGGGATTAAGGGCAGCTCTTAACTGAGGGCCGGGAGAGGTTTATATAGGGCTTCGTAGGTGCAGAGTTTTCCCAGGGAGACAGGGGATTAGTTAGTTTTTCCCTGCTCAGGGATTGGTCAGTTTAGCTGCTCAGGGGTAGAGATTTAGACTAGAATCTTAGAATCAGGGCACATGTCTTTAGTTCTGAATTCATGGGTAAAGATGTTTCTTTCCTGGCTCAAATACAGGGTGTGTTTCTTCCACTGGCTCTGGGTTCAGAGTCAATGTGCTCAGTGATTGGTTGATTTCCTGCTCTGCAATTTCTTGGTTCAGTTGGGCAGTTGGGCAGTTGGGCAGGGGCAGAGATGGCTCTGACTTCATGGCCAAACTGTGTTTCTTTCACTGGTTCTTTTTAGCTTTTTGACTCTAATCATAGGACCAGGGCATATTTCTTTCACTGACTCTAATTCTAGGGACAAAGTGTGTTCCGTTGACACTAGTTTCAGAGCCAGGGCACATGTCTTTAGTCCTGGATTCAGGGATAAAGATGTTTCTCTCCCTGGCCCATGACTCAAATACAGGGTGTGTTTCTTTCTCTGACTCTGGGTTCAGAGTTAGGGTGCTCAGTGATTGGTCAGTTTCCTGCTCCAATTGTCCCTTTGACCCTATATTTGTCAATTGTATTTTAATAAAATGCTGATTGGTCAGTAGACAGGCAGGTAGCATAGGCAGGGCAATCATGCAGGAAGTAGAGGCAGAGCAACCAGGCAGGAAAAGGGTGGGACAATGAGAATAGGAAAATTCTGGGAAGAGGAAAGCTCAGTCAGCAATTGTTATCCAGATGCAGAGGAAGCAAGATGAGAATGCCTCACTGAAAAAGGTACCAAGTCACATGGCTAACGTAGACAAGAATAATGGGCTAATGTAGCATGTAAGAATTAATTAATAAGAAGCCTGAGCTAATAGGCCAACCAGTTTATAACTAATGTGGACCTCTATGTATTTCTTTGGTACAAACGGCTGCAGGATCAGAAGGAAGAGAAATCTCGTCAATGAATGCCACCAGTGTGGACAACCGAATCCACTTAAAACCTGACAGAGCTTGGGGAGTAATTCTAGACACAAAAGAACAGAGTTAAGCATGACTTCTTGTTAGTAGCATTTTCACAGGTGGGCTCTGTTTGCTAGAGGCAAGCACGTCTCATTTGAGAGAGATTCCTTGATTCAGCTTTAGCTGCAAAAACCTTGCAGCTCTTTTAAGAGGCCCCACCACAAAACACTTAAATGGTGTTGATAAATAGCCAACAGAATGCTTTTTGGTGGTGGCAGGAACCTTGAAACTCTGCAGAGCTGTGGCAATAAACATGGCTCCAGCCAGTACCTCCACCATGATGCTAGACTCTCAGAAAGCTATGGAATGGGGTGGATCAAGCCATCAAAGCCACAGCTTTAATCCCAGCCATATCGTTTAGCAAATTAAAGACTCATGTGTTCAGAAAAAAAGATATATAGTAAAGATAGAATCAAATACAAAGAAAAACTCTGAATGGCTTATAATGTGTTTAAAAATTTATGCAGGTAAGAAAAGAAAAAGGATAAGGTCCTTAAAAAAGAGAGGGGGGTAGTTAGGTGTCATGGTACACACCTTTAATCCCAGCACTTGAAAGGCAGAGGCAGGTGGATCTCTTTGAGTTCAAGGACAACCTGGTCTATAGAGTGAGTGCCAGGAGAGCCAAAGATACAGAGAAACCTGGTCTCAAAAAAACCAAAAAATAAAAATAAAAGAACAGAATTTAAAATAAATCCACGTAAAGACAGAAAACGCACAGAGAGTCTGGATACTGTATATTATTGTGTTGTCTTTGAATTGTATGACTGCTGAGGAAGGAACAGCAGCTACTAAAAGACATTTGATTGCAAATACTGCTGGATTAATCCAACATGTATATTTTGAAAATGCCTTGACTTCAAAATTTAAGTCAAAAAGTATGTTACTTGGGAGAAGAGGTTTTGCTTTTGTTTCCACAAGAAGTGAAAGACTGTGGATTCAATCTGGATTAATAGAAATAAGGTTTAATCAAGGAGGACCCCCTGAGAAATCTCCAGTAGTAGTGGATGGTTCAGATGTCTGAGTTCTACATCCAGAACAGTTTCAAGACTGCTGGCTGAGATGATCAAGCCTCGCAGAATATTTCAGTCAGGACTTGACCATAATCTTAAATTTTCTTTAGGTCCCCATAAGATTATTAGTGCTCTGAATCATCAGGAAGTAGCCTAGAAAACTACATCCACATATCCCCCCAAAAATTATGGATGTTTTTTCTTGTTTAGAATGTTGGTTGCAAGTTGTTATGCATAATGGTCAGGAAAAAAACTAAGCAAAGGAGATTTGATTCAGAGTTCTTGATTTGAAAAAAAGTGGGTGGTGGAAATGCTGTGGGACAGGTCTTGTACTTTTTAAAGATTTGTCACTTGTATTTTAATAAAATGCTGATTGGCCAGTAGCCAGGCAGGAAGTAGAGACAGAGTGTCCAGGCAGGAAGTAGAGGTGGGGCAATGAGAACAGGAGAATTTTGGAGAGAGAAGGCTCAGTCGGCAGTTGTAATCCAGATGCAGAGGAAGCAAGATGAGAATGCCTCACTGAAAAAGTTACCAAGCCACATGGCTAACATAGACAAGAATAATGGGCTAATGTAGCATGTAAGAATTAATTAATAAGAAGCCTGAGATAATAGGCCAACCAGTTTATAATTGATGTAGTCCTCTGTATATTTCTTTGGGGAAAACAGCTGCAGGACCAGGAGGGACAGAAATCTCTGTCAACAAATTAAAAAAAGGTTAGTTATTTTAGAAGGCAAATCTATGCCAGTACTATAAGACAAAAAGCAATGTTTGTCATAACTATCAGCACATATTGGTACAAATTAAAAGCAGTATGCAAATATCAAAAGTTATGCATGAGAATTAATATTAAACAATCTGCATATACTTTGAGCACATTCTTATACACATGCCACATGTTGGAACCACATTTTCATCCGTTTAGAATCATCTATGGTTGTCATACATTCTTCAGAGTGTTGTTGAGGTAGACAGGAGACACAAGTAAGCTCTTCTTACAGAGTAAGAGGCTCTCTCAGGAGCAAATGGTTACAGGTTGTACTGTTTGCTTTGGGAGAGTCACTGGGTGGTGGGGCAGGTCAGGGGATAGTCTCCAGGAGAGTCCTTCACTCATGGCTGCTCTGGAGACTTGAATTTACAAACAGACATCACAGAAACCATCAGTACCAAAGGTATTTCAAGAATCAAAGCCTTGTCATATTGAAAAGCTGAGGGTGTTTCTGTACCATTACAATTGCAGTTTCAGTCTCACACAATATATTAACTCCACCACCCATAGAAAAGCTTTTCTAAAAGTCTTTTTAAATATGCATGTTTGCTCATCAAGGAAGCACTCACAGAGGTCCTCAGCATTTCTTATCAAGTATGCCCTAAGCCTTCCATTACACAATTCCAGTTCCATTTTATTTGTGTTTGGAATACAGACATCAGTATGGATATTTAGGATTTTTTCTTTAATTAACATACAAAGTGATATATATTCTTATGTAATTTTCATTCATATTTTATTTTAGCTGCTATCCCCCATCTCTGATTTAGTTTCAAATACTTTTATTTTAATACTATGGTGAATGCCAAAAAAATTTGTGTGCCCCAGATACAGGGCTGGGACATAAAGACTCCCTTCCACAACCTGTGTGCTACCAATTTCCCCTCTGCTCACCCCTTTTCTAATGGAAATGGCCATCTTGAATTCCATGAGTAGCCTTCTTTTGCTTTCTGTCACAGTTTCATGGTGTGTGTGTGTGTAAATAAAATATTATGCAGCTTTGTTTGGAAAAAATGTTTAAAAAGCATTAAGCTATGTAGTTCTTCTGAGACCTTCTATTTGCATTTGATGCTATGTTACGAAGGCCAGTCCACATTGCTGCGGGTGGCTACAGTTAATTATTGCCATTGCTAGTGTGTGAGGAGGCAAAGGCACCGTGCCTGTTTCTGGTACCTAAAGAGATTCTCCACTGTGCTGTGCTCCATCGTGTGACTCATTTCTAATTTCCTGATAACTATTGTGGAGCAAACGAAGTGAACAGCCTGAACGTCTTCCTGAACAGTGGGCGCGGCTTGGGCTCCAGCCACACACTGCCCTGTCTTGATGTCTTCCTTCTGTGTTTTCTCTACCTGTGCATGAATACACAGCCAGGAGGGGCTTCTCATAGCACGAGTGGAGGAGAGAATGCGCCGTGGGCCACCCTCCCGAGACAAACCCAACAGATGTGACCTTTGGTTTCTACAGTCTGCACTAGAAGGCTGTTCAAACATAGTTCTCACTCATTCCATTTTGAAAATAGCCCCTCCACACGAAGCCTAGAAAATGTGATTTAAGAGAAGAAAAAATCTCCAAAACTTTGTTACAGTTTAGCCATATGGGGGGAGGGGAGGCGATTTTAAAAGACTGGTGGCCACACCACTCTGTGGGTTAGTTAGATCGGGCACTGCTCGAGAGGGTCCCCAGTTTCACAGATCCGCAGAGACCCCTTTCACAGCTAAGCCAGCTCTCTAAGCAATGGGATGTAACAACTGTAAACCGCTTCTATTTCAAGGGAGTCTATGTGGGCTGGCTACTTTGAACCTTAGATGAAAACAGTGCCAAATAAATATTTTAAAGAAAGCAAGAAATAAAGACTTAAAACCTGCACCCAGTTTTTAAAAGACCATAAAACGAAATGGCTTACTTGAAACCAAATAAATCTTAAATCATCTTTATTTTTTTGATGGGAAAGCAACCTGTTCTACTTGAAATCCACATTCCACACCTCTTTCTCCTTCTGTATTCCCCTCACTGTCTTAGGTCTGTCTACCTAACCAACTCTAGAGTCTAGCCAACTCTAGAAAGCTCTAGAAAATGAGTGCCCTCTAGTGTCCAGTTTTCTTCTTCTTCTTCTTCTTCTTCTTCTTCTTCTTCTTCTTCTTCTTCTTCTTCTTCTTCTTCTTCTTCTTCTTCTTCTCTCTCTCTCTCTCTCTCTCTCTCTCTCTCTCTCTCTCTCTCTCTCTTCTTCTTTTTTTGAGAGAGAGTTTACTCTGTAGCTTTGGAGCCTGTCCTGAAGCTCTCTCTGTAGACCAGAGCTGGCCTCGAACTCCCAGAGATCCGCCTGCCTCCCAAGTGCTGGGATTAAAGGCGTGCGCCACCACCGCCCGGCGTCCTTTTTTTTTTTTTTCTAAAATACTGTTTGCTAAGGTTCTAATATGATGTCGTATGTTTAAGTCTCATAAGGATCACTTTAAATAAAATCTACGTTTTTAAACATTTTCAAGCTAACACAGCGCCTTAGGACTTGGTATCTTGTTTGAAGCCCTTACCAGTCTACAATTTATTCTTGAAATACTGACTCTATTTTAATGTAGAAAACTTAAATGGCATGTTTACAGTCTCACGGGCAAACTCTTACCTCATTGGAAACCACACAAGGATTCTCACTTCAAATCCAGTGCATTTGCTAACTGGACTTGAAACCATTGGCTGTCACCAGGAAACCTTTGAGTGTTCCTTGTTCCTCTTTGCTTCAGACTTCTACATCCTTAGAGATGTTTTCTATCTGCTTGGTGAACTGAGCAAGGTACTAACTTACTCTCATTGCTTGATTTCTCTCCTTAGACCTCACCGAATGAAGTCTGCACTGGGCTTAGGAGTCACTGCACCCATTCCAGCTAGAGCAACTTTAGAGACATCCTTCATAGTTGGTCAAAAACTGATTGGGAATTTTGGGCAACCATTTTTGACACAATCTTTATATAAAGATTTGTGACTACCTTGTATATTGGCATGGTTCTTCTTTGTTCTAAGGTAAATTAATACAACCCTTCAGTATTCCTCAGCATCCCCCTTTATGTGTTTCTATAAATAAGCAGTTAAATCAAAACCCTTCATGAAATTGTCAGTCTGATTCCTTGGAATGCAGACCTGAACAGTAGATGCATATGAGGTAAATCACACCATCTTCCTCCCCAGTCAATGCATGGAGCTGAACCACATCATCTTCCTCCCCAGTCAATGCACAGAGCTGGACCACATCATCTTCCTCCTCAGTAGATGCACAGGAGCTGGACCACATCATCTTCCTCCCCAGTAGATGCACAGGAGCTGGACCACATCATCTTCCTCCCCAGTAGATGCACAGGAGCTGGACCACATCATCTTCCTCCCCAGTACATGCACAGGAGCTGGACCACATCGTCTTCCTCCCCAGTAGATGCACAGGAGCTGGACCACATCGTCTTCCTCCCCAGTAGATGCACAGGAGCTGGACCACATCGTCTTCCTCCCCAGTAGATGCACAGGAGCTGGACCACATCGTCTTCCTCCCCAGTAGATGCACAGGAGCTGGACGACATCATCTTCCTCCCCAGTAGATGCACAGGAGCTGGACCACATCGTCTTCCTCCCCAGTAGATGCACAGGAGCTGGACGACATCATCTTCCTCCCCAGTAGATGCACACATCCTCTTCCCCCAAGTTCTTTCTCCTCAGCATTCAAAACTGTGTGTGCTTCCTGCTTTGTAAAAGGGCATGCTTCCTTTTTGTTGGTGTCAGCCTCTATGGCAGCAACTGATAAATTCAGAGCATATCAATGAAGAAAAGCAGGAGTTTGGGGGGAGGAGGGGCAGGAAGTGTGGTTCCCTCCCCTTTGTGTTCTTGGCTTTGGTGCTTTCCCTGGCAGCAGCATTTGGTGATTGGAAGTGAGCTAGCTCACTGGGTCATTTTTCTGAGGATGTTTGAAAGCCGAATCTGGCTAAGCAACAAGCTCTGCCTCCAGAGAATCCAGCTGCCCTCTAGAACAGAAAACTGAGGAAACACAGACTTGCTTGAGGCTCAGACTTAGCAGGCGCTAATGAGAAAGACACAAAATGACTTTATGGAAACTATACGAGGTGATTAAGTTAGACACATAAATTGGAGGTCTTCCCTTTCTTTAATTTGATAATGAACCCCGTTTTGATTATGCCCAGCTTCAGTAACTGTTTTACACCCCCCCCCAAAGCTAATTTTATTATGACCCCCTTCCCAATTTTTTCTCCTTCCATGTTCCTTCAGAATCAAGTAAATACAGGATAGGTTTCTTCTGCTTTGAGGCTGCAGTGGCCCCGAGACAAGCGCATCTTCCCTGTTCACTGGCTCCTTTATTTATGCTTCCCTTGTTTCTGTTTCTGCTCTCTTGGTTTTCCTCTTCTAGCATTAAAAATCACCCATGTTTTTCACATGGAAACAAACAGAAGGAGTAGACCGTTTGGGCTAGCCCCACCACTATGGCCTCACAGGCTAGTCTCGGAGTTCAGCCTCCAGTCTGCACTCACTTCCTTTTCTCACCTCTATGTTTTCCTGCCCTGCCCTGAGGAGCCCCTGGAGCTGTTTCCTGGGGTTGCTGGGCTTTCTCACTCAGTAACATTTAACACTCACCCCTCCCAACATTCCTAGCCACTGGCTCTAAACCCCAGTGCTTTCCCATCAGTCTCCACCCCTCTGGAAGCTCTGAACCTCTTTTCTTTGGCTTGCTTTCCAGTTCTCCGGTCAGTTAGTGTATGTGTTCCACAGGCACTCTCTCCTTCCTGTCCCCAGGTAGTCAGGCGGTCTCACTGTCCCGTCCTCCTTGCCCTTCCGTCCAGACTGATTAAGATGGGAAGCAAGGTGATTCTTGAGCATCAGCCCCCAGATCCTTGTAGCCAGCACCCCAGTTACCAGGTGCTTAGCACCAACATCCCTCTCCCGGAATTCTGTTTCTCTTCCTAGTCCGAGGTAGACAGGATGAGTGCTTCCCATTCCGTTTTCCAGCTGAAACCAGAAACCTTGCCATCAGCCCCATCCTCTCTCTCATCTCCTGTCCTGTAAAAGCACAAGAATCCCACAGTTAAACTTCTTAAGTTATTTCATTTGTTTTTGATATTTTAACACAATTCTATCATTTTCCTTCTCTTTAATAGATATTATATGCACATATATGTATATGTCAATGTAAGAACGCCTAAATGTTTTAAACATTTCTTCTTACATCCCTGACAGCTCTGCCGTAGTACAATCACTACTCGCCGCTTTTCACCCTTGCTGCTGAGAATCTCTACCTGCCCTGCTACCTGAACATCACCCCTGAGCCTGCCCTGTCTGCTGTCACTCCTGCAGGCGTCCAGTCCACATCCAGCCAGTGCCCACCGATGGCATCCTTCTTCACACTCCACTTCTGCCTTTTATTGGACCTAAGCAACCCTGCTGGGCTTCCTCTCACTCTGCCTCCTGCTCTCTGTACTTCAGACGTAATCAGTGTCCCACTCTGAGATTTTCCTCTTTAAATCTTGCTTACCTGCCAGGGGCTGCACCAAGGATTTGTTTTTCCCTGTAGCGTGCTGTTCTCACATGTTTATGTCTTCATCCTTTTGTTTATGCGTTCACTAAAGTGTGACTTCCTCAAGAGCAGTGACCTTGGTGACCTTACTCATTTTTATATGCAGGGGTGTTTGTTGGCATATACCAAGCATCCGTTTGATATTTTTAAGATTAAAAAAGGTTGAGTATGTCCAAGTTCCTTGGCATGAATACAGAGTTAAATGGGAGGTTAGAACACAGTAGTTTGGAGGTGGGAGAGAGGGGTCAGTGTTGCTGTTCTTGAAGAGAGCTTCCGTTTGATCCCTTAGCACCCAAGTGGTAGCTGACAACTGTCTTTAACCCCGCTCTCAAGGGGTCTGGCACCCCCTTCTCAGTTCCACAAGCACCAGTAATGAACCTCATGCACATGTGTACATACGGGCATACACATAAAATATTTTTTAAAGAATACAATAATGTATATTATTTTGATAAAATAAACAAACTTCTGATAAATAGTAGTTCTTTTTGATTCTTCATTTGGTTCCTAGATTTTTTTTTCTTTTAGAGATACGGAATGGATTATCTACTCTTAGAGTGACCTCAACTTTTATACTAAACCCCGGTATTATTTAGAGCAAAGAAAAACACAACATTTTACAGCTGCAATTGTCTTGTCTATAGTTCAGCGCCCTGTGAAGGACTGGAATCATATTCTGGAGTCAATTGAAGTCTGCTGGGAATGAACGGGATGTGCCAGTCATTGGGTGCACACAGTGACACTTGGATTGGTTCTTGACATTCCCAGTCGGAAATCCAGCCAGCTTGCAGATGAATTCACAGAAGAAAATAATGAGGATTGTTATTAGCAATGGAAAAAGTATCTCATGGGTGGATGCATTCATGATTTTTGCTAAACACATCGATGCATATGGAGATTCACTTCAATTAGCATCTACTGGGATCCAGAGACCGCATGTCAGATACTGCATCCATATAAACCATAGCAAAATAACATTTTAAATAGTACTTTTGTCCTGTTTTTTTTTTCCATTTTAATGCCTTAAAAATGGTGGTAAAAAAATGATGCATGTCTTATGGAAAGGGTTGTTTAAATTAGCCTGTGTTCCTACTACAGCAAGATCACACAGAGAGGGAACAAAAATGCGAAGCTCTCGAGAAGCAGTGAGGACCCCAAGGTCACTCACACTCTCCATTTCTCACCTGAGCGCCCGCGGTGCCCTCTCCATGCCCCGCCCTTCCCTACTCTCAGGCTGTGTACCGCCTTAGAAGCCACCCTTCCTCTGTTTGTTCCCATGGTTTTTACAAGCCAAGTAGGGCTTAGAGCACTCAACCCCTGTTACTGTCCTCCTCTTGTGTCTTGGTGACGTTCACTGGCTGGAAAGCCAAGTTCTCTGTCACCCAGACTCGCACAGGCTCCGTCTTTACACGAGCTAGATAGGCATATGCAGGGTTGCAATACCAGTGAGGAGAAGGAGGGTGCTGCTTCTGTTGACAGTGAGCTCTGTTGGCTTGAGTGTTCGGAAAGCAATGCTGTGCTGCTCTTGCTCTTACACTGAGGCTTTATTATTAAAAAAAATACATTAGAATGTCTTAATCTATCAAATACTATCATTGCCCACTACAAAGGTGAATATTATTGGAATTCATTGATCAGCTTCACGATAAAACAGCTACAGGAAATCCTTTAAACTCTCAAGCTTTGTGGTTTTTCTCACCACTTAGCAGATTAGTGTCTGAATATTGTCGTGGGAAGAAATAGTTATTCTTTCCTGGGAACATCACGATTGAAGTTTGAGAACCTAGACAGGATGATAGGACGATGCCTTGGGGATTTTTTTTCCTGTGGCTGAGACAACATGAAGGAGCCAAAGATATCATTTGTTTAAGGAATGCATCCCAGCAAGGTGCGGAAGGCATCACCCCTCCCCCCCTCCCTACTCTCTTCCGAGCTTCTGAACCTTGATTGCACCACCGCCCCTTGCTTCCCAGCTGGCCAGGAAGCTGAGGAGTTGAGCTGGAGCCAGAGTCAGCCTGTAACCTACAAGTTCCACATCTTGGCTGTCAGTGTGCTATATGGGTCTTTATTCAAAACTCCTGTATGTCCTCCAAACTACTCCACCATCTGGGAACCAAGAGATCAAGTGCCTGAGTCTTGGGAAGGACACCGGTAAGGTGAGCATTAGATCTACCCCTAGGCACCGATTGGTCAGTCGGTGCCTGTTTGGGATCTCCAGCATGGAGGTCAATTCTCCTGTCAGGTCTCTTCCCTCTTTGCTCCAAGCAGTGGCCCCTCCCCTGGAACTGTCCTCTTCAAACTCTGCCCCTGAGAAAGCCCACCAAAAGTCAGTCCCTCCTTGGGGCTTGCTCAAGATTACGCCTATAGGCTACGTAAGAGCTGGTAGCCATATTTGCCATCTGATTCCTCCCGCCCTCTTAAGAGTCACGCAGGAGTGCTTTGCTGTCTTCATTAAACACATTAATAATTTGGTTTGATTGGCTTATTACGTCTGCAGCAGTGGATTCCCATTAATCAGGGATTCAAAATTTGCCACTCCCAACGATCTAGCCAAATGTGATGGGAAGGAAGGAAGAGCACCAAATTATTTTATGAATGAGATACTGGATGGGCAGTGAGGAGAAAGTAGGTAGACGTTTGCATATTGAGCAGGAAGACCAGCCTGCTCATGTCTGTCACCAGAATGATGTAATGAGCCTTGAGTCTGCCCCCAGCAGGAGACAGGTGCTTCCTCTGAAGAACTGAACTTTCTTAAAGAGATGCCTGGCTGACGCCTGTATCTCAATCTTAGCCGTGAGCCGATGCCTGTATCTCAATCTTTTTTTTATTTATTTATTTATTTTTTTTATTTTTTGAGACAGGGTTTCTCTGTGGTTTTGGAGCCTGTCCTGGAACTAGCTCTTGTAGACCAGGCTGGTCTCAAACTCACAGAGATCCGCCTGCCTCTGCCTCCCAAGTGCTGGGATTAAAGGCGTGCGCCACCACCGCCCGGCTTTGTATCTCAATCTTAGCCGTGAGCCGATGCCTATATCTCAATCTCACCAGCGAGACCGCCGGCGGCTCCCTGATTGGCCTGGGCTGAGAACTGACAGTTCCATCTCCCCGCAGACAGTTTCCCACTCAGCTTTGTAGAGCAGAAAAGAATGACAGCCAGAGGTCACTGGTGTCTGAGGAAAGGCGCTGATACAGGGAAAAGAAGTGGGAATAAACTCACAGGACGTTTTAAAATTGTATGTGTGGAATACAACCAGGTTTTCAAAGTGCTAAAATCATTATACTGAAAGCTGAGTAAAGGTTTTAGAATAACTGTGCAACAAGTGCAGTCATTGCTGTGATGCAGTCTTTGCACACTGTAAATATGTATCACACTCATTGCTTCATAAAGAGCTGACTGGCCAGGCACTGGCCAGATGGAGGTTAGCTGGGACTGACTTGTGGATAAGAAGAAAGTGTGTGGGTGGAAGAAGAGGGGTGCAGTCTCCCAAGGGCAGCAGAGGAAGCAGGAGATAAACATGCCATGCTGAAAGAAGGTACTGCCATGTGGCAGAGGGTAGGTAAAAAAATATAGGTTAATTTAAGTTATAAGATCTAGATAATAACAAGCCTAAGATATTGGCCAAGCATTTATAATTAATATTAAGTATTATGTGGCTATTTGGGAACTGGCTGGCAGTCCCAAAGAAAAACTCTTCCTACCATTAATTGCTGCCAATTTCCATATTAGGAGCCATGAAGAGTCTAACTATGCACATCCTTTGACTTCTATATGCACTCTATGGTACGTAGGCATGTGTCCTCTCCACCCACAAATACATAAGTAGGAAAACATCTTTAAAAGTGAGAAGAAGAATAGCTTCAAGATGTGACTGCATATATGACTGTTTTCTCACCACTCAGGAGGGGGAGGTCAAAGGAAAGAACATTCCAAGCCTGCCTGTACCAGACTGCAATTTGGTTAGGAGAAAACAATGGCCAATCTAGAAAACTGTATTTAGCATAACTCTCAGTCTGTTATGAACACAGAATAAAGATATTTTAGGAGAAAATGTGCAGCTATAATTAAAAAATAATCACAGAATATAATTTTAACATCTTTATTAAGGATAATGTCAAACATATGTAAAATTAGAAAAATATTATATATAAAATGGCCCAACTTCAGTCACTATCAACCTTTTAAAAATGGTCATTCCATAGGGCAGAAAACCCACATTTTTATCATTCTTGTCCTCAAGTTCACAAATTCTCTTTCTTCCTTCCCTTCTTTTTCCAATCCCCTCCCCATCCCTCCCTTTTCCCCTCTCCTCCCTTTTCCACTTCCCTTCCCTTCTTTTCTCTCTTCTCATCTCCTTTTTTCTCCTTTCTCCGGTCTCCCCCCATCTCATTTTTTCCTTGGTAGTTGTGAGTTTGAACCTAGTTCCTTGGGTATGCCAGCCAAGCCCTCTCCTACACCTTCAGCCTCAACGATAATTTCTTAATTCATTAGTTCCGTTCTCCCTATATGTTTTTTGCTTTTTACATTTTTAAAAGTTAGATTTTAAACAATAACCATCCATTGCAATGCAATCATCCACCTATTTTCTTAATTCTATAAGTCTCCTCTAAATTTCTTTTGTGTTCTTTTTATTTATTTGAACGTATTTTTATAGAAGACAGAAGATTATTTTTTTTTCCTGTCAAATTCCCGAGTTGAATTTTGTCCTTGTACTCCATGGCATTATGGAACATTATTCAAATTCACAAATATATTTAGCACTGTGCTGAAAATGTTACCAAGGGTATTTTATTGATTATGTGTGGAAAAACAAGCTAACACATTAAATTGAAAGTTATAATCATGGGGAATTAATTAGCAATTATAACAAGAAAACTGAGTACATGCCTTAGAATAATTATACAACAGAGTGCAATTCTTGTTTAATTGTATAAATAAGAAATTATGAGTTTTTATTTAAACTTTAGGAAAATAGTAATTAATTGGGGCAAGTTTATTTGGTGAATATATTTGAGGTTAAACATTGTAGAAGTATATCACTACTCTGCAAACTTCTGTGATATGCCTATATCACAGGTCGTCAGTGACTACTAACATCAAACTGAGGGCCATACATCATCCTGGAAGTCACTCAGCTTTCAGTAAGTCAAGCCAAATTCTGACTGAGTCTTAAAAATACATTATGAATACATTAGTTAATATACAAAGTCTCTGAGAGAGACTAGAATTTTAACTTAGTCAAAAACTGTGATGAAATTGCATCTGAAGAGTAGAGGAGAAATGATCAGAATTCTCAGATGCCCTAATTAAAAGCAATAAGTAATATCATGTTGTAAGAAGAGGGCTGCTTGTTCATCCCGGCTTCCGGGCTAGCTTAGCTCTGAAATAACCACACAGAAACTGTATTAATTAAATCACTGCTTGGCCCATTAGTTCTAGTTTCCTATTGACTAATTCTTACATCTTAATTTAGCCCATTTCCATTGATCTGTACATTGCCACGTGGCAGTGGCTTACCAGGAAAGATTCGGCATGTCTGTCTCTGGCGGCTCCATGATGTTCCTCTTCTCCGCCCTTCTTTCTCCCAGCATGGCATTTAGTTTACCTTGCCTACTTAAGTTCTGCTTTATCATCAGGCCCAAAGCAGTTTCTTTATTCATTAACCAATACAAGCAACGCATAGAAAGAAGGACCTCATACACCAATATGAAGCTTAAAAAACTAGGATTGAAATATTATTTGTATAAGAAAAATACTAGCCATTAAATGAGTTTTGAAGGACTGCCCCTGGTGACCAAAAAGGTCAGAATGTCATGGAATGTTTGTTTGTTTTAGGTTTGGGGCTTTAAAATATTGTTTGATTTTTAAAGACATACTACTTTGAAAAAATAATTTAAAATAGAAAAAGTAAAATAGCATAAAGATTGTCATGACTACCCATTGTCTTATCAAAAACAGAGACGACAGCTAATAGTCGACACTTGTCCCACATCTATTTTGTGTGTGGTCTTATCTAGTAGCAGTACTCTATGTTTGAGAACGATATCCCCCCCCCACACACAGCCTGTGCCTTCTCAAAGGTGTTCTGACTTCCGCAAAGATTTTTTTTTAGCTTCCCTCCAGCAACATTTATTTGCTTCCCTACTTACTTCTTTATTTTTATTTATTGCTACTGGAACCTGTCTCAACATCCCCAGCCCCTGTGACATTTCAGAACATGGTTCGAAAGGAACTCTCACCGGAAGTCTCCGCTGAGGAGGCATCTCCGCTGTGTGCGTCAGTCTTCCACGTCAAGCTGATTGGCTGGGGAGTGGAAGTCGGAGAGGTTGTTCTAAAGGAAGTTGTGTTTCACCACAGACCACTGTAGGGTAGCAGAGAGGCAAGATGGCCATAGGATAAGCTATGTTTGCAGCTTTCCCCGTTACTCCCTCCTCTTGAGGGTCTTTTCATTAGCAGAAATTGTTGGAGATCACATTACTATTTCACATCAGTTCTGTCTTGCTTGACTGAGAAAACTCATGATTACAGTGGGCATTCGGCCTCGCAAAGCCAAAATGGCCACTCATGGTATCCCAGCAGCTGCCAAGTCCTGTCAATGTCCCCCTTTCTTTCTGAGCTATTTTAGCAACAGGGCACACCCTTTTATTCCTCTCAAAGAAATATGGAGCTACTACCCTGCGAAACAAGGCTATATATACAGATTCTTCTGAACTTGGCAGTGCCGTGAAAATAGCTATTTTTTAAAATTATATCTACGTAGTATTTATTATTTTATGTAGTAGATGATTAGGTAATTTTTCAGTGGTTCATTGCTATTAATCCTCTATTATTTATGTGAAATTTGTAGAGAAGCCATATAAAAAATTCAGTAGAAAATGGTTGTTGCCAGAACGGGGAAAGAAGTACATGTCAGTCGAAAGCAACATCACAGTCAAGGGTAAGCTACAGTTGCACACTCATGGTTAGCACACGCGCTTCAACTTGTTTTCACACATGTGGCTCCTGATTACTAACCATTTATGATGTTGAGCTTTAATTATTCTTCAAACTAAATGTGGATTTTATTTTTGTGAATTCTGCCTTGGCAGGCTGATTCTTTCTTGAGTTAAAAACGAAAACACCCTTGTTTCAGTTGAAGGGCGCTTGTAGAACTTCGCGGCTGCTCTGAAAATGTAACCCCATTCCTGTCACTCGGCTTAATGTACCACACATGTTTTCTCGCTTAAACTTTGCCTCATTTGGCTGCGGTTTCTTTCCGTAGCCTTTGAAACCGTTTCTAATGGAAAAATTCAGCTGTGAGCAAGATTTCCTAAAATGTACATGGAATTAATTTTCCAGGCGTTTTGTGCAAGGGCCCCCGTGTATCTGAAGGAGAGACTTTGCCAAGAGGCATTTTCATATAACCAAATGGAAGCACGAGAGGGCAGGATGGTCAGTTAAGGGAGAGAGCAAAGCTGTTATCCAGGGACGAGTGGGCAGGGGAAAGAGAGGAGGAGGAAAAAACCACACAGGAAACAAGGAGGGAGAAGGGCGATGAGTGTCCGGTGGGAAGGAAGGAGAGAAAGGAGAGAGGAAAGTAAGAGTTCCTGGAAGGACAGGAAGGGCAGATCTTAAGGGGAAAAAATGTTATCTCCTAGAATTGTTGCCATTATTTTAAAAATGTATTATTTTTTTGTTAATCTCCTATGTGTACATGACGTTTTCAGTCCATTTACCCCCATTGTCCTTTCTCATCCATTTTTCTTCTCCTTGACAAGCCCCCTCCTATTTTCATGTTTGTTTGTTCTGTTTGTTTGTGATGTGCTGAATTTAATTAGGGTTACTTTCATGAACAAGCATGGGTTAATGGGTTCTTTACTGGAGTACCTTGCAACAGTGACTACACCCACAAAGATAATTACTCCCGCTCCCTAGCAAGCATCCTCCCCAACCCCACTGCCCATCGGTTTCAGCCTCCAGTCTGTGTCTTCAAAGCTTTTGTTCTCCATGAGATCAATGAGACGTACAGTCTACTAAAGATAAATACATTAGTTTCAGTTAAAAGGTCACTTTTTAAAATAGCAGTTTAAATATTACTGTTAAGATTGTTTTTTTATCTACAGCCTTCTCTGGGCACATACTGTCTTTATAGACACTGCAAAGTTAAAAGCTAGGGTACCACACGGGGGCTTCCCAAGGCCCAGCTGCTGAAGTAAGCATGCTCATGCAATCGTGGACACACAGACATGAGCAGGCGATGTCAGACAGCGAAGACTCACCGTGTCTGCTCTTTCTGCCTGAGTTTACTCAATAAGTTCTCAACATTGGTGACAAAAATCCAAAACACAAAGAAAACAAACTGTGTTCTCGCTGTTAATACGGAGTTTCTGTGGTGCGTTTTTCCAGAATTGCTTTTCAGAAGAACATAAATTCCAAATGCATGAGTAGTTATATATGTTTTTGTTATATCATATTTAATATGTTGTATATCTAATAGGTTAACATTGATGATTTATGACTACATGGGATGACAGTCTTCACTGCTACATGTTTTCGATTGTTTTGCACATACTCTACTGATACAGATACTTTTAGAGTCGACCAGATTGGCATGCTTCCTTGGCCCAGTGTGATCAAGAATTTACCTTATGAGGATGAAGGCTGTGTAAATATTTAAAGGAGGATGCTGCGCACGGACGGAGAACAAAGTGAAGACCATGGTGTGACTGATTTAAGTGAAATAAACACAAACGATTATGTTTACAAAGTAGTCCAAACTAGCTTTTGAACAGTATCATCAAAACTTGAAGCTCAAACAAACCTTTGCAATGTAGCTAAACTCCTTCAGTGAACTCCTGCCAAATATTGAAAGGTGATTCTTACGAATACACTCCAACGCAGGCCTACCCTCAATAATCCTAGTGCGATTACATTGCCACAAACTATAATAATCTGCAACTGGACATGGCTGGAAAATATATATAGGTCCCGAACTAGTTTTGATGATTTCGTGGGGATAAAAATCAAGCTGAGAAGCATTATCCATATTTACTTCCTGTCTGCCTATTACCATGTTCTCAAAATCTCTTTGTAGTTTTTTATTTTCTTTTATATTTTTGTATGTGGCTTTGCTTCCCTTCATCTAGCATTCTGGCCTATTTGATTGTTTGGCACTAGCTTTTCTACAGCCAAGGAATTTAGATAATCTGATCAAACTGAGCGCTTCACCGGCACGGCTGTGTCTCATGTAGCATAATAGCTCATCCCGGAGGAAGAATTTATGCTGGAGTTGTAGGAAATACTGACATGCGAAACTCCGTGCATGACGGAAGCTCTTTTAAAACTGGGTTTTCCTGGCCGAGGGGGTGAAAGGGAGGGCATCTGGGCTGGTGCTACAATTGTTTCAGGGTCTGGGATTCACAGAGCCGATTTGTCTGATGTTCTGTGGAGCTTGACATGCTATAAAATAAAGGATGGAGTTCTTGATGTGAAGAGCAGACCTCGGGCCTTTAATCCTGTTTTCTTTTCTTTTCCTGGGGAGACAGGAACAGACATCTGTTCACCCAAACACTGATTCACACAATGGACCAAAGAAAATACCCGCGTCGAGTACAGCTTGACGGATCAGTGAGACTCTTGAGACTACATACAGGAGCGTGGGTGAGTCAGACACAGGCAGACTCAAAAAGCCCACCCCAGCATGGGCGATGACCTGCTAAAGCTGCTTCCATAAAGCTCCCACCCCAGTCAAACTCCCACACCCTAGGTGTCCTCAAGATCGTGAGCAGCTTGGGCAGGTTTGCGCAGGCTTGCTTGCAGCCAGGAAGAGGAGGGCAGGAGGGAGGAAGTGCCTGGACTGGCTGCTGAGGGTTTGGAGAGCTTCCTCCTCCCCTCCTGGGAGGGAACGCCAATGGCGCCTATCTTGTGAGGGTTTGTGCAAGTGACCCCATGCACACTGATTTCCGGAGGAGCATAGCTGCGGCCTCCCTCTCAGAGGACAGAGCTCTACAGTATCCGCTGCCTCTCAGGCCCGAATCCAGGCCGGTTCCTTTGCACATACCAGTACACCTGGCGCAGTTGGCTCCCCTTTTCCCCCCTAGCAGCTGTCTTCCTAGAGTTTGTCACTAGATATCCTGCAGGCTATATTCCTGGCCTCTCAATGCCACCTTCTCAGGGCACCCTACCTTGATACCTGAATTAATGCCTCCAAGAGTCCTCTCCCACTTCCCCATCCTCCTCATCTTTTATGCTCCTCGCAGCGTCTGTATCCTGCAGCTGCTCAGCTCCTAGCGGTATAGTTTGCCATTGTTATAGTTTAATTTCCCCTTCCCCTTCCAAACGTTCTGAAAATCAGAATTTTCGCCCATTTTGTTCTTGGATACAAGTGCCTGGAACAACATCTGGCCCATAGAAGGCACTCAAATATTTGTGGAATGATTGAATTTAGCAGCTCGGTATTGAGTGTCTGCTCTGTCCCGAGATTTGTGCTTAGCACTGGGAATAAAAACGACAGCAGGGCACAACTTCTAACCCACAAAAGTTTACGTGGCGCACTTCCCAGGACACCCACCACAGTTTCTGACTCAGTAGGCTCTGGATGGAGTCTAGAAATTTGCCAGTCTGCCAGATACACCAGAAGTTTTACTTGGTTCCCCACTGTCCTCTGTGGCAGATAAATTATATTATCATGGAATCTTTGACATAATACAAACCTGAAACGTATCTGGCATTGAATAACCCTCCCTCGCTGATGAAGGGATCATGTAATAAATAACATGTCCTTTCTGTTTTCCAAAAGCACAGACAAAAACGTCCGTGCTAGACCATTGCTCATGTCTTCCCACAAGCACTTCTGCCACGATACAAACGAAAGCCTCAGCACAGATGAGGGAATTAGATGAGTGTGAAAATTAGAACTCTCCTTGGGAACATTTGTTTGAAGGTTTCCACTAGCCTCATCTCAACAGCCAGAGTTTTAAACTGGGTGTCGATGCCTCTTTAGAATTTATTTTCAATCCTTATTAAACGCAACGCTTGGTGAATGCAGCAGATTTGCTTTGGGACGATCTCTTTGCATGTAGGGTGGACTGGGGGAGCGCAGCTGTGACTGCAGAAGTGAATGGTCAAGTCAGGCTGTCACCTCAAATTCAGAGTACCTGCGTGTGTCCTTATCAGATTTAAAACCTTCCGAGGTCAATGCGCCTCTGCACAATTCCACTGACAGACATCCGCAGAGTCACCAAATCAAATTCAGCTTCAGCGTTTCCTTTTCTCATTTGATTCAGGTGCCAGGAATTGTGTTGATTGGATCCAAGGGGACAGAGGTTAGGAACGGAAAGTTTGCATGGGTTTTGATGAAGGACAGCTAAGGCACAGTTGTCTGGGGATAGATCTCAAAATTAAGTCTGTCTGTATCATTTGGAGCAAAAAAGAGTGGCCCTATTGTTTCAGCACAGATTTATCTAGAACATGGTTGGTGAATATGGTGTGCTGCCCCCAACCCAGATTTCACAGGAACAAGATTAAATCTGTATCTGTGGTACATAGATATTATCAGCCAAAAGGTAAAGCAAGTTGAGCTTATACTCTACAAGTCCAGGCCCCTTTCCGTCCATTTCCTTTAAGATCTTCTTTTACTAGATCTTTGAGAGTTTCTGTTTTTGTACAACATGGTTGGATCGTATTCACCTCCACCACTCTACCCAGATCTACCCACTCTTCCCTTTCTTACTTGTCCCTAAAAGAACACAAACAATCATCAAGATTAATTCGTACTGTCCCAAATACCCTTGGATGTGTGCTCTTCCACCGGAGTATGGTTGATTTACCAGAATATACATTCAGAGAAAAATGGCACTGCCTTCTCCAACAGAGAACAACTGCCCTCTGCCTCATGGGTGTGTGTGTGGGGGGGGGGGGCGGAGGGGGTGGGTGGGGGGAGCGGCATTGCAAGCCCATCTTCCTTCTCCATTGCGGCTTGGGCTTACATGGGTTTTGCATGCTCTCATGATTGCTGAGGGCTCATATGTGTAGCTGTCCTGTTGTTTCCAGATGTTTCCTTGGAGTCACCTACATCTATGCCTCTTAGCTCCAGTTATCTCTGAGCTTGGGGAGGAGGGGTGTGGCAATGTGTTCCTCCTGGGCTGAACTGTGTGTGGCTCTGGTTCTGTACACCTTGGCTATTCCATGTGTGTCTTTCCCAGCCCACTACCCCTCTCCCTCTGATAGGTAGCCAGCACTTTAATTTCTCTCTTGCTGTCTGTAAACAGCCCCTATTTTCTGGAAATAGAATTGTACTAATAAATTATGCGCTTTTGTGCATTTGTCAATTGGCCGTGTAATCCAAATGTAATTTACCCCAAATATATTTGACTGGTAGGGATTTTTCTAGTTGTTAGCCAGAGTGTCTTAGCCGAGTGGCATGCATTCCAAAATTAGGTGCTACAAATTATCCATGTTTCAAAAAAACATGCAGAAGCTTGTCACTAAATGCTTGCTATGGGACAGGCAACGTGCTGGACATCGAGTATTAGGCATCCAGTCTAATCATTAGAAAGGTCCCCTGTGGTGGACAATATTGTACCCTTTCTAAAGATGAGAAAACTGAGGCCTAGTGAGTTCAGTTTACTCCCCAACATCATGAGATTCCATCTGTGAGCTTCAGAGACTATAGAGCTCCCAACTTCTGTCCTCTCAATTGGCCACAGGGACCTAAAGATGTGGCAGCTCATGCTGACGGTGACCAGACAAAAATAAGAATTGAAGCAGATGAGTCTAAAGAGACGGCTCAGCAGTTAAGAGCATCTGTGTTTGCAGAGGATCTGGGTTCAGTTCCCAACACCCACATGACAGCTAACAACTGTAACTCCAGTTCCAGAGGATCTGATGCCCTCTTCTGGCCTCTTTGAGTACTGCACACATGTGGTGCATAGATATACATGCAGGCTAATTTCTTAAACTAAATCTTAAAAAAAAAAAACTCAAAGCTGAAAAGCAGAATAAGAAATACATTATTTAACTGTGAACACTTTTATCCAAAATTATGAAACCAAAGTCATCAGGTCCTTTGGAAATCTTTACCTTCTATGACATCGTCAAATGGTAAAAAATGACGCCAGAACACAAATGTTGGGACCACGTAAGAATGTCATTTGGCAAGTTTGCTTTTTATATCAAGTTAAAAAATATGACACTATGATCTCCCTCTTGGTAATTTCCCCAAGGATGTTTCATGCTTTTATGACAAAGCTGGAATTGTAGTGTTAATCAGTGGCTCTGGGTAGGGAAGGAACGGGTGGGCAGCAGAGAACCCTGTGAGGGTCTGAGTCGAGCCATCTGCACCTTGCTTGTGGCAACGACTCTACTCCTTTTCCAAACACTGGATGTATACCCAAAGAGTGAATTTCACTGTCAGCAAATTAAAAATAAATACAGATGTTTTTCAAAAGCAGAATCCATCCTGTTTGGATAATTCTTCGCCCGTTCCTTGCCTTCCAGAGACTAAACGCGTAATGAAAAATGTCTTACAATATTTCATGTCTTAAACTTAAGAACAGTCCGCGGCTCTTAGTCACCAAGTCACACCTGAACCATCTCATTAGATTTATTTGAAATGTTTAATAAGCGCCAGAATCTGAAGAGAAACATTTCCACCCTCATTACTTTTTTTACGCTGTGCCAAACCTTGCGTCTATGGTGAGCGTGCACATACGCGTTTCAGGACCACTCTGTTTTCTTAACAAGCTTGATTTAGAAGACAAAAACTTTTAGTTCCTTTAACCGACTCCCCCTTCCCTCCGCATAGTAAACTTGATAGAGATGAATTAGTCCAAATGCAGGTGGCCACAGAAAAAAATGACGAAATCTTGAGGTCAGTCCCACCCAGGCTGGCCCTGTATCCAGTTACAGTCAGAAAACACTAAGGTGATCTCATGCCTGTAACGGCCGTGTGCCTGTGTTTTCTAACACAGGTGTTAGAAAGAACTCAGACAATCAGAGAGCTGACGAAAGCCACATCTGTTCCTTTTAGTCTGCACAGCTGCTTGAAAACACAGCAAGACTCTCAGCTACGTTTGCAACAACTTGCTTGAAATGAAGGACATGCAGACTGCTCTTAGAATTTTGGTGAACACACCAGGGTGTCCGTCCAAATCCAGAGTGCGTATTACCACCCCCCCCCCCACATCTTTTGTCCTGATACTTTCATAGTCTTTAGTAGTTTCTTTTTTTTGGGGGGGGGGGGAGGAAAGGGTTTATTCCCTCATCAGAATTTTCATCAAAAGAAAGTCAGGACAGGAACCTGGAGGCAGGAGCTGATGCAGAGGCCATGGGGCAGTCCTGATTACTTACTGGCTTTCTCAGCCTTTCTTATAGAACCCAGGACCACCAGCCCAAGGATGGCCCCACCCACAATGGGTTGAGCCTTCCCCGTTAATCACTAATTAAGAAAAGCCCTGTAGGCTTGCCTAAGGCCGAATCTTCTGGAGACATTTTCTCTATTGAAGTTCCCTCCTCTCTGAGAACTCTGCCTTGCGTGTCAAGTTGACGGTAAGACCACCCAGCACGAGGTCACGTCACGCCCACAGACAGGAAGCAGAGTACCACTGTGTGCTGCTGCTCAGCTCGCTTCCTCCTTTTCTGTCAGGGACGTCGGCCCACGGAATGATGTCCAGTAAGTCACTGAGGGGTAAATAAAATGGGGCTTTCTAGACCTCTAAATACGTCTTTGTCGGGATTCATTACTTCTCTATGGGTTTTTTTATAGTATGGAGATGACATCTTACATTCCCATTGCATTTCAGGAGTTTGGGAAGGAAACAAATGAATCTGTTATTAACGTAAAGGGGTGTAACAGTGTGGAGGTTTTACACGTCAGACGGTGGTAAGATGTTCACATTGTGAGTGAGTCAGTCGTGAATCTCATTGTTCCTTCATCTGTCGTGCATTTTCTAAGATGTTCGAAATGGTACCTTTATGTGTGATCTTGACTCAACCAGCTGGTGATTCCTGCTTGCAGGCCCATATCGTATTGCAGAGAAAATGAGGTAAAATTCCATGGGCTTTGGGATTTCTTGTTTCATCACTCAGTTTGCCTGGTCTTAGAGTACGTGGGCGGGAGAGAAAGAGGGACTGAAAAATAAGAAACAGACAGAATACTAACGATTATTTAGAAATGTTTAAGTCAGACTGTTACTCCCTGTAGTGCCTATGTCTCTTCATCCTGACCCACCCCATATCCATCCACTGCTTGCTTCTTCCCTTTGAGAGTAACCTGTTTACTTGAAACATCCCAGAGGCTTTGGGCTCAAGTTTAGCAGTGAAAGAGCAGCCCTGGGGTGACTCCACTCCAGAGCAGCGTGGCTGCCATCGCCACACACAGCCACAGACATCCTGTTGGTCTTTGTCCCAGGCTGGTCCTCATGCCGTGCCATGGGGTGGTTTTGCAGATGTGTCTGTTTACTGTTTGTGGTCTTCAAACATTCCTAAACGCCTCTGTCTTTCTCTCCTGTTTGTACAGTCTTACCTGGAAAATTAGAAATTCGAAAACTGATATTTTTGGTGTCAATGAAGAATGACTAAGTTAGTACTTAGAACACTTTCCTTCCATAGGGAGGGACAGAGGGAGAGAGGGATGGAGGAAGATAGAAAGGAAGGGAGGGAGGGAGGAAGATAGGAAGGAAGGGAGGGAGGGAGGAAGATAGGAAGGAAAAAGTGAGGAAGAAAGGGAGGGAGGGAGGAAGGGAGGAAGGAAAGGAGAGAGGGAAGGAGGATGGAAGGAAGAACGGAGGGAGAGGGGAGGGAGGGAGGGAAGGAAATAAATTGTAATTATAGTCTCCCTCCTTTCTAGAATACTTGCTCCGTGCCAGGACTCGGCTCCCACAGTCTAGGCGTTATATATTTTATACTCTCGGGTTGTGGGAATTGAGTATGAGAAGGAAGCTCCGCACACTGGGATGTCAGCTCTACGGCTAAGTCGTATCCATGATTCATTGGTGTCTGTCTCTGGTGCCCTGTTACATCTACTCAACTCAGCTAAGCCTGGTGCCAAGGGACCTATACACTCAAAAGCTGAAGCAGCCCAGGGCCTTCCTTCAAGGAACTCTTATGCTACGGTAACAAAGTGTCAGATGGTCCCCAAGCTCCAAAGCTACCGTCTCTGAAAGCTCTGTTAGCCGACCTCTGAACTCGCCTGCTCTCCCGCTCTGCTGGCTCCTCCTGCTCATTACTGTCAGGCAGGGATGACGGGAGCGTGACAGGATCAACAGGCACTCTCAGTGCTGTACTCCGCGAGGAACACAGGTACCCTGCAAGGGTCCACCCTTTTGTCGGATCTCTAGCCCCACAACAGGGTCTGTTTGTACTGCAGCCCTTAAAATAATGTGCAGAGAACTGGGGGAAGGGTCAGAACCATGGGAAAGAAACAGCAGCCATTGTCATGGCCACCATATTCCTTTAAAGCAGCCTGTTGTCCTGTTTACCTTCCAGTGCCCAATAAACCAGAGTTTCTCTTGCACTCTCGTCAGAGGAACCAAGCTGGGCTGGGTCACTCGGGTGCCAGTTTTAAGGGTTATTGTTTTTGGCTTTTCTTAGTTACTAATTTACAATTATTTTTCTGCTGTTTAGTGACTCTCACTGAATCTAAAAGAAACAAAGGATGGATATAGATAGATTTTGCTTAGCTTCTACTTTGTTCACTGTGGGTGAGGTTTATTGGGGGTGGCCACGTAATTCAGAAATGTTTGCTTTAAGTATCGCAAGTTCTTTCTTTTTTAATGGAATCTGTTCACTACTATAGTCTGGAAAATAAAAACAAGTAAGCAAGGATCCCATTTTCTCCATCTGTGAATAATCAAGGCAGAATCCACCACTCACAGCATGTGACAGTTATTTCTGCCAGTCGGCCATTTTTAACCTCTTCCTACTTCCATTTTATAGAAAGGAAGGAAGAAAGGGGGGAGGAAGGAAGGAAGGAAGGAAGGAAGGAAGGAAAGAAGGAAAGAAGGAAGGAAGAAAGGAAGGAAGGAAGGAAAGACTCAGAGATTATTAACTGACCATTAAATCCTTAATTTTGAGACTAGAATGATTTTATTTTTCTGATACACTCCTCAACTTTCCAGTCAAATTTCTGATAGGTACTTGACTGCCATTTCCTACGGCTTCTCTAGATTGACATCTGCCAAGATTTATGGTTTATCAGTCTATCTTTCCATTCAGATGTTACCACAGTAAAGGTAAAGTAATTTTGTTATTCAGAAGGTGATACCTAAGAGCATCTGTTGAGACAAAAAGGGTTTTTAAAGGGTGTGGACTTGAAGAGCCAGCTGAGGTAGAGACCATTGATGTGACTAGGGATGCTGAGCCATATTAATAACATTTGATGAGGCAGAAGGATGTGTGTTTTGGCAAGCGTTTTAGAAAGTATGTATTGGCATGTAGGGATATGGGGTTCCTTGTGATGCCTACATGTTACGCGCTAGGTATAGACACCTGTCACTGGGAACTAGACTAACATTCTGTGGTCAGATGGCCATTGAGATGCACTGTAAGCCGAATGCTGTTTACACAAAAGTTGTGTGTCTTATCAATAACTACTTTTTTCCCCTTGCTTTTTGAAACAGGGTTTCTCTGTGTAACATCCCTGGCTGTCCTAGAACTCTCTCTCTCTGTAGACCAGGCTGGCCTCAAACTCAAAGAGATCCACCTATCTCTGCCTCCCAAGTACTAGGATTAAATGTGTATGCCACCACCACCTAGCTAAACATTATTTTTTTAAAAAAAGATTTGCCTTTATTGTTTTCTTTATTTATGTGTATACATAAGTGTGAGTGTTTGCCACCTGTGTCTACAGAGACCGGAAGGTGGCATTGGATCCTCTGGAGTTGGAGTGAGCCTCCTGAACCAATCCTGGGTACCATGCAAGAACAATATAGGCTCTGAGCCTCTTGAGGCATCAGCCCAGCCCTCATGGAAACACTATTCCGATGGCAAGAACATTACTGGTAATTCCTAACTAAGCTATCTTATATCTTAGATATTCAGAAGTATTAGAAAGTAGCATAACTGCACTTAATTTTCTTAAAATTATAAATTTAACAATCATTTTTACTATGATGAAGACTTCTTAGCTGTTCTGTGCAATTTTACCTGATACATGAAGAACTTTAAGGAATTTGAAATATGTATCATAAATACAAAAATATATTTAAATATAGATACACTTAAATTTTCTTAAAACTAAGTAGTAAGAGACTAGAACATTCCATAAATGGTAGAAGTGACATTGCTTACGATCTATCTCTTCCAGCATTTGCTCTAACTACAGTTTACTTACTTTTTAGCAGAGAGTTGTTCACGTGGCCTATTAGTTCAGTGTAATAAAAAAAAATTTCAGTACGGTGACATTTTGCTATACTCATAGATGCGTGCCTGGCTCAGCTAACACTGGAGAAACATCCTCCTGCAGCACATGAGAACAAAAGAGAGAGAGAGAGAGAGAGAGAGAGAGAGGGGAACCTTGGAACACTCAGCCCTATGCGAGATGTCTCTATCAAATCCCTCCCCTCAGGGTTCAGGGAACTCTGCAGCAGAGGAGGGGGAAATAGTGTATGAGCCAAAGAAGATGGGAGACACCTGGAGAACAAGGCTCTCTCAGTCACCATGATCAAAGATCACGTGCACTCACGGAGACTGAGCCAGCATGCACAGGGCCTGTGTGGGTTTTCTCCAGGCCCTCTGCACATAGATCATGACTTCCAGCTGAGCGTTTTTACCAGAGTCCTGGGTGCAAAGGAGTGGGTCTTTGATTGTTGTGACCTCTCTTGGCTCTGTTCCTTCTGTTGGTTTGTCTTACCCAATGGTGATGTGTTAGTTTTGTTTTATTTTATTTTATAATTTAAAAAAAAATCTCAGCACAGACTTGGGGACGAATACAAAGACCTTTGAATAAACTTGTGGCTTTTGTTTAGTAGAAACTTGGCAAACTTTCTAGTGGTCTGCAAGAACCCAGCAGAAATCTGAATTTTTAAAATATTTTGTGGGAATTCTGAATTTTTAAAACATTGCAGACTCAGATCCTCACATGACCAAGAAACACCAAGCTACTAAAGTTCACAAAATACAAAAAAGTAAACATTTTAATATCTACTCCAGCTGTTACAGCTATTTGTTCTAAGACAATGAACCAAATGGTGTCAGTTGGCTTTGACTCGCTGTCTATGATTACTTTTTCGAGAAGAAAAAGCCTAAAACATTTTCAGTAAATAACAGAAAAGTTTAATGAGTTTTCTGATGAAGGTGTTTTGCAGAAACAGTTTGAATTGAGACATTTGAAGACTGTTAACATAAATAGCATCAGAATAGCTGGTGTTTATAGCAAATTGGGGTTTTAATGAATCTCGGCCAATTCTGTCCTTTTCCCATCCGTCACTGTCCACTGTCTTGATCATTCATTTGTTGGGAGTCTTTCCAGGAATGGAAGGGAAGCCCAGGAGACCCTTTTATTTTATTTTTTTTACCTCCCATAGGACCCACACTTTTGTTTTTGCTCATTTTCTCATTGTCTGGAAAATGGAGTAGAATGAGAGGAGAAACCCCCAAAGCTGGTCAGAGCAGCTGACTCTTTAATAGGGGCTGGAAAGAAACTGGGGTACAAGGAAATAAGGCAGGTCGGCGGCCCTCATTAACTGGACCTGAAGGTGGCTATGTCAGCGGCCCTGGGTCTTCTGGAAGAAGACGTGTTTCTTAGCAGGCTAGCTCTACCCAGAGAATTCCTTCCTACAAATAAACCCAAGGAAGTGACTCCCTAGAGAATGCCGCCAAGCCGTGCCCCATCCTCTGAAGTAAAGATGGAATAGTTCCTAAGTAGGTGCTCCTCCCAGTGTGTGGCGTGAGCAGGTGTGAAAAGACCCCAGTGTGAAGAGCACCATACGGTGTGAAGAGGACCATACAGTGTCTCATGGAAATTTTATCTGACTGTCGTCTTCACTGTAGGAAAGACAGACTGTGAGGAACTTGAGAGGTGGGGTTCCCTTTGATCTCTCAGGGTGGCCATAAAGGGGATTCTGGGCCGGATCGCTAATCTTTCAGAGGAAAGCTGGGAAGGGCACACTTCTGGGCTTGTCATGGCTACTGTGCTCATGAACTCACAGGAGCTGTGGCCACCTGCACACTATCTGTCCAGACAAGATTCGGGCGTAGAAGGGGATGGTGCCTCCCAGCCCCATATCTTCCCTAGGAGCTGCTGGCACTTGATAGGTGTTGGGACTGAAGATCATTCTCCCTTTATGCAAATGTGTGGCCACTGGCAGATTTTCTGGGCTGCAGTGAGAGCCCCTCCCATACACATATGAGCAACACTTATTGGACTTAGTAACACCCCCTAAAAAATAATGCATTTGGTTGACAGGGGGGTATGTGGAAGAGTCTTTGGGGGGGGAGGAACTGGAGTGGGGAAATTGGGAGTGGATGTGATCACATTTCATTGTAAACAAGTATGAAATTCTTAAGAATAAAGAAAACGAATTTTAAAACTCTCTGACCCTTGGCAGTGAAACTTGACAGTCCAATCCCACGTTAGCTCAATTATCAAGTAATTAAAACACTCTTTTTTTAAGCATCATTATTATTTTTATCACTGATGAAGTTGTCCAAAAGATGATTTAGCAAGAAATATAAAATTAATTTTCTTCAGATGGGAGAACATGTTTAATTTTAGCAAAATGTTCCGTCTAGTCTGCTTGCAATTTGACAGTAATTGCAGAAACTCTAAGAATTCCCTTTGTTTGTCCATGATATATCCTCTGTGTGACCACAGAAGGAAAAGTTTTGTGCAACCCAAACCATGGATGTGTTTAGACAAAAAGCAGTGCGAAGTGTCTGCTCGCCTTCCTCTGGAGTGCTCTGCCCATGGTGGACTTGACCGGCAGTTCTTCAAGCTCATCGCTCCTGCTGACCCCCCCCCACCCCCCGTGTCTCCGCAGGAAAATGCTCAGATGGAGTCAGCCCTGGGACGTGAGGACTTCATCTCCATATCTGAAAGCTGTTCCTAAAGCTAGCTGTCTCGCTTCCACCTAATTATTTGCAAACGGTCTGCAGCCCAAATGAAGCATTTTTTTTTATTTTTGAATAAATCAACTTCTCAACTTGCCCTTTTTCTTTTTTAAGAAAGTTGGCCATTTGGCACGAATGTAGGAAGCTGTGAGGCCTTGTCCCCTGTCTGCCTCCTCTATCCCCTCTTGCTGTTTTTTTCTCTTCTTCTTAGATTACAGAAAAGTTCATCTTTAATATGAAGAGGTTCATTTCATTTCTTAACCAAATTAGTTCTCCAATCATATGGATTCTGTGCCAGCCAAGCAGCCACACCAGAATACACTGAAATATCACTGATCTGCACGGTGCATCTCGTTCTCCATCTTTCCTGCTCTCTCCCCCATCTTCCTCCCTCTTCCTTCCCTCCCTCCCTCCCTCCCTCCCTCCCTCCCTCCCTCCCTCCCTCCCTCCCTCATCTTTTTAAACAGAAACCCACCCTGACTTGATGCATCCTTGCTTCTCGTTCCCCGCAGTGTAAACGTGCTGTTTGCAGCCTTGGTGTTTTCAGAGCTTATAAACATCTGCATTTCTAAAACAAGGTTAATCATGATCAATATTGACGAATAATAATGTAAACTGTCGTCGGGGTTTGCATGTACTCAGAGACACATTAAGCAGTTCGCTTGGGTTTCCTTCTGAGGGTTATGAATAACCAAAGACTTTGTGAATTCCTGCTGAAACCATTCTGATGGCAGACCCCGAGTTATTGTCTCTTGTCTCATGCGCTGGCTGGCAAGTGCAGAGCCAAGGTGCCCTTGGAGAGACTTTCCCAGGGAAGAAGGCATGCATGCGCCCTGGGATGCCTTGACTGGGAAATGTGAACGACGCCCCTGAGATGGCCAGTGATCTACGAGGAGAGGGTATTCTCAGGCGTGCAGCCTTCACACTGCTTTGCTCTGAGGGTGGGAGCTTTTCTTTCTGCCATATTGTGTTGGAGGCTTGAAGTTTCCAAAGAAGCTCATGGACGTATGGTTTTCAGAATGAGGCTGAGCCATGCGTAGAGAGACGCCATGTTTACACCCCAGATAAGCCTGCTTATAAGAACGGGTAGGTGGTAAGGAAAATGCCAGGATATGGGATATACACAGAAAGGTGAGTCCTGTGAGAAAAACAAGGCAGGGATACAATGGAAGAGGGTGGTGCATTGCTCTAAGTGGAAATCCCGAGGGTAGTGTTGGAATGCCAGGACCTTCATGAGTGACCCTATGTTAAATCAAGAATTAAATAAAAGAAATACAAACCTACAGCATTCTTCTCCAGCTGTTTTTCCAATAAAGTAAAGAAAGAGAACTTTGAATAGCCTACCAAAAGTAACTGGAGCTTGGGACCGATGTGGTTGGATGCTATATGAGGGAATTTGAAAGCAGCAGCTAGCACCGGAATTTCTAAAGTGTATAAAATAATTTCTTTGTGAACCAGTGAGAAACTTCTCACAAGGCCTAAGATGGTTTTGAAGGGTCATATTGTGGTTCCTAGGCTGCTCTTGAACCCAAATCCTCCAACCTGTGCCTCCTGAGCACTGGGATTACAGACATGAGCCATCAAATGCAGCCCCAAATCTTAAAGGAATTGTTTTAGGGGTGGGAAATATGGTTCCCCAGATAAGGCACCTGTGCCCACCTGATGACGTGAGTTCAATTCCTTGGACCCACATCGTGGGAGGAAAGAACCAACTCTTCCAAGCTATCCTCTGACTTCCGCACAGAGTGATACCGTATGTGTGTGCTACAGTAAATTTACAACTGTAATAAAGCTAAATCATGGCTTGGACATCGAAGGCTGTGTGTGTGTGTGTGTGTGTGTGTGTGTGTGTTATGAGGGCAGGTGTGAGTGTGTAATGATGCACATGTTGAAGTCAGAAAGCAACTTTGCGGAATCAGTTCTCTCCTTCCCCTTTTCATGGCTTCCAGGGATTGAACTCAGGTGTCTAACATGCCTGACAAAAGCCTTTACCCATTGAACCATCTCGCTGAAACACTGAAAGGTGTTTTGCTTCGTTTTAAATCAACTTTGTACAAACACATTTAAAAAACTGTTATTAACCTGCTTAATTATGAATATAAAAACAAAACCAGTGTGGACCAAATTCTTAATAAATTTAACAAATCGAAGGTGGGAAGATGGAGGAGGCTTATTGTTATTGGAGTTTTCCCCCACTTGATCCCCAGTGTGACCAACAGCCTAGCACAGCTAGGAAGGAACGTGGGAACCACAGAGTCTGGACTCAGCTAAACACTGGCACAAAGGAGGAGCAGGACCTAGATGGCTGTCAGCCATCAAGCCTGAGGAAGGGCTATGTTCATTACTGTATACTACGCATTTAAATAAGGACTGTGCTCAATCAGATGCCAGAGGAAGGAGAGGGAGGATGGAGAGATGTACCACAGTTATGACAGACCCGCATGGGAGAGAAGGACAGTGTGTGTCCTCCACACTTTCAAGACTCTAGCTTCAGACTATGGGGGGATCTGAGGGACAGAGCAGTTACCTAGCATGCCCAAGTTCTCATGTGTATCCCCAGCACTGTCAAAAATAGTACAACAAAACCTGTGTGAATGTCAGTGTCAAGACCGATCAGGCACAGTCTTTCAATGGATATAACTTTATTCTGCTTATTTTCTGATCATGGAAGGAGTATATGTTTACTTTAAAAAAAAAATCCCAATGGTTTCCATGGCAGCAGGAAAGCCATTTATTGGTCTAAACTCTTGTGATGATGTCAGTACCAGTAGAAACCACATTTGTATTTATAGCTTTTGATAAGCATTTGAGGCCATGGCGTGGCTAAACCAAGAGGCAGAAACAGATCTGTCCAAGGGGAGATGTGAACTTGGTATCTCTTATGCAGGATCCCAAGCAAGCCTGACTCCAGAGAGAACTTCCCAGTTTCCAAAACACAAACCAGCAAAGTTTCGTGCATTGCTTCCTATACATCAAATGTCCACCCCTCCCAATCTGTGTCATGGACAACAGAAATGTGTCATGATCTTGCCTCAGTCTTGTAGAATCTAGAGTCGGGTCTAGATTTGGAGAGGAAAAAAGTAGAAAGATCAAAGCTCTTTGGTTAGGAGAAGAAGTACATTGAGCCAAGGAAGAGGAAACGAGGTAGCGCCTGATAGAACACAACCTGAAGACCATCTCCAAGAAAAAAGAAGCCTGGAGGGAGATGGAATCTACGTAATAACCAACAGAGCTCTTCCAGAATTCTGGTGTCAGGAAAGCCAAGGGCAGATGCTGGGACTGTTCCAGATAATATGCTAAGACCACAGGTTGTCTAGCTGAGAACCACAGCCTATGTCCATGGCTTTTTTCTCATGTTTTTGGGGACCTGCTGGAGACATCGGAATAAGGTATGCAGATTAGGTAATGTCCATGTGCTGTTCATCTGTTGGTTTTGATAATTACACTGAGATTGTGAAAATCTATTGGTCCGTGTTGGGATTACTTTGCTGGTGTAGGATGGATCATTACCCAGAATCCTGTTCTGATGTTGAGATTTATGATGTCATCCATGCAAGGAGCATAGGGAAAGATTCTCTGTTTGTGTCACTGGGCTGTCTTAGGAAAGCAGGGCAGACCTAGCACACAGGTTAGAAAGAGCGAGCATGAGAGATGGACATGTGTCTTTCTTGGTGATAGGAGTTGGACTAAAGAGAGAGCTATCGCTGAGGCAGGGGCATGTTTACCTGGACTCTTCAGGTGGTAAAAGAAGAATGAGCTGCAGACTCTGCTCCCTGCTGAGATGTGAAGGAAAGGGATGGGAGGGAGTTCAAGGGGAAGAAATCAGAGGTCAGAGGTCAGCACTGGCTCATTTCAGGGCTGAAGGAATACTGTGTCCCCTAGACTGTGTCACCTAGTCTCAGACAGACAAGAAAAAGACATTGGCAAATACATGGAGGAGGAGAAAACAACTTACAATGTTACATTTAGGGGAGCTAGAGGAAGGCAATGTGTATGTAGATTTTTAAAGTATTTTCAAAACGTCTACTACCATAATGCAGCTTTTCATGATTTTAAGGAATCACCAGGCCCCTTCAAAATTTCTCTTTGAGAGGAAAACGTGAAATTCCTGGTAGAGAAGCAACAGTCTTTCACAAACATGTCTCCAGCATTATTTTAATAAGTCATTTTCACGAATAGAAATACACTGATGTGGCTATTGTTCATGTTTTAGATCACTCTGGCTATTTTTTTTATATTTCCACACATATATTTATGATGTAAACACTGAGGATCCTTTGACTAAAGAAAACTCCATATAACAGGTTACTGAGAATGTATATCAATAGATGAATAGATGAAGAAAATGGAGTGCATTTGCTGAATTAAATACTGCTCAGCCATGTAACCAGCAGCAACATGGGCGGACCTGGAAGATGTATGTTCAGCAAAATAAGCCAAGCAAAACAGGTAAGCGTCACGTGGCCTAACTCATATGTGGAGTCTAAAGAACTAGAAGAAGTTGAGAGCAGAATCGTAGTTAGCAGAAGATGGGACAAGGGAATTCTAGGGAGAGATTGGCTGATGGTACTCTGTCAAATAAGGGTTCGTGTTCTTTTTCCCTCTGGGTGGGAATATGATGCTAATCTACTTCATATTTCGGGGAGTGAGGGGACAAACCTGAACATCCTCATCTAGAGAAGTAATGCAAGCTTATGGTGTTCGATTGCTAAGCACACTTAATCATCAAACAAGGGCAATATAAATCAAAAAATCACACTGGACCCCATGAGCATAAACTGTTATTATGAGTCAGTCAAAACAAAGATGTAAACACCAGTAAAGAGTTACCGGAAGCAATGCTGGCGTGTGTTGTCAGTTTGCTACAGCCTGGCCCACAGCAGCACAAGGGGATGCACACAGTGAGGTGTTCCAGAGACTGTGAAAATGCAGCCAGCTCTTCTGTCTGCCTGGGAGCCTCTAGAAAGTAGGGGTGGCAATTATATAGCCCCTGTTCATCTTCAGATTATGGGAGGAATGATGGGGCTCAGCAGTTACCCCAAAAGACATGACTATATGGCCGGGCAGTGGTGGTGCACTCCTTTAATCCCAGCACTAGGGAAGCAGAGGAAGGTGGATCTCTGTGAGTTCAAGGCCAGCCTGGTCCACAAGAGCTAGTTCCAGGACAGGAACCAAAAGCTACGGAGAAACCCTGTCTCGAAAATCCAAAAAAAAAAAAAAAAAAGACATGACTATAATGGTCATTGATGCTTTAACTCTTGCCGCATCAACCCTCTATTCTTTTGTCAGTTGCATCCCAGTTTGCTTTAAAGGACTCCTTTCCTTCATTGGAACTAACTTTAAGGAGCACTTGCATACATGACTAAGAAGTAGGGGTGGGCTTGCTTGCAAGTGCATTCACTTCCCCCCAGCCCTCATCATGTAGCCGTACATACAGTGACACCTTACGGAGAATATCCAACATTCTGCTTCTTTCTAGATCATGTCGGAACCTCCAATTTTGATTTAAAAGAAAGAATTAAAAGGCAATGGCTCGTCACCTTTCCTATGCTACTGAGCATTCAATCAATTAATTAGTTCATAACTGATAATTATATTACTTATTATATTAATATACTATAGTAGTAATGATAATTATTAATTAGTTAATCTCTGTGTACTTTACAAGGTTGATTTCTGCAAGCTGAAGCCAAAGGAAGGTAGCTGATAGAGAGGATGAACAAGTGGAATGAACCAAAAGATCCATGCAGGTAACTCAACAGTAATGTAAAGATCCAAGCAGGTTACTCAACAGTACTCTAAAGATCCACGCAGGCAACTCAACAGTACTCTAAACTTCCCAGTGTAGTCTAGAAGCCAGATAAGATACTCGACACAGCAAACAGTGCATTGAGGAGTATCCAAATCCCACTGCTAACGCTGCTTCCCAAGCTTTTTACTAAATGGAATGCTTTCAGGACCCTTTAACTTCTATGGATCAGAATAAAATGTGTATTTTTGCTGGCATAATCTCATTAACCAACCTCATTAGTAAGGCTAACATAAAACTTCGGTTATTTTAATTTTAAGCTCCATATTCTTATCAAAAAAAACCCAAAATCAATGAATGCTTTCAGGAAACAATTGGTATCTTAGCCAAGTGCAATATGAAATGATATTTATATTATGATAATATAATAATAGTTAGACTCTGACTTTTACTTTATTCTGTTCCTATTTTACTTTCTTGAAGCAGGGTGGAAATACACTCTTCTTATGATGTTGAAAGCCCTGCAGTCAGTGGGCTTCCGCATGTAACCGCAGCACAAGATTTAGTGTGTAGAGAGGGAGGATCAGAGAAACCAAACAATTACACCCAGGGCCCTGCTCACCCTGGGATGCCCATCCCACTAGAACGGGGCTTGTTTCCTCATCACACATGGCTTTAGGATGGATGTCTCTCAAGGAAAGACCTACCACTACCTGAAGGCTTGCATTAACGTCATAATTCTAAAGAATAGAAGAGAATTTACCGGCGTAATATGTGGGCCAAACACATTTGTGGCAAGCAAATTGCTAGTTGGATGTGTGGGCAGAATTATGGTGTCTAAAATGCAGTGTATCCTCTCATTATCACACAATTCCTAGTTGAAAGTATATAGGGAAGGGGTCCAGACACAAACGAGGCCTGCTCGATGAATGATGGAGACAGTAGCTTGCTGCTCTGTCCTGTGGGCACTCCAGGGCAGGGATGAGGGAGGATGAAGAGTGGCTCCCTGGAACTTGCCCCTAGCCTTCCTCAGTCACATATTCAGTTTCCTCCAGCAGGCAGCATGGCGGCGGAGGGAGAGCAATCCTCGGAGCTCGGTCTCCTGCCGCTCTTTGCCCTGGGATTTCACTGAGAGACTCTCTAAGAGCAGAACCTTTTGAAGGAGCAAAATCCTTTTGCACGAGTCTAGTGTGCTTTCTAGAAAGCCTCTGTTCCCACAAAACCCAGTCTGTAGAGCGGGAAAGAAGGTAATGTGATCTCTTCTTGCTCTGCAGTCCGTGTGATCTGACCTTTTCTGGTCCAAATCCCCACAGGCTGCCACATTTCAAGGGGCCACATGGAAAAGCGATTTTCCAAGTCTAAGCTTCAAAGGATGGTGCCTTCGTCTTTGACACATTGTTGTGTTTACAACCGAGTGTCTCTGAGTATCCCACCATTTACTAAATGGTTCTGTATGTGTTATGCTTGCATGAAACACAATGAACGTAAAACACACAAGGATGAGTGTGTAACTCAGCTGGTAGACCGCCTGCCCAGCAGGCAAGAAACTCTGGGGTCAATCCACAGCACCGAATAAAGTGGGCATGATGCCAGGCGCCCGCAATCTGTCCTCTGGGGTAGAGGTAAGAGGGTCAGAGTTTCATGGTCCTCCTCAGCTTTGTAGCAAATTTGAGGCCAGCACAGGCTACATGAGACCTGTTACAGAAAACAAAAGAGAGAAATAGAGGAGGGAGGGGAGGAAGGAAGGAAAGGGGAAGGAAGGAGTGGGCAGGCTTTCATAAAAACAGCGATGGCTAACATTTCTTCAACCCTGGCTGTGGATAACAGGCTGTCTTTAGTAGATACAGCGCCAGGCTATGAAGGCTGCTGACTGCTTCTCAGGACCACATTTATTTGCATGCAACACTGCACTCGGTTAGGATGAAAGAATTCTAATTTTGTGCTCATCTTTTCAACATTCTCCTGGTTGCCATTTCCGTGATCTTGTACATTTTTTTCATGCTCTTGATTTTCCATATTAAAGAGATCAATAGAAAGATGGTAGTGTACACTTGTAAATTAAATTATACTCAACAAGGCCATGACTGCCTCAACATGATGGTCTGTATCCCCTCAGACCTTGAACCCAAATAAATCGTCCCTCCCTTAAGGTGTTTCTTGCTGTAAGAATGATCGTTAATTTCCCTGCTACTGGATGAAGTCTTGGGGATTGGTAGTTGGGTGAAAGAGGTCCCTACATAGTGTGTCTGTTATGAACATCTGTTGAATACATAAATGGAGAACCAAGAAAACAGTCACATTTATTTATGGGATAAATAGTTATAGAACACCTTCTGTGTGCCAACCACTTCTCCAAATGCTGAAGATAAGTCATCAGGTGGTACAAACATTCCTGACCTGCAAGTTTTGTGATCTGATATGAAAAAAAAAGGAGATAACTTATTCTTTGTGTGACTTTGCTGTTTTGTTCCTTTAATTGCTCTTGGCAGAGACTCTCCCACCAATAGGTGGCGTTGGGATGCTAGAGAAATACACCTTGAGTGTCTTTACCCAGAAACACTTCCTCATTTTAGCAGAAGATATTATTGAGCCCATAACCAGGGCCTTTACTATTTTATGTCACTGTGAGAAGCGTCCATTCCTCTTGCGAGAGGACTAAAGAAGCAAGATAAATGTCATTCTATCGTCTGCTTATACAAATATCAAACTTATTCGCAGTGACCTTCCCAAAAGTTTGTTTTCCACAGGGAGATCGACAAAGGATGGATCTCATGTTTGAAATTTAAAATACGCACAAGCCGTTCGAATGTGGTTTTGTGGGAAGCGGTGTGGTGAAGACACCCCCTAGACACAAGCACAGGGCCCTGAATAGCCTCGAGACACTGTACAGACCGCTCTGCTCACAGCTCACAACTCTTCAGATATATAACCACAAAAACTTATTTGTGAAGCTGTCTGGGTCCCCTTCAAGATTAAAGAAAAATAATGGTTTTGTAGGAAGCTATGGCTGTGGTATTTAGAGATGACAGAAACGGCTAAGGGAGAAGATAAATGTTGCTGAAAGCGGCAGTTCATACACGTGTAAATTAGGTTAGTAAATCAGAGCGGCTCCTCCAGTGTTTTTTAAAAGGCGTAACCATAAAGATATAATTTTACTCACTGTAACATTTTACAGAGAACAACAAAATAGCGATGCTTAGGCAATCGACCTGGTACTTAACAGAATTCCTTTCCTGCCTGGGGAAGGTTGTTGATTTATTGGGAAATCATTGAATAAATAGAGGAGTAGTTTTTAAACAGCAACCTTCCAGTCAAGGTGTTGCTGTGCGCTCATTTTACAGCTGGAGATGCTGCTGGAGCAGAGATCATTTCTGGCTGCTCAAAGGAGATGTTCCAGTTGGCGCTGATGTTCGAAGGAGGAACGTGGGTAATAGGGAGCTCAGGACTTTACATTTTCATAGTTCATTAGTACATTGCTGCATGTAAGACTCTGTTTACAGACCTGCGAAGTATTCACAGTTGGTGGTAGAATTCTCTGACAGAAAAGGCAACCCCGAACTGGTTTAGTGTACCCTAGATGCAGCTTTTCTATGCTAATGGAGACTTCTACAGCCACGGCTAATGAAGGTTACTGTAAGGAACTTAGTCCAAAAGAGAAATGGATCGGAATCTTGGCTTACATGAACTTCTTGCGGTAGCAGCAAGGATATGCCTCTTACTTTTCAATTCTGGACTCTATTCCTGCATGCATGAATAAGTCCGACTCTCTCCTTAAAGAAATACCTTCCCCGCCACTGGGCTTCCTTCTCCCTCCGAAGAGCTCAGCTCTGTCTCCAGACACCAGCAAAGTTGGGCCAGGAAATTTGCAGTTATATGAGACCTCAGGAAAGGAGCCAACCCACTCTGATTCCTTTTATGTGTGCTTTGTCCCTAGGCTTGATTAGGCCCACACCTGGCCCGGCATTTTAGCAGGGAACACATTTAAGGCAGGTTGCTTTGCCTGGATCACACAGCAGTTTGTACTTTAAGTGGCTTTTATATCCTAATTAAGAGTCGATGCTTTAGCAAGGCATGGTAGCATACGCCTCTATCCCAGGGCTACTGAGGGTGGTGAGTTCAAAGCCAGCCAATGCTACAGACTAAGACTCTGTCCAACAACAACAACAACACAGCCCATAAAACCACCCAACTAAACAACAACAAGAAAACATAGCAAAAGTATCAGTCCTCAAGTATTCAGGGGAAAGTCAGAAAAATTGAGCCTCTCTATAATTCTGTCTGCCGAGAAAAGATTGTGGCCAGCAGTGTTTCTTAGGTATGAGCAATCAAATGAAATGATGTGTCAGTGTGTATTGTGTGTGTTGTGTGTGTATGTGTGTTCTGTGTGTATTGTGTGTGTATGTGTGTGTTATTTGTGGTGTGCATATGTACGTGGTGTATGTGTATTGTGTATGTATGCTGCGTGTGGTCTGTATGTGCTGTGTGTGGCATGTGTGTGCTTTATGTGTGGTGTGTTTGTGTACTTTGTGCATGTGATGTGTGTGTTCATGTGTGTAGTATGCTTAGGTGCATTGTGTGTGTAGTGTGTGTGTTTGTGGGGTGTTTGTGTATGGCATGTGCATGGTACCTGTATGTACATGTGTGTGTGATTTGTGTATGTGTGTGTGCATGTATGTATCTTCCTGTCTATCCATGTACCTCACTATCAGCCATTAGAAGGTTGGTTATGGGACCAAGAGACATAGCCAGGCCTGTGGTGTGAGCTTGACCTTGGCCCTGGGTGACATCAACACCCTTCCTGTTTTTCACCCTCTGAAAAACCTATTTTTCCACTTGTCTTATGCTCTCAACATTTTATTAGCATACATTAATTATACGTAATGATGTGTTGTCCATTTGAGTTTCTGTCTGATTTTTTCAGAGTCATGGATATGCTGTTTAAAATGCATGCCCATCAATTCCAGCTTTAAATTAAGTCTCCAATACGAATCCACAGGACCATCATATTCAGGTTGTTTCCATAAAAAAGCATCAGACGAGATTATTTACCACGAGTGTCTCCATTCTTATGTGACGACAGCCTCACCATTTTTTATGACAATTATGGCTTTGAAGTTGAGCTATCTATTATATTGGTAATTTTCTGATAGTTTGTAGAATGCTACATTGGAAAGATGAATACATAATAGCGACTTTATGATCACTGAGGCGAATGAAGAACAGTGTCAGGCACATGGACACCTGCCATGTGTGATGATTGGTGTTGATTGCCGCTGTGACAGGATTCTAATCGTCGACGAGACAAGCTAGCCATATCTAAAATACACAATGCCTCTATGGAAGAAGCTATTTTAACAGATGATATGCCCATTGAATATCTATCTAAAATCTGAGTTTCTTATTAACATTAGCCCATGTTTAGATCTGACATTTTATATTTTGATTTATTTCGTCTGCCATTCATTTGCAGACTGATATTGGTGAGTTCTGGATTTATATATACAACTATTTTACTCTACTATAAATGGTTATGCAGGGGCTGGAGAGATGTCTCAGTCGTATGAATGTTTGCTGTTCTTTCAGAGGACTCGAATTCACTTAGCATAAATGTTGAGCAGCTCAGAGTTGCCTGTAACTCCAACTCTAGGAATCCAGTGCCTCCACGGACTCTGCACACATGTGTCATACACAAATACAGACACACACATAACACAAATGCAGACGCACACATACACATGAATTTATAAATCACTATGTCGTGATCAGTATCCACATGCAATTAATAATCTTTAAAGTCATGCATGCACTAAGTTAGAGATAAATATGGGGGGAGGATCTATAAGTTAAATGATAGCTACAAAAAATCTATTGGTTTTAACACAAAATTAATTTCTCATATATATTACCTGGAAGTATTTAAAGCTATGCAAAGTAATAAAATACAAAAGTAGTATGTGGTATTAAAAATTAAGTGGTTACAGTCAGAAAATAGAAAGCATTGCCATTTAAAAAAAAAAAAACAAAAGCTCAAGTACTGAAACCATTGAGCAAAGTTTCGGAGAAAATGAGCGGACTGCGCATGAGCCTCCTTTCTTGTGGCAAAACACCTGATGTGGTCAAGCAGGAGGGATTTATTTCGGCTCGTGGTTTTGGTCGTCATAATGCAGACAGCGAGGCAGAGCTGACTGTGGGAGCTTGTGGCAGAGGCCTCTTGCATCGTGGAATGTCAGAAGCAGAGAGGACAGAAACAGAAACATGACTAGATTTTAACTCTCAGAGGCCTCCCACCAGTGACCCACCACTACCAGCCAGCCAGGCTCTATAAACTCCCTAAACAGCCCAGGAGCTAGGGACCAGATATTGAACCATAATAGCCTATAGGGGACATTTTAGATTTGAGCCATAATATTCTGACCTTAATTACCATAGGCTCAAGGCCATCTCATGATGCAAAGGCACTAGTCCAAATTCAAGAGTTTCATGGTCCTGGTGACCTTAGCACTGTACAAAACCCCTAAGTTCCTTCTAGGACTAAGGCAAACTTAACTGTAAGCATGGTTACATAAAAGGCACAGGGCAAATGTGCCCATTTTGTAGGAGATAAATTGAGACGTAGCAAAGAAAGTTGCTCTAAAGTTAAACCAAAGTGAACTCCAAAGCCAGCAGGGTAAATACAGCTTGTAGCCTCATGTCTGGCACCCCTGATGTCACACTGGCTTCAGCAGGCTTCAAGGCCTTGCCACCTGCAGCATGCATGGGGCTTCCTTCTTGGCAGACTGCTTGCCTTTCCTGTCTGGAGGATGTCCGACATTCCTGGCATCTTGAGCATCTTCAGGTCTCTGTTGCAATTTAGGATTCACTCTTTAAGCTGTAAACATGGGCCTCTCAGGGCATTCTGGCAGGGAGTCTGAACTTGTCACCCATGGCCTGATCTCACAGGCTTTCTTCTGGAGCCTTGGAGCAAGTCTTCAGAAGAACACAATACCTTGTGTCCTGCATGTTGGTGCAGCTAGTGCCACATGAATGTAAACAAGTCGGAGATGTCTCCAAGCCCTGTTAGACTGGGTTTCAGCAACCTGTGCATCCGAAGAGAAGAAAACATCTCCCTAGACAGAAAGACAGCCCTGCGATGCTATGTTCTCAGACCCCATCTTTGAAAAGGACAACTCTCAAGTTCATTTCCCCTGGGGCCTTTGATGGGAGGGATCTTGTCTTGTCTTCAGGGTACCTCTCCGTTGCCTAGTGCAAGGCATTCTGTAGTGGTCATGCTTAACTCTGCAACAGTCAAAGCTGCACTCTCCAAACCCACGCTGTCCCCAACTTTAAATTTGTCCACACTCCTTTCCTTGCCAAAACTGAGCAGGTTTGTTTTACAGTTTATCTTTTGCCCTCATTTTCACTATACTACTGGCTGAAAGTATCCTGAATCCCTGTCTTCAAATTCCCTCTGTCAAAATAATTAGACTGTTATTTTTGAAGTAAAGTTCACTCAAATTTTCAGGTCATGAACAGAGCGAAAGGCAGCCAGGTTCTCTGTCAGAATGTACCAAGAACGCACGGTCCGTGTTTCCCTCAGTGTTCTGATCTTCCAAGGTTCCACCAGATTGGTTCACTAAGCTCTTTGACAACACTCTCGGGCTTCTCTAACCTTCTGCTTCAACTTCTCCCACCATACTCCTACCAGTCAGTTCTGGAGATGGAAGAGCTGCAGGGTCAGGTTTATCACATTATCAACCTCACTTCTCAGTCGTTCCTCATCACTCTAAGTACCTGGTGCAATCAGGAAGGATAACCTTGCTTGGGCTGTGGTTGGAGTCCGTCACAGTGGGGAGGCTCCGGGGTGCTGGACTCTGGCTGCTGTTTGACATATGGTGGTCAGAGTAGGAAGCAGAGGGCAAGGCCACAGCAGGGTCAGACTACAACTCTCCAAAGCTTGCCGCTGTTGACTCATCTTCACCAACCAGGTACCATGACCTTCTGCAACATAACCACCAGCTGTGGACCAGGTGTTCAAGTACATCAGCATCTGGGGCACATTTCAGACTCCAGCCATAATGGAAAGTTAAACACGACTAATGAGGAGCACTTTAGATCCTGGTGTGTGTAGAATGCAATCACAGGCAGAGCATGTGCGAAACTGGGGTGAGCCCACTGTCACCTCGAACCTCCCGTCACCCTACACGAGAACCAAAGAGGATTTCAAAAAATGAAGAACCTCCCCAACACCGTGAAGGATTTGTTACACAAATATCCTGTCTGCAGAAGCAGGATAAAATTTTCGTTGAGCCAAGGACTATACTAATGAGTTTGCCCAGAAAGTTATTGCACATAAAGCCTTCAAAGCGATGAAAAGCCCTTGACATCCTGATCTGCATGTTGAGTTATCTCCGGTGATGCTGAACTTGTTAAACGTTAATGACTTGGGCTTCTAAAATTCAAGCCAAGACAGAAATTGAACACACTGTTGGTAGCACTGATAGTTTACTAGTAAACATGAGCAAAGCCAAACACTTATTAATATTATTGCTTATACATTGAAATAATTGCATAGCTATAACTGCCCATGCTGCAACTAAGATAGCATGCATTATGATAGAAAATACTGATGTACTGTCTTCAAATTTGTGATCCATGATGCAGGTTTGGACAAGGCTGTCAGGGTCAACTATGCAGAAAGCCACCCAGATACTTGTGCTCTGATGACAGGAACAATACTCATTAAACAGGAAGACAAAGCCAGGTTAGAGATCATAAAGAAGAACCTTCCCACAGAATATCAACACTAACAAAATGTTACATTGCAACATAGTGTCTTATTTGAGGGACGTAAAGAACAGAATAAATCTAAGTCAGAAGAATTTGGATCCAAATATAATGAATGTTATGCACAAATTATCCTTGAGAAAATAAGTCTAAAGCATTCAAAGCTTTCGCTTTTTATGTTCTTAACCTTAGCAGTAAACAGTGGCGTAAACAGCAACAAACCTCTTTTCTTGTCACTGAGTTTAGGACGTTATCCAAGGACTTTATGATCACTACCCTTTGGTTTCAGTAAAATATTGAAACGTTGTGAAAACACTTTTACGAAAGAAATGCAAATTGGAAATGATTGCAGATGCCACCGACAGAAAGGTCACTGCTCTTCCGTCATCGAATCACAATGAGAAGTAGTGGGTGCAGTTCTAGAATCTTCAGTGATACCAATAGACATGCAAATTACAGCGGCGAGGCCAGCGTCTTTGAAGACTATTTCACTGGGAGAAGTAAGTTCCGAGGTCTAATTTGGCACCTTGGCACCCCGTCTTAAGGGAAATGATGCAGATCCCAAATCCTGTGTGATACCCTGGGAAGCAGCAGAGGGGCTCAGACTTAGAGCAATTACAGGGATACTCTGTGCAAAGCCCCAAGCCTGAGCGGCTGTGCACCGCTGCCTATGACTCGGACTTAGAAGCTTCCAAAATAAAGCAAAACAAAACATTAAACAAACCTCTTCCTTTGCCTTCAAAGTTCATGATGGTTCCACAGTTGAGACTAAATTTAAAAGTTATCTTGCTTTCATCTCAGTTATTTCATCCCCAGTAAACAGGTGCATGATCATAAACCTTCCATGACCCTTTCAGGGTCCTGGCCAGCTTTTAATTTGGGGGATTATGGTGAGGACTGACTGAGGAACAATGAGAGCTCTGCCACAGTGACTTCTATCCTGTGGTTTCTGCCTGAAAGCACAGAGAAAATCTGATACGTAGAGATGTTGGGTCTTCAGATAAGTAGCAAAAGCTTTGAAACCATTGACTTGAGAATAAATATTTACTAATGAAGAAAGACATGGCATTAAGAGGAACTACAGCCATAAAATTTTATTAATGGGTACATAATATTAAAAGAAGTAAGTTGTATCTTTAATGTCATTGAGACATTGAGAGAACCATATAGAAATTCTGTATGTGACTGAGTTTAACAGGTTTAAAAAGAATGCTGCTATTGTCTTATGCCAGCCTGTGCTTACCACAAAGAAGGAATATCTACAGCCAGAGCAGAAGGCTAAAAGAAAAAGAACAAAGTTCTGGGATAGAACACTGTGTTGTGTACATATCATTCTGCTTTGTTGACTTCACTGCTCCTAGGGTTGTAAGGCTGAGGCCACCCTGCATGGCGTGCATTTCTCACCATTGTTTCTCAAGCAACTGATGCCCCCTGTGCCGCCGTATCACACTCCGATAACACTCACAAGACTCTGAACCTTTTTGTTATTATAGCTGTCTTCTATGGCATTTGTTATTACTATTGGCATCATTTGGGTGCACCCATGCCCAGCGTGAGATGGTAAATTCATCCAGCAAATGCTGTGTGCTCTGCCTGCTCCAGCACCTGGCTGTTCTCACTCTCTCCTCTTCCCTGGGACCTCACTACACACGAGACATGGCAGTATTGAAATTATGCCAGTTACTAACCCCACAGAGGCCTCTCAGCAGCCAAGTGAACAAAAATTGCCACACATCTTCACTTCAATAAAATTCGGGAAAGACTAACACAGAAGAAACTATATCAAAAGCGTGGTGGTGAAGTAGCAGGTTTTGGAGCAGTAGTGGGCAAGTCAACCATAACAGCTGAGATAGTTGGTGAAGGCGGCCATGCTGCCGACAGTGCTCAATCACCAGCTTCCATCAGATGAAGATGCCACTTCAGACTTGCAGAACTAGCGGGGAGACGTCAGAGTTCCAAAGGACAGCATCTTTCATTAGAATTCATGCAGCTATGACTTTAATGCAAAGTTAACACTCATTTGCCATTTCAAAAAACCCCAAGACCCTAAGATTTCTACTAAATATAATCTGTTTGTGTTCTGTAAACAGAGTCACGGTACACAACTGCTTGCGACATGACATACTGAGTACTTCAAGCACATTGTTGAGATCTCCCTCTCAAAAAGGCATTCCTTGCCTTCTAAGTCTGCCCATTGACAATGTGCTGGGGCACCCCAGAACTATGGTGGGGGTACACAGAGTCCTTAGTACTGTCTTCATGTCTGATAACACAACGCCCATTCTGCAACCCAAACATCAAGGAGCCATCTAAACGTACGCATTTGACAAAGCTAAAGCTGCCATAGACCGTATGAATGATTCCCCTGGTGGATCTGGGAGAAGAAAATTGTAATCTGAAAAGAGTTCATCATTCTAAATACTTTCAAGAACATTTAAGGGACCGAGGCAGTGGCTCAGTTGGAAATGTGTTCACAACACAAGTGTGGAGTTCCAGCCCATCCCTGCCATCCTTTTAAGAAGTTGGGCCTGGTGCAGCTCATTTGCCATCACAGCTCTGGGGAGGCTGAGGCAGGCAGTCTGCGGGGCTCAGTAGCCAGCCAATCTGGCTCTCCAGTAAGCTCCAGGTCCTGGTGAGAGAGGCTGTTGCAAAAGTAAGACGGATGGCTTTTGTGGAATGACACTGAGCCTCCATTTACACACACACACACACACACACACACACACACACACACACACACACACACACTCACGTGCACTTGCACACACTTGCTATTCCTGAGAAGAGGTAAACTTGTTTATACCAGCAGGAGATTAGAACCTGCTCATTGCAATTCTTGTGGATAACGTCAAGAGACCTGAAACTGACGTGGAAGTTACTGCAAATAGGGGAGGATAGCACAAAATCAACACTTAGAAGTTTGCTAAAGCATGTGTGCCTGGAGGAGGATGCTAAGTGAAATAAGCCAGAGATGGAAGAGCAAATAACAGCCAATGCCCCTCATGCCTGGAATAAAAATAGTCAGACTCAGGGACCGGAGTAGGAAAGTGGATTCCAAGGGCCGGGGTTGACTCTTGGGTGATCACAGAGGAGAGAGATTGGTGCCACTCTTGTGCGGTAAGAGCTTGCTGTGCTCAGTTGAGTATTCCATCACAATCCCTCAGGTTTTCTTGAAGTAATTTCCTCTACTGTTTTGGTTAAAGAAAAAAAAAGAAAGATAAACCATAAACAACCTTTGACAAGGCCACAGATCTTTATTGCATTTATTTAGGGAATCATGCAATAAACAATTCTCCAGTCAGGCATGCATGCTTGATGAGTGTTTGTTGTATGAATTCAAGAATCAAATTTTATTCATGGAGAGAACTATGGAGGCCCAAAAAATGCAAGCCTATTTCCACGTTGACCAAAGGTCAGAGAGTTGGAAATTGCCTCTATTCCTTCAAGATTCTACGCCAAACAAAGGTCCCACCTAGGTGGAGAGCAGAGAGTTCTGCTCTCTCAGGGTTATTGTCAACAGGTGTGGCTAATAGCCAGCCCTCGTATTTCAGGAATAGAGAAGTAGATCTGTTCCTACCTCAAACAATAGTCTAAGGAAGGTTCCTGTTCCCTTAAGAAGATAACAATGGACTCCACCCAGAGAGTGGTTTGCCTACAAAATGTTCTGATCTAGGGTGTGAGTTTGACTTGTTTTGTTCTAGCAACAGAATGTTTAACATTGGGTACAGCCCACGACCATCAACTGGTCTGTTCATTTCCTTGTATCATGTTAATAAAGTTTTGTCTTACTCCTACCTTTTGGGGTCAGGGGTATTTTAAGCAATTGGAAATTAAAAGTGGACAATTTCAGTATTCATTGGAACACCCAGTACTATTCTATATGTTTCTGTTTTATTATTTTTAAATATGTCTTCATATTCTTTACTAGAGCCATGGGAAGGACTCCTTAGCCCTGAGCTGCTCCAGCAGAAAGCGAAAGAAATGTCTCTTTAAATCTCTCTCTGCTTGAGTTTTGTACGAGCGACTTCCTCATGGACGAAGCACCTCTGTAACGACTGTGACTCCCAGAGCAACTGTCACGGGTTGAGCAGGCAAGGTAGAACATCTCCCTTCTAAACCAACACTGACAGAAACTTATAATTCCATTCAAACCTCTCAAGTCTGCTGAGTATACATTTTGATGCATGTTAAATTAAGTTTATTTTATGACGTGCTTTAAAATTTTTTTTTAACTCAGTGATCTAAAACAAGTGTCCTGGAAGGACCAAATAAACAAGGAAGTATGAAAAGGAGGGGAGGTGGCTGGCCCGGAAAACAGCATCAAATCTGACTGCGGTAAGAGGTGTAAGTTCTGGATGAGGGAACATGTTCACGCTCATCCGTCACGCATTTCAAAGGCTTGGGAAACTCAAGTCTCTTTAAATGAGCAATATAAATAGAACACTAAGAGGAGCCACAAAAATTTTATAAGCTTATCAACAGAGAGCTTGTATTTTTATACAAATGCTCAAAACTAACAGTTTATCAAAACTGCAGGGGTTTACATAGTTCCAAGTGTTTTGCTTCCCTAGTGTGTCACTGTAAGGCCAGTAAAAGAATGAGCAATGATTCTACTTAAAGTTTGAGGTTATCAGTGTTTGTAGAACCCTTGTAAGGGAGAGGTCTATCTTTTTCTTATCTGCAGGGGTAGGGAACAGGGAGAGAGAAAGAGGGAGACAGAGAGACAAAAACAATCATGATGTCTTAAAACTCCATCCTGAGTCTCAGAGCACACTTGAACACACACACACACACACACACACACACACACACACACACACACACACACACACGAGAGGGGGGGAGTATCAGAGATCTGCGCTCAAAACATATTTGAAGTATTTAAAGTACTAGATAGGATAATGGAATAACAATGCTCTTTCCAGATGTCTGAAATAACAAGGAATTATTTTTTAAAGTTTCTCTGATTTGAGGGAGTGGAATGTGTCCAGTCAAGCATTCTGTTTTTTCTTTCCAGGTCATATCCATATTTATTTAACAACTACCTTCTTTAACAGAACAGTATCTGAGGACGCTCCGGCGCATGATGTGGCTACTAAAACCACACCCAGCTAAGCGCACACTTATGCTGGCTACCTCCACGCTCCTACCACATTCTTCTTGTGTGCATAAAGTTAGTCAAGATGCATAACTGACCTAAATGCTTTCATAGGATAATTTTCAATCCCTTGAAGGCCATCCATGCACCTGGACCACACATCTCCTAATCCTCTCCTGTTTGCCCCACCTCTTCTATGCCCTCCCAACCAAATAGTCCATTATGTGTTGTCCACATATTCATTGGAGTTTGGGTAACTTCCTAGTGCGCAGCCTCCTAAGGGAGGGTGAGTCTTTCTCTGCCTGCACCCATGTCAGAGACATCTAGTGAGGAGAGCCTTTTGGTGGCCAGAGCCACTCTTGTGTGCCCACTCCACCACCTGCGCCACAGTGCTGTGGGCTCCAGTGGAGAGTACTGGAATCAGTTGGAGGAGAGTTAGGGAGACCTCAGTACACACTGACCTTGAATTCTGGTGGGAGAGAAAAAACAAAGGGGGGCTAATGTTGGTATAAAAATGGGGGGAAAAAACAAATGGATTTTTTTTTCTTTTTGGCTTTTTGATTTTTTGAGGCAGGGTTTCTCTGTGTGATAGCTCTGGCTGTCCCAGAACTCTCTCTGTAGACCAGGCTGGCCTCTAACTCACAGAGATCTACCTGCCTCTACCTCCCAAGTGCTGGGATTAAAGGCATGTGCCACCACTGCCCGGCTTTTGTTGTTGTTATTGCAAATAAAATCTTTTGAAAGATTTTTTTTCTTTATTTGTGTATGTGTGTGTATGTGCTTGTGTGTGTGTGTACATGTGTGTATGTGTATGTGTGTACATGTGCGTGTGTATAAGTGCTTGTGCATGTGTGTGTGTGCATGCTTGCATGTACGTGTGTGTGTGTGTGAGAGATCTGTCTGTCTTGGCCACGTGTATGAACGTACCTGTGGAGGTCAGGAAAGGGTGTGGATTCCTTGAGGCTAGAGCCTCCATCTGTGGGTTCTGGGAACCAAACTTAGGTCCTCTGGAGTGCAGAGGACTGTTGAGACATCTCTTCAGTTCAGTGACAGAATATTAATCTTAGGAATCAAGATTACCTTTTTTTTTATTTCAAGAACCCATAGTAGAGGTGCTCCTATTTTTCTTTAAATTTAGTTGGGCAAATTTGTTGTAATCCTTGCCCCATTGTAAACATACCTGGAAGAGTATTCAATCTAGAACATGGACAGTGGCAGCTTAGGCTTTAGGTCACCACTCTAATGCGAATGATACTTGTATCTATGAGCTGTATACTGAGTCCCAAGGGATGCCAGGCTATATCCAAATTCTCCTTTGGGCTTGTAGGCTTTATTTCTGCAGCCAGGAGTATCTCTCGGCTGTCAGCTCCCTTCAAAGTGTATCTTAGCTCAAAAAGCCACCTCCCAGACACACTTCCGCCCCACAGTGGGCTGCATCCACTGGTCCATCTATGTGAGACATAAAATCTTGGTCGCATCACCTACCTGGGCACAGCTCCAGTGCATCTTTCCTGAGGCGGGCTGGATGGTCACAGTAACTCCTTCTGGCCCCTAAGCATCATGAATGCGCATTCATAGTACCAACAGAGAAAGCTAATTTTCTGTAAATGCATCCACCAGCCCTCATTTTACTCTAATACGCAGCAGTAAATGCCAGTTTCACAGAAAGAGGAAGAGAAAGAGTCGTTCTCATCTTCCCATTTTCCAGGGCATGACACCCTCGGCCTCCTCTGCTCCCCGACTCTCTCCTTGCTCCCCATTCTCTCTGTGCAGACTCCCTCTGGCCCCTCTTACTCATGCACTCACTGTTCTCAGCTTAGCGCCTTGGTTTGACTGTGAACTTCTTTATCTACTTGTTGAAATTCTACCCATTCTTCACTGCTCACCTTATACTTTGCCTGCTTTGTCTTTCCTTTGCTCCTTTATGTATTCTATGATCTTTCTTTTGTCTAAACATATATCATAATTTTCTCTATGCTGCAACACAGGGCTTTCTCATTCTGTCTTGGAGTTTGTATTTAAATGTGTACATATCTTCCCTATTCAAATCAGATAAATACATCTCAAGCAGAACTCTAGCTGATTCTTCTTTCTTGTCCCTAATACCCAGCACTGATGAGTAGAGCTATCTTTTAGTAAACATTTACCAAGCACCAAGCGCTAAGGCAATTGCAGTACTCGGTGCTTTTTCATACTAAACCACTTCATTTTTACGAACACCTGGGGGAGCATCCACAATCATCATTCTCACTGTCTTCTGCTTTTAAAGAAGCAGAACCTCACAGAGGCTGAGGAATTGCTTAGGATCCCAGTTGGAAGGGGAAGAGCATCATCCCTCTTGCTGCTAACCCGTAGTATTGAACCCCTGTCCTCCAGGCTAACCCTGTGTCCAGGAGGGCTTCGAGGGTCAGCTGATCTCAATCAGGATCACACAGGATGGGATTGCTCTGTCCGAGCCCCAGGGAGAAGTTGAAACGCTCGTCCTCGGGGATGCCTCACTCTTGTTTGCCTCCAGTGACAAGTCAAGCCGCACCAAACGAGCCAACAGCTGTGAGCAATACTTCAGCCACCACATGACTTCTCAGAATCCCCACTTTGTTGTAAGCTTGGCAGCAAGTCGTTCATTTGTTCCCCAAATGCAACTTGGCACTGCTCGGCGCATTTTAATCATCACGAGGGGCAACAAAATATTAGTCATGGTCCTCCAGGAGCTTTCATGGCACACAGAGGCTGGAGGCAGAGTGCGGGTGTTCGCACTCCACACAGCTAAGGTTTCCTAGGAGAGACGAGATGCAGGAATCCTGCCTATGCTCAGAAATCACACATATGATTAAACTCATCAGCACTCTCCAACACTCGCTGCTTATCAGGCAGCACTTGAATACAGCGATCTGAAATAATCTTCGGAAGGCATCGTGCTCAAATTAGCAAACATCTGTAGACCACTTGAGATTTCGAGATGTGTATTGTTTCAGCCTCTGAAATATGACTGGTCCACTTCAGCTACTGCCATGGCCACTGAAAACGAAGACTCTGCTCTCCTCATAATGGCTCTATGTGTTTAGTTTTCCATGCATTTTAGTTTAAAAAATTAAATTTTGCCAAAGCCAAATAGACTTCAAAGGAAAGTGATGCTTATGTCATCGACTGATGGATGATTTGAACTACTATTGATGCTCTTAAAACAGACAAAAGAATCAGACACAGCTCACATTATATGTCAGGTTCAATATGCAAATTCTCCTTTTGATCCCCATTAACAATACGTTGAAGTTCGTATGGATATATGTAGCAGGACTTGAGAAATATTTCATTCCTCTTAGCTGTGAATGAGGGAACAACCCATAATACTACAGTATTTCAGACTACTTGACTGGACATTTTGAGAACATCCTCTTTGCCAGGGCATCACTTCTTGTCCGCAGCCAGAACTGCAAGTCACTCTGGTCCATGGCCACTCTCTTTTGGCCTCGGGGAAATAGTTTCCACAATACTATTTTATTGAGAGGATACTGGGCTTATGTTCCTTTATCTCTTACACTATAACTTTCATCGCAGGCAAATAAAGGAAGATTTTTTTTCTGATGAATCTGTCTTCTTGTCATTGGGCTCTCACGTTTCATTGACATCAACATGATGCTGCCCCAGCTGAGAAAATTTATATTTTTGCCTTCCCATTGTTGATCGAGAGTATCTTACTTAGGTCAATGGTGTGAAAGTAGTCCAACAGTGTGACCCAATCTTGACGATTAAGATAAATGATACATTCCTATCCCCAGATTATTGCCTGCTCCTTGGTGTCATTGGGCCAGGCTCTCTCCATAGAAGCAGCAAATGTCAGGTCTCTGGAGCTACTCTCCAAAATCAGTTCTGGTTTGGCTCACTTTGTCACTGGAGATTTTGGCCACTGTTCTCCTAACTCTTCTGCTCGCCCCTTCTTCTAATCTGCATTCATTTGAATTAGTAGCTCAGAATCTACTGATTAAGGAAAAATGCAATTGAAACCATTTTCTCTGTAGTTTGTCTGGGATGGAGCAGAAGTTTGGGCGTCTTTCCATGTTAGAAACACTTTTGACATATGAGAGCCAATCTTCCTGTAGGACAGTTTACTCCCTTTTAAAGAATGAAAGGGGAAAAATACTCTTTCCCCCTGTTTAATATTCATCCTCCAGAGAGCTGTGTTCGCAGACAGCCCTTTGACCCTTTGAGAAGATCTTATTGCAGGAAACTGCCTCTGTCTCTCTAGCTGGAGGGATCTTCTGTGCTGTGTGGGAGAGGCGCCTGAATTCAAAAGCTTAGTGAGGAGCCAGGCTTGCAGAAACTCCAGGGGTTGCTGGTGGCAACGTTTGACAAGCTGATTAATGTTGTAAGGAAGCTGCTTGTTTGTTTCCTGGCTGTCCAGACTTCCAAAATAATCTCACAGAAACCATATTATTTAAATCACGGCTTGGCCCGTTAGCTCTATCTTCTTATTGGCTAACTCTTACATCTTATTTAACCTACCTCCATTAATCTGTGTATCACCATGTGGCCATGACTCTGGTGGGGCTTCATGGCTGCTCCCCTGACTCTGCCTTCCTTCTCCCAGCATTCAGTTTAGTTTTCCCCACTTAGCTCTGTTCTGCCCTATCAGGCCAAGCCAGTTTCTTTATTAACCAATGGTATTCACAGCATACAGAGGGGAATCCCACATCAGGTTAGTATGTACCCAGGTGCTAAAACTCCGCAGCCTTTCTGGTTTTTCTTACTGAAAGTTTAAGAAGAGTATAGAGGTGGGTTTCCTCCGATTAATTTGCATCCCCTCTCTTGAAGTGACAATGAGTGCCTCCTGTCTATATCATCCTTTCTTTGTTCCTGTCCCAAGCAGAATCTTGAATTGCCACTGGGTACAGGCAGTGGGGCTATATGACACGTTCTCTTCAGTCAGGGCCTGACTTTGTTAGTTATTGGAAACAGAAAAAAACAATTACTTGATTTTTTAAAAGATAAAGCTCCTAGCTGAGCAGTGGTGGCACACACCTTTAATTGCAACACTTGGGAGGCAGAGGCAGGTGAATGGATCTCTGTGAGTTTGAGGTCAGCCTGGTCTACAAGAGATAGTTTCAGGACAGGCTTCAAAGCAACACAGAGAAACCTTGTCTCGAAAAACAAAACGAAGCAAAACAAAGGCTAAAGCTCCTTCCCCTCAAAATTTGATTTTTTACATTCTCATGTACAGAAATATGAAAATATTGCACGAGTGATCCGTGTCTGGCAATAAAGCAGGTGATGACAGCAGCCTGGAGGACGGCAGAGCCATGTGGAAGGACAAGGAGCCAAGTATGGCCTTGTAACAAGGAGAATCTACCAGTCTTAATGGTTGCTGCTGTGAAAGAGGAACAATGAGCTGCTTCTTGTGTTTTCAGGGTTTCTGCCTACAACTGATCTTAACATCTATGCCTAACCTACAGAGGACATGGCATCAGAGATAATGACTGCTCCCAATAGAAGGCTGTTAAATTGTGACACCAGGTATGGCTATGCATGCTTCTAGTGCAAGCTGTAGGAAGAGAGGCTGAGACAGGAGGCTTGTTTGAGGCCAGCCTGTGTTATACTGTGAGACCCGGTCTAGACAAAACAACACCAAGAAATACACGAGGAACAAGAACTAGCCTCCAAAACCAAATTTGTTCTGGGCACCCAAAGTTTCAGGTGTCCTCCATGGCCTTCGGAAGGCAGCAAGCATACCAAAGAACTTTTCTAGACACAGGCACTCAACACTAGAGTACTTGGGGACTTCCCTTTGCTGAGCCACTTGGTGGGCTCTCCATTAAAGTTTCCTTTAAACACGTTGTTACAGGCTAAGAGTCCTTCAAAGGGGGTGCTCCTCTGGTGGGGGAGTGATCTGATTTTGACAGAAATGTTATGTGTATACAATGTTTCCCTTCCTTTGCTGTGATGAAGTTCAGAGTTAGAATGGCAATGAAGGAAAAAGTCTATGCTGGGACTCATGACTGGCAAAGCAGGTCTTTTTTTGGTTTTGTGATCTTGTAGTCTTTTAAAAATTAGTTATTATTTATTTTTGCATAATAGATTTTTGTGTGGTGTGTGTGTGTATGTGTGTGTATGTATGCATATATATGCACATGCTCCGTGGTGCATGCGTAGTCCTTCTTTCATTTCCTTACATGGGTTTCAGGAACAGAACTCAGGTCATGAGGCTTAAACAGCAAGAAGCTCTATCCACAGAGCCATCCCACCAGCCTGACCATGTAAGCTTAATCTAACTGTTGTTGTTTTGAGTCTTTTAAACCTGTCTTTCATATGTTAGTATTTCATTTCCAATGCTCTTATGGTCACCCTATTAATCTACTGCTCTGCTATACCTGAGAAAATGATTCAGGAAACAGAATCCTCAGGATTAAATCCATGCTCAACCTTAGGTTTTCAGAGAAGTGCTGTTTGTCTTTTTTTCAGCCTCCAAAGTCTCTGTACCTTTTCGTCATCCTCCTTTCTCAAGCTCACATGTTGTTGTTTGTGCTGATTTTGCTTTGTGCTGGAACTACAGCAGGGTCATATTTTGTAAGACCTTAAGCCTCACACTTATGCAACACAAATGACCCTCCTTTACAAATTCACAGAATGCTCAAAGCCAAAAAAAAAGCAAATAAATAAAAGAAAGATCTAGTTTATGCAATAAGCATTTGAAATACAAATGGTCAACAGTCATCCGGGCAACGGTGTCAGTGTTCATCAAGGGAATGCAGTTCGGAATCACGGTGAGAGATCCTGTCAGTAAGAACGGCAATTTTCCAAAACAGGAAAAGATAACAGGTTCTGGAAAAGATGTGGGGGTCTGCATCTCTTGTGTGCTCTTGGCAGAAATGCACATCTGAATGACCATTGTGGAAAGAGTTTGTAGGTTCCTCAAAAGTTAAAAAATAGGTCTACTGCTTGGTAGCAAGTATCCTTACCTGCTGAGACAGCTTGCCAGCCTATAACTTTAGGCACTGAACTTAATAAGCTGTGTATATGTATCTGTGTTGTGGGGTGTGTGTGTGTGAGAGTGTGTGTGTGTGCTTTATTCATAAAGAGTCAATACCCCTGCCAAGAAAAAAATAGATCTACCGCAAGATTCAGCACACCAGTACTGGGGATATATCAAAAGGGGAAATTTTATCTGGGATGGTGAGATGGCTCAGGAAGTAAAGACACTTTCCACCAGGCCTGGGGACCTGAATTAGATCCACTAGACCCGTTATTATAGGGGATTTGGCTCCTGCAAGTTGTCCTTTGACATCCCCGTGTGCACTATGGCACACACCTGTGCCCCCAAATAAAATACGTATAATTAAAAAAGTTGCATATTGAACAAACACCTCTAACCTCATGTTTGGTGTTGTGATTATGCACAGTTGCCAAGACATATGTATACAGAATAGAATTACACGTAGCCATGAAAATTGATGTCCTATCACTTATGACGGCATGAATAGAACTGAAAGTCATCATGCTACGCGAAATAAACTAGACACAGAGAAGCGGATACTACTTCATTACATTCATATGTGGGATCTAAGAAAACGGACTCAATCAAGCTAATAGCAGAATGGTGTTACAAGGGAGTGGAAGTGTGGGTGGAGAAGGGAGAGTTTGATCAATGGGCACTAAGCAGGAAGAGTAAGTTTTTTCTGTTGTCAGAAGGTTGACTATAGATTGTGGAAGCCCACAGAAGTGGGTCCTTTCCCCCTTGACTAAAGATCAGAGAGTTTGGGCAATGACTGAAGGCCAATGCCGCCGATCCTGCTGGGATGGTGGTTGTCCATGTGCTTGCACTGTAGGTGGCCTCTGGAGTGGGTCACTGGGGAATGGCCAGAGATAGCATGGCCCTCAAGCCCAACAAGCCTGTATGGGTAGATATGGGTAGATCAAAAGCCTTTAACAGAGGAGAGTTTGCAGTAATTCTCCTAATTCTGTTATTACACGATTTAAGAAAGGAAAACAGAAGTAGTAAAATGGCGTGGCATATTTAACCTGATTATGTACAATTTTATAGACACTTGACTGAAGCTGCAGTTTTTGAGGCTACTCTTTTTGCAGCTTGACTGTCAGGTCAGGCAAGGATCATAGCTGAAGTTGGGGTGTGCGGGGCCAAGTCGTGTTCTCATATTCACAACTATTTACAGTTTATCCTATGATTTATCCCCATCCTTCCTCTTTCCTTTTTTATTATCTTCTATTTATTTCTAGGGGCCATGGTTGTTCCTTCCCAGTCCAGCTGGAGTTGGTGAGCTTCCATTAGCTCAGGTAAACTGTTTCAGTGGGTGTCCCCATCATGGTCTTGACCTCTTTGCTCATATTCTCATTCCTTCCACTCTTCAACTGGACTTTGGGAGCTCATTTTGGTCCTCTGATATGGATCTCTGCCTCTCTTTTCATCTGTTGTTGGACGAAGGTTTTATGGTGATATTTAAGATTATTCATCAGTCTGACTATAGGGCAAGTCAAGATCAGCCCCCCCTCTATTACTTAGGGTCTTAGGTGGGGTCATCCTTGTAGATTCCTCTGTAGATTCCTGGGAATTTCTCTAGATCCAGGTTTCTGTTAACCCTATAATGGCCGTGCTCTCATCTCTGTCCTTCCTCCACCTTGACTATCCCATTCCCTCAAGTTCTCTTCATCTCTTACCTTCTCCCCTCCTCTTCCTCTTCTGCCCTCCCTTCTCCCCCTACCCCCATGCTCCCAATTTTGTCAGACAATCTTGTCTGTTCCAGTTTCCTGGTGGGTCTATATATGTTTTTCTTTGGGTTCACCTTATTACTTAGCTTCTCTACTGTTATGAACTATAGACCCAATGTGCTTTGTTAATAGCTAGTATCCACTTCTGGGTGAGTACATACCATATTCATCTTTTTGGGTCTGGGTTACCTCACTCAGGATAACGTTTTCTAATTCCACTCATTTGTATGCAAAATTCAAGATGTCATTGTTTTTTACCGCTGAGTAGAACACTAATGTGTACAAGTGCCACATTTTCTTTATCTTTTCTTCTGTTGAGGGGCATCTAGGTTGTTTCAAGGTTCTGTTTATTATGAATAAGGCTGCTAAAACATAGTTGAACAAATGCTTTTATAGTATGATTGAGCATCTTTTGGGTATATGCCCAAGAGTGTTATTGCTGGATCCTGAGGTAGGTTGATTCCCAATTTTCTGAGAAACCACCATACTGATTTCCAAAGTGGTTGTACAAGTTTACATTCCAAGCAGCAATGAATGAGTGTTCCCCTTACTCTACATCCTCTCCAGCATAAGCTATCATTAGTATTTTTTATCTTAGCCATTCTGACAGGTATAAGATGGTATCTCAGAGTTGTTTTGATTTGCATTTCCCTGATAGCTAAGGATGTTGAACATTTTCTTAAGTATCTTTTGGCCATTTGAGATTCTTCTGTTGAAAATTCTCTGTTTAGTTGAGTACCCCATTTTTTTAATTGGGTTATTTAGAATTTTAATGTCTAATTTCTTGATTTCTTTATATACTTTGGAAATCAGTCCTTTGTCTAATGTGGGTTTGGTGAAGATCTTTTTCCATTCACTAGGCTGCCCTTTTGTCTTGTTGACTGTGTCCTTTACTTTCTTTACAGAAGCTTCTCAGTTTCAGGAGGTCCCATTTATTTATTGTTGCTCCCAGTGTCTGTGCTACTGGCATTATATTTAGGAAGTGGTCTTCTGTGCCCATATCATGGGGTTTTGAAATATAAGTAAAGAATATGAAGACGCATGAAAAATAACAAGAACAGAAATCATAGAAAGTACCAGGAGGGCATTCCAGTGAATACTGAAATCAGCCACATTTATTTTTTCCATATATTTTTATACCCAATACAAATGGGGAAAGAATATAATAAAAGACTTTATTAACAAAGGACAACTCAAACAGTTAATTGCTTTAACACTTTCAAACTACCCTAGACCAGGCTGTATCCTGAAGACAGCCACTTCTCAGGTGACCTCATAGTTACAAAAGAAGGAGTAGATGTATATTTGCATATCATGACCACCTGTCAGGATGGAGGGACCTACTTGTATGGACTATCTTAATTACGTCTAATACACTAAACTGTTTCTGAATGAGAGATATGAGAAATGATGATGATGTTAAGTTTTCCAACATCATGGGCAGTATCCAGAATACTGGAAAGTGAAGAGTTAAAGGAAAGAACTGAGCTTACATATTTCCTTGCATATGAAGAACACCAAATTCTTAGCTTAGGAGGCAAAGGTCTTCTAGGTAACCTAGAAAGCATAACATAATTAGAAATTATGAATTTCTAATTCATAATTTTCTGAAAGCAAAACGGAATTAGAAAAAGAATCACCGTCTTTGCAAGCAGGCCACCATCATCAGTGGCTGTAAATGTCAGGTCACAGTTTGCACAAAACATTGCCACACAGAAGCAGAAATCTCTGATTAGTCTCTGCATCCCTGAAAGTAGAACGGACAGGCATTTTAGGTCTCTGATATGTTTGAAGCACGTAGCACCATCTAAAACATGATTCTTACCAGAAATATTGAGTCTAAACTTAATCATAATTCCAGAAGCTACTTTCTTCGGGTAGAAAAGAGTTACAGGTGATGGAGAAGAAAGTCAAGTGGCCCCATGAGGAACCAAACAGCTAATCTATAGCACCAAACATTCTACCGAGCCAGGGCTTTGATTTTGTAACAAGTAAGCTATACAGAGGAATGGAAAAAAGATAGAGTGGGTGAGGAGGATTTCTTAAAGCAGTTTTGAAGTCTGCATCATTTAAATGTACAATGTGGATCTTACCCTGATCCTGTTCAGTAAACGAACTGAAGAGACAAAATTTAACAGAATTGATAAATTATATCTGTGGATAAAAGATGACATTGAAGAATTGCATGTCCATCCTTTAAAATTCTGAATGCATGGCAGGCATACAAAAAAATCACCAAGTTTGTATTTGCAAAATGGAGGATTTAACACAAAAATTACATCATGTTTTTGAGAGCTTTAGTAAAGACTAATGGTTCTCAAAAAAGCAAATTAACAAACTTTGACTATGGTTGATCGGCTTGTAAATCTCACTGGTTATCTTAATAAGTTAAAATTTTGCAATTAATAAGAATGTCATTAAATAGCAGAAATGGGATATTTTAATGGTTATAGTAATAGACAAGGTATTTCACTATATTTGAATGTAAATATAATATAAAACCTATTTGGAACCTTTTATTGAGATATAACCATTGTCAATTGCAAGATTTAGTGTTTTCTTAAGCCAAGGCCAGCCAGATCATTCATCGGGTGAAAACACTAACCATACAAGCCTGACACCGTAAGACCAAGCACGTACAAGAAGAAGGATGAAATATATATCTGTAATCTCATACTCTTACCATCAAGTTGAGACAAAGGGGACCAGCAGCTCGTGAATGAACTAACCTGAACCATGCAGTGCAGCAGAAACAAGAATGGCCCTACCTCAAAAAGGTGAAGGAAGAGAACTGAAGCCCCCAAATATTAACCTCTGACCCCTGTCTGTGTATCATGGCATTTGTGCACCCTATCTCATATCATATACACACATATATACCATATAAAACACACAACGTAAATAATAAAAATAGTTTCATAAACAGAATAAAGCGGAAGATGAAGTTTGTACTAATGTGCATGGTATATAATAATTTCTGCCATGTGAACTCTTTCTGGTTTGGAGCTGAGGTATCCACTTCTGAGAATAGCGACACACAGAGGTAGCCGCTCTCTAGGAGAACCACTATGCTATCCTCATTCCATGTGAGGTTCCAGGGCTGACAGGAACATGTGACATGTGAGATATAATGCAGAAGTGAAGCCAAAGTACGCGACAGACCTCAGGCTCTGGGGAGGATAGGAATGGATGCAGGACATCACCTGGAACTCATGAGACAGACATGGGGAGCTCCACCTATGGGAGTAACGGGATGGAGGGGAGAGGAAGGACCCATAAAACAGAACTATAATGAACATGGATGTATGTCCACAGTATTTCCCCTTAGGCTTTGTCATAAATCCATGGATTGGTTAAAGGAAAGGTAGGCATATGAGAAAACTCACTTTATTGCTTTGGTGTTGGGTTTATGTGCCTTGAAACGGTGGAACAGTAGTTATAGCCCAGACAAACAAAGTCACATAAGTAGGCACACGTGATGGGTTTTAAACTCTTCCAGGCGGATCTTGTTCAGCTGTTTCCTCTTACAAGCAAACCTTCCATATTAGTAGAAAGCCCATGGAGATGTATTCTAACGGGAGATGAATTATTCTGTCCTGTAGGGAAGTTCCTTAAGCTCTGGAAGTAAACACTGACAGACTTCAGGAAATCCCTGAAACTAAACAGATACACTAGGCTCCTCCCTTCACAGCCATATATCAGCCCTAAGGACAGCTGAGAGTCACTTTAGGGGAGACAAGCCCCCTGAAAGAGCCAGAGAACAGCTAGGCAGCCTGGAAGAGACTTAGGCCAGCTGAGATGCTAAGAAAGAACGCTCTCAACCTGTTGAGCCTCCTGCAGCCCATGCAGTGTGGCCATGGTTTCTCGCATTCATGGGCTGTCTGTCACCCGTGCAGGGTGAGCTTTCAGTTATACAGCTGTCCTCGAGTCATTTCTACTCCTTTTACAACCCCTCACTCATATTTCTTTGGCAATCCATATAAACTCATTGATTCACCCAATTGGACTTCGGTGGTATTCTTAAATTGAAGTTTTTGTGTGTGTGTCTCTGCAGGAGTAGTCTTGCACACCATGTCTAAAAGTAGATGCTGAGTAAAGAAGCTATATTTATAACCAGTAGTTAATATTTAATAGACTAAACACTACCTGCAATGTTGTTTGAATCTGTCATTTTTGCAAATTTTTAGGAGAAAACATTTTGCAAAGAGCAATTCAACAGATATTGATGGCACAGCTACTCTTTGCCGGGTGTAGAAGTGGGAAAGCGCACTGATAAATTCTGAGAATGGAAGTCCATTAAAATGTGGATGTATAAACTCACAATCATAATATAATATGGCATGCTCTGGTGCAGTTGGGTTATCTGTGTTGAATTTTGAAAGGTGGCTCGATTTGGGGTAAAGTAACAGTGAAATGGTATTCGAGGTGAGGGTTTGGAGACATCAAAGTTAGATGACATGGAGTTGTGTGTTTGGCCCTTTATTGAGTTCAGTGAGGGTGACAAGCAGAGCAAAGTAGCTCATGCGGCACTTAGAGCTACAGACCTATGAGGTAGGTATGACCAGCTAGACCAAACTTTACACAAAACAACATTGTGCAATCCTAGCATTTTGGATTGGGGTCAGGAGTTCAAGATTACACTCAGCTTTTCAGGGCACATTATAAATGTTAGAATTTTTCACTTCCAGGCCTCAGGACAGAGACAAAAATAACAGATAACCCAATAACACGTGCACAAAATCGTGCCTTGGAAAGGGAGTTCTGGTGGCTTTCGAGGCTGGCATCTGCTTGGTGACAGCTGAGCACTGTGTTAAATCAGGGACTCGTTTGTCTCAAGACAGATTTTAGATGTGTGGGTTTTATTATAAAACTGAGTAGATTGCACCCCAAGGAAGAATTGAATTGATAATCCAAACTCTATAAAGATTTCTTTTCTATTTTTCTTGTGTTCATATTTCCTTGTGAGAAAACAGATCTGCTCTGGTACTGATTGGGCAAAGCATTTCAAGGCTGTAAGCAGACATGTTGTGAATTTGGTTGGCTCTGGCATGCTATTCGCTTCTGAAAGTTTAGTCCATAACACAGACCCAATGGGCTCAGTAAATATTGGTCTTTTTCTCAGCCAGTGGCTAGTGCTGAGATGTTTAACCCAAGACTTTTTGACGTTTTACATGTTTTTTCTTTTAAACTTTATAGAATGTCTGGTATCTCTCATTCTTTTTAGAAAGAAAAGACAAAATTATTTTTGTTCCAAGTAGATAGAGTGTTTACACAATAAATGCAAATTTTCTCCTTTGTTTAGACCTACGGAAATCTGCCTTTTCAAACAAACAGCGCAGAGCATCTCCTTAGATGATGCCTTGTTTCCAAGGAGAGACCAGTACAGTCTTCATGAATGAAAGCATGTAGCCCGGAGTAGATACATGGCGCCCTTCTTGTCCCCAAGGACACCCAGTGAAGCTTTGTCCTTGAAGCCAATTCATCCTTTAGGTCCCTGTGTTATGCTGTTACGCAGACAATCCATAGAGATTTCTTTTTATCCACCAGCTGCAAAATAAGTTGTCAAACACTGGAAATCTTCCTCTATGCTTTCTTAATCTGAAAGATAGTCACATCACATAATTCTGACATAGCAACATTGGAGAAAGCACCTGTACAAAGAGAAACACGGGGGAAGATATTTCAGATTAATTTGCATGAAGTAAAATGGCCTTCAACTTCCCCTGGTTGTGCCAGTGATACTCCTTCCCCACAGGGCACATGCTCCTTCAAATTCAGCAGGTTACAGTACAGAAAGAAAGCATCTCCTAACCCTCTAAATGCACTGTGACCTAGAGAAAGGGATGAGCACTATAATCCAAGGGCAGCTGATCTTTTTAGGCCACGCCTTTGGTGAACCTGCCTCTTCAATTGAAAACTTTGTTCAAATTCTAACATACTATTTATGGAGACATCTATGCAATGATTAGAAGTAAACACATGGATGAAATCTCACTTTTTACAGCCATCTAAGACAATCTGCCCCATAAAGTGTATTTGAAAGTCTGAAGGAAATATCCTTCTGGAGAGACATAATTCAATGACAAGAGTATCAATGCAAAGCACCCTTTGTTTGTAACACGCATGCACATGGTGTAAACTGAGTAAACAGGCACACACACAGACACACACACACCTCTAAGGATGCTCTGCTTGTACACAGTCCACCGTCATCAATACTCAATACAGAATACAGCATCCTAAAACAATCTCTAAGGGTTGGTCCATGCAAATCCTACCTGTTGCTAGGATACTTCAGGCCTTTTATCTTCTGACATTCAGTACCAAGTTGGAAGCAGGATATAGAGCCATTCATAAAACACGCTGGTAACTTGAGAAGCAAAACGCTTCCATAGACGGTGTACTATGCATTGCTAACAGGACAGCATATGCATTAATCATCCCGATAACCTCTTCCATAAGTGAATAACTAAGACGTGGATTAGAAGCAGCAGAGTTCAGTTTGAAAGAGCTACTGAATTCTCTGTTATCCTGGTGAGCAAAATAAACCCGTGCCTCTTCTGCTTGTGTAGAGCAGGACTCAACCTAAGTTAAATGGAAAACAGTGTTTGAGTATGTTCAAATGCCTGGAAAAATGTTGTGTTGTTATTGTATTTATTGGGACAGGACACGCTACATGAATGCAATTATTAAATTACTCTCTGGGCTTGCCGGCTCTCTCCTAACTGATACAGTTTCCCAGAGTGAATCCCCACAGTTCTCATAGGTCCCCACTTCTTAACACTGTAATTACTTTTTATTTCTAACTAAAACGTCTCCATTTTTCTGTGCCACCTGCAATTCCTGAATTGGAAAGCCTTGGTCCAATGGTTTTGTTGCAAGGCCATCAAAATTTAAATTTGTGCAAGTTGTATAGGTCCATCAGAGTGATTTTTTTTCACATGTCATATTGGCTTGCAGGTTGTATTAATATTTCCTACTGCTGCCAGATGTGGAAGGCATCTGGGCAGACTTCTGTGTAATGAATCTGACCGTCAACATAATTTGAGTGTCCTTAAGACAGTCCTGAGGGGTTGTCTTGTTTCTGGAGGATGAAGAAGCAGAGCAGCCATGTCTTTCTGCGGTGTTCACAGATAATGCCAGTGGCATTGAGGCTGTAGTCGTGGCAGGACTTTTCCAGAGGAAGAAGGAAATGGGTCATGGGTGGGTTCTTTTTGTTTTTGTCTTTTGTTTTCCACACAAATACATTCAACTACTTTTGAGCAGCATTTTTCTTTCTGTTCTCAGCCATGTGCTCTGGGTAACACTGTACCATGAGAGGATCATTTTAAAAGGGCTCCTGAGACCAGGTCATTTATGTCAAGCAAGGTGTTTGCGAAATTAACACATTGTACTTGTCACAGGGCCATTGTAACAGAAATCTATTCCTCTGCAGTTGCCTCCAGAGACTACAAATCATTTTCCCTGCCTGGAGCCATGTTTTCTAGAAGAAAGCCAAGAGATGGCTTTAGGTTATTATGGAGGTACCATTGCTGGCCAACATAAACTGACATATACTGGGCACAAGTGTGGGCAGGCTCATGGGATTTTTTTTTTTAACTGACAGGTGCAATTGTTACAAAGATACTACGATTTTTTTTTAAAAAATGAAAAATCCTTAGATTCTTAACTTTTTAAAATACTCTTTAGATCAGAACATTCTGAAGAATGAACTGGTGGGACTTGGAATTTCCAAATTGCTTTTCCTTGTGGTTATAGTGACGCCATGATGGGATGACTCATGTCTCTGAACTCGTGTTAACACTAAAAACATTCCTTAATCATCGCAGCCTTCACCTTTATGTAAAATGAAGAGATTTCCATCATACCATGTTCATTTTGCTGTATAATTTACACTATGAGATATTTATATTAGTTCAAGAACCACACATCTCAGATCCTTGTGAAGCAAAATAGGGGAATAATTGCGAGTTTCATTGTTTCCTTGTATTTTAGATATTTTACGTTTTCTATAGACCTCACAAGCAGCCACCTGCCAACTTGACTATGCCATTTTGCCAGGCATAGAAGGGCATGACTTTAATCTCAACATGCCAAATTCTGGAGCAGGAGAATAACAAGGTCAGGGGTAGCCTGGGCTACACAGTGAGACATTGTCTCAAAGGGAAAATAAAAAGGAGAGAAGAAAGGAAGAAAAGGAGGGGGTTGTAGGGAGGAAAGGAAGAAGAAAGGCCCTGAATGTTTGAAAAAGACTATTCAAAATAAGTACTCTTTCATTTCTCCATCTCCTGGGACTTGGCCACCATTTCGTCTGTATTTGAAAAACAATCATTAGATGTAGCACAGTAGATAAAGCACGGACAACACCTTCAAGTGTGAGTAGTTACTCCCTTCATTAAGATCAGTACCTCCAAAGACAGATTAGCAGCAGAGACAGCCTGCCCTCCAGGCCTGCACCGTGTTGCTTGATATTGAAGGCCATCTGACCTCATAACTATCATGTAGCAACAACTGATGCTGTAATGTATAAGTAATATAGATTAACTGGGAGAAATTACCATCAGTTAACAATAACAGTAATTAGGCTCATTCAATTTTTTATGAACAATTGGAATTAGATTATTACTGAAGTGTTCAAGTGGATAATCTGGACAATTAAAATTTGTCTGTGTAGACCTTCCTGCCTTCGTTCTCTCTTCTGCTTCAGCATCATACAAATATAAAAAAAGACTTGCCAACTTCGCCTAGTCTACTCATCTTAATGTATATTTTACAGAAAATTAATACCTTATTTTCCAATTATTGACAACTTCTTATAAAGCCTTCACACAATGCACAAATTAATAAAACATCAAAGACCATCTTCCATGACTGAATGAGGGCTGGGCTGAGTTGAGACTCAGGGGTGCCTGTCTGTGTCCACACATTACTTACAAGACACTATGCTCAACAAACGTGAGAACAAACTCAAGCCAGGAGAGGATTTGCGGCAGCGTGTGGCTTTTCCAAATATGGTAACTCAACTTTAAAAACACATTCTTGTGCTGGAAAGGCAACGGTGAGAAAAATCAAAACACCACACCTTAGTAGCCTCAGCTTTTCCCTGTGCTTTATGATGACCTGCAAAATTTAAAAAAAAAAAAATCCTTTCACAGTCAATAAAATAAACCAGAAGAAAGCAGAACGCGATAGTCTGACAGTGCTCTGGAACAGGACTTAGTAATCATCAAAATTAGTGATCCATGGATCAAGCACATGTGTTAATGAAGGCATATCAAACACGACACTTTTGTATGACACGCAAAAATTTATGATAAATGTCTTTTATTGTTTTGTAAAGATACGTGTCAATTTATTGATGTATCTGAATGTGTACTTGTGCTCATGTGTGAGTGGGTACATACATCTGTGTGCACACGGAGGCCAGAAGAAGGCATTAGAGCTCTCTGAGCTTGAGTTACAATTGTTTGTGGGACTTCTGGTTTATCACATGATTGCTGGGACCCAAACAGCAAGAACCTTCGACCATGTCTATTCAGCTTTGTTTTTTCCATTTCATTAGTTAACGCAGTTGAAGTTGGTAGTAAAACGGGACTTCTTTCATATGGAAAACAAATCCACCTTAAACCAGGAATCAATATACTGATTACCATGAAACATTATAAGGATTATTGCAAACTATTCAAGAGTTTTAAAAATAGTAAGACTGTGGGATTTGAGGCAAGGAGGCCAGTGTTATATACTCTCTGTCTTATATTCTTTTGTTTTCATTCAGTAACAAACTGAATACAAGAACTATTGACAGGCTTCACCAATGTGCCTAGAAATTGGTGAGACCTCAGAGAGTTTAGTGATGGGTAAATATAGTTGTGTGTGTGTGTGTGTGTGTATGTGTGTGTGTGTGTGTGTGTGTAGGGGTGTCCTTAATCTACAGGAAATATATCCAAGCAGAAAACAATTTTAGGCAGTTCTGAGGTGAACAGGGCTATTCTGGTTGCAAAGGGAGCACACAAGCAAAGAACAAATTGCAAGAAAATGGCCTCTGTGCTAATTCTAACAAATAGGAATGGCTCAAGCAGTAGAGCCAGTCAAGGGAGTGTGTAGGCTGCAGACACAAGGACAGGAATGTGAGAAAGATGGATAGAGAAGACAGCGTGATGGATTCAAAGAGCTGTAAGTGTTCAGAGAGGTTTTCAAACAAATTAGACTATCCCTGATAAGTCAATTTCCATTCATTTTAGACTTTGCTGTGTATTGGAAATCAAAATGCACCACGATTGAATCTTTTCCCAGTGTGAGATGCTGTTATCATTTTAGGAAAAACTTTTGTCATTGTTTTGACTTGGTTTCTAGTCACAGGAAAGACTTCGTGTGTGCCAGTTCTCCTGATGTTTCTTGCCTTCTATAATTCATTAACTCAAGCATCACTGCCTTCCCTTTGAGCTTACACTGAAAGTCCGTAATATTTCCATGCTTCTCAGCTAGGTGGCTTTCATAGGACTGCGGGGCTACATAACGCTGTCTTCAGAAGCTTGAACCATTTGTTATGTATGGCAGACATATTTGATGAGGCTCTAACTAGACGTCACATGGGGTTCATAGCAAACTGCAAGTCACCTTCATAGAATTGTTAATCTTCCTCCTGGTTTTACACCCTCAAATCTCTCAGCAATCATCTGGAAATTTTACTGGGTTCTGATGTGAAAAACATGTCTCTAAAAGTAAGTTCTTGTCTTTGATTTCAACAAGGTGTATTTGTCATTAATCTAAGTTTTATCTTTATAGGCAGAAATTCATTTGGAAAGGCAGATGAGCTTCCACAGCAGTGTCTGTCTGCACAGCAGCGTCTGTCTGTCTGCACAGCAGCGTCTATCTGCACAACAGTGTCTGTCTGAACAGCAGTGTCTGTCTGAACAGCAGCGTCTGTCTGTCTGCACACCATCGTCTGTCTGCACAGCAGCGTCTGTCTGTCTGCACAGCAGCGTCTGTCTATCTGCACAGCAGTGTCTGTCTGCACAGCAGCGTCTGTCTGTCTGCACAGCAGTGTCTGTCTGCACAGCAGCGTCTGTCTGTCTGCACAGCAGTGTCTGTCTGCACAGCAGCGTCTGTCTGTCTGTCTGCACAGCAGCGTCCGTCTGTCTGTCTGCACAGCAGCGTCTGTCTGTCTGCACAGCAGCGTCTGTCTGCACAGCAGCGTCTATCTGCACAGCAGCGTCTATCTGCACAGCAGTATCTGTCTGCACAGCAGCGTCTGTCTGTCTGCACAGCAGCGTCTGTCTGCACAGCAGCGTCTATCTGCACAGCAGCGTCTATCTGCACAGCAGCGTCTGTCTGCACAGCAGCGTCTGTCTGTCTGCACAGCAGCGTCTGTCTGCACAGCAGCGTCTATCTGCACAGCAGTGTCTGTCTGCACAGCAGCGTCTGTCTGTCTGCACAGCAGCGTCTGTCTGCACAGCAGCGTCTGTCTGTCTGCACAGCAGCGTCTATCTGCACAGCAGCGTCTATCTGCACAGCAGTGTCTGTCTGCACAGCAGCGTCTGTCTGTCTGCACAGCAGCGTCTGTCTGTCTGCACAGCAGCGTCTGTCTGCACAGCAGCGTCTGTCTGCACAGCAGCGTCTGTCTGTCTGCACAGCAGCGTCTGTCTGTCTGCACAGCAGCGTCTATCTGCACAGCAGTGTCTGTCTGCACAGCAGCGTCTGTCTGTCTGCACAGCAGCGTCTGTCTGCACAGCAGCGTCTATCTGCACAGCAGCGTCTATCTGCACAGCAGCGTCTGTCTGCACAGCAGCGTCTGTCTGCACAGCAGCGTCTGTCTGCACAGCAGCGTCTGTCTGTCTGCACAGCAGCGTCTGTCTGTCTGCACAGCAGCGTCTGTCTGTCTGCACAGCAGCGTCTGTCTGCACAGCAGCGTCTGTCTGCACAGCAGCGTCTGTCTGTCTGCACAGCAGCGTCTGTCTGCACAGCAGCGTCTGTCTGCACAGCAGCGTCTGTCTGCACAGCAGCGTCTGTCTGTCTGCACAGCAGCGTCTGTCTGTCTGCACAGCAGCGTCTGTCTGCACAGCAGCGTCTGTCTGCACAGCAGCGTCTGTCTGTCTGCACAGCAGCGTCTGTCTGCACAGCAGCGTCTGTCTGCACAGCAGCGTCTGTCTGCACAGCAGCGTCTGTCTGTCTGCACAGCAGCATCTGTCTGCACAGCAGCGTCTGTCTGCACAGCAGCGTCTGTCTGCACAGCAGCGTCTGTCTGTCTGCACAGCAGCGTCCGTCTCCACTGCAGCGTCTCCATTTATTCTCCAGAAGCTTGTCTTTGACTATTGTCTTTTGCAGCTGTCCTGTCATTCATAACCTATGCCCAAAATGGCCAAGAAATTTTGTTTTGTAGACATAGCTGAACACTCATGGATCTACATTCACACAACTGACCAGATGGACTTTAGGTGCCATTTCTCCTCTTAATGTCTAAGCTTCTGTAGAAGAAGTAACCCATGTGTATCCTCATAATTACCATCTTATTCTTGGGGGTGACTTGATCCCTAATAGGTAGGTGAGCTAAAAGTGCTGGCCAATTAATCCACTCAGAATATACAATCCAGGTAATACAGACATCCTGATCATCTGCTTTTAAAGCTGATTTTTAGTTGTAAGACCTTACTTTCTTATTAATGAAGAAGCTGGGACAATTCATTAAAGAGTAAGGATTGACTTTAATAGAACACACTGACTTGATAGTTAAGTAAACATGGACAAAGAGCCGGAAACTTCAAATCCTTGCTACAATATCCCTAGTATACATATAGAACTCAGTGATGTTTACTTTCCAAAACATATTTTAGGAAGACTGTGATCATGTTCATTGAAACACAGTTCTATTGTTCCACTGTGGATTTGCTCAAAGTCAAGGTGGATCGCAGGGAGGGAATGGGACCTGTGTAGCCCTGAGCTGACATATGCAGACAGGAGGTCTAATTACATATCTGGGATAACATAACCATGATCTACAACTTGGAGTGACTTCAATTCTTGGACCATGGAGCTCACTTAGACCCTGAAAACACTAGAGGATGAGACCATGCCCTCCATACTGGGGGAAGCAGAGGCACAAGAAGTAGGAACATATAAACAACACCGTAACTCTTAGAGCAAGAGAAGGAAAGAGCTGAGACCCCTACCCACTCAGCCGTCAATGATTCCAGCACTGACATGTCAAGCCTGTTTGCGCCTTTACCTCAGAGGGGCGGGGGAGGTGAAATATCCTTGACTCCTCAGGTTTTTATTTCAGGAGAGATAACTGTTAACAGTAGAACTTTCAAACCAGACATATTGCCTGATGAGATAAACACTATAGAGAAATATTAACCAGCTAAGGAAAATGAGGATGAGGGAACTAAAAATAAAAAAAAATTGATTATTGCTGTAAACAAGTAGGTTTTCTTGAGGAGATTAATTTAAGCACAATCTGGGAAAGGTGAGAATAGCATTGGAGATATTTAGGGTGGAAATGAGGGCAGAGGATAACATTTCTCTATTTTATTTAGTATATTGAGTAAAACACATGTTCCTTTGAAATAGGTAAGATAGGGTCTCAACTTAGCATGATTCTTGAGTATTTTGGGTGAAATATCTCCCAAGATTAACTCACTGGTTGACCCATTAACGTGAATTCAGAAGAGCTCAGAGACTACACACTAGGCAGATGAAACAGGATGCGTTTGTTAAGCACATCTAGCTTAAGCTTCATAGATTGGAGGGGTTATAGGTTAATATCAAAATGATATGGTTAAGGAATTGTAATTTAATGTTATTATTATAATATTTTAAAACATGATAGAGAGAATTTTTATTCTCTCTCTATAAATAATAAAATTTAGACAAAGAGGTTAGATAACTTGACCACATAGCACTAAATTCTGGAGCCAAAATTAGAACTCAGGACACTTGATTTCTAACTTAGAGAAAAATGCATTCATGTTTAATCATTTAGAATAAAAAGAATATGTCTATTCTTTCTGTTGCACCTTCTTCTTCTTCTTCTTCTTCTTCTTCTTCTTCTTCTTCTTCTTCTTCTTCTTCTTCTTCTTCTTCTTCAAGAAACACATAAAGGGCTGGAGAGATGGCTCAGTGGTTAAGAGCATTGCCTGCTCTTCCAAAAGGTCCTGAGTTCAATTCCCGGCAACCGCATGGTGGCTCACAACCATCTGTAATGACGTCTGATGCCCTCTTCTGGCCTGCAGACATACACACAGACAGAATATTGTATACATAATAAATAAATAAATATTTTTTAAAAAAGAAACACATAAAAATCAAGAATTGAGGATGTCCGTAAACATTGCTGGAGATGGTGAGGTTTTCACCAAGGGATTTGATATCAGGAGCTGCTCTTCAGAATGGATGACAGCCACAGCAGCACAAAGGTTCTCTGATTGGATTTCGGCCCTGCAGAGGAAGAGGCAGAAAGATTCTAAGAGCCACTGGGGCTGGAGGACACTGAGAGAACAAGGCCTTCTAGACACAACAGGACGGACACACATATGAACTCAGAGAGACCGAGTCAGTGTGCACAGGGCCTACACAGGTCTAAACCAGATGGGGGCCCAGAGCTGAGAGGGGAAGTGGCCACAGTCTCCCATCACCAACCCAGAAGCCATTTCCAATTGATAACCCTTCAGAAAGAAAAATAATAGTTTTCTCCAATGGAGTCACACTGGGTGTACAAACCACAATTAAAGGCAGGCCCCACACCCAGCAGAAGATGGCCAACACAAAACAAACATTATCATAGTTTTGGTTTTTTTCTCATATTGCTTTGTCTTGGAATTTGTTTACCTTAGAGTCTTTGGCTTATGTCTTATGGTTTCAGATTTTGCATATTTATGTCATTTCTGTGTGTGCAATTAATTCAAATCAATGCTTTTATTTTATTTTCTGTCTGTATTATTTTATTCTGGTTTGTTTGTTTTTATTGTACTCCTTTTTAGATGCCTGTTTATTTTCTAATCAGGGAGAGTAGGTGGGAAGGATCTGGGAGAAGTTGGGAGATGGGAAACCATAATCAGGATGTATTGTGTGGGAAAAAAAACCTCATTTCAACAAGCACAACAACAGTGGGCTTAGGGTAAGGCAACCAGGTGCCGCCTTTTCACAGGGAGTAATTTGGCTCTTGCCGAGTGGGTTCTCAAGAGTCTGAGCCAATTGAAATGAACAAGAGTGGTCACTTCCCACTCTCCTGGGTCTTGCCTCCTAGTGTGATCTCTCCCTGCCACACATGGTCCCAGTTTGATACCACAGCCACGGTGTGACGTAGTGAAAGATGATCCTGGTAGAGGCTGGTCGGCTGACACTATCCAGTCTTGGATTTTTCTCAGCCTATGAAATTGTCAGTATAAGAAACAAATCTTTTCCCCTTCATAAAGTGCTCAGCTCCATGCATTTTATTGCAGCAACAGAAAACAGACTGATACAACAGATGTGTAAGCAGAATTATAGCCTCAAGTATCAATTGCCATTAAGGCACACATTCATTTCCTCATAAAAACATTTTCCTTAATAGTCACTTTGTTGCATGCTCTTTTCCAGCACATTTGAATGTAGATGTTTAACACAGGCAGAGAAAGCTGAGTTGAAAATGAAAGAAAAACAAGAAAAAACTGTTTGTTCTCCTCTTCTAAGGGCAGCAAACAAGATAATTACACATACATAACAAATTTAAAATAGATTTCCAAGGAGGAGACAATGGGGTTTTGGTCAATAATTTTCCAAGACCTGGACTCACTGTGTAATCTAAATGGCCTTGAACTCAAAATACAGCAAAGATTGGCTGTGCGCTCACTGACTCTGATGTTTCAACCTCCTGAGGACTGGGATTAGAGATCTATACCACCAGGCCTGGCTCTTTGTGAAATAATTTATTAATAACTTTCAGAATATAGACTGCTAGCAACTGCGGCACATAAGTGTGTTGTGTTAGCCAGATGGTTAACCAGCTATCCATCACTGGAAGACAAAAACTTGAGAAAATCAACTTACAAAGAGGGAGAAAACATTCTCGAATGTTCTGGAAATGGTAGTGAAGGGACAAAATCAACTCTATCTTTGTACTAGTCCCTAAAGTGACTGCCAGCAGAGAGGGAAGTTCCCTAGACTGGAGCCAATCAGAGAGTCACCCATACCCCTTATGTCCATAACAATAGATTTGTGATTTTTTTTTCCTTCATAAACCCTGCCTAAGAATGGAGGGATATCTCCTCTGGCTCCTGCTGCTTTGGTGTTCAAGACAAGGTCCGAATTGCAATTTACATAATTAAACCATATTTTTGCATTTCGATGAGTCTGTATCTCTAGTGGTCGTCTTCTTGAAGGTCCCAGCCACTTGGGCACTACAGTCGCACTGGATAAAGTCTGAAAGAAAAGTCAGAGGTCTCGTGTTACCCTTCAGATCTGGAGTGTCCTCCACAGCTGGTGAGTTGAAGGGTTGTTCAAAACGAACACACTATACTGGAAGAGGTGCTGGGACATTTAGGAGGCAGGGTTTGGGGGAAGGTAGGTTACAACATGGACGCATGCCCCTTGCTCTTTCTTGCTTTGCTTCCCAGCGTTTGCTCCGCAGTATGGTACTTACAAAGATGATTACATGGGATGTACTCACTCATATTTGGTTTCTAGCCATAAATAAAGGACATTGAGCTTATAATTCATGTTCCTAGAGAAGCTAAATAAGAAGGTGAATCCAAAGACAAACATATAGGCATCCTCATGAATATTAACCTTCATCAGGCGATGAAAGGAGACAGAGACAGAGACCCACACTGGAGCACCGGACAGAAATCTCAAGATCCAAATCAGGAGCAGAAGGAGACGGAGCATGAGCAAGGAACTCAGGACCGCGAGGGGCGCACCCACACACTGAGAAAATGGGGATGTTCTACTGGGAACTCACCAAGGCCAGCTGGCCCGGGTCTGAAAAAGCATGGGATAAATCCGGACTAGCTGAACATAGCGGACAATGAGGAATACTGAGAACTCAAGAACAATCGCAGTGGGTCTTTGATCCTACTGCACTTACTGCCTTTGGGGGAGCCTAGGCAGTTTGGATGCTCACCTTACTAGACCTGGATAGAGGTGGGCGGTCCTTGGGCTTCCCACAGGTCAGGGAACCCTGATTGCTCTTGGAGCAGATAAGGGAGGGGGACTTATCTGCTCCAAGAGCAATCAGGGTTCCCTGACCTGTGGGCAAGAGCAAGGGGGAGGGGGAGGGAAATGGGAGGCGGTTGAGGGGAAGAGGCAGAAATCCTTAATAAATAAATAAATTAAAAAAAAATGATTCCCTCCTCCACAAGCTGAAAGAGAGTGACCCTAGCACAGACTGAATTCTCTGAATCGCTGAGCCAAAATAAACCCTCCTTTTTTCATCGGTTGATTTCCTCAAGGGTTTTCTCCCAGCGATGGAAAGCTGGTGAACACATCTGGAGTTTACATCCTGAAAAGTAACAACAAATTACTCCATAGAGAGCCAGGCCTGGCGGCATAGATCCCTAATCCCAGCCCTCAGGAAGTTGAAGCAGGGGACTCACAGTGAGTACACAGCCAATCTGGGCTACATTTTGAAGCCAAAGCCAGCTTAGATTACACAGTGGAGAGAAATGCCCTGGAGATGATGCAGAGGGTCTGGAAATAAAAACACTGTTAGCACAGATCTAAAATCTGATCAAAATTTCTTTGTTTTAAAAATTATAGGTGACAGCTTTTCAAGAACTATTTATTTTCAAGGACTCATAAGCGACTGTTGAAATATTTCCTATAGAAGTACTCACATAAAACTTCCCATCACTACCAACGAAACAATAAAATCTCCACCATCGCTGTCTCTTTGTGCTTCTTCTTATGGTTGCATGCTAGTGTAAAGAACTGAGTGAGTGTGGACTTTACACAAAATCATCCGTGAGTGTGCCTCATTGGTAACTTGTTCTTTAGGATGAAGACTTGCTGTTTCAGTGGATCTAAAATGTGCGATTTTATTGAAAAACCATCATTTGCAAGATTTTGTGTATCTTCTCACTTAATCTGGTGAATCTTATTATGTCAACAAACTCAGTATACTCATATTTATAGTATTTATAACTCTACCTATAAATATTAATGACAGTTATCTAAAAAAACCACACTTTGTGGGATTTTTAAATGTTTTCTATTTTTTGAGAATTCCATACATTAGTATATTACATTAACATAATTTCTATACTTAAAGTTCCTTCTCCAGCTACTCCTGTGCTTCCCCCTCTTGGATTCATCACTTCTTCTATAATTACTATTGATGCACGCACACACATGCACACACACACACACACACACCGAACCTATTTGGTGTTGCTTATATGTTCGTGTGTTTATGGTTGAACACTTAAGATTGGCCAACCTACTGGGGGCTTGTCCCTGGAAAAACTGATTCTCCTTCTGTTAGCAGCCATTGACTGTCTGTAGTACTTTCCCTAGTGGTGAGCTATTGTGAATTTTCCCTTGGGGGAGGGCCCGCTTGTTTGTCCTGGCCACCCAGAACTGAAATAACCACAGAGAAATTGTATTAATTAAATCACTGCTTGGCCCATTAGCTCTAACTTCTTATTGGCTAACTCTTACATCTTAATTTAACCCATTTCTATTAATCTGTGTATCACCACAAGGTTGTGGTCTACCAGCAAAGTTTCAGCATGTCTATCTCTGGCGGTGGATCCATGGTGTCTCTCTGACTCTTTCCTTCTCCCAGCATTCAGTTCTGTCTTCCCCATCTACCTAAGTTCTGCCCTATCAACAGGCAAAGGCAATTTCTTTATTTGTTAACCAAGACAAGCAACACACAGACAGAAGGACCTCCCACACATGTGTGCACCACAAACTGAACCTATTTGGTGTTGCTTATATGTATGTGTGTTTATGGTTGAACACTTAAGACTGGCCAACCTACTGGGGACTTGTCCCTGAAAATACTGATTTCCTCTGTTAGCCACCATTAACTGTCTGTTTTCCTTTCCCTAGCGGTGGGCTATTGTGAATTTTCCCTATCCTCCCTGGCATGTCTTTTGATATGGTCATTGCACAAATCTCATTTAAGTGACCTTATTATTGAGATTTCATAGATGAAGTCATGTTTAAAAGACACTGCTTCACAACAGATTTCCTGGTCCTCTGGCTCTTAGAACCTTTCTGTCCACACTTTTACCATGTTCCCCCAGTCTAAGATGTATAGGCTGTGTTATAGATGCACCAATTGCACCCTATGGTCACTCGTCTGCATTTTGACCAAGTGTAGAACTCTACAGTAACCTCTGTCTGCTGTTAAAAGGGGTTTCTTTGATGAGGGGTGAGAGATACACTTATGTATGTGATAAGGATATGTATTTAGAATACAGCTAGAAGCTATGTTGATTTAGAAGAGCAGCTGTAGAGGGTTCTTTTCTAGCATCTATGATCTTGCTTGTCATGAGTAGTCAGTGAGATTTCCAATAACACACCCTTCTGTTGGTCCCCTTGAGTCCAATTAGATAGATGTTGGTCACTTTCAAGATGTAAGTGCCACTCACTACTGCACCATTGGAAGATAACACTTTAGAATAGCTGCTGAGAGGGGGAGAATCATGTTTTTAGACTTCTCAGCAACAAGGCATCCAAGAGGATAGGTTGTGTTGCAGCCATTGCCCACCCGTCTCCTGTGACCAAATGAAATGTGACCATTATTCCTTTACCCAAATGGACACTTTCCATGACCTAAGTAGACGAACCTGGGGCTTTTCAGAGTCACCAATGATTCCCATGAAAAAGGCATGACACAGCAAGTCCCATGGTGTGTCCCTGAAGGTCTTTTCTCTGACTGAGAAGCCACAGTGGGGAGCTGTTCTGCATTCCCGTGTTTGGACATCATCCTATGAGTGAGCCATAGTGATATTCTTCCATCTGGAACCCAGGCCAGTAGAAGACTTTCCATCCTTGTGGCCTTTAGTGTTGTAGTCTTTATTTTGATGCTCATAGGAAAGAATATGATGGGTCTTTTTATGTTGGTTTAACTTAGCAGTCCATACAATGAAATGTCTCTTGTTACATATTTCTTTAACAGTCAAAATATTCAAAGAAAACACAATAATATACATAATCCAGACTCTCTGTGTATATTCCATCTTTAATGTGGCTTATTTGTTTTTACTCTATTGCTTTTTAATATTTATTTTATTATCTTTACTTCTTTAATCTATGAATATCTGTACTCTGTCTCTTTAAAGACTTTGTTGATGGAGGAAGGTCATTGGCTAATAAAGGAACTGCTTTGGCCCATTTTATTGGTTAGAACATAGGTAGGTGGAGTAAACAGAACAGAACGCTGGGAGGAAGAGGAAGTGAGCTCAGACTCCACAGCTCCACTCTCCCAGGCAGACGCACATGATGAAGCAAGCCGCCAGGTCAGACATGCTGAATCTTTCCTGGTAAGACCGGAGCTACACAAATTATTAGAGATGGGTTGATCGGGATATCAGAATTAGCCAGTAAGGGCTAGAGCAAAAGGGCCAAGCAGTGATTAAAAGAATACAGTGTCCGTGTAATTATTTCGGGGCATAAGCTAGCAGGCGGCTGGGGTGCTGGGGACGCAGCCCCGCCGCCGCTCCTTATTACTACACTTTGTTTCATTTTTTATAAACCATTTACATCTTTTATAACTCTCTATACTCTTTTTCTTCTCTATCCCAAGCCTACATACATTTTTAAAAACAGGGAAATGGGAGGCTGGGAGGAGGTGGAAATTTGTTTTATTTTTCTTTTCTTTATTCTCCTTTTATCAATAAAAAAAATTAAAAAAAACAAAAAAAAATAAAAACACACTGTGTCTCATTTAGAGGTTATAAAGTTTAAATCTGTCCTAATGTATATCTCTAATCAGTTCTGTCCTAATGAGCTTTTAAAATGGTACGCAGCTTGGTCACAGTGGCCCTGGGTGCTGGCTCCACCCTTTTCTGCTTTTCAAGATGGTGGAGGTATCATTACCACTAGTTTTGGGACTGCCAGGTAGGAGCTGTGCTCACCACTTTAACTCTGAGAAAGAGTGTGCAGCACATAACCCCTTTTATCCGAGTAACAACTAAATTTACCATGCAGTGCACCCCATTGACTGGAAGTATCTCTGTGTATGGTGGCAGGAATCCACCATGCTCTTCTGCCTGTGCACACCTAGGAGACCTGATTCTGCTGCCTGCTCAGTCAGGAAGCTCTGAGCTGTGCACATAGTCTCAGCTACTTTCCTCACAACCCCAAGTGGGCACACAAGCACCTGGGCCATTCAAGTGATTGGCTTCCTGAAAGAGCCAGAGGGGTTTGTGCTGCCTTTTCAAAACAGTGATTTTTTTTTTTCACCACTCAATCAAGAAGGCCTCTCTTAAAGGGGGTGCAGCAGGCTGTCAGCAAGCAGAGCCCATCCAAACAACAACAACAACAACAAAAAGCTGCTAACCTTTGTTTTTTAGTGTCTAGAATTCCTTTCCAAACCCTCTCAGGTGTTATGTGGATTTAGCTAGTACATGTTGCAGCACCAATTTGTAGGAGGAGGCCGCTTGTTTGTTCCCAGCTGCTCAGCAGCTCAGACACAAAATAACCACTCAGAAACTGTATTAATTAAATCACTGCTTGTCCCACTAACTCTAGTTTCTTTTTTTTTATTGATAAAAGAAGAATAAAGAAAAAAAAACAAATTTCCACCTCATCCCAGCCTCCCCTTTCCCTCCCCCTCCTCCCACTCTTCTCCCCCTCCTCCCACTCTTCTCCCCCTCCTCCCACCCCTCTCCCCTTCCCCCCACTCCTCTCCCCCTCTCTCTCCAGTCCAAAGAGCTAACTCTAGTTTCTTACTGGCTAACTCTTACATCTTAATTTAACCCATTTCTATTAATCTGTGTATCGCCACATGGCTGTGGCTTACTGGCAAGAATCTGTCCAATGTCTGTCTCTGGCAGGGCTACATAGCTTCTCCTGACTCTGCCTTCTTCTTTTCAACATTCAGTTTAGTTTTCCCTGCCTACCTCTATTCTGCCCTACTATAGGTCCAAAGCAGTTTCTTTATTAATCAATGGTAATCACAGCATACAGAGGAGAATCCCATATCATAAACTAATATTCATTTAGCTTCTCATTATATTCATGTCCAGAAATTTTTCAATTATAATACCCAGAAACTCAAATTTTCTAAATTTGCCATTTGTATTTTTAATGACTTTCTTTATGGTCTCAGTATAACTTGCATACAATACAGCTTATTTTGTTTCTTATGTAAATTAGCTTTGATTTCATACTATGACGCTTAGGGTCTTAGCTCTTATGTACTTGGTAATAAGAACCATAGAATAGCCTTATCACTGGGGTTGAATTGTATATGTCTCATTGAAATTGCCTATTTCTTCATGATAAGACAATTTCGAATAATATTTCTAACAAACCGAACCTCACTTTTCTGTTCAGTTTTCACTTTATTGTCTACAGTTACATCTGCTGACTGCAGTAGAAATTCTGTTCAGCTCATTTTTTCTTGGCCAAATTATCAGTTCCACATCTGTTCTTTTATTCTTGAAAGGACCAGCTGCCAATGCTGAGTCTGGTAATTGTCCCCCATGCAGTATGGCGATCTCAGGTGACTAACCACTCTTCACATGCATCCACCAGCCACCATGGTGGTGTTAGTTTCTACCTTGAACTCTTAGAGGGAAGGCCCTGTGCTTACACTTACAAATACAACACTCAGGAAGGAAATTCCGTTGTGAAGATTTGCCCAATCAGCTGCTTAGTTCACAGCTTAGCAATAATCATGGCAAATGTTTGTTTCAAATCAACTATATATACAGTTTTTTTGTTGTTGTTGCTTTTAAATATAGCCAGAATTTTCAAAATTTTTTGCCCATGGAATGCAATAGGAGGTGAATATGGGTAAGCTTAACAAATGTAACAATCAACCAACCTAAAGTCCTCATGACTTGTTCAATGGAAACATTTCTCTTGACCATATTTCAGTAAAGTGGACTGTGGTGGTTTGAAGAAAATTGGCCCCTCACAGGGAGTGGCACTATTAGGAGGTGTGGGCTTGTTGGAGTAGGTGTGGCCTTGTTTGAAGAAGTGTATCATCGTAAGGAGCAGGCTTTGAGGTCTCTTTTCTCAAGTTTCACTCAGTGTGACCTCAGTTGACTTCCTGCTGTCTTCTGATCAAGATGTAGCCAGCACTATGTCTGCCTGCATGCCACCATATTTGTCGCCGTGATGATAATGGACTAAACATCTGAAACTGTAGGCTACCTACACAATTAAACGTTTTCTTTATAAGAGTTGCCATGCTCGTGGTGTCTTTTCACAGCAATAAAAATCTAAGACACAGACTGTGGGAGAAAAGTCACATTATATTGTGCTAAGTCAGTTTGCAACATGGATTTTTTTTCATCTTGCTTTCAGCCTTCCCTGGGTTCTTATTGAGCTGGAAAACAGAAACAGAAGTTGCATGGGGCAACTTCGAAGTTCAGATTCACAATGAATTCAAAGACTTGTTTAAATAGCCTGTTGTCCAGAGGTTGGCTACATACCCTTCCAAATCGCAAAGCAAACTGGGGAGTTTTGTGTGCCTAAGAGGTTAGGAACAAATTTGGTAAATAGTTAATACAGTCTACTAAAATGGTTCCATATAAAGATGGTAAGATATTTATTCATAAAGTTACCATGGCAATGGAACAGGTGGTGGAAATGACCAGTGTTAAATAAGTCTCTCAAGTTAAGTTAGAATAAGAAGATATTAAGGGGGTTGAAGAGAAAGCCCGGCAGTGAAAAATATTTGCTACTCTTCCATGAGTTCGGTTCCCAGCATCCATGACAGGTGGCTCACAGCTGTCTGTAACTCCAGCTCCATGAGATGTCCTGCCTCCTTTGGCTTCCTTGGGCACCTGCACACAACTTGCATACACATAATTAAAAATACTTTAAAAATGAAAATCAGGCACTAAAGGAACACAGAAAAACCCTTCTTAAAAAACAAAAACAAAAAACAAAGTAAAGAAAAAAAGAAAAGAGAAAATCAGACAAATTCTTCAGAGTCACTGATAAAATCTTAGGAAAGTGGGTTTGAATCTACAGAGCACACTCTTACCTCCCTGGAGCCAGTTCCTTGTCTCCAGATAAACTGTGATGAACATCTCATCTCTTCTATGTCATTAGGATGCAGGTTCATACTTCTCCTTCACTCCACATAGTATTCTCATCAGCTTCACAAGTTTACCGAACATTGACCTTTACATTTTTTGAACACCTGTGTGAAATCTGAGAAATAGATGTCCTTATTCTTACTAAATAGTAAATCACAGTCAGTACGATGGGATCCACAAGAATGGAGAGATGAACCTGAAACCCCAGTTTTCAGATATTCAATTTAAGCATGTTTTTCTTTTTTTGTTTAATTAAATGTCTTCTTTTTCAACACTCATTTTATAAAAACCAGAGAAACAAAAGAAAGTGAATGTCAAGTTCACTACTTGGTTTTGCTTCTTCTCTGCATATCTGACTAGAAAATGTGAAGAATTTTCATTGCCTTAAGACTGAAAACTTGTTCATATAATTTTCCTCCTGGGATCATCTTTATTATGATGACGACATAGTAAGCATAAGATGAAGCTGTTCCCGTGAAAGTCTTACATATACTTATACACATACACACACACATGCTCACAGGCATACAGACACAAGCAGGCATATACATACACATGTGCACAGACAATCACACACATGTGGGTATATATGTTGTTGGTTGGTTTTTACCACCCGGGTCCCCAATAAATCACACACAGAGACTAATTATTTCTTATTAACACCCGGCCTTAGCTTAGTTTATTTCTAGTCAGTTTTCCGTAACTTAAAATATCCCATCTATCTTTTGCCTCTGGGCTTTTCCCTTTCCTTACCTGTGTATATTTTACTTTCTCTTTTACTCCATGGCTGGCTGTGTGGCTGGGTGAATAGCCCCTAGTATCCTCCTCTCCTTGTGCTCTTGCTCCTTCTTCCCTCTTCCCAGATTTCTCCTCCTATTTACTCTCTCTGCCTGCCAGCACCTCAGCCCCCCCCCCCCGCACCTAGTCTTTCTCCTGCCTTGCTATTTGCCATTCAGCTTATTAGACCATGAGGTGTTTTAGACAGGTAAAGAAACACAGCTTCACAGAGTTAAACAAATACAAAATAGATCTTTCCGCCATTAAAACAAATATTCTACAGCACAAACAAATGTAGCACATCTTAAAATAATTTTCCACAGCATATATAAATGCACGCATGCTCACAGGCATACAAACACATACATGTACATACATACATGATGTACACAGACATGCAAATACATGGGCACACAGACATGTACACATGCAGGCATATGCATGTGCACACATACACACAGACATGCACATACATACAGGCATTTATATACGCACACATTTATGTAGACATACATATACATACATGCATAACTTCACAGGCATACACAGTTATTCATACAGGCACACGCACAAATATCCACATACACAGAGGCACACATACACATGTATTTTACAGTTATTTTCAGAATTATCAGGGGGCTAAACAACAATTTTAATAATGTGTTTAACTCAGTCTTAAGGACACCCCCCACTTCAAAAAAAAAAAAAAGAAACAACCAAGAAGAAAGTCCTTACAAATATGACCACGCCTTATTCCTTTGAGAATTGCCTATTTATGGTTTGGAAGAGAACACACAAGGAGCATTCAAATTTAATACTGCATCAAATATTCTCCAAAAGGATTAAAGGAAGTCTATCCAGTGGATCTGTCATTGAATTGTAAACATTTCTGTAGATAGAAAAGTGTCTTTTTAGTTTTTGTAGGCCAAATATTCATTTTGTAATGACAGAAAGCAAACAGATTCTTACTGAAGTGGAAAGAAACCCTCTTACCACCAGTGAAGGACAGGGATTAAAGGCTGTGGGGAACATATCTCCAGGCCCACCCACTGTGAGGAGCTTTTCAGCTGGATCCAATAGCAGCCCGACAAGAAACAGAGAAGGGCTGAGCACTTGGACTGCGCTCCTGCCCACACACAGGCAAGGGCTGTGGAGTCAGTGAGCTCACTGGCGTCTGAGCGCTTGCACACTCGGGGAACCAGCAAGCGCTTTCTTGTTTGTGTTTGGTCTGAATGCTGTTTTCCTTACCCACATTAAAAAAAAAATTATGAACACATTAGTCATAAGAATTACTCTATTTTCATTCATGGAAAGATGATAGAAGCCACGGGAGGAAATAAAAGCGGTATCTAAACAGCAATGCAAAGGTTGCATTTTATCATTGTCGTGAAATTATGTAAACTGTATTCAGAAATGAAAGCCATGATGCATAGAAGTTTTCTTAATCATGAGGGACTGACTTGTCATTATCACAAACTACATGAGGTAGGAAAGGCACCATATTTATTGACTTAGTAACAAATCTTGTACGTTTCAACACTGATAACTTGTGACTACAATGATTAATACTTCACTGGAATCTTTCATATTAGATTGTTAATATACTCTTACTCTGCTTTGTGTTTCTCTCACAAAATAGTTCTGGGGGTTTCACACAGACAACACCCAAAATACTTGTCATGATCAATAATAACCATAAGAATATGCATGATGGCCATGCCTGAGATAATTATTTCTTATAATAAATGGCTTTAAGATCAGTTTTGTTCCAGCGACACCTGCTTGGGTCAGTGGCAGGCCTGGCAGATTTAAATGGCAGGGTCCCCCTATGCCTGAGCCAGTCCAAGCAGCCCAGCCACTCCCTCCAAGATCACTGGGGTGGGGAGATGCACAGTGACCATTCAGCAGTAGCAGTATCCCAGAATGAGGAGACTGGATGACTCATGTAAAATGTCTATGGATTGTGGAGGACGAGAGGGGTTGGTGCCCTCATACATGTTACTGTGTCCCAAGTTATTCTTTGACAAAGACATTGATAGAAAGATGAGGTATTTTCAGGGTATATTAGATGCCGCTAATAATCCTTTGTTGGCATCTCTTTAGCCTCTCAACATCAATCGGCACTTCCTCCAGATGCATGGTTGTGGGCCTTTAGATACCTTTCCCATCCTCCGTAGGAAGACGTTACATAAGGCTGACAGACCCTGCCTGCCTTGCCCAGTTGTAAGAACACCTGGAAGGGTGTAAGGGCAGTGGTTGAGTAGTTAAAACAAAGGCACCTGTGTGAGTGCCAAGGGCAGGCACTCCTAGAAATCATCAGATTGTTGGGTAAAAGTCTGCCTGTGTTGCTGCCCAGAAAGGCCCCTGAGACACCATACAGCATAAAGACTATTTCTACTGCTGCTCATTAGGTACCAACTAGATAGTGAGAACCTATGGCTGAAGACACCACGTAGAGAAATAAAACTGCAGCTGAGCTATGAGACTTCTCCTTGCTGTCTTGCTCTCGGTGCAGAAGGCACAGTGCAAGCTGCTGAAGGATTGTCGGCACTGCTTTGTTTGCTACAAGTACTGTATTAGTTACTTTTCTATTGCTGTGGGAAATCACTGTGACCAAGACAACTTATAAAAGGAAGTGTTTGATTTGGAGCTCACAGTTTCGGAGGGATAAAGGCCATGGTCATTATTACTAGGAGCATAGCAGCAGTCAGTTAGGCATGATAAGGGAGAGAGAGAGAGAGAGAGAGAGAGAGAGAGAGAGAGAGAGAGAGAGAGAGAGAGATTTGTTTACATAATCTCTTGAAACTCCAAATACCATCCCCCAAGTGACACAGCTTCTCCAGCAAGGATACACTTCCAAATCCTTCCAAACGTTTCCAACAACTGAGGACCAAATATTCAAATATATGAACCTATGAAGGCCATTCTCGCAAATCACCATAGATAACAACATGCCAGGCGAGATGTGCCCGCTAGTGCAATTGTGGTTTGGCTGTTATAGCTGCAATCAATGGTTTCTGACTGGCTTTAAGGCCTGCCTCACAAAAAGCAACTCACAACTATTACTGGAAGTCAGAGATTTGAGGCTGGGAGTCACAGGTCATGATAGGGGAGTGGTTGTGTTTTGTTGGATGGCTTATAATTATTTATGCTTATGCCCATGGATCTTCGTTACTTTCAGCCACAGTCAGTAACAAAAGGAAACACCAGCAAAACTCTTGAAACCACTTACCGTGGTTGTGATATAGTAGCTCAATGCTTAGCCATAAATAGGCATGCATATTACTCCTTCCAAATTCATAAACATAATAGAAGAAGAGGCAGAAAGGCGTAAGATCCAGAGAAATGAATGAGGTGTTGTGCAGCCATTTCCTCTGAATTTAGACATTCCCTGGTGAAGGGAAGAAGCAAACTCACCAGACTCAGGAAGTGGACAACAAAGTTCCTGAAACTTACAAGATTCATAAAGCTCCTCCAAAAGATTGTATTAACAGTACTATTTTCTAGGAAGAGGAGATGGTCTGACTTGGCAAACTGCCTAAAAGCCATGTAGAAATTCCAGGGATGTAGTTTTTGTGACCTGTCATTCCGGCAGTGGTGGGCTTTTCAGTGGCATGACTGCTTTTTACTGCCTGTGCTCCTGTGTTTAAGCTCAGCGAGCTCATTGGCTTCTCATGCAGGGCTTCGGTGCAATCATTAGTTTCATCTGCCACCAGTGCCCTATCTGAAACGAATGGGAGATTGTTAAATCGTTAATGAATAAAACAAGGTGTAATAAAATGAAGCAGTAATGATGGTTAAAAAGGAATGAAATTTTGAAGTAAGTTATGACATTCAGGAACATAGAAAACAAGCAGACACAGAAGTCACACAGAATACTCTGATTCTGTTTATATGAAGTGTTCACAATAAGCAACGAGTGATGGAGTAACCAGTGGTCACCAAAGGCTGAAGCAGAAAGGAATGAGCAATGGTGGCTATGGACATGAAATTTCTTTCATGAGTGAGTGTCAAAAAGTATTCTAAAATTGGTGGCTAAAGTTGTATCATTTTATGAGTATACCAAAAAAGCACTGAATTCTTCATGTTACGAGAGTGAATTATTTATTATAAAATGTTTTTCAACACAAAAAGAATTGATGCTGGTTTTCAGTGAAGTTCTTAATGTTGCAAGAATATATGAGCTGCAGCTAATGAATTCTTTATTTCATATAAAATTTACATAATAGTTATTTCCTTTTCTTGATCATTTCATCACAATGCATATTTAATATAATCATTGATGTTATTATTCTATAATTGGCCACATAAATGAAGTATAAAAATATGAGAGACTAAAATCAACACACAAATTTGCTGACAAAAGTCATTAAATCATAGCAACTGGTTGGAAATTATAAAATGGATCCTACAAACATATTTACAGGTATTAGTAATGTTTGGGAATAGGATCTATTTTCTGTGAATATTTGTATATATGTATGTCAGAAATCAGCAATGAAGAAAAGGTTTGTTTGAAAGATACATTACCAGAAATGCCAGTTATCACCACCATTATAACTCATGGAAAACCTCCAAAGTAGAAGATTGAATGGTTAATTCAGTTTGGACATGAAGTATCTTCCCCATAAAGGCCCATGTGTTGATGGCTTGGTCTTCTGCTAGTGGTGCAATTCAGATCACAAGGCCCTGCCTTCTTGGGTAGGTAAACCCTTTGGTAACTTTATCGTTTGAGATTATTCACAGGTGATGGATGCTAGGATGTGGGACTTGGTTGGAATGTGACTTTGAGAACTATATCTTGTCCCAACTTCTTTCCTCTCTCTCTTGTTCATCTATCTGTCTATCTGTCTATCTATCTATCTATCTATCTATCTATCTATCTATCTATCTATATCATCTATCATCTATCTATCTATCTATCATCTATCTATCTATCTAACTATCTATCATCTATCTATCTATCTATCTATCTATCTATCTATCTATCATCTATCTATCTATCTATCATCTATCTATCTATCTATCTATCTATCTATCTATCTATCTATCATCTATCTATCATCTATCTATCTATCTATCTATCTATCTATCTATCTATCTATCTATCTACCTACCTACCTACCTATCATTTACCATCACTCCCTTCTTCTACCTCCTTCCTGGATGGCAGAAGGTAAGTACCCTACCCTACCATGCCCTTTAAACACTGCTCTGCCTCACCTCAGCTCCAGATTGAGCACCATCTAAATTAACCCCTTGGGATCCTGAGCCAAAACAAATTCTTCACCCTTAAAGTTGTCTATATCAGGCATTTTATTTCTGTAGTGACAAAGGACTGGAAAACATATTATCAGCTTTTTTTCTGCTGCTGCAATAGAACACCCGTCACCAAGAGCAACTTACAGGAGAGTGTTTATTTGGACTTTTGGTTCCAGGGGAATAAGAGTCCATTATGATGGGGAGATACAGAGGCAAGCAGCAGTAATCACAGCAGGAGCAGGAAGCTGGGAAATCACACCCTAGGCTGCTAGCGTGGAGCAGGAAGAAGAACAAGCTGGAAGTAGGCAAGACTCTCAATATGCATATCTTCCAACCAGCATCCCCAAACACAGCGTCACCGGGGACCAACACAAACACCCTAGGCTCTGGAGGACATCGCAGATTCACATCCTCTCATCCGCTGATGGCAGTATGCACTGTACTAGTTTCTTACTGTGCCCCACAGTTCAAAAGCGTCCTGAACTCATGAAAATGACGACTAATAACGGCACTTTGTCATATGAGCAAAGATTACTTTTCATTTTGTTTGAAATTTTCGTTTTAAATACTGGAGTTTTCCCAATAATGTTCAATACTTTTTTTCAGTGGTTGTTTTTTGTGTATTTTATGCCTACACAAAGATTCTTTCAAAAATCTCATAATTAGAGATTTTTCAGACGTGTAACCCATTTCTCCAATTATTTGAAGTCTAAAGTGGCAACTAGCAGTTAATGTGAGATTTCAATGGTGTCACAGAGATTTTGTAATAATTTAAAAATATTTTTCTTATCATAACCAATATTATTTCATGCTGAGCTCACTGTTACATAATTCCTATGTGTTTCTTATTAAATTCTTCATTGTATATATGTTGGGGTTTCTAATAGTTACTGTAGAGAAATAAATGTTTTTATTCTTATTTATGATTCAACCACATGATTATTTCTGCTGTTGTCCCTCTTAAAAGCAATTTTCCCTTCTAATTTAACGTTATGAGACACATGTATTTATTCTCATTAGAGAATATTCTGGATAAAATTATTATTATATATTATACTTCTCATAGAAGAAATGGATTCAGTTTGTCATCTTCATTTTTATCTACTCTGAAAGAGTGACCCCTGGAATTGCTAATGTTTCTAGTTTTATTATGTTTAATATATATATATATATATATATATATATATATATACTAACTGCTGGATTCGACAGCTTTTGAGATCATATATTAACAAAATCAAAGGAAAAAAACAACCAATCCTCAAGAGTGAAAAACAGAAAAATAGCTGTTAGTTAGGTGGGGGAAGAAAGAGAAAGTCAGACTTTAGCTGATTTACATTCTCTTTTAAAAATTAAAAACTGCATAATCTTAGCTGTGAGTTAAAGTTTAAAATGTTTATAAGAAATGGGATATGCTAATGTTGGTTTGCAGGAGTCAATAAAATATATTTCTTTTCGCGCTTTCGCAAGGGTGTGGAGGTGAAGCTGGGTCAATCACAAATTATGTGAGCTGTGTCCAATGCAAGTCCTAGGTCATGCGTTTGGGCTATTTATGTGCTTTTGGTATTTATGTAAAAGTTCGACTTCTTTTTCATTTCAGAAGTAAAAGACAGTGTATGTTAAAAACATGTTTTCATTTTAGCAATTATACTAGGAAGGCAGAGATACGCTGTTAATTGGGTCATACACGCAGCACAGTGAAGGCCTGGTTTTCAATCTCTGCCAAATCACGAGGTTGTGTGTTGGGAGCCTTTTGGTTTCTACTCTCCGCTTGATCATTGTATTCTTTCTGTGAAAAAGAGAAGGCGCCCGTGCCGCTACTATTGTTTGGGTAGTCTTTCTGTGAGTCAAAGAAATGTCCCCTGAAACACAACCGCATAAACAATCGTGTGTTAGGGGAGAATTCAGCTCATTCTTCTAACGAACAAATACTTCTGAATGTCCGTGGGTCTGTTCAAACACACAATCGGCTGGGGAAGGGAGAGATCCAATAGCTCACCTCACTAAGCACCGCCTATGGTGCCCATGTAAGGCCAGTACGCTGTGGGAGCACAGGGGAACAAAGCCAACTGAGGCCAGAATCACAGAGGCCTTCACAAAGGGGCAGCGCTTCGTGTGGGCTTTGAAGAATGAGTGGTTTGCTAGGTAGAGTCAATGGGATATTACAACAGGCAATGGTTAAAGACCCATTTATTGTGAAACCATGCGAGGGAGTCTGAAGGCCTCGCTTGAGGACTCCGTACTAAGTGTAACCGGCTTACAAGTTCCGGCTAGAAATTAGTCTTTTAGTCTGAAAAATATCCCCACGGTAAGTGCGTCATTTCACCAAAAATTGCTGACAAATACCTATGATCTGAAAACAAAACACAGAGCTTTAGAGAAACGTCTGAAGGCCAAGCTCTGCCTGATGGGCTGTATTAACACGCAAATCTTTTCCCTTCCAACAAACGCACTTCTCAGAGGAGAATTACAGGGATAATCCTCCAGTTCTCACAGACAGCATCAGGGCCAGCTCTGGGAAGGCTCTCAGCTGCCCCCGCTGTCTTCAGTGTTGAAATCTCCAAGGCTTGTTCTGCTCTCTGAACACTGACTGGCCCTCTCAGCCTGCTCTGCTGCTGGTTGGAGTAAAATGAACAAGTTCTGGCCAGTAGAACGGACCGAAATGCGGTGGTGGTCCTGTGATGCGTTCTGCACCAGTGAGGTCCTTCTTTCTCTTTGGTTCTTCAGACAGTGAGGTGACTGAAGAGCTGGCAACAGCTGCAAGGCTTGAGGTCAAGGAGTAGAAAGCTGAGAACAATCCAGAGCCAGAGCAGTGGACCAATCTTAGATGCCTATAGTGAATCTGTGTGCTCAAAGTCAGTGTATGGAGTCTGGAGAGAGGCTGAGTGGTTAAAAGTTTGGTTGCTTTTCCAGAGGACCTGGGTTGGGCTCCCAGAACCCATGCTGGCTCACAACCACCACCAACCCCAGTTCCTGGGAATAGACACTAGAAACCCTGCCTTACCCACACAACAGAGAGTGTGTTGGGGGAATTACAACATATGTTGTTAAAGCATTTAAGAAACTTAAAAGGTATTACCATTCCTTCATGTATTACTTATAGCCAAACTTATCCATTAATTCACTCCTATGTAGAATTTCAAATCTATTATATAGATCTATGATTTATTTCTCCTCAAAAGGATATTCTTTTCTAGTTAGTAGATTTATTTCTTTTTAGTGCTTGTGATACTGCCTCTATTTTTTTTATTTTATTTTTATTTTTTAAGACAGGGTTTTTCTGTATAGCTTTGGAACCTGTCCTGAAATTCACTCTGATCTGTAGACCAGGCTGTCCTTGAACTCACAGAGATCCACCTGTGTCTGCCTTCCGAGTGCTGGGATTAAAGGAGTGCACCATCACTGCCCAGTTGATACCTACTTTATAAAAAAAAATGCATAAATGAAAGGAGAGCCTATTTGGGTTCTCCATGGAGAGCAAGCCAGTGTTTCCAACCATGAACTCTCCCTAAAATGGGCAATGACTTGGGTGGACACACACACACTGAAACCTTCTGGCTCTGGTGAAGTATTTCCCATGATTAACTTATTCAATCCTTCCAACAGCCCTAGGAAGTAGGTGTGTTTCCAGCCCTGTTGGACAGAGCAGGGCAGGGGAGGGGGTGGAGGGGGGGAATTAAACACCGCAACTGACTAATGTCTCCCAGCTGGAGAGGAATGAACGCGAGCCTCTGCCGCCCCGCTTAGCTATTCAGCGCTGCTCCACTGCCCCACAGGTGTGTACTTGCTCCTGAAACTGTGCCTTGGTTTTTGTCCTTGGCTGAAAAGAAAAAAGAATGTGTGTAAGCAGAGATGGGTGAGTAAAGGCATTCTTGTTGGCGAATCCCTCGGTTCTTACAATTTCTCTCTATTGCTGAGGTGTTTATCGAATGGGTTTTGATTTTGTCCTCAAGGGCTGAGCTTTAGGCTCCTGAATCCAGAATGCATTTATTGTAATTCTGATCTTCACGGTCAGACTCTTGGAGCCTGACCGCAGTTGGGACCATTTGCTGTCAAGAATTATCTTCATCATTCAATTGTTCTCGAGTTTCTTACAATGACCTCCCTGCAACTTGCTCTCCATGGCTTGGACCCTTTGTCCCTATTCTCTATCTGGCTTGCCCTGTGAACCTACCATGAAGCTCTAGATGCCCGTGGCACTGCTGGTCATGCTCCAGACACACATCCATTACATCTATTGCCTGTTTTATCCATCAAGTCATTATTGATCCCTGGCCACATGCCAACCACCGTACTGGGCCGTGACTCTATGTAACTCCTACCTTTGCAGAATATTTAACATAGCAAACAAGAGCTACAATAATAAAACACAGTTAGGATAATAAATAATGGTTCAAATAAAAAAACACACCTAACAAAAATTGTGATGAACATGAAGCAAAGAGATAATCCATAGGCTGAGTAGAGCTTGAATAGCGTTTTCGTCAGCCCCCATGGTCCACCAGCTTGACTCAGAGGGAGTAAATAGCGGGGTTTAGCAAGGCATGGAAACATAACCCAGCACAGCTCAAAGCTTAGGGCAGGACAAAGGGAATAGCTAGAGGTGATCTATCTAGAAGAAGGATTTGAGTGCCACAGAGAGGAATTGAGGCTTTGCAAGGATTTGACCAACCAGTGGAACATTGCAGTTTTCCAGGTCTTTCCACCCTCTCTGCTAGGCTTCTGCACATCAACCTGCCTTCAGCCCAGTGAACACAGAGAAGTGATTAATGATCCCTGTGACCACCCAGAAAACATTCCTGGCAGCCGCGGGCCCCGAGATACAGCCAGGATTCTGCTGCTCTGGCCAGACTGAGGGCAGAACGGTGCCCTCTTCGTAGAGCTCAGCTGTTCCTTTCATCACACCTCGTCCCGACCTCCCTACCACAGTCTGTGGCTGCTGCTTCTTTCTCTGGGTTATGTTTAACATTGGAAGCTGAGGTCCGTGGAGACAAAGGATGTTTCTATTTCTTCCATTTTGAGGTAAGACTGACTAAAAGTGTAAAATAATGTGGCAACATACGGTCATTCCTCACAGCCCCAATACAGAAACATCTATTTACCCTGTGAGATAAAAATTACCATTTTAAAGTAGAAAATGGCAGTGCCTTCTTGAGAACGGCCTGGTGACGTCTCTAATGCCTTTTGTGCCATCTTCCCCTTCTGATGCTGCCTGCCCCTCTTGGCCTTAGGCTTCCAAAGGAAGCAGGAGCAAGCAAGCATGTTTGCAGGGCTCAGGGGCTCTATCTCCATGAGTAGCGAACTTCACATGCAATTTTTCATCTTCTGACAGTACTGAATGACGTAGCATATTAATAGCAGAGATTCATATTCCTAGGGCTTTCATCAATAGAGGGGTCCTTGCTCTGCATTTGGAACCCACAGAAAGCACCAAAGTCTAATATTTAGAAGCTGGAGAAAGTGTGTGGTCCTGAATACATTATATAGCTGTGTGGTATTCTGCTCATCTGGAGACTTTTCAGACCTGGCCTAGGGGATCCAGTTCATGTTTCTTTTTAATATGAGAACAACGTTTTCCTCCCATTGTACAATGATTAAAATTCCCAGTGCCTCAACTCACGCCAAAGAAAAAGAATATAAGCAAGAAAATAATGTTCCAGAGACAGGAGAGATGATTCTTCTCCGTGCAGCCATGCCAAGAAACAAATGTGAAGATGTGGACTGTCTCCTTGACTATTTCATTTTTAATAAATGCAGAGGTGGTTACAAGAAGGAGAGAAATGTTCCCTGGCAGAAGCAAGCAGGGAAGGAGATTTCCCACCTGATGGCAGCCAGTGCTGAGCTCTTCTGGAAGTCTTCCTACACACCAGTAATTGGAAATTAAACAGTCCTTGTCTAAAGGAGAGGCACCTGCTTGTAACTTTGTGTTCTATTATTTCCGCTTTCCTCTTTGATGCCTGATTTTCACGTGCTTTGAATGATCTATGAGAATTGCTTTGAAACTTCAGGAAAAAGTAAAAGCAGTGTGTGAGGAATTGCTATCTAGGAGAAATTTAGCTGATTTCTGAGTTTAAAAATCTCTGGATTCTTTTTTTTTTTTTTTTTTTTGCTGCGCCATAAAACAGGTGTCATTAAAAACTGATTTTAGAGCCAGGAAACTTGGGCTCAGGAACCCATACCCACTGATAATGAATTGTATGTCTTTGCAAAAATGTATCTCTATCAGTTTCATCCACATGACCTGTAAGAAGGTAAGAAAGGAGTTTGATACACTAATGACCTTGTTAGTTAATGTCCCGTGATTGTCTATTTTAGGTTAATTATAAATGAACTATAAATGAAACACAGGAATTTAGGGCACTGGCATAAAAGTGACTGGGGGTAAGGGGGCTCATGTGGGAAGCAGATGCTGCTTCTCTTCCACAGCCAATGCTAGCATGAGCAACTCTGTATTTAAATGTGAAACCCTGGATGCAGAAAAGGAAGCAGGAACTTGTTACAGGGGAGCCAGGGAGAGTCTACGAAGAAAACACACTTTGGATGAGAAGGATATAATGATATCTAATACTGTGTATGCTGATTAAAAGATAAATTAAAAATTCATAAACACGGAGCTTTGTGTATGAAATTGTATGGCAAGATTTAGCAAATTAAGGAAGCTAATTCTATTCCTAAATTGTTGAGAGTTTTGTTTCCAAATAATGAAAAGGTTACAATTGACATACCCTTACAAAGGAAAACTTAGTTTTCTCCAATAGAGTCTCGCTGGGGATACAAACTACACTTAAGGATAGGTACCATGTCTGTAATAGAAGTAGGTGGCCAATATAAAATGAACTCAATAGTATTTTTGAAGAAGCTTTGTCTCATATTGCTTTGTTTGTCTTACTGGTCTCTTGCTTGTATATTATGGTTTCTGATTTTGTATTTTTATGTTTTGTGTGCGTATGTGTGTTGTGTATACTTTCTTTTTGATGTTGTTTTAAAATTCTGGTTTGTAAACTTTTATGCTTATCTATTTGTTTCCCAGAGAGGGAGAGACAAACAAAGAGGGGGGGGAGGTATGGAGTTGGATGGGTGGGAAGTGGGGATGATCTGGGAGGAATTGGGAAAGCGGAAACTGTGACCAGAATATATTGTATGAAAAATTAAAACAAAAGAAAAGGTTACAAGTTTACGTATAATTTTTACATCTATTAAGATGATCATATACTGTTACCCTTCAAAAATAGGAATTTAATGGGGTACATATATAGTACAGCCAACATGCTACCACACTGGGGTAGTGGGGGTCTTGATACAAACTGCCCTGTAGTCCATATGTATTTGATATTCAGAAAGCAGGGTCATGTCTCATAGATGGAGCCCTCTCTCCACCTGTCAGACTTTTTCCTCAATAATATTTGACAACAGAGACAGCCTAGAGCTTCTGCCTTGAAATATGGAGTCACTCGGGGCTGGGAAGTATTATGTATTTAAGGTAGCTGCTTGAATAATGGAATAAAAACATATCCTCTGAAGTCCAGAACATGGCTTCTACAGAGATCCAAAGGTTATTTTTAATAAATTTAAATAAATTTTCTTTTTTATTACATTTAAAACATTCCTATAGACATGCGCATTGTCAGTTTGAGACTGAATTGGAAAAGGACTTAATAAGGCAGCAATATAGTGGCTTGGGGCAGGACTCGGACAATTAAGCGATATAGCCTATCTGTGTTGTGATGTTATAATGTCTAGAGTAATTTTCCTTTAATAAACATTAGAGGAAACATCACATTTCAGAATGACTGCCTACAAGGATCTCCCTACAGGTTGATCATTTTAGGATGATTTAAGTCGGAAAAAAACCAAGCGAAAAACAGCACAATGAGACTTACAGCTGCCTGGGTTTACCTCGATTACCAAACACCACAGGCACAAACAGTGCAATTTTCCTGCCAAAAGAAAGGGGAAGCCGACTCAGCACGTCTCCAGTGTGTCCTAGACAACACAGGCTTCAGAAGGGAGCTCTGAAAACGCTGGAGAATCACGTTTTCGTCTATGGTAACTGTTAGAAGCTTAACCAGCTTTAAAAAAGAAGTAAATCAAAAAGCACTGTACTATCTGCAGACCGTCTTCCAGCCCACCTGTCTGTGTTCACATGTTATTCATGAGATGAGTTCAATAATTCACACACACAAAAAAAATCTGGTTTTTCTTATAGCACCAGTTCCAAATTTCTCAGACCCAGATTTCCCAGACCCAGCCTGCAGTTTATGTGGTCTATGAGTTAACTGATTGTGTTCACAGTTTCAAGGCCACATGGTAAAAATATAGTTAATCTGTCACCAATGGATAAAAGGGGTTAGTGCAAGTCCTTCAGAAGGTAATGGCATTACCTTTCATTGCATAGAAATGTGCTCCCCACTCCAGCCTCCTGCTACACATGACTAAGTGTTATCTGATGCTTGCAAATCCAGATCCACCTCTCTTACCTGTCTTCAGCTTTCTCAGATACAATTACGAACAGCAGATGTGGGACCCCAATACATTTTCTTCCTGGATTGTGATGTAATGACGTGAAACATTCCCCAAGGCCATATTTTTGGGGCTCACGCTGTACTTTCTCCCCAGGTCTCCATTGCTCATTTATATGGTTCTGGGTCATAACGTGAGGCATATTTAGCCAGCAGTGGTGAAGAAAAAAGCAACATCACCAAAATAAAATTTATATTTCATTGAAAGAATGAAAAAAGTTGCAGTGTAAGTTAATCACTGATTCGTGGCACAGCTTGGTTGTGTGTTTATTATTCTGCCTTTGTTGGCAATACTTCCAAAGGCAAGCAAAGGGGTGTGTCAGTTGACCTGTTATTGATTAAGTATTTCCTATAACTAGTGTCTTTCAGCAACTATATGAAGGTGGCATTTGGGAAGATTTCTCTGTGGTATCTTGGTTGTTCATTTCTTATTAGTGCTTTTTATAGTCTTATGCTTTCTGTCTTATCTCTGTCATTTCTAGAGTTTTGGAAGTTGCTTACAATGTACTTCCTGTTAACTTATGTAATATTATGTCCTTCTGGAGTCTTTGATGGAGTTAAAGAATAGACAGTTATAATTATAGTTTTCCTTAATAATAATAAAAGATAAAGTAGATATAACTATTGTAACTGTAATTCTTTCTTAATACCTGTTTTGTTGTATGTAAGTTTTCTGTGTTAAAGTTAAAACTTCCATTTTTATTTAGACAGAAAGGGGTAAGTGATGTGAAATTCCCCCTGTATGCTGTGATTATCGGTGATTAATAAAGAAACTGCTTTGGACCTATAGCAGGGCAGAATAAAAGTAGGCAGGGAAAACTAAACTGAATGCTGGGAGGAAGAAGAAAGAGTCAGAAGAAGCCATGTAGCTGCCAGAGAAGAAAGACACTAGCTGTCAGTTGGAACCTTGCCAGTTCCATGCCAGTAGGCCAGTGAGCCTTGTGATAAAATATAAAATAATGGAAATGGATTAATTCCTAGATGTAAGAGCTAGTTAGCAATATGCTTAAGCTATTGGCCAAAGAGTATTGCAAATAATATAGTTTCTGTGTGATTATTTCAGTCCTGAGCTGCCGGGAACAAACAAGGAGCCCTCCCCAACACCTTTTGGAGCTTTAATTTTTACATTTAGTTTCTATAAAATATTAATTGTCAGAAAAAAAATTTCTTTGTAGTTAGCCAATAAAAGAACACTGTGGAGTTGTACTGTTTTGGCTTTTGTTTTGGCTTTTTGAGTCAGGGTTTCTCTATGTAGCCATAGCTGGCCTCGAACTCACAGAGATCCTCCTGCCTCTGTCTCCTGACTGCTGGGATTAAAGGTGTGCGCCACCATCACCCAGTGGAGTTGTACTCTTTAACCCCTACCCTGAACAGTCAAAGACTCTATAGCCTCAGATTTTAGTATTCCTTCCAGCTCTTTCCTTCTTGGCTTTATTTTGTTTTTTTCCCTCACAGATGAAAAACAGAAAGCTAAGAAAAAGGAGTCCATAATTTTACTGTGTAACAAGTCCCCTGCCACTGTTCTAGACCCCAGTACTAGCTGTATATGATCCAGAAAGGAAGGGGCCATACACACACCCTCTCCTGCAAAAGCACTCTCCCGGTGCTTTGCAGAGTTGCTTTAAGTGTCCTGAGATTTCCCAGACACACTCATTATATCAGGGGGTGTGTATTTGTTTAAATGTAGAATAAAATGCAGCTGGGGCTGTGGGGGCTGCAATGTGGTAAAGGAAGGACTGTCTGACCCACACTGTCTAAAAGCAGAAGCTGTGGTTGGTGCCATTGTTGAGTTGTTTTCAGTTGAGCCACTTTGAACTGAAGATTGTCCTGTCAGTGAAAAATTCTGGATGAAGCCTGGATGGAAAATAAACACAGTAAAATATTTAGATGTTTTATCGCAATCCTTCTCTAAAAACATGAAGACTACCTGAGAGAATGATGTGGGAGTGTCACATATCAATCTGTTGATTTCATTGGTTAAGCAATAAACTGCTTGGCCCTCATAGGTTAAAACATAGGTGGGTGGAGTAAACAGAACAGAATGCTGGGAGAAAGGAGCTGAGTCAAGTGAGACGCCATGATTCTCCCACTCCAGGCAGACGCAGGTTAAGATCATTCCTGGTAAGCCAGCTCGTGGGCTACACAGATTAATGGAAATGGGCTAGTCCAGGTGCAAGAGTTAGCCGAGAAAAGGCTAGATATAATGGGCCAAGCGGTGTTTAAAAGAATACAGTTTCCATGTAATTATTTCGGAGAATAAGCTAGAGCTAGCCATGTGGGCGGCCGGGTGCCAGGGAAGCAGCCCCTCCGCTCCTATTTCTACAAGAGAAAAGGGGTGGGTGCTCTGGTTTCATTTCTGCTGTGAGAAAACACCCTGAGAACAAGCAGCACAGGGGAGGGAGGAGCTTACCTGTCTCACAGTTCCCGGTTATAGCGCACCACTGTAAGAAAGGCACACCTACAGGATCTTGAGACATCTATCTGGTCACCCCACATTCACAGCCAGAGAAGAGCAGGAGAGAAAGTTCGGTAGATAGGAGCCGTGGCTGCTCTTGCCAGTACCAGCATTGCAGCTAACAACTGTAACTCCAGTCCCAGGGGATCAGATGTCCCCTTCTGACCTCCTGAGGCACTGCAATCACACATGACACAGATATATACATAGCCAAAGCACTCAAATGCATACTAGTTTTGAAATTAATTTTAAAGAAGAGTAAAGAGAAATGAATGCAACCATACTGTCTGCTTGCTCAGCTAATTTCAGTCCAGGGCTTCCTCCAGGGAGCGGTGCTTCCCAGTATGGGCTGAAGACAGTTAAGACAACCCCACTACATATGCACACCCATAGACAGAACTGACCCAGATGGTTTCCTGAACTGCGACTCTTTTTTCCAGGTGATTTTAGGTTTAGACAAGCCATCACATTTACCCAGAACTCCACTTCCAGTCATAAACATTCCTGGCCTGAAATTACTGTTTCCGCCCCACTTCATTCTAACAGAGTTTAAGTTCTGAATGCAAAACCTTTATGTGGACATATAAATTGAGCATGTTCGTATAAAACAATGAGAAGAGGGGCACATTCCCAAAGTCTAGAATCACTAATAATAAAATATGGATGAAAAAGTTGTGTGACCCTAAGGGTGCTGCAGAGCCCCACATACCTTGGTGGTGAAGGGTAGCTCTTTAATTATACTTAAGACCCGTTCAATAAGAGGGATATTATGCCTGGTACTGGAAACACAGCCAACATTCCGGGGCTAGTAAGGTTGTGGGATGTGGAGGACTTTACTGAACTAGCATAATCCCTTGCTACACTTGAAATATTTGCCCGCACACCCACAGGTAAGTGTAGTGCCCCCTGCTCTACCCTGTGATATCCCAATGGGTAGTGACTGCAGGGTCGCTCACAGCAGCTGGGCCAGCAGGAGGAGATCAGTGACCCGAAGGTCAGATGGGGTGTGCAGGCACCTAGATAGGTGGGACAGGCTCCCATACCCATCCACCGCTCTCTCATCAAGGAGACTTCCCTATTCGACAGACAGACACCATTACATAAAACCTCAACTGATTAAAACTCAGAGTTGTGGAGTCTAGTCCTGACTACACGTACAATACAGGTCGTGCGCCTATGGTGCAGGGATCATTGGGGAAGAAGGGGCAGAAAGATCATTAAAGCCAGAGGAACACGAAGTTTGCTATGAGATTGTGTCTCCCAGGAATGTCAGAAACTATACGCGTAAAGTCTCACTAACATGACTTCCTAAGTAACGGAGGTTAGAAACTACTGCTTGGGCATGCGTGCTCTTTGTGTCTGCGTAACTGCGTATGTGAAGGATCACCCAAAAAGAGACACAGTTGAACATCCAGGAGTAGGGAAGATGTCATTTTCAAGTGTTCGGGCAAAGTACATATATTTCACTGTGGCTATCTATAACATAAATGTTTATCTCTGTGAAATAATTACCAAAATTAAAACCCGCACATTTTATTAGATGTAAATTGCACCTGGATTAACCGTTTATTACTTTGGACAGAACAGACTCCTTACTCTAATTGGCTCCTCCAAACAAGGAACTGCTAAGAGGGACTTGAGCACACCCTGGGGAACATAGGAGAGATGCATTGGTGGACCAGAAACAGGGATTTGAATCTCTCTAGGCCCCTCACCCACCCATGAATGATGTTCTCCCCAAACCCGCACTTCTTTCCTTCGCTCTCTGCCACTCCCTCCCAGCATTTCTGTACCACTGAGACAGCAGAAGGAATTTCAGAAAAAGGGTGACGAGGATGGACAGATGGCTCACTGCTGTCCTTACCACAGGACACAGCTTTAATTCCCAGTACCTCCATGGAGGCTCCCGACTACCTCTAGCTCTAGTCCCAGGCAATCTGATGCTCTTTTCTGGCCTCAGGCATGCATGTGGTATGTGGACTTATAGGCAAGTGCACACAATATATATACATATAACACTTATATACAGACACATAAAATAAAAAATAAAATAAAGCCAGTAGTGCAGTAGGATCAAAACACCGTGCCATTGTTCTTGAGTTCTCAGTAGTCCTCATTGTCCACTATGTTCAGTGAGTCCAGTTTTATCCCATGCTTTTTCAGACCCAGGCCAGCTGGCCTTGGTGAGTTCCCGATAGAACATCCCCATTGTCTCAGTGTGTGGGTGCACCCCTTGCGGTCCTGAGTTCCTTGCTCGTGCTCTCTCTCCTTCTGCTCCTGATTTGGACCTTGGGATTTCAGTCCGGTGCTCCAATGTGGGTCTCTGTCTCTGTCTCCTTGCTTTGTGGGAGCCTAGGCAGTTTGGATGCTCACCTTACTAGACCTGGGTGGAGGTGGGTGGTCCTTGGACTTCCCACAGGGCAGGGAACCCTGACTGCTCTTCAGGCTGACAAAGGAGGGGGACTTGATTGGGGGAGGGGGAGGGAAATGGGAGGCGGTGGCGGGGAGGAGGCAGAAATCTTTAATAAACAAATAAATTATACTATAACATAGAAATGGAAAAAAAATAAAAAAAGAAAAACAAACAAAAAAAGGCAAAACCCAGAAAAGTTTAAAAAAAAATAAAATAAAGGAAAGAAAATGGTTGAAAGTTAGAGAGTCTCATAAACACTCGTTCTCCATTTAAAACTGAAATTTTAGGGACCTTAACCTACCGCCAAACAGAAGACATGAAGCTGATCAGACTCAAGGCTTCAGGAGTCCAGGCTTGGGGAATTGGCAGTGCGGTCTGCGGCACAGCTCATGGTTTCTGCCTCTGTCCACATCGTCTGCTGCAGAAGTGCTGGGATTTCACTTAATAGTCCAAGCGGGTCTGACAGTTTCCTTCAGACTAAAGTAGGTAGAATCCCTGATGTCTGCAAGTGCACATAACTGGCCTTTCTTCTGCACAGCTCGCTGGGGGTATTGAGCGGGTCTCCATCGTTCACAGAGGCGTCTGCAGTGAGACAACACACCCGTAACTTAAGGGGTGGCATCCGCTGTGAGTGTCACCAGGAACTTAAGGTGTGTGTGGAACATGTACAGCAAGATGCCCTTATAGCAGACCTTTATTTTATGTCTCTTCTGCAATCGCTAACACTTAAGAAGATTGGGGTCTTTAGATCACCAAAAAGAAAAGTACAGTAACCTTCAATGGGAAGAAAAGAATGGGACGCCATGGTTAGGTAAAGCACTCAAAACTCTTGGCAACATACCTGGAATTTTTGAGAATATTGGAGAGCTAGAGAGATGGCAGTTCAGCTGTTCAGAGCACTTGCTGCTCTTGCAGAGGACCCCAGTTCTGTGTCCAGCACCTACATGATGCTGTAATCCCAGTTTGGGGGGCTCCAATGCCCTCTTCTGACTTCTGACGATACCAGCTAACCACGTGGTACTCATGCAAACATGCAGGCCAATAATAATAATACACACAAAAATTTTAACATTGATCTGTTTCCAAATTGGGGGCTGGAGAAATGGCCTGTGGAGAAAGCACTTGCTAGCCAAGCATGAGTGCCTGGGTTCAAATCCACAGAACTCACAGAATATTGTCGCCTCAGTGCTCTTGCTGGGAGGTAAAATGGGGTTCCACAGATGCTCAGAGACCAACTGGCCTGGAGTCCACAGCGGTGAACATCAAAGGGACTCATCTCCACAAGGTATGGAGGGGAGGCCTTACTCTGAAGTTGTTCTCTTACCTCAATATACTGTGTATGCCAGCACCACCCCACACACACCACACACACCACACCACACTACATACACCACACCACACCACACACACCACACCACACACACCACACTACACACACCACACTACATACACCACACCACACCACACACACCACACCACACACACCACACCACACACACCACACCACACACACCACACTACACACACCACACACACCACACACACCACACTACACACACCACACACACACACACCACACCACACACACCACACACACACACCACACCACACACACCACACACACACACACCACACACACCACACACACCACACCACACCACACACACCACACCACATACACCACACACACACACACCACACACACCACACCACACCACACACACCACACCACACACACCACACACACCACACCACACACACACCACACCACACCACACACACCACACCACACACACCACACCACATACACCACACCACATACACACCACACACACCACACCACACACACCACACCACACACACCACACCACACACACCACACCACATACACCACACCACATACACCACACCACACACACCACACCACATACACCACACTACATACACCACACCACATACACCACACTACATACACCACACCACATACACCACAACACACCACACACATTACATATACCACACCACATACACCACAACACACCACACACATTACATACACCACACCACATACACCACAACACACCACACACATTACATACACCACACCACATACACCACAACACACCACACACAACACAACACACACAACACAACATACACAACACAACACACACAACACAACACACCACACTACACACACCACACCACACACACCACACCACATACACCACACCACATACACCACAACACACCACACACATTACATACACCACACCACATACACCACACCACACCACACACAACACAACACACACAACACAACACACACAACACAACACACACAACACAACACACCACACTACACACACCACACTACACACACCACACCACATACACCACACTACACACACAACACATACCACTCCATACATACCATACCATAAACACCACACACACACACACTCCACATACCACACCCCCCTACAGCACACACACACCACACCACACACACAACATATAAAAATTCACACTTCTCAGTAGAAGGTAGAGGCTTCAGCCGTCGTCATAACTCACTTCCGCAATTCTCTTCCTATTCCCTCTCGTCTACAGAAGGTCGGATACACAGTGCTTTACAAGGACGTGCGAAATTAGCAGTTACACATGTGCTAAAGTCAGAGATTTTAGCCAGTTATCTTGAAAGAAGTTTGTATGCTTGCCACTATGACATCATCTCCTGCTTGAAAACCAGGGCGCTTCAAGAAGTGTATAAAACATGGAAATAAAATAAAAGTTTCTGTTTTTCTAATATTAAAAAAATGTCTGTCATTTTCTAGAAGAGAAATCTGAAAGGCCTCAGTGGTTCAGCTTGAGGAAGGGCTTTTTACTCAAGGTTAGTGAGACAGCTGCTGGCTGGGGCGGAACTCATCAATGACCCGGATCTCAGGTGAATCATGAGCCCCGCTTATCAGTTGAGCCTGCAACTCAGCCCTCTACAGTGTCTCACCTGGTACTAAGCCTGCATCCCAGCCCTCTACAGTGTCTTCCATGGTACTAAGCCTGCGTCTCAGCCCACTACAGTGTCTCACCTGATACTAAGCCTGCATCCCAGCCCTCTACAGTGTCTTCCATGGTACTAAGCCTGCGTCTCAGCCCACTACAGTGTCTCACCTGGTACTAAGCCTGCATCCCAGCCCTCTACAGTGTCTTCCATGGTACTAAGCCTGCGTCTCAGCCCACTACAGTGTCTCACCTGATACTAAGCCTGCATCCCAGCCCTCTACAGTGTCTTCCATGGTACTAAGCCTGCGTCTCAGCCCACTACAGTGTCTCACCTGATACTAAGCCTGCATCCCAGCCCTCTACAGTGTCTTCCATGGTACTAAGCCTGCGTCTCAGCCCACTACAGTGTCTCACCTGGTACTAAGCCTGCATCCCCGCCCTCTACAGTGTCTCACCTGGTACTAAGCCTGCGTCTCAGCCCGCTACAGTGTCTCACCTGGTACTAAGCCTGCATCTCAGACCGCTACAGTGTCTTACGTGGGACTACTGAAGGTTGGCAACATTGTTGGGCAGAGGTGGTGCAGAAAATGGATATAGAACACCAACATACATACTTCTCTAAACTGCGGGTGCCATAGCAACAAGATCAACACAACAAAGTTCTGTGTCAAAACTGAGAACCTCAAGTTATAAAAGCCGGGAAGCAGAATGTCTCAAATTTCAATTTTTTTATGTGTGTCTATATAAGAAGTCATCTTGAGAATTGAACAGAAGTCAAATCTTCATAAAACTCAGGGATTCATTTTCATGGTGTGGAATTTTCCACTTGTGGTATCATTTCAGCATTAAAACATGTGAATTAAGATGTTTTTGGAGTTTAGATTTTTCTCTTGGCCTTATACATTATGGGAAGCCATCACAGACTTCCAAGATCCTCAGCAAGACTTCAACTCCAGAACGTGAAGGGCCACTGTTATCCCATATTTAATTTACAGGCTAAATACGTCACAGCCTCTGTGGATATTAGTCCTATTTCCGCCAGAGGCAAGAAGTGTTGGGTCAGTCTCTCATCCTTGAACAGGTGATGAAGTCCACGTGCAAGTCAGCCCTCCTCCCCTCCTTCTGCCCTTCCCCATTCCGGGTCACGATGTCCTCAGAAGTTCATTGCTAACTCTCCCTGGTGTGGCTTCCTAGGCTTTAATTTAACGCCCCAAGAAACAAAGAGCTGTATCTTCAGCTTGCCTACATGCCTCGGTGTGGTATTCCACCCTCACATCCAAGTCTTGCAGAACAGCCTCCTGCTTGTCCTTTGAAATAAGCGCTGTGGCTTCTGTTTTATGGACAAGCAAACAGCCTCACGCCACATCTGTCTACTACACTGATGCCGCTTCAGGACCTGAACACGATATTCTAGAGTCAATGTTAACGTAATCTCTGTATAGTACATGCAGTTCAGTAATTTTCCTTGACTCATTAGGTCTTGAAGCCTCTGAACAGGGAGAAGGTGGGGAGAACAAGGAGGAGAAGGTAGAGGAGGAGGAGGGGCAGAGCGGAGGGTGGAGCGTTGTGTAGTAGGGGAAAGGAGGAGAAGGTAGAGGAGGAGGAGGGGCAGAGCGGAGGGTGGAGCGTTGTGTGGTAGGGGAAAGGAGAGAGAACAGAGGAGGGGAGAGGTCATGGTTGAAGATATTTAATATTGGGGTAAGCCGAACTGACCTAAAATATATTTAAAGCATTTCACTGCAAAACTGATGTCTTTATCAATAGTTTTAAGAAGGAATTCTTGTAATTAATGTGTCCAAAAGTTCAAGTAAAAGTTTGCAAATCAATTATAAACATTGTTATCTACCTGGCGGTATGTATGTGTGGTAGGTAGCAGAACTGTACATGTATGTATGACAAAGTAGAAAGTAAGCGTCAATTGTTTAACATACAGAGATCACTAAGTAAAGGAATAACCAAGAAATGTATAGGCTTGAGGGACAGATGCAAGCTATCATACACGTGAGACTTTGGGAAAATCTCCACTTCTTTGTGCTTAAGTTCCTTTGCTAATGTTTATATTATAAGCACAGAAACAATAGTAGGAAGAGGTGCTTCCAAAAAAAAGTCAGTCTTCTTCAGGAATGTGGCCCCTGACAGTCTATCCCTGCTCCAGCAGGTGGCACATAGGGGCAGCACTAGGTGGCCTTGCTGAGTTTAAAAAGGGCAGGAAGTTAGGAGAGAAGCAGGGCAGGAGGATAGGGAGGGAGTTGGGAGTGAGGGAATGGGAAGTGAGTATCATCAAAATCCATTCCGTGAAGGCATGGAGTTCTTCAGCAAACACTCTGCCCAGCCTGTGAGACCAGTTTCTCGCTGAGGCTGAAGTCCTCTTACTCAGCTGTGTCTCAGGCACTGCCTTCATCTCTCACAGTGAGGGTAAACTTCCTGAGATGTTGTGGGGCGCATTCCTTAGCACCCACCAGGCAGCACGTTGTATCTACTCACAACACACTTCTTAACGAAGTAGGAAGTGCAGTGTCCAAGACTAAGAATGGCTACATGGGGATGTAGAAACAGGTCCTCACGAAGAAGAGTCCTTTGTGTGTGTGCAAGTTTATGCTGCTTCTGGTGGTATTGAGAACATAACAGCTTTGTTCTTTCCAAGAACGAGGGGACACAATGGGGCCTGGAATAGGAGGAATTCAAGCATACAAGACACAGTTGTTCACCATGGCAATAGACAACTGTCTGCTCCTATAGGTGACTGCGTCTAGCCAAGAGAGAAAGGCAGCCTGGTTTTCCCTGCATGGCTCAGCCTCTTTTCAAGCCCTTTGGCATCTCTTTCTTCTTCACCTCACATTCCTGTTGCTCTTCTCCCCTGCGCCATCCCCAGTCAACACCTTCAGACTCTGCCATCGCATGAACCTCAGAGCATAAAATGACATCTGTAGAACCTGCCTTCTGTATCTACATTGTTGCTCCCCAAATAATTTCAATCAAACCCACTCATCTGAAAGTGTTTCTAAGCATCAACTTTGAAGACAGGGTCTCCAGTCCAATCCTGGATGTTTTTGTGTATGTACTTGAGGTAATCCTTATCAGGATTGTCGCCATACTCTCGAACAGAGTCACATCCATCTTTTCCCCAAGAATGTGCCCTGCAGAGAGTGCTGAGGAAAACCAGGGGATGGGTAGTGAAAATGGGCACCTTTTTAAAAAACACTCAAGCGCTGCCAGCCAGCCAGCTTCACAGATCAAAGCAACTACTTGAACCTTACATGGAGACCTGAGAATCTGTGCCGTGGCATGAATTAGAGCCAGAGTGAAGATTCCTTTTGTATTCGGAAGTTGACACACAATCACCTCCCCCCCCCACATACACAATGCACTCTCTCTCCTTCTCCTTCCTTCCCTCTCTTGTTCTCTCTCTCAAGTGTGTGCACATGTGTGTGTGTGCTCGCACGCGTGAATGCAGATGCACACGCGCGTGCGTGCGCACACACACACACACACGCACACACACACATGCACACACAGCTTCTAACGCAGTGGAATCAGTTCTCCCTGTGGGAGTAGTGACTCAGTGGCACGGATAGTTACCTTACAAAGAAACAAGAGCACTGAGCCAGCCAACAGAAGCAACGAGGCACCAGGGTGTGGAGGAATAGGATTTGAGCAATTAGGAGTGGGGAAAGGATGTTATAGATTTAAAACCAGCCTGTCTCCTTTCTCCAGAGCACTTTCAAGTTTATCAGCAAAAACTATCTCTCTGCCCGCTCTTTCACATAGCAATTACAGCAATTTCTTAATCCCAGGAGGATGCTGGTATTTTCGAAGGCAATAAAACCGGTTCTAGAATTATGTTATAGGCTTGCAGAACACTTTTTTCTAAGCCTTCCTAACAATGCCATCTCGAGAATTTCCTCCTTTGGAGATGGTATCATATCCCACATACGTGACATAATTAAAGAGGCAGGGATTTTTAAATACAATTGGTTTCTGTTGGAGACAAAATAGAAAGTGTGTTACATATAGATCAAAAGGTAGCCACAAACGCAGGCTCGTTCCCGTTCTTTCTGTCGGAATTAAAGCCATAAAGTTCTGAGGGGGTGGGGAAGAAATATGATCTTGCATCTGAGTAGGGACAAATAAATCTGGTGGTTTCTCTAAGCAAGGGGTGAGGAGACAACTCAGAAACCTGTTTCGTGGGGTGGTGGTGAGATAGATCCGGGCAATTTAATTGGTACCGAGATAGGAACGGTTGCACAAAATTATCCCCTTGGGGTTGGTTTGCTGCTGCGATATTGCAGATTTATACCTACTTCAGTAGAGCATCCTGAAAAGACCTGTTTCTACCCTGAACACAAAACCTAAAAGGAACGCACAGTGAGGAAACTTCGTACACACTTGCTTGCCATTTGAGGCTGAAAAACTGCTGAGGAGGGAGCAGCCCTTGCTAATTGGATGCAAATTCTGCAAACTCCTCATGTAGGATCCCATTTCAGTCAGCTACCACAGTGCATGACTGCCCAAAAAGAAAAGAGGAGGGAGGCTGTAAAGGCTTTGTGGGCTCTTGGAGAGACCATGCTTCTGTGAAGGTGAGCTGAGTCTGTCTGCCAGGCAGAGATCAGCAGAGACTGGGGAGGGATGTGGGAAAAAAGGAAGTCCAGCTCACTACTACAGGCTCTACCAATCACGTTTCTGTTCCTCCCCAGGACATCCTCCTTGGTGGATGCTGGCAGTAAGCAGCAAGGTGATAGAAAGGCGGTTGCCGAGCATGACCAATGTCCCTGCTCCTTAATTGTCCCAAAATGAAACATGTCACTATACCAGCGTGAGAAACTTTGCAAAAGAACCCCCAAAAATGTGCCAGGAAGAAAAATATTTTATGAAGTTTTATTTACACGGAAATTGTAGAAACTTTTTAACTGGGTCCAGTACGTTGGTTACCAGTGCTGTCTAGTTACCTGGCAGCGTTTCTCCACACAGGGAAACAATTGCTTTCCATTCTGTATCTCATCTCTCCCTCAATAGTTTTTGCTGAGGTATGGGATTATGCCCTTACCTATAAAAGGTAGGGAGGAAGTCAGAGAAGTCTGTCGGTTTGCCCAGGCCAGCATGGAAAAGGGGTGCAGCTAGGTCCAAGGCCTCCCAAGACCAGGATCTCTGTCAAAGGTGATCTAAGTAGCACTTTTCAAATATCTATGTATCTATGATGAAGGGAATTCCTTAACATTTATGCTTTTGTAATGATGCCTTTAAAAAAGAATTAGGAAAAAATAAAATAAAATACTAATAATATATACCATAGGAATTCAAGAGACATTAGGATCGGACTTGAAAGATAAACGTATCCCTTATCCCTTGTGTTTGTCATAAAAGCAGAAGCTTGTGGGGTGGGACGATTGCTCAGAGTGTGAGAGCATTTGCTGTGTTCCTGAGTGGGAATCCCTGGTGCCCATGTAAAGCCAGAAACGGTTGCAAGTATCTATAATCCCAGCATTAGGGGACATAAAGCTCCCAGGAGCTCACTGGCCAACCAGAAAAAAGAAAGCTACAAGTTCATTGAGAGACCTCATTAAAAACAAAAAATCCTAAGAAAGGGTTATGAACTAGACTAACCAGAATTAGCATCTTTATGCATGAAATTATTTTAAGACATACACATACTGATTTGCTATCTGCATATTTCCATGGGCTTTGCATCTTGATTTTAGCTGGGTGTTTATCTTCTTAATGCTCTTGTTTTGAGTTTTAGTTGTTTGGCACCTGACTGTCCTTTATCATGTGTGTCTTCAGTGAGTGTTTTCTTTGCATTTACAGCCTCTCTTTTCATTTTCCTAAAAAACTATACATTTTGATTTTAACACATTACTTATTTTCTTTGTTAGTGATCTTATCTTCGGTGTCATATCAATAAAGCAAGGTCATCTAGATCTCCACTTGCATTACATCTTAGCATTTTGGTATTTAGGTCTATGATAAGTTGTGAGCTAATGCTTATGAAAAGAATAAGTGTATGTCTAGACTTTTATTGTTATTTTTACATATAGATGTCAACTTATTCTGGCATTATTTGTTGAAAAGATGATGTTCATCTTTTGTATTTTACTGTCATTTTTAATTTTAATTAAAATATAATTGTGTCATTCCCTCCTTCTCTTCAACAATACCCTTTCAAATTCATAGCCCCTTTTCTTTTATTTTATATACTTATTTATTTTACATACCAACCACAGTCTCCCCTCCCTCCTCTTCCCCTGTTCCCTTCCCCATTTTTCTCATATATATATATATGAGAAAATACATACATACATATACCATTCACTGGGATGGTTTAGTGTTTTTCATGTGTATATTATTCCAGAGCTTACTACCCTGTACTGGGTAGCTAATTAGTGAACTCACCCCCAGGAAAAACTAATGGCACCTCTCTAGACTACCACATGTTGCCTGTAGTTTTTTTACCCAGGGAAGAGGCCCGGGGAGATATCCCCAACTATGTTGGCATGCCTATTGCTATTTTCGCTGTTCAGATCTTGTTTAGGCATCTGAATTGTTGAGGTATCATGAACGTAACTTCTCTGGCATTTCTAGGAGACACAATCTCACAGCAGACTTCCTGGTCCTCTGGCTTCTACATCTTTCTGCCCAGGACGATCTTTCAGCCATAGGTGCAGAAGTAGTGTTGCAGATGTACCAGGTTGTTGTTGGTTGTTTTTATGGTCTTTTGCCACACACACACACACACACACACACACACACACACACACACACACACGGAAGCTTATTATTACTTGTAAATGCCCGGCCTTAGCTTGGCTTGTTTCTAGCTAGTTTTCTTAACTAATTATCCCATCTATCCTTTGCCTCTGGGCTTGTATCTTACTCTATTTCCGTATAACTTTCTTTACTTCTTTCTCTGTGACTTGCTGTGTACCTCAGTGCTGGTGGCTGATGTCCTCTTCTTGTTCTATCTAGTTCTTTCCTCTCCCCTCCCAGATTTCTTCTCTTCTTTATTATCTCTGCCTTGCTATTGGCTGTTCAGCTCTTTATTAGACCATCATGTGTTTTAGACAGGCACAGTAACAGATTCACAGAGTTAAACAAATGCAATATAAAAGATTCAACACTTCTTTCCAGCATTAACACAAATGTTCCCCAGCATAAACAAATGTAGCATATCTTAAAATAACATTCCACAGCACTAGGTGCATCTGGGAACTCCATGCTCAGCTGACCCCTATATTTTTTCCTTGATTATGTGGAATGGTCCCCATCTTTGTTGAGGGGTGTGAGCTACACTTACATGTATGTAAGGATACATTTTGGAATGAAGTTACGAATGATGCTGGTCCAGCAGAGTGGTGGTAGCCTGTAGCTTCTCCTCTCAGACCCATGACCACACTAACTTCCTCGTTAGTCCTGGTATATTTTTTTTCTAGAATACATGCTTAGCCATAATGAACACAGAGAGTACTAAAGGGGATCAGAGAGTCTTGGGGTACATCTCTAAGGCTGCTCCTTGCCAGCCTCTTACTGCTCTTCATCCCTTGATCCCATCCCACGTCGCTGGGCACCCTCTCAGTTTGCTGGCCCGGAAGGAAGGTTCCTCCTTGCTCATAGCTCCACTCCTTGTATATTTAGGACAAATTGAACTTCCTCTGCTCATCTTCAACAACAAGTACCGTGTTAAAAATCTACTTTGCAGCGACTGTTTCCCCATATTTATCTGTGGAAGAATCCAGGTTCTCTCCATTATTGAGGACTTAGAACACTGGTCCTCCGTAATGCGCAGCTTCGTTCAGTATCAAGGATGATACATTGTGTAGCTCACAACCACCTGTCACTTGAGCTCCAAGGGATCAAATTCTTCCGAAGGCTCTTGCACTCACATGGACACAGTCATCCCTGTGCACACATACACATATAATTAAAATAATAAAAATATCTGAAAAAAAACAGGAGAAAAACAGAGAAATGTATTTTGAGCAGGACACTTAGGCATCAGAGATCTCTACGTTATGAACCTGGAGCTCTCTGGCGTGACTGACTGTAGAAGAAATGCAAATGGATGTTTTTCTGCCTAAACTGAATGTTCATGTGTTTCAAAATATTGTCAGAAGTGAACTTCCATTGGTCTAAAACAAGAATCATCAAACTGACCTGAGGGTGAAATCACCTTCAAGGTTTTTAAATAAACTTTTACCCATCTGTTTAAATATCACAAGCGGATGGTTTTCTAACACAGCAGGAAGGATGGGAGACACTCATGGTTTGGAAGCCTGTGACTACTGTCAACCTGACGACTTCACCATCCAGTTCTTTATCAAGAACTGCACATACATCTTCTGAGGTAATGAGAATAAGCCCTTTTCATTGCCAATGAATAGTTTCAGAAAAGGCCCATGAGCAATGACCGCCAGAGAGATATAAAGGAGAGACTATTCTAGGACTTTGGGGAAAGGTTTTCCGTCTTAAAAAGGAACACCCTATTTTGTCACTCTGCCCCCCCCACCTCCACCCCATGAGTACTGTGTCTTGATGCAAAGATAGCAGGAAATGTGGGAAGGGCCTGCTTGGTGTCTGAGCCATTAAATCATCCTACTTGGGAGCTGCTCTTCCTCAAAACTTTCTGTTTTGTGAGATAATAAATGTTCCTTGTTGAAATGATCAATTTGAGTTTCCTCAAATTGCAAGCAGCTGAAGGTCTCCTAACGGAAACACCACCCTGCCTTCACCTGTAAGCCCTCAGAAGATCTAGACATTACCTCATTCTTTCTCCTCCTGTCCAGAGAGCTGCTGCTACCTCACTTACGTGTTACTGTCTAGGGAAGACGACCCCAAAATGCATCGAACCATGTCTGTTGAAATTTCTATCTCTGCCTTCATCTTCCATTTTCTGGAGACTTCTAGAACATCTGTGTCACTGAGGAATGGAGGGATTTGGTCTAGATTCCTTAAGATGTTTCTAAGATGAATTTTTAAAAACAAGGATTTAAAAAGAGAGAGGTTTGAGTTTAAATGTAGACATCAAATATATCAGCTCTTATAGTTTCTATAATCTCTTAATACAGTTATGGATTTCATTTATATGTTTTAAATATTTTATTCTTCTCTGCAGGTGATAGCATTAAATTGTGATGGCTGCTAGATGTATAAAGTGATTATTTCATTTTGTCTTACTAATAAATACTTACTGAGTGAAGCATTTTATGTGCTATCCCAAAGTAGTGACTTAAATTGAATTTAGTAAACCCAGTAACTTAAACTCCTTTGATTTACCACCTAATCTACATAAATCAAGGTTCCTCTGAGAACTAATTGGAGAACTGTTTTCCCATTTGAAGTTGAAACAGGTAGTTTTGCAGTGCAACCCCCATTTCATAATAAAATTCTCACTGGCAAATTCTGTTCCAGTATGTAATTGTGATAGTCCTGAAGGTGCTTTTAATTTTGTTAGGGGAAAATTGTCCATGCTACTGGAAGCAAAAACCATAAAATAAAGTCGAATTCCCAATGCACAAAGAAAAACTTGGGTCTTATTGTTTATGCCACCATATTTTGTCTGTTTAATCTTTTACAAAGTTTCTTTTTGCTTCTTGGGGGAAAAAGACAGAAAGTGACATACTTTTAAGAGATTTTTGAAGCAGGTGGTAAATGCAAGGTAATGAACATTTTTAGAAATGTGTTATTATCATGAAAACGTTCTTTTCAAAAATCATTTCACTTGAATACTAATTTTGTCCATTCCCCAGTCTGGTTTTAGCAGTAGAAGAATAGAAGTTACAATATCATATTCTTACTCTCCTCCTGAGATTAAACACGCAAGTTCTACACAGTAATAACACCGATATATTATGTTGTTATTACCATTACCTTGCGGGAAATTAAAAAGGGGGAAAACTATCTAAAGCAACCCAGTTCATAAGAGCGTTATAGAGAGACCTATAATAGTGGTCTGTTTGACTAGATGACCACCCTACAATAGCTACTCAAGTGGCTAAGAAAAAATTTATAGGTAAAAATATAGGGCGTTGATCATCATCAACAACAATTTCTTAGAAATGTCTATAAAATGTTGGAAAAATGAGCCTCAAGGAGAATTTATAACCAATTCTCCACCTAATCCTCTTGTCTAATTAAATAAAACCATTCAGTATCATCATATCTTGGACTGGAAAGATGCTCAGCGGTTAAGAGTGTGTACCAGTTGCATATGAGTTACCTTGGGCTCCCAGCACCCAGCACACAAGGGCTTGTAACTCCAGTCTTGAGGTATTCGATGCCCTCTTCTGGCATTCATGAACATTGCACTCACATGCACATGTGCATGCATGCGTGCGTATACACACGCACATGTGCGTGCACACACACACAGCATGCATACCACACTACACATATATGCACACAAACACATTCACACACACAAATACATATGTACACACATTTTTTTAAAAAGAAGAGATAGAATCCCTTTATCCAAAGCATGTAGATTAAATTTCACTGAACTAAAGAAATAAAGTCCCCAATTGAGTCTGAGCTCAATCTTAGCAGTAATTCCAGACATGCATTACTAAAATGATAGGTAGGGATATTTTCAGGATGGAAAATTAAAAATAAACTACACTTCTCTCATTCTCTCTCTCAGCAATTTTGGGCTTTTAAATTCTAAGAACCACCCACCTAGCTCTTTGACTTTCTAATAATTTTTAACTATTTAGATCTTATTTACATGGTGTCTGAATTGCTTTTCCTATATCAACTTTTATATGCCTCAGCTTTTGCTTGCTTTAAAAATAATTTGTAGTATGTGTGCATTGTGTATGTACATGTATATGCAGAGGGTCCACATGTTTGGGGACGCATACTTGTGTATAGAGACCTGAGGTTGAAGCCAGGTATCTCGAGATTGCTCTCTTTCCATTTATTGTGTCAGAACCTCTCCCTGAACCCACAGCTGGGTCTTCTGGCTAGTCTGTGCAGCCAGTTGGTTCTGGGGATTCCCTTGTTTACCTCTCAAGCACTGGGATTGCCAGTGGGCTCTGTGCACCCAGTCTTTTACTGGATTCTGGGGATCAGAGAACTCTGGTTTTCAGGCTTACACAACAAGCAATTTACCCACCTCGCCATCTCCCCAGCCCACCGCAACTCACAGTTTTTATATATGCCTGCCTTGTTGACTCTTCATGGGGCACCTAAAGCGATTGCTGTATCATACAAACCTGATTTTTCTCATTGATTTTATGAGTATGACCAAAACAGTCCTCGAGATCAATAAAACCTGAATCATTTGAAGGTCTTTGTTCAATCTGGACTCAAGCCACTTCCATTTTTCTCTAGATTTTTCCATAACAGTGACATTCTCTTAAAATTCCCCAAATTTATCGAAACTATTTCTGTATGCACATTTCTATGCTCTTATAAATGTTCAATTTTCCTATGATGTTCTGTAAGTTTCCTCACCACACATCAATGATCAAACTATGACTTCTACTCCATCTTTCGTGTGTGTGTGTGTGTGTGTGTGTGTGTGTGTGTGTGTGTGTGTGTCTGTGTCGGGTCTCAGGTTGAACTCTAACTTGCTATGTAGCTCAGGTTGACATTTATTTATATCCTAATCCCGATACCTCAGCCTTCTAAGGACTGGAGTTACGGGTCTGTGTCAGCACACTTGTCTTCAGTTAGAAAGTTGATTACTCAATTTAATTTCTTGGGCAGGGTATTTAAGATGACACCGTTCTTAGTTTTTAAGGTGCAAATGTAGTATGTCCAGTTTAAAAACAAATGGTATTTGATGTGGGATTCCCCTCTGTATGTGGTGAATAGCATTGGTTAATAAAGAAACAGTCTTAGGCCTGTGATAGGGTAGAGTAGAGCTAGGTGAGAAAAACTAAATCAAATGCTGGGGAAAAAGAAGACAGAGTCGGGAGCAGCCATGTAGCCCCACCGAAGACAGACACCAGAACTTTATCTGGTAAGCTACAGCCTCGTGGCAATACACAGATTAATAGAAATGGGTTCAATTAAGATGCAAGAGTTAGCCGATAATGGGCCAAGCAATAATTTAATTAATACAGTTTATGTGTGATTATTTCATGAGTCTAGGTGGCTGGGAAAGAAACAAGTGGCCTCCTATTACAGGTATTCATTTTTATTTACGCTGGAAATGAAATATTGACATTATTTTGTTGTTTCTTCCTTGATAAAATATACTGCTAAATACATATAACTTTGTCAAATAAAAAATTGCTACAGATAAGGACATTTTAGGAAAATATTTTAGTTCTTTAAACATCTTTTTGTGGAGAGTTGCATATGCACAAAAATGTGTAAATCTGAAGTTCTGAGTTCAATAAAATTTCACAATATGAATACCTCTATAATCAACATCTTCTGTCCCATTCAATAATACCACATGTGACTATTTAAAATTTAAATTAATTAACATCAAATACAATGAAATACCCAATTCACTTTAATTTCCAGACAAGTTGGAATAAAGGGGACCAGATTTATCCTTTCAGCTAGAATAATTGAAAAACTAGAGAAATAGTCGAAATAAATGTTTTTCAAAACATTAATTTCAAGCTTTTCTTGCTGAATACTGAGGAGTGAAAATAATATTATGAGCTTGATCCTTATCTCAGCCTGCTGCTTGAAGGGCCCAGGAATCAGGACAGTTGAGGAGAAAACAAGGCAGGCCAAAGGGGTCCCCGAGTTGAAGAGACATTACAGTTTCCACAGTTCAAAGAGAAGTGGTATTCACAGGGCAGAATGAAGAGAGGAGCACAGGGAATGTGTCCTGGAAATCTACAGCGCTTCCCTCTTGGATCATCCAGCTAAATAACCCAAGTGTGTACCTGTGGAAATTATTTAAGGCTAAAGCCGCCTATAAGAGTTAAAGAGAACAGTGCTCATTTTATTTTGTTCTGCTGTAGCAAACTGCCTGAGACCAGGTAATACACAGAGAACACAGATTCACTTCCCATGGTTCCGGAAGGCTGAGAGGTGCAGACTCAAGCTGCCACTACCTAGCAAAGGCCTCTGTTGGAGACAGCAGACAGGAGACCGAGGCTGATACGGTGAGAAGGATCAAACCCACTTTTTTTCTTTGTTGATTTTATTGAGCTCTACATTTTTCTTTGCCCTCCTCCCTGACTCTCCCCTCCCTTTAACCCTCTCCCATGTTCCCCATGTTCCCAATTTACTCAGGAAATCTTGACTTTTTCTACTTCCCATGTAGATTAGATCCATGTATGTCTCTCTTAGGGTCCTCATTGTTGTCTAAGTTCTCTGGGATTGTGATTTGTAGGCCAGTTTTCTTTGCTTTATATTTAAAAATCACTTATGACTGAGTACATGTGATAATTGTCTTCCTGGGTCTGGGTTAACTCACTTAATATGTTTTCTAGCTCCAACTGTTTGCTGGTGAATTTCAAGATGTCATTTTTTTCTGCTGTGTAGTACTCCATTGTGTAAATGTACCACATTTTCCTTATCCATTCTTCATTGGAGGGGCATTTAGGTTGTTTCCAGGTTCTGGCGATGACAAACAATGCTGTTATGAACATAGTTGAGCACATGTCTTTGTGGCATGATTGAGCATCCTTTGGATATATACCCAAAAGTGGTATTGGGTCTTGAGGAAGGTTGTTTCCTAATTTTCTGAGAAATTGCCATACTGACATCCAAAGGGGCTGTAACAGCTTGCACTCCCATGAGCAATGCAGAAGTGTTCCCTTTACCCCACAATCTCTCCAGCGTAGGTTGTAATTAGTGTTTTTGATTGACACAGGAGACCACTTCCTAAATATAACCCCAGTATCACAGACACTGAGAGAAACAATTAACAAATGGGATCTCTTGAAAATGAAAAGCTTCTGTAAAGTAAAGGACACGGTCAACAAGACAAAACAGCAGCCTACAGAATGGGAAAAGATCTTCACTAACCCCGTATCAGACAGAGGTCTGATCTCCAAAATATACTAAGAACTCAAGAAACTGGTCTTCAAAAGAACAAATAATCCAATAAAAAAAAATGGAGTACAGACCTAAACAGAGAACTCTCAACAGAGGAATCTAAAATGGCTGAAAGACACTTAAGGAAATACTAACATCCTTAGCCATCAGAGAAATGTAAATCAAATGCACTTTTATAACAAATCTATTCTGACAAAGAGCTGACATACATTACAATATGGATCTATTGATCCAAAGCTATGCCTCAATTACCCTTAAATTTCTTTTCTTTCAAAAGTATTTCATTGGGAGTCAAATTACCTACATGTGAACTTTAGTAGACAAGGTATACTCAGACCATGACAAGGGTCTAACACTGTTGAATAAATAGCCACTTTAGGCACTCGGCAATTCCTAAGGCATAGGCCAGGATGCTAAGGACACCGACTTAATAACAATGAAACATTAGCTCCAAGCTGAAATGGGCTGTCACTAAGAGGTCAAATGCCAAAGCAAGTTCTCCATGCAGAAGAAAGGGTGGTCACATGGAAACCCAGGACTACTCAGAGCAAAGCAGACTGGCATACATCTTGTAACTCTGAGAATTAATATAAAGCCTTTCCTCCTTTTCATATGAATTTCTATTTAGGTGGTTAAAGCAAAAAATATCAGCAGTGTATTGTGACATAAGGTAAAATGAATGATAGCAAGACAGTTGGGGGAGGAGGAGGGAGAGTTGGCTGATGCACAGCACACAGGAAATGGCTGGAAAAGAGAGTACAGTCAGTAAACCCTGACAGCTGTGAGCTCGGAAGTGTCTGCTGACACACCTCGGAGACACAGTTGTACTGGAAGGATACAAAACAGTAAAGCTGAAGTAAAAGTGTGGCAAGCAGAAAACCAGGGAAGACAGAATATTCAAACCTGATTACTTGCACATTAAATACGAATAGCCTAAAAAGTGGAATTCACAGCATTGGATAAGAAATTATATGCCATATAATCAAATTCCTTTAAGTGGAAAAATACAAATGGGTGAAAAGCCAAATGATATTAAACAAAAGATAGTGAGTGATAGAAAAACAAAATAAACTTCAAAAAGAAATAAATCCAAAAGCTCATTTGGGGATTGTAATGACCTTCCTCAACTGTTGATGGGGTGGTGGACCACAGGAGCACACCCAAAGGAAGAGCCCAGAAGACTTGAACAGACTTGAACTTAACCAATTCTGGCAAGATCAAGAACTCTATCCCCCACACATCATTTTTAGGAAATACTCACAATATTTCCAAGTGAGATCACATTCAGACTGAGAAAACAAGCCTCAAGTTTCACAAATGTCAAGCCATACATATGTATTCCCTGCCCAGAACGGATTTACAGGGGGAATGAGTAGCATGGAGAGAATTCTTAAAAATAATGATAAGGATTCTGAAGTGTAGCTCTCTCTGTACTTGATGGCTTCTGGTTGGAGTGAAGGTGGAGAAGGATTCAGTTTTCTATAAGAGACTGGTCACCAAGAGTTAGACCATGCTCCAGTGAGGAGTTTGTGAGTGTGTGGGTGTGGGCAACACACATTGGAGTCGTTTGTTTCTTCTTCTTCTTCTTCTTCTTCTTCTTCTTCTTCCTCTTCTTCTTCTTCTTCTTCTTCTTCTTCTTCTTCTTCTTCTTCTTCTTCTTCTTCTTCTTCTTCTTCTTCTTCTTCTCCTTCTCCTTCTCCTTCTCCTTCTCCTTCTCCTTCTCCTCCTCCTCCTCCTCCTCCTCCTTCTCCTCCTCCTCCTCCTCCTCCTCCTCTTCTCCTCCTCCTCCTCCTCGTCCTCCTCCTCGTCCTCCTCCTCGTCCTCCTCCTCCTTCTTCTCCTTTTCTTCTTTCTTCTTCTTTTTCCCTCTCCCTCTCCTTCTCCCTCTTTCTCTTCCTCCTCCTCCTCCTCTTTTCTTTCCTCCTTCTTTTTTTTTTGTGAGTGAGATCACATGGGGAAGGCAGACTTTTGAGGACTGGGAAGTGAGTGTGATCAGGGTGCATATTGTGAAATTCCCAAATAATCATTAAAAATGTTATGTTATGGGAAAAAAAGAAAAGTATCAAAAGACTCTTTAAATCTGAGGGAGCCTGTGGTGTACTACTTCTAAGTATCTTGGATGTAATAAAAAATTCACAAGTAAATTGTAAATATGCAGAGCTGAGTGACATGAAATTGTATAGATGCAGGTGAGTGTGGTGTTCCCTGCTGGGGTAGCAACAGCACAAGACACTGGTTTTTAAGAACAGAAGGAATTGTCTGCCTCAACTTTCACCTTCAAGCCATAAAGAGGAACTCAAACTAAACGTCAGCTAATGATAATAATAATAATTTTAAAAACAGGAAAGGTGGGATTGAAAGTTTTAAAGCAGTCAGGAGGGGCTGGAGAGATGGCTCAGTGGTGAAGAGCATGGACTGCTCTTACAGAAGACCTGGGTTCAGTTTCCAGCACCACATTGTGGCTCACAACTACCTGTGACTCCAATTCCAGAGAATCTGACCTCCTGTTCTAACCTCTGGGGTACCAGTCACACAAATGATAGCATGCAGAAAAACATTTCTACAAACACACACACACAAAGAAGATTTTTTCTTTTTTAAATCAAACATGGACTAGTAAATTATTAAAACTGAAAGTGGTTTTCTAAGTTCTTAATAAAATGGAAAGACCAATAGCCAGAATTAGCTGAAAATAAGTGAAGTTGAAATTTTCCAATATTCAGAATAAGGCACTAATATCACCAAAGAGGCTAAAGATGTCCTAAAATAGGTTATAGATTTTATTACAGCAAATCCAACAACTTCAGTGAAACCGATAAATTCACAGATAGAAGCAAACTACCAACGCTTATTTAAGATGAAACAGGTAATATAAATTAAATCTTATTAAATTAAACATAAATTCAATTAAATTCAGCTAATTAAATCTTTACTATTAGGACTTCCCACAACATATGTAGAACGAAAAAACTCAGGCTTAGACGACATCGACAGTAAAGTACATCGAAATTTAAATATAAATTGTACACAGACACATCTAGTAACATGATGAAAGACTTCCTAACTCATTCATTGAGGCCAGTATCATTCTAATATCAAACCAGACAAGGTCATTGCAAGAAAGATTATAAATCAATATCTCTAATGCTTATAGATATAAAGGTTATAAGAGAAGATTAGGGTTTGAATCCAACAATGCAGTGAAGCAGTGGACACAATGACTAAATGGGGATTATTTCCAGGCTCTCAGGGTTTATTGAACATTTGAAAATCAGTAAGTACCACGTAAACAGATCCAAGGCAAAACAAAACCAACCTAGACAACCATCTTAATTCAGGCAATGATACAAAGAGGTCTGCCTGCTTGTAGACTCCTCCTATTGAACATGTACTCAATGGATCTGGCCAGTGTAATTGGCAATTAAAAAATTGAAAGCACTGTCTTCATCTTTATTCTATTGCTGTGTCACCACAGCCATGGAGACTCGTAAAAGAAAGATTTAATTGGGGCTCACTTACAGTTTCTGAGGTTTAGTCCATGATCATCATAGTAAGGAGCATGGTGGCCCACTGGCAGACGTGGTACTGGAAAAGGAGCAAAGGGTTCTACATCCGGGTCACAGGAAGCAAGAAGAGAGAGCCACTGGGCCTGGCTTGGGCTTTTGAAACCTTAAAGCCCACCCCGCCGTGACACGTGTCCTCAAACAAAGTCACATCTACTCCAACAAGGTCACAGCTGCTAATCCTTCTCAAGTAGTACCACTCCCTCAGGACTGAGCTCTCAAATAGATGAGACTGTGGGAGCCACCGTTATTCAAACCACCTCATGTACCTTCCAGGAACAGAAATGCAGGCGACATCACTGGCTGTGTAGGGAAGTCTTACCAATCTAAAACACGCTTCATAGGATCAAGATTTCAAGAAAAAAAGTAATGTGAAAAAAGTCACTGAAATTATGTACACTAGTAATGGAAAACCAAAAATTTAATGTTTTTTGGCTGGTTTATTTATTACTGTGATTTTCTGAGATATTACTCAGTCTGTAGCCAGCCTGGCCTGGACTTGTGACAATCCTTTTTAGGTCTTCCGGATGTGAAGATTATAAAAGTAAGTCACTGTACTAAGTTTAAGCAGTTAATATCAAAAATACTATAGTTTTTTTCCAGTATGGTAAAAAATATGAAATAATTTTGGATACTTGCAATAATATAGCATACGTATTATATTGACCTATATTCTAAAAACATAAGATTCATAACTGAGAGAGCATGACATGGGCCTAAAAACTGTACCAGGGCTGGTGAGATGGTTCAGGCAGCAAAGGGCTTGCCCCATAAACCCGACTAGAAAGGGATGAGCCTCTGTGATTACGTCAGGTTTATTAAACAGGTACAAAATAAAAAGTACACTCACGCTACAGAACAGGGCTGCTATGCTGCTGCACACACACACACACATGCATGCACACACACATGCATGCACACACACATGCATGCACACACATATGCAAAGCACACACATGTACATACGCACACAAGCACATATGCATATAAGCACACATGCATACACACGTGCATGCACGTGCACACACACACACAGATAATAATAAAGGGTTGCAGCATTAGGAAAGTGTTTCTCTCCCACTCTTGGAAGTTTCCCCTTGGCAACAGATCCTCCTCTGTGCTTGTGTTCAGACTGTTCTCTGGCCGAGAGGATGTTTGTCCCTTTACACCACCCTCTCCATTTTCACCTGATTAACAGAGAAGACTGTACAACCTCCATCTGTCTAAAACTTTCCCAGTATGTCTTTTACAACTGCAGACCTAAACCCTCTGTTTCACATTCTCCATTTGCCCACTTCATCTTCCTGTAAAATTAATTTTCAAGACTGGTGAGGGTGTGACCTCGGTGTTCCAAAATAAGCTACATCTGGACTTTAGCAAATAACCTTTCTTTTTGGCTTGGAAAAAAGTCATGTATATTATTTTTTATTAGTTCTTTGAGAATTTCACATAATGTATATTCATCATGTTCACCCTCTTCCTACAATCCCTCCCAGATCCACCCTCTTCCCCACACACCCAACTCATTTTTTTTTAAATAAAGCCATCAAATCTAATCTGTGCTGCTCACAGACTCTTGGATATGCAGTCTTTTTCACTAGAATGTGGTCCACATCCTTAGAAATCGGTAGCTGCAGTAGCTACCAATTGCCAATAGCTCCTCAGCTAAGGGGCGAGACTCCATGCCCGCCTCCCTTCTCCATGCTTGGATTTGTCTGGCTTCAGCTTCCACAGGTCTGTGAGTGCTGTCAGCACTTCTGTGAGTTCAGACAGACAGCTGTCCTGCTCCGTCCAGAAACAGCTTCCCTTTGACCATCCACTGGATTTTGATGCCCTTTTCGTGCCATCTTTCACCGTGCTCCCTGAGCCTTGGGAGGGGCGCTGCAGTGTAGACATCCCATTTAAGGATGAGCATTCTTCCATCTTGTATGTATTCTCTGCACCTTGACCATTGTCTCCCTGGTCATTATTATCTAGTGGAAAAGGACGTTTCACCGTTGAGAGCTGAGTGATGCCTTAATCTATGGGTATAAAAAGTCATTGGGAGTCAGTTTTTATACTATGTCCACTTAGCAAAATGGATAAATTTTATTAGTGTTAGTATTTGTTAGTAGATTCCCTCCTCGGCCCCATGACCTGTCTAGCCACTGGTACTTGGCTCAGATATCAATGCTGGGGTTGATATTCATGTTGTAGAACAGGCCTTCAATCTGATCAGAAAGTGGTTGGTTACGCCCATGACAGTTCTGCCACCATCAAACAAGTGGACATGTCTTGCCAGGCCTGCTATAGTGTACCTCTCAGAGTTCACACCTAAGATGAAAATAGTGTTGCATTCTAGTTTACGAAAAATAAAAATGAACTATTCACTTGCAATCAACTATTTGTAGAAACTTAAATAATTGGGGGGGGGTGTTTTTTAGCAACAATAAAGATGAATCCATGCTTCATAAGCCCTAATTCCCAGCCATTTGTAATGTGTACTGTGTGGTGCTGAAAACATTAGTGAGCTCTTAGAAGTTATGTTATCCAGAGTAAATAACTCCCCGAGCATTGTAGGTGAGTGTGATTGTCATTGTACATACCACACCTTATAGTAACTAGTACCAAACATACTTTAAAAAGCATCCATACATGTTTTACCACGGGATGTGTGACAAGCGTTGAGTACTGCTTTACCCTGCCATATCTGCCTCAGGACCACTGACAGTCTTGCCACTCAAGGTGCTGAAGATGAGGCTAGAAGCCAAGCTTTATGCACAGAGTCCTTCTCCAAGATCAGCTGAACACAAAGTAACCACATAAAAACCCTGGCTATTGACAGTTGCCTTTTAGGGAAAGATACACACACGCACACACACACACACACATATGTGTATATATATACATACATACATATATATATATATATATGTATATATGTATGTCCCATCAAACATAAATCTCAAAGCTCTTAAGATTCTTTTTTCCCCTTAAAATTACAGAACTCAATTTTATATGGAGAAGTCAGAAGGGATATTTAACGGAATTATCCCTTCACAATTCGGTTTTCTTAGCAATCTAAAAAGATGTGCCTTGGTTGGACTTTCGTACACTTCTTCTATCTTGCTAAGGAAGTGGCTTGCTATTTAAATGAGCATGGATTAAAATCCAGCTCCTGCCATATGTGCAATGAGCCAAGAAAACCTGACAGTCTAATGCTGCCCCTATCAGCTGTCCTGTGCTGCAAAGGGCAAGCAAGCACCGTTTGTACCAGGCAGAGTCTTTATTTATCGCTGCTCTTACCGACAGAGGCATGCATTGGTGCAAGAGGAGAACATCACGGATCACGTCTAGAACAATAGATGTCACTCTTCCTCTTAGATGTGGCCTCTGCCTGCTTTGAAAGGAGCTAAAGAGTCCAGTTTTATCATCGCTGCGTGGAGACGTCTGGCTCGTACATCGACATAAATAGCAGTAGTGTCTCCCTTGTTGCTTATAGACAATAATCACCCACTTTACAAATTGCTGACAGTGAAGATCACAGCTATTAACATTTGTTGAGCTGCCCCTGGGTACAATGGGCAGTACCAGGAAGGGAAGGAACGAGATGAATGACAAAAGGAAGGGCAGGCTTGTCAGTACACAAATAACAACCCTTTTTGTTGTGTTTGTTGTTGTTGTTTTGTTTAGTGTCTTAAAAAGCACCTTCCCAAGATTCCTTTACAAGCAGAAAAAGCTGCCAAGAGAGGGTGACATTGCAGGCGCTGTAACCAAAACCTTAGAGATATTTCAGGTCGGAACATTGTTGTCACTTAGTAACGGCCACCTGAGGGGCCCAAGCATGAGGGATCCTGAAATTGCTCACTGACAACAGTGGGTTGTAGAACTCTCAGTCAACCCTCGAGGCCTGGCCTACATGTCCCAAGAGAGCTGTCTGTTCCTTATTAAAAAAAGAAAGAAAACATTCCTCTCCTTTAGCTCTAGCAGGAATGACATCTTTATAGGTTGAACAAAAATATTCTCTGTTTTACAAAGGAAAGAAAACCAAAGAAATCATTTAGCTAAAATTACATATGTAATTACATATGTATATGTTTTTATGGTGCAAACACACATACACACACACACACAAAAACCTATGTTGCAAAAAATGGCACTTTAAAAAATGTTTTCTTAAAACTAAGTATGGTTTATGACATAAAACTTTAGACATGACGAGGAAGCATTTCATAACAGAGGAAAAGAAATGGACCGGTTAATAAATGCTCTCAAAATAGTGCTAAATCATCTAAAAATGCTAAGTCTCAATCAAATTCAGGATTGAGTGCTATTTAAATTAAAACAAACAAACAAAACAAACCAGCCCCTGAAAGAACTAGAAGAAAATGTTGATGTTGACTCAGAACCTGGTGCGGTGATGACCTAGTAATGTCCCAGCACCCATGGGAGAGGTTCGTGCGGTGATGACCTAGAAGTTCGTGTGGTGATGACCTAGTAAAGTCCCAGCACTCATGGGAGAAGCAAGTGCAACGCTTGACTGAGAATGCAAGGAAAGTTGTGTGAACCAGATTCCTGCCACAGGATTCAGTTAACCAGTGCACCTGGAAACATTTGCAAACTCTATCATAAGGCATTTTATAGTTAATATATAAACATTGCTTCTTTGTCACTTCAACTTTAACATTCTAAAAGATCAAGAAAAAATATATTGGGTAACAAATTCAAACATTCACAAAAAGAGCCAATGTACGTGAGAACAGGTAGCGTCAGCCTGGGGAGATATCTTGGGACTCTCAACGCACTTCTTGCTGGACACTCAGGAAGATGGGAGCTCAGATGCCTAGGACTCCAGAGGTGAGACTCACCTACGTACTCAAGAAACAGAGACTGCAACTCCCCAAAGCAAGCTGGCTACTTAAACTGGCCTAATTGACAAACTGTAGGTTCAAATGACCCTGCTTCAATATCTAAGGTAGCGGCTTGTTCACCCTTCTAGAGGTGGTGGGACCTGGGAGAATGGAGCCAGGAAATGAGGACTAAAGTCTCACACAAAGCCAATTTTATTCAAGCATTCAATGAGAATTGTTACTCTGAGGGTTAAGAAAGGTCACCCGAGTGGAGTTCTCATGAGTTCAAGCCGTATAGTCACAAGGACAAGCTGCACATGGCAAAAATGTGTTTTTCCAGAGGCGTAGAAACGAATAACAGCACCCAGCTGCAGTGAATAGTCTGAAGTCAGCTCGCTCCTTCTACTACACCCGGAAGGACACTAAGCCACAGTTTGAGAACCACTGTGTGTTTTGAAGAAACTGAGGCGACAAGACTCGCCTTGTTTTTCCACAAGCACCCAGAATTCGCCTCATACCACTCCACTCTTGGACTGCGTTCTGACAGTGAATGATTGACACAGAATGCAATATTAGCCTTGGGCATGCGCGTGCGCATGCGCAGACACACACACACCCACACCCACACACACACACTCCTGTGTGCAACCCCATGCACACGTGCCTATAAACAAACATACACACGTGCATGCATACTGTCTTAGGGTCTTTATTGCTGTGGAGAGACACCATGATCATGGCAACTCTTATAAAAGAAAAACACGGGATTGGGGTCACTTGCTTTCAGTTTCAGGGGTTCAGTCCATTATCATCATGGTGGTGAGCATGACGGTGCGCAATGAGACACAGTGCTGGAGAAGTAGCTGAGAGTCCTACATCTTGCAGGACAGAAAATCCGCTGAGACATTGGGGGTAGTCTCCTGGTCATAGGAAACCTCAAAGCCCACACCCACAGTGACAGATGTCCTCCAACAAGGCCACACCCACTCCAACAAAGGCACACCTCCTTTAGTGACATTTTTTATGAGATTGTGGAAGTCAATTAGATTCAAACGCATACCATGCACCCACACAGGCAAAAAAACAAAAAGCAATGACATCAAAAGACTTAAACAATTAGGTTTCACAATATAAAATATGCAACATTATATGTTAAAATCCGGGCTCAGTTACAGATGATTCAGTGCTTGTAGAAACCTGGGGTTCCTAGCACCTACGTGGTAGCTCATAAGCATTTGTAACTCCAGTTCCAGATAATCCAATGTCCTCTTCTGGCTTCCAAGGACACCAGACACATCCATGGTGCACATACATACATGCAGATGAAGCATCTAAACTCATAAAATGAAACAAACAAACAAAAAAAAAACCAGACAAGCTCAGCTACGAGCTAATTTTTTTTAAACCTAGAATAAATAATATGCACATGGACGATCTGACATAGAAGACAAAAGAGAATCAAGAGCAAATTGGATGAAGGAACAGTACTTTATTTTTAAAAGTACTGTCCCATGGGACATACCCCAATTTTGAATTTTCATCTGTTTTGCCCTGTGTTCTCCATGCACCTTTGGGAACGCCTCTTAGACGGCTCTTCTCATAGCGTTAGACTTCTTGCTGTGTTCTTGGAGTTATGCTAAAAGCTACAGGGAACACGTGCAGTTTTCAAGTGCCTGCTTTTAGAGAGATTAAGCAAAGTTGTAAAAACTACAATTTGCCCTCCCCTCTCAAAAAAAAAGAAAAGAAAAGTGGCTCGATTCCCTTCACTTTTTCTAAACAGAAGAGGGGTCTGGGAGAAGACCTCCAGTCCTGAGCGATTCCAACCTCAGCCATTAATAGTGGAAAATATAAGTCACCAAGTGTACGGTTCGCAGCGGTCCACGCGCCGAGTGGGGGGTACCGCTTCTCCTTTAATTACTCCCAAGGAACTGAGCGCATGTCTAGCCAAGGTCTTTTCTTTTACAATTTTCCAAATAATGAGTCCTCTAATTGCTTTTGCTGGAACCCTTGGCCACCAGTATTTTCCTTTTCTTTTCTCTCCATTCCGCCCACACATCGGAACTTCCACCATTTTTTTTTTTTTTTTTTTTTTTTTTGGTCTGAATTTGATGACGGTTTGGTTTTTACCCCTTCGGAGTTTAAGTGGTTGAATTAAATCACAACTTGCTTTGGTCAACCATCCGGGGAGCGCTTTAGGAATTGGGGAAACATTTTATTTTCGCCTGAACCATCCACCTGTGCTGACATGGCCTGGAATTTACAGCTACACCGAAAGCATTATAACCGGTTCCTCGGAAATTCAGCGCTCTCCGGAGCTTCATTATTATGAAGCGTTTGTCAAACAGCCAATGGTGTCGGCCCCTAATTGATTTATATTAGCATCTGTAGAACAAGGTGGGCGAGGGGAGGGGAGCCAGGGGCCAAGTCAACCCCTGAGTTTCCTGGGGACACTGGGTCCTTTTTTTTCCTTCCTTCCTTTCTTCCTTCCTTCCTTCCTTCCTTCCTTCCTTCCTTCCTTCCTTCCTTCCTTCCTTCCTTCCTTCTTTCCTTCCTTCCTTCTTTGCTTTTTTTCTCTTCTTGTTTTTGTTTTATTTTTATGTAACATGTTTAAAATTATATACATGCTTACAAAGCCAGCATAAACTTCTATTGTTTTCTTGAACGTGAGCTCACCCCCCCTCCTTACAATTATTGCTAAATTCTATAGAACACCTGGCTCTAAAAGGTGGGCTTCGTTTTCCCTGGGGTTGGGGCACTGGGTAATAAACCGAGAAACCCCTTCAGCCTTTCTATTTTGACAGCTTTCTTTCTTTTTTAAACGATCGTTGGCTTTAATACCTTGTTTTTATAAGGAGACCCTGCTCCTGCTGGATTAGAAGTATAAATCTGTTTTACTTAGGAACACCTGGTCTGAGGTAAGGTTTAAGTTTAGGGAGCTAGGGAATTCAGTAAAAGGTGGGGGTTACACAAGACCTTCATTCACTGCAATTTGGAGCTTTGGCACAATTTTATATGTAGGCGTTCCCAAGCTAGTAGTGGAGCGTCCCAGAGGGTGTTGGCAATGTGCTTGTACCTGTTGGCATCTCAGGTGGTGGACCCAGCCTTTGTTGACACAGACGTGTGCGATGATTTCCAAACAACTGTCTCGCTGCTTCTGTGGGTGGTGCTGGGCCTGACTGATGGCAGGCCTGTGTGCTGTTGGAGTGGGTATGAGAAAGCTGGATGAAGAAAGGAAACGCATGGGTTTGCATAAACCTCCGTCTAGAAGGCAACCCCTACCAGGAATAACTGCAGGCAGCTGGCCACAAAGCAACCACTATGCTTTAATTGATGGTCACTATGTTCCTTGCTACTATGGGTCACTGTGTGTGCTGGGATTATGGTTCCTAGGGACTTGGCTACAGTGTAACTTCTATTTGAAAAATAGAGGTAATTGGAAACAATCTTTGGAGTTTGAGAGTTCTCATGAAAGTCGGAGGTAGAATTTCAGAAGAGAACTGAGAAAGATTATGTGGCCAGTATGGACTGTGCTTAAAATTATGCTAATGTGCACATGCTATCTTAGATCTTAAATGTCCCCTGAGGGGACATATTAAGGGCTTAGTCCCCAGGCTGTGGCACAACCAAGAGATAGTGGATCTTAAAGAGGTGAAAGCTTAGTGGGTAGAAGTTATGTCATTGGGGTGTACCATGAAAGAGTGGGGCTCTAGCCCCTTGCCCTGTCTTTGTTCCTAGCCACCCTGAGGTGAGCCACATTGATCCCACCAGTTTTAGCCATCACGAACTATTATTACCCAGCCCTTGACAAAGCCAAGATAGAAAACTTGGTGGCTAAGAACCAAAACAAGCTTTCTTCTTTTTAACTTGAGTATTAATATTGTTCAGTCATTTTATCATGGAAATAGACGTCTGATGAACACAGCATAGCAAAACAATGTGTGTCCCAGAATGTCAAAAACGGGCACTTTAGAAATTTGTATATAGAGAAGATAACCGAAGAATACACAAACTTGTTAGCAGGTAGCTTTTCCTGGAGTAGACTTTTATACTTTGTCTTTAGTGTTTATACTGTTTCATTTAAAGGTTTTGGAATTGTTTTAAGGCTATCAAATCCCTTCATTGTTCAAAACCCACATCCATATAACCCTTGGACACCTTTAAAAAAACACACTGACTCAGGGGTTCATTTATCCTAAGATGACCACGATTTCACTCGTATAGACAGAGCGAGCTTTGGCTTCTCAAATTCTGGGTTTATAGTCATGCACCACTACGTCCAAGTTCATGGGATGTGGGGCTTGAACCCAAGGCTTCGTGCACTCTAGACAAGCATTATACCCACTGAGCTATGAGGACTCTGGTGAAGCTGTGATGCAGTGGGCAGGAATCTACTTCTTATGTACTTTGATCTCTTCAGAAGCATAGTTTTCCTGGGCCAATGAGATGGCTCATTGGGTAAAGGTACTGCCCACCAAGCCTGATGACTGGCATTCTACCTCTGGGACCAATAGCTCTTCAGCAATCCTCCAGGCCTTCAGTGGCTGACTGGGGATGCTGAGCCATCCAAGCCCCCTGGGCAAAGGAACTTCTGCATTCTCAACCTCTCCAGCATGAGACAGCCGCTGGTGGACCACTAAGACCAGGTATATCCAACCTGACAAGTCACGTATATGCATGAATGAGTGAGTGTATGTGGATTCCGAGGTGTGTGTTTTCATCCATTCTAGCAATGCGTTCTTTAGGAGAACACTGGCTAAAAACATCTCTCCCTCCGAGTTGACAATTGAGAAAAACGACTGTTCTCTGCAACCTTCTGCCCCCAATACCAGTTCCAATAGGTATTAGCCCTCTACTTGATTTTTTTTCTCATTAAAATTAAGATATGCTGGGCATTTATTTTTCATCTTGCAAAATAAAGACGCAAACTCCTCTTGTGGCTTCTTGTCCTGTGGCGGCTTCCTTATTTCTCTTGTCATTTAATTGGATGCCTTCAGAAGGTATTTTTTGAGTTTCTACAGCTAACATCTTTCCTCTCCTTCTCCCTGAGTCCATTCTCATCAAGCTTTCACCATGACTCCAGCCCAATTACTCTCACAGACATTTTTCTTTTCTTTTTTCTTTTCTTTTCTTTCCTTCCTTCCTTCCTTCCTTCCTTCCTTCCTTCCTTCTTTCTTTCTTTTTTTTTTTTTGTTTTTTGCTTTTGTTTATTTTTTTAAGACAGGGTTTCTCTATGTAATAATAGTGGCTGTCCTGGAACTGGCTTGATAGACCAGGCTGACCTCATATTCACCGAGATCCGCCTGCCTCTGCCTCCCAATGCTGGGATTAAAGACATGAGCCACCACTGCCCGGCTCTCACTGCCATTTATGAATTTTTTAGGACTAACTGGTTTACAGATTCTCAGTCTCCAGCTTTCTCCACCTCTTAGGAGATTGCACATGGTTGGCAGTCATCCTGGGCTCCTTGACACAGCTTTTACTTGGCTTCCGAGGATGCCACCTGTGCTCCCCCCCCCCCCCCCCCCCCCCCGCCTACTGTCTAGCTACTTCTCACTCAGCTGAGGTGGACTCTTCATCGGCCTGGTGCTTGTTGTTGGAGAGCCCAGAGCCATTGTAAAGCAGCAATGTAAAAGATGCTTCATTTCTCTCTCTGCTTACTACCTTACTGAATAAGTTGATTCAAAGTTTTTCAATAATAGCTCTGTGTTGATGACTCCTGAGCTCAGAAATTCATCCCAGGTTCATATACTTGGCTGCCAAGCTGACATTTCCATTTGACTATCACCCAGTGAATCTGTCCAAAGCTGAGCTGACATTTTCTACAATAAACATCACTGCCCTACATTGTTTCCCGCCCGAGATTAGACATCTGAGATTCATTCTGTCTTTCTTAGCAACCCCTCACTCCAACCTTGTGCATTTTAGTCTGTTATTCACGTAGACAAAGAATTAACATGTAGTTAAATACATTCTTAATGAACACAAGGCCCAGCTCATTCCCCAGTATCAAATAAATGCCTATTAATCCATGTCTTCCCTTTGACCCAAACCCTTCAGGTATAGGCATGTCTCATAGAGAAAAGACCAGCTTGCTGTCCCTTAAGGCCCTGTCATCAGCTTCCTGTGTTTCCACAGCTCCATTCTGCCTCGGCCACTAGCTGCCAGCTGCATGCTCCGACCCCAGTCACGCACTTAAAGTTTGTCTTCAGGGTTGAGTGCAGTCCCTGACACAAACACTTTTCATAGGACACAGATAAAGCGAGTGAACTGTCTCCACTCATCTGACGTAAAACTTTATTCTCTGCCTCTGATGTTGTTAAAACCACTGCCATGCTTTTTGATCTTTTATTTTTGACACTTGTCTCCTTGTACCATGCTGCAAGGCATTCGCTTGGCTTACTATATCTATGTCACCACGTGCTGAATGATGGGGTAACTTTTGATATTTGGTCATGACATTTCTGCAGGTAGTACAATGCGCACAAAGCGTGCTCGGTGCATGCTGAGGGAAGATGAGGCGACTTAATACATTTGAAATCCTAAGTTTTCTTTCTTTCACCCTGCTGATGTCTTTTCAGGACCAGTCCACCTCAGCTGAGCATCTCTCATCTGCATCTCTATAAACACACAACTTCTCCAGCCTCAGACACAAATCTCATCTAGCCCAGCGGGTCTCAGCCTTCCTAACGCTGTGACCCTTTAACACAGCTCCTCATACTGGTGACCCCCAGCCATAAGCCTATGTCATTGCTACTTTACAATGGTGATTTTGCTACTGTTATGAATCATCATGTAAGTATCTGATATGACCCCTGTGACAGGCCATTCATTTGACTCCCCAAAGGGGTCGTGACCCACAGATTGAGAACCACCGATCTACCATTTTCCACTATTTCATAAAGACCAATTTTTTTTTCCTTTGGACTTGATTCTTTTTAAATGGCCCACTGAAGTTTCCACTTAGTATTCTAACAAATCCTTCATATCGTACAAAATAAAAGACATTGTTTTCCTTCTTCAGACTTACCACCCGGACCACAGTTTCAAAGTACATCTGTATTACCATTATCATCCCTCTAATCGCAAAGTCACAGCTCTGGTCTCTTCTCCAGCTTGTCTTCCCTCTCTGCTTCCAAGCAGGAGGTCCTGCTTGGTCGGCTTGACATTCTAACTTCCCACTTTAGCTTGGAACCCAAAACTACAAATGTGTATGCATATATGTATGTATATATGCATGCATGCGTGTGTGTGATTTTTATGAGACACCACACGGGAAAAATGAGATGGCTGGTGGCTGGTGAGATGGCTCAGGAAAAGGCACCCACTGCCAAGTCTAATGGCCTGAGTTCAATCTCAGGGTCCAGCAGGGTGGATGAAGGGCTATCTGTCCTCTGACCTTCCTTATACACTGTGGCACATACACACACACGAGAGAGAGAGAAAGAGAGAGAGACAGAGAGACACAGAGAGAGATAGAGAGAGAGAGAGAGAGAGAGAAATAGAAGTTTAAGTTTGATTTAAGTAGCAAGACCGGCCCAGAGATTGAGAGGGCCAAGATTTTCCCCAAATGTTGCAGATTGAAACTGGGTTCACTGCCATTGCATGAAACTGAGTACTCGGGCAGGGTTCTGTGGCTGTGGAAAGTTTGGGGAAAGGAAGCGACCGCTGGCCAGGTCTAAGGCGTGTGCCAACCGTACATACTCAGTGGAAGAACAAGGCAGACGGGATTCAGTCTGTGACTAAACGTGACATGTGCTCAGGCAATCCTAAGCTGCTAATATGAATGCTGAGTCTAATTTTTGTTTGCTTGTTTTGTTTTTCAAGACAAGGCTTCTCTGATTGTCCTGGAACAACTCTGCAGACAAGGCTGACCTCGATTTGAGGGTGATCTGCTCCACCTGTCTCCCTGTGGAATTGCAGGAGGGTTAATTCGGCTGATCTGACTGGCTAGGCGGGGCTCCCATTCTCCCTTTACTGCTCCATGTGCGCCCCTCCAGATGCTCTGTTGAAGAGGACGACCTTGCCAGAATGGAGAAGGACCACTCTTTGGTCAAGAGTGTAAGAGTGGCTGTGCTCCCCTGCTAGACCCTCAAACAAGCTCGAAGTTAGTTTTATGTTATGTGTAATGTGTATGTGTACGGATGTGCCAAGTACCCCTGAAGCTCAGAAGGAAGCATCAGATACGGTGGGAATGGAGTTACAGAGAGTTGTGAGCTGCCATGTGGGTGCGGGGACTTAGACCTAGGTCTTCTGAGAGAGCATTAGGTGCTCTTAACCATGGGGCCACCTCTCCATCTCCTGAAAGCTGATTCTAAACCCAAGGTGCAGTGGCTTCACAAGATGATCATCAAATCACTAAAAAAGGATAAATGGCATAAAAAGAGGAAAACGAAAACTTGCAAACATGAATTCCAATGCACATAAGGAAAACCATTCTGGGGCACCGCCAACAAATATCTATCCTAGTACCTGGAACGCTGAGGCAGGAGAATTACAAGTAGAGGCCAGCCTGTTTTCCCACCGACAGCCTCTCCTAAAACGTTGAAAAGAAAAATCAGCAAAACTTGAGTCTAGTTAGAAATAGTGATTAACAAAGATCTCTGCAATTTTCTACATAGCTAGAAATGCAAGGATTATAAATGGTACCCAGTTTGGAAACAGAGTACTGGTGATTTGGGTCAAGCAGTTCCAACTAGATTTGAGTGTACTTTTTGAAAAGGAACTATGACTTTAAGAAGTTTGAATGAGAAAAATACAGGAGAGGAAAATGAAGAGGTGAACTTTGGGAATGATACATACGGCTGCATATGATTCTAGCAACTTTATTTATAGATAGAGGACATTAGCATTGTAAATGCAGAAGCAGCAACAGCTGAGTCCCCACCTCCGCACCATACAGTCAGGTGGAGCCACTTACTTTTCCTACAGAAAATTAAATAATCTCTGTACTTACCTGTTTACCTCTGGCACGCCGCATATGAGCTAAGTTTCCTGGGAAGTGCTAGGCCACAGAGTCTAGGTACCTGGTTCTCAAGCTGTGGGGCTGACCCTTTGGGCTTGAACAGCCCTTTCATAGGGGTTGCATATCAGATCGATTAATAACAGTAGCAAAATTACAGTTATAAAGTAGCAAACAGTAATAGTTTTATGGCTGGGGGGGTCACCATGACATGAGGAACTGTATTAAAGGGTCACAGCATTAGGGAGGTTGAGAACCATTGATCTAGAGCGTTGTTTAAAAGCAAAGAAACAAACAGACAAAAAGAACAAAAAAAGAAAAGAAAAAAGGACTCTGAGTCTGGTTCCTGTGGCTGTAATGAAATAGAAAGGTTGGGCACTTACAAAGAAGTTTACCCCATGGTTTGGGATTTGAGGGACGCATGCTGGCCCTGGTGAAGGTGGTATATGGCACCAAGGGGACAGGAGCAAGTGTGGGAAGGATCACAAAACAAGACAGGAAACCAAGCATGGGGTCAGCTAGCCAGGCTCTTGGATGCAACATTTCTCTGTGGGAACCAGCAGGTCCCATTAGAACTACTAAATTCCGTTTGAGGGTGTCCACAGTGACTCAGTTACCTTGGACTGGGCCCCACATTTACAGGCTCATTACACCATGTGACACTCAAGCCCAAGTTCCCAGCACAGAGGCCCTTGGGGACACTATACCCAACTCATGTCATTTTCATTCATTCCTTCGTTTGTTTATGTTGAAACCACCTCATTGGCATACAGGTTGACTGTTTAGTGTTTGCAATACGTCACAGACAGCTTCATGAACCACCACTTTCTTGTGGTTTTTTTTGCTTGTTTGTTTTCACTGTGCCTCAGGAGCAAAAAGGTTGTGATAAGACCACAAGAGTGGTCCTGGAGAGGCCTGCCAGGGAGGGAAAACAATTTGTATCCAGCCTAGGAATTTAAAGGGATATTTATTTTAAGAATAAATATGTACATTAGCATATACTGTACAGGGCCAATGAAATGGCTTTGCAGGTAAAGGCCTCAGCAGAAAGGAAGGTCGTGAGCAGACAGTGTGCCGAGCCTGGGAGTTTTAAGTCTGAGAGTACTGTGGGGAAGGTACGAGAAATGGCTGAAATGGTAACCATGGGGTCACCTAGTTATGCTGTAAAGTGAGTCATTTGATCCACTCAGATTGACTTGAGAAAGCTATTTCTGGTAATAGTGAAGACAATGGACTGACTAAAATAGGTAATGAGACCTGTTCAGTCACTCCTGTAAATGACAGGTAAGAGCCTGAACTCCAGGTACCACCGTGGGATCCCAGGAGAGCCATGGAAGACCTTGAGAAAACTCAGGTGCCAAATCAACAGGAATTGGAGATGATTAAACGAGTGGGAACCTGAGCTGGGACCATTCTGGACAGGTGGGAACACAGGTACAAACAGCTTCAGCCACCACGGTGCTCCAAGTTTGCGTGACACACGCAGGTTGTTCGGTGAGAAAGCAAACGTTTTAGATACAAAATCAGAGCTGGCCACAGAGGCTTACTGGACAAGAAAGAGTAGCATGTGACCATGCTGTTTACGTAATGGAGAAACTCTTTCTGTCCATTGATTAATCTGGGAAAAATAACTGTGTACATAACGCTGGGCAAATGAGGGAGCTGCCGAATTTCAACTCTGATCTGGAGATAGGCCAAAAAGGCCATATGGAGAAAAAAGGGACCAAACCAAACACTGATGGACCTAGGGATGTGGCCCCCTGGGAAAGCTTTCACCTAGCTCAGTTCAGCATCTCAAAAACAACTACACCTAACCAAATAAGCACATAAATAAAAAACAAACAAATATATCAAACAAACATAAAAACCACTCTGCAAAAACAATAAAAAGTAAATAAATCAACTTTGTGATAATAAACCACGATAATAACCTCACAGTGACATTAGGTGTTGTCTTCAAACTGGACCTAAGACACTGAGATAAATCAAACAGTCACAGGCACAATAAAGTGGCATGAAAAGAAAGTAGTCGTAGACAAAAATCTAAGCGTTAACTTTTAACAGCTGTGAATAACTTCCATTCTTAAGAACGTTTGACAATGTAAATGTACTAAAAAGCTGCATGAGTATCGGTTAAACTTTCTGTTCATTCATCACGGATAGCTAATACGTGATATGTAATTTAAACTCAAGTATTCAGGAAAGAAAGAGAACCTGAAATTTTACAGTAAGGATAGATTTGATCAATTACCAAAAATTATCAAAATAAACTATTAAAAAATAAAATAAATTTTGTCAAAAGACACTCTATCCAATATCAAATTTCTTAAAAGATAAAAGAGAGAAGTGACTCCATTTATTGGGCTAATTCTGAAAATGTAAGCGTACAGACCCTCTGGCGAGTCTATTATAAGACTGGACCAACCGCTTTTAGGTCACATTTGAAATCTCTCAGAGCCCATTACCATACTCTTGTGTCACACAGGTTAATAAATGCCTTAAGAAAGAGTTCTGGTAAATAGTCATTTCTGGAGCAACTCATGAAGGAATGGTACTTTGTAGAAGACTGATTTTGTTTCGGAGAGACAGGGTACTGTTATTCAATGTGTAAACAGAATACTGCCTTTAAAAATGCAAGCTCCAAACGATCCTAATGGACAAGATCCCGAGATCAGGGAAGACAGACAGAACATTCTACAGCGATATTCAGGTCTCAGTCTTTGGAAACATCGCAGCACCGAACATCTGTTGTCGCGCTGGCTTCAAGTTATTTCTCCCACATTCCTGAGACGGTACAGAGTATTCCAAAGGTTCTGACTAGCCTTGCTCTGAGAAATAATTTGTGCTTTTCTTCTGCAGGGAGACAACGAAATCGATACACGTAATTGTGGATGCTTATTAAGCTAAGGGCTACTCCAAGACCTTCAAGAGGTCAAGATTACACAGAATAAATATCTTTAGTGTCAACAGTGGGATGAAGAAAGATAAAGTTCTACAACCATCTATTAAGATATGTTTGTACGAGGTGTGACCTTCTACTGGAAAACAAGAAAGCTCTGCTGAAAGCTGAAGAATTCTACTTAGAAACAAACCACATCTTAGGTTGGAGGTAAAGCTCAGTGAATAAAGCACTTAATTGAGGCCCTGGGTTCGATCTCCAACATCACAAAAATAAAATGAACAGACCAAGGGATCTCACATTTGTCCTTGTCTTTATGTTATCTTAGAATTTAATGTCTACATATTTGTTCATTCACTATGAAGTATCAATATGGTGTATGCTCTTTTCTTGCTGATGTCCGAGGAACTGAGTTTCTCTTTTCTAGACAGATAAGATTTATATTTGATCCACAAGTTTGGCCAAAGCACAGTGAAATTATGCTGAGAAAGCCAGTTTTTCTTCCAGTTTAGAAAGATTTCTTCTTATTCTATGTGAGAGTTTGTCTACAAGCATGTCTGGGCACCATGCGTATATCTGGTGCTTGTAGCATCACAAGGCATCTGACTTGTCCCCTGGCACTAAGTTACAGACAGTGTGAACCACCCTGAGAGTGCTGGGAACTGAACCCAGGCCCTCTGTGAAATCAGCAAGGGTTCTTCACTGCTGATCCATTTGCCCAACCCGGTAACCCAGTATTTCAGTTTAAGGTGTTGACTTAAACTTCTGTGCCAAAATTTGGAAAAAAAAAATAACTCCTTCAAAAGAAATTCATAATTAAGAAGTCCACATTTGGACTTCAGGTAACAATGTAGACAAATTCACAATAAGATTTTGAAAAATCTGACAGTTTAATAAAGTCATAGTAAGGGAAATCACTTCTAGTTGCTGGCTGTCCATGGAGGCACGCACTTCTTGTCTTAGATTCTAAGGTTTAAGAAGAAAGCTTGCCGTGGTTTAGGCTTGGGACCCTGGCTCTCAAAAGAGAAGGACACAGAGCAGGGAAATCTTACCTCTACCACGTACGTCCTCACAGAAGATTCCGCTTTCTCAAGCCTTGTTAGTTTAGTATGGTTTAGTTTACTTTAAAAAACTGCAAATGGCAGAATCCCACACCTTCAATTGTCTATTTTTTAAATTTAGTAAGCACACTAACTCTCGTCATGGCAATTCATCATGGGCCAGAGTTTTTTCTTTAAATGGCACATAAATAAGAGTTTTCTAAGAACGAATGTTGAGTTTTACCATCAGAGCCCTCAAGTGTAGTAGGTTTATCTACTCTATTGCTTGGAGCCAGGGTACACAGTGTTGAAAATTCCCATGCATTCATACATGCATGAGCTTGACATGCAGCATCCTCCCTTAATACTGTTTAAAACAAACAGATGGGATGACAAAGTTAGTAAAATACGTTCATTAAAAAAAATGCCTCAAAATTCTTTAGAAGCACGGTGCACGGTTGAACCAGCCTGTAGTAATAAGAGCAGCGGGGCTGCGTTCCCAGCACCCTGGCCGCCTGCTCGGCTAGCTTATGCCCCGAAATAATTACACGGACACTGTATTCTTTTAATCACTGCTTGGCCCATTTCTATCTAGCCTCTTCTCGGCTAACTCTCACACCTGGACTAGCCCATTTCTAATATTCTATGTAGCACAGCTAGGTGCGCTTACCGGGAAGATTCTAGCCTAAGTCCAGCCTGGGTCAGAGCTTCATCGCGTGCATCTTCCCTGGAGCGGGGAGCATGGCGTCTCTCTGAGGTGTCTGCTCCCGAGAGGAGAGCTGTGGAGTCTGAGCTCACTTCCTCTTCCTCCCAGCATTCTGTTCTGTTTACTCCTCCCACCTATCTTCTAACCAATGAGGGCCAAGCAGTTTCTTTTTATTTAACCAATGACCTTCCTCCATCACCAGCCTCTGTGTGTACACCAACCATAACCAGTGAAGATTAGTAAGGCAGCAGAGACTGGGGTGGCAGCCCACAGCCACTGTGGATGGAAAACCACCTTCGCCACGGCTTTTTCCACAGCAGAGACATGCAATCCAGAGCCTTCTAGTTCTAACTCAAGCCATGGTGGACGGGAAACTCCTGTGGCAGACAGTAGGTACGGGCCACAAAGGCATTGGCTTCATTAAGGAAAGATGGATTATGGGGTCATTCGAGCTGCAGCTGGGACCAGTTGGCAGCATCAGATCTCCTGTTTGTGAGGCTAGGAACACCTTCTGATGATTGTCGGAGTGCACTTGGCTGTGAACCACGTGACGACAGTTTGTTAACCATCCAGGGGGTGGGGTGGGCTGAATGGGGCCTTTGGCTGTACTTTTAATATGCTAAATATAACATCAATTCATTTGAGATGTGATAATACAAATGAAATAGGTCTAAAATGCATTGAAAACAATAAAATCTCTTATTGTATAAATGGGGCTTGGCACCAAACGACACATTTTATTAAACGCAATGTGCAAAATAGAATAAAGTGGCCTCTATTAAAAAAAAGGTGTAAGATGGGATTATTTAAAAGGCTTTAGTACTCATCCTCAATAAAAAGAAATCTGGCTTTATAAAAAATACATAAAATGGACTTATACCATTAATTTACATAGGATATTTTTCATATAAAACAAAGTTATAAAATACTTTTTAAAATGCATTTTTATATGAAAGTTATTCCCGGTATAAATTTTTATAACTTTTTGTAATTTTGGTTCCTCTGTATAAATAAAGCATTTTTTTTTCCTTTTTAAACTTTGTAAGTCCATTTAGAAACATTGGCTTCTGTCTCTTTTAAATAGGAGCCCAGATGAGGTAGCATGTGGAAGCTTTTCTTTGGTCCTTCCCGTCTATGTGCCCAAGTCACAAGGCTGGCAGCCTGGAGTCCTGTACGTATCTAACGTCTGTTGATCGGTACCCCTGTGATTATCCTCCCGGAACTCGGTCCTTTCTTTCGCATCTTCCTCTGACTCAGAGTCCAACTCTGCAGAGGAAAGCTCTGTCATGTGAAAGGGCCTCGGCTGACAGTCTGGTGGCTTCCCAAAGCTCGAAAAGGCGTCCAGGTGAGGTCTCCTCAGAGGCTTTCCAAAGGTACCTACAAGAAAAGAAAATCCCATGAACACATGGTCCTTTTTCTAGTACGTAAAGGAACGCCAAAAGGAGCCAGCATGTTTCCATTAACACGACTAAGCTTTTCCCAGCCTCCTATGCGGGAGTCGGTGTGCGCTGTGAACACACTGTCTATAGGATGCAGCAAAGAACACCTGCACACCCGTCTCTTTAAAGCCACCAAACAAACATGCCCATTTTTGTTTTATCACGACCCTCAGCAACACTAACCACTGAACATTGAACTTCCTGAAGCCTGTCAATTGAAAAATGCCCCGGAGCCCTTGCCTGAGGATGTCTGAGCTCATGATTCTCCATGAAGGGTGACTGCATAATACGCAGCCAGTGTATTTTGACAGATTCTTGTCTTGCCCTTTCTTCAACTGTAGCAAAAAACCATCCGATTAACTAAAATGCCTACCCTAGTTCTACAGAATACACTTTCATTTTTTTTTCCTTCAGGAAAGTATAGGAATACTGGAACAATGGATAAAATTTCTTAAACACTTAAGTAAAATGGCTTGGAACTTTTCCTTTAAAAACAAACCAAGAACACGAAAACACACCACGGCAGGTTGGGGCTTGTTTCTCTGACTGCTTCACTCAGTAAAAACGGCAGCATTCACTCTCTGTCTCACAATCTACCCGTGGGGTTCACTGTTGTCTACCTGTACGCGTTTGCCCTGTAAGCATTGCAGGCCTCTGCTGACGATCATCTCAACTGTCTGAAGCTTGGCTAGGTAGGATGCTGCCTTCCCAGCTTCCACTCTGAGTTCAGTTAGAAGCCACTAGACGTACGAAACCACAGCCATGCAGAGAATACAGCTCCACCCCTCAGGCTGCCGGGACCCAAAACCACTTTTTCCACATGGCTGACAAATTCAGCTCCTAAGTCATTCCCCAAACCCTTGTCTCCTCCATGCCACACACAGCATAACCCAGAAAGCTCCTGGGGCTTAGGTACAGATTAAATACATAACCACACACAATTCCCAGCCCTGACTGCAGTTTAGAAAGACCTGCAACTCGGAGGGCATCACAATCACAACAGGAATGAAACCATTGCCCAAAGCAAGATGGGGCTTGAATCAGAGAAGTAAGGTAATCCCCAGCTTGATAAACTTACCCATGAAAGAATTACTTGAAGTAACTGATCCTGGTTCCTGACTTGTACTAAAATCCAGAGAGGACTTGTTTAAACACAGAGGCTGAAGTGTGGGTCCCTCGTTCTGAGTGTACATGAAGGTCACGGGCTTTCGTGAGTGTGGCCACGGGATGCTACTGGGGTTCCGTTCACAGGGCTCCTCTGAGGGATGAGCGCATGGGAAGCAGTCCTTCTTCATGTAGCTGGTCTCATAGTGGTCCATTAGAGCTACCCTCGGGTCAGAACTGCATCCTTTTCAAGGTGGTTCCACAACAGAAGGAGATACAGTTAGCACGTCAGGAAGGATACAGAGGAAGCAAGATGAGAATGCCTCACTGAGAAAAGGTACCAACCCATGTGGCTAAACATAGATACGAATTATGGGTTAATTTAAGTTGTAAGAGCTAGTTAGTAATAAGCCTGAGCAACAGGCCAAAACAGTTTATAATTAATATACACCTCTGTGTGTTTATTTGGGACTGAACGGCTGCGGGACTGGGTGGGACAGAAACTTCCATCTACAGATGTCTTTTCAGGAAACAGAACTGTATTCAGTCAAGAAAACCATACCTGGAAGATAAACTTCAAACGGATCTTGGCCGTATACATTCCCCTTCAAGTATACAGGGCCTGCGGAGCCCACAAAAGGGCAAAGAAATGGGTCAGGGGCAGCGTCCACCTCAGCTTCACTGCTGTTGTCAATATGGCATGTCCCTTTAAGAAACAAACCTCAGTCACTGAACTGGTATTAGATGTCATTCAACATTTGCTCTGGTTCTGCATTTTCCATATTTACAGAAGAAAATTTGGCTAGGATGTAGTAAGAAAGTGAAAGTACACACATACACAGGAAATTTTTTCCAGTTTCTTGAGGCCCATGAAACTGAAATTGTAATGGTCCATTAAAAGCTATTCTTGGATCTGGACTATAAATGTTTTAAATTGGGATCCACCAATCAGGGCAGCTATAGTTAAGTCCTGATAAGCACTGAGCTAAGTGTGCCAACCTTATTGCTAGCCCCGTTTAGATTCTAATGGAAGCGGACCGATGCGTACAGCCATGGTTTGAAGGCTCAGCACTAGGGCCTTCTGTGAAATGTTCCAGATGACCAGACTCAATGACTAGTAGCCGTAGTATCCTACCTCAAAGCTGAGTCAAAGAACCAAGCCAAACCAAAACATCTCCCGGTAGCTCAATTAAACATATGGAACAATAAAACAGTTAGCAGTGGACACAGCAGCGGGAGGATTACGGAGACAGTCTCAGAGTTGTCACGCATGATAAACAGTTAGCAGTGGACACAGCAGTCCACTGGGAAGTACTCGCCTCACTGGTGACTAAACTCTGAAGCTGAAAACAAGCATGCTTCCTTCCCAGTTATGCAGTCCGGTAGAGAGCAACTATAAATACTCAATAAAGGTGCACACTAAAAGAGAAAATGCTGAGAAAAGCCCCAGAAGCTTTTCACAGGTAGAGTCGTTGGCATGTGCCCAGCACCGTGTATGTATTTCCCAGTCTTCCTGTAAACCACCTATCTGGGAAGTGCTCTGATCACCTGTGTACACTGGGAATGTGTCTGGGCTGAGATGCTCCTGCACCACGCTTTCTCCATCTTTAGTATCAGACATATAAGGCACCCACAGCAGCGACATCAGCTTCCCCGCCTGGTCGTGTTTAAGACACCTGGCCTCTGTCACCATGCAAGAAACTCCAACACGGGACACTCAGTGCCAAAGAGCATTCACAGTGCTAAGGGAAGGGGACATCCTCGGATAAATTAAATTCGACCTAATTTGCCTATTTTCTCTTACCATGAAAAAGTGTTTTTCAAGAATTTAACAAAAGGATAAAAAAAATGTGTGTGTGTGTGTGTGTGTGTGTGTACCAGTGTGTGCACACATGAGCTTGCACACTCGCACATAAAACAGCAGATGCCCTGGAGCTGAAATTATGGTAGTTATGAGCCACTGAGAAGCAGAGCCAAGCTCTCCAGAGGATCACTTGTGCCATCTCTCCAGGCTCCAGACACTGGAATTTTGTGGGGACTTCCATGAATCTGTAGAGCGCTTCAGATAGCAATTTTCCTTCAATCTTAATCCTTCCAATCCATGAGCGTGGGAGAGCTGTTAGTTTTCTACTACTTTCTTCAGTTTCTTTGTTCTGTGTTTGGAAGTTTTACTTGTGTTTGTCTTTCTCCCCGAGCAGCTATAAAAGGGCACTATTCCTACGCAGAGGGGTCAATTCTCTTTCTCTGAGGTTGATTCTCTCTTTCTCATGAGCGCCTTCCCACAGTATCTAGTCTTTAAGAAAACCTTAATATCCATTCTGGAAAAACAGTAAGCGAAGGTGGGGATGTGGGGAAAGGGTGGGAAGAGAAAGGGAAGAGGGGGAGGGAAGGGGAGAAGGAAGAGGATGGGGTGGGGGAGAGAACTGTAGTTTTGCTAGCAATCTTGGGCTAGGCCCTCATCACCGTCACCAATTTCTTCTGAAAAATTACTGTTACATCCGGGACATTCCCCCATGACTTTAAAACAAGAGTCCCTGGACATCTTAGACTTACCAGCACTGTCATGTTGCGGTAAGAAAAACCCGCCCGAAGAAGTAAGGAACTGGTGGTGACTTCCGCTTTCCGAGGAGATGTATCCATCCTGTCTGTCAGCTAACGTTCCCTGAGAGGACAGATAACTAGGGATATCGGCCGGCAAGTTGGTCTCATCTGTAATCAAACAACAGCATCCATCAGGAGCCTTGCCCCGGAGCTGCCCGCACTGGTCTGGTTTCTGTAACACCAGTTAAGGGACGATCTATTCTGGAAAAACCAGGAACGGCCCATGGCTGCTTTGCAGCTCTGGGCCCGAGTTAATTTTCACTTTATTGCCCACGAAATACACCCCTGCCCAAATTTCAAAACCATATGTTCAAAAGGTAATGAGTCAAAACCATAAATGGAGCCCTTGGACCGCTCTCATCTCATCAGTAGCAGAAGGTGCAGGCAACCCTCACAAAAATCCTGGGGGGCTGTGCGCATGCGTACACAGAACAGGAAGCGCTGCCACTAGAGGGAGAGCCAACTACCTCGCTGCGGCTCCTGCCTCCTTGCTTGCGTCCATCCTGAAGAGGAGGGATTTCACTGTGCTTTGGGTTTTATCTCTCCGCCATCAGGATATCCTGATGAGGTTTTAGTAAAAAGGATTAATCTCTGCGCATCGGCGTTATTTCAGGCTGGGGTGTCATTTTTAGCTACCCGCATTCCTGCAGCTCGCAGCAGATGAGTCACCCTGTGAGACACCTCCTAGAAGGGCCTGCCTACGAAACCACAAATCCACATGACTCCCACAGCCCCGGCCAGGCTGCTGCTTACACACCTGTGTTAGTAATGCTGCAGTCTTCGTTCCTCCGCCTCGTGTGGTAGATGATGACCACCCACACGAGGGACGTGCCCACCACACAGCAAACCACGGCTATGATCACGACGCCCACGGTGGCCCAGCCGTCATCGTCTAAGGACGGGGCAGTCATGTGCGGGGAGTCGCAGGTGGGACTGGGAATCACGCTGAGGCGCATGTTGCCTCTCTCGGTGCCTAGGGTGTTGGACATTTCACATGTGTACTTCCCGGCGTCGCTGACGTCCGAGTCCACGATAATCAGCAGCTGATTGCCTGCTGCGAAAAAGTGCCTCTCGGTCACCACCAACGGGCTGTCATCTTTCGTCCAGTTCAGCCTGGGGGGTGGACTCCCACCCGCGATACACTGCAGGACGGCCGTTTCTCCCTTGGTGACAGTTCTGTCTAACAGAGGCCGCAGAAATGATGGAGTCTCTGAAAACACAAGGTTTGAGATTTCCTAGATGAAAACCGGGTTCCATTTAAGAGCTCACAGGGGAATTTATTCAAATCTTATACCCCTACAGCTCGTTGAACAGGTGTATTAAAGAGCCCCCAGTCAAAGCAACCTTGGATCTTATCACCCATCCCATCAGGGAAATCTATGAGTTTTTACCTCACCCTCCCTCATAATGTTCCAAGGCTAGTAATTACTGGAAGATAAAATATTATTTAATCTAGAAAATTGGTAAAAAAAATATTAATTTCATGCACAAGGCTGTTGATACGTTGACAAAGGCAAACACTCTTTAGAGATTTCCTTTGATTACTTGTAACTGTGTTTTTGACATGTATATGTCTGTGTGTGGAAAGGTCTGTGCTCCTGTGGAGGCCAGAGGAGGCAGGTTCCCTGGGGCTGGAGATAAAGGCAGGTGCAAACTGACATTGTGGGTGCTGGGAACCAAAGGCAGGTCATCTGAAGCGGGACATACTCTTAACCATCCCCATGTTTATTTCTTTAAAATGAAGTTTCTCATGCCAGAGACATTGAAAGGCCTTCCTCTGTTCTCTGACATCTTGGTAGGTTACTGTAGCTCTCCTAGAAACCCGGACACCCTAGAGATCCGAATCTGAGAAACACCTGTTTAAGTAGGTGGTAAGAATTGGGACTTCCACAGAGGCATGGGAGGCGAAGGAAGGGGATGGGTCTTCCCTGTCTATCTAGAGACACTTTCCTTCATACTTTTTACAACGCTGAGCTGTCCAATGGTTGTGAACAATGTCTGCCTATGAAGGTACGACTGGAGGCCGTACTTGGAGTGAAGGGGGCAGAGTCATCTCCCCGGTCACAGGCCTGAATATGTAAAATGTCTGCTGCCTTCAAAGCTACCCAAAGGCAGGCAGCTCTTTTAAAGACAGAACGCTCTGTGTCTTCATCTGCCTCGTCCCCCAGCTGCTTCTAACAAGAAGGGTCTCTGGGTGAGTCGGGGCATTCGAGAGGGGCTCAGAGTCTTAGGCAAGCACCTGTCTTACCTAGCACCGTCAGGGTGGCGTTTGCAGAAACGCTGCCAGCACTGTTCTGAGCTGTGCAGCTGTACACCCCAATGTCCTCGATCTTCACGTCCACTATGAAGAAGACTTCGTCCTCAGGCATCACGTGCATTCGCCTCTCCCGGGCAGCGGGGAAGTCTGTGCCTCCATCCTTCTGCCAGGCTATCTGTGGGGCCGGGTGGCCCACGGCTGCACACTCCAGGCGGGCCATGGCCCCGGCGCGGATGGTGAGGTCCATGGGGGTCTTGGTGAAGGAAGGCAACACTGAAACCACAAGAGCCACGCAGTCGACGTCAGAGTTCCAAGGGTACTCAAGGAGATGCGGGACTTAGGTAAGGCAGGGTTAGTACTCTAAGACAGAGAAGCTAAACTGGAACTGGAGAAACGGAATAGCTTGCTCCGGGCTACACAGGCTCAGGTGGGACGGAGTAAGAATGACCCTCGGGTCACAGGATCTTTGGACGGGAGATCCTCCCGGCAGGCACTCTCTGGCCACATTTTAGCTTTCTCAAAAATTAAGTGTGAGATCTTGGGCAAATCAGTCAATCTCTCCGCACTGTGACTTGACCTATTCTTCCCCAGTCCTGCAGGACCTAACATTTGGTGACTGCGTCCTGTTCTACACTTTCAGTTCTCCTGTGTGCCAGACCTTAGCAAGGGCCTGCTCAATGAACTCGTCTGTCAGGCAGACATTAACAGTTAAAGCAATAAAGTGGAGAGCATCCAAAATACAATCTTAGAGCTGCAGAACTGTCTGCCTGCCGCGCAAAGGATGCTACAGCACTGCTGCTTACTCACGGTGGCCACTGTGGATGCATTTACAGAGCGCTACCCAAACTCCAAGGCACGCTTGCCAAGCCACCGACACACACATTGTCTTATTTATGGGTCACGGCATTTCTAAGAAGTGGCACTTGGCATCTCTTTTTATTTTTTATTTTTATGTGCATTAGTGTTTTGCCTGCATGTGTGTGTGTGTCTGTGTGAGGGTGTCAGAACCCCTAGAACAGAGTTACAGTCGTGAGCCGCCACGTGGGTGCTGGGAATTGAACCCTGGTCCTTTGGAAGAGCAAACAGTGCTCATAAACACTGAGCCATCCATCTCTCCAGACCCCATCTCTAGTTGGAAGATACAGGTACAAAGGTAAGACACTTGGTGAGAGTCGTAACTATGTATCAGGAGTGACAGAATTCACACCCAGAGCTTTTAAAGACAGCATGCTGTGTGGTCCCATACATCACCGTGCCCCAGAGAGAGCAAAAGTATCTGGTTCATTTTAATTCTGGTTCATCCTGCCATATCCAAAGAGGCAAATCTAATAAATCATTACTTTAGATACAAATAATAAAGAATAGCAATTTTCTGTAGCTAGGTGGGAAACTATAAGAAAAAAGCAGGGGTTGGTGGGGGAGCAGACAGATACTGTAGCTATTATTAAAGGGTATCTTTTAACACTAGAGGGAAGTGGATCACGCACTGTTTACGGTGAGCTTGGCTTTGACGGAGTATGATGACCCGAAGTGGTTGGAGATGATGCACTGGTACTTCCCCTCGCTGGCGAAGACCACACTGTGCAGCCTTAGGATGGTGGTGTACTCCATCACCTCGCCTCCCTGGGCCCGGAGGTGTGCATAGTTCTCCATTTCAGCATCCTGCAGCAGTTCGTTGTCTTTTTTCCAAGCGAAAGTCATCGGGGAGTCACTGCTGCTGGCAGCTGAACAGGTAAAACTCACGTTGGAGCCTTTTATTGCTGACTGTGTTTCTGGTTGCACCGTGATCTGGGGTTTGGGGAAATCATCTGTTTAAAATGGAGAAGGAGGAAACAAAATGATGTAAGGGGCCTCAGAGTCCACCACCTCTCGAATGCCAACGAGAGGAAACAACGCAGAGGGCAGCTCAGGGGTGACCCCAAGCCTGTGTTTTACAGATGCATCGGCGGTCCCAGGAATGAGCGACAACCTGGGAAAAGGCTCAGAGGCAACCTGCCCAGGTTCAATGGAGTAGAAGGCGCCGTCATTTTCTAACAGAGAGAAGTGGTACCTTGAAACGATCGTAGACATTTATGCCACATGTCTGGTATTTTGTATACGCATAAGAAGAGAGGTTAAGAAGGCACAAGGGAAATCAGACCATATTTAAAACCGAGGGATGCAGGGGTAAGGCTGGCCGACAGCAATTAAGTGATTGTTTTAAAAGAGCCCACAGAGGGGACTTGCGATGTTCCCAGCACAAGGAAATGATTTAAGTTTGAGGTGATGGATCTACTGGGTGGCAGCCAATCTGCTCACAGGACATCTTTGTGCACCAAACGGCCACAGCGCACTTGTACACAAGGATAACTACCATAACCACCATATTAGTTACCACTCAATGAAAGAATATTTTTAAGGAAGAAAGAAAAGCAGTTTTAAAACTTCGAGGCTCATAGATGATCTTTGAACGTTATTCTCAGCATCTACAATCTTTTGCTCAGGCCCTCCATCCAAAAGAGCAACCAAACCATAAGCAAGCCAACATCTGCGAATCATCAAGATGGTAACAAGCAGCTGGACAGACCCGGCTGCTCTTGCAGAGGACCTGGGGTTTGTTCCCAGTACCACAGTGCTCAGCCCATAACTGCCTGTACCTACGACTCTGATCCCTCGTCTGGCCTTCTGGGCACCTGCGTACGCCCGATGCACAGACAGACAAATCGGCCGACAAACCGGCAGACACATATGTAAGTAAACTAAGAAAAGACAATAATGAACAAAAAGCAAACAAACCCAAAAAGCCCAAAATAAATCAAGCAATCGAAAAAGCATGTGCGAGTTAGCGCACTGGCTGGGGCCTGAAGTGGGGCAAGCCCATCAATCACGCTGCCGCGCGCGCAGCCTGTCGGGTTACATTATAATTAGAGCCGGGCAACTCCCCATTCTAAGCAGTTATTTTTAGTTCTCTGTTACTTTTTGGAAGAGTTACCTTTTTTGAACTTCATTTTCTCAGAGATGGCCTAAATAAACCCTGCAGGAAGCTACCAGATCTTCTGGATAATGGCTGATCTGAAAACACAAGTTTGGGACCATGAACGGAAGCAGAGTGCTTCCCCGACTACGGCTTGGCTGCCTACTTCCAACCCTAGGCCTGTGAGTTGTTAAATAGGACAGTTGCTTCTGTGTGATTTTTTAAAAATTTCCATCCCATAAATCAATGTTCGGCTTCACAATGGGGAAGGAAAAGAAAGAGAAGAGCACGGCAGACGATGTATATGGGTTTGTCTCACAGTACTGGGGTTCGTACATCCGGGCCAGGGAACTGCAAGATAGAGTATGGAGAAAGAGTACGAGGCCCTTGTGGATGATCGCCAAAAGCTTATTTGGTTGCAAAGCCTACATCAGAAGTTTTATTTTTAAAAATTGCTGGCAGCATTACATTCTGCAACCTTCTATCAGGCAAAGCAGTATATAATCAAATTTTAAATGATGCCAGGGTAAAATGTGGATTTATAGTTTCTTCTCACACATGCTTAAATTCAAGCAAATTTTGATTTTGTGTTTTATACACACATTTATTTTTGTAAAGGTTTCCAAGGCAGCTAAGAGTAAAGAACAGTCTGGTATCTGTGACAGAAAACTGTATCAGAGATGGAAACTTTTTTATTTTATTTTATTTTAACCACAGTCTGTTCCTAACTAGCCACAGGAATTCTGGGTAAGACGACTTCAAATACTGAGATTTTTGGTTGCTAAGACAATGGATCTTAAAATGATTTACAATGAATTCAGACTTGCCCTTCCTCCTCACGCTTTACCTGACAACAGTTAATGTCTCAGCAGTCGTAATTCCTTGGCTACTGAATTTTCTTTCCTCCAAGCCTCTCAACAAACCCCAGCAAACTGCACAAAGGTGCCACAAGTGCCGCCATCTTGGATGCGAGAGGAGCTTAGTGCTGGCCTCGCCCCTTCCTGAGAGCGGTAGGCAGTTATGGCTGCTGAGGAAGGGGGGAGTCGTATAGCTATGGTGCATTGCCTGTTCATGAGTAAATAATGTACCCAACCATGCGCATATAGACCACGCTTATTAAACACAGTGGGTCACCAAAAAGGGGGTTTGGTGGGAGAGGACAAAGAGCTGGCAAAGGGCAATGGTGAGGAGGTATTTACATATATATATGTATGTAAATATGTACATAAGTATGTAAATATATGTATGTATATATGTATGCAAACGCCAGCTAAGGCGCTTTCAGATTCCTTGGATTGGTAGCTCAGAGCTACAAATCCACCTACTTAGGAAGCTAGACTGTGGAGTGAGTTCCAGGCCACCCTAAACAGCTTAGTGAGTCCCTATCTCAAAAATTATAAACAAACAGAACGGCGAGGAGAGGGGACCTGGAGCTACCGTCTGTTGGAGGAGCTCCTGCCCAGGACACAAGGCCCAGGTATGATCTCCATGAACACAGAGAAGAATACAGCTCCCAGACTCAGGGACCATCTTTGAAAGCTAATACGAGAAACTACAATTTCCTCCCAGGCCTCTAAAAAAACGACAACAGCAAAATCAAGAGAGCAAGTGTCACTGTAGCATCACCCCAGACAGCTGTTGATACGCCATTTACAGAACCAGAGCCAAAAGCCAGGCAGACGCCTCCACAGCTGGGCGGAGAGGAAGGGTGGGGGAAGCAGAGCAGAAGAGGAGCACGGGGCCAACTCTCAGCTCATTCAAGCTCTGATTTCATCCTTGCCACCAAATCATGCTGATGCTAAACCAAATAGGAGGACGCGCCGGCAAACTCCACCAGTGTCTGGAAAACGCTAACAGGCAGCAAACTCTAGACCCACTTGGCCTACCTCGGAAAATTCCTATGAAGAGCACACACATCTCATCAAACGCATTGTTTGGACAAACGAGCGGGAAGAGGGAATTAATAAAAAAAATCAAGGGCGACACTTTTACTCACCACACACAAAGCCATCTGGGCTGACGGTAAAAATGCTTCTCCCCTTCAGCAGCTGAGGGTGGGCACAACTGGCATTTATGAAGCTCTGAAAGTTATTCTCCACCACCCACGGTGGGAGCCATTTTAGCTGGCAATCACACAGAAGGCTGGATGTATTTAAATGCCTGAGGAGAGGAATTACATTCAATTTGTTTGGTATGAAATGCAGATTTCTCCAAGTAAGTCAAACTTAAATAAATACTAACCAAGTGAGGAATTTGGAAACCGAATGCATGAGGTTGTAAATATCCTATAGTCTACCTTAAAATGCAAGAAATGAACTAGCAGAACCTGTTTTCTCTTGTTCCTATTGTCCTATTGAGGCAGAAGTGCTGATATGTCAAAATTCCTGACTAATACAAAATGAGAACTCTATTTAGGAAGCATACTATATATGGTGCCACAGATTTAAGCTGCAAATTCAAAACAGAGAGAGAAAGAAATTCCAATTGCAAGCAAGGGAACAAACAGCCCACTTCCCTTGTTTCTTAGTATAAACATTAATAATGTCAAGAATGCGCTAGTTGCTCTTTTTCGATGACATATCACATGACAGCTCCCCTTCGGAGCGTGACTTGAAACTGGAGAAGGAGAAAGGAAAACTTACAGTTGCTGAAGCTTCTTCATTTGGGAAAATGCGTTGCTTTGCAGAGACATGATGGCGTTGTCACTCAGGTCCCTGGAAAACAGCCAAATCCAACACAGCAGGGTGAATTACAGCAGGGCATGTCCGTCTGGAATGGCCACACCCCACTGCCCACCCACTCGACGGGCAAACACTCCGCGTTCGTTGGCATGTGCCAATGGGACCACGGCAGTGGAGTCTCTCAGAAAGCTTTGGCCAAGGAACCCACCCAGAGATGGGTTCAGTCATGGGGAAGAGGGGGTCATTCCTGATGCCAATAGCAGAGTGTTGACTTCTCCAGGGCGCTGGCTGATCTCATTATTCAAATTTGCTATTAATCAAGTGCACAACCTAATGCTCCATGATTACGCGTTTTAAAAACATCTGTTGTAGGCCACTTTCTGTGATGTGTGTTTGGCTCTACATTAATGCAGGCATTCCTAAAGCAACCCAGAGAAAGATGGCTCTCCTACATAGCTTGGCATGAAGGGGGATGGCTGAGCCCATTATTTTCTACTCCAGCCTAATTCTGTCACTATAGCTCTCTACTGCAAAAGCAGCGATGTTCACAGGAGATGCACTTAATAAAGCAAATGAGGTTCCAGGCAGGACATCCACAAAATGAGAGGATGCTTGTGTTGACTTTATTTTTAGCTAGTACTTTAAAGCAGCAAGAGCTAAACTACCAGCCACAATGATTACTTGCTTAGTCTTTTTTTTTTCTTCACAGTCCACAGCATATAAGGGGGATTTTGAATGAGCAAGTAGACAGGAAAACAAAGAAGGAAGGTGCTAGACTTGGGCAGGGAAAGAGTCTGGGAGACTCAGCGAAGGTCAAAGAAAATTGAAGCAGAGGTTAATACTCTGCCGATCCACTAATTCCACTTTCCCAGAAACGGAACGGGCCAGTTGACAAACGCTTTGGCTAGTTTTCCTCTGAAAATAATCTGTTTCAGTAACAGCAGTCTTGGCTTGACATGGCAGTGCTCAGTTCTGCAGACTCATTCTGCACGGCTGTCGGGGGGAGCTGGCAATCCATATCTCTCTTAAAACAACCATGAGACAGCCAGCAGACTAACACCCAAACACACAGTCCTGGTGAGGTACAACCCAGATGTGCATCTAAATAATAATATTGTCCAAGTTAGCACATAGGAAAACTTATGGCTGCAAGCATTCCTCAATCAAGCAAACATTCTAAACTACACTGTGATCTGAAATGGAAATGTAAGGCTAACACTAACAGTTGGCTGGTTCTATTGTCATAATACTTAAGCAATACTCCCCAGAGCTAGCATCTTCTTTAGTAACTGAAAACCCTCCACCCTGAAATCTCATTTCATAAATGTGTGCCAAAGGTTCCCGAGATGGGGCATGGATTGAGTAGTCAAGGGCCAAAGGGATTTAGGGTCTTTCTGGAGCCAGAAAAAGCCGGATCTTGTGTTTTCCTAGCACTCCCCAACTGACGTGTGGAGAGCAAAAGATAGTAACAGAGAGGGCTAGATTGCACATTTTACAGCCAGCAGCAACAACAACAGCAAAGGTTCTCATGACACTGTCACCCGCTCTCAAAGCTCCAGCACATCCCTCTCAGGGACATCTTTTTGATCTTTAATATTCAAGTGATCTTAATTGTTAAACAAACACAACCCATGAATCTTCAGGAGTTTCATTTAACGATTTAAAAGCTACTGAACAGTATTTTTGCAAGTACTAAATGGAGCAACAGATACTTATACATTCAGTACCTGGCAAAAGGACCAGACTTTGATAAGTGCCCAATATATGTTAGATTGTTTTAAATTACAGCTGTCACTGCTTAAAGATGAATGAGCATGAAAGGAAGAGCGATGGTCTTAAGTGAAAAGAAAACCAACAGGTAAACGTATGATGATGAAGGAAGCAAGACTGACAGACGACAGGTAGGTGTGTAAATGTGTTTTACAGTGTAGGAGGATGCAGTCGGCACAGGCTATTCGCTTCACGTTTCAGGAGTCATAAACAGAGAGCACCTGGGACCACACCTAGGGGAACTCAGTCCCAGCTACTTACAGATGTTCCAGCGCGTCCAAACCAGTGAAAGCCTTCTTGGTGATCGATCGAATGCGGTTTCCCTGGAGCATTCTGGAGTGGGGGAAGAGGTACAATCACATTGTAGTAAATTTTGAAAATGCCACTTAAGGAACAGAACTCATAAAAAGGACTATTCTCATTTGCAAACAAAACTATTTTCGTCAATGAAAGAATGTAACTTGAAATACTGGATCCCTCATCTCATGTTCAGTAACATGATTTAACATGAGTTCAAAGCGTTCGACAGACACCTCCGTGTAGGAGCTTGAATAGAAACGCCCCCATGGGCTCCCATCTTTGAACACATGGTCCCCAGTTGGCAGCGCAGTTTGTGAAGGTCATAGAACTTTTAGGATATGATGGAAGAAGTCCATCACTGGGGGGCGGCCCTGGAGAGTTGATAGCACGCCCCCCCCCACCAGTTTACTCTGTGGCAGAGATGTGGTCTCCCAGCTTCCCACTGCTGCTGCTGCCATGCCTTCCCTACCAGCACGGACACCTAGCTGTCCAGAACCATAAGCCAGAGCAAACTCTTAAGATGCTTTTGGTCATGGCATTTTACCACAGCGACAGAAGAATAACCAACACCCTCCACAAACACAGGTGCCAAACAAATAAGGTCCTCTGGGGATCACACTGCTCCACAGTGTAGCTTGCTCCCCCCCTCTTCTCTATAGATACCCTCCATCACCAACAGAAAACAGAGAGCAGTCTACAAGACCATTTTGTGGCTGAATATGAAGTGTTTGCATCCTTTCTGGACCCTGATGCAGTGTGACTGATACAGACAGTGGACTGCTTCATATGAGAACTCATGACTACAGCACACTGTTGGGGGCTTCTAAACGTTGGCGTAAACACAGTCCCTTCAACACAGTGATCATTCCTAATGGGTAATGGTCAAAGTAAAATTCAAGCTCTTATCTAGATATCAACATGAGTTAGACCAATTCCAGGATTCAAATTTCTTCCTTTCATCCAAGGAAGAAAAGTTAATTAATATACAAACATCATGGGCAATAGCATGCACTTGTGGGGAAGGACCAAGGGTGTAACCAGATGACATATCTACCTCTGATGACTCTATGATGTCAGCTTATGGATCTGACTTCAATTATGACAATAATTTTAATTCATAGAGGGGGCTAATTAAGAGGCAAATTATACTCACAGCTGCCTCAGTTTGTCCAGCCCAGAGAAGGCTCCATTCATGTCTTCAATGGTCCATGAAATCTCATTATTCTTCAGGTCCCTAAGGAAACACAGTGTTCTCCTTAGATATACTTCTCAGAAGCCTCGGGTCACCACCCAGGTGGGATCATGGCCCAGGTGATGTGCCCAAAGTCCTGCTAATTGCCCTCCAGCTCTGCCCACTTCAGAGTAAGGAACTCAGTTCTCCAAGGCACCTCTCACATCCTGAATGCTGCATTCAACATTTGAAAAACTATCCCCAAACCAAGACAGCCATGCCAGCCCTGTTAAATCTATCAAGAGGGCTAAACCCTCAAGTCTTGAACAACTTGAAAAATACATTAATTTTGAAGCCAATCCCATCACACAGACATGTGCCAAACTGTGTGGTGCATCTTTCCACTCTGAGGGTCCAGACGGACCATGGTACAGGTTTTTGATGAGTGCAAAATCCAAAGCCCAGTGCACAACATTCAATTAACGCTGGAGAGATTTTTCAAATGTTCAAGCTAAATCAACACTTTTCTTTCTCTTAGGACAGAAATCAGGTTGTAGGTAACCAGAAGAGCCAATATTCACCTTCCTTCAAGGCCTTTCCTATAACCTATAACCTTTTAAATTTATGTATTTATTTTGGTCTGGGTTATTTTTAATCTATGATTTATAAAGAAAAAATTAGTGGACTTAAAAAATTGTTTCTGCCTTCAGCAGTTCTGAGCTTCCTAGTGATCCTGCAAAGGGAAGCTGCAATCACCAGGCAGTCTGATCAGCGTCCTTTTTAATCCCTTAAAGAAACACACATGAATGAAATGGATCTATTCTAATCAAACTGCTCTGGGACAGATTAAGACCCCACAGTCGAGGCTACACACATTTCCTCAGCAACAAAGGAGATCCGCTGGGAGAAAAGTGGGCACATTTAGGAACCAATTAGGTTCGTGGACCAAGAGCAAAATGTGTAACTTACAAAGTCTTTAAACTGGAAAGTCCCCGGAAGGCACAATCAGCAATGTAGCTGACTTTGTTGTTCCCAATGTGAAGGGTATTTAGGAGGCTTAGGCCAAGGAAACTGGAGTCGTCTAGCCTCGATAAGTGGTTGGAAGTTAGGTCCCTGCAAAGAACAAGAACAACAAACAGCGTTTCTCCTTCCGTTCAATACAATAATCTGCTTTCTAAAAGGTAAGTAAGAAATGTAACTATAACAGTCCTGTTTCAACACTCTGCCCAGGCGGTATCCAGGTAGACGTCACTTCTCATCTCAGCAATTAAAATTAAATAAACAGTTTATGAAACAATGACTGCTTTTGTCAAGGCGCCACAGAGCTGAACAGAAGCAGAGCTGGCTTCAACTTCGTCACAACCGAATGTAGTGACAACACAGGGCACCTAGGACCGTCGCCGTCGCCTGGGAAACTTGGTGATGACAATCCCAGAGATCCGTGGTAAGAACCCCTCCTCCAGAATGAGCTCTGCTCTCGAACCCAAGGAGAACAAAAGGGAACGTACAGCTCGCTGAGCTTCTGGCAGAACTCCCAGGCATCTGCGCTGATCCTGCTGATGGCATTCTGGCTCAGATGAAGCTCCCGCAGCGTCAGCAAGCCGTAGAGCCAGCCTTTGGTGATCTCCGTGAGGTTGTTATGGTCTAGCTGCCTACACGTACAATGAGAACCAGAGACAGGAGCCAGAGTTCATAATCTAGTCTGGACACGCATGGCTGGCTGCAGCCCATGACATATCCCTAACATGCCTAGATAGTTGGCTTCAAGATAGAAAGACATCAGCAAAGATTTATGCACTTCTGAATTCTCAGATCGTCTGAGGCACAGCTGAGTAACAAACCATAGCGGTGGTTGCATAGCATAAGAATTGAATGTGGGTTTTTTTTTTTTTTGGATAAGAGCTATCAAGGGTCTACTGAGCACCCCAAGGTCCAAGGTCGTTTCATCTGAGTGGGAACCGCGATCACCCCCACTTACAGGATTTCCATGTTGCTCAGCCCCCAGAAAGCTCCATCCATGAGCTTTGTGACTCCGTTTCTTTGCATCTTCAGAGACTTCAGTGCCCCCAGCCCTTGGAATGTGAGTCCGTCCACGTTCTTAATCTTGTTTCGGCTCAGCTCACTGCATTGGATGAGACAATGAAGCAGTTAGTTCATGTGACAAGAAAATTCCAGAGGTAGTAAAAAAAAATGTGTCACATATTACAATGTATTTTACCCAATCAGTGCTAAACTAACAGAATGTTTTTAAATTTCCCACACTTTTCATATTTTTTTCCAATTTATTACAGGGGGTGAATGTCCGTGTCAAATATATTTGATATATTTTTGGAATGATAAAGGAAGTACATCAGAGTTTCATTTCTAAACTGTTGTCTGCTAAGGGTAGCAGCAAATTAATTAATATCCATCTTTTGTTGATGCAGAATTAAGAGTGATAAGCATCCCAGAGGGTCTACAAAGGAGCGGCACAGAAATCCTTCTCCATACGTATGCAAAGTTTTCAGTTTGCTGCTTCCCTGCAGGCTACAGCCCTCTATCTCTGCTGAACACTGGAACCACCTAGGGAGCTTTAAAAGTCCCCGAAGCTCAAATTGCAACCCCCAGAGGTTTTAGTATAATTGGGCTAGGGTGAAGCCTGGGCACTGGGGTTTTGAAAAGCTCCCCAAGTCTCCTTAATGCGCAGCCAAGGCTGAAAAAAAGTGCCATTGCGGGAACCTGTTCACAAACCTTTCTACCGTTCTTAACAAGATGGTTCTTTACAGCCATTTAGGCTATCAAAGCATCCCAGAGTTGTCGGTATTATTCTCCTAAACCACAGCTATTGAGAGACCCTGTGGTTTCCCCAGGTCCACAATGGCACCTTTGTGAAGAGATTGCTCAGCCAGCGCACTGCTTGCTCCTTCAGCAACTGTCTGACGTGTCTAGTCAGGCAGCAGCTGGCGTGAGGTAATCAGGAAGGCTTTGCCCAATCTGGAGATTCTACGGCTCTCACCATGAAAGGGGAAGGCAGTTACCTGCTCACCCCTAGACTTCCCCTGCCAGGCTGTGGGATCAGAATACGGACACCAAAGGTATAGAGGTGAGGGCGTGACATCCAGGAGGTTTCGTTCACTTACAGGTGGTGGAGCTGGGGCAGTTTAAACATCTTGGGGGGGATAGCTGTTATTCGATTCCTGTTCAGCTTCAGCACCAGGAGCGTGCTCGCCAAATTGTCAAAATACCCCGGTTCCATGGATATCACTCGGTTGCTATTGATATACCTGTTGAGAGTGTGAAGGTCAGAGGTTTGCTCAGGTTTCTTTGGGAAGGTAAAATGCTTTCCAGAGAACCTGACCATCAGCTGTTAACACTGAGGTCTCAGTAAATAAATTAAGGCTTACACATATGGGATATGGCTCACTCGCAGAATCCTCATCCGCTAGATGTGAAGAAGCCCTGGGTTCCATGAATATAAAACACCGTAGCTTTAATATAAAATGCCCACGGCAGGCGCATGTGTTGGAAAGCTTACTCTCCAGCACATGGGGCTCTTCTAGAAGGTTGTAAAAATGTTGGGGGTGGGGCCTAGCTAGAAGAAGTAGACCACAGAGGGTGGGACTTAGGGTCTCATGATCTGGCCTGACTTCCTGCCCATGCTGTGACAGGGCTGCCTGCCACTTCTCCCATCATGCCTTTCCTGGCAGGATGTACTCTACCCTCAAACTGTCAGTCAAATTAAGTCCCTCCCTCCCTTAAACAGGTTCTTGTCAGGAATTGAGTACAGCATCCAGAAAAGTAACTAGTATACACATAGTGACAGGGGACAGTCTGAGAGCTTCCTGGGCCACAAATACTTGTTACCGATACAGAGAGACTTTGTATGGAATTATTATTAATAAAATACAACAAGGCTGTAGTTTGGGGCATTTTTTTTTAAAATTGCAATACCTAATTAGGCTTATTGTCAATTTCAAGTCAATAAGAAAGCTACATTTAATTGAACAACAGTCAAATGGAGTTTGCTGTATCTTAGCGCCTACCCCTATCATAACAGTATGTTCACTGTGGGCGAAAGGCTTTGGTGACTTCTACTCACAGATACTTGAGTTGTAAGGGTGGAAACGCAGCTCTCAGCTCTGAAATATTGTTGTTGCTCAGGTCCAAGGTCTCGAGGGCCTGAAAAGGCTCCAGCTGCTCAGGGAGGATTTCGTCAATGCTGTTCCCAGCCCTGCAATTAAAACACAGCCGGGTAACAGGTCAATGGCACAAACCAATGGGAGAAGAGTGTTACCTCTTCCTGACTTGTTCTTCAGGAGTATGGAAGACTGGTTGAGCTAAACAGTACTTCTCAAAGACGAACAGCAACCCTATGGCCACGTATTCTCTGAGCTCATACTGACTATATGAAGAACAGCGCCACACATACCTCTAAACACAGCTTCGCTGGTTGTCATGCATTTAAACGCAACTGATTAATCTTTCAGATTATTTTTCTAATTCTTCCTATTTTATTAGATAGTAAATGAAACATCTATCACCAAGTGGGCACACAAACCACAATGCCTTCATTCTCCACCCAAATATATACATACACTATATATATATAATATATGTTATATATACATATATAAAATATAGTTTCCTTCCCCATTCTTGATATATATAATGAATATACACATATATTCATATCTACTGCATTTATTACTATTAGTGGAAGAGGCTACACATGTGGAGATCAGAAGAGAACTTGTGGAGTCAAGTCTCCCCCTTCCACTTGGATGTTTCCACAGCATCTGGGGGCCGCAGTCTGCTGGGGAGGCTACCACAGCAGGTGCATTTACCTTCAGAGCCATCTAGTCAGCCGTATTTCTCCCTGATTCCAAATCTGATTCTTTATAGAATTCTTTGCCTTACAGCACGGTAACAGTCAACTTCCAATACGCATCAGCCTGTGGCTGCTCTAGGGCCTGGCTGGAAAGACCACCTGTTTTTACAGTAAGTTACTAGGTTGTCAGAGACTTCCACACCAAAGGACAGCCGCCGGGCTTTCTGTGCTTCAAATGTATCCTAGAAGACCCAACAGCCTGAACAGTTTCTAAATGCAGGTATATTAAGACATGCTTGACATTACTAGTCCTCAATAACAGACCAAAGTAGACCACAGTGGTAGCGCCACTTGCTACAAACAAGTCATTAAATATTATGTAAATGTGTGCAAGCACGCACATGCGTGCCTGCGCGCACGCGCGCGCACACACACACACACACACACCGACGCACAACCTACAGCACTCACACATAAGTGAATGTTACTGAGCATGGGATAAACATCTAGTGCCAGTACTCCGGGGGCAGAGGCAGAAGTGATGGGTCAACCTCGCCTATTTAAAAAGGCTATGTTTCAAACAAACAAAAAGGAGTGCTCCTTCATTGCAGTACCCACATTTCAAGAGAGCACTAGCCAGTGTGCCTGACAACATCAAACGAGATAGAACATTCCCACCATTTTTCTATTGCATTTCAACTGGGGAAAGGGGAGGGGGGGAGCCCAGTCCCACTCTTACAAACGGACACAGGTACTACAGCTTCCAAGGGGAAACTTAGCACTAAGTGACAATCAGCTAGAAGGCAGAAGTGCTCCACTGTCACACAAGTTCAGGTAGCATGGACTTTTGAGAGCATCACTCAGCAAGGGGGTGACAGCATGTTAAAGTAAAGAAGCTGGAAACAGTCATAATGAGGGTTTCTCCTTACAACCCAAAGAACAGCCAGACGACCTGAGCATTGCACATAGGACTATGCATGTTATACAAACCTCACCCTGTAGTTCTACGGTTGGCAGTAACTCTTTCCAAGGAAATCAGAAAGTATATCTCCTATGGATGTTCTCCTTAGTGGGAAAAGAGCCCTCATCTGTGCTACGTCGCTTACCAGAAGCTGGGCTTTTGTAGTACTTTGGGTTTATTAAGCTTTGATTAATAATTCAGAGACGTCTCTCAATCTTGCATCTCTTCTATGGGCTCCCAAATCCTACCCTGCATGACATCCTGACATTCTACCCTGCATCACATCTGACATCCTACCCTGGATCACATCCTACATCCTACCCTGCATCACATCCTCACATCCTACCCTGCATCACATCCTAACATCCTACCCTGCATCACATCCTAACATCCTACCCTGCATCACATCCTAACATCCTACCCTGCATCACATCCTAACATCCTACCCTGCATCACATCCTAACATCCTACCCTGCATCACATCCTCACATCCTACCCTGCATCACATCCTAACATCCTACCCTGCATCACATCCTAACATCCTACCCTGCATCATATCCTAACATCCTACCCTGCATCACATCCTAACATCCTACCCTGCATCACATCTGACATCCTACCGTGCATCACATCCTAACATCCTACCCTGCATCACATCCTAACATCCTACCCTGTATCACATCCTAACATCCTACCCTGCATCACATCCTAACATCCTACCCTGCATCACATCCTAACATCCTACCCTGCATCACATCCTAACATCGTACCCTGCATCACATCCTAACATCCTACCCTGCATCACATCCTCACATCCTACACTGCATCACATCCTCACATCCTACCCTGCATCACATCCTGACATCCTACCCTGCATCACATCCTAACATCCTACACTGCATCACATCCTAACATCCTACCCTGCATCACATCCTAACATCCTACCCTGCATCACATCCTAACATCCTACCCTGCATCACATCCTAACATCCTACCCTGCATCACATCCTAACATCCTACCCTGCATCACATCCTGACATCCTACCCTGCATCACATCTAACATCCTACAGTGCATCACATCCTAACATCCTACACTGCATCACATCTGACATCCTACCCTGCATCACATCCTAACATCCTACCCTGCATCACATCCTAACTTCCTACACTGCATCACATCCTAACATCCTACACTGCATCACATCCTAACATCCTACCCTGCATCACATCCTAACTTCCTACCCTGCATCACATCCTCACATCCTACCCTGTATCACATCCTAACATCCTACCCTGCATCACATCTGACATCCTACCCTGCATCACATCCTCACATCCTACCCTGCATCACATCTGACATCCTACCCTGCATCACATCCTAACATCCTACCCTGCATCACATCCTAACATCCTACCCTGCATCACATCCTAACATCCTACCCTGCATCACATCCTAACATCCTACCCTGCATCACATCCTAACATCCTACCCTGCATCACATCCTAACATCCTACCCTGCATCACATCCTCACATCCTACCCTGCATCACATCTGACATCCTACCCTGCATCACATCCTAACATCCTACCCTGCATCACATCCTAACATCCTACCCTGCATCACATCCTAACATCCTACCCTGCATCACATCCTAACATCCTACCCTGCATCACATCCTAACATCCTACCCTGCATCACATCCTCACATCCTACCCTGCATCACATCCTAACATCCTACCCTGCATCACATCCTAACATCCTACCCTGCATCACATCCTAACATCCTACCCTGCATCACATCCTAACATCCTACCCTGCATCACATCCTAACATCCTACACTGCATCACATCTGACATCCTACCCTGCATCACATCCTAACATCCTACCCTGCATCACATCCTAACATCCTACCCTGCATCACATCCTAACATCCTACCCTGCATCACATCCTAACATCCTACCCTGCATCACATCCTAACATCCTACCCTGCATCACATCCTCACATCCTACACTGCATCACATCCTAACATCCTACCCTGCATCACATCCTCACATCCTACCCTGCATCACATCCTACCCTGCATCACATCCTAACATCCTACCCTGCATCACATCCTAACATCCTACCCTGGATCACATCCTACATCCTACCCTGCATCACATCCTAACATCCTACCCTGCATCACATCCTAACATCCTACCCTGGATCACATCCTACATCCTACCCTGCATCACATCCTAACATCCTACCCTGCATCACATCCTAACATCCTACCCCGCATCACATCTGACATCCTACCCTGCATCACATCCTGACATCCTACCCTGCATCACATCCTAACATCCTACCCTGCATCACATCCTAACATCCTACCCTGCATCACATCCTAACATCCTACCCTGCATCACATCCTCACATCCTACCCTGCATCACATCCTCACATCCTACCCTGCATCACATCCTAACATCCTACCCTGCATCACATCCTAACATCCTACCCTGCATCACATCTGACATCCTACCCTGCATCACATCCTAACATCCTACCCTGCATCACATCCTAACATCCTACCCTGCATCACATCCTAACATCCTACCCTGCATCACATCCTGACATCCTACCCTGCATCACATCCTAACATCCTACACTGCATCACATCCTAACATCCTACCCTGCATCACATCCTGACATCCTACCCTGCATCACATCCTGACATCCTACCCTGCATCACATCCTAACATCCTACCCTGCATCACATCCTGACATCCTACCCTGCATCACATCCTAACATCCTACCCTGCATCACATCCTGACATCCTACCCTGCATCACATCCTAACATCCTACCCTGCATCACATCCTAACATCCTACCCTGCATCACATCCTACACTGCATCACATCCTACCCTGCATCACATCCTAACATCCTACACTGCATCACATCCTAACATCCTACCCTGCATCACATCCTAACATCCTACCCTGCATCACATCCTAACATCCTACCCTGCATCACATCCTCACATCCTACCCTGCATCACATCCTAACATCCTACCCTGCATCACATCCTCACATCCTACCCTGCATCACATCCTAACATCCTACCCTGCATCACATCCTACAGTGCATCACATCCTAACATCCTACCCTGCATCACATCCTAACATCCTACCCTGCATCACATCCTACACTGCATCACATCCTACCCTGCATCACATCCTAACATCCTACACTGCATCACATCCTAACATCCTACCGTGCATCACATCCTAACATCCTACCCTGCATCACATCCTAACATCCTACCCTGCATCACATCCTAACATCCTACCCTGCATCACATCCTAACATCCTACCCTGCATCACATCCTAACATCCTACCCTGCATCACATCCTAACATCCTACCCTGCATCACATCCTAACATCCTACAATGCATCACATCCTAACATCCTACCCTGCATCACATCCTAACATGTACACATACTGCAAACTCTCTGGGGCAGGAATTTGTGTTCATGCCACTGTGCTGGAATGCAATGAAACCAGAAATAATGGTGAGCACTCAGTAGGTGTCATACATGAAGCATGTTTCATACATTATGCTGTTGAATGATAAAATAATTTCTCTCACAAATATAATAGATAATCTAAAGTTGGGAAACTAGGTCTTTTGTAAAACCAGTCCAACCACTTCTGAGTCACCTCACGCAGTAAGTCTGAGTTAGTCCTCAAACAATCCCAGGTTTCTTTTCCAGAACACAGAGCATCAGAGATATTTTGGCAGCTTCTCACTGCACACATTCCTTCAGAAAGAACTGCTGCTTCTTACCTTGACAAAAACAAAAACAAAACCAAAAAAAAAAAAAAAAAAAACCCCTCTTAACTTCTATTTTCTAACTGATGAGGAAATCCAACTGGCCCCCTGATCCATCATCACAGGCATAGCCAGGGCCCCTTTCAATCTCCTCTCCCAGACAGACCAGGCCTCCAGGGATCTGTGTGCTCAGCGCCCACTGCAGTCGGAAGGCTCGACTTCCTGATGCTGCCAAGGCCAGGTGCTGCCTTCCCCACAACAAACAAGGAGGAAGGAACCGCACAGACACGGGCTCCAAACACGACACCAACTACCTTCTCAAGCTACGGTTCAAACCCTTAGTCTATTCTTTTTAAGGACTCTAGGGCGCTGTCTGTTGGATCTTTAAGACCCGAATCATCAGAGAACAGAACTCCACCAGAAGCCATGCTGCACCGGGGAACAAGCTCACAAGGCACAGCATACCTTCAAAGCCGAGATCACAGTCAAGTCTGAAAAAAAAAAAGAAACAGCAGTCCTACGTACAAGTCACAAATTACAAAGACCCTTGGATCCCCATAACTTTGTTTAGAGTCAAGTCAGCCATGACCTCTGGTTTTGACCGTTTCCCACATCTGGGTTTCCCACATCTGGGTTTGCCAGAGAACAAACTCCTTGATCTAGCTGTGAGGTAGAAGCTAATGCAAGTGTGACAATTAGTCAGTTTCTAGGTCCCGGAGATGGAGGCGGTCCAAGCCAAGCCAAGAGGCCCTACGGTCAGGGTCTAGGGGCTGAACAAAACCACAATTCGGGGGACAGAAAATTTCTCTTAAATACATAGCCGGTGTTTCTAGCACCAGGATCCCCATCCCCCAGCAGCCCTCAAGTGCCCAGACTCACCCTGGCTCACATCTCCCTTCACGTCTGCACCTGGTTTGGGCCCATGCTGTCTGGGGCTAGACTTCCTAGACTTAAACGGTATTTCCCAACAACAAAAGGAGAACAATAGCTGTAGTGTTTACTTTCGTTATTATTACTTTTTTTTCCCCTAATAAATGGAGCAAATTAGTCTTTTGAGGTAGAGAAAGGGAGGCCCACAGGTGTCTATCATGTCGGTCAAATAAGGCTGCAAGTCAGATAACAAGCTATACAATCTTCGGTTTATATATTCGTTTGTTTATAAGGTAATTATGAACAAGGTATTAAAACTGCCAATTACTTGAGTGACGAATAAAATTTTCCTTGCAGTAAAAGTATGGTCCAGCCAAAGCCAGCAATTTCCTGAACTGCACAGCTCCTAAATTGCAGTGTGAAAGTGCTCCGTTCTGGATGGAGCGTGCACAGTGTGGTCTTTGTCGGCCTCGATGCCCAGCACAAAAATCCCTCTCAGCCACCAGGATAATAGCCCCTGTATCACAAAAATTTAAATCTGCCCTAATGGAACTGAATCAAATCCAAATTCGGGTTTCTTATTACCTTAGACTAACTGGCAAATTACCACCTGATAGGTACCAGTTTAAAACAAAAACAAACAAAAAAAAAAACTTGCTTTATATCATGAAAGAGGGTTTTAAACAGAAAGAGAGAAAGAACGACATTTTAAAAAGAGCGAAAAGAAAATCTCTCACAACACTCAAAATAAATGTGTTTCAGAGATGGGGCCTAAACAGCCACTTACAAAGGACAAAGGTTCAATTCTGCCACAGTTTTAGCTTTTCTCCAAATATGGAGAGATGCCAAACTTCATCAACACATTCAAAAGCACCACAGCTGATCAGACTGGGGCAGAATGTATACAGTTTTGATTAAAAACAAATTCCTTCTCCATCGCTGAAGTTACGTGTGCATGGCGTCTTTCCATTGCTCCAAATCACACGGCCCGGAGGGTGTTTAAGTCCTGCACAAACCCATTAGAGAGGAGGGATATTTGCTCTTCTGTGTGTTGATGGCACAGAGAGGTCCATGGTCACAGTCCGCACTGAGGGGACTTATAATTAGTCCCTTCAAGACAAACAGACCTTCAGGGCACGGCTGGTAGGGAACATAAAACAGTTGCTTCCTTCTAGCTTCCGAAGAAGCCACAGGAAAAAAAAAAAACCAGGCGCCCCAGGTATTTCAACCCTGGCTTCTAAGGTCCAAAAATAAGGGCTTCATTTTGCTGCCAATGCCATCTTCCAGCCATCTCTGCCAAACACCATAAATGTAGAGGCAAACATGGCTTACCATTTTTCTCTGATGATATTTACTCTAAGAATGCCGGAGAGAGACCTAGCTATGACCAAGATCAAGATGCCCTTGACTTCCCACAAGCCTCTAGTCTAATGGGGGAAAACAACAGGCATAGGTCAGTGGCAGGGTGATGCTGAGAAGGAAGGAAGGGACAGCGGATTAGACACTTCATGGGCGCTGGGAAGAGCACAGAAACGCCAGCAGAATTTGCTAAGGAAGTCACTGTCGAGACCCAAGGATGCAGTTAGCCCGGCAAGTGGGAGAACAGGCCAGTGATGCTGTAAGCAGAAGCAGAGGAACAAGCCAGCGGCTCAAATGAGACAGAAGAAAGCATAGCATCTTCTCAAGGAAGTGGAAGTGCACTTGGCTCGCTGGGATGTAGCGTTCACAGCTACAGAGAGGTTGATGCTCAAGAGTGAATTAGCTAAGGACGAAAGAGTCAATTCCTAGGCGAAGAGCACTTGCTAGTCTTCCAGAGGACCTGAGCTCAGATCCCAGCACCTCATCGGGTGGCTCAGTCACCTGTAACTGGAGGTCCATGGAAGCCAACATCCCACCCTGGCCTCTGAGGATACCTGCACACACGTGACAAACATACACACATATACATAAATAGAAATAATACATCTTAAAACAAAGAAAGAGCAAGGTAGCTGAGATGACAGTAGGTGATATCAGGCCCTGGGAACTATGTTAGGAAATGGCTTTACCATTGGGATTGCTGGTGGGGATAGACCAGAGGTCTCCTAGTGACGGGACGATACCAGGGACCTGGCAGGGCAGGAGCTGGTAGAGACTGTCTGAAAGGCAGACAAGAACGGATGCACAGCACCGCATGTGAGGCTTCTTAGTAAATGAAGGGGAAAGAGGGTGGTATTCTGGTGTCATGGCAACGACCTGCTTAGACGTTATGTTTGGAGGGTCATGCACCATGCTTTCTTCTGGCTTCCGGAGCAGAGCCAAGGCTTTGTCCCCCCTGCACATGGGTCCAGGTCCCCTGCTCTGCAGCTCTGGCCTTGGGACCAGGTTCAACTCTAGAGGAGTCTCCCCTCACTCTGTTACTTTTGTGTTCTGTGCTGGATGTGAGGTACTCTCTAGGACCTGGGACTCCCTCTTGCTTGGCAGGTATGAAGTATCACAGATTAAAAACAACCAATACCAGCGCTTCAATGGGTTGGTAGCTTCTCAGAAAACGGTTGAGTACTGTCTCCACACATTAGGAATCCTCTCCTTTGATAGGATATGGGGAGCAGCTGCGTTGCCTAGGAACCTGGGGGTATTGCGCCTAGTAAAGCACAGCTGGTGAGGCTCGAAGGGCCACTTGCCATGGTGGTGACCGCTTCTCCTTGTGATCCTTTGACTCCCCGTGATATCCACCATGCACAGTGTCTCAAAAGTTCTTGTGCACTGCTAAGTGGATTTAAATGGTGATCATTTCGTTCCAAGGTGAGGAAAGAGGCTTGCAGGGTGCAATGGTCTCTGTTGGTGGCGAGGAGCAGGAACAGCAGGCTTTTTCACGCAGGAACCGCCGAACCAATCAAGCCCTCGCTCCACGAAGAGTGAGGAACATCTGCCAATAGTTTCGACTGTGGCTTACCTATTGCGCCAGATACAAGGCAGCTCACAGCTGCGCAGGCGCGATGTGTAAGGGCATGCCGTGCTGGCTCCTTAAGGATGCTATGTGTAGAAGTCGCTCTCCTTTCGAGAGCATGGGAAACCATGCTTTAGATACTGCAGTTCCCTCTCTAGCTGGAATGCTTCACCCCAGTTATATCCCTCCCGTTCTAGTCTTCTGTGCCACTAACAACAGCTGAATCTATGGTCATTCCACTCCAAACTCAACTCTGCAAGCACATTAAATATACTGACTGGTACAGTCTGGCCTGGCCAAAGGGAAATACTGATCTCGGCATAAACTTACAAGCAACCAGCTTTACATGGTATGTAAAGAAATCACCGGCTATTAATGAAAACACAACATGGTACAAATGCACAAACGGGCATTTATTTCCAACATCTCTCTCTCTCTCTCTTTCTCTCTCTCTCTCTCTCTCTCTCTCTCTCTCTCTCTCTCTCTCACGCACACACACACACACACACACACTCACACACATACATCAAAAAAAAAAAGTTTCCTTGAGTCATCTTGAAAACTACTTTGGATGAAACAACTTAACTCCACTTAATATCAGACTTCATTTAGAAGAAAGATTTGGCAGGCGAAAAGCCTCCCCTGTACAGATAAAAATAAACAGCCTTTGCTCACCTCTGCGAACAAGATAATGAGGAAGTCTCATTAAGAGAACACACATGTTTAGACTGGCCTGCCAGCACTGTGCCATCGAGTGAGAGCCGACTGCGGAAAGTTCTGCACGCAGACAAGAACAGAGCCCCACGAGGAGGCGGCTGTCAGATCTTCTCAGCTCAAAGCCAGGTCAACACCAAGCATAGTATCTTTTGGATCACAAACAGGATAAAGATGGCTATGGTACAGTATTTTAACAGCGGTCCGACAATAATCAGGGTTCTGTATGCCTGCCAGTTAGAACACATGTTAAAATGAAAACCGGACCGTAGGTCAAAAGCCCATTCATACCACATACAACACAACCCTTCTTCATTGATCCCAGGTATAAAAGTTCAAGTTGGTCCTCTGTGTAAACAGAAATTGACAAAAAAATAAATAAATAAAATTAAAAAACTCTAAAAGCGGGTGATAAAGCAGGTAGTTACTGAAAACTTATCTTAATGTGAAATTAGTATGCACAATAAAGCTAACTCTGCTCTGACAATACAATTTTTTAATTCTGGGGTTCGAGAGGTGACTCAGCAGGTAACACACACTTACTGCCAGGTCTGATGACCTAGCTTTGAACCCCCATGGTGGATCTCTAGTCCTCTGACCCCCACACCTGTGCTGTAGAGGCACTCATGGGAATGGCGATCCAAGATGCCTGGGGTTTTCCAGAAAATGGCACACTCCCTCAGCTGCCCAGGAGGACAGAGAAACAAACAAACACAAAGATGACTCCTTCTACGGATCAACTCGCTCAGAGATGAGGCTCCCTGATATAATAATTCAGACTGCCGTGCCTGAGAGGGCATCAGTCTCCTGTGGTTCAATGTCTTGCTTTGCTTCACTGGGTAAATCCAACCAGACGGAAATGGCATAGGAAGATCTAGCCCAGCCATCATGAGCTGGATGCCAAGAGTTGCATGGTGGAGCACTACCAGTAACCGGATTTGCCACAGAGACTTCAGGAAGAACCACAGCCCCTAGCATTGTGCCTCCCTCCGAGAGTCTTCTTTTACAAGTTGTTCCTGTACCCCTGATCCTTATTGTCCTCAGTTTGTGCCCTCATTTTCCTGGGCCTCGATTCCCATTAGCTTCTCCATGTTTGGGAATATTTCTGTGAGTCTGGCCATTAGGTGTGTGCTCAGTGCTCGGGCAAGAAGTGGTTGTCCTTTCAGGCTGGGAAGGCTTGGTCCTTACAGATGAAGCCAGGCACTGTGGTGATTCTTCACCCCAGTGATGCTCAGCCTTGAGCCAACATCAGGGCTGGAAGAGGGCATCTTGGAGGCAGGCCTGCAGAGCACGGCACCCCGGGAGTTCTATTCGGGGTGTGTGCAGGGGAAGGTAGACATGGGAGTCTGTGCTCCTACCAAGTCCTCGAGTGCCCTGCTGCTAGGAATGCTGTGGCAAGATCACTGTCAGTTATCCCGAGAGCCTGCATTCAAGTTTGCCTCCCCTCAGAGCTCCTTGTACAGCCCCAAAGTGATGAAATTTCACACCGCAAGTCCTCACTGCAAGCCTTTGGCTGCACACAGTAAGTAGGTCCTTTTAGTAGAGAGCAATTTTGCTTCTCAGTCCTCAGATTGTGCCCCCCACCCAAACTGTGGCAACCTCTTCAATGTCTACCAGTGTCTTCTGGTGGAATTCAGCTCACAGAGGAGCCAGCTTCCTAAGTGCATGCTCTTTTGTCCGCTCTCCTCCCAGTCTCTATCCCTTTGTCCGCTGGCTCTTTCTGGGAGAATTTTCCAGCTTTCCCCCAGCGCTTTGATTTCTTCGTTAAAATGACTGTTTCTGCATTCTGAGCTTCGGTTTTATAGCTTGGTCACTAGCTGCACTTTCACCTTCCAGAGTATTTCCCGCTGCATGTTCTCACTGGGCTCTTCTGCTTTTGTGGCTTTAGTGGTTCCTCTTCCTTCCCCAAAGACCAGATCTATGTCTCCATCTATTGCCTCCAAATCCCCTTTTTCCATTTTTTTTCAGATTCTGACTTTCGAAAGCATTAGATATTCATTCATGTTTTCTAAGAAAGTTCTTTTAAAAAATCTAAAGCTAGGTGGGGCAGCAAACACACATAATCCTAGCATTCAGGAGGCTGAGGCAGGAAGACACTGAGTTCAAAAGCCACCCTGACCTAAGCAGCAAGACCTTATCTCAAAAACAAAGAAAAAGCAAAAAGAACAATAGCAAAACAACTCGAAGGAAGTAGGATGTAGCTGTAGCCAAGGTGGTGGAATTCTTGCCTGGCAAACCCAAGACTCTGGATTTAGTCTCCAGTGGCACATACATCAAGCACGGTGGTACAGGTGGTACATGTCTTTATTCCAGTTCTCGGGAGGTGAAAACAGGAGGGGCGGAAGTTTAAGGTCATCTTCTGGTTTACAGTGAGAGCCTTCAGGAACACACAAATCCATCCCACCCAGACTCCACAAGCTTCCTATTCAGTTGTCCTAGAAATAAACTTCCAGTCTCGTATGTCAGATGTAGGGCTATGAGTCTGGATGAGAATATGGAGGTCCCGATACTTGATACTTCTTATAATTTTGTTCTAGCTAAGCCTTTTTTGTTTCCAGTCCTATGGGGTACCTCCACTTTCATAGGTTTCCCGAACTATCCTGAGGATCAGTAGATTATGCACATGTGTATACACACATATGCACACACACATACACACACATGCACACACACCCCACACAGATACACACATGCACACACTCGTACAAACGCACACACATGCACACACATACATACACACATGCACATTCACACACACTCACACACTCACACACACATACACATATGCACACACACTCACACACACTCACACATATGCACACATGCACACACACATATGCACATACACTCACACACACATACACACATGCACACACACATACACATACACACTCACACACATACACACATTTTTACTTTCAGGGATCTCCTCCACTTTCTCCCTACATAAGTTTATGATTTATCCATTGGCTTGTAAACTTTTTATGACATTTTCATTTGGCCTGTGATCTTTTCTTTGTTCTTGCTGGTATTTACTTTGGGTCTTTTCTTCTCCTTTTCTGTGTTTTATTCCTTTCATTTTAAGGTGGCCATGAGAGAACCGAGCAGAATAAGTGTGCTCGGGGTGACCTGCCTAGCACACGTCTTCTGCAGTATTTCATCAGTAGCACCCCATTTTCCTGAAAAGTGAGCAAATATTTACCACTAACTCATTTCTTCCATATGAATAAACCATTTTATTGGCCTAAACAAGGAACTGTCACTTCATAACAAAAGCAAGACAGTATGGCTGTTCGAAACCACAAGTAAATAACCAGGTATCACAGAAGGATTACCTGTGCACATATACACCAGGCTAAAGTAATTCTCTTTTATTTGGTTCGCAGAGCAACAGGCAGGGAACATGGCGGAGTATCTTGGTCTCACTGGTCCCTCTGGGTAGACCCAGAACATGTGGTGGTTGTGATCCCATGGGCAGGTGTGTTCGCACCCCCATTCTCTGTGCACCCTGGCATTGAGCTAGGGGATTCTTATCACCACAGAGGACTTACTGAGCAGAACTGGTCAAGCCTGCGGGAAAGGGGCAAGAGGATTTGTGCCCTCGAGATGGCAGGGGCTGGGACTGGTGTGGCATGCCTGGAGTTCGGCACAGAGGAGCTGAGGCAGCAGAACCAAGGCAGTGAGACCTGTCCCACCACACAAACAGTAGCAGGAGGACAAAGCGTTATTAAAAAACTTGTGTTTAAAGCCTGCGATGCCCAGAGTGGAGGCTTCCTCCCCAACACAGAGGGGTAAGTTCTAGCAATTACAGCCATAGAGCGGTCTCTCTGGAATGGGCGCTCACCAGAATGACCTTCAGCCCAGATGTGCTCCCTGGAGAGGCCCAAGGATATCTCTCTCTCTCTCTCTCTCTCTCTCTCTCTCATCCTTTGCTCCCACCGAGGAAAACGCCTCTTCTAATCCCAAGTTATGACACTTGTGCATAGACATTTATACTGAATAAAAAACTGGGTCACAACAGTAACATATCAAACTATTTCTAATTCTGTGTAAATAATTCTCTTTGTTAATTACATGTTGTGGTGAGTAGGAAAAAGAGACAGACTCATTCTATGAGCTGACTGTGTGCCCAAATCTGTAAGCATTTTCCATTGGGGGAATTCTGCCAGATATTCTAGACCAATGCCATGTGTGGGATTACAAAGAAAACAGTGACCAAATTCAAAAGTGCCTCTCTCTTTCTCAATAGATAGACACACACACACACACACACACACACACACACACACATATACACACACGTCTGGTTTTACACATATGTGTTCATTTTGACTATTGCATCTTATATTACTTTGCTATGATAATTTGAATTACATAATAAAACTGACAGTTCACAAATAAATACCAAATGTATCCTATGCGCCAAAGTACCTGAAGTGTGACTATTCCCTTAAAATCTCCTTTGGTCTTCAACTTTATTCTATAGACTTCTAGACTGCTCTATCTGCTGACTGAAGCTATACAATAAGGGAATGAGACAGCCAGGCCGGTAGTATAAAGAGAGAGAAAGGAGGTGTTTGTGTTTATAATTGCCTTTCCTTTCATGTTTTGAATTTAGCACTTAAGCAACATACAACCAAAGGAAGAAGAGGGCTGTTGGTCACAACACTGTTTCGCTGGTTTGGTCTTCAGCAGACAAGAGTCCTGAACCCCTGGCCTTAGGAAGCCATCAGAGAAACTTAAGCAAGGAAAGGAAGAGTCAAAAGCAACTAGACCAGAATAGAGGTGCATGTCGAATCTTGCCACCGCAATCATGGAAAGTTAACTGGCTAGAACTTTGTTTTGTCTGTCTTGGCAGAACAAGCCTCACTTGGCATAGAGATGCTTCCTGGTAGAAGCTGTCCCCAGTGCTTCAAAGCGACACTTGAAATGGTTAATCCCAAGTGGGGAGGAATAGGGAGGCCGGGATAGCTCAGATGTTCTGCGCCAAGCATTCAAGTGGGACAAGCTCAAGGGAGTGGAGGTCGATTTTAGGAACTTCAAGGAAGACATTTGGATGCACACCTTCCTAGACCTGAATGGAGGGGGGATGGCCTTGGACTTCCCACAGGGCAGGGTACCCTGCCCTCTCTTAGGACTGGAAGGGTGGGAAGAGGGTGAGTGGGGGAGCGGGAGGGAAATGGGAGGAGGGGAGGAAGTGGAAATTTTGAATGGTATTATTTATAAAGCAATAATAATAACAATAATAAATAAATAAATAATGATTGCCTAATAGGTCACTTCTTTCAAATCTACAACTCTTGTTTTTTGGGGAGAAGAATCAACTTAATAAGTAAAAACAAGTTGTAACAGATGGAGGAACTGACTGGCTAATTGTATAATTAACTAGGAGCAAGTCATGCATTCAGGCCTCTATCCATCCAAACGTGTACTGAGTACCTCCCATGTACCAAACACCATCCAAACGTGTACTGAGTACCTCCCGTGTACCAAACACCATCCAAACGTGTACTGAGTACCTCCCATGTACCAAACACCATCCAAATGTGTACTGAGTACCTCCCATGTACCAAACACCATCCAAACGTGTACTGAGTACCTCCCGTGTACCAAACACCATCCAAACGTGTTCTGAGTACCTCCCATGTACCAATCACCATCCAAACGTGTACTGAGTACCTCCCGTGTACCAAACACCATCCAAACGTGTACTGAGTACCTCACATGTACCAAACACCATCATGCGAGCCATGTCCTAATGGGCATAAAAATAGAAAAGACATCACTTTGGGCAGGTTCCATTTGGAAGAGAAAAATAGAAACTTCAAAATCACAAACACAACTGGAAGAAATAAGTTTACAGACACACTTAAAAACGTAAAAGTGGCTGGGTACAATGGCTTTTGCCCAACACTCAGGAGGCAGAAGCAGACAGATCTCTATGAGTTCTCAGCTAGCCTGGTCTAAATATCGAATTCCAGGCCAGTCAAGACACTATCCAAAAATAAACAAACAAAACCCCCAAATCAACCAACTAACGAAACAAACAAAATCCCATAAAGGTGGAGCCTGAACTGAGTCTTAGGAAGTGGAGAGCAGAGTGGTCATGCCGTACAAGGCAAAGCAAACAGGGCTGGAACAACACAGTCCATCCCGGAACCCAAGGAATAACTCCAGAGACAGTCCGATTTGAAGAAAGGTTGGAGACCACTGTACATCCAGGCCAAGATTCCATCTTTGACCTAATGAACCAGGTGAAGACGCTGAAAGCTCTCAAAGGCCAATGCAATGGTGACAAATACATATTTCCAATTCAGTCACTCTAAGCAGAGAACTGAAAACCCGGTAAGTCTGTATCCTGGGGACAGGCTGGTTGAATGAGTAAATGTGCCGGTAAACTCAGACTGTGGCACAGGTACAACTCCGTGCACAGCAAACTCTTTGATGTGCAAATCAAACACTGTGAAGTCCAATAAAAGAATGACACGTGTGAAACTTGTGCTTCCCGAACACAACAGTACCTGGTTTACATCCATGGGAGCCAGGTAGAGACCCCTAAAGCAAGACTCTTTGCATGAAGGAAGACACTAGTCCATTCATCCACCGACAGGACAGCAAGCGCCCAGGGAAGAAATCTGCAGTTAAGTTGGTCAGATGCCATCGGCTCCACTACCACCAGATGTGGGCAGGCACTGGGTATGGTTCATGCCCACTTAATCAAAACAAAGCTTGTTGGCTCCCCTTGAGAAACCTATGTTTTACTTTTGGTTAAAGTTGATTCTCAACTTTCTTAATTAATATGACAAGCTGGTGACCTCTTTTCAAATACTCACTCAGGAAGGTTTTGGTTAAAACAACTCTTTGTGTTTTCACCTCCTCGTTATAAAATAATTCAGACACGTCACTGCTTGAAATTCTCGTAACGCTTGTCTTCCCATAAGCAACATGATTTCTGAGCTATGAACCTATAAAAATCACCAATACTAGATTTAAAACTACGAATTAAACTTGGTGAATTCTTCAGACAGACTCAGTATGACACAACCAAACAGCAGGACCTTAAGTGAATCCCAAACTAATCCAGAAGTCTGATTTTTGTTTGGACTGCATGAGAACTGTATAATTAATATGGCTATATTCACTATATAAATAACAAACTATATATGTCTCCAGGTTTATGACAGAATGACACTCCAGAAAGTCCCACAGCATATGTGGAAATATTATAAATGAAAAATGCATTTAATGGCAAACAACCTACTGGCGGTCATCCAAGCTCAGGTTAAACATATCCTAAACATGCTAAGACATGTATTCACCTCTAGACAGGTAAAACCATCTAACAGAAATGTATTTTACAATCAGGTGCTGTCCCATGTAACTTACTACATACACTGAAGGAGGAAGCTGGGCCATTGTGGGGACACACTCAAACCACCAGCCTGCCTAAATAGTCAAGTTTTGGGGTACAATGTACTATAATCTCATTTCTCCTCAGTCATCCTGCTCCACCCTGTGCCTGATCCAGAAGCCAGTGCTGTGTCTCTCCCAGAGATGAACAACCTCCTCTATGTACCGCCAACTTACTCTAGAGCTTGGTCTACAGAACAACCGTAGGATCTGTGAGTGGTAGGCAGGTCACAACTATTGATTCTCAAAGCTACACATTGACTGTCTGAAAGGGAGAGGGGGGGAGGCAGATTCTGCTGCTTAAAAAAAATAAAAAGTTAAGAGCTTGTCCATGACTCCTTCAACACCAGCCAATATGGAGGAACCTCCATGCCTCATCCTACCAAGCTATTCGCATCTTCGCCCTGACATCAATGGTCTATCCAGGTAGCGACTGCTGTATCTCATTGCCTGGGATACTCATAATCCCCTGGGCATCACCTCTCTTTGGTGGTCTTTCCCAGCTTTCCTTCACTGTTAGACCTGCACTGCACAGCACATGACATAAATTTAGGCTATAAATGTTGAGGGATTTATTTACTATTATCATGGAGTGTTGTCTTTTTATTTATTTATTTATTTATTTATTTATTTATTTATTTATTTATTTTGACCACTGAAAGGAAGCTCTGATTTTTACTGTTAATTCACTCTAAATATAAAGCACCTTATCTCTGCCTCAGGTATTGCTGCAAAGATCGTTTCTGGATGCCACCTATTTCCCGTGACTCTCCTGCTCCAGAATCCACATTGGCCCATTGCCCTAGACCAATGCACTTGAGCTAAGCCCACAGCAAACTGCAACCACTGCAGTTGTGGTTGCTGGAGCTCCTCGGGGCCCATTTGCTCCTCTGTGGGAACTGAGGAGGTAGATGGGCAGACATCTCTGCCCGTTTGTACAGATGTTGTAAAGAAGACGGCTTGGTTGTTCCAACTGCTCAGCAGCTCAGGCCCGAAATAACCACACAGAAACTGTACTAATTAAATCACTGCTTGGCCTGTCTAGCTTCTTATTGGGTAGCTCTTAGATATTAATTTAACCCATCTCTATTAATCTGTGAATCACCATGTGGCTGTGGCTTACCCGGTAAAGTTCCTTCCAACGTCTGTCTCCAGAGGGGCTCCATGGCTTCTCTCTGACTCCACCCTCTTTCTTCTAGCATTCAGTTTAGTTTTCCCTGCGTCACCATGTTCTACCTTACTATAGGCCAAGGCAGTTTCCTTATTCATTAACCAATAAAAGCAACACATAGACAGAAGGACCTCCCACACCATACAGACAAACAAAGAAGGATTAATTAAGTCTGCCTAAGGTCAGACAGGCCATTTCCTGTGAGCTGGACACAAGCCAGTGCCCCCAACTCCAGCCCTGGTGTCCCCTACTCCAGAGGGTTCTATGTGCGTCCCATCCACTCAGCTTCTTCATGAATGCCTTCTACACACGAATGGAACTGCCCTGGGCTGCTGTGTGGATGGAGAGCACAGGAAGACATGAGTCCCACCTTCGGTATGAGATAGGACAAATGCCCCCCCACACCGTACACCTGGGAAAGTTTCAAAACGGAAACAAAAGGAAAATCTCTGTGCTGAATGGCCAACTGCATTAGTCATCTTGACTGGGCTGAGGAGTAGCTGGGGGTTAATGAGGAGCACTCTGGCTGCGTCTGAGAGGACACCTGCAGACAGGGTTAACTCCAGAGGAAAACCTGGGCATGAACGAAGGCAGTGCCATCCCACAGGTTGGGGGCCCACATGGGACAGAATGGAAACGGAGAAAGCCCTCTAGAGCAGAGGCCTTCATTCTCTGCTTTCTGGCCACCAAAATATCCTTGCTCTTCTCTACTAAGCCCTTTCTCACATGATGGACTCAAACCTCAAAATCTGAGTTAAAGGTGACTCTTCCTTCCTTGTCCTCACAGGCATCCTGTTACAGCGACAAGAAAGACTGACTAGCAATCACCATCCTTCTACAGATTCTACAGAACTGGAAGTCCCTGCCTCCCCCGACACACACATCAAGAGTCAATACTCCCTGCCACACGGTGCTATTTTTGGTAGTGTCTCTGCAGCTCAAGACCCCACACCAAGGGACGGGTGTGTGTGACTCACCCACCTCTCTGTGTCTCCAACATATCTCAGGTACAAAAGATGGGACGAAACCACATGTAATCCACAGTAGGTTCAGAGGCCAGCAGCGGGGCAGCCGCCAGTCACTAGTAGTCCTAAACACAGCTGAGGACTTTATACAGCCTCCGCCTCTCACCCCAGGAATCCAAGATGGCTAGCTTTCTTCTGAGGGCAGCAGCTCGATCTTGTGGGACGTGTGTGTGTGTGCATGCATGTGCCTCTGCCGTTGGTTTTCACTCAGAACCTGGTAAAGCACGAAGTATAAGGTGGGATCACCATGCAAAACCTGGGTTTCTGGACACCAACCTGGGTGACTTACAAAGACAAAAGCAAAGGGGCCATGGCGTCTGGAACAGGCTCTCATTGTACAGCCATCTAATGAATCTGGAGCTACTTCAATTGCTTCTCTTATTCTTTTTAATTTGGTCTTTTTAATTAGTGTTATTGCTGTTGGTGTAATTTAATATTATGACTTTACCAAGTATGCACAGTTGAACACTGTAAATATTTAGCCACAGGTTTAGACTATGTATATAAAAGGTCTATCTGAATTATGCTAAGTACACATGGCTTTCATACGTTAACTATACACTATATACCTGCAATAGGACACTGAGCCACAGAAGTCTCCAAGCACAGAGGAAAAGGGTGGAAACAAGGTTATTTGCTAACTGGGTAACAGGAGACATACAAGGAAGGCACATGGGCAGGGCAGGGCCAGGCAGGCTTTGAGAGGAGCCCCAGCCTCCAGCAGATACACTGAGGCCCTTGCTGAGATCTCGCCTTCTCAGTGCATCGTTTTCTCTCTGCATCCCCTTTATTTATTTTTACATTTTTACTTATTTATCATGGTGGGAGTACATGAGCCACAGTGTGCTGGTGGAAGTCACAAGACAGTTTTTGGGCACTGGTTCTCTCCTTCCACCACAAGGGTTGTGGGAAATGAACTCTGGTCCTCCGGCTTGGCAGCAGGGGCCACTGAGCAATCTCCCTGGGTTTCCCTTCTATACTGTCCTGTCTTCTTCAGCCATGCCTGTTCCTTAGTCTTTCTTCCCTGCTTTATTTTTCTCTCCAGGATCTACCCTGCTCTGTGGACAACTCTTAATCGATTTTTATCTTCCTGCTTCCATGAGAGGTGAGACTTTCCTGCCGTGATGGCAAGAATTCTTGTCTGTATTGTTCACTGCTGACCTCTGACCTCAGAACTGTAAGCTGACACACAGTAGGGCTCTGCCAATATTGGCCGTTCCTGAGCACATCAAAGGACAGCTGCCAGGGCTTGTTAATCACACCTTTATCAGGAGCCAAAGCTACCTTGCCTTTGAAGCTGGCTTACTGATTAGTCTTTCTCTCCCTTCTTGCTAGAATGAAGCTCCACCATAAGAGGCTGTCTGTGGGCTCTGTGCTTGAAGCAGATCCTGGCACAGAACATAGATTCACTGCGTTCTAGGTGAGTGAGTCATCTCCCTCCCCATCCCTCTTCCCTTGTGTGGACCAGATGGCTTTTCCTGCCTTCTCCCCACAAATCCTCAAGACGACTCTGGGAGACAGGTACTGCTCTCCTCATTTTAAAGGAGAGAGAACACACAGAGAAAGGCCTGCTGTGGGCGGGGCCAGTAATGAATCCCAGACCTCTTGATTTGAGCTTTGTGAGCTCCTCAGTGAGGCTTGGAGATGCCTTGCACACTCTATGGCTGGCCCACACGCCCATCCTTGAGCCTCACTTCTCGTGACCTTTCTCTTGGCGAGACCCCTCCATAGATCAGGGCAGTCACCATGTTTAGTTCCGCAGGCTGCAGGGGTAGTTCTTGGACACCTTCAAGCTGCTACATTTGATCCTCTTACTGTTACAAATCTCTAATGGCTTTTTACTGAAGCCGGTGCTTTGAAGTTAACTGGTACTTAGAAGAACAATGCTGGGGTGGGAAGCGGAGAAGTGGCTCGGTAAGTAAGGTGCTAGACAGGAAGATCCAGAGACTAGCTGAGTGAAATGGTGATGATGGTGGTGGTGGTGATGATGATGGTGATAATCACAAGGGGAGGTTGAGGCAGACATCCAACATGGCCCTCTGTCTTCCACATGGGCACAAACACACACCTGCACCCTTGTAAAAAGATGGCAGTATCATCTTGATTGTGATACTGACCTGACTGACATTTCAGAAAAACGTTTCCGTCGGAGCTGATCAGAACCTAGGGGGCTGTCCCAACAGATGCTCCTGGCCCTGCCCCCACTCTGCCAATGGGGACTCTCTAGGAATGGGGTCAGAGGATGTTCATTTTAACTCCACAAGCACCGCTGGCAGCCAGTGATTTAACACTTTTCATCTCTAGGGCACTTGGCAAATGTCTACAGGTCAGGGAGTACTATTTGAGCCATCAGCATCAAGACAAAGACTGGACCAGCCCTGTTTAACCACATGATTCGCAAATTAAACCTCCCTAACTCACGTTACAGGTTCCAAAAGTGCATTAAGCCTGGCTAAGTCATGCCACGACACATGAAGTGTGTGGTCAACGGGTTTACTCTGAGATGCACCCATCCAGAGGGTTATTCCCATTTCTAAAAGACGAAACAAAAAACAAACAAACCCTATCCTGCCACAGCCATGCGATGATTTGAGAGAGGAAAAAAAAATCAATAAATAAAAGACACAGACAGAGACACAGCCCATGCCTTGCCCCCCGCCCCCCCTCGCGCACAGTGAGCTCTGAGCCTTCCGGTCAAGTCTTCTGCATTGTAAAAGATCTGTTATCAGAGACAAGCTTTGCCAGAGGACATTCAGAGGCTCTCCAGCCAACATCCCAAATTGCTCATATTTTATCAGGTTCGAATCGCTGATCTGAGCTTCTCTTTGGACAAAGGGGGTGCCATGTGACCCGGCATTAGCTCCCATCTCTCACAATTACAGGCAGAGACAAATATTTTACCAGTTAGTCATCTCTAAAGCCAGTTACTCCAAGTGGGAGGGCCCCGTGGCACGGAGAAACAACGGCATGAAGCTGGAGTGCTCAACCTTTATCCTTAGGATGCATGATATACACAGAAAATATATATCACAAATTTGATTTTATATAACGATTGTGATTATATATATGTAAAGACTCGAACTAATTTTTCCTTTTTATAACATATAAATAACCCAGAAAAATATTTTCTTCCAAAAATATATAGAAAAACAAGCAAAAAAAAAAAACCACCTGATAACAAAGGTCAAATGGTTTTAGAAACTACTTTGAAAAATGCAACTTAAATCTAGTGCTAAGGCAAGTATGGAATCTGAGTCATGTCATGAGGGTTAATTTTTTTTTTTTTGCAATTTCAGAAATGTCTTTAAAAGTCCTGATATTTAGCTGAGATTACGTCCAAGGGCTTCTCTACGAGGGAAAATAAATATTCCATCTACACAACATGATATAGAGGATATTAATGTTTTAGAAATAGTAACTATATATTGCAATATCCAGAAGAGCTGTCGGGAGAAAACAAAATACTTGTAGTAAGAAACTACCAGAGAAGCAAGGTTTTCAGGATCTTTCACGGGTATTCTTCATACAAATCACCACCACGGGGGGCTTCCTAAGCTAAGCCATAATTGGGCCTCTCATTATGAGAGATGAACAAAATAGTGACTGCCCAGTGGTACGATGACCCATGAAAGGGAAAGGAGGCAAGATTGTTGAGGCTAATTTGACGCGCAGCCTCACAAGAGCTAACCACATACAGACAGCGTGTGGCGGGTTCGGAACTTTTCCCGTTTGTCCAGCCTCTAGCTCGCTAAGCTAGAAGGAATAGCATTGAAGGGGTGGTGGTTGCTATTCAGTTCCAAGAGAGATTCATAACTTCCTTGCATGTTCTTAGGCCTTCGACTCTATGACATGCCAAACTGCGGGCTGTTAGGCCACCCGCCCAGACCAGACGACACGCTACAGACCCCCAGCCACTACCGTGCCAGGTTCTTAAACACGTTAACAGAATCTGCCAAAACACAGGACAAAGACCACAGGATGAGGAGACAATTTAAAAATCCCCCTTGGTCAGACAACTCCCGAGGCTGCAAGACACACTCAGATGCCAATAAAACGCGAAGAGAATGAGTACCGATACTGATATGAAAACTCTGTTTTTAACTCAGTGTTTATTTGACAAATACCAAGCGCCTTTTCTCTCCTTCCTCTCTGGTCCTGCTCTCTGGGAAAACCACATCAGTATCAAATGCCACTTGGTTTTTACTCAAACAGGAGACAGCAGACTCGGCGGCTGCACGGTGACTTGGCTGACCTGCGCCTTCAGTAAAAACAAACCACTATAAATCACCAGATGTAAGCAATTGGAGAGTGATCACGTTAATTAATTGACCAGCTCTCCTGAAATTTACTATGTAACTTCAACCCTTCCAACACCTTTACCAGAAAAAAAAAAAACGGAACAAGGGCGGCTTTTAATCAAGCTGTTTAGAGGACACGTTTTAACTCTAGAGACAAGTAAAATTTTAATTACTTAAGGTCAAGACGGGGAAATTGCTTGATTTTAGAAATTACACCCGGAACATACGAGATGCTACTTTTAAATGCTGCAAAGACAAGGTGGTTCCCAAAGCTGACCTCAGTAATGAATATAATAAACATGTAATCTGTTCTGAAAATACAGAAAATTCAGAACAATTTTAGTTGTATGTGAAAACTTGGCAAACATTTTCAGTTGGGGTTTCTAATCTTGATTCCCACACCGGGAGCTATACTTATAAGGTGATGCAAAATGATTCATGGATTAAGAGCAGATCCTGCTCTTGAGAGGACCCTAGTTCAGTTCCCAGCTGCCACATCCAACAGCTGATAACAGATCCAAGAGATCTGGCGCCCTCTTTTGGACTCCAAGGGTACCTGCACTCACTCACATGCACACAAATCCACATACACACACAACTCAAAATAAAGACGACACCACCATGGCATACTACCAATTTCCATTATCCTCACAGGAAGTCTGGGGCATTATCTACAAACATTATGTAATACAACATCCAGTTCCCATGACAACTACTGGGCAACACCATAATTTAAATTCTAATCTACAAAACGTAACCAAAATTCAAGGCAGCTTCTTTTGAATCCTGGAAGTCAGGTTAGCAAAGCTAGTAAAGTGTGTTTTTGTAAAGATGCTTGAGAGGGTAGTAGGTCAATGGGTTGCCTAGCAACCAAAAAGCTCTGGGTTACACTCACCCCACCTCCCCTCCACCCCAGCACCAAAATAAAGAAACAAAGAAACAAATAAATCCTTGCAATTTAGAAGTGGAAACAAGTTAGTATAAATAGGCCTTCCTTATTATGCCCACAAAAGGGTAGTTAGTCTGCTTATAAGAGTTACATGTTAGTCCATAGAAATCAGTGGTTCTCAACCTTCCCGAAGCTACAATCCTTTAATACAGAGTTCCTCATGTTGTGTTAACCTCAACCATGAAATTATTTGATTGTTAATTCACAATTGTAATTTTGCTACTGTTATGAATCATAATGCAAACATCTGATATGCAGGAGATCTGATATACAACACCCAGAGGGGTTGTGACCGACCGGCTGAGAACCGCTGATACAGGTAGTACCCACTGCTCTTACAAACATCCACGGAGACGATGCTGACGGTCACTTACAAGGAGAGCTGTCTAATATTTGCTGAGACTGGTCCCAGGCTTGGAATGGTCTCCAATTCATTGTTATTCAGCTTCCTAAGAATGCCGAAAGGACAGAAAAGACTAATTAGGCCATATGAAATCCAAAGATGGGGAAACACTATGCATTACTTAAAGGCATTGCCCGAGCTAAAAGTTAAAAGTTCGAAGGAAGGTCTTATCATCCAAAGAAAAGTTCATCCCCTGAAATGGTCTGGGGTGGGGGGAAGAAGGGGAAGGGGGACATTTTATGCAGCCCTCTTATAGGAAGTAACAGGGACTCACACTTCTCGGAGGTTTTGAAGGTGGCTCAGGGAACTTGTCTGGATAGAAGATAATCTGTTGTGACTCAGGTCCCTGTAAGAAAACAAAAGTAATATTACAAGCAATTTCTTCTTTTTTTTTTTTTTACAAGCAATTTCTTAAAAAGTTACTAGTATCACTTAACGACCTACTAGCAGAGCGGGGTTTTGAATTCTCTCTCTCTCTCCCTCTCTCTATTCCTCTCTCTCTCTCCCTCTCTCTCTATTCCTCTCTCTCTCTCTCTCTCTCTCTCTCTCTCTCTCTCTCTCTCTCTCCATACCAGTGTCAAGAAGAGAAATAATTGGACCACTATGTCCACGAATTAAATGGCAGCCAAATGCCAAGCTCAGAACGACAAACTCTGAGGACAAATTTCGTTTAAGAGGCTGGCGGATTCAAATACTTGAAGCCCACAAGCATTTTAAGAGCTGTTTTTTGGCACATGGTGAACAGACCTTTCATGAACCTTAGCTTGCTTCTATCTCCCCACCCTCGACTTGATACATGACATCATAGACTATGAAAAGTTGCTAATTAGGCAGGTTACTGAAACAAGGACTCTGAAGAAACATTTTAACTATCAAAATATTAAGTACCATGTCCTTACCGCAGCCAAAGGAACAGAGGTTGACGCCCATGGGGAGTTAGCTATTTTAGTTGTTTCTCTGAGTTAAGGGACTAGATTACTAGTACAGGGTATGTTCACGTGTGTGTAAGTGCACACGCCCTGAATGTACATGCTCAAAAAGATACATTTAAGAACTCTTTGAATTTCAATATCGGATCCCATAGTACACAATTTAAACCACAACAACCATCTAATAACGCAGGGCAGGTGGTACCGCCTTTTAGTCACTGAAAGAAACATGTTTCTCCTTCAAAGGCCCAGGTAAATTTAGTAACAATTCCCATAGGCATCAAAATACCGAAAGTAACTAACGCCTAACCCATACAGTGCTCTGGGTTAGGAAGTTTACCCAGCATCAAGATTCAGGGGGGCGGGAGTAACAAAATCCAACAAATGTTTCAACATCCCATCTACATTCCTCCAAAGCAGCACAACGAAGATGAAATGGGGGAAACAATCACTGGTAATGAGGTTCCTGTGCAATGCGGTTGGAAGCTCCCCTCTGGAAGAGACTAGCCTGATCCGAAGTTAATTCCTCGGCGTTTAAAATGAAGGCGTTTAAATAACCAGAGTTTTAGATAACTAAAGTTAGCTGCTGACAAGCATGAACCACGCTACCTACCTCAGACTGTCCTCCCACAGACAACAGAAACACAGAAATCACACACTCAGAGAAAGGGTGTCGCTGCTTGCTTAGGCGACAACTCGAAATCAAGGACCCTGTCATTTTCCACGCTTTTCGTTTTGAGAGCGAGCCCTGATTTTTTGTGTTTCGCCTTAAACCAAAATGAAAAGGAACTTGCAAGGATTTTATTCAAGCTCTGTTTGCCTAGAGACCTACCAGACAGAAAGAGACATGAGTAGATCGGTTCTGGAGGAGTTATAACATGAAGGGGGGGGCGGGGGAGGAATCTGGCTCCGTTTTAAACTATAAAAATCCTGCAATTACAGCCACTGCTGTGCATGCTCACCACGCTGGCTGCAGCCAGACACTTTCCCCTCACAGCCCAGCCAGCCCAAGTCCATCTGGAGTTCATCAAGGAAGCCGTGAGCCCAACAACTCACGTTGGCGGCCAAACAAAACCTGTGTGCCTTTAGCACCCCCAGACAGTCACAGACTGCCCACATGGTTTAAAACAGGACCAAGAAAAGAGTCTCCCACCTGGGACATGAGCCTAGCTCCACAGACAGTCATTTGGACCTACTTAACTCAAGAATGCTGAGCCTGCCCCCACCCCACTATTGTTTCCTGTGTTTGAAGGCATGGGGGGGGGGGGCATCTGGTATTTACATTTCAGACAGTTGGTTTTCTTTTCAATTAAAAGAAAAGAAAAGCTCATTGTAAGGATTATTTCACAGGGAATCCTGGGAGGAATGAGATTTGAGCGCTGAAGGTTTTCCTCCAGTAATAGGGTGAGGCCCCAGCCCCCAACAAAAGATCTTCAAATGGGGAAGCAGCCTGCAGCCCAGTGCACTTTCTGGGGACGCTGGTTTCATGTCTGGCAGCAGGAGCTGGCAGTCATACGTATTTCAGTTATTGCAAACGCTTCCATCCTGAGCTCTGCATACGATTAAAACTACATTAAATGTGGGAGAAGAAAAGAAATTCTTAAGTGACTTTTATTGCTAAATACTTAAAGCCATGGAACTTTTAACTTACCTAGATTTAGATTTTAAAGTAATATACATTTCAGAAGCAATTGTTCTCTCTTTCCTACATGCCACATTTCCTACATCTTCCCTATATTATTTTTATGGATGGAACACTGAGAGACTCCGGACATAAAATGTCAGTGTTTTCTTGAACCCAGGACAGAACCTATTCAATAGCAGGGCAGATTCATTGTTGTGTGAAGTTCCATGAAAGAACATTGTCCCTGGCGAACTTGACTTTTTACGAGATTTGCTGTGATGAAGCCAAGGTATGGGTGGCAAGGCATTAACTGTTTACCCAGAAAGCCACTGGGCAAAGCCTTGGGAAAGTCAAACCCTGTGTATGGCAGCCGCTCTTCGTCTCAGCAAGTGAGCAAGCATATGTGAAAATTATTAATTTTACGACATTCGGTTCCAGCTATAGTATTGCTTTTGGAAATCTGTCTTCCAACTCAAATTTGAAAATGCAAAGACAGAGGAGCTGGAGCTTCTTAACCCCACAGAGGCCTGCCCAAGCTGCTAACTCAGCAGAAACATGGAGAGCCGAAAAACCCAAAGGCAGGCTGTAGCTGTTTTAAAACACTGGTCCAAAGCGACTCATAAATCAGCCTGCTATGCTCGAGGTTTGGTCTGGAAAATATAGAAGAACAGCTGTGGGAACCTTAAGGACTAGGACTCCCTCCCCACCCCCAACTGGAGTCAGTTCCAGAAGATTCTAAACAGGCCAACACCAAAGAAGTCAGGGCAGCACAAGCTACCTTTCGGACTTTCGCCTCAGCCCTGTTAAGAGCTCAAACATTTCCACGTGATAAGATACATCCTCTGAAATTCCAGCTAGAATCTAATAACACTTGAGGTTCCAGTTGGCAATCAAACCATTTTCCCCCTTTGGCTAACTAATGCGTTTTAACAAGCCCTCCTCTTTGGGTTCAGAGCTCTGGAAGCTCAAAGATTTTTGAGCGAGGCTCCAAGCAGTTACGTTTTTTAAGAGCCACTTTGATTAAAGAACTGCAGGTTTGTTCTAAAAGCCGGAGTGAGTACAGTGTTATTATTGTTTAGCTCCAACTCTTCAGCCCTTCCACACACACAAGGCGCTCCTGTGTCAATAAATGACAACTGAATAAAGTGAGAAACACATGCGCACACACACGCACACACACACACACACACAGCACAGATGTTCATAAGCTGCAAACTCAACAAAGGAAACAAAGAGCAGGCAGCATACTTTCCTGAACTTTCTCATAAACTATTCCAAAGACAAACTTCTGCTCTTTGAATTTCCCGAGGAAAAAGGAGAGCTGTGCTAACAATACACATTCTCTCCTCGCGCCCTGGTCTTGGAAGCCTTCTCCTTAAGAGCTTTTGTAATTAAGTATGGTTTAACTAGCAGCAGCTTACACTGCCTATTGCAATACACCAAATAACAGGGGGGTAGAACTCAATTGCATGTTGCTTTCTGAGCTTCTTTGAGGCGAAGAACAGACCTCTAGGGCTGTGAACACAAAAGAAACACTGGCAATAAAGAACTTAAGACCACATGGTTTGGTGGCACCTACAAAGATGGTCAGAAGTCACCCAAGTACAAGAACGAACGGGAAGGCCGGTCGAGGAGCGATCACGACAAGAAACTAAGTGCTTATTTATACAAGTGGAATGTATTTTCACGGACATTTAAGGAATGTGGACTTGTATTGAGACAATTTACTACTGGCGGAAATGTAAATGTAATTAAAGACTGTGCTAACCAAATAAACTGTAATTTGTTTTTAGTGTGCCACCAAATCATCTGCAAAACAAAATCCTAATTAGGTCAGCTCCCTTTAAGAACGTTTATATAGGTATTGAATCCCCCTTCGCGATTCAACTCAACTTCCAATCCAGGTCCACACGGTTTTCTGAAACGCATCTAAGTTGTAAAGCACAATGCCGTGTACTGGCAGCATTGAATGGGCCACCTGTCATTGAGAAACTACTGGATAAAGTGAGACTTAGTAAGCGTGTCGATAGGCAGTCCAGGGGAGCCCCGTTTTAGCTTTCTCCCTCATTCCTCTGTTATCCATAGGTGTTTACCCGCAGGCACTCAAGTGTTCAATTCCACATGTTGTCAACGGGGCCTTTCTGCTCACAGGAACGCAGCAGCGCGACCTCCCCCCACCCCACCCCCAAGAGGCAATTGAATGGAATTAGCCACAACTAATTGAAAGTCTTCCTGCTTTAGGCTCAAGCCTTTATCTCCCCTTTCACGAGTAATAAAAGCTGCTACATCAGACATTCCATAATCAGCCATTAAATATCAATCCAATTCTCGTTAATTCTATTTCCTTATTAAACTGCTTTTTAAACCAGGCATTTTGTTTGATGGTCAACAGTTTATAACCGATGAAAGGATTTAGGCTGGCATGCTGCTTCAAAAACACGATTTCTTAAGCTGCCAGACCAAAGCTGCTGCCACTATTGTCAAGACCTACTACGATTGTTAAAGTGCTGAGAATTTCCACCAGGCCTACATTTAAGAATCTTAAGTATGAAGTGCAATTTGATTTTTTTAAAGCAGGTCAACTATTTTAACTATTTTTTAATATAACATACAACTTATTTTTATTTATTTATTTATTTTGCTTATGGCTTAAACACCCCCCTCCAATTTAAGAAAATTAGAGGTTAAGAGAGAAAAAAGAGTTGACGTTTGTTAAGAACTCGTATTTTCAAGTAAATAATATTTTCTTCCATGTTCTTCCAAACAGTTGGCAGTGACCTCTCTCAGCTTAACATTCGCCAAACAGCACTCGGAGCCGGCCCTCAACCTTCCTTAGAGCTGCTGCAGAAGAAGGTGTCGGTTCTGAAAACCTACTTCCCTTTGGTCATCGACAGGTCAGAATTCGCACCCAACTTCTCACCGGAACCAACACACTTTACAAAGTGGCCCGTGAGGGGAGGGAGGCCGATGGTCTGTCAGTGTGAAATTACGCACGGGAGAGGGAAGAAAGAGGGAAGAGAGTGCACCAACAAGAGCTTGAGGAGCGGAGTTCTACGAGAAAGGCGCATACATATGGAGCAACTGGGGACAGGCAGGGACTCTAAACCACTGAGAAGCTAAGGTTGGGCCGGTTTCCCACATAATCAACTCAGAAGAAAACATGTAAAATCCGGGGGTCTCGCAGACTGGCTCCTGCGATCGCGGGCGTTCGGTACACTCGCCCTGGAGTGGCAAGCCAAGCACCCACCTGCGCGGACGCAGAGGGAGACTTAAGTTCCCCACAGGGTTCCACTTGCGGCCTGGGCGCACACAGTGCACACTGCACCCTGATATCCAGGCCTTGATAGACTCCACTCGTCCCGCACCCTTCGGCCGGACCGTCCCCTCCAACCCCCAGGAATGATATTGATACTCACAGCCGTGCGACCCAGGCAGGGAGAGGATCAGGAAGGTGAACCAGCCGGCGGCGGCTGCAATCTAGCAGGTCCCCGAGGCAGTGGCAGACGGCTGGGCACGGACGCCCAGCAGCATCTTCCGAGGGCCGCCCCGGCTCTCCGTGGCCTCCGCTCCCCGCAGGGCCCGCGCGTCCCAGCCCGGCGCAAAGCAGCAGTCCCAGCGCCGCCGCGGCCGCTCGGAGCCTGGGAGCACCCATCGCCGCGCACCCCGCCGCCTCCGGTCGGCCCGGAGCTCCGTAGCCTCGTGCCAACTCCTACCCCCACTCCCCGACGAACACCGACTCCCTGACCGGGCTGGACACCCCGATCGCCGCCTCGTGCTCCTCGCAGCTCAGGGTCGGCACCCAAGGCCTCGCATGCCCGCGCGCAGCGGGAGAGCCAGCAGCGAAGGACGGCCAGTGGCGGTGCGAACAGCCCGAGCGGCGACCGAGAGCTCAACCGTCTGCAGAGAAACTTTTCCGCCTGCGGCGGGCGGCGGGGCGCGAAGTCCCGGCGCTGCTGAGCAGGGAGGCGGGCCGCGGAGGCGGGCGGGCGCTCGCCCATTGGCCTGCCTGGAGCCCACGGCCACGTGACAATAACAAGGCTCCAACCCCCGGGGCCTGCGTCCAGGAGAAAGTAGAGCTGAGATTGTAGGAAATTCCGAGTTACATTTTCCAGCGTCTGCAGCCAGAAGTCTCCGCTATGTCCTGGGAACCATAGATCAGATGGAATGGAAGGGCAAAAACGAGCCAGCGGAGGACTGAGCCCGCTGCTGCTCAGAGGTGGAGTTAACTTGAAGAAACTTTAGGGAGTACAGTCAAAGTAGTTTTGGTGTGAGGGAGCTTTTTAGTTTCAAGCGGATCAAACAGAAGCTTTGATGAAAAAACAGTTTTAGTATTGATGTCAGCGGAATCTTTTTATGCCCCCAAATCGGATACATGCACACACACACACACACACACACACACACACACACACACACACCCGGGCAGCCCAGTCCTGGAAGACAGAAACAGAAGGATTTGTGAGTTCCAGGCCAGCCAGGACAACATAGTGAGACCCCATTTCAAATGTATGTATGTATTTATGTATGTATGTATGTATGTGTGTGTATGTATGTATGCATGTATACACAGACAGACAAGACACAATATGATTTTGAACCTGGTAGTTTGGTTAACAGTGGATGGGACTGGGTGGAAATGACCCTTTAATAAACTCGAGTTGGCAATCAGGTTTCCACCAATAGCTAAGAGCAGTAATCTACACTAAGACCTTGAAAGAAAAAAAATACACATACCTTGGTCAACCTGGCTTTTGGGTGATGACATATCTTGACTGAAAAGGCTATCAGAATTAAACATACTTGCCATCTGTGGAGTATATTGAGGGAGGAGATAGGATCAAACTACAAGACTTCTGAGTGAAGTTTGTCTGGGCACTCCTACAGGGCAGCAAGGTGTTGAAGTGATGGAGACCACAGAGATGCTCTGCTATCCCCTCGTTGGGGACAGTGGCAGGTCCTAAAGAGATACCTCATAGGTTGTGGGGTGGCTCAAACTAATTTTAAGGCTCAGTTTCTGTAAGCTGAGTGTTGCATCGTCTCTGCCCACGCATGTCTGTGGCTGACTCTGCTTCACATGCTAGTTGATGTGGAAAGGAATAGCTGGGGGGACTGAGACTTTAACCCCATGCCCATTGACGTTCACTGTAGCCGATCACTTCTGTGAGCATTGCCATACTTGGGGACATGGAAGACTGGAGTTGGCACACCCTATTTTAAGTAAATGTCCCCTTCCCTTCTTTCTACCTGCCTGTAACTGTGTCACATCTTAGAATGACGGACAAGCAATAGTTAAAATTATAGGGTCTCTGCTTAGAATTGTGTTCACTGCAGTTGGGCTGTGGATTTTTCCTGGATAGTGTTGCTTGAGTAACGTACATAAGAAAAACCAGGTTTGCTACACCGAAATTTCTCAAACCAAGTGAGATCCCAGTACACACATGCCCGTTATGTGATGGGAGTGCCTTGGCTTGCTCCTGCGATATCAGGGACAATCAGAAGTCTGTCACCATTTTGGCAATGGGGCTTGCTTTTCCTGTGTACCCTCAATTTCACTTTCTTCATGAATTAAACTTGCACTTCTGTGCTTTTATTGATATCTCACCCTGGTTGCCGGTCCAGAACTTCCTCCTAAATAACACACAAACACACATGCGCACGCACACACGCACACTTTTACCAGCCACCTACAGGTCACCTCACATTGGGTATTCAGATGTGACATGTCTAGAGTCACGTTTCAGCATCTCTGAACGTCACTCATTTTCTCCATGTGTCCACTGTCTCCAACAAAGATGCTTCCCTCCATCCGGGTCCTAAATAGCCACCCTTCATCCTCAGCACCACCTCCATAGCCAAGCAGCACGTTCTGAAGCCAACCAGGAAATACCTTGTCTCCATCATGCAAACTGTGGCCTCATGGGCTCTGGCTTAGATCAGGGACCACACCCCCTTTCTATCTGGCACTCCCATTCTTTCCTCACAATGCAAAGACAACTCAAATCAGGGCCTATGCCTACGATTCCATGGCCCGATTGCTTTCTTGGGTTCCATTGTCTTCAAAGTAAAGTTTGAAATTCTTCGAGTGACCTCTACAGTTTCTCTTTGTGTTTGGTCTCTGATGGCGTCTTTAGCTGACTATCATCCTCCGACCCACCAACTCTCCCGGTTCACTGCAAAGCTCTTTCGACCTGAGACTTCATCGTTGTCCAGATCGCTCAGTTCCTCCTCAGCCTGTCCTTTTGCACATCTACTTGGGCATCTGTCCTAAACAGGCTTCCATTAGCTCTGCTGGACTCCCCCACCCCCACCATCTTCTCACTGCATTTACTGGGTTTTTCTTAATCAGCTACCTAGGAATACAATCAAAGCCTTTTTTTTCTTTTTTTTAAATCAGGCTTCTCTCTATCAGCTCCTTGGATTAGTCCCTATCGCCCCCTGTCCTCTCCATAGTACCTACTGGCTGTGGCCTAGGCCTCTGCGGAAGGCCACCAGCTTCTCTCTATTACACTCTTTGGCCTGTGTGCTCCTGACAGTTAGTGGCTAGCTGATCCTCCGTAGGGTCCAGACTGGTTTGAATTTATGATTACACAATTAAATTAAGCTACGAGTTACCCAAATAAATACGAGCAGAACCAGAAGAAACACACTCATGTTTGTGAGAATGAATTGGGAGGGTGGGAAATATACTTAAAGGATAACCACTAAAGTAATGTTGTCAAATTAGATTAGAAAAAAAATAAACAATTGTCAAAATGCAGAGGAGGTTCTTAGTTTGTTTTATGCTCCTGTAACAGAACACCTAACACTGGGAAACGTTTAACAAGTCCAAGACTCGGGGTCCTCATCTAGGGAGGGCCTCCCTGTTGTACCATCCCATGGCAGAAGACACGCAGGAGAGGAAGACAGGGAGGGAGAGAGGAAGAGAGGATGATGGAAAGACAGTGTTTATCTTTTTATTGGAAACCTGCTGCGGCCAGAATGGCATTCATCCAGTCATGAAGCCAGAGCCCTCAAAATACCCTCTAAGTCAACAACATTGCATTGGGGTCACATCTGCGGGACGCAAAAGGGACGGACACGGCCGGACGATGGTGATGCACGCCTTTAATCCCAGCACTCGGGAGGCAGAGGCAGGTGGATCTCTGTGAGTTCGAGACCAGCCTGGTCTACAGAGCTAGTTCCAGGACAGGCTCCAAAGTCACAGAGAAACCCTGTCTCGAAAAAAAAAACAAAAAAAGGGGGGGGGGGCGACGGACATGTTCTCCCAATGGGAAAGGAGATTCTGAATCTCTAGGGAAAGTCATCACACAGATTGCTTCACAGGCCTATGTAGGATCTGGCTGTGGTTTAGCGTGGTCGCTGGGGACCCAGAAGCAGCAGCAGCAGCAGCAGCAGCAGCAGCAGCAGCAGCAGCAGCAGCAGCAGCAGCAGCAGCAGCAGCAGCAGCAGAGAAGAACGCTTTATAGGTATGCACTGAAGGTCACATGACAACTGGGGGTGGAAGACACGGCCTGGAAAGGATCTGGGGCGTTGCCTATCTCAGTTCATCCCTTGATCATGCAGTCAGTAGAAAGGGCGGCTCTCCTATCTAGACAGGTAAAACAAGGCATCTCTTTTTACCGACTCCCCAAGGCCTTCATCAAGCAAAGGCCAGAGAGAAGTTTTTAAGTGGGTAGGTATCTATCTAGGGTGACAGGGGGAGCCAAAAAAAAGTGATTTGAGGGTCCCTACAGCTCTCTCTGGATCCCTTTGTATTCCACAGGAAATAAAACTGAAAGTGAAGTCCCTGGGGAATAGATGAAGAAAAGCACCGTGCATGTTTGCTGATGTCAATGCTGAGAACATTTATCCCTAACGTGACAAGATTGGGAGGGAACCCTCAAGAGCAACTATGTCACAGAAGCTTGGCTCTGCTTTTCTGGGGGTGGTGGTGGTTTGTGCTGCCATGCCAGTGGGAGCGAGTCTGTTACTCTGACAGTCGACTGTGGTGAAGTTGAGTTTGGCCTCCTCTCCCATGCCTTTGCTCTTCCCACTCTGCTACAACAGGAAGTCCCTCCCCAGGTGTGGGTACCTTGAGCTTGGACTTTGCCCCCTCAACAACTGTAAGAAATACATCCTTGTTCTTTATAAATTATGAAGTCTTGGGGAATCTGTTACAGTGGCGCAAAAATGAACTAAGAATTCTGGTGATTTCCCCAAATTAAAAACTGAAACTCCTGAGAGAGGCTCAGTGGATTGCCGGTCCCCCCTGGTTAATGTTCCCTCAGGTACACACCAGTTTCTCATTTATAATCTCCTCCTCCCTACCCCCAGGAACCAAAAGTCCTATTTCCCAAAGTGCCTACTACTGCCTATTTTGTGGTCAGTATGTCCCAGACCCAATGGGTTGGGATTTTTGTTGATTTGATTGTTTTTTCTTTTGCCTCTGAGAAGCATGTGACTTGGTTACACACTAAGGCAGGCGCTCTTTCTCTCTCCCTCTCTCTCCCCAGCTGAACAAGTGAGAGACTTTCTTATCTTGAGTGCTGGCAAGGCCAATGACTCAGTGATAAGAAGTAATCGAGGTGCTAGATTGTCAGTTTTAGCATCCAAGGACAGGCATGGAGCTGGGCTACACAGCCTTCACCTTATCAGCACAATGAATGACACGGTTTGTGGACCTGTTAACTGTGAAAAGGGGGAAAGATAAAAGTAAAAGTCCCCACTAGTGTCTCCAGGAGGAAGTGCCCCTGTGCTCAGTAACCTCACCAGGCTCCCCTCACGCCTGCACTCAGGCACACACAAAATGCAGTTTCAAATACAAAGTACCCTCTTCAGCGGTTAGAAAGGGGGAGCTGGCTACCCACCTGTTTCTCTCACGTCAGCAGACTGTGTGGTGTTTGAATTAAAAGTAAATGCTGTTATCTGAACATGGACTTAGCTACAAATTAAATATAGTTTGCTTTACATTTCGTTTAGTTATCAAATCACCCTCTAGGAAGAATGGTGTGCTTGGAAACTCAGACTGTGGGTAAAAGTGGATACCCAGGAAATCAACTGGGCACCGCCATCCCTGGGATCTTGGTTGTAAGAAGAGGGAACTGGAGAACTGGGCCAAGGCAGAGGGCCCATCGTGCTCACCAGACTCCCTCGGTGCAGCCTCCTTCCCAGCAAGGGCCCCTTAGGATGTTTTTGGTCTCCCCATCCCTCCACTTCACTCCCAACCCCCAGCAAGCATCAGTCCTCAAGATCTATGGAATATACCAAACGCTAAAGACCTCCCTAGACCAGCCCTTCTCTCTGGAGTGCAGAAGACAGATGCATGACAAGTCTCTGCAATGGAGGGGGAGCCGTCAGAGGTGAAGCGACATCGCTCTCCATACCCTGATGATTCCTTACTCCCCTTTCCTCTTCTCAAAAAGGGCTCGAAAACAATACTGTGCTGCATAGCAGAACTACAGAACTTCGAAGTTCCACATAAAGTTATATCCTTAATATTAATATATAATGTGTTTTATGGTATATACAATAATAGTATATATGATTATTATAATATAATGTAATATAATACCATGTAATAAAAATATAATACAGCATATAATATACATAATTATACACACACACACACACACACACACATATATATATATATATATATATATAGAGAGAGAGAGAGAGAGAGAGAGAGAGAGAGAGAGAAAGAGAGAGAGAGAGAAGGAGAGAGAGCTTCCTTTGTGTGTGCATGCACCATGAGTATGTAATGCCTACAGAAGTAAAAAGAGGCATCAGATTCTCTGGGGCTGGAGTTGCAGACAATTGTGAGACACCATGGGGGTCCTGGGAACCTGGGTCCTCGGCAAGAGCAGTAAGTGCTCCTAACCACTAAGCCATCTCCCCAACCTGGACAACTTTATTCAAGTTGTCAATCTCTTTTCATTGTTCGGAGAGGTCAAATGGATGAACCACAAAAACCATTCGCTGCTGGAATTATTTAGTAACGATGGTGCTAGAATTCATTGATGCTCAAGTTGTTAAATGATAATGAAACTGAGAATAGAAAAAAAGGTATTTTGTGACCTCACATAAGGTCCTAAATCTATGTGTTATGGTAGCATATTGTATGAATTTTATTAGGAATTGTATTATGCCATCTCAAGAAGTTATGAATAAACTCAGTTTGCTATGATATATGCCACGAGGTCAAAATGAATCATTAAACATATTTACTAAAAGGGGCACCTGTGGAATGTTTTTCTTCCACTTCTTGGATGAATGGTTAGTCTACTACACTATTCTAAGAATTAATGAGCATTCCCAAATCAGGAGCGTGTTCATAAATGATTTATTTATGGCCTTTATTTACATCTTTGTCTCCTTTGACAGTTTATATTTACACAGGCCCGCCTAGCTATTAAGGTGCGGTTTTGTTGCACATCCTCAGGATCCAGTGCCCTGCATTACATTCAGCTTCTGCTCCTACACACGAGGACACGTGTTGCCACACGGTCGCTGTGAGCATTCAGTTCCCAGGATCCTTAGAGTAGAAGGAGCAAGCCTACTCCCTCAAGTTGTCCTCTGACCTCCACGCTGGTGTCAGAGGACACACACACACACATGATGTGGAATTCCCCTCTCTATGCTATGAATATCCTTTATTACCATTGGTTAATGAATAAGCTTGTTTAGGGCAAAGGCTTAGCAGAACAAAGCCAGGTGGGAAATCCGACGAGAGAGAAAGTAGGCGGAGTCAAAGAGACACCATGCAATTGCTGAAGGAGAAAGACACTCAGAATCTTTACCAGTAAGCCTTGTGGCAATACACAGATTAATAGAAATGGGTTAATTCACGATGTAAGTAAGAGCTAGCTCGAAATATGCCTGAGTCATTGGCCAAACAGTGTAGTAATTAATATAGTTTCTGCGTGATTATTTGGGTCTGAGTAATTGGGAAATGGTCAAGCAGTCTCGGTTTACACACACAAAATAAACAAATGTAATAAAAATCATAAACATTTTTAGTGAAAGGTCTTACATATTCCCGTGGTGCTCACATATAAATACAAAAAGATTCCCTTTGAAATATTGACAAAGAGCATGAAGATGCAGGGGGTTTGCCGTCCTGCCGCCTCATCGAGGCACAGCTGTCTGCTGCAGGCAAGGTCCTCCATTCCAGGACAGTTGGCTCAGACATGAGTGACTTTGGGGGTGGGGGAGCATTCATCCTTGTAGTTCCTGGAAATGCATCCCACCTGCTGTTTGCTGTCATTTGAGCTTCTCTGTACCCACCCACCCCCAACTCCCAGAGGAAAACTGAAGTGTATAGCCAGCAAGATTCTTGAATCTTTTCAATGCAATTTAAAGAATTGCAGTTATTTTAATAGGGTTTCTCACATCTCTCATCTGGCTTGCTTATCAGAGATGGAACGTTTATTTTCAACTCACATGTTTTACCGAGATAAGCGTGCAAATGTGGAGGTGAGAATCCCTTGCAACTCCTCACACTAGCAGTCGGTGGTTGTGGGCACCTACAATCTCATTATTACCATCACCATTAATATTTCTGCAGTGCTGGGGATTGGACCTAGGGTCCAGCACATGCTAAATCGGTGTTCTGCCAGTGAGCTACCTTTCTAGATGCTCTATTGACTTTTGGGTCAGAGTCCTACTATGTTTCCCAGGCAAGCCTAGAAGTTTTGATCCTCCTGCCTCAGCCCTCCACTCCTGGAAATACAGATACTTAGCAGCATACCCGGCTTCTTAACATTCTCAAGTGTCTGATGTGCCTACCCAAATCCACGTATTTGTTGGGTAAAGAAACCATGGTATGAGATGCTAACATTTACCTGTGTTGGAGCTGGAATTCCAACCTATTCCATCTGACTCCATGAGTTGCCCCCTACCTACAGCATCACACCCCTTCACTGTAGCACTGGAAGCGGTGGGTTTCCAAAGCTGCCCTTCATGCTCCAAAGACGAGCTTTCAAATCAGCAGCTTGGGAGCAATAGCTGAAGCATGGCATTGCATGTCCCTTGGCCCCTCCTTTTACACTGGTTAAGGTTTGGGAAGACGGCATGTGTGGCTGCGTGGCTCAGGTGCTTTACAGTCTGGTCTGGAAAGGTTGAAGGTTGATGCTCTGACCCTGGCATCAGAATGAGGTTTGAGCTCTTCTCGAGGACAGCAGAGTCTTCCGAAAGGTTTCTTCTAAGTATAAGGCCACCCAACTCTTGAAGTGCCGCTAACAAGTCAGGAGTATTGGAACCATCCCTGCTCCCTAAATGAAGCCTGGCTAGGAACCTAGGCAGCTGGCTACTAGAGTTAGGGGAAAATGCTAAAAAGAGAAGGATGCTTCCCTTTCTTCACAAGTTTGTCTTGGGCTATATTTAGTTTAGGAAGCTGTAAATGATGCCCGTGTGCTCCAAGCAGCCCAGAGAGAAGATATGTCAGTGCTATGGTTATCTTTCAACTGATGACAGCCTTTACAGGTGGTGACAACATTTCTTTTCCATTGGTGTAGGGACTAACGATAATCTTTGGACTTTTCTGACTCCTGTATGGTATAAAGGGTGCTTTTAAAACAAACAAGAGTCTCAAGTGGTTCCGTTTTCCAATCAGCTTTTGTTTGAGATTGTCCTTCAAGCTATTGCCCCAGAAACATGGGTGAGATGAGGCGTCCCTTAATTAGGAGACTCTCCCTAAGTTGCTCAATGATATTATGAGTTAATCATTGCTCACACTCAAAGACCAGGGCTGGGAGTACAGCTCAGCAGTACGGAGCTTGTTTAGCCTGCATCAGATCCTAGGTTTGAACCTAGAACTGTAAAACATCCTACCCTGGGATCCAGTAACCATTAAATTGGTGACCTGATTGAAAATTTAAGGTTATCTCTTTTTTTGTTTTTTGTTTTTACTCTATACTTGAGTTTTCAGCACCATGATAATGATTTCTACAACAAATAATATAGTCACATGAAAACTGAGCCTGCTAAAATTCTAAAACAAATAGATATGCATGTCTTACTGTTATTAAGAGAAGATGCTAGTTATGTAAATGGAGACTGTGCTTTCATTTTCCAGATTCCCAGACCTGAATTATCACATAGAAACTATGTTAATTACAACACTGTTCGGCCAATGGCTTAGGTATATTTCTGTCTAGTTCTTACATTTTAAACTAACCCATTTCTATTAATCTGTGTGTCACCATGAGGCTGTGGCTTACCTGTATTATTCTGGTGTCTTTCTCCTTTGGCAGTCACATGACATCTCTACCCTGCTTACTCTCTCTCTATATCTTTGGACTTCCCACCTAGCTTTACTCTGCTAATCCATTGATCAAAACAGCTTTATTCATCAACCAATAAAAGTAACACATATGCAGAAGGACATCCCACATCAGCTAGAGACACACCCACCCTGGGTTAAAAGTTGTAAATTCCTTTTTTATCATTTATTAATGTGCATCCTCAGTCATAACTTGAACCTGTGTATCAACGGACTTCATATGAAAGATTTTCCAGATATTAAAAATGCATTATTAAAAGTGAAGTTTATTTGAGCATTTGGTCTTGGTGTATTAAACTATGTAATATAGTAGTACCTTGTTTGGTTTGTTTTGGGTGTAGGATTAAATCCAGGACTTCATGCTGCTGAAAATGTATTCTACCACGGTGCCACTCCTTAAGCCTTAGTGGCCATATTTTTAAAAAGCCAACAGGTCCCTTCAAAGCCTGAATTTGAAAGAGGTATTTATTTGTAGTGATGAAAATATATCATGGGAAATTAGAGGAGACAAGAATTATTAAGTACATCAAATGCCCAGGGACCTGTCCCCAAAGAATTCAAGCCCATTGGCAGCAGTGGAGTGTTTCCCTGAAGTCTTCGGTTAGTCATTGAGACTGCAGCCTAGGAAGGAAGCCCTGAAGACTCCTGGGTCTCCCTACATTGGGTCATTTCCTATAATGCCGGTGAGAGCATCTGAGAGCTGTCTCAAGGTGAGTGAAGGGTTTTCCATCTTGTTAGCAATTACACTTGGCTCCCTCTGATCCAAGACAAGAACGGTGACGACCAAATAATGCATAATTTGAACACCCCGACTGTGGCTACAAAGGCATTTTTAAAAGTCTTTTTCCAGAGGCATTTAGAAAAATAGCTTTTTAATAAAACCATTCAAATATAGCTTGTTTGCTTAAAAATAGCTTAAATATCCAAAAGCAGTCCATATTTGGCAACTATGGCTGTGTCTGTAAGACACATTCTGGATGTCTAAATCTGAGAATAAGAGCCATCAGCTCCTGGAAACGCTAATATTTAAGAGAATAAATGGTTTAGAATAGTGACTCTTTGAAATGCCTTTCATCTTTCATCATAGCTTGTTACACAGCTTGCACCAAATAGCTTTCCAACATCTACAGTTCACAGGGCACAGAGAACATGGGATAAAACCAAAGGACTTTGTTGGTGACAGTCTTTCCACTGGGTTTCAGGGTACTTCTAGCATCAGACAGAGGAGGCGTCTCAAACCCAAACACCATTTGACCCTTCCCATCTGCTGTGAGAAATTCTACATGTAGAGTTCAGGGACTTGGGAACATAGAGGCACGGTGTCTCCTTTTATGTAGTTCTAGGGTTTCTTTCTACGGTGATGACACTCATTAGCCGAGGTCATGAAATGCCCCTTTCTTCCCACCCAACTCCATCAAAGGTTGTAGAAAGAGGCTAAGGAGTAAAGAAAAAACCAGACAGCAGTTCTATCTCAACTGTGGTAGCCTTGGACCAGTGTGAGACTTTGGAGTGGGAAGCACACAGAGGGTTCCTTTCCAGTCTATCTACATAATGAGAAGAATCTTTGCTCCCATGTACTCACCTGCTAAATAGCTATAAGGAAATCGCTACGGTACAAACTATGTTGTACAATCAACCAGCACCAAAGAACTAGGTAGCCCAATAGTCCACTCTATCCAACTGTCTATTATGTGAACGGTAAAGAGGAATACTTTTTTTTTTAAGTGTGGCAAATACATAGGTCAGGAAATCACCTTATATGTTTCTATGACAACACTTCTAGGGTGTTTGTGTGTGTGTGTGTGTGTGTGTGTGTATGAACTTCTGTTTTTGTGAGGCTCTTGCTCTACTTGTTTATTTATGAATTTTTAGTCATAGTTTCCTACTTCTATATACTGAATTTTAGTCATTTTTCCTACACCTCACTATCCTTTTTCATCCCCTTCTCCGTTTTATTGAAATCCCTCTTTCTAATGGGCTTACCTCCTACTCCCAGATCTTTTTATTTGTATGTAGTGGGGGGGGGGGGAGGAGAAGGACTGAGTTTAAATAGAATTGCTCCCATGAGCATTGTGGGAGGCTATTTAATGGGGTGTGGACAACTTGCCAGTGGCTACACTGGTGAAGAAATCACAGCTTCCCCCGAAACAGCCACCATTAACAGCCAGGAGTCACCAGAAAAGAGGTGGGGTCCTCATGAGCCTTTCCCCTCCAATCGTGTTCAGGTTTTGTATGGGTAACCACAGCTGTTGGGACCCATGTTCTGAATACAGTACACTTCCCCATCCTCTGACACTTACATTTTTTCTGCCCTCCTAAACCTTTGAAGGAGTGGTGTCTTAGGATTTCTACTGCTGTGAAGAGACACCATGACCGTGGCAATTCTGACAAAGAAGACATTCAATGTGGTGGCTTCCAAGGTTCATGCCATTATTATGACTGGGTGCATGGCAGAATGCAGGCAGACATATTACTGGCTGCATCTTCATCTGAAGGCAACAGGAAGTGGACTGAGACACTAGATAGTATCTTGAGCATATGAGACCTCAAGCGTACCTCCACAGGGACATACTTCCTCGAACAAGACCACACCTACTTCAACAAGGCCACACTTCCTAATAGTGTCACTCCCTATGAGGTTATGGGGGCCAATTACACTTAACCTACCACAGGTGGTATAGATGACATATGTACTGGCTACTTACTAGAGAGGTGATGTGTGTTTTACCTGTGTCCTGGAAGTCAGGCCCTGTCACTATCTGAATATTCGGGCTTAAGAGTTTGTAGAACCTCTCATTCTTCTTTACTATAACTCTTAGCCACGTGCCTCTAATTCCATCACAGTTTTCCACTCACCTCTCACAGGGGTACATCCTGTTAGCTATGCTTTCAATACACATGCTTATCCTAACCAGCTTCAACTGCTCTGCTCTCGCCATCCCTTTCCAACCTCAATCTTTTCACCTGAGCCTCTTCGCCCAGTGCCGGTCCTGCTGTGAGCTCCCGGTAACTCTCCACAGAGCAGCCTGAATCCTCTTCCCAACATCGGCCCTCCACACCCCTGCTCAAAAGCCTCCCATGGTGCTCTCCATAGGTTTCGCGGTGATCTATCTGGTCCAGCCTTACTGTGGTGGAAACCTTCCTTGATTTTCTTTCTTTCCATTTCTAGAACATTTTTACTCAAGAAAAGTTTCTATTGCTATTAATTCTGCACTGTTTCCTGCTTTATTTTTGTTCCTAGTTAGAGTCCATGATCAAATTCATGTCCCAGAAACTCTCACCTCTACTCCCTGCACTCCTTCCAAGGCACCCCCTCACTCTTACCCTACTTAATTTTCCTTCCTCTCGTATAATTAGCTGTAACCATGACACACATATGCATGTATAAATGCACTTTTTTATTTCCTATGTCCTTTATTGGAATGTAATAAATGGAGTAGGCATTTGATCCTGTCTTCTACTGAAACTTCATATCCAGAATGAGGCCTGTTCCTCCAATCTGCGGAACTTTACATAATACCTGCATCCCTACACCTGACACACAGAGTTCTGCACATCTATTGTGAATGTCTGGCTGTGTAATTGTAGGGTTTTTGTCACACCCAGCCCTGCAGCCATTTCTAAATAATCACGCAGAGACTTAATATTAATTATAAATGTTTGGCTGATGGTTCAGGCTTATTATTAGCTATCTCTTAAATTTAAATGAACTCATTTCTATTAATCTGTGTATTGCCACGTGGCCCATGGCTTACTAGTGATGCTCTGGCATATTGCTCCTTGGGTGGCTACTGGTGTCTCTCTGACTCCGTCCTTCTTCTCCTGTATCTCTCTGCTTGGGTTTTTGTCTGGCTCTATCCTACCTTGCCGTAGGCCAAAGCAGCTTTATTTATCAATCAATGAGAGCAACACATATTCACAGCATACAGAAAGACCTACCACATCATGGGTGAGCCCAGAAGCTTTGTCTCTTTGGGTGAGAATCAAGGTGAACCAAACTTTACTCATGCCGACATGGCTGCACTGAGGGAGGGGTGCTCCCGCCCAGCCCCCATCCTTCCTTTAACTGTATTCTCACACCCAAACAAAACTCTACATTTGTTTGAAGATCGACATCAAACGCAATCTCATTCTGATTAATTGCAAACAGCTTGGGGTTTATTTTATCCTGAAAATGAACAGAAAACTAATGTTGTCCTACAGAAGGATGTACTACGGTAACTTTCAGCTGATCACGGGGACAAATCAATACCAGAGCTAAACCAACAGCGTTGGTAGCAGTAGGCATCTTGCACTTGCTTCCAACTCGACCATCTTCTTTACCAACTGAGAGTCTCCCGATCTGCAGCCTTCCACCTGCTCTCCTGTGTCTTTATAACTCCATCAGATGCTTCAAGGACAGGGACCAGATGGTTCCTAGTCTCATATTTTCAAACAGAAAAATGCTTTCTTCCTTGTTTTGTTTGAGACGTGGTCTCACTACATAGCCCAGATGACTACAGATACTAAGAGAGTGCTCCATTACATCCAGTGGAAATGTCCTCATGGGACAAGAACTCTTGTCACAGAAAAGCTAAGGAGTCTGAGTGGGTACTTTGAATCCAGCGGAAAGTTTCTTCCTATAAATACCTTGAGACATGCCTCATGCCTAGCACATCTTGCTTCCTTAAGCACTGTGGACTTACCTGTGTGTGGACACAGGTTCTGAAATAAACAAAATGGCAGGGAGGAAAATATCGAGCAGATGAGTGTGAAGCTGAGTGCCTGTGTCACGACAGCACAGAAGGGAGCACTCATCACACCCAGAATACCTCAGAGAGTGATGCTACAGATGCACACACATGAAATCCCACCACTGCCCGTTTCCTTCCCCACCTTAAAGATCAGAGGATAATTTTAATTCGGAGACAACCGCTTCCTACACACGAATTAGATTTAAACTACAACAGTGACGTCACTGAGGTGAAGTATAAAGGGCTGAGATTTTAGCCATTGGTGTTTCACTGCAGCTATGGGGAGTATGTTTCATAGAGACCACCCTAGGTCTCCCAGCCCTGCTAAAAGATCTCCTGTAAGTCTTCTCCAAGATAACTGCTTTAAAATGGATGCAAATCGATCCACATCACCAGGGCTTCATGTGTTTTCTACTTAACACATAAATGCTGAGTTCTTGTGTGTTTCTGTCACATCTGGTAGAAATCCAGTGCATTATGTCTAACTGCAAATTAAACTAAGGGTGCATATGTGCATGTGTGTGCATGTGTCTGTGTGTGTTTGTGTGTGTGAGATCAAATACAGCGAGGGTGGTTTTCTGGTTTGAAATAAAAGCATAAGTTCACGGTGTGTCTGAATTTTAAATATTTGAAGAAAAATAGCTCGGGTCAAAGGTAGGAATACATTTTTCATTAAAAGTTTTAAGACATTGCCTACTCTTATTTGGGTTGGATTAGAGCAAATCATTAGCTTTACAGTACCCTGGGTCAGAGCTGGCCTAGTGGAGGGTATGGCTGTGTGCCCAGTAAATCCACTCTGCAGGAGAACTGCCCTGGTGGCCTTCTTCCCAGGTGTTCTCCACCATACAGCCCAATTCTCTCCTTGTGGGGTCCTCATGATTCACTGTTGAGTTTTCAGTGAAAAGAGAAATTCTCCCAGGGAAACAGCAATTGGCACCAGAAAACCAACAGCCAGGTTTGGTCTGATCTGAAACCATTTCTTCTATTCTGAATCCTTCAGCGATGTATGTCTTGTAGCCTCTTCAGGTTGTGTCCGGGACGTTCTTGCTGGGTCCTGCTTGGCCACACTTCACCCAGTGTTTTCTGGGCTCATTGCAGAGGGGTTCAAGGAGGAAACATGGGGAAAGATAGTTATCCACAGTGGCTAATCACTTGAGAGCCAATGTGCAGGCGACCTTTTGCTGTCTGTTCCTTGCGATTTATTGAGACAATACATAGACTGTTTCCAACTTAATTAACAGCTATAAAGCATAATCCACAGTCTGTGCACCTAAGTGACCCTTCCCTCAGCAGGCCTTGTGTGCTCAAGGGCTGTATGTGGGTGCATGCTTTGAAATGACAAAAAGAGAAGGGGAAAAAAAACCTGCGTATAAGATCTGAGGTGTGATGTGTGGATATTTTCAGAAAAAAAATACAAATCTCTTAAAGGAAGAACTAGGACATCTATGCTAACTCCATCTCTCAGATGTCATGATTGCACAGCAATAATCATGTGTGCAGTTATGTCTTTGTTCTGCCAACTTGAATCCTTCAGGCATTTACACAGGAGGGAGCAGGGGGGTTAGATCATCCTAGGGACTTTTGTTTGTTGTGTTTTATTTTTGAAAATGTGTTTTGCTTGTGCAAAAGGAATTATTAGTTTGACGTTGGTGCGATTCCTATTTGATTTCTGAAGAAGAAACAAAGTGGTGTGCTCTGTGGTCCAGAGCTTGAGAGTAGAAGCTCAGGATCTGTGTGGTTTTCTGAAAATGGTTTTCATTCATTCTTATTTGGTCTTTCTGATGTTAGTCTAAGCAAAAAAGAAGGAAAAGACCAAGTACATATATATGGAATATCAGAATTTTTGTTGTTGAAAATTTTACTCAATGAGAAAACAATGCTATTTTGTCAACTTCTTCAAACAAGAATGGAATAAATGTCAACTAGAGTCATAGGATTATAAGGGTGGGTTAGGGATTTAAAATTTTTTGAACTGGTAAACTTGCCTCAAATTGGTCCCTTAAACAAAATAAATTATTTTAATGTATATTTTGCTTTTGGGGTAGACAGGATTCAACCTCAGTGTCTGTTGCTGGGCTATACATCACCTGAAAGGTGAGTCGAGTGTCCAAAATGTCCATAGCCTTTTCTGTTTGGAGACCCGACTGTGCGGCACGGTGCACTGAGCTTTTTACCTGCGCTATATATTTCCTCTTGGTGATGAAAGCTACCGGCGTGTGACAGGCAAGAAGCCCAAAGTATATTAGTGAATAAAGCACAGAGCAGGAGCTGAGGCCAGGCTTATCAACGTCACAGCGGGGAGAGTGAATGGCAGAGTTTGAATTTGACTTAAATGCTCAAAATGGCCAAGGCTTTGCCTGTGCTGGCCATACACATGGTTGGGACCTTCATGCATCCTTGTGATCTTTTGAATGTAACTGGCACCATAATCTCATAGAGAATGGCACTATTAGGAGGTATGGCTTTGTTGGAGTGGGTATGACCCTGTTAGAGGAAGTATGTCACTGTGGAGGTGGGCCTTGCAGTTTCCTATGCTCAAGATACCGCCCAGTGTCTCAGTCAACTTCCTGTCGCCTGCAAGATGTAGGACTCTCAGCTGCTCCTCCAGAACCATGCCTGCCTGCATGCCACCATGCTCCCTGACATGATGATAGCGAACTGAACCTCTGAAACTGTAAGCAAGCCCTCTCAGTTAAATGTTTTCCTTTCTAAGGGATATTTTGGGCATGGTGTCTCTTCACAGCCATAGAAACCCTAACTAAGACAATCCTGTCTCAGTTTTTGACCCTCCAGATAGCACTGGGTAATAATTACCATTATTATCAATATTTTACAGGTGAGGAAACTGAGACCTTAGCTAAAGAAATTAGCCCAAATTCCCAAACTAGGTAAACGTCAGAGACAGGTTTGAACTTTTTTTTTTCTCTAGGGGGAAGGAGGACAGGTCTCATGCATCCCAGATTGGTTTTAGATGTCTACGAAGCTGTAGATGACCTTAAACATATAACTCTTCTCCTTCTAGTTCCTAAGTTGTAGGATTACAGGGCTGGATCACAATGTTTTATTTACAGAATATTGGGTATGAATCCCAGAACTCAGTGTGTGCTAATCAAACTATTTACCAACTGAACCACATGCCCAGCCCTACATTTTGAACTTTTAAGTCTTTCTAGTGTTCTATGGTGAAGGAAGAGTTTAAATGACTCTAGGTGGAGGAAATTCTATTGAGGTTGGTATGGTGTTGTCATGTGCACAGGAGCTGATGCTGTTGGTCAGGCTGAATGGTGAAAGGTCTTCCCAAAGTGCCCATGCCCTCTGAGTGACCGATGGCATTGGAAAAACCTACTAGAAAAATGTTGCTCGTTAGAAGAGCTGATGGCAGTGTCCTTTAGCCTGCCACCTGTGAGCTCTAAACATATTCAATTCCCTGTTGCCTCGGAGAATCCGCAAGGATTTAGCATCAGCACTGTCCTCAAATAATTCTTTTTAGGGAAACTGTGTTCATTGCTGCTGCCGTGAGGTGATAAGATAAGGTTTATGTAGCATCATGGATAAAAAGGACAGACATATTGATGGCAGAGTATGGCACCTTTACGTTACAGCTAGGATAAAGGCATTTTGAAATGATTTAAAAGAAACACAGGAAAATCCTAACAAATAGTTGTGTCAAGTTGCATCACACTTTCCCTTCTTTACGCTAATTTCGCACGAGAAAGTGATGAACTAATAGGAAACCAGATTTGAGACGCCTAGCTGTATCCAAGAGACGTTTCAGGATGGTGAAGGTGCAGGAATTCTTGACTGGCACAGGTGGATGCTAATCAACATGGAGGAGCTCGAGATGACTCAGTGTTTTCAGAGTCAAATGGGTTCTTCAAGATGAGCAGATTTGGAGAAGGGATAACCAAGAGCTGCAGTGAACTCAAATACCCGATGCAAGAATGGGCTAGGATGAAATGGAAGAGCAGGAGGAGGGACTTTTCTTCCCTTCTCCTCTTCTTCTTCTTCTTCCTCTTCCTCCTCCTCCTCCTCCTCCTCCTCTTCTTCTTCTCCTTCTCCTTCTCCTCCCTCTCCTTCTCCTTCTTCTCCTTTTTTTTCTTCTTCTTCTTTTGAAGAAAACTTATTAAGCTTTTAAGTTGTTTTTGCTGCATGCTTAGTTTCTGGTAGACAACTGGCAATTCTACACGGATGGTCGTGATTCTCAGCAGTGGAACTCTCAGAGGCCACGCCCAAGAGTGTGTGATGTCTTGGAGGACATGGTCTAGAGAGAAAACAGAGCCAGGGAATAAACCACGAGGCAGGAGGGCTGAATTTAAGCAAGCCAGCGCTGCACGTCTTCCGTGAGTCAAGGATATTGAAGATGATAGTCACGGAAAGGGAAGGATGTTTCAGCCTAAAACTGACTTTGTTTAGGCTAAGGAAGAAAAGGTGTAAGGCTGGGTTTCAGGATCAGTATGATTGGTGAGAGAAGTGAATTCATGAACTTCATTCGTGGAATGCAGAGTACAAGCATACAGAGGGAAATCTGGCTACATTCAGGTGTCCGGTGATTGTGGTTCATCCAGAGAGAAATAGCCAGGCAGAAAGGGGCTAGGAAAAGAGTCACGAATGAGGTCAGGTGGTAACACCAATGCGGTGGAAACCAAACTGGACTGGTGAGAAAGGGGTGCAATGGCTCAGAAAGAGGAGGTCAATCCAAAATAAATGCCAAACCAGGGCCAGAATAAGGACCTATGAGGTTCATGCTGTGACTTTAGAATGTGGAAAAGGGGTCATCAAAGAGAAAGATCATTAAAAATGCCGCACACTGGAGCTAACCAGGTAAAGCAAATCCTCGGGAAGGTGTGTAGGGGGATGGGCACCCCCGCTGGGCTGAAGAGACCTCAGAGATAGAAGCCCTCCCAGATGGGCTTGGCAAACACCCACTAAAGCCATTGTCTTCTCCCCTCTTTCCTCTAAAAACTGAAATCTGTGTTTTAACTACTCTGGCGTCGATCCACAAAAATAATTAACATTCCTCAAATTAATAAAGTTCTTTCCCTTTTGCCTTTCAGCTAGCTATGGGAGTTGCCCGTGTGCAGAGCAGTCTTTGCCGATCGATTCCTCCGCGCAGGGCTTGCCTGCCCTTTTGGCTTTGAAACCCCAGTCCACTTTCTGGCTGTTCTCTGGCTGTACAGACTATTGGATGTTTGCCATGAGGCCCCCAGAGTGAAATTCCACGGGCTTAGACTTTAAATCAGATCGTCCTGAGATAGCCCTCTGAATTTGGCAACAAAACCCATTTAGGTATATATTTTTTTCTTTTTGATGGATATCATCGGCCATGATCCAGTGTTTTATTTCAATTCATAAGGCAATAATAGAGGGAATAAAAAAAATAACTTCATTGCTGTATTTTAAATTACTTATTATTTGTGTATAAATTGCCCCTATAATTTTTATTTTTAAAATGAAACAAAAATAAGGCCAGAGGGTTGGAGCAACATATTCAACAGCCATAAAGATCATTAGCAATCCACATAGTGGCGATGGGTTCACTGGAGCATCCTGAGTTACAAGGCAGGCAGCTGGCAAGGTACATCAAACAAGCAGATGTCATTTCTTTTCGCCACTTCTTTTTCTTTAAGATTAACTGTATCTCTTGTCAGACTGTCGCAAGCAGTGGGCCTTGATGCTCGTGAGTGATAGAATCTGGCCTGTTGGAAAGGCTCCCTACCTGATTATGGGACGGACGGGATCTGGCTGTCCAATGAATGAAGTCCTGTTCTCACTTGCCTCAACTGTCATCTTCTAAACCAGCTGTAATTGGTTCATTTTGTAATTATCCCCTCTGTCAAGAGAATTAGTCTGAAGGGCTTCTCCGGCTGCTATGTTTGCGTGGTCCGACAAACCGTGTCCTGAGCAATGAATGCAGAAACAAGGAAGAACAAAAATGAAATCAAACAAACCTACTTCAGAACTGGTGTGTTGTTTGTCCCAGAAGCTGGTAGTTTTAGCTTTATAAATCTAAATATAAAACATATGAAAGGGAAGATTCTTTTGAAATTGAGCCTCTGAAGCTTCCTTAGAAGGGGAGGGTCTGCCTGTGTCAGTGGAATTAAACATGGCAGGGGATTCCCAGGGTGGAAACCCGAGCTTTGCGGAGAGCGTTAGTAGGCTGGACTGGGGGAACAAATAAATCAGAGATTTGGAAAGCTCATAGTTTTTATCAAGTCTCATTGACACTCTTGGGGGGGTGGGGGTGGCAGCTTGTGAAACAAATTAAGATGTGGTCCTGCTGCTCTGACTCCTGTGATAATTTGCCAGCTCTTGTCTGTGGTAACAACCCTACAGGGTTAAGTCTGTGTTGATGGCGTTTAGGTTCAGAACAGGGAAGCCTTTTTCAAATCCATAGATTCTTTCCTTTTATGTGAATGATATGTTTTTTTTTAATGCAAGAATAGAATTAAACAAAGCAGCCAGTCCCACTGCTGATGGGGTCATAGCAGGGTATGTCTTCAAAGACCAGACGTAGGTAAAATGTGGCAATTTGGGAACGGGCTGCTGTGGGTAGGAATAGGCTGAAATTATAGCCGAGCAGTTTGGGGGACCCTACTTATTCTGCAAAGCAAAAGTCGATGCCTTAGAAATCCCGCCTATATGTTAGCAGTTTGGCTTGTGGAACATATGTGGTCTTCATGTGCTGTGGGTGGCATTCTTGGGCATAAGCGTTGAGTTTCACGGGTTGAAAGTTGTCACTGTGAGATATGTTTTGCGTTCTCATTGGGTGATTTTATTTCTCACTGCATTGAAAGGCATTGCTCATGCTTGTCCAAAACTGGTTAAAAGACGAGAAAAGGCAAACACGGGTCTTATATCAACTCCACTCTGCACACATAGCGCCTGTGAGCACCGGAGGCTTCTTCTCTTCTATATTTTGAAAATGTCCGTACTGGAGCTGGAGAAAGGATTCGTGAGTTAACACTGGCTTTTCTTCCAGAGGACCTGTGTTCAATTCTCAGCACCCATGTGGCAGCGTACAACTGGCTGGGACTCCAGTTCTTAGGAACCCGATATCCTCTTTTTGGAACTAGGCACAGAAGTGGTGCTCAGACAGATGTATAGGCAAAACCCCATATAAAAAAATAATAAAATAAATGCTGGGCGGTGGTGGCGCACGCCTTTAATCCCAGCACTCGGGAGGCAGAGGCAGGCGGATCTCTGTGAGTTCGAGGCCAGCCTGATCTAGAAGAGCTAGTTCCAGGACAGGAACCAAAAAGCTACAGAGAAACCCTGTATCAAAAATCCAAAAAAAAAAAAAAAAAATAATAATAAAATAATTAAAATCAGATGTTAAGAAATAAATCTTATTTTTTTTTAAAATATTTTAAAATTATACGATTTAAAATTATAAGATTTTAAAAATCCAATTATTATAAAAAGTACTATTAGAACAACAGGAGCATTAAAATATAGTAACATAGTAAAAAATAGTGGAATAATTATGAAAGCAGCCAGCACATACCAAAAACAATGACAAAAATAATACAGTGTGCTTTATATAAACATCTTCATTTGATTCATAGTAAAGTATTATAGATGGGACTACTATTGTTCAGAAGACTTAGACACGGAGAGGTTCAAGAACTTGGCCGGGCAGGGAGTATTTGCACGTAAGAAGTCAAGGTATCTTTTACTGATACATATACGTGCTCAAAATAATATTTAAATTATATTTGGAGACAATACAACTTTTCCCCTTCCGCACACTTGTATGAATCTCAGTATCAATACTACCTCATAAATGTAATTCCTCATAAACAGTTTGAAGCCACTGCCTGATTTTTTTCACTAGTTAGCATAAGTCCGATGTTTATATTCTTTGCAAGGTTTTGATAGAACTGCTACGGTGGATTTAGATTTACATCAATGTCAGGATGGCTTTCTAGAAATAGAACCCTTGTTTGTTCTAAGGGCATCTTAATGTCAAACTTCCCTAAATTAAAGTGAGTATAAGTCACTTTGAAAAAAAAATGTGTCTACACAGAAACTTCGAATCTTTAAAAGACAGCTAATGGGACACCCTAGGTTCTGGAGGCTTTTATGATGTGCTGAGAGATGGCGGCGGCTCGGTCGTGGGGAAGCCATTCACTGACTCGGGCCTGACCTTTGCTCATTCATAGACCGCTGCCTTATCTTTGTCTGGAACTCCTGGAGTTAATCCACTTGTAGAGTGCCCACTGATTGTGACTAAGCTTCTCAGAGGAGCTTTCAAGGGCAACACAGCAAGAAGAGAAATGGGGCCAAGGGTTGCAGAGCACAGGCTGATGCCTACAAGGCTCGCCATGAAATGTTGTTTTTAAGCGCAATGCTTGCTGGTGTCTTTGTAACACGGCAGTCAAAGGACAGAAAATAAAACCCAGTTCCAAAGGAACACTTAGCGTGAGTAGGAGGATTTCCAGGGGATCACGAGGTAAGGGCAAGATGAAGCTGCCACAAATGGTTTAACTCTGGAAGCAGAATCCAGACTGGGTGGTGTGACTGTTCTGCACCTGACATCCTGGTGGCAGGCATCTCAGATGCTGAAAACACCTGTTAGTTTTAATAGCCCATGGGCTCTTGCTGGTTTCTTGGTGAGTGTGTGATGGCACTCAGGTGTCAGGCTAGGGCAGAGAGGGCCTTCACTGGCTGATCCATCTTGTTGATCTTGCATGCTGCTCTTCTGTCTTTCATCCTGACCTCAGCGATTCCATCCCCCAGACCCTAATGTTAGGAGCTGGCCATGTGCTTTCTTCTCATTCTCAGGTAGAGTCCGCAGAGTTTCCGTTTGTTCATTGTCCTTTTCTGTTCTTCAATAGGTAAGAAGTTATACACACACACACACACACACACACACACACACACACGAAAGAGAAGAGAAGAGAAGAGAGAGAATTAGCCTATAGGCTGAACCCTGAGGATACAGATACTTTCAAGCAATATTGAACGTCCCTCTTTATTCCTCATCTCCTCCTAGTGTTTTTCAGTCTCTCCTGTCTTGGGCAGGCTTTCCCACCAGGGCACAGACGTGGGGCAGCCTTTCCCACCTGGGCACAGACTTAGACAGCCTTTCCCATCCGGGCTTATATTTGCCACGACTATTGTCTGAAAAATGACAGCAAAGTCATCGAATGAGCAAACTCACGTTAAATGAAAGGGCATGTTCCTGGCTCTAGTCGACTGAAAAATGAAAGTAGGGGATTAAAGACTCGGTGATTACAATGAGAATATATAAATATATAATAGAGTTCAGGATTGTCTGGGAGATTAAGTTTCTGCAGCTCTACCTTCCCTTAAATAACACTCAAATGTCCCCTTTTCCAGTGTTCCCCCAGGGACTGTAAAAGCTTGTGTAACGTTACCTGCTATAAAGAATCTGTTCACCCTTTATTCAGAAGCTTAAATTCTTGACTTTCAAGGAACATTGTGGAAAGAACTCCCCCTTGGCGAGTCTCTGAATACCAAAAAGCCCCGGGGTCCCAAATTTGGTTGCACATCTGAATCCCTGAGGGAGCTTTATAAAATTGCAGCGGGGCCTGGGAATTTATGTTTCTCAAAAGCTCTCCAATTGATTTTGATCCTCAGCCAGCTTTGTGGACCTGCTGTTAAAGTGACTGCTTGGACATTAGCTAAGTTGGTTTCTGCGCATTCAGTGGATATTCAATAGGCGACTGGCAGTTACCTTATATAGATGCTGTGGCCGTTGCTATGGCATTTCATAGCCAAAGAAATTGGTCTTAGTTTCTGAGTAGCAGAAGGTAAATTCAAAATAAGAGTCAGAGTCTTCCTTCTTATGTGGCCTCTCAGCTGAATGTTGATGGGGTAGGGTGATAAACAGGTATGGAACAGACTAACGTTGAAAACTCACTCTTGGGAACATTTTATGGATTAGTTACCAAAATGAGAAACAAATTGGGTTTTGTGAGGTATTCCACCTCAGTCTACTCAGGATGCTATAACAAAATACTTTTTGATAGATAGTTTAAAAATAATGCAAATGAACTGGTCATGGTTTGAAAAGGCATCATGTAAAAGCTGTTCCTCAGAGTGGAAGGGGAGGGGGTCGTCCACAGGCTTGCCCTGTGAGAACTCTACTTTCATTATGCAGAAGGTGTCTTGAGACCTAATGATCCCCTAAACACCCTACACCCTAATACTAGGTTCCATCATGAATCTGGGGACCACCAGTTGGCAAGTGTTCCACCATGGAGATACATCCAGCAGACCCTGGCACCTTTCAAAAATGGTGTCTAGTGTTTCGTAGCCTTTCCTCCGTTTAGCTGATGTATTCTTATGTCTGGACTAGAGATAAAAACCCTGGAGACATAGTTCTTGTGGAGTCTTTGTAAGATTTTTGACAATTAGGTGCCCACATCCCCTCAATAAGAGAAGAACTGAGAACTCTAAAATGTTGGCCAGTCCTGAGGCTAGGCCTTCAAGACACCTTCCAACTTTGGAAGCCTCAAGCTAATCGTCACATACAGATAAGAATGCAGATAGGTGGTTCGCTTTTCACATTGAATACTGGATTTCCAAATCCAATATTTGGAAGGAAAAAAATGCTTCTAAAAATTAGAATGCCAGGTTTAACCAGGAGTATGGTCCAAATAACCTTGTTAGTTATTAATTATTTTGCTGTCTTTTGTCTGTTTTGTTGAGACAGCAGGTAAGCCATGCTGGTCTGGCATTCACTGTGTAACATAGGGTGGCCTCGAACTACTGACTCTTCTACTTCTGCCTCCCAAGTGCTAGGATTATAGAAATAAAAAAACCATGCCTGGCTTACGTGCTACTTTACATAATTAGATGCATTTCTGATTGTATGTCTTACGAGTCTTTAGTTACTTTTAGAAAGTTTATTATTTCCAACTATAAAACTGTGAAGTATTGTGAGAATACAGTTCATAACTATATTCTGATAATTTTGCTGACAATTCAGGAAATGCTTGTCTATTTTTTTTCCAGTTTCTATAAGTCGTTGGAAAAGAAGCTTAATGACTGTTTGGAAACTCAGAATTTTTTTTGTTTTGTTTTTGAGTAAAATCGCAGCTTCGATCCAGAGAGAGGAGAGAGAGAGAGAGAGAGAGAGAGAGAGAGAGAGAGAGAGAGAGAGAGAGAATAGTTCCAGAATGGGAGTCAATAGCATTTGTACCAGAAGATGAAGTCATAGATGAATATTATGTGATTATAGATGACTAAACCCTCTACCTGCCCAAGAGGTTCCCAGCTATTTCGTTGGCACAAAAGTTACAAAGTGTTGAAAGGCATTTGCATTGTGATAAGTCTAATCAACACATTTTCTGCGGCTGAGGACCTGCTCATAAGCAGCACTGAAAGGAAAATAAGGTGACATAATGTCTGGGAAGGATTTCTCAATAGAAGCGGGCTCAAGTCCATGATTTGTGGTTTTTCCAAGCTCTCAATTTCTTCAGGGAGGCCTGTTGACAGTTAAAGACTCTCTCACCCAGGGCTGAGTGGGTGGTACCTGCTCAGCGGGACCAGGTTCTTTCTACTATCCTCCCTGACCAGAGAGAAAGGAGCTGGAGGCCCTGACTCCAGGGGGGAGGAGCTTGTTACACTGACTCCAGGGGGTGGAGCCTGTTGCCGTGGCTCCAGCGGGAGGAGCCTGTTGCCCTGACTCCAAGCTCTATTCTACAGCCTTCTTCTTGCTGTGTCTGGGACTTGGGCTGGCTTTTAGTAAGCCTTGAGAGCCAAGATAGAAGCCTTTCCAAGGTCACTAATGACAGGATCAAATCTCCCGTGCAGTGAATTGGAGCTTTGCACCGGGCCAGGTATGTCCCGAATAAACAAGCCTGTCATTTCACAGTCTAGTTTGGGATCATTCCCATTTAAAAAAGTTAATTGTTCTTTAAAAAGTAATGGAGGGTACAAAACTGGGTGTGGTGGCGCACGACTTTAGTCTCAGCACTCAGAAGGCAGAGGCAGGAGGATATCTCTGAGTTTCCAGCGAGCCTGGTCTACACAGCGAGTTCCAGGACAGCCAGAGCTACACAGAGAAACCCTGTCTCGAAACAAAACAAACAAAACAAAACAAAAAATGAAGTGAGCTTATCAAACAAGAGGATTATAGTTTTTCATTAAAAACCTCCTGTATGGTATTAATAATTCTAGTGGCTGACAACAAACCATGTTCAAATGTGTGGAATTCTTTTATTTTTGGTGATTACTTTCAAAGTCAAAGTGGCATTAATCAGCATAGAAAGAGTGAAACGCATAATTTTGAAAATGCTTCTCAACCAACATACATCAAATGCCCATATGTGTATGTGTTTATCTAGTCAAATGGTCAGTAGGTATTTAGCCACTGTCTACCTGGAGGGGTGAGCCCGGGTATCTGCTGTGTCTGCCCATGACCATGGTATAAATATTCTTACCACACCACAACAATTTCAAGCTAATTGTTGCACGTGGAATTGAGACAAAATATGCGCCATTTGGCTCATAGGAGCCAGCTTAATATATCAAGTGGCAAATTTAAAACCACAGAGCCATAAACAGGAAAATGCCTATTGCCCAGGTATGGCTAGATGTGGCCGGCAATTCCAGACATACCTCCTTATATCGGAACATTATGAAAAAGAAATCCCACTGGAGAAAACTATGCTAGGGCCAAGGTTGCAGCTTCTTTCTGATAAGGCTTTGTTGTTGCTTAGAAAGGCGGATCCTTCAGAGTTGTGTCGTTTCTCATCGAATTATTCATGGGAGGCGTGAGACTTCATGGAAGCAGAGGGTCCTCGCAGACCCCTCAGTGACGTGACAGAAGAAACCACTCATGAACAGAGAATATGATGCTGCCCCGCTCCTGAATGAAGACAGCTGCGGAGAGCCCTGCCCACCCAGCTTCTTAGACTGGACGATAAGAAAGAACTATGAGTTAGGACTCAGATCCTATAGGCTGTGTGTGATGTGACCTGGGACTTTCCCTCTCACCTTCCCTCCCCCTCTCCTTTTTCTTTCTTTTAAAAATTCTTCTGTTATTTTGTGCATATGGATGTTTTCTCTGCATGTATGTCTGTGCACAATTTGTATGCCCTTGGAAGCCAGGAGGGGCATCCGATCCCCTGGGACTGGAGTCACAGGAGATTGTGAGCTATCATATGGGGTCGGGCTTAAACCTGAGTCCTCAGGAAGAGCAGCCAGTACACTTAATCACTGAGACATTGCTCCAGCCCTTCTTTGCGATACTGTGTTAACTGTGTTTTCTGTCCTGCCCCGTTTCCACAGTCGTTAAGTCCCAAAGAAATCACACAGAGGTCTACATTAGTTATAAACTGATTGTCCCATTAGCTCAGGCTTCTTACTAACTCTTATAACTTCTATTAGTCCATTATTCTTATCTATGTTAGTCATGTGGCTCAGTACCTTTTTCAGCGAGGCAGTCACATCTTGTTTCTTCTGTGGCTGGGCCAGGACTGCAGAGGAATGGGCTTCCTTCCTCCCAGAATTCTCCTGTTCTCATTGACCCACCTCTACTTCCTTATCTGGTTGTCCCGCCTATACTTCCTGCCTGGCTATTGCCCAATCAGCATTTATTTAAAATGTAATTGACAGAATACAGACCATGGTCCCACACCAATACTGCAGCATAGTCAAATTCTTTCTTGCTTTTGTACGATCTAACCGAGCTTTATTTGTATGAGCATAACTCAGGAGTAGCTGAAACCACAATTTTGACAAGAAAGACAAGTTCATCATGATGAATAGTGGCACAGTCTCATGAAAGTATTTATTTGGTTTCTCTTGTTTGCTGTAATCAAACTATATATAAGGCTCACACTTCTTCTGAGTGCTGGTGTTCCTTCAATGTGTCCTCAAAGCATCTCATACTCTGGGTAAGGGCTTGCCTTTCTTCGTTTCTTGGTTAGCTTCAAAAGTCTTCCTTAGAAAAACAAATTTCATTGTACACATTTAAGGTATGCAGCTTGATAGCATAAAGATTTATCTTTGATATGTATGGTATTTGCACAGAGTAGTCTCTTTAAATAAGTTTTATTTTATTTTTTATTTGTGTGTATCTGTGTGTGTGTGTGTGTGTGTGCCATATAAGTGAGTGTGGTGGTGTGAATATAATTGGCCTCCATAATCTCGTAGGGGGTGGTACTATTAGGAGGTGTGACTTTTTGGAGTAGGTTTCACCTTGCTGGAGGAATGCTTCACTGTGTGGGCAGGCTTTGAGGTTTCCTATGCTTGGGATACCACGCAATGTCTCAGTTGACTTCCTATTTCCTTCAAGGACTCTCAGCTACTCCTCCAGCACCATGTCTGCCTGCCTGCCACTATGCTTCCCACCATGGTGATAATGGACTGATCCTCTGGACTATATGCCAGCCACCCCAATTAAAGGTTTTCCTTTGTAAGAGTTGCCGTGGCCATGATATCTCTGCACAGCCACGGAAACCCTGACAGAGATCATGAGTGTGGGCCTCAGAGGCCATCAGTGGTTCTCAGAAGAAGCAGGAAGTGATCCTGACTGCCAAGCCATCTCTCCAGCCCCCAGCAGAGCTGATTCTACAGCGAAACAAATGAACCTACTCGTTGTCTCACCTAGTCATCCATTCCACTCCCTGCCTATGGCAAGAGCTGAAGCAGTTTTGAGTATTTCTTCTGTTCTCTGCTTCTGTTCATTTCCTGACCTCTTTTCTTTATCCATTTCTGATCCATAAGCTCCAGCCCCCACGGCTCACTTCAGTTCTTTTCATGGAGAATTAAAAAAAAGAGAGAATAAGAAAGAAAAAGATAATGAATTATAATTGAAATAGAAATACAGGAAATTCCAAAGTTAAGCTTCAGATGGTGGGGCTGACTTGGCCTGCAGTATGTTGTGCTTTGGGCTTTTCTGATGTTCTGTGTTAGGAGAAGGTGGCCAGATGTCCCGCGTTAGGTGAGATAGGGTCTCAGGTTTCAGCTGTGTTTGTTTGCTTGTTTGTTTTTGCTGCTCCTGATAATAGAAGAGTCAGAAGTTCCCATTAGAGTCACCCTACCTCAGGTCTATTCTGACCCTAAAATGGTTTAACTCTTCCCCGACCACGATTATCATCCGGGGCTCTCGGAAGGCTTGTGATCTGAGATGTTGCAGCATGCCAAGGAGGCAGCAGCAGCAAATGCTGTTCTCCTAGGAACATGTCATGCACTGCCTTCCAGCACGGAGGCCAGTCTGAGCCTATGGCCTCTCACTGGTCAACACATAAAGAAGGGTGCTTTATTTTAAGGGCGTGATGACAACTGTTGGCTTGACATGAGGCTTTTCAAGGTTCATGTGTTCACCCCTTATAAAGCCCACTTTAGCAAGGAGTCCTGTTGAATTGTGTTAACTAGAATCCCCCCCCACCTCGACTGCCTGCCCCGGCTCTGTATCTCATCACCCTTAATACAAAATTAGGCTTCTGTTCCTCCACCATCCCCTAGCGATGTCTGGTTGGCTGGCCTGTCTTCAGTCTTCTGTCTTCAGCAAATACCCTCTCAGCACACATCTGAAATCCCAGCAGTTGGGAGGCATGGGCAGGATGTTCATTAGTTCAACACTAAAGCAGGCTACAGTGTTAAAACCCTGTCAAATGAGATGGCTGCATAGAGTGATAGATAGATACATAGATAGATGGGAAGTGGGTGAATGAATGGCTAGATGGTAGTTAGGTAGACAGACGAAGAGATAAATGATGGATGGATGGCTGTTATATAGATGTATGGATGGATGGAAATATAGATAGGCAATTGGTTATGTCTATACGTGCGTGTACACACACACACACACACACACACACACACACACACACACACACCATGTGGGGTTGGGTTTAACAAGAAAAATGGCCGTAGCTCACTGTCTCAGCAGAGTTGAAGCCAGTGATACCGAACTCTCTTCTCTCATGATGACAGGAATGCTGTCCTTAATGGCATCCCTTCCCAGCACTGCAGCTGCTGCTGTCCAGCTCCCGTTCCTCAGGACAAGCGTCATCTGGCATCAGGAGAAGAGGGAGGCAAGAGAACCAAGAAGTAAGACTCTCAAATTTCCAGAAAGGTGAGCTGAATAAGAACTGAACATTATTTGGTACACTTGATACTGGTCATTCCCTCCTGCCCCGTCCATGGCTCTTCCTTTACTTGACCTCACCTTTTTATAGATAACTTGCTTTTGCTGCTCAGAATAAAATTCATTTGTAAACACGGGCATTTAATTTCCTAATTTCCTGCCATTAAAAGAAAAGCAGATGCAAGAGACTGGGCTCATTCTGAACTCTGCAGCGTGGCTCCTGTCCACTGACTGGGCTCATCCTTCACTATCCAGTATGGCTCCTGTCCCCTGGCTGTGCCCACCCTACCTGGGTTGTCCTTCTTTACTCAGCTCAGAGAGAGCTGAGCTGCCAGTGAATATGCAGGTCCTTCCTATCTATGCTGTGGTTTCTGTTTGAAATCACATCTGCAATGTATAGTGACTTCATGGTAATGATGAAATTCTAGATTGAACTTGGCACCACCACATAGTTAAGTAAAAACAGTATGGTCACACCCTGTGGTGTATCTCAACCCTTCACAAGCTGGTCCAATCTTTCATCTCTAGTTTGACCACCTGGCTTCCATTATTGGATACCCCAAACCTGTGCCCCAGAATATGCACAGCTGGGTCTTCAAGCAAACTGTGTAGAGTTCTCTTCCTCATTTCTGCTTAGTCTCTTCCTTTGGCTGAAGAATTATCTCTCCTCATTCTTGACACACATGGAGTTTTCCATAAAGCCAGATCAAATTGCCTTTTGTCATATGTATCCATTTATCTTGAGAGTGTTGGGGATTTATCACAAGGACTCAAACATGCTAAGCATGCGTTCCATGGTTTCTACGTTAGGGCTATACAAAATTGTACCGTATAGCGTCTATCGAACAGTCAAGAGGAATGTGGAAAGTAATAACAAACTGTAGCAAGAGACAGTCTAGTCAATTTTAATATTGTTACTGCATTAATATGGAAAATAAGTGAATAGTAAATTAGGTAAATTTTATAAAGGATTAGAGATGTCTGTTAAAATAAAAACAGGAGCATATGGCTGAGAAGTTATGAAAAAAGCATATGCTTGTGAGGTTATGAAAAAGCTCTCAATTCTCCCAGAATTAATCTTTAAGTTCATTTTTTCTAAGTTATAGTTTCAAAATTGCCTCCAGACAAACTGGCAAACTGTACCTATTATGGAAGAGAAATATTCAGGAAATGGACAATCTCTAAGAGATAAAGAAGCAAAGGAGATATGTCTTAGCTTGATATCAAAACACAAAAATACTACTCTGGAAATGGACCATGCAATAGGTCAAAATTTGATATCTAATAAATGTAGCATTTCAAATTCATGGAAAAATTGTTGTACAGTTCTACTTGCAAAAACAAAACTGGCTTTTCTTTGTACTTCCCACCGTTATAAAAAGATATAAAAAAACCCTTGCAATAAGGTTGCAGAGTAATATCTTTCATACATCAAGATAGTAAAAGATCTTTTTATAAGAAAAGAAATAAAAATTTACTCTAAAATTAACCATAAACAGAACAGGAGGAAAGAGGGGGAGGAAGAATGGGAGGGAGGAAGACAGAAGTAAAAGCGCCCCTACACATAAAATCTTGCTTAGTTCTCTGTGTCTCTTTGTGGCTATATGGAACATTCAATGTGGTTCCCAGAGTTCTGGGCCACTGAATGACACACACACAGATGCACATACATGTGACTTTTCGTGGGAGACTTGTCTGGGGAGATCAACAGTAAGAAAGGCTTTAGAGGTTTAAGTAGTTCAAACAATAATCTCAGGGTTTAGAGCATAATTCTCAGTCTTCTTAAATGTCCTGGCATTTATTCTGGCATTAAGCTAATCACATGGTTGTAATTATTGGAAAGTGTCTGTCTATGACAAGTTATTCAGTTGGAATAATTGTGGGCAACTAGGCAAGCAGCCATACAGTGATTCCCCTGTGGAAGAATCTAGAAGACCCAAATGGTTGAGCTGCGCACATCGTCCTCAGATGTGTTTGAACCCAGTGCCCATACTGTATCTGCCCAGCCTCTATGACATCATCAGAGCTGGGCATCCTGAGGTTTTCAGACAAGTGCTTCAATCCATAACTTTACTATTAAGCATATCGTTGACTTTTGTTGTAGAAAATGTTAGAACCGCTCTTGTTTATTGGTGGGCCTGATTGAAAATGTCAAAAAGGATTCTATTCAGTGGCTAGAGCTGTCAACTCACTTCTGAGGGCGTTGAGTATCATATTATTCACTGGTACTATTTAGCATTTCAGTACACAAAATAGTATCACATATATCTATCCCTCAAAATTGAAGTCAGCAGCCAGGCAGAGTGGTACATGCCTTTAATCCCAGCTCTGGAGAGGCAGAGTAGAGGAATCTCTCTGAGTTCAAGGCCAGCCTAGTCTACAAAGTGTGTTCCAGGACAGCTGGGGCTATACAGAGAAACCCTGTCTCGAAAAAAAAAAATTAAGTCAGAGCTTCTTAATTATAGTGGAGTTTGAAATCATTTAAAGCATTGAGAGGGGCCAAGGAGCAACTGTGCCACGTGAAGGGCCAACTTCCCTTGGGTGTGACTGGGGGCAGAAGTAATCATTTATCTCCATTCTGTGAGGTCTGCCAGGAACCAGCCAAAGGGAAAACTTGCTAGAGTGTGTCTTGAAATATTATAAATGCCACACATTTTCAAAAGTATGGAGCGACCTCTTTCTCTTTTACTTTTCGTCTTCATCCCTAACGCCATCTCCCCTGGCTTGCACTGCTAGAAGTCTGTGCTAATGACAGGGCGGTTCATGGAAAGAGCAGGGACTTTGACCCTGAGTCTAAACTTCAAAGCCTTGAAGTGCCACCTCCTAGTTTACTCTTTTTGTGACTGAAGGTCTTAACCTCCTTGTTTAATAATGTATACCGCAAGGCTTTTATGATCATTACGGGCAAATTTATACATGAACTATTATTCCCGTGTGTGTATCCATGCTTTTGTATGCTGGTGCTCACATGGCGGTGGTGCCCCACAAAAGGTTTGTGTCTTCAGTGGCGTTCATAATACACTAGTGTGCTCATGTGTTCTCATGGCTTGGGCTCTATCTTTAAAAAAACAAGCTTTATTTCACCTTTCCATGACACTCAGTGGAATGGTTTGCACAATTAAGTCTTCCTCTACAAGTTTGTTTAACTGAAATCTTGAGTTCCTTTTCCAAATACAAGAACAGGGATTAATGATTCAAACTGTAATGTTTATTTGTGTATACCAAGTATAGGTGAATTCATTTTCAAACTCAAATGGGATGCAGTACTGCATTTGCTTTACCAACGAAACCCAAATCAGTATTTAAACTTAAGGTTGCCAACTGCCTTGTGTCTGTCTGGCCATGGGCGGGAGGGGCTACTAGTCAATGACAAAGAAGTTCAATGCAGTCACCTGAGCTCCCAGCCTTTCGCCTCTAATCACCCCATTTCAGCACCAGGAAGAAATTAAAGGTCAGGGGAGTGACATCCACTGCAGTGGTTGAACCAATCCTGAGAAAACAGCAACGCTGATGGCAACTCAAGTTCCTCCTATGCGGGCTCCATGCTACATGTGGAAATCGATTTGTCTATAAAAGCGAAGGATTGGGTTGGGAGCACAGGGAAGAACATGAAGGAAATAATCCAGTGTGTAGCGCTGAAGGGCAGAAGAAAGCTGAACTTGAAGGCCAACCACGCCAGGAGGAGTTTGCCCAGTTTAGTGTCCGGAGCCGTCAGCTTTTTAAAGACACTAAGCAAGGGTGCTTTAGGAACTGCCAATGCTTTTAAATTTTCTTACTGGTGTAAGAATCTCAGGGACATGAACTCCTACCACCAGAGCTGGTTCTGTGGAAGGGCCAGTGGCCTCTTTGGCTATACCTCATCAAGGGTGTTTCTGTGCCAATCTCTGGTGGCTGCAAATGAGGCTAAAGTTCCGCCGTCCTTGTGTGGACCAACCCCAGAAGCAGTATCAGTCTCAGACCTTCCTAAAACAGAGGTATGTGCATGCTTATATACGGCAGGGTACATTCCTTGTGTAAACTATGCATTGGAAAACAGCCTTTCCACTGCTGGCCCTTAGCCTTCTAGGGAAAATACTCAGCCTCAAAACCTAACTTCTGCAGGACAGAAATGAATACTAGCAGTCAGGAATAGCACCTCATCTGCTCGTTCCATAGCTATCTTTATTATTTTAATTAATTATCTTTTGGATTTTTGAGACAGGGTTTCTCTGTGTAGCCTGGCTGTCCTGGGATTTGCTTTGTAGACCAGACTGACCTTGAACTAAGAGATTTGCCTGTCTCTGCCTCCGGCTTGCTGGGATGAAAGGTGACACCACTCCTGGAAAATATTATTTATGGATATGAGTGCTCCATCTGCATCTACACCTGCCTGCCAGAAGAAGGCATCAGATCCCATTATTGGTCGCTATGTGGGTGCTGGGCACTGAAGTCAAGACTTCTGGAAGACCAGCCGGTGGTTGTCACCATTGAGCTATCTCTCTAGCCCCCTTAATAGCGATTCTCCCTCGCCCCTTTTTACTTTTAAATTTAATTTGGTTGTGTGGGTCTGTGTCTATATATGTACGTATGAACACATGTGGGTGGTTGTTCATGCATAATCCCGGTGACACATGTGACTCATGGGAAGAATTGCCTGGATCAGTCTGACCTCTGAGCATGTCTGTGAGGCAATTTCTTAATTGTGAATTGAGGTAGGAGGGCCCAGTCCACTGTGGGAGGTACCATCCCTACACTGGTGGGCCTGGCCACATAAGGAAGGAAGCTGAGCACACCTCGGGGAACAATCCTATGTGGTTTCTATTTCAAGTTCCTGTCTTGAGTTCCTGCCCAGGTTTCTCTCAATGGTGATATGCTGTAACTTATAGATGAAATTAACCCTTTCCTCCTCAGGTTGCTTTTTGAGATGTGTTAGGTCACAGCGACAGGAAGCAATGTAGGTGCATCCGCAATCTCTATGCATGCATGCAGAAGCTGGACATCAGCCTGTGGCGATCTGCCAGAACGGTCCACCTTGGTTTTGGTGACAGAATCTCTCCCTGGACCCGAGGCCCACCAATCAAGTCAGGCTGGTGGACCAGTTAGCCCCAGAGATTGCCACAGCCTTCATTTTTGTGAATGTTAGGGAAATCTAACATTCTTAGGGTCCTCATTCTTGCACAGAGAGTTTTCCCAACCCAGCCACCCCCAGAGATCCCTCACCAGTTATTTGCATTCTTCCTATCCACCACACATGGTACCCAAACAGTGAATTAGCTAGCCCATCACAGAGCGGATGGTTTAGCAGAAGAAAATGGAAACCAATAACCATAATAATAATGCTGTTAATACTTTGTTGGCAAGTGATATACAGGCATTGTAATCGATATGATAAGGAAACACAGACTGTATCTGAGCACCCAAATCAGTCTACTAATGCAAAGACATTTGGTTAGAAAAATAATATCCCCTTACCCTCACACCCCTGCTCAGGAAATTGAAGCTTTTAAGGGGCAGACGACCTTAGAGGATCACCTTCTAAAAAAAATACAAAGGATTAGGCATAAGGTCATACAAAATGAAGGTAGGATTGCAGCTGTTGTTGGTGGGATCCTCCTAGAAGCTTATGTTCATTAAACATTCTGAGAACATATTAGGTACTCCAGAAACGTGTTTTGGGCTCAAAGATGTACTGGCGAGCAAATGGTTCTCAGAGCTTGAGAACCCGAGATCCTAGGAGGTCGCTGGTGCATTGCTGGGCATGCAGCATGGAACTGACTGACCTCACTGGGTTCAAAGTGGCCCGTGAATGTTCCCCCTGCTGGCAGTCTGCCTCTGCCAGGCTTGTCCATGCTTGGGCTTGTAATCCGGGTGGACTTTGACTCAGCAAACACTGCTCTGTTTTCCCACAGGACTGTCTCCTGTGCTGTTGTTCTGCTGTGTGATCCCCGAGTCTCCGAAGTTTATAGTTCGTTTGACATATGCAGAATTTTTTTTTCTAAGCTCAGTAACTCAAATGAAGCCTTGGATTTATTGAGATAATTGAAAATTACAACATAGAGCATTGTGGGGTTTTTGTTTTATGTTTTGAGACAAAGTCTCCCTATTACCTATCTTATAGTGATATTTTATTTATTTATGTTTTAATAAATAAAGCTTGCCTAAACATCAGAAGGGCAAAACTAAGTCATTAGGGGTCAGGCAGTGGTGGCACACACCTTTAATTCCAGGATTTTGGAGACAGAGGCAGACAGATCTCTGTGAGTTAAAGGCCACCATGGGTTACACAAGATTAATGCAGAAACAAGTCCAAGTGATGGTGGCCTACACCTTTGATCCCAGTACTAGCAAGTCACACACCTTGAATCCCAGCACTAAAGGGAATATAAATTGAGAGGAGAGAGAGGTTCAGGCTGCTTAATCTGCTTAGTTTGTGGTTGCCCAGCCTTGGTAGAGGTAAGACTTCTCTTGTAGTTTGGCTGCTTAGTTTGTGGTTGCCCAGCCTTGGTAGAGGTAAGACTTCTCTTGTAGCTTGGCTGCTTAGTTTGTGGTTGCCCAGCCTTGGTAGAGGTAAGACTTCTCTTGTAGCTGGGCTGCTTTGCTTTTCTGGTTTTCAGGTTGAACCCCAATTTCTGTTCTCTGGGTTTTTATTATTCATGCTATACCACCTGGCATGGAACTTGTGTGGCATAAGCTAGCTTCATATCTCCAATCCTCCTGCCACAGTCTCCTAGGAACTGTGACATTTGGATCAGTCTCACCATGCTAACTGAGAATTCTTTTCTTCATTTTACACAGGGCCTTGCAGGTCTAAGGATGTGTTCTAGCACTGAGCTGTAGTCTTAGCTCCTCGAAGGGAGGATATTTAAGATGCCTATCAGAAAAAAAAAACTTGCCTATTGTGTTAAGACATGAATAAAATCATTAAGATAACTCTGACAAGTTACACCCATGCAATTTTAAGTTTAAATATATCTTGTAAGTCATTAAGTTGTCAGGGAAGATGGTGAGATGGTATTTGTCCATGGCTAATTCATCCCTGCATTACAGGTGGGCAGTGTACTTCCTAAAGACCGTAGTAGATGCATGCTGAACAGCTTCACAGGTCTGTATCTATGCAGGGATTGAAAAAAATTAAATAAAGTGACCAGAAGCCACCGCATTACAAGTATGTTCTAGTCCTTCAGGTTAAACACACTCATCAAGTAGTCTTCAAATGGGACAGAATTTAGATATTCTGAAATTTTACTCTACATATTAAATAAGATTTAGGTCTTGTCTTTGTTAGGATTTCCATTGCTTTGATGAAATACCATGGTCAAAAGCAATTTAGGGAGGAAAGGGTTTGTTTGGCTTACACTTCAATATCACTGTTTGTCACTGAAGGAAGTTGGGACTGGAACTCACACAGGGGAGGAACTTGAAGGCAGGAGCTGATGCAGAGCCACTGGAGGAATGCTGCTTACTGGCTTGCTTTTCCTGATTTGCTCAGCCTGCTTTCTTATAGAACCCAGCACCACCAGCCCAGGGATGGCACCACCCACATGATCTGAAACATCCCCAATCAATTACTAATTAAGAAATACCCTACAGCCTCACCTACAGCCTGATATTAAGGAGGCATTGTCTTTTCTTGTGGGGAGGTGGTGAAGGGAGCTTTTAAGACTAGATTTCTGTGTGTAGTCCTGGCTTTCCTGGATCTTTCTCTGAAGACCAGGCTGGCCTTAAGCTCATATAGCCACAGCCTCTGCCTCCCAGGTGCTGGGATTAAAGGCCTGTGCTGCCACTACCCAGTAGTGGAGGCATTTCTTAATTGAAGTTCCCTTCCCTCAGATGACGTTAGCTTGGGTCAAGTTGTTATAGAACTATTCAGCACAAATGACCTTTTGTCAGCTTGGCACACTAACATATCACTGTTAAGCCACAATCTTTCCTTTCTCATTAATACCAAGATCTCACATTGAAACCGTATTTACTTTAAAATTTCCACAGTCTTTATAAATTCAAACATATTAAAAATTCAGTCTCTTTAAAATCTTCAATCTTTCAAAAATCCAAAATCCTTTTAAAAGTTCAAAGTCTTTCAGCTGTGTAAAAAAAAAAAAAAGTACTTTCTTCAAGAGGAAATAACCAGGGCACAGTCACAATCTGAACAAAACCAAACCAAACCCCAATAGTGTAAATAACTCATCATCCAGTATCTAGACTTCACTCATGCTGTCCTGTGCTCCTCCAAAGGGCCTTGGTCTCTCCTCTGGCTCCTTTTTCAGCAGCACACAGCCTGTCTTCTGAGCTCCAACAAACTCCACCCCACCACGGCTGCTGTTCTTGATGATCATCCCACAGTCCTGCCATCTCCAAAGTGCTGGAGTCTCTGCTGCAGCTGGGCTGCATTTTGACTAATAGCCTCTCCTGGGCTCTTTCATGGTGGAAAGCCTCAACTTCTTTCCATGATGCTTGGATTTCAACTGCTGCTGAGGCTGCCCTTTCTCCAGTGGTCTATCCTGAATTCTCAGAGTGCCAGTACTCAGTTGCTATTCTTGCCTTCGCGCTTTCAAAGCCAGTACTACCTAGATGACTCTTCCAATACCAAGTTCAGATGTCAGCGTGAGGTACAACCTTGACTGTCTCTGGAACACAGCTTCTGTGTGCTAAATCTGACAAAATACTTCCCAGAAGACTTTACCTCAATGATATTGGTCTTTTCTTAATCATTATTAGTTTCTTAACTCTGGCTGGCCAGCATTAATTGTCCCAGAAAAGCAAACTCAGTGCTTCTAGTCTTTCATTAATTTCATCAACGGCTGATTCTTCAGCCGCGACTACCAGAACCATGTATTCATTACACAAAAGGTCCAAGACACATCACAAGCCAGTCCTCCATTTTCTCTTCTGCTCTCAGTGTTCTTATCTGCCTAGCTCCTACAGCACTGCTCACAGAACTTTCAAAAGTCAATGGCTTTTCTAGCCCGAAGTTCCAAATTTCTTCCATAATCCTCCCCAAAACAACATGGTTTGGTCTGCAAGAATACATTTAGTCTAACTTCAAAAGTCCCCATAGTCTATTATAATTTCATTTAAAAATTTGAAGTCTAAAGTGTCTTCTGAGACTCAGGACAATCTCTTGACTATAATCCCCTGTAAAATAGAAATGAAAAGCAGATCACATGCTTCCAACAATGACCCAGAATATACATCACCATTACAAGAGGGTAGAAAGAGAGCATAGTAAGGAGATACTGGTCCAAAGCAAGACTGAAAACCATCTGGGAAACTCCAAACTCTGCATCCGTTTCTGATGTCAAAGCACTCTTCAGATATCCAACTCCATTCAGGTTTGTTGCCTGCAATGCACTTCTCTTTCTTGGGTTGGTTCCATTCCCTGTTAGCAGCTGTCCTTGGCAAGATTTCCACAAGTCTGTGTATGCAACACCGTGGGGTCTGCAAGGTAATCCAGGCTCCACCTTCACAGCTTCGTGCAAATACTTCTCTGGACTTCCTTGCACGGACAGCCCTGACACCCTTGGTCTCAGCACTTTTCCTTAGCCATGGAGGGACAGGCCACAATCCCTTTCTTGTGTCCTTGATTTTAAAGACAGAACCGTGTGGCCGAAGCAGCCATGATCTTCTGCTTGCTGGGGATGGAACGTGGTCTTCTTGTACAATTACATCTTCAACAGCTTTCTGTTTTTAATGGTTTCCTTCATTGACTAAACTTGGGTATTCTAGAACTTGCTCTGTGGATCAAGTTGGCCTCAAACTCAGAGATTCACTTGCCTCTGCCTCCTGAGAGCTGGAATTGAAGGTCTATGCCACCATGCCTGGCCCTACACTTTTCTTTAATTTTCTTTTAACAAATTGGAAGCTTAGCTTGTTGGGGGTCTTGTCTTGACATCACCATTCCCTTTATTTCTTTTTGCAGCAGTGTTTTCTTTAAAGGTTTTATCTGCTTGAGCACTGGACTTAACTCCACTACACTTCTTGGTGCTTTTTTTCTCCTCAAACTGTGCATGCCATATTTTCCCTCAGCATACTTTTTCTTCTTTTGTGGCTCAATGCAGTCCTTTTTATAATAGATCTGCATAAGAGTAGCCACTAAGAACCACATGACACAGTCAATACTTGGCTTTTTTGATATCTCCTCTGCCAACACTGTTAATACAAAACTCTTCATTCTAACTTCAGGCTGACTTTTCAGACAAGGGTAAAAACCAGCCATATTCTTCACTAAAATATCACAAAAATAATCTCTAGGCTACTTACCAATATTCTCCTCCTTTGAAACCTCTTGAACTGGGCTATCATAATCTACATTCCTATTGTCACCACTGTCTTCCCTGCTCCTACTCCTATGACCCATTAAATCCCACTTAAAGCATTTAATTGATTTCCTAGTTCAAAGTCCCCAAACTCACATTCTACCAACAAGAAACATGGTCAGGCCTGTAATTTAAATACCCCATTCCTGGTACCAACTTTGTCTTAGTCAGTGTTGTATTGCTTTAAAGAGACACAGTGATCATAACAACTCTTATTAGTGAAACATTTCCTTAGGGCCTGACTTACAGTTTCCGAAGTTTAGCCCGTTATTGTCTTTGTAGAAAGCATGGCTGAATGCAGGCAGACATGGTATTGGAAATGTACCTGAGAGTTCTACATCCAGATACACAGGCAACAGGAAGAGAGTAACATTGGGCCTGACTTGAACTTTTGAAATCCAAAAGCCCATCCTTGGGATAACAAGGCCACACCTGCTCCAGTAAGTCCACATCTTCTAATCTTTTCCAAGTTTTGCCATTTCTTAATGACAAACATACATTTTGACATTGTGGAAATTCTGTTGTCTGCTGCAAAGTTTACACTCAAGAACTGTGCAGTCAACTTAAAAAAGAAATCTCAAAAAAATCCCCCTCATAATATCAAATAAGTTAACGATTTCTCACTGGGCCATGTTATTTTCAAGTATACTGGGGTGTATGCATGGATTCTCATGTATACTAATATCTTCAAATTGGTTTTAATTTTTTCTTTTGGAACAGTACCTATTATAATAATGCAATTAAAATCTAAGCTCTGTGTTTTGTTTTTCTTGCCGTGTTTCTTATTTATCTTGTATATTTGATATTTATTTTATTGATAACTTATGTATAATTTATAAGCCTGTATTCTTCTGTACACATATTATCTGTTCATATTTCACTTTTTTAAAAGTTTCAGTGTAAATTCCTTCAGTAAGTGTAGTACTTTTATTTTTAGCTAAATTATATTTTATATATTCAGGGCTAAGATAATTTCCTTTGATAATCACTTATAATTAATGAACTATGTTCTAAAGTTTTAATGAAATAATATTTGAAATTAATGGAGTTTTAAAAATTGCATATGTAAAATATCCTAGCGAGAACTTTTAATCTGATAAAGGCTGAACAGTTTAATTAAAAGCAAACTCTAAAGGTGTAAACTTGTCTTATTTTCTTTATATGTTAATTTTCTTATTGTTTTATGAAAACTTTTTATCTTAGGGTTTTTATAGTCTCAGGGATTTTATTGCTGTGAAGGGACACCATGGCCACAGCAACTCTTCTAAAGGAAACCTTTAATGGGGTGGCTTACCGTTTCAGAGGTTTAGTCCACTGTTGTCATTGTGGAACACGGTGGTGGACTGGCAGACATGAAACTGAGAATTCTTCATCTTGACTCCCAGTCAACCGGAAGTGAGCAGGGACACTGGGTGTGGCTTGAGCATATATGAGACCTCAAAGCTCACCTCCACAATGACACACTCATTCCAGCAAGGTCACACCCACTCCAATATAACCATGCCTCGTAATAGTGCCACTCCCGGTGAGCTTATGGGGGCCAATTACATTGAAACTACCACAACTACCAAGTTCTATGGAAAGCTTATTGCAATTATTAGCCTTCAACAGCTATGATTTTTATGATAAAGATAACTTTGCATAACTGTCACTTGGTGGTTCTGAATTGCACAATTGATGACAGGAAGCATCAGACCAGGTAACTGTTACTTAGACTATTTATATTTTTGGGTTTTTTTTTTGTGTGTGTGTGTGTGTGTTTTGAGACAGGATTTCTTGTGTAGCCCTGGCTGTCCTGGAGCTTATTCTGTAGACCAGGCAGGCCTTGAACTCATGGAGATCTGCCTGCCTCTGCCTCTTGAGCACCAAAATTAAAGGTATGAGCTAACATTGCCCAACTAGAGTATTTGTACATATGCTACAAGCACATTTAAAGCAATACTGACCCAATATATTTTTTCAAGGTCATAAATATTCACGCTATAAATATTAACCATATATTATATCTTCCTGGACCCTCCCACTTCAGGATTTTATTTTCCTCTGATCAAAGGCTGGAGACAGACTGTCTCCCGGTCAAATGTCTTTGGAGTGTTAGTCTTCAGCAGTGTCTTTTCCCACTTCCACATCTGGTAAGGCAGCTCATAGACAAGAACCATCTCCAGCAGGGAATGCAATACTTCGGCCTCTGTCATAAAGAGGGCTTCAAGTCAATCCAGACCTGGCCATAAGCTTCTCGTCTATCTTCACATGGCACTTGCTGGATTCATATGGGTTCATCTCGGCATTCACTTGCAAAGAATCTGTGATCTTGGTTTGTGATTCCTGAGACTAGAGTTCTGTCTTCTCCATCCCTCCTTTAACATTATTTTCTCCGAACCAGCCTGTCTAGCCCAGTTCTGGGTGAAAGTCGATGCTCGTTTGCTTAACCTGGAGTATTGCTGCCCCGCCATTGCTGGGTTATGGGAAACCCTTTCTTGTGTTGAACACAAAAAGCCCATGATTATTGGCACCGCAGATTCTCACATTCTTAATCAGTTCCACCTGGCCAATAAACAGTAAAGCCAGGGCTGCTTCTCTCCTGCGTGGGTTTTCTACTTTATGGGTAGTAAAACTGTCTTTGGTGTGATTTAGGAATCCCTTTGATGCCTGCTAGTTTACAGTATTGATATTTCAGGGGTGTTGGCAGTCACTGGTGAGACTCCACCGGGGTATACCTGAACTGCAGCCGTGAGGTAGTCTGAGTAAATTGTGGGGGGCCCAGCTGGGAAAGCTTTTTCTTTTACCTAAGCCAACATTGAAATGCTTAGAAGTTGGAACATGTCTATGTCGGAGGTGCTTAGGGGTCTTTCAGACCTAGAGGAAGGAGCCAAAGAGATGCAGGAGAAGAGGCAGAAAGAGCAGAGGGAAGAAATGTGGCAGTTTTGAACTCTGAGCGTTCTGAATTGAGTGTCTGACACGGTCCTCTGTTTTAAGTCACTTCAGTAAATCGAGCTGCCAGTCTGCAAGTTGAGAAGAAGGAGGAGGGGAGGAGGGGAGGAGAGGGGGACGAGGGGCAGGGGAGGGCTGAGAGAGGGAGCAAGGGAAGAAGGGCCTCCTGAAATTTCAAGGAAAGAGAAGTATTAAAGCCATTCTGTCTTCCCTTTTCAAGCTCCAAGTCTGAGGTCCTTTTATTTCCAATGCCTGGTTTCGGCCATGTGTTACTGCTTCATGGGGGAGGTGGTTTTTGTTTTTATTGTATTTTTTTTTTCTCTAACCAATGTGTAAAAGACTTTTGTGTTGGGAAGGTCTAAATGGTGTGAGGGTTAGTTCAGTTCATCAGATGCATACATAAAAAGCGAATGTTTCAGGAATTTGCAGACCTTGGCATGGCGCTATCTTACTTCAAGCAATTCATTTAAATCGTATTTACCAATAGTTGCGACAAATCAGCACTCTTTTGAGACACTTTTATAACACAGAGCCCTTCTTTGTGTGAGTGGCAGATATCTACCTGTAATTAATTATTGAGGTCACTTCTTGAAAAGAACAAATGCCATAAGCTCTATTATTAGTATCATTATCATACGTTAATCACAGACAGTATTAATTATTCGTAGTTTATAGAGTTTAGGGATGTTCCTTATTGTATGAGAATTCTCCTTGGGGCTTAATGCCCAAAGGTTATTAACCAAAAACAGGTATCATTAGCATCATTTTGTAGAGTTTTAAAAATTCAAATTTTCTCCTAAGTACCTTTTCCTCAAATCCATTAAATATCTTAATTAATTTTTAAAATATTTGCATAATTAAAATGTTACTCAGGCAAGATTTATTATTTAATTTTGCAGATGGTGAGACACACTCTTAGACACAGACCACATAGCATGTTTTGGACGGGACACACATGGATGTGTGTGTATGTGTAAGATGACCAGCTCAGCAGACATCTACCTAGATCATACTGCAATAATTTCTGACACCATTAAAAAATCAGTAATATGCAATCCATGCCTTTAGGTACTGTATGGTATTTAAATGTGTGAGATCTTTCAAATAAATAGTCAGAATAAAAAGTGATCCACAGTAGAAGATGGTTTTCTTGGGGGAGCTGAGACAGATTGCCGAGGAGAGGAATTTTGAACACAGCTTTGGTTGGAAGAAATGAGAAAGACAAAATCTAGGAAGAACCTGGGGAGTCAGTGTCTGGGGACAGCCAGGGTGCAGGTGGAAAAGACAAGAATTGAGACGAGTCACTTCTTTTAATGTCAAAACGTTACTCGTTGGCGGCTCAGGCAAAAGGATGTTGCTGATAATCATCAGCCTTTCACTTCTTACTGATAATTAAGAGTGTTTTAGAATAGAGAGGAGAGAGAAACAACAGCACAAATCTACACTAGATTGATGGAGTCCCTGGCATCATTTCATAACCATTGTCTTCAGTTTTTAGGCATAATCCATCTATGTGTGTGAAGCTCTATATGCATAAATGCATTTATCAATACTATATTCCTAGTCCTATAAAAGGGTACTTGAAATAAAATGTTTGGTAACTTGACACTAAGTTAACGCAAGTAAGGAACTTCCTATATTTACACAAAGTCAATATTTCCAGCCAGGTTTAAACGAGAAAGTAGCAGGTGTCGATAAAGCTGGGTTTCAGTAATCTATAGCATGAGACAAAAAGATTTTATTTTGTTGTGTGTCTACATGAGTTACTGTTTATATAATACTGTTTTTCCATACATTTCTTCACGAAAATAAAACTTAATGTAAATACTAGTAATTACGACATTCCAGTTGAAGCTGATAGGCAGGAGATATTCAGTTACACACCTACATTATGCACACTGACAACTTTTATATATGGGGCTGTCAAAAAGAGAAATGTCAAAAAGCACATTTGGAATGTGTGTGGGGTTTTGTTTGTTTGATTTGGTTTTGGGTTTTGATTTTTTGAGACAGGGTTTCTCAGTATTGCCCTGGCTGTCCTGGAATTCCCTCTGTAGACCAGGCAGGCCTTGAAATCAGTGATCCACTTACCTCTGTTTCCTCTGGGATTAAATGCATGTGCCAACATTGCCCGTTAACGTAGTGCGAGGCTTTGGCTTATAAGGGATTTAGAGCAGGTTGGTGAATACTATTGCAGCTGCTATATCCTCTCTCTCTCTCTCTCTCTTTCTGTCTCAGTGCAAGAGTGAAATTTTCTGTGTAAAATTTAAACATTTTGATCTGAATTATCTTGGATGAAAAGTGGCTTATTTAAAACATAAAACATAGAAGATTTTTATACAACCATTAATAATTCTCATTATAAAGAATGAATGCCAAGCTACAGAACCTTTTTAAGGTATTGAGGATATAGTCTTGAGGTTAGATCTGAACACAAATTTTTAACAGAGTTGAAAATAAGTTTATTAAAGGTATGGTTGGTCTGCATTCCTTCTTTTTTCCCTTTATACTGAACTTCTTTACTCCGCATAGACACGGTGTACCAGATAAAAGCAATAAAGGATGTTCTCTCTTTTTTTTTTTTTTTGGATGTTCTTATAATTCATTGTTGCTATCTGCTGTCTGCCTGCTCTGTGCTGCTGCTAACTGGCCAGGAAAGGCTTGGCATGGGGACCTGCAATCACTTCAATTACTGTGGTACTCTGAGGCACTCAGGTATTGCTCCTTATACAATTTCAACACCAACAGAAACAAATTAGGTAGATGTCCATGAGATCATCCCAGGGCAGATGTGTGTCTTATTCACCCCTAACCCGCCCAGCCAGAGGAATAGCCTGGCTGTACCGGGAGTTCCCATGTGATTTTCTTTGCACGATCTGTCGATTTCTGGAGATGTCTGCAGCATTCCAGAAGCTTCCCTCAAAACTTTGGCTTTGTGTTGAGGTAAATCTGAAGGAGCTGCAGTCTACCATTTCAAACCCCTAAGTATTCTGTTATCTTCTGGATTTGGATGGTCTCAGATACATCTCTGAAAAAGGAGCCAGGAGGCAAAGGCAGAGGGATCTCTGAGTTCATTCAGCCTGGTCTACAAAGTGAGTTCCAGGACAGCCAGGACTGTTGCATGAAGAAATCGTGTGTGTGTGTGTGTGTGTGTGAGAGAGAGAGAGAGAGAGAGAGAGAGAGAGAGAGAGAGAGAGAGAGGAGGTAGAGGAAGAAGAAGTTGGGTGGAGGATGAAGAAGTTGGGTGTATCAGTTTGCTTTTCTTCTGTTTTGTTTTTTTAAAGAATCTTAGAATGTAGCCTCAAATCTCTGCTGCATTCTCCAGCGTGCTGGAATTATAACATGGGCTGTCACACACCCAACACAAAGCTCACTTTTAATTCGCCAATGTGTTCATTGAAGCAATCATTAGGAATTTTCATAGCGGTCTGGTCTTAACAAGCAAGGGTCTGGTAAGGGCAGCTGTGCTGCCTGCTTTTCCTTTAGCTTGAGTGGATATGCTCTCAATACTGTCAGGATGAGACAGGTTCCAATTTCCACCTCAGAGAAATCTGTAAATATGTCCTCTGCTTTGATGACCACCGACTCACCAATGACTTCCAGACTTTAACTGCCCCAAACTCTTTCTTGACATTCAGATTCTTGGATAGAGGAAGGTTTCAGGAATGCCTGACAGCTAACTAGCTCAAACCTTATGGTTCAGTACTACTGTCTGTCCTTAAGCAATAGCACTCAGGTGTGGAACGGGAGCCAAGTGACAGTGGAACTCTAGAGAACTTATTTAAATTATCCTGATTCAGCTCGCTCACTTGGGCGTGCCTTTAACAGAGGGCTTTCCATGACGATCGCGCCATCTGACTTTGTGCTTGGTGAGCATCCGCGAAGCAGTGGCAGAGACGAAACAGAATGCTTCCATTGGATACTCTGTATTCTAACATTGTTGACGATAATAGTGTTTATCATTGTCCAGTGATCAGCTGTGGGTAACTAATTTTTCTTCTGCTGTTCCCTTCTGTCTTATTCGACAAGAAATGTTCAGAAGGAACATTTTTATGTTTATAGAAATCAAGTTTATAGGAATCAAGAATCAAGTGAGCCCTTGAGAAAATCTTGCTAGCTGTAATGCTTTTCACTGGGGAAGATTGACAGCAAAGATGCAATATTTTTTATATTTTATGTCAATTAAATTATTTTTCTTTCTTAAAACAAATATATACACATATTTCTTAAAGAACAAAGAAATATATATTATATATAAACATATATGGAAAATATATTCTGTAAAAAATATCAAAGTGGGGTTGAGGATCTACGAGGGATTAACGCATTAGCTCCAAGGAACTACAGAAACTCAGATTGGTCCATGAAACAAATAATAGAGGAGCAACATGTGACAATTTACTATGAAAAAAGGCTCCAAATTGGTTCATGAGAAGGGGTGTCTAGGTGGAGAGAGGAGTTGAGCCCCCATTGGTAAGTATGGACATAGAATTGTGAAGAGCCAGTGTTTTCAGGAGGGTGTTTCAATGCAGGAGACCAAAGCATACCAAATGGAACTTGGATGACCCATGAAGATTCAAATGGAGGCTATGATGTGGTACCTGGTAGAGGAGGTTGCATGGGATAAGGCATTTCAGAGGGTGAATATGGTAATCACTGCTTCCTAGAACTCGGAGACCTAGCACGAGATTATCTAAGCCATGAGGACCAAGGTGGGCCAGCTGCCTCTGAGATATCCTGACTGGGGCATGCCACTTGATTGGAATGGATCAGCATGTAGATGTCTATGACAAGGATGCCCAGTGTCTTGGGTTCCTGCTGCTAGAAATCATGACCTCTAGGCCCAGAAGAAATAGACGATGGGGCATGTGTCAGGGTATCTTTCTTGAGGGGTTCCTAGGAGGCAGCCGGGATGGTGAGTAGTGTGAAGGAGACATCCTTGGTGGAGAAAGCTCAGATCCTAATGATGATACAGGTTTGGGAGCAGAACACGCATCTTCAAACAGCTGATGAAGTTGATGAGCCTGGGAGAAAGGATGCTAGACTCCCAGAAGCCATCCAGCTGCTAAACTGATATACACCCTTAGAGTTCTTGAAGGTGTATGGCAGAGTGGTGGGGTGGTCATGGAGGTATTGCCTACTCATGGCCTTAACTACTATATCCAAAGTGCCAGATAAAATTAAAACAGGCATAACCTTTGATGTTGCCAGCGTCAGGATCCCCCATGATTGCAGTGGTTTATATGATGATCCAAAAGGCACTTGAAGTGTCAAAAAGTAGCTTTTCATCAGTTCAGATTCAGTTCATTGGGTTCAGATTCCCAATGAAGATGTTGGCCTACTCATTCATGGTTTGGTTCTTTGTTTTGCTTTGTTTGCTTTGAGATGGATATCTGTATTGGCTTCCCATAGAGTTTAAACCTGGTCATAATTTTAATGACATAGTTGGCCTCTTCTTTACTCAAGAATTCAACAGAGCCAAACCTTGATACCATCTGGAGAGCATGCCAGGAGCCACGATAAAAAGGCACCCACCATCCCTAAGCAGCAGCCATGTCCCAGATTCTTAATGCAGTGAAGATTTTGGACAGACGTGTTAGTAAGCAAGTTTTTGATAGACTGTTTGGGCCATTTCCCCCCCTGATTTGCTCATAGAGGGAGTTCTGAAGGCTTTATAAATGAGATCAGCATATGAGCCTCTGAGTACCATTTGAATTGGAAGCAAGAGTTTAGGCCACAAGACTGATTTCACCGATCCCATCACCTGTGGCTTGTAGTCGTCAGCATCTCTCAGAACTTGGAGCATTCCTGGAACAATCCCTTGGTGGTGTTAATAGCTCCTGTCTGGCCTTGGACATTTCATTTATCTTTTGTTTTTTCAATTATGATTTTAATGTCTTTTCAGAATAAAAAAAAAAACACTACCCTAAAAGGGCAACTTTTTTTTTTACTAACTTTTTGAAATCTTACATTTTTCACCAGCTAGTCATTAATCTGCAGTGATTTTCAAGCAAGAGTAAGAAAAAATGCAGAGTTTATATTTACCCATAAAGAAGGTGAAAAGGAGGCTAGTAGGATGTTTACTAAATATGATGTTGTTTAGAAAGTTCTAGTTAAGGCTGAGACAGGCTGGGAACCAAGCTATAGACACTGAGGAAAATACTACCATGTGAAGCTGCTTTTCCTGGTCTGGACAATCACATGTGCTATAGCCCAGGTTCCCATTTATTCTTCCACAGTGCACACCCTTTTCAGGTCGGGATGCTAATCAGGCATGGCTGGCAATGTGTGTCTAGCAGCTTTAAGGTCCGTTGAGAGATGAAAACAAACCTTGTGTTTCAAAATTTAAAAAAAAAGCATTACAAACACTATAAGATAAATGTTGATAAATGGTTAAATATCTATGAACATAATAATAACTTCATCACTTGTTAAAATTAGTTTTCATAAAAGGTCATGATGTTTGGAAACAATCGTCATTTAAATTTTTTTTAAAGAAATTCTTGAGTAAGCAAGATGATTATCATAAAAGTAACCAATCTTAAGTACAGTGATATCCCTAGCCAAAGAATTTTAGGAGCAAAATTACACACAAGAAAAGAATCCTCTACTAACTTTAAACAAACAAAAATCAAGTTTAGGTGTAATTTGAGTATATTTCAGTACATCGGCTAGTAACTAGTAAAACAGAACCAATTTGATACAATAGCAGGTATCAAATGCTCATTACGTGACAAATAGCCTAAGCTTCCATCCGTTATGGAGGCACCATTGATTTCTCTTTCCCCCTCTACTTCCTATCTAATCAATCGCTAGCTCAATATTTTACCTACAGTGTTAAATCATCTTGCCTCTTCTTCTCTGCATTAATACCCACCTCTCCTCTCATTAGGAACTCTCTATTTCAGCCGAATTAGTTCAAAAGTCTCCCCTGTAGCTTTGGTGCCTGTCCTGGAACTTACTCTGTAGACCAGGCTGGCCTTGAACTTACAGAGATCTGCCTGCCTCTGCCTCCCCGAGTGCTAGGATTAAAGGCGTTTACCACCACTGCCCAACTTGACACAGTGATCCTTTAAACACCAAACTGTTAGGTGGCTCTTCGTACAACCATGATGAAGGACTAAATACTAAACATAGCAAGCCAGTTTCAAGCATTTTACAATCAGCCACCTCTCAGAGACTCCTCTTTATGCTCCAGGCAGAGGAAATAAACACAGAGCCACCAAACTCAGGGACCAGAAGCAAGGATCTAAGGATTGTTCAGGACAGGTGCCTGATGCAGGGAGACACAGGGAGTAGAGTGAGACCTAATTAAATCTAGTTTACCATCAAAGGGAGGGGGTGAGACTCTCCTGAGAGGAAAAGGAAAAAGCAAATGCTCAGCTAGTGAGAGGCTCTCCTGAGCTTGCCGGCACACCTACCACAACCTGTGAAGCTCATATATGAACATGTCCAGACAAGATGCTCAGGCCAACACTAGTGATCATACAACCAGAACATGGAATTTCCCTTTGAGGCCAATGTTTTTGCTACTTAACACCTGCCTTGTTTTGTCCTTGACTATTCCTAGTCTACCAGACTCAAGATGCTAAGAACCTACCCAACAAATAATGGGTAAATAGAAGCCCAAAGTGAAACACGGACTTTCTAAAGGTCCTTGCTCATCCTGAGAACTGAGACAGCTCTTGTAGAGGCTCGCTGCCTCTTCCCACATGTACCCATGTGTGTAGCGTTACAGAGCATTGATGACATCTTAAGATGAAGCTACCTTGGAAAAACCTGATCCACATGAGCATTGTTGCGACATGACTGCCATGGAGAAGACTCTCTCAGGAGCACAGTGCTGTCTTTCTCTGAATACAATGGCACTATTTCCAGGCCTTTAAAATGCACCTGGGTGTGATGCTCTGTCTGGTTTTACTAGCGTCCAGATGTAAATATTTTAAAGTGTGCACTGGAGCAAGGAAGGTAACCGCCTGGAAGCTTGCCGGCAGCTGCTCACCACCGGTCAAGACATCTCTCATGCCAAAATCTCCTTCTGTTGGTGAATGGGACGATGAGGGGCCAGGGGAAGACCACATGTGTGAGAGGTGCCCCGTCAGACTCCATCACAGTTCCTTAGAAGCTCATCCATGATTCCATTTTCCTCTGCTGCTTTCCTGATGTGTGGTTGAGAAAGGTCTGTTTAAAAATGTAGCAAAGCAGCAAAGACTCATGGCATGTTTGGCTCAGCTCTGATGAAAACAAATGGCTTCAAACTGCCTTCCCAGAATTCCCCACACCTGAAGTTTTTAAATTAACAGCTAAGAATATTTATTTGTTCAAGCTCTTACGGTCTGTCTATGAAAAGTTTTCCAGACAGACATCTTAATTATATTCTATTCGCAAATAAACCAAAACTCATAAAGAAAATATCTCACTTCAGATTAAACACAGAGAATGAGGGAGTTTAGCCACCCAGGAAGTGAGAGCAGGCACTTCGCTGGCATGAAAGGAAGCCATTGTAAGGTTGCACTTGAACTCTGTTCCTGGATCTTTCCTCTCCCACCTAAACCGGGAGCTGACAGAGATTTTGGTTCAGCAGAGATGATACCCAGTGTCTGAACAGCTCTAGGATGGGTAGGAGTTGAATAGAAACTGTGGTGTTCCCATGAGAGTGCATGCCTGTGCAAGGGACAGTAACAGGATTCGATGGGACACACAGTTCTATTCCTAGCCTGTGACCTTGCCCAAAATTTCTAACCTCTTAGATCTTAGTATTTTTACACATATAATTCCTTTCATCTGTGTTGCTGTAAGGAGTGAGTTGAATAAGGCATGCATATTAGATTAATAAGGCTGCCATCGTAAATGAACATAAATGAAGTGGCTTCAAAAAAGAGAAACTTCTGAACTTTCTTCTGAAATCAAGGGTGCACAAGGCTCCCATAGTGTTTGTGGTTTAACTCGTATTTTAAATAATACAAACAAGAGACACATAGATACCAAATATGAAGAACACTTTTTTTTTGTGGCCAATCTAAGTTTTTCCAAAGGGATGATTGCTAATAGATAAGTCCAGTGAAACTCATGAGGTCATCACTTCCTCCATGATTAAATAATCAAGCAGGTGGATTCTCCATTTTCTCTCTGTCATGTGACTTTCCCTGAAGAGACATGAACAAATGTGTATCCTTTAGATAATATGCTTTATGACAGAACAAAATACATGATTCTGCCCAACCTCAGCCTAATAGAGTTTATTGAGGGTTCTTCTAGGAGGATGGATGAGGGTTTCTTGAAGGGACATGGAGGACTCACAGCAACTACATCACCAAAAAGCCCACCTCATCATGCGTGATAACTCACAGAGGCTCTCTCCCTGGAACTCCCTACATGACTGGCAGGCAACTTGGCTGGTTATAGAGCCTGCTCTTCTCAGCCGCTGTTTACTGCTTGTGAAGGGACCTTGTAAATCATGTAAGTTTCAGGAACTTCCTGAAATTTGTGAGTTTTTCTTACTTCCAGAGTCTTATGAGTGTTCTTCCAGCACTGAACGAGTCAATACAGAGGAAATCATTATACAACTGTCCACATTTCTTATTTTCAATTTTGTTTAGTTTATTGGTGTTACCAAGAAAGAAATTATAGTTATCATCTTCATTTTTGCTCACATATCTAAAAGTTGTTATCAAAATAAATCTGCTCACCAGAATCTCTTTTATCAGTATTGATGTCATGACACATTTGATTGTGTATTTGAATAAAGAGCCCCCTGTGTTACAGCACTGGGAAATTTACATTCAGCATTTGGGTGTATGTATAAGATTTGAACACTCAGTCTCGCTACGCAAAACATTTAGTTTGATGTCACCACACTAAAACAGTGACATGGTGGCTCTACTTAGATATCCTGGCTAATTTGAAAATCAGATGCTGTAACATGGGAAGACAAAATCAGCAAATGAAAGCAGATGTGGAAACTCCCCGTGCACAGACTCTGCTCCGAATCTTTCTATGTGTAAACCTTTAATCCTCAGCCCTATGTGCTGCATGGTAATAACTTCTCCAGCTTACAGAAGGGGAAATCAGGACATGTGACCGTGCAGTGACCTACACACAATCAGTTATAGACCTTTCAGTGGAAGGGTGAGAGTTCAGATACAATCTAGCTCAAGAACATAGGTTTGCAACACAGGTTTAAGAAGTCATTGGCTTAATATTCACTACATCACACCATAAAAATTTAACTCATTCTTGAAATTTGTATTTCATTATTTTAGTCCAATATTGGTGAATTAGGTATTAGATGGTAACATTAGGGTAAGTCTAAAATAGTTGAGTTACTACAATTGGAATTATCTTCCAGGTATGTTATGCAATACAATACAAAGAATTTAAAAAAGACTTACATGTCTGTTCCATTGACTTCAGGAAGGCATTTGGAGAAAAGGACTTTGGGAAACAATGAGGTCCTACAGGTACCCAGAGAAAAATCATAAGAATACTAGAAAATGCCTATAAAAATACCTTTGCATCGGTCAAAGTCTGTGGAGAACTAAGGGATCAGTTTAAGACCATCGAAGGAGTGTGGAAGGGATGCGTCCTCTCACCACCGCTCTTTAATATATTCCTGGAGTATAATAGCAACAGCCCTGGAGGATGAGGAGATAGGCGTGCAGGTAGGTGGTGTGCGAATCAGTACTGTATTTTGCCTACAGTATAGTACTACTTGCTGAAAGTCCAAATGAGCTGCCCATGGCAAAGAGAGTGGAGAAAGTAAGTGAAGCCCTTGGTATGGAAGTAAACATCAAGGAGACTGAGATGCAACACGTGGGAAGAGCGCACAGGGATTTTAACATTGTAATAAAGAATCAGACCCTCACACAAACAATCAACTTAGTCTATCTGGGAGGAAGCCTCAGTTCAAAGGAGGGAACTATTTCAGATGTCAAGAGGCAGATAGGGATAGCGAGGGCTGCATTCCAGGCACTAGGGAAAGGTTATGGTCAGCAAGAGACATAACAACAACAACAACAACAAAATTACAAGTATAGGAGACTCTTGTCTTGAGCTACCTTCTTTACAACTCTGAAACCTGGATAAGGAAACGTTCCTCAGAACAGTGGCTGAATGTTCTTGACATGGCGTGTCTAGTGTCATTCTAGATGTCACATGAAGAGATAGGCTGTTCAACGATGACATTAAGAAATATCTCCATTTGCAGAAGGAAGTAAACTACAGGATACAAAAACGGCACTTGAGATACTTCGGCCATGGAATGAGAATAAATGGCGGCAGATACCCAAAGAGAGCACTGCTTGGAGGAGTTCATGGGATAAGGCAAAGAAAGGAGAAAGGCCTCCAAAACACTGGATAGACAGCATAAAGGATGACTGGAACCTTGGGTGTGACAATAACACAAGCATCTAGAACTGCCCAGGATAGGAACAACTGGAGAACCGCCATAAACGGGCTGCCCATACAATGCTTAAGCATTGCCAGGGCATAAATGATGATGATGATGATGATGATGATGATGATGATATACAATACAGAGAAAGTTTTACAATCAATATCAGTTGTAAACTATGCTTTACACATTTTTGATAACTTCTTGGGAGAAAAATAAACATTAATTTTTATAACACAGATTCTATTTTACTATTTAGAAAAAAGCTTCATCTTTTGTTATCTTATAACTAAACTTACAAGATATAAGCTTATCTTATTACGTATAAGATAATTTTTATAAGTAAAACTTATGAGCAAAAGTCCAGCACTCAAGGTTTGCCTCTGGCTACTTTGCGGCCTCTCACAGTTGTACTCACAGCCACGGACACTCCTGTGAATGGCTGCATTAATACGAAGACGAATTAAAGTGCGGGCAGAGCTGAATGCTTCCTACCTTCCCCCGAGCACGTGATTTCTGGTCATTTCTCTTTTGGGTCATTAGTATTTTTTGGTGACATTGATAGATGTAGTAGCAGGTGATTGTTAGGGATGAATATCCCATTCCAAATCAAATTGATTGTGCCAACAAAGCCTTTCTTCTTCCTGACTCATGACCAAAGGTGAGGTAAAGATATCCCCGGCACTCACAATGTTTGGGAGGCAGTGTTTAAGGAACACTCCACATCAGGGATAGTTCAATACATAGGAATGGGGAGAAAGGTTGCTCACGTTTCCCTTCTGACTTTCTTTTTACTTTATGCTAAATGACATTGTTTACACACAGTTTTATTAGAATGCAGTTTGTGCTACAGACAGAAATCACACACGACCTGTCATGAGTGCAGCCGTGGAATGGTCTTTCACTGCTTTGAGGCTATGTTGCCACAGGCAAGTTACTTAATAACTCTGGTCTTCAACTGCCTCATCTACAAAGCAAGGACCACAATAATAGACTTTTCATCTCCTATTATTATAGACTTTTCATCTCCTCTTATTTGGATTACCAGTTAACCCTTGTAGAAGAGAACAGAAACAGACACGTAGAAAGCACTCAGTGATAAAGTTTCGGTTACTATCAATAAAGAACTCTACCACGCCTTCTTCCTTTCATACACGGGAAATTCCTCCTTCCTCCTCAATATCCCCTTGCCCGTCCCATGGGGTCTTTTGGACACTTAGCCATTTCTCCTTAGAATATCCTTAGTAAATTGCCTGCCACTTTCCAAGAGCATGCTTGTATATTTTTCTTCCCTACTAGCTTTGAACTCTCAGATTAAAACAGACAAAAAACAACTCAGTTTGAGGAGCAATGTCCAGCCTAGCAACAAGTACAATAGGTATCTGTGGATAGATTACTTGAGATCACGAGCTACAATGTGGCCTTTGTTATATTTATTATCTACTCCTGGTGTACTGCCAACTTGAAGTTCACTATCAAAATCTATTACAATATTTGTGAATTACCCTAAATCAAGTTATCAGAATCCTAGTCAACCTGAGTACACGGCTTTAAAATTCTGTTTACTTGGCGCAGAATGCTAGGGGGCTTACAAAGGATCAAAGTTGTAACTGGTTCCTTTTCTCTAATCTCAACCGCTTTAGATAATTTTTATTTCTAACGAATATATTTTCTTAAAGCATTGCTCTTGACATGTTTTTTTTTTCTGCTTCCAAACGTACAGTGTTTCCCAGGCCAAATGAAAAGTGCACTAGCTACATTTTGCTATTTTATATCAGATTCTGTGCTAAACATTTTTATGAGTTATTGCAAATAGCTAACACAGGTGCCTTTCGTTGGAAAGAAGATTCGCTGAGAACAGTGGCCAGTACTGTTCCTCTGTTAATGCCTGGTTAATACTCTAAAATATGTTGATGGAATGAATTAGGTACTATTACTAATCCTGTTTTATTTTTTAATTTATTTTTTATGCCAAGCCTTAATATTTTTTTTTGAAAAAGAGCATGGCAAGTGAAAGAAAAAATCACACACCGAGAAATTAACCAGACCCAAAGACTATGCCACTCAATGAACTTCTATACAGTCAGAGTAGCCATTTGGAACAGCAGCTGTGGGGTTTAATATTGGATTTTTATACGTTTACTGTTGAGTATATTTTTATATGCTTATCCATCACCCAGAGCAAGAAATCCTGACAGAGCTAGAAGTGGAAAGACAAGCGGCTTTAAGCCCTCCTTTATAACTCGTGTTCATTGTCTGTAGCCTTCAGGCCTTCCTCACTCCTTATTACTCACCTTACTTGCTCAATTCTCCACATGTTGTACTGTGCCCACATAGATATTCGTTTATATGTATTCATATGTTATACGTTAGAGTCTGTATATAAAAGATAGCATGTAGTTTTGTTTATGATATTGTGTGACCTCACTCAATATTTTTAGCCCCCTTATTCCTTATTTCTGAAAATAAGGAAATTAAGAAACAGAATATTTATTGTGAAGCAAATTCATTCATCCAGAGAATATTTATTGTGCATCAAAGACTCCTGGATATGGATCTGGAGATACAACAGCAATCATGAAATACGGCATCTTTATTTTCATGACTTTATATTTGAAGTCAGAAAACAAATAACAAACAAATATAACAAGAAAATGCTTGCACTTACGCGAACACGCCTGAGAGATGAGCTAGCAGGTGGTAAACATGGTCAGATGGTGATGGTATTGGCTGGTATCAGGTGAGCCATCTCTGAGAGGGACCCATTAGAGTTAGGTCAGTGGGCCCTGAGACAAGAAAGCAAGCTGAGGATTAAGACTTGGGCTAGAGCCACAACAAGTGGAACGCAGGCATATGCCTGGTGCCTCTGAGGCAGACAGGTGCAGCATGGTTGGGCATTGTTATTAGGAGGACAGACAGACTGGGGACAAATGCTCTCAAATTTAGACTTTTTGATAATGTAGGTGATGTTATGGGCAGACCTCATGTGACAAGCTCCAGCCAAAACACAGATGCATGAAAGTGTTCTCTGCCACTGTAATACAGACGAGGAAAAGCAGAACTGCAGAGAAGGAAGGTGTGCGGCTTGCTAAGAGGAGATAGGTGCTTTCAGAGCAACTTTGTGAGAGCCAATGACGCCCTCGAGAAGGTGAGAAGATGTAAATGAGATCATGTCCGACCAATGTGTTACATGACATTTCATTGAGCAAACTGTATCAGCGTTTAAAGGATCCATCAACTACCCATTGGGTTTCATTTTAAAATAAAAAAATGTATTATACTTTTGTCTTAAATTATGTTTTACATTTTATTAAAGTATATTTTATATTAAAATAATTAAATATATGATGACGTATGGAATATATATGCATTCATGGATATTATAAATCTATATGTGTGTATTTGTTTTAGAGGGTGGACTGGGGATCTTCAGTGTCAGGCAAGTGCTGTGTCCCTGACTGCTCCGGACTCAGGCCATTTCACATCATGGATTCTGCTGAGAAAATTTGTTACATTCTTCTTTCAACAGTGTAGTTTAAACAGAAAGATAAATCATTGTGACTTCAGGGTTAGCCTGGGCAACATTGTAAGTTCTAGTATGGCTTGGGCTACAGCATGAAATATGATCTCAAAAAACAAAGTTAAACAAAACAAACCTTAATGACACTCATCTTCATTTAAATGAGGTCACACGTAGCTACTAAGACCTGGAAGAAAAGAGCCAGTGTGTTGACAAGGGTAGGAACACACACACACCGGCTGAAGTGGGACCATGCTGCCATCTGCCTTATACCCAGGAGGCTATGAGAACTACAGGTACTGGTGGGGCAAATTAGCATATTCCTATCTTGAAAAGAGAAGAATAAAATGCAGTGCTCAATTTATATTAGAAAGGAATATTCTGTGTATCCAGGAAGCCCCACAAAAGTATAAAAAAACAAGGACATATAGATATTAACATAATACTCAGATTATATCAATAGAAATAAGTTTTATAAAATAAAAATAAATATGACTTATAAAATTCACTGGGAAGAGTTCAGCAAGGCTGTGCTTAAATACGATGTCCAGCAACATGTTGGATAATGAAGACACTTACAAAATATAGGGAAATAGCCAGACGTGGTGGTGCACGCTTTTAAAATCCCAGCACTCAGGAGGAAGAGGAAAGGGGATCTCTGTGAGTTCGAGGGCAGCCTGATCTATGGAGTGAGTTCCAGGACAGCCAGGACTACACGGAGAAAGTCTGTCTCAAAAACCAAACCAAACCAAACCAAACCAAACAAACACAAACGTAGAGGGAGAAAAACCAGAAGAATATTTGGCTCAAATTCTATTGCCCAAGTGGTTCTGAAACATGAGCTTTATGTAAAACAGAGCAAAACATCTTTAAAAGAAACAAAGGACAATGGCTTAAGGATTTGTAGTGATCAGGGACATAACTGTTAGGCATATAGACCAGAGAGAGAGAGAGAGAGAGAGAGAGAGAGAGAGAGAGAGAGAGAGAGAGAGAGAGAGAGAGAGAGAACAGAGGTGAGGAAGTCAAGCAATAGAGGAGGAAGCAGTGGAATTGGGGATAGTATCCATCTTTTAAGGATGGGTGTGACCAGATAGAGGGTATGGCCAGTACCACACACCCTCAGGAAGGAAGCTCAAAAGATGAGAGGTAGAAGGAGGGGCGAGTGACTCGCATGAGAGAGGGCTGTGTGGGCAAGCTCCCTCCTCTAGTTCAGTTTTTTTTTTCATTTAAAAAAATAGTGCATGTGTGTGTATGTATATAACACATGTGCATGTCCGTGTGTGTACAAGTTTGTGTGTGAATGCAGGCACACATGTGCCATGGCACATACATGGAGAACATAGGATGAGCTCTTGTTAGTCTTGTCTTCTTCTGTGTTGGAGGGGGTTACCTTTGTTCTCCTCTTCTTATGCCTCTGAGAACTCTCCTGTGTCCATCTTTCATCTCGCCATAAGGGTGCTGGGGTTGCAGATGGCCACAGGGGACACACTCAGCTTCCCAAGGGGCCTGGGGATTCCAAGTCAAGTCCTTGCGTTGGTGTGCCAAGCTCTTTACCCACTGAGCCATTTCTCCAGCCCCTCCTCCACTTGAAAATGACAGCCAAGGCCTCTGTTATTCCGACCCTATGAGAACGAAATGGAAGAATCGATGGAAACTGTGTAGACTCGCTGCTGCGTGCTAACTTTAGTAGAGGCATCCACTAGGACATGCTCAGATCTGTTTCCTTCCTGCCGATGTCCGCTGCCGTCCATCCATTCCACTGTGTATATGGTTCTAAATCTTTACTGTTTTCTGAAGCCCGCTTGCTATTTCCCCATTATTTCAGAAATGTATAGTTGCAAGGAAGGATGAGAAATGACGGAGATGTTTTTAAAACCCATCTTGTCTCAGCATAGGTTTTTCTTTTAAAATTTTTTTTCTGTATCCTCCCTTGAATTCCAAGAATTTGGCTGCTGTTTATGCAAGCATGGGTGCTTAGGCTACGCATGCTCCATCTGCAACACACGGGATCTCTCCATCCGGGTCCTCTCTCCAGGTTGGAAAGAGTTTCTATGCTTTTGCAATGGTTCCGTTTTTGTTCAGGTATTGTTCATGTTCTAAGAATTGCTCTTTCCAGTGTGCCAGGAGTGTGGGGGCAAGGCCTGGTGAATTCCTTCTGAGACAGGGCCCCACAATGTAGCCCTCAGCGGGTCTGGAACTCAGAGTTCTGTCTGCTTGAGAGCAACCATGCCTGGCTAGCTCCGTCGTTCTTTGTGTGAGTGGTTTGTTTTTTTGTTTTTGTTTTTTGACTACTTCACATTTGCCTTTTGGAGTTTTAGCTTTTTAAGTAGATGAATCTTCTCTTAAAATTATATTGTATTTATTAGTATAAATATGTGGTATTTGTGCATGTGGTGTATATGTATGTGTGGAGTTAGTGTACAACTTGTAATCCTAGGTTCTTTGCTTCTACCATGTGGGCTTTGGACATGAAGCTCAGGGTGCCGGTGTTTGGGGTCAGTGCCACGCGGGCTCTGGACCTGGAGTTCAGGGTGCAGGTGTTTGGGGCCAGTGCCGCACGGGCTCTAGACATGGAGCTCAGGGTGCCAGGTGTGGGCTCAGGTGTTTGGGGTCAGTGCCCCATAGGCTCTAGACATGGAGCTCAGGGTACAGGTGTTTGGGGTCAGTGCCACGCGGGCTCTGGACCTGGAGTTCAGGGTGCAGGTGTTTGGGGTCAGTGCCCCACAGGCTCTAGACATGGAGCTCAGGGTGCAGGTGTTTGGGGTCAGTGCCACGTGTGCGCTGGACCTGAAATTCAGGGTGCCAGGTGTGGGCTCAGGTGTTTGGGGTCAGTGCCCCACGGGCTCTGGACATGGAGCTCAGGGTGCCCTGTGTGGTGAAGGTGTGGATGCTGGTGTTTAAGGCCAGTGCCTTCCTGCTGAGCCAGAAATAGAGCAGGGCAGAAATTAATTTTTCCTCTCTTTCTCTCTCTCTCTCTTTCTCTCTCTCTCTCTCTCTCTCTCTCTCTCTCTCTCTCTCTCTCTCTCCCTCCCACTCTCCCTTTTTCCCTTCCTTCCTTTCTTTCTTTTAATTTTGATAACTTTTTTCTTTACTCAAAACCAGATTGTTACCTGCCTCCACAACTTTGGTTTTCATAATAAATATTTCAAAATAAATGTCCTTCATAGAACAAAGAAACATAAATTTAATGTCTATAAACTTAAATGAGTCCAGTAATTAGTATTAATAACAGTGTGTCTATATTATTAAACTTTTGCCCATTTCTTTCTGTATCAAACAGTATTTCCTAAGGTGTAATTTAGGACATAAAACTGCAAACAACTCTTACGTTTTATTGGGTTAAACATTTCTCCTCCCAGACGTCTGCTGGTTTCTGTCTGTCATCTTTTGACTGTTAGTTTTGGAATACCTAGCTGTGCTCTGTTTACATTTGTGCCAAATGTTTCCATTGGGTCTGTTTCCTCTATCCAAACAGCTTTAAAGTTTGTTCCTTACAAATAGTGCTCAGCTGGGTTTTGTCTCCTACCTCGTCATTCTCTTAACGTGGACTGGTTCTCGGCTGCAGGTGTACACTTTCAGAAACTGAGGTGTTTCCTTAGCATGTGATCTTTCTGATTTTCTCTTTTGCTTCCCCTGATCTTATTTTTTTTTATTTTGTCCCCCCCTCCTCTCTTCTCTCCTTCACTCCCATCTCTCCTCCTCTGGTAGCCTCTCCCTTTCTTTCGGAAATTCTCCTCTCCCCACTTAACCTCTTCTCTCTCCTCTCCTCCTAAGCTCTTCCCCTCCACCCTGCCCTCCCCCCCTCTTTACCTTCTTTTTCTTCCTCCCTCCATTCTTTTTTTCTTTTTTCTTTTCCATTCTTTGGTAAAGTGTGATTTTTACCAAGTGATTCCCTCTCAATTTGCCAAAGTTATGTCCAATCTCTGATTTAAAGGATGAATAAAAGAATATATTTGTGTGTCTCTAGCCAAGATACAGTATTTAAGACGTTTTCGCTCATCCATCTTCTCCCCTTCGCATAGCATTTTCCAGTAGACGCTTTAAAATACTGAATAATTTTTACACTCTACATTTTCATGAGTAGAATTCTGCTACTCTTTAAGGGACAGTTGGGTGCCCACTCATCTTCCTCTGGCCCTTTAAGAAGGTCTCTGACTTTACTTCCAAGGCTTACATCAATCAGAAGATCACTGGATCTTTTGCCTGCCTGTTTTCTAACACATCCCGTATTGGTATCTTGACTATCAGTTTCAGTGTGTGCCTCCCCAGTCAGTGGTGGATTTTCTCCTGATGAGAGCCATGTCTTCAGTTTTGCATTTAGATGACACAGAGCACATGACACAAGCTTGGTAACTTTTGTTAAGTAGAAGATAGAATATCTGTATAAACTATGTGGCATTCTTTGGGGGAAATCTGGTCATCATAAAGGAATAGAGCATTAAAGATAAAGTCATTGCACTTACATGAATCTCAGCCCTTGAATCACTAGTATATTCAATATTTAGTAAGCTCCTACAATTTGCCAAAGATGCACAATATGTATCCCATTAGAATTAGAAAGAATTCTAAGACTTTATTATAAACCATGGAGTTGTTATGATATTGCTATAGTCTAAAATAGTGGTAGAAACTCATTAAATTCCAGACGGCAAACTCAAGATATCCATAAGTAACTCCCTTTAATTCTCTAAGCCTCACCATGGGATTTGCCCCCCAAAAAATTGGTTATCATTTTGTTTGTGAATCCCTTTGTCTCAAGTCAATTCATCTTGCATTTTAGCTACAAGACAGATTACCTGGCACTGTGGAGGGGTCTCATAAATCTAAAACACTCAAGAACTTTTTCTTGTTAGAGACAAGAGGCGCAGCGCTGGTCTCTGGTCAGTCATGATTCAGCTAAGTGAAGTACACACCGGAATTATATGTTATCAGAACTTTTCCTTCTGTCCTTCAGGGGAGGGGAGGAGCTCCAAATGATCTGGGTTTGGGTTTAGTGCGTTAAGATTATATTCTAGCTGAACCGCTACACGGGTGAGTTGTTTTCTCTGCAAATGGAGCTGCCTCTGTCCTCGGTCCCCTGTGTCCTGGTTTCAAACACACCGCAGCTGCTGTTGCCCCATCAGGGCCAGCAACAGTTCCTTCCCCGAGGACAGATATCATTTACAATGTCAGACACATGGCATCTTAACTGCGTCCTACTACACGTGTAAGGAAACAGTACTCAGATTTCTAGAATCATCTGAATGGTGGTGCTAAATTCTAAGCTCGCATTTGTCAAACTCGACAGGAAATTTTAAGAAAAATATCTCTTTAAATTAAGCACTGTCTCCAAGTGGTGCACTTCTGGGTGTTCATTTTACCTAGCTACAAACACAGACCCATCAGCAAACACACGTGTGTGCATAGATGTTTGTGCAGGGAACATGGGCTCATTGACTCCAGTTCATAGCATTTTATTATGCAAGTTAGTCATCATGTTTAGAATACAGCAAGGAAACTTGCCATCAAAATTTAAGGGAATGAATGAGCAAACAATACGTTTTCTCATCTCCACCTTCTCGAATTCCCAATTAACTTCAATGGTATCAGTTGACACCTCTTCCCTACCCCACTCCTTCATACCAAGTTCTAAGCCTTTGAAATTCTACTCCCTTGAAAGGAGGTTGGATGCCCTTTGCCTACATGCTTCCCTGCTGAGCTGAGATAGACTTCTTTCTCTTTTGTTCGCCTTCTGAATAACCTTAAGTGTACAAAGAGGTACTGGAATTTTCGGTCATTTCTTGTTATAAGCAATTCTTAACATCTGATGTCAGATTGAAGCTTTCTTTTCTAATACAAAAGTGTGTGGCTGGCTTTCAAACCACATGGCTAATGACATAGTAAATATGAAAGCTCCCCTCCTTAAAGTTCTTTTCTTCTCAGAGGACATTGTAGGAGCTTCACGGGAGCAACAGCCAAAGCAAGGGAAACATTAGTCTGTCCTCAGCATAGCAAGTCTGAAGTGCTGAACTTAGAGGAGCAAAACCAGGAAAGAGGCTGTTTGGCCTTACTGGACTTCTAATTCCTAGCCCTCAGTAAGAAGACTGGACAACTGAGATGTTTTAAATGTATGTGTGTGTTTGTGTGTGTATGTGTCTGTCTGTGTGAGTGTGTGTGTCTGTGTATGTGTCTGTGTGGTGTGTCTGTGTATGTGTGTGTGTATGTCTGTGTCTGTGTGCCAGTGTGTGTATGTCTGTGTGTGTGATAAGTGTGTGTGTATGTCTGTGTGTGTCTGTATATGTGTGTCTGTCTATTTGTGTATCTATGAGTTGTGTGTCTGTGTGTGTGCCTGTGTGTGTCTTTGTGTGTATGTGTCTGTGTGTCTGTGTGCCTCTGTGTGTGTTTGTGTGTGTGCCTGTGTATGTTTGTGTCTGTGTAAATGTCTCTGTGTGTTTGTGAGTGTGTCTGTGTGTCTGTGTGTGTCTGTGTATCTGTGTGTGTGCATGTCTGTGTGTGTCTATGTGTGTGTATCTGTGTGTATATATGTCTGTGTGTGTGTGATAATTGTTTAGAGGGGTAGTAAGAGCCCAGGTGGAGGTTCATGAATTCTTTAAACTATGAGACAGCACTAAGAAGATGGGATTTTTTAAAAAACTGGAGTTCAGGGGAACAGATGTCATATGGGAAAAAGTTTGGAGACCTGAGGGGAATCTTATGTCAGTCTTTAGCCGAGTTCTGAACACGCTCATGAGAGAAACACTCGAGGTGAGAGAGGAATCTTCGGTTCCTACTAGACCCAAAGGCTTCGCAGTTCATCGAACACTGGGTAAAAACCTTCACAGAAATGTTTCTCTGTTTGTGGGGAATGTGAACCTTGGTTAAAATGCTCTTTTAGTCTCACCAACACATCGGAAAAAGAAAGTCTGAGAAGGATCAAATGGCCATCATGTGACGTAATCGTACCCCAAAACAAAACATTCAAATTCTTAAGGAAACTAAATTCTGTGCCTGACTTGATAAAATTTGTAGTGCCTGGAATCAATCAAAAGTTACCCGGCATGCGAAGACAGAGAAACATATTACCAATAACGAGGAGAAAAATCAATTAGTGTAAAGCAACCAAGAATTAGCAAGCAGAGACATCAAGGGAGCTGAGCAATTGCTTTCCTTGTGCTTGAGAAGTTTAGGGCAGCCCTAGAGTATGCATCATCGTACAAGTTGAACCTCTGTGATGGAAAAGCACAGAATATACTTCACCCTCCTTTTTTTGTATGTGGCTTTACCTGCCCAACTTTTTTTTCTAATGTAGAAAACAAAACATACAATTTCTACAATTAAAAAATGTATGTAATATAATTCACAGATTAGATTTTGCAGAGGAAATATTTGTAAGACTGAAGCCATAAAAATTATCCAAAGTTACACACACACACACACACACACACACACACAGACACAGAAAAAGAGCACAAAGTTGAGGTTAACTTCCACTCTGTGCTAGATTACCTGTTAATCATGTAGAAAACGCCAGGTTCAGTCTATATATAGTTCTATGAAAAGAAAAAAAAACAAGTACAAAGTAACTCAACCAATCATCATTGAACTATGGGACAAAGTTAAACCCTGATGATACGTGCAATTGGGGAAAAAAATCAAACATGCAAAGAAATAGACATGGGAGACATTTTTAAGCAGATAAAAGCTCTAACTATCCACAAAATGCAATGAATTCTAGAGCACAGGAACATGAAAATAAACACAAGTCATATTACCCTAAGCACAGTGAGTTTGAGATAGAGATGGATGTAAATAGGTAGATGATAGATAGATAGATAGATAGATAGATAGATAGATAGATAGATAGATAGATAGATAATAAATAGAGACAGGCAGGTAGATGATAGACAAATAGATACATAGGTAGATGATAGGTAGGTAGATAGATGGATAGATAGATACACGATAAATAGAAAGATAGATAGATAGATAGATGATGGAAAGATAATAGGTAGATAGATGATAGCTATATAGATAGATGATAAATAGATAGGTGATAGGTAGGTAGATAAATGGATTGATACATGATAGATAGGTGATAGATGGATAGATAGACAATGATAAATAGATGAGACAAATAGGTAAATGATATATATCTATCCATCATCTATCTACCTATCTATTAGATAGATGATAGATAGATAGGTGATAAATAGGTAGATGATAGGTAGGTAGATAGATGTATAGATAGATACATGACAGATAGGTAGACAGATAGATGATAAATAGAACATAGAAAAGGAATTTATAAATGTCTGTTAAAAGATTTCTCTGAAAGCAACGCAAGTTAGAGTGGAGTCATTATGAGGATTGCAAGGGTAAATAGACAAGTATATAATCATAATGAAGACTTTAACAGTTTCTTCCAACATCTGAATCAAAGTACAAAAGAGCATGGGTGACTTGAAAAATATTTTCAACAAACTTGACAGCTGACATTCGCAGACTATAAAGTGAAATAAGTAAAATTTCCGTGTTCACAGAGAACACTTAGCAAACTAGAATATGTACTCTTGGCCATCAAACAAGTCTCCACGCACAAAGTTATGTGAAAAATTCATAAATAATTAGAGATCAAATAACGGATTGTTGGATAACTAATGGATCACAGAAGGAATTAAAAGTGAATTATACATTTTTCTCAGTGAAAATTAAATGCCACCACCATATGAAGCTAGGGAAAATAAAAGAATAAATTAAAATTAAAGAAAGGAAGAGAAAGACAATAAGAAAAGTCATAGAAAGATGCTATTGAGAGCCTGAGAGTGGTGGCGCACGCCTTTAATCCCAGCACTCAGGAGGCAGAGGCAGGCGGATCTCTGTGAGTTCAAAGCCAGCCTGGCTCTACAGAGTGAGTTCAAGGATATCCAGGGCTACACAGAGAAGCTCTGTCTTGAAAAACCAAAAAAAAAAAAAAAAAAACCAAAACAAACCAGACCAGAAATATTGAAATTAGAAAGTTTATGGAATCCTAGTCCCCGTAACAGCAGAAGGGGAAAAGACACCATGTGTCTGTATGAAGAATAAAACATGACATCACGGCAGTGTGTGCAAGCATTAAACAGATAACTTTATAGAAATAATTTCATGGATGCAGATGAAATGTATGTATTCTCTGTCAGACAGACTGCCAAGGTTCACCCAAGAAGAAAGAAAACTTTTAATGGCCCTTTGTGTAAAAGGAATCAAATTTGTGGTTAAAAAATTTCATCCAAAAAGCTCCGTGACCAGATTCCTTAACTGTTTTTTTTTTTTTTTTTTTTTTTTTTTTTTTTTTTTTTTTTTTTTTTTTGCCCAACCTTACAGGATAAAGTAATAAAAAGTTTAAAGGAACTCAGAAAATCAAGAGGAGACCACATTTATCAAAACTCACTCTATCAGACGATTAACCTGATTCTCAAACTCATGATATTGCAGGGAAAGAAACTGTATTTCTGAGATCATTCTGTGTGTGTGGGGGGGGGAAGGGGGCGCATATGTGCATGCATGTGCACCTGGACACATACACAAGGTCCAATGGCACACATGTGGAGGTCAAAGAGTGACTTACAGGAGTGAGTTCTCTTCCTCTAGTGGATTCCAGGAGTCAAACTGTGGTCCTCAAGCCTGGTGGCTAGTTCCTTTGCTTGCAGAGCCAACTTGTGATCCTAGAAACACTCTTTAAAGAAAGTAAACAAGTCAAACCTACGGCTTTATGTGAAAGATGACTAAACAGAGTTTATCCCAGGATGTGCTGCTCTAATGTTAATCCCACTATGTGAAGAGCGAGACCACCGACCCAAATCATTATGACCAAATTATTAATTAAAGCAAGCTTTCTTATTTGTGTTCATGGCTGTCTATCCCTGAAGGTGGGGCTCAAGAGATCAGTGTTGGACGTGGAGAGTTGGGGGTTTCCAAATGGGGGACTTTGGTGGCAAATATGTGGGGTTCCAGAAGCAGATCAAGTTGATCATAACAACCTCTTGTGAAACAAAGACATGGTTTCAAGGTGGTCATAATAAAGTAGTGGTAATAATCTTTTAAGACAGAGGCATGGCTGCCATTTCCCAGAGCAGGCAGTTGAGAACCATTTGCAGTTAAGGCTACAGCTGGGGCATAGCCCAATCCTGGAGAAACAGATTTCATCACTAACAGGAATGAGCATCGTGTGTTTTACTATAAGATGACTTCCAAGCCTAAGATGGAGGCAGGGTGGTTTATCATTAACGCCTCAAAGGCAATCTGTGTAATTCATTAGTTAACTAAAAATGACATACTTAACTCCGTAGGTGATACACACAGGATTTCCAAAAAATTTAATGCTGACTCATAAAAGTTCTTGTCAAACTATAAGAGAAGAGAGTGTCTTCAACCTGCCAGCACCACACTGGCTGACTCTCTTGCTCAGACCCAGAGCAAAGCTGCCACCACCTCTGCTGCTGTTTCTACTCGGTGGGGTCATTTAGGTTCTATCAGCTACAACAAGGCAAGGAAAATGAATACAAAGACAGCCAGACTGAAAAGCTGACTTATCAATACACAGTAATCAAATCTAACATTAAGCAGACTAGTTTTTTGAGAAGCATAGAAACTGATTATAAAATTCATTTTTAAAGTATGTAGAACATAGAGTTTCTCTAAAGGACAATTGAATGGGTTACTTATTTTAATACCAGATTTAATGCAAAGATACAGGAAGCATTTTTGAAATAGGAGCGGCGGGCTATGTTCCTGGCACCCGGCCGTCCGCACGACTAGCTTTATACCCGAAAATTACGTGGAAACTGTATTCTTTTAAACACTGCCTGGCCCATTAGTTCCAGCCTCTTATTGGCTAGCTCTTACTTATTGATCTAACCCATTTCTAATAATCTGTGTAACACCACAAGCTGGTGGCTTACCAGGGAGATCTTAACCTGTGTCTGTGTCCGTGGGAGAATCATGGTGACTGCCTGACTCGGCTTCTTTCTTCCAGCATTTTGTTCTGTCTACTCTGCCTACCTAATTTTCTGTCCTATCAGGCCAAGCAGTTTTCTTTATTAGTTAACCAATGAAAGCAACAGATAAGATAAAGACCCACCTCCATCAAAGCATATCATTGTATTGCTGGTGTCTAGGTAGACTTGTGTCAGTGGAGGAGAACAGAGAATTTAGAAGTAGACACAAACTGGTCAATTAATTTCCAATAAAGGGGTAAAGGCAATCCAATTATAAAATCATATATATATACATATATTATATATATGTATGTATATTTAATACATGATACTGGATGGTTGGGGTTGTGGCTCAGCAGTGGTAGAGCATTTGCTCAACATTTATAAGGCCCTGGATTTGACCCCAGCACTGCAGCCCCTCCTTCCCCAAATACATGGATGCTCTTTTCAGGGATTTAAAAAGAAATTTCAAGTCACAAACTTATAAAACAAACAAACGAACAAAAAACAACTCACCTGCCAGGCGGTGGTGGCTCACACCTCGAATCCCAGCACGAGGCAGAGGCAGGCAGATCTCTGTGAGTTCGAGACCAGCTTGGTCTACAAGAGCTAGTTCCAGGACAGGCTCCAAAGCTACAGAGAAATCCTGTCTAGAAAAACAAATAAACAACAACAACAAATAAACAAAAAACAAAACAAAACAAAAAACCACAATTCTCCTTTAATTCACAGTGAGTACCAAACTAACCAACAACTCAAAAGTATTACAATATTAAATACAAAGCTTAAAACTGGAAACTTTTTAAAGACAGGGCTTGCAATTTAAATTAAGCAAGTTCTTAGATGTAATGCTTTAAACAAAATCTCTTCTCACTGGACTTCTAGTAAAAGTGGGCAGTCATGTGAATAGGTATAGTGTGAAGGAAAAATTACAGAGGCCAACTGAGGACACGAAAAAGGCTTAGCACTCCTTTGGTCGCGAGAGACATGTGAATTAGGTCACTGCAGATGCCTGTCAGAAGAGCCTGAATTCCAAGAGTGATTCTCACTAGTCCCATGGCATGTCTTAACAGCTAAAAATCTGCAGCTATCCTAGTACACATGATATGGTGCCTCCCTTTCTAGGAATCTCCTCCACATGAAAGAAAGCATGTGTCCAAATATGATCATCAAACTTTTGTTTTTTTTCTTTTTGTCTTTTAGCCTTGTCTGCAATGTAAGCCAGTTAAAAGTAGCCTGGATGTTTGTCAGTAGGTAAAGAGATGAATGGCTCTTAGTATATTCATATGTAGTGAGCCCCAAAATGAGTGTGAACTGTTGATAGTGCAGAACATTCATGAACATACATGAATTTTGAAGTAATTATGTTAATTCACATAACATTAATTATGTTAATATGAAACTGGGCAACAGGGAGGAGCCACCACACATTCTGAGATATAATACCATGTGATTCCACTTATATTAAAGTTTATAATTAAAATTAGAAAGTTACATGTTATTGAATAAAATGTATCACAAAGTTTTTTAGACATTGGGAAATCTTAGAAGTCCTTTTAAAATCATTCATAGTGTTGATTTTTTTGTTATAAATATTCTAAGGGCTAATGGTTTGAAATTTTGGATTATTTTGAATTTGACTTGCAAGAAAATAAAATTTTTGTAGTTGTAAATTAAATCGACCATTGCAAACTTTCTTATTTTGAAATATTAGTTGAAGATGTGTTACATTTGTTTATGCTGTGGAACATTTGTTTAATGATGCAAAGATGTACTGTATTCTTTTATGTTGTATTAGTGTAACTCTGTAAAGCTATGTTACTTTGCTTGCTTAAAATACCTGATTGGTCTAATAAAAAGTTGACTGGCCAATAGCAAGGCAGAAGAAAAAAATAGGTGGGGCTGGCATGCAGAGAGAATAAATAGGAGACGAAATCTAGGGACAAGAGTGAGGAGTGAGAAAAGGAGGGGAGGAGGATGCCAGGGAACAGCCACCCAGTCATCCAGCCAGCCACGAGTAAGAAGGAAAGAAAGACATATATAGAATAATGAAAGGTAAAAAGCCAAGAGGCAAAAGCATAATTAAAGAGAAACCGGATAATTTGAGTTAGAAAAGCTGGCTAGAAACAAGCCATGCTAACACCAGGTGTTCATAAGTAAGAGTAAGTCTCTGTGTGTTTATTTGGGGGTTGGGTAACAGGCCTCCAAACAATTAAAAAAAAATAAAAGAAAAGGAAAACAACTATTCTTTCTTTATTTCTATCTTTCTTTCTCTAACTCTCTCTTTCTTTTCCTTTCTCCCCCTCTCTCTTCCTTTCTTCTCTCTTTCCCTCTCTTCCCCCCCTCCTTCTTTCCTTTAGTTGTTTTTTGAGACAAGGTTTTTCTATATAACAATCCTGGCTGTCCTAGAACTTGCTCTGTAGACCAGTCTGGCCTTGAATGAAGAGATCTGCCTGCCTCTGCCTCACAAGTGCTGGCATTAAAGGCGTATGCTACCTTGCCCGACCAGAGTTTTCTTTTAAATTTTTTCCCAGAATATTTTGTGCATCTGTGTTTTAAAATTGTTTTAAAATTTTATTTTGATTTTATGTATACAATCTTTTGCTCACAGGTATGACTATGTTCCATGTACCTCCTGGCACTTGCATAGGCAAGGAGCCTTCTGAAAGTAGAGTCATTATTGAGAGTTGTGAGCTGCCATGTGGGTGCTGGGAATTGAACCCTGCTCTTCTACAAGAATAATTGCTCTTACACTAAGCCATCTCTCTAGTCTCTTGCTCTCTTCTTGCTTGTCTCTTCTCCCACAGCACCCCCCCCCTTTTTTTGAAAAAAGGAAAAAGCAAGAACTCTGAATCGAATCTCCTTTGTTTAGCTTTTCTACTGACCATTATCCATAACAACTTGTAATCAACATTCTAAACAAAGGCAAACATCCATAACCCATTTTTTGGGAATGTGGATAGTTTTCTAGGCTACATTGGGGGCGGTGATTTAGAATTTAGAATTATGATCCAGTCCTGACTGGAGTATCCTGTGAGGCTTGATCATCTCAGGCAGCAGTCTTTGAACTGTTCTGGATGTAGAATTCAGACATCTGGGCCATTCTTCCTATTGGAGATTTCTCAGGGGGTCTTCCTTGATCAAACCTGATTTTCTTAATTCAGAATGAATCTATAGTCTCTCATTTCCTGTGGAAACAAAAGCAAAACTTCTTCTCCAAAGTAACATATCTTTATCGGGCTTTATTTCAACCTCTATTTATTTTATTTTTATTTTTAATTTTTGGCTTTTCAAGACAGGATTTCTCTGTGTATCTTTGGCTGTCCTGGAATTCACTCTGTAGACCAGATTGTCCTTGACTCACAAAGATCTGCCTGCCTCTGCCACCCAAGTATTGTGATTAAAGGTGTGTGCCCACCCAGCTATTCTCTCTCTCTTTTTTATTTTAAAGACTTTATCCTTTTTGTCTCTGAAGTCCACATATATTTTTAAGCACACAGTAAACTGTTTAGAGGTTTTCTTCATTTTGAATCTATCTTTATGTATATCTTTCTTTTTCTGACCATATGAGTTTTTAATTTGCTAAGCAATATGGCTAGGATTAAAGCTGTGGCTTTGATGGCCCATTCCTTAGCTTTTTTCTTAGAGTCTAGTCTCATAGGAGTGGTACTGGCTAGAGCCATGTTTAGTGCCACAACTCTATGGCGTTTCAAGGTCCCTGCCATCGCCAAAAAGTATGCAGTCAGCTTTTCATCAACATTATTTATGGCAGGACTTCTTAAAAGAGCTGCAAGGTTTTGCAGCTAAATCTGAGTCAGAAAGCCTCTCTTAAATGAGAGCGCTTACTTCTAGCAAGCAGAGCCCATTTGAGAAAGTGCTGCTATTAAGAAGCCGTGCTTAACTCTATTCTTTTCTATCAAGAATAACTTCCCAAGCTCTCTCAGGCTTTTAAGTGGATTTGGTCAGCCCCATGTTGACATGCCATTCTTTTGACTGAGGTTTCTGTCCTTTCCAGTTCCTGCAGTCATTAAGGCCCAAAGAAATCACAGAGCCCTGCATTAATTATAAATGGATTAGCCTATTAGCTCAGACTTCTTATTACTTATTAACTCTTATAACTTATATCAGCCCATAATTCTTGTATGTGTTAACCACGTGACTTGGTACAGTTTTTTTTTTTTTTTTTTTTTTTTTTTTTTTTTTTTTTTTTTTTTGGCGAGGCAGTCATATCTTGCTTGCTGTGTCTGGGTGACTACTGCAGACTGAAACTGAAACTTCCCTCTTCCTCTTCCCAGAATTCTCTTCCTGCCTAGCTACTGGCCAATCAGCAATCATTTAAAATACAAGTGACAGGGTACAGACCATTGTCCCACAGCAAATCCTTCTCATGAATTCGTCTTGTCCAGTCTTGGCAGTGAAAGCCAATTCCACTCACTCATTGCTGCACCCTATGAGGTCCTTTGTGTTAGAACGATGGAAAGAGAGACAGCTGACTTTCATGGGAAGAATACTTGCCCCTTTCTTTTTTTCTTCTTTCTGTATTTTTTTTTGTAATGCGTTCCAATTGTGTAGGCTTCCAGCAGCATCTGCATTCTGCCATTCATCTGAGTAAACTTCCACAATTGTACAACATGGAGATCAGAGAACACATCTTCAAAGCTAATTGAGTCACCATGACGGGCCGCCACAGCTGCTGGCTCCCTGTCGATGGCTTCCCACTGCAGAAACCCAACGTGTGCCTTCAGGATCATAAACCCGTCTGCTGCTTTTCCCTCCGCTGTATCCTCTTCCCTCCTCCACTGAGTTTTACTCATTAACCATCTCTGCTTTTTTTCCCCCAGCCATACTCTTGACTACGCCCACATTGTTCATGTTGGAAGATCATGTTTTAGTAAAGCTATGTTTTCTCTCCAGGAAACTGACTGATCCACTTTGACATGTTACTGGTCAAATTCTTATAGAGTAAATAGAATATCTTTTATGTTAAAACTCTGAACTCAAGGTGAGATTTACGTAGAACTAATATTTAAAGGATTTTGTAAATCAGTTACCTAGCCCCAGCATTTATTAATAGATTCATTATTTTATTGTTGTCTCTGCAATAATTATATGAGACATCGTGAGCTTTAATTATAAAAGGAGAAGACAAACTGAAGTAGCTTGAACTGTTTGGGTCAGTTTCCAACTTGTGCTGTTAGAAGCTATGCATCTTGCCCTTTCCACTTCCATGCTAGAATTAGTGTGGCACAGCAACTGGGCACATGAACTCTGGCACAGGCTGCCTGGTGTGAGTCCTCAGTCTGCCGCTTCCTTCCATGGGATACTGAACACACCACTCCACCTACCTGTGTCTTGGAGTTCTCATCTGGAAAATGGGGAGATGTACTTGACAGGAAGAAATGAGTGTCCGGGAATCTAATGCTTAGCTTGAGTCCGACACATGCACACTGCCCTTCCAATTACATGCTGCTATTTTGTAATAAAGAGGACATAAAAATGGCCTGTGTTCCCTTTGAGTATCCTTAATGACATTTAAATCAAAAGAAAATTTGGCTTGCTCACAACCATTGTCAGAGTCACAAATTATTTCAATATCTGTATACGAAAGAAGAAAAAGACATGCAAATTCTTCTCAAGGAACCCCAGTAATTGGATATTTTGAGACCAAGAAGGAAGCAAGGTTACTTTTTAACTAGATCCGTTGGGGTTAGATGTAAATTCATTTCAAATTCTTTCAGAAAATTCTACTTCCTCTATTCTATGTGCTCTCTTCATACTTCGAAGAGAATATTCCCTCCGGGGCTTGGGGAAGAACTTTAATCGTCATCCTCTCCCGTTCCTTGCCCCAGTTTTATTTGGCCAGCAAAGATCTCTCGGGACCCTCAGTCAATGTCAAGCTCGCCCTGTCTCTGTCCCTTTCACAGCCTCACTCTGCCCGCCTCTTCCTCTCTTCTCGGTCTCCTCCCTTAGTTACCTGTGAATCCAAGTTCTCACCTCAGACTGTAAATCACAGCCCAGCTTTCACTCCCTTCGAAAAGCCTTTCGCTGGTTTTCTAAGATGTGTGGATTGCTTTCAACTCTGCGTCTTCATTTGCTTTTGCTAATTATGACTAACAGTCACGTTGAAATTCATATTTAATATGCTTATCATGGTTAACTGTGACGTCCTTGAAAATTTCAACCACACTGACTTCTGTGCTGCCAAACTTTGCCGCTGGGTCGCTCGAACTTCGTGTCGTCATTTCTTATGTATTATGTGGATAAATTATGCTGAAAATGTATATATCACCATTTGGTTTCACTTATTTCCAGATGCAAGTGAAGAAAATGTCTCAGCAGTGCGTATTGTTGGAGACTAAAAAGAAACCCAGTGATCTAGATTTTCCGTTGAAACTGCCTACCTGCTGCTGGTTACAATCCCTTGCAAATGGAGATTTAAAGTCTGCGTGCATTTTAATCTTGTTCAGACATCACCAAGGGTAAAATTAGTTTCAAAAAAAAAAAAGGAAGGAGGACCTGCTGACATTTTTAGAAAGACCTGGTTTAACTGAGAGTGAGGAAGATCAATACACAGAAATGGCAAGTTCAGATTCAGGAGGATCTGGAACCATGATTCTCGACCTTCCTAACGCTGCCACCGTTTAAAACAATTCCCCACAGTGTAGTGACCCGCAACCATAAAATTATTTTTATTGCTATTTTGTAACTGTACTTTTGCTGTTGTTATGAATAGTTATGTAAATATCTGTGTTTTCTGAGGGTCTTAGAGACCCCTGTGAAAAGATCGTTTGACTTTGAAGGGGTCAGGACCCATAGGTGGAGAATCTCTATCTAGACTGCTATTAGGGGAGGGGCCTTGATCAGTCAGAACCTGAGCAGGAGTCACAGACACACTGTGGGAATCCAAAGACTTGTGGTGTCCGGGGGGCCATCTTGGACTGTGTTACTTTTAAGCAACTTGGATTATGTTATGAGATTGGGCCTGAGACTTAGCACCTTGAAAAGAGAGTTCACAGTCATCTGGAGACAATTCGCCATCTCTCTGAAAATAGAGTTTACTGAGCTGACTGGAGCTCTGCAGCATAAAGAAGTAACTACACTTAGCAAAACAAATTAGCGTCAATAGTAGGTTTAAAGTTTTAAAAAGTATATAATTATTAAGCCCTAACAAGATATTCTTTCTTGTCATTCCTCAACTCTGCAGAACAGAACGGATCAGAAAACCATTCTATCCACACACAGTCTATAACACATGTTTAGATTTCGAAAAGTGGCCGGGATGGAAATCATCGGCCTTACAAACCCTGCCTGTCTCACTGTTAAATTATTTGCAGACTGTCAAACAGTGTTCAGTCGGAGGGGTCAGAGGTCACAGAACTGTGCCACTTCCCTTCTCCGCTGCAAAGAGCTATTCATACGTGAAAAATAGCATTTAAGCCAGGTTTGTAATTACTTTTTAGAAGTGACTTTGGGCATTAAATTATACGTGTGTCTGTGTAGGCTACTCCACGATGTTTGCACTAAACCATACATGTGTCTGTGTAAGCTATTCAACAATGTTTGCATTAAACCGTGCATGCAACTGTGTAAGCTGCCCCACAATGTTCGCATTTAACCATGCATGCATCTGTGTAAGCTACTCAACAATGTTTGCATTAAACAGTGCATGCATCTGTGTAAGCTGCTCTACAATGTTCACATTAAACCATGCATGCATCTGTGTAAGCTACTCAACAATGTTTGCATTAAACAGTGCATGCATCTGTGTAAGCTACTCAACAATGTTCACATTAAACCATGCATGCATCTGTGTAAGCTACTCAACAATGTTTGCATTAAACAGTGCATGCATCTGTGTAAGCTACTCAACAATGTTCGCATTAAACCATGCATGCATCTGTGTAAGTTACTATGTTTGGGGCTGGACTAATCCAGTTCTATGATATCCTCTGGGCCAGAATTTAGCCATATTGAAAAAAAACTATGAAGAGGTTTGAGTATGTGACATTCTAACGCCAGTATCTTCGAAGTTATTACTTTTCTTTAAATTTTATTTTTGATTGTTTGGGACAAATCTCCCTTTGTGGCATCGGCTGGCCTTGGAATAACAATCCTGCAATGTCTTCTGACCTTCCCACTTCTGACCCATTTTCACAGGTGTGAATGAGGAGGCATCAAGTCTGTTTTTGTTGCCCCAGAACCGCCAGGATCAATTTTCCTTGAGTTCTGCTCTAAATCTGTCATTTTTTTCGTATTACAGTTTTTATAGAGATACAAAACTCCTCTCTCCTATGAAGCCACCACTTTGGGGACTGATCTCGGGTTATTCCCCGAGCCACTTCCTGTCCTGTATCCTCCATTCTGTCTCAAGAGCACCCACTTGGGACTCCCTTTGCTCTGCTCTCTGTAGGATCCACTTACCCCAAGATGGTGTGTCTTATTCTCTCCTTCCTCAGCGCCGGGGATAGTCACCTTACTGAGCACAAGCCTTCACGTCACTGGTGTCCGAACTGCCGGTGGCTTCTCATTGCTTCTTGTGTTTGAAAAAGTTCCAATGGAATTAGCTTCATCAGTCCTTTGCGCGCTGTACAACACAGTCTGGAAAGCAGTGCAAAGATCACGAAACAATTGTCAAAGGTAAATCCTGCCCTCCACTGTGGTAGAATTAAAACTTACTTAATGATGTGCATGGCAAGAACCCACGTTATTGAGAAATAAAGGCCAGAACTCTGTAGTTTGAGAACACCATCCTAAACCTCAGTACATTCAGCCTTGCAAGCCATTTCTTCCCACTAGGTGACCAGAGCGCCTCCTTCGTATCTCTGATTTTAGTTTTCTGAGCCGTTCCATATGGAAGCCATTAGCCACACGGGGTTCTACAACCCTCAAAATGTGACCTGTGTGACCAAGGAGAAGAAACAATTGTGTTTAATTCTAATTAATTTCAACTCCAATTTTAAAACAGATATTCTGTTAAGCTGTTGGAAATTTTACATATCTGGAACAGCTTGAGCCTGTGAGCCTATTTTTCCCAGCTGTAAAGTTTCCAAATCTAAATACAGATCACTGATTAATAGTGAAAATTTAACATCAGAATTCTCTGAGTATAAGGTATATACTAGGTAGTGATGGTCGTATGCGGCAAAGAATATGAAATACCTATTAATTTGTTTCTATTGGTTGTATTTTAAACTGACAATCTTTAGTCTATTGGGTTAAATAAGATATACTCATAAATTTTAGTTTATTGTTGTTATCTGGAAAATTATGATTTAATTAATTTATTTTAAATGATAAATTATAATTTAATTACTTGAAAGCTTTAAGTATATGAAGTGCTGCGCCATTCTCTTAGCTAGCTTCTCTCTGGATGAGCAGGTCTATACTGGATTCCTGTGTCCCCGGGCCCCAAGGTTCGCTTCTTTTGTGAGAATACGTTACCCACAGGTTTAGAACACTGTCCTTCTGTTTTGATTATATTAATGCAGTACTAGGTTGTGTCTGACAGCAGTTCTGTGTTGTTGTATGTTGCTGGAAAGAAACAGAGACCTGTGTTCACATGGCTCGCTTATAGGCATTTCACGCGACCCTGTGCAGGCGCTTCGCGTGATCCACCACACGCGCACGTATGAGCATGACAGTTAGTAGTGCCAAATTGACAGATGAATCTAGAATCTCCTGGGGCATGGGTCTCCATACGTGTCTTTGGGGAATTATCTTGATCACGTTAACTGATAAGCGGAGATTTGACTGTGAGCGGCTCTGCCCCCCCTAGAGTGGATCGTGGACTGGATGAAACGGGACCGTGAACTGAGCACTGGATAGGAAACTTTCGTTGCTTTCCGGTTCTTGACCATGGACCAGACAAATAGCTCTTTCAACTCCCGCTGCCTCGACTTCCTAGCCCCAGACTTTGAAACAAGAAAAACTATTTATTCTCTAAGTGGCCTTTGTAGAGGTATTTTTTGTTTCCGCAGCATGAAAAGAAACTTAGATAATTAATGCCTTCGAATTTCTTCTTCTACCGGGAATCTTATTCCATTTAGTTTACTCTCTGGTGTGGCGATGGCTTCTTCGATTTCTTTTGTAGGGTTCTGTTTTCCTCAATCTTGTCTGACAAAATTGGTTTCCTTCTGAATTTAGTCTCATGACATAAACATGATCGTTTCTACAACCAACTTGCTTTACGATTTGGTTTGGACCTGCCCTCCTGGTCCCCAGTCCATCCTGTACCATTCTAGTTAAAAGGGTTAAGAGCAACTCCAGGGAACTAGCCTGGTCCCAGTAGTGCAAGTGGTCTGTGTTGGGATCTCAATGCCTAGAGTGCTTATGACTTTAGGCCTCAATTTTCATCTTAGTTATTAAATCCTTTGTTCATAGCTTAAAAAGTTAAGTCACCAACCCATTATTCCTCATTTATTATATTCGGATCTAGATTGCCAGTCTCCCTCCACAATTCTTCTCAAATTTGGGAGATGAAATACAAAGTACTTGTATTATCTTGACTTCCAGCTGAGTTGTGCGCTTCTATCTGTAGTGACCCAACCTAGTCCATCCTGGTTTCTTTCTTTCATGGTTCTCCTAACGTTGCTTTCATCCTTGGGGTTTTGAAGGCTTGAATTCAGAACCTCACGAATGCTAAGCAGATGGTCTAGCCATGAAGTGTACCTGACGTCCATAGTAGTGATGTTTACATCACTCTCTTTGGTAATTTTCATATTTTCAGTTAGGAGAGAGCTATTTAGTTTAACTCAAAAATTTAAAACTATAACAACAGTGAAAAAAGAACAGTTGGAATTGATGATGTAGAGCTGGACATGAGTTAGGTACTAGTTAAATCTCTACCATTCATCTATCATCTATTTATCCATCCATCATCCATCCATCATCCATCCATCATCTATCTATCTATCTATCTATCTATCTATCTATCTATCTATCTATCTATCTATCTATCTATCTATCATCTATCTATCTATCATCTATCTATTATCTATCTATCTATCTATCTATCTATCTATCTATCTATCTATCTATCTATCATCTATCTATCTATCATCTATCTATTATCTATCTATCTATCTATCTATCTATCTATCTATCTATCTATCTATCTATCTATCTATCTATCTGTCATCTATGTACTAAGTATATACGTATCTGCCAATGATCTATATATCCATGGGTAGTGATATTTTGTTTGTGTTTTAACAAATAAAGCTTGCCTGAAGATCAGAGTGCAGAGCTAAGCCACTAGAGGCCAGGCAGTGGTGGCACACACCTTTAACCCCAGGGCTCGGGAAACAGAGTCAGAGGATCTCTGTGAGTTCAAGACCACCCTAGGTTACATGAGATTAAATCTGTATAAAAGAGAAACAGAGCTCACACAAAGGTGATCACAGCACTTGGGATTCCACACCTTTAATCTCAGCACTAGGGAGGGGGAGACAAATGTGATATGGCGGGGTAGAGAAAGGATTATAAGGCAGGGGAAGACAAGAGCTTAGTGCAGTCTTAGGATCGTCCCTGCAGTCTGAGGATGCAGTCTGAGGAGACAATCTAAAAACAGGATCGCCCGTTTGGTCTGAGCATTGATAGAGGAAAAAGGTCTCCATCTTCTCTGATCCTTCACCTTTTACCCCCTAAAATCTGACTCTGGTTTTATTTATTCAGACCAACTAGAATTCATGCTACATCTATGTATCTATATACCTATGTATCTATTTACCTATTATCTATCTTTGTCCCTATGCACGTATGTATCTATCAATGATCTATGTATTTATGTATCAATTATCTATCAATCATCTTATCTATGTATTATCTATGTATTTATGTATCTACCTACCAATAATCTATCTATATATTTATGTATCTATCTATACCATCTATCTATCCCCATTTCACATTGTCTTGATAACCCACAAGTAAGCATTGTCATTATTTCAGCCAATGAGTAAACACATTGTTAAATTATTGTAAGTTATGAAAACTCCAGGCATTGTATACAGGGTGGAGACATTAGGAACTAGAAAGGTGATTGTTTAAGCTGCATGAGTAGTTCAGGTGAATCTCTTCCGAAAGGAGAAATTTAAGCTTCCAGCTCAATACAGAAGAGCCGAGGTGGGAAGAGTGGCATACGAAGGTTGCAGGAGCCCAGCAGTAGGGAAAACTTTATCTTAACCTCATTGATCCATGAGCCTCCCAGACCGAAGACAGTTTTATGGTCCATTTACCTTCTCTCCTCTGCTCCCATTGCAAGCAGAACCACACACGTTTATTAAAATGCCCCCACAATTAGAGTAAGACCATCCACGTTTGTTATTTGGAAGGAAGGCTGCCATTCCTTTTTGGAAACAGCTTTTATACTGATTTAATTTATGCACATGAATATTTGCCTACCCATGTGTATGTGCACCATATGTGTGTCTGATGCCTGAGGAGGTCAGACGAGGGCATTGGAACCCCCGAACAAGTTACGGATGGTTGCAACAAGTGACATAAACATTGGACCTTCTCTGCAGTCCCGACTCTGGTATTCATTAACTATTACGGAATATCATTTAAAAACCCTAGCCATTTGTAGAATAATGTAAATGCACCGGCTATCCATGACCAGACCTTTGAAGGTTTGCTTCAAAGCCTCCACGTCCTGTGTTTCTCAAGTCAAGTGCAAGCTAGCTGCTTGCTGGCTGTGTAAGCTCAGGCAAATACATAAACTCTCTGAATATCAGCTTATTTATTAGTGAGACGGGGGAAAGATCTCTATTTAAATGCCATTGTACAAACTGTACAATGATTAAAATATTTGAAATTAAATATTTGAATTAAACATTTGCAATTAAAATATTTGAAAGCACTTGTCACTATATTTTGCCATGGAATGGATATTCAAATATCCAACTCATAAATTTATAATCTTTACATAGGTCAACAATCCTAATCACTTGCATTTATTGTGAAGTTATGTACTGCATGGACCACAAGAACTTTCATTCTTTGGTGTGGTGGGTTCATGCTTGTAATTCCAGGATTTGGAAGATGGAGGCAGAAGTTCTGAGGTCTAAGGCCAGACTCAGGTACGTAGTGGCACTGTGAGACTACCCTGGGCTACAATAGACCCTATATCAAAATGAAAATCCCAAGAAACAAAGAAGGTAGTGGAGAAGGAATTCCTAACTCAGCTTACTCTTACAGAAATCCTATGGGATTTGTGGTGGCTTGAATAAGAATGGCCCTCAAAGGCTCATATATGCAAATGCTTAGTCACCAGGGAGTGGCACTGTTCCAAAGTATTAGGAGGTGTGGCCTTGTTGGAGGAACTGTGTCGCTGGGGGTGGACTTTAAGGTTTCAAAAGCCCAGACTTGGCCAAGTGGTTCTCTTCCTGCTTCCTACCTCCAGATGTAACACTCTCAGCTACTTCTCTAGCAACATGTCTGCCTGGGTGTTACCAGGCTCCCCTCTATGCTGATAATGGACTAGACGTCGAAAAATCTAGGCCATCTCCAATTAATTTCTAAGTGCTTTGTTTGTTTGTTTATTTATTTATAATAAGAATTCCTGTGGTCATGGTGTCTCTTCACAATAATAGAACACCAAGATAGAACAGTTTGTTTGTTCCTGTAGTTTGTGTCTGAGGACTAGGGAGATTACATCTTCCTCAGTGTCACAGAGCTAGTGACAAACCCAGCAGAGGGGGCAGGTTTCAAACAAGCTTTGGGGATTGGTTTGAATGACACCCTTCAAAATATGTTTGTGTATCTAGAAAGAAAGGATAGAAAACACGTCTTTTCGAGTAAAGAGCGCCAGGCAGTAGGCATTGTGGGTGAAATCTGATGCACAGAGAATGGGTCGGGCTCATGGGGAACAAAATACCTTCTCTTTAGCATGACCACTGTGGAGATTAAGGCCAGGTTTCAGAAAAAATAAAGCAAAAAGACAAACTGACCATTAAAAGCTACAGCTTGTTATTATAAAAGGCCAGGCCTGTGTAGCACATAAGGGATTTACACACCAATTTATTGTCAAACAGATAGCAGCATGTAAATTTCCAAGAATCAACTTGGCATGGCTGGAAAAGCATCCCTTGAGGCTGGGGGATGGTAGACAGTTCCACAGCAGCTGAATCATAAAGACTTTTATAGATCAATAACCCTCAACCTTGATTCATTAAAAAGCATCTTAATCAACACAGAGGGTTTCAGGGAGACCCAGAAGCACAGTGGGATTATCCGAGCAGGTGGGCTTTTGCATTTATGTCTGTCTGGCTTTTACTTCTCACAAGGTCATTGCGGTATAGTAATGACTTAACCATGATTTAATTTTAATATTTAAATATAATATAGTATCTAGTATACACTATAGTCTTTCCCCCTCTTGAATAATGCAATGGTTCTTCTTCATATCCATCCTCAAATCATTGCAGATCCAAATGCACTTGGTTTTGGACAACAGTATGGTGTTTGTTTGTTCGATGCAAGGTCATGATGATATAGAGCTATGGCTGGTTTGGAATTGGCAATCCTCCAGTCTCAGCCTCACCAGGGCTTGGATGCACACATTCCTGTATGTAAGCTTCTGTTGCTTTAATAAAACACTCATCAAAACCGCATTGGAGAAAAGAAAACTTCTTTGTCAATCATTGAAAGGAGTCAGGCCAAGAACTCAAGGAGGACATAGGAAGGGACCATGAATAGAAGGCAGGAATGGCTTGTTTCCCAGGTTCATATTCGGTTATCTTTCTTTTTTTGTAGATAAAACATAAATATTTATTCATTTAAGTTCAGGCTGCCAATTACCCCAAATACCCAACATGTTTTGTATGCTATTCTTTTTTTTTTTATTGAGAAAAAAAATTTCCGCCTCCTCCCAGCCTCCCACTCCTCCTCCCCTCCCTCCACTCCTCTCCCCCTCCCCCCACTCCTCTCCCCCTCCCTCTCCAGTCTGAAGAGCAGTCAGGGTTCCCTGCCCTATGGAAAGTGAACAAGGGGTATACTCACTCATAATTGGGTTCTAGCCATAAATAAAGGTCAGTGAGTCTAGAATTTGTTATCCTAAAGAAGCTAGATAAGAAGGTGAACCCAAAGAAAAACATATAGCTATCCTCCTGGGTATGGGAAGTTGACAAGATTGCCAGGCAAAAATCGGGATCTTAAGGGTGGGGTGGGAGGGGGGTAAGGGGAGATGGGGAGAGAAAAGTGAGAAGGGTAGGATGGGGAGAACTTGGGGCAACGGGATGATTGGGATAAAGGAAGTTTGGATAGGGGAGCAGGGAAACACATATCTTAATTAAGGGAGCCATCTTAGGGTTGGCAAGAGACTTGGACCTAGAGGGGCTTCCAGGTGCCCAAGGCGAGGTCCCCAGTTAGTTCCTGGGGCAGCTGAGGATAGGGAACCTGAAATGATCCTATCCTATAGCCATACTGATGAATATTTTGCATATCACCATAGAACCTTCATCTGGCGATGGATGGAGATAGAGACAGAGACCCACACTGTAGCACTGGACTGAGCTCCCAAAGTCCCAATGAGGAACAGAAGGAGGGAGAACATGAGCAAAGAAGTCAGGACCACAAGGGGTGCACCCACCCACGGAGACAGTGGGGCTGATCTATTGGAGCTCACCAAGGCCAGCTGGACTGTGACTGAAAAAGCATGGGATAAAACCGGACTCTCTGAATATGGCGGACAATGAGGGCTGCTGAGAATCCAAGGACAATGGCACTGGGTTTTGATCCTACTTCATGTCCTGGCTTTGTGAGAGCCTAGCCAGTTTGGATGTTCTCCTTCCTAGATCGGTTATCTTTCTTATACTAACCAGGAACACTGCCCACAGTGGGAGGGGCCCTTTCCCATCAATCGTTAAAAGAGACACCAGACAATTTGATGGAGCATTTTCTTAATAAGATTCCCTCTTTCCAAATGAACCTGGTCTATGTCAGGTTGACAAAGTATTGGCCCACACTGTTATCATACCTGGCTCTATCTATGTTCTTTATTGTGTGTTCCAAACTAAGTTTTCATCTATAAATGTAAAGATAAAGATGAACACTTCCTAATCATAACCTAATAACCAAAGTGCACATACTTGTGAAAAGTATGACTGAAGATCTATTTCACAGCATCATACTACCCATAAAAGTGAGAGGACAGGCTGTCTTCTTTTAAAAATTTCTTTTATTTTTTGATATTACAATTGAATTAAATAATTTCCCTTTCTCTTTCCTCCTTCTAAACCCTCACATATGCCCCTTCTTTCTCTCTTTCAAATTCATGATCATTTTTTTATTAATTGTTGTATCCATATATGTATGCATACACACATGTGTGTTTTTGCTATTTGGGTGGAATTTTTTGTAGATCTCTGTTTAGTCCATTTGATATAAGATGCCTTTAATTCCGATATTTCTTTTTTCAGATCACTTTCCTGCTTGGTGCCAGACCTTGTCTGGCTTGGACCTGTCCAGGTCCTGTGCATGCTGCTTCAGTCTATGTGAGCTCATATGTGCCTCAGTCCTGTTGAGTCTGGAAGACACTATTTCCTTGGTGCCATTCATCTCCTCTGGCTCTTACAACCTTTTCTGCCTCTTCCACATAGCTCCCTGAGTCCTGAGCCCATGGCCTGTCTAACATCAGGTTCTTTGTTAACTGAGCAGTGTTGTGCATAGGTTCCATCTTATGAAGTGGTCCTTAAATCCACACAGACCATGGTTGGTTACTCCTATAACGTCTGTGACACTATTGTAGCAGCATGTCATTCAGGCAGGTGACAATTTTAAATAACAGGGTTTGTAGTTAGGTTGATGTTTACGTTTCTCTTCTCATAACATTCAGAGCTCCTTAGAGTCCATGAATACTGGTTGGTAAGGGTTCTATTTTTTTCATTTCTTAAAAAGAAACCTTTCAATATCTGAAAAGTAACATATTTAACTAACTTTTGTTGAACTCCAAATACTTTCCTTGTGGGTGCTGAGAACTTTATTGTCCCCAAACTGGAACTTGGAAATTAGCATTAAAATGAATGGACATATTGGGGACTATGTGATAAATGAACTTATCACTGGATCAGATGATTGCTAAGAGTCCAAACCAAGGATCGAGCCTGAGTATGTATTGTATTTGGCTCTTGTATATTATGATAAATATTTAAAAAGATAAAAAGCCAGCAGGGAAAGCTTTTTGCTGGTAAATTATGTTCCTTGGGGAAAATCCAGAAGAGAGAGACTAATTTAGTCAGGGGAAATTCTAGTCCACCAATCAGGATGATGACTCCCAAGCAAGGGCAAGCACATGGCAACAATTTAAACATCACCCATGAAAGTGCTGCCCTCAGACCCCAGGGTGTCTTATTTGTCAGTCTCTGTTTTCATACTCCCTGCAAGAATTCTGCTGTTTCAGGAAGGAATATGGGCTTTGCCACGTTTTTCAGGCTTCAGGATGGGAAATACAAGGTTAGTCTTCTGTCTATTGCTCTTGCGCTAGAGAGACTTCTCTGAGTAGCCTATATTCAATATTTTATTTCAGATTATAGGCTGCAAAGATTTTGATAAAGTATTGTAATTAGCAGGCCACCCTCTAACCTATATTCTTTTTCTGTAGTTAACCTGAGAAGGTAGAAATTCATTCAGGCCTTCCTTTAAAATCTTTAGAAAACGTTATCCTTAGATGGGTTTAACACAGACTTTTTCTGATTTAAAGAGGGCTCCCCTTTCTCGGAGCCACTTGAAGGTACATGTGATCACATTTTTTCGCCTGCTCACATCATAAAGTCAAACCTTGGTGAAGCTGTGACATTTTCAAGAAAATTCCTCTTGTGATCTCTTTTATTTCCTCTTAACGCAGTTCTCCCCGATGGTGGCCTTTGCTTGACAGAAGGTAAAGGGACTGTATTTTTGATGATGGTGTTTGGTGACGGGATTATCTTATCATCCCGGGTCACCTGGGACCTTGCTCTATGAAATATGCCAGACTGTGAAGATATTCAGAAACCCACGATTGGCCAAAAGAAGGAATGCATTCTTCTGCGCTGCTGGCAGAAAGAGCTATTGGTTGTGATCGTTTGGCTAGATGGACCTGTTTGGAGCTACAGGACTCAGCCCTCTGGAACATAAATGTATGTGCTTCTCCTGGTTTTACATCCCACTTCCCTGGCTCCCATGCTGACTGATTTAGCCCCACCCCACTTCAGTCCTCTCTAAAACGAGGATATGATTCTTCCTTCCTCACAGAGTGATGCTAAAGAATTGACTCGGTAACCACAATGCTTCCCTCTCGCTGTCTGTATTCAAACTCATAATGATGGATCTAGATATCACAATGGTTTATGGAAGACACAGAGGGGCGTGTTTTCTGTTGTAGAGCCTGAGAGGTGTGGGGTCCTAGGCATACCTGTCTATATCATGGTCCCATCATTTCTTGTTCCAATCATTTATGTTTCTGTTTCTTCTGCTCTTCTCTGCCCTTCATCTCTGTTTTCTCTTCCCTTCCTATATTCTCTTTTCCCTGGCAAGTTGATACTCTTTGGCTGGCTAACATTTTCTTTCTTGATCTTTGGACACGCTGTTCTTTCTGACGGGGATGTTTCTCTATAACGCCCCTCTTCACTGAATTTGAAACCACCAATGGGGGTTGCTGGGGTAGATCTTTCCTGAGTCAATAGTCAACTGTCCTTTCCTCTGATCAGCTCTGGGATTCAGAACCAATCTTAAACCATTTCCTAGACTTATGGTATTAGTCGATGATGATCTTGGCCTTATCGCATAACCAAATCGTGTATTCTGAATCATGGACTTCTGGATGTGGTAAGCCAAATAAGGGCTCCAATCAGATAGTGATTTATCTTCCTAGGGATTAAATTTCTCAGAGAATTTCATTTCCTGCACTGTATTACATTGTGCAAAGCCAGGAGATCTGAGTTTTCTCCAACCCTCGCTTCCCGGGTCTTCTTCAGTAATAGCTTGCCTGAATTCTTCTTGTGGATAATGACACACCTAGACAAAGGTGAGAAAAAATAAATTTGCCTCGCAATTTGAGAATCCTTGTTTATTTTGTTCTCTGCTGTGCAGTATCTGTAACAGGGAAACACATTCTTCCTTGAGACTGAGGTTTAACGAACACTACATCCACTTCCCAGCATCTCTGGTAAATAAGAGACTAGAAGATAAATACATGCTTTTGATATAATAACTGACACCGAAGGTGTTCCTAGAGATATATACAGTGGGTTCTGTCTCCTGCTGGCGTTAATCTTTCCTTATCCTCACCCCACACCACTTCTCTGAGATGCTCAGTGGACCTCCTGCATGTCTATCACATGCTTTCCACATCTGTCTATACTTGTGCTTTGTTCTAACTTCTCACTAAATTGAGTCAACCCCCTTTCTCACTCCAATCCATTCCTCTGGCTCTAGTGAGGTGGAGTTTCAGGTGAGTTAAAGTTCTCTTCTTTTTCTTTCTCCTTTCTTTTAAGCCAGGTTCCTCAATGTCCCTAGAATCTTAGCTACAGCAAGAATTAATTAAGAAAATACACATATATTCCCACTTAGTTGCTTTGCCTTTGAGTCTTGGTTTTCATTTTTCTTACACTTTAACTACTGCATGAAATTTGATGTCCTGCTGCTGCTTCCCAGGGCCCAAGGAGAAAGTTTTCAAGATCTGAGTCCTTTAGTTGAGAAAAAGACTGGGAACTTCTCATAGTTAACTGAAGTGTAACTGGTTTAACTGAAAGTTTTTGAATTGTGTTGTTATCTTACTGATTTTTTTTTCTTTCTTTAGACAACAAGATGATCAATTGGAGGTAAGGGCGGCTTTATATCCACTTTCAGTGGTTCCTTTTTCCTCTCAGTGCAAGCTAGATTTTTTTTTTTTTAAGTTTTGGTTTAGCGTTTTGAGATTTGCAGAAACTTCTTTTTTAACACCCGACATTAGTCTTCTCACTGCTCTGACTTTGGGCAGGCACGAAGAAGCACGGAACACTGCTGAAGCAGCATTAAATTGGTGATTTTTTTTTTTCTTAGCCAAATTGAGGTTCTCCCATTTTGGGTAAGATTAAATATCAGTTAAAAATATTTTCTCATGTGCACCCCTTACAAGGGTTCTTTTGAGGGCGTCACGAGGAATGTGAGGTTTGGCTTTCCCTTTCACACGTGCACGGGCAGAAAGAACAACAAAGGTATTTTAGGGCCCCGTGTTGCATAAAGAGCCTTTAGCTTCGGAACAGTGGCCTGCGAAAATAGCACTCAGCTGCTTCAGCTCGCGTGGGGGGCTGTGTGCACAGCTAGACCCACCACCTCGCCGAGTCACGTGAACACCGTTTGCCTCCTTTGTTCCCTCCTGCTGACTGATCACCCCGTCCTTCTGGCTTCCTTTCTGAAATATCTCTAAACGCACCCTTTCATCTCTCCTGGGTGCCCCTCACCCCACACCCTCTGCTCACGCCTCATTGCTTTGCACGCTGCTCTTACACATCCTCACCCTCTTCTCTTCAGCGTGCCTACTTACCGCACCAAAACAAACACAGTTCTGTCTACTTCCCAGAATGCTTCCTGGGGGCTCCTATGCTCCACACCCAGTTTCGTTTTTTAACTCCTCTTTGAGACATAGTTACAGATTTTCTCTTCCTCAGGGTCATTGCTTTCAATGTGTGCTCCAGAATCAGGGACTGTTTTCTAAAATCAAAGAAATCAAAGTGGCCTGGTGGCTCGTGACTTTCTGATCTTGACTTAGGAATTTACATTTTAAAAAGAATTCCCCCAGATACTTTTTCATTATTACTAATTTATTATTTCATAGTTGCACAATATATAAAATACATTCTAGTCAGACCCCACTCCTTATCCCTTAACTAGTACTACCACCCTATCACCTCCCCTACACACACACACACACACACACACACACACACACACACACACACACACACGCTTTTAGGGTTGGGTCTGTTTGAAAGCCAGGGCTGTTTATCTTCATGAGCATGGGTGTGGCGCTATCCCCTGGAACACGAGGCTGCACAATGGCTTCATCACCAAAGACAATGCCTCATCCACCCTGCCAATAGCTCTTCTGTCTGAGAAGAGGCTGGCATCCTCATGATCTCCCCTACAGGTGACTGAATGCCTACAGGTCCAATCTTGTGTGGGCCCTGTGTAGGCAATCACAGGCTGCTTCGAGTTCGTGAGTGCAGCAGCTATATCATACCAGAAGACATCATCAAGGCCCCTTCGCCAGTGTCTGCCTCTTACATGGGTTTTGACTTCCTCTTCTGTAAAGCTTTCTGTGACTTGGAAGGGATGATATGGAAGTCCACTTTGGGACTGAGAATCCAGTAGTCACGTATTCTCAATATATTGCCCAGCCACGAGTTTCCATTAACAAGCATTTACTGCAAAAGGAAGCTTCTTAGACCAAGACTGAGGTGAGCATTCATCTATGGGAATAAACATACATACTGAGGAGACAGTAAGACAGCATATCTATTCAGCAAAACAGAAGCAAAAGGCTCACTCCTAGAGCCTATGATCTTCCCAGCTACTGACTTTTGATTAGGTTCACTGAAGTAGGCAGGATTTACCTCCTGAGAAGCAGGCATCCTGCCCAGTCACAATGCTATCGCAAACTCCTATGGAATGGCTGGGTTTTTTTTTTTGTTTTGTTTTGTTTTGTTTTTTATCAACTTTACATACTGTAGATTGACCTAAGAAGGGAGTCTCCAAAAGGTATAGTCTAGACTAGGTTAACTGAGGTGGGAAGAACCTTCCCTGAACCTAGATGGCACTAGTTTATGATCTGGGACCTAAAATGAAGGAAAAGAGAGAGCTAGCTGATAGGGGTACATGTGCATCACTTCATTGCTCTCTGTATTGGCCTTTGATTACAATGAGCTGCTTCAAGTTCTTGCCTCCTCAACCTCCCACAATGGTTGAATGTCACCTGGAAATGAGAACCAAAGAAATCTTTTTCTCCTTAAGTTGCTACATTTTATCACAACACTGGGGACAAAACTAAGATAGCATACAGCAATTGCGCCACTACCGTACCATGTACACATCTTGTTCTGTAGGTTAGTATGGGAGCTAGCAAGGCTGGCAGCTAGGTGTGTTAGTACTGTGTTAGTTAGTTACTCCCTCACCTGGCTGCCTTAGAAATGGTCAACACTATCGAAGCTAGCCAGCGGGGAAGAAACTCCCAGCTCTGCATCCTGTGCCCAAAGTGTGAGATACCTCCAGCAAGAGGGTCTTACCATCTAGTTCTGGGAGGCAACCAAGAACAACGGCAATGTCTTGTCTTGTTTTAGAGCCACAGCTCGCAGAGAGGTGTTCCACACGCATGACCAACAGCTCATGGAGAAGTGTTCCACACGCGTGACCAACAGCTCATGAAGAGGTGTTCCACACGCATGACCAACAGCTCACAGAGAGGAGTTCAGTGCACAGCATTTTAATTTAATAGCCCATGGCTTCTGGATTTGACATTATCTGCTGTGCAGGGTACCACTAAGAAAACTCTGATTTTTAATTATATTTTTACTTAACTTACAAAGAAAATTTCCATATGACTTCTTCCTACTTCTTAGTTTCATATAACCCACCCCACACCCACCTTTATCCTGTCCTCCTGCCCCATTCTTGTTTAAACTTTCTCACTCCCAACTCGTCTCCTTTCTACTTTCATCACGTCTCTTACTCACAGCCCACTCAGTGTCCCCTCCCTCCTCCACACACTGTGGCCTTTTCTAGCATCCAAAGGACTCTTTTGGACCACTTGCCTCTCTGTCTTCAGCTTCATTTGAACCCATCAGGAGGAAAAGGCCTCTTCTGCATAGGGTAAAATATCGCATTAACATGTTCACTTGGGCTGCTTTCTGATTAGTTGTTTTTAACCATGGTCTGAGTTCTCTGGGAGTGGAGACTGTGTTAGTTCTTTAAGGTGACATAGAGAAATCACGGGCTCCTACAACCTGGATTTGCTGGTAGGCAGGAATGGAGGCTGGTGAAGATGTATACATTTCCTTCAGCTTAAAAACTTCAAGTGCTAAAAGTGGCCAAAAGGATGAGAGCTACAAGTCTCAGCTCTGCCATCACCTTCAAAGAGGGGTCGTAAGCACAGCTTCCAAGACTGGTGGTGTGGAGATGGAACATTAAAAGTACCTGGCACAACAGCTCATATGTGAAGGTACTACCAATATTATCATTCCATGTCCCCCATTTTTCCTTATCCTAGATATAGGAAGGTTTGAGATTATTTATGAGATTATTAGTTATTTGAAAATATTCATGGCTTAACTTAATCATAAGATATGGAACAGACTGAGTTCAAGCTTGCCTTCATTCCGTGATAGATGATCAATTTTATGTATGCTTATTCTTTAAGTTTTTGAAGCGACAACTCTTATACTGAGTTTACCATGAAATTGGTGTGAGATTTAAATGAATTTATACATGACAAAGACTGGCTACTACCTACCTCAGGGTTCCTGACCAGGCTAGTGTTCAGTGCTTTTGGACTCAGAAGACCCCCATTGGATGCTGGGAGCACCCACTGTGTTATATGTTTGTGTGGGTGTGCTATCTCCCTCTACTTTGGTTTCTGCTCTCCAAATATTGCTTCCAGTAACAACTCTTTCTATGGACAGCAAAAGGATAATGAAATATAGAGGCAAAGGCTTTAAGAATTCAAGCTATTCTTTAGATAGTTATTGTGTTCTCTTTTCTGATCAGTCTTAATAACTTTCACAAAATGAAAAAGTTAAGCAAAATAATAAGTAGCCAGTATTTAAAATTCACCTTATTATAAGCTTGTGATCTTTTCAATTGATTCTTACAAAGATGTGATTCCTCTTAAGGTTTGGAGAACTCAAGAAGGTTGCTCAAAGACTCACCTCTGACTGTAGAACTAGAACTAGGAACCAGGAAGGCAGAACTAGAACTGGAACCAACATCTAAGCACTACCAAATGACCTTCGTGCCAATGAGTGCCTCTTCTCTGTCCTGGCTTTTTCAAGGAAAGATTGAAAAAAGTTGGGAAAACACGGGAGCTCTCAGATTAAGTGAAATTCTGAAGTTGTAGATCAAATCCATGTGCTGTTACATCCCAGAACCAGCTTTTATTGAAGAGTCTGGATTCATGATGGACATGGGCACTCCCTTGGACAAAGTCCTGTCTAGAATGTTGGTGGGATGGAAGAGCAGAATCGTTTGGATTCCTCACACATAGTATTGTCTTCTGTCCCCCTTAATTTCCCTCTTTATTTCCTCATGCACATCTACTGAGAGCTTTAGGGTATTGCTTCTTAAACTTGGCACCTTGCATCATAATGGTTTTATTGTAATGCTATAGGACTTTAAAAAGTATTGTGGCCAGATTGCAGCCACCAAAATAAAGTTCTGCTCCTGTGACTTCTCAACGAAGCAAGAACCACGAATGGCATTTCAGTGTACCTTCTCGTATTCAGAGGAAGAGTATGTCTTCCTCCTTTTCCAAAGAGTTGAGCAGAAGTACAATGTTCTATGTCTATTTGAAAGAATGATGAGGTTCAGGTTGTCTGAGGACACTACAAATGTATGTACACTGGCAAAGTGGTCCAAGTGTACAGAAAGAAATACGTCATCTACATTGAATGACCGCAGCCAAAAAGGCTAATGACACAACTGTCCATGGGGGCATTCACCCCAGCAAGGTGGTTATCACCAGGCTAAAGCTGGACAAAGACAGCAAAGAGATCCTGGAAAGGAAAGTCAAGTCTTGACAGTAGGAAAGGAAAAGGGTGAACACAAGGAAGAAATGATTGAGAAAATGCAGGAGTATGGATGTCTCATACACAGCTTTCATAAAAGATGCTTAAGTTAAAAAAATACTTCTTGCATTGTATTTATTTATTTAGTGTATATGTGTGTGTGTGTGAGAGAGAGATAGATAGATAGATAGATAGATAGATAGATAGATAGATAGATAGATAGATAGATAGATAGATAGATAGATTTGGGTGTATAGTAATATGTGTGGAGGTCAGAAGGCACCTTCTGGTGGGAGGGTTGGAGTTCAAGGATTGAACTCAGGTCATCAGTCTTGGTGACAGGCACCACCTTTGCTCCCTGAGGCATCTGACTAGCCTCATAGTTCTGTGTCCCAACTGTGGCATGTGTTTGAACTTAAGAATTTATTACAGCGCCATCCCATCAAGTAGAATTGGGAATTTTTACCTCTTTCTCAGAACTTTTTCAAATAAATTCATGATTAGGTCACCATAATTTCTTTTCCTTCATGCTCACCTTGTCCTGCACACAGTATCGTTTAAAAGTTTGGATGTGCTTTTGATTGCAACTCTAAGATGTAGTCAACTTGATCATGGTGGATAATATTTTTTTATATATTCTTGTATTTGGTTCATAAATATTTTATTGAGAATTTTTACATCTGTGTTCATAAGAGATATTGGTATATAATTTTATTTTTGTTGATATTTAGATATCAGGGTAATAGTGGCTTCATAAATGATTTAAGAAATTATCCCCCAGTTTCTATTTTGCAGAATAATTTGAGAAGTATTGACTTTAATGCTGTGGGATAATACTCTTGTACACTGTAAAGATTTGTCACTCATATTAGTTTAATAAAACACAGATTGAACAGTAGCCAGGCAGGAAGTATAGGTGGGGTTACAAGACTTAAAAAAAATTCTGGGAAGAGGAAAGGCAGAGAGTCAGTCATCAGCCAAACTCAGAGGAAGCAAGATGAGAATGACTTACTCAGAAAAGGTACCAAACCACATGGCTAAACATAGAGAAGAATTATGGGTTAATTTAAGTTGTAAGAACTAGTTAATAATATGCCTGAGATAATCAGCCAAACAGTTTATAATTAATATAAGCCTCCATGTGTTTCTTTGGGACTGAATGGCTGTGGGATTGGGTGGGACAGAAACTTCCACCTACACTTTTTAATCCTTTGACAGTTTTGTGAAATTTTGTGTTGAATCCATCTGATCCTGGGATTTTTTTTGTTTTATAGATTTTTAATTATTGCTTCTGTTTCAGAAGGGATTTTAAATATATTTAAATTGTTAATTTCATATTGATTTACTTTTGTTATTTTGTATCATGAAATCCATTCACTTTTTAGGTTTTTCAGTTTGGAGGAATATAGTTTTGAGAAGTATGTTCTTATGATTCTCTGGAATTCCTCCATGTCTGTTGTGATGTCCCCCTATATATCTCTAATTCTATTACTTTGGACATTTTCTCTCCATTTTTGGGTAATTTGGTTAAGAATTTGTAAATTCTGTTTATTTTCACAAAAGATCAACTCTTCATTTCATTAATTGTTTTTATTTGTTTCCATTTCATTGACTTCAGCCTTGAGTTGATTATTTATTCTTGTTTACTGTTTCTGGGTATTTTTAATCCTTATTTTTCTAGAGCATTGAAGTGTGTCATTACATTACTAACATGAGATCTCTAGCCTTTTGATGTAGGTTGTGATGTTACCTTTCAGAACTGCCTTCATTCTGTTTCAGAGGTTTGGGCTTATATTTTTATATTCCTTCAATTCTAAAAGTTTTTAATTTCCTTCTTGATTTCTGTCTTGACTCATTTCTTCAGCCTAGTAAGTTGCCCAATTTCCATGAGTTTGTAAGCTTTCTGTTGTTTCTGTTGTTGATATCCAGTTTTAATCCATGAAGGGCAGATAAGATTCCAGGGGTTATTTCAATATTCTTATGTCTGTTGAGATTTGCTTTGAATCCAAGTATGTGGTCAGCTTTGGAGAAAGTTCCATGGAGTGCTGAGAAGAAGGTATATTCTGTAATGCTTGTGCGGAATGTTCCGTAGATGAGTACTAGGTCTGTTTTATTAGTAATATTCAGGAGGATGCCTATATGTTTGTCTTTGGATTCACCTTCTTATTTAGCTTCTCTAGGAACATGAATTATAAGCTCAATGTCCTTTATTTATGGCTAGAAACCAAATATGAGTGAGTACATCCCATGTTCCTCTTTTTGGGTCTGGCTTACCTTACTCAGGATAGTGTTTTCTATTTGCATCCATTTGTATGCAAAATTCAAGAAGTCCTTGTTTTTTACTGCTGAGTAATACTTTAATATGTATATATTCCATACTTTCTTCATCCATTCTTCAATACTCAACCCCATTGCTGGTTTTGACATAGATAATTAAGATTCCTTAATCACTGTGTGTTTTATAGAAGAGTCTGGCTACTGAAGAAATATATCAAGAACACGGTCATCATCCAAGCACTCAGGAGGCAGAGGCAGTTGGATCTCTGTGAGTTCGAGACCAGCCTGGTCTACAGAGAGTTCCAGGACCAAAAGGCTCCAAAGCAACAGAACTACCCTGTCTCAAAAAGCCAAAAGAACATGGTCATCATAAAGTCAAATTTGAAAATGCATATATTTTAAGGAATTTGAAAATATTTCCTTAAAGATCTGCTTTCAAATTTAGTTCTTATAATAGGCATTTAAGGAAATGAGTGAAAAGAAATTGATTGTTTTTTCTTTGTTTTGCTTTGTCTTGTTTTGTTGTTAAAAGAAAGAAAAAAAAACAGCAAGTGAATTGTTCTGCAGCCTACAAGTACTATATAACCAAAAGAAGCATTTGGTTTTAATTGGGGTTTTGGTCAAGCATCGATTGACGTTATCTGAAATGTATACTCTTTCACTAAATTAATTGATTCTTTCTTTCATTATTTAGACCTTGCATTGTGCTGCTTTATGAGCATGATTTGCTGCACTAATGATTAAAAAAGAAAACTGAGACACATCCATGAACAAGCCCACAGCAGAAGTAGAGTTCCGCCTCTATGCTTGAGGACTAGAGTTCCTGTCATCTTCTTCCCATCCCCATAGAAAGGTCAGTGTCATTCAGCAGCATGACAGCTTCATTTCGTCCAACCCAAGAGAGTGAGAGATGAGTTCAGCCTGTAGTTGGAAATCCTTAGGGGTTTTGTGCAGACTGAGGTCTGACTGTGTGTGGGTAGATGAACAATTGACATTAAATTTTACCTACTTTAACTTTTATTATTTAAAGAGCTGTCTTCTTCTTCTTCATCATCATTTTCTTCTTCTTCTTCTTCTTCTTCTTCTTCTTCTTCTTCTTCTTCTTCTTCTTCTTCTTCTTCTTCTTCTTCTTCTTCTTCTTCTTCTTCTTCTTCTTTTTCCTCTTCCTCTTTCTCCTCTTCCTCTTCACCTTCCCCTTCTCCTCCTCCTCTCTCTCCTCCTCCTCCGTCTTCTTCTCATTTTAATTCCATAATCATTGTATTTGCTTTTTCATCCCTTTGAACAGTAGTGTATCAGTTACACAAGTTGTCACTGAATGTATTTGTTGTATTGAGTCTCTTAGAAAAAGCAATTTTATTAAGTTGTTTTAAGGGGATGGATTATGTAACTAGATACCTTTCTACGTTCTCTTATGTTTAAGTATATTTTAAAAATTCAGTTATAATGTTATTTAACATACAAATTATTTTGCTACACATAAAATAAAGCACAATTTTAAGAATTTAAATATATATATATAATATAAGGAAAAGTAAAAACAAAATTTTGCATTTGCCTATAAAAATAAAGATGAACATTCAATGTAATTTTATTAGAAGTTAATTCTACAAATAAAAAAGGAAAGAAAAAGGAGAAATTAATTCAACATGTTGCTCTAAGGATTTGGAATTTTTTCTTCAAATAGTATTAGAATTTTTATTTATTTATGTTTAAACATTTCTTTGTGTGTGTGTGTGTGTGTGTGTGTGTGTGTGTGTATGTGTGTGTGTATGCATGTACCCCTAAGTATATGCGTTTACACTATGTGTGTGCGGGAACCCCAGGAGGTCAGAGAGGCACTAGATACCCTGTTACTATAATTATAGGTAGTTGTGAGCTGCTATGTGGGTGCTGGGCACTGAACTAGATCCTCTTTTGAGAGTCATCAGTGCTCTTAACTACTGAGCAGTCTCTCCAACCAACCCTTAGAATTTGATTTATTAAGGAAATATAGTGGGTATTTGGCCCATACGCCATGTTCATCCATGTACCTAGACAAAAGCCCTAGCAGTATAGCCAGTCAAGTAAGAGTGTAGCGAGGATAGATACCAGTGCATCTCAGCGACTCCAGGATGAGGTGGGATGATCATTTAAGATCGGAGGTCAGGACCAGCATGGGCACCGCAGTACTGTAGTAGCTGAGCCTGAACCAATCAGCAAGCAAGGCTGTTCGTTCTCAGCCAGTCTCATCTTGCTGTCTCAAACCTCCTCAAGGCTTCCTGCGGTTTCCTCTGCCTTTCAGGTAGAAACTGGCGCTCTGCCACTGAGGATCTGACACTGCCATAGCAGGGCTTGCAGGAAAAACAAACAAAAGTCCAGAACGAGTCCTCGCATGTCTTAGGAAGCAGAGTCTTTGCCCTCACGTGAGAGAGATCAGCTAGCCAGGTTCCTTCCCATATGAATTTGGTATCAACCATTCATTGCTGATATGAGAACTTCGATTTACCACATTTCGATGTGAAAAACAATGGAATTTGGGTTGGCCAGGTCAGACTAGCTTTGAGATTTTCCTTGAACAGGGAATTTTACGTGAGAAAATGAGAGATTCTTTGGTTTTCACACAGTGCTGTTCAACCAAAGGCAAATTCTTCATCGTGAATAAGAAAACATGCTCATGACCCCAGCACAACACTCTCCTTTTTTATGAGAGGGAATATTTCTCCTTTGACTATAACTTTAATTAAACTCTATTAACTTTAATTTAATTTAAGCTGTTTAAATAGTTCAGATGCTATTAAATGCAAAGAACACATTTTTTTTTAAAGGTATTTAGTTTCTGGGCATTTTCCCTCGATCTCAAACAGCCTTAATTATGCACCACTTATTGTTAAGTATATCATAAAATAAAATATAATGTATAAATTGCATTAATCTCCACGAAGTAAACTTGAGGCAGAGCCATGCACTAGCCAAAATCAGAGGCACAATAAATAAAGCAAAGTGCACAAAACATCCTCAAGCACTTGGACCTCTGTGAATGGTGAGCAGATTTTATTATATTCTTTTACTATTTCCATGGAAATGAGAGTAGTCATTTTAACGTACCCCATGTCATTATATAACATTCCCATCCTATTGTGTTATTCTCTATGTCTTCTTTTTTTCCTCTGCAGCTTTTTAATTGTCTTTTCCCCAAAGTGGAGCCTTCTCTCTATCTAGAATAATTTTTGCAAGCTTGCCAAGTTATATATTTTCCTTTCATAATTACTTGTACAATTACAGTACCCTGGCACGTATTAGTAACTAGGGAAACAGGGCTATTTAATTACATCCTAATGAACATTGGCAATTATCTAATTTTTAAAATCCATAGAAAATTAAGAAAATGCTCTCCATCAAGCCAAGGATTACTTGAATTCCATTTTCAAGCATCTTAATAAACTAAATTAACTCTCTCTAAAAGTATAGTTTTCTTGTCACAGATGCTATATACACTTTAGCCTTTAGAATGTAGAATCTGTAATTCTCAGTTTGGAAGCAATTCTGGATGTCTTCGAGTTCGTTTTTTTTCCCTGTGGATTACTAACATGTTTTATTAAACCTTTTCTAATTTTCCGCACACACTCATTAATGAGACATTGCTTAAACATCTCCCGAGATGTAGTGCTTACCTTGTGTGCACTGAACAGTTCTAATGATGAGCAGGTAGCCACTGATTTTGCATGGATTGTAACATTTGAGTCAAACTTACGTTTGTAGAGTGCCAACCTAAAGCAGTGGATGTAGCAATCCTACAGGAAGAAGACGGCATGACTGGAGTCTACCGCACGAACTGTGCACTCAGCGGAGAGTTCAGATGTTCTGGTCCCCAGACAGCTGCTCTGCTGTGTACTTGGTGAGGCTCTGTAGCCGCTGTTTTGACCTTTGTCACTTTTAGCTCCGCAAATTGAATCTCTTTGACTTTGTACCTGAAATTTCTCTTCCTGTCCAGCCACTTTTGATTGACATTACAGTTAAAAAGCTGGGGGTTTGGCTGGTCACTTCCCAGAGGCTCTTGTGTTGGCCTAAACTTTCAGTTCTTTGTCTTCCAGTTCATGAGGAAGTCGTCCCCACGTCCAGCCTTGCATGCCAGAGCAGTCAGGTCCAGACGCCGCCAGTCAGTCCAGACTTGGAGCGCAATCCTGCCGGGATTATTAGAGCCAGGTACATAGGTCATGGGGATTAGTTGGTGACAGACATTTGAAAGGGTCTATTAAGAATTAGAAAGTCACGCTGATGAAGGCAGGAACTTCTCTCAAAGGTGAAGGTCACCTTGACCAGTCAGGATTCCACAGGAATCCATCTGATAGCACTTAAACTGTTGGTCTCTATCGACAAAATAATAATAATTATGAAAATTGCTATGTCCATAAGCTAACCAGCAAAGGCACTTGGGAAAGGTAAAATATAAATATCTCAATAATTTTATTATGTTTTTTTTAGGAAACAATGCATTAAAGTAGTGTACTACTGCAAAACCAAATACAACCGTGATTTGAATATTATAAAAAAGAAAGTACCATGTTCAAAATGGTTTTATGCATTTTCTACTTTATATTATTAATTTTTCTCTTTAAAAAAAGCAGTAGAACCTACAGCTGTGAGACCAGAGCTTTTTCTCCAGCTCTGAAGGACTGCTTTGTTCACGTGTGGCTTTATTCCGTTGGTCCCCAGGGATACATAGGTCATGGAATTAAAGCCATATGGTGATAAAATCTGCGCACAGGCATGGAACATGCAATGCCTCCCACATCCACTTCTCTCCCAGCTCTCAGAAATACCCTGTGGGATTTGCACTGTCATGCAACAGTTTTGGGTGTGAGGAAGTGAACTTACAAGGAGTGAAGAATTGCCCTGGATACAAAACTAGCGGCACTAAAGTTGGGGTTCAGTGCTGAGCCTCTCGGTCTTAATGGTCCCCATTCTAGAGCTGTGTAGCACTGTTGCTCCGGTAACAGAGCTGTGACTGCCAATAAAGATGAGAAAGTCTGGGGCGGCTGAATGGAAAACAGGGCTCAAAGCCAACAACCACCGTCTGCATCAGCTGTGCTATGCCGACTGGTGTGTCTACCATTCTCCAACACTAACAAGGATGTGCCAATGAATGAACAGGGAAGGAAGGATTCCATCCCCATTTCACACGGTAGCCACCGAGTTCATGTTCATGTTAGACTGTAAGGGGTTTCACTCATCAACACAAATTTGTTTCTTAGTACTTTCAAGGCGAGAGTCAACAGCATGGTGACCACTCGGACTCTGTGAACACAACTTAGCTTCACCTCTGTCCATAGCAAAACACACTCTCATTATTAACCTGGGTGTCTGAGTGAAAGCAAGGGTAGTCAGAGTTTTAGGTATAATAAGTTGTGAGAGGTATCAGAAATAATACAGGTGAGAGACAAAATGCTGTATGAGTTAGAGGAAGAAAATATCATTTTAGTAGGTCAGTGGGGATTTTATGCAAAAATATGTTGGCATATTCCTAGATATTAATAGTTGAGTTTGGAGAAGGTAAGTTTGATAGCGGAAGGGACCTTTAGACTAAGGACTTTTGCTCTTCTATCATCTAAACCAAGACACAGAAGTGAACCAAAGAAGCACTTCCCACCGTTATACCAATGCAATGGACAAAGCTGGGATTGACCTCGGCAAACCACAGCCATACAAAGCAGAGGAAAGGGTAGAGTAGTTCCTTGTCTTGAGCAGGGAAGGGGAACGATAAAGCATAGAACTATAGAAGTGCACTAAGACTATATTGTACAGGACATGGAGGGTCAGGCAGTGTTTGACAAAGTCTGATTTTCGATAGCGAGAATAGTTCACTGTAGGCCTGTCTTTCAGAGTAATACATTTGACAGTAGAGGGTAAGATGAATGAATGGTAGGCAACAGACCTTGGAAACCCTTTCTGAATATACCCACGCTGTGCCCTCTTCCAGTAAGCCTTGCTTTGAAAAAGCCTTTCTTGTTTCACAGTGTAAATCAGGACAGCTCTATGCTGTACTCTGATTTTTTTCTGCTCACATCTGATAAAACCAGGGGAAGACAAAACCCATCCAATGGGATATTTTCCTTTCGGTAATTTGAACTTTCTAGAAAATTCCTTTTTCTACAATGTTTAAGGTGGGCCATGAGCAAAAGGGCGGGAGATAAGTTTAGAAAGTTGGTGTGTGGAGAGAGAATAGTGCTATAGATGTGCAAATGAAGTAGACATAAGACACGCGTGTGTGTATGCGCATGTGTGTGTATGCATGCGTGTGTGTATGCATGTGTGTGTGTCTGTGCATGTGTGTGTTTGTATGCGTATGTGTATGCAGGCATGCGTGTGTGTATGTGCATGTGTGTGTATGCATGCGTGCGTGTGTGTATGCATGTGTGCGTGTCTGTGCATGTGTGTGTTTGTATGCGTATGTGTATGTGTATGCATGCATGCATGTGTGTATGCATGCGTGCGTGTGTGTATGCATGCGTGCGTGTCTGTGCATGTGTGTGTTTGTATGCGTATGTGATGCATGCATGCGTGTGTGTGCGCGCACACACACACTTGTAAAGAGAACCCAAAGGAGAGGTAAAGAAAGAGAAGAGGTCAGGTGTGGCACCGAGACTCTGTGATAGTGATCTTATCCTCCCTGTGGCTGCAGTATGTTGTTTTTCTCTCTCTGACATGTATTTTTCCTGTTTTAGACAGGATATGAAGCATTCCCCAGTAGGTTCTCTTCCTGATTTCCACTCTGCACTTTGAACACTCGAGAGATTGCCTTCTCACAGCAGCCCCTCAAGGTTTCAAGCCCACCACATCCTTTCCTGCAAATCCTTTCTCTTCAGGCTAAATGTTTCTTCCTTCACAACACCTGTTCTGTCACTTGGTTCTTGTGAAAACAGAAACTCAAAATTGAGGACCTTATTTCAAGAGACGTCTAGGAAGTCAGACAACATATTTTTTCATTTTTTAAGTATTATTTTTTACAAGCTGATCACAGTTTCCCTTCCCTCCTCTCCTCCCAGTCTCTCCCTCCACCTCCCCACTGCCCTCCCCCTCATCCCATCCATTCCTACTCTGTTTCTTCAGAAAAGGGCAGGCCTCGCGTGGATATCAACCAACCACAGCATAGCAAGTAACAATAAGACTAGACACCTCCCCTCGTATTAAGGCTGGACAAGACAACCCAGTATGAGAAAAAGGGCCCCAAAGTTGACAAAAGAGTCAGAGACAGCCCCTGCTCCCACTGTGAGGAGTCACTGAAGACCAAGCTACACAACCATAGGATATATGCAAAGGGATTAGCTCAAACCCATGCTGGCTCCCTAGTTGTCGGTTCAGTCTCTCTGAGTCCCTAGGAGCCCAGATTAGTTAGTTCTGTGGGTGTTTTCTTGTGATGTCTTTGACCTCTGGGTGCTACAATCCTTCCCCTCTTCCCTTCCAAAGGATTCCCTGAGCTCCACCTAATGTTTGGCTGTGGGTATCTGCATTTGTTAAAAAGAAAAAAATACTAAACCTATTTTTTTTCTTACATCTCTTACCTACCAAGGCAAGAAAAATAATGTTTATTGTATCTGGGTCTGTTGTGGAATATTATTTTAACTAGGCAAAGATGTGCTACATTTGTTTATGCTGTGGAATGTTACTTTAACTGTGTAAAGGTGTGTGACTTTTATTTATGCCGCATTTGTTTAATTATGTAAAGATGTGTTTCCGTTTCACCTTGCCTGCCTAAGGCACCCAGTCGATTTAATAAAGAGCTGAACAGCCAATAGCTAGGCAGGAAAGGGATAGGCAGGGCTGGCAGACTGAGAATAAGTAGGAGAAATCTAGGCTCAAAAAGAACAAAAGGAAGAAGAAGAGAAAAGAGAATGAGGGAGACACCTGGGACCAGCCAGGCAGCTGCCAGCTAGGAGACACGGAGTAGGACATACAGAAATAAAGGCAAAAAGCCCCAAGGCAAAAGGTATATTGAGAGAAACAGGTTGGTTTGAGTTATAAGAGCTAGCCAGAAACAAGCCTAAGTTAGGCCAAACATTCAAAATGAAGAAGTCTCCATGTTGTGGTTTGGTAACAGGTTGGTGGCCCAAAAGAAAAAGCCTGCTACACAGGCCTCTGCAGCTATGGAGCAGCTAAGGAGTGGGAAGAACTTAAAACATGTTCCTAAACAGTAATATGAATACAGATATGTCTATCAACATCTCTTCCTAAATAAAAGATATAAACTCACTAGGAGAGGATCCTTTACTACCCTTGTCTAGAAAAACGGCAAGATTTTTGAAACTGTTCAACTTTTCACGTGACCATGAGGGTGTGCCGGAGATACTGATAACGGGAAATAGAAGGAGTTTGGTTCTCAGACTCCACTGCCCAGTTGGTGGACACTATACAAACTGCCTGCTTCATGGGAAGGGAGAAGCTCTTGTATGTACGGCAATACCGTGCATATTTCTATATCTTGCATGCTGATCTCAATAGCTAAGAAACCATTAAGTTTTGCATGTAACACTTTTTATGACATTTGGTGCAGCACACGCATGCCATGGCACTCATGTGGAGTTCAGTGGACAGCTTGGGGAGTTCTTTCCTTCCACCACGTGGGTCCTGGGGATAGAACTCAGGTCTTCAGGCTTGGTGTAGAGCCTTTACCAGCTGAGCCATCTTACTGGCCGTAGATATTATACTTTCTTTTATTTATTTATTTATTTATTTATTTATTTATTTATTTATTTATTTATTTATTTTCGAAACAGGGTTCCTTTGTGTAGGGTTCCTTTGTGTAGCTTCGGTGCCTCTTCCTGAAACTAGTTCTTGTAGACCATGCTGGCCTCTAATTTACAGAGATCCACCTGCCTCTGCTTCCCTCCTGCTGGGATTAAAGGTGTGCGCCACTACCACCCAGCAGATATTATACTTTTATAAGTATAATTTAAGATTATATTAGCTTTAAGGCATTCATAGTCTCCAACCACTGTAGTTCATTCAGTCCTAGTGAAGTTAACCCTAGGCCCCAAATATGTATTTAGTAACAGACATGCATGGTTTCTGGTTCCAAAATACAGCAACAATCCGTGCTTATTGGTTATACCTGATTTTCTTTCTTCTTCTGCAAGAACTAAAGGATGGGAAAAAAAAGTCCTGAATGATTGGGCATAGAAAAGTGTGGCAGAAGATTTTCAAGATTTGGAGATTATTTTGTAGTGTAGGATAATATGGAAAGTTAGCCACAGTTTGGACACAGCTTTCTTCTAGCCGGGACAAAACAGTTTGTCCTCACACAGGTAAGACACAGAGCATCATAAACATAAGCATGCTTTGGCCTCTCATATTTCAGCATCTTCTGAATTGTTGATATTTATGTCACACAGAGACATGAAGTGACTCCAAAGGGTGGAAATGGCATTAGTATCATGTGTCTGTTAGATTTATTAGAGTTCACAATGACCCCTTTACCAGCTTTGATTTCCTGTGGGCCATGCATGGCATGGAGTAGGGTATAAGGAAATCCCAGTGTCCAGAAAGAGGAGCCAAGAGGCCGACTATCAAGACAAGGAAAAGTCAATTGAAAGTCATCAGTTAGATCATGAACAGCTAAGTATATCAGAGCCAGAGGAGCAACAGGCAGTGATGATATAGAGGAAAAGCAGCCTTCAAATAAAGGCTATGAGAGATGATGAAGGACGGTGGTGGTGCACACCTTTGATCCCAGCACTCGGGAGGCAGAGGCAAGCAGATCTCTGGGAGCTTGAGGCCAGCCTGGTCTACAGAGTTAGTTCCAGAACAACTAGGACTGTTGCAACAGAGAAACTCTGTCTGGAAAAAAAAAACAAAGCAAAACAAAGAGAAATGATACAGCTCAGAACATAGCTGAAGGCTGGAGAGAGGTAAGGACCTACTAGTTTGGCATCCGTAATTTTTTTTTTGCCATCTCTTATTGCTCTGAAGCTACCTGGGCAAAAAGGAGAAAAGCAAGGGACGATGGGTAATTAAAAAAGCAATGCTCCCTGAACAGATTGAGTTAATCTGCTAGAAATTAAGCTTTAAACAAAAGTACACTGTGTTATTTAGAAGGGGCATTTTCAGCCTTTATTTGGAGAAATAGGAGCTTGTAATGAAATTGCATTTCTCAATGTAATTATATCTAATTTAGAATTTATGCACCTTTAAGCTCCTTTAAGTATTGAATACTTGACTCAAGAGAATCGAGTGTACAGACGTCTACAAGTGTTCTAACTATAAGGATTTATCCTATGACTGTGAGGTGGCCTGGAATTTGAACAGAACAGTAGATGATGGGCATGATTTTAATGAGAAATGGTGGAGAGGGATAATTTCTTTTAAAATTGGAGCCTGGATGAGAGAAAATAGCCCAGAGTATGAAAAGCGAGTATTCTGTTAGCTTGGGCAGATACCAGTTGATTGGACTACAACATTTTCACGTGGGAAAGGTGTTATGGTAAAAATAAAATGGCACCAGTCCCTGAGTGGCAGCAGTGGGCCGTGGGCCACGAGGGCCAGTGGGTCCCCATGCAGTGGGTGAGAGACAGAGACAGATAGGCACGCCATGCAGAGTGAGTTTGGATATTTATTTAGTGGGCTATGGAAGGGAAAAGGAAAGGGAAGAGGGAGGGAGAAGGAGGATGAGGAAAGAGAGAGGCAGGGAGAGAGAGAGAAGGAGAAACAGAGTGGGGGAGGAGAGGAGCCATGGCCGCAGCTACCTCTTTGGGAGAGAGACAGAAAAGGAAGGAGCTCAGGCTAAAAGTAGAAGGAAGATGCACTTATCTTGGTGGATGGGGGAGGGAGTGGGTGTGGCTTGTCTCTTAAAGGGACAGAAAAGACCATTGCAAAAGGTCTTTGGGAAGAACGTTTCTCTAATCCAATTTTCTTTAACCCATGAAATAAAAAAAAAAAAAAAAAAAAAAAAAAAAACAAAACATAGGCATGGATAGAAAATGGTCTGTTATCCTCAAGCTGACCGAGCCCCAGCTCCTCAGACATGGGTGCTAGCCCTGTAAGCTACCACTGCCCTCCATGGCAACAGAGGGCGTCATACAGGCTGTTATGGCCCTGGCTGTGAGAAGTACTTAAACATTTGGGGGAAGAGGGTTCTCATTTATATGCCTGCTTAATGTCAAGAGAAATGGCGTAGAGTAGAAGACCCTGTCAATATCAACACAATCATTCAGAGAAGAACAGAACCAGGGCATAGCGCCTGGACTACACCCACGGGGTTATTTCTGTTGTCCTCATGCCTTGAAAACGTGCTGAGGGATTCTTGAACGAACTCTTTAAGGAATGAGTAAACCAACGGAGGCAGCGAGCACAGAATGCCACAGGATGCTCCCTGACAAGCACGTTTTTTAAGACTTGTGGCACAAATTGGTCACTAGACTTTGAAGAAGTTTTGAGCTTTGGATCCACAGAGATCGGGGGCACAGGAAAGGCCAACGCCATGTAAATTCTCAGTCATGCAATTAGAACATGAATCTGTTGCTGGGAGTGAAGACAGGAATGCAGATTGACAGGTTTTGAGGGAAATCAGAGATGCAGTGTAAATTATCTCACAGTTCACACCACTCCTCTTTAAAGGGGGCTGAAGCTTCCAGTGGAGACATGGGATCTCTTTCCATCTTGTGTGCCGACCTCTCTTGTTTTATTTGTAGACTTCTTTTTTCTTGTTTTTTTTTTTAGCTTTTTTTTTTTTTCGGGGCACTGGGCTTGAACTGAGCAGTTAGATTCTAAAACTGAAGAATGCATGGGTGTGGTGCTATTTACTGGAACCAGTGATTTATTTTATTGCCTAAACTGCAAGTCCTTTAATATGTTTCCTAAGAAGTCATCTGATTTGGAAAATTGTCCCCAAAATAAAACTGGAGGGCTACGCCAGTTAGAGTTAAAGTGGATGAATAAGTACAACTGGTCTTCGGGAACACTTTCGCTAATAGAAAAATCGGTGTCTGCTAATTCATACCCACTACGTGTTGAAAACAATATTTAAGTGGTTAGTTTGAAGATAAGCCAGCATCGTAGCCTGTGGGTCTCAGTCCTGTTGGTAATGAGAAGAATGAGGTGGAATAGAGCCCAGAAAGCGGGTTCAAGGAAAGGTCTGGTTTTATGTGTGTTTTAAAGAGAGACCTCACACCAGCAACATTACAGCTCTTGCCACAGCCTGGTCAGTGCATGGAAGCCGTGAGAGAAAAGCATGGAAGCGGCCCGGCTTGGCAACTGACCTTAGTGGTACAGTCTCCAGCCGGTGGACGAGCCTCCAGCTCTCAAAGATCGTCCTTTGAAAAGCTCCTGTCCGGTGGCATCAACCCTGACCTCGATGTCAAGGGACTCACATTCTTGTTATGACTCTGTCTGTGGCTAACCATATGTCCCGGGGAAAGTCATTTAGCGTCTGCTTTGGTTTCCTGTCTGAATACCTGACCCTCCTGCTTTATGGGGATGTTGCAGAAGCGAGCAGAGGGAAATGAGAGAACGCTTTGTATTCTCCGAAGAAATGTGCTCTGTGCTTTCGGGGGATTATTATTAATACCCCCAGACTGAAGACCATAGGCTAGGCAGAACAATAAACAGACTTGTTGAAATTATCCATAGTGTCCCACTCTGATGAAGGTCTCATCGGATGCCGTCAGCACCTAACGATCCCAGCGCTAACTCCAAATATTTAAGCAGTAATCTTATGTGATCGCTGGTTTGGTAATGTTTAAAAAGAAACAGATAAAGATAAAAGTCATGCAATCTAGGGGCAGCTTGGTCCAAGGATAGGACTGGGGTTCTGTTTGCTTTTATAATTTAGAATAGAATTTTAGAAATTTCTACCACCACCAGGGCTAGCACCCAAATAACTGATTAAACAACGGGACAGCAATTAAATGCCACCTGACGCCGGATTGCTGAGCTTAGCCCAAGGTCCACAAACAGCCAGAAACTATCAGTCCTCAGAGGACCACCGTGTCCTTTGGCAAATCTTCTATTTGTGGTGAGTGGCTGAGTCTATCTCCTACAATTCCTAAGCTGGGAAACCTGAGAAAATAAACCCAGGAGAGGTTGAAGACCTCAAAATAAAGCCGTGCAACCTGAGCCCTCGGCAGTTAAGTTTATATTAACAGTGATTAAGTACCGGGATCATATAGGGGGCAGTAATTTCATCGGGAGGCATAAAAATAGTGATTCTCTTTTTTCATTCTTTTTTTTTTTAAAAAAAAAAAACCTTACTGAATTAGGCAGATTCACTGTTTTTTGTTTGGTTAGTTAGTTGGGTTTGTGTTGTTGTTGCTGGAAATTTGAGTCAAGGCCCTTGCTCATGCAAGAGCACAGGCTTGACCACTGAGCCATCCTTCAGCCATATTTAATGCTTTTTCTGAGAAAGGAAGAAGAAATCGAAGGGTTAGAAAGCTGCAAATAAGTCTAGTTGGTGAATGGTGGACCAAATAGAAACTAATAATAAATGAATTCATAGTCAGGTAGTCTGCCCCCCCCCCCCACACACACACAATCTGTGCCTGTGATCTGTAGAATGATAATCCAGAGAAGAGGGACAGGGGCACTGTCCCTGTGTTCCATCAAGGAATCATTGGTAAAGTTGTGTTCATCCTCATCAGCTGGGAGGGATTCGGGTGACAGCCTCTGCGCCTCCCTAGGGTAGTCCTAGTCTTTCCTGTCTGGCTAACTGCTGCTTGCTTGTGGAGAGTCAGACCTTGTAGCCTCTCCTCTGCAGACCTCTGGGACAAGAGCACACTCTCTCTATCTGTGTCTTCATCCCCCACCCTCAACCTGTGTCCTGTACTCATGACACCCACTTTTCCAAACTCGCCTGGCTTCCCTTTCTTGTAGCCCCTGAAATGATGAGTTCGACTTTCACTTTTAAGATGGCTGTTTTCTCTGTCACTGTCACCTGTTCTTCCTCTCTTAGTTTTAACCTCTCTCTCTTCTTCATACCCAGTGCCTTAAGCTTTGGGCTTCTTCCCGCTTCCTGATGTTCTAGGTAGCATCTGGGTCACTTTGGGCATTTGACTCAGTTTCACTCCCAGCTGAAGGCCTTCACTTTAATCAACCTTGACTGTGGTCCCCTTGTCTAGTCCAAGTTCTGGTCCCATGATGATGTCCCATACATCATGAGATGATACAATATGAAAACACCCAAACTGCACTTCAAGTTTATAGGGCATAATCCCAGTAGGGCAGTTAAGAAACATGACATTGTTCACGGTAGCTAGTTTAATCAATGTCAAATTGAATTGACCACACGGTTCTCAAAAATAAGACTCTCATTATATTCCCCTTGGCATCTAAAGGACCCAATAGAATTTCCAGTACCAAATATATTCTTACTAAATACAAAATTAATACATTACACAGGCACTACCTGAGAAAATTTTATTCTTCCGCTGAGGCAAAGTAGGTTTATTTACAAGCAAACTTTGCAAACAAGATATAGTCATGTAACAATGGGGATGTGTTCTAAGAAATGAGGCATTAGGTCATTGTCTCACTCTGTGGACACTGCGGGTTATGACTATGCAAATGAAGATGTCCATGACATTATCAAATGATATAACCTATGGAAACACTGTGCAGTCAGCTGTCTATAAAGTCCCTGTTGAATGACACATGGCTTTGTTTGTTCCGAATGAAGAATAGTGAAGTGACATCCTATGGCTTCATGTAACCTTTTCTGGGGACTCATTATGATTAAGTCATGCATCTGACTTTCTTCTTCTCTTCTTCTTCTTCTTCTTCTTCTTCTTCTTCTTCTTCTTCTTCTTCTTCTTCTTCTTCTTCTTCTTCTTCTTCTTCTTCTTCTTCTTCTTCTGCGTCTTCTTGAGACTTCTTCCTCTTCTTCCTTATCTTCTTTTCCTTCTTCCTTCTTCTTTCTTCTTCCTTCCTTCTTCTCCCCTTGCCTCTTCCTCCTCCTCCTTCTTCCTCTCTCTCTCTCTCTCTCTCTCTCTCTCTCTCTCTCTCTCTCTCTCTCTCTCTCTCCCCTCTATGACAGAGTGATGAACTCTTATCAAAAAGCTGACCTCTCGTTTTCCTGCTGAGGGAACCAAAACATGATCACAAATGATTGCAAGAGACCTCTTGATGCCTTATATATGTTTACCTGTGGAACTGCATGGAAGAACCTCCCATTTCGAATGCTTATACCCTTAACATTGCCCACAGCATCTACAGCATATTATACACCTAGTATGTTTTTGAGAGAAAAACATGACCGCCAAAGTTCTTGTGTGCTGTTCTCTTGACCCAGTTCTTCAGTCACAGGCTGGACTACCCACTGGTAAATCTATGCCACGTAGCAGCTATGGCACCTAGCATATGTTTGTACTGTATGCAGTTTATTTGGTCCATCTGTCTGTGCTTCCCCAGCCCAGCGAATGGTAAGTGTTCCCAGTATGGGTTTTGCTAGCTGTCTCCATTTTCTAATCGCCCACACTGTTTCGCGAACACCTCTGATGACTGCAGTTCTTGGTGTCCTCTTGACCCACAAATGTTGAAAAAAGCCTCATGTATATCCACGGTAGGCCTCAGAGCAGCAGAGCAAGCACGGGCTGAGCTTCAAGCCTCCACATATCCTTTATGAGTTTTGCCCATTTAAATAGGAACCCATGAACTGAGGGGTAAGATTAAATCAACAAGAAATTCAAACCAGCGCTGCTTCTTAATTATTATTATGGGTTGCAGCAAGTTTTTAAATGTGAGGCAAAGTCAATATAGGATTTCACTGACACTGGAGAGTCACAATTCTAGGAGGCTCAGCTTCTTTCTCTCCAAGCTGCTCCCAGCTAAAGTGAGCAGGAGTATGCTGTGATGTCTATTTTGATAAAATATTTAGATCTCTTCTAATTTCATTAAAGCGTCCCCTCTCTCCCGTCCCTTAAATATACGTTGCTAGCTTTGGGGTTCTGGCCAAACTCCAGTTTGAGCAATTAATTGCATTTCAAGGCTTAACCCTTCCTGCAATTTCAGACAGAGAAGGTGAGCTCTCTGTTTCCCTCAGCCATGACTGCAGGATGATGAAGCAGCTGTTGCTGCCTCTCCTGAGTGGGGAGAATGTCGTCCCCCTCTGAAGGAGCAGCCATGTGATCTGGGACAAAAGGCATCACTGGGAACTGGAACTTTTTTTTCTTTCTTTTTTTAAACTACAACAACTTCCAAGCCATCCATCATTTCCCTTTTGAACTTCTGGCTGAACCCAGAACAAAATGGGAAGGGATTGTACTTTCTTCAAGAGTTCTTCGTGAATGCGACGGCTTCCTTTGAAGGTCCATGAAAGGGATGTTTTTATTTTGTTTTTGTTTTTCTGAAATCCCCTCTGTTTGTCCCACCTCCTCTGAGATCTCACACCACAGCCGGACATCAGACCAACTGCCTAAATGGCTGCTTCACACGCACAAGGGACAAAGAACGCCAGAAGCAGATTATTCTAACGGGTTAGGTTAAAGGAGTCGAGTGAACGCTTCTTTCTAATTTCAAACAGCAAAAGCAACTGATATTCTTCTGGAAATGGAGAAGATGACAAAACGGCACCCCGGTTCACTGGGGGAGCTCTCCTGTGGCATGGTCGGAGAAGTCAGAAATTCCACAAGGGCGGTTATACTCTGGGAGTGGATTTGAAACCCAGGGAGCACACACCTTCCTAGATGCACGCCGTGTTTGCTTTAACCCAGACAAGGTGCCTGGCGGAATGATAATCGGATGCTGATGAAGAACATCAGTCATCATTCCATTGCGACTTGGGGTCTATTTCTTTAATGCAAAACTTTAAATTGTGAAACGAACCATCCGGGTTTTGCTTCTCGAAGTCCATTCTGATCCCTATTGGGCAAGAGTGAGCCATTCCCATGTCAATTGTGCTTATTGGAAATCGCAGGATTACTCAAGCTTGAGGCATTTATCATGTAGATAAATAAATAAATAAAGCCCCTTGCAAGTCGCAGCCTGTGAGCTGTCTTCCTGAAAGCTCTGGGCTTCCCATGCAGCTCTGTGGCCAGAATTCAGAGGGACACGGCTCCGGCTATGTTTACATTTTCCAGAGCAGATCATCCATATGGTTCTGGGATCAGTGGTTGCTGTATTCATCTCTCAAAGGCAAATATCAGTCTTGCAAATGTGCGTCTCTACAGCCAAGCAGTTGGCTGCACAGTACTTGTCCCCAAAGGGCAAGCCCCCAAGTAGGAGACCAGTGTCTCCTCTGAGAATCTCTTCCCTCTGTGGCCATCCCCTTCCCAAGGTAGGGTTGGGACTGGAGAGATGGCTAAAGGGGTGAGGCACTTGCTTGTTGCTGTGGCACGCTCTGTAATCCCAGTGCTGAGGAAGTAGAATTGCCCTGGTCTTGCTGGCCAGCCTGCCTAGCCATGAGGTAAGTTCCCGGTTCAGTGAGAAGACTCTTGTCTTAGAGTATAAGCAACTGAAGAAGACATTCAATGTCATCTTCTGGCCTCCATAACTCAAAATACACACACACACACACACACACACACACACACACACACACACACACACACACGAGTGTGTATAAACATTCACACATATGCACAATGCACACACAAAAACTAGCAATTCAAACTTTTTCTAAATTTTTTTAGTATTTAAATTTTTTATACATTCGGATGCTGCCTTAGTTAGGGTTATGTTGCTATGACAAAACACTGTGACCAAGCAACTTGGGGAGGAGAGGGTTTATTTGGCCTACACCTCCACATCACTGTTTATTATCAAAAGAAGTCAGGACAAGAACTCAAGCACCTGGAGGCGGCAGCTGATGCAGAGGCCATGGAGGGGGTGCTGCTTACAGGCTTGCTTCTCGTGGCTTGCTCAGTCTGCTTCCTTTTAAAAACCCAGGACCACCAGCCCAGGGATGGCACCATCTATGATGTGCTGTGCCCTCCCATATCAATCATTAATTAAGAAAATGCCCTACAGGTTTTTCCACTTACAGCTGAATCTGATGGAGGTGTTTTCTCAATTGAGGCGTCCTTTTCTCGTGTTATTTAGCTTGGGTCAAGTTAACCTAAAACTAGCCAGCCCAAGAGCTTTGCCTGCACATGTGTTTGGGCACAACCTCGTGTCGGCTGTCTATAGAAGTCATAAGAGGGTGTCAGATCCCTTGGCACTGTATTTACAGCCAGTTGTGAATGACCAGGTGGATGCTGGGAATCAAACTCGGGTCCTCTGGAAGGGCTGCCAGTGGTCTCCATCAGTGAACCACTTCTGCGGTCCTCTGGGAATTCAAACTCCTTGATGTAGAGTCCAAGGGCTGCGAGGTACATGCATGACAGAGTCTCCATGTCAGCTGGGCACAGGACAAGACCCCCTCTGGCAAACAAGATCCCTGTGGGATAGGAGGTAGACATTCATAAAAAAGGTGGAATTCACAGGCAGACAATCTGGACACTTCTAAGCTGTGTCGTTTCTGCAGATGGTCATGCAGAGTGGAACACCAACCCATGAAGCTAATACATAACTCATTTAGTAACATGCTCAAAGCTCCACACGTGAGTTCTCGTGAAAACTGCTGACTGGCTTTTTTGGCTGTTTCTGTTAATACATGATGCCGCATAGCGAAAATGATTATAATTTTCAATTTCCAATCAGTTTCTTTAGCACAGTGCACTCACAGTTATAGGCAGAATGGATTTGATTAGAGAAAACAGCTCACAAAAGATCCGTCTTTTATTTAGGCCTCGTGTACCCAGAAACATTTTTGTATGGCTAAACTAAGACTTTATTTACATACTTATGTAATTTTCTTTCATCTGGGGTTTCAGAGAGCTTTGTAAAGTTGCTCGTTGAGTTGATTAAGACTCACAACTTCACTAAACACCATGTTACAATATCACAGATGAACCAGGAGCAGAGGCAGAATTTCAATTTTTTTATACACATTCTCTTTGGGTTTGAAATTGTTTAATAAAGAGTGACACCTTATAAAAAGTGTTCTTTTAAAGAATTTTTAAAATATTTATTTATTATGTATACAATATTCTGTCTGCATGTATTCCTGCAGGCCAGAAGAGGGCATCAGATCTCATTACAGATGGTTGTGGGCCACCATGTGGTTGCTGGGAATTGAACTCAGAACCTTTGGAAGAGCAGTCAGTATTCTTAACCACTGAGCCATCTCTCCAGACCCTTAAAGGAAAATTTTATTTTGCGGTTGTTTTCGAGAACTGACCAGACCAGAACACATGCTTGGCAGGTGCAAGATCACAGGTCAAACTCCTGTCACTAGGAAAGAATCATTCATAAGAGGATTGCTAAATGGATATATGCTCTGTTCAGGAATATGCTAATAAAAACATGTTGATATAAATGTGACATGTTATAGGACATAGAGATTGAAACTGAAGGTGATCACTGTCAAAAATGACAAAACCAGAAAAACAGCCTAATGGTGATCAGCTCTCATCCAAAACATTTCCTTAAGAATTGACAAACTCTGATAAAATAAATAAATAAATAAATGTGGCCCCCAATTCTGTGTAAAACCTTTCCTAGGGATTTGGAAGCAGGATGCTTCTAAGAAGATGGGGGCTTTTGAAGAATCACGGACTCAAGAAAACAGATGCACAAAGTCTGGACCTGGATTTGAGTATTCGTGTAATTAGCATATGCCCACACTCGTGTTTAGTAATTGTGAAAGGAGCTGAGTACGGCGAGAGGGTAGGCCACACACATCAAGGTCAAGGCACATTGAGAGATGAGGGCCGTCACGTGCTGGCCAGACTGGCAACTAGTCACTCTCTGAGGACTTGTCCCATATGTATGCTGGTATTTCTATATGACAGAGATCGGATATCGTCATCCAACTTTCCATTGTCACACTTGAGGCTGCTAGTGATTGTCACAACCAATAGCAAGTGTGGAGCATGTACAGGCGGCATATACTACATATAAGTGGAGCGTGTACAGCAGGCGTATACTACATATAAGTGGAATGTGTACAGCCGGCATATACTACATATAAGTGGAGCGTGTACAGCAGGCGTATACTACATATAAGTGGAATGTATACAGCCGGCGTATACTACATAATAAGTGGAGCGCGTACAACTGGCATACACTATGAATAAATGGAGCATGTGAGGACAGCATATGTATTAATGTATGTAAGAGATTATCATCCCTTCTCCAAAATGCTTCCAGATCTACGTGGGATTCTTTCTTTCCATGTCAGTACCCAGAATAGAGAGAACTGACAAACTGACTTTGGAAATCTCTGTTCATTCTCTGACTTTAGAATTTAAACTCCTCACCCCCCCCATTCTTATTCAACTTTCAAAATGTACAAAGCATTATGACTAAAAATTGAAAGCCAAAGTCATCATAAGGTTTTCTAGTGTACAGAATAAATAGAAGAGGTAGACACATTGTAGTAATAAGGGCGGCGCGGCGGGGCTGCGTCCCCAACACCGCAGCCGCCTGCTCGGCTAGCTTATGCCCCGAAATAATTACACAGACACTGTATTCTTTTAATCACTGCTTGGCCCTTAGCTCTAGCCCTTACTGGCTAATTCTGATATCCCAACCAACCCATCTCTAACAATCTGTGAGCACCAGTCTTACTGGGAAGATTCTAGTTCAGAGCTTTATCGCGTGTGTCTGCCCAGGAGCCTGGAGCATGGAGTCTCTCCTGAGGCGTCTGCTCCCGAGAGGAGAGCTGTCCGGTCTGACCTCACTTTCTCTTCCTCCCGGCATTCTGTTCTGTTTACTCCACCTACCTATGTCCTAACCAATAATATGGGCCAAGGCAGTTCCTTTATTAGTCAATGACCTTCCTCCATCAACACATGAAATAATGAAGTGGACGGTGGACAAGGCAATGTTCTGAAGAGTATTTATAGTGCACCTTTAATCCCAGTATTCAGGAGGCAGAGACATGCATAGATTTGAATTTGAGGCCAGTCTGATCTACACAGCAAGTCCCAGGCTAGCAGGGCTATATACTGAGATCTCATCCAAAGAAAGAAAACAAAAGAGACAAAATTATGCATGCTTTTTCATAGAGACTGATGGAGAAAGGCCCTGGATCAGTGGTTCTCAACCTTCTAACTCTGTGGACCCTTCGATATAGCTCTTCATGTTGTGGTGACCCCCAGCCATTAAATTACTTCTTTGCTACTTCATAGCTGTAATTTCACTACTGTTATGAATTGCAATGTAAATATATGTTTTCCAATATTCTTAGGTGATCCCCTCAAAGAAGTTGCAACACACAGGTTGATTGAGAATAGCTGCCCTTGAGGATGCTCTTACACAGTGGAGAACTCTGCAGAATTCCATTGGCTGAGCACATTTCTCTGCCAATGGAACTGATTGGACTGTGTCTTATCTGGGTCCTCAGTAGAACTGATCAGTCACTGGGCCGTGTGCTGGCTGCTGGGCTAGAACACGCCTTCCGGCGTGAATACCGACTGTTCTGCTGTGGGCGCAGCCTCTGCTGTAATCTCCTGGAACTTGTCCAGCACGGGCTATGTGGCTGACTAACAGGCATGCTTGCTCTTGTTGCTGCTCTTCCTATTTACATTTTCCAAGCCAAGAGCTTATTCAATTAAGTTATGTTACACCGTGGAATCATTGGCAGTTAGGCCTTGGATGGTGTGTAGTTTGCTTTAACAACCGGTATCTGTGGCCAGGCCATTATGCCCAGCCCGCACAGACATGCTTCTCATTAGCCCATACATTGTGTGCTGAGCTAACCAAATTCCCTCACTGAGGTTTGCAGCAAAGCAGCCTGCAAATGGCCTCAAGGGGACCCTCGCTTCAGATTTGATTAAAGTTCATCAACTACGTATTATGCAGATACATGAAAATAGATTAAGAACCATAAAAGAATGACTCATGCATATTACCTAGAAGAATAATTGCATAAAAAGTAAAAAGAAAAAAAGAAAGAAAAGGGGAAAAAGGTTGAAGAGAAGAACTACCTCCGTTTGGGGGGAGAATGTTCTTGCATCTATTTGTGCAAAACTTTGTTAATAATTATAAGAAAACGAGAGTCAAAATTGAGTTTAGGAAAGTAATCCCACTACGGATTTGTTGTTGTTGTTCATAGAAGCACACACCTAAGCGATCCACTGTTGTGAAGAAAAGCCCAAGGATACGTGGGCAACAGAGCTGAGAGGAAAATGCAACCCTTCAGAACTGAGCAGGACATTGCGGGCCAGGAGCTGCGCCGCTCGGGGCTTGTGTGGCAGAGCCCCACTCCTCATTACGTCAGAATGTGGCATTGTTTGGAGATAATTAAATGACAGTCAAGTCAGGGTGGGCTCTAAGGAGCACAGTTGGTCCTGATCCAGCAAGAGAGGAAATGTGCAAACATGCACACACACGGAGACACATGGACACACAAAGACACACATACACACACGGACATAAACATAGACACATACCATACACACAGACACATACACACATACAGACACACACATACATACACACATATACACATGGACACACACAGACATGCATACATACACATACATACACACAAAGACACACGCATACACAACATACACATGTACATACACACACACACACACACACACACACCACATATACACACACATACCCCACACACCATGAAGAAGAATATAGAAGGACAAGGGAAAGATGACTGGGTACAAAATAGAGAATGAGCTGGGGACTGGATTGTCCTCACAGCTCTCAAAAGATATCCCGCTGCCCACTTGGCCTCCAGCTAGCCGCCTCCAAAACTGGACAGGATGCATTTTTTCGGTGTTTTGACCTACTTGGTCTCTGTTGTTTTGGTGCAGAATCTCCAGTAGCTGAGTAAGAATGCCTGAGAATTGGCTTCTGTCCACCATCTACTTGTTTCCACCTTCTGAGAGCAGGCTCAGCGGTGGCTGCTGGGAAAAGGAAGCCCACTTAGTGCTAAAGAGGAAGCTCTAGCTATTTAGGCAGTCATGCGACCACTACCAGGAATAAGATACATTGCTGCATAGTGAAATCTTATTCTCTAGTAATTTAAGTACTTACCAATTGCATAAACCAAAGTTATCAACTGTAAAATACAGCATATTATCTTTTTGTACTGACATAAATTTTAACTGTAATAATTTTAAGATAGGTTCAACTGTGGCTTACGCATAAAATAGGCAAAATGAGTCTATTACCCTGTTGGTTCTCTGTGTGTTCGGTAGATGGGCTCACAAAATCTGGGGTAATAAAATGTAAACATACATAATGTATAAATTATATACTGATGAAATCCATTTGTTCCTCAATTCAGCACAGTCATTAGTCATATGATTTCTTTATGATTTCCATTCTTTTGTAATTAATTTCACAGCATAAAGAATTTTGGTATCTTCATCATGATGTAAATTAAATAAAATGGGATTATTTTCCCAGTGTATATAATTTGAACAGATTAGCATGAAAATGAGTAAATGAACCAGGTTGTAAAAACTCATTTTTCATAAGTTTTTCTAAAATATGCAGTATCCATTAAAATTAAAGTACAGACAACTTGAAGCTAGTTAAATTCTTTAAAGTATCAAAAAAAATATAGGTACGAGAGGATTGCTGTACTCCCCTTTTCTAAAGCTACCCTACAAAGTATTCAAACACCTTCTTCCAAAATTGGCTGAAATGGGGTAAGCCCAGATCCAGGCCTCTGAGGACTTCCAGAGATGCTAGTCAAGCCTACTCACTGCTGTTTCCAAATTCTCACTGTACCGTGCTAATAAATGAAGTATGTGCACGTGACTTCTTTCTTAAACTGTCCTTAGGTATATTGTTGCTGGGGTAAATCATGGGGAAAGTGCTGGGAAGCTCCACTCAGCCCCTGAGAAAGCCCATCTGTGGCGGCTCCACCCACTGAGGTACTCAAGACCACGCCCACAGGCTGTTTAAGGCTCCTTTCTGCCCCCTCATCTGCCAGGCATGGTTTCTCCCTCTGGTTTCTCCTCTTCACCCCAGACTACCGGGGAGTTGGAGTTGCATTGTTCATTAAACCTGGACTTTTAATTTGCTTGGTTTGATAGGCTGCTTGGTGTAGAGACTTAATACCGGTATGCAGAAACCTTTCAGAAAATATACTCACAATAGTGTAAAAACCATGTATCATACAAGATTATAAAATTGCCTAGTTTCATTCCATACAGGTTTGGGACTCATTCTTTCTGGGGTGCGAGAGGAAATGTTCTTTAACAAGTCTGCGCAAGGGGTGAATGAAGGTAGCTCTACTCAGTTCATGAGCAATACCTCGCCATCTTCCCCGGGTAGCAAGCTGTGGAGGGTAGGATAAGTGTGGTCAGGCACATATGTAAGAAAGAAAAACAGCGAAGTCTTCAGTATCTTCCATAGAAACCTAAAAAATTAGTATATGGGGTGGCAAGATGGCCCAGCTGGCAAGAGTGCTTGCTGCCAAACCTGGCGCCGTGGGTTGGAGCCTTAGAACTCATATAGGGAAAGTGAAAACCAGCTCCTACAAGTTGTTCCTTGATTCCCACATACGCACTGTGACACTCTGAGAAACACGCACACACACTAATCAAAATATGTTGTTCTTAAGTTCAGGAAATATCTTTATTAACAATGGACATATGGCTAATATTAGGTATTGACTTAAGATCACAGGACTTGGAATCTAAGAGCCCCAAGCTAGAATATGTTCTATAGCTTGCTGGGTGCTTGGTAATGGAGAACCTAAGATCTAGTTTCATTGTCTTCATTTATAGCACAGCAGTATAGCAACTGCTCACAGAATGCAAAACGAGCTTGAAAGCCAGTTTCTACAGGGAGTACCCAATGTCTGATGGGTAATAGGCTACGATCGAACTAAATCTACCATTTTTTTTCCTCCATTGTCTAGAAATGTATGTTCAGCATAACAACCATTGTTTGAATCCCAAAATTTTAAGTTATCTTTTTAACACGAGCCCTGTTCGCTAGCACTGGGTCCATTTTCAAATGCTCCTTTTCTCGGGACGATTTTGATTGGTGCTGGCGGCGGCTGCTCTAGCACGGCTCCTCACTCCCTGCTACTGGGACCTGGTCTTCTCTTCCTTCTGGATGCTTCAAGATATGTCTGTGGGAATATCACCAGGAGAGGAGGTACCAGCAGCGGTCATGCACCCTGCACGAGAAAGGAAAAACAAAAAACAAAAACCTATCGCATTTGTTTATGTTTCAGGAATGGGGCGGGGCCATGGCGACCTCTGCATGAGTGAGTGGAGGTCAGAGGGCAACTTCTGGCAGCTGGCTCTTCCCTTCCACCATGTGGGTACAGGGGACTGAATTCAAGATGATGGACAGCCTTGATGACAGGAGCCTCTACATACTGAGCCATCCCGCAATCCCCTCCTCTTTTTAGACTGTTAGATAGGCACTCTCCCACAGCGGAGTGCCCACTGGTGCAGTGAGACCAGCCTGTGCTGCAGGTTCGAATCCCTTCATTCTCAATGTCTTGTTGACAGCCGCGCGGCTTGCAGCTGGCCCCTATGTTGTCAGATGTGTTGTGTTGTTGGCTGTGGGCTCTCCTGCAAGCTCTCCTTAGAAACAGCCATGGTGTTTAGAAGGCTTATGAAAAATTATTCCCTACTCGGTATGGTTCAGAAAGCCAATTAGTACAATTTCCGGGTAAAGAAAGGGAATTAGATTGGATTAGGATCGAAACTTAATTTCTTTTCCTGATCAGAAAGACATAAAAACATGCTTAAATTATGGCAACCAGTCTGCCCCAAAACCTCCTACGTAGTCTATAGAACCCTACTGCCCATATTTAATTATGATAGATATTTGGTGAATATTAAATACTTTAATATTTGACTCTTTTTCTTTGAAAAATTAATCAGACTCTGTCAATGCCTCCTCCCCTTTATCTAGGCAGAGTCTGGCTCTCCTGGAACGCTCCCAGTGCTGCCTCTTTGAAACGGTCCGCATGAGCTCTTGGCTCCTTAGTATCTGTCATTACCACCATATTTTACTCAAAGAGTAGGAATGAAGCCTAGATTATTTTATCACCACTGTTTGCGAATTACATGACTTAGAATTAGGTAAACTCTCTGATGTTGCCTGAGGCCCGTTTCATCCAGGTGAACGGGAAATCGCAGCAGGTTCATTCCCAACTGCTGTTGCCTCTAAAACAATACACATGCTGGTATAACCATGGAGGCAATGTGAAGTAAGTGGACAGACTTAGGGTTTGCCAGGTTCACATGAGATGGAATAGGGCCAGCATTCTTTCTTGATTCTTTACTAAGGTGGTAGCATTTATCTGGGAAACTCAATCTTAAATACTGCAATATTAGAATTTATTTTCCCTTAAACAGTTTACTCAGTGTACCCAGAACAAAGAAACAGAGACTTCAGGTTCTTAAAAGAAATAGTTCTTGTCTGGGTGGTGGCACGTAGGTCCTTAAATCCCTCCCCTCTGGAAACAGAGGCAGGTGGATCTCTGAGTTGGAGTCCATCATGGCCTACAGAACAAGTTCCTGAACAGCCAAGGCTGTCTCAAAACCCAAAAAGGAAGGAAGGGAGGGAGGCAAGGGAAGAGGGAGGAAAGGAGCGAGGAAGGGCAATCTCTGGGGGGTGGGGGGTGGGAACACATCTGTTTCCATGTGTTTTATGTAAACATTACTTATTGGTTGTCCCTGGTGCTGAGGGAGCAAAAGCACCCGCAACTCCTACATAATGCTTTTCACATAAACCCTTCTCCATTCCAGAAAGCTTTTGCAAAGCCTTGGGTTGTGCCTGCTGCCTCTTTGATATACTTCCCGTATAGTGTGTTCTTAGGCTAATATAAAAATAGAGCTACAGAAACTCATTCTCTTCCTTATCTCTCCCAAATGGCAAATACCCATTTAAAAGTCATTTCCGTAGCCCTGAAAGTCTCCCCTGCCCACCAGTGATTCATTCCCATGGTTCGTGTTTCATCAGGTTGGATTTCTGTATCCTTGTGCATTTTTCCCAACCCTCATAATCCCTAAAGGACTGAAGCTGTATAACCTTGGTAGGCTTGGGTATGATGCACTCCGAAGGTCTAAGAACCCTTGACACTTCTCAGTTCCTTCACAAATCTAACAGTTTTGTGATTCTAAATGGGGATTGCAATGTAAAGAAAATACAATCATTCTAAGTGGATTGTCAAGTAATATTCTGTGGTAAAGAAAGTCTTCCTTTATGCTAAGTTTTCTTTCCCCACAGTTTTAGAAGAAACTCAGTATAAATATAGTTCTTAGCATTTCTTCAAGAGTTGATGTGAATCATTAAAATTTTTTTATTCAAAAAAATCTCCCCCTAGATGTCAATTGTAGAAAAGGGAAGAAAAACGGGAGACAAATGTTTCCTGGGGGGAGCTGACAGCTAGGTTTCCCTGCGTGTGTCTGCTTCCTTTCCCGGAGTGTGCATATCTACCGCTTTTTTTATTACTAGTTAGGAAACGTCAGTAAGCGGCACATGTTTGCCAAGGGTCAGCAATATACTTCCCGGTGTAATTTAGCTCTTAACAATATTCTTCTTAGATTTCCAGAGAGTTGGGCTGTGGAAGGCTGATGCGAGGGGGTAGGAAGACAAGAGGGGGAGCTGGCAATTCCGAAGAAGAGTCAAGGCTTTTTATCAAATGGGATTTTTTTTTTCCCTCCTGCTTGTTGCTGGTGTCAAAGTCTAACTCAAATTAGCATGAGCAAAAGGGGAGTGGTTTATGGCTCTTGCCACTCAGATGCAGGGAACACAGGCAGAGAGTGGAAGAACAGAAGCGTAGACCCTGGAGATAAGGACCCTCTGCTTTCTGCCTTCCTGAGTAGACGGTGTTTATTTCTTATGATGCAGATGGGTTTTCTTATATGAGCTGACCTTAAATGAGCATTTGGGCAGCAGAGGGAGGTTCACATTCTAGGCAGCCATCGCATTCACAAGCAGTCTTATTTTTTGCTGACCTTTCGTTCATTCCTTTTTGAGGGTTAGGGTTGGGATTAGGCTCCTCCAGGAGGATTAGTGGGTTGCGGGGTAATTCCTGCAAGTAGAATACCCGTGTGAGAAAGAAGGCTAGAGACCACGGCACGCAGAGCAGTGGCCCAGTCAATGGCAGCCAATCCCTTGTTGAGAGAGCACAAGAACACAGTGAAGACAGCCTTCTATTTAGGTTCTCCGTTTTAAATGCTCAGGATGTTTTCAAATCAGTAGCTCTTCATTTGCTTTTTGTTCATGACTCAGAGATTGACTCAGTCTCTGATAGTTGCAAACGAGTACCCTTACTATTGTGTCTGTAAGTATGTCTAAAAACATAGAGACAACAATGTTAAGACTAAATAACGCTTCATTTGGAGGCATCATTCTTTGTAGCTCTTTTCCTTGGCAGAATGGTGTGTCCTCTACCAATATGTTCAGTAAATGATCAACTAGGCAAAAGTTACCTTCAAATAAGATATGATTATATTTTTATACCAACTAAATGCTTTCATGTCTCCTGCACACATTTAACATCTTAAATCTAGTGCTCTAATTTTGGATATTTATGAACACGTTTCAAGATAATCATTTTGTATGGAAAGTTACTGAAGCAAACACCTTCTCAGGGGCTCCCCTGTTGATGCCCTGATGGACTATCAGAAACCAAACACTTAGTGCAATGGCTTTGAGGCACAATGAGAGCTTCCTCAAACGTGTTTTTTGCAGCTTGCAGGTAAGGGTGGGAAGAAAACAGAAATCAAAATCAGATGGATAGTGTGTATTTTGTTAAGTAGTTTCAAATATGAGAATAACTCTAGCAAAAATATTTTTGATAGATATTTAACATTATACAACGATATTCAAAGGGCCTGGTATCGTCTACATCCATTGGCCAATGATTAGAAACCTAACATATTATACACTTTACAGACTGAATCATGAGATATAGTTTGAATGTTTATTTTAGCTGAATTCATACAACTGCCCAGTATAATTGTGTTTTATCTTATAGCGTCTTGGTTGCAAATAATCCTACCTGGGTTCAGAATTTCCCTTATTTGACCTAATCCAGTTTCTTAAAAGCCAACTCAAGAAGCTCAGAATGACTGTCACTGACTACCAACTCACTGTATCCTTAAGCTCCCTCCTTTAGAATGAGCTGCAGGTTTTCTTGAAAACACCATACATGTTATCTGGAAAGGGTAAGAAATGGACATGTAAACCTCATTATCAACATGGGATGAAGCTGTATCGTTGCCTGCCCTTCCCCCTTTCCCCAATCCCATGCATTCCTGCTTAAAAAAGACTTGCCTATGTCTAAGTGCCTTTGCTCATTGAGGTGGGCAGCATCTGACAAGAAGGAAGTCAATGTGTAAACAACAAGGTGCAGCGGAGCCTCGGAGGGTTTTCCTTCTCATCAGGGCGGGCTGCAGAAAGCCTGATGAATGAAGAGACGTGATTAAAGCTGATTATTGACAAGGAGAGCACCTGGCCTGTTGAGAAGACAGAGGCGGGCTAATGAAGACCGGTCCAAGCCATCGTTAAGGAAGCAGGCCCCAGGCAGCTGTGTGGACAGCAGGAAAGTAGCAAGCACCCTCAGAAAGGAACACCTGTAGATGGCAGAGTGAACGAGGCCACAGTTTTGAGCTTTTTCAGTAGGCACTGTAAGCACAGCCTAGCGGCCTGGGTGCTGCAGACCCAGCAGAGCTGTGTGGGGAAAGATGACGGACGATCTGAAATATTTATGTGTGTGATAAGACTGTGGAGTTTGCAGCGGGAGGTGAGGGTGAGAAGAGATGAACACGGCAAGGGGAGGGAGGCCCAGGTCACCGCAGCACCTCCTCTGCAGGCAGTGAAGTCAGTGGTGCAGGTGGGAATTCAACTTAGCCGCCCTGTTCTGGCGGGTAAATGAGTATTTTCTTTTTTCATGGCTGGATTAAATTACTTCCCCTAGGTCATTCAATTAATCACTGGGAGAGCAAGGAATAGAGTCCTTCTCGAGACCCTCATTTCACATCTGGAGCCGGCAAGCCAGGCTTCTACTCTCTGAAACACTCTATTTAATAAAAAAAAAAAAAAGAATCATTCCTTTCCCAAATCAATGATGTTTTGAGCTGCTCTGGTACGGAATCTGCAAAATTCTTTCTCTTCTGTGTGACTTAGACCACGGATAGACTAACTACGTAGAACTACTATAAATTACCTTTTAGTTTATCTTTAATTGAAGAATTTGAAGTCTTTGTCAAAATTGCTTTGAACCCCTCCTCCTCCCTGAGATTTCAACCTATTATTCCTGGGAGCTGGGGGAGAAATGAGTTACAGACCCGAGAAAGCCATGTGTGCGCCGTTCAGCGGCAGCACAAGTGACCGTGTGATATATTGCTCTTTGCGCTAATAACCACAAACCAGGTAGAGGCATGGCAGACTAATTTGGTTTATATGTCCAGCTGTAAGGCTAGACACTGCATCATTCTTCTCCGAAACCAGCGACTGTAGGCATGTGGAACTCGTAGTCATGACAACAATAAACCGGCCAGAAGTCTGAGTCTTAGCTCAGAAACTGCCTTGTCTCCATTACTTCCTGCTCATGGCCTGACTTTTCTTGCTCTCTGGGGCTGGGGGCTGGGGATTTGTGAAAGATCTATTGAACAGAGTTCCACTATAGGTTTAATGCTTAAAACGTCTGGGCTGAAAGTTTTGCTTGCACAGATGGCCGAGGGCTGAAAGGAAGAGAGATCAATCATTGTTATTGCAAATGACACGGTTAGAAGGGCATACCCAAAGGTGAGCTGATTTGGAAAATAGGAAGAGGCAATGTGTAGAGAGGTTTGGAAGAATTCCTGTGAATAACATAAAAACAGACACAGCAGATAATTTTTTTAAAAGAAATCACCACGGGGAATTATAGCCTGCTTCTGAAAAGATGTACCCCAAACATGCCTCAAACAATAGCAAAACATGTTAGGACAGAAAACTGAACATGTGTGGGTATGTATGGTGCTTTTAATTCTGAAAGGAAATAGTTAGCAGATGCTCATGGGAAAATCCACATAGGATCTTATTGTGTGTGATCCCATGTGCTGCAGGGAGTCATGTGACGACTTTGAGAGAGGGCATAGCTCAGCGGTAGGAGTGTAAAACCCATGGTCCGATGATTGCTTTTAAATGCCAGATGTAATATTTGGAGAGCATAGCCAAAGGCTTTTGATACTCAACCACAAGCAGAGATCATACAATTTTCACTTAAACCTGTTGAGTTATAAAATAGAGAGAAAAATCTCAGGCCTGTGTCTAGGACCATGCAAATATTCAGTAAGAGGGGCCATCAATCAATACCCATCCTTCTGATGGTGTTGCCATCTGGCACTAATTGAAATCTGTCTTTCACATGCTTTCGATGCCCGAATGCTTTCTTGTTACAGTAGCATGATCATAGACATGGGAAGATATTTTCATAGACATGATCATAGACATGGGAAGATATTTTCACAGACATGATCATAGATATGAGAAGATCTTTTCACAGATATGATCATAGACATGGGAAGATATTTTCACAGATATGATCATAGGCATGGGAAGATCTTTTCACAGACATGATCACAGACATGAGAAGAGGAACACACCAGAGGAAGGGGAATGCAAATCAAACAATCCCACACTAGCTTTGAATAGGGTATCATAAAGTGTTCTTTATTCAGGAGAAACTCACAGATCACAGTGAGGAACAGGAGTGGAATCCAACATCCAGGTGTGGCAAGTAGGAGAGAGAGAGAGAGAGAGAGAGAGAGAGAGAGAGAGAGAGAGAGAGAGAAAACTTGCGGCTAACCTGCACACTTTTTGGTACCCAAGGCCACACCCAAAGTGGTCCAGTGATGGGGGAGTGTCATATATCAATCTGTTGATTTCATTGGTTAAGCAATAAAGAAACTGCTAGGCCCATTTGATAGGCCCACCCTTAGGTGGGAGGAGTAAACAGAACAGAACGCTGGGAGGAAGAGGAAGTGAGGTCAGACTCGACAGCTCCGCTGGGGAGCAGACGCTTCAGAGAGAGATGCCATGCTACCTGCTCCAGGGAAGACTCACGCTATGAAGCTCTGACCCAGGATGGACTTAGGCTAGAATCTTCCCGGTAAGACCGGTGCTATATAGATGATAAGAAATGGGCAAGTCCAGGTGCGAGAGTTAGCCTAGAAGAGGCTGGGTAGAAATGAGCCAAGCGGTGTTTAAATGAATACAGTGTCTGTGTAATTATTTCGGGTAAAGCTAGGCGGGCAGGCGGCTGGGGTATTGGGGACGCAGCCCCGCCGCCGCTCCTATTACAACAGTCCAGTCTCTGAAAGGTCATTGGCTGAAGGAGGTTCCCTATCGGACATGGGAAAATCTTTTCAAAGACATGGGAAGATCCCCCCCTCTTTTTTTTTCTCCTGGAGAAATGCACAATCAATATTAACACTACTGTTTTCTGGATTTATTCTTTCCCCTCAATAACCTGGATTAAAATATGGGGATTTAAAAGAAGGGAGGATACAAATTACTAACATAACAGGTGATTTGGGCTTTGTAACTTTTCACTGACCAGAGTTCCTCCACACACAGGAAGTAACGAATTCCAGCATCAATTACATCTCTCAACCCTTACCCCAACAGCATGGGTATATTTTATTCCCAGGCCTATTTTCTAGTAGTTTAGTTCCCATAAATCAACAAGTAGAGAAATAAAACATGGACCAAATCCTAGGTAGAATTAAATGCTCCCTCCATTCTCTATGCACTAAGAAATGGGATGATTACCTATCCCAGAGATCAACATGATCATAGATTTAACTTTCATGTAACAGAGAGGAAGCTGTGAGGCCAGTTCTGTTCACCGTCTCAAACAGTACGGTTCACCATGAGAAAGTAGGGTGGATCACATTTGGTTTGAGAAGTCATGATATACAAAGTGGGTTTTTGTGTGTATGTGTCGTAAGAATTTAGTAACGTCGCTGATTAAATTTCTCTTTTCATTGTTCTCAATGGGAAGCTACAATTTATAGCAAGTAGATTGGTTTTCTCAGATGAACGATCAGATACTCTTTGGTCTCAGAAAGTTTATGAAGGAAACAGTTTGTGCATGTGCCTCATTAACATGAAATAGTTAATATGCCTTTAGGAAGGGAGACATACAGAAATATTCTATAATATTAGTTTGATGTACATTTAAACTGGTTCAGTTGCTATGACATCCTGTAAACACTCTCACATTAGGCACTAGAACATATAAAAGGTGTCTGTAATGTGTAATTATACTGCAGAAAAGATAGAATTGTGTAAGTGTTGTTAAGACCACAGGAGTCTGGAGAGAAGACTCAGTGGTTAGGAGCACTGACTGTTCTTCTAGAGGACCTGGGTTCGTTCTATTCCCAGCACCCACACGGCAGCTCACAACTGTCTATAACTCCAGTTCCAGGGGATTGACACTCTTACACAAACATACATGCAGAAAAAACACCAATGCAAATAAAATAAAAACAAATAAAGTTTTAAAAAGAGTCATGGCCACACACTTGTAAAAGAAAATTGTAATATTATTACAATTGTCATACACAGTGGACTTACATTGAAAGTTGTAAATGGACTTTTCTGTCTCACCAGCAGCTCCCAGATAACCACACCGATACTTATTGTTAATTGTAAATGCTCAGGCTTATTACTAGCTAACTCTTACATTTTAAATTTTATATATACACACACACACATGGATATTCTATACTCTGCTCTGTGACTTAGTACCTTTTCTCAGTATGGTAAGTTCATTTCTGTCTCTCCACATCTCTTCATGATTCTGAGACTCCTCCCTCCTTCTTCATGGCATTCTCTTTTTGTCTGCAAGTCCCTCCTAACTTCTACCTGTCCAGCTATTGGCCAGTCAGCGTCTTTATTAAACAAATCACAGCAGCATACATTCATATAGTGTAAAGGAATATTCCACAGAAAGTTTTTCACTGTCTTTTGATTAAGTTCAGTTAAAAGACCACCAAAGTTTGGAAGAACTTCGACTTTTAATGAAATTTTAATTTCATAAATATTGGCTCCTCTAAGGCCTCCAAGCTGTGAGGAAAATCTTTTATAAAGCCCAAGCTGTTTCCTCCTAAGTTTGACTATTTAGTCTATGCAAAGATAAATCTTCTGAAGATTCTGAGTCTTTAAGCATACCCAGAGGAAACAACTGTTTCCAGAAGTTTCTTCCTAGAATAAGTCTCTCTTCAATATTGGTAAGCTTTTTTTCATTGCTCGTAAATGCTTCTAATAAAGGAATTTTGAGTAAGGGAATTGAAACAATTCAAAAATAAATCTATTCCTTAATATGTAACAGAAGTCTGGTTCATCAAATATGGCTTAGTGGCTATGATTTGGCTAAGTGCAGAGAGACCCCTGTTTTCCTTGGATGGTCTATGGGGATGTTTATAGAGAAATGGCAGATTCTTCCTCCTTAGAGTTCTCAGGGGATCGGTTCCAAGAACCAGGAAGAATAACATTCAGTGCCACAAATACACATGCAGGCAAATTTCTATTCCACACCTAGGTCGCATGTTTGCTTTTTTACTATCTGATTTTTTTTCCAATAGTTACAATAAGTAATCAATTAATAATTGGTAAAAATCCAAGTTCTTCGGTGTGTAATGTCATTTTCCTAATTTTGACTGCAACTAAAAACATTTTTTCTGTTTAGTTTACAATGGACTTTTTGCAACGTTAGCAGTGGGGATTCCAAGTTTCTCTGTAATTTATGAGGAGCTGAAAAGCAATAGCTGAGCTGACTGTAGGGTAGATAAGCAAATGTTTTCATGTCATTTAATGCGCATTCAGTTCCTAATCACATTCCATATTACAATATGATTATGTTCTGGACACAGTCAAATGACTTCCCGGATGTTTTCTTGTGAGTCATCTGTCAGTTTTAACAGTTGAGAGAGAAACAGAATGGGGGATGCCTTTTCTTCTCACTGACCTTATATCCCTTATGTATTCTGATTATTCTTGAACCAGCAGCTTAAGGACAGATGCAAAAGTGATGAGAATTCGATTTCGTGTGGCTTTTGTTATCAGACACCCACAAGGAAATAAAGCTTTGATCCACTTTCTTGGGAAGATAATCCCCATGATTAGGTGGAGATGTGTGCCGCGTAGCTACAGGGATGCACAGCTTTAATCGCAAGGTGCTGAATGCTTAAGCCAGTTCAGATTCTTGGCAAAGAGATTTAAAGAACGAGCTAAATAATTATACTCTTCATAGGCTTTGTTTTCTGGAATGAGTTTTGAGGAACTCTCCTTGCTCTTTTACAGTTTAATGGGGATGCTTAGGAAAATAGATTTGGATTTACTTGGAATGTTGCAAAATTGATGACTTTTGTAGTTCTCAGCAGGGATATTTTAAAAGGCTTCTTTTGATGAGTGGGCAGGTTGGGTGGTGCTTCCTACGTTCAGTTTGCCTCTGAGTGAAGACTAACCACAAAAAAAAATAGTGCAATAATTATTCTTAAACTGAAAATTCTCATTAAGAATGCTTTTAAAATTATCAGTTGCATTTTTAAAATTTACTTGGGCATATGTTGATGTGTGCATGCGCACAGCATGCGCACGGAGGTCAGAGGTGAACTTGCAAGTGTGCTCCTTCCACCACGTGGGTCCCGGGGATAAAACTCAGAAGGCAGGTGACTTCATCCGCTGAGGCATCTTATATTTTCCCATAAACAAAGACTTTATATTTCAGGACCCACTAAATCTGAATACAATCCTTATTCGTTGGAAAATGTTCTTAAAGTAAACACATTTATTTTAAGAAGAAATGACTCGGTATTGCCAAGAAAATATGAATTGTGTTAATGCATATCTAAGTCAATTTTATTACCAGATTAATTCAAATAGTATGTATCATCTTTCTACTTGCATTAAGCATTATAACAAAACTGCATATCAAAAAGGAAAAGAAGAAAAAAAGTAAAACCATGTTGGTTTTTTTTTTCTTTTTTCTTTTGGAACTTTGGGAAACCCTGGTTTCTCTGTGTAATCCTGGCTATTCTGGAACTTGCTCTGTAGAGCAGGCTTGCCTCAAGTTCACAGAGATCTGCCTGCCTCTGCCACCTAAATGCTAGATTAAAGGTGTGCATGAACACCGCCTGTTTCACATAGATTTTTTAAAAAAATATTATTGATTGATTGATTCTGTATGGGGTATTATCTGTACGTACATCTACACACCAGAACAGGGCATCGGATCCCATATGACTACAGTTATAGATGGTTGTGAGCCAACACATGAGTGCTGGGAACTGAACTCAGGACCTCTGGAAGAGAAGCCAGTGCTCTTAACCACTAAGCCATCTCTCAGCCCCACCACATCAATCTGAATATATGAAGTAGGAGCAAAAAGAATGCAGCTTTGTTATCTGAGCGAAATCTTCATTCTTGATTTAAAGAAGTTATAAACATTGCAATCACAACCTATCGGGGAACAAATGAGAAATCTCAGAGCTTACTCTCTTTTCAGTTTAATTCATAGTTTTAAATAAGCTGATGTGTAAAACAAATATCGGTGTCATCTGATTTTTGTTTATGTTAATTATTGCCTGTTGATGTATTAGCAACCTGATAGTGCCTCAGACTTTGGTGTCTATTATCATGAGTTCCCATGATCCCTTCCTTAGGGGGTAAGACTCTCTTCTCAGCTGTGACTAACACATTACAGGACCCGGTTTCACTATCTTGAAAAAGCACATGTCCCAAACCATATAAAACTGAGCCTTCAGAATGTCATCTTGGTACCAAGGAGCGTGGCAACTGGGCACCAGTTAGAAATGTCCACGTCGTCCAGGACAAGACACGTTCGATTTGACATTTTATCGAGATTCACTTTCCTAGGATTTCCTGGGGCAGTCCCTGGAAAATGTGTCATAATTTAAAGGGACCTAACAACGTTTCCATAGAATTCCAGCAGACTTTCTTAGCTGGACACTCATAAATTCGGAAGACAGTCAAAGCTGTTTCTTTTGACTCCTTCCAAAGAAGACTATGGCTGGTGTATATGCTATGCTTAGTTTTTTTTTTTTGGTTTGTTTGTTTTGTTTTTTAAAGCTGAATTGGCAAAATATTCTGGCATTAGAAGACGAAGAACAAATCCTATTTGTGATCAACTCCGAATATTCCCAGTTGCAGACTGTATATTCCTTTTCTCCAGAGTTTCCCAACTCTGCTCAATGGAGGTTTGCAGTAGGGAACGACCTTGGACTTCGGTGTTTATTATTTAGCAATTGAAGATGATAAAAATCTCTGTCTGAACTATGCATTTGACGCAAATCCCTCCCTTTTCTCTTGGAAACTAGCCTTCAAACCGTCCGTAACACTTGGATTGTGTGGGATGGCTCTTTTGGTCTTGATCCTTGCTTTTGGCCAGGAGTCCGGCGTCGTTGTAAAAAGTGTAGGGTAAGGTGTGGCAGCGGGAGTGTCTGGTAGGTGTGGAGCAAGTGTGTGAACAGTAGAAACCAGGTGCCAGGTGGAAGGAGGCAAGCCTCATTCCCAGAACATGGGTGTATCCTCAACTCATAAGAAAAGAACCATAACTTCATTGATTTGGGAAGCGCCAGCCCATGCCATGCCTTTCTGGAATTGTCACACATAGTGGCTGTTCCAGTATTTTTCTCTTTGTAGCCTAAAAACGGCAAACGATTGATTGTGCCCAGATTCCTAGGTTATCACTATAATAATCTAGATCAGGGTCACCCAGAGTCAGATCTTAGAACAGCTTGTGATTGACTCAATGACTCATGATGAGGGAAGGAGCGAGGGCCAGAATGTCAATCAACGAGATTGCAAAACACTCTGTTAGAGTCCACACTGTTTCTATGTAGCAGGATGTTCTTAGCAGTCGCCTGAAGCGCTGGGTAACATCCTAGCCAATGAGGGGCTTCTCTGAGTGGTGGTTACTCAGCTACTTTAGACTTTGTAATATGCCACACAGATGAAAACGTAGAAGTAATTAATGTGAGAAATGAATGTTTTCTGATAAAATTGGAAAGCAGCCCAAGGGGTGGGGCCAGGGAACTCGGGTCTTGCTTTAGACTGGGCCACCAACCAGCTCTGTGTCCTGAAGCAAATCAGATAATTTGGGTTTTCTCAGTTGCAAAATGAGTTGGAATTATTCATGCTTCAATATTTAATGGAATCTAGCACATTAAAGGAAGTGTGCACATGGCAATATCACACTCTCAGATCTAGACCCAGGTTGATAGCAATACATTAACATTGGCTATCATGGGAGGAGGTGCTCGCTAAAGAGTTCATTTTGAAATTTAAGTTGCTAAAAAAAAGTGCCTTCTTCTTTTTTCTTTTGTTATAATGTGTCTTTCTTGCACAGCAATATATTCTGGGATTTAACCTATGGATGAAGAAATATATTTCAACCCCCAAACTAAAATTTGTTTTTCCTATTACTTTTATGAGGAACTATGGCAAAGTTACCTAAGTCTCTCTTTCAGTCACAAAAACTATTTTATTATTATATTAAATTTTTATTTATGTTCATGTGTCTATGTCTGTATGGGTAAATGCTACCTGAATACAGGCCATAAGAGGTCTTAGAGGCCAGAAGAAGGTATTCCATTGCTTGCAGCTGGAGTTACAGGTGGTTGTGGGTGCTGGGAATCGAAGTCTGGGAGAAGAGCACTTTAAGCCTGAACCATCATTGCAAGCCAGAATTAGGGCACTCTTTAATCTGTAAGGATAATAGAACATTTCACCACTCAAACTTTATTCCTTACTTGTTTTTCGTAGTAACTGCAACAATATACACATTTACCGTGGCTTCTTCCAACAAGTTTTCATGAGATCAGCAGGGCCAAATCATTGGGATGAGGCAATGAGGGGACGGCGAGTTTTCCTAGGAAGAAAAAGGCTCACCAGAGAGCTCGTGGGGACCAGCACAGAGCAGCACACGTGGGAAGTGGAGGTGTTCGTTTTCACTACACAGATGTCATTCGCTAGACTGGTCAACTAATGTCATCCCAGTCTGAGGAGGTAGGAGACCGCCAGGAAGTGTGTGTGTGCGCGCGCCTGCGCGCGCACGCTGGCACATACACGCAAGTGCGCATGTGCGCGCTGGCAAACCCAACCATCCTCTTATTTCTCTTGACTCCTTTTGGTGACTCTCAGTTTCTTAGGGTAAGTGACACTTTGCAATATTCCATGTACAATACACCCATGCTCAATAGATTCCAGCTGCTCCCGCCCCTTTAGCTCTTCATGTGCAATGTCCTATGAGACACACCGTAACCACGGCCTGTATTTCTCTATACACCACACCCCTGTTCCTTTGTTCTTATCTTGCCAGTTTAGAGCTCTTGGCCTAAATTGCCCAATTACTCTTTTACAATTCAAATTTGAGGTTACCAAGCTGTTATAGGTTTTGTTCTCTGTGTGTTTCAGTAGGATGGGGACACGGGTAAATATTTGCTGAACGGAACGATCCAAATGTAATCTACCGGGAGCCAAGGCAGTGGCAGTTCTTTTTAACTCTTCACTGGGAGGCGCTTGCTGTCGCATTCAGACTCACACAGGACTTTCTGTGAACCTTTGCCCTTTCCCAGGGGTGTCCTATTAAAGCTTGGGTCTGCTGCCCAACAGTTGTAAGTTCAAACCTCTCGGCTTATTTTCTGCAGGTTGTTGGGTTTCTCAAACACCCAGCTTTGTAATGGCCAACTGAGGAAGATGGCGGCTACATCACTAAGTTATTATGAAGGGGACATAGTGTAATGTATGTGCAAACTGCTCTTCGCAATAGAATTGATCCCCAAAGCACTCACTACTGAGCATTTCGTCATAATAATGACAAAAGCATGTACAATCCTGACACCTTGAACACTTTCAAGTTCTTTACACGTAGTACTTTATTGTTTCCTTGCTACAGTGAAATAATACTTTGGGCAAGCACTGTTGTGTCCACTTAACAGGAAGAGAAACTGAGGCACAGGAGAGCCTTTCCTAGGACACAGACCTGGCATTGTGTGATAATCAGATTAAAACCAGGACATCTGGCTTTTCTGCTTGTCACCCCCTCCCTCTGCCACCTCCCCTAGAGCTGTGTACTGTTCTCGCCTCCTGCGTGTTAGGAGGGTTCCCTGCAGTAAAAGGAGTCGTAAACCCGAATGGTTTCCCAGATTGCCAGCTGCTAATTGCCCCTGCCAATTGTCTGTTCTCCCCTAGCCTTAGTTCAGCATTATTATCTGTGAAACACATGAACTTTCTGAGCTCCTTTCCTTGGAGGAGTGCCCCGTTCCCAGCCTACTACCGAAAGGCTCTTGGGTACGTGGCTACTAAGACTAACCCCCTGAAGGACTTCCAGAGTTTTATTCATCTCCAAGCCTAGTGATTCCCCAGGCTAAAACCATAAACTATGTGCAAGCAGGGGAGGAGGAGTGAGTTTATTTTTATATTCACCATATATACGTGAAATAATTATGAAGGCCTAAGACTGTGCAGGACCAGCTTTCTTTCTAGATATAGAGAAGGCCTGACAGCGAATCCAACACAAAGCAAGCCAAGATGTTTCTTTCACAGGGGCTTGGGCATGGGAAGGGGTGAGAAGAAAGATAGGCTAAGTTAAGAATTGCCTTTAGGACTGTTTCTCTGACACTTAAAGTCAGCTATCTCTAAAGGCAATATATTGCTATACTTTTAAGTTTTATAATCCAATAAAGAGGCCCCTCAAACTAGTTTGGGTTGGTTTTCTTTCACTAAACCTGAAGTTCTCATTCATCCAGACTTAGAGAAATGATCTGCCTTCTAGCTATTAGTATTCTCTAGCTGTGTGTTTCATGGTGTTTCACACAATGTTTGTGTTACAATAAAGCAGAGGAATATTTTTTTAATGCTTTTGGTTGTTCGACTGGCAGTCCAGGATAAGGATGGGCAGATCTGGGTTCAAAGTGTCTGCTTGAAAGGCTTTAGAGACTCCAGGAGCCTGGTCACTGGGTTAATGGTCTGGAATATGTACAGCCAGGGTTGCGTTGGTTTAGGGATGGTTCATAATTCAGCTGCTTTCTTCTACACTGTGCTTGGAAACCCAGCTCTCATTTGAGGTCCCATACACATTACAGAATGGCTCGCTCGAAATGGGGACAGACCTGGTACTGAAACCAAACAGAGAAATGAAAGACAGGCTTATCGTGGGATCCATAGGACATACGCAGCGTTCCCAACCCTGACTCCTATGCAAAGATTTAAGGTCCAAATTCCAAGAGGCTTTCGGAAAGGAAAATCTAAATGAGTTCACCTAGACTCCTATTCTCCCAACCACATGGAATGATCCCTCTAAAATCACCCAACAGTCGAATGCTCTGTGAAGAGAACACGCTCCCTTAAAACCCCCTGCTAAATGCCTTATGCATCATCTCATAATTCCGTCAGCAGAGCTGTGACACAAAAGATACCATGACTCCCAGTTCACAACAGGGAAATTGAGATGGAGAGCATTTAAACTATTAGAGCATTTATTCAAAGCCTCACACCTAGGAAGCAATGAGCATCATCGGGTTCTAACTGCACTTTCAAAATCGCTTCGTCACGCTGCTCATCTCAGACCTAATTAGCTGTAATGATAAAACAATACAGAGATATTGTCTACTCAACAAAAGAGGGAGTAAGGAGTTGAGAAGAGATGGTGGGCTAATATGGGGATGAGAGTCTGAGATCGTGGATACATCATGGTACACGGACAAGCAGGCAAAGCACAAAGCGAAGGGAGTTGATAGAGGCGGAAATAAGGCTGACGCGCATTCCTCTCCCCGAAGTGGTAAATCCTCTCTATTTACTGCTATGCACCTCATTTCGTGTAAGTGCTGTGTACCACATGAACTCACAGTTTCGCAGCTCAAACCTGTTTGGCTGCTAACATCCTGCTCAGGCATCTGCCAGCCAGAAAGCAAGAGCCGGTGCCAGGAGCGGCGGAGGCGGCGGGGGCGGCAGGGCGGTGCGTGCTGCAGCCCGTCAGAGGTAGCGGCCGAAAAGCAGTAGTACATTTGGTATTTCCTGCTGGGCCTTTCCGAAAGCTTCTCCGCTTATTTGTACGTGACTGGCCTATGTCTCCGTAACATCTTGAACCATGCTTTTGGAGATCACTTTCTAAAGACTCCTGGCTCCGTAGGGAACCATCCGTTGCATATACACAGCTCTGTAGGGGATCTACTACCTCTACATAGCCACACTTATGTGGAAACAGTGACATTTGATTTTATACTTTTTTTTAGTGAAAAATATATTGTCTATTATTAGCTTACAAACATGAATTCTCTATACCATATAAAAGAAGGAAGGGTCTCATGCAATCTTCCTCCATTTCTTGAGGTGACAGAGACAAGCTAATAATTTTACTGATGAAATAAATCTTCAAAGGCCCTCTGTGTGTGTTTGGAGGGAGTGTTGGGGGGGTCTTTGTAGGAGTGAGCAGGAACTCCATTTAGGACGAGATACTTGTTATTAACTGCTCACATCTGTTCATATCACAAATAGAAAGGGAGCAGCGTCATTATCTCTAAGGGAAGGTTTGTACTGTCACACCAAAGTTATACGAATTTAGGGGAAAACTGGCAAGCACACCAGATTCCTTTTTATGATGTCAATTGTCAAAGCTTTGATTTTTTTTCCCTCAATTATTTCTTTAAAAGCTAAGCTTATACATCTGTTCCTCGAACTTCTCTCACACATGGAATAGGGAGGGGGAAATTAGATCTTTTGACTGAGTAATTATGTCTACATAATTCACGGTGTGAATCCCTCGCGTTTCCTTGGAAGTTTCTGTAGATCGGACGGGCAGCGCATTTTCTTTCTAGCCACCATTCCCTCCTTCCCATGCTTGCATTGTTTCCTGCAGTCTCCCTTTCTTAGATTATAACTGCTGTTGGAAGCACCTGTAATCACCCCGGCTCAGCCAAGTTCTCAATGAATAGCTGTCACTGGATGGATGGGGATTATGCTCAGGGTTTCATAACCATACCTTGTTTGAATCATGATAGCAGCCGACAGAAGCATGCTACCTTCTAACTTCTGCTTACCAGAGAAGGAAACGACCTATTGAGAACCCAGATCAATTACTCGAGGCCAGAGAGCAGATCAACTAGAAAACACGGCTTCCGTTACTAAGTTCTGCCTCTAAACTTCACACTTTAATCTCTGACCTGTATTCTCCTCCTGAAAAACTCACGTGGTTAAGATATGTGGGCCCAAGTGAGGAAGAGGATTGGGGTGATCCCGGAACTCGGGCTCCATCTGTCAAGAGATAAACTCACTCTGGTGGGAGTTTGGAGCATGCCATTTTCTTTGCCTTCTGGCCTGATGGTTAGAATGCTGGAGAAGAGGCCAGCACTTTGGTGTTTACCCTCTACAACCCCTGATAGACAGGGAGACACCTGCGTGGTGTAAAGAACCAGAGGGCAGCATGGAGAAATCATTCACGGCTCTGTCTTTCAGCATCTTCATCTGCCTGGGCGCAGTTGGTGCTTTGAAAACATTCAGGTTTGAACTGGGTATATTTATGGTTTGGGTCTGGGAAAGAGAACAAAGGAAACGGGGGGAAGAGAACCTTTCAGTTTCCATATGAGGATATGTACACATACGTGTATTCTCCTTGTAGCCATACATATAGATATACTTAGAGGTTTTAGTTTACTTATGGGGGTATGTATGTCCTAGGAGAGGCCAGGAGAGGGTTTAGGATCTCCTGAGCACTAGTTATAGGTGGTTTGGGCCACCTGACAATGGCAATGGGAGTTGAACTTGTGCCCTCCACAAGAGCCATAACTCTTCTTAATTGCAAGTCATCTTTCCAACCCTGTAGATATATACTTGGAACTACAGGCAATTATACTTTTGCAGTCATCCATATATTAAATCTTCCATAAAGAAAGCAAGTTCTCTCAAATCCTTCCCCTGGGCCAGGCACTCTACTGAGCACAGGGGGAACCTAATAGAAGCTACAGATGTCTGCAATACTGAGAAAGAGTAAACTTTCAAAGGCAAATAAAGAACAAATGCACCTTATTTGAAATGCCTAGGACCAGAATTGCTTCCGAGTTAGCATTTCTTAAATTTTGAAGTGTTCTTGTCTATGTAGAGTTAGCTGTCTTCGGGAAGGGACTCAGGTCCAAACATGAAATTAATTCATAGTGTGTACACATCTTATATGCACAACCCAAAGCTAAAAGCATGCTCTGATTTTAGTACAGGGCATGTTTCAGCCTGTCTATTGAAGGCACATGCAAGTTTTCACTTGTGGCTTCATACTGGGATTCCAAATGTTTTGGGTATCTTCAGATCCAGGATGCTCGAACTGTACTAATGCTCAGATTTATTTTTCCAACAGCCTGTTCCTCCGGAAGAGGAGCAATGCTCATTGGGATGGTGACTACAGGAGTGGGTTCAGCTTCCTGGAGTCTGAGGTTCTGGCCTTCCTTTGTGTCCCTTTCAACTGTTGGGTTTGGATTGGTAATGTTGTACTCCTGGTTGTTTTCCTTCGATCTTTGTTTTTTATTCCCACATTCTTCTTTAAAAATGTATGTTTATATGTCTGACTGTTTTGCCTGCATGTATGTCTTATGCCTGTCGCCTATGGAGGTCAGAAGAGAGCATCAGATCCCACAAGACTAGAGTTATAGAGGGTGTAAGTTGCCATGTAAATGCTGGGAATTGACCTGGGAGAACAGCCAGTGAGCTTCATTGCTGAGCTACCTCAGCAGTTCCTTGCACATTCTCTTAAATGCTTTGTGGCATAAATTTGAGAGATGATTCAAATATATTACAACAGATTTTATGGGTTAAGATTCAACCAATGACATGGGGTCACCAAATGCCATTCAGACTCTTCCTGTTCAGAAGAAACACTGACTAGAACTCTGTGTTTAAAAATAATGAACAAAGATCACCTAACACTTTGACCCTCTCCTGGAGGCCAAGAGTTAGCCTTAATGCAATCTATGTTATTCTAGTTTGTTTAACCCAAATAGTTCTTTGCTTGCTTGTTTGTTCAATTATTGTTGAGAACATTAATCTAGAATGACTCTCGGTGGCCAACGAACCAACAGGACCTAAGTAGGCTCTCTTTTTCTTTCAAGTCATATCTTCTGTGACCCTGACCTTCAGTGGTAGCATCATACCATGCTGGGCTTGTCAACACTGCCGTTTCTTGTTTAAGAGAGCGGCTCAAAGATGCTCACATTTGGACTAGTCCTAAACTAGTCAAAGCAGAATCTCTAAGAGGAAGGCTTGCACTCTGGTCCTCAGTAAAGGTTCCCCCAGCGAGCCTAAAACACCACTGGAACTGGTAGCTTGCTTAGGGTAGACTAAGATGGTGGGCTGACCAGCCTAGAATCTGACTAGCCTGTGTCCCAACTCTACTCATGCAACTCTCTGTGCCAAGTGACACTGGGTGAGTTGTTCAAGCTCCCTGAGCTCACACACTCACTTTGCAAATGGAAGCTGTGTGTCTTCATCACAGAACTACGTCAGGGGTTAAGTGAGAACACACGTGGTGCATCTATACGATGTTTAGCAGAAAAGTGGGGTCTAATAAATCAGGGTTATTGTCACTATCATCTCATTGTTAAGCTTCTGATGGGTGATCATTTCTCTGTGTAAACACTGTATAGTGACAGAGATGGCGGAAGCTCCCCGGAAGTCTTTCTGCCATCTGCTCTCTGTTAGACAGAGCTTGTACCAGGAATATCCTCACTGCATATCCAAGCTGTATGGGAGCCATGGTTTCGCAATCACCACCACAACCCTGATAGGTTTCTCCCAGTGGAGAGAGCGCTCTCAGTGTCAAGACTCCTTTTTCAGCATTAAGATTAATTTTATTCTTTTTAATTCTGATTCTAACATTGCATTTGTTCCTTTTATAAAATGCCAAAACCCACATTCATGTTATCCTATTGTGGAATTCTTTTCAGAAATCAAAATGCATTTTACCTTCCCTGTATTCAGAATAGATAAGAAGCTATATTCCACATGGGATATTTAAGTAACTACTCTGTTGCCACGGATTTATAGTTTAAAAACCCCTTTTACTAGTTATGGAATTGTAAGAGATAAACAAAACAAAGACAAACAAACAAGCAAACAAAAAAACCCAGAGAACTCATAAAACCTTGAAGTAGAGTTCCCTCTGAATTACCTCTTGCATACAGTAAATGCTCACATGACCAATAAATGAAGAAATAATGCTGTCTTTTTAAACAAAGTCAATACCCAACAATGATGGTGGGCTTGGAAACTCTACAAAAATGGTTTGTGGCTATTTTCCATATTCTCAGAGGGTATTCATGCTCTGACTTTGATAGGTGACACCAGCGTCTCACAGGCTCTGGATTTTGGAATCATTTTTCTAAGGCTTGTGTCCAATACACTCAATGGCTTCACTACTGTTCACGGCTCAGCTTTAGAGGCCACTTCTGAAACCATTCTTTCCTGTTCTCTTTCCTAAGTGACCTGCTTGCTCTTTTCCACATGACTGGTGTGTTTTGTTGCCATGACAAAATACCCAAGACAAGGATGCAAAGCGACAAGGCTTTCTGGTTCGTAGGTTGAGAGCATCACTTGATTATCTGTTGGTTTCAATGCCTTGGGAAAGGGACTGTAATATGGTAGAGGAAAACAGCTCTCACCATGGCAGACAGAAATCAGAGAGAAAGAAAAGGGGGCAGGCGCAAAGTATACTCCCTAGAACGCACTTTCTACAACTAAGCCTCCCACCTTTTAAGGTGTTGGTCACCTCATACAACAGTGCCAGTGGCTTAGAACCAAGCTCTCAACATAAGAACCTGCAGGGAGGCGTTCCTAATTCCAACCATGATGGTTACCATTTTTCTCTCCACAGTTTCTGCAGCTACCATTGTATCCCATACAATGCATCCCCATCACGCTCGAGCCTTTGCCTTATTCTCAAATCCTTGAGTTTATAATGAAGTCCCATGTGATGATATTTTGTTTGTGCTGTAACAAACAGAGCTTGCCTGAAGATCAGAGTGCAGAGCTAAGCCGCTAGTTAGCCATAGAGGCCGGGCAGTGGTGGCATACACCTTTAATTCCAGCATGAGGAAGGTGGAGACAGGAAGGGCTATGGCTGGGTGGAGAGAGGAAAATCCCACGGGAGGAGACTGGAGTTTGGCACATTTAGTCTGAGGATTCGATAGAGTTAAAAGATTTCTGTAATGACTGACTTCTTTACTTCTGAGATCTTCAGGTAAGCTTCATTTGATAGATCACAAATAAAACATCACCACAGTCCCAACGGTAGGGGTCAAACGCAAAGGGTTTGCCTCATTGAATCTGGAGGCGTGTCGTTCTGCGTCTGGGTCTTTACTCTGTGGCCTTTAACGACATGAATGTTGAGCACTAATCTTCTTCTTTAGGCTTACTTTCTCACCTATAAAACAGGGGTTAAAGGTAACCTTAGAGTTCAAATACATATCCATAGACACACTCTGCACGCCATGTAGGAAAGAGTCCTGCCTCTCGGTGAGAGCTCAGAGAGCCTCAGAGCTTCTTTGGCCTTCCAATTCTAGATCTTTCCTTTACAATTCCATCTCTTGGCGTGACACGTATCTGTCCCTCTCACATTCCACTCTCACCATGTGTATGGAGTCTGATCTCTTGCTTCTGTGGCTTGATTTTATTAATCTACGCATTCGTACGGTTCTCTTCGTCACAAATGTCTTGATTTTATTAATCTATGCATTCGTACAGTTCTCTTTGTCACAAATGTCTTGATTTTATTAATCTATGTATTCGTACGATTCTCTTCATCCCAAATGTCTCTTCCTTTGGTTTCTAACTAACTTTTTTTTTTAATTCTCTGGAGTGTCCCAGCCAAAATTCATTTTCAACCACTTCCTCCTAGGTTTTCTTAGTTTCGAGTGACCTTCTGTCCTTCCTGCAAGGTCCAGATCTAGCCCCCCCATTTGTGAGCCCCTAATGATCTCGCTTACCTTGGTCTGTAGCTACAGATCTCCCCCACAGCTTCCTGTGTGTCAACTAGGAATCCCCTTGAGGTTCTACAAACCATGAGCCAATGTATTGTTTAGCGAGATTTTGAACTTGTACCGGAGTTACAAAACAAAGACAGGTGTGATGATGCTATTTATTGGTTACACTACTAGGAAAATTAGCCACGGCTGCCAAGCTTAAGTGACCTCCCGGGAGAGCATTATAACATTCACGTTTTGGAAGGCTTCCAATGGGCCCCAGAAATGAATGCACAGACAGAAAACTTACAGACACTCAGAGCTGGAGAACACAAAGACTGGGGCTGGAGAAATGGCTCAGGAGTTAAGAGTACTTGCTGTTCTGTCAGGAGGATAGTTTGAGTTAGGGTCCCAGAACCTATGCTGGGCAGCTCACAACTGCAAGCTGCCTCCAGCTCCAGGGGATCTAGTGCCCTCTTCTGGTCACTGCAGACACCTGCATGCACATGTTTGTGTATGTGCGTGAATGCCCATGACAAATAACACACACACACACACACACACACACACGATTGTTTGTCCAACATGCATGAGACTCTTGAGTTCAATCATTAGAAACAAAAAAGACAAAAATATTAAGACAATGATGAAAGTCTCCCAATTATTATTATTTTAAATTTGTGTTTAGCAGAAAGGTGTGCAATACAAAGCTTGAGAAAGCGTCAGATCATCGCAGCAGTGACCTGGAACTCGGAGCGAGAAGGGCCTATGACTTCTGGCTTCTTTGCCAAAGTGGTTGGGTGGCAATGCTCTGTGAAGACAGGCTTCGAGCCTCCAACTAAGAGGGTTGAAGCATGGGTGGAGAAGAAAAGAGGTGGGTGGGCCAAAACCCTGACCAATACTGCAGCTTGCCCTGGGCTTGACCTTAGTGAGAAGCAAATGCGTATTGTAAACACAAAGTCTGAGGAGAACCCCACTTCGGGGTAAGCTGGGTCTCCCAAAGTCTGCTTGAATAATTGAGTACCAGCAACAGTGAAGGTTTACCTTTGACTGTTGGAATTCCTCCTGGGGCATGCCTGTGTTAGACGGAGTGCCTGGGAGTGAAACCGAGGGAGGGTCTGCCTCAGGAAGTGTACTGTGTGGGGAAAATTGTCTATGGCAAACCCCAAGTGGCAGAACCAAGGCGCTTCAGGAAAGATAATGAATGGCTGCTCGTTTCCAATAGGTTTTGACCTTTATCTGATATTGGAAGCCCTGGATGCTTGGCTCGTGGCAGCGCCCTGTCATTTGTTTTATTGCTCCGATTTTAGCAGCCTCATCCTCTTTCTAATCCTTCTCAATTAACAAACCTTCTGCATCATTCAGCGAGAGCTAGAACGGAAAAGGACGTTCCTGGGAATGATGGAACAACATCTTCCTTGAAGAACTTTTTTTTTTTTTTTGTCCAAAATTCAACCGGAGAGGGGATGCCATTTATTTTTAATTCATTTGTTGTCAGTTTCTACTTAAAATTCAGATGTACTGCATTTTCTTTTCCAGGAATCCCTCTGCATCTCCTCACGAGTAAAGAAGGACTTACACAAAGAGAGAAAGAAGACTCGGGCTCCCAGAGTAAACAGCCCCGCTGAGTGAGCCAGGACCCAGGGAGAGCACTCCCCGTCCAGAAGGAAATCAGATCCCTGGGCAAAATAGGTGAAGAAAAATAGAGCAGCTGTTAAAACATTTAGTCTGTTTTTCTCTTCAACCCCCGCTGGTCCCCTGGCCTCCCGACCCCCTCCCCCACGTGATTCTTTCCAACCCCGGGCGAATGTGCTGGCACGCAGGACCCTCACAGTTGAGCAAATACGTGAGCTAGGACATTCCCCGGCCTCCGCACCCCGGCCGCCCCCTCCCCCCTCCTCCCCGCATTCCTGGAGGATAGACGGAAGATTGATTGGATGAATTTTTGGCAGCTATTTGCAGAGCCCGCAGCGGCAGCTTGGTTTAATTAGGGAATCAGAGCGCTTCTTTTATGTAGGTCACATCAGGTTCTGATTCCAGATCTCATAGAGCCATAGCCTTCCTAAAAAGCCAGAAATACATGTACAATTAGAAATTAAAAAACAAAGATTTTCATTTTTTCATCCTTCCTTTTTTCTTTCTTTTCTTCTTTTTTTTTCTTTTTCTTTTTGTAATTTGCTCTAGAATGGCTTAACTAGGAGCTCTCCCCCTCTCCAAAATAAGAGTGGTGTTCTAGCTTAATCCCACCCCACTCCTGTGGTCTGAAATAAAGCCTATCTGCAGAACACAGGGAATTACTAGCAGACACGAGGGCATTTTCTCGCTTTCTTGGTGATTTTGCACTGGAAGGACTCCACAAGTTTCCTTCGAAGGAACCAAACAGTGAAGAGCCTATTGAGGAACGCAGTGCCAACAGTTTGTTTCTCTTTGGGATGTATTTGGAAATAGGTACGAGGCAGGAAGTGGAGTTACAGACGGGGCATCGCAGTGACGCTCCAAGGAACTGAAATCCCAAATTGAATGTTTTCAGCCACAGGTGGGGCCCAAGGAAACCTCCTCTGAAGATTTCGTAAAGCCCAAAGAATTCTCCTTTGCGGGAGCCAAGGTGATGGAAAAGATTGAGGGCTGAACAGGGATTCTTCTATGGCCTTGGGGCCGGGGAAAGGGGGGGGGGGATGAGCGAATCCTCGTTTGTCAGAAATTTGTCGAGATGATGCATGGTTTGGATTTAGCTTTTTCAGGCACCATATTTTATATTTACTTTTGCATTTGAAATGTGATCAGTCAAACATAAATACGAGAGCCCAGGACAAGCGCTCAGAACACTCTCCAACTCCAGAAGAAAACACAGCCATGTTTTCATAATATCCTTGAATGCAGGATAATGCATACTTAATGGACCAGGGTGACTTCATGTAATCTGCCACCCACAGATAATTAATTAAGCCACTCAGTGAGCGTCGGGCAAACAAGTGAGTGCTAAAGGCTCTCAGGAGTGTGAGGCAGTGTCCTGTTTACATTTCCTGGACGGTTCAATGAAGAGCTGTGGGAAGCTCTGAAATGAAATACGAGGAGCTGTTTCAGGCTGTGGACCTCTCGAGATGTTAAGAGGGGCTATTAGCCCTCAAAGGCTGCTGGTCTAATCAACTTCAAATTGTGAGAAACAGCTGCCAGGGAGGCCTGTCTGTCAAGGTAGGGGGTGTCTGGGAGTCGATTGGAGGAGCTTACAGACTCTGAGGCTCATCATTGCCAGAAGGAAAATGGAACCACAGCTGTCTGTTCTGATCCATTTGATTAAACTGCGGAATCGGGCGGTCAGAGAGAGCGGGGAGTGTCAGCGTCAACAGCGTGTGTGCATAGATTGGCTTTCCAAACTTCTTCCTGTGTGCAGGGAGTAGCACAGTAATAGAACTTGCCATGAGATCCCTGGCATGCTCGCTGTTGGAACCACATCTTTGAAACTGCTTGTCTTGGGATATTTTATTCTTGTTCGTCTTGTCTGCGACTCTCCCCGCTGTGGATACCGGCCAAGAAGAGTAAAATGAATTCATCATGCTTGTAAGCTTCCCAGGGCAGAAACTTTGCTTTCGTATTGTGGAAGAGAATTCTCGGGGCAGATGTCCTGGTAATGATCCCATGGAAAAGGTGAAGTTTACCTACCGCCAAATCAAATTTAAGGTGCCAAAAGTCTGGCTGACATCTTAAATCTTTCAAGAAAAGCCACCAACAATAGCTTTGGAGCCACCCCGCTTTTTGCTAGAATTATTCTGCTGGATATTTTATGTTTTTGTTACAGCCGGAGTTAAAGCACAGACCCTTTCCCATTAGTGTTGATGGTAGCCTAGTACGTCTGGATGGAGCAAAGGCTATAGTGTATTCTATAGCGCAGCAATGCTCTCTCCTGTCAGCTTTGCTGGGGTCAGTCATTGCTGTAGTTAGTGCGGAGGAAGTTCACATTTTCCCCCATCACCACATCCTCACCCCTGGTCTTCTGTATGCATCATAGATGTCAGCAGAGATGTTGAGCCTGCAAATGTGCCGTTCTATATAGTCTGTAAAAAAGAAAATCAAATTTAATATTTAAGGTTGTTGCCATTCTTCTTAAATTGCACAGTTAGCTCCATATATCTCTGTGACTGTGGAAGTGGCAACATTATCTATAAGGACCACATGAGTTGTTCAATACGCTATACACTTAAATAGCAACAGATTTTGTTCAAACACTAGAACCTTGATGGAAATGGTCAAATATGTCTGCATATCACCCTACCTTTGCAACTCCACTGATGTTATATAGTAGTACAAAGACTATAGAATCATTTATAAGAACAAATGCGGTAGACCATGTCTTCATGTTTCAGTAACTTGCCAAGAAGGAACTGATAAGAACCTTAGCTAAAACCAGTTAAAGGACCAAGCATCTCCCTCCAACTTGGCCTCTATCTTCTTTCATACAAGGCCTACCTCATGTCCCTGGATCCCTTGTGGTTTGCACAAAAGAGTTCTTGGTCAAGGCTTCGAAACATGTTCCAGAAGATTGTCAGGGCTTCTCAGGGCATCTGGTCCATGTCAGACTTTGTGGGGATTCATCATCAGTCATATTTTTGGAAGTTTACATGTTTCTAACGAAGTCTAAAACTAGTTAAAGCTCTTTTGTATGAATAGAAACACAGCAATTCCTAAATTGTCACATGAGAGTGTGCGTGTGTGTGCACTTAGCTTTGGGTGGTGTGTGTGTGTGTGTGTGTGTGTGTGTGTGTGTGTGTGTGTGTGTGTGAATGTCTTACTTTGGAGTTCTTTTTTGACTTCTGGGTATCTAAACAAGTGCTAAGACAGCATTCTACCGCTCAGATCACATCTCCAGTCCTCTGTGTGAAGGTCAGTAGTAGCTCAGTATTGGAAATGAAAGGCAAATCCCAAAAATACTTCTTTCGGGTCATACAAAGACATGCGTGTGAAAACTCTGCAGGACAACAGCGGGTCACATGATGATTCCGTGTCTTTGCTGTGGTGATGATAAGAAGGGCCAGGTTGAAACTGATCAGCCTTGTTCAGTGAGTTAGCACGTTCTTTCAGATGTCATTTTTGATGAAGTTAGTCTTAAAGTCTTGTTTTCGGTAGGCTTCCTACTGCTCTGATAAACACCATGGCAAAAAGCAGCTTGAGGAGGAAAGGATTTAGTTCCGTTCACTACTCTTAGGCCCCACTTCAACATCAAGGGGAGTCAGAGCAAGAACGCAAGGCAGGGACTTAGAGGCCCGAGCTTACACAGAAACTTTGGGGGAGGGCTGTTTACTGGCTTGCTCCTGGGGACTTGCTCAGCATACCTTCTTATATCACCCAGAACCACCATCCCAGAAGTGGCACTGCCCACAGTAAGCTGGGCTCTTCCAAACCAAAATCATCAATCAAGGAAATGAACCACTGGCTGGTTCACAGGCCAGTCTGGTGGAGAAGTGTCTCAACTAAGGTCCCCTTCTTCTAAATACGCAAGTCTCCAAATCACTACTGGGAGTAAAAACACCTTAAAATGTCTCTTTAATGTGCTGTGTGTGGAGGTCAGAGTGTGGGACATGATCACACTTCCTTGTTTCTATTCGTCCTGTCCTTTGGGACTTCTACAATAAGAGTAAATCTTAGCGTCTGTCATCAGGTAGAAAAGGGTCAAACTGAAATGGAAGCAGGTAAAAAGTGATAAAGTATTGGAACCTAATCTTCAAAGATTTCCTCCCTATTTCATCCTTGCTGGGATGACTCTAACCTAGACAAGAAGCAGGAAAGCACTCTTTAGGCCCACTGCTACCTATGACTCTTCTTGGTGGAGCAGGGCCTGGGGAGGAGGCTTTTACTCTTAAACGCATGTGTTCCAAGCCCACCGATGTGTCAGATGCAAGTCCAGCTGGCTAGGGGATTCTTGGAAAAGACGTCAATCCTGTCAAATGTTCCCTCTGGGTCTTCCAACTAGTACTCTATTGCAAACAATAACCTATTCTTTTCTTTAGCATCTGGGCACAGAGCTTACTAAGATGCTTTGCGAACTGAACCTTTGCCCAGAAAGTTACAGTTCTTTTATGACTCATGATGAGGCTGAACCTAGAGTTGAATCTGTAAGTGAACAAGGTCAATAAATATTTAAACATTTCCCTTACTCCAGAAGAATGCTGCCCTTAGAAGAGAGAAACCTTTAGCCTGCTCTATTTTTATAGAGTTCCCAGCCGCAGAAGTTAAACAAGGAGTTTCCCATACTGTGGCCAGCATTCTGGGACAGCACTCAAGCAACCTCGTGTTGAACATGAGGAACAAATGACACAAGGGATGCTTTGCTATGAATGGAGTGTGTATATCCCTCACTTACGTCTATTTGACAGCACCAAAACCCAACGGAAATCTCCCAGCTAACCGTGATGCACACACTTAAACACATACTTTGCTATGAATGGAGTGTGTATATCCCTCACTTATGTCTACTTGACAGCACCAAAACCGAACGGAAATCTCCCAGCTAACCGTGATGTGCACACTTAAACACATACTTTGCTATGAATGGAGTGGGTATATCCCTCACTTATGTCTACTTGACAGCACCAAAACCGAACGGAAATCTCCCAGCTAACCGTGATGTGCACACTTAAACACATACTTTCCCTTATTCTTTATGTGTGCTTTTCTTGTAGTCTCAGTGGTGCAAGAAATCTGGAACGTCTGTGGTTATACCAATCAAAGTCATAAGTAAACGCAAGATGCCCACCCACTTCTGCAGGCAACTCATACAGGTGAAACAGCACTTCCCACTCATTAAATGTAGACCATATGTAGTGAGTTCCTTCCATAAAGCACAGAATGGAAAAGGGTGAAGACTAGCTGGACCATGAAGAGTACTGGGAAATGTTTCCACAACCCAGAGCTCCAACTTCACACCAACAGTGCCCAAGTCCACTAGAAGCATGCATTCTTGGTGTGCTCCAACTTCACACCAACAATGCCCAAGCATGTTAGAAACATGCACTCTTGGTGTGCTGTTTTATGGCAATGGTGGTCTCCTCTGAAAGTATTTCAATTGTCCCTATAAAATAATGAATAAAACAAGACAAATCCAAACTAATGGGCGATCTACAAAATACTCCTTAGAACTATCAAAAAAAACAAAACAAAACAAAAAAAAAAAAACAAGGAGAAATTACCCTAGACAAAAGGATCCTAAAGGGAAATCATAAGAGCAAAAAGGACATTAGGTAAAATTTAAAATGCACAATACATAAATACATACATGCATGAGTAAAGTAGCTACTTTTGTGACTAAAAATGTGTTAATATTGGTTCATTATTTATTAGAAATGTGTCACAGTAATAAATAGTCTTATTAAATTAACCCATGTAAGAAAACAAAATATGTTGTATGTTTCTTAATTGTGGATCCTTGATCCTATACAGGTTCATGTGTACATATGACATGAAGACAGAAACATAACTGTCTAGAGAAAGAGAAGGGACTGGGGTATGGAGGGGAAAGAAAAAAGGTATCAGAATATGCCCAATATGTAAATATATATTTGTCTAAAAATGTCTACGTGAAAAGACAGTTCCATGTACAATGACTATATATTATGAAACTTTTATAAATTTTTATTTTATTTTATGTGTATGTCTGCATGTATGGCTGTGCACCACCTGTGTGCTTGATGGCCATGGAGGTCAAAAGAAGGCATTGAATCTCCTGGAACTGGAGATTGTAAACAGAGGTTTTTATGTCCCTCCCCATCCTGCAGTCACTTCTAAATAATCATTCAGAAGCTTAATATTTATTAGAAACTATTTGGCCTATAGCTAAGGCTTATTACTCACTCACTAGCTCTTATAACTTATATTAACCTATTTCTATTACTTTACATCTTGCCATGACACTCGTGGCTTTACCTGTGCTCTAGCATGTAGCTTCACCAGCAGCTCACTGGCATCTCCTCGACTCCACCTCTCTATATCTCTTTCCGACCTAACTGTATCCTGCCTTGTTATAGGCTAATTCAGCTTTTATGATCAACTAATGAGAGCAACATATATTGACAGCATATAGAAGGGTTATCCCACAGCAGGAGTTACAGATGGTTGTGAACTATCATGTGGGTTCTGGGAATCAAACCCTGGCACTCTGGACAAGCAATCAGAACTCTTATCTACTGAGCATCTCTTCAGTCTCTCACAATGAAACCCTTACAAAAGATTAAAAAGCTAATAATAGAGGAAACTGGGTATGTGATTAGAGATCTATGAGAACTCTCTCTGCTATCTTTGCAGTATTTATTTTAGTAGCATCTAAACCGCTCTAAAGAGTTTGTTTTCTTAAAGTATCAGAGGAAAAAAAGAAATAACACACTGACTTAAACTTTATCTATTGATTTTGGTTCCTCTGTAGTAACACATTTGTTTGGTTTATTTCCCAAATATGATAATTTCATTAGGGTCCGAAGAGGAAAAAAAGCATATTCATTCATTCTTTCAAAAAGCAAATATTTACTAGCAGTAGCAATAATAGCTAACCTTCATCAAATATTTATTATTACCAGATAATGTGGCTTGGGTTTTGGCATATACCATCTCATCAGTGAATACAACATCATGAGCCATTATTAACCCTACTTGTCTTTATTGTCTTTAGTTTATAGATGGAGAAACTGAGGCTTACAGGAAAGCTAAGTGTCTTGCCCAAGGTCATTTCAAAGCTGAGGTATGGCTATAAACAGCCTATTTCTCCTCTTTAGTTTTTGCTTATTTTTAATTTTTTTTTAAGATTGAAACCAGGACCCCATTGCATGTTGAGCAAGCTTTGCCACAAAACTCCACCCACAACCCTATACTGTTAGGTCCCTTATCTGGCAAGAATGAGTTCAGCTGCATAGAACCGAAAAGGAGGTACAATGACTATACTGAGAGTTTTGTTTCTCGTGTGAAAAGACGGGAGCTTGAATGGTCTAGCTAGGACGTGTGAGATATCTCTGTGCTACTGTGACTTCACGCTTGATGTCTACAGCTTTGAGGAGGAAGGACTTCTTTTGGTTCAGAGCTGCAGAGCTTTCAGTCCATAGCTTTTGGTTGTTGGTTATGGGCTTGGAGAGAGTCTGGACCAGACATCATAGCAACAAGAAGTTCCTCACTTCTTAGCAATGGGAACCAGACAAAAGAAATGACTTTGGGCAGATAAAAGTTTCAAAGGCATTCTCTCATTGAGCTATTGCCTCCAATTAGACTCTACTTTATAGTGATATTTCATTTATATTTTAATAAATAAAGTTTTCCTGGAGATTAGAGGGCAAAACTAATCCACTAGAGGCCAGGCAGTGCTAGCACACACCTTTAATCCCAGGATTTGGGAGACAGAGGCAGATGAATCTCTGTGAGTTCAAGGCCACCGCGGGCTACTCAAGATCAATACGAGAATAAATCCAGGTGGTGGTGATGGCTCACACTTTTAATCCCAGTACTAGGGAGACATACACCTTTAAAATCCAGCACTAGAGGGGAACATAAAGAAGGAGATGCAGGCTTAGGGCTCAGTCTGCAGTAGCTCAGCCTTGGTAGAGGTAAGATTCCCCAGTGGTTTGGCTGTTTTGCTTTTCTGATGTACAGCTTGATTGAACTCAATATCTGTCTCTGACTTTTTGCAGGGTCCCTCTGCAGACCCCACTGAAGAATTGAGCCAGTTTCCTGAGACTGACCATGTCTGAGGAGGGGAAGGGCTCTGCTTGCTACTCAACCCTTAGGTTCCAAAGACAATAAGACACAGCAGGGAGTCGAGTCAAGTAGGAACTTGTTTATTTTCTTACAGCAGACAATTTATAAAGCAAAATCCCACAAATCCCAGAAGAAGTGGAAGGGAGGTTAGCCACGTTTGCGTGAGCTGCAGCTCCCATAGCTTCTAATGGGGATCACCAGGACATCAGGCACTTTATTCTTAACCATCTTTAACTCCAAATGTCTTTTTTTGTAAACAAGTCAGGTCTCCTCTCACCTTGCTCCCTTTCAGTGCCATCTTGGCTGGGAATAATTTTTGTGGGCTTTGTGATGTCACTGCTTTTTGAATTCCTTGCCTTTTTGGAGCTGCTACACTTTTGGCACCAACTGTGCCTCTTTCTAACTGTCACTGTTTTTGGCGCTAACTTGGCCACTTCAGCCTCCTATATGCTCGATTCAGCCCACAGATTTTTATTATTGATACTACATCTGGCACCCAACGTTTAGGGATACAAATTCATGAAAAAGCCATTTGCCTGTAGCTTTACAGCCACCAACATAGGCCGGAGCAACACACAGCTGGATTCACCATTCAGTAGGCTGGGTTTTTCTGTTTTCATTTGCAGCATGCTCTCCATGAGACCCCTTCTCAGGCTGCTACCAAAGTTGGTAGCCACCTTGAAGTCTATTTTACTGTTCTATGCAACAGCAATAAACCTCACATCTTGATTGGCATCATTGGCAGATTTGGGAACTCTTAAAGGAAGGAATTATTTAAAAGAGAGCATTTTTCCCCACATTAAAAATGGGAAAAACCATTATAATGGAGGGATTTGGGTCTCTGTATGGTGATGTGCTAGACAGTTTGAAAGTGGAGTGATTAAATGAGAGGATAAATAATTTAAATGGGATTTATGTAATATCAGTTGCAAATATTATCAGTATTATCATTTTTGTTTTATCACTAAACAAGTTGGTTAATCTGAGTGCTAAGCTTAATAAAGCAGATCACAGAGATATTCAAATACAGAAAGGGATTTAATGAAAAGTCATTTTAGCATTGCATTATAAGGTTACAAAGGAACATCCTAAGGTTTTCAAACAACCAATCTTAATATATCCAGTAAGCATACAGAATTTGCCAAATGATAGCATAAAAACTGAATGGACTCCTGTGCCAATGTTAGATTTAAGGGGGTTCAAGGAAGTGGTAGTCTCATATGTCATATATTAACCTTTTGTTAGCAAATGTTAAACTTGGGGTCAATTTGTAATAGAATTATCCCTAAAAACTGGAGCTAATTGGTTAAAGCTGTTTTAGCTCCTGGTCCACAATTACAATGGAGTATGTGGTTCAGAGAAAAGGTTAAGATTATTGAACAATGAAGTAAAGCTAGAGGTATGGAAATTTCCCAAAATCAACTTCTCAAAGAAGCAGATTATACTGCTATAGGAAAACAACTCCTATTAGATCGTCACATCCTGGCTTTATGCCATGCAGCAGCTTTGGATGCTTGGGACAGAATTGAAGAAGTAGGAAAGAAGATCAAATCATTAACTAAAGTGATCCAGGACCCAAAGGAAACTTTCACAAATTTCTTACAAAGATTGACATCAGCAGTAAACAGAATGATACCAAATTCAGAAGCTAGACAAATAATAATTGAATCTCTGGCATTTTAAAATGCCAATTCCCTATGCAAAAGGACAATTAGGCCTTTAAAGGCCAGGTCAAAACTTTTGGAGAAATGCATCTGAGGTAAAATTAATATAGAATCTCATGACTATGATGATGCATGGATGGGAGAGGTGATGTCCAGAGGTTTGAGGAAAAATTGAAATGTCAAATGTTATAATTGTTACAAACAAGATCACCTTGAAAGGGACTGTAGACATAGCATTCCTAGGAACAATGTTTATCCTAAGAATAATTCATTCAGAATATCCCTTTCTTCTGGATTATGCAGAAGTTGTGGCAAAGGCAGGCACTGGACTAATGAAGTAGGTCAACAAGAAATATTTAAGATAATTTTTTTGCCATTGGAAAACTCTATGAGGGACCGCTTATATGAGGCCCTTATGTTTCTTGCCATTTGTAGAGGAAACTCCTTCTCAGAGCAACTAAAGAACCTAATGCCTATTGTAAGAAACAATACTGCTTTAGATAAAAGAACAGCTATAGAAAAGAGAATGAAGAATTCAGGAGAAACCTATAAAGCAGATATTTTGTCAAATTTCTATAAATGAACAAGCACCAAAACTAAAAATACAAATAAATGATGCCATTGAAGCTCTGGTAGACACAGGTGCAGCTGCAACAATAATTTCTTCAGAATCTTGGCATCCCAGTTGACCTTTTCAGGACATAAATGTTCAGTTTTTAGGGATCAGAACTTTATCTTAGGTAAAGCAGAGCATGAGATGGGTCAAATGTATAGGGCCATAAGGGCAAAAGGAATGTGAAAACTGTGGCTAATATAGCAATGAATTTGTGGAAATGTGATTTGTTACAGCAGTGGAATACTCAAATTAACATTCTCGCACACCATAAATTAACATATGTTTCTGGGAAAAATATTACAATAGATTATAAGGAACAGTCACCAACCATTCAGGTGGTAAAAGAGCAGGGCACAACAGCTTCTGATATTTCAAAGGCACCAAGAGTGCTACCTTTAAATGGCTGACAGACAAACCTGTATGGTTTAAACAATGGTCTTTAGAGAAACTTCAGGCTTTAGAACAGCTGGTACAGGAGCAACTAGATTCTTAGCATAGTGAAGAACCAACCAGCCCTTGGAATTCTTCTGTATTTGTTGTTAAAAAGAAATCTGAAAAATGGAGAATAGTAACAGATCTAAGAGCTGTTAATAAGGTGGTTCAGCCAATGGGCTCTCTGAAGTCTAGCATTCCTTTGTTTTTCTATTGCTTAAAGGAAGGCCTCTTATAGTTATTGATTTAAAAGATTGTCTCTTCACCATACCTTAACAAGAAAAAGACAGAGAAAAATTTGCTTTCACAGTGCCTACTTATAATAATTCCCAGCCTGCTAAGAAAACTCAATGGAAGATTCTCTCACAGGGAATGTTAAATAGCCCCACACTGTGCCAATATTTTGTAAGTCAGCCTTTGGGAATGATATGTAAGCAATTTCCTGAATCTATAGTTTACCATTACATGGACAACATTTTGCTATCTAACTCAAATGAAGATGGTTCAGAAAAAAATGTTGAAAGAAGTAAAAACTCTTTTGCCCTGCTGGGGATAACAAATTGCTCCTGAAAAAAATACAAAGAGGAAATTCTATTAATTATTTAGCTTATAAAATAGGTTTACAAAAATTAGATCACAAAAGGTGCAAATTAGGAGTTATTGATTGCAGAATCTTAATGACATTTGAAGATTGGTAGGAGACATTTCCCATCTATGGTGCAATATTGTGATAGGTCCTGATGATCTGATTAATTTAAACAAAACCTTAGATAGTGAAAAGGACTTAAATAGTCCCAGGGAATTATCAGTTGAAGCTGAGAGAGAATTAATTTTGAGTGAAGAGAAATTACAGAAATAAAGTAGATCAAAGTCCTTATGATTCTGTCCCAAAGTCAAAATTATATGCTATTTTTACGTTACAAAGGAATTTTAGAGAATCTCTCAACATAGTTTCTGATTTGCAATATGCATAGAGTTGTTTTGCATATTGAAACTGCTAAAAGTATACCAGATAATACAGAATTGGTTTTATTATTTATTCAGTTACAAGATATAAACCAGAAAAGGAATAATCCCACATATATAACACACATCTAATCCCATATGGGTTTGCCAGTTCCTCAAGCATAAGGTAATGCAGAAATCAATAAATTATTGATTAATAATGTGCTGAAAGCCTTAGAATTTCATTGAAAAAAAATATGCCAATAGCAAAGTTAAAAAATAAGACTTTTCCATCATGTGGCAACAAGTCAATAAAATTGTAGGGAAAAGTCTTTTTTGTTCTTTATACAACCAAATACTACTACCTGCATGAAGTAATCAAAAGGGTACTCCAAGTAATAAAATCTGACAGATGGATGTGTTCCATTATGTAGAATTTGGAAAACTAAAATATGTACACTACATTCAAATTTTCAATTAGCAACTGCTTTGAGTTCAGAAAAGGCAGATTCTGTAATCACAAATTTGTTAGAAGTTATGGTCATCCATGGTATACCTCTGCAAATAAAGACAGACAATGCTCTAGCATATGTCTCTAAGAAAACAAGGGTTTTTTTTTTGCTTCTTATAATATAAAGCATATTAGAGGAATATCACACAATCCTGCAGGGCAGGCAATTATAGAAAGATCAAATCAAACTCCAAAAGATAGTTAAGTAAGCAGAACAGGATGATAAAGATCCCCAGAAATAGATCACATAATGCTTTATTAATTTTGAATTTTCTAAATGCTAATGAAAAAGGAAGAACAGCTGCAGAGAAATATTGGATAATTGAAAAAACTATGGAATTAAATTAGCGGATACACTTTAAAGATGTACTGACCTCAGAATGGAAAGCAGGACATGTATTACATTGGAGAAAAGGTTTTGCTTTTGTTTCCACAAACTAAGCTATGAATACCATCAAAATCGATAAAGATTCTATTTGAACAAGAGATACCTCTTTATTAGAAGAGATGACAGTTCATCAAACAACATGGTAATTTAATCTAAACTAACCTATAAAACTAACAAATGCTTTTCATTTTGTCAGATATAACTTGCCAAAAGAGAATTTCTCTAAAATTAGGGTTGTGGAAGGGTTTTATTATCCAGCTAAGGAATCCAAAGATCACTGGAGAAATGAGACATCTGAAGAAAAAGGCAAATTATCTAGCAAAAGTATCCCAAGAAAGGGAGGAAATTGCCTATTGGTATATCATATTTCCAATAGGATAAAATTTCATAAAGTTTCCCAAATATTTGTGTCTGCTATTATCTATAGACATACAATGCAAATGGGCTTTTTGTAGTCCCAATCCAGTTAAGGATTAAAAAAGGAGGATGGCGCTTCATAACAATAATTCCTCTAGAACTCTGATAATACTACTCAGCTGAGAAACCACCTAAAGATCAGCTTTTGGATTGAAAACTGCTCAGAGCAGTTTCGAAGTGGCTACTTGAGGTGATCCAGCCTCATAGACTACTCTAGCTAGAACTGAAACAAGCCCATCATTTTCCCATTATGCAGAAACTAGACAACAAACGATAAAGCTACCCCCCTCTGGATTTGACAAATAACCTGATTTTTTTTTCTTTTCAGGATCTCCTAAAGATTCCATCACTCCCAGATAGCAGGAAGTAAATTTATGAGCACAATGTCCACATTCCCAAGAGGTGGGGTGGGTGGTTTTTGGTCATTCAATGGGTTATGGATATTTGTTATTGTTTAGGTGGGTTGCAAGTTGTTATTGGTTATGGTCTGGAAGAAAGTTGAACAAAGGTGATTAGATTCAGAGTTCTTGTTTTAAAATGAAAAAAGGGGAGACACACATATGATAGGATAAAAGGGTAAAATCTACTTTGAAAAGAAAAAAGGGAGGATATAGATATGGTAAGATAAAAAGATAGATTATTGAATCTACTTTAAGAAAGCAATTACTAGTTTTAAATATTTTACATTGGATTGAACATTTGTATTTTCTATACAAATTTTGTATATTAATACAAATTTGAGATTAATTTTGTTAAAATATTGCACATGCATTTCTATACTTGTTCAAGATATTGTACCTATACAGTTCATTTAACAATGTAATGCAAATTTATAATCCTTGAAAATTATTATTACTAGCTTTTTAGGATAATAGGGAAATGCAGGTTAGTAATTAGTCACCTATTACAATCGACCTTGTAGTCACATTAGGTATGTTTTCAAGGTCAAACAAAGAGGACTCTGAAAAAGTGATTGTTGGAGTCATGAAAAGATGGCTATTGAACACCAACTGGGAAGTCTGCATGGTTCTTAAACTGCAAGATTACAGGGACAGAAAGGCGCCGAGGATAGTTTGTGATGTTAAATCACAGTTAATCAGTCAAGACCATGTCACAGATCCTTGTACAGAGAAAAGAATGTCACTGACACCCAGCAGGAGAGAAGCGTAGAGTCTTCCCAGAAGAAAGAGCACCCGATCTTTAGCAGCAAGGGAAGTATTAGAGGCCATAGGACAGGACCATTCATTTCAGGTGTTGAAGTGAAGATGTGTGGTGTCGCTTAGCAACGAAAGGCAACCTGGTGCTGATGAGGTTCAGGACTAATCTCTCTCTCTCTCTCTCTCTCTCTCTCTCTCTCTCTCTCCCTCCCTCCCTCCCTCCCTCCCTCCCTCCCTCCCTCCCTCCCTCTCTCTCTCTCTCTCTCTCTCTCTCTCTCTCTCTCTCTCTCTCTCTCTTCCTGCTCTGTCAGTCAGGTCTGGGGGAGAACTGTCTGACCACCGCATCTAGAGAAACCCCTCCTGTTGTCTCTAGCTTATCTATCATTTATCTCATAACAATTTACAAATCAAGAAGCATCTGTGGGATGCATAAATAACAACCACTTCATCTGTTTACTTTTAGAGCTACCTATCAACCTGACATTGTTTCCTTCTGGCTATAATTTCAAAAACAAATTTCAGAGATTAAACCTTGGGGTAGACTTCTGCATTATCTCACACTTGTTTTTCTTTTATTTCATTGTAAATTATTTTGTAAATTTATTTATATAGAACCAGAATGTTGGAGTAAGGATCATATCTAATATGTGTCTACATCCTCCCCCCCCCATTTTTTCTTTCATTTGAGACAGAATTTCTGTAGCCCTGGGTGTTCTGGTATGCTTTTTCTAGACAACTTTGGCCTTAAACTAAGGAGATACGCCTGTCTCTGCCTTCTGAGTGCTGGGGTTAAAAGTGTACACCACTATACCAGACTTCAAATTTTTCATAACATAAGCCATATTAGATGAAAAATATTTATTGCCATTGAATGTCTATGTAATAAAAACTAGGGGTCCATGGCATGTATAACAGGGAACCATTTCTGTTGTGGAAACAATTAGGAAGCCATTCTGGTTACACTTTTTGGTGGCTCAGTTGATGTTTCTGCTGTTGATTAATGTGACACCAGATGTGTGGCAAATCATTTTGGGATTCCTGTTTCTACATGATTGCAGAGAGATGTTTATGTATACAATTCGTGTACCTGCTGAGGCCACATCAACGGCAAAGAAAAACGGTAATAAGAAAAGTAAATTTATTTTGTACAATTTTGAAAGAACTGAGCGTGATCCATAGAAAGTTATTCTCATAGGCTACTGCTCGCTTGGAGGGGCATAGCAAGCTTCCCAATAGCTCTATTTATGATGCACTTTCTACTTTTGCCTCATGCTGTGGCACAGCCAGTAATCTTGTTTTGCAATGCAATATGACCAGGAGCCCTGGGATCTGATCCCTAATGCAGTGCTTCTCAGAGAGGAGCCCAGGAACTCCTGTGCGGCCCTGCAGGAGTGCAGAGTTCTGAAAGCTGAAAATGTTATTGGGGGCAAAACGCTGAAGAGAAACTGGTAGAGGAGAGCAGGAGTCATGGTGAGTGGTAGAGAAAGGAGAACAAGGCTAAAGATTATTTCTTGGTTCAGGAAACACGCAGCATTGCAGAGGAAGATCTGAATGTGAATAGTGTTGTGAATGTTGGGTGGAAGAATGAGACGCATGCATAAGCCATTAAAACTAGTTTCAGTCAATGAAAATCTTCATATAAGGTCACAAAGATGGATGGTACTTCTTGAGAACAAAGAAATTAAACATTTTAGGGCTTATATGGATGTGGAAAAAGAAGGGAGGCTAGAGGTGGGGGCTGGCAGTGAGGGGGGACTAACAGGAAGAGGCAGGGGCTGTAGGAGAATGGGGAAGGTAAGTGGAGGCCCAGTACTGTGCTGGCTATGTTATGTCAGGTTGACACAAGAAAGAGTCACCTGAGAGGAGGGAGCTTCAGTTGTAAAATGCCTATAGGCAAAACCTGTGGGACATTTTCGTAATTAGTGATTGATGTAGAAAGACCCAGTCCATTTTGAGTGGTGCTATCTCTGGGCTGGTGGACTTTGGTGCTATAAGAAAGTAGGTCAGCCATGAGGAACAAGGCAGTAAGCAGCACCCCTCCTGCCCTGTCTGAGTTCCCATCCTGACTACTTTCGATGATGAACTGTTGTAGGAAGTATGAGTGAAGTCAACCCTTTCCTCCCCACATTGTTTTTGGTCATGGTGTTTCACCATAGCGGTAGATACCTAATTAAGAGAAGGACTAACAAACCTCATGTTTCTGTGTGATGAATCACAGCACATCATACAGCAAGGGAATTTAATTATAAAAAGGATTTCTTTAAAAAGAAATCTGAAAACAAAGGAGCAGTCATTCTAGTGTGGTTATTATGGGAAGGGATTTACACAGGACCCAGGTCAAGGGCAGGTGCAGAGAAAATCTCCTTTGATGACTTGGCCCTCAGTGGGGTGCTTTGAACAACAGATGATGGCTGCCTAGTCGACAGCAAGCTCTGTCTGAATCTTTTTTCCCCTCTCTTCATGGTGTCTGTCTGGTAGATCAGGTTGAAACGGCTTCTTATTGGCTAACTCTTACATCTTAATTTAACCCATTTCTATTAAACTGTGTTTTGCCACGTGGCTGTGGCTTACCAGCAAGATTCCTACATGTCTGTTCCCAACTGCATAGTGTCTCCCCACTCTGCCTTCTTTTTCCCAGCATCCAGTTTAGTTTTCCCTGCCTACTTCTATTTTGCCCTGCACAGACCCATGCAGATTCTTTATTAACCAATGGCATTCACAGCATACAAAGGGGAATCCCACATCAATTAAGACATATATCTCTCGAAAGAACTTGAGAATTCTAGACATTTTCATGGAGGTTCTGTATAACTACCTGAGTGAGGAAGCTGTGGGCTATGTTGTCACAGGGCCTCTAGCTGCTTTTCCCACTCATTTCACACACAGAGAGGGAAAGTTTTGCCAGGGTCCTCATGTAAGGAGCCATGAATCTGATACATGAGAAAAACATCTGGATACAGAATTGCAGGGATCTCGGCATCCTTCCTCAACATTGGCATCCTGCCCTTATTTATTTAAAGATGGCTTGGACAGGCATCACACTGTAAGGCAAGACTTGATATCCAGGATTCAGGCCACATACAGGAGGTAACGAGCAACTCATTGGCCCATCCTTATTTTAATAAAAATTGACAGTGTAAAAAAAAGTTTAAATACTGAAAAAAAGCATAGGTAATTAGTTCAAAGGGTTCCCATGCACCTGCTATCCAGTCTGTCAATTCCTCTCTCATCTTATTTCTTCCATACAAATTCACAAAACGTTGGTGCTCTCACACCTGGGTTAGAGGGAAGCACATTCAGGGTATTATGTTTTAGTACCCTTTAATGTGTGTCAGCGAAGGATGGACACACCTACCCCATACATCCCTTTACAGTGTTACTGAGGTGTCATATCCACTCCCATAACACCATATATGTTAGTGTGTGTCATCAAAAGATGAACACACCTACCCCATACATCCCTTTACAGTGTTACTGAGGTGTCATATCCACTCCCATAACACCATATATGTTAGTGTGTGTCATCAAAAGATGAACACACCTACCCCATACATCCCTTTACAGTGTTACTGAGGTGTCATAGCCACTCCCATAACACCATATATGTTAGTGCGTGTCATCAAAAGATGAACACACCTACCCCATACATCCCTTTACAGTGTTACTGAGGTGTCATAGCCACTCCCATAACACCATATATGTTAGTGCATGTCATCAAAAGATGAACACACCTACCCCATACATCCCTTTACAGTGTTACTGAGGTGTCATAGCCACTCCCATAACACCATATATGTTAGTGCATGTCATCAAAGGATGAACACACCTACCCCATACATCCCTTTACAGTGTTACTGTGGTGTCATAGCCACTCCCATAACACCGTATATGTTAGTGCATGTCATCAAAAGATGAACACACCTACCCCATACATCCCTTTACAGCGTTACTGAGCTGTCATAGCCACTCCCATAACACCATATATGCTAGTGCGTGTCATCAAAAGATGAACACACCTACCCCATACATCCCTTTACAGTGTTACTGTGGTGTCATAGCCACTCCCATAACACCGTATATGTTAGTGTGTGTCATCAAAAGATGAACACACCTACCCCATACATCCCTTTACAGTGTTACTGAGGTGTCATAGCCACTCCCATAACACCATATATGTTAGTGCGTGTCATCAAAAGATGAACACACCTACCCCATACATCCCTTTACAGTGTTACTGAGGTGTCATAGCCACTCCCATAACACCATATATGTTAGTGCATGTCATCAAAAGATGAACACACCTACCCCATACATCCCTTTACAGTGTTACTGAGCTGTCATAGCCACTCCCATAACACCATATATGTTAGTGCATGTCATCAAAAGATGAACACACCTACCCCATACATCCCTTTACAGTGTTACTGAGGTGTCATAGCCACTCCCATAACACCGTATATGTTAGTGTGTGTCATCAAAAGATGAACACACCTACCCCATACATCCCTTTACAGTGTTACTGTGGTGTCATAGCCACTCCCATAACACCGTATATGTTAGTGTGTGTCATCAAAAGATGAACACACCTACCCCATACATCCCTTTACAGTGTTACTGGGGTGTCATGGCCACTCCCATAACACCATATATGTTAGTGCATGTCATCAAAAGATGAACACACCTACCCCATACATCCCTTTACAGTGTTACTGAGGTGTCATAGCCACTCCCATAACACCGTATATGTTAGTGTGTGTCATCAAAAGATGAACACACCTACCCCATACATCCCTTTACAGCGTTACGGAGGTGTCATGGCCACTCCCATAACTTCGTATATGTTAGTACATGTCATCAAAAGATGAACACACTCACCCCATACATCCCTTTACAGTGTTACTGTGGTGTCATGGCCACTCCCATAACTTCGTATATGTTAGTGCATGTCATCAAAAGATGAACACACTTACCCCATACATCCCTTTACAGCGTTACGGAGGTGTCATGGCCACTCCCATAACTTCGTATATGTTAGTACATGTCATCAAAAGATGAACACACTCACCCCATACATCCCTTTACAGTGTTACTGTGGTATCATGACTACTTCCCATAACTTCATATATGTTCACCACAACCATATTGACTCTAATGCCTCACTTGTCTATAAGAGTGACTGAAAACTTACTGAAAACCTCTGACTTATTCAATCTATTGATTCAAGAACAAATATTGTTTCTCTGGGGCGGTTACTGCTCCTCACTCTGTCAAAACCTATCCCCAAAGCCTCTGTAAAAACTAGCTGAATTCTTAGAGTTTATAATGGTAGCCATTCTGCTGCTGTTTGCACTCAATGCCTCTAGGCACTGCTGAGGTCTCAGGCAACTGTGCAGAACCTTCACATGGATGAACTCATCTTTTATTCACAGAAGAAGAAGCAAAGTCACATCAGCTTTAGCGGATTTGCTCTGGGGTACACCCAAGCAAATTTGAGCTGGGATTTGAATTTAGCGATTAGATCCCAGGTTCCTTTGTTTTCAACAGCTTCCTGTATCTTCAAGTAGCATTTATTAACCATGTGTCTATTATAAAAAGTATGTTTTTGTGGTGGTCTGAATGATCATGGCCATATAGGATCATTTGTTTGAATGCTTTGTCATAAGGGAGTGGCAGTATTTGAGAAGGATTAGAAGGTGTGGCCTTGTTGGGGTAGTTGTGGCTTTGTTGGAGGAAGTGCATCACTGAGGGTGGGCTTTGAGGTTTCACAAGCCCAATACAGACTCAGCCCCCACCCACACCCCCTGCCTCTCCCTGTGGATCAGGATGTAGCTTTCAGCTTCCGCTCCACATGTCATGTGTGCTGGCATGCTTCCATCATCGTAACAACCTCTGAAATGGTGAGCAAGCCCCCAACTAAATGCTTTCTCTCCTGAAAAGTATGTCAGTCATGGTGTCTACAGCAATAGGACAGTGACAGAGACAACCTTAAAAAAGAAAGGAACAAAAGAAAGGAGGGAGATGGAGAGGAAGGAAAGAGAAAGAGGGGAAGAAGAAAAGGAAGAAAGGAAGGAATAAGAAAAGTGAAGGAAGGGAGGAATGAGCAGGAAAGAAAGAAAATTATACTGAGACTTGTAAACTAGAAAAGAAAAAGAAGGAATGAACTATTCCAAGGCCCCACACAGAGTCAGATTGTCTCTTTATTCATCTGAATTTTGTAGAAGTCATAAAGCAGGGGCAATGTCCATATTAAGTACTAGGAAAGAGACTCCTGGAGGGATGGAGGCAAACAATGCAGTAGCTCTTGTCTGGGATCAGCTTCTTCCACTGTGGGTAGCCACTCCATGTAGAGGATTGGGTAAATGCTATGTGAACCAGAGATGAAGGTTTTTGAATCTCAATGACTAAAAATTAATTCATAGTCGTTGGTGTGATGAGTCTGCGACATTGCTGGCGGTGCCCACATATGTCAGGTCGTGTGGCTTTGCGTCAGTTTAGGTTCTGAGCACAGTGTGTGCATTTTGCCCTGTGTATGACATCAAACCATGAGACATTAATGAACACTGATGGCACCTCAGCTCAATTTCAAGACTATTGGAATTAAATTCAAGACTATTTCAAGAATATTGGTGGAGAGGGCTAATATTCAGCAGGCATTCAGCAACAGCTCTGCTTTGGGATCCACAAGCTTCCTGAAGCCATGTGCCTGCTCCATCTATTGCTGACAAAATGTGGACATAAAAACCTACCTCTTACAAAGTGCTTCTATCACAAGGTGTTTCCAGGGAGAAATGACTTACGTCTAAACCACATCTGCTCACAGTAACTCATGTCCTCCTTCACCTTGTAAATATTACAACTCTCTCTGACTCTTCATAGCTCCTGCTACCTTTTCAGTCCCAGGAGTTCATTTTCATCAGCCATGCTTAGAATATAAACTCCAAGGTAGGAGAAGGATGTCTATGTTCAATGTTTTACTTATAAAGTATCCTAAAACATAGTAGTCAGTTATTCAACAATTATGCTATGGATAATGAATAAAATATAACTTTTAAATGCAGCTGAGAGGATGCTGATATCATTTTCACGATGAGAAAATTGATAGCACAAATCCGACAAATTGGTAATTTTTCATTTGTAGTAGAATGACCACAAGCCACTGACATTTGTGCAATATTTTATTTTTATAATTGATGTGAAAATTAATATTTGAATAAAAAAGGAATATAAAAGCCCCAGGGCCGATTGTGCATGATTAATGTTGGGTCTTTTTTTTTCAGTCATAAAACTGAGGAAGAAATCTCCGAGCCCACAGAACCCAATATTCCTTTCCTCTCCGTCACTCTAGAGATCCAGCTTTATGTAGGATCACAGCTGTTAGCAGGGAGAGTGGACCGAAGGAGCTTCCTTTCAGTCCAGTGACTTTCCTTCAGCTCATCCTACCTCACCTTGTCTCACACATTCCCTTTCAACATTTCCTGGTTTATGGTGTCTGAAATCGGAAAATTTAACAGCATATTTCCAGGTGTAAAATTTAACTTCCCCTTACCTTCCACGCAACCATTCACAGGAGTTCCAACTTTGCGACGGAGCTAGGGCATGCGTGTTTCTTCCAAGCATTATTTTAAGACCCTGCTTGCAGTCATGTACAACAAACCACGTTTCCATGGCTACCATGCTCCTGGTGACCAATTTTTCACATATGTGATTCCACTTCATAAACACAACTTGGACCCTTTTCCTGGTCATGTCATGTTACGATGCTGCAAGTGTTTCATAAAGCAAAAGGCCTGCAGTGGAACATTTGAGGAGCCACGCACGAGTCTGGGATGCAGAATTAATTTCTGGACTATTTCATTGTTGCAAAAGTTAAAGCAGATACTGCATCTGAAGAATTTTTCTTTGGAGTGGACTTGTCAGTTTAGCATTAATGAGAAGCAATCTGAAAATAACCGGACAACCTGATAATTCAAATGCTATGCAAAAACCAATCTGTTTGAAAACTAATCACCCCCAGTAACATGCTGTAATTTTTACTTTTCAATCACTATAGCAATGATCTGTGAGCTTCATGCCCGTGCTCTAAAAATTTGCAATAAAATATAGATGTTCATGTCAGATGTAAGAAAGGAATATGCCAGTTAATCTAAGAATTTTAATTAATGGTTAAAATGAACATCTTATTTATTTTCCTTGTTTAGGAAGATATTTATCCTTTTCATTTCCCGGTGGACCAAGTCGTGGGGCACAGGCAAAAGACTAAAGCATCACTTTGCGTTGCCTTCATCGTCTTTGCTGAGTCTCTTGGAACATTGGAGAGGAAACCGAAAAGAAAATGGGAAAGATAAAGATGAAAAGATGTCTTTATTTTCAGTGGAGACTGAACACTAGACGCCCCGAGAGATCCCTTCTGTCTGAATCCCCCTGACTAACTTCGCAGCAAGTGTGTGTCTGTACATAACATTCTTTGCCGCAGGCAATTCACCCCTTTTGTACAGCCAGCTCTTTTACTGGCAGCTAGCTCTCAATGGTAAAGGCATTTTTTCTTCCTTTAAACTTTCCAAAGTCAGTCACAGTGCTGCCTTTTGGGACCTCATAGAACAGGTCTAGCCCCATCGTAAATCTCCCAATCGGTGGGACATTCAAGGACAGCGAGTGTAACACTTTGCTTGTCTGCATAGCTGGCTAGAGTTGCATTATTAGGGGCAGGAGAGAGAGAGAGGTCAAAAGAGTTATGGAATGTTCATTGGTGCTACTGGGTCTTGGATGCTCCCATGGAAGGGACAATGGCAGAGGGGATAAGGTGTTCTTCCTGACACAGGATGCTGGTGCATCCTCTCTGTCCATCGTCCTCAGTCCAGTTTTCTGCTATTCTACCTATGAGCAGATCTAAATTTTTAGAAGTCAAAAACAGATCATCAAGAGAGAGACTATTGAAGAGAAGCAAGAGAAATGTAAGGGGGAGCATCGCTTACTGGAAAATTAAATGATCACCACGACCATGAACATCCCACTGTCACATGAGCATTTGAAATCTGGATTAAGGTAAATGATCAGGAAAGCCTTTGGTCTGACTGCTCCTGAATATTCCTACAAAACAACTTCATTTCCTTTCCCATTCCTGTCCATTTCATCTCACCATCAAGGAACATTTGCATAAAATCCAAGAGAAATAACTTTTTCCCCTCAGAAAAGGTGAGGATGGACACACAACACTTTTGCTCTCGTGGGGCTAAGAGTCTTCTTTGTGTAGAATGTGCAAAGATAAATTGTAGTATAGGGCAAAGTGCTTTGATGGAACTGCCGAAGCAGTTCTGGGGCAATAAAGGGACCAGAGCAGTGACCTGCTGACTGCACAAGTTATACCGAGGACCTAACACTTGATCTGAGTACTGAGAGATGAACTGTAGTTTATCGGGTGCCCAGCAAAGATTGGAGCTCCTTCTTCGTAGGCTGTAATGTTAATGGATCTGGTGTTCATGGTCTTAGAAACACTCACCAAGGCAGGAGAGGGTCAGGGGGGATCTGAAAGGTTGGTTGCTTGCATTAGAAAGGATTGTGTTTGCCAATCAGAACACACAGCCCATGCTTGGTTAGGTTTTTCTGTTTCATTTATTTAATTTGGGCAGTGAGATTATCAACTTTATTTTCTACATTTGAAACAAGTTTTAAAATGAACATTTTTCTGTGAATAGGAGATGGGGAGGAGAATATAAAAGCAAAAGACCGTGTTCTAGTCCTGGGAAGAGAAGGTACAGGTTTGAAGTAAAATACAGTGGCGGTAGAGGGGGGAAGCCCCACCCATTTTCAGTGTCACTTCTGAGCTTCAATTTAGGATTGGTGTCTCGCTGGAGATGAATGAGGAGAAGAACGGCAGTCGGACGGGCTTAAGATGCAGACGTTTTTGAGGAAACTGTATTGGAGGCTCCTGTGTGCATTCAAGCACAGTGTGATTTTGGGCCTGTAGATAGAAAGGGACAAGCCCAGTCAGATAAATAGCTGCTTGGTTTGTATATAGTTCCAGAGCTCCGTGGTACTGTTTGCCTTACCGTCTGCAGCAGGCCACTTGCAGTGTCGCTCCCACCGGTGCTCCCAGTGCTGCTTCCAATGATGTTTCAAGTCCTCCTTCCACTGAAGCCCCATACTGCTCCCATCGACAGCCCCAGCGCTGCTTCCGTTGCTTTGCCCCTGTGCTACTTCCGTTCTCAGTGCTGCTTCCAATGCCAGTCTGTGAGAGTCCTCAGCCCACTCGGGGATTTCCTCATTTGTTATTCCTCCTTTCTATAGGTCATATTCCTTTTAACAATCCTCTAAAACTGCCCACAGCCTCCATCTTCCTCCCCCCATATTTAAGCCTCAACCTTCTGGTCCATTGTGAGTTCCGTCCATGCACACATGGTATATGATTCCCATGCTTTCTTGCACAGAGCAACACATTTCTCATGGTTTCTCAACTGTTAACCTGTCACATATTAGTTCTATATGACTAGAAAATTCCAGCAGGAAAATTTGGGTTTCTCTGTCATCATTCTGCATTTTTCAAATTTTGCAGTTTGACGTCATTTTCATCATGGCTTTGTATTTGTACCCTTTTGCAACTATGAACTATGTCATAGCTGTAGATGCTAGGAGGGCAGTGGCCATTTTGCTCTGTTGTCTCATGACTTGATTTGGTGTCATTTGAGGGAAATTTTGTTATCATAGACTTGGCTTCAAGTTCCTTGGGACCAGGGAGACAGATCCAGGAGTATACGACATACTGTATGTTGACTTGTTGACAGAGATGAGGTTAAAGGGATAGCAAGATGGGTGTCTTCTTGTTTGAGTCAGACGAAGGAGGATCACACTGCAGTCAAGACAAAACTGACTTTGTATAGGTGTGTACAAGTTTTATCTTAAGCCAGTACTGGTGATGTCAGGTAGTCTTGGTGCTAAAACTTCGCACGCCACTCTTTTATTCATTTGTATGTGCTGGGTAAATATGAAGGATAGAGGCCAGGATTACTCAGAGGCAATCATGGAGTCAGCACTCAAGATGCCTGCAGCAAGGCCAGGTTCCAAGTTGGATTTCTAGAGGGGCTGTACATAAACATTGTTCAAGAAACAATTGAGTAAGTGCTTTAGAAATTATCCTGTGATTGTTTGTCCCAGAGTATTTTTGGAGGCGGGGGTGACAAGAGCTGGCCTCAAACTCCCTGTGTAGCTGAGGATGACCTTAAATTCCTGGCTGTCCTGCTTCTGCCTTCCAGTGCTGGGATTCCAGGCTGGCATGGCCTTGTTTGGTTGATGTCATGCTAGGGACTGAACCCAGAGCTCCATGTATCCTGAGCCAGCACTTTACCAACTGAGTTGCGTTTACAGCCCAAAGCAGTATTCTTTTACAACAAAGTTGACCTCTTTCATTTGTTTGGAGACAGGGCTTTGTTATATCGCCCAGGCTGCCTCAAGCTCATGGAACTCCATCTTCCTCAGCATCCTGAACACTAGGACAACGGACAAGCATCACCATGACTGGCTAAAAATATACTTTTGAAAATTAAAAGTCTGAAGCTGCTACCTCTTCCCTTAAGTGTACAACATCTTTAACTAGGTATTATAAAATATTAGAAACTCTCTGAGCTGCATGCTATTCCTTACAATTTGGTTTAGTAGTAAAAAGAAAATCATTAATAAATGATGTGTCTATAATGTCTCAAGTGAAAAAGAACTGAGTTGACATTAGGAAAGATTAACTAGTCATTAATAGTTTAGCAATTAGTCTTCACTTAATCTAGGACAGTGGGATATTGAAGGACTTTTACTCTTGGGGAAAGCCAACTGTAATACCTACCATTTGCCCCAATTTTATACAGGCACCAGTACACACAAGCTGTGGTCTCATTGTCTCCCATACTTACATGTAGACACATTGTCAATGTGATGGAGTTAAGAAGAAGGGCTTTTAGGGGTGAGGAAAGTCCTCATGACTGAGACCGGTAATTATAAAAAGACTAGAGAGAAATCCCTAGGCTCTTTGGTCTTTTCACCCATTGCTATTTGAGAGCATTGAATTTAAGATAACATCTGAGAAAGCAGAGAGGAACTCTCATACAACCACGAGCCTGCCAAAACCTTATTTCCAGTCTCCAGGATGAAGAGAAAATCATTTCTACTCTGATAGTTATCCAATCAAAAGTGTTTTGTTATAGCATTAAAAATAATGTAAGATAACATGCACATGTAATTGATTATATCTATACATTTATTATCTATCTGCCACACTTATCATCTGTCCTATCTATCTATCTATCTATCTATCTATCTATCTATCTATCTATCTATCTATCTATCTATCTATCTATCTTCTATCTATCTATCATCTATTTTTCTATATGTCTATCATCTCTATCATCTATCTATCTATCTATTTATCATCTATCTATCATCTATATTTTTCTATCTGTCTATTATCTATCTCCTTATTATCTATCTATCATTTATCATCATTTGATGTATAGAATCTTAGACTTGTGAGATACTACTTTGGTTAGTGCCGGCCACAAGAACGCCTACAGCAACTTTAGTCCTCACTCCTCTGAGATATTCTCCTCCAGGCAAATCATGCGTAAAACATTGCCCAGATGAAGACCTCCCAAGGCCCCCACACAAGAAACAAACCACCACCTAGAAGCAAAAGGATTAATAAAGGTAAAACTTCTGTAAAATCCCAAAGGGGCATTTTCTCCATCTTTATAAGTTTGCATGACTGAAGAGAATTAATTATAGTATCAACAGAATTAAATATATAGTCACAGAGCCCAAATTAAATATACAGCTCAAATATACACATTTTATCACAGAAATTGGTTCCAATCCCATTTATCTGTCAGAGTCAGTGATGAAGATGTAAAACTTCCTTCAGTGCTTCTCTTGTCTTCATCGCGCTTACTTACTATGGGAAAGTCTAATCTCTGTGACCCAGTTGTACCTTCTGTGAAGTGGGAACAATAACTGTGTCTTGGAGATACCATGAGGATGCCATGGTTTGGGTCTTCAACGTACCCCCAAGTCCCATATTTGTAGTAAGAAAGAGCGGCTGGGCTGACTTCCGCCACCCAGCTAGCTTTACCTGAAATAATTACACGGAAACTGTATTCTTTTAAACACCGCTTGGCCCATTATATCTAGCCTTTTCTCGGCTAACTCTTGCACCTGGACTAGCCTATTTCTTATAATCTGTGTAGCCCATGAGCTGGCTTACCAGGAATGATCTTAACCTGCGTCTGCCTGGAGTGGGAGAATCATGGCGACTCCTTGACTCAGCTTCTTTCTCCCAGCCTTCTGTTCTGTTTACTCCACCCACCTATGTTTTAACCTATGAGGGCCAAGCAGTTTCTTTATTGCTTAACCAATGAAATCAACAGATAGAAAGATGACCCTCCTCCATCACATATTCTAATAGCTTGGTTTTCAGTTTGTGACACTATAGGGAGGTGATGTGATCTGCAAACTATGAGGACTAGTGGAAGGAGGTTAGCTCCCAGGGGACCTCCTCTTCATGTCACTTTCTTCTCCCTCTTATGACTTCTGAATCGTTATGAGATGAGCAGATCCTCAGGAACATGGTGGAGTTGGCAGTGTGCCCGTGAGCTAATGGCAATGGCTGGGACATAGAAAGCTGGGGTAAGCAGTGTTGGCTGTTACTTCTTGCATATACAGTATGCTTTCAGGGGTCTGGGCTGACTCTTTGTGTGGTTTGATCCATAGAAGAAGCTTGGTTTCCCCATTCCGGCATGACATGAGTTAAACAGAGGGAGACATACAGGGTGCTGCAGTTGTCCATCAGGGTTTGCTCAGCTGTTGATTCCTTAATAACCTTGGTGGAGCAAAGTAGATGGGGCAGGCTGATGGAGCTGGAATCAAATCTCTCTTCATCCTAGTTATTCTAGAATAGGTTTTGCCTCTTGTTTCTCCCCAACCCTGGCGCCGTCTGAACCATGCAGTTATTCATTTTAATTGGGAAGAGAGATGTGTATGAAGACATATGCACTACTGTGTCAGCTGTCGTCTCTAAGCACGCACCCAGAACTTGAAAAGTCTGATAACAAAACGTGGTAGTGAACCCGGACCCAGATGACAAACTCTGTACAGAGCAGCACAGACGGAGCTTGTATAGTGGAGATCTCTGTGGCCAGAAAACCAAGTGCAGAGCTTCTCCTTCCCGAGGGCTTAGCACAAGGTCAGGCTTCTGGGAGCTCCTCACGGAGGGAAGTGGCTCTTAAGCTAAACAAATGACACTCTGCGTCTCTTGAGCTGAGCGGTGTGGGAAGGATCTGAACACAATTGTGAAACTGTAGAAAATTCCGCACGAAATTATGGTTCAGACATTCGCCTGGTATCATTTAAAGCGTATCAATCAATTTGTTGTCTCTCAGAAGCACATCTATCCTTGTGTGTGTGTGTTATATCAAGGAGAGCACTAACCTGTCAGCAGAGGGTGCTAGAGGGACATTGTGGATCATAGTCTTTCTGCTTCCCGTAGCTACCAGGTATTAGTTCCTGGGCATTTGCATTAACGATCGCGAGGGGCTCTGTCCTGTCACACACCAAGACGACACTTTCTGAGCTCACCAACTGACTGACTTACAATAGAGTGTCTCCTAGAGCCCGACTCTCTCGGTGCACCTACCATGCACCTCCTTGAGAAGGTGCCTTGGCTTGCCCAGCAATGCTGAACCTCCTCTGGCCTGGACAGGACAGGCAACAGACCATCCACCAGGCCCACCCCAGGCACCTGAGTTCCGCCTCTGGAGATCACTTCCTTCCGAGTTCCTCCAGTCTCCTCCTCTGTTCTTTGAGCTGGAGGGTATTGCCTCGGGTCCTTGACTATGATCTGGTGTCATTTTTTGTAAATAAAGACTTATTGGAATGTAGACACATTTCCTCTTCTGCTCTATGATGCTGTGATACTGTCATGGTAGAGTGGAGTCCTTGGAACAGAGCCTCCAGGGTCGCTGCAGCCTCTACTCTGGTCATCTGATCTTTCACAGAATAAAGTTCGCTGGCCTCTGCTCTAGTTCTCAATTCTTTTCTCTCGCTTACAAAGTCACTCCATTACTACGAGTAGCCCAGTAATTATATATTGTGCTATTTATTGGCTCAAATTGCAAAGTCCTTTCTGTCTCTTGATTGGACCTTGCTGTGGTTACTGTCTAGCTACACTACAACCCAAAGAACCAGTACCATTTCAGTTCACGAAAGACGCAGCGAATTCCATTCCCAGGCAGCAAAATCTCCAAAAACAAGAAAATTCCGTGCGTCTGGCTGCTTCCTACTATGTGAGAAAGAGGGAAAAACAGGGAGATTAATCATAAATTAATTCTCCGCTAGATCATCTCACCATGTCCACACTGCTTCATTTGTTGCCCTGGAGTGTAATCCAGATGCCTAGTATATAATGGAGAGTTAGTAACTGATTTTGAACAAATGATCAATATGTACACGATTCTGAGAGAAAATGAAAACAGATCAAGCAGTATCTTCCTCCCTCCAGGAAGAAATGAAGCCATAAGATGGCGATTAAGCATGGGACATTTTCCCACTCAAATATTTACTCAGATCATATGAAAATTATAAGAGAAACACAAAGAAAAGAGATGTGTCTGGGAATACATTATCTTAAGCTATATATGCAAATGGAGTGGAAAACGCAACAAAAAATAATTTTCTCCTGAAACCTTCCGATAATTGAGTTAGGCACTGAATTTTCAGTTTGTATTAGCCGGGCAGAGCCCAGAGCCCTTTGCACGGAAGACCCAGCCATACAGAGCACATGCTGGGTTCACTCCAACAAGCGGCTGTGGATGGAGGTCAGTTCTTATTTTACTTAGCATTGTTCCCTCATTCTGAGATCACACTCCGCTAATTACTTGCAGGAACAGCTCTCCATAAGAAGAATAACTCATTTGCATGGAAGAAGAAGTCTACAGACTGCTCTTTCAGTTTTACCCTCTGCTTTTCTTTTTCTCCGATTTGGGAGGACCGGGAAACAGGAGCATGCAATCAAAGCACTTCAAATCCCTGATTTCTTGTTTCCTAAACATTCAAACTCCTTTTTGTGGGCAGGAATTAGCCTTTCCCACTGAATTGAAGCGAGAATTTGCATTTTACTTTATCCTCTTTTCAGGACAAGCAGTTCAAGGCCTTCACACATCTGTCTCTCACAACCAAGCAAGCAAGCCATCCAGCGAGTGCTTTGGGGGTGGTGAGCCTGCCTAGCTGGGGCTGATCCTCCCAGCAGGGTGAAAAGTTTTGGACACCACAGTGATATTTTTTTCTACTATTTACAAAAGCAGAAAAGAATTTGACACATTTTGAGCCTTGCAATTGGTTCAGTGCCTTGGAAGCCACCCATAAGCCCTTCTAAACAAACAACCCGACTGGGGGGCCGGGTGCAAAATCCTTGTTAGCACATTTACCCCCACGACGGATTGAGTTTTCCTATGTACACCAAATGAATTCAAGGAATGCTTTTCTTTCTGGGCCTTCGTACTATGTCTGAAATGTAGGTCACTCAACAGTAAGAAAACAAAAGTTTCTATTGCCACCAACAGCAACTTAGTGAGTAACTGTTAGTCCTTACCGGCAATCTCATGGAAAAATACGGAATGTCAACTAACTAGCATGTTTTGTTGAACTCAACCCATAGGTTAGGGGGTCTCATGTCAAGCTTGACTGTCTATTGGGAATTAATCTTAAAACAAAATAGTGATGTTGTGCCCATCCCCCCAGAGACTAGTGTGTAGTTAAGCTTTGGGGATTCCAAAGCCCTTCTCAAAGTTGTAATGAATGTGGAGAACCACTGTTCCAAGATGCTCTTTGACTCAGCTTGGAGGATGAATGCATCCCTGTCTTAAAGGGACCTCCAATCATGGAGATGGTCACTCACTGTGTTAGAAGCTGCTTCACGAACTTGGTGTCCTCTTAACCTGGGAATCTATGATGACCCCACAGAACTATGTTTCAGACCCTTAAGAAGAGGATGTTACCTCATTGGCGCTGGTATCCCTAGGTGAGTGGGCAGGTAACCTTCTTTGAGTGTCTTAGTTACAGTCTATTGCTGTGAAGTGATGCCAGGACCAAGGCAAATTATAGAAGAAAGCATTCGATCAGGGACTTGGCAATTTCAGTGGGTTTGTCCATGACCTTCATGACTGGGACTGTGGGCAAGCATGGTACTGCAGCAGTGGCTGAGCATATATATACATGTCATCTACAAGAGGGAGACAGGGGAGAGAGAGAGAGAGAGAGAGAGAGAGAGAGAGAGAGAGAGAGAGAGAGGGAGGGAGGGAGGGAGAGAGAGAGGAGAGAGAGAGAGAGAGAGAGAGAGAGGAGAGAGAGAGAGAGAGAGAGAGAGAGAGGAGAGAGAGAGAGAGAGGAGAGAGAGAGAGAGAGAGAGAGAGAGAGGGAGGGAGGGAGGGAGGGAGGGAGAGAGAGAGAGGAGAGAGAGAGAGAGAGAGAGAGAGAGAGAGAGGAGAGAGAGAGAGAGAGAGAGAGAGAGAGAGAGAGGGAGGGAGGGAGGGAGGGAGGGAGAGAGAGAGAGAGAGAGAGAGAGAGAGAGGAGAGAGAGAGAGAGAGAGAGAGAGAGAGAGAGAGAGAGAGAGAGAGAGAGAGAGAGAGAGAGAGAGAGAGAGAGAGGGAGGGAGGGAGGGAGGGAGGGAGGGAGAGAGAGAGAGAGAGAGAGAGAGAGAGAGAGAGAGAGAGAGGAGAGAGAGAGAGACTGAGAGATGTGGGTTTTTAAAATTTCAAAGCCCACTGCCAGAGACACACCTCCTCTGACAAGACCACATCCCCCAATCCTTCCTAAATAATTCCATTAACTGGGATCCAAACACTGAAATATATGAGCCTATGAGGGCCATTCTCACTCAAACTACCATATGGAATAAGGAAAGAAAAGATGTCTTTAGTTGTGTGAGTCCGTTGTGGATGCCCAGGAAAAGTCATTGCTGGGAAGACTGAAGAGGCAGAGGAGGGGGAAGAGGAGCAGGAGGTCATCTTTGTCTTTTCTTCCTTCTCTCTGCCAGTCTCGCTCTGAGACCTCTGAGTATAACACCCACATCTCAGCATCACTTATATGAAACACTTAGGATTTGATTTTGAGGGAATTCTGAAATACTTGCATATGTTATATAATGGGACACACTGGAGACAGAAGGCACAATCTAAACAAAAAAAATGTTTAATTTTTATTGATGCTGCATACATATAGCCCTAAGGTTTTTTAGTGTGCCTCTTTTTTGACTGCAACATGGCAAACCAGGGCAAGTGTGAACTTTTTCACTCGCAGGTCTTCACGGTGCTGCTGCTCTGTCAGATTTTGGAGGTATTTAAATTTCAATTTTGTAGAATGTAACTGACCCAAAGAAATACACCTTGCCAAGAACCAAACCCAGCTGGATCTCCAGGCAGATAATGAAGGGTGGAATTGGAAAACTGCATATAATCGCTGGGATATATGTGACATTGGTATTAAAAATGAGCATTATATGGTGAGGTAGCTCAATTGGCAGAGAGCTTTTGGACATATATCAGTCCCTGGGCTTAATACCTTACTCTATAATCTGAACACAGTGACACATACTGATAATCCAGCTATTTGAGATGACTGGAAAACCGAAAGTTCAAGGTTATTCTCAATGACTCAGCTACCCAGAGGACAACCTGAAACACATGATATTCTATCTTAAACCTTAAAAGGAACGAAAAGGAAGGAGATGTTTCAAGAGACTGGAGAGAGGGCTCGTCTGGTAACTGACAAGAATGGTGACCTTAGTTTGAGCCCCAGAACCCACATGGTAAAAGAAGAAAACTGGCAAGTTGTCCTCTGATTTCCATAACACACCTGACGCAGCAAGGAATAAAACTCAACTCTTCATATAGCTGACTAACAGAGTTTTAACAAGTAGTGCTGCCCAGATACTGTGAGTATCATTGTTTATCCACACTTGTAGTAGATGTACAAACAGCAACAGGTAGGCAAGGCAGGCACACCCTCAAGGTATTTTTTTAAGTATTTAATTTTACATTTTAAAATATATTTTATGCGTATGGATGTTTTGCCTGCATTTAGGTCTGTGCACCACACAGGCCTGGAAATCAAACCCAGGTCTCTGGAAGATCAAACCAGTGCTCTTAATAACTGAGATGTCTTTTTAGAACTGCACTAAATTATCTATCTATCTATCTATCTATCTATCTATCTATCTATCTATCTATCTATCTTTATATTTATATTTTTGATGATTACTATCTTTAAAAATATTTCTTAGATTATTCTATAATTACAAATTTTCTCTTCCCTTTTCCTTCTCTAAACCCTCCATGAACCCTTCTCAAACCTCCTTCAAATTCATGACTTCTTTTTTCATTAATTGCTATTTCAAGTACATATGAATGGGTAGATACATATATATTCCTAAATACTAAATCTATATAATATTACTTGTTTATGTTTCAGGACTGATCATTTGGCATTGGACAACGGTTTGCTATGCTCTTTTCTGGTGAAGACTACTTCTCCTCACCCAGTTCTCTTGGGCTGCATATAGTTCTTTCTGAAGGATATAATCACTAACAACAATCTATTGTCATTTGTCCATATACCCACAGAGAAGTGCAACCTTTATGTCTCATCAAGGAAGCAGGTGAGAGAAAACTGCAGAAGACCTCAACCAATCAAAACACAGAGTTGTGGAGCCCTGCCCCAATACACACATCTACAAACACTCCCACAACTGAGGTTCAGGGAACCCGTGGAAGTGGGTGCAGCAAGACTATAAGAATCAGAGAACCAGGTAGTTTGCTGTGAGATTATGTCCCGTGGTAATATCAGAAGTTACACCCATAAAGTCTCACTCACATGACTGCCCAAATATGAGCAAAACAGGAACAATGCCGATGGGCGTGCCAAAGTAAATGGGGAAAAGCCTAGCAGGCCTCAGCCCTAAAGGGTTTTTACTGAGACGTTTGTCTCAGCCTCATAAGTAGCTGGAATTAGAGCCATCGCCAGGATAAGAGCTTTTTATGCTAATATATTTTTTTAAAAAGTTACACGTATATGCATATGTACGTATGCTACTTGTGTGTCTATGCTACATGTATGTATTGAAGGAGGTCAAAAGCAGGCATTGGATCTTCTGGAACAGAATATAGGCAGGTGTGAGTCTTTTCAACCCAATAGGGGATTCTGGAAACCAAACCCAGGCCTTTTGGAAAAATCAGTAAGTGCTCTTAGCCACCGAGCCATTTCTTCAGTACCAATAATAAAATTGTTGATGACCCCCCCCCCAAAAAAAGGGCATGGTGATATGAAGATATACACATATTATCTGATTTTACAAGATGATCAAACTTGTGTGCATAATATTACTTATGGACACAGTTTACAGTGCAGTGCTTGTGATGTCTGTCGTCTTGAAAGGAAACGCCACTACATTCTTTCTTCCTAGTGTTACCGCAAGCTTGTATATTTAGCTGTTTCTTTGATCATTTATTTAGTTTACCATACAAAGTAATGGAGTCATCATGACCTCTTCATAAATACGTATAATTATCATACTTTGTTCTCATTAGCTCCCCTCCCTTCCCCAGCTTCTCTCTCCCTCCCTCCCCCAGTTAGTCATCCTTATCTTTCCCATTGCACTCTTTCCCACCTCCCTTAAGCGAGCTTCCTCTCCACTCAGGACTCCCTTTCTACAACCTCCTTCCAATACACAAACACACACGTATAAGAGAAAACATGTGGTAGCTGTCTTTTTGCATTTGGATCATTTATTGATTTTTAATTGCTTTTTTCCCCTTGGATAAAATCCCTGGATTTTCTGTTAAGCACAAACGTTGGAGAGAGCGGGGCCCTTTGTTTGTCCCGGCTGCCCAGCTAGCTTACACCCAAAATAACCACACAGAAATTGTATTAATTGAATTACTGCCTGGCCCATTATCTCTAGCCTCTTATTGGCTAACTCTCACATCTTGATTTAACCCATTTCTAATAATCTGTATATCACTATTAGGTCGTGGCTACAGGGAAAGATTCAACATGTCTGACCTGGCATCTCCATGGCAGCTCTCTCTCGCTGCTTTCTTACACCCAGAATTCAGTCTGTCTTCTCTGGCTACCTAAGCTCTGCCCTATCATGCCAAGCAGTTTCTTTATTGATTAACCAGTGAAAGCAATGCATAAACAGAAGGACCTCCTACACCACACAAACATCAATATTACATAAAGAATTTAAAAATAACACACAAATGAGTAGATTTGCCTTATTTTTAAATAGTATTAACATAAAAGTATATAAATCAAACATATAATAAAAACAATATATTTGGAACAATTTTTAGTACATATTAAAATTTTGCTTTAATATTTAATGAACTTATATATTCATAATTTCCAACGGATAAACTAGTAGAGCTTCAGCATTATGAATCAAAGAAAAATTACATGTGAATATCAAGCTCATCAGGGAATGTCAGCTGTTAATGTAACCAAGATTATAAAAGCAGAAGAAAATAGTGGTGCTGAGTGTAATTTAGAATTGTAGAATCAAGGATCTGGGGAGATGGATGAACAAAATACTTCTGGGAAAACTGTTAACCCCAAAGATGGGAGGAGAAAGACCACTGACCCAAATCATCATGACCAAATTAGTTAAAGCAAACAATTAATCAAAAGAAGGTCTTTTATTCATGTTCATAGGCCACCTCCCCCTAAGACAGAGTTTGAGAGGTCAGCATTAGATGTGAGGAAGACAAGGCTTTTATAGCTGAGAGGTAGGGGGATTTGATGGGCAAATAGGCGGGGTTACAGGAGCAGAGGATAAGAATAACAAGTTAGTCATAACAACCTCTGGAAACAAAGACATGATTGCAAGGCGGTCAGAAAAACAGGTAGTTATAGCAACCATTTTGAAACAATGGTAGGGAAGCAAGATGGTTATTAATTTTTTTATTGATTTTATTGAGCAATGCATTTTTCTCTGCTCCTCTCCCTTCCTCTCATCTCTCCTTGAACTCTCTCCCATGGTTCCCATGCTCCTAATTTACTTAGGAGATCTTGTCTTTTTCTACTTCCCCTGTAGATTAGATCCATGTATGTCTCTCTTAGAGTTTCATTGTTGTCTAGGTTCTTTGGGATTGTGATTTGTAGGCTGGTTTTCTTTGCTTTATGTTTAAAAATCACTTATGAGTAGGTACATATGATAATTGTTTTTCTGGGTCTGGGTTACCTCACTCAGTATGATGCTTTCTATCTCCATCCATTTGCCTGAAAAATTCAAGATGACATTTTTTTTCTGGTGTGTAGTACTCCATTGTGTAAATGTACCACATTTTCTATTCTTCAGTTGAGGAGCATTTATGTTGTTTCCAGGTTCTGGCTATGAGAAACAATGCTGCTATAAACATGTCCTTGTGGCATGATCGAGCATCCTTTGGATATATACTCAAAAGTGGTTTTGCTGGTTCTTGAGGAATGTTGTTTCCTAATTTTCTGAGAAATCACCATACTGATATCCAAATGGGCTGTATCAGTTTGCACTCCCACCAGCAATGAAGGAGTGTTCTCTTTACCCCACAACCTCTCCAGCATAAGCTGTCATCAGTGTTTTTGATCTTGGCCATTCTTACAGGTGTAAGATGGAATCTCAGAGTTGTTTTGATTTGTAGTTCTCTGATGGCTAAGGATGTTGAACTTTTCCTTAAGTGTCTTTTAGCCATTTTAGATTCCTTTGTTGGGAGTTCTCTGTTTAGGTCTTTACTCCATTTTTTTTATTGGAGGATTTGTTCTTTTGATGACCAATTTCTTGAGTTCTTTATATATTTTTTAGATCAGACCTTTGTCCAATGTGGGGTTGGTGAAGATCTTTTCCCATTCTGTAGGCTGTCATTTTGTCTGGTTGACTGTGTCCTTTGCTTTACAGAAGCTTTTCAGTTTCAGGAGGTTTCATTTATTGATTGTTTCTTACAGTGCCTGTGCTAGTAGGGTTATATTTAGGAAGTGGTCGCCTGTACCAATGAGTTCAAGTATACGTTCCTCTTTGTCTTCTATGAGGTTTAGTGTGGTTGGCTTTATGTTGAGATCTTTGGTCCATTTGGACTTGAGTTTTGTGCATGGTGATAGATATGGATCTATTTTCATTCTTCTACATGTTGATAGTCAGTTATAGCAGCACCGCTTGTTAAATATGCTTCTTTTTTTCCATTTGATATTTTTTGCTTCTTTGTCAAAAATCAGGTGTTTATAGGTGTGTGGATTAATATCTGGGTCTTTGATTGGTTACATTGGTCCTTCCATCTGTTTTTATGCCAATATCAGGCTGTTTTCAGTACTGTAGCTCTGTAGTAGAGTTTGAAGTCAGGGATTGTGATGCCTTCAAAAGTTCCTTTATTGTACAGAATTGTTTTGGCTATCCTGGGTTTTTTGCTTTTCCACATGAAGTTGAGTACCGTTCTTTTGAGGTCTGTAAAGAATTTTGCTGGGATTTTTCTGGGTATTGCATTGAATCTGTAGATTGGTTTTTGATAAGCTTGCCATTTTTACTATGTTAATACAGGTAGGTAACCCAAGAGCATGGGAGATCTTTCCACTTTCTGGTGTCTTCTTCAATTTCTTTCTTCAAATATTTAAAGTTTTTTTTCATACAAGTCTTCCACTTGTTTGGAAAGACATGATTGCCATTCCTGAAGCACACACAGTACAGACACATTTGTAGTTAAGGTTGCAGGGGGAGCATAGCCCAATCCTTGAGGAATAGATTTAATCATAAGCAGGAATGAACCTATTTTCTCTTTACTGTGAGGTGGCTTTTGAGCCAAACACAGAAGCAGACTGGTACTTCCAAACATGAGCTCGGATCCTCAGAACCCACATGTAAGCTGGATGGACATGGTGGCCATATGCCTGGCATGAGAGACAGATATACAGTTATATACAGGTTAAAGTATCAGCACTGGGGAAGCTAGGACAGGAGATCATTGGAAGGGAGCCTCAAGCTAGACTACCTACCACTGCCTTCTGAGAGAGACCCCACCTCAAAAATTAATAACTGAGGAAGACACAGGTCTCAACTCTGGGTCTCTACATGTACAACTACATACTTTCACAGACACCTGTGCATATATGTGCACATACACACATGAACATGCATTTGAAAAATTCCCCACAATCATTTTGGGAAAAACTCTGACTTGTTTGTTAATTTAAAATATACTTAGCATATCATTTCATAAAAACAATTCACAGAATCTATCTGAGGATTATCACTTAATTTGCAGAAAAGACTATTCCCCCAATATTTTTAAACTTACTACTTAAAAAAATTAAAAAAAAATGTACTGTCTAATATGTGTGAATGTTTGACACTTTTATAAGGAGAAAAATACAATAAATCCATTAAGACATTTTTTTAAGCCAGATGTGATGACTTTTAAAAAAAGATTCATTTATTTATTATATAAACAGTATTCCGTCTGCATGTATGCCTGCATGCCATAAGAGGGCACCAGATCTCATTATAGATGGTTGTGATCCACCATGTGGTTGCTGGGAATTGAACTCAGGCAGTGCTCTTAACCTCTGAGCCATCTGAAGGAATAATTTTAGGTTTTAGTATTAGTACCATCAGTTATATGATAATACTTGGTCATGTTGTCTTAATATTTTATGTATAAATAAATGGAGCTTTTTATAGAATTGAATCTGTTTCCCCAAATTTCTAAAATGAAATATTTTTCTCCTAATTTCAAAGGTGAACATTATTATCATGTAAATATTCATGATTGATGAATTTGTTAGTTGTGGAACATTCGTTGCATTGGGGTCTCTCAGACATTTGTGTTCTGGATGCAGGAAATGAACTTTTTCTACAGCTAGATAATAGATATTTTGGGATATGCAAATCTCTGTCCCTGTTTTTTTTGTGACTCATTAAAATGTGAAAATAAAAGAATTTATTAACCCTTGGGCTGGACAAAAATAGGTTACTGACAGGATTCGGCTAAAAATTGGCTGACTTCTACTTTTGATGACATATGCAGTGAGCAGGGGCCATGTTTTGTGGAATATTGTATCATTAGCTCCTAAATTGTCATTGCTAGTGCCTTTAATGCTTTTCTTCTCTACTGTGACACTGTATCTGTAAGGAGGAGGGACAGAAACGGATGTCAATTTGTCTGTCAGTTATTGCAAAATAAGGAGGGAAGGAAAAGAAAACAAAGGAAAAGCTAAAAAAAAACCCCACCCACCTGAATTCAGCTTCAGCTAGGACCACCTGTCTCTGCTCCCACTCCTCACCCGTGGGCTCACGGGGCTTGTTTTCTGGAAGGATGGAAACCCTGTAACATTCAAGCACTTTTAAAACCTTCAGTCAAGGAGTTGTTGTTTTTAATCCACAGCTGAAACTGTCTGGGAAAGCAGTTGGAGTCCCAAGAATCAGACAAGAATCGAAAAGATGGGAGATAGGATGTTCCCAAAGCAATCCATCTCTCAGCCCATCAGAACTTTTTCAACTCCTCTCCGACATTGCCTTCATTTTCCACAAAAGGGTCTCTCATGTGACATTTTTGTCTGAAAGATGTCTTCCGCACTGCAGGGCAGGACCAGTCATCATCTCTTGGGAGATTCAGCAGAATTGTCAGCATGGACACTCAGATTTATGTCGTTGCAGCTGACTCTGTCTCCATCAAGTCCACCTTGTAACTTCCGAGTCTGGATACAAGCAACCATCATAGCTCAAGCAGGTGTCAGAAAGAGCTGTTTCCATAGGGTGGGGGTGCTGCCTAACAGTGAGGAAATACAATAAAACTAAAAGCTGTTATTTGATTCCATAGACATGATCAGTTATGTCTAGGAACCAGTGCACACATGGTAACAGTCAATGACATAATCATTTAATGAAGTACAAATTTCTATTTACATGTGAAGAAACCAAGAATAAAAGATGAAATAGTCTGCATGCCGGAGGACCATTTGGAAAACTACCAGCAGAATCTTAATTAAAACCGGAGTATCTCTTATTTCTAAAAATAGGCTTATTCCCAAGGCTCTATTGCTTTTTGTCCTTATTGTCAAATTTTTCTTCTCTATTTTTTTACCTGCAGCATTTAAAAAAGGAATTATTCTCCTTGACAATCTATTCTCTTATCCATGCATGTTTAAAACTAAAAAATCATTTGCTTATTTATTTATGCTATGTGTGTTGTGTGGGTCTGTGGGTTTTAGAGGTCAGTGTGAAAGACTGACTTCCCCATTTCTGTTCTGGAAGTTTTGGGGACTGAACTGGAGTCATCAGCCTTGGTGGCAAGAGCCTTTATCCACTGAGCTTCCTTCCTGGCTCAATGTGTTTCCATTTACAATGGAATTTACAACTGATCTACCTACCTATCCAGCCTCAGAATCCGGGAATCTACAAACATTTCAAGTTGTTGTGATTGATTTATTGTGAAGTTTATTCAACAGGATTTGCCTGTCAAATGTGCTTTGGCTGGTGGAATGCCAGGGGTACACTTAAATGGAACCAACAAGATTCCTGAGCCAACCAAGCAAGATGTGACTAGCTTCAGGGATGTCAGAATTACACCACACAAGAACATGTTATTTCAACCTAGGCTCTGAAATGAGCTATGAAGGACAAATCTCTGGCCTGCAGCCCAACACCCAGGCTCCATGTCTCCTAGATTGGGAAAACCACAGTTGACCTAATGACTGCCAACCATCACTTATAGAAAGTCTCTGAGTTGAAAGCAGCAGGGTAGGCAAACTTACCATTGAAACAGCATCTTAAACCTTTCTCCTGGTTCTCTTAGCTTACAGTTTGGGCTTTTTAGTGGAACTGAAGGCTTGTAGCAGGTGGGATGTGCTTTATACACTGTATGGTGTCATCGCCCTACTTGTTGACTTGCTGATAAAAGTTTTCAATAATCCTATCACGCAAGGAGCTTGAATTGATAACTACGCATAACATTTATAGTGATGGCAGTAAGTGGCAATCCTTGCATTTCTGTGTAGCTCGCTAGCAAGCTTTGTTCTGGCATGGTGGTATGCACGTTTAGTGCTCCTGGTGTTACTAACGGTGTCATTTAATTTTAGCAATGTCTCATCTCATACAGAAAAAAAAATGTCTGGAAAGGTGACAACCATTGATACAATCAGAATGATTTGAAGGTGTCCTAGGTTAGGAAGAGCCAAAGCTCAACCTTGATTTGTGAGTAGGATTTGGAAGGAGGTCTTCAGGAGCGCTTGAGTTCAATGTAGTGCATTAGTTAGTAAGAAACCTAACAGTAAAATAATAACATCCTAATCATACTGTATTTGTGGTCTCTCTGGCCTAGCAGCTCTAATTTGAATTTTTTCAAATATGTATTCAGAAAAAATTAATTAGGCTTATACCATAAGTTTGTTGTAGAAATCATTAACAGATACGTTATATCTGTGGTGTGGAGAAATGTCAACAAAGACATTAGAAGGTTAATAGAAGCTGACAGTGTTAGAAGAGGCAGGGTGAGTTTGGGCACGATTCTGCTGAAATCTTGGTTTATGGGGATCTGTGTGGTGTCAAAGGCATGTTATAAGCTGCCGCTGTGTGTGTACCCTTTGCCCAGTTTTGTACTCTATTGTCATATTCACCCAAGGACAGGAACAGCCATTGCCATGCGTAAGAAATTGAACAGCCACTGCTCACCAGAGGCAGAGAGATAGTTTACAGCACACATTACAGTGTAGCAAGGACCACAATAAAAGTAAAAAAGCTAGGAGATTATAGTTGGGAGGATGAATGATCACTGGGAAGAGAATTGAGGTAGTTTGTAGGAGAAATGACAAACGGACTTCCAGTAAACTTTTCCCAGTAGGCACAGAAAAAAAGTTGAATCAAAAGAGTAGTTGAAACTTTGAGTCCCAAAGACTAAACAAAAACAAATTAACAAAAAGTAACCAGTGTTGGTATGGACAGACTACAAACCTGGAAAATTTGATACCATCAAGCAATAGTTTCTATCATTTTGATTATTAATATGAGTTTTGATAAGTAAATGGCATTTTTCTGGTTTGGTTCTAAGTGTTTTCTATGCAGTGACCTTGAAACATCATGCCATATTTGTGTTTAGCAATTCCCCTTGTTGAACTCAGGATAATTAACTCAAATGGGCTTGGTATTTAAAAAAAAAATGAGACAACCAATTCTTGTTTGGTTCGTTTTGAACACAAAGTCTATTTTCTGTGAAGTGTGAATAAGATCTCATCTTATCTGTAACCTGTACTAATCTCACCTTTTCAAAAATTGTAGAGGCAGCCGACAGGCTAAAATCTTCAAGCCCCAACTCTGGGAGCTTCACATTCAAGACACAGTTAGACCATGGCTGTGTGAGAAGAGGCATCCCGGGCCATGCTAGAGTAGTGAGCCAGTGAGCTAATAACAGCTTTATTCTAAGGAAAGAGAAGGCTCAGCCAACCCCTACAGCCGTGGAAAATGTGCACAAAGACATTGTCAGTGATATTCCAGCCAGAACACATTTGTTTTTGAGGTTAAAGTTGCTAGTTTAACTAAGTCAGCTAAAATAGAAAGATTTGGGAAGCTGCTACTTTACTGTTAGGCACTTCATCAGACCTATGCCTCCGGGAAAGGTCATCCTGACCTAGTGTTTCTAATACCCTATTTCAGTAAACTGGATAAAGTTTCCTGGTGTCTTAGGGCCTCAGCTTCCACATCTGCTTCTGTCCCTCCCCTTTCATTTTCTTTTTAAAATTATACTTTTAAATAGATTTCTTTTAGTTTTTGAGGTTATATATAATTAAATATATATGCATTTTTATTTATATGATACATATACATCATATATAAACGATAAAATTACATCTTTTGCCCTTCCCTTTCACAGTCTTTACCATTCTTGCTCCATCCAGAAACTTTTACAAAGGATTTTTTTCTCTTGGTCTCCATTGGCTTTATGTACACTTTACCCAAAATATAGTCTTGACAAATCTCTAATTCTATGACCATCTACCTCAAAACTGGGGGGAGCGATGAATCTCGGGTTGCAGCATGACTCTGCTTTCCTTGCTCCCCTGTAGGTGGCTCCAGAGGCTATGCCCCCATTAACCTTTCACTGAAGCCCGAGCTCCTGTTCCTGAATCACCTGGCCACCACCATAGCCTTTGACAAATGTATCCAGTACCCTCTCTGTCGTGGGCAAATTCCTGTCCCTCTGCCATGGCTTGAAAGCAAATGGCTTTAAAGGGAGTATTGCGATTGGAGATAAGGCCCTTGTTAGAGTAGGTGTGGTCTTGTTGGAGGAAGTGTGGCACGGTGTAGGGGCTTTTGAGATCTCATATATGCTCAAGCCACACACAGTGTCTCATTCTTGTTCTGTTGTCTTTGGATCAGGGTGTAAGAACTCTTAGTTCAGCACCATGTCTGTCTGAATGTTGCCTTGCTTCCCCTATGACGATAATGGACCAACGCTCTACCTGTAACTGAGCCCTACTTAAATGTTCTCCTTTATGAGTTGCTGGGGTCATGGGTGTCTCTTCACAGCATTAGAAACCCTGACGCCCTCCTTCTAACTCTATTTTCTCTCTTCTGTCATAGCTTTAAGAAGAGTCCATTCTCCCCCTTCTTTTCCTTCACCACGTGTAGGATTTCCCTCTATTATAACTGCAAGTTACTCTGAACCTGTTCGCATGTCTAATTCAGTCTTGAGCCTAGCACTTTCCACTCACTGGCTGGTTAATAAATATGTGATAACCATGTGTTGATTTATCTCCTGTGTTCTCATGCTAACCAAGGCACAGGGAGGAGGCCAGAGGACAGCTTGGCGGTCCTTGGTCCATTTCTACTGTGTGTGAACTGCGGATCAGACTTAGACTCTCAGGCCTGGCAGCAAGCACCTTTACCTTCTGAGCCATCTTTTCAGCTCTTTTATTTTACACATTTTATTTTCACAGGATCTTTCTACATAGTCCAAACTTGCCTGGAACTTATGTCACCTGGGCTAGCTTCCAACTTGCCATCCTTCGGCCCCAGCCTTCAGCGTGCTGAGATTATAGGTTTACACCAATGTGCTTGACTTCAACTTCATATAGCTACATCAGAGAGTCACCGGAGATCAAAGGAATAGAGGAACAAATGTTCAATCTTTCTTAATGTAAAGAATTGGTTCTCAGATGTGAAAAAGTGCAGTTTGTGATCATGATGGTGGGGAGATTGTCAGGGATCCCTGGGGTGTTAGGAAGTCACAGTAGCATGCCCACATTACTGGTTTCTGGGAGGCTTTAGGGTCAACTTCCCCAGAAGACAGCAGTGGTTTTATCCCACTGGCGGCTCAACTTCAACCCTGGCTTCTGAAGGACACATTTGCTATAAATTTGGCTATGGCTTCCCTTTGAGCGAGCTTGACCACTTTGGCTTGCAAAAGTACTATAAATTCCAAGATCTAATTGGCACGGTGTTGCTTTTCCAAGGGGAAAGCCAGGTTCAGAGAAATTCCCTGCTAGGTTCTCTTGGCTAGACCTTGCTTTGTATGAGCTCTGTTGCTCTGTCTGTCTCTGATCCCTTCTCAGCCCCCCCCCCCTTCTCACTCCCTCCTTCTCTCTCTTTCTCCTGAATGACATTTCTTTAAACAGTATCAGGAAACTGAAAAGAAAACACAATTGATATTGTATTTGAGGAAATACATGGAAACTGTTAGTTTTTCATCAATCTTTGTGGTTTAGCTCTTTGTCCACCTAGGGAAGTTTTACAAGGATTATTGTAATAGACAAATAAATGCCTGTCCCTTGTTTGAAACACACTGACATATGAATACCTCAATCCCAAAACTTCAATCTTTATATGATTATCAGATCCATCCTTTAAAAAGAATATTATCTAAATATTTTCCATTTATTAGCAATAAAAATAAAAGATTAAAATTGAACATTGGAGCTGGAAATGAGGGACTTAACATAGACTTCGGGAGTGGCGCTGCAGCCTGGACCTTTACAAGCATCTCGTAGGGCTTTTCAGCTTACTGAGGAATTACCATTAGTGACTTGCCAGTGGGTGATTTTAATAAAGTGGTACAAAATGAAGCCATTAAATAGTAGATTAAATATGTAATGGTTGAAAAGAAAATTAAACCTACCACAGGAAAAATTTAATTTCATAAACTTGATAGAAAAAAGACAAGATGCTAACCCATAGCTAGACAGCTGTGTGGGAGGGGTGGGGTGGTCACACAATCACAGTTGAATAAAAGTATTTTTTTATCATGATTATTTATTAGGCAGCAGTGGAAAACAACCAAAAGCAAACGGAATCTAACTAGAATTTCATTCCTGGAGCAGAGGTGTGGCCATGTTCATGTGTGCTTCAGAGTTATTCTGTCACGTGACACACGCAGAATTCTTGCGGCAAGTCTCACAGAAAGAGTTGTTCACAGCATGGAAGAGGCATTCAGACTTTTGAGGCAGCAGGCAACTGAGAGGAGAGATCCAGACAAGGAAAAGGGTGAATCCCAAGGTGAAGACCACATATCGTCCTGCACATTGCCCAGACATGCATAGAGATGCCATTGAGTTTAGCAGAAAGCAACAACTAGACCATTGTATATATTAAACAGACATGTCAGCTGCTGTGGAATTAAATTGGCAGAAACTAATAAAATAGTTGACCGTGCAAGTATTTGGAGGGATTACATTTTTAATATCCTTCCTTCCTTCCTTCCTTCCTTCCTTCCTTCCTTCCTTCCTTCCTTCCTTCCTTCCCTCCTTCCTTCCCTCCTTCCTTCCTACTTTCCTTCCTTCTTCTTAGAAGATTTTATTGAGTCCTGTTAATTTACACATGGGTGTGGGGACATCCAATGAAGCGTGTGTCAGAGGCCAGATTTGTACAGAAAACTGATCCCCCTTCCCAGAGTATCTATAACTTCCATAGCTACTCAGCTAGGGTGAGGTCTCAGGGGCTCCTCCCTGACCTCTGCTGGAAAGTTGACTGACTTAAGTTTGTTCAGGTCTCAGACAAACCAGGACTGCTACTACAGATTCCGGAAAGCAATGGCCCTGTGATAGCCAGATGAACTGTTTTACAGGAGTCCTTTCTCACTTCTGGTTGCTCTGCCTGCCTTTTCCCCAACCATTTTCACCCCTGATGTTCTCTGAGCCTGGCCTGAATTTCAAAACCATCTTTCACAAATGAATCTTTTTCAATGTTTCGGGTGATCTAAGGATATAAGCAATATATTCATGTTGTAAACAATATGCTTTTGTATAAGCTGGTCTTCACTGTGAGCTAATATAATACATACTTTACTCTGGTCTCAGCTAACTTTAAAGTATTAATTTACAAAATATGAATTATGAGAGCTATGCATTATAGTCTTTATTTTCCTGGATGAAAAACTATAAAGAAAACAGACATCCACTTTCCATAAAGAGGCAATATTGAAATTCATCTTAAAACTCAAGATTCCCTAAAGGGACTGATCATTAATGATCCTATTTAGACATATGCTTTCGTAACTAAAACTCAAACAGTATATCGACTTCATGCTGAGAGACCTCTACCTACTTCACAGTTACGTGCATCAATTTGGTCTTTGCTGTCAGTCGAGATCATTCTTACATTTTACTTGACATATTTTTGCTTCATTTGCTTAGAGCGTTTTTGCATATTTACATAACTCAACCTTAACAAATTGCCCACAAAAGGTGAAGTAAGAAGTGTTAAGTTTAATTTTACAGCCAGGTAAAATAAGGCTTAAAAATACTTGGTGAAACCCACTGTGAAGTTAGTAGCAATTCTTCTGGCTTGTTAACTTCCCTAGCACCAAATCGTAATTTTCCAAGCATTTTAAAGTCCACATTAAAGAAAATTTGGACACATATTGTTAGTATGTAAGTAGTAATAGCTTACACATGACTATTACAGTCACTACCCACACACTATCCCTAAAGAAGTTGACACTAGTAATAAATTGTCTTAGGGTTTCTATTGCTATGAAGAGACACCATGACTATGGCAGCTTTTATAAAGGAAAACATTTAATTAGAGAGGCTTACTGTTCAGGGGTTCAGTCCATTATTATCATGGAGGAACATGGTAGCAAACAAGCAGACATGGTGTTGGAGAGGTAGCTGAGAGTTCTACACCTTACAAAGCCAATATCAGTATCAGTTTTTGTCTACATTTCCCTCAACAACATTATTACCTAGAAACAAGAAGAAATACCTGCCTGGCTGATTTTGGCTGTGGTCTTTATCAAAGTAATGGAAATCTTGACTAAGACAAAAATTGGTACCAGGGTATTGCTGTGAGAAACCTGACCGTGTGTTTGAGGGAGAACTGGGTGACATTTGAACTTTGGCTGGAAAGCTGTCATCGAGTGCTCAGACCTTCATGGAAGATGATGCTAAAAGTCACATAGATGCTGGAGGCCTGGCTTGGAATAGTCTATGGGGAAGCAACACATTGGCCAGGGGCCATATGAGTGGTATTTTGAGTTAATAATTTGTGGTTCTAGTCAGCAGGAGCTGAAGAATCAGCTACAATTAAGAAAAGATCACAACCACTAAAGCGACATCTTTCCTTTGCTGGGCCAGATAAGAATGGTGAGCTGAAGCTGAGAAATCACTCATGATGAAGATGAGACTAGCCTTGCTGGCTCAAACCTTCTGGTGAGGCGAGATCTGCTGGGAGCATGTTGCCAGGTCAGAATACAGACAACAAGTTCCAGAAAGAGCTGAGTCTGCATCCCGTGCTGGCTGCCAAACTGGGAATGTCCCAGGTGGTATTGGTTTGAAACATTTGAAGGGGACCAAAAGAGCAGCTGAGGGGTTCACACTGTGTGGCAGACCTGCAGTCCCTCAGGGGAGGCCACTGGTGAGGGTTCAGTTCCAGTTGCATTGGAGACACCAGCAGGTATAGACTGAACCTTCCAGACAAGCTGGCTGAGCCATGGATTGCAGAGCAAAAGAAATGAAGTTACCCAGGACCTTTGGTTTAATTGTGAATTCCTCCTGGTTCTTTCCTCTTTGAGCAACCAAGTATGTAATCTTTCTTACTTTTTATTTTACAGCAGCCCACTGTTTAGACACTTGTTTTTTTTTCTTCAAAGGACTGAGCTTTTAACATTTTTATGCTGATCTTGTGGCATTGATAATGAGATCTTGCCTACAAAGTAAGCAGGAAAGATGATAGTTGACTGTTGACATATTTGCACGTGAGACTGGCGAGGAGTCATTTATCCTGTTTCATTTTCTAGATGGACGTGGGCTGGAGTCACACAGTAGAACTTCAGTTGAAAACATCCCTGCATTAGATTGCCTATAAGCATTTTCTGTAGGGTATTTTTGATTAATTATTGATGTGGGAGAACCCAGCCCCCTGTTGGTGGTACCACCCCTGGAAAGGGGGTCCTGCTTGGAACAGGACAGCACAGTGAGCAAGCCAATGTGCAACATTCGCCATGAACTCTGCTTTAGTTCCTGCCTTGACTTCCCTAAGTGAGGGATGAAATAAACCCTTTCCTCCACAAATTGTTTTTTCTCATGGTCTCTATCACAGCATTAGAAATCTAGCTGAGATGGCAGATAATGTACCACAAGGCTCTCTCCTGAGCCCTGAGTCCTGGGCCGTGAAAACTCCTAAGATTTGAAATACTAGTGTAGGTACTGGGGTACCTAAGGCTGGCATGCACAAGTGGGGTTATTAGGGGTAAACTCAGCTGTCAAGATGTCTCCTGAGACACAGGTGGTACCTATATATATATTTCCTTTAAGCTAGCTTGGAGCTTGTTATACAGGTGTCTCATCCACATATATATCAATATATATATATATCAGTATACATACTCATACACACATATACATATACACATCATACCTGCACATATATGTTTGAGGAGGGGCCGCTTGTTGGTTCCTGGCCACCTAGCTAGCTTAGACCTGAAATAATCACACAGAAACCATATTAATTAAAACACTGTTTGGCTCATTAGCTTTAGCTTCTTATTGGCTAACTCTTACATAGTAATTTAACCCAATTCTCTTAATCTGTGTATTGCCACGTGATAGTGGCTTACTGGCAAAGTTTCGGCATGTCTGACTCTGGTGGCAGCTTCATGGTGTCTCTCTGTCTCCTCCCTTCTTTTCCCAGAATTCAGCCTAGCTTTCTCTGCCTACCTAAGTTCTGCCTTGCTATAGGTCCAAAGCAGTTTCTTCATTCATTAATGGTAATCACAGCACACAGAGGGGACTCCCACATTACCTATATACATATATGCATATGTATATACATATCCATACTATACACACATATACATACTTGCACATCTTTTTTTAAAAAAGAGTTTGTCTCTTCCAACGATTGTTTTCTGTCATAAAGATTTTTTTCCTAACTCAGCATTAAGTTGACTATGTGTGTATATGTGTGTCCTTCCATGTGCTTGTTATGCATATGTACAATAAGCGTATACACATTTTGCTGTGTACAAATCTCATAATTTGTCCACATGCTGGCAGGCTTGCTAGAAATAGGAGTATTTTCCTTGTGTGCAAAATCTAAAATCACCGACACAAACAAGTGTGGCAGGCTCCGTCAAAACGTCTAGCTGCTGGTTCTAAGTAGGAGCTGACCCGCCAAAATAAACTTACTGTTTTCCATCTTTGTCAGGCACTTACACAAGCTGAGAGAAAGAGGCAAGAAGAGGAAGAAAGAAAAGAAGAAATGACAGAGAGTAGAGCAGGAGGGGAGAGAGAAAGAGAGAGTGAGAAAGAGAGGAGAGATAGGAAGAAAGATAAATAAGAAAGAGACAGACTGAGAGAAAATAAGAAAGAGAAAGAAAATGAGAGAGAGAAAGAATGGGGAGAGAAATTACACATATAATATATATATATATATATATATATATATATATATATATATATATATATAGAGAGAGAGAGAGAGAGAGAGAGAGAGAGAGAGAGAGAGAGAGAGAACTAACACCAGAGATAAACCCATTGAGCTGAAACCCTTTTTATGCCCTGTAAACTTGCATTTTTGGTGCTGTCTGTGCTAACTGGTTAACTCAGTGGGATAATTCACAGTTGGTTCTTTATAATTCAAGTAGTTGTGCAAAACCAGTGAAGATTTGTTTCTATGAGGCTGAGGAGGTTTAGCAAAGGACGTGAGGCAGAAGTGGCTTTCTTGGTTGGATGACAGCTTTAGTCATTTTTACTGTCATGAATTCCTGCCCCAGAGGTCTCTGCTGAAGAGCGAAGAGCATGCTGGAGAATCTGCATGTCCCCAGGGCCTGCACTGGGTCTCCAGATGTGTCTTTTCAAGAAGTTTGTTGAGTGTAGAAAGGATGGGTGTGCCTTAATTATTCGATAATCTCTACAGTTTGTACCTAAGCTTCCTGTCAATTGATTTTCCAGGCTTTGCCAGTAACAATCTTGTTTTGACTTTAAATTATAACCAAGACTGACTGTTTAACTTAAGGCTTAATTTTAAGATTTAAACAATTTGGTCCCTAAACACTCACGATTGCATTCTTTGCTGCTTCCTCACTCCACTGAACACCGGCTTTTTTAAAATATGCATTAACCTCTTTTGTTTTCAGACTCCCTAAGTTTTACTGCCTTTAGGATCCCCACGTTAATAACCTGGCATGCCTGCCTGTCACGAAATGTAAACTGTAGGCACATCAATATGGTAGACACACCCTTAAAGTCAGGTCTGTAGTTTCAATCTAGCATGAAATTTATAGTATGGGAAAAAAATTCCTCTTTTTCCTGTTTGTGTTAAAAGTCCCCTGAGTTCTAGCGTTTCTATAAGACAGCAGAAGGGCTCTCAGCCAGTGTTTAGGCTCCATATGCTTCATTAAAGTGGCCAGATGTCCTGCATTCACCAGGGGAAGGAAATTACGCTCTCTCTCTCTCTCTCTCTCTCTCTCTCTCTCTCTCTCTCTCTCTCTCTCTCTCCTCTTCCTCCCTCCCCTTGCCAGCATTCTTTATCATTCCTTCTATGCCTTGCTATAAGCATGTCATCACTGATAACCTGTACTTTTTTGTGTTCAAGATGTCAGTGTTTTGAGGAATGCATTGGCAGGGTCTGGTTCTCCTTTGTGGCTCTGTGGTTTCTTGTTATAAAAATGTATCTCTCAGTCTTCACACTTCTGATGGAGTCCTATAAACTGCAGCACGAAGCAGATGTGATCCTATTACTGTTCTTTAAAGACTCAGCTTCAATGGACATTTCAATTTTTTCTCAAGTACTGAATTTAAAAATATTGTCAGAAAAATGTATAAAATGTCCAAGACTTGGAAATGGAAGAAAAGTTTTCCTGGGCATCTTTTGCGGGAAGTTTGTTTCCTGTCTCTCCGTCTTCCTGGAGCATCAGATTCTTCAAGGATGCTCTCCTTTGTGGGATGTGGGGCTAAGTCAGGTGTCTCACACCTTTCAACTCAGCATCTCCATACATTCTAATTTTTTTCAGGTCTCAGAGATGTCTGCTTATGTACATGTTATATGCAGATATTTATCATACGAGAAATGAAAACGCAACATTTAAAATCCAGTTGGAAACTCGTGTTAAATTACAATATTAAATGTAGTACCTTTAAACATTGATACTCGCTTATCATTATGAAAAAGATTTAAGATTTATTTCTATTTTTAAACTATGTGTATAGTTTTGTCTGTGTATGGGTATGTATACATGAGCACAGTACCTGCAGAGACCAAAGACTTCAAATCTCCTGGAGCTGGAGTCCCAGGTGGTTGTAAATCACTGTGCTGGGACTGGAACTCAAGGCCTCTGCCAGGGCAGAATCTTCTTAACTGCTGAGCCATCTCTAACAGCTTTTGGAAATTTTTTTTTTACAGTTTCAAATATAAATTTTCAAAGCAAAATATTTAAACAAAGTGACACTGTTTTGCAATTTCGTAAATTTCTCAAATGTCAGCCTGGCGGGCGATGGCTGGGTCCTTATGTCTGCTCTAGCCTTTTGTCTGCTCCAGTCTCTTGTTTTGGTGGAAATGTTCATACAAGATATTTAGCCACTTATATCTGTAGCTAGAGGAGGAAGAATCTTTTTATATAAACTTGAATGATCTTTGCTGTTACTGTGAAAACTGGAAAAGTGCTTCTGCAGCAGTGTGGGAGGAAACATTGTTGAAATCTCTCTGCCCCCCATTCACACGCATCACTTGTTCACACTGCGTCATATAACTTCTTGTATTGGTCATTTGGAAATTACTGACATATAGATAAATACAGATCATCTAAATGTAGATATAGATTACTCAGTACTATGAATCAAGATTTTTTTTCAATTTATCAATCTCAGACATGTTTGAAAACCAAATGTTCTAAAAGCAAAAGCTATCTGCTATCTTGTTGAAAGCTGCTTTAAGATGTGCCTACTGCTAGACCCGGGGAACTTGCTTATTAAGTATAAGTATATTCTTTTAACGTATATTAAAGTATATTCTCTTACTCGAATATGATGGGAAACTCATGACAAACAGAATCATGTAGGGATTCCTCACAATGTTGCTCATACTAGGGACAGATTTGGGTAACTAAGACTTTCTTTTATAATAGGCATAATGGTTAAAAAAAATTGGGGACTAGAAAAAGCAGAGATCACACTCATTACAATACTATGTAAAAACTGTGTTGGGGGCACACCTGGATTCCCACCCCCTGGAGGATAAGTATTCAAGGTTATCCTTGGATTCCTAGTGAGTCCCAAGCCCTTCTAGGCTACATGAGATGTCCACCTCTAAATATCAACCACTGATTAACAAGCAAAAGTTCTCTGGGAGTGTATACAGACATGAGAAAACCCTATAGAGTCTCACATTTTGCCGGGTCTCATTATGGGCCTTTTGTGGGAATGATGATAGACCGTGTTAGAAGGAGGCTTGTCACGGTGGGGTGACAATACACACGCTGGGGCAAGAGGTTTAGGACATTCCTTTTTCTCTGTAATACTGAACTTTTGTTAACAGAAGCATATATCACATTTTACAGGCACGGAACATAATGAGCTATTTTCTCTTTGGAAATAAAAGCCAGTTTTGCTCATCCAAGTAAAAGATCTAAATGTGTTTTATTTTGACAGCCGATGTTGAGAAAAGTCCAGGGCAGTGTGCACACGGTTTATGTGCTCGTGGAAGTGTTATAGTGTAACCCTCCTGAAGAGGAATCTGACTTGACAGTATTAACATTTGTGCCTTTATGAGTTGATCCAGTTCACGTTACTAACTGATCCCGTAGATACACTCAGCTCTGCAGTCAAAGATGTCCATAAAACACACATGCCAGGCTAAAGAGAAATACTGTGAAAATTTGGTCCATCTGTTTCCTTGCTACCGTGATGAGGATCTGATGCTGCTTTGCCTCGCTGGTTCGGCCTAGTTGGATGGTTTTGTGATTTGGGAAAGAAGATGTGGGTTCCAAGCTACACCCCTCTACTGTTCGTGGGATCTGAGGGGTTTCTCCTCTCTGCTCCTGCCTTTCCCTGCCCCTCTCCTGACTTCCAGTTTTCATGTTCTCTTGGTCCCCGGCATGGGTACAGCCTGTACATGTAGGGCTCTGTGTTTGCAGCCCGACAAACAGCAGGTCCACATTCCTTTATCTTTCTTCTGCTTTACTCCCAAGACCGAGGAGGACTAACAGGCTCTGAACACAGAAGAGCATTGTCCGTCAGCCATTGTTCTACTTTATGAAGAAATATTCAATGAACATGCGTAAGCCAGAGATACTCAGAGATACCAGGGCGTACGCTTTTCCATTCCGGCAGAGGAAGGGACTATGTACATAATTGTTACACATCTTTTTAAAGGGGATGGTTTAAACATGAATTTTCTCTTCATGCATTTCTTGCAAAGTCATTAAAAGTACTTAGAAATTATTTTTTATTGATTTTTATTGAGCTCTACATTTTTTTTCTGCTCCCCTCCCTGACTATCCTCTCCTCCCCTTCAACCCTCCCCCAAAATCCCCATGCTCCCAATTTACTCAGGAGATCTTGTCTTTTTCTACTTCCCATGTAGATTAGATCTACATAAGTCTCTCTTAGTGTCCTTATTGTTGTCTAAGATTTTTGGGGTCGTGGTTTGTAGGCTGGTTTTCTTTGCTTTATGTTTAAAAACCACTTAGGAGTGAGTACATGTGATAATTGTCTTTCTGTGTCTGGGTTACCTCACTCAAAATAATGTTTTCTAGCTCCATCCATTTTCCTGCAAAATTCAAGATGTCACTATTTTTGCTTTAGACACTTTTGGAAAAGCTGTGCCATTCAGCTTCTGTGTGTACATTTGAAAGCAGCTCTGCTAACTCTTAAGTACATGATTCAGACCTGGATTCTCAGGTCTCCACTGCTAGGAAACCTGCCAAGAGGGATAAAATTTCCCATCTACAGGGTCTCAGGCATTTTACCTGTCATCGGGACATTGGGAGAATCCCAAGGTGTTTAAATCTGTTGTAGGAGTTCCTTCTGTTTGTGGGTTGCTTTCATTGGGTAATGAACAAAGAAACTGCCTTGGCCTAGTTGATAGGGCAGAATTTAGGTAGGCGGGGAAAGACAGAACTGAATGCTGGGAAGAAGAAAGATGGAGTAGGAGAGAGAGACTATGGAGCTGTCAGAGACAGACATGCCGAATCTTTCCTGGTAAGCCATTGCCAGGTGGCAATACACAGATTAATAGAAATGGGTTAAACTGAGATGTAAGAATTAGCCAATAAAAAGTTAGAGCGAATGGACCAAACAGTGATTTAATTAATACAGTTTCTGTGTGGTTATTTTGGGTGTAAGCTAGCTGGGCAGCAGGGATGAACAAGCGGGCCCTCTCCTTACAACACAAATCTTCTTGTGTATTTAGGTTTCTTTCTCATTAAAATGTTTTATCATCATCATCACCACCACCACCACCATCATTAATGTTGTTTTTAGTATGCGTGGGTTGGAGTGAGGGGTTATTCTGACATATGCGGAATTCAGATATCAACTTTAAAGAATGTGTTCTCTCCTACCATGGTGGCATCAAAGGTTTGCACTAGGGTCATCACGTTGGCCAGGCTAGAATTTTCATCTGCTGAGCCATCTCACCAGCCCCAGTTCCTTTTTCTTTTAAGTAGAGTTCTGTAATCCTAGGTTGTTTGAGATAGAAAAAAATCAATATTTTTAATACACAAATTTGTGTTTCTCTAATAACCAAAATGCCTAGAAAGAATTGCAAAGAGAACTAGGGAGAAGGCTCAATTAGTAAAACACTCACTGCACAAAGAGAAAACCCAAGTTTACATCCCTGGCATTCCCGTGAAGAGCTGGGAATGGAGGTGCATGCCTGCAATTGTGGGAAGACAGGGCAGTTCTGGGGATGTGTGGTCAAGCAAGCCTAGCTGGAATGGTAGCACTTGGATCAATGAGAGACTCTTGTTAAAAATACAAGGTGCAGAGTGATAGGGGAAAGCACCTGATGTCAGCTTCTGACCTCCATGTCTGCATATGTGGACACTCACTTCTGCATGTATCATACACATAACACACACACACACACACACACACACACACACACACACACAATGAACTAGTTTCATTATTGAAATTAGAATATATCATTTGCAACCAGACCCTGCTCCCAAGATAGGTCATTAGCAATGTATTTACACAAGTAACCTTTATTTTATTTGCCTGAGCTCAAACAGGAGGGTGAGAAAGCGGGAGTCTTAACAGCATTAAAATAAAATGCCAAGTGAGCAATGCCTCCTCACCTCTGTCTTAAGAAGTGGTATGTGTTACCTAATAATCTTCCTCCGCTTTAGTTATAAAGACACTGTCAACATCTCCAGACAATTCTAAACTTGTTTCCATGAGTTCTCATTCCCTCCCTGTATCCAGCAATTAATTCCAACAGCAATCACAGAGAGCAACACTACTAGAGGGATAGAGAAAGACACTCTTACTGAAGAATCTCACACATTCTGCTCTAACTTGGCTTCCATGTTAATGTTTTTGCTTTAAAGTTGCATACCTTTGTGTTGAGACCATGAAATTTTGGGGGAAATCCACAGGGTCTGGGGAGTTGGTTCATGTGGAGTTATTCTGCTCTAGTTTTATTTAGGTTAGGGTTCAAGTAAACTCTAAATTTCCTAGTGAGATCTGATAGTCTTGTTTCTATTGGCCACTCTTAGAGAATATTATTATTGTCCCCAAAGACAGCAAAGGCCAAGCTCTCATCGAGTTCCAGGTTGTTTCCAGCTTGTGAAAAAACTGCTTTTGTGGAAGATGAGTCTGATTATAATGGATCCATAAGCTAGTTTGATTACATTTTAGAATTCATAAATTAGAAAAACCCTCTATTTTCATTCCACTGGGAAAAAGACCAGTCACTAAGTATAAAAGAAATTATTATACATTATTATTAAAATTACTGTATATACATGTATTTATAAGTCATAAAATATCCTAAATAATTTCTTCTAAACTGCACATTTTCAAAAATAGTCTAATGAATGCTCTTGGTATGATGTTTTCCCTCCCCAATACGTCTACTTTTGCATCTTTAAAGATAATTATTTTATATGTTTAGAGGTTTGTCTGAATGTATATGCCTGATGCTCAAGGAGACCAGAAGAGGGCATTGGATCCCCTGGAACTGACCTGGAGTTCTAGAGTATTGTGAGTTGTCAGCACATGGGTGTTGGTAACTGAGCCACAGTTCTCTCTGGAAGAACAGTAAGTGCTCTTAACTGATAAGCCAACTCTTCAGTCCCTGCTTTTGGGTCTTGACTATATATGACTTTGCCTTTTCCGTCATATTTTCTTCACTGTCTTACTAAAAAAATGTTCACATTGCCTAAATACAGGGTGATGAGTGATAATGGTGTTTGGGGGGCTCTTATTCATAAGACACTTCATATTGTAACCTTTTCATTTAATCATCCTTTCTTCTCTCTCTCTCTCTCTCTCTCTCTCTCTCTCTCTCTCTCTCTCTCTCTCTCTCTCTCTCAATGTACAAGCCCATGTGGGCCACAGCACAAATGTGGAGGTCAGAAGGCAACTTGTGGGAATCAGTTCTTTCCTTCTACAAGGTGGAACTTAGGTCATCAGGCTTAATGTTAATATCCTCTGATTACCGAGCTAGGCCATCCACCTGAAGTTTAATATTTACAAAGTTATTTAAGTGTAATGCCTCATTGATTAGCAAAATAGCTCAATTGTATATACTTTCTATAGTGTCCAGATGATAAACTATGACTCATAGAGATTAATTATTAATTACTAGCTATGTGGTGGAAATGAAAAAAGTCACCAAGTTCTCTTGACCTCTTATTGAGTTTTCTTTTCAGGACTACACTGAGGGAGGGATCATTAACTCAGATACTGGAGGCCACCACAGTGACATGAATCCTTGATCATAATTGACCTAAAGTATTCTGATCTACAGCTGCTCAAATGAAGAGTCAACAAATAATTGCTCATCCTCACTTTCTGCTGACTGTGGAGACCTGGCCTTGGAGGGGCTGGAGAGGGAATCTATTACTCAGGGAATAAGGAGAAGTTCTTATTGGGTCAAATTAAAGTGATTCGCTTCCCTTTCTTCCTTAAAGATCTTCTCATTGATTGTGATTTTACACAATCCCCTTGGGAAATTTCTTATAAATGAATAGGTTGATTTTGTGATAAAACTGAGTTCTGCTGCCAGCTTTGCCTCTCTTTTCCTTCACAGCCACGTTGACTTTCTCTCGGCGTTCCATTTCTACCGTTTAATCTCTTTTCTTCTTACTTAAGACCAGGTCGCTGCCAGAATACAGTTCAGCCTCTCCTGGGAGTGTTAGTGAGACTGTAAATGTGCTCAGCACTGGCATTTCTCAGTAGTGCTTTTGCTTTTATTATTTTATGTGTTAATATTTTATTCAATCTGTTTTATCTATATGCATATCTGTACATGTTATATGTGCCTGGTTCTGAAGAAGACCACATGAGGGCATCCAATTCAACAGAACTGGACTTACAGGAGGTTGTAAGTCATTCTATGGGAGGTGGGATTTGAACTAGCATCTCTGGAGGAGCAGGCAGTGTTCTTAACCACTGAGTCATCTCTTTTCGTTTTTAAAATTCAGACAGGTAATATTTGAAGAGATGTGTATAATGCATTTCATCTCTACACTAACAATGCTGAGGGGATTTTCAGTTTGAATAGTTATTATTTTTTTTTAGTTTTAGCTAAATAAAATATCAAAATTTCATCTAGCCATGAAGCTGGATTGTTTTTGAGAAGTCTATTGCATGCTTACTGAAATTATGAGACCCCCCCCACCACATTTCATTGGCAACAATCATGAAGATTCGAACCTTGAATCAAACATTGTTGTATGCTTGCTTATTGTTGTTTATGCACTAAGCAGGGTTTCCCACAGAAACCTGTTCGGCTCAGATGTAAGGACTGGGCTTTTGCTGATAGTACCCACTAGAGTACAAGCTTCTTTGTGTCACGTGTGACCACAGAGAGGCGATGAGAGCAATCTGATCATGTGGAGAAAAGCTTCAATATTCTTGGTGTAGAGCCACTTGAGAGTGGCTGAATTTCCACTTGAGAAAGAGCCTGGAAGTGTACTTTAAACGGCCTCCTCTCTTGTGCTTGTCCAGTAAAGCCCTTCCCTGCCTCTTGTTGTAGCTAACATAACCAAAACTCTCTTCCAGAAGAATGAGCAAATCAGACACAAAGCTAATTTCTGTGAGCTCCACGCACTTGAAGTTAATGCCCTCTCTGACTTCTCCACATTCCCAAGTCTTCCTGCTGGATTGGAGTGCAGCCCCAGCAGAACCAGCAGTGTGGAGTTCTTATCCACTCAGCGAAAGAGATGTCTGCTCATCTCTGGAAGATTGTCATGGCATCTTCATTTATGACAGTCCTATATTCATATAAGTGGAGACAACATTCAAGGCAACTTTTTAAGAAATGAATGATGCTCAAAGTTTTTTTCTTGACCACTCATTCCAAGAACTGATATGCTCTGTCATTAGTGCTAAGAGAACTAATACTTTCATTTAACCACAATCATGTTTGCCTTGTGCTTCAGAGTTCTCTTTATTTTTTGTACAGAAAATATTATTAAAGAATGAACATACATACTTCAAAGAAGAAAATACCACTTTTGTTGCCTCTTACTTTTTCCATTTTACAAAATAGTCTTACATTAATTTCAGTGATGCAGCCAGGCGGTGGTGGCACACGCCTTTAATCCCAGCACTTGGGAGGCAGAGGCAGGCAGATCTTTGTGAGTTCGAGGCCAGCCTGGTATACAAGAGCTAGTACCAGGACAGGCTCCAAAGCTATAGAGAAACCCTGTCCTGAAAAACAAACAAAAAAAAAAAACCAAAAAAAACAACAACAAAAAAATTTCAACGATGCACCAAATGGTGCATACATGTGGGAAAACTTTCCCATACCTGAGCTGTCTGACATTCGTGTATATGTGTAAAATCCACATCAGGATTAAAAACAGGCATATAATTAAGGAATTATTTTCTGGGTGTGGTTGATTCGGTGTTTGTCTCTGAGATGAGCACTGAGCATGAGAAAACAAGGCAGGCTGAAAGCGACTGATTTCGAGGCTGGCAAAGGGGATTTACCCTATGGAAACAAAGAGGCAACCGTGAATCATGTCACCCGGGGTGGTGGGATACTGTGGAAGTTGAGAAGGCTCAAGAGAGATGAGGAGGGCTCAGGCTGAACTAGCGGAGATTCAAGTAGGCTTTTATCTTCTCATCGTGTTCCAAGGGAAGAAAATTTACCTATCCCAGTTCAGTGCTGATAGTTTTTAATTTTTTACAATGATCTCTTTCAATTCCTATGACAAGTACATGGCATGCCTGCACTCCTCTCTCCGTGTGAGAAGACTGGGCCTCAGGTAATAAGTGACTTGCTTACAGTCACATAGCTCATAATTAATGGGATGATTCCTCTGCCCTTTCACAGGTGTGCTGTGTCTATTGGATTCAGTTTGACCCTGTAGTCATATTCCATTGCTACAGGCCGGCTCCCAACTGATTATCCAGTTCACTATTGGTGAGTCAGGTGTTGAGAACTCCTCCAGGCTTTTGACGGACAGAATCAGAGACGGGAATAAATAAGGTGTATGCATGCGGCAGTGTTGATGATGTTTATTGAATACAGGTGCTGCGTTTGCATGGCTGTGCTAAAATACCTGAGCAAATCACCTTAAGAGAATGATGATGGTTTTGGCACCGCCCATCATGGTCGGGTGATATGGCTGTACTCATACTGAGTCACAGATGTGGAAACAGGAACACAAAGCTTCTGTTTCATTCTGTCTGCTTGCTTCTGTCTCAGTGGACTGGCAAACTGGCACTGGGATTGAAAGCAGAAGTAGCTACCAACTTCAGTGCTCTAAGTAAACCCCACCACCTAACAGGCCCACAAACTCTCCAAACAGCAGCATCAACTGAAGACCATAGAAACCTGTGTCGGGGCCTCACTTCACATTCAAATCACTTTCAGTGGGTTGGTAGCTATAGGCTACAACCTCTTTGGTCCCATACTGAGGTACAGCAAAGCAAATTCCTAGCCTAGTGTGGTAAGCGTATGAGGAAGCTTGGCTACAACTCCAACACTCTGAATTCAGGGCTCAGGAGCTTTATCGCTGTGTTCAAATGTCTCAAAAGATACACGTTCAGCTCACCATATAATACATAGTTCAGCAACTAATAAAACAAATATTCAAACTCCCCAGAGAATTTTCCAGGATTTATTTCTTTGTGTGTGTGTGTGTGTGTGTGTTTATGTGTTAGTATATGCAAGTGTACCAGTACGTGGGATTCATTCTCCACATTTTAAATAACACATTAAAAAATTTATTATTATTGTGCGTGTGTGCATGGTATGTGTGGGGCCCACAGGAGAGAGCGCATGCCGAACTAAGGAACAACTCTGTGGAGTTGGTTCTCATCCCCTAACTTTATCTGGGTTCCAGGGGTCAAACTCAGGTTGGCAAATTTCTATCACAGGTGTCTTGTTTACCTCCTGAGCCATCTCACCAAGCCTCTTCCACCTTATGCTTTGAGACATCCTCTTTGAATCTAGAGCTCACCAATTTGGCTAGATTGGTTGGCCAGCAAGCTCCAAGGACCCAGTTGTTCCTGCTTTCCCAGAAGTAGGCTTTGAGGTGTGTTCTCTTGCTTTATGTGGATTCTGAAGAACGAATTTGTCTTATGCTTTCCCGGTTCCACATTTTCTAAAAGATAAGATTTCTCTATGGTGTAGATGCAAAGAAATGACCAGAGGAAGCACTATGAGGGCCCCTGCACTTGGATTTCTATTATTATTCTTTATACCTTTTTCCGTTCTTTCTATTTAAAACACTAAATGGGGGCAGGAGAGAAGACTCAGCTATTAAGAGCACTGGCTGCTCTTCCAGAGGACCCAGCATCAATAACTATCTATAACTTTAATTTAAGGGGATCCGATGTCCTCTTCTGACATCCAGAGCGCTAGGCATGCACGTGGTGCACAGACATACCTATATGCAGGAGAAACATCCATGTACATAAATCTAAAAATTAAAAAAAATATTTAAAATCAGCTAAAGTATCTCATTCATACATTGCAGTTTGGATATTAATAATGACTTTTCTAGACAGCAAGGTGGTACATAGAGGAAAAGTTTAATGTTCTTCTGAGCCCCCTGCCACACTGACAGGGACATGCTTATCAGAAGGAGATAAGCCCTACGGTCTCCATCACATCAACTCATTGTCTAGACGGAGATGGAGGAAGCATCTCATCTTCAATAGACTTAGATTTGCTAGCAGACTCTCTGTCTTCTAGGAGTTCCCGGGCTTTTCCCCACCAAGTGTTTAGGAACAGGAGAAAACACTAGACAGATAAGGAGAGAGAATGCCAGTTTCAGGAATGGAGCCTTGATGTTCCCCTTCAGAAACAAGATTCAGATTAGGACCCTATGGAAAAGCAAATCAGAGTGCAATCACTGGAAGATTATGGCTCATTTAGCCATGAGCTAGGACTCCATATGGGGGCAGGACTGATTGTGGTAAACAGCAGCAGGAAAGATTCTGAATGTACAGTGACTAAAAATTATTTCAGAATCAAACATGAGATGAATACAAGGTATTTCTAACAGTGTGAACCCATTACTGCACACACAGCTTCAGTGAGCACCCATGTTACTGCATACACAGGTTCCTGTCAGTCTTTGCTCTAAGCATAGAGCAGGCACACCCTACACTGTGTGCGTAGTCTGGCTAGACAATACCAACGAGCCCTCCTGCAACACCAGCTCAGACTCAAATCTCTGGCATGTTATGAACTGCAGTGTCTTTCTGCACACCCAACATTCTCTGCTCTTACAGAAACATAATTGCTTAATTATGAAAACAGAGAGTTTAAAATGTCTCTACCTTCACTCCTCAGCATGTAAGAATCATATTGCCACATCATGGATTATATTGTGCTAGAATGTTTGATTGAAAAATTGCCATTTCCGTTGCTGACTTGACTTTTACACCGCAAAAATCATTATTTTTCCTTGATATTAGAGCACTGACTTTCAACTTTTCTAACATTTCTCCCAATTTTTTAATGATGTATTCTTGTAAAGCAACGTTCTCGACATCCATTATTATAGATCAACTTTGAAAAGTATTGAAGATACTCTGTTTAATATCTAGCCAAACTTTAATTATATATATATGTACACATACACATGTATATGTAACCACACTATGTTTGCAAGCACATTTACTTTCCCTTTAAATATATGGTAAAATAATATGCATATCAAATGATTATTTTAAAATAAATTTATTTATGAATGTTAGCAAATGTTTGATTCGTATAGATATTTTCTGTACCTAGATACCCGCTGTCTCATGAGACATTCTGGAGGTGGGGCAAAGGTCATAAATGGAAATAGCTTCAGAATCCTCACGATAACCAGCTGTGGCCAGAGAACGTTACAGATGTGCTCTGTGCTATATGCTTTAGAAGCCAGAGAGGAGTGTGCTTCGGAGAAGTTGGGCATTTGTGCAGCAGAGCTCTGGCATCACACCCATGACTCAGGCCATGGCCCAGCTGATTTCTTTCTCTAAGGTGCCCCTGATTTATGTGCTACTGGGGTCAAACCCTGAACTTCGTGCATAGTAGACAAGAACTCTGCCAACTGAGCCACATCTCCATTACTTGATTGAAGATTTTGAATACTGACATTTTCTTCTTGCAGGTTTGATTTTGCTAATGGTCAAATTGGTACTAGCAGTCATTGGTTTACTGAGATATTGTCAAAGTGTGAGGTTTATTTGAAATGAAAGTGTCCCCAAAGTTTACCTGGTAGTGGTAAAATGTTCACATGTTTAGTTTCTTATGAAATCCTATATAAGGCATTTATATGTCCAGTGCAAGGTATTCCATGAATGTCATGCTACACGGGAATGCTGTATATCCAGATCAGACAGTTTTCTTCTCTGTACATATGCTTGAGTGTGGTAATTTAAATTTTTGGAACTGATTAGTGCTTAAAGAATGGTTTTAGAGAACGCCACACTCTACCACAGAGATATTTGCATACTCGTGGTTTTTACTGCTCTACACTGTAGTAAAGAAATGGTGTCAGCTTAATTATTCATCAAAAGATGAGTGGATAGTGGAAATATGGTATATATAAAGATGGAATATTACTCAGCTCTAATGAAAAAATGAAGTCACAAAATTTTCAGGGCTGTGTATGGACTTAGCATTGTATAACATTTAGTGAAGGAGCTCAGACAGTCTCAGGAAGAAAGAAACACACAGACTCTCCCTCACAAAAGCACACTAACCTATAATGTGCACATGTATAGAAGGGAAAAGATGGGCATAGCACAACATTCAGAGAAAAGAACAAGAAAGAGATTTAAAAGATAGAAAACCTATACTGGGGAATTCACACAGTTTACTGTTAAAGTGTAACATTTCAGTGCAAAATAAGAACTAAAACTGTCAGTGTCCACATGTGATCTCATGAGGGCTCTTACCTTACTGGGAGACCTGAATTTTAAATAATGTTTCTGTTGACTATTCCTGTAGGCTGTGGTTCTTTGTGAATGGCTGAACTTAGTGTGCTTTATTAATAACCAAGAATTTTGGCTATTCGAATCAGAATGTCAAGATTATTGAAGGATGTTTAAAGTATCATAATTTCGACAATTCTGGGACTCCCTGGGCATGCTGATTGGCTATAGCTGCCTGACTCAGGAGTAACTATGCCAGACATTTGAAAACACGCAGGCGTTTGTTCGTTTTTCACCGTATGTTCTAATTTTAAAATGTGTCATTGTTGATCAATAACTATACTTTTTTTAAAAAAATGATTTTATAAAAGTGATTGGAATTTTAAAAATGCAACTTGGCTTCCCAATAGAAATCAGCCTACAGTCAGGTTGAGTCCAAACAGCTGGTGAAGGAGCCGCTATAAAACAAGGCTGATGGTGGCTCAAGTACCAACAATTTCCCTTCATTTTTGTGATTATATTTTGATGCCGTTACGTTATATATACCTGTCTTGAGATACGATGCACTGAAGTCCTAGACCAAAACGAAAAGCTCATTCAACAGTTGACTTTTATTTCTGTCTGTGGTGTTACTGCTTGTCTGGATGAACATGGAATGCATGCAGTTGCTCGAGGAAGACGAAAGAGGGCGCTCAGGACCCCGGAACTGGAATTGCAGGTGGTGGTGAGCCACCATGTGGTTTCTGAGTACTGAACCTGGATCCTCTGCAAGAGCAGCCAGTGCTCTTAACTGCTGGGGAAGCAGAGAACGTGACCAGCAGAGGGGGCACCACCAGCCATCTCAGGGGAAATAGAGAACGTGAGTGGAATGGGGACACATTTCGAGGGGCAGTCAGTAGACAGAAATCCTGTCTCAAAAAACAAACATCCTTACAGACAAACACAAACAAAAGGATTTGATTAAAAATAGTGCGGTGGCCAAAGCAGGAGATGAAACAGGGAAAATGATTGGGGTTAACTCTCCTTCGACGTCACCTTACATACTAAGATTATGACTCACCCGTTTGTAATGAGCCATTTCGTCTCCTCCCACAATTAACGTGACAAAGTCCTTCAGGAATCTGCAAGGATGGCCACCCTTCATGAACAAGCTGCGTGTTTTTTGAAAAAGTGTATTCACGACAGCAAGATGGCTCCACCGTAGTTCCCTCTGGGTCCCTCTGGGTCACTGGGGGTAAAAGGGGAGAACAGCCTGGGGTGAATTCTCCACTAACTCCTGTCACACACTGTGGTGTCCTTGCCCCGCCCTGGCACACACGTGCACACTCACACAAAATAAAATGTAATTAAAAAAAACCGTGTTCACATAAAATGAAGTCATTTTCTATCTTCCATCCCCAAAGTTAATTTGGTCCTTGGATGATTTATCGAAAACACTCTGATATATCACTAAGGTAGAGTTAAAGTTGGAAAAGGTACGCTTTTATACAGAAAGTAATTTAGCAATCATTTTCAGAATTCGTTTCTCTGTCTCTCTATCTCTCTGTCTCTGTTTCTCTGTCTCTGTCTGTTTCTCTCTCTCTGTCTCTCTTCCTTCAGGTTTGCTTCTGGGTCCAGACTGGTTTTGCTGGCTTTATCCTAAAGTGAGATTTCAGTTGTGTTGATAATACCACAATGCACCCACTCTCCCCAACGTGGGAGAAGGAACAGGAAAGCCCCATTCCCAGGGGAATTGACCAGGAAATTCCAGACGCAGCCGTGATGGTGCAATGTCAGCACAGTCATGTACAATAAATACATAATCAGCCGCAGCCACACGATCCCAAAGGCCAAAGACAAATATCCATGAAAAAAGGAAACTTCTGAGAAAAGTAAAAATAAAATAAAAATAAATGCCAGCATCAAAAGGACTGCTGTAAACTATCTCCAAATTGATCCCTCTTGAATCTATAGGAGGGAAGACTATCTTTCCTTTTATCTATATTAGGCTCAGAAGCCCGGGCTGCGTGAGAAGGCGGATTAAGCAGAGATCACATACAAACTTACTTCATATTATTTTTAGGTGACCCCCAAGGAAGAGATAAGCCTGAATGTTTTGATAGCAGACTTGATGAGGAGTGAAGAATCAGGGAAACATTTGCTAGGACGAACGTGCAGTAAAAACAAATCACTTTGTGAAGCTGGGGGACTCTGGAGGCCCCAGCTCAGGCTTCTCTGGCTGCCGGCAGGTCCTGTTTCTGGATATGGACGGGGCATCTCTCAGCAGCTGGTGAGGGGAGGGTCAGAACCATTGGTTTCTGCATGTTTCCATCAAACTCTAGTTTTCTTTCTTAAAAAGAAAAAAAAATAACAGAATTAAAAATACTTTTAATTATTAATTAAAAAAGAAGAAAAACATTACTTTCTTAGAAATTTTTTTTTGGTGGAAAGGGTCAAAAATATATCTTCAAATATCAACTGTAGTGATGTACAAATAACCAAAAATTCACAGACTTTTTCCCCCTTGGTTATTTATTTGTTTGTTTATTTATTTATTTATTTATTTATTTGAGACAGGGTTTCTCTGTGTAGCCTTGGCTGTCCTAGAACTCTTTTTGTAGGCCAGGCTGGCCTCAGCCTCACAGACATCCACCTGCCTCTGCCTCCTGAGTGTTGAAATTAAAGGTGTGCGCCACCACCCAGCTAAATGAACAGAATTTTAAAGTAACAATAAAATATCATCTCTCACTTGGCTCATTTTTGTTACGACAAGATTCTTAGAGAATCACATAGAATGGCACCTGTGCACGTGTGTGCTTGCGTCCCTTGATCTCAGTGGTCCTCTCCTGTACCGGAACTAGAGAGAGCAGCCAAGCTTTGCACCAGGCTAAAGTTACATGGAGAGAGGCAGGAACAGCCCTGCATGAAAACCACTCTCAATTCAGTTCAGTATGGATCTCTGGGTCACTGAGGCTATGCATACTGCAAGCTGGCTCCGTCACAGATGGCGGAGTTGTCCCCAGGTTGGTCTGACTCCCCTTTTCCCTCTAAGTCCTTCCCGGATAACCTTCCTTTGTTCCCTGGAGGGTTATTTATGTGGCGGTTTCAAGACTTAGATTTCCAGGATAAACCCACGCTCTGTGTTTACAAAAGAAGCAAGCCGGAACACTGGGTTCCTTTGACTGGAGATGATTTTCAAATGTTTTCTCTTTTCCCTTTGCGAAGAATTTCTCTTTTAATTTGAGGCTTTCCTTTTTCTCACTTGAGATTTAAAACTACTTAAATCTAGAAAGGGTTTACTCATCTTCTCTTGCCCCCCACCCCAAAGGAAACTGCATATGTGTATAGCTGGCATGTCTGGGGAATCACAGACATGTGATTTGCTTTGCCTAATGTGGTTACTACCGCCCTCTGTTGGGTAAAATTAGGTTTGCTCTAATCTGCTAGATTGTCTTGCCCTCTAGTGGTCAGTGCAAAAAATATCAGAAACATTGAAGGATCAGTCCATTATTTCTTTAATGTTTGTTAAATACAAGTTTTCAAGCAAAACTATGGTGTAATATCATCTAACTCTAACTTAAAGATGCAATTTACAATGATTGTATCTCAACGTTCATTTGCAGATAGGTCAATAGGATCATTACAGTTAAATTAATCTGCTGTCACGTGAGAGATAACATATATAGTTCAATTCGAGCGTATGTTTTATGTGTATATTTTATTGTCCTTTGTAAACTGAACATGTGCTTTGCCAAGGAGCTGTGTGTCCTGGGACAGAATCACATTTTGTTGAAAATTAAATTACTTTTTTTTTTTTTTTGCTTTTTTTGAGACAGGATTTCTTTGTGTAACAGTCCTAGTTGGCCTAGAACTAGCTCTTTCTTTCTTTTTTTTTAATTGATTTTTATTGAGCTCTACATTTTTCTCTGCTCCGCTCCCTGACTCTCCCTTCCCATTCAACCCTCTCCCAAGGTCCCCATGCTCCCAATTTACTCAGGAGATCTTGTCATTTTCTACTTCCCATGTAGATTTGATCTATGTATGTCTCTTTTAGGGTCCTCATTGTTGTCTAGGTTCTCTGGGATTGTGATTTGTAGGCTGGTTTTTTTTTTTTTGCTTTATGCGTAAAGACCACTAATGAGTGCGTACATGTGATAATTGTCTTTTTGTGTCTGGTTACCTCACTCAAAATAATGTTTTCTAGCTCCATCCACTTTCCTGCAAAATTCAAGATGTTATTTTTTTCTACTGTGTAGTACTCCTTTGTGTAAATGCACCACAAGCTCTTGTCATCCAGGCTAGCCTCGAACTCACAGAGATCCTCCTGTCTCTGCCTCCTGAGTGCTGGGATTAAAGGTGTGCACCACCACCATCCGACATTGAATGACCAATTTTTAAAATTTCTTAAGGGACATATGAAAACATAGAATTGTATATGTCAATGGAATGTCAGTTTACACTGCAATATGTATATAATATGAAACCCAGCCACATTTACTTCCATGAAGAGTTACTATTTGCTTATGGAGAACACTCGGCATCATTCCTTGTAGTGTTTGAAGCTCACAGTGCTGTTGTTAAAAATATTGACCCCAGTGGACAGTGGCAGCCTGAGCTTTCCCACTCCTCCCTAAGTGTAACTTAGTGTCCCTTAGTGAGCCTTTCTCCACCCACCCTTCCCACTCTGTCCAGCCCTTCTACTCTTGTTTTCTATGACTTCATAAAAGTTCATTTTATTTCACGTATGAATGAACTCTTGGGGACAGGTGTCTTTCTGATATTGCATTATTTTATTTACATTATGATCTCTGGGTCCTTCCTCTTTTTTTCTCAAATGACCAGACTGTATTTTGAGTGACTAATTAGTAGTCCATTTTGATACGCACTATGTTGTCTTTATCTGTCCGTCAGTCAAGGGAAGTTAGATACTTTCCTCAGCTTGGCTACTGTGAATAGAGTTTCAGTGAAGACGAGAGCACACATCTCTGCAATATGCCCACCCCATTTTCAGTGGATACCCAGGAGTGAGATGGGTGGGTAATTCAGTGGCTTTATTTTTAGGGAGCCCAATACTGTTTTCCAGAATGGGTGAGTTCTAGTTCCTCTCTTTTTCTCCCACTTTTGTCTTCTAGAAATTCATGGTTGCACCCTGACGGTTTTCTTCATTGTGATGGACTTTCTACCTCTGATTTTCTTTACTGCCACGTGACTATGTTTAGAGACAGAGAGAGGCAGATCAGGTAGCCCTGCACTATCCTGAAATAGATATCCTAACCAAAAGAAACGACCCTGGGAGTAGACAGTGACACAGTGTGACTCAGTGCATATTTTTATTCCTCCAATTATTGAATTAAGCACATCATCTCTATTGAAATCTAATAACGGGATGCGTAAGTCCTCTCTGCTCTCATATTTTCATGTGTCAGTTGGCTGCCTGGCATATTACATGCCATGCCACTAGGTCTGATTCCAGATCGTGCTTGGCCATCTTCACTGAGCAATTCATGGAGGAGCAATCCACACTTCTGAAAAACTCTGCAGTGTTAGGAACTGCTTCTAATATAGAAGTAAGTTATTTTCTCAGCTTTACTCTCAAATTCACATTTATCCATTAAATTAAAATTATGCACAGTTTTTTTCTTTCAGTTTATTTATGTGGATTACATTGATAGATTTGCATATGTTGAACCAGCCCTGCATCTCTGGGATGAAGCTTACTTGATCATAATGGATAATTTTTCTAATGTGTTCATAGGTTCGGTTTGCCAGTATTTTATTGAGAATTTTTGCGTCGATATTCATGAGTGAGATAGGCCTGTAATTCTCTTTCTTGGTTGGGTCTTTGTGTGGTTTTGGTATCAGGGTAACTGTAGCTTCATAACAGGAACAATTCATCAGGGAAATGGGAGGCGGTGGTGGGGGAGAAACAGAAATCTTTAATAAATAAATTAAAACAAATTGTGCACAGTTAATGATTCTATGAACACTTGAAATGTGACATAAACTAGTTTTCATATGTGCATTAGAACAGTATCTCTGGTGACAGGATTTATCTTTTTTTCTTTTTTTAATGTTCTCCATTTATAATCATACAACAAAAGACTAAATGCTGTTGCCCTTAACACAGCACAGAGAAACCTTCCTTCCTTTAGCTGCCTACGGTGCTCTAACTGTCGGAGGGTAACTACAGTTCATTTTTCTCGTAGTCTTTTACCAAATGAAAGATTCAGAGTTGTCACAAGACAAGGTTCCCTGGCTCTCTGAATAGGGTTTAAGTTTTGAATACCTGAATCTTCAGTCATTATGAAACTGTACATGATCATACCCATAAATACAAGAGTCCATTATTCAATCAAAACAATGAATCCACTGCAATAAAGAGCTTTAATGGTGGGATTTAGACACTAATTATTTCTTACTAAAATGGGATGAACAAGATAATACAAGGGTGTTCTCCTTCATTGATTGGCCTTTCTCGGTAGTTAAGACTGGAACCCAGGATCTGAAACGGGACTTCTGATGCCACAAGAATCTATGGAGAGCAAAATTTCCCAAGTAGTGTTCAGAAAGCATATCACTTGGTATAATATTGCCATGGCCGGGGCATGGAGAATTATGAATCACCAAAATGTCATGTCTCCATTTTTACAGCATTTAATTTTTCATTTGTTAATTCTTTTAAGTGATGAATCTAACATTGCTGCTAAACTTATACATTGACTAAAACTAAATTCACATTAAAGACCACTGTTCATTGTTTCAGAATTAAGATATTTTTGTATGTATGTACTTTTAGAATAAAGAAATATTCTCTGACCTGATTGCTTATCATTATAGTTGAAGGTTGTTTCATGAGAATAAATATAGATAGTGGTTTATTTTAAATGTCCTTATAGGATTCACTATCTGTATGTATTATAGTTCACTTAACTTGCATAAATGTATCCATTATTTCTGCTTTTCTTCCATAAACAGCAGTGTTGTGCTAATCTCATGCATACATATTATGTAGTACATACATATATGTAACAGTTATATCTAATATGCCTATTAGATATAATAATTTATTTCTGTAATAGTTGGCTCTGCCTCTCTCTTCAGGTAAATTTATACTCCTAACCACAGTGAAATAGAACCTTTTCTTTTTCACCCCAGGCTAAAGCAGGGAATCAAAGGCCATTTTTGTTTTTACTAATCAGTTAGATAAATGGTGGCCTATGTCCCTGTTTGATGACACTTTCTCTTTTTTTGAGATGCCCTGTTATGAAAGACTACCCTGTCTATCCAGAGGCAACATGGGGGTCAGCATGAGTCTTCCTGACTCCAAGCCATGCTATCCCATGAGTGTTGTTAAAAGTATTTGGAGGTCTGAAACAGTGTTTGCTTGATTGCCTGATGCTGCAGAGAGATGTACTCAATTCATCTCAATAAAGAGCAACTCTAAGGTTGGAGAAGGTTTTAGATACATTGATGTCCATTATAGTAAATTCGCAGTTTATGGGAATTTATTATATAAATATAATAAAAATGTATATAATCTATCGGGGTGAAAAAGCAAAACATCACAGAGAAATATCAGTGGATTCAGAGATAGTTTTTAAAAAACCCTCATTTTGACCATTAATATGTATGAAAATGTAGCATTTCCTATGAATAGCCCTAAATATCCATTATTTAAAGTAAAAACTAAAAGTAAAGAAATAACATGAAATTAAGAAATAAAAAATAAAAAAAAAATAAAAAAAATATTCTTTTTTGTTTTCTCATAAAAATATTCTTTTTTTTTACTTTGAGATGGGGTTTCTCCTGTGCTAGCTTTCCTGGAACTAGCTTTTGTAGTCCAGGCTGGTCTTGAACTTGCATAGATTCATCTGTCTCTGCCTCCCAAGTTTGCTTCCAAACGCAACACAGAAGGGAGATGGTTGACTTGGATTTCAGGTTACAGTCATTGGAGGGAACTAAGGCAGGGACTTAACGAAGGCAGGAACAGAAGCAGAGACCATGTCGGGATGCAGCCTTTTGGCTTCCTTATCTGATTCGCTCAGCTAGCTATCTTTCTTATACAGCCCAGGTCCACACACTCAGGGATGGCAGAACCCACAGTGAGTTGGGTGCTCCTGCATTAGTTAGCAATCAAGAAAACACCCATCTGGCCAACGTGATGGAACCCATTCCCAACCCGAGAGTCCCTCCTCCTAGGTATGTCTAGATTTGTGTCAACTTGACAAAAGCTCATTAGCACAATCTTCTAGCCAATTATTTTAATAACTATGTGGTTTAGAAATCATCCTGTTTATTTTACTTCAGATTTTTTTTTCACAAATCACTCAAAAATAAAGACTTTTTTGAAAATATCATTCCGTTCTTTAAGGAAATATGACCAAACAAACACACTTCCAACCAACCAATGTTTTCTATAAAATCATAAAACAAAATAAAACAACCTTCCCCCAAAAACTGTGGAATTAACAGCTCTTCACATTGTCCATCTCTTTATGTAGAGGGAAAATGTTCTGCAAACAAAAGCAATGAGCTAGAGAAAAACAAGGATCTAATTAGTTTGGTGGACACAATTTTAGATTTCCCCATTATTTAATAGGTGGTTTAGCAGGATCAACAAATGGAATTACAAATAAAACAATAGGAAATTACAATAAGTTCCTCAATTGTTCTCTAAATAATTAATGGGGCTGCTTACAAAGGGTTGTTATTGTGATATTTAAACAGCTGATTAGAAGATTAGTCACCACATCACTGTGAGAGAAGTTTTAAAAAGCACAGTAGACAGAGGAGAAGAGAAACAAATTGACGTGACTGTCTCTGTCAAAGGGAAAGTGACCAGTCAGGGATTGGGGACAGCAAGTTAACTATTTGTTAGCTTTGATCCTGATAAGAGAACCCAGAATGCAGCTCTTCTGATAGAACAGCTTCAGTTTGTCTTAACCATGTAAAATGGACATTCTGTGTTGTGACTTCCTTTAGAGGCCCGTTTGTGCAAAGATTGACTCTCAAAGGTGGATGTCAAAATTTCCTATCTTCTGTGTGGCTAGTCATAACAACTAAGATTGCTTTGGCTGCTATTGCCACAATTTGAGCCATACTGGTTTTTAAAGAAATTGCTATCTCCTTCCTCTCATTATAATCAAGTTGTAAAATACAAACCACATTGTAAGTTTGATTTTCAGAGGGCTACATTTTAAAATCACACCGGGATATTCTTGAGAAAATTACAAATACTAAAACATGAAGTTCCACTTTTCACAGTTGATGCTTTTACTGAGTCCAAAATGCCTAATCACTACCACATTTAGAGACAACCTTCTTCAGAATCTTTGACTTTGAAACACATGTCTCTTTGAGAAGAGGATAAACAGAAAAATATCAAAATGGTGGCCGTTTCACAGAAATGATTTTGAGTCAACACAAGTTCTCATTTTCTCTCTCAAATAAGGAAAATGAAAGAGAATGTCCAACCTAGTCACTAGGTAGTCAACTATCCAGATAATCAATTACTAATCTGTGGCATCATTGGGTTGAAAAAACATCTAGTGAAATAAATTATTCTGATGAAATAATTTATGGATTGAAACATAGAAAGCTCATTCTCAGAACTCCAAGTATATTTTTTGTCTCACCCTTGCTATGGGCTTTGACAATCAAAGATATCAATAATTCTAAATTATGAAAATGACTCTCCCTTTTTATATCAATATGATGTTGTAGATGGGAGTTCTATTGAAGCAAACCAAATCTATCCAATCTTGACTCTAGATAATAGTTTCCTCTTTAGGAATTTTATTTTATTACATTTCATTATGTAAATTTAACAAGATCACATTCTGAAACATGTAGATGACTTCAACATATTAACTATGGTTTACTAAGACAACGGTTGTATATTTTAAAGTAATCCAATGAAGTGGTACTACAACTTTCATACTTTAAATTTCTACCTTTAGTCAATATCTACAGAAGCATACTGCTTTAAACAGATTTTGTGGGTGCATTTGCAGGATTTTTATATGGGTAAAGAATATATGGGTCTCTGTATCTGCACTTTTATTTCAGAGAACATTGAATTTTACAATAAACAAGTCAGTTGAGATTCCACAATTAAAAAATGAAATATTCCAGAAAGAATTCAAAGTCTTCTGATTATGTGGTAGTGGCTATTGTTTTCAAAACTACCTGAAACCAATGAAATACACTTCCTGGGAAATTATAATTCATATTTACAGTAACAGCGACATGGAAATATATGACTTAGAATGTTCTTAAAGCCATCAGCAAAAGGTAAGCATTTTGTAAATCAAACTGTTTTAGGAGGCACAGAATATTTCTCATTAGTACTGTTCATCTAATTATAACTTTAGCAAAAGTCACACTATAACAGTTACTCAAATGACTTAGAAAAGTGATTATTATTATTATTTTTGCCACATGGATAGGCATTTATGTTGTATGTAAATCAATAGTGGAAAACTATTGAAGCAACACAGGAGCTCAAAACCAGTAGTGTTGACATTGCAGTTGCAGTTAATCAGTTGCAAAACAAATATTTTACTAAAACCAGTTTTTTGATGTGGGTATAAAAGGCTATACCTACATATCTATCATCTATCTGTTCTATTTATCAACCATCTTTGTATCATTTGCCTATTATCTACCTATGTATCAGTCTAATAATGTAACTATTAATATCATTTATTGATCTATCTATCTATCATCATCTGTCTATATCTCTATCCATTTATTTACCTATCATCTATTTATTTCTATCTCTATCTATCTATCTATCTATCTATCTATCTATCTATCTATCTATCTATTTATCTATCTATAGTCATTTATCTATTTCTTTCTCTCATATATCTATTTATTATTTATTTATTTATTAAATCATTTATCTATTTATACATCTACTTATCTGTTACTCTATAATCTATCTACAATCTCTCATATATTAGCTATCTCTCTAACATCTATCATCTATCCGTCATCTCTGTGTCACTCTATCATCTATCTATCTATCTATCTATCTATCTATCTATCTATCTATCTATCTATCATCTATGTATCATTTATCTATATCTATCTGTAATTTCTCTATTTCTCTCTCATTTATCTAGAATCTATTCATCTATCTATATATTTACTTAGCATCTATTTCTCTATGTATGTATGTATGTATGTATGTATGTATGTATCTATCTATCATCTATCTATCTGTCTATCATTAGCTATCTTTTTATCATCTGTCATCTCTCTGTTTCTCTATCAACTATCTAATCTATCATGTATTTCTCTCTCATATAACTATATATCATCTATTTATCAATCTATCTTTCTATCTATCTATCTGCTACCATTTTCTTGTTACAAAGCAATGAAGAGACAACTGGCTAATGTAACAAGAATATATGTCCTTGAATGCATAGCTTTTCCTTAACGTATATGTTAGCCTTGTGCAGAATGTTTTCCCATGTCCATAGTTTCATCATCAGTTAAGATATTATGTTAGCAGATCAGATGACCCTAGTGAGAAGGGAAGTGAGCAGTCCTCTCAAAACTTGGGAAGGGAAGCTCAGAATTAGGAGGGGAATCTACACTAGTTATCTGCATCTGCAGACACAACATCATCTGCATACTGTCAGCATAGGAGTTAAATGAATTTGTCAAAGCTACATTTTATAATGCTTTCTAGATTCTCTCGATGCTATAATACAATTAAAACAGTCCATTCAAGTTATATTACTTTTGATTTTTTAATAACAAAGCTGAAGTATGGAAAAGCCCAGTTCTCTGGAGTGGAGCAGGTATCAGAAAGTTAGAAACAGGACAGAAATAATACATAACTCTTTTAGAAGAAAAGTAGCGTCTCAATGGTAGCATTGAAAGTAGACTTAGTAGTAACTGCCAACAATAATAAAAGAATATAGTAAATTAAGTAGCATCACTCTTTTATGAATTAAAAGGAACCAAACAACTCTGGCCTGGTGGTCTCACAGGTAGGGTGGAGTATTTTCTGTGTGCAGAAGCTGAAGAGGCATTGATGGTGCAACATTCTGGCTTCTGCTTTCCTCCCTTTAGAGGTTATTATCACTGACAAATTGTTCTACTAGCTGGGATCCAGGCGCCAACCTGAATGGTTTCTAGCATCAACCAAACTCAAAGCTGCACTTTCAGAAAGGCAGTTTTGGGAAGTAGAATAGATAAGTCTACCTTGCTCATCCCAGAGCTTCTGGAGACATGATGTCTCTGGATAAGCTTGACCTACATGAACTCTTTTGGGGCATTTTGAAGAAGCTCTAAACATGAGGCATTATATTTACAGACATTTTAACACAATCTTCTAATTTACTGTGTAGTTTGGGAACTTGGGTGAGAATTCCCAAATATGTGTTTAATCACACAGTGTGCCTACAGCACATGACAATGAGTGTCTGTGATCTAACAGATGCTTGTTCGCTCCAGCCGTTCCAGTATGAGGACATGTCATGAGTGGCAAAACATGGGACTAATGTCTACTTTCTGTATTTGATATTTTAAAATCTGAACTATAAGAAGCATTTAAGAGACAGATTTCACTGCTATCAGGAAAACTTTGGAGTCAAATAAACTAGACACAATAGGAACATTAGTTACTGTGGTTTGGAAATTAATCCCTGTCAGTCATGAAAATGGACCTTAGCATGTGTACTTATCATAAATGCAAAGGAAAGGGGAATATGATTTAATTAATTCATTAATTTCCCTCAATCATTAAATAAATGTTGCATGAATACCTACAGCATGTAAATCTTGCGCTGGCCCTGGAGGTGGACTAAAGATGAATAAAACATGGCTCTAGCCTGGGGCAGTCACTGTCAGGGTCTAGTGAGCAGCAATAAAGAACTAAGTACATGAAGAGAGGGATTTACGTGATCAATCTGTTCAGAATTAAAGCCTGGTAGGCCATCTAGCCACAAAGGTGAGTTATTGATTTCTACCGTATCTTATTCCCCCAAAAAAGTGTTGGAGGAATGAGATAGACACAATGAAACAGAAATAAAAGCTGGGGTATTGAAGAGAAAGAAAAAATCTCATTGAAGATGTAGGGGAAAAAAATGAACCTGTTTCCTCAGAAGGTAAACGATAGCACAGTACTCAAGTTTCTATCAAGGACAGACAAAGAAAATACCAAGAAAATGAGAAGGCTGCATATTTTCTGCAAGTATAGAGAAAAGAGCAAGTGTATGTACTTTAAATATTGTTACATTTACTTTCTAAAGCTTCAAAAAATTAAATGTCATTTCTCAGTACGAGATGATATGCACAAGTGTGCTTTAAACTCAGAAAGGTGGTGGATGGCACTTACTCTTGGCTGCTTTTTATCTCTTTATACATTTTATCACTTTGTACTTATTGTCAAATCTCTATGACATTAAAAATGGGAAAATGAAAAGAGATTAAAAAAAAAGCTTAACATACTATTATTTTTCTCACAGCTTTCCCAGAGGTTTGCCATCATCCTGACTCTTAAAGCTGCTCCTGGATCAGCCACTTAGTGTCCTGTGGCCTGGAGTTTCCAAGCACCCCAGAGCTCTGCAATCATTTCCTCTCAGCTCAAACAGCTCACACCCCTTCCCTGGGGTCTCAGTGACATACAGTGTTACTGACAACACAGGGTGTTTCAGCCTCAAGTCTTGGACTAGTTACTGAATTAGAAGACCCAAATATTCACTTCACCACTTAGGTGAAATATGTACAATGCCTTCTGAATTGAAAAGGTTTGTTTATATATCATTTGTTTGTCCATCCATCATCCATCCATCCATCCATCCATCCATCCATCCATCCATCCATTAATTTTTTGGGGGATTTTCAAGAGAAAGAGTGCCCCTACTGGATGTGCTAGCATGTTAGCAAAAATGGGCTCTATTAATTCAAACACGTTTAGGAAAAAAAAATCAAAAGGATGTTTCATTTTTACAAATAACACCTGTGTTTATTTCCTTAAATGCTTAATATTAACTATGAGTACAGAGTGGAAATTATTTAAAAGTTTCCATCTACCTATCTAGGACTAATGATCTTCTTCCCATTTTCTTGTAAGAATCCATTTACCTTTCCACCAGTAACATAAAATTATTAAGCATCCTTTACGTTGCTATGTAGAAAGAGACTAGTGATCTTTAAGGCTCAACCTATTTTGTAACATAAAACCGCAGTTTATTAAAATATTAAGTACCCTTAGAGCCTCAATTAGTGAAAAGACAATGAAAGCCGAAGAATCAGAAGTTATTTCTCTGACCCAAATGTAATTAATGGTTTTTAAGTTCCACAGATCAACCCATATGGTTTAAGTGGTTGATTCTCGATTCTCTAACTTGCTTAATGCACCTTTCGTGCCTCTACTTGCATTTGTGCCATAGAATATAGAGTTATTCTGAGGAGATGTTTATTAACTTCTTTGCTTTCAGATGCTCTGATGTGTATGTCTTTGAGAGCTGCAGCCAAACAGTCCCATTTTAAATCAGCGTTGCCAGTAACGTTTCAGGTGCTGAATGCCATGTCACAAATGGCGACAGGGCCAGTCGTCTGAGTGAAAAGGAACTCTCCCTGTGAGGAAAGCTCAAGAGGGAAATGCTAGTGCACATTACTGGCTTCCTCACTCTATCTCCTGTCTCTAACTTGGGCGTGTGCACAGGATGCTATGGATGTGAACACGGTGGCCAGAGGATGACGTTTCCTCCTTTGTCACTTTCCACCTTAAATTGGGGAGGGCAGGGTTTCTCACTGAAGCCGGCACTTGTCAATTTGGCTAGCTTGGCAGGCTAACAAACTCCAGGGATGCTTCTCTAGCTCTGGAACCTCGGATTCTTCTTAATGATGAACTATGATGAATCATCTTAGGTTGGAGAGATGGTTCAGTGGTCAAGAGCACTTACTGCTTTTGAAGAAGGCCTGGGGTTTGTTCTCAGCTTCTCACAAATGTATGGAACTCCAGTTCTAGGGGTTCTGACACCCTCCTCTGGCTTCACTGGCCATCAGACCTACACAGTGTACTTACATAAGTTCAAGCAAATGCTCGTGTAAAATAAATCAAAAAGAAAAAAAAAGCCAAATAATACTATCCATAATGCTTTCTCCTGCTCACATGCTCAGGACAAACAATGGATGTGAACCTTCATTTGAACTTTGAAATTATTTGTTTCATAGCACAATAGAAACGTCTGTACAAGTTTAGAGTATGAAGCAAGGGTTTATGGTCTTAGAGTCCCCAGCAATAGAGACTTCCAGACTCAATAGAGGACTTGGGGGACAGGAACCTTGGTGTGTGGAGACAGCAGCTGGGTGAGCAAGGTGGAGAGTTTGGGCGATGAGCGGTTCACATTCACCACTAAAGCAGATCCTAGATTTGTAGGGAGAAGCCATTCATGTTGACAGAATGAATCTGGAAAAAGGATAACAATGACTGTATGCTAACCTCTTACACACAAGTGAAACAAATCAAATTGACTTTGTGTCCTATTTCTCAAATATCCAAACTAAAGGTGGCTATCTCCCTTTAACAGCAGCGGTGAGGCATCTGCACATGACGTTGACGGGAACAGAATGCAGCCTTGCTCCGTTGGGTTTCAGGTTCAGAGCACTGGCAAATGATATTTCCACCCTTGTCTGCACTGCTGATGAGACAGCGAGAGCAGCTGACTTCAGATGTGTCGTGTGTTGTAAATCACGGGGTGATTAGGTTTAACAGGGTCATTGCATGCTCCGCATCCAGTTCCTAGCATCGGTGCCCAGAACATAGCTGGAGACTGCGGAATAATAGCCCACATGGTTGGCTCATAAGTAGAATGGTCCTCTTCTGTGTAAGGGAGCTAGTTGAAAGATAAATCTATATGCATCAAAAAGAGAGTAATTATGAACATTTAGATAAACACCAAACTAAATGTTCTATTTCTACTCTCTTCAGTTAAGACATGAATAGAATGGAAAATTGAGTTATGCTTATAGGCATAACTTATTGCATTGTGGTTGATGATTTCCCTATTTGGTGATTTCAAGGGTTTTTTTTTTTTGGTGTGTATAATATTGAAAATAATGCTACAGTTGCCGTACTTCTCAATGCTTTACTTAGTGTATGGGTGAATTGTTCCACTTTTTCTCTCCCTTATATTCTGGACAGGGTCCTCATTATGTAGCCAAAGATGTCCTCAAACCTGAAACAATTCTGCCTCAGTTTCCAGAATTCTGGGATTATACTTAAGGGCCCCTTGTTTTTACCTGTGTCTTCAAGGAAGGGATAACGCCTATGTTACTATATTTCACAGTCTTGCTATAGTGGTGCCAGAACCAAGATAACCCAGAACTATAGTGAGTACTGTCTGGCTCAGCTGAAGTGCTTGTTACCCAAGACTGAAGACCGGGGTTCGTATCCCCAGTACTCATGTAGAAGCCAGGCATGGTAGTGAATGTATGAACCTTAATGCTAGGAGAGAAAAGGTAAAGACAGGCAGAGACCTGTCTAGCCAGTCAATATACCCAACCCATGAGTTCCAGGCTCAAAAATTAAGACGGAGTATGATTGTAAAGACACCAGATGTCAATCTCTGCCTCCCCAAACACAAATAATTATTTCTGCATAGTTTTGAATATTTTGAATTCAACTTTTAAAATAGCCTTACTGCTTCACAGCTATGAGCTTCTACATCTCAGCAACTAATGGATGTATCAAGAGAATATAGCTGTCATAATTTGGAAGAAAAGACAGGCATGCCACCCTTGTCACAACACCTATAACAAAATGAACCTGCAGAATGGTCCAGTTCTGCATAACCATTCCAGCCTTACTGAACAGTCTTTCCCAGATACAGTGTGAGTCTAGCCCCAGCCACAGGGCCAAGGAAGCCTCAGCACTCACTTGACAAATGGTCTAGATTCAAGATTCCCATAACCAGTAAATATATGAGCTTTGCCAAACAGAATGTTATAAATAGGGAAAGAAACATTTTTGTCTTCTAACAAATTGTATCTAAACAGGGGCGTGCATGTGAGTCATACGCCCCATCTACCTGCCTCCCTTCTAAAAATTCTGGATCTCTGTACCATTATTGGAATCAGAGAAGCCAACCGACTAACCCTAGTGGAATACAAGTGAAAGGCAGGTTAAGAATAATAGGGTAATTTGCTGGTTTTCTCCACATGAGCCTCATCTTGGCAACTTAGTGCTGTAAATTCTGTTGTTCCCCCTGAGTGGATGGAGAAGGCAGAGGAAGGTTTCCTGTCCCTTTGTTCCGCGCAGGCTTGAAAATTCTCGGCAGTTGCAGTGATGTAGCCCCGCATTTAAGTCCTTGTGCTTTTCTTTAGAGACACAACTGCGAACCGTGCTCCTCCTGAATTTGTAATTAGGGGGTGAAACAGATGGCAAAGGCTGCACGGAAAAAGGCATCCATTAAAGCGGCTCGCAGAGCCAAGAGATTGCTCGTTCCAAGAACAGATTCAATTTCCTCCTCACGAAATACAGCAGCACACACATGCTTTGAAGAAACTTTGCCTCTCAGAGCACATAACACAGGAGCCCAACATTCCCTGAAAAGCCAGTAAACGGCCCCCTCGCCACTTTTGAACAAAAGGGAGCGCTGATGGTTGTGGGAGTTGAGGCCTGGTTGGAAGCTCTCAAAGTTCAATTTAATATGCTAAGCACGTCACTTGTCAGGCTGCAGTTGTGTACAGCAACCGTGGCGCATCATTTTCTCCTAAAATTGTAGCCGAACTTACGGGAACGGCTGAAGAGTCATTAGCAATGATGTGAGAAACACCCTTGTGTGTGGCGAACACTACATCTGGGAAGGCAATGTCCTGAAGATAGTTGTGCTTTGTGTTTGAGTGTTTAACAGCCCTCCTGTCGTCACAAAAGTAAAGAATGTAAACTATTATCACCAAGAAAGCACAGATATAATCTCTTGGAATGGAAGTTGCTCATCTGTACCCCAGGCTGTGAGTATTCTCACGATGAAGACATACCTATGTGTTCACACACGCTAGAATTAACTGATATTTTCAAATATTTATTTATTTTTATTTTATATGTATGAATATTTTGTGGACCATGTGTGTGTGTGTGTGTGTGTGTGTTTGTGTGTGTGTTTGGTGCTTTCAGATACTGGAGTTACAGGCAGCTGTGGGTCTCCATATGGAACCAAACCCAGGTCCCTTGCAAGAATAGAAAATACTCTTAACTTCTGAGCCATCTCCACAGCTCCCTGGTATGTAAACATGGTATCTTAATGATTTGATAGAAGTCCAGTATTGTTCATAGACAACATTGAGAGGGATTGATTTTGCTTGCTGGGAGCTTATGTATTAATGGGGCAAAGAACACCTTTGTCCTTTCAACTCAACATTCTCTGCAGTACACAGCAAAGGAAAAGAAACATCTGCATACTTCTGAGGCCAGCCTCCAGGGTAATATAAATGGCAAAGTCTAGAAGAATTTGAATATTCCCTCAACTTTGTAAGGTAAAGTTGGTCAAGCTCATCAGTCACACCTTATATTCAAAAATGGTGCCTCTTTATCTTAAAGCACCACCACGGTAAAAAAAAACAAAACAAAACTGTGTTCATCTCCCATGCTTTCTGAATCATGTTTTGTGCTCAATAAACAGATGTTCATATCTCTTATTTTAAATTTCTTCCCAAGTTACTTGAATGCAATTTACCTTGATTATTCTATTAAGGTTAGTAGTTAAAGTCTATGATACAACCCTTTTGTCTGTTACCAGGTAGTGGCTAGCTCATATTCTAGAAGTTCAGAACTAGGATGAAGGATATCAATTCTCACCCCAAACATCAAATTTAATGTCAAAATATCAATAACAATAACTCACATCTATACAGTTCTTACTATGTGCCGCTCAGTCTTCACATCAATCCATGAGTCAGTATTGCCATTGTGGAAGTTCATGGTGGTTCACACTTGCTCTTATTCACACTGAGAACACTTGGTGACATCAGTCCAAAAATTTAGCCTTCAGAACTAGCATGAATGACATCTTCAAGCACTGTGCATAATTTGACTTGAATTTAGATCAGTCTATGAAGTACTCTTATCCTACACTACTGAGGTTCTAGACTATATATGACCAGTAATAAAAACATAAATATTAAAAATAAGAATATAAAGCCTTCTTTTTATGGAATAAGAGTTGACTGGAAAATTCTGAGAACTATTAAGAGATCAGTGCGATAATATACAAAATCAATACTTCTGTTCGATTCTGGTAGCCAGGGTTATGGTCTCAGATCCTTAGGAGGTGAAGTATCTAAGTAGAGGGAGATCAAGGTAGAACAGTGAGTACAGTTTGGTGAGACCCTGTCCGAAGTAAACTTACAATGAGGTTGAGGAAATAACAGAGCATGGGGTTCTACTTTTCAAAGCTACAACACAGGTATATTTGTACTAATGATAACTTGTTAAGCATTGTAAAAGAACATATTATCACTCAAAGTAAGAATGTAAGTAATGATACGTGGTAATGAACAAGATTAAATCTTGCAACCACTGAAAACATATGCTGAAAACATAAAACTTTACAGCTGTGCTCAGAAGAGCTTGGTAGAAGAAGAGCTATATTAATAGATATAAAATCTCCACTTAAAAACTCATTTGTTTTTGGTTTTTCGAGACAGGGTTTATTTGTAGCTTTGGAGCCTGTCCTGGAACTAGCTCTAGTAGACCAGGCTTGCCTTGAACTCACATAGATCCACCTGCCTCTGCCTCCCGTGTTCTGGGATTAATGGCATGTGCCATCACCTCCCAGCTTAAAAAACTAATTTTTAATGTCAATGTAACAATTATGGACCTTTGTTTGACTTTTGTTTGTACCTTGAAAGCTAATTCTAAATCTAGTGTGGAAAACAAAACATAGAATTAGTATGGAAAAACAACTGTGAAGAAAAATAACAAGTGTCCTAAGATATCAAACATGCCTACAATATTTAGTGATAAACTGATATCTTTAATGGAGCACAACAGGAATGCATATAATTTTGATGTACTAAAGTCACAAAAGGTTTTTTTCCCCAGATTATCTAAGGAAATATGCACTTAGAAAAATAGGATTGAATGGTTTTCTAATCATTTGGAAAATAGCCATGGGATTTCCTATCATTGAGGATTCACAAAAACTATTCTAGATGAACACAAGAAATAGCTCTATCCATCATCCATAAATCATCTATCTACCTATCATCCATTTATATCTGTCTGTCTGTCTGTCTGTCTACTTATCTTCAAAAAAGAAAGGCATATATAAATACCATAAGGAAAACAAGAAAACTGTCTGGACTTTAGAGCACTGAAGATATTCTTTTAAAATATACAGTGAGAAAATAAATAAGCACAATGGATACATTCATTGATAACAAAAAATATTTCTAAAATCAAAAGATACTATAAATCTACAGAACAAGTAGTGAACTAGTAGAAATAATTACAATGTACAATATATAAAAAAAGGTTAGATATTAAAAAAAATAAAGCACAGAAGAAAATGTTAAAAGTTACATGTATTTGTTGTGGAATATTACTTTAACTATGTAAAGATGAGCTGTATTTGTTTATGATGCATTTATTTAATTATGTAAAGATGTGTTGCTGTTTTACCTTGCCTACCTACAGCACCTGATTGGTCTAATCAAAAGCCGACCAATAGTTAGGCAGTAGAGGGATAGGCAGGGCTGGTGGCCAGAGAGAATAAGTAGGAGATGGAATAGAGGTGTGAGAACAAGGGAGAGAGAGGAGGAGATCTCTGGGGCCGTCAGCCACCATCCAGCCATTCACAGAGCAAGCATACAGTCAGACATACAGAATGAACGAAAGGTGAAAAGCCCTGAGGTAAAACGTAAATGAAGAGAAAAATGTTATTGTAAGTTATAAGAGCTAGTGGGGCAAGTGTAATAGGAGCCTAAACATTCATAAATAATAACAGCTCTCTGTGTCACGATGTGGGAGTTGGTTGGTGGCACAAAAGAAAGCCTGGTACATGTGTTTGTTGTTTTTTCCTTATGGCTTTGACAAAACGTGTGGCAAAAGAAACTCAAGAAAGGAAGAGATTATCTTGGTTCACAGTCCAAGGGTGCAGCCTGCCTGTGGAGGAGAGTCAGGCTGGCAGCCGTGGGCCTGCTGAACACATTCATAGCCAAGAAGCAGAAGAAGATGAATGTCGTTTCTCTGTTACTCTTTTTCCTCACCTCCAGTCTGGCACTGAAAGGGTGAGCTCTGCCTTCGACAACACTCATGGAGTAGCAATACACAGGCTGTGTCTTCACTAATGGTTGGTGATCATTTTAACTGTGCACGTCTCTCATCTTGGTGAGTCTAAACTAAGGTAGGAAGATGCTAAAACTGGACTCATCCTATTATATTTTCTTCCTGTTGAATTGCCACTAAAGTTCATTATCTCAAACTAGTAGTTTGGGGACAACTTAAAGCGTGATGGAGGTGGCTGTTAAAGTAGCAATGTCTACTCCTTAGCTGCACAAACACTCTTTTTGTTGGTAGCAATCCTATCACCAAACTTTTCATGAGCTCCTCAAATTGACTTTAGTTTCTGATGGTCTCCGTTTCATATTGGAACAGGAAAAATAAGATTACATCATGGCCTTACAAAGACACATATTCAAACAATGCAGACAGGGATTCCATTATCAATCCTCAAATCTGTTATTCTTTAAAACACTTCTCAAAATATTGAAGTTTTGTAATATGTTTTAAAATGGGCATTTAAATCCAAATACACTCTAGAAGACATTTCTTGTGCATCTTGCAATTCTATGGTAAAAGTTATTTTTGTCAAATGGGCACTTTTAAGAAGTAGTCGTTATTTTGTTAAGATAGAAGTATTTGCATTTGGGGGAAGTGTTTCTTTCCTCCATAGGGAATACCCGTCAGTTATTTTGGATGTCAACTGAATACTCTGAGAATGGGCCTGAAGAGATTCTTCTCTGATCTGAAGAAAAAGTGAATTTTTCCAGCCATGCGTTCGCTTCCTAGGATCACCTCAACATCAAATTGTGTTTTAATATTGGGTTAGTATGGGAACCAGCATCAGTGGACACAGCTGATGCCAGTAAAGGGGGCTTCGGAGCTTGAGGGTGTGACCCCATGGGAAAATACACAGAAAACGCAGGCATCAGTCAGTAGATACATCATTGGGATTTCAACTTCTTTCCTTTAAAAGTAAGTATCTTTCAATTGTTCTCAAAAGAGGAATTTGGTGAACTGGTCACTAACAATGAACTTTGCAATAAGACAAATGTCAGATAAATTCTGACTTCTTCACTAGCTATATGATTGTGAGCAGTTTCCTTTAACTCAAAATCTGACCCATATGTTTCTGATAGTAGCAATCCACTCAAGGTGATCACGTGTCTCAGTCTCTTCAGACGGTTGTAACAAAACCCCATTGGATTAGGTGGTTCAAGCAACAATTCTCTCAGTGCTTGAAGTTGGACCATCTGGAGTCAAGGTACTGGCAGACTCAGTATCAGTTGAGGGCCACTAGTTCACTAAAGAACATTGTGACCCTGTGTTCTTATGAGACAGTAAGGGCAAGACAACCCTTCAGAAACTTTTTAACTATGGCATTAGTAATATTAATGGCAGCTGCACTCTTGTGTCTTAATCATGTCCTCAAACCTCAGCTTAATATAGGGTTTTATTATAGGAGGTTTGGAGGCAACAGACATTCATTTGTTCTGTACAGCATTAAAAGAAAATGTTTTTAAAATAGTTCTTTGTGTGTGTGTGTGTGTGTGTGTTCACGCGCATGTGCGTGTGTGTGTGATTGTGTGTGTGCATGTGACAGAGAGAAAGAGAGAGACCGGAATCAAGCGTCAATAGTGTTGTCACCATGACCCAGAAACCATGCCATTAGGAAGAAATGAGCCATAATATCTAATTACGTGTAACTGGCAGTTATACTTCTTAGACTCAACATGCGCCATACTACTAATTCTTTATCATTGACTTGACATAGCACAGTCCCTTGAGTTCCCTTTGCTAACTAGGTGATGGTATTACTATAAAGTCTAGATCTAGTCCTTGGACTTCATATTGTTCAACAATATTAGCCACCCAGGTCATATAGGAAACCCTAGCAGGGTCATATTAATGCCCAAGAAGATCAAACGATGAGAAAAGTAACTAATCTATACACAAAATTGTGAATTTCAACTCAGTATATTCTGATAGGTTATTTTCACAATAATCTATCAGAGTTATTAAAATATGAGGAATCCAAGTCTTCTAACTTTTTCCTTCAATCAAGGAACTAAGATAATGACTAAAGGATGAGGCGACTGGAAGGATTGTCTTGACAATGAAGTGTTTGTCTCATGCATGTGAGATCCTGACTTGGTCTCCAGAACTCACATTGAGAACTGGACATGGAGGCACACTTGCCATCTCAGTGCTGGGAAGGAAGAGGCAGATGGGTTCCTGGAGCTTTCTGGCCAGACAGCTCTGTCTGCTTGGCAAGCGCCAGGCCAGCAAGAGACCTTGTCAATAAATAAACGAACAAGAGTAAGACGGGTGTCCATTGAGGAATGACATCTGAAGCTCACCTCTCTCTGGTCTCCACATTCATGCACACATTTGTGCATGGGCAGCGGCACACAGGCAAACACACATACGCATGACTGACTGTGCAGTGAATCCCAATTCTATCAGGTGAGACGTTCCTTTTAAAAGATAATTGTGATGGTTGTGATTAGGATGGAGATGTAATTGAAGTGTATATATTTCTTACTCTCTGAATATTCCCAACACACTTTTCAAAAATTATAAAAAAATAAATAACATCTCATTAAGTAGTGAATTATGATAGGAGCCATAACATTTGACTCCATCTGATCCAACAAGAAGGCATTATAGTGTTTATATGACCTACAGAGTATATTGGTATTGGGCATAGCAGAGTAATGCTTTGCAATATTATATTTGCAATGATCCATTTGGCATTTGAATCTTATTTATGACATTTGGACAGTGTCTCTAGCTGAGAAATCTGTGATTAAATATACGAAATGGAACATTTTGGAGGAATATAGTCTTGATCTTCATTGGAAGCCCTGTCTGAGCCCTTTAGAGAGAGAGTTTGGAGACTTTCACCACACAGATGGCACTGATGATTAAAGTAGAAAATTGCTGTCAATTGATGAGGAATGTCTCAGTTCTGAGCAATGAGTGCTCAATATCTAACTGAACTTTTGTCCTTTTTTATTCATTTTTTTTTGAGACAGGGACTCTTTGATGATAATCCATTACCAATGTACTAGCCAGAGACAGGAACTCTTGTGGCCCAGCCTGCTCTTGAACTCAGTACCTCCCTGAGGCAGGCCTTGACTTCTTGTTTCTCCTGCCATGTTCTCCTAAGTGCTGGGGTGAGAAGTCTGTGCCACCTCACGTGGTATTAAATGCTGATCTTTGAGTTAATCTGTTTTTCTTTAGGTATGTTTATATTATTTTCAAAGCCTATGCTAAATATATTAATCAATGAGCTCACTCATTATTACTGTAATTCCTTGCCTGGAAATTATATCTGATCAATATCTGTTTACAGTTGATTAGGCCTAAAGCAGACAGTGATCCATGACCAAACAAATCAATAGGCTGGCTAGTTCTTTGTCTTCTAGGGCTTGACGTTAGATGAGCTGGCATCTCTACTTTCTTCCTCGGGAATCTGACATGTTGACATGAGACTTAAAACCATGGAGACTGAATTTAGAGGGAGCTTGTGTTATGAGATGGGAGGATTGTGCCTGGGAAATCTATTAAAGTAAGGAGAAAGTGGCAATCATTACATGGAGATAGTAGTTCAATAACAGAAGAAATTGGGGGCTGGGGAAGGGGAAAGGCATCAGCTCATTGCTAGGCCTTCCCTGACTTCCGTTTCTGCCCATTCCCTTAAGTCATAGGACCCTGCTCAGCGACGCTTTTTTTTGTTATTTATTTATTTATTTATTTATTTATTTATTTATTTATTTATTTATTTATTTAAGATTTCTGCCTCCTCCCCGCCACCACCTCCCATTTCCCTCCCCCTCCCCTAATCAAGTTCCCCTCCCTCGTCAGCCCGAAGAGCAATCAGGGTTCCCTGCCCTGTGGGAAGTCCAAGGACCACCAGCAGAAGGAGAGAAAGCAAGAGCAAGGAACTCAGGACCGCGAGGGGTGCACCCACACACTGAGACATTAGGGATGTTCTATCGGGAACTCACCAAGGCCAGCTGGCCTGGGTCTGAAAAAGCCTGGGATAAAACCGGACTCGCTGAACATAGCGGACAATGAGGACTACTGAGAACTCAAGAACAATGGCAATGGGTTTTTGATCCTACTGCACGTACTGGCTTTGTGGGAGCCTAGGCAGTTTGGATGCTCACCTTATCAGCGATGCTTTTCATCGAGGTGATCTGATGAATCTCTCTGTCTCTTCCCGCTGACAATGTATCTTAACTAAAATGCACCGTAGCTTTAACATATTTATGCTAATATACAATTTTGATTAACTCTGCTAGGAGCTAACTCCATGGTAGAAAAAAAAATAGAACTTGTAATTTAGAGACATTTACAATCTGGGATTGACACTGTGGGTAAATACCAAGTTAGTTGTCTTATCCTCAGGAAACCGGCTTACTTCCCCTTGAAGATTGTGCGTGTTCCTTGCAGGTGTGTGTAGCCATGGATGTGAGAGTCAGCTCACGGGTTTGGGGTGGAAATGGCTCTGGTTAACGCTCTCTTTTCTCCTCCTTAGGGCCAATGTGAGTGCCGGGTGATCTCAGAAACCACAAGACAATGTCGTTGTCACCATCAGTCTGAGTCAGCGTGAAGCAGGAATACCACGTGACCAAAACATCGCATCAATCTCTCAGCTAAGTCTGAAGTAAACATCTGTGATGTGAGCCACGAAAATCTATGTATTTCTAGCATTGGACTAATTAATTAATAAATCTCTTTAATCTCCAAGTACAGAAAATGCCATGTAAATTTGTCCTTACCCAGCTTGCATTTTCTCTTGACAATATACTCAAGAGGCACATGTGGAGAAAATCCAAAAATACATTACACAAAGTATTGAAGTGCTTATTCTAATTTATTTGCGATAACTATTTTATTATAAGTAGAACACGTTTTACAAATATTATATATTGCTTAATAAAAGTAATTTGAATTTTTATGGAAAGACTGGGTTTGTTTTTCTTTTTCACATTTGTGTTTATGAGACTTGTCATTAAACAATGTCTAAGGGCTAGTTCTTTTCCAGACACAAGGCATTCTCCAAATGTGTGTGAAAACTGACAAAGCCCAGAGCTAAGCGATATAAAGCCTGTGTCTGTCTTACATCTTTTTGAAGTTCTGCCTTCTGCCATTTTTGTTGGTTTGTTTGTGACAGGTTCTCACCATGCAGCCCAGTGTGTCCTAGAACTCCCTGTGGAGTCCAGGCACACCCTGAACTAGTGTCAGCTTCTTGCCCTGGCCCCAAGAACGCTGGGATCACCTGTGAGCCCCTGTATAAATATAGCCAAAAATAGCTGCGGAAGAAATGCCGTCTTTGGCTTCCAAGCCGCCATTCCAACAGTTGTTTTCCACGCTTTGGATTGGAGTCTATGCTCTGATAACTCAAAGCTGCTTTTATGAACATACAGAGTAGATTATTGCTGCAAGGAGGGAGCAGAGAAATTTAGAAAGTGGCTCAAGTCCCTGCCGGGCTCCTTCCTTTAAAAGTTGGAAATTCCTTCCCCCTGTAGGGTCGATTGTTACTATTTAATTCAGAGGCACAGTAGTCTCCTGCTGTCATAGAATAGTTTGCACTGCATTTTCACCGTTAAGTATATCCAGCAATACAAAACCAGTTCTCCTAACACCAGATAGTAGCACGATTCCGTTCTAACCAAAGTGAGTTCGCCATGCCACCGTGGCTGCTGTCTTTATATCCACTACCCACAATTCACTCTCTGAAAGACTCAGAAAACACAGAGACTTATTAAATTCTTCTTTGGATCATAAAAAAGAATGCTCAAGAAATTTATTTGTTGAGGATGCTCATCATATTTTTCTATATTCAGGAAAATGACCAGTTGCCCAATTTGGAGAGTGATTTCATATGTAAATAATTTTTATAAGAGAACACCACCCCTGAATAGAACCAATTGGTCTTCAGACCTTAGAAATTACCGTTTATGGAGCTGGAGTGATGGTGAGAAGAGCCCCAACGCCCTTGGGTTTCCAGTGCCCATCACAGAAGCTCACAGGATCCTATAATTTCAGCCCCAGAGGATCTGGCCTCCTTGGGCACTGAACTCATATACACACCCCCCCACACAGATACACATGCTTAAAAATAACCCTATGTCATGGCAAGACATAGAGGCAATAGAGGCCTGAATGTTGTGGGACTAGCCAACACTTTTCTTTTTCTTTTTTCGAGACAGGGTTTCTCCGTAGCTTTTGGTTCCTGTCCTGGAACTAGCTCTTGTAGATCAGGCTGGCCTCGAACTCACAGAGATCCGCCTGCCTCTGCCTCCCAAGTGCTGGGATTAAAGGCATGCGCCACCACAGCCTGGCTAGCCAATACTTTTCAATTGACTTCAATTCAACAAATCAGAACTCATACCTGATACGGTTACCTGGGCCGAGAACCACTGGGTAACTAGGTCATGGACCCTAAAGAAGAACCTAAATAGACATAGTAGTAACTGCCCCCTAAGTTCTTATCCTTATACTCATAGATCAGTGTGTCTCTCAACCCCCATCAGAGAAGCTTCTGTATACATTACATGGCAATCAATATAGAGACCCACAACTAATCGGGGAATAAGAGACAGTGGAGTTCTCAGGTCTAAATAGGCCATGCATATCTTACCCCATTCTCAAGGCTCAGAGATCATTGAGGAAGAGGAGAGAAAGACTGTAAGATCCAGAAAAAGTAGGCACCTGCAGCAAAATAGTATTTACTGGGCAGGACAGGGAGGTTACACACATGAACACACAGAGGCTGGGACTGTATGTAAAATACCTGCACAGGACCGAGTCGACCCAAATCCCAGCGTGGACAGGGGAGGGACTCATGAACTCCCACCCCTAACTGAAGAGCTGTTGGTAACTGCTAGCTGCTGGCAGTGAGAGAGTCAGTTTTCTTCAAGGATACAGCCGCAAAGAGGCTACAGACGCTGTAGCAAGTGGTCCTACACTCACATACATGCAGACAGCTCACAGTGAGTCCAGGAAAGGCAAGGAGTGGTGGGAACAGGGAAGGAGGTGGAAGGAGGAGATATTTGATCTAAACAGCATATAAGTATGTATGAAACTCTCAAAGAATAAAAAAACCAGATTCTAAAAAATTTAAAAAGAAGCCATCATTTCAGCATGTATCGAGTGACGAGCTCAGCTGCAGGGCAGGCTGTCTCCAAAGCCTTCTTTCAGAGGCAAACCCTCCCACCCATAGACAGCATTCTCTGTGATCCTGAGGAGTTCAACACAGTTTTCTTTAGGTAGTTAAATTTCTCCTGTCTTAGAGAAAACGATTACAAAAGAGAAACTTGCAGTCCCTTGTATAAATAGAAAATAATGTTATTTATTGTTGTGTGGTTGGTGAGAAAATCTTTTTGGCAAAGGTGGGATCTAATATATCACTACTCGGGAAACTTGCTGTGTCCACCCTGCTCTTAACAAAGTCTATTTCCTTTCCTTGTCCAGTGAGACAAAGCAGTGTGACACGGTATACAGAACAAAGGGTCTAAATAAAAAGACAGTTTTTATCTTATTTCTGCTCCCTGTTAGCTACGCATGTGCGCTTGACCTCCAAGACCCAGGTTATCCTTCTTTAGTGGGAAGGGTTGCAGCATTGTGTGCGAATGATGTAGGTCTTGTTAAATGGCATATGAAAAAATGCCTTTTATGAGTTGCTAACACGTATTTTATTTAGTCATATGTACTAAAGAAGCTAGTGTATTTCCAAAGACCACAGCTTGGGGTTTACTTACGAGAGGCAAAGAAATGTGCCGGTTTGCTTGGGCTACATTGTGCTTTTGCAGAGTTCATAGGCGAACATAATGGCTGGTTTCAAGATTCACACCATAGTTCAAAAAATTTGTGTGTAATCTAGATAACTTATTCATACTCTATTTTAAACCATAAGAGTAATGAAAATTTAACTTGCCTCATCTAGGATTATGTTCTTCATGGTTCATGAGAGGCAGGCAGAATCCCAAGGTTACTCCATGTCCTTTGGTCCATTTTTATCTCCGTTTGTTTGTGTTGGAGATTAGAGTTGGTCCCTTCAGAAAAATGGTAAATGGGTCACAGTTTCTGTAACAAGCAAAGGGAAAATGTGGAGGGACGCTACAGGGCTCTGCCTTAGTCTGGTTTCCTTTCAAGCAGATGTAGAGGCTGGACTAGGTATGTTAAATCTGGGACGGAGCTATTGAGGTGCTTTAAATGAGAAACGGCCTTCAAGTTTGGCATTTGAACACTTGAACACCTGTTGGTGGTACCCTTTGGGAAGGTGTAGGTGACACAGCCGTGGTGGAGAAAGTATGAAACTAGGAACCTAGTGCGGTCTTTGAGATTAAAAACTCCCTGTTACCTCCAGCTTGTTCTCTCTGCTTTGTGGTTGAAGACTAGAGCCTAGCCCTCGAGATGCAGAGAGAGGCTGACAGCAAGTTCAAGGCTTAATTTAGCTGCCTAGCAAGGCTCAGTCACAAAACAAAACACCAGAGGCCTGGTTGGGAGATGAGAGTGTGTAAGCAGGAAACTGCATTTGCTGTGAACCTTCACCAGCTCACACCCCTGAAAATAATGATGTAATTTGCCTTATTAAATAGAAACAAGGAAGAAACTTCCCAAACCCATATGACTAACTAATTGTATCTATTTAGGGAAATTGTAACCCAGGAATGAAATATCTTTTGATTTCTTCCAGCTACGTGCCATACTTACAAAAAATCATTTATACAAATGACTCTGCATGATGTAAATGACCAAGATCATTACCACCTAATTGCAATCATTATCATTATCTAATGGTATTTCTGAAAGAGACCACCTGCCCGTCTTAGCAGACACACCAAGTGATGGATCGGTAAATAGATCATTGTGTTAGGGTGCATTTGAATAGGTTAAGGATTTAATTTGGAATTAAACCCAAGAAAGCTTGATAACACTTTCCTAAAGAGAAAACATATTTAGAAAGATATTTTTTAAATGTTATTGGAATTTGTAGTTTGACTTTATATTTATTTAAAGTTGACAATGACAATACCTTAGATAATGCATTGCCTGTGTGAATTTTACCTGGAGAAAGTGTGACCCAGACGGACTGATGAATGAAATAGAACAATAGAGCATACTAGCGGAAGCATCATGAGCGGATTTTTACAGTAGGCGTATACTTGCTATTAACACCTGGGCTCCCCCTAAAGGAGGTGAAGATACATTACACCACAAGACAAAGGAAAAGAAGAGCTAGATGGACCATTACTGGAAAGTCCATAAACCAGTCTTCAAGGGGCCAACTGAGACATAGCTGCTGACTGGAGAAATATTAATTCTTCCTGAAAATATGAGGTTAAAATGTACAAATGAAAGTTCAGCTTAATCAAACCAAATGGATTCATTATTGAACAGCGTAAGCAATGCTTTGATTGCCCGGGCACATGGTGTTCTCAGGAGGCTGCTTTCAGAGCAAAGCCCGTGTTGAATGTTGTGTCCTGCCTAAGTGGAAGTGGACGGAGCACAACAGTTGTTCTACTGAATGTCAGGAACAGTCAGAAACACTCACAGCCTCTGATTTTCCAGCATGTTGAATGATACAGTGAATATAAATAATTCTTTCTGTGCATCAACATGACCTTTTTGCAGCAAAAGATGAACAAAGGAACCCATTGTGTGACAGAAACTCTCTCTTCTAGCTGATGCTCATTGGACTCCATGCTCAGGAACTTACAGCTAGCTGTGAGGTGAAGGACATGGTTTTCTCTCACACATAATGTGAAGTGGAACACTGAGGAGTGCCTTCAACAACTGACATTGATTTCCATGAGAGAAACCTATAGCTATAGAGATAGAGAAAATATCTGTGAGTCAATGAAAAGGCCTATCCTAAGGTAAATTTTGTTAGTAATTTTTAAAATATAAGATGGAGTTAATATACACTATTAATATATCTATTCTCCATCTAAAAGAATGGCCTATTATGCAATCTGGAAGATAATCTAAAAGCATAGATAGACTTAAGGAAAGACATTCTCAGCCTTTGAGGAAAAGTAATGACTAGAAAGAACTGAACTAAAGCTCACCCATACCAGAAGCCTGCATGCAATGGCATGGCAGAGTGCTTATCTAGATTCTATGTCATTTAACACACACTTGCGTGTTGGAGAGTCTTTAGATGTCAAATACAACAAATTATCACCCTTTGAAAGAACAACATGACGCATGACATCAAGTCAAGGATTTATTCTACATGAATAGATTTATGCTCAATGACAAGAACTTGGAGTATAAAATAACAAGGAGAATGAAGTCTTTATACGTCAAGACCATTCTTGGGTGCTCTAGGCATTGCTGCCTTCTTCACTCTTCCAGTGGCTCCTCTCATTTCAGTGTGTTAAACTGTACTGCATTAAATCATCTTTGATATTATGTGATTTCATCTTTACTAAGAGCCTCAAACCTGCCATCTTTGTTCTGACCTGACCAGGCAGCAATCTTTCTCCTGGAGAGAAAACATAAATCATGAGTTCGGGAGGGAGAGGGGGAGAGATAAAGTATAAACAGCAGACAGATAAGATTGATCATGGTAAGGCACATGGAAAAATTGGCACTTCCTGCAACACATTGGAATGTTCAAAAAATGTGAGCATTATTCATGATTAGATGAAATGTATTCATCCTTAGGAACTTCATTAGCTTGTGTTCTAAGAGGCCACTTAAAAAGCATTGAAATAATATTAAATTAAATTTCATGAATATTTATTAGACGAGTCTGTACATTTGAATACAGATGCTTGAGTTAAAGTGATTTCAGTAAATCACTTTTAGATTTGCACCATCAACTGAGAGCTTTCTGTGAAAGTTTGACTCCAGACACTGCACGTTTGGATGGGCTGTGTGTTCATCAGTTTAAGTTTTAAAAGCGATAGAAGAATAATGCTATATTGTGTGCATGATTTTTAATTTGATAATTAGGCTAAAAGATGCCAAACTGAATCTATGACATTCACTTTGAGTTCTTATGGCAGTAAAATATATGTATAGTATAGTCAGTGTGTATGAAGGTGGCAGAGAAAAAAAGTTATAAAGAAACCAAGTAGTAAAAATACTAAAAATTACATAAATATATATATGTGTGTGTGTGTGTGTGTGTGTGTGTGTGTGTGTGTGTGTGTGTGTGTAATGTTTTGGCAAGTAAAATGGGAAGGAAGCTTTATACAGTGGAGTATAATTGCAGTCACTGTAACATATGATAAAAGGGAAATAGGAAACATAGCAGACACAGAAGCACCATAGTCATTGTGGTGGCTTGGAGGAAAATGGCCCCAAAGGGAGTGGCACTATAAACAGGTGTGTGTGGCCTTGTTGGAGTCGCTGTGACCTTGTTAGAGGAAGTATGTCAGTGTGGAGGTGGGCTTTGAGCTCTCATGTATGCTCAAGTCATGTGAGACATACCACATCCTGTTGCCCGAGTAAGATGTAAGAACTCTCAGCTCCTTCTCTAGCACCATGTCTACCTGCACATTGCCATGCTTCCCACTATGACAACAATGGACTGAACCTCTGAACTGAGAGCGAGCCACCCCGATTAAATGTTTTCCTTTCTAAGAGTTGGCCTGGCCCTGGTGTCTCTGCACAGTAATAGAAACCCTAACTGAGACACCATACTTTGTTCATTTTAGGAGAGATTTACTTTCAATTTTAAAAATACCTTTAAGACTTTAAGTCATGAAATAACTCTAAAAGTCTATTATTTTTGACATGTAGACACACTGAGATGAAAAAGGTAAATGCTTTTGAGATACAAATTTCCTGGGAGTTTTTGGTTATTCACTGGCATCGACTCAGGTTGAGAATCTCTGGGATGGCTGCTTTTAGAAATATGGCTGATCCCATCCCCCACTTCTCATAACTGGTGTGGTCGACTGGCAGATCTCAACATTTGCTAGAATCTGTATTGGGCAAATCTACCAAGTGATGGGTTGATATGAGTCCAATTCAGCTACACAAATGTTCCTATTTTTCATTGCTTCTGCTCTTTGTGAAAATGTTGTATTTTCTAGAAACCAAAGTAACCTTCCCCTGCTTCTTTTCCTCTCCCTTCATTGTAGGATAACCCCTCCACTGGCTCTTTGCTTCAAGTCCATTGTTACTCGCTTCAGTGATGATCCTTTGTCTGTCTATGTGAGTTTGTTATCAGCACAGAGGTGAGAATGGAAAAGGAATGGGAATACATGGTTTATTCTGACAACTTGTAAGTTAGAAACATGTTCAAACCTACATGTGAATAATTTATAAAGGAAGTTACCTGTTTGATACACAGTATCCCTTCATCTGAACATATGAGAAGCATATTAAAAGATGCAAGAAGCCAGCCACCTACAGGAACCTGATAAATACTGTTCTTCTTCACCTTTATCTAACCACTAAAGCTTAATGCCCACAGCCAGGTTGTAGATATGTTTTTCAAACCTTAAAAAAGTGAATAACATTCCCCAGCTCTATGCCCTTCCCAAAGATGTATGAATCAAATAATGTAACAGATAGTAGTTTCTGAAAATGATTGGTATCAGAATATCTGACAGTAAAAGTTCATAGAGGATTGAAGGCTTTTCTTCCTCAGTTCCTCTATTGGAAGATTTCAGAGCGCTTGTATGCCATTAAAATGCTTCTGAAGAGGGGCTGGAGAGATGACTTGGCTGGTAAAGTGTTTGTGGGCAACCATAAGGACCCAACTTTCATTCCCAGAATCCATGTAAGAGCAAGACACTGCGGCATGCCTTGCAACCCTAGCTCTGGACAGGGAGGAAGGAGGACCCCTGGATCTTGTTGGCCAGCCAAACTGGTGAGCTCCAGGTCCAGCGATACATTCTCTTTCAAAAACTAAGGTGATAAGGACTGAAAAAGATGCCCAGTGTTAATCCCCGACCTACACACATAGCACACACACACACACACACACACACACACACACACACACCACACAATACACATACACACCTCATAACAAACTGAAAATTCAAAATTTCAGACATTTTACACAATTTTCTTGTATTAGTTAACTTTGATTGAAAAAAGTTTGGGATATGTTCTACTTTGGATGTACGTTGTCTCCCACAGGTCACGTATTTGAATATTTGGTTCCTTGTGTGTGCTAATGTTTGGAGGTGTTGAGGACCTTTGGGAGGTCAGGCCTAGCTGGTGGAAGTGGATCTTTGTAACCTTGAAGCTCACAGCCTGGACCCTCTTCCTTTCCCAACTTGGCTTCCTGTTCTACTTTGGTGTGATTGAATTTCTACCACAACAGCTGCAACCTACCCCTGCCGCCATGCTTCCCCAGCTATAATGGCTGGCATCTTCTCTAACTGTGAGCCAAGATGGATCTTTCCCTCTTTAAATTTCCTAAGTCTCGTATTCTTTTTTCTCTCTAGGTGCACACAGTTGGGATGGGACTATGAAAATGTTTGATATCTAATGTAATAAATCTTTTTAGTTGTTGAAACACAGAATGCTCATGTACAATTCTGTAGCTAGAATACAATCCACAAATCAGTTATAAACCTAATGTATTTCCCAGCCCCAATTCCAGTTCTTCATTATGATATGCACTCATTTCTCCCAAAAACTTATTTAAAGCAAGCCTCTATTTTAAGAACCATCCGAGGAAGCTACTCTCTGAGAAAATGCTCTTTATTGGTGTAGCAGAAATTTAAGAAAAGGCAGGACACAGCTTGCTTGCATTCATCTATTATTTTATAGGAAGTAGATACAAGATATAAAATAAATGGGTCCTTGTTTGAGCTGCATTGAAATCAAAAGAATAATAATAGAGGGATGAATGGCTGAATAATGACCAGAAGCAGAGGAGGGAAACATTTTCCTGTCAACTTCATGTAGTTAAAGAGTAGACAGCTATAGTTCACACAGTATCACTAAGGGAAAGATGTACAAATGCCTGACTACCTGGGGATAGGCAGTAACAATGTTTGTATTAACACCCTGCCTGGTTCCCTATCCATTAAAACTGGAGACAAACCAGGTAGACAAACTGCGTCTCTACTGGGTCGCCAAAGTCCTGATCATTAAACCTTGCACAGATTGAGGTGATGGGGAGGTTAAATAGTAAAATGGGAGAAAATTAACTTGTCAGTACAAGACTGTGAGGCTAGCTAGGGAAGGTTGTTAGGTCCCTGTGTGTGGATGCAGCACACTGACTCAGAGGTGTGCCCGGCAGGATGGAGGTCACACCCCCCTGAGACTGCATGACAGTCATCTGATTTAACCACCAACCCAGGGTCAGTGTAGTTTTACTAAGTAATATCTCAAGCAGGGTGTTGTCTGACAAGGCGTGTATATGAGGATAAATTCTTGTCAGGTGTATACCAGGAATGGTTTGCTCTCTGTGGAATGTGAAGTCCAAAGACGCGTTTAAACAGTGAGCAGTCAGAGCCTACAAAATGCTCTGCTGCATGCCTAGCGAGCCAGAGGGAGAAAAATGTTTGTTTTTACGATTTAAAATGCACAAACCTCTTTCAGTTGAATTCATTTCTGTTATGATGGTGGTTTATTTTCATGTTCCACGTTTAATTGTCCTATTGAACATGCCAAAGAAGTGTTCTTTGTGTATATATAATATATACATACATATATATGATGTATGTATATATATTTACATATATATATAATTTAACATTCTAACAGATTTGAAATAATGCAAAGATCTGACAATGTAGTCTAACAGATTAAGGCTGTGAGATATGGGTTATTACACATATTGCAGCTCCACATAAAATTTACACCAGCTATGAAAAGGAACTTAGCACTGTTCAATGAAATTTATATTAAAGGTTGTGGTAGTTTGAACAGGTATGGTCCCAATAGATTCATGTGTTTGAATGCTTGGCCCATAGGGAGTGGCATGATAAGGAGGTGTGGCCTTGTTGGCATAGGTGTGGTCTTATTGGAGGAAGTGTGTCTCTGTGGGGGCAGGCTTTGATGTCCTAGATGCTCAAGCTGCCCTCGGATCAAGATGTAGAACTCTCAGCTCCTTCTCTAGCATCATGCCTGACTGCATGCCACCATGCTTCCCACTATGATGATAATGGAATAAATCTCTGAAACTAATTGAGACACCCAAATGAAATATTTTTCTGTATGAGTTGCTGTAATCATAGTGTTTCTTCACAACAATGGGAACTCTAACTAAGACAAGGGCAAATTTTCATTTTTAGAAATCTCTCTTGAAAATACACCAGGAGAACACACAGAAGAGCAAATCATCTTGAGACCGTTTCACCACAGAACTGCCGGAATCAGGAAAAACTGGAAGAGATGAAATGGCCTCAGCTGGGCTCTCGCCGAATAGAGAATAAGTCTGCTGACAGACCTGTAGAAGGAAAGACGGGATATTTGACGTTCTGCTTTGCAGAGGTGTTCAGTGTTGGGTGGGGAGAGTCCTGTGGAGGAGCTGTATATTGTATGAATTTATTTGCTCATGGGCGGGCGAGATTGGAAATAGATGTATTTTCTCCTCTTGAAAACAGAAATCTAATATTGTGCAGAAAGTTCCTTAGAGGAGAGATTAAGAAGGGATAGAAATAAACGTCACCCTTCCCTGAATAAACTGTCTTTTTCTGACTGGGTTTTGACACTACATAAATATTTCATAATGCAATATAATGCAATTAAATTAAACTTTCAAAATACCATCCTTCTAAGAGAACAGAGAATCAGATGAATGCAATTGTGTTGAGGTAAGCTCTAGTCACACATTCAATTGTTTCAGGTGACATTAAAGTATGCCAACTTCATTACATAACTACAAGATACACCTGAAGCCTGAAGCTTAGGCTATAAGAATTATAGGTAGAGAAACAACTTTATTTTATTTAATTTTTAAAAGAAAACAAACTATCTTTTTTGTTATATTACATACCAATCCCAGTGCCCATTCCCTCTTCTTCTCCAATTTACTCTACTTACCCTCCCCGACCCTACTCCCCATCCACTCCTCAGAGAGGGTAAGGCACATTGCTTTGGGGAAGGTCCAAGGCTCTTCCTACTATATCTAGGCTGAGAAAGGCATCCATCCAAAAAGAATAGGATCTCAAAAAGTCAGTACATGGAGTAGGGATAAATCCTGGTGCCACTGCCAGTGGCCTCTCAGTCTTTCCCAGCCATGTAGCTGTCACCCACATTCAGAGGGTCTAGTTTGGCCCTATGCTGTTTCCTTCCCTGTCGGATTGGAGTTGGTGAGCTCCCATTAGCTCAGGTAAACTGTTTCAGTGGGTGAACCCTGATGGAGGAAGGTCATTGGCTAATAAAGGAACTGCCTTGGCCCATTTTATTGGTTAGAACATAGGTAGGTGAAGTAAACAGAACAGAACGCTGGGAGGAAGAGGAAGTGAGCTCAGACTCCACAGCTCTCCTCGCGGGAGCAGACGCCTCAGAAGAGATGCCATGCTCCCGGCTCCTGGGCAGACACACGCAATGAAGCTCCAACCCAGGATGGACCTAGGCTAGAATCTTCCCAGTAAGCACACCTAGGGGCGTTACACAGATGATTAGAAATGGGCTAAATTAATATGTGAGAATTAGCCTAGAAGAAGCTAGATAGAAATGGGCCAAGCAGTGATTAAATGAATACAGTTTGTGTGTTGTTATTTCGGGCATAAGCTAGCCGAGCAGGCGGCTGGAGTGCTGGGAACGCAGCCCCGCCGCTCTAATTACTACAGAACCCATCATGGTTTTAACCTCTTTACTCATATTCTTATTTCCCCCACTCTTCAGCTGGAAATTGAGAGCTCAGTCCTGTGCTCCAATGCAGGTCTCTGCCTCTGTTTCCATCAGTTGCTGGATGAAGGTTCTATGGTGATATTTATGATATTTATCAGTCTGACTACAGGGCAAGGCCAGTTTGGGCACACCCTCCTCTATTGTTTAGGGTCTTAGCTTGGGTCATCCTTGTGGATTCCTGAGAATTTTTCTAGTGCCAGGTTTCTTGCTAGCCTCATAATGCCTCCCTCGATCAAAATATCTCTTTCCTTGCTCTCATCTCTGACCTCCCTCCATCTCTACTATCCTGTTCCCTCAAGTTCTCCTCCCCTCCTCTTCTCCCCTTGTCTTCCCCTTCCACCCTCCCTACTCCTCCCAACCCCATGCTCACAATCTTGTCAGGAGATCCTGTCTATTTCCCCTTTCCAGGTGGATCTACGTATGTATTTCTTAGAGTTCACCTTGTTACCCAGCTTCTCTAGGATCATGAAACATAGGCTCAACATCCTTTGCTTTACAGCTAGTATCCACTTATGAGTGAGTAGATACCATGTTTATCTTTCTGGGTCTGGGTTACCTCACTCAGGATGGTTTTCTCTAGTTCCATCCATTTGCATGCAAATTTCAAGATGTCATGGATTTTTACCGCTGAGTAGTACTCTACTGTGGAAATGTGCCACACCTTCTCCGTCCATTCCTCAGTTGAGAGTCATCTAGGTTGTTTCCAGGTTCTGCCGATTACAAATAATGTTGCTATGAGCATAGTTGAGCAAATGCCCTTGTAGTATGATTGAGCATCTTTTGGGTATATGCCCAAGTGTGGTATTGCTCAATCCTGACGTAGGTTGATTCCCAATTTTCTGAGAAATCGCTAAACTGATTTCCAGAGTGGTTGTAAAGTTTGCATTCCCACCAGCAGTGGAGTGTTCCCCTTACTCCACATCCTCTCCAGCATATGCTATCATTGGTGGAGAAAGAACTTTTATTCATCTAATTATTGATACATATTTGAGTAATTTTTTTGTTTTTTGTAATAAGGCATATTCATAACCATATCGCTGTAACCAGGACTTCACACGTTTCATAGAGAGAAAGAAAAAGACAGAAACATGAACAAAGGAGTTAGGAAATTTCTACAGTCCTGAACTTGAATGTGGAATATCAGAAGGAATTTCTATTTTATCCTAAATGGACCGAGAGTTTTAGAGAAGCTCTGATTCCAGTTTTGATATTTTGCCTGCATCTATATCTATGTGAGGCTGTCAGATCCCCGTGAACTGAGCCACGGACAGTTGTGAGCTGCCATGTGGGTGCTGGGAATTCAACTCCAGGTCCTTTGTGACAGCAGCCAATGCTCTTACCTTATGAGCCATCCCTCCAGCTCTGATTCTAATTTTGAAATGAGAAATGTTTGAGACAATTCTGGGCTGTCACATTAGACTAGGATGCAAAGAATTTCTCACAAGCCATGTGGTTGCATCTGGAGAGGGAAGATGCAGATTTCAAGTGCTTCTCACTTGCTAAACAGGAAGAAGCCGATGCGTGGATCATGACAATAAGTACAAGCAACTAAAAATACCTCAAACATATTTTCTTCCCCAGCTCATAATGAAAGCAAAAATGAATCGGATAAATGCTATGGATCCTATTATTAATTAGAGCAAAAGCTGATAAATCACATTGAAAGCAGGATGGCAGCAAGGAGTCCTCCAGTCTCAGTCTCACGTGAAAATTTTACATGAAAAATGGCATTCCTTGAGTTCCAATAGCCTCAGTCTGGTGTATCTGTGACCTTTGTCTGTGATATCTAATGTAGCTCATTAATTATGATGGCGAAGTCACTCCGAGCTATCAGGCACCATGGTGGACAAAGGCCAAAGAAGACCATGCACCCCAGATGACAAATCCAAAATGCTTAAGGAGAGGTACAGTTTTGGTCACCATCTATAAGCACATGACTAGGTCTATCTTGATCAACCAGCTGAGAACAACTGACGCCCCAAGTACCAGAGGTAATAAAAACATAGCAGGTATCATTTGAGTGAACCATGTTTAGGGATAGACTGTTTAGCTGGGGATAACCACAACACGAAAGAATCTCCACTTTCTAAGCAATGTATATTTCAAGGTAGCATGGACATGGTAAGAAGATTTTAGATATAAATATTTTGGCTAGTCAGTATGAAAGTTTTAGAATAAGAATCTATAATCTCTATGGATTATAGTCTGTATAGGCAGTGTCATTACACAAAGTGAAAATTGCACAGTTTTATCTGCCTCTTATGAAACTGTCGTTGTTTTGATATTTACTTATTTGTGAGCTGCGTTGGGGTATCTGTGTGCACATGGAGGGTCAGAAAATGACTTGACACAGTCAGTGCTCCCTTTCTATAAGGTGGTCCTAGGAGGTGAATTTAGGTTTTTAGCCTTGGTGGCAAGGTCTTTGGTGGCAAGTTCTGTAGTAATAAGAGCGGCAGGCTGCGTCCCCGGCACCCAGCCGCCCCCACAGCTAGCTTTACCCGAAATAACAACACACAAATTGTATTCATTTAAACACTGCTTGGCCCTTTAGCTCTAGCCCTTACTGGCTAATTCTGATATCATGATCAACCCATCTCTAATAATCTGTGAGCACCGACCTTACCAGGAAGATTCTAGCCTATGTCCATCCTGGGTCGGAGCTGAATCACGTGTGTCTGCCCGGGAGCGGGGCATGGTGTCTCTTCTGAGGCATCTGCTCCCGAGAGGAGAGCTGTCGAGTCTTAGCTCACTTCCTCTTCCTCCCAGCATTCTGTTCTGTTTACTCCTCCCACCTATGTTTTAACCAATGAGGGGCAGCCAAGCAGTTTCTTTATTTTTTTAACCAATGACCTTCCTCCATCAAAGGTCCTTGGTGGGAAGATCACTAATCCATCTCTTAGGCACCCACAAAACATTCTTGCTGAAAAAAAAGAGAAAGGAACCTGAATTGAATGATGCTTTAAACTACCTTTTTACATGAAATGCAAGGCACCACTTTGAGTTTTTGTTTTATTTATTTATTTATTTATTCCAGTATCAGAGACAGGACTTAGGGTATCACACATAGGAGGGAAGCATCTATGGAACTGTAGCATCAGCCCAGAGGACAACGCTCAGTCATTAAGCTATCCCTAGCCCCAGAGAAGTATAGTCATCATCTAACTCTAGCTATAGGAAATATTGAAAGAGATGACCTGATCTTCTTCTTCTTTTTGTGTGTGTGTGTGTGTGTGTGTGTTTCGAGACAGGGTTTCTCTGTGGTTTTGGAGCCTGTCCTGGAACTAGCTCTTGTAGACCAGGCTGGTCTCGAACTCACAGAGATCTGCCTGTCTCTGCCTCCCGAGTGCTGGGATTAAAGGCGTGCGCCACCACCGCCCGGCTATGACCTGATCTTTAAACAAGGGTATCTGAAGGTAAGAAATGGAGAGAGAGGAAAACCAGCAATTTAGGAATTAAGGAAACAGCTGCAGTAATTTTATCCTGATTCAAACTAACAAACCAGGCAAAATATATATCAATATTCTAAGTGCAGAAGAGATGCTGTGCTGGTATTTAAAGAGAAGTTCCAATCTTTTATAATTATATTCCAAAGTATTTTGCTGTGTAATAATTGCTTTGAAGTAATGTAGGGCAGCCACATAGATGAAAATCTTAGGTTATAAGTCTGTATGGCATACAGGGAAGGGTCAGGAGAGATCTTCATATTGTTCCACTGTTGTGCAAGTTTGAATCTTCCCATTATGTAAAGTTTTAAAAAATGCATTTGGGTATATTATCTCAAGAGAAAAATCCATTCCCGTAGTAACTGATGATCCACGGCTGCTGAACTTGACCATGAAGATTCCTAAAGGGACTTCTTCCTTGGGCCCAGAAAGGAAAGCCTTATGTTGTTCCTTCCTCTGGTGATCTCCATCCAATTATAAAGCTAAGTAAGGTGAAAAGTCTAGGCATAAAGGCAAAAATAAAAGCAGCTAACAAATGAAAACATCGCTTCAGAACCGAGCAAATTACCAGAGGCAGTATAACGGAACAATGTATTGCTGAGCTCAGGAAAACCAGATGCTTTTTTCAGCAATTCCGCTAATAAGGGAGTGACCTCAGGCAAGTTATGTAATGTTGTGGCTTCCTTTCCTCATCTGTAGAACAGCCCTTCTATGCTGCATTTTCTCTGCAATCCAGGCCAGCCCAGGCCATCTTCACCAAGCCACTTCCATCTCTTCCTCCCCACCCCCTAAACCCCATCTTCCCCACCACTCCCCCCACCCCCCTGCTATTTTCATCCTCCCTACTCCACTGCATTCCATTCCATTGTGTCTGGTTTGGGTCTATGCTATTTTCTTTCACATATTATTTGGTAAAATATGGGCACAATGTATAGATTAGTGTACACTGCCTAGGGATGGCGTTCACTGTCAGGAGTTGTAGGAGACATTCTCTAACAATGAAAAACATTATCAAGTGTGCCAACAATTAGGACTAGGAGAGATGGTATATTATTTTTACATGTCCACTCCAGTAACTAGGCTAGACATAGCATGGTACACACACACATCAGTATTTCAGCCCTTCTAAATGTCAGAATTATAAATTGCAAATTGATATTATACTTCCTTTTCTTCAGTGTGATTGAAAAGATCTAAACCACATGACAGAATTTTCACAGGGTTAAAGTAAGCTTCAGTTTCCTTGTGTGGTGTGGATTTACAAACATTTGTATGGCTTTGGGCACCTCCTTCATCTAATCCGTATGTACACAGAATACCCCCTTTTGAAGGTGGTATTAAACTTCCTTTCTATCCCCGTGAGCTTCATTCAAGTCTCAGTCCTTGTGTTACTTGCCACTCGCATTCGCCCCAAGGAATGGCTGTCCTTTAGCGAATGGACATGCACGGAAAGAACTGCGCATGCTTGGGCTTGGATGGCCCTTCTATTGGATGGCGGGCTCTTGGAGTTGGTCTCATTCTGCTTGGAGAGCTTCAGTCTGCCAGCTCTGCTTCTCTCTCTCTCTCTCTCTCTCTCTCTCTCTCTCTCTCTCTCTCTCTCTCTCTCTCTCTCTGCCAAGCTTGAGCTAGCGTTTGTTCACAGACCTAAACTGACACCACATTTAGTAATGTGTTTCCTAGTCATGAATCCCAAAGTGAGGTAGGCTTTACTTTTGAGTTACAGAGGAGAAGGTTAGATCACAGAGACATGGTTGGTTCCTGTTACCAGCAAGGTGTACAGGTGAGTTCTGACTCCTTGCGGAGTCTAGGAAAGGACCAAGTGGAGAATGCCATACACTTTTCCCTAAAGTACACTGAGTGATGAATCAAGTGGGGGCAGGGATCTTTTATGAGGAGTTAACTAGTACACATGACCTTGCTAATAATATCAAATCTCAGAATCAGTCAGATTTGCCTCCGTAGGACAGGGTCAGACAACTCACAGTGACACCCCATCGCTTCTTGTCTCCCTCTGTCCTGGAACCCTCAGGGAAGGTCTAGCTTAGGGAGTAGCTGATGTGGGCTCCAGAGACAGCTAACAAGGAAGCCTGATTCCTGCTAGTGGATCACGCAGTGGGGAAGGAATTATCATGCCAGAGCTGGTGCCCCCAGTGTTCCAGTCACACATTGCCCAGCGTCTTCTGAGGTGGAGTCCACAGCTCAGGGCGAGGCTATGGTGAGCAGCTCTGCATTTATTTACCTGGAAGGAATCATCAGGAGTGGGAAGAAAACATTTACCCCCAATTCCCCTCCATGAAAATTGAAGCCATAACATATAATGTGTCCCAAGGACCCAAGAAGGGAAGATGTATGTGTATCAGGACGTATTCCCTCATCTTGAGGATAGCGTTGTTAACACTTGTCTTTTTTAGTTCTCCTGGTGCCCCAGATAGCTGTAGAATTTGCTTCTAGAATACTCTGAAATATATATGCACATTTCATTAAACAAATCTACTTTAAGGCCAGTTGTAATTCGAAGCTTGAAATCCGTTCTGTTCTAGTTCCATTTCTAAATTATGTTCAGTCTTATCCTGGCAGGCGGGATACAAACGGGGGTCTCTGATAAACCTAGAGGAGGAAAAGGAATGGAGGGGATAAAAGACACGAGAAACGACAGCAAGACAGGCTTTCTGATCAAACTGGCACTTTATTATTCCTCAGAAGCTGTTATATAACAAACAGGCAAGGGGGAAGGTGAGGGTGTCAGGTCTGCTGGAATTCAGATCTGGAGACAACCCTAGCTGATAAAGAAATTCTGAGGGTCTGTGATTGTTCACTAACAAAGGAAATGCTACTTGTTTCTAATGCCTGGGGCCTGTAGGTCTCACTAGGCTAATTTCCTAGGTCCGGAACTTGCCCTGCAAAGGTGAATATCTTACTTGTGAACTTAAGATGGCTGTAAACAAAATACAGGTCCTTGGTTTGGGCACAGCTTCATTTTTTCAACAGTGTATCACAAGTTCTTCAAGGAGAAATTAATGACAACCAAAAAGACAGTATAAATTTTCTCTAGTTGTGAGATGCCAATACCTTGGAAAAGACCTCAAACTTTTAATATAAAGACCCTAATAGTATAAAAGACCCAGGGCAAAGCTGAAGTTCAAAGATTAAATCTTCTTTCAAGTGAAAGTCAAAATATATTAAAGTCCAAGTGAATTAAAGTCTGATATCAAATTATTTCCCCCGTGGAATTAAATGTTTGAAGTTTGAAACTTGTAAGTAGTAATTAAGACTCAACTATCTTCCTCACTCTGTAACTCATCTCTGTCTCAGAGAGATTCTGGATGCTTCATGGACTGGGTCTTTCAACAGCTATATTCCTGGAAGTCTCCCCCATATATGCACATGTGAGTGCACAACACACATATGTGCACACAGATACACACACATACATACACACATACATACATGCACACAAACACATTCACACATGCATACAGATACACATGTGCACACACACACATATAGTTATAGCTCCTTTATTTGGACCTATAAAGTTTGTAGTATCAGGTCTCAGGCAGACGTCATTTGAAAACTGCAGAATTTGCAAATAATAAAATTGCTGAGCACTGGCTCCATATTTCTCAATTCAGACCATGAGCCCATCTCTAGCACTTACAGTAAAACTAGATGTAGAATTCTGTTGCTAGAGCCATTGCTATCAAAGACGATGGCAGAATTCCATTGCTCTGTATGAGAAGAGGAAATGGGTAGCAACTACATGGTAGCCCTTGTCAACAATCCAAAACCTGTTTATTCAAACTACAGTGCAATAAATCTACCAGAAAAAAAAAAAACAAGACTGATTTAGGTGCCACAGGACTGTCTGTTTGGGATAGGGAATATCTCCCCCTATGTATTGCTTTCTGTCTTAGGTAGCAGAAAAGCCATGTGTATTTTCATAAAGTTAAGAAATTTGTATTACTAAAAGTTCTAAGATGTTTTTCTACTTGCCTAGTATGTATTCAGCATCTTTGTATTGCCTCTGCTCCTGATACTGGGTGTGGCCTCTGTTCCCATGTCATCCCCTCTCTCTTGATAACCAGCATCTGTTGTGGGCCAGTAAGAGTACAGTTCTCCTGAACTTATAATTGGATTAGCTCCCACAGATTTTGTCCTTGCGAGTGTATCCATTTTAACTATGGATAGACACATTATAACAGAAACAAGTTGTAGACAGACCTCATAAATCTAAGGCTAAGTTTGTCATATTTTCTTTTCTATACACTTGGGGATGATTCAGAACAAGAATGAATGAAGAGAGGGAGGGAAGAAGAGAGGAGGAAAAAGGAAAGGAAACGATGACTTGAGAAGTCTATTTAGATCCAGCACTTTAAATTTAAAGCCAAAACTTTTGCCTAATAACCTGGTAATACTAGAGAAGCTCCTCATTCCTTGAAGGCAGAAATTGTGTGGAAGACCTGCCACTGATGAATTTCACCTTAGCTACTGCTCCTTTAGAAAGCCTGTGCCCGTCTGAGCTGGTGGGCTGAGACCATTTGCCACTATACATCTAATTGGTTCTGACCTAGACTTTCAGCTCCTTAGAAAACTGCCTGAATTTAAGGCTCTTCCCTAAGGTTGATACTCTATTCTCAGCCTCAGTCACAAAGAACCGGACATTGGCCCAAGGATCTAGCTGCTTGACCTACTGCAACCACTGACTTCAGTGCTCTCCCAGACAGCACCACTTCCTGTGTCCCAGCAATGAAAACGTGGCCCCTTGTCCAGATAAAAAAAGTTAAATAGTATTTTCAAAAAGTACAGGAAAAATGACTAGATAGGATGCAGAAGCTTGAGTATAACGTCACATATATTGTCCCCATTTTAAGTCAGGACTTCCATGTCATTTTTCAACTTTTCCATGCTTTGGAGTTCTTGGCTCTCACATGAGATACTGAAAAATCAACAATTCTTAGTGTTGTTCTTCTGTAACCAGGTCCAGAAATAAAGCAAAGGGCTACAGATAGACACGAAATTATCGATTTTCGCTTCCATGATTGTGAAGTTGAAGTATATACACAAGCCATTTGTAAGCCCTTAGATGCAGACATCTCTGAGACCATGGCTGCAAATAGCATTGGACCACAGGGATAGGATGGGAGTGGGAGATTCGGTCCTGCTCCCAAGCAGGAGAAGGGCTCAGAGAAGCTGAGACCCCGATTGATTCCTTATACATTTTGCGGTCATGTCAGTCCAGCCCTTCCCCAGAGAAGGGAGAAAGAGACTGGGGAGTGCAATGCTCATGAGCTGTGACTGGCAAGGAAGGAAACATCTTCCCTTCCTCCTCCATAATCATTCCCAACCTTTCTATAACGTAGCGACTCCCTTCCCCTTGTAGATGCAAGTCTCATAGAAAGATGCCCATCTTTTACCTATATAGTATCTGATGATTCCTGAATCTTGGGCTCTATTTATAGAAAAGAATGTCCAGTTCTGGACAAACATGTCAGAATGAAACCAGCAAAGCATGATTGCTAAACCCTAGAATGCCCAGAGGTTAATGTAGCCCACAAGAGTAGGGACACATCACTTTCTCCTCCCACAGAAACTGGAATTATAATAGAAAGAAGAGACAGTGTGAAACAGGCTTATGAAGGGTACCAGCCCACAGGTCAGTAGAGAGACAGGAGAGAGCTAATGACTAGGATTTTATTCCTGTTGAAATGGTCTTCTTCATTTAAATGCTTGACAACACTTGACAAAGCATAGAAGTTAAAGTTGTAGGAATAGGTCCCCTCCAACCCCCCATCTCCTCTCCTTCTTAACAGAGGGAAAATTCATGAGAAATTCATCAGGGCAAGTCAAGCGATCTGTATTTCACTGTGCCTGTAGAGTCTGATTTGGGACATGGACATTCTCATCCTTATTGTTTTAGATCTGTTATTTGTAAAAGATACAGAACATGCTAGAATTATCAGCACTAACTAGGGAGCTGGAGGGCAAATAATGCTAATGGGATAAATAATCTATCATTTATTAGGAATACTCTGCAGGGCTCACTTTCCTGGCCTAAACAACATATTAGCAACCTCTAACAAGTTTCAGGGGGACATATTACTCTGTGACTCAACAGAGATCCTTGATGTAGTCCCTAAATTAGACAGCATATTAAGAATTAATGACAGTCCAGTTACCTACAATTTTACTTTTGTCAGGGGAGCAGACAGCCTGGTTTTCATGAGATTAGCAACTTTCAGCAGCGAATCTCTTTTTTATAGTGTCAGATGATTCAATTTGTCAATAATTTTTTTCCTTCCTGCACATGGGCATGCCAATAAACAAACATATTTCAATGTCTCAGGAAAAAACTGAAATTATCTGTCAATGATAGTTATTTAGGGAACTGGCTGTGCGGTGGTGGATCTAGGATGCATTTCCCAGAGCTCTTTTCTGGAGATGAAGGAATGATCTCCACAGTTTCTGAGATGATGTGGGACATCAGCTCTCAACTCCAGCTCTTCCTAAAGCGGACTGCCTCTAGTGAAGAAAATTGTCTCATTTGAGGGCTTCTTCCCATCCAGGTACAAACCACACCTGATGGCGGTCAGTGTGGGAATGTAAAGACTTGGTCTCCAAACCCTGTTAAAAAAAAACTTTTAAATTCAAAATGTTAATGAAAATGGCCTGCTAACTAAGAATAGTCTACCCAGCCATGTTGTCGTTCAGAAATGAGGTAGAGAGGCAAACGCTCCAGACGATTGAGACCTAAGGGACTCTGTCATCAGCGGCTTTACAGAATATGTCAAGAAAGCTCTCAAACCAAAAGGAAGACTGATAGCTAGTAATAACATACTTAGGAAAGCAAACCCTCAGTAGAATACATTTCCTCAGTCTCACGGATAATTCTGCAGTCCTCGGAGGATGACCCGTGAAACCACTTTCCCCAACAACAAGGGCTGGAACACGCCATCCTTCAGGATACTTTCCACCCTCAACAAACTACTTGAAAAAGTAGTAGAGGAGAGAAAATGGGACATATTGACACTAAAATAGGACAATAAACTGTAAGAATATTGGAGACCAGTGTTTCCTGAGATAAAATAGAAAATTCTTTATCTAAGCGTTAGCAAATTAAATATATGTGTGACTATAGATGCACTTCCCGTATATCATATATGCTGGGGACACAGCACAGTAGGTACAGATGTGTTCTCAGATGGTAGGAGAGAATTGATTGATACACATTGTACTCCAACTTCAATGTGCCTGCAGTGACACAGGTGGCACATGCATGCACACATACACACATGCACACACACAGATGCACGTACACACATACATGCACATACATGCACACATACACACGCGCAGGCACACACACACAGACACACATACATGCACACACATGCACATACACATGCAGGCACACACACATGCACACATGTGCACACATACATATGCACATGCACACACATGCAGACACACATGCATGCACACACATGCATGTATACACACATGCAGACACACACATGCACGTGTGTGCACACATACACACATGCAGACATAAACATGCACACATACATCACATGCACACACACACTAAAAAGTAAGAAAAAATATTTTAACAACTGCACTGTGACAAAAAACTAGAAACCACATTTTTTTCTGCAAAAAAAAATCCTTTGTTAATGATCTAGAAACTTTGTGCTGTTGTTTTAAATATGTCTGCTCACTCTAACATGGGAATAATCAAATTATGTAGATTTGGATCTTTGTTGCCTGCCTTTGACGTCTACTGATTCCATTCACGTTTACTTCACCCTTATGTTACTTTTATATATTTGCTTATTGTCAAGGCTTTCTTCAGTTTCCCTTACTGAATTAGTAAGTTCTTGGCAGACTCTAGTGTACCATGGAGCACCAAATGCCGGCCACTGTGAGTGATTAATATCTTACTATTCCAGATCCTTTGCCTTTCCCATGTAAGGACTCCAGGTCTTGCTTACAGCTGCCTGATTCTCTGCAACAGAGGGATGAATGCTGACAGCCAGTCTACTTTTCTCTGATGTAGATTTTAAAAGAGAAAGCTGTAAACACAAGACTTAGAAGTTCTAATGCATAAGCAGTTTTTTCCTACTGATTTGAAGAGAGGCATGAAGAGAGGCCTTAAACACTTGGGACGGAATGTCATTCCCAAAAGAAAAGAAAGTGGGGAGATTTCCTTAGTTTCAAATTATGTTTTAGTTGTGACACATACTGTTTTTAATGATGACTAGATAATTTTTATCAGAACATTTATATGTTTATAACATTGGGAGACTGCCTTTACAAATAGTGGATTTAAGGTGGAACTTTATGCTGAATTCCCTCCCACGATCAAATCTTTCTAGACACCATTCATTTGTTTATTTATTTATTTTATTTTTTTTCTAGGCTCTTGAAAGCACAGAGGTAGTCAGGAGTGTGGGTCACAGAGGGCATCAGAATATTGTCAGGATGCAGAGGAGACTCGTTAAATCGAGTGCTAATGTCCAAAGTGAACACTCACTCGCTGCACTAGCTTTACTCAAGTGATGCGCCTGCCAGAGAAGAACAGTCACAGAGCATCGTGAGTCCCTGACGTAAGAACAAGGAAACAAAATATTCAAACATCCTTGGGAAGTGGAAACCTGGGGAGTATGTGACACCCCAGAAGTTAGGTGCTCACTATCACGAAGGCTTGGGGTTCTTGGGGGACGTGAGTGGGATCAAACAGAAGTCTGTGGCACCCAGTAGCTGTTCAATACACCCCGATCTCATCTTCCTCCTCCCTCTTATCCTTTCTTGTAGAATATGTGCTAATCTTGGGGGGAGTCATACATTTCCATGTAAATCTTCCCGGGCTGAAAACCATGGGGAAAGATAATTAAGTTTAATCGATGAGCCGATATAAACACCCATTAACAGATGCCCCGTTTAGAGCAGCGAAGGCTGGCTGCTCTGCAACTGCTTCTTATAAAATATGACATTAATCAAGAAGACTAATTTTGGTGCTGATGTGACTTTAAGTGCCTCCACTCAAACTCCACCTGGGGACAGTAATATGCTCACAAACAGCAGCAATTGGGGCAAATCCCTGTTGCTAATCTCACCTATATTAGCTTTTCCACCCTTGGGAGTATGATTAATTTCAAAGCCTAATGAAGAAAACAGGATGCAGGAAAAACAGAAATTTTAATTTGGTGATAGCTTGGTTCTTTTATTGAAAAAATTTTTTATACAATATATCCCGATGATGCTTTCCTGCACCTACTCTTTCCAGTTGCTTCCCAGCTACCTTCCCATCCAGACCCACCCCTTTTCTGTCTCATTAGAAAACAATAAAGTATCTAAAAGATAATACAATAATATAATATAAAACAAACATCAGAATAGAGTAACAAAAAAAGTACAATCAGAAGGAAGAAGAGCCCAAGACACGACACAAGAAACAGTTATAGACCCAGAGACCCACTTGTTTGCACACTCAGTAATCCCATAGATATGCAAATCCAGAAGCCATATTATATATTCAAAGGACCTATAAAAGGAAAAGCCCATAAAAAGAAAAAGATAAAAGAAAGAAAAATTCCTGGCACAGCATTATGAGTTCTCTGAAAACACCGTTGAGTTTGTTCGCTGTTGACCTCCATGGCTGGTCATGCAGCCTACCCCTAAGTATAGTTTGTTTCCCCAGTGAGACTCCTTAGGAGCAAACTAAATTTCCATTTGCAAATGGCTATCAATTGGCTATAGCTTCTGGGTTATGGATGGAGTCTATGTCCATTTCTTTTAGCTCGAGAACTTCTTTTGGCTTAAACCCCTGCAGGTCTTGTACAAGCTGCCATGGTCTATGTGAATTCATATATGTTTTGGTCCTGTTGTGTTTGGAAGGCTTTGTTTCTTTGGTGTCCTCCACACACTCTGGTTCTTACACTCTTTCGGCCTCCTCTCCTGCTGGGTTCCTTGAGCTCTTAGGGGAGGGATTTGATAGATATACCCTGCTTAGGGCTGAGCGTTTCAAGGTCTCTCATTCTCTGTGTACTTTCTGGCTGTGGCTGTGGGTCTCTGTGTCTGTTCCCATCTGCTGTAGGAGGAAGCTTCTCTGATGATGGCTGAGCAAGACACTGATTTATGAGTATAGCAGAAAGTCATTAGGAGTCATTTTATTGCTATTTTTTTTTTTTTGTAGAGCAATAGTATTTGGTTTTCCCCTAGGTTCCAGGGCTATCTAGTCTCAGGTTCTTAGTCACCCAAACAAGTAGCAGCCTTGGGTATGGGTTTTATTTCATGGAGTACGCCTTAAGACAAATCAAACACTGGTTGATTACTCCTGTAAGATTTGGGCCACCATTGCACGAGTATATCTCCCAGGAAGGTCACCATTGCAGATCAGAGGGTTTCTAGCAGGGTGGGTGTTTATGGTTCTCTTCTGGTGGCAGGCAGAGTACCTTTTGGTACCAAGAACACTAGCCCATATGGGAAGGGTCATGGCACGGACCATCTCGGTTTTTCTAAGTTTAATGAGTTATGTCTGTGTTGTCCTGACTACTAGGGCCTTGTTGTAAGTTTGTAGAGAACAATCTATAGCCTTGGCAACTGTCTGGGATATTTGGGGCTCCCATAGGACTCCTTTGGCCAACAAGTCAGTTAGATGTAACCCATTCTGGGTACTAGAAGCTTCATTTAGTGATGGCAGATGACTTCATATAGATCACCTTCATATTTGTGTGTACTTGAGGAAGATTCTGCTGTATTCAGTTTACATAGTACCTGTCAAATGGCCTTAATTTTAGCTGTCCCTACGGCTAGTCCCTCCTTCATTGTCCTCTTCCCTCCCTCTCCCAGCTGTTCCCTGGGAATGAGAGGAGAGAGTGAGGAGAGGCCACGGCAGGGACTCTGGTGCAGAGCTGGTGGCTGGATTTGAGAAGAGGAGAAGTGAAGCTCTGAAGCTGGCTGTCTGCCCCTCTGACCTACTGGCTTCTCTCACAGGCTTGGCTGGCGGCTCTCCAGGGAATGATGCCTGTTGGATTTGGGGCCGGAGACAAAGGGATGGGGGCTGGAAGAGAAGATGTGTGTGTTTCTCTAGAGATGAGATGAAACTGGGGGATTGGATTTGGGGGAGAGGATAGAGAAGATAAAGATTTTAAGTTAGCCTTCCCACTTCCCCAGGGCACTACTTCCCTTCCAATCATTTCCCAGATTACTCTCTGGTGTGGTTTGGTTGAGCACAGTCCCCTGAAGCAAGCATACCTATACTTTCCAATTGTGTTCTCTTGCTTTGCCTGATTATAAAATTTAACTATATTATATTGCTTACGTTAGTTTGAGCCCTGTTTGTACATCTGGTCATTCATACAAATTCCCCAAGGGGGTCCAGGCCACTAAGTTGTTTTTTGTGTATGTAGATGATATATGTAAACCATACACACTCCACATGACAGAATAAGGCATAGTTGCACAGCAACTCTTGAAAATAAATGCTTAGAACAGTTTTACTCAATATTGCTGTAATATTTTAGATACTGAAGCACCACAAATTTGCACAGTAGCCCAGTGAGCATGAGAGAGATTAACCCGTGAAAGCGACATTTGGGCTGAGTGGAGAAGTTAGTACAATAGAGTCCGGGATCAGCCCACATGCCTTTTAACCCACTCCTGTTTCACTGCTGTGTGACCTTGGACAATGCGAAGGTTAATACTGCAGACACGCCTGTGAGGGCTTATCTAGACCAGGTTAATAGAGATGAGGATGCTGCTTCTGCTGTGGGCAGCACCATCCTCTGAGCTTGGATCCTGTATTCCAGGGAAAAACCATCTGAGTACAGCATTCATCTCTCTCTTCCTTCCTTCCTGACTAAATACGTCACGTGACCGAGTCTCAGTTCCTGCTACCGTGATTTCTCAGCCATAGTGATCTGTACCCTCAAAATGTCAGCTGTTGTCAACCCTTCCTTCCGTAAGCTGACTTTGTCAGCAATTCAGCACGGCAGAGACGTCAAATGCTGGCCGGTTATCCCACATCTGCGAGCCATCTACTTCCTTTATTTTGGAAATGGGCGGAGTCATAGCGGGCCCCCAAAAGATAAGACAGAGCTTTGCTTCGCGCAGACTCCGAGAGGGTCTTCAAAAGCCAGCAACAAACATGCAACTGTGATTAACTGTGGGCAATGGGAAGGGACCTCGGGATTTGTATTCGACTTCTACAGGCAACACCCAGGAATCCCCCATTAGGAATGGACGCAAGCGCAGAGGCAGCATTTCTGTACTGGTTCGACATGAGGAAACAGATTTCTGTATACTTAATTAAGGCTTCTAATCAGCTCTTCTGAGATTAATTAAAACAGATTACCTGGCGGGCCCAATCTCAGGAACCTGTTAGAAGAAGCAGCTTTCTCAGCGGTGGCTCAAAGGGAAGTTGGAGAGCTATGGCAGGCGAGGATCCCACTGACGGCAGAGGCAGGAGGTCCTAAACGGCAGGCCGGGAAGTGAGAACCAGAGTCACAAAGTGACAAGGACTGATTCCGATGGCAACGCAGACAAACCTGGAAGATGAGCATCAACTGGAGCACGTGCAAGGGCGGCTCAGATAGGCTGCTCCATGTCTTAGCCACGGTCCCGATGCCTGCTAGAGAACCGGGCAAATGATCAGACGTTCACCCCAAGCACAGGCAGTGATTTCTTACACGATAGAGGAAATGTGTGGGGAAGAGGCCAATGGAAGTGAATAAACGGGCTACCCAAGGCTATCAAGAAACCACGGAGGCTTCTTAGAAAGCAGGGTAAGAGTATGAGAACAGAAACAACAAAAACCAACCAGAGGGACAGAGTGAAAGGGAGAGAGAAGCCAGCAATAGCAATAGCAATAGATGGACGTGAGATCTTGGACTCAGAGTGGGAGGATGGATGGGCTAGCCTGTGCTACCACCTGATTCTCACTCACACATTTGAAACGGACATGAGTACCTGGGCTGCAGAGTGGAGAAAGGACGAGCTAGCCTGTGCTACCATCGGGCTCTAAGCCCCTCTATCAGTTACTCTTGTAATTACCCTTATAAAATATTGTGAACAGAAACAACGTACAAAGAGTTTATTTAGTTTTTAGCTCTAGCGGGGTTGAGCCCTTTGTGGCAGGAGATGTAGCAGCAGGCGGTTGGAGCCGGAAGCTGCAAGACCACAGTTCTCACTGCTGTGCTTCTGAAGCAAATCTCCACACCCCAAACATCCGCTGCCTTCAATGATGCTACCAGCTGATGGGTCACATGTCCACATACCTGAGTCCTTGGGGTTATGCCTCATTCAGACCGTTACAACTGCTGGCTGATGATGGATCTCTCAGTCTAATTAGAGCATTTTTTATGTTTTTATTTGTATGTATATTCTAGCTAAACAATTCTGATTTTTTAAAAAGATAATGGTTAGGCTTTGTAATTTTAATCTTTTGTAGTAATGAGGAGTGGGCTGTGTTCCCACCCGGCTCCCATCCACCTAGCTAGCTTAGCCCCTGAAATAATTACACAGAAACTGTATTCATTTAAACCTGCTTGGCCCATTACTTCTAGCCTCTTTTTGGCTAACTCTCACATCTCGATTCAACCCATTTCTAATAATCTGTATGTCACCACGAGCTCGTGGATTACCGGGAAAGATTCAGCATGTCTGACCTGGCAGCTTCATGGTGGGCGGCTCTCTGCCTCTGCCTCCTTTCTCCCAGCATTCTGTCCTGTCTACTCCACCTATCTAAGCTGCTGTCCTATCAAAAGGCCAACGCAGTCTCTTTATTTAACCAATGAAAGCAACACATAGAAAGAAGACCCTCCTACACCATGTTACATTTGTTTGTACTGTAATTGTTTAACTCTGTGAAGCTGTGTTACTGTGCCTGTCTAAAACACCTGATGATCTGATAAAGAGCTGAATGGTAAGAGAAGGGAGAGGAGGGGCTAACAGGCAGAGAGAATAAGCAGAAGGACACTCATGGAAGGAGAGGAAACATACAAAAAAGAGAGTAAGAAGAGGATGAAATCAGGGGCCAACCACTCAGCTACAACGCCAGACATGGAGTGAGAAGTAAAGAAAAGGTACGCAGAAACAGAGAAATATATAATCCCAGAGACAAAAAGTAGATGGGATAATTTAAGATAAGAAAAGTTTGCAAGAAATAATTGAAGCTAAGTCAGGGCATTTATTTTAAAAGTAAGACTTCATGTGTAATTTATTTGGGAGCTCAATGATGGGCTCCCTCAACAGAATAAAGAATAAAAATCCAGTAACATTTTGCCATTCCAACTTGGCGCTGGAGTAAAAGAAAATCTAACAGCAGTGCCCAGTTAGTCGCACTGTTTGCGAAGAATTAGGAGGTGTGGCTTTGGATGAGGTGTGTTATTAGGGTGGGCTTTGAGGCTTCAAAAGCCCAGGCCATTTCCAGCCTCTCTCTCTCTACCTCCTTGTGAATGAAGATATGAGCTCTCAGCTACTGCCTCAGTGCCATGCCTGCCTGCCTGCTGCCATGCTTCTCTCCCACTGTGTTGGTCATGGGCTCTGACCCTTGACACAGTAAGCTCAAACAAACTCATTCTTCTTTACATTGCCCGGGTCAGCTTATCTCAGTCATAGGAAAGTAACTAAGATAGACGGTTATATGTGAACCAAGAATAAAAATAAAATTGAACATAACAAACTTTTATAAAATGACTTGGACTAAAGAGACGGCCATCACATACTGCATGATTTATCAAGTCTACCATGGTCGTGTTCTACTACTTAGATCTGAGCAAAAAGGGCTGGATGTTTTATGTCAGGCGTTTGTCCCTAGATGTTTAACACCGAAAGTTTAAACTTTTTTTTTTTTTGCACTCAAGGCAAGAAGTCAACTCTTAATATTATTTGTATAAAAGTAAATAGTTTAAACTATTTGTTCAATATGGGTTTATGGTCAGGAGGTGGGCATGGCAGATGGTCACTGCAGTGTGTTCTAAGCCTCTGCACATGAGTTTAGAAGCTATTAATTTTCCGTTGTTGGCTAATAATGCATCACACATTTATAATTTGAAAATGATATGTATATATAATATCATGTTTACTGTGGGCCAGGAGTCCAGTTGTGACTTAGCAGGCTTTCTTGTTTTCGAGCTCTTTTCAAGGCTTCACTTTCAGTACCTGCTAGGGCTGAATCCTCACTCAGCACCAGCTGGGGAAGGAAGGGTCTGTTTCCAGGCTCCACAGGGTTGTCCATGTTTATCTTTCTGAAATCTTTCCTGGTGGGGCCTCTTTTTCTTAGTGCCCACAAATTCCCATTTTTTTGGCATGTGGATCTTCCTAACACCCCTCACTCCCATGTAAAATTATAGATACATGCTGTTCATTTAAAACATTGAAGCCTTCAGTCACGATTTTCAGACTCACTTTCCCATGTTCATGTTTCCCTTCCCACTCATAGACACACATATTTTCTCTTTTTTCGTCATTTTTCTATCAGCTTCACCTTCTGTTACTCCTCCACAGAGTACAACTCTTTCCACTAAGGGCTACATTGGCCTTCTGTCTAATGAGGTCTGTGTGTCACCTTACATCACGTAACCTTCCCCTTTGACAGTCCTTACGTTCCCCATAAGAACACTCAAGTGAAAAGGGGCGATAAAACCAATACAAGGACAGAATCTGAAATGCTGAAGAGAAATCTAGCGCGAGCGGCTGTCTCGGCACTCGTTATTTCTGACTTACATAAGATGCCGGCGTTTTAGGATCTGTGCGTGTTGTGTTTTATTTGCATGCAGATCTCACTCTATAACAATGTTCATTGAAGATAATAACCACTGATGTTGTCTTCATGGCCAAAGCTTCTACCTGATTATGACTATGGCTTATTTTGCCAATTAGTGAAGACTTTTTTTTTTTTACTAATTAAAATCTTAGAGTTATTGTGTGCGTCAGAAGAGAGGAAAAAGAGTGAACGCCTGAAAAAAAAAACACAGACTCCTGAATATGTCAAAAAGAACTGCCTTGTGGTTAGCTCTTGTTGGTTGGTGTCAGTTAAACAAGCTCCTCCTGCCCCTTTCTTAGTCTGCCATTGATGCAGGTTTCTTTTCGCTGCTGTGGAAAGCACCATGACTATAGGCAGCTTAGGTGAGGAAAGGGTTTCTTTGGCTTATGCTTCCAGATCACTGTCCATCACTGAGGGAAGTCAAGGAAGCCCTGCTTGCTATTCCACATAGCAGTACCACTGGCCAGGGAACTCACTTCACAGCCAAGAAGTACAACACAAACCGTGGAGGATGCTGTTTTCTGGCTAGGCCACAGGTTCATGCTAGTTTTCTTATACAGCGTATTTGGTGTTTGAACCAGAATTACCTCCTCCCTGTCTGATCTCCAAAATATACAGAGAACTCAAGAAATTGGTCACCAAAAGATCACATAATCCAATAAAAAAATGGAGACAGACCTAAACCAAGAACTCTCAACAGAGGAATCTAAAATGGCTGAAAGACACTTAAGGAAATGTTCAACATCCTTAGTCATCAGAGAAATATACAAATCAAAACAACTCTGAGATTCCATCTTATATCTGTAAAAATGACCAAGATCAAAAACACTGATGACAACTTATGCTGGAGAGGTTGTGGAGGAAAGGGAACACTTCTGCATTGCTGGTGGGAATGCAAGATGGTACAGCCCCTTTGGATGTCAGTGTGGCAATTTCTCAGAAAATTAGGAAACAGCCTTCCTCAAAACCCAGTAATACCACTTTTGGATATATATCCAAAGGATGCTCAGTCATGCTACAAAGGACATGTGCTCAACTATGTTTATAGCAGTTTTGTTTGTCATAGCTAGAACCTGGAAACAACCTAAATGTCCCTCTACTGAAGAATGGATAAGGAAAATGTGGTATATTTACACAGCAGAAAAAAATAACGATATCTTGAATTTTGCAGAAAAATGGATGGAGCTAGAAAACATTATTTTGAGTGAGGTAACCCAGACACAGAAAGACAATTATCATATGTACTCACTCATATGTAGTTTTTAAACATAATGCAAGGAAAACAAGCCTACAAACCACAATCCCAGAGAACTTAAACAACAACCAGGACACTAAGAGAGACTTACATAGATCTAATCTACATGGGAAGTAGAAAGTAGAAAAAAAAGATCTCCTGAATAAATTGGAAACATGGGGACCTTGGGGAATGATTGAAGAGGGAAGGAAGTGGCAGGGAGGGGAGCAGAGAAACATGTAGAGCTAAATAAAAATCAATTAAAAAATAAAAATAATTACTATCACCAATCCAAAGTAATAAAGAATTTATAATGAGCTGATGGAGGAAAAACTAAAAAGTTCTCTCGAAGAATCAGAAAAGTTAAATTTTATCTTATTTATACTTCACAGAAGTATAGGAGGTGTTTTCTAAGAGGACGAATCTACCAGTGCAAAGGCTACAGGGAGCTCAGCTGAAGCTAAATACTTCATACGAAGGTGTGTGGATTTGTTTCCACTGCCTTTGACAGCATTGAGGTCACCACGAGGTCCAAGGTGGAAACTGAATAGAACAAGTTGAAGATAAATGAAGGAGACAGAGTCCCACATTGGAGCACCGGACAGAAATCTCAAGGTCCAAATCAGAAGCAAAAGGAGAGAGAGCACGAGCAAGGAACTCAGGACCACGAGGGGTGCACCCACACACTGAGACAATGGGGATGTTCTATCGGGAACTCACCAAGGCCAGCAGCCCTGGGTCTGAGAAAGCCTGGGATAAAACCAGACTCGCTGAACATAGCAGACAATGAGGACTACTCAGAACTCAAGAACAATGGCAATGGGTTTTTGATCCTACTGCACGTACTGGCTTTGGGGGAGCCTAGGCAGTTTGGATGCTCACCTTACTAGACCTGGATGGAGGTGGGTGGTCCTTGGACTTCCCTCAGGGCAGGGAACCCTGATTGCTCTTAGGGCTGAAGAGGGAGGGGGACTTGATCGGGGGAGGAGAAGGGAAATGGGAGGCGGTGGCAGGGAGGAGGCAGAAATCTTTAATAAATAAATGAATAAATAAATAAAAATAAAAAAATAAATGAACAATGATGAACTGAGAGTTACATGTTTTTAAAAATGAATTAGCTGTGAAGAGAAAAATCAAGACAATAAGGTAAATTTGGGTCTGTGGTCATATGGGTTGTTCTGTTTGGGGTTCTCAGGGCTGAAACTGAGTTATTTGAGTGTCCCAACATGACACCAGGACTCTCAGAATTAATACAGCACCGGTCATGGAGGCGGCAAATCCCAGGGAGAGTTTGTACGAGTTTATATTTTTCTTTAAAGACAAGTGAAGATCACCAGGTGATACATCCTTTTTCAGTGAAGCTCACAAGAGAAAATTAATAATGTTTACATTTTCTTATTTTAAATAAACAACACATGCCAGGCCTTAAAGCAAACGCGAGTGGCTGCTCCGTATTCTGCCGTGTGCACTTGGACCTGGACCAGGCTGCTTGGCAGAAGGGTGTGAAGAAACAAGGAGCCTTTTCCCTTTATAACAGAGGCTGCATTCTCAAAGGATGGAAGTTTGTTAAAAAATGGGCTGGTTTGAAATCAATTCTACTCTATGGAAGAGAGAAGCACATTAAGAGCGCATTTTGCTAATGCTTGCTTTCTTCGAAGATAAAGAACTTGTAACTTAATGCACCTTCCGCTCATTCTTTGTAAGAGAGAGAAAACAATATAAAATGCAAATGAGGCCAATATTTCTTCTGATTTGAGCAGGTGGTCACACTGGGGCACATCATTTTTGGAATTGTTAGTAACCTTTCGCGTTCGCCGGTGGCCTTACCCTTTTTCTTTCTGCCATTTCTCCTAGACTCTCTCCCTTTATCTTTTCTATGAAGACTCCACACGCGAGAAGTGGACTAACGTTCCTAGTTAAGGAAGAATGCGGTCCTTCCCTGCTTTCATCTCGGTACGCTCTCGAGTGACAGTGTTTCTGTTGTTCTTTGTGGCCTTGGTTGCTGATAATCTCACCCAGACTCTCAGGAATGCGGTGCTGTACCCCAAGTTCGCCCTTCAGAGAGTCTGAAACCCAAATTGTTTTGCCTGTGTTGAGTTTGAAGAGTCTAGCTGCTGTGTGAGTGGTGGAAGGAAGGTAAAGTCATGTAGAAAACTGAGACAGAGAAAAAAGCGATTGCAGCGAATAACCACATAGTCCATCCTATACCACAAATGAATTGCTAGATGTTTTGTTTCTTCCAAGTGGTACCCACAGCTAAAATTTTCTTTGAAATAACTTCGACAGTAACTAGTTTCACTAAATGGATAATGGCATTACTTCTAAACCTACTGGGAAAAATACATCTTCCTCAAAAAAATGGCAGACGCACCATTAAATTTTTATCTTACTCTTAATGTCCACTTGGTTCTAGAATTTTCTTTGAAAACACCATATAGCAGGATCTATTATTACACAACACTAATCCAAAATGCATCGTGTCCATTTCGTTCAGTTTCTAAAAGCACTATATAGCATTTGTGCCTGTGTTGTTAAGGCCAGCACTTTGCAAGGTTTTACCCATTCTCAAAGCCAAGCTCGAGGCCAGCTATTTCAGTCTGCATTGATTTTCCTACTGCTTGTGCAAACCTTTTATTAGTTGTATCAAGAATTTTGACACTAAAATGCGTCCTGGTGTAGTGATGTGGTGGCGGGCCTGCTTTTCGTCCCGCCTGGCTCCCGCACAGCTAGCTTTACACCTGAAATAACAACACACAAATTGTATTCTTTTAAACACTGCTTGGCTCATTTTCTAGCCTCTTATTGGCTAACTCTCACATCTTGACTAACCCATTTCTATTAATGTGTGTAGCACCACGAGGTGGTGGCTTATGGGGAAAGATTCAGCATGTCTGACCTGGTGTCTGGCTCCACGGCAGTCTGACCTCACTTCCTTCTACCTAATTTTCTGTCCTATCAAAGGGCCAAGGCAGTTTCTTTATTAACCAATGAAAGTAACACGTAGACCCTCCTCCATCATCCTGGAGTTCAGTTTTCATTGAAAAGACGTTCTAATGGGGAGCAACCCTCTTGTACAATAATTTTATTCTCAAACTACTGACAGAGTCAAGATGCAAATCTGAGTTTCAATAAATGCCATGGAGCTGAAATACAAGGGAGTGACCTTAAAATAGGAGGGAGATCATTTCATAGAGTAGTGTTAGAAGAGACTTCGAAGTTGGACAGTTGTGGTGCATACCTTTAATCCAAGCACTCGGGAGGCAGAGACAGGTGGATCTCTCTGAGTTTGAGGCCAGTCTGGTCTACAAAGCAAGTTCTAGGACAGCCAGAGTTATTATACAGAGAAACCATGTCTCAAAAAACTTAAAAAAAGCAAAACAAACAACAACAACAAAACAAAACAAAAAAATTTTTTTGACAGAAACAAGGCCCCGTGTTGGGAGTGTCATACATTTATATATTTTGAATTTTTCCATTTGCGGCATATCTAAAAAGTAGTTGGCCAGTGTCTGCAAAGAAGGTCTGCCATTCTCAAAGTAGGAACCCTTTTAATTACTGCTGAGAACAAGGTTCATATTATATCACACCGAAGCCTCCTCCTTATGGCTCCTATTGATGACATTATCCCTACCGCTCCATCTTGAAGCATGCTGTCCCATTTGTGTTCTCTAGTGCCCAACACTTCCTTATTTTGTTACTGGAGGTATTTTGTCAGTCTGTAATAATAACTCCTCCACAAATTATAATCTTTCACAACAGCAAGGGGCAGAATGAAATCCAGTGCTGGCTGGTTTAGTTACTCAAGGGCAGCACAGACATTCAGGGTATTTTTTTCTCTCCTTTTTCCTCTTCTGTTATCACGATGGTGTCTTTTTCGTTAGACCTGTGGGCAGATGACCTCTTCGCATGTGTCAGACCAGAAAAAGGATAATAAATTATCTTCCCTTGTGTTTCTCTATACAGAATGAAGACATTTTCACCTCACAAATCCCTCAGCAGGCTTCATGCTTCTTAGTAAAAATGCATGCCTAGGGCAAGCCTGGCGTTAGCGCTAATATAATTCGTTTAGAAAATTTTCTGGTGTGGAGTCAAGGGTGACATCGCACACCATGGCCATCGGCTTCCTCTTTGGTCTGTTCATCATTTTCAGATGGGGTGGACACCCTCTACATTGAGAGATAATTAATTAGCTGCCAGGTTATCACCAAGTCAACTCGATTAAGAGATCCTTATGATGATAACATTTTACAAAAATCCAGGAACCATTATGTAAAGGGGACTGAGTTAAAAGGGGTTTCTACATGAGAAAGACATTCATTTATTTGTATTCAAGTATATGTCCTTAATGTCTTTTCATACTTTGTAATTTACAAAAGCTATTTCTGTTTTACATTTTATTTGGTATATAAAAGTATACCACATGCTCAGACATAAGAATTTAATGTGTTAAAGTGAGTTATAGTTATATCTAAAAGAGAACTTGGTAGTTTTCAAGCAAATGCTGTATTTATATCTGTGCTTGGTGACCAAATTTTTGTTCTTTTTTAAATTTTACTTTTATTTGGATATCATATGTGTGTCTGTGGGTGTGTGTTTGAATGTGTGTGAATGTCTCTGTATGTGTCTGGTGTACGTGCATGTGTATGCCTGTGTGTTTGTATGTGTGTATCTATATGTGTGTGTCTTTGTGTGTATGTGTGAGTACATGTGTGTGTATGTCTGTGTATGTGTGTGTGTGTGCGTCTGTGTGAGTGTGTGTGTGTATATGCTCACCATGATGTGCACATGGAGGTTCAAAGATAGTTTGCAGGACCTGACTTCCCTTTGCATGAAGGGGTCTGTAAAGCTGAAGCTTAGGAACTCAGGCTTAGCTTCCACTGCCTTTAAGAGCTGAGCTATCTCATAGCTTCCTTCTCTCTCTCTCTCTCATTCTTTTTTTCTTTTTTGGTTTGGTTTTCTGAGAAAACAAATGATGATCTCATGATTTTAAAATGTTTCATTTCCACCAGGTTTATTCAGGACAGTAATTTAATTTATAATTGGTAAGCTAATTGAAAAGTTTCTGTATTTTTCTGAAGACAGTGATTACAATAGGATGTGTGCAATTGCAGAGATAAAATAATCACTAAACAAAAACAAAACCAACCTCAAGATGTCAAGTTTTCTGCTAAGACAGTTTTACACTAAAAGAAATTGTTTCAGGAAGATATACTCACTGAAGATTTACAATAAGAGAAATTTTCTGATAAATACAAGAGCCCATCACATACGCATAAAAACATATTCACCCACCATCATAAAACTTAAGAAAAAACTATTGAGTTTTTCTTTCATTGTGTAGATAATTTCTTAGCTGTCATAAATATTTGGCAGAGCCCACCATTTCAGGAGTTACAATACATTATTCAGGAAACACATTTTCTTTTTAGTGTTGGAACATCCTTATTTATTAAACAAATTTGAAGAAAGCTGTTTACTAGTTACTGAAAAGCAGGGCAAGAATTAGTTCTTTTTCTTCTGATTGTGTTACTATAAGGTTAATTTTTATCTCTTACCATCTGAAAAAAACGAAGCAAATGGATAATAAAGGCACTGTCTGATAAAGATGAGCTCTGGAGAAAAACATACAGTAGACAAGAGATTCAGACCCGTGTATAGAAAGAAGACTGCGAAAGAGAAAGGCTTAAGGTAAATGCCTTCCAGTTTTCTATCCTCTTCCTCTGCCAAAGGTTAGCCAACAAAAACCATTGGGCAGAACTCTGGGGAAGATCAGAGAGTGAAGGAGCTGTCTGCTCGTGGAATATTTGAAAAAACTCATTAGCCTGTGGCTCATTCCCTGTTAAGTTCTCACCAGATGAGGAACAAAATCAGAAGTTGAAAAGAACTTTTGCCCTTTAAAAGTTAAAGTGAACAACGGCAAGGGAGCATGTGTGTTTGGTGAAACACCTTGGTCTACTAGGTATACAGGAGTTTAGCAGGTGGAGACCAAGGGAGAATTATTCCGAAGGGTGGTAAGGGCCCCAGAAAGAGTGTAATGCTTTTCTTCTCTACCCCTTCTCTTGAAGGCTCTTGGGGTGGGGCGGGGAATATGGTCTTTATGTCTTACTGTAAGCCAAGTGAGCCATCGGTACAATCAAATTAAAAAGGTCAATTAGGCTGCATAGGCTTAATAAATTAGAATTTGGCCCATTTCAGAGAAGTCTTAAATGTGCTCTGCTAGAAGGAATGGGGAAGATTAATTTCTTTTTTTGTGTGGTTCATCTGTGGATATCCTAGACAAGCAAGACCACTTAGGCAAGACTGGTTCTTGACATGGTCAATTCAGTTAGTACAAAGAGTGCTAGAGAGAGAGTCTAATACCCTCCCAGAGTATACATATCACTCTATTTAGACAATAGAAATTCAAAGGTTCTCCCCTGGAGATGACTAAGGCTGAGATGACCTGATGACCTGACAGGTAAAGTGTTTGCGGTGCTAGTATGAGGATCCAGACCAACATTATTAGCACCAATGTTAAAGGCCAAAGCATTCATCTACAGGGATGTATAGACAAGAGGGTCCCCGGAGCTTCCTGTCCAGACAGTCTAGTCAAATCAGTGGGCTCCAGGTTCAGTGAGAGATTTTCTCTCAGCAAGTGGAAAAGAGACTTTGGGAAACTACTAGCTGGCCTTCATAGTCATATGTACCCACATGCACAAACACCCACACACTTGAATATTTCCTATGCATCAAACAGCAAACAGAGCACAATGAAGAACCAGTCTCAAGGAAGGAAAATCAGTTTAAGACATCTTCAAGCCAAAGGCCAGAAACTGATGGCCACAGCCCTCTTAAGAAAGACATTTCTTGTCCTTCTCCATGCTTTTTCTCTTAAGGCCCCAAATTTGCAGGAGTACAAAGGTGTGGGTGTAGGTGTGTAGGAGAGACGAGAATGGAATGTATGAGCCTGGCAGATAACACATACCTCTTTCTTGTTCTCAAGTGGTCAGGATTCCACAGTGAGGGGCCAGTGTGTCAAGTCTGCCAGGCCATCCAGATGGAAGAGGTTAAGAAGTGGCCCTGCAGCAAGAAGGCAGCCATCTGAAGGACAAGGGAAGAGACCTCAAAATGAAGCTATTCTGCCAAAATCTTTTTCTTGGTCCTTGTAGCCTCTAGATCTATTCGGAATATGTTTTTTTCCAGTTAAACCAGCCAGTCTAAGACTGTTTAGTCACGGCAAACCAAAGAGCTGATCTCACGTGGCAATGCTCTGTGCTCTTCACAGTAAAGCAAATTATTGGATATTTTATGTTTCATGCCAAGGTAAAGGATAACTGCTTTTTACAGAACCATTTTCATTTTTGAAGGTGTGCTGTAAAAGATTGTGTTTTTTTTTTGTTTTGTTTTGATCCTGCATCAGTTGCTATTGCTAATATCTCTTAGAGCCAACTATGGCTCTATAGATGCCTTACACATTTCCCATAGAAACAATAATATCTACTGAAAACTATGTTTCTTCCTTTGCCATTTTATTTTTACTTTAAAATAGTGCAAAAGTTATGTGCTTTCTGTCGAAATCATGTTCCAAATTGTGATGTGTGGTGCTTTCTCAGGCTAGCAATCTATAACGGTCTATAATGCTGAGTATTGGCTGGGAACCTCAGCTCCCCGTCAGTCGTGGGGATAAACTATGATTAAGTGTATTAAATGCATTATTAGCATGTTTTCAACATTCAATGGTGTGTAAAGCCATGATCACCTCGTAAGGGGAAGAGTACCTATAATTTATCAACTCACACACCGATGGTTTAGCTTTATATCTTAATGGCTCACAGTTTTGATTGGCTCACATCTTTCTTGATGATTATTTATGAAGAGTCAGATTTGTCTGCATTTTAGCAGCCAAGCCACCAGGATTTGGGTCAGGAAGGAGGGGCCTCTGATAAAAGTATGGTAGGGAGGTGAGTTATAAGCTGGGGCATCCCTGGAGAAAAGAGAACGAGAATACAGCAGGGAGGCAGGTGAATGACACAGTGACATTTAACCAAACCGATAGAAAAGTTATGCTCTCCAAGCCTGCAAAAAGCTCTCCTGGAAATTTCTCCTTTTGTGCACCAGGTCAAAAATGAGCTACACCTTGCTCGCTAAGGCCCCCTTTCTTCTGCCCTCTACACAAGGAAATGCCATCTTCAACATGTTTGTCCCTGACAAACATCTGTCACCATGAGCCACATCTGTCACCATGAGCCACCATGACATCTGTCACCATGAGCCACAATCCTAATAGTAGCTCAAAGGATGAGCTTTGGTTTTAGAAAAAAAAAATCTTTGTGAGCGAAACAATAATAAATGACAGAGGCAGTGATGATTTTGGAAGAACAGGCATGGAATCAAAAAAGGGACAAGAGATAGAGACAGAGCTGAATTTTACAAAGAGGCACGAAAACCCCAAAATGTAAACACAGGAAAGTGCAAACTACAGTCTTAGCTCAGTAAGAAGAGGTCATGCGAGTCAGAAGGAGCCACAAATGCTGCCAGTCAGTTCTGCTACCAGGAATGTTAATGTTCAAAGATGAGAGGGTCATAGGGGAAGGCAGGACATCTAGGACTTTCATAATGATCAACAGGTATAAAATTAACTCTGGTCCATTTTGTATAAAAATAAAGGAAAGGAGGTACTGGAATCTTTTGTGTGTGTGTGTGTAATTTTCTTTTTTAAAATTGTATTTATTGAGCTATATATTTTTCTTTGCTCTCCTCCCTTCCTCTCCCCTCTCCTTCTAACTTCTCTCATGGTCCCCATGTTCAGAATTTGCTCAGGAAATCTTGTCTTTGTCTACTTCCCATGTACATTAGATCCACTCTTAGGTTCCTCTTTGTTGTCTAGGTTCTCTGGGATTGTGAATTGTAGGCAAGGTTTTTTTTCTTTGTGTCTAAAAGCCATTTATGAGTGAGTACATGTGAAATTTGTCTTTCTGGGTCTGGGTTGCCTCACTCAATATGATGTTTTCTAGATCCATTCATTTGCCCGCATTATTTTTCCACTGTGTAAATGTACCCCACTTTTTCTATCCATCTTTCGGGTAAGGGCATTTAGGTTGTTTCCAGGTTCTAGCTGTGGCAAACAATGCTGCTATGAACATAGTTGAACACATGTCCTTGTGGTATGATTGAGTTTCCTTGGATACATACCCAAAAGTGTATTGCTGGGTCTTGAGGAAGGTTGTTTCCTAATTTTCTGAGAAATCGCCATACTGAAGTCCAAAGCAGCTCTACCAGTTTGCACTCCCACCAGCAATGGATGAGTGTTCCCTTTATCCTACATACTCTCCAGCATATGTTCTCATCACTGTTTTTGATTTTGGCCATTCTTATAGGTATAAGATGAAATCTCAGAGCTCTTTTGATTTGTATTTCTCTGATGGCTAGGGATATTGAGCATTTCCTTAAGTGTCTTTCAGTCATTTTAGATTTCTCTGTTGAGAGTTCTCTGTTTAGGTATGTACCCCATTTTTTTATTGGATTATTTGTTCCTTTGATGACCAATTTCTTGAGTTCTTTGTATAATTTGGAGATCAGCACTTTGTCCGATGTGGGGTTGTTGAAGATCTTTTCCCATTCTGTAGCCTGCTGTTTTGTCTTGTTGACCATGTCCTTTGCTTTACAGAAGCTTCTCAGTTTCAGGAGGTCCTGTTTCTTAATTGTTTCTCTCAGTGTCTGTGCCCCTAAGATTATACTTAGGAAGTGGTCTCCTGTGCTAATGTGTTCAAGTGTACTTCCTACTTTCTCTTCTAGGAGGTTAGTTTGGCTGGCTTTATGTTGAGGTCTCTGATCCATTTGGACTTGAGTTTTGTGCATGCTAATAGATATGGTGAATGCTTCAGTTCTGTTCTCACAGATATGTATTGCTGTCATGGCTCTTTTATGCCTTTGTATGCATGTGTGTGTGTCTGTATGTGTATGTGGTGTTCATGTGTGTGCCAATGCACTTAGTGACCAGAGGCTAACCCTCTGTCATGTTCTGCATGTTCTGCATGAGTAGTGGAATGATACACTCTGTCATTCCAAATAGCGTCCCTCACTGGGACCTAGGGCTCACCAGCTCAGCAAGGATGACTGGCAAGTAAAGGGCGGCGATTTCCTCACCGCTGCCTCTTGGCCCTGTGATTAGAGTGTGCACCACCATGCTTGGGTTTTTGTATGAGTGCTGTAGATGGAATTCATGACTTCCTTCTTTTGTAGCCTGGAATTTCCCAACTGAGTTAACCCTCTGGCCCTTCAGTGCCACCATTCTCCTTGTTCTTTAGATACATGTAGGATTCACTGGTACAGGTGGTTTCCATCATCCAGAAACATCTCCCTCCTGTTCTCCTAGTAACTACAGTCTCCTGGCCTGATAACACTTACCCTTGAGGCAAAACTTTAGAACCAGGCCTTTTTTATTTTATTTTATTTATTATGTATATAGTGTTCTGGGGTCAAGATCTTATTATAGATGGTTGTGAGCCATCATGTGGTTTCTGGGAATTGAACTCAAGACCTCTAGAACAACAGTCAGTTCTCTTAACCTATGGGCCATCTCTCCAGCCCAGGCCTTTCTTCCTTTAATCCCAATTGTATGGACCTCTTGGATTATCTCAGTAGCTCTGTAGTCAATATCTCTCTCTTGAAATCCTGGGCTTTTTCAGCACCACTGGCTTTCACTTCATTGAAATTAGCCATCAGTCCATGCCCAACCTTGTCTTGTGATCATATGTAACAAGATTGTAATTAAACATCCTAAACTACTATCTGGCAAATCTATCACTTCAGTGATCTACTTCCTGAAGATCCTTACTTCTCCTCAGCTCTATGTTCTTTTATGGAATCATTTTGTTCCTTATCTAGATCCAAGCATTTCCTCTTTTAATTGTCATGCCTCTTTTAATTGCCATTGTTTCCAGATGCTTTCTGTCTGCTTTGGCGCTCATACCGACTCAGTAAGACTACAACCATGGATCAATAATTCTAGATCAATGTAGCTATCTGATGCTTCCATTTCAAGCAATCAGCAGTCCAGGTTTCACTGCCTACTGTGTGAAAAAGACTGTACCTAGATGGTCGGCCACCTTCTGTGTCTCCAGTCACCGATTGTCATCTCTGTACAGCCTGGCCTATCTTCAGAGTCCTTTGTCATCCTGACTTTGACTTCCTGTGATGATTTATGTCCTTTGCCTTTCCAGCTCATCTAATATCTGCATATATTTATTTTTCTATTTTAAATATATATTTTTGAGTCAGTAAGGCAGAAATATCTTCTGTAATGCTTCCTGTCTGCTTCTGTCTTCAATGGAGCCCACATCAGTGCTTGTTACTTCACCCCGTCAAGGGAAGCAGATTGTCGTCTTTTGTCTATGGCCATTTCCTCCCCTTTATGATCTCTGTTTCTCTTAGTTTCTAAGACTTAGAATACAATATTACTATAACATTTTTTTATCAGTGTTCAATCCCATCTTATCTAATCTGTCTTATTTATTAAGTGTCTCCAATTTTTGCATTTCTGCTGATAATTTCTCTATCGGGGAGACTTCATTTATTGTATCCATTGGAAACTTCTACCAGCTGAATGGTGGCTGCTCCTACTTTGAAATCCACACTAAATCTTTTGTCCACAGTCAGCGTTCTGATTCTGCCTGGAAGTCTTTCTTCCTGATGCCACATTCTCCTTAGTGCTCTTAGTCTCTCTCCATCCTTTCTGTTTTGTTTTATGTCTTACAATTTGTAAACTTGAATTCTTCATCGATTGTGTGTCGTATATTTATCTGTCTATGATAATTTTCTAGATCTGACATCCATGAAGATGTGGATTTCATCACTTCTGGCACATAATAGACATAAAGATCATATTTATTAATTGGATAAATGAATCAAAGATTCCCTTTCACATAATATTTGAATATATTCAAAAACCAAAATCTAAAGCTATAGATTTTATTATGAAAAAAGAACATTCCCAAATTTAAATAGTTATTTATATTTTAAGTGATACTTAAAATTTAATTCCGAATAGTTAAAGTTTAAGCATTTCTTTAACAAGATGTGTAAACACACACACACACACACACACACACACACACACACACCTTTGTATAATGTCCAGGCAAAAAGACAGCTACGAAGAATTAAACATATGGAAGTTTTCCCAATGATAACTGTATTATTGAAAGAAATAAGAAGATATTACTAATAAAATTAGACTTTTAAATAAAAATATGCATTATTGATTTGGTTTATGAACTGTTAAAACCTAGTAAACTTCTGTTCCAGTTTTCACAATAAAGTTTACCTTTATAAAACTTTTATATAAGTATCAAGAAAAATGATAAACAAAGAAAAAACTACCTGAGATATATGTTATTAGAGTTTTTGATAAATGGACACATCTAAGCAGTGTCCTGTATAATATAAAATAGTTACACAGAAACAGAATAGAGATTAGGAGAAGTCTTGAGAACTCTGCGTTCTCCTTGATACAATGTAAAAGGTATTATCTCTAAACAGAATGGATTTCTCTGGTGAAAAACGGTTTAAATTTTTATAGCGGACTGGGTTCCCAATGCTTCTTTAGTTCTGAAGACTAGGCACTTACAGTTGACCTATGGTGACAATCAATTGCATGAGTTTAGGCTATAAACCACAAACACGAATTGCTCTGAAGTGTCTTCCACTTTACAAAGAACACCCAAATAACTCGACAATCTCTAACTTGGATTGTGTTACTAAAATGTTACAAAGAAGATTAATATTAGCCTAAAATTCATGGAACCAATAAAGGAAAAAATGACTGCAAATCCCGTTTCAGTTCATGGTTTCATGCTACAGACCTCCTCAACTGTCAATCAGTCACCTCACTTGTAATTGAACATAATGTTTTTGTCAATAAATGAATGGATGGGATACCAGGCTGTAGCTTGGTGGTTCTTATTCCCACTGCTCTTCTTGATGTTTCCAGAGCATTATATGTAGGGGTTATAGTGTAAATGTATTGACTTTGTTTGAGGAACCCCAGTCAGTTGATCTCTGCATTTTGACCAGTGGTGGCTTTCTGTAATGATCTCCATCTTGTGCAAAAATAATGTCTCTGTGAAGAGGGTAGAGAGCTGCACTTTTTTTTGTGTTCTGAGGATAAACATATAGATACACAGCTAAAGAACAAGAGTTCTAGGAAATGACTAGTACCAAGTTCTCCCATATATTCCATCGCCTCCTCAGGCACATACAGTGCCACTCATGAATTCCCTTGTAGGGCGAGGGCCTTCAGTTAAACTGGTTGATGGTTACTTTCAGAATGTAAGTGCCACTCTGACATGTTCTGGGACATACTACAGTGCTAGTCATTGATGCCATTGGCTGGTGTCATGGTGTAGTTGGTTGAATGAATATGTCTCCCATAGGATCATAGGGAGTAGCATTATTTGAAAGGATTAGGGTTTGTGACCTTGTGGGAGTAGGTGTGGCCTTGTTGGATGAAGTGATTCATGGGGGGTGGGCTTTGAGGTTTCTGAAGCTCAAGCCAGACTCACATGGCTCACACTCTCTGACTGCGGCCTGCGGATTGGAATGTAAAACTCACAGCACATGTCTCCCTCCATGCCGCCTTGCTTCCCACCATGATGACAATGGATTAAACCTCTGGATGTAGCCCCAGTTAAATGTTTTCATTTATCAGAGTTGCTGTAGTCACAGTGTCTTCTCACAGCAGTAGAAACCCTAACTAAGTCACACAGCTAGACAGGACAATTGATTGCCTTCTTGACAGTTTACATGACTCCTTCTGAAACTCTGAGAGGTAGTTCTCAGTGAGTTTAACATGGCAGATCTAGATCATTTCCTCCAAATCCCATGTCCAAAATATGCAGTGTCTACAGCAATAGAACCACCCCTCCTTTCTTCCAAAGCACAGAAGTTAACAGCAATGATCTGTATTGTTTGGGTATTAAGGTGTGTGTGTGTGTGGGGGGTCTCTTGAACTCCCTTGACCAACAAGATGCTGGGTTTTCTGAAGAGCAACTTGCTTTTAGCCACCTTGGCTCCTGCCACCTAAGCAGCAAGACAGAGAATTACCGGAGGAGTTGCAAACAAAGGTTATGACTTTCAAGAAAAGGTGTTTGACAGTTTGACCATCTGAAGATGTTTCCTAAGTAGTATGCAAAATTTAGTGTGTGCAGCATTGACCATGATCTCTGTGTTCCTATGATCGAAGGCATGTAAGCTTTCCACAGCAAATGATGTTTGTTGACAAAGGGCAGACATAATTTATCTAATCTCATAACTGCCATCAGATAATTGTAACAATTGTAATCAGCAGCATAATCAGAGTATGCATGCCTCAACTGCTTGAATCTGTGAGTAGATTACTGTGTTACATAGTAAGGAGAAATTAAATTGGAAGATAAAAGTCACAACTATCTACTCAGCTGACCCTAGGGATATAAAATAGAAAATCCTCAAGAGTCCAGTGGATTGCAAAGATCTTTTTGAATGGGAGGATAGGGAGATTCTGCAATGCAGTAAAGCACAGTGATTGCTGCTGGCTTTGAAGATGGGAGTAGGTCACAAGCCAATGGACGCTCTGCCTCCACAGCACGGAAAAACCAAGGAAATGGATTTGGGGGGAGGCTTCCTAGGAGAACGCAGCCACACTGGTTTTAGATTTCCATTGATAACCCACTTCCAACTTCCAATTTGGAAAGCAAAGGATAATATAGCATGTATAGGTTTCTGCCATTAAATTTATGATTGATAGGCTATTTCATCAACATCTACTAATTTTGAAACTCTATGAGGCCGTTTTACAGTTTCAGAACAAATCAATATTTTTGTTTAACATTAAAAATACTAAAATTTACTACTTTACTACTTCTAAATATGTAAATGAATAGATAAAGTCTCTGAATTCCAACTTCATAGGTTTGAATCTTGCTTGAACAGGGCAGGGATGTAGGACAGAGATATGTTGTCAGCTTAGCAGACACGCCATCCTTGCTTGATCCCCAGCAGTAAAGCAGTGTTGATTTTTTTCCATCTCAGTTAACTTGTTTTCGAAATGGAGCCATAGGAGGTTCTGACTCACAAAGAACAGTGAGACCATGCATGCCAAGAGAAGTGCCCATCTCCCTGTGAAAATCAGTGGAAGTAATTATTATTCCTTTTCACATCCAATCGACTATTCCTTTTATTATTTTAGTTCTGCAGTATATCTAAAATCTGTTCCTCACTCTCTACATAAAATGTAGATCTTTGTTTCTTATTTTATTTTTTTACTGTTATATATTTTTCTCCATCCCTCCCTTCCTCTCTCCTCCCTTTCTGCCCTCTCCCATGATCTCCATGCTCCCAATTTACTCAGGAGATCTTGTCTTTTTCTACTTCCCATGTAGATTAGATCCGTGTAAGTCTCTCTTAAGGTCCTCTCTGTTGTCTAGATTCTCTGAGATTTTGAATTGTAGGCTGCTTTTTCTTTGCTTTATGTCTAAAAGTCACTTATGAGTGAGTACATATTATATTTTTCTTTCTGGGTCTGGGTTATCTCACTCAATATGATGTTTTCAAGATTCATCCATTTGTCTGCAAATTTCAAGAAGTTATTATTTTTTCTACTGTGTATACATCATTGTATAAATGTGCCACATCTCTCTCTCTGTCTCTCTCTCTTCTCCATTTTTTGAGACAGGGTTTCACTGTAGTTTTAGAGCCTATCCTGGAACTAGCTCTTGTAGACCAGACTGGCATCAAACTCACAAAGATCTACCTGCCTCTGTCTCTCGTGTGCTGGGATTAAAGGCATGTGCCACCACCTCCCGGCTTGTACCACATCATCTCTTTATTCATTCTTTGGTCAAGGGGCATTTAGGTTGTTTCTAGGTTCTGATTATAACAAATAAATACTGCTATGAATATAGTTGAACACGTCTTTACGGTATGATTGAGCATCCTTTGGGTATATGCCCAAAAATGACATCGCTGGATCTTGAGGTAGGTTGCTTCCTAGTTTTCTGAGAAATTGCCATACTGATTTCCAAAGTGGCTGTACCAGTTTTGTACAAGACAGATTGGCAGCCTACAGAATGAGAAAAGATCTTCACCAACCCTACATCAGATACAGGTCTGATCTCAAAAATATACAAAAACTCAAGAAATTGGTCATCAAGAGAACAAACAATCCAATAAAAATTGGGGTATAGACCTAAACAGAGAACTCTTAATAGAAGAATCTAAAATGGCTGAAAGACACAGAAATACTCAACATCCTTAGCCATCAAAGAAATGCATATCAAAACAACTCTCTAAGGTGATGTGGGATTCCCCTCTGTATGCTGAGAATATGTCTTATTACCATTGGTTAATAAAAAAATCTACTTTGGGTCTATGGCAGGGCAGAATATAACCAGGTGGGAAATCTGAACAGAGATATAGAGAGAGTAGGCAGAGTCAGGGAAATGCCATGTAGCTGTCGAAGGAGGCAGACACCATGTAGCTGCCATAGGAGAAAGAAGCCTACCAGTAGGCCACAGCCTTGTGGTGATACATAGATTGATAGAAATGGGTTAATTTAAGATGTAAGAGATAGTTAATAAGAAGCCTGAGCTAATAGACTAAGCAGTGTTGTAATTAATATAGTTTCTGTGTGATTTTTCTGTTCTAGGCAGCTGGGAAATGAACGAGCAACCTTGGCCAACACTGAAGCTCCATCTTACACCATCTTGTAAGAATGGCCAAGATAAAAAACGCTGATGACAGCTTATGCTGGAGAGAATGTGGGGTGAAGGGTGCACTCCTCCATAGCTGGTGGGAGATCCTCATTTCTTATCACCAGGACTATGACATTAACAGCCCCTGCTGACTAGAATGGGGTTACCATGGCCAGCTTCAAGTCCGCAGAAGGCTGACGCGTATGGGACTGGTCGTTGTTTACTGTCTTCAGTTCTGAGAAGACACAGTGTACGCTCCTGTAATGCAAAGCTGCTTCATTATGCCTGTTGTTTAGCCTCTGTCCAGGTTCCTCTTCCCATTTTTATTCATTTGTCACCATAATGCTCAACATTACTTTCTCATTAACATTTGCTAGGTTTCATCTCTTTCACAGAATCCTGCTGAAACCCGAACAAGACATTTGAAAAAAGGGGAAACAACCAAAATTCATGAAAAACTGCATAATTTCATTCACATTTATGACTATAGTATATATCAGCTTCAGACAAAAGTAACTGCTTGCATATCTGGTTATCTTCATTTATTTATATGTAGGTAGCTATGTTCTGACACATAGAATATACTCTAAGACTTCTAAGCACTCAACCAATTTGCTTTCTCTTATGTAGAATTTTTATATTGACAATATAATGTGCTAATTGACTAAAGGTATAGAAATCAAGATAATATTTTTATTTATGTTATTTATTAAATGTTCTTTTCATCACATTTCCCAAAGGAAAAAATGTAACACTTGATTACATTTCCACAAGGCCCAAAGCTATAATGAAACTTTGAGTACGTGGAATACTTCATGCCTATAAACACTTGAAATTTTATTGCTATTATTTGTTAACCTACTTTAATTTACTATCCAGACTTTCTTAATTCTACTAAATAATTTATTGATGAATAAATTCTGAAAGAAAAAGAATGTAAAAAAGTCTGTCCTACGAGTAAATGTCTCCCTTCCACTTATATTTTTTTTTGTGTTATTCCATTACTTCTTCACATGAATCTCAAGTAAATTAACCTGAAAATAATGATTTATATCACAATTCCCTATTTGAGGTAAGCCAGAAACAATTTGAAACAAAGGGTGCCTCCAAGGGGCCACATGAATGGCTGATCTGGCCAGACATGGCTGACTCAAGCCCACAACCATGTGGGAACTAGTACTGTGGAGAGTCTACAGCATTGTACCTCAGCTGTGAGTTTTTCCTCAGTCATTGTGAAGGCACATTCTGAGTACTCTATATCCACATTTACCAGTTCTCCAAGAAAACGACTCGACCTGAACGTCCATACTTTTGTATGAACGAGTTGATCAAACAGAGCCGAGGTGTCTGTCAGAAGTCACACACTTCTGTGTGGAGCCCAGAAACTGCGATGTGTGCGGAACGGTAGAAATAACTAAAATATGCCACCTTGAAAAGATTTGCAGCAGAGGGAAGAAGGCAAGCCAGCTGCCTATAAGTATTTGAAACACTGCCATCTAAAGAATATAATTCTGAAGGAGTAAAATTCAGATATAGGTTTTAGTACTGACTATAATTACAATAACTAAAAACATACTCAAAATTAGGATTGCTTCTATGGACATTTGGTGACCTGTTTGCACTTGGATCAAGTCCTAATAAGCATTGTTTATTAGGATAGTGGTCTGGTCTTTGTGAAACTGTGAGACCCATGCTCTAACTCACCTGTCACAGGGCTTCTGACCTAATAAATATATATTAAACATCTACTCCAGACTATTACATCCATGTTGCAAGTCATTGTCAATAAAGCGCTTTTCTCATCAAAAAGTTCATTATCTTGAAAGTAGTCTTGAAAGTAGGCTTCCATCTTACAAAAAAAAAAAAAAGGAAAAAAAAATAAAAAAAAAAAAGGAAAGTGTTGGGGAGAATGTGGAAGAGTTGGAATCCCTGTGCTCTGCCGATGAGAATGTAAAATGAAACAATCACCATAAAACAGTGCGGAAGTTTCTCAACAAAATGATCTGTTGATCTGCTCAACCCATTTCTGTATATGTCTGCTAAAGTATAACTGGGAGCAGATCAGATACACCTATATTCACAGTAGAATTATTCATACTAGCCGGAATGTAAATTCAACCCAAAATATACCAGTGGAATTAGTAATAAATACATTTTGTGTGTTTAAAATTAATTGTAGTGCCTAGTACACACACATTATAGAGACACAATATCAAATGGCAATCCTACCAAAAGCAATCTACAGATTCAATGCAATTCCCATCAAAATCCCAGCCCAATTCTTCACAGTACTCAACTTCTTATAGGAAAACAAAAACCCAGAATAGCCAAAACAATCCTCTACAATAAAGGAACTTCCAGAGGCATCACCATCCCTGACATCAAGCTCTATTATAAACCTACAATAATGAAAACAGCTTGGTATTGACATAAAAACAGACATGTGAAACAAGAGAATCAAATAGAAGACCCTGATATTAATCCACAGACTTATGACCACCTGATTTTTAACAAAGAAGCCAAAATTCTACAATGAAAAAAAACCTGCAACAAATGGTGTTGGCCTAAATGGATGTCAATACGTAGAATAATGAAAATAGATCCATATCTATCACCATGCACAAAACTTAAGATCAAAGACCTCAACATAAATACAGCCACACTGAACCTTATAGAAGAGAAAGTGGGAAGTACACTTGAATGCATTGGCACAGGAAACCACTTCCTAAATAGAATCCCAGCAGCACAGACACTGAGAGCAATAATAAATAAATGGGACCTCCTGAAACTGAGAAGCTTCTGTAAGGCAAAGGACACAGTCACTAAGACAAAATGACAGCTGACATATGGGAAAAGATCTTCACTAACCCCACATCAGACAGAGGCCTTAACTCCAAAATATATGAAGAACTCAAGAAACTAGACATCAAATTACCAAATAATCCACTAAAAAATGAGGTATAGATTTAAACAGAGAGTTCTCAAAAGAAGAAACTCAAATGGGCAAAAGACACTTAAGGAATTGTTCAACATCCTTAGCCATCAGGAGAGTGCAAATCAAAACAACTCTGAGATACTATCTTACACCAGTCAGAATAGCTAAGATCAAAACCGCCAATAATAGGTCATGTTGAGAGGATGCTGAGTAAGGGGATCACTCCTCCATGGCTGGTGAGAATGCTAACTTTTATAATCACTTTGGAAAGAAGTATGGTGGTTTCTCAGAAAATTGGGAATCAATCTGCCTCAAGACCCGCAATGCCATTCTTGGGCATATACCAAAAAAAAAAAAAAAAAACAAAAACAAAAAAAATAACCCGCACACTCATACCACGAAGATATTTGTTCAGCTGTGTTCAGAGGAGCACTTTTGTTAAAGTCAGAACTTGGAAACAACCTAGATGTTCCTCAGCTGAAGAATGGGTAAAGAAAACGTGATACATTTATACAATGGAGTACGACTCAGTAGTAAAAAACAAAATGGCATCTTAAAATTTGCAAGCAAATGGATGGATCTAGACAAAATTATCCTGAGTGAGGTAACCCAGACACAGATATACAAGCATGGTGTATACTTTTCACTCATAAGTGGATATTAGCCATAAAGTAAAGGATAACCAGCCTATAGTGCATGATCCTAGAGAAGATAGGTAATGAGAAGAATCCTAAGAGAGACATACATGGATCCCCCTGGGAAGGGGAAACAGACAAGATCTCCCGAAATAATTGGGAGTATGGCAGGGGAGAAGGTAGAGTGGAAGATGAGGGGGAGGGGAGAAGGGAAGGAAGGAAGGGAACATGAGGAAATGGATGCTCAAGAAGGGGGAGGAACAGAGAGGGAGAGAAAGGAAAGAGATATTTTGATTGATGGAACCATCAAAGGGCTAACAATAAATGTGGCCCTAGGGAAATTCTCAGGAATCTACAAGGATGACCCCAGATAAGACTCTAAGCAACAGTTTAGAGGATGCCTTACCTGGCCTTCCTCTGTAATCAGGTTGATGACTACCTTAATTGTCATCATAGAACCTTCATCCAGCAACTGAAAGAAGCAGATGCAGAGATCTACAGCGAGGCACTGGGCTGAGCTACTGGAGTGTAGACCAAGAGAGGGAGGAGCGATAAGATGAGCAAAGGGGTGAAGACCATGATGGGGATACCCACAGATACAGCTGAGCTGAGCTAGTGAGAGCTCACTGACTCTGGACTGATATCAGGATAGGACCAAGCTAGGCCCACTGAATGTGGGAGACAGTTGTGAGGCTTGAGTGTCTGTGGGGCACTGGCAGTGGGGCCAGGTTTTTTCTCTAGTGCTCGAGCTAGCATCTAGGAGCACATTCTGTTTGGAAGGATGCCTTGTTCAGTCTAGATATAGATAGGGAAGGACTTCAGTCTGGCCTCATAGTGAAGTGCCAGACTTTGTTGACTCTCCATGGGAAGCCTTACCCTCTCTAAGGAGTGGATGGGGGAGTTTAGTGGTGGGAAGGGTGGGGCAGGAGGAGGGAAGGAGTGGGAATAGGGATAGCTATGTAACATGAGAAAACATTGTATTAAAAAATTCTTATTAAAAAAGTGGAGAAATAAATAAGAGCAGTGGTTGCTTTGAGTGGAGGAGTTGGAAGGTGGAGAATTATTTGAAATTAAATTAATTTTTGTTTGGAAATAACAAAAAAGATTTTAAACAATAGTGATGATTATATAATAAAATAGATGCCTTTTATGGCTTTTGAGGCATTGTTCTATATATCTAACGATGGCCTCCAAATCATATGTCTCCTTCTTCAGGCTCTTGTGTGCTGGGATTCCACATCTGTGCCTTCCAGTCTGAGAGCAGCTTCAGTGCCCCTGAAATGTGATTCACAAGAGGAAGATGGGAAATTCTGTTATTTGTGTCTTAATTACACAATTATCTAAGAAGCTCATTGTCCAGTTGTTTTTACTCCCATAAATTGAGATTTAAATTATAAGCCACTTTGAATAATATAAAATACCTTTTAATAACTACTTTATTTAATATTCAATATTCCCATTTTAAATATTAGTTCCCAGTGGCAACAACACGAACCCCTTCCTTCCCAAGCTGGAAAACTCAGAGAAGTGCCTACACACCATTCCAGTTTTCCTTTATTCTTATCTCTAAACAGTGCCTGATTCCTGCTCGCTTACTCTTAATGCCTCTCAAGCCTCATGCCAATTTCTATCTGTAGACATCCCCAGCTCGGGTCACCAGCAATTCTTCCTTGAATTTTTTTGGTAACCTTTAATTTAGTCTCATTTCACTTTGATAAATTTTTAAAGTGTAGTCAGGGCAAGCTTTATAATACATCCTTCCTCATTTAAGTTTTAATTCCTCCCATGAGACTTCAATAAAGCTGATATAACTAAAGGATAAAAGATAAAATCCTAACTTTTCATGCACTGTCTACCTTCTCATGTCCTGTTTCTCCACCCTTGTTACTTTTGCATTCAATCAGCGACATTTTTATAGGAAAACACTTTGCTTGGTAGTGTGGTTGAGCAAGTAGGAGGAGAGGCAGAGTATATGGCATCACAGGGAAAGGCATCCCATGTGAGATGCTGACATTTTAAACTGCCCTCCAAGTATTTATGTTTATAGTCAGAGATTAGTGTTGCTTTCAGCCTTGGTCAGAGAAAATTCATTTTTTGGAGTAGGCAGAGGAGGGGGAAATCTCTTCACAAGGGGACAAAGTGCTGAGAAAAAGTGGCGATTGAGAATTCAGCTCTAAGTGGGACATTTATATCACTCCCTTCAAAGTTCCGGGAACACTGTGGACAAAAAGGGAGGAGAGAATGTGAGAGCCAGAGAATGGGAGCCGTGCTCTGAAATCCAATCTGATGGACGTGATGTGGCTGCTGCCCTCACAAGCTCACAGAATCTCTCTGAAGAATGGACCTAATGTTTCATCATAGAAGGGAGGGTAATTTATAAGGAAGTATAGGCAGTTAATGGTTGCTCTTGTCCCAAGTTACTAGTGTCATATTCCTCAGCAGGGTGGACATTTTTGTAAGTTTCTTTTGCTCAGGAAAATAACTCCACCCATAGTTGTGCAAGTCATTGTAGTCAATGCAGCAGCACACACATCACATATACATCCCCATGCACACACAGACACTCCCATGCACACCCATGCATGCGCACACATGCACACAAGAGAGACAAGAAAGAAGGAGGGTGACTTTTTGAGCAGAACAAAGCATTTGATCATTGGGACAAGGTGATAAGAAAATAATGAGGGAATATAACTAAAATACACTATTTATGAAATTGTAAAAAAAATAAAGAATACAAATTATTATATAATACAAACAGTGATGATTGTCAGGAAGGAAAGATGCAGGATGATCTGAGAATCAAAGATTCTGGAGGGTTGGAATTATCCCAGGAAGGGGATAATTGTCTGGACTTCAGAAGTGACTGCAGGTTTTAGTTATATAGAGTCAGGAAGAGTAATTTCAACCAGAGAGCAACATGAGCTCTCATCTAAGCAATGTAAAGAATAGACCATGTGACGAACTAAACCCAGTGTGTGCTAGGCACAGCGACAGAGAAGGGCAGTGCAAGTGGGAGCTGTCACCCTGATGGACAGCTGGGATTTAGCTTTTAGCCTCCAAACATCCTCTCCCATGTTGAGTTTCCCCATTGTCGTCATCTCATTCCTTGCTCACTGTACACTGTGCTTCTGTCTGTTGGGAATGTTCTTCCTCATCCTCTAACTCAGTTCATCCTCTCTGGCTGGTACCTGGCTTGGTGCTGCCTGAGCCCTGTAAACTCTCTATGGCAAGCTTCTTGCTGGAAAGCTGAGCGTTATGACCAGAACATTAATACCCTGAAGGAAGGAATGAGGTCTCACTCATATACATGTCTCTCGTACCTAGCCCCATTCCGACATAACTCTAACAGCATGTGCTTACTGACTTCTCACACTAGGAAGGTACTAAAAATGTGCCCACAGGTACGAAACTGTGCTAGCAATAATTTTAAGAAGCTTGAGTTTTATTATGGAAAATGATTTTGATGGAGAGCAATTGGCTTCCTAGTTTCTCCCAAGGACCAGGGTACTCAAAGGCAGCAGAGTAAAACAAAAAGCTTTGGAACAACATATACTAAAGATAAACGAATATTAAAGATTAAACCACTGTTTCCCAAAGATCATCCTTATATTCTCTACTTCTAACTCATTCTTCGGTTAACAACCCTGTAAAGAGAAAGGTGACAAATCTTTGGAGAAATTTTTTTTTAAATTTATTTATTTATTAAAGATTTCTGTCTCTTCCCCGCCACCGCCTCCCATTTCCCTCCCCCTCCCCCAATTAAGTCTCCCCCCCAGCCCGAAAAGCAATCAGGGTTCCCTGTCCTGTGGGAAGTCCAAGGAACCCCCACCTCCATCCAGGTCTAGTAAGTTGAGCATCCAAACTGCCTAGGCTCCCACAAAGCCAGTAGGATCAGAAACCCATTGCCATTGTTCTTGAGTTCTCAGTAGTCCTCATTGTCCGCCAGACCCAAAAAGAGGAACATGGGATGTACTCACTCATATTTGGTTTCTAGCCATAAACCAAGGTCATTGAGCTTATAATTAGTGATCCTAGAGAAGCTAAATAAGGAGAACCCAAAGAAAAACATATAGGCATCCTCCTGAATATTAACCTTCAGCAAGCGATGAAAGGAGACAGAGACAGAGACCCGAATTGGAGCACAGGACTGAAATCTCAAGGTCCAAATCAGGAGCAGAAGGAGAGAGAGCACGAGCATGGAACTCAGGACCGCGAGGGGTGCACCCACACACTGAGACAATGGGGATGTTCTATTGGGAACTCACCAAGGCCAGCTGGCCTGGTTCTGGAAAAGCCTGGGATAAAACCAGACTCTCTGAACATAGTGGAGAAATTTTTTTAAGAAAAAAAGAATTCTGTTAACCTTCTCCAACTAGATATTAGAATAATTAAATAAAACAAGTTATTAGCCTTCTTTGGTTATTTTTTTTCCTGAAGTGATTTACTTTTAGTATTTAATTTTCAAATAAAATGTATGTATTTAGTGTGATAATATTTCATTTATGCTATAACAAATGAAGCTTGCCTAAGGATCAGAGTGCGGAGCAAGCCACTAGTCAGCCACAGAGGACAGGTAATGGTGCCACACTCCTGTAATCCCACACTCAGAAGGCAGAGCAGACAGATGTCTGTGAGTTCAAGGCCACCCTGAGCTATACAAAATTGATCCAGTTTAAAGGAGAAACAGAGCCAGGTGGTGATCGCTCACACCTTTAATCCTAGTACTTGGGAGTCACACATCTTTAACCCCAACACTAGGGAGTCAGGAAGAGCTATGGCTGGGTGGAGAGAGGAATATAAGGCAAGAGAAGACAGGAACTTCAGGCATCCAGTCTGAGGATTTGTGGACTCAGGATCTTGCCCACTTTGGTCTGAGGATTCTGTGGAGGTAAAAGGTCTCTCTAGTGGCTGGCTCCTTCTCTAATCTTTCAGATCTATCAGATATCTGACTCTGAGTTTTTATTATTAAGACCAATTAGAAGTCGTGTTACAATGTAGGTTACACATCATGTTTTGGCATATATACACTCTCTGGAATGGGAAATATAAACCATTTTTCATGTAGACCCCTCATATGTACATTGTTTATACATTTTGGGACAACACTTAAGACTCCCGTTTATGACTTTCATCATATGCTGCTCTTCACTACAGACACCATGATACTGACAGGAACTTTGTAACATACTCTTTTGGCTGAAATTTACCATCCTTTGACACATAGGTGAAAAACCCTCTTCTTTTTAAACAGCGCATTTATCACTATGTATTTATATCCATCTCGTATCAAATCTACTTCAAATTTTTATCTTTCTTTTCTAGCTGAAATTTGTTTTGTCCAGAGAGCCACAAAGTCAATAATCAGAACTTGTCACGTCTCCTTTTTGACATCTTTCCCTGAGTTTGACTCTGTAGGCTATACTTTCTCCATGAATGCCCTCATGAGTTCCTCACAGTTCAAGATTTCAAAATTCCAGTGTAGATTGTCCAAAGTATATTGATGCCATTCCTACATTCCCTTTCCTTGGATTTTTGCCTTTCTTGTGAAAACTCTGTATCTTATATATTGATGGAGGATTGAATTATGTGATTATGGTGGAATCCCATGGAACAAAAACAATAGGCAGATCTCCAAGTATACCCCTGCGTTTTCCACCCTGACCTGCAGAGAACATCAGCCAACACAACAGGCAGCGGAAGTGGCCCATACCTAAGAAGTCTGGGAATCTTTACTGAAAACTTCTTTCTGGATAGGCAACCTAAATATTAATCGTAATGTTCCTGTAATGACATAGTAAAGACATCTATTGGCACTATCTAGAGATTTTGTCATGGACATTCTGTTTTTCTGCAATTTCTATTGAACAATGAGCTAAAACCATACAAGCACCTTGGGAAATGCTGGTCTGTTGATTTCTTTACATTTTACATGCACATCAGGTGAGACCTGAATTAGCAGTAATATCATGCCTCTGCTAAGATAGTTATGAGTACAACTTGGATTAAAGTTCAGCTTTTCCCTCCCAGTTGTGACCACAAGGCTCATATTCTTTGAGAAGAAGACAGATAGGTATGTACGCGACCATCTGTGGAGTCCCTCAATTACTAATATACAGTACATGAAACAGATGGCTGAGTTAATGCTAAGAATTAAGAAAGCTTAGGTTTAATATCACTTTTTATAACTTTAAAATGTACCAGTGAAAATCAGTTTTACTGGCATTTAAGAAAGATATTAAAATAATCCACCTGCAATACCATATGAGGCTTGTGCTATATCCTGTTTAATGGCTCTACGTAGAAAGTCATAGAGTTGTAATCAGTGCATACAGAGAGCATATATTTCAATAAAATGTTTGGCAAGGACTTTATTCTAATTATAGAAAAATGAATCTGGTATCTAAATTCTAAACCCTATTAAGATGTGTTTCACAACTTATTGAATGAGTAGTTAACATACTTTTTGGATTGATGAATTTAGCAAACACAGAGAGAAGTTTCAAATATTCTTTTGAATCTTGCCCTATCTCTGACTGTCTTAGGGCTTCTACTGTTATGATAAAGCATCATGACCAAATTCAATTTGGGAATTGTATTAGTCTAAGTTCTACTGCTGTGAAGAGACACCATGACCATAGCAATTCTTATAAGGAAAGCATTTAATTGGGGCTGGCTTACAGTTTCACAGGTTTCGTCCATTATTGCCATGATAGGAGGCAGGGAAGCAGACATGATGTTGGAGAAGGAGCTAAGAGTTCTACATCTGGACCTGTAGGCATCAGGGAGAAAGAGAGCGAGCGAGAGAGAGAGAGAGCGAGAGACAGAGACAGAGAGAGACAAAGAGAGACAGAAAGAGAGAGAGAGAAAGTCAGAGACAGAGAGACAGAGACAGAGACTAGAATTGGCTTGGACTTCTGCAACCTCAATGCCCGACCCCACTGACACACTTCTTCCAGCAAGGCCACACTTACTCCAACATGGCCGCACCTCCTCAGCCTAGTGTTGCTCTTTAAGTATTCAAATAAATGTGCCTATGGGGGCCATTCCTATTCAAACCAGTGCTGAGATGAAAGGGTTTATTTTTATCTTACAGTTTATAGCTCATCATATAGTCAGAGTAGAAGCTCAAGCAGGGCAGGAACCCAGAGGCAGGAACTAACGCAAAGGCCATGGAGGAGTGCTGCTTACTGTCTTGATTCTCATGGGTTTCTCAGCCTACTTCCTTACAGTATCCAGGACTACAGTCCCTGGGGAGGGGACACTGCCTCCAATTAGATGGACCCCTTTACATCTATCTTCAACCAAGAAAGTGTACCCCAGGCTTTCCCACAGGCCTAGCTATTGGGGACATGTTCTCAAAAGAGATCCCCCCTTTCCCAGTGAACTTGTGTCAAGTTGACAATAAACTAGCCAGTGCATCAGCAACCACAAAGGAAGCATAAATATCCAGGTAGAAAACTTGTTAATGGGACAAAATGAGTAAAATGTGAATTATTTAAAGAAATTATGATGTGGGTTTAGCAATATTTTGATAGACTGTAGCTTATCAATCGCTGATTTGAAATTCAGCAGATATAAATGTAAGATCCTGATTATGAGTAGAAAATTAATGACTAAAATTAAATAATAATAAACAGCAACACAATCAAGTGCAGGCCAGGAAGTTCAGGTGATGAAATGTATACACCCATCATGAGGTCAAGGTGGAGCAGAACATGGTGGGCTGAAGGTTATCTAACACATTGTATTTCTAGCACTGAAGGATGTTAGGAGGTAAGAGAAGAAGATAGCCTAGTTCAGTGACACGGAGGTAGATTTCAGGGCTAGGGGACAAATTTGGGACTTGGTTTGGACTCAGCAGCTCCACTGTTTATAGGTGATCGCCACTTAGTTATGGTCCTTATAGTTAATAAAGAATTTTAATATGAATTCTTCGTCTTTTTCTTCCTTCTACCTACAACTACTGTGTCTCTTATTCGGGCTCTGTCATATTGTCTCTTGGACACTTTTTCTTCCCCTTTACTTTTGATTTTCTAAGTTTTCTTTCACATAAACACAACCATTTTCTTCCTTCTTTCAATTTAGGTGGTGTTTAAGAACCCCAGACTCCCGGCAGTAGCTGGATTCTCTTGTCATTATAGCAGCAATGGACTTATTATCATGTTCCAAAGTGTTCTCGCTGATGCACGGTAGCTTAGGACTGACATTTCTAGATGTTATTAAATGCCACAATTTATGGTAAAAAATGGGACAAGAAAATGCAAATATTTAGGTCATTAAAATACTATTAGACTCTTCACTGTGTTGAAAAGAGAAAATGCCCCCTCCATGCCAATATTTTAAATATCTTAATTCAATTGAACAGATACAGAGTAACCTGTGAGGTTACAATGTTGATTACTAGTTGTTGATTGTTATGAAAATAAAATAAGCTGGTCGTATATATTAAGGCAAATAATCCTTTAGATTAAAATATACTAACATTTATCAGTGCAATTGATTATGTGTCTGTTAAAAGAGTTTTTAGAAACTGAATATGCATTTTTTGACAAATGAGATTGATTATGGACTTTCTTTTTAGTTCAATAGAATTATAAATTGGTAGTAGATCATGGCATTCTATAATATAGATATGAGAAATTTTTAGATTTTCCTTAAATCTCCAGTAAATAGCAGTAGACCTATTTTTTCAACAAGATTTATTTTATAGATTTACCAAATTTATATGCTTATACTTAAAATTTATTTTTCACTAATACAGAAAAACAAAGCTATATATATACTCTAATGGTTTAACATGTTATGTTTTATATAAATATGTACTGTATAATTTGTAAATCACATAGACATATCTATCTTCTCCAACATTTCTCATAAAGAAAACATTTCACTCCTTTCTCTTGCTTCTCTCTAAATGTATAATGTATTGCTAAGGTCTTCAGTCACCTCACCATGAAATAGTGATTCAGAATTTCTTATAAATGTCTAACCACAAGTCAGTGTTCATAGATAAAGCTCCCAGCAAGCTTTTCTTCATCATTTTCTCAACCCCTCTTCTTTCTTCTTCTTTTTTCTTCTTTTCTTCTACTCTTCCCAGACTCATAAGAATCATTTCATTCTCAAATGCTTAGAGATTAAAATTTTAAAGTTCTTATATGAGAGAAATCCATTGCACAAAATATGACTTTACCCCTGCGACTTGTGCTTCTGTGCCTAGCTTGTTTCGCTCAACACAATATGGATCATCAAAGATGACAGGATTGCAGATAAAGGGGAAAGACTGTGTGGTGCTGTGTGGTGAGCGCATGCCACCCCCTTTCTCTTTTCTCAAGTTCGTCTTTTAAATCAGTGAAGGCCTCCATGGTCCTGTACCTGCTGCATCTCACACACCGTAGCTTCTTTAGCACAAACGTTAAACTGGCTACAGTTTTTCCACATCTTCTACTTGGGACTTCTCCCAACTCACGATGCTGGTAGCGCTATCTATGCCATAGTTCAAGTACTGGGCTGATGCCTAGAAATCTCTCTACCAAATTAACTAATTCATCACCTCTTAAGTCCTCTGCCCCCAAAGTTTCAGTGCATGGACAAATCATAGACCTTGTCTTTGCCAGTGAATAATATGAATGACCCCTCGTTCATTTCCCAGCAGTCTCCATTCCTATTGGAAACCTCATGACCACAATATTACTGTTTACCTTTCTTCATTTATATCAGTAAAAATCCTTAGAAAACATTTTCTCTCATACTGCAAGCTGTCTCTTTACTCTGTTGATTATTTTCTTCCTATACAGAGAAAATATTGTGTTAGACTGTTAAAGGTTATCACCATGATCAATTTTCATTCGATTTCTTTTGCTTTGTCTTATCTGGATTCTTTGCATCTTAGAAGATTGTTCCCCTCTACTTTTACTCCCTTTTTCATGAAGAAGCTAGTTTAGCTTTTTCCACATAGCAGGTAAAAACGTTTTAAGAAACAGCACATCCCAATCCTTAGATAGTTTCTCTACATCATTTCTGCTCTTGTTGCTTCTTTCTACAACACAAGTTGTATAGCCAAGATCAGAATCCACCTTAGAGAGAATTGCACAGGACCTGTGTTCCTTGAGGGCAGAGGTGGTAATATAGCAGAACAGATGCCTTTCATCTGAGTGGCATTCATTTTCCTTAATCATTAGCAAAAACAATAAGAATTCTCCTCTCCATGTTTCAACATACAATTCACAAAGGTAAATAATAAAAAGTAAAATAATAATGGCCTTAGAAATCTATGTGAAGAACAAGAGGTGTGGGACCATCACTGCTCTTAGCATTTCTGAGGTGAAATCAGATATTTTGTTATGCATTCTTGTCCTTTCTTGCAGCTCCTGGGACATTCCTTCATTGACGCACAATTCTGCTTCCTAAGCCCAATTTTGCTGAGACCATGTTCTAGTGTTTTGTCCTCTATAGCTCTCAACACTGCTTATGAGAAGTCTTTATTTGCTCATAGAAAGGGGTGGTAGTTTTTTTATTGTCCTTCACTGATGTGGGCTTCCCCTCTGTATGCTATGAATATGTTTTATTACCATTGGTTGACAAATAAGCTGCTTTGGTCTATGGCAGGGTAGGAAATATAGCTAGGTGGGAAAACTAAACTGAATGCAGGGAGAAAGAAGGCCAAGTGAGGCAGACGCCATGCAGCTACCCAAGAAGCAAGATGTGAGGTAACAAACCATGATCCACATGGTAAAATATGAAGTAATAGAAATGAATTAATTTAAGATATATGCACTAGCTAGTAATAAGTCTGAGCCATTGGCCAAACAGTGTTGTAATTATTGTAGTTTTTGTGTGACTATTCAGATTTGGGTGCCTCAGAAATAAATGTCTCCATTTATACTTCCTGTAGAAATCTGGGCTCTGGTGTCCTCTTTACTTTTGAGCTAACTCTGAGCCATCTGAACGTCTAGCACTTTCTGATACCTTTTAAGCATGCTGCAAGTTTTTTATAGATAAATTTGGACTACAGCCCACCCCATTATAGGAAAGATGTATTTGTAATTTCTTTCTTATTTTAACACTATTTTCTACATGTCTTAAAAAATCATTTTGAAATTGGAATTTTAGAGAAAAATAGCTTAAAAAACCTTGAGGTCTTCTTTCAAGAAAAGAGAGTAGAATATGTTTCTCTACCAAGGCACCTTCTGATTTGTTTAAGAAGAGGAGAATGGCCAATAGTTAAGCAGGAGAAGATAGGTGGGACTTTCAGGAACAGATAGAAACTCTGGGAAGAAGACAGGTGGAATTTGCTAGAAAGGCATGGAATAAGTCAGACACACAATATGGAGAAACAGTAACATGGCAAACTGTAGATTAATATAGCAGATTAAATTTTAAGAGCTAGCCAGGAACAAGCTTAAGCTAAGGCCAAGCTTTCATACTTGCAAAATCTCCATCTCATTATTTGGGGGCTGGTAGTTCAAAGAAAGTCCAACTACAGATAGTAATTTCCTCTTAAGTGGATCTGAAGATAGGAAGTAGTTCTTTCACATTCAAGCCCATCAATTCTAGCTTCTCGATATTCCTGGTAGGTTTACCTGGAATTGTAGTTCTGTCTTTAATGCTCATTAACAAACCCCATGCACTATCATTTGCCATTATGAAATGATTCACATTTTAGACATTGTTTTTAGAAACCTTAGTATCACCATAACACACACACACACACACACACACACACGCACCCCCCACATATATATAATATAAATTTAACAGATAATTTATCAAATTTCCTCCATATACATTACTATCATTTCTTCCAAAGCCAGTATCAGTTTCCTCACTTATTTCCTTGTCATTAATATTTTTTAACCCAAGCTAGACTTTAATACTATTTTCCTTATTTATCATATACGGCTTGTGCCTCTTATCCAGTCCCAAACTGTCCCATGGTTAGTTTCTGCAGCTGTTTGTGTGTGACACTTATTATAGAATAGTAGCAGGCCTTTGGGACAGGCAAAATAAAAAAGTCTAAGTGGTCCAATAACCACAGCATCAAACTGGAGTCATCAATGATCACAGCATCAAATTGGAGTCATTGATGAAGGATCTAATCTTAACCCAAACAAGACTTCAAAGTTTCAAGATTTAATAAGCCCTTGTAAATATATGTCACACATTTAAGATTTCTATTGTTATAATTTGAAACAAAAATAATTTAATACTTTTAAAATAACATATTTCAAATTATATTTAAGCTGCATACTTCCTAAACAAATACCAAATATTATAACAACAACATTCAAATGTGATTAAATATTAAATAGTTCCAACTAACATGTGCCTAGTATGATTCTTCCAGCTACAGAACTTCTGAATCATACCCTCACTGTCTAGCATTTCTACAATATTCTGACTATAATTAAAGACTATTATGCAAATGGATTGCATGAGAAATGAGGCCTTATTACCACATAAAGTTTTTATTTACACTGGGTTTATAGGAAAGTCATTACAATGCTCAATTTTCCCACATTATCCATGTAAATAAATCATATCACAGTAGTAGGATGAGAATTACCAGAATGAAATATTGCATTAAGATAGCATCATTCATGGAAAAATCACAAGTTTATGGTTCATGGCCTAAGTGAGTTAAAAGAAATAAAAAACCACCAACCATTCCAACACTAACATATTTTTAATGGGTGATGACTCTGCTTCTTCCTCTGTGATTATGTTAACTACACTAGGGGCAGGAGATATTTTTCTTAAGAAACAGTAAATAAGCTGAGACCTGAAAAAAACATTAGGAGTTACCTAAGTGAAACTAATCAGACAAAAAGGAAAAAACATTCCAGACAAAATCATGGTGGGACGCAGAATGGCAATGACCATGAGCTGAAAGCAGAGCCCTGGGATTGCAGTGGAGTGGAAGTGGGTAAGCTGCAAGGGAGGGTCGGCTTGAAACCATCTGCAAGGTTGTGCTCTGTTAGAGACTTGAAGAAACACAATGGTAAACACAGAGGTCATGTTAAAAATGTTAGTCTCAACCCAGCTACCACCCAGGCCCAGAACCAGGACTTTGAGGTGGTTCACGCCAACATCCAGTTCATCTATGAACTGCTGGAACATAAGGGGACAAACTTATGTATCCAAAGCTGCAGGACCTCGGTGACACAGACAACAACAGGGTATCTGAGAGGAGTCCTGGTGAGGACTCAGTATCGAGGGTATAACAAAAGCCCAAGGCCTAGACCAATGACTCATCGCAATGAACAGTCTCATGTAAAGACATATGAACTAGAAGATCTACTGTGTGATTTACTGGGCACACTACAGCTTCCATGTCAAGATTTTTTTTAATTGTTTAAATTTAATTTTGTTAAATTTTATTTTTTGTTCTTACTTTTAACTTTTGTTTTAGGGTGAGTTTGAAAAGGCAGAGGGTAGAAGTGAGGGGAGGGGAGATGTGAAATCCACAAAGAATCAACAAAAAGTTTTTTTTTTTTTTAAATGTTGGTCTCTGTTTTAAGCGTCTAAGCAATTCAGATTCTATTTTGAAATAGATGTTATGAGCTGTAGTGTAGACAATGGGAGGATGAGATATGCCAGTTAAAAAGCTGGCAAGCTATGCATCTGAGAGTTCTTAGTCATCTGTCTTTGAGTCATCCTTGCTCATGGTTCTCAGCCCCTTGCTCCAGCCCAGCTTCTATGACTTCACTCTCGCCCACATATTTCTATCCTCTGTGGTCTACCAGTAATTTAATTGTGAGGTTCAATGGTGGCAACTAGCCCTGTATCATAGTTTCTGGCTTTCCCTATTAAGCCTGGATTTCCATGAATTTGAACAGAATGTGGGATCTGGATTGTGAAGTTGAGGCCAAGGCATCTGGCATTATTATTCTAAATTTGAGGACTATCTTTCTGAAATCACTTTAGCATTAGAGAGCAGGGGATAGGAGGGAATCAACTGGACGAATATTCTCTCACCCGCAGACTACATTCTGCAGCTTGGCCCAGTCTCATTGCGTGTATCTTTCCATATCTAGAGCTGTCTCCAGCAGCGAACACCAGTTCTGGTTGAAAGCTCATGGAGATACAATAGTCAGCACGCTAGTGTGTCACACTGCACTGCTTCTAGCCTTTCTTTTTTCCACTGCTTCGTCTTTCTCTCATCTAAGAATCGAGGATGGCATGTCTAAAATGAAACATCAGTGTTCATCTTTTCTCAACGTCTCAGGGAGACATAGAATTTTCATGGCGGTGTGTGTGACGTCACAAAGATGTGTTATATAGTGAGGGTGGAGATTGCCAGTCTCCAAAGACAAAACCCACCAAACTAGATTATTTAAAACAATAGGCACCCTTATGAGTGCTGCCAATGTGTGTTGCTTTTATTGGTTGATGAATAAAGATGCTTTGGCCTATGGCAGGGCAGAATTTAACTAGGTGGGAAAGTCAAGACGAATACAGGGAAAAAGAAGGGCAGAATCAAGAGAGACGCCAGCAGCTGCCAGAGGATAAAGATGTCAGAGCATTACCGGTAAGCCACAGGTAATGGCAATAGACAAATTAGTAGAAATGGGTTGATTTAAATGTAATAGCTAGACAGTAAGAAGCCAGAGCCACTGGCTTTAAACTTACAATTAATTTTAAACCTCTGAGTGATTATTTTATAAGCAGCTGTGGGACTGGCAGACAGGACTGAAAAGCTTCCAGATACAACAAGTATCTCTCCTGCCCCGCCCCCCACAGTGAAGGGGACAGAGGTTCCAGCATCTTCTCAAGTGCTTTAGCACTGAGCTGCATTCCTCACCAACAAAACAATAAATTGTTGTTTATGATTTATAAATTTATGAATGTGGGAGTTTCAAGTCTGAAATGAAGATGTGGATCACATCATTCTGTCTTCTTTTTCTTTCTTCCTCTCCTTCTTCTCTCTCCCTCTCCTGAATGAGAAAAAATTTAGCCTTTGCCCCTTTCTTATTGCCAATAGTTGCTTGTATCCTGCACCCTCCTAAGCATGCAGATAGACAGATGAACCTTCAACCTCTGCCTCAGGATTCACTTGGCTTCCTCCTTTGGATGTCTATGCACGAGTTTCCCTCTTCTTATGAAGGCATTCGTCATTGGATAAGCATCAGACTGCCAAACTGGGCCGGAAACAAACTCTATTGATTTCTTAGGGCTAACATTAAAAGTAGAACACAAGGTAGGTGGCTTTAAATAACAGAAGTGTATCGTGTGTGACAGTTCTGGATGTGGGAACCCTGTAATCAGATGTCAGCAGGATCACACTCCAGTTGAAATCTAGAAGCACGATCTTTCCTAGTCTTATCTAGCTTCTCAAATGAAAAACCATTCTTGGGATTGTTGGCTTGTAGGCACATTCCTCAGCCAGTCTCTGCCTCTGGTCACATGGCTGCCTTCTTGTATGTCTCTGTTGTCTTTCCTCAGGTTTGGCTGTCTCTGGGTTCAGATTTTCTTCTCAAGATATCTGTCATTCTGTATTGGCCTTCTCTTAAATACATTCTCAGAGCCCCTATTTCCTTTCCAAAAAGTAAACAAACAAATAAAAACCCATTTACACTGACTTTCATTTTCTTTTCGCCTAGAGAATAGCATCTCCAAGACTCCCCCCCCCCCTTTTTTTTGCTCTTACATTCTTTCTTTCTCTCCTTATAAGGGATTCTTTGAACCTTAAAGAGGCATGGCATAAATGCCTTACTTAGGGCTGAGCTCACTCAGATCTCACTCATTCTCATCCCCCTGAGTAGCCACGATCCCACAATGACCACCCTTCTTTGCAGAGAGAAGCTGCTCTAATGAAGACTGGGAGTAGCATTTTTCATGGGTCTAAAAATAAATCTAACGCAATTTGCTACTCTGTCTGTTAAGCTTGAACAAAAGTGAAATTCTAGGACCTAAGAACGCTCGAGTCATAGGCTTTTGAGTGGGTTTGCAGTACTAGGCATGAATTTCCTGTCTTGAAACCAGTCTCAAATCTAACCACAGAGCTCTTGGTTACACCACTGTGTGAACTGGGCCACTGCTGGAACAGACCATCTTTCCCAGGCATTTTCTATGTTGTGGTTTATAAGGTCCATAGGTACGTTAGATCAGTGATGCTTTTTCTCTCCCAGCAACCCTAGTAGCACCTTCCAGAATGATGAAAGCTAGCCAGCAGGCAGGAAACTTCCAGCTCAGACTCAGTATCGTTTCTCTGTAACGCTAAACACCAAGGTATGTGGTGTTTTCATCAGCAGGAAGCATCCTACTTCTAAGTAATGTCATAATCACAGAAACTAAGGGTTAGGACTTCAATGTATCTTCTTTTCCTTTGAGGGGGTATGTAATTCAATCTACAATATGAGTACTTTGACTTGTATGAAAGGGAGGAAAGGCCATACACACATCTTTCTCTGGGCTGGCTAGCCTTATTGTGAGGACCTGACTTTGCAAATTCCGTTTTAAAGAAGGGACTTCATCTTAAGCCATATAATGAGCAAGGGCTGATCTCAGCTCCATAAATGTGCAGTGATAGCAGAAATGTAAAAGAATACCATGAAAATAGACAATTAAGGAGCTAGGGATCAGGGCCATAAAATTTAATGAGGTCCAGTTGTTCTTAGGAGGCATCTTGTCCTTGAAGATACCTTGTCAGTTATTAATGGCTTTTTGTTGGGGTTTTCACACCCAAAAACTGGCCAATGGATTTAGAACTACCTTGCCCTAAGCCTTCCTTACCCAGTCCCAAGACGGGAGGACATGAACTGCCCTGATTATGGCGTTTCCCCTTGAAAGTTCTCCTTTCCTGTGGCTCGCAGACACAGTCTCCTCACCCACCATGCTGGGGTGCTGGAAATGGGAGGCCCAAACTTGAGTTTGTACAATAAAGACTCTCATATAATTTGCATTGGAAATGGGGCTTTGTGAATTCATTTGGGGACCAGTAACTTGGGCTTGACATTATGTCAGCTGGGCACAACCTAGTGTTATCTAAAAGGTGGGAATGTCAATTGAGAAAAATCCCTCCATAAAAGTCAGCTATAGGCCATAGGTTTGGCTGTGGTCGTGCACATGCACTTGGGAGGCAGAGGCAGGTGGATCTCTCAGTTTGAGGCCAGCCTGGTCTACAGAATAACTTCCAGGACAGCCAGGGCTACACAGATAAACCCTGTCTCAAAACAACAACATCAAAACAAAAAACAAAACCCAAATTCACCTGTAAAGCATTTTCTTAATTGTTGATCGGGGAGGGTCCAACCTATTGTGGGTGGTGCCATCCCTGGGCTGGTGGTCCCAAGTTCTGTAAGAAAGTAGGCTGAGCAAGCCACAGGAAGAAAGCCAGTAAGAAGAACCCCTCCATGGTCTCCGCATCAGCTGCTCCTGCCTCCAGGATCCTGTCCTGACTTCCTTCTATGATGGAACAGCAATAGGAAAGTGTAAGGCAAATAAACCCATTCCTCCCAGGCTTACTTTTCTTCATGGCAGCAAGAGAAACCCTGACTAAGATGTTTGCATTATGAAATTTTAGCAAGATAATGGGGAGCAAAAAATCAGGGAGCATTTCCTAATCTTACTAAGAATAATGACAATTTTGAGACTATTTCTGTCTGAAGAAATACCACGACAAGGCAACTCTTTTTTTTTATTTGTTTGGTTTTTTTTTTTTTTTTGAGACAAGGTTTTTCTGTAGTTTTGGAGCCTGTCCTGGAACTAGCTCTTTTAGACCAGGCAGGTCTCGAACTCATAGAGGTCTGCCTGCCTCTGCCTCCTGAGTGCTGGGATTAATGGCATGTGCCACCACTGCTTGATGACAAGGGAACTCTTAAAAGAGAGCATTTGATTGTTTACAGTTTTATAAGTTTAGTTTATGACCATAAATGCAGGAAGCAGCGGTCATGATGTGGGAAGAGTAGCTGACAGCTTTACATCCTGATCCACAGACAGACAGAGAGACAGACAGATAGAGAGGCTGGGCCTATTGTGAATTTTTGGAAGGTCAAAAAGCCCACCTCCAGTGACTCACCTTCAAGGCTACACTGCTTCCAGCAAGGCCATATCTGCTAATGTTTCCTAAAAGCTGCACCATCTTAGGACTAAGTACACAAATATGTGAGTCTATTGAAGTCATTCTCATTCAAATCTCCACAATTATGTGCAAGAATGTAGCCATAAATGTGTGAAGATATTTTTTCCAGGTTATCTATTCAGAATATTCTATAATATCTAAATTTATAGACATTTAAAAGACACATTAATTTAAATACTTTAAATATATGGATGCTTTGTCTGCATGTACATTTGTACATCAGAAGAGGGATTTTTATCCCAAGGGACTACAGTTAGAGATGGTTAAGAGTCACCATGTGGGTATTGAACTCAGGACCTCTATAAGAGCAGCCCGTGCTCTTAACAGCTGAGCCATCCCTTTATTGCCTTAAAACTGTCATTAATAAACTACTGGCTGGATACATTGAGATGTAAATGGATATGATAGGATATTATTTTTCTCTTTAAAGTAAACTTGTTAAATATTAGGGATACAGTAACAGTTATATTAATGACTGGAACAGTAATTGCTTAGTAGTTTCCCGATAATGTGCTGTGTGCTTATTTTAGCAATATTTAATCCTAGGAACTAATTTTGCCACTTGTATCACATTCTGCATGTAGGCAGTCACTAACAGGTTAAGGAATTTGCCCAGTCTCCCACAGTGTTTATTGGAGAAGTTGCAGAACTCCAAATTGTGCAAGCACAAGTCTCGTGAGAGTTGGCTCCTCTGCCGATGCTAGTTGGATAGATCTGTCCCTACAGATGGATTCTAAAAGGCAACAGTGTAATGGGTACTTGGGATGCTGTGTTCTCCTCCCTTATGTAAGTGGGGTGGGGGAAAATAGGAAGTGAATTACTACGTACGTAGGCCATACCCACCAGTGTCCCGAGTGCTAGGCATTGTAATAAAGAAAGTGTGACTGAACATCCCCATTTGTCTTTGGAGAGTACAGGCAAATAGCCAGGAAACTTGAGAAAGAAATCTTGAAGGTGGAAGTTTGCAAACAAATGGTATCTGGACACTAAACTCATTTTTCCTACTCTGCAGTCCTGGAAGGCTTCCCCCATTCCGGTCACTTTGGCAGGTGACGGATCTGCTGTCAAAACAGGCCTCCACAAAAATTACATTTGGTTCCGTACAGGAGGCAGAGATGCAGGATTCGTAATAACTAGTTTCCAAGGGCTGAGAGAATTTGTTTGATCTGCCAGGCGAAAGGATGGAGGGATGGGAAGCAGAAAAGCTCCTCCTTTCTCTAAGTTTGGGGAAGGAGGTGACGGCTTGAGGGGATTCCTGGCCTGGCTTCCCAGGGTAAGCAGTAGTCACAACTCCAAGTACTCATTAAGTTGCTAAAGGAAAAAGGGCTTGGGAACTCCTCACAGGAGGAGGCAGCGGGCTTCTGACAGTAACAGGCTGGGGATGGATGGAAGCATTCAGCTATGGGGAAGCAATTGAATCTTTGAAAAGCGGCTCATGATTAGAGCCCAGCGGTTCTGACATACTGCAATCAAGCTGCAAGGAAACACTGCATGGCGGGGGATAAGCCAATCAAAAGAACAAAAACCAAAGTGCGTGCAGGTGGAATTGAGACAGAGGTTTGAGAAAGAGGAAAATAAATTAGCCAGTCTAGTTTGAGATGGCATTGTTTTCAGTTAATCTAACTAGTTAAGAAGAGCAAACATACAATAAATCATCCCTCTTGTTAGAGATATAAATACAATTCTTTATTAAAAATAAAATACTATAAAGCTATTTATAAGCAGAGAAATACCCACCAAAAGATTCACTCTTAAATTGGTGATGAAGAGAAAAATATAAATGATGAAATATTGCTGAATGATGTTTTAGTAGAATAATCAATGGTGCCAATTTAGGAAAGATGTTCATTGTTCAAAGTTTGAATACAATATCTTCTATTTTTTGATAAAGCACATGGATTCTGGATGCAATAAAGTCGTGAATGTAAAGCCAAGATTCATGATTGATGTCAACACATAATAATCATTGAAGTTTACCAGTGATTGCAATGTCAAAATAGTGCTTGAAGCAGCTTTTCTTAGTCACCCATTGAGTTCTGACATCAAGTGTATGCGGTAAGAGCTATTATTAACTTCTATTTGAGGTACAAGTTTATTAAGGAATGCATCCAAGATTGAATAGTTATTATGTATCAGAGTTGGGACCCTTAGCTAGACAGCTTGTCCCCAAAGCCTAACATTGCTACTTCAAAGTAACTCGAAAATCATGAGTTGTTACAGACTCATGCTTATCTCTTTAATTCTCAAATGCTAAAAATAGTTGTAAAATAATTACCTGTGAATTTAAGCATCTATTCACAAAGTGCTTGAGTTCAGGTATTGAAGTCAGCACTATCAGTGCGTTAGGCTTAATCCATAGTTTGTAGGTCTAGTAGTATTTGTTTTAGGCAATTGGATGTAATGGTGTTTAGTGTACATGTTTCGAATTGTCACCTCTGCTTTGTGATTGTTCCTTTAACGAGCATAAAGTGACATGATGTAGCTATTGCTCACATGACTTTGGCAACTGTGGGCACCTTCACAAGTTCAAGCCATTGAAAGTTCTACCACAGAGAAGAAAGGGTTCCAAGGCCCCACGCATAGGTGAGGGAACTATTGACAACTGATGGCGGCTAGAAAATAAACATTCTCCTTGCTTTGGGGAATGGCTGTTGAAATTGTCCTAATGGATACTCTCACATTAGAACACATGTGGGAAACATTAGTCAGTCTTCATGGTTGAAAAAAATGACGGATTGGAAACTGGAGGGGGATATGTTAGGGAAAGCGACCAGGGCAAGTGAGAAGGATGGAATGAGAAGCTGGTAGGGGTGGTTTAGCTGAGAAGTGTCCCCCATATGCTAGGATGTTTGAATCTATTGGTCATCTATCAGTGGAAGGGTCACTAAAGGAAGTGTGTTATTGTGGGAGAACATTGTCTTACCCACCTTTCATTTCTCTCTTTCTCTGCTTTGTGTTTGTAGTTAGATATGAGAGTTCGCAGCCACCAGTCCCTGCAGCCATGTCTGCTACTTCCTTCTATGGCTCCTGCCATAATGGATGCTGTAGTAATAGGAGCGACGGTGGGGCTACGTCCCCAAAACCCCCAGCCGCCTGCCCGGCTAGCTTATGCCCCGAAATAATTACACAGACACTGTATTCATTCAAACACTGCTTGGCCCTTAGCTCTAGCCCTTACTGGCTAATTCTCACATATTAATTTAGCCCATTTCTAATCATCTGTGTAGCGCCCCTAGGTGCGCTTACCGGGAAGATTCTAGCCTAAGTCCATCCTGGGTCGGAGCTTCATAGCGTGCGTCTTCCCTGGAGCAGGTAGCATGGCGTCTCTCTGAAGGCGTCTGCTCCTGAGAGGAGAGCTGTTGAGTCTGACCTCACTTCCTCTTCCTCCCAGCGTTTTGTTCTGTTTACTCCACCCACCTAAGGGTGGGCCTATCCAATGGGCCTAGCAGTTTCTTTATTGCTTAGCCAATGAAATCAACAGATTGATATATGACACTCCCCCATCAGGATGCTCCCTCTGAAACTGTGAGCTCAACTAATCTCTTTCTTCAGCAAGTTGCTTTGGTGTAGTGTAGAGTTTTCTTCCAGGGATAATGAGCTAAAGATTCTTGTAAGGTCTTCCTCATTCTGCTGGGCAACAGAGATTAAAAATTCCAACCTCCCTACATAGTTTCTTGTTTTTCTCTGTATCATTGAGGCACATTTCAGTATATTGAAAACAAAACAAAAATGGCAGTTTAATTTAAAAGCATTACTTCATAAAATAAATTTATTGATTTTTAAACATAGGAACCATATGGACGTGTTAAAAAGGCATTGCATTTAAATAACATCGTCACAGGCAGCATCACAGTGAATTTTGATTTTTAAGTAAAGTTGTCTCCTCTCTTTGTGTGTATGTGTATGTGTGCGTGCGCCCGTGCGTGTGTGCACGTGTGTGGGCATATCCTATTAAATGGCTTTTGCATTAGTGTCACACTAATGCATATCTAGGTCATAGCTGTGATAGCAAGGTCTTTTGTGTGAGTAGGATGCCAGGCTATAATCCCCCACTAATGACTTCTAGGGATTATATAGCTACCCGGGGCTCTGATATCTTTCACACTTACGCTGCTTCTTAAATTACTTATCTGTGGTCTGAAAAGACTGGGAAGCTTCTCCTGTTGCTAGGCCCAGGGAGATCTTCATTAAAGCCAGTGGGGTTTATCTGTGGTCTTTGACATTAAAGGGAAGACACTGGTGCGTCCCCTTGGAGACTGTATCCATGGTGCTTCTTGCTGTCACTCAAGCACTGACTTCCCTTATTTTCAGGGAAGCCACGGATGCTTCCTTCAGCCCTGTTCATAGTAATCTTTTCCAGAGAGACATTAAGAAATTCACGAGGTTTGGAGGGAAAATTAGTGTTTGGAAGTGTCATCTCAAGTTGTACTTTATTTGTGCATTCATCTTTGTCTTGTCTGCTCACACACAGCAAAAGACTAAATTCAAATGACCTCAGAAACACAGGTTTGGTTACTCTATGTGCAAGGAATTTTTGCTGGGGCAGGGTGGAAGTAAGAGGGAGGAGGTGAGACTGCCTCTGAAGTCATTTGTGTAAGATACAATGCACTGTCGTGTTAACATTATTTTAAGATGTTTATGCTGCACCACAATAGTTTTTATGCAAAGATGTGTTGCATTCATTTATGTTGCATTTATTTAACTCTGTGAAGTTGTGTTACTTTGCCTGCCTAAAATACATGATTGGCTTAAGAAAGAGATGAATGCTGTGGAATAATGCTCTTGTACCCTGTTAAAGATTTGTCACTTGTATTGTTTTAATAAATTTCTGATTGGCAAGCAGCCAGGTAGAAAGTATAGGCAGGGCAAACACACTAGGAGAATTCTGGGAAGAGGAAAGTCTCAGTCTGTAGTTGCTACTGAGTCACAGAGGAAGCAAGATGAGAATACTACACTGAGAAAAGGCACCAAGACATGTGGCTAAACATAGACAAGAATAATGGGTTAATTTAAGTTGTAAGAGTTAGTTAATAATAATCCTGGGCTAACAGGCCAAACAGTTTATAATTAATAAGCCTCTGTGTGTTTTTTTGGGGACTGGACAGCTGTGGAACCAGGCAGGATAGAAACCTCTGTATGTAGCTGAATGGCCAGCAGAAAGAAAGGCTAGATGGGGCTGGCAGGCAGAAAGAATAAATAGAAGGAGAAATCTGGGAGGAGGAAATAAATGATCGAGAAAAGGGCCAGTCATTCAGGCACACAGTCAGACATGGAATAAGAAGGGAAGAAAAGATATACAGAAATAGAGAAAGGTAAAAACCCAGAGGCAAAAGGTAGATGCAATAGTTAGATTAAGAAAAGTTGGTTAGAAAGAAGCCAAGCTATGGTGGGGCATTTATACATAATAATAAGCCTCTGTGTGTGATTTATTTGGAAGCTGGGTGGCAGGCCCCCAAAGAGTAAAGAGTAGAAACAATTGACAACAATGCATGCCAAGGATGGAAGGATTGAACATTGCTTCTTAATGTTCAGATAGTATTAGAACTTGAATTTCAGCTGGTTGTGGTGGCACACACCTTTAATCCCAGCACTCTGGAGGCAGAGACAGGCGGATCTCTGTGAGTTTGAGGAGAAGAAACCTTTTACTTTTTATTTACAGGGACTCTACCATGTGTTAGGATTTGTACTAATTGCTGTGCACACCTCAGAGAATGAAGAAAACATTGTCCCTAGTGAACTCACATAAGGAAGATAAATATTAGGGACATAAAGGAACTGATAGTGCTAGTTGTGACTAAGTCATTTAAAGGAAAGTGCCTAGTAACAGGAGGGGTCTCAGGATAGTTGGTTTCATCTGGCAGGGGCGGGGGGTCTTGCTGTGAAACCCAGGGCCGTGTGTATAAAGGTGAGCGCTCCATCACTGCGTCATATGTCCTGCAAAAGAGTCCATTTAAGACAAACATAGAAGCCAGCAAGAAAAAAGTTTGTAGTAGGATCTGGAAGTTGTTGGAGGAAGGGAAAGAATACGATCAAAATATACTGTACAAAAAATTAAAAATATATGTTTTATCTATGAGGTGGATGTGAGGTTACAAAAATATTTTTTTTGAATTTACATTCACATCACATAAATGCTGTATAATAATAAAACAAATAAATTTATAAGATGCTTTTAAAAATATAATTAGAGAGGTTAAGTTAAAACCTTAAAAGAGTATGTTAAATTTTAAATCGCCAAATTCATGGTCTAATTTTTCTGAGCCAATACACATATTCCTCACTGTATGCCCTCCAAAATAGGCCCAGAAAGAAAGACCAACTCAATACCAAGGAACAGCAGCAGTGCTTAGGATGTGGCTAACAGTGTCACCCATAGCGTATAACTGATTGGCCCATTAGTTCAGGCTTTGTATTAGCTCTTATAATGTATGTAGCCCATTATTCTTATCTATGTTAGCCATATGGCTCAGTACCTTTTTCAGTGGGCAGGTCACATCCTGCTTCTTTGGTGGTCTGGGCAGGACTGGGGAAAGAGCTTCCTTCTTACCAGAACATGCCTGTTCTCTTTGCTCCGCCTCTACTTCCTGTCTGGTTTTCCCACCTACATTTCCTGCCTAGCTATCAGCCAATCAAGGTTTATTTAAAACATAATTGACAGAATACAGATGATTCTCCTGCACCAACACACTGTATACATGAAGAAAATTATGAAACAACTTCTTAAAGACCAAATTAACAGTATTAGAAAAAGAAAGTAATTGAAAAGCACAGAAAATAGAATCAAAGCATAGGAGTCTATCATACAATAAAAATAAAAGACCTTCATATCAATCTTTGTGTAGGATACTAAAAAAGAATGTCTGAATTCTCGTAAAAAGTATGAATTTAAAATTTCTCAGATTTTAATGAACAAACTCTATATAAGAGTAAATAATTGGTAAGATGAAGTTTGAGTTAATTGACAAATTTCAAGTATCAAATTAAAAATTACAGAAATTACAATCTGCATATTTTGGACTCCTGTGAAATGACAGAGGCAGAATCTGCCAAGTGTTGCCTATTACCATCAAAGGCAACTAGAAACAGATTCTCTACAGGGACGGGAGATACAGATGAAATCATTTGCTGAGAATCTGAGCCCAAAACTGAATCCAAATCTAGTTCTAACTCCAAGATGAGGAAAAATGCAAATGCAGAAAAACACATTAGGCGATTCGCGGGGCTCTAATTGACACTGCCTTAGATGATGGCAGAAAAGGTTACCCACTTACAGAGAACTGGAAACTTATTTGAAAACATAAGAGTGATGAAAAGAGACTTCAGAATCCCTTCAACTAATTCTAATGCATAGGCTTTGCTTAATTCAAATTGTGGTCAGTGGTAAGAAATGACAGATAACTGAAAAACTTGAACAACATAAGCATACCTGATTATATGAAAGTTTTATTAATTTCATGTGTTTTTACAGGAATAGTGCAGGTGATACAGGGATAGTACAGGGATATTTTTAAATAATTTATTTTTATATTCTTTGCCGGTATGTATGCTTGTGTGTCTATGGTAGTTTCATGTATGTGTATGATGTATGTGTGTATCTTCTTATCTCCTCCTTTCAGTGTTAGGATAACAAGCTTGCAGTACCAAACCTGGATTTTTTCCCTGGAGGGTAGGGGATAGTGATTCTGTACAGCAAATTCAGGGTGTCATGCTTCCCCAACAAGAACTTCATTCACTGAGCCCCTACTCACCCCAGAGCTTTCTAAACACATGTATACTAAGGTAATTAGCTGTATATACATGAATATGTACATAAGACCAATTAAAGAAAAAGAGACCATGAATTTGAAACAGAGAAAAGAGTAGAGGATACATGGGAGGGTTTGGTGGAGAGAAGGGAAGGGGAAATGATGTAATTATTATCTAAAAATATTTAAAAATATTTCCTTTAATGGTTTTTTTTTCTCCTGAGTATGTTTCTGTGTAACCCTTACCTGTTACATCCCTGTGTAGCCCTTACCACAGTGAGCTATGGTTGGTGCCAGGAAAATGATTTCCTATGACTTTTGAAGTTCTAATAACAAAACAAAACTGCAGTTCCTCCTTTGGCTTTCCATATCTGCATTTATGGCAAAAGCTAGAAGCATGTCATGTAACATTTAATTGACTCAACTCACTTCCACTTGTACAGGGAAGATGAGAACTCCTGGCAACAGCCATTGTTAACTTACTATTCATGATACCTAGATATCGTGGAGTAGAGCAGATCTAGCCCAAAACACTTCAGATAAGAGAAGCCCAGAGAGGTCAAGACCTGTCCAGAAAAATGTTTTCTAAACCCCTGCTCTACAAAAATGTGAGTTCACAAGTCCTGCTAATTTGAAGTTCCCAATCTATAGCAACTGATGATCCAGTGAGTATCTGAAAATACTTATGAACTATATCATATGATGCCTGGGAATTCTTTTAAAGTAATCAAGAGAATAAACATGATCCAGGGCAGAATAAATAGTCATGCATTATTAATTACTGAAACTGAGTAAAGGACACATGACAGTCAGTTGGCCATTTTCTTTATTTCTGAGATCTAAAAATTTTTAATAATAATATAGCTTAATAATCCAAAGTCCACAAAATATGATTATTTTACTTTTCAATAGTGAGTATTGGGGCTGGAGAGCTGGCTCGGTGATTAAGAGCATTGCCTGCTCTTCCAAAGGTCATGAATTCAATTCCCGGCAACCACATGGTGGCTCACAACCATCTGTAACGAGGTCTGCTGCCCTCTCTGGTCTGCACACATACACAGACAGAATATTTATTATAATAAATAAATAAATATTTAAAAAAATAGTGAGTATTGATTTCATCAAATAGCATATGATGTGAATTATTTATACATCCTGAAGTCATCAGTAGAAACTACAGTTGTAAGCTATGGTCTGAGGAATGGATCCATGCATTGAACCATCCCACTTCCTGACTGAGATGAGAACATGGCTTATAGACAACTCTTAGAGGAGATATGTCTTCTTTCAGCTCATTCATCTCTTACAGGAGACATGTATTCTTTTAGTTTATCCATTTTCCTGATATTGTTGGACCTTATATTGTTAGACAGCTTGTATTTTTTTCCCCCATCGTCTTCCTTTCAGAGGGGTTGGTCCTTGAGCAGCGTCTCACTCCACATATTCTATAGCTCCTGTTAGAGAGCTTAGAAGTGAGGACTGTCCCTGTAGAGGGTGGCTTACTGCATCCTGAGTTTGTTTATTCACTTGAAATTTAATAAAACCTAAGAAACCATGTGGTTCTTTGGTAGCATTTCTAGGCCTGTGTCCTTTATGTGTTTGGTGCACACATCTGAGATTTACTGGAAAGAAAATCTGCCTAGGATCATGTATCTCCACTTACTAGAAGCATGAGGTAAGCATTGAACCCATCAGTTATACACTGAGATGAATACCAAGATGTGAATTTTAGATGATTCTGATTGCCAAGTCCAATCTTCCTCAACATTTATAATAAATCTATTGGAAAAACATACAAGGTGAGCTGTAATGATAACTGATGAAACTCTGTCCAAAAAATAAAATAATAAAGTAACATACAGGGGCTGGAGAGATTGTTCAATGATTACATGAACTTTCTCACCGAGAGGACCAGAGTTGGTTCCAAGTACCTGTTACCCCAATTCCAGGGGATATGATGCCCTCTTCTGACCTCTGAGATACCTCAGTATTCACTCACAGAGACATGCACACATATACATAAATAAGAGTAATAACAGCATTAATAATAAAGATAATATTGTGGGGGATTCCAGTAATGTAAGGATAGTGAGAGTTTCTACAGTCGAAGCAGGATGAACAAGAAATCCTCCAGTATCTCTGCTCAGCCTCTAAGGATCTTATTAAAATGAGATCAAGTTTCGGCATTGGCCATTTTAACATCTTCAGTGGTTGCACCTAGCATCCATGATAAAATTCTTAGAGACAGATTACAGGTATCTATCTGTCCTGGGTACTATGAATGTGTTAGTGACATTTAAGGCATGATGGGACATAATAATTTTAATGTTAAGTCTTCACATAAGCACTCTTTTTGAAGATGTCTAGGAAGGTATGGTACTCACTCAGCTAGATATTTTAAAGGTAGTCTAGAATCTGCCAGGTCAGCAGGGGCTGAACATCTCATAGAGATGGATGGCCTATTTTTCCCTCACATCTCACCCTTTACCACAACACCCTTTGAAGAATACTTAGAAAAATATCACTATGGACCTTCTGCTTATTTGAAGGAAGTTATTGCTGGAAGGCTCTCTGACACTGAGAATAGATGTTCCTGGGCAACGGGTGTCTTTCATTTTATGTGCACGAGCCCATTGCGCTTTCTCTGACATAGAAGCAGAAGCTGCTTGGATAACCGCATTGTTAGGATTGTCCGAGTGAAAGAACATGTGTCATTGTAGTTACTATACACAGAATTGATGGTTTGCACCTCTAATGGTAGACTTGGGACACAAAGCCATTAGAATCTGGTGACATCCAGGGCCACACTGGGAGGCATCCATAAATCTCAGCTATCTCTGAGGGATCTAGTTTTGGCTGGTTTCTAAGGAAGTCACTTTTTATCTGCCACAAAATGGCATAGGAATAATGTCTCACCTTCAACCTTCTGCATCTGATGTAAGCTGAATCTTACAGGCAAAGGTAGGGTGGGTGCTACCAGCAGACATAGCTGTGAGTGTCTGCCAGTTATAGATAACTTGTGAGTTATCACCCCAGTCCCATGAAAGCCCTCATGGCCACCCATGTTCACCATGTCCTCATAGGGTTAGATTGCCCACAAGTTTCTCTGCTCAACTGTGTGAGGGCTGGCATTACTCAAAGATCTAAGATGTCAATTATTGATTCTTCAATATTCTTACTTACTTTGGAATTTTAAAAATGTTGAGCTGGACAATCCACAGACCCAGAGAGACTGGATATCAGGGAGGCTGCCAGATCTCCCTAGAAAGGGGAAGTGGAGGAGATTTTGTATGTGGACTAGGGGCTGGTGGGGATGGGAACATGAATGATCAGGTTGAGGGGGGAGGATAGAGAGGGAGAGCACTGAGAGAGAGTGTTGGAATGGGGGAGTCATTTAGGGGTCAGGTAAAAACTTGGCTAAGGGAATCTCCCAGAAATCTACAAGAAAGATTCCAGCTTAGACTCCTAGCGATAGCACACATGCGGCCTGAACTGGTCATCACCTGTGACCAGATTGTTGCTTAGCCCAGTTGTCATGAGAGCAGCAGCAACCAGTAACTGATGGAAACGGATGCAGACCCACAGCCAAATACTAGGTGGCATTTGGGGAATCTTGCAGAAGAGAGGGATAAAGGATTGTAGGAACGAGGGAGGTCAAGCACACCATGGGAAGGCTCACAGGGTCAACTAACCTGGGCTTCCTGGGGCTCACAGAGACTGAGCTGATGGCCAGGAACCTGCCTGGGAGTGACTTAGGCACTCTGCATATGTGTTGCAGTTGTGTGGCGTGGTCCAATTTGGGACTCCTGGAGGTTGGAAGAGAGGCTGTCTCTGAAAGTTCTGCAGGCTTTTGGAACTCTGTTCTTCATGCTGGGTTGCCTTGCCCAGCCTTGATGCATGGGGAGGTGCTTAGGCTTGCTAAGACTTGCTATGCTATGGCTTATTGATACTCATGGGAGACCTGTCCTGTTTTGAACAGAAACAGGGAGGAGTGGACGGGGGGGGAGGGGGGTGGTGAGAACAGAGGGTGGGTGTTGCATGGGCAGGGAGAATGGGTGGAGAGGAGAAGGGGAAGCTGCGGCTGGGATGTAAAACAAGCAAACTAATAAATAAAAACTGTCGACTGGCGCATTAGTGAACATACTTGTGTGGCCAAGAGCTGAGGATGATCTCGGAGTTTCTAGGCCTTTCTATTCTCAGCACTACACTGTACAATTCTAAATTGAGAGCAGTATGTTCTCTAGTGCTGTTCAGATGGAGTTGTCTCCCATGGTTCATGTGAGGGACTTTTAGTCCCTAGTGTGTCAACACTGAAAGGTGGGGGGCTCTTTACGAGGTGGGACATAGGGTAAGGTCCCTAGTTCATTGTGGTAGCTGCCCTCAAAAGGGTAGTTCACAGAATCCCAGGATTTCATAGACAGAGGGCAAGTCCAATCTCTGAGTTGCTCTCCACTTCCTATATGCCCTCTGGGTATTGCAACACTCCTCATCACGAGGCTGTTCTCAGAACCTAGCAGATTCCACCACAATATCCTTGAACTTCCAAAAATGTGAAAAACAAATTATTTTAGTTTACAGAGTTTGCCTATTTCCATTATTTTGTTATATTAATTAAAATAAATTAATGTATCCAGTAAAACGTATCTTCCTGATAAAAACTTTTTTTTTAGTATCTCCAGGACTATGATTTTCTTTGATTTAGTGGAAAATAATAGGATGTTAGATGAAGAGAAATGACTATTAATAGCTATGTTTTCAATTAAAAGTTGAGGCCAGTACTGTGGTGTATGTGCAGCAAAGATTACCATATTCTCCAGCCAATCATATAAGCCTGCTAATTTCATTTCTAAAATTAGCCTGTGCTTTCCTGTCCTTTCGAGTTTGGAAACTCTCCAAATATGTGAAAAAATAAATGGGATTATTTTTAAGCAATTTGGGTTTTTAGAGGATCATTTCAAATTAAAGTACTCTGGGAAGAGGAAGAAATGCTCTCTCACTTTGTCCTGAGTTGAACATTATTTCACCACCATCTGGTTAGGCGGGAAAGTCCACACTGACCTTCCGCATGTGTATTATTAGATATTTCTTAAGGCGGCAACGGAGTGATTAGGGTGCCGGCTTTACCTCCATGCCGAGGAGTTTCCTTAAGCACAGGTTTTATGAACTGTTTGGGAAACAGAGAAGGACACCAAGAACTAAGTGACTTCTCTAGTGATTGTCCATGGGACCCTTGTGGCAGAAGCACTGCCATGACGGCCAAACAGAATGAGGAAGCAGCCTTGGTTTTGTCAGGAGTTGTCTGGTCCATTTATCTTTTTCATGGCCCGTCTGTATGCTGAGGAGTCATTGCAAACTCCATTCCAGAGAATAAAGATGTCCGTGTGAGGTCTACTCGGAGAATTCTGACCAGGATGAAAGGATGATGAAAAAGGCCTGCTGTTACGGCCACCCTCGTCCAGCAAGGATGACGCGACCACCGGAGCTCTTCTCACTGCAATTTATTTAGGACCTTTTACAATTGTATCTCTCTCTCTCTCTTTCTCTCTCTCTCTCTCTTTCCTCTCCTTCCTCTCTCCTCTTTCTCTTCCCGGGCAAACCTCTCCCAGCCCTTAAAAAGGCATGGGCTACCAACCCCGGATTGCCAGGTGGGCACTGCCCATAGGCCCACGCATATGCAAGTAGCTGATGATCATTGCGTGATAATAGCATAAGTCAGGCCTTAGCTATCTCAGGAGTTGATTATACATCTCCATCAGGTGTGACTCCACGCAGCTCACTACAACCTGCTTTTAATAGGAGCTACTTTGAATTCTAACAGTGTCTCATTCTTGTGGCAGTGGACAAATGACCCAGCCTGGGGAACCAAGTGCCCTTTCTAAGATGAATTAAATTTCATATCCTTGTAAGTAATAGGTTATAAACCCTAACTCACAGAGCTCTTAGGAAGTTTAAATGAGGCAATGCTCCATGAGAGTCGAAATCTGCAGACTGTACCTGTGTCGTTTGCCAGAGTAAGTGACCTGACTAGCAGGCAGAGAAGAACTTAAACACTTGGGGCAGAAAAGGCTTTGAGAACCCACTGCATGCATACTTGAAGAAAAGAAAGTGCCGTTTACAGGGTTTCTGCAACAAAGCCATCCAACCAGAACAGATACAAGCACAGAATCACATTAGCGCACCTGCCAAGGCAATCCAACCAAAATAGATCCTGACATACAACGGTGTTAGCGCCACCTGCCAAGGCACAGCTGAGCACAGCAGGCTGGCAATCATGGTCGGTTAATATTCTCATGCCCTTCCTAATTTATTGGATTGGTTTAATGAGTCTTGCATTTGTAAACGTATTACAATTAAATTTAATTGGTGTTCACGAGCAAGTCACAAAAGAAATACTTTCACTTTTCTGATTAGACGGGTACTTCCCAAAATGTTAATAAAATATACACATGTTTGTTTATTCACCAAGGCTTGTTTATATATGGATGGATAAGTAGGCAGGCCAAAAGAGAAATGCATGGGTAATTTACTGGTCTGTGTACAGGAGGCAATACTACCGCCAGCAATGTCTGACTTTATACATGGAAAACAGCATTTTGCAGCCATTTCGTACTGTAACACCACGTTGATGGAGGCAGTGGGAAGCTTATGATTCCACCGCATCTCTCTTTCACCTCTTAGACCTCATATTGTAGTGTCCATACTCAGAATGCCTAGCTAGAACATAGAGTGTCTATGTCCTGGAGAGTTACCCAGGCCTCTTAGGCCCTGCGAGCCAGCAGTAGGCACAAGTTAAATAGGATGACTAAGATTTGGGGATGAATCTAACAGAGTCTAGCCTACCTGGATGGAAGGATTGATAACATGTATGTGACTTATCTAAGTAGAATTAGATCATTTTCTTGTTTTCAGCTAAGATGCCCGGCAACCATGCTTCCGAGCCAAGACCTCTGTTGTTCACCTGTGGGGAACTCCAGTCTGCAGGTACTTCTGTCAAGAGAGGATTATGGTTTCCAAGTAGGCAGAACAAAGCCTTCCTTCTTGTCTTGGGGTTTCTTTTGCTGTGAAGAGACACTGTGACCATGGCAGTTCTTATAAAGGAAAACATTTAATTGGGACTGGCTTACAGTTTCAGAGGACTAGTCTACTATCTTCATGGCAGCATGCAGGCAGACATGATACTGAGGAAGGAGCTGAGAGTTCTACAGCTGTATCTGCAACAGCAGGAAGGGACAGTGAGCCTCTAGGTCTAACTTCAGCATCTGAGATCTCAAAACCTACCCTTAGTGACATACTTCCTCCAACAAGACCACACCTCCTCCAACACGGCCATACCTCCTTCAACAAGACTACGGATACTCCAACAAAACCACACCTCCTAATAGTCCCACTCCATATGAGCCTAAGGGGGCATTTCCCTTCAATCTACTGCAATTCTTACAGCAAAGAAAGGAGAACTGGTGTCCTAAAATATCCTCTCCCCAAAATGGAGATCTTCTTGTATAAGGGATGGCACTGGTGTCTTGGGTCAAGGCAGACAAGAGGAAGCCAGCCCAAGGTCTGTTGTTTATCACTCAGCACCTTTGTAGGTCTGGATTAATCTGATATTGGTGTTTTGTCTTTTGTTTAGGTTGCTGTGGAGTTAGTCTGGCTATAAGAGTAGACTAGACTTGCATACATATTTTCTGGGAACTTCCCAAAGCTCTTCAGGTGACATTTTGCCAACATATCTTTAAGGGGTACTGATTTCACATGTATCAATTTACTCAACACATCCTAAGTGGTATGTTTTTTAATTTATCAATTTTTAATCTAATTAATACCACATAAAGCAGAGTTGTATGCTTTATACTTCAACCAAAAATACATAAAGTTTTCTACTTTTTAATGCTTTTATTATACCATGTGAACAATTTTTTTCTGGCTGTCTACTAAAATTTGTGTTTATTTTGTATTTTATCCATTTGTAGTATATAATGGATATATAATTGTAGTATATATTTGTAGTATATAATGTAGTATATAGTGAATATTGGATCGCTGCCCCCTACCCTACCCACTCCACTTGTTGCGACTGTGAAATCCTTGCAAGTTCTCAAGGGTCAGTTTTACCACCATGTATCTCTTGTTGGTTCTTTGAAAAAAAAACTGTCTAGTGAGTAAATGAATTCAACGTACAACTATTTTTCTTACTGCTTTTGGCTTTTGATGACTTATGCTTGATTCTGATGATGCCAGTTCTAAAAATCCATGGTGACTGTTTTTATCTCTATTGATCCATACTAACCTCTGTGCCATCGATTGTGAATTATGTATTTTCAGTCCTGGCATTTCTAATTTCACAGTAGCATTATTTTCGAGGCTAACAAGGGCAATAGAAATTACATTAGAATGTGAAATTATTTTTGCGAATACTCTTTGTAGCTTAGCTGTCACATGCATGGTGGATTGCTACAACAATAAAAAGCAGACAGAGACAGTTCCATCTGGGTCTTGACAAGCTGGCATAGCACAGTGGATATTGGTTCCATGTGCAAGATCCCCTCACACTCTGTTCACATGGCATTGACTGTGCCTCTTCCTCCATGGTTCTTCATATGCACCCCTTTCATTCAGTAGTCATTCACCTGACAGTTATCATGTTTCACGGGTTGGGAAGCTTGGCTGTTGCAAAAATCTGTTGCTTGGCTGTTGCTTAAAATCTGTCTTTTAAGTTCATTTTTATTTTGTGTGTGTGCAGGCCTGTATGTGTTTATGTGTATGCAAGTGTATATGTGTTCATGTGTACTCCCATGTGTATGAAGATGTATGTAAAGACCAGAAGATGGACCCTAAGTCGAAACAAAAGGTAGATAGAAGCATGAGAGTCTCTTAGTGGCCCAAAACTCACCCGATCAGGCAGCTTCAGAATCTGCCTCCTCCTCCTCAAGGGCTGGGGTTGAAAATGCTTCCATCCTCATTCCCAGACCTTCCAGGCAGGCTCTGGGCTGGAACTCTACCAACTGAAACATGTCTGCTTTTCTAAACTCTTGTACCTTTGTTGGAAAGCTCTAGACAAGTAAATCCTGCTATAGACATCCTATAAGAGTGTATGTCAAGAGTAAATTAATGTCAATTGCTTTGTATATAGAAGGTAATGAAAACAAGCTCCCATACTTAACCCAGAGGCAATCTTCTCTTGATATCTGTTTCACAGTTAAAAAAAAAATGCTTTCTCTGATAGAATCACAGAGAACACAAACCACACTTAAGTACAAACCCTTGGTTATAGATGGCCAACACAAAACAAACTCTATGATATTTTAAAAGATTGTATTGGGTCTCATATTGATTTCTTTGGGTATTTCCTAGTCCTATTGGTCTTTTTGTTTGATACATTATGCTTTCTGGTTTTGTATGTTTATGTTTAGACGTGTGTGGTGGGGAGGCAGTGTATGTGTTTCTTGTACTTTTTTTTAAAAAAATCTTTTTGCCTGTCTTCTTTTCTAAAGAGAACTAGAGAATAAATAGTTAAATGGATAGCAAGTGGAGGTGTTTTTACAATCACAGCAGAGATGTAATTCCTGAGAGGATACGGGTTCATATAAACAACGACACGACCTTAGATACAAGCAGAAATGACCATTGTCTTATATTTTTTCTTTTTCAAAGATTACACACCTGAGTGTGTGTGTGCATGCCCATACACACACACAACTTGAACACTGGAAGAAAACTCTGGCAAGTTCTATGCTTTTTCTGCTTTTGTAGAAAATAAAATTGTCTTCTAGTTTGGTGTTGTAAATTCAGTCCTGATTAACAGTACTGGTGCTCTGATACCAGTCTTAACAGCCTCTGGTTTGATTGTGTCTCCACTCAGTGGAAAACATGATGAAGGATGTGAAAATAACGCATTAATGTGCCATAATATTCAAAAGTTAACTGAAAACTAAGTAAACACATATAATACAGAATAAGAAAGAATATATATACATATATAATTACTTTAAAATTTATATATATGTATATATATATTTGTATATTTGTTAGTGATAAATATCTGATAGCTGGTAATAACTGTTTTCAGTGTTGATGGCCTGAGAAAAATTGAAAAATATGATTATAATTTACCTAACAAGTTTTATAACAGTAAAACGAAGTGAAAGTTTTCATTTGTTTCAACACATTATACATTTTATTATATCTTTGGAATAGACTCCAGGAGCTATGGGTTTCTGATTGAAATAGCTACTATATATCTGCAGAGTCAACAAATTTCTTAACCATATTACTCTCCATTCAAAAGGAAGTACAGAGACAAACATTGTTTCTGAATCCTAGAGGGTAGCAAAAGACTGTACTTCAATTTATCCATAAAGAGAATTATTCACTAAAATTAAGCATGGTAGATGAATAACAACCCCCCCTCTCTCTCTCTCACAAAAGGAATTTTCAAAACCCTCGTTTCCCAGATAGCAATAAGGACCTTACTTTATTAAAGGTCTTAACCTGGAATTTTCTCTGTGAAACATCTCCATCCCTGCCATGATTAAATGGGCTGTAGGACACACTGACTCACAGGATGGAGGGAGGGCAGCCTCAGCCATCTGGGACTTTAGTGTTGACGGCAGAGGTGGCCACCTCCAAGTGCAGATGAGAAGAGTTCTTTCCAGCCAGGTCATCTGCACAGGAGCAAACCCCTGAAGGGAACTCAGAATTCATTTTCTTCTCATAATTAGGATTTCCTGAATGTTTGCTTTCTTTCACATTTGAATTTTAATGACACAGTAAAGAATAATGGGAAAAATCATTTGATGGAGTCAAAGATTGTATTTAATTCTAGTGTGTGTTAATTGGCTTTATTAAAAATTAGCATTTTAAAATTTCCAATTCTCTTTCTAATGTATAAAATGTCACTCATTTTTTTTTCATGGATTGCATTGTAATTAAATTTGCATGGGAGTAAATTTTATTTGTCTCTGTTGAGGAAACACTGAAGAACTGCCTGCACAACAAACATGGATATTTCTGCATTTGCGTGTTGACAATAAAATATTCATTAATTTAAATCACGACACCAGCAGTACACAGGCTGCAGATGTAATTACCATTGCTTAGTAACAGTGCGTTTCAGAATGACAAGGGAGTTAACTGAATAATTATTACATGCACCTCAACTTGAAATGCTCTACCTGTGTAGTTCTGGTCTTTGGGTAAAAGTTTCCCCGGTAGGGAAAAACTTTTGAGCCAAATGCTGATGCCACTCCATAAACCAGCAGAGTAGTCTGTCCCAGATTGCCACCCACCCATGATTAATCATACGGTAGCTGGATCTATGGCACGTTGTCAATATGAAGAGGAAGCATTCAGGAAAGCTGACCAGGATGAAATTTCTCTAGGCGAATTAGATACCATACAATTAGCAGAAAAACACTGCGGAGCCCATGCTCTGGTTTAGTTAGCAATGCTTTGCCTCTGGGTTTCTCGTAGCCCACCCCTTACCTGATGCATTTCCTAGTTCTTGCTGCCTTCTCTTTAAATGGACATCTTCCTACAGACAGCTCTCTCTGGGGCCAGTGTCCCAGACTGATGACAAACGGCAGGAGGCAGCATCAATCAACACTCTACATTTTTGCCATAGATTTTAAGAACAGGGATGTGTGATTCTAGGACATATAGTCTATTATCTGCCTTAAATAATTTAGAAACTACTACTACTAGTATTATTACTATTATTTTATATGTATTGGTATTTTTCCTGTGTGTGTGTGCATATGTCCAACATCAGTGCCTGGTTCCCACAGAAGGCTTAAGTTCCACAGAGTGGATTTATAGTCAGTTGTGAGCTACCACGTGGGTGAGGGGAATCAAATCTGGCTTCTCTGAAAGAGCAGCCAGTGCTCTTACTTGCTACACCATCTTAAATCCACCGCATTTCATGTTTTGAGAGATAATTTTAATACCTATGCTTTGTGGACATTTTCATCTAGTTTTCCATTATTTGAATGTTCTTTTAGGATGCTGTAGACTTTTAGAGTGTGCCTTAGCTATTTGAACCATATGCTCTAATACATCTTGTTGCCAATAAATCTTTCATTTGAATTATTAATGCCCATTTTTAGAACTCTGCACCTCTCATACCTCTCATCGGCTATGGTCAAATGTGAACCTTGAATCCAGAACTTTTGTGGTGCTGTTCTGGTCTGGCTTGTTCAAGTCCTGTTAAGAAACAAAACTAAGACCTTAGTTGTGTTCCATACTAGAGTGTTCACAGCCCATTGACTATTTCGACTGTGGTTGGTTTTAGGTACAAACTTCTTGAGGGTGAGCCTGGAAATTCTTGTACAAATTTGAAAGGTTTCTTCCCTCGGCTCCAAGCCCCCTAGGACTACAGTTGTATGAGGAAAGGGTGCCAAGTTTCTACATTCATTTGCTTTCTGTGGGGTGTTGAGGGGACAGCCAGCAGGGATCCTCCTTTTGTGTTATGGTTTACATGACTACAGAGTTTTCCCTGCTGGGTCAGAAAGATGTATTGGGAGGATCTGCCTGCCCTGACGGTGTTTGGCTGAGAGTTAATATTAGACATAGTTCCGTAAAAAGAAAACTTAATTTCCATGTCAGTTTGTGTGTGTGAGTGTGTGTGTGTGTGTGTGTGTGTGTGTGTGTGTGTGTGTGTGAGAGAGAGAGAGAGAGAGAGAGAGAGAGAGAGAGAGAGAGAGAGAGAGGTGTACCTGAAACTGTCAGGTACAAGCAGTTTGGTTGCTTGATTGCCAACTGTAAGACCACATTCTGATGCCTGTTGTCATTGTCCTAAAGCACAGTTGGGTTGAATGCTCCAGACCAAGAATGGGCAAAGGCCAGATCAATTTTTTGTGTGTGTGTATGTGTGTGTGTGTGTGTGTGTGTGTGTGTGTGTGTGGTTACCAAATGGGGTGAGACTACACAGGCATTGTTACCCCTAACGATTTTACTGGCTCCAATAGAGTTCCAATCAAGCAGTTAGTCCTTTTCACTTCCCAGAAATAATTTTAAAATTTTGACGTTTCCCACTGCAGGGTCTTGCTTCTGTCATAGCTACTTCAGATGTTCACTATTATTCTCCGAGACTTTATAAGTCCATGGAAGCTTCAGACCAGCCCTGCCTATAACCGTCCCACTTCAGGAAGCAGTGCCTCCCCGACCCATAGCAGCTAGTGCACACAGTGCTCCTGTGTGCCAGCCAGCCATCTGGCACATCTCAGCTGTATGTTCCAGACCCCTCCTTCTGGGCACTCCTCTTTCCGGCGCTAGAGCAGAGGTCCCAACACAGCATCATCTGCTTGGCTGTTCTTACAGGTAGAGTGCGTTGACCTGGGGACAAAAAGCACAGGTGCCTGCCTGTGCTATCAGCCCCAGGGATACTCAAGAGCAGCTGAAGGGGAGCTGAGACTTCCATTGAAAGACTGGGAACAAAAGCTGCAAACAGCCAAGGCTGCAAAGACTGTGGAAGGCAAGAGAGGAGGAGAGTGAGGAGCGGAAGGTAAAATGGCGTGCAGTACTAAGAACACGGAATGCAATGCTCACCAGAGGATGGAGACTGTAGAAGCGCTGCAAGCCCCAGCCACCGGGGGAGACCTAAAAGACGGCTTCTGTACTTGGTCCTAGCATCCTAGGAGACACCATGTTAACCACCACACTAACCATCTTCTGCTGTTGGTTTTTTACCTTAAAATTCAGAGCGTAGGGCCGGAGACCCTGGACCCAGAGATGCAGACTCTAAGAGAATTATAGTCCATGTAGTCATGGCCTTTGCCAGAATAGGACGAAAGGACCCTCAGTTAACAAGTGAAAGTTTCTCTCTTTCTCTTGGCTATGTGGATGCCTTTGGCTGCTTCGAGTATGCTCTGAATCTTTCCACCAAAGTGGGGAAAAGAGAGAATTCATGCTGATTAATATTTCAAACTTGTATCACACATATTTTTCCTTGATGTTGGATGTTTTTGACTGCTCGAAGGTGGGCTTAAAAATTACAGAAGAGAACATACACATAAATTAATATTTCAAAGTTTTGTCCCAAATACTTTTTCAGGCCTTTGCAGTGTAGACTGTCTGGGAGACATGGAGATATGTTAGCTTGATTGCCAGGTACAGTGTGGGCTTTCAGACTGCATTGCTACTAACATACCACCGAGGATGTTTACTGTCAACAAAGCAAAAACAAGACAACACTTGCTGATCCCTCTGGATCTCGCTGATAGTCTGGAGATGTGCTATGAGGTATATGATCCTAAAGCTTTCATGCCTTCGGTCAGAAGCAAATGCAAGTAAGGATTGCATGTGGGTAAGTTACTGGATGTAGTCAAGTCTCAGATATAACTAATAAGAGTCTTTTTGTCAAATAAATAAAGGTTATGCGTAGATCAGCTCTCAAACCCTTTCTGTGCATTATAAATTTCAAGAATGTAGCTACTACTTCCTGAGAGTCCATTTTGTCTTCTATGAGAGATAAGCCTGAACACAGAGAGGACAGTATGGTCTAGTTGACACAAAGAGAACATTTGCAAGGCACCTTGATGTCACAATGATCAGTTCAAGTCTCTAATATGCACACGAAGAGAAGGAAACAACAGGCACAGATAGACATCTGAAAATTCCATATAACATTTAAAATTAAATTTTTATATCAAGACAGAATTGGATCAAAAGAGGCTTTCTCATACTGCTCCTTCTTTTTTCAGACGTTTACATTGGGGCCTAGTGGTTAAGTGATTGCGTGCTCCATTTCACGTGGCCAGAATTTCACGAGGTCAGAACTGTTTTCCTCATCTTTACTACAGGCCTCGAGCATCTCACATAAAGCTCTCTAGGTCTGAACCTATCATGGTTCTTGAGCTTTACGAGAGGCCAGGCATACTATGAAATGTGCAAGTGGCAAATACACTGTAATACTAATGTGTCATAAACTGATACTGATAATCAAAATGTTAACCACAGCCAGTAGCCAGCATTCAACAGGAAATGCTGCTCTGCTTAAAACACAGGAGCCTGTGTGGACAAAACATCAGGAATACGGATCACTGGAGAAGGCTGTGCTGAGAAATCCAACAAGCAATTCATGTATGTACACATGTGTTCTCTCAGCAGAGAGTCATTAAAATTATTCCATGTAATGCTTCTTTACAAATGATTCAGTTTTAACAGTTTTCAAACATCTATCTATCTGTCTATCTATCTATCTATCTATCTATCTATCTATCTATCTATCTATCTGTCTATCTATCACCTATCTATCACCTATCTATCTATCTATCACCTATCTATCATCTATCTATCTATCTATCTATCTATCTATCTATCTATCTATCTATCTATCTATCTCCTACTATCTATCTATCTATCTATCTATCTATCACCTATCTATCATCTATCTATCTATCTATCTATCTATCTATCTATCTATCTATCTATCTCCTACTATCTATCTATCTATCTCCTACTATCTATCTATCTATCTATCTATCTATCTATCTATCTATCTATCTATCTATCTATCTATCTCTATCCTACTATCTATCTACTATCTATCTATCTATCTATCTATCTTTCTATCTATCTATCTATCTATCTATCTATCTATCTATCTATCTCCTACTATCTATCTATCTATCTCCTACTATCTATCTATCTATCTATCTATCTATCATCTATCTATCTATCTATCTATCTTTCTATCTATCTATCTATCTATCTCTATCCTACTATCTATCTACTATCTATCTTTCTATCATCTATCTATCTATCTATCTATCTATCTATCTATCTATCTATCTCCTACTATCTATCTATCTATCTATCTATCTATCTATCTATCTATCTATCTATCTCCTACTATCTATCTATCTATCTATCTCCTACTATCTATCTATCTATCTATCTATCTATCTATCTATCTATCTATCTATCTATCTATCTATCTATCTATCTCTATCCTACTATCTATCTACTATCTATCTATCTATCCATCCACCCACCCACCCATCTTCTATCTATCTATCTATCTATCTATCTATCTATCTATCTATCTATCTATTTATCTATCATCTGTTTATCCAGTGTGTGTGTTTGTTTGTAGGTCACAGTACACCTTGCAGATGTCAGTTCTCATGTGATGTGGGGCACAGCAATCAAGCCCAACTTTTCAGTCTTGATATCAAGGTTAATCTGCTAAGTTTCCTAACTTGCCTTCCCACAAACACAGGGATGGCTATGGGATAGCTGATGGCATCCTAAGGACTTTGGAGGAAATTAGGAAGCTGTATAGATGGAGCTGGTTGGGGAGATGAATCCATAATGAGAGCACTGGCTTCTCTTAAGAGAGTTCCCGGCACACACATGGTGGCTCACTACAGTTTGTAACTCCGGTTTCAGGGGGTTTCAAAACCTCTGCTTGCCTTTCAGGGCACTAGGCATGGAGGTGGTGCACAGACATACTTGCAGGCAAGACACCAATGTATACAACTAAAATTAAAGTAAGAAGCTTCACAGCATTTTTTCCAGACTAGGCCATTATTTTATAGAAAGGTGCTTATTATTATTATTATTATCATTATTATTGAATCAAACTGAATCTGCTGCCTTAAAAATAACAAATGAGACAACCATGCATGTGTCTGAAGAAAGACAGGAAGTGACGGATGCTTTTCTGACCAAGGGGAATAGTGGTTTTCAGTTAGATATTCTAACTAGCAGAATGCTGTTGCTCTGGTCTGTAGTGTGTTTGGACATGCTCACAGAATGATTGAGTTTGGTGCTGGTTTGTTTCTTTGGAGTTGGAGGGTTCTGGAGTCGAAGCTGGAGTTATCTACACAAGATGCCCCCATGACCAAATATAGCAGTCCCATCTATCCAGGTCTGCCATGACCGCACTAAACACAATCCTCTTCCAACCCAAGAAGATCTGGTGTTTTCATATACTCATGACCCAGGATTCTCAGTTATGAGCTCTTGTTTCATTTCACTTCTAGAAGGCTTCTTCTTGACCTCTTGTAGTTTCTTTCCATGAGCCACGATTGGAGGAAAATCTGGCTTATATGTATGTGGTACCTGCTGCCTTCATTAAATTGTATTTCCACTTCAATTGCATCAACCAGTACTGTTCCATTTTTAGTTCATGGTCCTTCTTAAAATAAATATTCCACTGAACCTCCAGCATCAGTTCAACCTTCAGTTCTCTTTATCTTCCAGGAAACAACTTGCTCCCTTCCTTTCGCTCCTCTGAGGTTTGGATAGCAGAAGTGGGATCTTGGCTACCAGCACAAGTAAGAACTGTCCCATGTGTACTTTTATATGCATTTTTCATTTACATAACATTTACCTTTTAAAATCAAACTGGACACTGTAACCCTTGCTCTAACCTGCTACTGTATGACATGTGTGTTTCTATAGCACGCATCTGAATGTTATTTATTAAAATCCACGTCTGGATTGTGTTAAGCCTAGTACTATGGATTATGTGGATTTGTTTGGCATAAGCAGGTCTTATAGACCCCTATTTGTATGAAAGGCCTAAGACCCAAGAAAGAATAAAAGTATTCCCATTAACTAAAGGTGTCAGGTTCCTGGTAGAAGGACACACGGATAGACACAGCTTGGTGCATCCTTTCCAAAGTCATATTTTGATTCATGGACAAAGGTTTGAAATAAAACGAGCAGATAAGAACTGAAAATAACTTTACTTAAAAACTTGCATGATACCTAGGCATGGTGGCTGAAATGACAGCAATTGAAAGGCCAACGACAGGAAGATTGTGAGTTTGAGCCAGTCTGGGCTAGATATATAGAGAGACCCTGTCCCCACAAATTTTATATATGTTCATATCTATGCATATGTCTATCTATTGCTATCTATCTATCTATCTATCTATCTATCTATCATCTATCTATCTATCTATCATCTATCTATCTATCTATCTATCTATCTATCTATCTATCTATCTATCATCATCTACCTATCATCAATATCATCAATAGGGAGAGAGGAAGGGGATAACTACATAGATGTATTTATGTATGCATATATGTATGTATGGATGGATGGATGGAAGGATGGATGATGGAGGAATGGAGGAAGGGGGAAATGAACAGTAAGCACATGGAACATTGGAAGTATTCTGGACAGCAGTTATGAAGGTCAGCATGGTGACATCGTAGGAGCAAGGATAAGCAAAGCCTCTAGAAGGGCAGACTGACGTCTGTACAGGAGAAGGTTCTCAATGTCTGTTAGGGTCTGCGGCAGCACAGAAGGGATGGGATGAGGCACCTTCAGTGACCAGCTTCAGCGGGACCTGCGGCGTCTCTGTCATCAGGTGACACCCATACGTTGCATTCAGGAGGCAAGACATAAAGGAAAGCCAGGATGACGGACAGCACAGCAGAGGGAGCAAAGCCTTGGGTACACTTAGGCTTTATTGCTTGAACTGCGCTGGACTGTTGCCGGAGAACAACAGACACCATCAGCATCAGCTTATGCAGAAGAGGACACAAGACACCTGGTGTGCAGGCTTGCTTTATGGCAAATTCACTCCAGGCCCTCTGGGAAATCTCAACCGTGGGGCAGAATTTGAAGAAATGTGATTTTATTAGGTGAAGGTAGGAAAAATAATAGGTTTTGTAACCTCCACCTCCTTCTTTCCTCTGCAAGCTGCTGTGGCCCAGGAAAAATGGCTCTCAGTTCCTTAAGGGGGTACTATATTATCTAAATGTACTGTTTTCAAAGCTACCTATAGAAAGAAGGGGCAGCAAAAAAAAAAAATACCAGCTGGGAGATGTATAATTTGAAGAGAAAAGAGATGGCCATTGCTCTTTGATTTGCAGTTTTGGGGGTAATTTTGGACTGTTTTAACATGACTGCTTGGGAGACAATCCTAACTCTTTTTTCCCCCTGCAGATGCTGCTAAATGGCGGAATAAACGCAGAGCTGTCTGAACTGTGGCTCGAGTCCTATACCCCAAAGACACGCACAATAAAATGGCATTTTTATTTTATACTTCAAGACCCAAATAGTGATTTCTTCCAGTTTTCAAAGAAGTATGCATCGGGGAGCATGGCTGAAGAAGTGGGTATGCACACTTCCACAGACTAGAGGGGAGGACATAGAAGTGACAGTAGGAGACACCTTCATCTAATGAATCCCCTCAGGCACTTAAGGTGTTTACTACCTTGGGGCAGAAAAGCATTTAAATGAAGTCAGTGACACCTGTCAAATGAAACAGTTACATTTGGGAACATCCACTACCAGGTGGATTATTGTTTTCAGCTGACATCATGGGTGCCGAGATAAACAGCGGATTTCTTCCCTCCTTTTGGCAAGCTCTTTCCTTCGGCATCTTCTGTCTACTGAAGATCAAAATAGTGATAAAATATCTCTGAAGCAATAAGATCGATGGGTAAAAAAGAAAGTTTTGATTTAAAGTTCAAATTGAACTTTTCTTGACACATCCAGGTGAGGTGCCCCCGCCGGCTTCACTCCCGGCAGAGCTTGTTAACTGGTCCTGTGAAGGAAGATGCTTCCACACTCAGCGTTCTCCCTTAGAAGGGACCATAACAGGCACCGAGCGGTCAGCCATTTGCTCATTGTTTACTGAGTACGAGCGCTGCCGACATTGCTGTCACTGCCAAGTCTAAATCTATCCAGGCGAGTCCAAGTTTACAAGTATTTTCTAGAGAGAAAAATCATCTCCCCACAACTGTTGTGATACATAGACAAAGAGCATCTCTTGCTGGGTGCTAGCTAAGCGCATCCACAGTGCACAGAATAACCACGCTCACAAACAAGCATTATGGCTACACATAGCGGTGTACATTGTTGTAAGCTGATCGCTCCAGAGAGATTGGAGAATAAACACGTAAATAACCTACATTGAAATTTTGTATAACTCAAAGTAAACAGCTGCATTATGACATGCCAAAATGGAGGTGGATGGAGAAGGCTTACTCACTGGAGCACTTTCTGCCCCTCCCCAGGTCCCGAGTTTTAGTCCCAGCACCCTTATGGCAGCTCACAATCACCTGTAATTGCACTTTTAGGGCATCTTCAGCCCTCTTCTCTTTTGCAGGCACAAACAGACACTCACCTCTGCAGGAGAACAACAGAAATATTAGAATAATAACAGAAGATAGCCGAAAAATGCAGGAGAAAACATCCATGCACTTAAAATAATTAAAGCCAAAATATTCACTTCAATATCCAATAAATATTTTGTGTATAGTTAAGAAGACTCAGCAAATGCCCCAGAAATGCTCTTCTTTCCCATGCGAGCTCGCTTAAAAAATTAGACAGGACTAATGCAAATGTCAAAACACCAGAGCACCTCCGGTTTCTATAGAGCAGAGTCACGGGGTGGGGGTGAGACTCTAATGAGAAGCATTCTCTTGCTTCCTAAACTAGATCCTACTGTGAGATTGCACTTTCTTATCCAGCCAGAGCATCTCCTAAAGCCTGGGGTCACGTACCGGGCTGCCATACCCCAACCTAATGTGCTCACTGCATGACAGTGCCCTGCAAAGACATGCAGTAGCAAAGGCTCATGCTTGCCTGCCCCAAACCCTCTGGAGAAAACGAGTCTCCTCAGAGTCTTCTGCAAGGCTATAGGGACACGTTTGATGACATGAGACCACCAACCACAGTTTTAGTGGCTCAGGGTGGCCCTAACACAATGGTAACTCTCTGGAGATTGCTTATTTAGCTAATTGCAATGGGGGAAAACTTGAATCAATAAAGTAGGAGACGTTTGTATGGTGCCATCTGGTACTATGAATGCTAGCCTTCAGGGAGGAGGATTATAGTTCAGATCCAGCTCGAGTTCTCTGGGCCCTGGATCTGTGCCTGGTGTCTTCAGCAAAAGACTTAACTTCTACCTCCAGAGAGCAACCAAAAACAATAGTAAGCCTATAATATTTTGGGAGTCTTTTGGCCAACCCTGACCAATGATCAAAAGGGATCCTGTCATGCCTGGTATTTGGGGTTTTGCTATATAGTCTATGGCTCTTGTGTGAAATATTGCCAGTCAGATGGAAAAGTTTTATTTAAACTGTATATTTATATTCATACCCTAACTTAAGTGTGTTATAACTGTTTTAGGTAGATATTTAATAGTATGATTCCTTATGGATGTTTCAGACTTACTTACGTTATTTTACCATTCTTCCTCAATAGTTTATGTTTATGTCCCCTTTGCCTCCCTAATTATGTATTTAGGAACACCCACACACACTCTTAAATATTTCATGACCAATGATAAGTGATAGGCATCAATATTCTATCAGTTCATATAAATAGCCAAGTGTAAAATTAAAACTACTTTTAAACCTATTTTAGATCTTAGTCTTTCCTATTTTGTATATATTGTTGTGTTTTATGGATTACATTCATAAAGGTAGCCTTCATAAAAGTAGCCTGCCTGCCTTTCTTTCTTTCTTTCTTTCTTTCTTTCTTTCTTTCTTTCTTTCTTTCTTTCTTTCTTTCTTTCTTTCTTTCTTTGTGTTCATGTGTTTAATGTATGTATGTGCATATGTGTGTGCACACTGGTGTAGGGGTTGATGTTTGAGTCCATGTTTGTGGAGGCTGGAGGACAGTCTCAGGGATTACCTTTAAGAATGCTGTCTACTTTCTTTGAGACAGGATATTTCCAATTCTGACATCACCAAATAAGTAAGAGTAACTGGGCAGTGAGCCCCAGAATCCTCCTGCCTCTAGCTTTCCACCACTAGGTTCTGGGAAATGAACTCTGCATCCTATATTTTTATATGTATTGTGGGATCAGACTCAGGCTTTCGTGCTTGGAAGGACAGCAGTTTATCAACTGAGCCACCTCCCCAATCCAAGGTAGCTTTACTTAGTCATATTTTTTAAAAATTCTATTTTCTGGAGAGAAATGGAAGAGGAGTGGATATGGGGTCAGAAGAGAGGTAGGGAGAGGGACTGGAAGGAGAGGAGGGAGGGGAAACTGTTCAGAATGCAAAAAAAAAAGAAAAAATAAAAAAACAGTTCTGATATATGACATAGAAAACAGAACTTCCTGCATTTTCCAAGGTCCTTCCCCATTGTGATTTTTGGGGACATTGTCATGATCTCTGTGGTACTACAGGTATATTTCTTCAATCTGGTACCCACTACACACAAACTCCACAATCTGTGTTATTTTATTTTTTATTTTTAAATATTTTTGAGGTTATAGTTACTTAATTTTCCCTTTCCTCAATCAAAACCTAAGTACCCTTCCTGCCCCTTTTCAAATTCATAGTCATGCATGGTTTCCTTCTATTGTTGCTACATACACACACACATGCACACATGGACAAACATGCACACATTCGTGCACGCACACGCATACACACACACACACACAAATGGACACATGTGCACAAAGAGGGAGAAAGGGTTATCTTTAATAGATAGATACAATCCATAAGACAATGTATCCACAATAGCTAGGACATGTCTAAAAAGTAGACTTAATTTTAAACATCATCATTGATGCGATTCCATAGAATATTTATTCCCATCACTAATCATTGGTCATAAATATTTGTCAAGTGGAAGTTTAAACTCTTTAAAGTAATTGTTTGCTTATTTGTTTGTAGGGTACATAGGCAAACACGCTACTTCTGAGATCCACCACAGTCCCCAAATTCTTGAAGCTATAAAGACAAGTTACCTCATTTTTCTCCATGACATGTTGATGTTACTTAAAAAACATTATTAAAGAATCAATTATAGGCCAGAATAATTTATCTTCTTTATTTTCAGAGCTGAATTGGCCTTTAAAATGATAATCGGTAAGCTAAATAGAATCCCACATGCTTGCCCACTGCACAGCTGTCTGCAATGTCTGTGTGCTGCTGATGTAATGATCTTGGAGTGTCTCTAGCGTGGATTCTACCAGTGATTGTCAAAATGTGGTAAACATCTTCGCATACAGACCATTTTTTTTTGAACAATTGTCATTATTATAATTTTGGGGAAACAGGAAACAAAGGAAGAAATTGTGAATTTAGCAAGTGAAAAGCATCAGTGATGATCTCGTTAGGGGAGGTGAGAAAGATCCAGGGTGGAAAATACAGGGTGGTGTAGGTGGTGCACATCATTTTTCATAGCTAACTTTTACAGAAGCTCCCAAAACCATGCATATCAAGCTAATTCTCTAGGGGTTTGCTCTTCAGTGAACTTACCTGTGTGACCCTGGGCAAGTCACTTAGCCGCTAGTGCTGCAGTTTCCTTCTTGTAAATGGAAGTAATATCTACCTCACAGGGTTGTTGTGGGTATTAATCAAAAACTATATTAATTAAATACCGTAAAGTATTTAAGGGTCTTAAAATGGCACTATATAAATACAAAATAATATCTATTAAAGTCGTGAAAAGAAACAAAAGAGGAATGCATACAGCAAATTATTTCATACATTATGCTACTGTGTGGATGGTTAGAAGAGAGTTTAAATTCCAAGATCTTTCTGTGCCCTGTTTTAGATGTGACTATTGTATTTTGATTATTTCCAAAAGCAGCACTAATTTTTCTTTCTTTTTGTTTAGTGGGACTTTATAGGTTTGTAGCTAATGCTTTTATAACAAACAACGTCCTCAAATTGTGGTCATCTGAAAGGACATGATGAGACATGCAGAAATGGGATTAGCCTTTGTATATATGAAAGCACTTCATTCAATTATTAAATTGGTAATTATGACGGTTTAGGAGAATGAATGGGACCATATTTCAAGAGTGAGGGCTCTGTTAGAAAACATTGGTTTTTCAGAGTCATTAAAATGTGAAGCTAGTACAACTTTAATTAGAATTCCACATACAGGGTTTATTCAAAACTTGTGACTTAAGATTGCATTGTTATTGAAAGAATCGTGACATGCAATTTATGTTCAAAAATTAAAAAAATTACAATGGGATAAAATGAGAGTGTTTTAATGTTGTGCATCAGTAACAATGCGTTCATCAAGGAGGAAGAAAATGAAGTGATTGACGTGACACCTTAGACCACATGATCCACAGCTGCAGGTCACGTGAACTTTCATTCCCATAGTACGTCTATTGTACAAAATGGCAATCAGCCCTTTCACTGTTTATATGACTCTGACCTCCTTTTCTTCAGAAAAGGTTTTGGTTTTAGAAAATGTCTTGCTATTTAGCACAAGTTGGCATGAATTTGCTATGCCTCATAGAGTGCCCTCAATCTTGCCATCTCTCTGCTTCAGACACCCTAGCACTGGGATTATAGACATGCCTCCAGGCCCAGCTACATCTGGGATCATAAATGTCCCTTGAAGGGCTGTCTGCTGAAATTTGGGAGTCAATCTGTGTGGCTATTAAGAGACAGTGAGACATTTAGAAAATAGAATCTTCTGGAGGTAAAGGAGTTTCTTGGAGATGTGCCCTTGAAAGGAATATTGGGACCCAGGCCTGTCTTTTCTTTCTCTGTTCCTCAGATATCATGAAATTAGCTATTCTTCAGTTACAGGGTCTCTGCCATGACATCCAGTACCACCCTAGGCTCAAAATGAGAAGTGTGAGTAATGAGAGATCGAAACTTCAGAAGCCGTGAGCCAAAATGAAATTTTCCTTTCTTTAAGTTAATTGACTTGGGGCATTTCTTTCTCACAGCAAAGGAAAGAAATCTAACACAGAAAAACTGGTACCAAGATGTGGGATCATTACTGAAGAATCAGGAATCTGTTCTCCGCAGGCCAGGAGAGTGGAGCCATGCCTGCTTAGGATAAACCAAGCACATAGGTGAGTGCTTTGCTCTTTACTGTTCTTTTCCCTCTAGGGGGCTCCAAACCTGACAGTGTCACCACAGTTGGGATGTGGCCTCCTGCACTCAATGTATTGACCCACATGCCAATCATCTCTAGAGTCTCTCTCACAGCCAAACCCAGAACCATGCCTGCCCAAAATTGTAGGCATCTATCAATCCAGCCAAGTGAACATCAATAGTAACCATCATCATTAATGATATTTTAGTCGATATTTTTAATCTTATCTGCTGTCTTATTGCTATTCACATTTTTGTCATGGTCTGAATGTTAGTCCAATCTTGTCCAAATTGATTTTGATATTGAATTACTCATCTCTAAAAGACTCTGGTGACTACTTAGTATACCTAAACATTAGAGCACTGGGATGTCATATGTCTTCTTTATGGTAATTACAAAATTTTAACATAATAATTCCAAGAAGTATCTTAGAATAAAGATACTTTGTAAATTTCCTACATTGGAAATAAAAAGTAGGCCCTTGTGGGAGCATTGTTTAAATAACTAGTTGTCAGGTATCTTTGTAACTAACAGACAGAGTGACAAGTTTGGGTTGAGTTACTTACATCTTTATCCACCTGCACGCTGGGGGACAGTGCTTACTTAAATAGGTGTTTCCATCCACTAGAACAAATACTTGTGAGGTTCCAAGTGGCCTGATTACTACACTGGCTCTTTTAAAATGCATGATTAATTAACTAAAGGAACAAATGTCAGAATGTGTCATGAGCACAGAGTTTGGTCAGTAAAACAGTTTGGATTTGCATGAGGTGATTTTTCAATCTGGTTTTCACGAGGAATAAAGGGAATAAGAAGTAACAGTCTTAAGTATAGATTTTTTTTTGGTTGCACCATTTCATACATTATGAATTAACAACATTATGAATCCAAACAAGGAGAATTAAAAACAACGTGAAGCTAGGGACTGAAGCCAGGGTCTAGGCTAGGAAAATTTATCTATCACCAGACTAAAGCACCAGTCAGAAAAATGCATGTTTTGAAAATTGGATACCTATAATGCTAATGTGGACCAATTAATACTGGAAGGATAATTAATAATCAGATATTCTTTGGCATTTTTTTTCTCAGCAAACAGAATCTGGTGTCCATGCAGTTTTGTTTTCTGCTTTGCTTTCTTATTTCTTTTAAACATGCACAAAATAGTCAGAAATGTGGCCTGGTTTTGAACCTCCTGTCATTGCATATCCAACCATGACTTGAGTGTCTGTGTACCCAGAGAAGTCTCAACAGTACCAGGATTACTGAAAAGTCCACCCCCATACTGGTGACTATGCAAGAAAACAGCACCCTAGAGCTCTCTACATGACTTATAAAGAGGCCGAAAGATCAGTTTCCCTGGAAGTTGTCCACTGTTCCTACAGCCCCATGTGGGGGCCATGATGAATTAAGCAGATTTCTGCTTCCCAGGTCATGTGACATTTGTTTACCTCCTGAGTCTCATGAGTCTCCTTCTCCCCACTGGAGGAAATGGTAAAGGAATTGTGACTGGTTACCAAAGCTACAGTTTTTCTCTTTGAATTGATAAAAATATGCTAAATGTTTTCTGTAATGGTTACATAAACCTGTGTGTATCATGGAGTTAATTATGTCATTAAAATGGATAATTTGTGTGAAATATGAACTATACTTTAGTAAAACTACCACATGGAAACAGCAAGTCAGTGAAGGCAATAGGGAAAAGAGCATCAGGGGAAAGACACACACACACGTATACATACAAACACACACACACACACCACACCACACCAGAGAAGTGGGCGCTTCCACATGGAGATAAATACATAGTCTAGGTATCTAGTAAAAACTCTTACTGTATTTCCTTAGTATAGGATGAAGATGAGCAGTGTCTAAAGCATGAAGCTTTTTCCAGGAAATTCTACCTCTTGCCACACTTATTTACTGTTGTGCTAACCTAGCTATAAAAGGGGTAATTAGATTCTCCTTGGCAGTATGCAGACAGAATAAATGTGTGTGTGTGAGTGTTGGGGGCAGGTTCATGGTTGTGTGCATTTATCATGTGGTAACTGAGAGATGCAAATGTTATCAGGGGGCCTTGAGTACCAGCCTCAATACTCCCTCAGGGCTGAGAACTGGATGTCTATGGCAGGCGAGGATCTGAGGATAAAATATTAACTCAAGTGCATGACCTCTGCCTCTTCTTTATTTTTTGTGCAAGGGGAAAAATGAAGTGAAAGGGGTACAGAGGAGAGGAAGAATAATAATAAGAGTAAGGGGAGGAAGAAGGAGAGTAAGAGTAAGGGCTGGTCTCTACGAGGTTTCTAGATTTTTACAGGTGGGGTTGGAAAATTATACAGTCAAGGACAATGATAATATACATATCAAAATCACAAAATGGGGCAAATAGAACCCGACAAAGCTGTACTCTGGAAGAGGTGACACTACCCAGATAGAGCTAGCATTCAAGGGGTAGTATCTGGCATTCCAAACCATTAGATAAAGTTACTAAACATCCCTGAATCCTGGATTCACCCATTCTCCCCATCTAGTCTCTTGGGTGATAACCCGCTTTGGGGACCCCCAGATTTGTTTGTTAGCAAAGGTGGGGCATGCTACCTTCCTGCGCAGTGCCTGTCTTCTATAGAAACTTCTATGTGCTTGGTTAGCTGGTAGTTTTGTGAGATTGTCTCTTTGTAATTTTGACTGTTAGAACAAAGAATGAATGTTATCGCTCTAAGGCCTCAAGGTGTGGGGGAATGGAACAAGGTCACTCCACTGCCTCTGCAGAGGTTATGCTCCTGAGGTGTTCTGGGAATGAATCCCATTTTGAAGGGAAGAATATGACTTAATAAGGTTTTTACAGATATAACAATGACTTTTTCAAAAGACAAGTGTCCAAAAGACAGCTCTGCAAAACAGGTTGTTCCATGTGGACGTGGATGTATACACTTCCCGTGGATCTGCCTATTGGTCTGTCATCTATGCATTCACTGTATAGTCTTGGGGGCTTCGATACAAACATAGCCAACTAACAGTTAGTGTCTGTGCATTCCTGATGCGTGCCAGCATGAAGGGAAGCAGTATGAAGCGCGCACCTGTCGAGGGGCCTATAGGGAGCTGCATGCTTTAAACTAGAGGTTGCAGGACAGGGGGAGGATCCAGTTATCCCTTAGCTACTTGATGTGTTTTATCCTTTGTATAGGTCTTTCTTTAGCTAGAGAAGTAACTTTATTTTAGATTTTAAACTTTGCTGCTTATTAATAAAATTTAATGATTATCTGTCTTTGAAAGTAATTTAAAAAGAAAAGACATCTAGAAAAGGTCCTAACCCATGCACTATGGCTAGTCTAGGCTAATGCATATTTTGGTTCTTGTCTTCCCAGGCTTTGCTTCTTCCTCTGTTCATCTTTATATATACTCACTCCTATGTTCTCATTTGCATGATTATAGATTTATCCATTGATGAGGTACTTTGTGAACACATACACGCATGGAAACATCTTCCATATTGCAACAAGATGAGATGCCTCCAAAGATTTTAAGAAAACAAAAGGGCTTTACACACCAGTAACTCATCCATCTCCCTTCTAATCTGTAATAACAAACTTCCTCTTTTCCCTGGTCTCCATCCTTGGCCACCCTTACCCTACTCAAATCATCTCATTATGCTGAACAATTTAGTTCTGTAACATGTGCTTGGCAAGAGTTCAGGCATAGTTCTGCATATACAAAGACTCAAAGCCTTGATTAAAACAATGGGCTATTTCTGTCCATTCTTCCCTCTCCAAGGAAAATTTGACAGAGGACTGACATTTCACTTCTTCTATCCTTTTTTTCGTCAGTCTCTGAGTAAAAGGGAGTAGTAGACAGATATATTTTCCTTTAATTAAAAATGTGTTATCCCTTTTTAAGGATTAAATGGTACTAGTCAAACAGGTTTTTAAAATATTTTATTATCTAAATATCTGCAGACATCCCCAGAATTTAAATATTTGCTTTCCAAAATTATGAGCAAAGTGTTTTGATCAATGCTTAAAAACTTTACTAGGGTAAAATTTATTCTTAAAAGTGTTTAACAAAATGAAACAGTGCATAATAAAGCAATCATAGGACTCTAATATGTCAGGTGGTATTAAAAATTCTTACTTTGAGAATTGTATACCTTTTGTTTGAAAAAAACGCATCATAAAATCATATCACACACATAAGTATAAAAGTTCAGAGATTTTTTAACTATTTAAATATGTTTATCATATTTAATAGTTATCATATCATATAGTTTGCCATTAGTATTATCAATGAAAATACTACTAAACTTCCTTGGCATATTTGCAATATCTAAGGAAACTATTCCTGGCAGCTATTATGCCTCATTTGTACCTGGTGATTTTTCTTCCTGGACTACACTCTTGCCACCTCAACTACTCCTCTTTCTACTCTCAACCTTCTCTGCCTTTTTCCTCCCAGCATTCAGTTCAGTTATCCCTGCCTAGCTCTATTCTGCCCTATCACAGGCCAAGGCAGTTTCTTTATTCATTAACCAATAAAAGCAACACATATACAGAAGGACTTCCCACACCAACAGAACATAATGTAGTTGAAATAGTTCCTTATTACTCTTAAAGACAAAGCCTTTTTGATTGATCTGATCTTAAGAAATGAATTGTATTTGTCATGTGGGGTCGGATGAGAGTGGTTAAATCCATGCAAGAAGCTACGAGAAAAGATGCACTGGCCCAGTTCTGGAAAACCTGTATTTGGGATATTACTTGTTGTAAAGAAGGTCTCTCTTCCTTCATCCGTTTTGATCAAAACATCCTAGGCTGTTCCTGTGTAGTTCTGGAAACTTCTTGCAGCACTAACTCGTGACTCTCTATAGGTTTTTTTCACTAATCTCCGTGGGATGCAAGGCATTGCAAATTTTTAGCACCTTAAAATTAAAAAAATATTCTGTTGCTAAACTGGATATTAAATGGAAAAGAGGGCCTCCATCTACAAGAATGTTGGTAACTCATTCCAAATAGAGTTGTTATTTCAAAACAATGATTATGTATGGAGTATTAAGTAAGATGCTGTTTTAAATAGAGCTGTTACTCCAGAGTAATGAATGTATGGAGCATTAAGGTGACACCAAACTCTACTCATATTGACTATATGCCATCATCAGTCTTGTTAGCGTTTTAATCATAAATTAATATTCATAATTTGACAGCACTATGAACATTATTCGAAGTGAGGTGATGAAAATATATACAGCTAGAGAGAGCCTTTGGGTGGCTTAATGCTAACTCAGAGCAGTAACAGCTAGATTATTCTCCTTTAGAGTGCATTGATTTTCTGTCTTTAGGGAATTCTAATTACCGCCTAGATAAAAGACAACCGGACCTGCTTCTTCGCTGAATGCTCAAATCTTCACACGTTAGGCTGCTTTCAAATGCTGTCTTCTTAAAACAATGTCTTCATTTTAGCTCTAGAGAATGCATTAAGTGAGTGAAAGTGGAGCAAGTTACCTCCACAAACAAACCAGACTGTGAAGCTGGAGCAGCACACCTCATTTACAAAGCAGCTTGATAGAAGCATCCCATTAGTGGAGGGTACGCAAAGTACGACTTTTATTCCATATGTTCGAAAGGAAATTTTCATATTCCCTTTCAGTGACGTGCACGAAAACTGCACGTCAAACTTCTGACTTTGAAAATGTCTCTTCCAGTTCCTCTCTTTGCCTTGTAGGATTTAGCTCTACATCCTCATCTTGTGTGTTCAGTCAACTGCAGGAATGTTCACACACTGGAACGGCCTCCATACGCTTTCTATCAGCCTAATTTTTGGTCCTCACCCCCTGACCTGATTGTGGCTTTCGAAGTTATCTATTCCCATTCATTTTCTTGCCCTAAATTATTTTCCAGTCCTTCATCCCTGTATGCATTTATTTGCTTTCCATGTTGTCTAAATCTCTTCTCACAGCCATTTGTGACAAATAAGAACCTCAAGAATGGCTTATTGCTTTCTTCTTACTTTTGTTTCTGAGATTATAATAAATATGATTGCATCATTTCTCCTTTCCCTTCCTCCCTCCAATTCCTCCCATATTCTTCTCCTTGCTCTTTCAAACTCACAGCTTCTTTTCCATTAATATTCTTATATGCATGTATTTACATGAATATACATATATATATGTATATATATATATATATACATATATATATATATGTACAGCCTGCTCCACACCCTTCCCCCATCTGTGTACAACTGTCACTTAGGCCTCACCACTCTCCTGCAGAATAGCATACTCCGCAGAACAGAAGATGGTGCTTGCTTCCTTTGCTAATCCACCCAACCTCAACTCCACTGTTGCTCGAGTTACCATTTTTAAAGCCCTGTGAAAATTTTATAACATTCCTATCATTTGTTTCCAAATGACACTTTTGGAACTCCATCTCTCTCTTCTTCCTTTATATCTTTGACCAAGAATACTTGCAGTCACCCCACAAGTTGATTTCATGTGATGACTCATTTCTCATTTAGCGATGAAATGGACAGACCCGAGACATAGTGAACAGATTGTACTTCTCAAACTTAAATGAACAACTAGCCTGTTGGGGAAAGGCAATCATGTCTTAAAGGCTGTGGTGCATGAATCACTCCCCTTTAGCCCCACAATCATTTAATACTTATTTTAGCCACTTCTCTTGAGGATACTGCCAAATTGCTATATTACTTTTCCAGTTAGATATTAGGCTTTATTTGGTGAGTTTAATACACTTTGTTAATTATATGTCCATTAAATTATAATTTATTTATGTTTTCTTCTTTATGTTTTTACATACTACTCCCTTTATTGACTTATTGACTTCCAACATTTCTGCTTTCCTTCAGATATTGTATGTGGTAGTTTGAATGAGAATGGCTCCTATAGGCTCATATATTTGAATATGTGGTCCCCAAGTTGGTGGAACTGTGTGGGAAGGGATTAAGAAGTAGGGTCACTGGGGGTAGGCTTCATGGTTCCAAAGGACCCCTGCAGTTCCTAGTGCTTTCTGTCTATGCCTTGTGGTTGTAGATGAAGACATTTCACCATCAGGGACCTCTAGATCTCTGACAATGTACACCCAATTAATACTTTCTTTTGTAACTTGCCTTGGTCATGGCGTTTTATCGCAGCAATAGAAAAGTAACAAAGACAGTGTCTTTCACCAAACATCCAGTGTTTTATTTAATATGCTCTCATGTTCCTTGACCCCTTAATTCCGATTCCCTTTTTTTTGTCTTAATATTTTTTAGGCAACAGCAAACTTCCCTTCCACAGTTGACTATAAATTATTTGTTGACCTACCTCTTGTAGTGTTCTCATGTGAGTAACAACCTCCAAATCCAAGACAAGTTCCTAAATGATGCAGTCCTATGTCATATGTCTGTGAGTACTTTAATAAAGCTCTCATTATTGAATGACCTTCATCAGATTGAATAAACGTTCTAACTTTAAAGTTCTACTATTTATTACTACTTAATAATTTATTATTAGCTTATGTACTGTGTTGTTTATAAATTACAAATGGGCTACTTACTTCCTTTCAATTTGTTAGATTTGTTAGATTGGTGTCCCAATCACTCCACTGGAAATTTTGCCTGGTCATAGAAGATGATCAGTTCAGCAATGCATTCCCTCTTGCTAGGAGTCTTAGCTGGTGTCATCCTTATAGATTCCTGAGAGCTTCCCTTGAACTAGGTTTCTACCCCACCCTGAATGCCTCCCAATTATCTCTACAATACTCTCCCTCTCCATCCCCTCAACCTGATCCTTCTTGTTCCCATCTCCATCTGTGCCCAGTCCACCCATAAAATCTATTCTATTTTCCTTTCCCAGGGAGATCCACGCATCCCACCCTGAGCCCTCCTTCTTACCTAACCTCTTTGGATCTGTGGATTGTAGCATGGTTATTTTTTACTACTGTCCACTCACAAGTGAGTACACACCATGTTTGTCTTTCTCAGTCTGTGTTAATCTCATTCAGGATGATTATCTTATAGTTCCATTCCTTCGCCTGCAAATTTAATGTTAGCGGCTCAATATTTCTCCATTTTGTAAATTACCATGCTTTCTTTATTCATTTTTTGTTTGAGGGACACTAGGATCTGGCCATTATGAATAAAGCTGCTATGAGCATAGGTGAACAAGTTTCCTTGTGGTATGATTGAGCATCCTTTGGGTATATGCCCAAGAGTGGTAGAGATGGGTATTGAAGTAGATCAATTCACAAATTTCTGAGAAACTTCCAAATTGATTTCCAAAGTGCCTGTTCAAGTTTGTGCTCCCAACAACAATGGCGGAGTGTTCCCTTTACCTCACATCCTCTCCAGTATGTGCTGTCACTTGTGTTTTTGATTACAGCCATTCTGACAGGTATAAGATGGAATCTCAGAGTTGTTTTGGTTTGCATTTCCTTGATGGTTAAAGATGTTGAACATTTCCTTAAGTGTTTCTTGGCCATTTGAGACTCCTTTGTTGAGAATTCTCTTTTTAGATCTATACTCCATTTTTTTTAGTTGGATTATTTGAGCTGATTTTCAAAATATATAAACAACTGAAAAAACTAGATGTCATAGATTGGGCTTTTATTGCTGTGAAGAGCCACCATGACCATGGCAACTCTTAAAGAAAACATTTAATTGAAGGGGCTTGCTTACAGTTTTGGAGGTTCAGTCAATTATCGTCATGGCAGGGAGCAGGGTGGCTTGCAGCCAGGTGTGGTGCTGGAGCTGAGAGCTCTTTATCTTAGCTCAGAGGCACCAGGAGGAGGAACGACACACTGGGTGCTAATTTGAGTATATGAAACCTCAAAGCCCTCCCCACCCCAGTGACACACTTCCTTCCTCTAAGAAGGCCATGCTCACTCTGACAAAGCTACACCTCTTAATAGTGCCTCTCCTTATGAAATTATGGGATTATGGGGGCCAATTACATTCAAACTACCACATTAGACATTAAACTATTTTTCAGTGTCAAAATGTAAATCAACATTTGAAAGTTTCCAGGTTGGTTATGGGACTATGGTGGCACACACCTGTAACCTCCTCCCTTTAGGATGCTGAGGCAGGAGGACAGTGAGTTGAAGTCATCCTAGGCTACACAATGAGATTCTGCCTTAGAATACTAATAAATCAATCAACTATTCTCCTTATTTTTATAAGATAAAATTTGTTATTTATAGTTACGACTGACACTATTGTGTATGTTCAAGAAATCATACAAGCTGAGAAAGATGTTAATAAAGTTTTCCTACATGTCTTAAATTTCTGTATTTGAAATGTGAGTCACTCATTCCTGTGGCTTTGACTTTTCTGTTGGTGTGAGGCATGGGTTGACTTTGTTCCTTCTGTCTGCATAAGGCCACGAATTGAAGCCTATCTGCAGGGTCTCCCACCACTCAGGACCACGGCTCATCCTTCAGCTATCAAATTGTGTGCCTGCTCAATCTGTTTCTGTTCCCGTCTACTGTACCTTTAGCACGTCTACCCTGCATCAACAGGTTAGATGTTCAAGAGCTATTACTTCCCAACAACTCTCTCTATATATTGTAAAGCAAAGACTTTTCATTTTACCTCCTGATCTTAGAATGTTTAGCAGATTTTGACACTTTGATATAAATATAAATTTGAAACAACTGGTCAAATTCCAAATTTATCTCTTTTCAAATTGGAATTTAGATAGATATTTTGTCACTTTGACAGATAAATTTGGGGAAAGTAGCATCTTACAAAACTATCGTCTTCTGTATAAATGAGAGCTAGACCTTAAGGAGATATCCATCTACGGAGGATTTCTACATAGCCTAAGCAGCGAAAATCCTTAATACAGGGCCTGCTGGAAAACACTTGAATCTTTGTGATCAAATTGTAAATGACCAGAATATAAACTAAAACAATCAGGGAAGTTTCAAGGTTTGGCTTACTGAAATAAAGCACATTCCATTATGGATGTGCACCTAAGAGTCCTACAACTGGTGCCTTTAAAGAGAGTCCTTTTCGTAAACACAAATACATGTGGGAAAGCAGCTCCCATTTACCACTGTAATGTATACTGTTGCACCAGGGATAGTAAAATAGCTTCTTCTATATCCAGACTCTTTAATCCACAGAACTCACATGCACCTATTTTTTGACGTAGATGTCTAAGTCTCTGAGTCCCAGGACCAACCAACCACAGATGCAGGATTAATGAGCATTCAGGAATAAATGGGTAAAACTACATGAAGGTCAATGTTGAAACGTGTAATAACATTCCTATAACAAGTCAGAAACTGCCCTTCTCATGGGGAAACCCAGTGAAAATCATGCCCATACACAAAGAGAAGAAATGTGGAAGAAGAAATTTGAATTGCTTAAATATTCATGGAATTTTTAAACCTACGCTAACATCTCCCATACAGTGGAGTGATGCAGAGCAGTTCATCCCTGGAGCTGCAGCTACCCTGGCTGCTGTGCTCTGGTTACGTACGGCTCAGCTGTGCCACAGAGCCTTCCTCTGTTAAACTTAATCCCCACTAAAGTGTTAAGGGGAAGAAATTTAATCCCACTCTGGTTTTTAAAGGTGATGATTAAGATGGGATAAGATCACAAATGTGGACTTCCATGACGGAATCCTTGAGGTTTTACAGGAGGGGAGGGCCTAGCGATGACAGAACATGCGTGTGGTCTTGTCATGTCATGCTCACACTTCCTCGGGGCTCAGACCGCAGGAAGAAAGGATGTCACGGGATACAGCTGTTTGATCTTGTTCTTAGAGAAAGGAGAGCCAATGTAAACCTGTGTTCTTTCTAATTTGCCCGGTATAAGTATATTTTTGTAATTTTTTTAAATGAAAAACAGGAGATGGACTAAAACAGCTGGTAAATCTGTTAAAACATTCTACTTAATTCTACTTAATCCTAAATAGAATTAAGTGTCTTTAAGAATAGAATCAATATATACAAATTATAACAGTTTATGCAAATCAGAAAAATTATGAAATACGAGGTTGCTTAGGAAAATATATGCATTTCCATGTGACTTTTTGCGTGTTTTATTGCATGAATATAATTATTTTGGGTGAAAATGAAGCAAGTACACTTAGAGGAAGCATTCGTGTCAAAAGTAATGCATTAGAAGCACACAGGGCGCTAAGAGTCTGACGAGGGCTATACCGCCACTCTGTTACCCAGGCTGCTCTGAAACTCATTAGTAGCCCTGTTTAGCCTTGATCTCATCCAGTTCTCTTACCTTAGGCTATAAAATACTGGGCGGCAAGATCGGAAAGACACATTTTTCCTTCATCAAGAGTAATCAAAGCTTCCCATATCTTGGAAGCTTCTTTGATTCCTTTGCACAAACCTAATAAAGTTATTGTATAATTTACTTCCTGTGCCATCTGTGCACTGAACTTTGATGAGGGAAAACTAGACAAAATCCATAACATTTGCAAAACTTAGACCCAGGAGGTGAAGTGTCAGGCAACCACTCAAACTTAGCCTCTATTTTACATTGCCTTGGAGGCATCATGATTTTATTTTTTCTATACAAAATTCAAAGTGATGTTTGCTGTAGTTTATTATATTTAAGCTCCGGATTAGATGTTGATTCCAATGCAAGCTGAAATAAACTTATATGTACAATGCATTAAAAATGAAAGAAAGTTGGTGTTATGTGAAGCCAGAAACATCAACAGAATCGTTTGTCAGTTTGTTGGACTAAAGTAAACCTGTACCAACCAATCTACCTATCATCTATCTATCTATCTATCTATCTATCTATCTATCTATCTATCTATCTATCTTGTTCATCATCATCATCTATCTATTTATTAACAAGAACAATAGTAGTGTAAATTTTCTTACAAAATGCTTACTTATTTACTAGTTATAGTCAGGGGGAAAACACTTAGATTTGAAACTCTCAGTACTCTCAATGCTGCTTTCCAGTAGTATATTCACACAGTGCCTTTTGGCCATGTTTAAAATACATATTCTGTGAAACTATAAGTTGCTATTGATGATTCTATTAATAAACAGTTATCACTCAATTTTATAAGCAAACAACAGAAAATCACTTAAAATAAAAAATTTCTCAGTGGAGTACAGTAAAATAATTGGTATAGAAAGCCATGCAAATTATTACTTTTAGATATCACTGACAATCTTGTTAGAAAATATTCTCAGAGACAGAAATCCCTTAATATGAATTGAACCATTAGCATTGCAATCCTAGTGTGCTATTTATCAAAGTATACATGACAGACTGTCCTAGCTTGTTGTGAGATACATTTTGTGTACACTCTGAAGATATGTCTTTGCTAAGACACCTACTGATTGGCTTAATAAAGAGCTGAGTGGCCAATAGATAGCAGGAGAGAAAAGGCAGAACTTCTGGGGACAGAGAGAACTCTAGGAAGAAGAAGAGAGGTAGAGAGACACCTGAGAGACTGAAGAAGTCAGACATATGGTACAGAGGAGAGGTGCCTGAGCCACGTGGCATAATGTTAATTTTAAAAATATGAGTTAATTTAAGTTATAAGAGCTAGTTGGGAAAAAGCCTAAGACAGAAGGCAAAGCTTTCATAATTAATAAATAGTAAGTCTCTGTGTCATTATCAGGCTGGCAGTTCCGCAAAGCAAAATCCAACTACATTAGTCACTGAAGACGATGCTGTATTCTAATTAATAGACCCCACACCAGTGTGTAATCACTTCCAAAGAGCCAGGCTGAGAGGGAGCAACTGTGAAGCTGACATAGAGAGAAAGCAAGCAATAAAAGTTGAGAAGTCCCCATAACCCAATTTAATGTGATAACAACGACTGCTCTATTTCTGCCTACAAGAATAAGAAGGAGTAATTACGAAAGCATAAAAATTTACTGCAGTCAGCTGAACAGAATGTTTGAAATTTCAAAAGGCTACATACCCAGAAGACCTCGAGATTGAACATGAAATACGGTGCAGCATGCCTATTTGCACTTATCTCTTGTGGAACATATGTTTCCTCCCCAGCTATACAAAGATTTATCATTTGCCATATTCCTACATATTAAATATTGTTAAGTGCTCCAAGACACACAGTTCATAGATATGTTGAAGATTACAACTAAAAACTCAAACTCTACTTTAAGTCTATCTGCATTAATTGATAGCTTGCATAGTACTCAGTTCCGGGAGACCGGTCCCTGCCCCCTCTTTTGTAACTCAATAGTACAAATATAAACTTATGAAGGCCTATGTGTCTGGTTGCTTGTATCTAAGTCTTGACTCTATAAAGTAGTATATTAGAAACTTTTTACAAAGCTGAGAGGGATATCAAGACTTATTATTTGTATAAAATTTTTTCTATTCTCTATACAACTGTGTGCTTATGTTTTTAATTGGCTTTTGTTTTTTTTCAAAAAACCATTATAAAAACCAAGTCTTATTTAATTGCAAGATTCCATTTGCATAACGTTAACACTCCCTTTTGTGTCATAATAGCAGAAATACTTCATTTGGAATGTGGGGACATTATTTCTCAAGTGTCTTTTCTATAGTAATAAGAATTTCCTTTTGGTAAAATGTCCTATCAAACAGTAGTACTTACATTTCAGTACTGCTCTACAGTATGACAAATTGTGCTTCTTGATTCTACTTATTTCAACAAAGTTGGAATTCACCGCCTTTTCTCTATTTTTGCTTTGTTTGTCCAGGGTGGCATAATTGGCGATAACTTCTGGGTTTGGAATGAGAAGGTTGTGTCCACTTACCCTCAGAGTGCTGGGGCTTCATCTGGCTAAGACCAGTGCAGACCCTCAGCAATCAGCCAATCTTTGTGAGTTCATAGATGCATTGTCTTGTTGTGTCTAGAAGGCTTTTTCTCATTGGCATCCTCCAACCCCTCTGGCTATTTTAATCTTTCTATGTCCTACCCCACATAGTATTCTGAGCTCAAAGGAAAAAAAATTGTCGAAGACACTCCATCCTATTTAGGATTGAGTGTCCCCTGGTCTCTTACTCTCTGAAAGTTGTTCAGCTGTAGGTCTGATGTGGGATTCCCAAAACCTGGGAGAATTTGGGAAGAAATTCTAGGCAATCAATCAATCAATCAATCAATCAATCAATCAATCGGAGTTAAGCCCGCCGCTCCCCACTACATATTGTTTGTTTATACCACTCAGAATGAAATACCATTTTATTCCTAACCTCTAGCAGAGTCCATGAAAATACTATAAAACAACTATTCTAGTGAGAGTAAAGTTATTAACTATATTGATTTCACCCAACCAGTCATTTTTACAATTAACATACACACTTCCTCAAAATAACTTATATTATTTAAAGATAAAGACTGGAAATATGGCATAGTAAAGGAGAATCTTTGTTGTACAAACATGTGAAACTGATTTCTGAAGAAGTATGCTTAAAAGAAATCCCACACTAGTTTAGAATTGAGAAATAGATGGTTATTTATTTAGGGGTAGACTCACAAATCAGAATCCTCTGCTTGAACAGAGATCAGAAACCAAAATCTTCAACTGGAACTGAGAGGCTGGAAAAGAAGCTGGACGCATTCTCTACATTGGCATATATAGTATAAGACGCCACATTTCAGTAGGCGGGTAACCATTGGCTGTAAGACTTCTTACAGCAGAGTTCAAAGCCCTACGACCCATTTAAAGTACAGCATACGGAGGGGAGGGGTTTGTGGGAGCCCACATGTGACTCAGTTTCCATCTGGAGTCATTACTGACTTAAGAAGTAATTTGAGTTCAAGATTGCCTGCTCTGCTTTCTCCAAATAGCCTTGATGACAGTGAAAAAGTTCTGATTAAGTCCATGGGAAAGAGCATTTTTGCCCATGAGAAAGAACACGTTAACTATTAAGATATGGGCTGGGGTATGACGGCCAGAGGCACTCCTCCTTAGAGATTAGTAGCTGCTTAGCTGAATGAGCTAATTCACCTGCTTGAGCTTCCTCCCAAGGACAGGGCAGGGAGGTGGTTAGCTCACTGTATTGCCCTTTGTTCTGTCTTTAGTATATTTGCTGGGTGAGAAATAAACTCGGAGCTGTTTGGTATTAACCTTCAGACCTCCCAGTCTATCCCATGTTTCTGTCTTCATTTCTCTTAATTTGCCATTTCCTATAATCTCACGCCCCCTCTCAGGTACCCCTTGCTGATTCCTGTCGAAGTTTACTCTAAAGGGGGTTCATGAACTCCCATCTTTCATTGAGGAGCTATGAATAGTTGATGGCTTCTTGGGGCAGGGATGATCAGTCTTGTTTAACTGTATAGCCCCTGGTAGGTCAACCATGGGCCAGTGGATGGCTCCACACTCAGGAGTAAATGGGTTATATTAAAACAACATAGAATGAAGTTATAGAAGCTGAGAGGGACTCAGGGGGAAGAGTGAGGATGAATGCGATCAAAACACATCTGAATATCTCAAATAATTAATAGAAATAATTAGGTTATGAACAAAACCACCAGGCTGTATGGGAAGTTCTAATGCCATGTTGGTTGTTGTTGTTCATAGGCAACAGATCTGGGTAGAACTCTTGGTTGTTTTCCTCTTTTGAGAGCCTGAATGGTGCCTTCTAGTACCACTAAAGCTAGTCCTCAGGAAGGAGGTTTTCATTTAATTACCAGTTCAGGGTCCTCTGGATCCTGTGTCTGAAGTACATAGTGTTTTCAGCAATAGACACACCTTTAGCCTTTGGTGAGCAATTAAGGGTAATAGCAATAGTCTGCAATGTTTTGGGAAACTCTTGGTTGGGCATATCAAATAGCCATCCCTGAAAATAAACAATATTTCAAACACTAGTATATAGACTTAGTAGCTTGCTTTTATGTATTTATAAATACATGTATATAAATATACACATACATATATGTATATAAAAACATGAGAAAAGAGGCCATGGATTTGAAAGAGAGCAAGGAAAGAGGAATGGAGAAGGAAAATGATGTAATTATGTCATAATATCAAATATAAAAGAAATAAATAAAAAGCAACACAAACCAGGCATGGATAAGTCCTGTGTTGGAAGGCATAGAAAGGAGGATCCCAATCACTGTCCTTGTCTCAAAGGAGGGCAGTGGCGAGTGGCGGAGCAAACACCTCGTATCCTCCTCTGGCCCACACATGTGAATGCATGGTCACACACACCCACTCCTACCCTCACACAGGCTACCCGTAACATTGCAGACCTGAAGTGACCTGTGACAATCCTCTTGCCTCTTTCAACATCAGGCTTCTCTTGGGGGCCTCAGGGTTTTGTTCTGGTTTATTTCCTCCCACTGTTTCAGAATCTGGCTCATCCCTTGTACCAGAAGCTAAATCTGATCTTGTGTAAACTAGTTGTCTTGTGTCTTTTGCACTTGCTCCTCCCTTTGAGACACAGTAGCCGGTGGAATTCTCATGAACCCTGGGTAGAGAGTCACTGGAGGGGCACCTAGCCTTGGAAGTTCACCTGTTTGTTAGTGAATCTCCGGGTCATGTCTGGGTTATAGCTGGGGCCTCAGGTTGGTCAAAGAAACTCAGTGGATGTAGGTGTTGGGGGCTACTTTACTTACCATGCCGCTGAATTAACTGCTAAGCCATTGTCTTTTCCTGCTGCCTGAGCGTAATGTTATCTGACAGTCTTTCTAAGTGAGTTAGTGAATTTCCAAATAAATCCCAACTGAGGTGATTAAGTTGTGATTTCTGTGCTTGCTTAGAGAGCATTCAGACTGCCATTTCACCTGTCTACTCTCTGTACTTTTACTCAAAAGTATTTAATCACAAATCCATTTTCTCTTTTTGTGTTTTAAATTTGTTGGGTGTGAGAGTCTTTTGTTTTGCTAGGAACATAGGTACCATAATCCCAGGATAAATGTCATATTATTGCCGCTCAATTTAATTTTTGATATAACTTTTAACAAAACTGAGAATTTCATACATTCATACGTAATACATTTATAGACTATTCAGTCCTGGCACCACCTCCAACACCTCCCTCATTTCCCTCATCTCCATCTTTTAATTTCTATGCTCTAATCTTATTTTGAGTTATACTTATAAGAATAGAAGCATTTTATCTTTAAGCATAAAAGCTTATTAAACATAAGCTTCTAAAATAAATGTATAACTATTTTATCAATTCCACGATCCTCTCTATTATAAATTGATCACTCATTATGCTATGCAAGGATTTTTGTTTTCCACAGTATATATTTAAAATACAGAATATTCTAGTTGCCTACTTCATTTACACTTTAAAAAAACTCAGGTTTTATCATCTGTTTTTTCTGAGAAGTTATTAAACTGTACTTTTACTCACCTATATTGTAAATAGGTTGATTTTAGCTTGAGATAGCTGAGGATTTTTTTGTGCAGAATTTTATGAATGACCACAGTATTTTCACTCTTCTCTGTTTCTTTTCCCTGTGTTTATATATTCTAGACATAAATAGCTTTCTCTTATTTACCATTTTTTAAATCATACAAAGTAATATGGAGGAAAAACAAGACAAGGGGCAATGGCTTCTGTTGCTATGTTGAATTGCATCTCTCTATCAAAGAGAAATTCGTCATGTTAGTTATTGTCTTAGGGTTTCTATTGCTGTGAAGAGACACCACGACCATAGCATCCCTTATAAAGGAAAATATTTAATTGAGGTAGCAGTTTAGAGTTCAGAGGTTTAGTCCATCTTCATCATGGTGGGGAGCGTGGCAGCATGCAGGCAGACATGGTACTAGAGAAGGAGCTGCTACATGTTGATATGCAGGAAACAGGAAGTAGACTGTGACACTGAGATGTGAGACTTCAAAGCCGACCTCTACAGTGACACACTTCCTTCAGGAAGACCACACCCACTCCAACATGGTCATGTCTCCTAATAGTGCCACTCCCTTCGGGGGGGCCCTTTTTCCTTCAAGTCACTGCCGTTATTAAATATACTGACTCCCTAAAATTAAGCATGTTTTATTAGTTCAGCTTAAGACTTTAAAAAATAAACTTCCTAATAGAAAATTGCATCCCCACACAATGTGATTATCTCTTATTTCATGCTAATTTTCCTACAGCTTCCACTGAAACAAGATGAGCGAGGGAGACATTGGATCTGATTTAGCAGGTTTGCTTTTGTGTAGCAGCTTCACCTATAGATAGGTGATTGACAAGCCAAGCAAGTAGTTATTTTTAAATAAAGGTTGAGGAAAAGTTTCTAACTACAACATTAACTGTGACAGAAAATAAAATAAAAATTAAAATGATCCTGTTACTTTTCCTATATTTACTTATTGCCTACAGTTTATATTTATATCAATAATTTTTTTAAGTGAACTGACACAGTCCCAGGAACTCTGTGTTATATAAGTTTTATTTGTTAATTATATTATTTTATCAGTTAAATCTTGGAATTAGAAAATATCCATGCATGAGAATTTTATATCTTCTTGAATATATCTGGAGAGCATGTAAGGATTTGTGTTTCATCACTTCCCTTCCAGAAGTAATGGTAGCATTGGAATGGCAATTGCACATTCTTGGCAATGAGAGCTTCTGCTCCAGCAAAGGGCTTTCCTGAGCCTCTGCCGCCTGTCACTTATTGTACACATTGAAGAATGGGTAGCGTGAGTTATTTCACACACTCATTTTATGCCATGGTTCTGCTTCTCCCATGCACATACTTTCAGAGGCTGTGGTGACATTTCAGCTAACACATCCTGGGAACGTTTGTAGAACACAACTTAGGGCAGTAAGAAAAAGTATCTCAGTGAATTGATTTAGTTTATGCTGATGCCTTTGGGGAAACCTGCTGTGCACTACCTATTGTTATTAAGGTATTTGTGTCTGTATGCATATGTACACACACAGACACACACACAGACACACACACACACACACACATGAGATCTAACTTGTCCATGCCGGTTGTCTTACATTAATGTAGCATTTGAACCAATCGCATGTCAAAATGCTTGCCTAATGCTTTAACTGCAAGTTTTCCCCTAGCAGGCTAAAAGGTTTTGCTGACACCACTTAAGTAATAACACAATTAATGCAATTGCTAAACTTAAATATTTTGTTTGTTTACATCTGTATATTTGACCCTTTGTAACTAGAGAAACCCTATAATCCTTATTCCATTTCCCAATACATCTGCTTTCTTCTCTCCAAAGGTATTTTCACCTTGAATAGCTATTGATGTTTTAAATACATATTATATATAATATCAATTCATTTGTTTAAAAACATCACAATTTTCCCTCTTCTCTTGTTAGTGAAGTCACCATCTGTATCCTTGTGGAGGAGAAGCTCTTAATACTCTCAGACCCTGCTGTAAATGTGTGGCCCTCTCCAGAGAGCGTTAGCTTATTTGGGTTATAGCATTAGTTACTTTGAGCTCTGCTTTCGTTCCCTAAAGGAACACATTCCATTAATTTGCTGAGAACTGCTTTAATAGACTTCGCTTTCCTTTCCCTTTTGACCTCAGCAATTCACTTAACACATTATTGGACATGATCAACCATAATAGCATCAGAGAGCAAGGAATCTTGATCTATGTCACCAGAAGGGCTTCACTGGAAACTCACTCCACCATTATCGGTTCTGCGGTCTTGATCTAATACAAGGCATTAACCCATAGCTTAGCTTCCTCTTTTGTGTAATTGGAACTGTCTGGTGGAATAACCTGGAATTTGCCAAGCTATGGTGGCCAAGAGAAGAATGACAAGATATTTGGAAAATGACTGACTGGATGTACTGAGCGGAACCTCTTCCTAAGGGAGCTTAGAAAGGGAAGAGGGAGTGAGAACAAAAGTTGTCCAAACAGCCACATGATGGACCTGTGTCTAAAGTCAGAATCTTCATTTTAAAAATCTTTGGACACATGTTAAGGTAAATACAGTCTAAAATATGGTAAGACATGATGATCTTTCTTTTCCTGTGTCTTTGTCTAAGCATATCCCTCCCTCTATGCCCTCTCTCTCTCTCCTCTCTCTCTCTCTCTCTCTCTCTCTCTCTCTCTCTCTCTCTCTCTCTCTCTCTCTCTTTCATTTTACCATTTAATGGATATCATTATTAGCAATTTATTCATGATGTGTGTAATTTAAACAATTTATTTTTAAAGACTGCTGTGCTCCTAATTGAATTTGAGCATTAAGTTCAGGCTGTGTCCTGCTCTGAGTTACTCTTTATTGTGTAAAATGGTGGCTGTTTTCCAGCCTGTAGTTTGCTTTGACAGACTACATTCTGAGCACAAACGCAGGAGCACAATGACTCTGCATTTTAGTGAACTCCTGACATCAGCCATAAGTCACAGACAGACAAGCAAGTCATGCCTGAGAGTAGACAGGATGCCACCCTGCAAATTGATTGCAGTAAATTGAGACAATAGGAATGCAGGAATATTACATTATTGCAAGGAAACCAAGCCTGAAAGCTGACACAGGAGACTAAGAGACATGTTCAGTTCTCTCACCCGGCTCCCTAAAGAGGACAGCCCCTAACCTTGCAATGGTAAAAGCCCTGCAGATTTGTCCTCTGGCTGGTGGTATGCAGAACCAATAGGCAAAGAGCTCCAGACTGACTCAGTGGGCTTCAATTCTGCTCAGTTCTCACTGTTGACTATCTGGCCCAAATTACATCCACCTGCCCACCAATCTCTACCTTGCTTCTCTGCAGCTCAACTCAAGGCTGAGTCTCAGCTGGCTCGAACTTGTAACCCAGCCCCTACAGCTAGGTCTCCAGCAGATTGCCAGCAGGGTGAGTTACCTGTCCCTTGCAGAGACGATTGCTCTTTACAACTCTACTCGCTTCCTAGTTTCCACTTCTCAGGACTCTTCAAAAGTCTCTGAACTCTTTGTAGGCTTCTTTAATCATGTGTAACCATTCGGTAACACATGCATCTATACTTACCCATATATACACATACAACTACAGAGAGAGAGAGAGAGAGAGAGAGAGAGAGAGAGAGAGAGAGAGAGAGAGAGAGAGAGAGAGAGAGAGACAGACAGACACACACACACAGACAAAGAGATGGGGAGAGTTGCTGTGTACCGTTTGAGGTGTGATTGGAGAGTTAACATTAGTACTTAAAATTAGAGTAGGAAAATCTTTGTTTGCCTAGATTGGCTATCAGTGAAGCTGGGACCACCTGACAGGACACTGCTAATGAAGCTTACATTATGATTCTGCTATTATATAAATTTTGAGATTGTGGAAAGACACACCACCAGATCCTCGTGCATCATTACTGAGCTGCACTTTAGCCCTAACCCATTGATTTTGATAGAAAACAACACGAATCAACTTTAAAGCAAGATGGCTTTCATTTACTTTCATCATTTTAATTGTTACCCAGCATGCGTGTATTTCCTGGGACCTGAGCAAGTTGTCTAAATATAAACTCCTGTAGAAATAGGTTATATTCGGCTGTGAATAGGAGTGAGATAGGTTGTTTAACAGTTATTCTTCATATTGAGCTATGTAGGCTTTGCCACTTGTTAGACTATTATATATTTATGAGCATGATAACTTGTAAAATTATCTTAGTTATATAAAATATCTGTGATAGGTTACAAATCTATATGTATAATATATTGTATATTAGTCACATAACAAAGGAGATGTCTGATCTATTTTTTTTATCTGTTTTATTGGTCCGCTTTGACACTGGGGTATTGTGCATGTGATTTTATCTCTGGGCATGGCATGGCTATTCTGTGCCCCTAGGAGTAAAGATTACATTGAACTGAGAGTCATGGCAACTAACTGAACAAAACACACAGTGAGAGCTGCCTGTTGTTGGTTGTTTTGTCTCTTTATTCTTAGACTTTCTACTCTTTGGGGGGCCCACCACCCAGCTCCCAAATAAATCACACATGGAGACTTATTATTATTTATAAATGCCTGACCTTAGCTTGCCTTGTTTCTTGCCTGCTTTTCTGAACTTAAATTATCCCATATACTTTTTGCTTTTCTATTTCTCTGTATATGTTTTTCTTTCTTTCTTATTTTGTGTCTTGTCCCTTCTTTTTTTGCTCCTTGATCTTTCCCTTCCCAGATTTCTCTTCCTATTTATTTTCTCCTCCTTTCAGCTTGGCCTATAGTTTCTCCTTCCTTGCTATCGGCCATTCAGCGCTTTATTGGATCAGTCAGGTGTTTTAGACAGGCAAAGAAACACAGATTTAAACAAATGTAACATAAAAGAATGAGACACATCTTTGCATCACTAAACAAATGTTCCACAGCATAAACAAATGTAACACATCTTAAAATAATATTATATAACAGCTACCTATGGCGATCACATGGAGCGTGTGCTACAGTCATAAGGGAAAGCAGGTCACAGTCTTATAACTGAGGGTTGCTGGAGTCGGGCTTCCCTGTAGTATTCCAGCGGCGAGCGGTCATAGGCAGTGCTGGAGCATACAAGAGAGGAAAGTTAGGTAAAGCTGACATTCCTCACCACAAATATTCTGAGGTCCTCATCCCTATTAAGGTAAGACATGGTGGAAACACAGCTGTTCATTCCGGCGCCATTCATTCTCCTGTCAGGCAGCTCTCCCACATGTCCTTGTAAGGCAGCCCCGTAGCTCAGGCTTGCCACCTTTGGCTTCTGTAACGGCGTAAACGAATGCAGACAGATTGTAAAATATATATATACAGCTTTAATATACAGCTTTAATGGAGAAATAGACTTACAGAACCACCATTCCCACGGAGACCAGGAAAGCAGAAGCAGCGGCTGGGAGCACGCTCGCCAAATTTATAGGCAAACGTTAGCCCGAGGAGAACACGCCCCCTTAGGGGAGGGACTTATCCCTACAGGCTTCGGTAGAAAAGTGACTTGAGTTTGTCTTTAGTGCCTTATGTGGATCACTAGATGTTCCCTTGTATCCCAGGGAAAGGTAACACAGTATACAGGTCAAACCTAGGACTCTGCATGTTGCATGTACATGTTCTTTCTCTGAACCCCTGCCTTCATTTCTTTTATTGCTCAGAATATCACTGAGTGAAATAATCTTCAGTTATTACACTAAAAGCACTTTATTAAAATCCAGCATTTGTGTTCCACACCCATTATGAGTGTGCTACGTAAGAAACATAGATAAATATATTATGTCTTTGCATTATGTCAAAATTTATTGAATAGTGTTAATTTACACAGTAAAGTACTTTCAGTGGTAGCAATTTGTCAGATATTCCTGTTTTTCTTGGTAATCCTTGCCAAGTCAAACAGGGGTGCCTCTATTTTTAATATTTTAATTATTAATACTAATTCTTGGATAATATGTTACATAACATACAGTAAATAAATTCCTCTCTCTTTCTTTCTCTCTCTCTCTCTCCTCTCTCTCTCTCTCTCTCTCTCTCTCTCTCTCTCTCTCTCTCTCTCTCTCTCTCTCTCTCTCTGTGTGTGTGTGTGTGTATGTGTGTGTAAGTAACAAAGTGACTACAAAGGGTTAAAGATGCAAAGATTTTCAAAAAATCCTGAGATTCAGTTAGGAAATGATTTCAGGATATAAACATCCCCATATTTTCAGCATAAGCTACAGAGTTGAATCCAGATGCGAAGCAAAAGGCCAAGTTCAGCAAAGGAATGGGAAGATAGGGGGACAGCAAGCCCAGAATAACAATCAGGAGGGTGTGCAGGTGGCAGTTGAGCAGGCCACATCAACAATGGGGAATGATCTGAAGTCCCCTAGGACAGTTGAAAATACCATAAAATGCCGGGTGCTGGTGGCACACACCTTTAATCCCAGCACTTGGGAGGCAGAGGCAGGCGGATCTCTGTGAGTTCCAGGCCAGCCTGGTCCTCAAGAGCTAGTTCCAGGACAGGCTCCAAAGCTACAGAGAAACCCTGTCTCAGAAAACAAAAACAAAAAGAAAAGAAAATACTATGAAAATGTCTAGGTCCTCAGTACCACATACTGTGTGGCCATATGACAGGTTGATGCCATCTCAGTTCCTGATGCAGTGTTTTTGTGGATTCAAGGAAGGGGGCTACACCATCTACTCACTCTGGTAAGTGCTCCAGTCTGGATTCCCTGATACGATCTTAATACACCATGCCTATCCACAGTCTTCCTTTACCCTGGTAAATTTTTTTTCAGTTTTTTTAATTGATATTTATTGAGCTCTACATTTTTCTCTGCTCCCCTCCCTGCCTCTCCCCCACTTTGGCCCTCCCCCAAGGTCCCCATGCTCCCAATTTACTCAGGAGAGTTTGTCTTTTTATACTTTCTACTTCCCATGTAGATTAGATCTATGTAAGTCTCTCTTAGTGTCCTCATTGTTGTCTAAGTTCTCTGGGATTGTGGTTTGCAGGCTGGCTTTCTTTGCTTTATGTTTAAAAACCACCTATGAATGAGTACATGTGATAATTGTCTTTCTGTGTCTGGGTTACCTCACTCAAAATAATAATTTCTATCTCCATCCATTTTCCTGCAAAATTCAAGATGTCATTACTTTTTTCTGCTTGGTAGTACTCCATTGTGTAAATGTACCACATTTTCCTTATCCATTCTTTGGTCAAGGGGCATTTATGTTGTTTCCAGGTTCTGGCTATCACAAACAAAGATGCTTTGAACATAGTTGAGCATATGTCCTTGTTGCACGATTGAGCATCCTTTGTATATATACCCAAAAGTGGTATTACTGGGTCTTGAGGAAGTTTGTTTTTTTATTTTCTGAGAAATAGCAACACTGACATTCAAAGGGGCTGTACCAGCTTGCACTCCTATCAGCAATGCAGGAGTGTTCCCTTTTCCCCACAACCTCTCCAGCATAAGTTGTCAGCAGTGTTTTTAATCTAGGCCATTTTTATAGGTATAAGATGGAATCTCAGAGTTATTTTGATTTGCATTTCTCTGATGACTAAGGTTGTTGAACATTTCCTTAAGTATCTTTCAGCCATTTTAGATTGCTCGGTTGAGAGTTCTCTGTTTAGGACTGTACTCCATTTTTTTAATTGGATTATGTGTTCTTTTGGTACTCAAGTCCAAATTGATCAAAACTTCAACATAAAGCCAGTCATACTGAACATTATAGAAGAGAAAGTGGGAAGTACACTTGAACACATTGGCACAGGGAACTACTTCCTAAATATAACCCCAGCAGCACAGACACTGAGAGAAACACTTAATAAATGGGACCTCCTGAAACTGAAAAGCTTCTGTAAAGCAAAGGACACAGTCAACAAGACAAAACGACAGCCTACAGAATGGGAAAAGATCTTCACTAACTTCACATCAGACAGAGGTCTGATGACCAAAACATACATAGAACTCAAGAAATTGGTTACCATGGTAAGTTTATAGGGTGCCACTCTTTCCACCCCCAGGAGTAACTAATTTGTCACTACATGGGGGTCCAGGACAGGTGGTGCCACCCACAAATCCACCCGGGGGGAGTCAACCTCCATTCTTCAGGTAGAGTAAGAAAGTTGCTAATGAAATGTAGTCTCCTAGGGCAAGGCACAGTTGAAAAAAGCAATCGTCATTTTACTCAATATCAAGTAATTAGAGGAAGGACATAGCCTGATTTCAGTCTCACCTTAAAATGCTTCAAGTAAACCTCGATTTTCCTGGTAATTATAAATCCTGAAAACCTGAGGTGCTATTTTGGGAGCCACCCTCTCATGTAATGAGCTACATCTCTGTTGACTATTAAAGGAAGAAATTAAGAATCACAGATTCTTAATATTAACAGCATAAATTATATACTTCAGTGTTGATTGGGTTTTTATTCCTCCAAATTAAAATGTAATGTGAATGATTTTTTTTTTGGTTTTTAGAATAAAAAATTGTAGCCTATTTAAAACAAAATTGGGCCTTTTTCAAAACACATATTATGTAATAGAATATAAATATCACCTCATGGTATTCTATAAAGTTGCTTTATTCACTTAAATTATCAATGTTTATATTTTTCTTTATTTATTATAATTGACAGGGCAATCTGAAGACTTAATCTAACCTTTAAAAAACAAATATTATCAACAGTAAATATTTTGAATAAGAAATAGTTTTAGAAATAAGAAATTGTGCTTTTTTGGCTCATTCTGTTGGTAAATCTATATTTAAAGTGCTTTAGGTTCAAAGTTTAATTTTTCAAGTTACTTACTTTGATTGTGACACTTGGAACACGTTTCCTTTTGCCAATCTCCTCACTTGAAAAGTAGGAACATAGTATTGACCCCATGGAGAGTTGGGCACGAAATGTCAGTGAAAGCAGCAGTTATCTGAAACCATGATGGAAAGGGAAGTCTCAGAGCTAAGGTATTTAAGATCAGAACATCAGGGTCATGATCCAGGTGGTTTGTTAATGCCAAACAACGGTGAGGGATATTGGAAGATGCCTTCCAACAAGGTAGACACAGAGTTCTTCCATCCACTGTGGAGGAGCTGTAACCTGTGCAAATACAAGAGATAAAGAGGATAAGTAATGACAGAAAATTGGAGCAAGCATTGACCACACTTTTGGATTTAGGGTAATTGTTTTTTTTTTAAATTTATTTATTTATTAAAGATTTCTGTCTCTTCCCCGCCACCGCCTCCCATTTCCCTCCTCCTCCCCCAATTAAGTCTCCCCCCAGCCCGAAAAGCAATCAGGGTTCCCTGTCCTGTGGGAAGTCCAAGGAACCCCCACCTCCATCCAGGTCTAGTAAGTTGAGCATCCAAACTGCCTAGACTCCCACAAATTGTTAACTTAGGTTCCCCAGTGATCCATTCTGGCCCTTTTCATTATAATAAGGATGGAGAAAAAATAATAATATAGTCTGGAATCATTTATTACTGTTCAGGCCAATAATAGAATTATACATACATACATATATATAACAATTGTTAACTTTCTAAGGTATGGAAAGAGAGCTGGGCGGTGGTGGCGCACGCCTTTAATCCCAGCACTCGGGAGGCAGAGGCAGGCGGATCTCTGTGAGTTCGAGACCAGCCTGGTCTACAGAGCTAGTTCCAGGACAGGCTCCAAAACCACAGAGAAACCCTGTCTCGAAAAAAACCAAAAAAAAAAAAAAGAGAGAGAGAGAGAGAAAGAATATATAAATGAGATCTTTGTTGACTAAAGTGGTAACAATTTAGCAAAGATTTCCTATCACCATTGTAACATCAATAGTTTTTAAAAGTTATTTATCTATTAAAAAAGCTTGTCAGAACTGTATTAGAAAATTTATCACCTATTGCATTGCATTGCAAGGATAGTCAATGAAGATTATATTCAGTGGTGTGTTATAATACAGGGTTATATCTTCCCTGTGCTCATTGTGGGTTTATAGCATAAAAAGCACCGGATAAAGGATAGAATATTTAGAGAATGCAAGTTTCCCTTAATAACCTGCTGAAGAAATAACTTGAAAGGAAACCAAATAGAAGTTACATGGAGAATAAATGTGTCTAATAGCATAATCTCTGATATATGTGGTCCTCATGCTCCTCCCAAGGCAATTACAGGCAACATTTGTGAACATGGACAGAGGTTTGTTCTAGCTTCCATGATACCCTTTTTTTTCTTGTTGATTTCTCCATTTCCACTCCAGCTCAACTTACACATCATGGTAATCAATTTACTTCCCAGGTCACTAACACCATAATCCTTCTACAAATGCATGGGTTAGGAACCCACTACTGTAGCACTGTGGATTAGAAACCTTTCTTGAGCTGTCAATCACTTGATAAGACTTGACCTTGTTCTCATTCCAGCTCCTGTGACAAGTTGGCAGAGGTGTCTTTGCATGTAATTGCTCTTCGACAATTTCTTTTGTGAAAATGTACATAGATTTAAGCCAGAAAAACTGCATTTTTTTGATAGTGTATTCTAGTGGTATTAACATTAGAAAACGATATTAATGGGCTTCTTGTGGGGACTACCATGATAAAATTGTTTTAGAAATGTTGGCCTACAAAATTTCTTCTTCAGTATTGCAAAGAAAGATCTAGAAAGCCCTGCAGAAATAATGCCTGCTTAGCTGGGATTGGTGGAATTCTGTAGCTGAAGAACATGGCCTTTAACAGCATTTTCTTGTAGTCCTATGTGAAAATAATTTTACACTATATTCTTCAGTGTCATACCCCATAATAATACTAAATTAAGCTAGACTCCCTGCTTCTTCCGACACTGTGCACATGGGCATAATTAATTTCTGTGGCGATTTTGCTATGTTTTTTGTTAATTGTCCTGTCATAGTCATCCATGGCTCCTGGTGAGCTTGGGTTTTCTAGACATGCACAGCAGAGAGAAGAAGGAAGGTCCTGGTGGAGACTGCTTTGGCTACTGCCTTAACATCATACTGGGAGACTACCAGGCATATGAAAAGGAAAATGCAGGAGAGGGAGAAAGAGAGGAATGTTAAAATAGTATTTGGTATGACTACGGTATACCCTGTGCATGCACGAAAATGCCATAACTGAGCCCACTACTTGCACAATTCATATACAGTAATTAAAATGATATGATGACCTTAATTCAGCCCCTTATCTAGTTCACTTTATTCTTTGATGTCAGACCTAGTAATCTATATTTTAAATCAACACCCTAGTGGATAAAATACAGGAGAGTTCATTATGAATGTATTTTATTACAGCATTCTCTTCTCTGGACGTTAATGGCAGCTGTTTTAGTCAGAGAACACATGACTTCTTGCAGAAGACCTTCAAGACCAAGCCCACTAGTGATTACCAGAAGGGGTGGTGAGTGGAATTGTACCCCTGCCTGAGATTCCAGCTGCTTTTACTTGCACCTTCCAGTGCACTGTATGTAATTCTTTCCCCACTTGTGAGTCCCCCTTTTGCTTTGGAAGATGGTGGAATTCAATGACTATGGAAGATTTAATTATCTGGGAACTGTATCCACGTAGCTATGAGGAAGTCATCATCTAGGCGGGACTGAGACTTTCTTGCTGCTGCAGCTGCTTTGGGGTCTCCTGTGTTCCTGTAGTTAACTTTTCACCCACGCTCTGTAAGTAAGCCCAATAAAATCATTGGTCTTCCAGGCAGGACTTTGCAGAGCTCTACTTCCTGACACTGGTGCCCTAAAAGGTGGTGGTAGACATTTGTTCATGTCTCCAAGGGGAAAAGCCTGGCAACAAATGCCAACACAGGAAAACCCTGTTCCCTAAAGTAATACAAACTTAGATGGTTAGCCTATCCTGAAAGTAGGCATTGGTCAGGGGGTGTGTAAGCATGTGGCTACTTGACAACCTCATCCATGAATCCCAGGTAGCTCAGAGATGGCTTCCTCAGGAAATCTGTGCAAAATGTGGAGTCTCTTTTGTACTGTTAATTAGTCCACTACACTTCACTTTTAAAATCTGATTAATATTCAGATATAAAAATGTGTTTATGGGTCTCTTGTCTCCCCCCTTTTTTTGTTCATGGTTAAAAAATCCAAACACTGCCTTTGGTTTTTCATTTGCATGCCCATCAGCTTCCTGTTTGGCCAAGAAAATAAAAGCTTGAGAAATAGGCAGAAATTGTGAGTGTTGTTTGCATTTCACTGAAATATTTTTCTAGCTGAAGGGGATCAAATCAATAAAATATGATGAAACCATATGCTCATTATTTCAGAGGAGAGCAGATGCTGCAGGGGATATTGGGAGATTTATTAATTCCACCAGTACCTCTCAATAAGGATGGATAACTCCAAACCTGATTTCCTAAATAAAATGCAAGTCAGTAGGAAAAGTTCATATGTAGAATTCGCATTAATAATCTGCTTACTATAATTCCATAATTAGTTTTATGTTAAAGAAATTGTGTGGTTTAAAACTGCCCTACAAACCAAGACAGTTTATGCAGTGGAAAAAGTTTATAGCATGACCACAGTTTGGAAATACCTTAGAATAAGGATGATGTAGGAAGCTCTTCTATATATGTGTTGCTTTTATTGGTTAATGAATAAAAAATCTGCATTGGCCTGTGATAGGATAAAGCTATATAGGGAAAACTAAACTGAATGCTGGGAGAAAGAAGGTGGAATCAGGAGATGTCATGTAGCTGCCAGAGGGGAAAGACACAGAGCTGCCAGCTGAAACCTTGCTGGTAGGCCACAAGCCTCTTGGTAAAATATAAAATAATGGAAATAAGTTAATTCTAGATGTAAGAGCTAGCTAGCAATACACTTAAGTGATCGGCCAAGCAGTGATTTAAAATAATTTAGTTTTGTGTGATTGTTTCGGGAGTTTGGGTGGCTGGGAAACAAACAAGAGGCTTCCTACTACAAAGGGAACAAATAAGAGGCCTTCCTACTACAGAAGGAGGCATGGAAAAGTAAATAATTGTTGCCATGGATTACATGTGTGTCTCATTGACTTTAAGTCATCTTGCTGCTCATCAGCTGTCTGGTACAAGAGGCAATATATCCTGTCTCCTCCTCCTCTCCTCCTTCCTCCTCTTTCCCCTTCTTTTTCCTTCCCCTCATACTCCCCCCCCCCTTTCTTCTTTTTTCTTCCTGTTTTTATTTTATGTTTATGAACTTATGCCTGCATATGTGTCTGTGCATATGTGCAGTACTGGTGGAGATCAGAAGGAAGGTGTCAGCTTCTCCTGGAACCAAGGTTATAGATGCTGTGAGCCACCAAGTAGATTTTGGGAACTGAAACCAAGTCCCCTGGAAAAGCAGCCAGCTCTCTTATCTGTTGAGTCATCTCTCTTGCCCCTTGTTCCATCTTCTTACTCCAAGTTTTAGGGGAGCAAAGAGATGCCTGTTTTCTTTGGAAGATATCTGTTCAAGGAAAACAATATCAAGTACACAGACAAATTTAGTAACATACTTATGTACTGAACAGTTTAACACATCAGGTGCAAATTTATATATACATATCCACCATCATTTAAAGTACTGAAATATCTTTGTTGAGATTTTTAACCCCAATTATAAAGTATATTACTGTAATCTTAAAAATTCAGGTGAAGAATTTTAAAGATAATTTAATTTTTATTAAAATAAAATTGACATTCATTAATCTGCACATGTTTGAAGAGTATTTTGCTAACTTTGGACATTAAGACATACAAGATAGTAAACACATCTATTAACCCTCAAACGCTAACTCATAGTCCTTGGAATGCCCTCGGTATCCCTCACTTCAGCCACCGATCTGCCTTCTGCAGCCATATGCCATACCTCTCTGAAGGATTATCACAAATGAGTCTCCAAAGCAGGACCTCTTTCATCTAAACTATCTTCCTTCCCCTTTTTCTTAGGGTATTGCTATATTGTTAATTAATTTTGTGGCTGAATACTAATTTGTTATTTGGTTATATCTTTTGTACATTCATATATTGGATATTTTTGTTATTTTAAAATTTCTAGGAAATTCTGAATGCAAGCTCTTCTCTTTTCTTAAACTAGCCCTTGTTCCCACTTCTCTTGGGTGTCTCTTGAATGGTGTTTATTTATAGTTGGACCGTGACATATGATTCAGCCACTGAACTATTGCCCTGCTGCTAAGCTATGTTTCATAACTTTTATGTAGCTTCCCCGTAACTAATGATTTTGAACATCTCTTCATGTACTTCCTTGCCAAATATGTCTCCTCTTTCTGTATATTTCTTAAATATTTTCCCCATTGTTAGTTTAGTTGTTTTCTTATTACTGAATGTGAAGACTTACTAACAAATTCAAAATAGACACCCACTATTGAGTAAATATTTCAGAACCCCAAATTGGTGGCCTCAGTCTAATTTTGGTACACTATATTTTGAATAAAATTCGAAGTTTGGTGAAGGTTGCTGACATTTTAAAGTGCTTTTGTTTCTGTTATGTAATGTAAACAGTGTTTGTCTTCTTAATTTTCCCTTATTCTACTCAAGATGTTTCAGAGGCTGGCTTCTTCTATCATATCTATGATTTATAGAGATATTTTTATTTAAATATAGTATAATCAAAATAGATATTCTTTTAGGTTTTGCATATGAATAATAATATGTAATTTATTGTTAAACATTAAATTAATCTTTTTGAACTCCCTTGTAACATTTGCCAAATTAAGGTGAGCACATTTTTGTGGCTCTGCTTTGGGATTCTGTCCACTTCAATTTATCTAAGAGTCTACCTCACTACAGCGGGATTTTGTTAACCAAAGCTTTATAACACTTAGAATCAGGTTCAGTGTCTCCTCCCTTAACATTTTCAAAGTTGGATGGGTTCCTTTATGGCCTCTGTATTTCACATATGTTTTTGAATTATCTTTTCAAGGCTTCTAAAAAATGTTCAATTTTGATAAAGATCCTATAAGATTTATACATAAATTTGTGAAACATCTGTGAGGACACAAAGCCAAGCCATAAACTGAAAAAATGCCCATTAACTCGAGTGTGCAGACAACTGTGGCATATTCACAAAAGGAAATACCATTCAGTCATTTAAAAAAATATCAGTGCATGCAATAACATATATGAACTCCCAAAGCCAGCGTCATGGTGAAATCAAAAAGACAATGAACCTATATTTTAAAATTCTATTCATCAGGAATATTGTAGGAATAGCAAAAAAAAATAGCTACTAGAAACATGTGTTCTTTTTCTCTCAAATCCCTCTAATTAGACCCTAAGATTTTTTTGTGTATATATATATATATATATATATATATATATATATATATATATATATATATATATATATATTTGTGATTATATATTGAACCTAACAAAAATCCATATCACAGTAAACATACTGGTTGCTTCCCCAAACAGTGAAGGCTGAGAAGGTTTAGTTTCTGCTCTGACATTAAAGATGCATTCCTCCTGATGCTGTGCTTTCCATATGGCAATTATCTATGTAACATACTGCAGTTGCCAAGGTAGAGCATCCAATGACCATCTAAACTTATGGAAGAAATTTAGGTATGTAGAAAATCCTTGATGCCGCCAATAATTTGGTAAAAGCTTAATATTATATAATGAGCTCTTTATGTCCTAACCACAATCACGTTTGGATTTATAATGAAAAGATCTTGTTTTCCATGTATATTGTAAAAGATCATGTATATTATTTTACATGAAATGACCATTTCCTCCTGGTCCCAAGGCTTAATGTGCTCTGGGAGCCATGTGGGAGCTGCTCGCATGCAGGGGCTGGTGACCAGCCCTGAGACCACTGGAGATATAAGAAGCTGCGGGGTCCCATGGGAAGTGGTGTGGATGCCCCACGCGTGGCAGCAAGGACTGGCACAGCAGGAGAGGAAGCTAAGTAAGCTGGGGCAGATGGGAGCTGGGAGCGCTATTGCTTCTCCAAAACCCAGGTGGCTAGCTTTGGGTTCCAATTCCTAGAGATGGAGTTCCAGTCCCAGCTCTGACCTGGGCTGTTGGCTGAAAAGCCTCAGGGAAATGACTTTTTCATACATTCATGCCCCAAAAGTTGGGCACCGAGTGAAGCACGATTAATAAAAACCCAGAGACAGAAACTGGGGTTCAACCTGAAGGTCCAAAGAGCAAAACAGCCAGATACTGGCCCTTACCTCTTCAGTCTAGGAATCTCAGAATGAGACTGAGAACTGTCTCCTCCTGTTTTATAATCCTCTCTAGGGCTGGGATTACAGGCATGTCCCACCCAATTTCTATGGCATGGTTCCTGGGATTAAAGGTGTGTGTTAGCACTCTCTGATCTGTAAGGCTGACCAGTAGGGTTGTTTTACTTTCTGATCTTCAGACAAGCTTTATTTATGAAAATACAAACGAAATGCCACATTAATTACATGGCTTCTTCAACTTAAAGTGGCCACACCTAACATTAGTTCACTGAAGAGGGAGTTAGAAATGACTAAGTATGGTGTTTTTTTTGACAACTTTTTTCCCTCTTTATTATGAAAATGCTTCTCATTTAAAGAATGCTTATGAGTGGGAATGTTGTCACACAGCCTTTATAATGTAATATCAACATTTGGTAATGATTCTAAAAATACTTTTGAAATGTTTACTTCTTGTTTTGTATTAAGTGCTGTGCATGGGGGAACCATATGGTTAAAGAATTTATAACTTTCTCTTTCAGCCAGAATTATTGTAAACCTAGTATCCTGAATGTAATCAAGGATAAATAAAATCTAACTAAAATTTAAATGCTCTAATGAGAGACACATTGAGTTAGTGAAGATGCCAGGATATCATAAAAGCCCTTTAATATACTAGCTGCTAGAGGCAGACACACTTTAGAGCTGATGTAAATTTAGAGAAAAAGAAAACCTGCTTTTTGTACAAGAAATTCAAAATTCAGGGAAAAAAGGTTTTCTTGTTATCACAAATGTGAATTAACATTTACATTCTCAATATCTCATGGAGTTCACAGATAAAACATAATTTTTTTCTCTTTTACTGAAAATTAGTTTCCACTGTGTTGAAGCTAGTGAGGCTAAGCTTAATGCTGGAGCTGTCTCCACTTGTGGATCTATTCACATCATCTAATTCCAGTGTGGAGCTTTGTGGCTGATGACATCAGCATGTAGCTTTGTGGCTGATGACATCAGAGTGTAACTATGGGGCTGATGACATCAGCGTATAACTTTGTGAGTGATAACATCAGGGTGTAGTTTTGTGGCTGATGACATCAGGGTGTAATTTTATGACATTTTCCCCCAGGAATATTGCTACTGCTGTGTCCATTGTGGAGCCAATCCAGTGTGCAGACCACCTCTAGAATTTTACAGATAACATTTCAAAAGGTAAATGCAGTTTTTAATCTTACCATGATAATGATTGAAAAATAAATAGATGAGGAAGGAAGGCATGTTTAAAATACTATAATTGTATCACATCCAGTGTGAAGTGATACAAAAGAAAGTGACTGCCAAATATTGTCAAGACAAGGAGGGACAGCCCTTCAGAATATCCTGCTTCACAGAAAAGTCTGTTGTATATGCTAGGCCTATAGGCCCAAAGATGGATGTCCCAATGTTGCAAAGGAACTTTGGGTGACTGTCCAGGCAGCCAGCTTTTTCTATCATTTCTCATAAATTTGGAAGTTGCTTACTTGCACATCCTGCTTACTTAGTTAATATTATTTCCTTCTTGAGTTTCTGAGAAAGTTGACATTATAGTTATAGTTTTTTCCTTGTTTACTTAATACAGAAAGCAAGTTATGATAGAAAATAAATTAAGTTTAAGACTTTAGACTCACCAAGATATGATAGATATGGAGTATTTTCTCTGAATTTGTCAAATGCAAATGGACTATACACTGTTGATTGATCTATTGCCTGTATGTATTGTATATAGTCATTGAACTTATTGTATATAGTTTTTCTTAGATTAGTTATAGCCTTATTTTTTATTTTTTATTATAGACTAAAAGGGGAAATTCAGTAATATTTCATTTATATTTTAATAAATAAAGCTTTCCCAAAGATCTTAGGATCTTTGATCCCACTGGTCAGCCTTACAGAACAATAGCCACACTAGTTTTCCATAGAAACTGGAAAGTAGTGGTGTATGCCTTTAATACCAGCCTTTGAGAGGAATATAAGATGGTGGGGTAAGACAGTTCTCAAGCACAGTCTCATTCTGAGATTCCTGGAGGCAGGATCACTATTTCTGAATGAGGTAGATGTAAGAGCCAGTGGATGACTGAGGTAGAAGTAAGAGCCAGTGGTTGGCTGTTTTGCTTTTCTGACCTTCAAGTTGAATCACAATATCTGTTTCTGGGTTTTTATTAATTGTGCTATACATTTTCACTCAAGTACTTAATGTATTTTAAGTAGAACCCACATTTTCTACTTCCATCTGCCTTTCCACTGCCATTATCCCCCTTTGATCCTGAACAGATTCACTTCTACTTTTATATCACCAGAACATATATGGAATTATGTTTATGTACCGTCTGGTCCCCACAAGTGGGAGAAATTTCTTGTCTGTCTAAGACTGACTTACTTTACTTAACATGGTGATCTTGTTATATGTACTTTTCTACAACTGAAATAATTTCATTCTTTTTCTTAAAATTTTCCCTGTGTGTATACATGCTTTTTATCCATCTCACTTGTTGGACATGTGGTCTGCTCCATAATCAGGCTGTTAGGGATAGTGATGCAATAAATGCCAATGTCCACCTTTACCTGTGATGTCTTGGCCAAGATGTGGTATACAAGGGTCATACGCAAATCTATTTTCTCTTTTGTGAGGTGCCTCAACACTCATTTCCACAATGGCTGGGTTCATTTGCGTTCTTGTTGCTCCCTTCTGTTGGCATCCTTTCCAGAGTGTGTGGCTATTTGTTTTCATGATGACTGCCATTCTGTCTGGAGTGAGAGAGAACTGAGAACTAAAGCAGCTACATACAGAGTTTATCTGCCAGAAGCACGACTCCTTTAAATGCAGGTGAGGAGAACAATACAAAAAACTAGTCTTGATCCTAGATGACTATGTATCTACTATGTTAAACCAGAGGGATTTGTTTTTTTAATTAATTTATTTTTATTTTATGTGTATAGGTGTTTCGATTGCAGGTATGACTGTATACCAGGCATATTCAGTACCCTCAGAGTTCAGAAAAAATGTGTTAGAATCTCCTGGAGCTGAAGGTACAGATAATCAGTGGTTACTATATAGGTATGTGAAGCTATATAGAAAAATTACTAATAGAAAAATTATACCACTGTTGAACTTCTGCAAGAAATACGTCCTAATCAGAGATGCATTTCTGAAAAATAAATAGCCAGTTAAAAGCAGTCTGCACTGGAAAGGGCTGGAGACATGGTTAGCAGTTAACAGCACTTTCTGCTCTCACAGGGGACCTGGGTTTGGTTCCCAGCACTGAGACATCTTCCAAGCCTTAATTCTAGTTCTGGGGATCTGTCTCCCTCTTCTGGTCTCCCTAGTACTGCACCCATTTGGTGCACATACATTTACTAAGGCATAAACACGTATATGCAAAATAATTAAATAAATACATAAATAAGTAAATCTTTGGAAAAAAGTGCTGAGTTATCACTTTATTAACATTTTTATATCAATATGCTGCTTCCTAGCTCTTCAATGGCAGTGCGCATCATTTTGTAAACCTATGTGCCAAAACTAAAGATCTATTTAACATAGGCAAAGGTGTCTGAGACACATCATTTTTACTTCCCTGAACTCTACAGTCAGGAAAAATATATTAATGGATTTAAGTGATTTTCACATATAAGTTGTTCAAATGCAGGATTGTCTTTATCTTTATAACTATGATACTCAGCAGTTGTTCAATAAAAAGTTAAATATCTAAGGCCAGTTAAACCAAAGGGATGTCAGATAATGGAGAACATAAGCAGATGACAGGGCTGTAACCCAGGTGACCAGAAACATAGAATGATCTGTCAAAGAACCAATGAATCCTGCTGGATTAAAAATGCTAATGGCAGATAAGAGTTCCAGGCATCATAAAGTAGAACCAGTTGTCGTGTCTTTCCATTATTTTGTTACCAAGTTTGTTTGATTTTTTCCTATACAGTTTAAATACATGGCCCTTAGCTAGGTGACTGACAATTCACTGCATGCGTCTACAAAGTTTAATAACAAAAGTCTAGTAACTGTTACACTAACTCAAATATCAGTTAAAAATATTAAGCGCTAATCAGGTTCTTGTGATATGCATGAAAAATTTGAGACTTTTTAATAAGAAAAGATTTTGCAGAGGGAAGCAATAGTTATAACCCTGCCTTATTTACTGCTAAGTGTAGGTTACCAAGTAACCTGAGAAACTGAAAATGTTTGGAAAGAAAGCAACAAAATGTAAGAAAAAAAAAACCGCAACCCATTGTTTAAATTAGGCTCCTTTGGTACAGGAATAATACACAAACTCTAGAACACATCATACCAGATCCTATAGAACCTGGCTCCTATCTGGCTGACAACTTCATATGAATATGGAGTCTATTTTATACCTACCTATACCGCTTCATCTTTCACTACTGCCCAAGTCCATTGTCCAGTTTTGCTCCATGCTGCCCTCCTCTGCATTCCTCTCAGGTCCATGTTCTCCTGTGCTTTTTCTATTTCATCTAATGTCTCCACTGACCACCCATTCTTTTAATAAGTTCTCTGTCCACAAAGACTGAATTCATCATGGTTTCCTTTTCACCGCTCTAGGCTTTGGACCTGTTTGGGGAATAAGACTTGATAGATGATTTTACTGTTTCTACTAAGGCCCTAGAGTTTTTCCTCTGGTCAGAATGTGGTGTTATGTATATGTTTGTTTAATATAAATTGGTCCACAGCACTCCATTGCTCAAAATCCTCCAGTGGTTTAGTCTCCTATTTCAATTCATCTCTTCCTTATATCTTTGCTGCTCTCATTTTCCACTTCTGTCCCTACACTTGTTTTCCTCCAGCCATTTGCTCTCCAATGTCCCCATAGCTGGATGAGCCCTTAGTAACCTCAGGCCCTCTTCATTTGCTGCTGCTTCTTGGGGAAAACAGTTTTTACTCTGCTTTTGTTTTATCATTTACTTCTTTCTTCTATTCCTGTTTCTATACAAAATGTCCCCTTCTCAGGGAATTGCCTGGCTTACTCCTCATACAACATCCTCAGTTTTTCTTAAATCTATATCCCTCCAATCTCGTTCATTAATGAGTGTCAAGTGTTTAAGGTATTCTGATATTTCCTTCAGCAAACCAAAGGAGAGGTGGATGCTAAATTGGATTAGAAATAATCTGGTTGTTTACGAAAATGTGGAGGTAGCAGCTAACATGGTACAGCTGTTCTCTTCAACAAACTGAAGCTACAGGAGCCTGTAGAGCATTGGTTCTCAACCTGTGGGTCACAGCCCTTTGGGGGAGTCAAGCAATTCTTTCACAGGGGTCGCCTAAGACCATTGGGAAACAGATATTTACATGCGGTCCATAACAGTAGCAAAATCACAGTTATGAAGTAGCAACAGACATAATTTTATGGCTGGGGGTCAGCACAACATGAGGAACTGTATTAAAGAGTCCCAGCATAAGGAAGGTTGAGAACCACTGCTGTAGAGAAATTTTACCTCTTGGAAGTGAGCGAAATGTGTTTTCTTAGGGTTAAATCATTCTTCCATTACAACTCAGGAGAGGGAGTTCTGCTGCCTTGATTTCAGTGGGTTTTCCTAGGTAGGGTGAAGTAGGAAAGACCTAGACAATAGATGTGGTTTTGACATGCCATCTGCCTGGAAGAAGAGGAATAGTTAAGCAGGAAATTTTATTCTGACAAATTCTAGCCTGGGTCTCTTCTTTTACCTTCAAATGGCAGAAACATTAGCCTTTTACACTTGTTTCATCGTAGTTAGTAATGCGCATGCGTAATTAGCCTGCGCATGACCTTATGGCCACAAAGTTGTTTTCTCTCCATTGGGCTAAATTTCACTATCCTCAGTTTGCTCATATCTTTGATTGTTCTTGAGTAGCTGCTGGCAATCCATGATTGCTTTTTGTCAAAAGCACGGATTCTTAACCCTTGATTTTAGTATGGAATGGGTTCCTAGGAACCTATCTTATACTCATCCCCCTGCAAAATCAAATAAAAGATTTTCATTTTATTGTTTCTTTGAATGTGGTGAATTTAAAGCATTCTAAATTTACTAAGTAGACCTGTCACTTCCAAAGGAAGACATCTCAAATATACACAATTATATTTTCCCTGTTTTAACATTTAACAATGATTAATATTAATAAATTAATATTTAATTTATAGACCTTTATTCTTATAAATCTTCTGTGAGGAGAAATAGTAGTGAATGCTTCTGTTTTTGTTGCTTTGTTGTCATTTTCAAACAGATGCATAAGAATGAAGAGTTCCTTGCCCATAGAAACACAGAATAAACAAAGCTAAAGAAATGACACCTGAATCACCTACTGCTTATTGGACTTGGCATCTGTCATCATCCTTGTCCCTTTCTTCTTTTATAGCCAAAGTTATGGTGAAATCTGACTTTTTCCAGGGACCAGAGCTCCTGGGAGACCTGGAAAGCAGGAAACATGACTTTTACTATGTCCTTTTTGACTTTGCGCTATCTAGTCGGCACTTGGCCCTTGAGAGCAGGACAACTATACCGTTCCAGTGCATACACCAATGGTTACAGAAGTAGCTCTGCCTCCTGTATCATGCCTAGCATAGTTTCACATGAGATGGCTTAAGATGATTCCGTGAAACTTACCCATCCAAACCCTTCACTGGTTACCTGCTTACACTTAGTGTTACCTATGCGCTCTGCTCTCTTTATATAAACCCTACCTGATACAGATGTAGTGTTTTTTTTTTCTTTTTTACCCTTAGAGGACAGCCTTTTGTAAGAGAAATGCTTTATTTTTTTGATGACTGGCATGCCATCAGATTGCAGGTTGCTTTGAACACAGACGCTAAGTCCTCAAGCATCCTGCAGGGTTTCCCAATTCACTCTTGCATTGCAGAGCAAACCTCCAAGGACCACAAAAATTGAGAAACTTGCTGTTTATAAATAGATGAGCTGATTTGAAAGGGAGTAACACTGAAATATACTGGTATCAGTCTGTCCCCAATTTCCTGGTATTCTCTTTAATATTTTGAAGTAACAATGGAATAATTGGCACTTGCTTATTCTATTTCCTTAAGGCAAGTCACCTGCTGAAATCATAAATGCAGTAGTTCATGATTTTGAAATAGCTTAAATTTTATTATATTTTACTGAGAAAAATATAAATGGAAGAAAAGTCATAGTATTTTTTTTTTCTTATAGTAAGGTATTTCCCGTTAAGGTAATAGTCAGAATGTACCCCAAGTTCTATGGCTTTGGGAAGGACCAAATTCTATATTCACAGTTCTCTGGTTCTGTAACTGTTCATCCAAAGGCTACACCAGGAAAGGGCTCTATGATTGCATGACAGTTTATTTTCTTTGGCAGTTATCACCCCATAAATTCTTTGCTCAATGATTTTGCCAAGACGTGACAATGTGATATAAAGGTATTTTCTATTACCCGGATACCCACTGACTTTGTTTGCATAATGCATTTATGCTTGAGAGTAAATTTAAAACCGATTGTTGTCTTATTGAGAAAAGGGATACAAACTTTGAATAAAATATAGTGAGGAAACAAATTATTTTTCCTGTAGTTTACTCTGGTCAACTGAAAGATATAATTGTAGACATTCTAAAATCTTCACTCTGTAAGAACTTTTGCCTTTAAATAATATTTCTGTGCTAAATATGGTTGCTGGACTCAGATAAGCACATAAAATTCTTTTTTTTTCAAGACTGTCCTGGAACTTGTTCTGTAGACCAGTCTGGCCTCAAACTCACAGAGATCTGCCTGTCTCTGCCTCCCAAGTGCTGGAATTAAAGGCATATACAACTAGCGACCAGTGAATACATAAATTCTTAATAAAATGTTATTATAAACCAGATATAAATGACTGATTTTACAGACAGCATATTGTTAGTAGATCTGTTTATGGCTATAAAAATACAGAAATTTCCCATATTTATGCAAATAGTTCCTGACACAAGTTTTATATATTTCTATAATTATAAAGGGCATTTATTACAACTGGACTCACATGCTATGGATTCATTCATGTATGGATTAATTTGTTCAACTAATGATTTTGGGTATTTGCTCAAGCTGATAGGCACAATACTATTTTATTTTAATTCTGGATTTATAATTTCAGTAAAAGTCTTGCATTCTCTCTTCAGCCCCATATACTCTCAATTCTTCTTAGCTATTCCACAAGCTATTGTAACCATATGTCTTATTTTTAAATGGGCTACAAAGTACTGTCGATTATCTTTTCATCAGATAGTTATTGCTGTTAGATTTTGTTGCTGCCCAAAATACCTACGTGAGAAACAACTTCAAGGATATTGTGTTTTCAGCGTTTCCAGTCCCTAGCCATCTGACTCCATTGGTTCTGACTGGACCATGCATGGTAAAACAGAACACCACAGAGAAGTGTTCTGTGGAGTGAAGGTGTGCACCTTGTGGCATTCAGGAAGCAGAGAAAAAAAAGAAGGTACCTAGAGACATGGCTTCTCTTTCTGGGTCACATTCCCAGTGATTTATCTTCTCCAGGTAGGTCCAGTGTTCTACTTGGTGCTAATTCCCAACAGCATCATCACACTGGTGATATATCAAGGGATACCTACATTTCATGGAGGCAAAAACCTCATCATCTGGTCTCCTTTGAATAGCACCACCCCATCCATGATTACTTTGTTGTGTATTATTTCTATTCCTAGTTTCTTCTAAGCTTTAAATCATGAAGGTGTTTCAAATTTTATCAAAGGCCATATCAACATCTATTGAGATGATCGTGTAATTCCTGACATATATATGTCTGATCAGACCCCTTCTGTAGTTCTTATTTCATTTGTCCAGACACAATTTTTTTATCCTCTGTGAACCTTCAATATTTTTAACACCAGTTTCCAGCAATTTTCATAAAATGAGCTTAGATGTGTATTTTATTTGTTTGTTTTATTTTTCCTTTTTATTAAATTATATTATTATTTAGAATAATATTTAATTTAAATATATTTAGATCATAGTCTTCCTCTTTCCCAAGTTCTTCCTGATCTTCTCCCCCTTCCTAACTATACAACTAAACAAAAACCCCAAATAACAACCCTTACCCCATCTATTCCCCGAAGAAAATCCAAGAAAGCAAAAGGTAAAGGTTAACTACTTAACTGTCTCTTATATTTGCTGGGAGAGGGAAAATCAGTCCTTCCCAATAGTGACACTGGGCATATCAACCACTCCAAGATAGGCTCATGGTCAGAGTAGTTGACCAATAAAGCTTTTTGTTTTGTGTGGTGTGGTGTGGTATGTGTGTGTGTATGTGTGTGTGTGTGTGTGTGTGTGAGAGAGAGAGAGACAGACAGACAGACAGACAGAGACAGAGAGAGAGAGATTTTACTTAAAGTTTGGTGTTGTCCCCCCCCCCCCATTGGTCAGGATTTCAATTTTTTTAAATATATTTTTTGGTTTCACTGAATTCCATGGATGTACAGACCCATAGATTTAAAAAAAAACTCCACCAGTAATTCTTCATATGTTCTTTCCTGTGTCTTAAGATCGCTACCTGGAATTCTAATTATACATGTCTGTTACTGTATTTTATAATACCCCATAGAAAGAAATCTTCTCCTTCTCTCTCTCCCTCTTACACACACACACACACACACACACACACACACACACACACTTTTGTGTTAAGCCACATGTCTTCTCTATTAGTTGCTCTTATTACAGCCACAGATTACTATCTTCTAACCAGTTATAAGTTTATTATCAAGTGTGTCATTATTTTATCTAGCATTTCCATTTCACCCTTTCTCAGAGTCCCCTCTCCTCATGAATGCTGCCAGCATCTCCAACTAAAACCTTTATCTTGTTCATCAAAAATCATTTTAAATTTCCTGATGTGGGATGTCCTTCTCTGTATGTGTTGCTTTTATTGGTTAATGAATAAAGCTGTTTTGGCCAGTGGCTTAGCAGAGTAAAGCCAGGTGGGAAATCTGAACAGAGATAGAGAGAGAGAAGGAGATCAACAAAGAAGAAGGAAAGAAGAGCCCAGCAGAGACAAAGGTGATGCCATGGAGCCTCCAAAGAAGAAAGAAGCCAGAGCATGACCAGAAAGCCACAACCTCATGGCAATATATAGAATACAATTGATGAACTTTGCCAGTACCAGGAAAAACAGATCCTCAAATTTCTGCTTCACTGAAAAGTCTGCCAGATATTATGGTCCAATAGGCTAAAGATGGAAAAAGAAAAGACAACTTTGGGTGACTGTCCAGGCGGCAAGATGTCTCTGTCATCTCTGAAACTTTGGAAGTTGATTACAATGCATTTTCCGTTAACTTAGGTAATATTATATCCTTCTAGAGTCTTTGATGGAGCTGAAAACAGTTATAGTATTCCTTAGTTATAATAAAAAATAAATTAGATACAAAACTTTAGACTCATAAAGATAAAATATTTTAAAATGGATAAAGATAGAATATTTTCTTTAATTTTTGCCTAATGTAGATTAAATTTTGTAACTGTCATTCTTGCTTGATAACTGTTTTGTTATATGTAATTTTACTATGTTAAAGTTAAAACATTCATTTTTCTTTAGACAGAAAATAGGAGATGATGTGGGATGTCCTTCTGTATGTATGTTGCTTGTATTGGTTAATAAATAAAGCTGTTTTGGCCAATGGCTTAGCAAAGTAAAGCCAGGCAGGAAACCTGAACAGAGAGCGAGAGAGGATAGGATAAGTTGAAGAAGATACCATGTACCCTCCAAAAAAGAAAGATGGCAGAACATTACCAATAAGCCACAGCCTTGTGGTGATACACACATTAATAGAAATGGGCTGATTTAAGATATGAGAGCTAGCTAGGAATATGCCTAATTCATTGACCAAACAATGTTGTAATTAATATAGTTTCTGTATGATTAGTTGGAACTGGGCGGCCAGGAAACAAAAGTGTAGTCTGCTTAAAATTTTCTGCTTGATTTTATTGCTTATGTTGGTTTCCAATAATGTTTATATTTTCCTTGTTTCTTGATTGCCAGTTCTTCTTTCTTCCTCCTTTTATATGTTTCTTAATATTTAGAACTGACTAGAGCATATAATGTTTTCCCCACAAAGCTGGCCTCCTCTCTACTGTATCTAAAGTGTGCTGACTTTGTCTCTGGTTCAGTTTAGCTGCTTAGATTTTATTGTTTCATTTCATCTGAAGGTTTTTATTATTGTTATCGCCAATACACCACATGCTCAGAATTCTTCTAGTGGCTCTTATGCTTGGTACAGAGATATGTTGAGAGCACTTTCTCAATGCTCCTCTTCTATCTTCTGTTTGAAGTGTGTTTTAGTAGCCTGTGCCTCCAAACAGATTTTCTCTGTTCTCCTGTCTAGTCCCCCTTGGTACACTGCTGTTTCTTGTTTCTGTATCTTGATTACATACAGAGGAGTACATGTTTTGTATTTTTGCAGTTCAGCCTCTTTTAACTAAGCTCCACATCTCTGTATAAGGGGATGGTGTTTCTTTCAATGATCTTAATGTTTATAAAGGTATAAGATATTAGTGGTCTAAGGAAAAGAATTAGTTTTCAACCAAAGTAGAGAAATTTTCTCTTTTCATTTCTAGCAAAATGTGTTTTCTCCTCTTCTTAGAGTTGGCATATGTGGACACACACACACACACTCACTCACACACACACACAAACACACATACACACACCATCTCCCGCTCATACGTAAAGATGATTTTCCCATTCTCCATGTATTTCATGGACATCTGATGAGGCCCACACAGAACAGCTTTTGCATGACCGCAGCATCTAACACTACTCTATAAGCCCTTCACCAGTGAGTAAACATTGAGGCTGAATCTTTCTGTCCAGGTTATATAGTTAGCTGTCTCCTTCCATGTTCTGCCTCAGGAAGCCAGCAATTGGTGTAGATGTCTGACTGTTTGTTTTAGATTTCAGGCTTACTCATTCGCCTGTGTTCTTTGCTTTTCAATGAACTTTTCAAAGTTATGGTTTCAAAGATTACCTGGATTTTTCTTGCTGTTGGTTTAAGATTAAGCTCTTGCCAACTTTATATCCCCCAAGTAGAGGCTGGAACTCTTTTTCCATTTTAAAAGGCTTTTTTTTTTAAAATAAAGAATGGACAATCTCAGTCTTTTTGTTTTTAAACATTAAATGTTGTGTTGTGTCCTTTTCTGTTTTGTATGCTTTTGCATAAGGAGTCTATAATTTTCCTTGTTTTGCTTCTGTGTGCTTGCACTACCAGGATGCTGCCAGAACATCTCTCTCCTTTGTGTGTTCCTATTTCAAGTGCTCTTATACACTGTAAAGATCTGTCCCGCATATTAGTTTAATAAAATGCTGATTGGCCAGTAGCCAGACAGGAAGTGAAGATAGGGCAATCAGACTAAGAGAATTCTGGAAAGAGGAAAGGTAGAGAAACAGTTACTAGCCAGACACAGAGGAAACAAAATGAGGATGCCTTACTGAGAAAAGGTACCAAGCCACATGGCTAAACATAGATAAGATTTATGAGTTGATTTCAGTTGTAAGAGCTAGTTAATAATAAGTCTGAGCTAATAGGCTGAATAGTTTATAATTAATATAAGTGTCTGTCTAAGTGTCTGAATATTTCTTTGGGACTGAATGGCTATAGGATCAGGTTGGACAGAAACTTCCATCTTCAGTGTTTTTTTGTTTTTTGTTTTTGTTTTAAGCACCTTTGCTATCAGATGCCCTTTGTATTCAAGTCTGCACTGTGTTAATTTTTCTGGTTCTGTGAGTCTAGCTTTTATAAAATTTGGACTTTTTCTCAATTATTTTGTTGGTTCTACCAGTCTAGTACTCTAAGTAACAATGGGACTACTTGATTTTGGTCTATCAGACCCTTCACTTCTAAATATTCTTCTAAATTTTCCCCTCTGTGTCTCTTGGCTTTGTAATTTTATCACAGAGCTCATCGAACTTCCATCAGTGCTGCACTTAGCAATCAGCTGCTAAATCCGCCCCGCATTTTAAATTTAGATATGATTTACTTTTTTTCTTTAAAAATGCACATCTTTGATTCTTTAATATGTACATGTTTTTCTTTACATCTTCAATCATGTAATACGGTCTTTGTCCTAGCTCTATTATTTCTATGTCTTCTCTTTCTAGTAATTACTTTCCCCTGGTAAATGAGATTATTTTTTCTGCTGTCACACATCTTGTATAACTTCAATTGAGTGCTGGATATGATTCAGTACTCGATTTATGCTTCTTCCTCAAGATTTTGCAGCACTTGCCAGAAAGTGGCCCAGTCATTCAAGGAATAATACTGATTTTTAGTGCCAGGCTTATTTCGAAGCGTTCTTATGTTGATTGTAATACATCACTTGTTTATAGCTAGCTTGCTTATACCTCTGCTATGAGGGCATTCTACATCTAGAAGATTTCCTGAATGCCCCAGCATTGATGAGAATTTTCAACTCTGTTAAACTGAGTTGGAATATTCTCACACTGTACTAGCTCTAAGATTTATTTTGGTCAATTTCTCCTGCTTGAGTTTACTTCACAGACATTCACCTTCTGTTTAGTAACACATCATAGGAAATGCCTATGTAAATTTCTGAAAATTTTTGAACTGTTTCTCTCTCTTTCTCTCTCTCTCTCTCTCTCTCTCTCTCTCCCTCCCTCCCTCAAAAAATTTCAGCTGCCTCTGCCTCCTTACTCTGCAAGCCTGTCTTATTAATTTAGCAGCATTCCTCCAATTGCTTGGGGTCATTTTAGACCACCATCTAAGACATTCTCCCCAGCAGGTAAATGTGTGTTTCTTCTTTATTAATTAATTAATTAATTAATTAATTATTTTTACTTAAAAATTTCCACCTCTTCCCCTCCTCCCATTTTTCTCCCCCTCCTCCCATTTTTCTCCCCCTCCTCCCACCCTTCTTCCCCTCTCCCCACTCCTCTCCCCCTCCCTCTCCATTCCAAAGAGCAGTCAGGGTTCTTTGCCCGATGGGAAGTCCAAGGTCCTCCCCCCTCCATCCAGGTCTAGGAAGGTGAGCATCCAAACAGACTAGGCTCCCACAAAGCCAGTACATCCAGTAGGATAAAAACCCAGTGCCATTGTCCTTGGCTTCTCAGTCAACCCTTCTTGTCCGACACGTTCAGAGAGTTCGGTTTGATCACATGCTCCATCAGTCCCAGTCCAGCTTGCTTTGGTAAGCTCCCATTAGATCAGCCTGACCGTCTCAGTGGGTGGGGCGCACCCCTTCCAGTCCTGACTTCCTTGCTCATGTTCTCCCTCCTTCTGCTTCTCATTTGGACCTTGGGAGCTCAGTCCAGTGCTCCAATGTGGGTCTCTGTCTCTAGCTTCATCTATCGCCAGATGAAGGTTCCTTCCGGATGGAAGTCCTCAGCACTCATAAATGTGTGTTTCTGCGCTCATTCATTCACTTCCCTTCTCTGTCAATCATCTCCACTCTGCAGTGTCTACAATAATTGTGTGTACACTATACACTGTCTACTTTAGACAGCAAATGCAATGCACTCCATGGTGATTGGAGCAATTGCTGAGTAATTTGTCCACCTGGATCTTTCCTAGATCACAATTAACTCCATCAGCTCAGTTATAAACCAAGGCCTGGCTGGTTTTCAGTCATTTTTAACATGTGATCCTGCCACTTCATGGTCATTCAGACTGAGCATCCACCTTCATGCATAGTCTGTGTTCACAGCAATCTATATGACACTCCCACATCACTTTCCTGAGACAGCTTGTTTCTCTTGGAGTTTATTCAGGTTTATTCGTATCTACCACTTTCACTATTCCCATATTACACTGTTTTTTAACTGTGGATTGCAGTCCCTTTAGGAGGATGGGGTCAAACGACCTTTTCACAGGGGTTTCATTGCAGATATTCTATATATCAGAAGTTTATATTTATAACAAATTTGCATATAAGATATTAGCCATTCATAACATTAGCAAAAATTGCAGTTATGAAGTAGCAACAAAAATATTTTTATCATGGGGGGGTCACAACAACATGAGGAACCATTTTAAAGGGAAGCATTAGGAAGGTTGAGAACCACTGCCATAAAACATTATGAGTTTTTTAAAATTTTCTCTCAAAAATAGCTTCAGGAAAGTCCATGAAACTGAGCAGATTCACTAGTTCCCTCCTTTCCCAAGAGTATATAAACAGAAAAAGAGTGCTTAGATTCACCCTCAGACTAGCGTAGAAGAAGCTCACACTAGCTGAGCCACCCAGGAAATATGCCTTCCAACCCTTTGAGTTGTAGGCTATGCAGTATGCCCCATGCTTCCGTGAGCTGCCACCAGTGCTGGGTGGTACAGCTGTCCTTGCATCATTTCTGCTCTTGCAAGTAACCCTTCACTTATATTCCTGTGAGTAACCCCAATAAAATGCATTGACACATGCAAGCACACATGCACACACACACAAAAACACATGTACACAATCAATCAAACAAACAAAAAACACGTTTGATCAATATTTGTTCTATTATCAGGGAGTGAAAAATCTTATCAACCCTCATCCTGACCAGAATTAGAAATATAGTTTATTTTTAATAATGCACTTTAGTACATTAACTAATAGCAATTCTTCCAGACATCTTTGTTAATTGATATGCTTCAAAGCATTCAGGATTATGGAAACATAAATCAACGCACATGAATTTTATCCAACAGAACTGCACATGAGCCTGCAATTATGGTCTCCCTACTCAAATTTACAAGGTAAGATTTTTTTTAATTTTCAGAGTTCAGATAGGGACAGGAGTAACAGTTCCTTGACTTCCCCTTGTCCTCACTTATTCCCTTCTCTTTAGAATTCAGTAAATGTGAAAGCAGGCTAGGGAACAAATGCCAGGTGTTTTCGGTATCCACACCAGAAAGGGCTTTCCAGTAGTTTCTTTCTGGTATAGAATCAATAACTATCTTTCTTATAGCTAGTTATTAGAACCTAAACATTTAAAGGAATGCACGCATGCACGCACACACACACACACACACACACACACGGAAAAAAAAGCTTGTCCCAGGACACTGATCTGTCATGCTTAAAAACAAACAACTAAAAAAAAATAAATGAAATAATTTTCAAAAGCCACTAGCCTGGGTGTGCAAATACCAGCAGAAAGCTCTGCTTTGAAGGCTGATACCTCAGAGGTCAAGTTTATAAAGCAAAGAATTGATTTTCAGAAGATCACGAAGATTTAAGAATGCAGACTTTCACCATGTCAGAAATGGATCTTTTGACACAACCCGTTCTTATAATTCTTCCCTACTTTATCACTTGGAGGAAAGAGAAGTGGTGAAAATGATTATCCTGCATTATGGAGTAGGATGATTCAGGTTCAAACATTATCTGCATTGAATAAATTTATTGAATATGGGGTTTGCAGAAAAAGCAGAGGGGAAACTATGTCTTCTTGTGATATCTTTTCTTTTTTTCCTGAAGTCAAGGTATGAAGTTTTAAAACATGTCAACAAATGCAGACATAGAAAAGCAACAACAAAGTCAAGGTTTCTAGGAGTTAGTTACAGAATATTTTCATTAGTTGTGGATTCATTAAGCAAATATTTCAGAAAGTCAAGACTATACTGTCCAATTATGAAGCCACTAGTTCATTGTTTCAAACTGATGGCATCTGGTGTGCTTAGGAGGCACCTATGTGTGATAGACAGTTATGCTACCAGGTGACGTAAACAAAATTTTCCATCATTGCTGAAACTCTCAGTGACGAGTGCTAAACCATCCACATTTCATTCTGTGCTAGGGACACGGGACTTGACACAAAGGTGTCATCAACATCACACACAAAAGGTGATGTTGCTGTCATATGGTCCCTGAAGGCAATGTTTTTCAGGGTGAAAACTGGCCGGGCTATATGAAGTCATGGGTACACAAGCAAAGCGGCTTCCCTCAGCACCATCCTGACCCTCTCCACTGTCACTTTGGGCACAACACGGAGGAGGTAAACCACAGTGTCTCTACATTCTCTTTCCAGTCTTTCTGTGTAGGACTCACGTTCTAAGTAACGAGCATCTAGTCAGTGATGGCAGAGACTGCTTCAGAAAGTCTGCATTCAGATCACAGGAAAAGGAGATGCACCTGTTCGCTCAGGGCAGCTGTTATACTTTATCTTTTACTTATTTTTAATTTTCTTTTGGTCACCCATTTTCGGCTACACCATGCCAAAGCAGAGCAAAGCCTTTTCCATGAGTCCTTTGATCCTATTTGATATCCAGTGTTATCTTAGTGACCACCCTGTACTGTATATTTGGATGTTTTCTTTTAAACAGATAAAATGGGTCATGTTGCCTGAAAATATAATGGAATACCCAGCAGTACTTCTGGACTTATAGAAAATGTCTTTTCCTACAAAATAAAAAGTCCTTTCCTATAAAAGTAAAACAACAACAACAAAAAAAAAAACAAATAAATTAAAAGGAAAAAATAGCAAATCAGAAATAAAATGGCAGTACTGATGTCACAGAAAGAAAAGGGATTAAAAGGAAATATAAAAAAAGTGTGTTATTAGACAACTTTGAAGCAAAGGGCAAATTCCTGGAAAGATGCACTTATCAAAGTTGAATCAAGAAAACGATAAAATATTTTTAATTTTTTATAAGTAGGGTGACATTTATTAAACAGGAAACAAATTGCACATGTCCTAGGTACTATTATACCAAATTATTGGGAGACAGAGACCCACATTGGAACAATAAAATATTTTATATTTTATATATAAACAATAAAATATAAATAGATTAAAAACAAACATAAAAACCTCATTGGATGAGTAATTTAAAATATTCTCACAATGACAATGCAAGCCTAGGTACCTGTGGTGGTATATTCAGTGAAAATGGCCACCATAGGCTCAAAAATAGTCACACTGTTTGGAAGGATTAGGTCTTGTCACCTTGCTGGAGTTGGGAGTGTGTCACTGTGGGTAGGCTTAGCAGCTTTCAGATGCCAAAGCCAGGCCCAGTGGCCTGTTTTCCTGCTGCCTTCAGATCTGGATGGAGAACCCTTCCCTACCCCATGTTGACCTGTGTGCTGCCATGGTTCCCTCCATGCTGATAATGAGCTAAGCTCCTGAAACTGTAAGCCAGACTCAACTAAACGTATTGCCTTATAACAGTTGCTGTGGTCATGGTGTTTCGTCACAGCAACAGAGCATTGACTAAGATATTACCAAATTTGGTAAATTTCATCGGGAATATCAAACCCTCTGACTCTTTGCCAGCAAAGGAAGAAGGTATACTCCCATATCAAAGGCAAACCCAATCAATGACTTAGGAAGATGAATAAAGAAACATGAGAAAAGGATCAATTCAAATATTTCTAAATGTGGTCTTGAGAAGTCCCTAAGGTGATGGTGAAAGCTGCTGCAGTTGAGATGCTCTGAAGGCCACCTTTCTTGTCTCCATGCTTCACTTTGTATTCTGCCATGCTATTGTGTGCTATAGTACTGTAGTAATACACTCTGTCATAAACAGCACCGCAGTGCACAGCGGCTGTCTGACTTCTGAACTAGGCAATTAGAGGACAGCTCCCAACACTCCACTCAGTTCTTCTGGGGCGCTACACTACACTGCTCTGTCTTTCCTTTTGTTTTTATAGAGACAATGGCTTAGAAAAGACTCCCGCGGGAGATCTGTGGAGTCTGACAATGTTTTTAGAGCATTGACTGACATTGCTGTTGTTTTTTTTATTTTTAACTCCTTACTTTTCAGGCCTCAGGTGAAAAAGCAATTGACCCCTGAGTCACTATGGTGCTTAAAGGCAGAAATGTCAGCCAACTCTCGGGAACCCCTGGGATCAGTTGCTTTTTTTTCACACCTGTTGGAAATCTCTTGAACACATAGCGCCATAAATAGATCTGTTCATGATAGAAGGCAAAGCCATGGCTGTGGCATACTCACACTAGGGCAGAACTCACAGACGGACAAGTCTATTTTTCCCAGTATGGACGGAGTGTTGAACACCTGCAGCATCTCCAGTTCCGCCAGAGGGCAGTATTGCTTAAGTCTGAATGACCACCTGCCACTGAACATCCTTCCAGAGATTTCTTGAAAATGGAAGTAATTTTATATTTGAAATGTATGTTTTCTGGGCAAAATTTCGGTGAAAAGATAAACCCTTTCAAGTAGGAACAGGAGTAAAACTAAGGTTAACTTTTCTCTACTAACAAATTGGTTTGCCTATCGGCTTCTTAGGAGACCCAGACTCCTGAAGAGTCTCAGAGAAGGACAACCATACACTTGTCCTTGGCAGCTCCTAGGCCCTCCTCCATATGGATAACTCATGTTCATCCCTCTCACTCCTTCACTTTGTGGCTCTGTCTGAACTCCCCCTCGTACTCCTCTCCCCAACAGTTAACAGATTTTCTTGAAAAATGAAAAACATGGAAGTGAAAAAGAAAATGCTCCTGGGATATAGGACATTTCAAAAACATCTTTATGTCAATCTTACACACTGCAGGAAACACATCTGGAAATGTCTCATATGAGTGTCTGAGACTAAGACCCAGTTTCCTCTTGGGCTCAAGCATTAGGCCGGTTCTAAGTTAACAAAGTCTCCTCTGTGGTTCCCAGGGAAAGAGATTTCTACGCCTTGTTTGTTGGTACTCTTAAATGGAAAAACTTTCAAGGAAAGGCAATTCTATTTCATTTTTCTGGCATGTGTCTTAAAACACTTTCTGTGTTATCTGGTACTGGGTGAGATACGCTCCTAGTTCTAGAACATACCAAATGTACAACCCTCGGCCTTTCCCGCGGCCTTTGCACATCAGCTGCATTCTCCTCTTCAATTTACAAATATTTTTTAAAATTATTCTTTGAAAAATTCATACATGAGTACAAAGTATCACTATCACATCCCCCTTTCCTCACAGCTTCAGAACTCCAGCGTGATCTCCTCCCAAATTGTATTTTCTGTTTTTAACCACAATGCATCCAGTTATCAATTTCTGTATTTCCACAGGTATGGGACAATTCACCATTGCATAGTCAACTTATTACTGGCCATAGAGAAAAATCATATTCCTCTCCCAGTTGCCATAAGCTATCTTAGCTCTTCAGTTAGGGGTGAATGAAAGTCTCATCTATCCACTCAGAAATTTAAAAACATCATTCTATTGTTTCCAGAAGGTTATGCCCATATTTAGTGTGTGTTGATCACACCCACCCCAACTCCCTGCCGGTTCCTACCCTATCCACCCACTACTGTCCTCTCCCAGTATCATGTACTTTATTTTTTTACCCACTGAGTCCACTTAATGCTTCTGCATGTGCACAGGCATAGAGCCCTGGGTAAAGTGCTGGATCATGTAATCCCCCAGCAGCCATCAAGAGCAGGTAGCTCATCAGCTAGGGGTGGGGCTTCGTGAGTCCCTTTCCATCTATGCTGGGGTTTCAGTTGATTTGTTCTGTGCAAGTCTTCAGCATCTGGTAACAGTGGCTGAGAGCTCATGTGGACAACAACCCTATTTTGATGCAAGGTACATTACCTCTGGCGCTTTACTCTTTGTCTGCGACCTATTCCTGGATGATTCTTCAGTCCATTGGAAAAGAGATGCGATATAGTTGGCCCATTTAGAGCTGTGTACTCCACGGCCTCTTATTCTATACACATTGACAAATTGTGGGTCTGTATTAGCTGCTGCCCAATACAAGAAGCTTCTCTGAGCACAGCTGGGAGAAGCCCATATCTATGGCTATAAACGTAAATAGTTAGAAGGCAGTTTGACAGCATGATCATTTAGCAAAATAACAACAGCTGGTTTCCCCCAGCCTGAGGACAATGACCTCCCCAGCCGTGGACTTTTGACAGGGTTTACAGTTGCAGCATGAATAGCAGGAATTCTCTATTGTGGAATAAATCTCATATCTAATATTAAGACAGTAAGTTACCCCAAACAGTCACTATTGCACCTGTGACCTATCTTGTCTGGCCAGTTGGTATTACAGCATCCAGGAGCTAATGCTAGGTCAACTAATTTACATATTTTCCTTTCCAACAACCTACCTAGCACCTTCCAGCACCATGAGCTCCAGGCAGGAAGGAGTTGCCGGGTCAGTTCAGAGTTAGTTTCTCTATGTCCAACAAGTGTGTGGTGTCTTCAGCACTACGATTTACCATTTAGTTACTGTGAACGGCCAAGTGCAGTGGCGATAACCTGAGCTTTTTTCCAGACCCCATAACTTCCTTGACCAATAGATACTACATAGAATGTTATCCCATAGCCTTTTAAACATTTGTTCAAGGGAGTTCATCTAAAAGTTTCATTAACAAATGAAGTTATTGTTCAAAGTTTGGATTTACTTTAAGGAATTAAACAATTGTTTAGACCATTATTTGAGCAAAGCAAGTATGTCTTCTAAAAAAGAAACATGCGTGTCTAGACAGACAAAATACGGGGGTGAAAGCCAGGGGGTAATTGTTCGGATCAAAAGCATGCTTTTTAAAGACTGAGAAACTCTATCCACAGGTCTGTAATAATAGTGAATAGATCAAGAGTTACTTAAGCATATCTTTAAAATAATTCTAATATGTGCAGTGTGGCAACTGCCCAAACTAGAGCCCTCTTTTATGTTACTAAAAGCTGCAGAAGGGCACACAGTGAGAGCCACTTACAGTGTTTCCTTTATGACATGTTAGAGCCATGGTTCTGAAGATGAAGTCATGTTAGTACTAATATATCCAAACAAGACCAGTCTTTTATTTCTTGCTCATTTCATCTACATTTTCAGGCTTCTTATTTTGAACTAAATGAGCTACATATGCAGGTTAAGATTCTGCGTGTGGGTAATACACTGTACCACTGGAGAAGAAATCATATTAACACAGTGGGAAGCAGAGACCTTTGCCTGCGGCGGTTACCTTCCTACTGCTGGACCAGAGGGACCGAGGTCTGGCTGAATAACAGCCTGATACTGAGACATCTCACCCTGATCCAAACTGGAAGAATTTCCAAAACTCCAGCACTTGTTGAGGTTCCCTGATGAGAGTTCTCTTATTCCCATGTCCATTCACATCTCCACTGTTTTTCTGAAACACAAATTGACTAAGTAAATCCTGTGTGAACTGTATCCCAAGTGCTGAACACTGTGCTCTGTATTCCCACTGCTGATGAATGAACTAGTACGAGTTTTATCAACCAAGCACATGCTGAACTAAATAATGCATGCATATACTCTAAAACAACAGACATTTTCACTTCGTTGCTTTTACTTGCAGAAGGAATTGAAACACTTCTGAGGATAGGCAAACCAATCTTAAAACATTTGAAAAATTCGAAGAAATGTTGAATTTGAGAAGAACTGTATGAGAGGTAAAATTTCCTTTTTTCTCTTCTGTAGGTGATGATATAAGAAGAATTGAAGGAACTAGTACAGAAATGGCAGATCAGTCAGGGAAAGTCATCTACTGTGTGTATAATTTGTATACACAATCTCATGTAATTCTCCCAATCACTTTCAATTCTCGCCATGTATGTAGGGCAACAGGAGTTCAGAGATGCCAAATTCTTTGCTGATGGCCACACAGCTTCTTACTAGCAAAGACTTGTTTCTTAGGCACACAAATCTGTCACTAGGTCATGAAGACAGCTAGGATTTAAGGCTACAAATGACCCCAGGTAAACCAATCGTTGAATAACTACACCTGCCAGTAGCTAAGCAATGTCTTGTTTCAATGACAGATATGATATTTACAGTGAAATTGACCTTTTTTCTGTATGTAAGAGATTCAGTACAGGATTCCAGTTGCTAGAGAGGGATATGAAATTGACTGGTGAGGTTTGACCTTCTGATAGTGCTTTCAAGGTGAGACCAAAGAAAGAAAAGAAGGAAACACACTGAACCTGACAACAGGCTTATTCCAAATAGTGACTGAATAAAGTATCAAGGAATGCATATCTGGGATATTAAAGGTTAGTGTCATGGTTAATAGTGATAATTAAATGTACCCTAGAACAGTAAGCCATGATCAGTCCCCCTTCCTTTAAGCTGTTTTGTCAGCTCTTTGGTCATATCAACAAAGAAAGTAACTAATAGACGTAAATACATTTTTATTATTATTGTAGTAACTTCCTTTGATCCAGCTAAGAATCTTAAGTTTCTATGGGACTACTGAGTTTATGTCAACATAAAGTAGCAAGCTATGGAAATTATGCAAAGGATTTCCCTGTGAACTCAACACTTCAACTGGAGCTGCATTGGATATATGAAGATGTCTTCCACAAAATACAAAAATTACAATCACCTTAAAATTAATTTAGAAGTTGATATATAAGTATTTATGTATTATAAAGTTATATAAAATGATACAGTACTATTACAAAAACAGACACATAGGCCAACGGAACAAAATATAAGACCCAAATGTGAGTACTCGAATGTAACAATAACCAGCTGATGTTTGAGAAAAAGGCAAGTTCTACACTGGGGGAAAGGCGCATTTTCAATAAGTGATACTGGGATAATGATGTCCACATGAAGAAGAATGAGATTACACCTGTTTCTATTATCCTGCACAAAAATTAGCTGCAAGTGGATCAAAGGCATAATGTGAAGCCCGAAGCACTAAAACTGCAGGAAGAAAACATCTGCAGGATCCTACCTGATGTAGGTGCAGGAAAGCTCTTCTGAACAGAACTCCATTTGCCCAGCAATTAACACAAATATTTAACAAGTGGGACCTCATAAAACTAAAAAGCTTCTGTACAGCTGAGGAATATCAGTTGAGGGAAAAAGAGCCTAAGGAATGGAAGAGAATATACTATCTATACGTCTGAGAAGATGCTAATATTCAGAATATAAAAAGAACTAAGAAAAAAGTATGGGAAACAAATGATCCATTTAAAAAAATGGAGTAGGGATCTAAACAAAAAGTTTTCAATAGAAGAGCTAAGAAATAACTCAAAAAGTGGTCATCACTGGTAGGAATTAGGAAAGTGACAATTAGAACAACTTTGAGATTTCATTTTACCCCAGTAAGAATGACTAGATCATCATCAAGAACAATCCTGACAACAGACACTGCTGATGTCATAGGGAAGAGAAACATTCACTCACTGTTGGTCATAATGCAACCTGGTACAGCTACTTTGAAAGTCAGTATGGAGGAAAAAAGCATTTATCATATGACCCAGCTATTCCATTACTTGGCATATGCCCAATGAACTGGATATTCTATTCCATAGCATTGCCCAGCCACATTCATTGCTGCTCTCTTCATAATAGCTGGGAAATAAAAACAACCTAAATGTCCTCCCAAAAACCACGAATAGATAATGAAAACATTATACACTGTGGAATTCTATTCATTTGTAAAGAAAAATGAAATAAAAATTGCAGATAAATGGGTGAACATAGAAAATATATTGAGCGAAGTAACCCAGACGCAGAAAGACGAATGCCATGTTTTCTCTTTCTTCTGCAGTTCCTTATTCCACATCTTCAGTGTAGATACAGAAACGAGGAAAACATAAATAAGTGGTAACTTGAGAGGGGGGATTAGTAGAATGCAGGTATTATGAATCTGTAAATAAATAAAACAGGAGGAAGGTCCGATTGTGGAGGAGAGTGGGAGGTTAATACAGAAGGAGAAGAATGGCCAAGGAACAAAAAACACCAAGGTTGTTTGATGACACCTCAAGGAAACTTATTATTTTATATTTACCTTAAATCATACTATATATGCATACAAACATATGTGTTGTATATAACTTAATTATATAATTACATATAACTATATATAAGTGTGTATATAATTTAAAAGTATATATGTATAACCTAAAGCCTCACTGGGGTTGACAATATTTTCCACAAGAAGATAGTCATACAAAAGTCTCAATACCAGTCAATACCCGTTTTCTTAAGAGTGTTTGGCTAAGGCAGTCCAAGTGATTCCTCCAAACACTAAGACTGCACCCGTTGCCCTCTTTTGCTCTTCAGAAGTCTAAGGTGAGTCCCTGTTGCTAAAGACATTGCATATTTGAGCTGAATCTAAGCTGAAAGCGTCCTTCATGCAATCTAGCTTTCAAGGTACCAGAGAACACAGCAAGCTGCTGAGGGAGGGAAGCAATTAACAGTCCTACCCAGATGAAACACTTATGAGTCACAATGACCAGCATGACATGCTGTCGGTAAAGGTGGCAGTAGCTGGCACTCATATGGTTGTGGTAACTGACAGCTTTTTAATTGAACTTAAGGCCCTCCCAGCAGGGAGGAAATCATGCTTGGTACTGAACCTAGGCCAACTTCCTCCGGCTTGTGAAATCATGGCTCTAAAGGGAGAATTCAGCTACTGCCGTCTTGCTAGAGCACCATCATTCCTAATTTCATTTTAAATCTTTGCCTTATCCCCACATTTCTCTGCGTGCAGCTACCACCCATCTTCAAAGAAGCATCTCTTTACAGCAAATAGAAATATCATAGACACAAAAAACCCTAACTGGACACAATGGAGAGATCAATAGATCATGAGGACCCAGCCCCAGTTGATGTATCTACATAATAGTGCCTACATCTATGGTTCAAAAAATATGGAAGGAGGGCCTGGAAAATTATTAGAGTCAGAAATCCAGAAAGTCTACTGTGAAATGGTCTTTCATAGAAGCAGATCTGCATAAACCAGACCGAACAATGGCAATATCAATAGGCATGCTAATAAGGAAGGAGAAAGATCTCATGGGGTCACACTCCTGTGCAAGGAAATGCAGGCAACGGATGACTGCCAGGGGAAGGAGAGTTAGCTTCTTCCAGGAATGAGTCCATAATTGATTGTCCAGTGTAAAGTGATCAGCCCTGAAACACAGAAATAGCAAAAGAAGGAACTAATAGTTTGTATTTAAGTATTTTTCATACATATACATACATATGTGATTATAATGTTTAGGAAGAGTTGAAGAAAGGAATTTGGGAGAGGCTGGAAGAAGGAGAGGGAAGGGGAAAGTAATGATATTTTAATTAAATATGAAAAAATGTATGTGCATCTTATACATAATGTCCTGTATTTAAGCATAATAGTGACTATGGTGATGGTAATGTGGTGGTAATGCCGAAATATGGAGACTAAAGTCATCTTTGGTTGAAGAATGAAGTTCATAAAGGAAACCTATTGCTTTACTGTGATGAGTATTTCTTAAACTTGGGGTTTCCCTTTATCTACATATACATAAGCATACATGCATACACTGTAGCTAGATTAGTGTTTATTAAGAGGCTGTATTTTGAAATTAATAACTTGTGCCAGTCAAGGACAGTATTAATGAACACTATCAAATACCACTTTCTCATCATACACAAAAGAGCTACAATTTGTACTGTGTGTTCTTTGTCTTTGTATTTCAATGGGGTGATGAAATTCCATTGCAGTATTAGGATGTAATATTTACTCTTCCAAATAAGTGGTAAGTTGACATTTTTGAATCTCACTGGACATACAAACACCTATCTAAGGGAGAAAAGGTCAAATATAAAGGGTAAAATAGAAAGAGTTTCATCATAGCTATCTTTGAATTTGTTGAGAGAATTCATTATTACTTTTAATTTTAATACAGATGTTTCACTAGAACTCATTTTTATAAAACGGATATATAATATAAAAATGATGTGTACCATTATAGGCCAATTTATGAAGTACATAGAACAATATTTTCTTGAATCAAAGAAAATGATGTTATTAAATATAATTAGCAATTTCTTTGCAATTAAAATTAAACCTAAAATTATCTCAACTGCATTTATAATGGCTTAAAGAATAAATCATCTCACAGATATGCTTATTTTTATTTTGAATAACTCATAATTATTTCTGAACCCGCGATCTTATCACTAAAGGATAATGGCTCACTTGTATGATTCATTTAATTGACATTTAAGCAGGACAAGCTTCTAAGAAGAATACACACCCCTCCAGTGATTGAAGAAAAGAAGGCTTGGGATGTGTGAGGGCTGTCTGCAGCAGGGCCATCCTGCATGTGTGTGTGAGGGATGTCTGCAGCCATGCGCTCCTGCACGTGCGTGTGTGAGGGCTATCTGCGGCAGGGCCCTCCTGCATGTGTGTGTGAGGGCTGTCTGCAGCAGGGCACTCCTGCATGTGTGTGTGTGAGGGATGTCTGCACCCATGCGCTCCTGCATGTGTGTGTGAGGCCTGTCTGTAGCTGTGCCCTCCTGCATGTGTGTGTGAGGGCTGTCTGCAGCAGTGCCCTCCTGCATGTGTGTGTGAGGCCTGTCTGTAGCTGTGCCCTCCTGCATGTGTGTGTGAGGGCTGTCTGCAGCAGTGCCCTCCTGCATGTGTGTGTGAGGCCTGTCTGTAGCTGTGCCCTCCTGCATGTGTGTGTGAGGGCTGTCTGCAGCAGTGCCCTCCTGCATGTGTGTGTGAGGGCTGTCTGTAGCTGTGCCCTCCTGCATGTATGTGTGAGGGCTGTCTGCACTGGTACCCTCCTGCATGAGTGTGTGTGGGCTGTCTGAAGCAGTGCAATCCTGCATGTGTGTGTGAGGGCTGTCTGCACTGGTACTCTCCTGCATGTGTGTGTGAGGGCTGTCTGTAGCTGTGCCCTCCTGCATGTGTGTGTGAGGGCTGTCTGCACTGGTACTCTCCTGCATGTGTGTGTGAGGGCTGTCTGAAGCAGTGCAATCCTGCATGTGTGTGTGAGGGCTGTCTGCAGCAGTGCCCTCCTGCATGAGTGTGTACAGGCTGTCTGAAGCAGTGCAATCCTGCATGTGTGTGTGAGGGCTGTCTGCACTGGTACCCTCCTGCATGTGTGTGTGAGGGCTGTCTGTAGCTGTGCCCTCCTGCATGTGTGTGTGAGGGCTGCCTGCACTGGTACCCTTCTGCATGAGTGTGTGTGGGCTGTCTGAAGCAGTGCAATCCTGCATGTGTGTGTGAGGGCTGTCTGCACTGGTACCCTCCTGCATGAGTGTGTGCAGGCTGTCTGAAGCAGTGCAATCCTGCATGCTTTTACTCTCTATGCATTGAATTGGGTTCAGTTCCCTGCAGCTTTGTTAGTGGCATCTCTATCAACACGCAGGCCCTCTGTCCATGCCCTGACATGATGGAGAAACAAACATATATACAAGTTGGGATGTTTGTGAAGAAGGAGTTTCCCTCATGCACCCCACTGCAAGAAATATTCACAAAGACTAACACAGACCCACAACTTTGTACAAAGTCCACTTCCGTCTCACACAGCAGAGGCTACTGTAAGGATGGTGGCTAACTAGCTGCTCTCTAGTTGTTGGCTGATGGCACTCTGCTGTTGACCCATGCAGAGAAGGGGAGTTGTCTCCGCATGTCTTTGGAATCCTCTGCCTTGAGTCTTGAGAAGCCTCTTTCTCCCTGACCTCTGAATATGCACTCAGCTTCGCCCCGTGTGGTGATTTCCATTGCACTGCTCTGCACAACCAAACCTAGTAATCATTGGAGAATCTTTAAGAACATTATTTAAGTGACAGTCTAAAATATTAAATGTGGTAGTTCATTAAAAAAACCAACTATTTTTAAATTATTCATGACTCTGTACACCCATGGAACCTATCTACTCCACTAGCTACTTAGAAACCATTTGGGCTGTCGGGTTTCCTATCATGCATGGAAGGGTATGTGCTAAAGTAGAGTAAGTCACATGTGCAGGAGTGAGCCAAGAAATGAAACGGTATGGTTTGCCTTTTCAGGAAATAGTTACCATAGTCCTGTACTTAATAGCTTAACATCACATCACTATGCTTCTAATGAGAGCCTCATCTTGCCTCATTTCATAGGCTCTCCATCATCTTACATCATCAGAAGAGGGTGTGTTCATTCAGCAGGCTATTGCAGGGAGAGATTGCTCCCACATAATTGTATGGTACAGCATTGTAATTGCTCTGTTTTATTAGTAGTTACGCTAAATCTCTTACCATCGTGAATTTGTAAATTAAGCTTTATCATAGGTATGTATGAATAGTTTAAGAAAAATATCACAGATACAGGCTTGTTATCTTCTGCGGTTTCAGGCATCCATTAGGGTCTCATAGGCAAGGAGGCGATCACTGTATCTCTTGTTCACAAGCAAACTCTGTAGTTTCAACATCTGTAAGCAGCAGGTTTATGTTTATGCCATTCTAGGAACTGTGCTTGCCTTTTTGGGGGAGCCAGAAATTTTGCTTGAGTGTTAGTCTTCTACTAGCAGGAGGCACCAAGGTCACGTGCCAAGGCATTGATACATTGCAGCCAGAGGCTGGGAACAACCCCAGACACTTGAGTTCCCCAGCCCTGGTGCTCTCGGCATGGAGGGGCAGGCAGAGAGTGTTGATGAGGGTGACTGTGAAGGCATCCTCACTGTGAGGATCTAGTCCTGTAAGTGGCATCCCTGTTTGAATGCCCTAGCTTCCCTCTGGGCAGACATTCTGGTAAAGGTGACCGACCAATCAGGACTATCAGAGACTACGGGTAGGAAGGAGAACATACGATGCCTGGGAAGCCTTAGGGCATGTAAGCGGAACAGGATGAATACAATGCAAAGGAAAGCCACACATCCATGTTGAAATAGTGGCAGCAGCTGTTGCACAACCGAGAAGCCCACAGTCTGATGTTGTTTGGGCCCTGTGACTGGGGGCCTCTGCAGTCCCAGTCCGGTACGAAGACATGGAGAATTCCTGGTCCTGAGCCAGGGATGGAAATATGAGACTGTGTTCTGACATCAGAGAAGGAATCTGCAGGAACAGCAGCAGGATAGAATAAATTGCTGGCTAGAAGGAAGGCAGAACAAGCGAGAAGGTGAATATTCCTCTTGGCTGTCAAGCCCTTTCCATCTGGACTGTTCCTAGGAATTGCCGCCCACATTTGGGGAGGAGCTTCCACATTAGTAAACTAAAACCGTCTGCATTGGGAGCCTTGGCCAAGGAATTGCCCTGACTTCCTTTACTGATGTGTTCTGACTTTGTTCTCTGAATCAGGAAGCAAGTTTGATATGTGTCCTAATTTGCAAAGCTAAATAATTTTCTCTTTGGGGCTTATAATATTTCAACCCCAAACCTGAAACAGTTGTGTCTCTTTGGCTCTTTATCAAACACCCGGAATGTTCCGGTCTTGGTTCTGAACAGTAATAAAATAAAAATTGGCAACCTAGGCCTTTAATTAACCTGAAAACTTCTGAAAAACTATAAGGACATTGCATTTAAGGGTGCATAAAATTTATAGAGATTTAGACGATGTGTGCTCCATGGGCAAGTTTTCCTCAAGTGTAATGAAAAGCAAGAGTAAAGGGTTGTAAATTCACTGTAAAAGGAGCAAGATAAATAATGCTGAGATGGTTAGCTTGACTGTTTACCTTGACAGCTTTGCTATGTGTGTGTGCTTGGGGCATACATGCAATGAAAACTGTTCTCAAGGAGAAACCTTCCAAACTGTGCATTCCCATTGCATTCTACATTAGACCCGCTCCTTGTCGACTTTCACTTTCCATCATCCAGATAATGTCTGGAGTCTGGATTCCTCTGTCCTGTCCTTCTCTGTATTGTCACATTTCTGTTAGGGTCATGTTGACATTCTGTTTTTCCACCGAGGTCAGATTTTTTTTTTCCCAAAGGTCAAAAAAGCCTCTTTCAACTGAAATCTTCTCAATTAGCATTTATTTCTCCTAAGTTATTAATCCTTTCAAATATTCTGTCAAATATCTAAATCTATGAATCTCATACTCAATTCTCTTCACTGAGTTTCTATTTCAATCGAAATAGTTTTTTACAAACTTCATGCTATTTCCCAAGGTACATCTGCCTTTTACAATTAACTTGAAAGAAACTGAGCCAGTAACTGTTCTGGTTTCATGAAATGGAAGAAAAAACATGTGACTCATAATATACAACATGAATCCTGTATGATTTCACCATAGGCTGATATGATGTCATGAATTTCCTGTCCTTCATACCTATGAGAACCCGGTTTCGCCTTCAGGAAAGAACTTGTGTCAACATGAACTGCACAGTGCAGAGGGAGCTAATACAAAAAAGAATAGATGGATTCTTTCAACATATGCCAAGCAAGGTCATTGGCCTCAAAATGACAATGAGTACCAGAATGTCCTTGCATTTTAATGTCAAAGCATTGACAATATTCTGTAGAGATGGAAAGGAGATAGATGTGTTAAACAATGATTTCAAGTTGTTCTTATGTAATGTAGATCCTTTTTTTTTATATAGGAATTTGCTGGAACTAAAACAGCTGTTGCATTCTCTTGCCTTATTAACCCCATGCTTCTAATCCATTAGAAGTATGGTTCTCAAGTCAGAACAGCTTTGCTCCCTGTGGGGCATCTGGTGACATTTGCGGATGTGTCAGCGTTCACAATTGGAGGTGGGAAGGGCTGCTGGCATCAGCGAGGTAGAAAGCAATGGGGCTGGCTAAACACCCTCCAGTGCATAGGATATCTGCCCACAACTGGGCTATCTCATCCTAAAGATCAGCAGTGCCAATGCTTTACAATCACGCCGGGTATTTAAATCCAGGAAGCAAGGCCATTCACAACCAAGAACTCATGTTATTTCAGAGAACCTGAAGGAACTTTAATCACCTTCCTACAATAAAAGACTGACAGAAATTTCAAAATAGCTTCTCAGAATGCTTTCATCTTTTCTTTGGTATCCTGATGCAGGGTTCTGGCAAAGGAGAGGACTCTGGTTGTTATAATGTGCTTAAGGTGTTTTGTAGCATGAAGAGAGAGAAACAGCTACCCAAGAACTCTTGTGAGGACCCTGCCCGTGCCATCCTTGGGCACTCTTTGCTGCTAGATCCTGCTGCTGACTTTCTTAGCCACCGTTCCTGGCTTTTATTTAACTTTGAGCACTTTTATTTAACTTTAACTTTACCTACACTCTTTCGCCTGGTACTTCCTGTGAGTTTCCCCCTCTACCTACAGAACACAGTGTGGCAATTTTTGCATGAAGCCTCATCTTTCCCAAATGTCATAGGTTCAATTTCCAAATCTATGTATATAAGCTAGTAATTTTTTTTGTCATGGATGAATTTCCTGGGAGTTGGTAGGACAGATAGTCTCTCTTGCTTCAATATGATGAAGTCAGTCACCCGAAGGTCTTCCGTGACACTCAGTTGTCTGCAGACTTGATAATAGTGATTTTAAGCCATAATTCCTGTTGCTTACACTAGGGGCTTTTGTAAATTAACATCCTCAGTGGTTCAGATACACTGGGATGCACAGCAAAGGGAGCAAAGGCAGTGATAGGTAAACCTGTGCTTCACGAGGGAAGGAAATCAGCACAGCCAGAAACAAGCATTCTGACTGTTTGCAGACGGGAGTCCTTCTAAAACTCACAGCCTATACAGATGAGGGTTATCTGATTCTATCACTAATCATTCGTTGACTCCAGCTCCCTTAGAATCAGTATTTCCTTCCTTTCTATATCTATTACTTCAGACACAGAAAATAACTCCTCAAAAAAAATATTTATTATGTGATCCAGAATAGGGCTGTTCAAATTATCACACCTCTTGGCTCTAAATTTTTCACAAAACATTGTAAGTTAGATTAAAAATTTAAAGGGGCAGTTAAGACTGATTTATTTCTAAACACAGTCTCCCAAATCATTCTTCATAAAAGCTAAAGCATTTCTCTGGTATATTTCTCTTATCATGGTCATGTAGTCCATTAGACATTTGCTAAGACAGCTTGTGTTGTTTCAGCGTTGACAGGCTAAGTAGTCTGCTGTCCCATTTTGTAAACCCACAGAAAGTGTAGGAAGGAAGCCCTGGATGAGTCAAGTCAAAGTGAATGTATATTTGGACATGGTCATGGCCCTGTCAAGGATTTCCAAGACCTTTGAACCATGAAGCAATTGGCAAAGCCAATACCCATATAGTTCAGGCTCAAGAGGAATGGCAAAGCTTTGCTCAGAGTCTATATTTTCTGGGACTATTTAACAATTGATCGGTGTGTGCAAATACTAACATCTTCAGCTTCTCCTCCCAGATGTTTACAGTATAAGACTGTAATCCAGGGTTCTGGGACACAACCCACGTTGGCTACAGATAGAAAAGGCACTGTTACTTGGAATCTATTTAAAGAGGAAATACATCAATGCCTTTTTATAATGGATTTAAGTAACAGCTATTTAACTCCAAATTGAATGACTTATTTATAAACAAATATTTACAGATTATTTCCTCTTAGTATTTTGTTATCAGGAACTGACCATTATTAATAGAAAGATCAATAGTCAGAGCTAATCGCAAGGTTGACATGACCTTCCAAAGTGATCTTGTGATGTGGTCATCTGACTCTAGAAAATTTTTTAAAAACATGTTTTGTGCAGGTGTTTTTTGTCCATGATATTCTTGAATCTTTACAACATAGAAATGGGCATAATGAGTACCAGGAGTTCCTAGAATACATTGCAAGAGCTGCCCCAAGAATGAAAAAGCATCTTTGAAGGAAGTGGAAATATAAAGCAGCTAAGAAGGATGTCTGTTGTAACATGACTTGTGTGTAGAGAGAATTAGCATCCTTGTACAGAAGAAGGAGATAATAATATGTTTCTGACTTCTCAAGAATAGTCTCCTAATCATTCTCCATCTTCTCTATTTTCATTTTACTTTTTAATTGAGATATGATTTCACTATGCAGTCCAGGATGGCGTGAATATATCATGTAGCCCATACTTAGCCTTGAACTTACACTCCTCTTTTGTTTGCCTCACAGTGGCTATGATTACAGAAATCAGAATCTTCTTTTGTGTTTCTCTGTTAGGTTTTTGAGACAGGGAATACAATGTAGCCATGGTTTACCTTGAACTTGTTTTGTGGCTGAGGATGAACTTCTGTTCCTCTTGACTACTCCTCTAGAGTCAAAGCACTAATGCTGGTATGAATCAATACCCCTGATATGAACTGATTTATAATTATAGTAATTTTATATGCAGTAAATCTTTTTCTTGTTCTTTGAGGTTCCTTTATTATTAGAACTTTTGATATCTACATATATTTTTATTGTTTTAATTTTTGTATTTTTTGAGTGTATAATATAACTATATAATTTCCCCTTTTCTTTTTCACTTCTTTTCTTCTTCTTCTTCTTCTTCTTCTTCTTCTTCTTCTTCTTCTTCTTCGTCGTCGTCGTCGTCGTCGTCGTCGTCGTCGTCTTCTTCTTCTTCTTCTTCTTCTTCTTCTTCTTCTTCTTCTTCTTTTTCCTCTTCTTCCTCTTCTTCATCTTCCTTTTCCTCCTCCTCCTCCTCCTCCTCCTCCTCCTCCTCCTCCTCCTCCTCTTCTTCTTCTTTTCCTTCTCCTCCTCCTCCTCCTCCTTCTTCTTTTTGTATAGGTGGGACATTCACTATTGTTTCTTTCTTCCCTCTCTTGGAACTGGAGAAACAGGATTATTGTAGGCAAGAATATACAGTCAGTTCTTTTTGTGATCTGATGTTTTCCCTGTCAAAATGATGGTCATCCTAAAATCATGAATTCAAATATTACAAGTCACCCTACAGTTTCTCTATGGCAAGAATCTTTGTCAACTATTTTAAGAGCCTTCCATGCTGGTACCTTTATTTCTTACTTTTATCTTTGTTTTTGTTTTTTGACTGATCATGGTACAGTTTGTGTTCTAGTTTCCTTTAGTGGCTCTGATAAATTAGTCTGACCAAAATCAGCTTAAGGGAGGGGAGGGTTCATCTGGCTTGCAATTCCAGATTGGAGTTCATCATTTAAGGAGGTCAGAGTATGAATTGAAGGCAGCATCTTGAAAGCAGGCCTGCTTGCTATTCCACACAGCACCCTTTCTGTGAATCATCCAGAGAAGTGTGACAGGAACCATGAATGATGCTGCTTGCTACCCTGCAGGCTGGACTACACTCATTTAGCTTTCTCATAAAATTCAGGACTGCCTGGATAGCGAATGGTTCCACCAGCAGTGGGCTGGGCCTTCTCCAGCAGTTAACAATAAAAAGATCTCTGCAAACAAATACACAGACCATTGTGTCCTAGGCAATTGCTCAACTGATATTCTCTTCCCAGAAAACTCTAGGCTATGTTAAATTGACAGTTACACCAGGAAGCATTTTGATTTCTAGTATCCATTCATACAATTTGTGATGGTTTTCAAAAACAGTGGAAATAGTCTTATGCTGCTCTTAGTGCCTTGAGTTACAAATTCCAAGTACCTGCCTAATTTGGCTACCACTGCCTCAGTGAAGTGTTCTTCTTTGTTTACTAAAACACCACACCATTCCCACAATTCTACAAGTTTCTCAAGAGCTCTTTTCTATCTTGCCATGTAGTTCTGTCATTCTCCACCTGATTCCACTCCTCAGCATGCAAAATTTAGTAGAGTTTTCAGCACTTGCTGCACTTCTGATCACCACAGTCTGAACTCTCCCATATTTTACATCTTTCTCTGTCCAAATTTAGTTCCAACTATTTGTTGAAAGTCTCTGCTATAAATGGGTCTTGTTGAGACAATAAATGATTAAACCTTCCTCAGTACTGCTGTCTTTATAATTAGCACAATGAATTCTTCCACAGGGTTTGTTTCTTCCAACCAGTTCATCTGGAGCTCAGTGGACAGCATTCCAATTTTAACCAAAGCATCACATCTTACTGGGAGCCTTCTCCAATCCTGTCTTAGTTATTGTTCCTATTGTTGTGATTTTAAAAAATGGGAAAAAAAGAAACTTTAGGAGGAAAGGGTTTGCTTTATCTTATAGCTTGTATTTCACCAACCAGGAAAGTTTGGCCAGGAACTCAAGACAAAACTGGAGGCAGGAGCTGATGCAGAGGTCATAGAGGGTGCTGCTTACTGACTTGCTCCCCATGGTTTTCTCAGCCTGCTTTCCTATATAGCACCAAGGATCACCAGCCCAGGGATGGCACTGTGAGCAGTGCCTGTATCCTTCTATGTCTACCACCAACCTAGAAAATGTACCACAGACTCCCACAGACCAATCTGGTTGAGACATTTTCTCAAGGTTAGTCCTCCAAAAATGATTCTAGCCTATGTCAGGTTGATATAACACTAATCAACACATCCCTCTAAAGCTGATTTAGATTTTATTCTTCTGACTTATTATACACCTTTGACCATATCGCAACTGTACAGCTTATTATATTTTCTGACATAATTAGCTTTATATTTGCTCCAGTAAAATGTTTGTGGTAGTTGGACTCTATAGTGATCAAGCATCAAGATTTTCTTCCATCTCCTTGGATATTTATTAGAATATTTGTTGTTTTTTTTTCTTTCTCTGATACCTAAGAAAGTATTTGGCTTAGGAAGATAATATGATCAGTGAATGACTTGTATAACTTATGGTCAAAAGGAGAGATGTGATGATATTTTCTTCTCTTACAATTGAACACTTGAATGTTGAGAAGCAAAGAGGCTTACTGTAGGAATACTAACATCATTGAATTTTAAGACCCTCTTAGTGGGTGACAGCTAGCTGAACTGGGGCTACTGAAACCCTCTAAATCAGTGGTTCTCAACTCTCCTAATGCGTTGACTTTTTAATACAGTTCCTCATGTTGTGGTGTGCCCCAACCATAAAATTACTTCCTTTGCGATTTTGTAACTGTGATTTTTGCTACTGTTAAGAATCTGAATCATAATGGCAATACTTTTGGAGATGAAGATTTGTAGATCATGACCTAAGGCTGAGAACCACTGCTCTAAGTCTCCTGCAGGTCAAGTTTTTAGATAGATGATGGTCCCCTTTTGGAAATCTATCAATTTTCAAGTCACTAACTTCACTATATCTTGAAAATTTATCTTCTCTTTGTTTAGCATGCCTCTCTGAAACAGGATTCAAACCCTGGCTATTGGAGGAAACCAGTGTTTCTTTCAGCCTTAAACTTTGCATTTCATTAACAGTGTGACAGTAAATAAAATATATGTACTCAGCCCTACGTGGACAAACAAGTGAAAGAAGTATTCCACGTCATTGCTCATTTAGAGGTGTTCGCACCTTTAACCTTAAGTTCCACCCTTACTTCCAATTTAAATGTCATTTCTCTTTCCCTCACAGATCTTGTCAATTTATTCACAATTTAGAATAAATTGTGTTCTGTTCTCACAGCATTTTTAGTTCAGAACTCTAAATCCAGCCAGTGTTTCATTTCATCAACTCCTCCCAAGCTACGGTCCTGCCTCATCTCCATTTGGAATGAGTTGCTAAACATTTGTGTTGGTGGTGGTTGTGGTGGTGGTGTCCAGTGTTCAATTCTTTCCTTCTTGTATGTGTTTGGTCTCCTTAAAGTAAATTTTTATAGGTCACATATCCTGAATAGAAAATGAACTAATACATCCCCATTTTTCACAAGACTCAAACACCACTTATTTCTGGTCAAGGGTATTGTAGATTTAGATTTCCCCTGTTCTTGTTGCCTCCGTTTCATTCAGCAAACACATTAGCAATTTAATACCAATGTTTATCTTTTACAAATTTGTCTACAAGAGAAAAGCTTCTGTAATCATATAATTTTCTTTGCTAAGATTTAAAATGTAGCCTCAAAACTCAAATATCTTTCAAATTTCTTGTAATTTGAGCAATAGGTTAATTATAAAGATTCATGTTTTCACTTCAGGTCAATTGGTTCTACTGGTTTTGTGTTCAGGGTGAAGGAGAACATCATGACAATGGGGAAGTACTTGAGACTGTTCACCTCATGAGTACTGAGGTCAGAGGGAGGTAGGATAGGAAAGGTGAAAAGAAGAAACAAGAAAGAGAGGAAATAGGAATCAGGGTTCCAGTATCCCTTTCAAGGCCAGTCTCACCCCTGTAATCTAACCTACATCCGCTATATTTTGCCTCCTAAGTTACTCCTAGCTCCCATCAGCTTGGGACCAATTCAACACAAGATCTCTAGGGCAACCCCATGTTAAGGACCCCAATGCCTCAGCTACATGGAAGTGGCAAAGCATTTCTGGGGTAAGCCCCAGAGGGCTGGCAAAGTCTTCTTCTGGTCCATGTGTGGATACTGGTGGTATGTTCAGGAAAGGTCTACCATAGTTTTCTCCCGCTGGATGTTTATAATGTGAAGACTGCTTAGTTACAGAGATTACTACTATCAAGATTAGTTAAAACCACCTCATTGTTCAGCTGAATGTATTAGCCTTGCTTCCTGATTTATCTGTATATAATAAACACACCAAACTTCCTGTGTGCTGTGACTTCTCCATCTAAGACCTTAGCCTATCCATCCCAGTTTCCCTGTGTCCAAGTGTCCCCATGTTTGTCCTTTCTTTATTCTTGTCTCCCTAGTTGAGGTTCTGGAACCCAGGCAATTGAAGGACTTGGCAATAAGCCTTTGCAGGACATTGAGATCGAACTAGAACGATGCCTAAAGGTGAACTGATTAAGATGCACCTAGAACTGCTATCTGCTCCAAAGTCCTTATTGCATGGCATCTCAAAATTGCTTTCTGCAGGCAGAGCATCTGTTGTGCCTGCTCTTCCTAAGAAGCTACTGAAGTTTAGAGAATTTAAAATGTGTCTAAGACCACACAGTGAGTGGAAAGAAAAGCTGTAACCCTGAAACACTGCTCACCACGTTACTGAACACAGCTGTGGTGACTCTGGAGGAGGAGGGGTAGTCACTAACAGTTCTCACCTGTCCCTCCCCATTACTCCAGTGTTACAGGGAACAAGGGTGCCCTGGTGTTTTTGAAAGCTCAGTCTAGTTTCCAGGATTCAGTTTTGTCACCTTTCCTGGGGAGAAAGTGGACAGTCTATTAAAGAAAGCGTGAGCAAAGCATCTATGAAGTCTACACCCACCCGAAGAACATTCTGCTGCTTCAACAACACTGTAGTGGCCACCGTGAGAAGACCCCTGGTAGCGCAATGGACCTGCACGTTTGGAAATAACTCCAGGCAAGAGAGAAGGCATCATTTCACTTAAAATGACATTTTCACGTTAAATAATTTTACCCTGTAGCCTGTCTGCTTTTGTAAATATGGGCAAGTGTATTTACTCAGGAATGATTTCATTTACTTATTTGTACTTATTCTAAAATTAACTCTTTTTAGTATTTGCCAAAGTGCCTCAGAAGATATTGGTTTTTATATCTCAGATGTGATGTTCTAATTTGATTTTTTTCTTTAAAAAATCTTATATTGGAAGGTTTTTTTAACTACTTTTTATTTATTTATTAGTTTGGGGGACCAGAAGTTATTCTGCAAGTATATATGTTTCAGCAGAACTGGGGAAATCCTGGCATCCGGGTATAGAACTAGAGTGAGTCTAGTTTGGCTCCCTGGCACTTAGGTTGATGCTGTGGGCATTTAGAACTGTTTGCTTATGTTTTTACGATGCTGAGAATCAAACCAAGACTCTTGTACATGCTAAGCAAGCACATTACTACTGAACTTAAACCGCTATACTTCTGGCCCAAGTTCATGTCTTGCTCTAGCTGTTGGCTTGATGAGAGTATCTTCAGCTGGTGGACATGCAGTCTGTCCATGGTTATGCAGGTTGAGGAGGTCTCCAGCAAAAGAGACAGCGTGAGCATATTATTGCAGAGATTGCTTTTGTTCACTGTGGGAGGCGGTCCTGGATTGGTTCTATAAAGAGCTGGGCAGCTACCAGCGGTTAGGATATTTCCTGGAGTCGTAAAGAAAGGGCAGATGGCTTTCTGAGTTGGCACTGGTTCAGAAACAGAAATACCATCACTGCTGTGGGTAAGCAACTTTAACCAAGGTCAGTTTGTGGGCCCCGAGAGTATCGAACTGCACAGTTCCCTGTTTTTCTCTGCAAGCTAGAGAGTTTCTTGTTATTTTAAAAAGTACTTTGAAGTTAGAAAATAGCAAAACAAAAAGTAGATCAGGCAGCATTCCAAAACATTGTATTTTATGTCTTGTCAAAAATTTAATGCCTATTTTCCCCCTAGTTTTATTGTGATATATTGCTCTCAGGTCAGTGGCATTTTGCAGTAGAGAAGAGAGCCTTGGGATCAAATGAAAGTAATGCTTCTGCGAATAAACCTCACTTCAGTCAGTAACTGAGGTCAACACACGTCAACCAGATAATAATTATCAGACTGATTTTGAAGATTCAGATAAGTTAATAAGATAATCATTAAAACATGTGGCTATGTATAATTTTGCATGGTAATCTTTGAGTCCTTCAAAAAGACCAAATTAAACTTCAGGTCTTTTTTATTTATTTGTTTGTTTGTTTGTTTGTTAAAGATTTCTGCCTCCTTCCCGCCACTGCCTCCCATTTCCCTCCCCCTCCCCCAATCAACTCCCCCTCCCTCATCAGCCCAAAGAGCAGTCAGGGTTCCCTGCCCTGTGGGGAGTCCAAGGACCTCCCACCTCCTTCCAGGTCTAGTAAGGTGAGCATCCAAACAGCCTAGGCTCCCACAAAGCCAGTATGTGCAGTAGGATCAAAACCCAATGCCATTGTTCTTGACTTCTCAGCAGTCCTCATTTCCGCTATGTTCAGATTCTGGTTTTATTCCATGCTTTTTCAGACCCAGTCCATCTGGCCTTGGTGAGTTCCCGATAGAACATCCCCATTGTCTCAGTGTGTGGGTGCACCCCTCGTGGTCTGGAGTTCCTTGCTCGTGCTTTCTCTCCTTCTGCTCCTGATTTGGACCTTGGGAATTCAGTCCGGTGCTCCAATGTGGGACTCTGTCTCTGTCTCCTTTCATTGCTTGATGAAGGTTAATTTCCAGGAGGATGACTATATGTTTTTCTTTGGGTTCACCTTCTTATTTAGCTTCTCTAGGATCATGAATTATAGGCTCAATGTCCTTTGTTGATTTCCCGCTTTTCATTCTGTAGCCTCAATTTATGATAGAACACAGGTTTTGCTTAGGCAAAGTACCCATGCAACTATTTAAAATCTGTTTGGGATTGAGAACATAAAAAGAATTCTCAATTCAAGGCTTTCAGAGATCATTCACCAGTCCGCACAGATTGACGGACTGTCTGCAGTTGTCACTATTGTGTGCATTTCTCCTCTGAACTAGTCACATTATATTGTTTTTAGAGAACTATGATCCAATACCAATACCAGCGGTAAGTCAGAAACTCACATTTTCTGAAGTCTCACATTCAGGAGAGCCTGGTTGCATGAAAACAAGCCTTAGTCTAGAGAAGAGAAAACAAGTCTAAAAATGCTCATTATTTCTGTTACTCACTTGGACCAATAAAATCATTTGTATGTATAAATTACAAACATGGTGTTTTCAAATATTTATGCTTTTATAATGGCTACATTCTAAAATTAAGATATACAATACTTCAAATGTGTATTATTTTACCAAAACTCTTAAATAATTGCTTGCTTGGGAAATTTCAATGACTTCATATTTTGTTGCTATTGTCAGTGACATACAACAGAACTTTCTTACCTTTCTAACTGAAACTGTATTCTTTGACTAGCATCTTTCTGTCCTGCTGCACCCACTGGTTTCTACCACTGCAATGTCCCATTTTGAGTTTGTCTAGTGCAGATTCTCCAAACAGTTGAGACAATGAGATGTTTGTCTTTCTGTGTTGGCTTGTTTCCTTTTGGTAACGTTCTCCATGTTCATCTCTGTCGTTTCAAATGACAGGATCAAAATCTTTTGCAAAGGTTGACTATATTCTTTTTTGTTGCCCATTCATCGTTTGATAGTCAGGTAAGGTGATTTCACACCTTCGCTACTGTTGATAGTGCACAGTGGACACTGGCATGCAGGTACCACTTCTACTGAAGGAAGAGAGGAACATAGATGCCATGCTTATGGCCTCCTAAAAGGAGAACAGAGGCTGAATCCCATAACACTTGAAAGATCCAGAAGCACAGAAAACCGGCAAGGTTCACTAGGCCTCTCCACAAGTTTATGTAAGCAGTATGCAATTGCTGGGGAGGAGAAGACGCCATTAAAACTGCCTGTAAGTTGGGTGGGCAACTCCATGAATGTAGCCTCTCTGGTCATCACCCATGCCAGGGTGGACTTTGAGGTGACACAGTCACCTTATGTCACCCCTGCTCCTGTAGTAACCACAGTGCACTCTCTGGTTCATCTAGCTAGAGTTGGAAGGTATTATTTCTCTGATGTTGCATCAGTATTGAATCTTGGATAAGGACTTGTTGTTCACGTCTCTCCAGAAAGTCACACAACACAGATATCAAAGCCTTCTAGGTTATCTGTGGTTTAGGCTCTTATTAACAGAAAAGAAACAAACACACAAGCCATGATAAATAAAAGATTAGGTAGAAGCCTGACCTCATATCAGGTGTAACTGATAAAAGTCTAAAGGTCTTGGTAATTAAAGGCATTTATTCTTTGATTTCAAAGCCCTCTCTAGGTAAGACAGTATTGTGGGATCATGCTTGCTGGTGCTGAGTCTACTCAGCAGAGAATTCTGACTTACCAGGTCCTAATGTGTTATGAGTTGTGGTTGAATCATTTTAGTTTGAATATCAACATTTTTAAAGTAAATAAAATTAGAGACTCATTTTTGTTATTTTTAGAGATTAATGCAAGGAGTATAGTAATAATCACTGTATTTATTATTCATTGTAGTCATTAGTCCTTCTAAACCATTCCTGACTGTTATTCATTTCCCAGTTATGATGTAGATGGTAGCTAGGTCTGTCTTCAGTGAGCTTTTCTTCCAATAAGGACAGTGAACATACATGGCTTTGTGTCGCATTAAAAGGATAGGAGAAATAATTGCCAGTGCTGTTGGGAGGGAGGACTAATATTCATAGAACAGAAAATATATGAAGATGGGCAAATGGACTACATTGTTATTTGGAATAAAGCTGTTTGGGGATCCTCTTTAAACTTAAGAACTCAGTACTTTATCAGACTCCAACTTGGTTTGTACATCAAAGTAAGAGGAATTATGTTCTATAACCAAGCTTCCAAGTATGCAATATATTAGTATTAGCAATAGAACATTCAATTTGGCAATTCCATCCATCTTTGAACAAAGGTTAGAAGTTCTGGAGAATATTATAAAACCATATATACTGAAACATAAATTTTCCAATAAGAAATTAATTGCTCACTTAAAAGTCACAGAGAAAGAATGTTTTCATGAAGTGTGGCTTCACCCTCAAAAGGCAATTTTATCTCAATAAGTGATTAATCCAAACAGATGCAACAGGAAAAAGAAAACAACTCCCAAAGTTAGGCTGAGGTCTTCAGCAGGCAGAGTGGTGTTTAATGTCATATGGATGTAATTTAATATGAATTTCTTCAATACTTGAGTAAGCATCCCCACCAAATCTGCTAAATGGAGCTACTGATTTTGTTTCTTTCTAGAACGATGATTTAGTTCTGCAATCATGCTGTCACCAGAAGAGATTCATCACAATAATGATGAGTCTTTTTCCTAAGGACATTAGCATAAATCATTTGCATATAGCCCAAGAGAAAGATTTCCAGTTAAACTTTCTAAATGGTACAAAAACGGTTATAAAGCATGAGTTGTTAGAAATAGGCATTATTTTTATTTCAATTTGGGGAACATATGGCAAAATGATTATTCATTGATGCAGAATTGATTTAGCGAATGTGCACGCACAAGGAATATCTTAAGAGATCTTCGGGATCTGCTATGCTCTGATATTGATGTTATAGTCTTCAAATTATATTTATAATCCTTTGGGAAACTAATATAAATATTGGGTTTCAGTTTTTGAAGAAATATTTTTGAAAGTTTTATGCATTTGTATAATGTGTATTGATTATATCCATCCACCACTATCTCTCTCAACCTCCAACCTCCCCAGTTCCTCCCACCCATCAGGTGTGAACTCGGGGGCCAAGGGTCAATATTACAAGCTAAGAACTGGTAACTTCCTTTATTTCTCTATATATTTATTTATTGATGTATTATTTATTTATTTATTATGGAGAGGGTCTCTCACTGAACCTAGAACTTGCCATTTTCGCGGTTGGAACCTTGGCATCTGTCTGCTTCTACCTCAACCACATCTACCACTATGGTCACAGACAAATTTCTCTGATCTTAACTCAGGGCCTCATGCTTGTACGGCAAACACTGAGCCATCTTTCCAAGCACGGTGTTTATGAGGTAATGTTACAGAAAACACTTGACATTTATAAACCTGTCATTTCTCAAAAGCAATTAGGAGACAGACTGATACAGGAAAGTGGATTTACTTATAATTGGGGAAAACCGAAGGAAGACTCCCAGACTCCCAGATTCTCTATGCTTATGTGGCAACCTTGTTGAAGAAGAGGAATTATGCGCATGTCAATTCATTATGTCAAGAATTATGCACATGTCAATTCATGTGACCTCGAAGAAGGCTATTCCTGAAAGGCAGGCTGGTGTCAGTGTGAGTGTGTGGGGGTGGGGTGGGGTAGCATTTGCTTCCCTCAGAAAGGGATCCTGGGGAAAGTCAAGTCCTTTGAAGTATACTGTTTCAGTAGCCAGATAGTAACTTACCAGTAATTCTTCCTCCCTCTTCTTCCCCATCCTCTGATTAATCAGTTCTTTTTTCCCTCTTCTTCCTCTACTTTTTCTATGTCTTCTTCTACCTCATTCCTTACTTTTCTATTATTAATCACAACTTTATCAGGTTAAGCATATATTATGTCCACCTCTAAGTATGGCTTGCAATCTTGCTTCATCTTCACAAACTGAAAGCTAAATTCAAGGGAATTAATACAGTGAAGTTTTTCATTCCATTTTTAGTCCATTCTCATCTCCTGAGAACACTTTTCCTAAAACTTATGTTCCATTAAAAAAAAAAAACATATTTTCAAATTGACAATATACTCTCTTGTCAAGAGCTTAAAACATGGAATTTAATTTACTTATTTCCTTATCTTTTGATATGGCCAATTTTTAACTATAAGATATGGTATAACCATTCAGTTGCCATCTAATTATAATCAGAGGATCTTTCACACCTGTTTTCTCTACAGCAGTCAATTGAGTCAAATTATCATTTGCAGATTATATGATTGATATGTGACCCCAAAATTTTCACCAGGGGACTCCTACAGCTGATAAACATGTTCAGCAAGGGGGATAGATACAAGATTAATGAAAAAAATAAACTCACACACACACACACACAAAAAAACCAAACCAATACAAACAAACAAATAAAAAGTAGCTCTCCTATATACAAATGACAAATGGACTGAGAAAGAAATCAGGAAAACAATATCTTTCCAAATATTTTTAAATAATATAAAATACCTGGGGGTAATTCTAACCAAGCTCATGAAATATTTGTACGATTAAAGACATCAAATCTTTAAAGAAAGAATTTGAAGAAGACATCAAAAGATGGAAAGATTCCCCATGCTCAAGAATTGGTAGGATTAATATAGTAAAAATAGCTCTTTTACCAAAAGCATTCTATAGATTCAATGAAATCTCCATAAAAATTTAAACGCAATCTTTACAGACCTTTAAAAGACAATCCCTAACATCATATGGAAAAAAATACCCAGAATAGCTAAAACAATCTGGAACAATGAAAGAACTTTTGATGATATCACCATCCCTGATTTCAAGTTGTACAACAGAGCTATAGTAAGAAAAACTATATGGGATTGGCATAAAATAGACACATTGACCAGTGAAATTGAATTGAAGACCTAGACAGAAATCTAAACACCCATAGACCTAATATTTGATAAAGAAGTCAAAATACATACTCTAAAAAAGACAGTATTTTCAACAAATGCTTCTGTTCTAGCTGGATGTCAGCAAAGAGAAAATGCGAATAGATCCATATCTGTCACCATGAACAAAACCAATCAAAGACCTCAACTTAAAATCAGAGCCACTGAATCTGACAGAAGAGATAATGAGGAGACAATTCTCTGAACAGAACACTAAAAACACAGGCACTAAAATCAACAATTAATAAATGGGACCTCATGAAACTGAAAAGCTTTTTTAAGACAAAGGACATTGTTAATAGGACAAAATAGCAGTCACAGAATGGGAAAAAAGTCTTCACCAACCCCACATCTGATAGAGGGCTAATATCCAATATAGAAAAAGAACTCAAGAAACCAGATATTGAAAACCCAAATATTCCCATCAAAAAATAGAGTACAAATCTAAACAGAAATTCCTCAATAAAGGAATCTCAAATGACTGAGAAACACTTAAATTTTCATCAGTGAAATGCAAATCAACACTAAGATGGATTTTGAGATTCCATCTTATACCTATTAGAGTAACTAAGATCAAAAACACAAGTGACAGCTCATGCTGGTGAGAATGTGGAGCAAGGGGAACACTCCTGCGTTGCTGGTAGGAGGGCAAACTTGAACAGCCCCCATGGAAGTCAATCAATGGAAATCAATATTGCACTTTCTTAGAAAGTTGAGAATCTGTTTACCACAAGAGCAAGCAATACCACTATGTTCATATACTCAAAGGAAGCTCCATTCTACCCCACGGACATGTGCTCAGTTATGTTCATTGCAGCTTTACTCATAAAAGCCAGAAGCTAGAGAAAAACTAGATGTTCTTCAACAAATGAATGGATAAAGAAAATGTATTACTCTGCTATTAAATAATTGGCATCATGAAATTTGTAGACAAATAGTTGGAACTAGAAAAACAATCATCCTGCATGAGATAACCCAGACCCAGAAAGAGAAATATAGTCTGTATTCACTTTTAAATAGATATTAGCCATTAAGTAAATGATAGACTACAATCCATAGACCCAGAGAGGTTAGATAATGAGAATAGGTATGGGGGGATTTATAAATCTCTGAGAAGGGGAAATAGAATAGATTTTATGGGTGTACTGGGGGGGCAGTTAGAGATGGAAGTGAGCAGGACCAGGTGGAGGAAGATAGGATAGAGTACCAGGAGAAATGCCTGAAATTGGGGGGCAGTTTGGGGGTGTGTGGAAAACTAGCGCAGTGGAATAATTGAAAATGATCCCAGTGAGTACTTTTAGTAATGGGTGGAAGAAAGCATGGGAAGGCTAAGAATTTCTCTTCCTGGGAGTTTGGTAATTTGTTGGTGTTTCTGAACTTACTTGGTCTATGCTTTCCTGTTGGCAGAAGTTGCTAATGGCAGGGATAACATTTTGCTTAGTCACAGAGAGTGAGTCCTCAAAAATAAAAAAGGATTAAAGTATTAGCTAGACCAAAAATGAGGAAAGGGCTCATTTTTTTAATCCCTTAAAAAGTAAGCTTTTTCTTTTCATTTCTTTTCTTCCTTTTCTCTCTCTCTCTTTCTTTCTTTTTTTCTTTCTTTTTTTTGATAAGCTTCTCGTCATTTGCACACCACTTCCTATCATCTTCTTGGAACAGAATCAAGTTAATTTTAATTTAGCTGTCCAGTGGCCACACCCTCTTTCTTTACCTTGTGAGACAGAGTTTCACACTAGGCCCAACCTGGTCTTGAACTTCCTACGTGGGCAAAGATGGCTTTGCACATTAATTCTCCTGTCTGTAGCTTCCACAGGTTGGTGGGCATGCATCACTACACCTGCATCTTTGGAGTACTGTGACTGAGAGTCAGGGCTCTGTGCATGCTAGGCAAGTGCTCTACCAATAAAGCTACATCCCCAGCTCATTATTTTATATATGTAAGAGTTCTTTAGATTTTTCCTTTTACTACTGGAGCAACATACCACATACCAAGTTCTTTTTAAAAAAAATTAACATTTAATTTAGAAGTTCTTGAGCCTGAGAGATGTAAGATTAAAATCCATCCACCATTCTGACTGTGCTTCTTGCTGAATCCCAATGTCATGGATGTGCAAGGACTATTTCAAAAGAAACAGTCCTGCTGTGTTTGGGCTTTTTGCAAAGGTAACTAAATTACTATTCCCCAGAACATAGTTTTTATGGCCTCGTCTCCTTTCAAACATTCCATATATACCTACCATTATTTTGGGAAAACTTGGATTTTAGATGGTTTACCTTAGAATATGCAATATGATACCTGATCACCATTAGTCATGATACAGGATGCTAACACTGAGAAACTTCGTTTCCTGTAGTATCTTGACCCTTAGAATAGAATCATGAAGGAGAACCTGAAAGCAACTGAGACTTCTTCAATGAGATGAAATGCCCTGAGAGTGAAGGGTGGTTACAATACTTCTTATAAGGCAAAGAGAAGCATGTGTGTGGCTGTTCAAGCTAGGGAGTGTTTTTGTACCTGAGTTTCCTTCTTTGTAAAAAATGGTCATGTTGATGATAGGAATTACCTATCTCATACAGTCACTATCAGCAATGTGTGAGTCACAGCGTTAACCTAAATATGCCTGGAAGAATGAAATGGCTGAGAAAAGGCCAGACTTCAGTGGAGATAATGCTGTAGGCTCTGCAACTCCCCCTGTGTTTTTCAGAGGGCTGTCTTCCTTCATTGCTTTTCTTCCTCAACCCACCCTCTTCTGCTTGAATTGTGCTTTATATTTGTGAAAACAAACAAACAAACAAAAACCAGAAAAGGAGACAGAAAATTGGGTGAGTGTGAAAGAAGGGTGGTTCTGAGAGGAGTTGAGGGAGGATTGTGACCAACATACATTCAATGAAATTTTCTAGCAGTTAATAAAAAATTTTTAAAAGGCTAATTATCACAATGGTTTCTTTTAGAAGAGTCTGGGGTGGAGTGTTTTTTAATTCTGTATAGAAATATCCAACAGCCCCCAGGACAATGCCAAGAAGAAAATGCAAATTCTGTAGACTTCTCTGCTACAGAAACTTTGTCATTCAACCAGTATCTATTCTCTATGCTGGGTTAGAGATTTGATACCAGCTAGTTTGTCCCATAGGCCTCAACAAGATGCAATGGACATCTGCAGAATAAAGGAATCTGTGTCTTTTTCAAATGAGAGTCACTGAAACTACATTTAATTTTTAGGCAGTCACTTAATCCTACTATTTTCTCTGCAAAATGAAACACATCATTGAAAAATACAACTTGGAAGCTTACAAAATAATAATGATAAAATCTTGTCAAATATGTGCCAGGTTTTCTAAGCAGGATTATAAGAAATATTACCTTGCCCATGGTTCAGCGGTATTTTCCTATTTCTCTTTTGCACATAAAGAAACTGAGGCTCCACAGATGAATGTAACTTGCCCAAGTTTAAGGGAATGAGTGTAGTCAGTGAGACACAACATTTATTCCATAGCTCAGATTCTTCATTATTTTAGATTGATAGAGGAATAAACATTTATGGGACCTACATAGTTCTCTATTAGTAGTAGACTGCATAATTCAATGGATGGTGTTGGTTGTCTACTTGATATGGCAAGGATCCCCTAGAACAAGCTATCAGACATGCCAACCAGGAATTATCTGGATTAGGTTGACCACTGGACATCCTGTGAGGGATTATCTTGATTAGATTATTTAAGGTTGAGATCGCAAGGAGGGGGCTGCATTCCTTGGTCTTGAATCCCAGAGTAGATAAAAAGAAGGACACTAATTGATCATTTTCTTCTTTCTGACTTCAGGTTCAATATCGACAGATGCTTCAGGATCTAGTCACCTGCCATGATGAACTGTCTTTTCAAACTTTGTGCCAAAAAAACCTTCCTACCTTAAGTTGCTTTTATAAGAACATTTTAACACAAAAATGGGAAAAATAATAAAAGACCAGCATTCAGATATCAATATGAAACACAGTTAGGTCTACATCATTCACCATGAAAACAACTCACTTTGTTCCATTGCAGAACTTTCTTTCTCCATTTTTTTAAATCTAAATTGATCCTAGAACACATATTTTCTTGGCAAGATGGGCTTCCAAATAACAGCTTACACTTAAGTAGCCATGTACTGATGAGCCCTTTGAGCTTTATTAATTATTAATGATCTAAATGCAGGCATTTGCTGTATCCGAGTCTGAGGTCCATTGTGAGTGATGTCGTGATCTTACAGTCAGTAAACCCAAGGCTCTCAAGAATGACCTTTCTGAGGCTAGTAAAGTGAATGAAGAGGAAGAAAGCATATTTTAAAATTGCAAAAGTCTCTTCGATTTCCAATCTACGGAAAAACTGTGTGTTTGTCTGGGAGCTCTCGGTGCTGTTGATTTCTTTGAACGTCTAAGCAGAAAATAGCAGTTTCCTTCGCATGTTCTTTGGATATTGAATACAGTGTGATATCAAAAATATCTCACATGGAGAAACTGGAGGAAAACAAAGAATGGGAGTCAGAAGCAGCATTCTGAATGATAGACAAGAGCCAGCTACTTGTGTGCTTTTACAGCCAATTTTGAATGTTACATTGCCTTCCTGACCCTCCCAAGGAAATTGGTGGCAATGACAATGGAATGTTCTGTCTTATATGCCTTCCACATGTGAAAAAATCTATCTGAATAGAAGAAATATTGAAAAATTGGACTCAATTTCTGAATAATTTTAGCTCTACAGAATTCATATCATCCATCCAATCATTTAGGGTCAAACAATGACTTCCTTATCTTTTTCATAAAACTAAGTATCCGCACAGAGAAACACACGAGCAAAAAGGACTACGAAAACTATAAACAGTTCATATTCTGGAAGAATGGACATCAAATTGCTCTCTTATATTTTATTTCAAAAATAAATTTCTCTTACTATAAAATCCCATGAAAATCTGTTCCTTGTAAATTCATGTATTCTTCAATATAATAAGGGACAGGACGATAAAAGAAAATATCCTACAATAAAGTACATAAAAACAAAATTTTCAAAACTATATTCAATGAGGTTATGGGACAGACTTAGTTGACTTTTCAGAAGATGCCTTTACCCTCTCTGAGGAGTGGATGAGGGGTAGGGTGGAGGGAAGGTGGGCTGGGGAGCAGGAGGAGAGAAGGGATGAAGAACTGAGATTAGAATGTAAAAAGCTATACACAGAACAGCAAACCAAAAATGAAGTGCATTGGAACTAATTAGAAATTTCAGTAAATCACTATACAACAACAAAATGATATTATTTTCCAGTCAATCACGACCACCAAACATGCCCCATCTTTTTTTTCTTACTCTCTGCCTGTAGAACTCTCTCTCCTCTCTCCCTCCCCCCTCCCTCTCTCTGTCATTGAGAGCATCATTTGTAGATGATAAAAGCTATGAAAGCAATCATTATGTGAAGCAGAGGGAGCCAAAATTTAAAAGGGTTGCTTCCTTTTTTTTCTAGGCTGAACTGTTCATTATTCAATTAGTTGTACTTGTAAAACTGAGTAAGAAAATAATTTTACCTAAAATTAATTAATTTCATGTTCTTTAATTTGAATGCTCAAATTATCCAATTGGGTGGCAATTATAATGCACATAAAAAAGCTTTAGAAAAAGACATCTTTAAAAATGTTCTTCATAGTCTTGTCTCTGTTCATTTCTGATCTTTGCATGAGGAAAAAGTGCCATTAATTGAACCAAGTTTACAATACAAAATAGCTTCCCTTATGCTTTCGGTGACAAAGGAAGATTAATACTGCATTTGTCATACCAGCAAGGCTTTTAGAGAATTTTCCATTATACCAAGGAGAGTCAGTTTTATTTTGTTTGTGACATGAGTAAACATGTAATCTACTCAATTCTTGTTAGCCTAGAATTTAAGATTAAAATGTTTTCATCTGCCTGTTTCTTCATACATCAGTTGTATTAGCCAGTTGTAAGAATCTCAGGTACAGTGTAATCCATTCCAGCATCCTATTGGGTGCAAGTTTATCCGGAATGTGCATGGTAATACTTCTAGCTAATAGTACTTAATTCATTATGGCTTGGTGCTTCAATAACAAGCTTCACAACCAATAGATGGCACTAGAAGTATTCCAAACACCTTCTTTATCATTTCCGTTTCATTCTGTTTATTTCCAACATGAAATGACAATTTATGTAGTTAACGTAAAAACAAAGGTGCGGTTGGAATGGCCATGTTGAAGAAATTCAAATCGTTGATTGATGCCCAGGTGTTAGGCTTTTCAGCATCTCAATGCTATGAAAGTCTCTCTGCTCGTCCACATCAAACCTCAATGTGTCACTTAAAGAGGGATCAGCACATCCTGCTAAGGCTTCTGGGCTGTCTGGAAGCTCAGCTGATGTGTCTGGTGTCTGCAAGATTTTGAGTTTGGTGCTGTCTGCCTGTTCCTGTGATCCTAGTGGGAAGAGAATTGGTTAGAAATGTTAATTAAGGCTTCTTTTTTTGGTCCTCACCTGGATTTTTCAAAATCCAACTTAGCAAGTAACCTTTTCATTCTCCATAATAAACGACATCATAAAAAAGCTCAGCGAAACACACAGAGAAAAGGGAAAATGCTTGATGGCCTTTCAACAACAAACTACAGTGAATAAAGTAATCCCCTTGTAGTGTGAAATTAATTTCCCTTGCATTTAATAATCATTTGTTCAATCTGTATGTACGTTCTCTTACATAAATTTATTTGTACTACATGATTGTATTTTCAAAACTGTACACAGATTAATAAGGCAGATGAGAGCATCAGGTTCTCTGGTCCTTGAGCTACTGTGAGCCCTGTGGGTTCTGGGAATGGAGCTTGGGTTCTGTGAAAAGAAGCAGGTGCTCTTAACCGATGAGCCCTTTCTCCAGCCCTTCTCCCTAAATCTCACTAACGATGGATGTGATTCTCTAGAGTAGGTTTAAAAAGATGTTTGTAGGTGGAATTTAATGAGGATACTGCATATACAGGTGGCATGACTCATACTAAATCTGTATTGTAAGGAAGTTTAAGTGACTTTTATTTTTTTAGCAAATATTTTGCAGTGTGTCGAGTGTTCATTGACTCCCAGTGATATTTTCAGAGAAGTGTTCTTAGCCTGGTGCATCATCAAATGCTTTAGTTATTCTACCCACAAACTATATTGCCAACTTTTCAAAGTCCCATCTTAAAGCCTTGCATTTAAATCTTTGATTTATGAATATTACACACCAAGTGAACCTCACCCTCAGCTAGAGTGGGACCGCATTTCAATTTGTTTGCTTTCACAAAAAATAGAGCATTATGTTATAAATTTCTTTATGTTTTATTTAAGAAATTCAGCATATCACCATGGAGTAGATGCATGCATATATAAATGTACACTCATGTGTATTTCTTCATGGTGCCTCTCATGTATGTGCATATGAAATGTGACAATGTAGGGGCAGGGTAGTGTGGTAAAAGGGCCGCTTGTTCATTTCCCAACCACCCAGCATCTCAGACCTGAAATAACCACACAGAAACGGTATTAATTAAATCACTGCTTGGCCCATTAGCTCTAGATTCTCATTGGTTAACTTTTACATCTTAATTTAACCCATCTACATTAATCTGTGTATTGCTATGAGGCTGTAGTTTACCCGGTAAAGTTCCAGCAACTCCGGTGGGGTTACATGGATTCTCTCTGACTCAGCCCTTCTTTCTCCCAGCATTCAATTTAGTTTTTCCCCACTTAGCTCTACTCCACCCTATCAGGTCAAGCCAGTTTTGTTATTAACCAAGGGTATTCACAGCATACAGAGAAGAATCACACATTAGGGTAGGGCACAGTGCCTGGTTGTATTTTTTAGGTTCCTACTTATAAGTTTCCCTAAAAACCAAAAAGTAATGTTCAAAGATTAATTATATACTTTCAGTAATAATACTATACAAACTCCTTGTTTCTGTTAATGAAATCATTCTTTAAGAAACTCTCTGCAGTCACTGTTCCTTACTAAGAATACTCAACATGCTGGGCAGTGGTGGCGCACTCCTTTAATCCCAGCACATGGGAGGCAGAGGCAGGTGGATCTCTGTAAGTTTAAGGCCAGCCTGGTCTACAAAACTAGTTTCAGAACAGCTAGGACTGTTACATAGAAAAACCCTGTCTAGAAATCTCCCCATCCAAAAAAAAAAGGATGTTCTACACACTAGCAGCTATTGTGAGTGTGATTACATTCCTTCACCTTTCTTTAGCCGTTATCTGTATATTATACAAGAGTGGGGGAGATTCTCTGTTCTTTATTCGTGAGCTCTGTGATACCCAAAATCAAACTAAAACTAAAGCAATTTATTAATGTGTCTAAGGATGTTTGGAATTACAGCTTAATGGGTGCAGATAAATGAATTGCCCACAAGTCATACTCGGAGACATCTAGAATTTTCTAAAGAAATCCCTATGGAATAGTGCATACTGTGACTTTTAGCTTTAAAACAAGAGTGACTTTGATGTCTGGAGAGTTCAGAATTGACAGCATTCACTTGATGTCTGCAATCATAATTTTAATGATATTTTCTTTCTAAAACTGTTATATTCCCTTTTATAGCAAAGCAATAAAAAAGGAAAGAAAAAGAAAAGAATAACCCAAAACTAAAATAATAGATAGCTTCTCTCCTTCTTGGCATTTTAGATTAAACAGAGATTATGGTGTGAATGGGTGGGTGCTGTGTAATGTAACAACTTTACATGTTGTTAAGATTGGTTTGTAGGAAGTAGTTAATGATGTGGGATGTCTTTCTGTATATGTATTGTTTATATTGGTTGATGAATAAAGCTGTTTGGGTCAATGGATTAGCAGAGTAAAGCCAGGTAGGAAATCAGACCAGAGATAGAGAGAGTAGGCAGAGTCAGGGAGATGCCATGTAGCTGCCAAAGGAGACAAACACAGCCAGAATCTTTACTTGTAAGTCACAGCCTTGTGGCAATACACAGATTTATAGAAATGGGTTAATTTAAGGTGTAAGAGTTAGCTAGGAATATTCCAAAGTCATTGGCCAAGCAGTGTTGCTATTAATATAGTTCCTGTGTGATTATTCTGATCTGAGCAGCACGGAAGTGAACAAGCAGTCTTCTACTACAAGTTAATCCTAAAAGGAAATGAGAATGTTGGTTGGGAATGTTTAGTTCAATCAACAGCAAAATAAAAGTCACCATAGTAGCAGTATTCTTCTATATTGTAAGAAATCAATCCATCAGGGGTAGCTTACTGTCAAAGTCTTTGTTAGTTTGTTTGACATAGTCTTCTGGGTGGTGACTACCTTTAGGAGAACAACAACTATATGTACTGACCTTGAATAAGTTATCAACACCTCAAACCTCCAGTCAGGTCATTGACATAACAAATTTGTCTACCTCACATATGAATGTTGAGGACTATATTTAAAATAAATGTACTTCCCATAAAAGAATGTGTTGACAAGCATTTGGCAGTATCTCAATAAATTAAACCTAGAATTATCTAAAACCCCCAAATTGCACTCCTGAATATGTATTAAAAATAATTAAAAACAGATGTTCAAATAGAAACCTTTATGTGGATATACCATAAAAGTTCTATTAAACATAGGTGAAGTAGTGAGAGCAATTCAATGTCTGTCAACCAAGGAGGAATTAAATGTGGTTTATACATGCAATGGAAAATTATTCCAAAAGGATGAAATATTGATACCTGCTGCCCTGTGGATAAATCTTGAAAGCAAGCTAAGTGAATGAAACTATATAGAATATCTGTGTATTATATACTCTATAGTGAACATCCATGTTAGAAAGTCTTGAGAATGGGAGCAAGTTATTGGTTCATAGGGGCAGGGGAATAAGAAAGAAGGTGATAACATAATGGTTGTGAGACATTCATTTGTGGTCCTGAGAAAATCTTGGAACTCTACAACAATATAAATAGACTAACGCTACTGAATATACCATGATGTTTTCACTGTTCCCTTATGGAGACTCGGCTAAATATAGCTCAAGTATTCATGGGCTGATAATTTGGGGATTTGCTAGTAGCTTTAGAAGCTACTTGTAAATTTTGAATTGAACAGAGCAATGTTTTTTTTCTAAGTTATTTGGTTTCAAAGAAATGTAAGCATCTACCAAGAAAAGTTTGTAAGATTTTGATTTTTCCTTGTAATGAGGAGATAAAATTGCCATTAACCTAATTTAGCATAAAAATATCCTGTTTATCAAAAAGAAATTAACTTTCATGCAGCCGTACCTAGAGCCTTCAAGTTCAAAATACCTAACATAATCTCTACATGCAATAACTCATGTATCTGTGACTCCAACAACCCCTATATGGAGGTGGCTGTCAGGAGAGCCCCCCAAAGGCCCTGGGCCAGCTAGCTTGCTCTGTGCAGCAGGGGACAGCAAGAGAAATCCTCTCACACAAGGTGGAAGGCAAGAATTAATTCCCAAGTTTGTCTTCTGACCACTGCAGGGTCCTATGGCATGTGTGTGGCCCTTCACATGAACACACAATAAGTAAACAAACAAACAAAACAAACATAAATTCAAGCCAGGGAATCAAGTTATAGATTACCAAAGTTATATAATGATATTAAGATTAACACCCAAGAGAGTCAACAAACATATTTTTGTGTCCTTTTTTATTAATTATGTGAAATAAGGAAATACAAAAACTCATCAAGATGATTTCAAGTGTCAATTTTATGAGTATATTGTGCTAGATTTTGTGTGAGAGGGGATGTTATTCTTTATAGCCTTCTCCAAACTTGTGATAAGCACAGAGCCTGCAATAGGGGAAAAAAGAACTATTTATTGATAGTTGGAGAGAAAAATAGTGCTGTTGCTATAGAAGTCAGAGAGGAGCTTCCTCAAAAAGCCAGAAATTTATTTGCCACATGATCTATTTATTCTCAAAATAGCCAGGAAATGAAAACAACCTAGATATCCATGAATGAATTAATGGGTAATAAAAACATGATATACTTGCACAATAGGATATTATCCAGAAGTTAAAAAATGAAATTGTAAAATTCTCCTGTCAATGGTTGGAGGGGAAACAACCATTGTGAGTGAGGGAATCTCAAGTCAAAAAGACAAATGTACCGTATTTTCTTTCATTTGTGGAAGTTAGCTTTGAATCTTTAGATAAACATGTCTTGTTTAGAATATCTGTGGTGGTCAGGAAAGTAGTAAGGAGTCACAGGGAAGGGGTGGTGTCCAGGGAAGGAGAATGCAATGCAGGGATATAAGTGAATAACAGAAGAGGAAGGGTTAAATGAGATAGGGCTGGGTGGGACGGGTGGAGGAGAGAATATCCAGGTAAATAACTAACACTGAAGACCTCCTGAAAACATCCTATGAGGAACGACTGAAGAATGTGTGTGTGTGTGTGTGTGTGTGTGTGTGTGTGTGTGTATGTGTGTTGGGGGGATTATTAAATGAAGTTAGCCTATAATGTAGGGTTCCACAATCTAGATACTACAGGCTAGCAAAAAGTCCAGTGTCAGAATTGGGTTACCTCTTTTGGAACAGAATTGGGTTATCTCTGTTGGCCAGTGAAGTTCCATAGATTCCCCCTCCCAAAATACAGGCTATTGCTATTGCTCTTGGACACCCTCTTGAACTTGACATTAAGATCCTGCTGCTGAAGACATCACATACTTGAGTATGTGACATATATGGAGAAATCAAGATGGGATTATTCTGGAGTTTCACCTATACTGTTTAGCTTTCACCGAGCAGCATGGTACCCTAGGAGAAAAGAAACCACCCATCTTACGTAGCTGTGAACCTAGCGAGCATCAACTTATCTGATCAGACACCCCATGGTTCAATAGTAGCAAAAAATGTCATGAAAGTAGCCAACCACTTTTCGAATGGGTTCTAAGGCCCAATCTACAAGATAGAACCCAAACCTAGAACAGTTATTGGGATCAAGATCCTGTGGCAGGACAGGTCCTCGGTCCTAGGGGAGAAGCTATTACTATTACTCTCCTAATGAGAGAGCGAGTGAGTATTAAACTGACTCCTAATGACTTGCGCTCATAGATTAATGCAGACCTTAACCCTTTCCTGAGAAGCTTCTCTTTGCAATAGATGATGATGAACAGTCCTTATTACCTAAGTGACTAGTGAGTATTCAACTCTAAATGGCATATCTATAACATACACCCTTGTCTGTGGGCTCAGGAGTCTTTGTAGAAGAAGGGTAAAAATGACTGTAGGAATCACTATTGGTGAATGATTGCAGAGTCCAGCGTTTTGTACACACAACAGGAAAGTTGTGCAGAAGTGCACACAGAAGAAGACCTGTGAAATCACAAGACAGCTTGGAAGAAGGGAGGTAGGCACGAAGTCCCACCTTAGCTGAGGAAGGATTGAGCAGACGATCTAAGAATTTTACAGGAAGCTGGGCATTCCAAGTTGCAGTCACCCAAATAAGCAACCAGAAAATCCAAAGATGTAAACTAACAGTTGTCATCTATCCAGAAAAAAACCCAAGTAGGAAGTTGAGTGAGGGCCACCAGTTTTTAAAAACTGCTCATCTCTGCCAATAGTATATCAGAGCTGTGAGCCTCAAAATATGTAAGAAATATGCACAGTCATTCACAACACCCCCCAAGGAGGAAAACAACCACTATGGAGCCAATTTGTGAAAATTAATGGAAATATTTGGGGATGAAAATCACCAGGGGGGATGTAGGCATGACAAAATTGGTGTTAAAATTTTATTATTTGATTTGCAAATCAGGGACAGCTGAAGCAAGTACCAACCATTGCTATAGTACAGATTTGGAGACTTCTCTAGATCCTGAATAAAAGAACTATAAATGTCCTGCTCACTTACGTGTCCACAGTTGCCAGACTAACAGCCTTGTTGCCCTCCTTCTACTGACAAGGGCATGCTGGAGCTGTCTTTAAACACACAATGGCATTCTGTTACTTGTTTATTGGGACTCTTAGTGCCATCCCAGACTGGTGACTTGCATGTAACTAAGTTCTTGAAACTTACCTGTGTTAGCCAAAGTTTCTCAATTGCTTTTGCCATTTATTTACCAAGCCCCACACAGGCATATTGGTAAATCAAGCAGACTTTCTCTATAGATTTATAAAAATAAAAGTGTTTCCATAGCTTCCAGTTCATATAGCTTGTCATATTTTTATCCCCCATGGTAGCATGCCCTGTAGCACATATCCCTGCTCCACAAATCACAACTTTTCTAATAAGTGTCTAGTAAAATTATTGAAGTCAAAACCGGGGGTGAGAAGCACATTTAAAGCTCAGAAATTAAACTTGCCAAATAAAAGTTCTGGATTGTTTTTTCTGCAGGTCCTGGTTATGTATGTTTTTTTTCTTTCTTCCTCTTTCCTCTCCTTCTCCCCCTCCCCCTCCTTCTCTTTCCTTTCCTCCTTCCCCTCTTCCTCCCTTCCCTTCCTCCCCCTTCCTCCTTTGTTTTCTCCTCTATTTTCTCCTCCCCCTTCTCCTCTTTTTAAGATCTTTAGATGCTCAGAAAGAGTTGTGGCAAGGAAAGGCCCACAAGGGGTGGTCATCAGCTCTGCACTGGGGACCCTGAGTCTGATTCCCATCAGTGTGGAGAGATATGACTGACGGGAGAGGGGGAATTCAAACCCAAGTGAGTGGCGGTAAGGAGGTAACAACTTATAAGGAAATCATCTCGATATTTTTTTTAATTTTATTGAGCTGTACATTTTTTCTCTGCTCCCCTTCCTTCCTCTCCCCTCCCCTTCAACCCTCTCCCATGGTCCCCATGCTTCCAATTGACTCAGATCTTGTCTTTTTCTACTTCCCATGTATTTTGTTGCTTATATCACCCATCTGAAAACCAGGACGCATGTTCTGATCATTTGTTCTTCCAATGATCCCCAAATCTGACTCGATTTTTTTGTTAATCTTTTAATGTTTATTGATTTATTTTTAAAGAAAAATTATTTTGGTTACAGAAAAAATGTTCCATGAATAATATTCATCATAATGATTTTACCTATGTGGATGTAGAGTATTTTCTGTTTCTAATAAGTTTATTGACTTTGTTCTGACTGTGCAATTACATATAACTCTTGATCTTAATAATTTTTTAAAAAGATAAAGGAAGTTAATGGCTATCATACAATTAGGTACCTCAGTATAAATAAACACATATAAATTGGGCTGGTTTAGGATGAAGTTACATAGTTTATTAGCAAAACATGATTTACTTTGATCAAATGATACAAACTCCAAATTGAAACAGAAATAAATGAAATGTCCTTCAACTGATGAATGGATAGATAGAAGGTGGCACATATACATTATGGAATACTCGTCTTTGTCGAACCAAGATGACTGAGATGTAAGGACAATGGAAGACTTCACTTTACAAAAAGAAATCTGACAAACACTGGGCTCACTACGAGCATTCTGTCGAGAATGACTAATGCCAGTCCCACCGTGCTGTTAACCCAGACAGTAGCACACCATGACCTTAACCTCATAACTCAAATACACTTAAGCAAAATAACACAAATTTCTAAGAACAGGACTTGAAGTACAGAATAATCTCTGCAAATATTGACTATTAGTATTATAGTCTTTTATTGTAATTGTTAGTGTTGCTAGTAGTCTTAACTTTGTTTTAAAAAAGTTGACATTTTCTCAAATATATAGCCTTTCTTAAAGTTACTAGAATCCATATTGATGAATGACATATACTGCCTACTGGAACAATATTTGCACTTGGGACTCTCTATTACATAGTAAAAATACTCTAAGACCACATAGTAATTATATCTACAGGAGATTGGTTCCAAGACACAATGGATTCTGAAATCCATGTTCACTCAAATTTTTTGTACATAAAATGGTGTAATAGCCACATGTAATTTTGCATTCCCTCCAGTGGACTCTAAATCATACTGAGATTACTTTTTTGTCTTAATGCAAAATAAACATTATGGAAATGGATCCTGAATTGCTTGTGGAATTACAATGTTTTCAGGATATGTGCAATTCTTTTCCTATGTATTTCTAGTGCCTACTTAGACTCCGAATATGCTGATAGGGACAGTTGATGGTAAATGCAGAATAACTCTCTCAGATGTTGAATGTTGATCATCTCAGAAATGCACACTACAATTTTCATGTGCTCACTTCCAGAAAAACGACAGATACGTTGGAGTAAGCGAAACACAGGCTCATCTTCTGTTTTAACATCGTATTTACAGTTGCAGGACAAGCTCTCCATGTTTACATACAACTAAGAGCTTAAGAGTCCTTAACTCAGAGATGTGCAAAGCGAGTGTCAGAAAGGTTGCTTGACTTGATAACAAATTCTTCATGTGACCTTTTCTGGGGAGGCTCTTTCTACCCATCCTGGTACAGAGGTCAATGGCAGCCCTGAGGAACATCCCATTTAAGTCTTGTTGAACTACACATCATGGATCACGATGGTAAGCTATTGCTACTGACCAGGGAACAGTCACTGCTATGTAGCTTGGCATCTCACTTTTCTCTGTAATGAGTTCAGTCAGTCCTCTATGAAGAAGAATTGGGGAGTCACCCCTCCACCTCACCGGTGTGAGAAACGACTTTGAGTAGCTTCCTCGGTTAACCGTTTTGACGAGTAAAAAGCGGTTTCTCATGGATGTATCATAACTCCCTGGGGGCAGGAACATGCTTAATCTTTGTTTTCTGTTACACAGGCAGCCGGATTGAAACAGTGTTTTAGTTTAGAAAGTAATAAATAGCCCTTTAATCTGAGGGATAAACGTAAGTAGTCATAGACAGAGAAAATGAACATCAAGGTTAATTAACAAATTTAATTAGCAGCAAGAACAATGGCTTTGACTTTGAGTCCTTTCTTTGTGTTTGGCACTTTCCCCTAGAAAGTGATAATATTAATACTTACCTAACTTTAAAGTGTCTTGGAGACAGCAGACCATTTTCTCCAGCTCACAAACCTAGTGAATTAGCCCAGGAGCCTGGCAAGCCTTCTCTCCTTCACAGCAGGTTGTGTCTGAGAGAACATTACAGTTATTTACTTTCTCCTTTTTCTTTCTGCTACTGTGACCTCCAGCTAGAAGATTCAAATCAAAACAAGATAAAGATGGTGGCCGTCTTACTTGCTTGCTCCCTGTGTTTTCCTCAGTGTCCCAAGTTATTTCTGGCTCACTGCAAACACGTGGTAAATCCTTGCTGAATGAAGGCATGAACTAGGTGACTGCATTGGACCCCGAGTCCAGTTCTGGTGCTTACATTTGACTTAGTGTTCTCCGGTCGCACTGTATGTCCTTACCATAAGACACGGAAGGTGGCTAGCTACCAGTGTCTTCCCTTAGGTCCCTATGGCCAAAGAGATGGTGAATGGTGGATGACTATCTGGTATAAATTTGACAACATAGACTAGCAACAAATTATTAGTCTCACACATTAAATCAGAGTGCAACACCAGAGAGAAAAGAAACCCTGGAAGTTGAAACAGCGATCCCATATTTGTTTGCAAATGACTTTAATTTAAGCTAAAGAACAAAAAGGCTCTTGCCATTAGTCCAGAATCGCTGGTTGCTGTATATCCTGATTTCTCTTGAGATCTTCCTATTATTTCAAAATCGTGAGCTATACGAAGTTAAAATTAGTAAGGGGATTTGAGGCTCTGCGTTTCCCTGCTGGGTTTCTTTTAACTTGAATAATTTGCATGCACACTCTCAGGGTTTAGATTCAGAAGTTTAATGTAAGTTATGAATTGGCCAGGTGAGAGTGCTTTTATAAAGCCGAGGGTGGGACTGTGTCACTGTGACAGGCCTTTGCCGGCATCCTCAAGAAATCAAAAGAAGGGGAAAAGCATCTTTCAGATTCTTTCAAATTGTGACTCTCTTGAGTAAGTTCAACAGCCCTTGTCTGAAGTCCATCCCACATGACTCCCTGCTCCTGTGCTCGGATGGCTTCTACTGTCATAGTTAGTTATGTTCTGCTCTGAAATTGCTGTCGTGCAGCTTCCGTCTGGCCTCTACTTTACAGATAAGCTTGTGTAGAACCTGACTCCATGACGGCTGTGAAAAGCCATGACGTTGTCACATTGCCAATGTGAACTAATCCAGACCACAAAAGACACATGTGAGAAGTAAAATTTCCATTAGTAAAATGGAAAAAATATATAACTCACGTGACTCATGAATTTCTCCAGACTTACCCATGCTAGCATTTCAGCAAATTTAAAGTACGAATCATGTATACATATACACAGGACACAGACTTAAAATCCTGCTTTCACGAAGATATTATGCCTACTGCTTACCACTCTTTTAGCAGAGCAAGTCAGAAAGTTTATCTCCGCTACAAACAATAGTAAACGACAATGACTGTGGATTTATTTGTCTATAACTTAGTCATTCTGATTCTCCAGTTGTTTCTAATTCTCATTATATACATCCAATAGCAATAATCTTGCCTGATTCTAAGAGCTCACTAAGTCATCTGCTTAGAGTTCCTTTGTTGCAACTGTTCTGCATCCATGCAATGGGGATTAGTACCCTGATACACAATGACAATGCACAGCAGGTAGCTTGTTTGAAACTGGCCCTGTCTTTTGTTTACTAAAGCTTACATGGGGTTACCCGGAAGATCTGCTTCTGAATGTCTTTTCTTAAAATTTATTTTTTAGTTTTTTATGCTGTATCATTTCCCCTTTCTTTCTCCTTCTTCCCTCATAACCCTTCCGTGTACCACCCTTGTTCTTTTTCACATTCATGAATTCATGACCTCTCTTTCTTTGACTGTTTTCCTAAATATAGAAAAACCATCTGCTTAGTACAGTGTTACTTGTGTGTGTGTCTTCATGGCTAACCATTTGATACAGCCAATTAGTGTGTTCTCCCTTGAGGAAGACTGCTTCTCCTGCTTTTGCATTCCTTCGTAGCACAAAGTTCCTCTCCTAGAATCAAGGCCTAGTGATTTTCCGGTTTCCATGTCTTTTAGTGTCTTCCTTGTGCAGGTCCTGTGTCAGCAGCCATGTTGCTGAGGCTTCATGGGTAGAGCTTCTCTAATGTGCATAGGAGACAAAATCTTACAGCAAACTTCATGTTCCTCTGGCTCTTACTATATTTCATAATATGCCATCTACAATGATCCCTGAATAACTTTTGAAGATGGTGATGATGTGCCTGATGTTTATCATTTGATGATGACGATGATGGTGATGATGATGTGTCTGATGTTTATCATTTAATGATGATGTGTCTGATGTTGATCATTTGAGAGTTCTCTTTAAAGTGACCATATGCTTGCATTTTACCCATGTTAATATGTATTTCAAAATGTGTCTCTTTTTCGATAGCTACATAAAATTGAAGGAATAAGTAAGGGGTTTCCTTCATAAAAGAAAATGCAGCTAAGGCTATGAATTTGAACAGTGAGTGTGAATTGTCGTCTAGCAGAGCCCTCTCTCTCAATCACTCTTGATATTCCCTGCTTGGTATCACCAGACTCTGCCAGGAAGGAAATATTTACAATCTGAGAGAAGCTGTTTGTAGGGGCTCCCATAGCCTTATGCTCATGAACCTTTATGCATTCAGGAAAAAAAATCATCTCAATATTTAACTAAATATTTCTTTTTACAAGATAATTTACCTAGGTTGATAAAATATACATAACCACTGGAACTAGATGGACTCTAAGTTCTACTTTTCTTCACTTTTTTTGTTTATCGAGACAGGATTTCCCTCTGTAGTCCTGACTGTCCTAGAACTCACTCTATAAACCAGGCTGGCATTGAACTTACAGAGATCTGATTGCCTCTTTTTCTAGGCTGCTGGGAATAAAGGCATGTTCCACCACCATTGGGCTTTTTTTTGATTTTATTTTACTTTACATCTGTAATTTTTTTTTGCCAGTGTTTGTGTCTGGATATTATATGGATGAGTGCCTGGTGTCCACAGGATCCAAAAGAGGGCTTTGGGTCGTCTGAACTGGAATTAGATGTTTGTGAGCCCCACAAGCAGGCTGGAAATAGACCCAAGTCCTCTGGGAAACCGGTCAGTGCTCTTCACCATGGGGTCATCTCTCCTGCGCTGACTATACATTGTGAGACCAGCTTTTCCATGGATGTTACGGTTCCAAGCTCCAGTCCCCATGCTTGCACATCGGGCACTTTCTGCATGGAGTGACTCAGAGGGACATCCTGAGATGAAGGAGCCTCTAAAGTCTATGACTTCTTGTTCTTTGTTTGTTTTCTTTCTGCTGATCTTGTGCTAACAAGAACGGGCTGGATCAAAATAGTTTTTCTACAAACATTAGTTTTGGTCACATCTGATCATGTAGGGTTTTCATCTGCCTCATCCCCAGAAATGGCAGCCAGCTGGTATTTTGAAGAACCCTGGGTGCTTCTGCATAGCCTCGATCTTGCCTTTCTCAGGAAGCTCTTGCCAAACATTGTCATTTGCTCAGTTCAAAGACAGTTTGAGTGAAGGGCATTGGGGGAGAGAATGGTGTAGGAGGAGTTTTAAAAATTAATGAATTACCTTTCAGAAAGAAAGCAGTCCGTTCTCAGAGCTCTTGCTTCTTCATTAGGAAGCAGGAACCGTGACCTTCCACAGGGGAGTCTGTCATGCCTGTGTCTGTTGGGTACTAGCTTTCTGTCGATGTCGCTACATGTAAATTTTGCCTTCTGGGTTTCCTTTCGATGGAGCTGATCCATTTATTTCCTTCTTGTAATTGTTCATATCAAGATTCAGGCCGGGCTCCTTGTGCCATGGTACATTTTGTTGAAGCGTGATATGATGGAAAGTGATGTTCCAAAATTCTGAATCAATATCACTGTGTCCAGACTTGATTGTTAAATGCGAATTGGAGACTGAGGCTAATTTTTCATTTAGAACGCTAATATGAAGAGTGCTCCAATGAATAATGATGTTGCCATATCAGAAAACTGTTTCTGGATGTGATATTTTCTTGTATTTACTTACTGTGAATATGTAACTGAAAACACATTTCAGACATATTCTAGTTACTAAATAATCTACATTTTTAAAATATGATAAAGAGACAATAATGTAGGCTACTTTATAGTGCTTATTCTTAAAGGGTCAAGGAATCAAAGGTGTTTTTGAGATTATAATGGAATTATATTTCCTCCTTCCTTTTCCTCATTCCAAAACTTCCCATATACCCCTCCATGATTTTCATTAAATACATGGCATATTATTCACTAATTGTTATTATAAGCATGTATGTATGTATGTATGTATTTTATTGATATATGTATATATATTCTTAACTGATTCTGTCTGTCTAATATTACTTATCTGTATATTTTCAGGGCTGAGGTTAGGCACTGGAAAACAAATTGTGTGCTTTGTCCTAGGGAAAAAAAATCACCTCTCTTGCTTCTTTATTTTTTTTCAAAATATTAAATAGTGAAGTCTCTTATTTTTTTTTTTAAAAAAAAAGCCAAAGAGAGGAAACTAGTATAAAAAACTCACATCATACCAGTTAAATGGAGCACTGAGATTATTAAGAGGGAGAAGTCAAGTTCACCTCTGCTCTGACAGCCATAGATCAAAAGATTTGGCACCTCACTTAACGACCTCAATATATATGTCTAAAAATTGCAATTCTCCTTTATATCTAAGTTGTTCTATTATATGTGATACAGAACTACAGAAGTAAATTTTCCTTTTATTGAAAATATATTTTTCTCCCACATGACAGATCCCCATCATGGTCTCCCCTCCCTCTCCCTCCCATGCTCCTTTCTATCTTCCCTCCTATCGGTATCTCCACTTCTGTCTCTTGTTGGGAAACAAACAGGCCTCCAAGGGATAATAATAAAATAAAACAAGATAAGATAAAAGATTAACACATTGGAATTAGACAAAGTAAACAAACAGAAAGAAGAGCCAAAGAGATGGCTAAAGAAATAGAGACCAACTAGTCCCACACTCAGAAATCTCACAAAATCAAAGCCACTATATATACATACATATGTATATACATATATGTTTATATATGTAAACACACATATACAAGGCCACTGTAGGGTAAAAGGAGACAAGAGAAATATATATTAATAAAATAATTAATGAGATAAAATTTAAAAAAAAAACAAACAAAGAAAAGCCGTGACATACATGTTGGAGAAGGAACCTCCAAAGATGTCGTTGAATCAGTTCTCTGTTGGCTTCTTCTGCTGGGCATACAACTTACTCTTAATAGTAGTCTGTGCTTCTAGTGAGAGCTTCGTGGAGAAAATCAAGCTTTCATTTGCAAGTGGGCATCAATTGGAGATTTCTTCAGATTAGTCTTGGGATCATATGTCTGCTTACTCTCTCTTCAGTGGATACCGGAGCAGACCCTTTTTACTTGGCCTCAGTCTATGTGCTCAAATATGCTTTGATAGTATTGATGAAGAGGGCTTGTTCTCTTTGTTTTTAATCCCCTCTGTTCTTAAACTCTTTCAACTTCCTCTTCTACAGGGTTCCCTGAGGCCTGAGGAGAGGGGTTTGATGGAGACATCCCATGTAAGGCTGAGTGTGCCAAGGTCCCTCATTCTAACTGGTGGTGGGTCTCTCTATTAAAATAGTTCTCATCTGCTGAAGAGGAAGCTTTCTGGTGATAGCTGAGCAATGATCTGATTGATCTTTGAGTACAGTAGAATGTCATCAGGAGTCGTGATTTTTTTTCTGTGATTTGTTTTTAGAACACTAGTAATTGGCTTTATATGAGGTCACTGAGCTAACTAGTCTCAGTTCTTGGTCACCCAAACAGGGTCTGGTACGGGTTCCATCTGGTGGAATGTGCCTTTAATCAAATCAGATATTGGTTGGTCTCCCATAAGCTTTGACCTTCCGTTACCCTAGCATATCTTGCAGGCACGACACCATTGCAGATCAAAGAGCCTGTGTTTGGGTTGGTGTTCAGGGCTTGTGGCTGAGTTGGTGTTCTTGTTTCTCCTTTGGTAGCATTCAGAGTGTCCTCTTGTACCAAAAATGCTATAACATAGGGCTGAAGGCTCTGTGTATGTACCAACTTGACTTCTCTGTATTTGGTGAAGTGTATCGATGCTGTCCTCAGCAATGGGGCCTTGCTACCAGTTTGTGTAGACCAATCTGACAACAACCTGGTTTGTTTAGAAATTCCCATGGAACCCCTTTGGTAAAAAAATCAGTTAGATGTAACCCTATCCTGGTACTGGAAGCTTCATTTGGTGATGAGAGATAGTCAGTTCAGATTCTGTCTTCCCATTATTTGACGATTCTATTGAGATCATCTTTATATATGTCTATAATATAGGAAGCATCTACTATATCAGATATCCATGCTGCACCTAAAATGGCCCCGAGTTTTAGCTGTCTCTCCCTGTGCTCCCATGTCATCACTCAGGTTCTCCCTCCTCCCCACCTGATCCTCTCACTCTACTCTCCCTCCCCAATCTACCATATCTACATAAAAGATTTCCCCTCCTAGGGCGATCCATCTGTCCTCTCCAGTCCTTTACTCCATACCTAACTTATGTGGCTCCAAAGACTTAGCATCTATTATCTACAAATAAACAAATACATACCATATTTGTGGCTCTGGTTCTGGGTTGCCTAATTTACGATTTTTTTTCTAACTATCCATTTGAATTACATTACTTCATTTTTTAAGGCTGACTAACACTCCATTGTGTAAATGTATCACATTTTATTTATCCATTCTTCTGTAGAGGGACATCTAGGTTGTTTCCAGTTTCTGGTCATTATCACTAGAACACAAAGAACATGGATGAGCAAGTATTCTGTGGTAGGATGAAGTTTTCTGTGGTATAACTTAATCTTGAGGTAGATTAATTTCCATCTACATAAGGAACCACCCCAGTGATTTCTGTAAGAGTTGTGTAAGTTTGCACTCCCATCAGCAATGTGTGAGTGTTCTTCTTACTCCACGTTCTCATCAACATAAGCTACCATTTGTTTCACTGATCTTAGCCATTCCAACTGGTATAAAGTGAAATCACAAAGTATTTTTTGATTTGTATTTCCGTGATGACTATGAATGTTGTACATTTCTTTTTTTTTTTTTTTTTTCTTTTCAAGGTCTCCTTTATTGGTTGTGGTTGTAATTGTCAATTTCATTTTGAAGAATGGCTTGCACGGAAAAACAATCCCAAAAGAAAAGTCTTTTTTAGAGCAACTTCAGTTTAATGCTATGTTTCTTAAAATTCTACCTGCACAGCATGACTAGGACCTAACAAAGGCATTCTGGGGTTTCTGGATTGTTGCTCGGAAATTAAATACTCATAGATTGATGAATCACTGTAATAACAAGGGAGTTTATACACAAAAGATCCCTGTGGTTTCTCTTGTTGTGAACTTTTTTTTTAATTTATTTATTTATTAAAGATTTCTGTCTCTTCCCCGCCACCGCCTCCCATTTCCCTCCCCCTCCCCCAATTAAGTCTCCCCCCCAGCCCGAAAAGCAATCAGGGTTCCCTGTCCTGTGGGAAGTCCAAGGAACCCCCACCTCCATCCAGGTCTAGTAAGTTGAGCATCCAAACTGCCTAGGCTCCCACAAAGCCAGTGCGTGCAGTAGGATCAGAAACCCATTGCCATTGTTCTTGAGTTCTCAGTAGTCCTCATTGTCCACTATGTTCAGAGAGTCCGGTTTTATCCCAGGCTTTTCCAGACCCAGGCCAGCTGGCCTTGGTGAGTTCCCAATAGAACATCCCCATTGTCTCAATGTGTGGGTGCACCCCTCGCGGTCCTGAGTTCCATGCTCGTGCTCTCTCTCTTTCTGCTCCTGATTTGGACCTTGAGATTTCAGTCCTGTGCTCCAATTTAGGTCTCTGTCTCTGTCTCCTTTCATCGCTTGCTGAAGGTTAATATTCAGGAGGATGCCTATATGTTTTTCTTTGGGTTCTCCTTATTTAGCTTCTCTAGGATCACTAATTATAAGCTCAATGTCCTTGGTTTATGGCTAGAAACCAAATATGAGTGAGTACATCCCATGTTCCTCTTTTTGGGTCTGGCTTACCTCACTCAGGATAGTGTTTTCTATTTCCATCCATTTGTATGCAAAATTCATGAAGTCCTTGTTTTTTATTGCTGAGTAGTACTCTAATATGTATAAATTCCATACTTTCTTCATCCATTCTTCCATTGAAGGGCATCTAGGTTGTTTCCAGGTTCTGGCTATCACAAACAATGCTGCTATGAACATTGTAGAGCATATACTTTTGTTGTATGATAAGGCCTCTCTTGGGTATATTCCCAAGAGTGGTATTGCTGGGTCCAGGGGTAAATTGATCCCGAATTTCCTGAGAAACCGCCATACTGCCTTCCAAAGTGGTTGCACAAGTTTGCATTCCCACCAGCAATGGATGAGTGTACCCCTTTCTCCACAACCTCTCCAACAAAGGCTATCATTGGTATTTTTGATTTTAGCCATTCTGACAGGTGTAAGATGGTATCTTAAAGTTGTCTTGATTTGCATTTCCCTGATCGCTAAGGAAGTTGAGCATGACCTTAAGTGTCTTTTGGCCATTTGAAGTTCTTCTGTTGAGAATTCTCTGTTCAGCTCAATGCCCCATTTTATAATTGGGTTGATTAGCCTTTTACGGTCTAGTTTCCTGAGTTCTTTATATATTTTGGAGATCAGACCTTTGTCAGTTGCGGGGTTGGTGAAGATCTTGTCCCAGTTGGTGGGTTGCCTTTGTGTCTTAGTGACAGTGTCCTTTGCTTTACAGAAGCTTCTCAGTCTCAGGAGGTCCCATTTATTCAATGAGGTCCTTAATGTCTGTGCTGCTGGGGTTATACGTAAGAAGTGGTCTCCTGTGCCCATGTGTTGTAGAGTACTTCCCACTTTCTCTTCTATCAGGTTTACTGTGTTCATACTGATATTGAGGTCTTTAATCCATTTGGACTTGAGTTTTGTGCATGGTGATAGATATGGATCTATTTTCATTCTTCTACAGGTTGACATCCAGTTTTGCCAGCACAATTTGTTGAAGATGCTCTCTTTTTTCCATTGTATACTTTTAGCTCCTTTATCGAAAATCAGGTGTTCATAGGTTTGTGGGTTAATGTCAGGGTCTTCTATTCGATTCCATTGGTCGACTTCTCTGTTTTTATGCCAATACCAAGCTGTTTTCAATACTGTAGCTCTGTAGTAGAGTTTGAAGTCAGGGATGGTAATGCCTCCAGACGATCCTTTGTTGTATAAGATTGTTTTGGCTATCCTGGGTTTTTTGTTTTTCCATATAAAGTTGATTATTGTCTTCTCCAGATCTGTGAAGAATTTTGATGGGATTTTGATGGGGATTGCATTGAATCTATAGATTGCTTTTGGTAGAATTGCCATTTTTACTATGTTGATCCTCCCAATCCAGGAGCAAGGAAGATCTTTCCATTTTCTGGTGTCCTCTTCAATTTCTTTCTTCAAAGACTTAAAGTTCTTGTCAAATAGATCTTTCACATCCTTGGTCAGAGTTACCCCAAGATATTTTATGCTATTTGTGACTATCGTGAAAGGTGATGCTTCTCTAATTTCCCTCTCTGTTTCCTTATCCTTAGTGTATAGGAAGGCCACTGATTTTTTGGAGTTGATCTTGTATCCTGCCACATTACTAAAGGTGTTTATCAGCTGTAGGAGTTCTTTGGTAGAGTTTTTGGGGTCGCTTATGTATACTATCATATCATCTGCAAATAACGAGAGCTTAACTTCTTCTTTTCCGATACGAATCCCCTTGATCCCTTTATGTTGTCTTATTGCTATTGCTAGAACTTCAAGCACTATATTGAAGAGGTATGGAGAGAGTGGACAGCCTTGTCGTGTTCCTGATTTTAGTGGGATGGCTTTGAGTTTTTCTCCATTTAATTTAATGTTAGCTGACGGCTTGCTGTAAATAGCTTTTATTATATTTAGGTATGATCCTTGTATCCCTAATCTCTCCAAGACTTTTATCATAAAGGGGTGTTGAATTTTGTCAAATGCTTTTTCAGCATCTAATGAAATGATCATATGGTTTTTTTCTTTCAGTTTATTTATATGGTGGATTACATTGATAGATTTGCGTATGTTGAACCAGCCCTGCATCTCTGGGATGAAGCCTACTTGATCATAATGGATAATTTTTCTAATGTGTTCTTGGATTCGGTTTGCCAGTATTTTATTGAGAATTTTTGCATCGATATTCATGAGTGAGATCGGCCTGTAATTTTCTTTCTTGGTTGGGTCTTTGTGTGGTTTTGGTATCAGGGTAACTGTAGCTTCATAAAAGGAATTTGGCAATGACTCTTCTGTTTCTATATTGTGAAATACATTAAGGAGTATAGGTATTAGCTCTTCTTGGAAGTTCTGGTAGAATTCTGCATTGAAACCATCTGGTCCTGGGCTTTTTTTGGAAGGTAGATTTTTGATAACGGTTTCTAGCTCTTCGCGACTAACAGGTCTATTTAGATCGTTCACCTGGTCTTGGTTTAGCTTTGGTATGTGGTACTTATCTAAAAAAATGTCCATTTCTTTTGTATTTTCTAGTTTTGTGGCATACAGGCTTTTGTAGTAAGATCTAATGAGTCTCTGAATTTTCTCTGTGTCTGTGGTTATGTCCCCCTTTTCATTTCTGATCTTATTTATTTGCGTGTTCTCTCTCTGTCGTTTAATTAGTTTGGATAGGGGTTTGTCGATCTTGTTGATTTTCTCCAAGAACCAACTTTTTGTTTCATTGATTCTTTGGACTGTTTTCTGCGTTTCTATTTTGTTGATTTCCGCCCTCAGTTTGATTATTTCCAGTCTTCTACTCCTCCTGGGCGCATCTGCTTCTTTTTTTTCTAAAGCTTTCAGGTGTGCTGTTAAGTCTCCGATGTATGCTTTCTCTGTTTTCTTTAAGTGGGCACTTAGTGCTATGAACTTTCCTCTTAGCACTGCTTTCATGATGTCCCATAGGTTTGAGTATGTTGTCCCTTTATTTTCATTAAATTCAAGGAAGACTTTAATTTCTTTCTTGATTTCTTCCTTGACCCAGGTGTGGTTCAGTAGTTGACTGTTCAGTTTCCATGAGTTTGTCGGCTTTCTGGAGGTAGGATTGTTGTTGAATTCTAACTTTAATCCGTGGTGATCTGATAAGACACAGGTGGACACTGATATTTTTTTGTATCTGTGGAGGTTTCCTTTGTTTCCGAGTATGTGGTCAATTTTCGAGAAGGTTCCATGGGCTGCAGAGAAGAAGGTATATTCTTTCCTATTTGGGTGGAATGTTCTATAGATGTCTGTTAAGTCCATTTGCTTCATTACCTCCAGTAGTTCTCTTACTTCTCTATTAGGTTTCTGTCTGATTGACCTGTCCATTGCTGAGAGAGGTGTATTGAAGTCTCCTACTACTAGTGTGTGTGGTTTGATGTCTGCCTTGAGTTTTAGTAATATTTCTTTTACATATGTGGGTGCTTTTATATTAGGGGCGTAAATATTCAGGATTGAGACTTCATCCTGACAAATTGTTCCTGTTATGAGTATAAAGTGTCCATCTCGATCTCTTCGGATTGATTTTAGTTTGAAGTCAGTTTTGTTAGAAATTAATATGGCCACACCTGCTTTTTTCTTAGGACCATTTGCTTGAAAGATCTTTTCCCAGCCCTTTACTCTGAGTAGATGCCTGTCTTTGTGGTTGAGATGTGTTTCTTGCAAACAGCAGAATGTTGGATCCTTTTTTCGTATCCAATCTCTTAGCCTGTGCCTTTTTATAGGTGAATTGAGACCATTAATATTAAGTGATATTAATGACCAGTGGTTGTTTACGCCAGATATTCTTATTGTTTTTGGAAGTAGAATTTGTATGTCTCCCTTCTTTGAGTTGTGCTAGTGAAGGGTCGCTAGATGCCTGAGTTATTGTAAGCAGTGTTGGCAATGTTGGATTCCTTGGGTTGCGATTTTCCTTCTATTACTTTCTGTAGGGCTGGATTCGTGGCTACATATTGTTTAAATTTGTTTTTATCCTGGAATGTCTTGATTTCTCCATTTATAGTGAACGAAAGCTTGGCTGGGTATAGTAGTCTGGGCTTGCATCCATGGTCTCTTAGCTTCTGCAGTACTTCTATCCAGGACCTTCTGGCTTTCATTGTTTCCATAGAGAAATCAGGTGTAAGTCTGATCGGTTTACCTTTATAAGTTACTTGGCCTTTTTCCTTTGCAGCTCTTAGTATTCTTTCTTTAACCTGTATATTTTGTGTTTTGATTATTATATGGCGAGGGGATGTTTTCCTTTGATCCAGTCTGTTTGGTGTTCTATATGCTTCTTGAATATTCAAAGGAATATCTTTCTTTATGTTGGGAAAGTTTTCTTCCATAATTTTGTTCAAAATATTTTCTGGGCCTTTGAGCTGTGACTCTTCTCCTTCTTCTATTCCTATTATTCTTAGATTTGGTCTTTTTATTGTGTCCCATATTTCCTGAATGTTTTGTGATGAGAATTTGTTGGCTTTGCAGTTTTCTTTGATCAGAGCGTTTATTTTCTCTATGTTGTCCTCAGAATCTGAGATTCTCTCTTCTATTTCTTGTATTCTATTGATTATGCTTGTTTCTGTAGGCTCTGCTCGTTGACCTAGATTTTCCATATCCAGCTGGGCCTCAGTTTGTGTTTTCTTCCTTGCTTCCATTTCAGTTTTCAATTCTTGAACTGTTTCCATTACCTGTTTGATCGTTCTTTCTTGGTTTCCCAGGGTATTATGTACGTATTTACTCATTTCTTCAAATTTTTGGTTATACTTCTCATCCATTTCTATAAGGGCATTTTTCACATGTTGTTTAAGGGACTCTACAGCTTTCATAAAGTCAATTTTTTCCACTTCTTCTGTGTTATGGTGTTGGAGACCTTCTGTTGTAAGATCGTTGGGTTCTGGTGTTTTCATGTTGTTTTTCAGATTATTGGGTGAATTCTTTCCTTGGCGCCTGCCCATATCCTCCTATCGATGCTATCTAAGGGGTCTTTTAAAACTGGTTCAGGTTCCCCTGCTGGCCAGGGGCTCCTCTTACAAAATGCCCTTGCTCTGTTTCCTGGTTCCTGCCGGGGGCCAAGATCCCTCTCACCCCTCAGAAAGGTCTTCAGGAATAGGACCCGGCTCCTCCTTTGCCAGGGACCTCCCCAACCGAAGGCCTACCTCTTTGGTTTAATTGTAGTTGGGCGATCTGTTCTTGATGTTGCGCGCGCTGTCCCTGCAGCCTGCTTCTCCTGCTGGGACGGTTCCCGCCGCCAGCAGCCTGTGTCCTCTGCTGCCGCTCCGGTCCCAGTGGGTCCCCGCCGGCTGCGCTGGGCTGCGCTGGGCGTCCTCCGGCCGCGTTCCGCCGCCAGGTGGTCCGGCCGCGTTCCGCCGCCCCGTGGTCCGGCCGCGTTCCGCCGCCCGGTGGTCCGGCCGCGTTCCGCCGCCCGGTGGTCCGGCCGCGTTCCGCCGCCCGGTGGTCTGGCCGCGTTCCGCCGCCCGGTCTGTACATTTCTTTAAGTGTTTCTCAACCATTTCAGTTCTCTTGAAGAATTCTGTTCTGTCTGGACCCCATTTTTAAATTAGTTTGTTTACTTGATCTAGTTTTCAGTTCTTTATATATTTTGGATATTAGCTGTCTATTACATGAGTAGTTGGTAAAAATCTTTTTCCATTTCCTAGGGTGTTACATTGTCTAAATGAAGGGGTATCCTTTGGCATGCAGAAATTTCTCAATTTCAGGAGATTCTATCAATTGTTGATATTAGTGCCTATAGTAGCTGTTTGTTTATTCTTGGGTGTGTGTGTGTTTACGAGTGTGTTGTGTGTTTCCATGTGAGGCTGGAAATTGTTTTTACAAGAAAGACCCATGAGGAATTTTGTTGGTATATTGATGAAGATTGCACTGAATTTTTAGATCACCTTTTGGTAGGGTGACCATTTTTACTCTGTTAATTATACTGTTCCATGAGTATGAGAGATCTTTCTATCTTCTGATATTTTCTTTAATTTCTTTTTTCAATGACTTGAAGTTTTATCATAAAAGTCTTTTACTTCCTTGGTTAGCGCTACCTCAAGATATTTTATATTTTTTGAGACTATTGTGAAAGGTGATAGTTCCCTTACTTTTTTCTCAGTTCATTTGTCTTTCGTACATAGGAGGGTTACTGATTTTGTGAGTTAATTTCTATCCAGATATCTGAAAGTGTTTATCTGCTATTTTCTGGTAGAATTTTTAGGTTCACTTATGTATACGATCATATCATCTGAAAGGAAGCATAGCTTAACTTCTTCCTGCCCAATTTTTATCCCCTTGATCTCCTTTGTTAAATAGGTATGGAGACAGTGGTCAACAACATCTTGTTTCTTATTATAGTGGAATTAATTTGAGTACACTTTAAGTTAATGTTTACTATAAGCTTTCTCTAAACAGCCTTTATTATTGTTGAGGCATGCACCTTATTTCCCCAATATCTCTAAGACTTTTTTAATGAAGGGTGTTAGATTTTGTCAAATGCCATTTCTTAATCTAATGAGATGATCACTTTTTATTTTCTTTTGGCTTGTTTATATGGTAGATTAAGTTTATTGATTTGTTTATATTGAACAATCCCTGCTTCTGGGATGAAGCCTACTTGATCATGGTGGGTGATTTTTTCAATGTGTTTTGGATTCAGTTTTTAGGTGTTCAACTAAGAATTTTTGCTTCCAAGTTCATACAGGAAATTGGACTGTAATTCTTTTTCTTTGTTGGGTTTTTATGTGGTTTGGGTATCAGGGTTGCTATGACTTCATAAAACCAAATTTGGCAATATTTCTTCTGTGTATGTTTTGTGGAATAATTTGAGAAGTATTGGCATTAACTTTTCTTTGAAATTCTGGTCGAATTCTGCACTAAAATTAACTGGCCTAGAGGATTTTTTTTTTATTGTTGTTGTTTTCGTTTGTTTGCCTGTTTTTGTTTTATATTGGGAGACTTTTAATGACTGCTTCTAATTAACTAAGGTTAAATATCTGACTATTTGCTCAAATGATATTGATTTAACTTTAGTAAGTGGTGTGTATCAAGAATGGCATGTACCGTTTCTTTTAGATTTTCCAAGATGATGCAAAGGTTTTGAAAGAATATTCTAACAGTTCTCTGAATTTTCTTTGTATCTATTGTTATATCCACCTTTTCACTTATAATTTTGGTTTTTTTTAGATTTCTTTCTTAATTTCTGTCTTGATCTTTTTTATTTTATTTTTTATTTTATTTAGGTCCTATGAGTTTTGAAGATTTCTGATGTTTCTTTTGTTGATATCCAAATTTAAACTGTAGTTGTCAGACAGTATGTAGGGTATTATTTCTATTTTATTGTATCTGTTGATACTTGCTTTGTGTCCGAGTATGTGGTCAATTTTGGAGAATGCCCATAAGATGCAATTTTGTGTTTTGGTAGAATGTTCTGTACATATCTGTCAGGTAAACTTGGCTTTTAATATCAGTTAGCTCCAGCATTTCTCCATTTAGTTTTTGTCTGGAAGACCTGTCTATTGCCAAGAGTGTGGTATTGAAGTTTTCTACTATTAGTGTGAGTGCATATGTGTGATATAAAGTGAAGTGGTTTTTGTTTTTTTTTTTTTTTGAATGTGAGTGTCCTTGTGTTGGGGCATAGATGTTAAGATTTGAAATGCCATCTTGATGAACTTTTCCTTTGATGAATACACCGTGTCCTTCCTTATCTTTTCTAATTTGGTTTGGTTTGGTTTATTTTGTCAGATAATAAAATGGCTACACCTGTTCATTTCTTAAGTTCAGTTGCTTAGAAATTTTTTTTCCATCCTTTTACCTTGAGGTGGTATCTATTCTTGACATAGAGGTGTTAGTTTTGAATACAGCAGAAGAGTAGTTCTTATTTTCATATCCATTCTGTTAGTCGGTGTTATTTGGGAATTATTGAGACCATTGATGTTGAGAGATATCAATGACCAGTGTTTGTTGATTCCTGGAGTTTTTGTTGTTGTTGTTGCTGTGGTGGTGGTGGTGGTAGCTGTGGTGGTGTGTATACATGCTTCTCTTTTGATAGGCTGGTCTGGGATTATATATTGTCTGTGTTTTCTTTGGTGTGTTTACCCTTTTTAGGTTAGAGTTTACCTTCTAGCACCTTCTGAAAGGCTGAATTTGTATCTAAATACTGCTTAAATACAGCTTTCTTGTGAGATATCTTATTTTCTTCATCTATTGTGATTGAAAGGTTTTTTTTTTTTGGATCTAAAAATCTTTATTTTAACAAGCCCAGTGATGATGCACATTAAATTTGATAACCACTGACTCAAACTACACTGAATCATCCTAAATTTACTGTATTCAGGCCTCGTAAGTTATATGCCTACCTCTTTTTTTTTAATTTTAAACTTTATTTTTTTAATTTATTTATTTATTAAAGATTTCTGTCTCTTCCCCGCCACCGCCTCCCATTTACCTCCCCCTCCCCCAATTAAGTCTCCCCCCAGATTGAAAGTTTTACAGAGTATAGAGTTTGGATTGGTGCCTGTGGTCTCTTATTCTATTGCAAGATATAGAATATTTCCCTAAAACTTATTGATCATAAGGTTGGCAGAGGCTCTCAAATACTTGCTCTTCCAACTTACTTGATTTATCACAGAACTGCATGGTAAAACCCTATTGCTGAATCTACAACGAATCACGATTGCAAAATATAGAGAAGCCAGATTGGAACTGACCTGGAAGCTGGATAGTTTCCACAGCATCAGAAGGTACTGTGTAAGCTACTGAGAGATAAAAGATATTAGTTTCTCACTCAGTTTTGAGCTCTATAGAAAAGTGAAGGTAACACCAGCTGCAAGGCAGTATATGTTTGCTTATGCAATAATGTCACGATTGCAACCAAGGACCCACTGACTGGGTTTGAGGTCACTACTCAGGAGGAAATCCATATCAAGCACTTTAAGCCCAGTTTAAAAATGCAAGGATGGAGAAGTCATAGGCTATATCAGGGGAGCGATATGTTGCTGCTAACTAAGCTGACATGGTATTATACTAGCTTCTAACAACTATGTTTATATCCATCAACAACTGCTGCTTTCAGCTTTAATCAGAGAATCCCAAACCCCTCACAGTGAATGGTGATGACTCTAGAAGAGACATGGCTGTTCATGGTGTTAATACTAAGTTATGTTTGAGTGCTGAGTCCTACACAACATGTGTATCCCTCTAAGTTTCAGGTACCAATGCAGAAGAAGGGATAGAAATGATACATGAACTGGACAATAAACAGAAGGGCTATGATAGCTCATCTTCTGGAAAAGACACAGACATTACTATCAAAAGTCACAGCAGCTTCAGTAACCTGCACAATTAGCCTGGTTAACAGCCATAAATGGAGGAGGGGCTCCCATGGTTCTATACTACCCTCCTGAACTAGTGGCTACTTACAGATATGGAAGCGAGGGCCTCAATGTGTTTAGCTTTGTACCCATTGGTGAGCCCACCACAACTCAGTGAATAGTTTTAAAACTGTGGTCACAACAATAACGTTGGTTAAATGAAGTGAGTCTTGAAACAAAAGGCATGTATGTGGGAAAGGACTTTTAGGTGTTGATAGGTGGAGGAAAATAAGGGAGATATTAAGATAATTGGCATTCATTTTTTTACATATATAAATTTCTTAATGAACAAAATTAGTTAATGATGAAGGAAAATAAATAGCAGCAATAGATCTCTAGTGCAAGGATTTTCTTCATAGGGCTCAATGACAGACCAGATTTGTAACAATGGTCTCAGACTGATACAGAAGAAGAGTTCACATTGCCCGGTGGCATCATCAGGAGTGTGCAATGCAACACACACTCAGAGTGATGATGTTGCTACTCCCAGCTACAGCACACTTGAGCAGAGAGCAAAGCACTTGGTAATAAGCGGCCATGTCACTGCCTTAGATATTTGTTGGACTGTACTTTCATCCTTTTTTAAAAACATGCTCATATTATGTATGTTGGATGGAGAAAAATCATAAATAATTTACAAGAATACTATTAGAGTTAATGTAAGAGCCAACAAGTTTTCAGAACACGAATTCAATATATAAAAATCAATTCTAAAAAAAAAACTGGTAGGAACAGTCTGAAAATGAAATCAAGAAAGCAAATAAAATACAGTAACTTTAAACAGAATAAAATATGTATGATAAACAACAAAACAGACTTGAAGCTTGCACACATTGAAGCAAAAAAAAGATGAGGAAGGCACTGTAGGTCCACATCAGGGAAGCGACATTCTCTGTACTTATCTGAGAATGGAAAGCAACCCATCCCAAACTTCCATTAGTGTTTTTGGAGATATTTGACTACCTGGCACCAAAATTCATGTGGAAATGTAAGGGGACTACAATAACCAATTACCCTAGGAAAATGGGACAAGGCTATATTTTCAGATTTTTTAAAGTTTCTGCTCTACTAGCATCCCACAACAAACATGAAGTGTGGTGCTGAAAAGGTGATAAAAAAGATTTAAATCTCCAAGTGTAAGAGTTCACATTTACTTCAGTGGCTTCCCCCATAAGATCCTCTCTTGGTCCATTCTGCTGCTATGAGCAAATATCCAAGTCTTCATAATAATTCATAAACATTGATAATTATTTTCTCACAATTCCAAAGTCTGGAAATCAAGTATCAAGGCCCTAGCATTTGAAATTTGGTTAAGGTTGCTCTTACTTCCATAAAAAGACCATGGTTGGTGTGTGTCCACATAACAGAAGCGACAAACTGTCTCGTCACCGGTTTCATAAGGCACAGAGGCAAGAAAGCTCCTTGGAGCTTGGAGCTGAGGTCTGATTTTGGTTGAGCTGCCTGCTGAGGGACCACCCCGCACTACCATTGCACAGAGGAGTGTATTTCAACATGAATTCTGGACAGCATCAACACCTAAACCACATCAAGTTCCAAGATAACACTAAGAGATAACATCTTCTGGAAAAGCAATTGCTAGAATAATTTGAATTTTTCCTCATGTTCTTTCAGCCATGAAAAGGCCAAGACTCACAACTGAAATGATGAGAGAAATTCATACCATGGTGGTTTTCAAACACAATAAGCATCACTTCAAGTCGTCCCAGATCAGTTGATAATAATGAAATCCCAACTGTAGGCTATAGAGAATTAACTCAAATTGGATCTCAGACCTAAGTGTAAGGACTGTTTAAAAAATCTTAGAAGAATCCAAGATTTTTAGCACAGGTGAATCTATTCTTTTTCTTTTTAATTTACAAGTTTAAATATTTATGTCATTTCTACTCCTTGCTATCCCTCCTCCAAATTCCCTTTTGCCCCCTTTCCAATTATTTACCTCTTGTTTTTTAGGAATTATTGTTAAATATATGATATTATATATAATATGTGGCATATACACATATATTTATATATAAAATTTTTGATGAGGTAATTACTTCTTCGACATGACACCAAAGTGTATCAAGCTAAAGAAAACAAATCTTAAAGTTGCTTAATTTTAAAACTTTGTTCCCAAAGCACTGCCTTAGTCTCTTTTCTGTTGCTGGGATAAAAACACCATAAACAAAAGCAATGGGGGTAGGAAAGAATTTATTTGGCGTACTCTTCCCTGTCATGCTATTATTTAGGGAAGGCAGGAAAGGAACTCGAGGTGGCGCCATGGAGGCAGGAACAGAAGCAGAGACCACAGAGAAATGCTGTCTACTGGCTTCTTCAATTCTCTTTTTTATACACCTGCCCAGGGGTAGCACCACTTACGGTGGGCTAGGCCCTCCCACATAATCATTAATCAAGGAAATGCCCTAAAGACTTGTTGACAGGCCAATTTGAAAGATGTGTTTTCTGAGTTTTCTGTTTCCAAATAGCTCTCTCTTCTGTCTGGCTACAAAAAGTAAGAACAGACACCATAAATGAAATAGAAAGACAACTCAGAGAATGCCTGAACACATCTTCAGCGTGTCTGAAAACCACTCATCTCTCGACAAAAAAATAAAGAAAAGCACAAAGAAATCAACACTAATAAATTATAAATGGGCAAAGCATTCGCGTGAACATTTCTCCAAAATGGATACAGAAATTTCTTTAAAAATACATGAAAAGATGTGTTTAGCTCAAATGGAAAATCAAACTGAAACACAATGAGACTCCACTGTACACCCACTCCCGGGGCTATCATGAAAGAAAGAAGACGGGCAATTTACAAATGTTGGCAAAGATGCAGAAACATGCACCCTTTATTACACACTGCTGGATGAGATTTGGAATAGTGCAGCCACCGTGGAAAGCCGTTCATCTTCAAACAATACACACCGAGTTACCAAATAGCCATGCGATCCCACTATTAGGTGAAAACTAAGCCTGTGCAGCCGTGTTCAGAAAATCCCCATCATACTAATCAACAGCTGTGTGTTTCTGTGCATTTGAATTTATATATATTGAACACTACATGCATACATACAAAAATATGACATACGCAGGCCTGAGAAGTTTGCCCGGTGTGGGGGGTACTAGCCACACAAGCACGAAGACCTGAGTTCAGAACACTAGGACACATTTAATTTAAAATGTGCCAGTACATGCCTATAAACCAGCATTCCTAGGGCACGGCAGAGATAGGCGGATTTCCCCCCAGCTCAGTGTCCAGATAATATAGTCAAAAATAGAAGGTCCGGGTTCAGGGAGAAATCATGTCTCAAAAAATACAGTAGAGATCAATAGAGGACGATAGCTATATTGATATCAACTGCTATTTTCCACAAACAAGCCAAAGGAGAAATACATCTGCACACATACGATGTGTGCTTGTACTACAGGTAAAAATAAATGGAAAAAAGTGACACGCTCACACAATGTAACATCAAGCCAAACAAAGCAGTAAGGTGATATGTAATACAAGAAAGATGCATCTTGATTAAATTATTTGGAGTGAGTGAGCTCGGCTGTAGAGGGCATAAGAAAAATTCCACCAACAGAAAAGAGCTTTTAGGAACTGTGTCAGACTGGGTTGTGACTGACGATAAGTTAGGGGTTTGCTTATGAGATGATGAAAATGTTCAAAGTTAATTTAATAACATTGTGAGCGTATTAAAGAAAAGCACACTCAACTGTGCACACTATACACATGTGAATTGCGCCTCAATGAAGCTGTTTAAATTCAAACTTCATAAGGAAACATTAAAACAATATAGCATGTCATGGTCCTTAATAAAACCACCATACACTTCAGAATACTTCACCCGGGATATGCGGTGGATGGCAGCATTAGAGCAAACAGAAGAACATTTAATAAAGGAAATAGCCATTTCTAAGACAAAACTCTAAAAGAAAAAAAATGCCATTTGTATTTCCTGAATACAGGATTTGGCCAACTATGTCAATGAATTATTTCCGCTACCTTAGCAGATCCTGTTGGATTTTAGTTGGCTACATCTTCTTATGGAGACAGGTTCCTTTTTTCATTTCTTTAGTAGTTGCAGCTCCGGGCACTCAGATTTCTAACAAGCAGAATTCCTATTACAATTTACCTGCTTCTCTATAAATTTAATTGACCCTTCACAATAATTCCATCACTTCCTGTTATGCTAGTCATATGCAGAAGAAGCATGTTGTAGCCTTGGATTTCAGCATGGAATCACTTGCTGAGCTTCTCATGTCTTTTGTTCTCATGACTACAGTCATAGTTTATTTCTGTAGCTTTAGTTCTATATTAAGTCAAGTCCTCTAAATCTTAAGAGATGACATAGCTGTGTATTTGATACTCTTATCAGTTAAGAAAGAGAAACGGGGCTTAGGTAAAAAAAAAAATAAAATGTACAAAGCAGAGGTCCATGACTGGTACTCAGGATGTGGACTTGGTCCAAGACAGGCATTTGAACTCCAGCTACCCCATTTCTCTTGTTGTACTAAACAACATAATTTTTTTTAAAAAAGTGGGGGCGGGGGTGAAGAAAGTTTATAACCTTGTGATTGGTCTCAGGAGACTTAAAGTGTGTAAAAGACCACACACTCCTCCTTGGAACAGAGAAAATTGGGAACTTATTATCACACAGAAAGAAAGAGTATTGGATTAATAAGAAGCCAGGTTAGTCATGTGACAGTCTTTAAAACACCCTGCCTAGGCACTCAAATTTCTATTTGAAGAATATTTGTAAAAAGTAGTAAAATTTTGTAAAAAAGGGTAGCTTGTTCTTTATTCTGTTAGATGACAAACTTCAAGGGAAAAGAAGTGCTTTCAACAATATTTAAATCTGAATTGCCCTTTATTGAAACACAATTTTTCATGTATTTCTAATTCCAAAGATGGTTATGTATCATAAAGGCCAATCACATTAAAACTATTGTTTTCTTCTACAAACAATAATAGAATAAAAATTTTTATGGTCACATTTGTGCTAAAGGCATATTATTCTTATTTTTTCATTTTTAAATGATAATAAATGTACAAAGCTTAGTATCTAAGATCATTTAATGGTGGTATTGGAAATATTTTTCAAGGCTGAAGAATTGGCTTCAGGAATGCAAGTGTCAGCTGCAGGAGAATGGCGCATGAGTTTGATCTGTGGGACCTGTGTGTAAAGAGAGATCACTTCATAAGAGTTCCCTGAGCTGCACCCACCTTTCACACTCACATCATATACACGGGCACCGTAGGATAACAAATAAAGTAAAAATTTAAATGTATTTTAATATTTTTCTTATTATATATGTATATTAATGAAGTGGTTATTAATAGTAAAGTTGCTGTCTCCCTTTTCCCTTCTCAGTTACTCTGAAGCAACCACTTTGAAGTATTCTTTATCTCTTGAAATTTCTATTTTTCTTATTTCTTTGTAATTGGTCATGTTTCCTATAGATGTTGTCTGGTGATAGAGAGGTCATCTTTTCACTCCACCTCCGCAAACCTCCTTTTCCCAGTCCTCTCCAAATGGAGGCATCCTTTGCCTTTTTGTGTCCCTTCAAATTGTAGTCAGAATTAACAGCAGCATAGTGTTTATTCATGAGGAGCCCTCCTGGGGCTCCCTTTTTGGAAGAAGTTCATGCTGCAACTGAGCCCAGAGACTGGATATTTCTCTTAAGACTATTGACTGTGAGCAAGGCACAGACAGGTTACAGAGGTCAGTCTGCTTTCGGGTAAGACAGTTAATTGAAGCAGTAATCACATGTAAAAAAAAAATACACTCTTAGCTCATCCAACTTAGTGTTTGATGGAAGCCACCAGGTACCATTGCCTAGGCAAAATGACACCTAACACTTCTGTACCAGAAAGGGCATCTGAATGGGGATCTCCTCCAGATGTTTTCAACAACGTATTTCAAAAGAACAGAGAGCTTTACATTAAAGAGCTGTGTTAGAACTGTTGGGTCAGCATACTGCATAGAGAGACCCTGAGAAAGAGACTCTTTTGATTCTGACATTTTTTAAATCTTTTTAGAAAAAAACCTATTATTTTATTTATTTTTTAAAACAATCTTTTCTCATTTTACATACCAATCCCAGTTCTCATTCCCTCTCCTCTTTCAGCTTCTTGCCCCACTCAACCCCCATTCACTCCTCAGAGAGGGCAAGGCTGCCCTTGGGGAGTCAACAAAGTCCGACACATCACGTTCAGGCAGGAACAAGGTTCTCCCCTATATCTAGGCTGAGCAAGGTATCCAAAAAGCCAGTACAAGCAAGCATTAGGGATAAATCCTGGCCTCAGTGCCAGTGTCCCCACACACTACATAAGCCACTCAGCCGTCACCCACATTGAGAGGGCCTACTTTAGTTTTCTGCAGGTTCGCCCACAGTAGGTCCGGAGTCAGTGAGTTCCCACTAGCTCAGGTTAGATGTTTCTATGGGTATCCCCATCATGGTCTTGATCCATTTGCTCCTCCCTCTCTTCGACTAGACTCTGGGAGGTCCAAAGAGAATGGGCCCCAAAGACTGTCCAAGATTTTAATAATGGTTTAATTTATTCCTTGAGAATTTTATGAAATATAGTTCGCTGTTCTTCAACTCCCACCCCAGATCCTTCCAGATCTCTCCCCACCTCTCTGCCAGCTGGAGGGCAAGAAGGAAAGAAATCCCACCACTAGCAAAGGAGCTATTGATATTTGATTGCTGCCGAGGAAGGGAAGTCATTTCATTCAATGGAATACTGTCTCGTACACTGATGCACTCCAAGGCAGACTCACATACAGGACCAATGAATTTAAAGAACATGAAAAGGGCGATAGCATAAAGCTAGTCATGTGTTAACTGACATCGATACTGAGCATTGGGTATGTCTATGGACACAGGAATAAGTCATTGAGAATCAGTTTAATACGATGTCCATTTAGCAAAAATAGCAGTAGTAGACATTCTTTTTTTTTTGATCCATAACGTATGTAAGCATAGGTTTTTGCCTTTATTGACAGTATTATTATGTGAGGGGTTCATCTTGTGGAACAGGTCTTAAACAAAGTTTTTTTTTTCTTTTAAGAGTGGCTAGTAGCAATGGACTGAGCCCCCAAGGTCCAGTTGAAGAGCAAAAGGAGGGAAAAGATGAGCAAGGAAGTCTGGACTACGAGGGGTTAGTCCACCCACTGAGACAGTGTGCCTGTTCTAATGGGAGCTCACCAAATCCAGCAGGGCCGGGACTGAATGAGCATGCAATCAAACCTGACTCTCTGAATGTGGCTGAAAATGGGGGCTGACTGAGAAGACATTGATAAAGGCACTGGGATTTGTTTCTACTGCAATTACTGGCTTTCTGGGACCCTAGTCTATTTCGATGCAAAGCTTCCTAGGACTGGATGGGGGGCGCTTGGACTTCCCACAGGGCAGGATTCCCTGCCCTCTCTTAAGGAGGGAGAGGGAGGGAGAAGGGGGAGTGGGGGAGTGGGAGGGGAATGGGAGGAGGGGAGGAAGTGTAAAATTTTTTGAATGGAAAAATAAATAAAAAAAGAGTGGCTAGTTACTTCCTTAAGATCTGTGTCACTATGGTACAGGTGGGTGTATGTATCTTTTAGGCAGATCATGATTATAATTCTCCAAGTTTCTAAGTTCATAGCTCACTAAAACTAAAGATTATTTTTTCTCCTCTAGCTGTGTGTAGTTAGTAGAAGTGAAGAGTCCAAGTGATTTTTAGTCTGATGTCCCATGTTTTGTGATTCAAGTTTGTGCTGTCCTTTGCAACATGGTCTTAGCATTAAAGTTTTGGAGGGGATATCAATAGCATTGACACTAGACAATAATGTTTGGGGGCTTTATGGAACTCCATTGGCTAACAGTTTAAAGAACAGAAGTCCATTCCTGATCTTGGAGATTTGGTAGTGTATGGTGTCTGCTTGGAGTATTTTCCCACCCACAATCCTAAGAATACTCTATTTAAACTTGTATTTTAGTGAGCTTCTATACTAGTAGATGCCCATTTAACAATTTTAAACTAATCACGTACTTTCCAGTTCTCACACCCAGTAGACAGGTTCCTTTTAACTTAAACCTCAGTTCGCCAGCCTTACTTGTTTTTGTTTGTTTGCTTTTTTTAATCAATTTTTGGTTCCTTTTATAAGTACAGTCATACCTTATCTTTACCGGTGTATTGTGATGTTTCTTCATAATTAGACTTAGGTAAAGCCAACTGGAAGACTACTGAAGTGATGTGATGTCTTCATAGCACCAAGGGTAGAGCCTGCTGGTGCTATTATTGGGATCATTGCTTGGTATTAATGAATGTTTTCACTGTACACTTACATTTTTTTCTATAATGTAAAAGCACTGTTGCTGGGGAGTTTGAGTTCATGTACATCCCACAGTTATCAAGCTGAGCACATGGGTTTAGAATCTGTGTCTCTTTCTTCTAGGACCCCATTGAACCTATGAGGTATGCAGAATTATTGTATTCTACCCTAGCATTTTCCTCTAAATCTCCTCTCCCTGACCTAGTTTAGAAATATTTATATCCTGAAATATAGTATTTGTGTAGGGATTACTGTTTATTCAATGATTCATATCAGGTGTTGTCTGGATTTCTCTGTACTCAAATTGTTCCACATTTGGTCACTGGAGACACTCAGGCCTTTGTTTTTCTGACACAACCAGGGGTCTTCATTTCATCTTTCTTCCTTTCAGCCCCATCCCCAAGGTCTGTCATTTCTCCAGAACATTCATTCCTTTCAGTCATCCGGGAAGACAAAACCTTAACTGAGAAAATATCTCCATCAGACTGTCCTGAAGCCACGTATGTGGGGGCATTTTCTTAATTTCTGATTGATGTGGGAGGTCCCAGCCCACTGTGGGGCGGGACCACCTCCGGTCAGTTGGTCTTGGATTGTATGGAAAGCAAACTGAGAAAACCATGGAAGTTACACTGGTAACCTGTGTTCCCTCATGACCTCTGTTTCAGATACTCTCTCCAAGTTGGTGCCCCGAATTTCCTTCCTGGACTCTAAATGGTAAGATGACAGAAGTCCTTTCCTCCACTTGTCACTTCTGGTCACGTTGTTTATTGCATCGACAAGAAGCAAACTAAGACATCTAGTTAAGAAAGAGAGGCTTCAAAATTTGTTTTTGGTATCTTCAGATTCTGCTCCAACCTCATAAAACATTCTACTCATATATTATTGACAAGGCTCTCTCTCTCTGCATTGATGAGGGAATGTTACTCAGCTGGCACACAGTTGGATTCCTTTGTTTCAGATTTCTTTCAGGTTTTCCTTCTCCTAACTTCTGACTGAGCCATCTTCGACTGCTTCCTAAATCAGCAAGCACCGGAAGTAAAACTGGAAAAGATATCACACATCACGCCATTCCTTTGCACTTTCTCTTGTCTCTTCCACAATGTGTAGCTGACCAATTTTGCTATCTTTGGGTCCCTGAGTTTTCCCTGACAATATAAGCAGCACAAGGAGTTTTCAATACTTCTCATTTTCTGTCTTGCAGCAAATAGTGTACTACGGTGCTTTTTTTGCAATTTGTTATTCGTGAATAGCAAAATTTAAAAAAAAATGACTTCATATTGATTTATGAAATACAGCCTCAATTATTTTCTAACTTGTATTCTATTGAGTTTATTTGCCGTTTGTGGCAGTTTCAAAGTAATTGGCCCCCATAAGCTAATAGAAAGTGGCATTGTTAGGAAGTGTGACTTTGTTGGATTAGGTATGGCCTTGTTGGAGGAAGTGTGTCACTGTGAGGTGGGACTTGAAGTCTCATATACGCTCAAGTGATGCCTAGTGTCTCAGTTCACTTCTTGTTCCCTGTTGATCAAGATGTAGGGCTCTCAGCTCCAGCACCACGTCTGCCTGCATGCCACCATATCCCAGGGTGATGATAATGGACTAAACCTCAGAAACTGTATGCCACCCATTAAATGTTTTCCTTTATAAGAGTTGCCATAATCATGGTGTCTCTTTACTGCAATAGAAACCCTAAATTAGACACCATGTTTCTCTTTTCAACTAATCGAAGTGTGGACATTTGGCTATTTCCTAGTGGTTTACAGTTACAAATAATGTGAGCATCTATTACCTTTGGCATAATGATGTTTGCGTTAATGGAATCATATCTGACAGTAAATTCCTAGGACTAGGGTTTCTTGATAAATTCATATACATGTAGTAGGAGCTGCGGGCTGCATTCCTGCCACCCAGCTCCTGGCTGCCTGGCTAGCTTATGTCCCTAAATAACAATACACAAACTGTATTCTTTTAAACACTGCTTGGCCCATTAGCTCTACCCCTTACTGGCTAATTCTCATATTCCGATCAACCCATCTCTAATAATCTGTGTAGCACCAGCCTTACCGGGAAAGATTCAGCACGTCTGACCTGGCAGCTTGCTTCATTGCATCAGTCCTGCAGAGGGGAGGCATGGCGTCTGCGCTTACTTCCCTTCTTCCTCCTCCCAGCATTCTGTTCTGTTTACTCCACCCACCTATGTCTAACCTATCAGGCCAAGCAGCTTCTTTATTACTTAACCAATGAAATCAACAGATTGACATATGACACTCCCACATCATATGTAGATTCAACAGATATTGCCCAGAACTTTTGTGGTAAAGTGGCAAGGGTCAAGGCGGTGAATTTGGTTATGGATAGTATATAAATGCTCATGAAAGGAGATTTGATATGTCCTGGGTCTTTTTGGTCACAGCAGTGTCATATTGTTATAAATGAAGATGTAGGTCATCTCCTTATAAACAGATTACATTGTATTCACATGGTTGCTCATAACCCTCCTGTAGCATCGCACTCAATTGGCCTCTTTTTAATAAGCACAGGACTCATTGAGCTAGTCTCATGTTCTGTGCTGTTGGCCATTGCCCATCAACTTTACCATCTTAAGAAAGACCCCGAGCATTTGCCAAGCCAATGCAACCAGACTTACCATCTATTCATCTATTTTGGAAATACTTTGAATATTATCTGAAATCTATAGACATTTATTTATTCTTTTCTGTATTTGTGGTTTTTATTTTTTCTTTGAAATTTTCATACATGTAAGATACAATGTATCTTGATAGTACCTACTCCCTACAGCCCTCCTCTAACACTCCTGCTGTGGGACAATTGTCTGTATTATATAAATTATATTTTAAATAAATGCTGATTGGTCAGTAGCCAGGCAGGGAGTATAGACAGGAAAACCAGGCAGGAAGTAGAGGCAGGGCAACAAGAACAGGAGAATCTGGGAAGAGAAAAGCTTGGTTAATAGTCCTGGCCCTGCCACAGAAGAAGCAAGATGTGACTGCCTTGCTGAATAAGGTACCAAGCCATGGGGCTAGTATAGATAAGAATAATGGGCTAATAATATATTATATAAGTTATAAGAGTTAATAAGAAGCCTGAGCTAATGGGCCAATCAGTTTATAGCTTATGTAGACCTCTGTGTGATTTCTTTGGGACTTAACAATTGCGGGAACTGGGCAGGACAGAAACCCCAACAACACTCTCCTGTGTCCCTCAATATATCTCATTCGCAACCTCATATTTTCTTAATAATCCACTGAATCCAAGTAATGCTGTCCATAAGTATAAGGGTATGGGACCATCCACTAGGACACAATCAAACTACCGGAGACCACATCATCAACAACAACAACAACAAAAAAAAAACCTTTCTTTTTCTCTTAGTGGCCATGAATAGCCAATAACCCACATTGTAAATAGGTTTTGGGTTAACTAATCCCAATAGTAAAATGTCCTTTTGTATGCTAATTTACTGTGGATTTTACCCATGTTAAGGGGTAAAAATAAGTGTCATTTCCTATTGTGTCTCGCACCACCATATTGTTCAAGAAAAAATTCAGCTAATATATATTTTGGATACCATTACTGTTTCAAGATATTCCAAAAGGGTGATTCTCCAAATGCTTAAATGACATGTTTGCAAATGGAAATAATAGCATTGCAAGTTCATATAAAACAGACTCCTTAGAAATGACACAGATTACCAGTGCCATCTAACTGGAAGGAAGAGTTATTTTGTCTAGCTGGAATGATCAAGAGTTGTCATGGAGGAGAGAACACTTGACAAGAATTCTGAAAAATGAGGGTTTTAGCAGACATGAGAAAATGACTCACAGTAAATAGAGTTTTATTATTCTGTCTGTGCTAGGATGTGGCAAATGTGACTTGACATTTTGATTGTATTTTTTTTAAAGGGGATGCCTCAGCTATGCATAATGCCTTTTTAAGGTTGTACTTACCTTCTTGCTTTATTACACACAAAATAATCGCTATTGCTTGGTATAGTCGTACTGTACTGTAGTCTTACCTTTCCCGGTGCTTTACTAGCTGAGTCAGGAGGATGAGCAGTCTATGCCCAATTGGGTTGAAAACTGAAACTGTAGTTCATAAAAGGAAATATCAAAAATAAAGTTGTGCTTTATAAATAATCTTGATTTAATAGAAAATACTAGCAAAAACAATGAAACATAACAACATTAGATAATTATCATTGAAATTTTCGTTTTTCATATGCTTATATATGGTGCTTGTATGTATGCATGTACTGATTTATATACATACAGGTAGAATTCAAAGTCTCTTATACATATAATATATATGCACACACACATATATATACATGCATACGCACACTATATGTATATGTATGTGTATGCGTATGCGTATGCGTATGCGTATATGTATATGTATATATAGTGACTGAACTTTCCAGTCTGGCTAGTCTGACTAGCCAGTTAACTCTGGGCATTTCACTGTCACCGCCTCCCGAGGGAATGGGAAGTCTGGTTCACACAATGGCCAGACAAGTACTTCACCCACTGAGCCCTTAGCTCCATGTCTGAAACATTGAAGAGAAAATAAAGCTTGTTCTGTAACCTATCTTTTTCCCTTAACAAAATTATACTCGAACAGCACTTACCTTGGAAAAATTGTTAATTTGAGACTCTTTGATGTGAAGCAACTTTTTTTCTTTCTCTGGTCTTTTAACAACCTAATTGAAAATGGGTGGTAGATGTCATGGTAGTAGGTTCTTGATGTTTGTGTATTTTCTCCTCTTTATCCTTTTTTGCTGCTGGTTCCGAGGATCAAACCCAGCAATCTCAATCAACAAGTCCATTCTTTATACATAAAATTAGAAGATAAATAGGAGCTTCTCAGGTTTGTGAGGTCCCATTTATTAATTGTTCTTGGGGCCTGTAATATCTGTATTCTGTTCAGAAAGTCTTCTCTTGTGCCCATGAGTTCAAAGCTATTTCCCATTTTCTCTTAGGTTCATTATTTCTGGTTTTTGATCTATTTGGAGTTGAGTTTGTGCAGAGTGATAACTATGGACCTCTTTGCATTCTTCTACATGCAGACATTTAGTTTGGCCATCACCATTTGATGAAGACACTGTCCTTTTTGGGGTGTGTATCTCTTGCTTCTTTATCAAATATCAGATGTCCATAGGCATGTGGATTTATATCTGGATCTTCAATTTAATTTCACTGATCAATGGACAAAAAGAAAAAGAAAATAAATAGAAACTGAAAATTTGAAAAAGGATTTTCCAAACTGTCTGTCTAATATGAGATGTAAACAGTTGTGGGAAGCACAAAAGCAGTGTCTCCTTTCTTCCTCCTCTGTGACTGTCACTACAAAAGCTACACAGCAGGATGCGATTTTCATTTAATATTTCTCAGAGAGACATATGGCAGAGCAATGGCCCCTTCTCAAACCGCTAATGTCCTGAAGATGTCACTTGGCATGCACAATCTGTCCTTCCTGGGATATGATAGCAATAAGGGGAGTGCACATACACAGTGGCTAGGCAGTCCATTAACCTTAGTAACTGTTACCTTTAAAACACACAAAAGCACTCTGACGGCAGATGCAGGCAAATCTCTGAGTTCAAGGCCAGCCTTGTCTACAGAGCGAGATATAGGACTGCCATGGCCACACAGAGAAACCCTGTCTCGAAAAATGAGAGAGAGAGAGAGAGAGAGAGAGAGAGAGAGAGAGAGAGAGAGAGAGAGAGAGAAGGAGAGAGAGAGAGAGAAGGAGAGAGAGAGAGAGAAGGAGAGAGAGAGAGAAGGAGAGAGAGAGAGAGAGAGAGAGAGAGAAGGAGAGAGAGAGAGAGAGAGAGAGAGAGAGAGAGAGAGAGAGAGAAGGAGAGAGAGAGAGATTTTAATTTTTGTACTGTTGCTTGTTTGGCAACTATTAATTGAATGTAAGTCCCTAACATGCCCCAGCCAATATTCCAGGTTTGGAGATATAGCTGTGTCTTAGTTTCAAAAAGCTTAAGTTTTGGTGAGGAGAGAAACAATAAGCAAATAAATTAAATTAATACATGATTTGCTATGTAATAGCAAGTCAGTCTCATGGTAGTGCCCCAGTGTTGGCTAGTGGACCAGCAGACAATGGCTGAGCTTTATTTGATCTACACTGTGTTCATCAACACTGACTTCATGTTGGAGTAGAAACATCATCACCCTGATACCGTTCTAACATAAACCCTTCCTTCTTGTATTCATTTGGAATCTCTGGTTCCCAAGTTGTCTTTTAAAGTTACTCACAACTATGATATTCATGTCACATTTGAAATAGTAACTGTCATAATTTGCTCAAGAAAATGGCCAAGGACAGTGTGGATAACCCTGAGTCCACAGCAATATCCACCACTTCATATGTGAGTAGCATATGTTCTGTGTTTTTAAGCCGTGCTCCACTGGAGGGCTTGTGGATGTAATTCTGCAGTACTGTGTAAGTGATATGCAGGTGTGACATGCTGAGTTTATTCATTTTTAAAGTAGATGTCTATTTTAAAATAGATACTCAGTGTTAGAAGTTCTTAGAATGGAAAGATAAATAAGATTCTGAGGGTTATATCGGCTTTTTGTGTTTGTGATAAGCAAGCAACAAATAGCTCTTTTGAGAAGCTTGTTTGTGTCTTTCTTTATTACTATCCTCCTGGATAATTTTCCCTTCCAATTGCAATTAATTTAAAGGCAATCTAGGCATAAATTTACTAGAAGGGGCAGCCATAGATTCAACTAACTTTGTAATACATTTCAAATGTTAGAGTTATGCAGGAAATTCATTCAGAGAAGGGAAGACATTTAATTTCTCACATGTAGACGAAAAGGCAAACTAATTAAATCCAGTTTGATAAGGCTGAAATATAGCTGTTTTACAGTTAGGACTGTTTTGTGTGTTTGTTACTGAACGCTCACCGTTGTTTTACTGCGCTGTTTACAAACTGCTTCTGAAACAGTTGAAAGTGTCACTCACCTGGCTTCAGCTCTGCATTCATAAACAGCACTGCTGGTTTCTAGGAAAGATAAGCGTCACACAGGACTCAATATTCTTAAACAGTACTACTTTGGTCTCATGGAAGAACTGTTGTAGGGGTTCCTCTGAAGGAATAAAGAAACCAGGAAGGTTGTCTGAGCGCCAGTTTAAATTCCCACTCAACAAAGGATGCTGTAGTAATATTTCCTTTGTATTTTAATAAATAAAGCTTGCCTGAAGTTCAGAGTGTAAAATAGCTACACTGCTCAGTTTTACAGACCAGCCACTGGTGACACACACCTTTAATCCCAGTAGCCACACTATTTTGCCATAAAAACTGGGCAGTAGTGGTGCACACCTTTAATCCCATTGCAAGAGAAGAATTTTTTTTTTGTTTGTTTTTCGAAACAGGGTTTCTCTGTGGCTTTGGAGCCTGTCCTGGAATTTTTAAGACGGGAGGAGACACCGCAGTCTCATTCTGAGATTCCTGGAGGCAGGATTGCTGTTTTGGACTGAGGTAGAGGTAAGAGCCAGTGACTGGCTGTTCTGCGTTTCTGACCTCAAAGATGAACCCCAATTTCTGTCTGTTTTTATTAAGCATTCAACAATTGGCGCCCAACGTTTGGAAATCATTTTCACATAAACCTTGAGAAAGTGTTAAAAATGATTCTAGACAGACAAGAATAGAGTTAAGTGTGGCTTCTTGGTAGCAACATTTTCTCAGGTGGGCTCTGTTTGCTAGAGGCAAGCTCCTTTAAGAGTGGCTTTCTAACTCAGTGTCAGCAGCAAAGACCTCACAGCTCTTAAGAGGGTTTGCCACCAAACATTTAAATGGTGTTTATGAGTGGCCAGCATCAGGCTTCTTGGTAGTGGCATGGACCTAGAAACTCCACAGAGTTGTGGATTTAAATGTGACTCCTGCTTGTACCTCCCCCATGAAACTGAACTCTCAGGAATCCAAGGATGGGAAGAACCAGACACCAAAGCCTCAGCTTTAAACCTAGTCATTCTGCTTAGCAGACTAAAGAAAAAGGTAGAGATATACAGAAAAGACAGATTCAGACAGAGAAAATAAAAACTTCTGAACAGTTTATAGTATGTTAAAAAATATACATAGGATAGAGAAAGTCCTTTAAAAAGAAATAGAGCAGCCAGGTGTGGCAGCACACTCCTTTAATCCCAGCAAGACTCAACAAGATAGGTAGATATGGAGTCTTTTCTCTAAATTTGTCAAATGCAAATGGACTAGATATTGTTGATGTATTTATTGCCTGAATATATTGTATATAGTTATTGTACTTATTGTATACAGTTTTATTATATTAATTAGGTTTTCTTTTTGTTGTTCTAGACAAAAAGAAAGAATGTAATGATATTTACTTCGTATTTTAATTGAAAAAAAAGCTTGCTTGAAGTTCAGAGAGTAAAGCAGCCACACTGATCAGCTTTACAGACAAAGCAGTGGTGACACACACCTTTAATCACAGTAGCCACACTAGTTGGTCATTGATATCAGACAGTAGTGGTGCATGCCTTTAATCCCAGCACTAGAGAAGAATATAAAATGGGAGGAGACAGCTCTCAGACACAGTCTCATTCTGACATTTCTGGAGGCAGGATTAGAATTTTTCGGACTGAGGTAGATGTAAGATCTAGTGGCTGGCTGACTTGTCTTTCTGAACTTCAGGTTGAACCCCAATTTCTGTCTCTGGGTTTTTATTAATCATGTAACAGAAGCCGGGTGATGGTGGCGCACGCCTTTAATCCCAGCACTTGGGAGGCAGAGGCAGGCGGATCTCTGTGAGTTCGAGATCAGCCTGGTCTACAGAGCTAGTTCCAGGACAGGCTCCAAAGCCACAGAGAAACCCTGTCTCGAAAAACTAAAAAAAAAAAAAAAAAAAATCATGTAACAGGATGCCTATGGTAAAGATACCATCTCTCAGATACATGTACCTTTGTTTATGTATTTTCAGTTTTAAGGACGTTGCTAAAACCTTCATTCTGAGTAGCATACACATTCAAAATCTGAGAAAGGAAATTAATCACTTAATAATTCCATGCCTTTTGAACACTGTGTCAGATAACGGGAAATGGAAATGGTTAGGATCTGAAAAGGTTGCCCCACACAGGTGTTCCCTTTCAAATTCAATGCACAGGATTGGAGAAATGGCTGTCAGTAAAGCGTCCACCATGCCAACATAAAGACCTGAGTTTAGATTTGCAGAACTCACACCAAAACTGGGTGTAATGATGCAACTATAATTCCAGCAATGGCGAGGCACAAATAGGAGGGTCCCTGAAACTTGTTGGGGACTTAGCTAGTCTTGACAAATGTTTAAGTTCCAGGTTCAATAAGAGACCTCATCTCAAAATATGAGCCAAGGAGTGAGAGAAGAACACTTGGCAGTCAAGCTGTCTCCTTTCCATGCAACCACTGACCCACATACACACATGAACACATACACACGAATATTATATACATGCATGTACACGCATATCCCCCAAAACTAAGATGAGCCTTGCTTGTGATAAACGCATTTATGGCTCTTCGATTCATCTGTCTTTGCTCTAATTTCCCATGCCTTATGTCATACGTGACCAAGAAAACAATAACATTAATCTGATTAGAAATTCTGTAACCAAGGGCTGTGTTCTAACAAATAGCCACTCAATAAAAACCATTGCTGCCCTTCACTCATCATTATTAGGAATGCCCCTTCTCAGAAACTTGTGTATATTAGCCGTGCTCATGATAAATCAACCTTATTACTTTAATGTTATAACTTTAATTGCCATCCAAAATGTTTCTAATGTGGTTATCACATAATCATTAGACTAGGATCCAAGTGTCATTGAGTCATTGGGAAAATAAGTAGAGGAAGTTTGTCACCGAAAGAAGAATGTTTGTTTAATTTTAGTTAATTATTACTAAAACTTTGGTTGATTATTTTGAAGAAATGACTTATTTCTCTACAGTCATACTGATAGTGATAGGAAAAAGAAACTCATTCTCAATAGTCAAGTGCCAAGACTTGATTTTATTTGGAATCAATGACTCAAATAGTTGCATTGTCTGAAAATTTAAATACACATGTTGCCATCAAAAGCATACATTATACTGACAGGTAGGATTGGGTGAGGCTTTAGTTTTGAACCAAATATCGAATGCATCTATCAAGAAGGGTGAGTCTGTCCACTTTTTGCATGGTTGCCCTATTAAATATTCTGCTGGCCTCTTTATGTACTATAATTTATTCAGTTATTTTTGATACTTGTTTGTAATTATGACATAATATTTAAATAAGTTGAACACTATGGCAATATACTTTTTACTTTGCTTTTAAGAAGGCAATGAAGCAATATGAAGAATTAACCTGGAATTTATATATATATATCACTATTCACACTTTCTACCTCACAGAATTTTCATTGCTTGGTCTCTGGGGCCTGTTGTGGTCAGTCTGCTTGGGTTACGACCCTCTCTGTTTTTATTCGCTTCCACCCATCCTTCCTTACCTTACTTTCTGCTTCATTTCCTCCTGGACCTTATTACTTTCCAACAGTTTACCTTGTCCTTGTGTTTAATATTTATTCTCTCTGTATATTGGGATATAAAGTCCACATGGCCCTGGGTTTCTCATCATCTTTTCCCACTGAGAGAGGAGTTTACAGAAGCATGTGGGACACTTGCTAGTCATACCCAAGGATTTATTGGTTAATCAACGTGTTTGATTTTCACTTTTAGTTCTTAGCAGAACTTGCAGACACACTGACTTCAGGCACTTTGCTTCTTGGTTTGGGCTCTGTTTTTGTTGCTTGTCTTCCATCATCTTAGAAAGACCTGTTCTTAAGTTTACTTTTTATTCCTCTTGAGTTTTTACTCTCTTGAGTTTCATTTGTAGAGTCCTCAGATTTTTTTCCTTCCACCACAATACTATCCTCTGCTTGCATTCTGACAGTCTTTATCAAAGTCAAGATAGATCCAAAGTTATCTGATTTTTTTTCATTTTTTTTTAGTTTTGAAAATTTTTGTAGTATTTCTTAAGAATCTGACAAAGGTACACAATGTGTTTTGATCAGATCCACCCATGCACACCTCTCCAGTTCACATTCCTTCTGGGACCTTCCCAATTTCCCTCTTGCAAATGTATGTCCTTTTTCTTTTTAATTAACATTGAATCAAAAAACAGTGTTACATACATGTGGATGAGTGTGAAGCCATCCGTTAAAGACCATAATTTATAGGACATTTGTTGTCAAGACATTTTGGTATTTTAAAATAATAGCCATATTTATCATAGAAATATGCAAGCATCAATATTAGTACTGTGTTTTATTACAATGAATGCTGATGTGTGAATAAACTCCATCATCCAAGAGATATGCTCTTCCCAAATTTTACATGTTGATTTCTGATTCTCCTTTATAGTTATAATACAGTCATAAAAACATTTACATATAATATACAGCAGCTGATTTTGCATAAAACTTAAAAATAAATTTGTATCTGAGACTGGAATAAAATAAATTTAATTCTGTCTATGGCTGTAAAATTCATAATCCTTGATCTTGTCATGAAAGGTGGGTAGGAAAATTATATATTCAAGGCCATTCCCATGTGGATTCATTTAGTGAAACTTTACTAGCAAGAACCTGTAAAAATGCTAATCAACTACATTCCTCCCCAGGTTAGGCTCACTCTTTATTTGTTTCTGGCTTTGAGATAACTTTGAATAGGCAGCGTACTGTCAGCATGGGTAATGAATGATGCATGTTAGAAATAGTGACCTTAACCCAACGCATTTCCCTTTAAGAAATCAATCTACACGTGACTGCTGCTTACATTTTACCAGCAATTATGGATCATGTCTTTCCTATATCAATGATAGAAAATCTATTTTAATCAACATTAATTTCCATGAGATTGTAACTTCCTTAGTCCCCATTAACAATGGGTATAGTTTCAAGAAAATAAAGATTAATGGGAAAAACAGATACAAGTGTAGGAAAAATACAGTTTTCTTTGAAAGTTAAATGTCTTGAGAAAAAATACAGGAAATGTCAGCTATGTACCAGGAGCATAATATGACTCAGAATATTGGCAGATGTGCACAGTGGAAGTACATTCAGATCATACTGTTGTAAATTAGAAGGCTCTATAGTACTTCCGAGATCATGAGATATTATTCCTGTACAGCTAATAAGCAGTACACCATATTTCCATTTCCTCCTTTAAACACTTCCTACTGATTTTAATCCTATGGAATCACAATTTGATATATACCATTATTAATTTTTTGCTTATCCAGCAAAATCTAGTGATTCCTTGCAGTAACCTAACAAGAAGTGGGTAAAATGCGGAGAGGTGTGCATTGAGACCACTGATTTGCTATTCTCTGTAAACACTCTTAAGTTCCGGAAGAAAATTACACCTGAAACACAGCAGCCTTGAATAAGCCCATCCATCTGTGTCATGTCTAGTTCAGAAGACTAGAGACAGAGATCCAAGCATGCAACCGGGAAGTGTGCTACCTATATTGCTCTCCTCACAAAACACAAGTAAATAACTTTGCGTGAGAATCCTATCCAGTATCTCCAAATTTGCTCTCCAATTTTTCCTAACTAGTGTTTGATTTATTCTTGAATCTTTCTTTGTCGTTCTCAGGCACCATGCCTATACCTTTAAGTTCACAACTTTGGTTTGTGCCTCCTTTAGGAGGAAGTGATCAGACAGGAAGTAATCAATAGGAAGCAAACCATCATTAACTCTCTGATCCATATTAAGTTCACCATCTGGGTCAATGCTATTTCAACATTTGCTATCTCTGGGACCTAACGTGGTGCTTATTCCTTTTGCAGGGGATGTGTAGCGCTGGTAACTATGTCAGCCTTACAAAGTTAATAGCATGTTGCATCAATTCAAGAAATATATCATAGCAAAATTATTCACATATATCAAAAAAAGATCTAACATGTAGCAAAATCAATGAGCACTCCTCATTATTTTCATGTATTAATCTCTCCTGTTAGAAAGGCATCTCATTACCAGTGGTCCTTTCTACCTGCCCTTATCTTCTGAAGACCTTGACTTTCTCTTTCCTCATCTTCCAAACTCATCATTCTCACTTTTTGTTACATTGTTACATGAATAGATACTAACACATGCTGTCTTTAAAACGTTACCTCTTCTGTTTATTCATATCCACACTCGGCCTGATTCTCTGTCAAGAGGTTGAACTATGAATTAAGATGGAAACAGTCCATTGCTTTTGACCATGTGGAGAGCAGCCTTCATTCTTACCAATTCTCTATGAAACACTCTTCACCATAAACCACCAACCCATGCTTGGAGCCTTCTTTTTCTGGGCTTCTATGGCATCATCAGGCTGATGATTATCTCTACTCTTTTGGTTTTCCATGTTACTAATTCTCTTCTTCTGTCTTTCTTCACCTTTGAAATTTTCTTTCTCATTTTGCACTCTCTCCACACAGGAGCTCCTGTAGTGCCAGATATTAAAATGGAAGTAGTTTTTCTTCTGATTTTCTCCCCATTCTTCTTTAATGCTCCTTTGTTCTTCAGCGGATGGCATGTTGTTCTGTTCAAATAGTTGCTGGAAATAGAAAATTAGGAAGTATTCTACAGGGTATCACCCTTATGTCTCTCCTATGCCTTATAGTATAAAGCTCATGTGTGTGGGGTGTGTGTGTGTGTGTGTACGCTCACACCTCTGGGACTGGAATAATGGAATAATGTCTGAAGGTTAAGAGCACTGGCTACTCTTCCCCAGGACCCAGATTCAATTTCTTTTCTTTTTTTTGGCAGTAATCTTTTTATTTTTACCAAAAATTTCCACCTCCTCCCCTCCTCCCATTTCCCTCCCACTTCCCCCAATCCCCTTTCCCCTCCCTCTCCAGTCCAAAAGTAGTCAGAGTTCCCTGCCCTGTAGAAAGTCCAAGGTCCTCCCCGCTCCATCCAGGTCTAGGAAGGTGAGCATCCCAACCCCTGTCTGGCAATCTTGTCCACTTCCAATATCCAGGAGGATAACTATATGCTTTTCTTTGGGTTCACCTTGTTATTTAGCTTCTCTAAGATTCTGAATTATAGGCTTAATATCCTTTATTTATGGCTAGAATCCACTAATGAGTGAGTACATGCCATATTCATCTTTCTGGGTCTGGGTTACTTCACTCAGGATAGTGTTTTCTATTTCCATTAATTTGCACAGTGGCTCAGAACCATCTGTAACTCCAGTCCCAGTGTATCTGATGACCTCTTCGGGTCTCTATGGGCACTGAATGCATGTGGTGTTCAGATATGCATGCAGACAAAACACTCATACATAAATAGATAAATAGTTTTAAGTTGTATACATGTTCACTCCCTCGTATTCATTCATCTTTATTTTTACATAGGATCATGATCCCTTAAGATCAAAGAGCTGGCTGTTGGCTACATATGTTGTATGATATCATTTTGTCACTTCCCCTTGCTGGCCACACTGGTCTTCAAATTCCCCAGAGTCTTGCTTTCATCTCATCCCTTTTCACTACTGCCTCTGCAAAATGTTATCATGACCATTCTCCATTCTGATGTCTTATTCAATGATTTGAGATTCACTTGTCTCTCTCGACTCTTTTTAAGTTGAAACTAAAGTAGGGTTCTCTCCTGACTTTCTCATGTGACACTTAGGTAAGTTCTGATGTACGTCGACTTCTCCACATGAGTTCCATGGGAGAAGACACTGAACGTGCTCTGTTCAAGCCATGTATGGCCTTCTACGGACATCTAACATGGAAGTCACTGAACAGCAGACATGTAAATCCATGAGTCAATAAATGGCTCAGCTTCTTTGTCTCCATCTGAACTGAAACTGTCAAGGCATTCTAGCAAATGATAAGTAAACACAGATCATCTAGAATGGATCTGTGTCCTACTATGATCATTTTTTCCACCTCTCTTGCTGCCACATTCAAGCTGGAGAGTGATAATAGTTTGAAGTAACTTTACTTAATTTTTAATTTTTTGATTAATACCTGTGTAACTTTGGTCAAGTTATTGAATACCCCTGACAACATCTATAAACTAAGTATCTTCTCATGTGAAAGTGTAGCCAGCATGACATTGGCTATCGTGTTTAAAGTGTAAGGAATACATTCTCCTCTTCACTGTGAGCTTGCAATTCTAAATACCCAAGGTACTGTCCATAGCACGATTTTCTAGCATCTTCATATGAAATCACAGGTATTCTTACTTCTAAGTGAAACTGTTATTTGATGTGAAAATAAATCAGGGAGTCGGTTCATGTCTTGTCTTTACCCAGAAAGCTTAATTAAACACAAAGTACAAGACTTCCACCGTGGCCTCTGATTCAGCTCCCACACTGGCCTCCAATTAAGCTTCTGCAATGAGCCCAGAGATTTGTGTTTTGATTAAATTTACTGACTGAAGCAGGTGTTCCATTAACTCCACTTTGAAGACCAGTGTCTCAATACAACCCAGTTTGAGAAGTGGTAATTTCTGCCCCAAACTCCATATATTTGCAGAAGCCAACAGTGATAAACGAGACTGTGTTTCCTCAAAGTGCACATTTATTTTCTTCTGAATTGTAAGATTATTCAGGATGCATTATGAAATAAATTTAATGCTGAAATTAGAAGATATAAGAGCAGTTCCTTTCCCCAAGGCACTGTGCATCAGACCATACTATAAACTGCACATAAATCTCAGGTCTTACACCTGTGTGTGCTCTTCTATTTGGCAAGGAACTCCATATACCAATGAGACATGATATTATAAATGTAGATGCACTTCAGAAATAATGCATTTTCAGGAAGAAAATCCACTATTATTCATTGGCTTGACATGCAGGCTTACATTTTATTAAGGACATTCTTTAAGGAGGCTTTTCTATATAAAACAGCAGCCATAAGATATGAAATGAGCAGGAATGAAGCAATGGAAAAGTGTTGTAAACAAAAGACTTTATGAAACTTTTTTTTTAAAAATGCAAAGAAGTTATAAACATCCCTTGATAAATCTTTTACCAGATACAACCTTACTTTGAAAGTGATTGATATTAAAGATTTCAACTCCAGTGGCTTCTCATGTAAGAGTCATTTAGTTGTCTTTTAAACACAAAACTGTGAAAAATAAAATTGAATTTTTAGGTACAAAAATGCCCAAGGCATAAGCCCCATAAAATCCATGTGGAATAGCCTCTAGATACCTTACACAGGCTAATAGCATGCCTGAATTGCTTCCACTTTTAAAAATAAACACATTACAAATTTTCGCTTATGCCACAAAATGCTTTAGTGGTGATTAAAATAGTTAAATGTATAACATTTGCTTTGATGACTTTAAATTCAGTACCTAAAACACTGAAGACGAAATTTATATCCTGCCAACATATCATGTAAACATATTTTCATCTAGATCTGTGGAATGTGTTCTGAGTTTAACATTTATAACCGAGATAGTTCAAAGACTCACTGTCTTTGGCTCCTGAAATGTCAGGAAAGAAACAGTTGAGCTGTGAGAGGCTGTGTCAGATTCTGGCTTCTTATTGCTGAAAGTAAGATGCATTTTCTGTTGGGTAAATGAGAAAACTGGAAAAGTCAAGCTAGAAATAATCCTAGATCCTGAGGGACTCACTGCTTTCCATACATCGACAGCACAGTCACCCTGGTGAGACTGAGCAACCACTGTGGAAGAAGAAGCAGAACGGTTGTAGGAAGCAAAGGCCAGAGAGGACTGGGCTGAGCCAGTGCAGTCTCTGCATAACTGGACTACTTTATTCATGAGCTCTCCGCAAGAAATCTGCACCAGATGAATGAACGCAGTCAACCCTCCATCATAGAAGAGGAACAGGTTTCTAGGCCCCACCTCTGAGTAAGGAGTTATTGACCCTTGATAGCTTCTGGAGGCAGGAGAGTCAGTTTTCTTTAAGGGTATATCTCCCTGCTAGGTCCACCATGCTTCACCGGATAGTCCCACATCCATGAGTTGCACAAATTAGACTCAGTGGGCAATGGAAACCAAATGATAACCTGAAGATATGAGGGCAGGCAGGGTGAATCTGGGAAGGAGTAGGTAGCAAAAATGATCAAAATACTTTATGGGCATGGATGAAATTCTCAAAACATAAATTAAAATGTCATATGTTCAAAATATTCCCTCTCCTTCAAGTTTCAGCAAGCAAATACCCCCTTCCTCAAGATCACCTTCATCAAGAGTATCTCAAAATACTTTGGTCAGTTTTTGAACATGACTAAGGCCATTGAATTAGCCTTAAAAATACTTAATTCTCTTGGCACCTCATGAGCAATATTAAATTGATCTCCAAGCACAAATCTCATGAAGAGCTCTTTAGCTTTCTCTTCTCACCATTCTCCCAATGACGTGATCCTTGAGCCAGCTTTCTATGGATCTGAGAATCATCAGTCTTAGATGATTCCTAGGCTTTGGGTTTTTCACATTGTGTTGGGTGTCCTTCATGATCCTAGTTTTAAAATGATATAGAAATATGAAAGTTGTCAGAACTTGCAGTCTTTTTAGTGAAGCTCTACCTTGTTCATCTAGTAATACGCTCGTGCCCTCTGTTAATGCTCTGCTTAGAGAAAACAATCAAATTCTACATTGTGAAACTGAACGATAGTTCTGTATTCACAAAGAATTGCAAGTATTTACACTTGGTGAGAAATATCTAAAAGCAGATTGGTTATGGGTACATTCTAGAAAATGACAAGGTTTACAACATATTGTAAACATTTGAATCTCTAAGAAGTTAAACGTGTTTACTAACTATGAAGTACCAGAAAATAAAGGAGAAAGAAAGGGAGAATTTTATGTGTGAAACTTAAAAAGATGAATACTGGGTGTATCAAAGTCTTGTGGCCATCAAAGAAGAGGCCCTGGCCACGGAGTAAAGTGTGTATTCCTTTGCTGTGCAGCATGCCCTCTCTGAATTAGTCCTCATTCAGGATTCCCCATTGTTTTTATGAGGCTTTCGATAAAAACCAATGCAAAAGAAACGCATATTCTCATCCTCAATAAGTAACAGTATAACAGAGAAAACAAAGGAGTTGGTGAAAATCGAGTAGTTCTGTGTTCCACTAGGAGGTAAATGTTTATAGCACCTGTTGGATCTAGTAGAAAAATAAAGTTTCACATGCACAACAACAGATGAGAGTGAGAGAAAGTGAACTCTAAAGGAACTGAGTTCCCAACAGACATGCTACTCTTGTTGGTATCCTTAAACTCTCATGCAAAAGGCTTGGTTGCCAGTTAATAGACTTTGAGAGATGGTTGGATACTGAAGATGATAACTTCATCACTGATGAGTTCATGTTGAATGAGTGGTTAGGAGGGAGTAGATAACTATTGACCTGTCCTAAAAACTCAGACAATGTCTCCAGTCATGTTGTGCCTCTCTGACTCCTGACTAAAGGAAGGGGAGCAGCCTGATCACCCCCTTTACCACATGCTCAGAAACAGTGGAAGCAAAAGACAAAATAGATGGGGAAAAACTTAGAGATATAGAATGTTAAACCCTAAATTATAAATTCTAGAGCCCAAATTTTCTAAACTGACCATTTAGAGAATGGTGGGGTTTATTAGAACAAGTGTTAAACCTTAATCAAGCATCTAACAAAAGCAGTTGGGTATTTGTGATAACACAAAAGCAACCAGTGAAAGGATGGCCATTCCAACAAATACTACAAAATAGATTTATCAGTGGTATCCAATCTGAAGGAACAGAAACACACATATACACACCAAAAAGTAGATTTGAGAAAATGCCCACATATCTGACCTAAACCATCATTATCCTAATCATATTAAATATAAATGGTATAAATTCATCAATTAATAAAGATTAGTTCATCTAAATATTTGCTAATCATATATGTGATGAAGATGTCACTACACTGCAACTAAGAGTGATGGTCAATGTTGCTAACCTTACAGACTCTAGAATGACACTAGAGATGGATCTCTGCACATCCTGTGGGAGATTATTTTGATTGTTTTAACTGGGGTGGGAAACCTTGCCCATTATAAGAAGCGCTAATGCTTGCCTGAAGTTATGGACTGTATCCTGGGAGAAAGAAGGCTGAGTAGGGGCACAAATTCATTACTACCTGCCTCCTGTGCATACATTTGATGTGATCAGTTCCATGGGGCTTCTGCCATCACAATTTCCCTGCCTTGATGTCTGTACCCTGCAACTAATTTTCTCCCTTCCTTTGCTTTTATCAGGATATTTTAGGACAGGAAACAGAAGAGTAATTAAGACAGTAAGATGATGTAAACAAACAAACAAAAACCTGCCACGTTGACCCAGTTTTTCTGTCCCACCCAGTTCTGCAGCCATTAAGTCTCAAAGAAATCACATAAAGGTTTTAGTTATAAACTGATTAGCCCATTAGCTCAGGCTTCTTATTTACTCTTATAATGTATATTAGCCCATTATTCTTGTTTATGTTAGCCACGTGGCTCAGTGCCTTTTTTGGCAAGGCAGTCATATGTTGCTTGCTCTGTGTGGATCAGGACTGCAGTCTGCAGAATCCTCTTCCCATAATTCTCCTGTTCTCATTGCCCTGCCTCTACTTCCTGCCTGGCTACTGTCCAATCAGTATTTTATTAAACAAGCACAAGAAACAAATGTTTACAAGGTAAAATCATTGTCCCACAGCACTGCCATATTATTTTGAATTAACAGTCTAGATCATTTACATTAATTTGAGACAGAGAAAATGCAGTCCAATATATTACATAAACCTAAAACTTCCATGAATCCAGAGGATATCACTATTCTAAGCATGTAAATGTTACAACAATATATTTGAGAAGAAAATCTGACAGAAATGACATATCCGTAATTACTGTAGAAAATATCAGTCTATTCTCTCAATTATTGTCATACTAAGTATTCACGAAGATTGGTAATATCAGTAATATAGAAAACCTGAATTTCATTCCCAGGAAATTCACCCACTTGGTGTTTCTTCAATGGTTCACCCAAGGAAAATTAAAGTACTTCAAAATATTTACCAAGAAATAAGAAATTTTATGGTCTAAAACAAAACTCAATAAATATGACAACTATCATAAAATGTTCAAATACGTATCTACCATATGTCACCACTACCACAGTCTTACGTATATGCACACAGGAAATGGAAGAACTGTATACAATGTTCATAATTGTTTATATTTTAATAGTCCCAAGTGCAGTCATCCCAAGCATGCCCAACATATGTATATAGATTTCATGATATACACAAATATTTTATCACAAAATGGAATATTAATATCAGTGAAAAATAATTAAAAGTCAAAACCAGTGGTTCTCAGCCTCCCTAATGCAGCAACACTTTAATACAGTTCCTCATGGTATGGTGACCCCAATCATAAAATTATTCCACTGCTACTTCAATACTGATTTTACTACTGTTTTGAATCATGATTTAAATCTGATATGCAGGATATCTGATATGTGAACCCTGTGAAAGGGTGGTTCCATCCCTAAAGAGGTTAGAGCCCACAGGTTGAGAACCACTGCTCTAAACTGTATCATTTTAGACTGTATCACTTCCAAATAGTATTACATTTATTTTTGTGATAATGAACTTAGAGCTTTACAAGTATGTTAAAGTACATTCTCTATAAGTATTCATAGTTTAGTGCCCTCAATTAATTACACCTTCAATATGTTGTTAGACTAAAATAGTTGTCTTCTAGCTCCCATTAAAACATTCCTGAAGCCCTAAAAACACCAACTTTAACAGAATTCAGCAAGAAGATCTAGACACTTCTTCTAAAAAGCTTTCCCTCATTCCTTATCCAGAAGAAGGAAAAGCAACATGGGATTTTACCACGGTCCCCACAGCATTTCTCACACTGTAAACCTCTAGGACTATTGTCGATTGCCTTGGCGGGCCACTTAGTCTAGGGTTAGTAGCCCGCCTGGCAGTTCAGTTATTCCAGGGTCACGGAGAGGCACTACCTGGAAGATATGGGCTAGGAGACAGAAAGAAGGCCATGCAAAGTTTGTCAGAGCCTCCGTTTATTAGGGACGAGATACAACCTTTTATAGGGTAAGGAGTTGGGGGGATGGGCACAGGGTTCTGGGCTCTTGCCGCGTGGTTCACGTTGGTCACATGGTCCTCGTTGGTCACGTAGGCAGCAGGTTATCTTCAGTCAGGTCACAGTAGGCCTGGAAGTCGCAACTAGGAGATGACACACCTAGTTCTCGAGATAGTTTGGAATGCGGGGTGGGTTCCGCTAACAGATAGCTCACATTAACAGCCAATTTGGGTGTGGGGTAGGCTCTGTCAATAGAACCATTCTTAACACAATTAGGGGTGTGGGGTTCTCTGCAGACTCCCCAGGGTGATGGTTCCTGTAATGATTTTAGGAGGAAACTGGCTCCTGACAGATCCCCCTTTCTTTTATAAAGACAGGCCGCTATTAAGTGAAGGGCATCAGGTCAGAGTCCAACCAAGGTGTCAGATCTAAAGGAGAAGGGACTGGGACCAAGGAGAGACCCTCCTCTCGAATGGTGAAGCAATTTACCTCTCCTGGGAACAGAGGGGTGCCTTATGATTCTTAGGTCTAGTGGGGACCAGGTCTTTATCCCCCTTACCCGTCCTAGGATTCCCAGTATCCTGTCTTAGGTTGGGGGAAGTCCTGCCACAAGTCACCCGTCCTTGGAGCTCCTCAAATGAAAGGTATCTAGCGAGATTTAAAGTAAACAGATCACAGGGAGTCCTGTCTTAGGCTATGTGGAGGGCACTCCTCGTGCCTGGCACCATGCCATGTTGAGCCGGCCAGTACAGCCTCTGTATGGTGTGCTGTTCAGGCGAGGATCCACACTAACTCCCGTCATTGGGCCCCTGTGTCTATCACTAATGAAAAGACTGTGAGTAGCTCCTCAAACAAAATATAATGATATAATTTTGGGCACCAATAACTCCATCTTCCAGACAAGAAGAAAGGGCATTTTCCAAACCCAGTATTCACCTTTTTATCTGGCCTTAGGTATCCTCCTTCCTATATGCCTACTCCACAATAAGATTATGAGTGCTGCCTGCTAACAATTAGGGCAGTGTAAAAGGGATCAAAATCTAAAATTTTTTAACATATGCATTAAACCCAAACATTTTACAGCGTGTGTCAAACTTCTCCCAAAATCTATAAGCAGTTATAAGTAGCATTAGGTCAATTGTAGTAAGGGCACAATGACATACACTGTTGTTATCAAATACCACCAGTTCCAGTCTCTGAGCAACAGTGACAGGAACCCTAATCTTTCCCCTTCTTAAGTGAAGAGAGGTTAATATTTTAATTAAAATGAGTTCTGTGTCCCAAACATTAAAACTGTATGATGTTTAGTACGCATCTTAGTTTTAAAGCAAACCAGAATTTAAACTGCAGAAGCAGTTTAGCATTTGTGCTTCAGGGCAGGTGGGATTTCTGAGTGAGGTGAGCTGGATTCAGCTATCTGAAGCACATCCTGACACTTAGCTCAGGCGGGTCTCCCTGGACTCTCTAGGGGCAGAATTGACACCCTGCAGAGTGGTGTAGCAGGTTCTGTTATCAGGCACTCCTCTCCTTGGGGGCAGGAAAGGCCGGACCAAGGACCTCTCCCCAGTCTCCTCTGGAACTCCTCTGTGGGATGTCCGCAGCCATGACAGCAGATCCAGCTTTTATTTTCTTTCTGTGAAAAAAGCATAAACATATCCTCGACCCCAAATATAAATAGGTCGGGTTTTTTCATAATGCATTGCAAGGGCTTTTCCACCTTGCCTTAGCAAAGGTTAGCTTGGTGTTATCACACCAGATCTGTTTGCGTTAGGATCTGCTTGCAACTTTTTATGAGTTGCTTTCAAGGAGCCTTGTTACACTCCACAATTTTTTTTTATTAGCCATATATGCAGCTCTTCCATTGGAAAAGTCATTTGTAAAATTTAGCATAACATTATTTATGCTATAACATTAGTAAAATACAGTTGTGTGAATTGTAGCAATGATCTGGGAAAAGATTATTGTTTTTGCCTTTGAATGGAGCAAAGACAATTGTCCAGGAATCAATTTTAAAATTATCAATGAATCTATTGTTTAGTATAAGAAACATTGATCATAGTCAATATTTTGTCAAGCCATTTTTCAGCTTTTATCCTGCCCTTTTGTATTAGGCTACTGTTTTAAGTTAAGAGTTTAATATCTTAACTGGCAAAACTGAGAAGGTTTAGCCATAAACAGCATTTTTTATAAAACTGTTGTAGAATAAGTTTTATATTTAATATACATATTTGCCATAGCTGTAATATACTGTACTTATACATTATTGCATACTTTACCTGTTGATTTATATTTTTTACCTGCTTGAGTACCTGTTAGGCAGCTTGTTTAAGCTTTTTATTGGAAATTGTTTTTTGTAAGAATTTTACCTAGCGGCTCAAGGTCTTTCATAAGAATATTATAACTAGGGCTTTAACCATTGTATATCTAATTAAAAGTTTTTAAGATATCCTCCTCTTAAGTTTTAAGTCTGCCTTGCAGATAGGAAAATGGAAAAATGAAGCATTTTTTGACTAATAATGCTGGCCTCATTAGACACCAACATGTAGAAGAATGAAAATAGATCTACATTTATCTCCATGTACAAAACTTAAGTTTAAATGAGCCAAAGGCCTCAGCATATAAAAATTATTTTGAACCTTACAGAGAAAAATTTTTTTGAAGCACACTTTGCCACATGTCAAACACAGCCTCAGTGGCATAAACATTTGGAGAAACCACAAACTATATCTCCTGAATTGAGAACCTTTTGTATAACAAGACTATATAGTGGGAAAAGATCTTTACTTATCATAAATCCATTCCAAAAATATATGAAGAACTCAGGAAATTAGTTATTAAAAATTTTAATCCCAAAAAATATTTGTTATAGACCTAAACTGAAAACTCTCAACAGACGAACTTAAAAATGACTGAGAGACACTTAAAAAATGCTCAAACATAACAACCTTTAGTCCTCAGAGAAATGCAAACCAAAACTCCGAGATTTTATCTTATCCTTGTAAAAATGACCAAGATTAAAAATTTTTGTTAACAATTTATGTTTAAGAAAATGTGGGTAAAGAAAAAACTTTTATTGCTGGAAGTGTAAACTGGTGCTGGAAGTGCATACTGGCACAGCCACTTTTGGATCATACCTAGTATTGAAAATCCTGGATGAACCTGACTCTCCCAGCAGGAAGAGAAGAATCAAAAATCCAGGGCTAGCCGCTTCAGCGACATTGCCCTAGGAACCAGCTGAAGACAAAGCCAGACCTTAACCTGGAAAAACAGGTTTTCCAGCTGCAATTATCACAGTAGTTTTAGGAACTAGCGGATTAGGACCTTGGGAGTGGTCCCAAGGCAGGAGAGCTGTCCTCCTGCAACCACCACAGGATTTTTGGAATTTATGAACCTCCTGGACCACTGGGTTGTGGCCCCTTTCCTCAAAAAATTTTTTCTCCTGGTCGTTGGGGGTCGAACTCCTCCTCCACCAACCAAGGCCACGTGTGCGACCTCAGCAAGGATGGTCTCTGGCGAGCTATGGGGCAGCTGCGCCATCCCAAGACCTGAGTGAGAGTCTCCCTAGCACTGAGGGATCCCCATTCTGTCTATTTTTTAAAATTAGGCAAATATCTACCTCAAAACTTAGCAATACCCCTTTTGGGCCTAAATACAAAGATGTTTGACCAAACCACAAGGACACGTGCTCAGCCATGCCCATAGCAGAACCATTTTATCATAGCCTAGAATCTGAAAATAACCCAGATGTACCTCTTTTACACCTAGGATAAATGAGACATCATCCTTTTAAATATCCATGAATACCACAAAATATCTTGGAGTAATTCCAAGCAAGCAGGACAGAAGTTTTGGGTCCTGTCATCTCTGCCTGTGAAGGCGGAAATGTTTTTTATTTTTAACCATTATCATTTGTTAGAGTATAACTCTGGCCCTTGATAAAGTTAATTAAGAGGCCTGAGTCTCAGCAGACCACCTTGAAGCCATACCTGGCAGCAGGAAAGGACCTCAAGCTGAAACAATACAACTCCCACCCAAGAGCGGGCCGTACAAATGGAAAAACTTGTAGGATAAGAACTTTAAATTTTGAAAGATCCCCTACTTTCTTGCGAAAGCAGAAGAAACACAGCAAAAATGACAATTTCACTGAAAGCAGTTTACAGATTCAGTGTAAATGTCCATTAAAAATTATAGCAACATTCCTCACAGAACTCACAGATTTAATGTAAATATTCATTAAAATTATAGCAAAACTTTTTACAGAACTCAAAAGAACAATATAGAACTCAAAAGAACAATCTCCAACCTTATACAAAAGAAATAAAAACTCAGGATAGCCTAAACAATTTTAAAAATCCTCTGAATATATCACAATCTTTGATTTTAAAACTTTTTTTACAGAAACACAGTGCTGAAATTAATCTACCTTAGATATAAACTTATATACCTACAAGCTAAAGATTTTTGACCAAGAAGCAAGATTTTTAAAATGAAAAAGAAGCATATTTACTGCCCTAAATGAAGCTGTAGCTTTTTGAATCTAGATTCCTGTATAGCAAACCTGCCTGTCAGCTTTCGCTCCATATGGCAGGGGGTTAAAGACATAGGCTCTCTAGCCCTAGCAGCCAGCCTGCTTGGCAGGCGTAGCTGTGTGAATTGTACCCTAACTTCTCGCATCTCGAGGGACTCCCTTTTGAGTCCACAAGCAAACACATAAAGCAAACACATGAATGAAGCAATCACATAAATCTCTGTTTTTGACTCTTACTCCTCTCTCCCTGAGTGATTGATTAAATTCCTATATGAATTTCTCTTCCCTTGAAAGTCCCATATCTTTTTGGACGACGGTGAGTTTGCGCCTACCTTGTCCTGCAGATCTGTCCGAGTTCTACAGCTGCAGAACCTTCTGTTTTCTTCTTGTTGTCCCGGGACTGCGCGTTGTCGTCCGATAGTTGACCGTGCTCCGCGTCGCTGGTTCGGGCGCCACTGTCGATTGCCTTGGCGGGCTACTTAGTCTAGGGTTAGTAACCCGCCTGGCAGTTCAGTTATTCCAGGGTCACGGAGAGGCACTACCTGGAAGATATGGGCTAGGAGACAGAAAGAAGGCCATGCAAAGTTTGTCAGAGCCTCCGTTTATTAGGGATGAGATACAACCTTTTATAGGGTAAGGAGTTGGGGGGATGGGCACAGGGTTCTGGGCTCTTGCCGCGTGGTTCACGTTGGTCACATGGTCCTCGTTGGTCACGTAGGCAGCAGGTTATCTTCAGTCAGGTCACAGTAGGCCTGGAAGTTGCAACTAGGAGATGACACACCTAGTTCTCGAGATAGTTTGGAATGGGGGGTGGGTTCCGCTAACAGATAGCTCTCATTAACAAGCCAATTTGGGTGTGGGGTAGGCTCTGTCAATAGAACCATTCTTAACACAATTAGGGGTGTGGGGTTCTCTGCAGACTCCCCAGGGTGATGGTTCCTGTAATGATTTTAGGAGGAAACTGGCTCCTGACAGACTATCAAGTGTAGAGAAGTTTTCCCTCAAAAGATTACTCAGAAATTCAAAGGAATGAGATAGCTAATTTTGTTTTAAAAAATATTTCTTTTTTATTTTTATCTTCTCCCCTAATTTATGGCATTCATGCAACCAAATTTATAGGAATGGCTTAATAATTAGGAATCTTGCCTTGTCCTGAATTCCTGTAACATTTCTTTTCTTCTGAAAGTAGAATTAAAAGTGGCATTTCTTATATTTTAGTGTGTTTTCTGCTTTCCTTTGATTACTAATTTAAAAAGCTTATTAGCATTTCTTCTTTAGCAAAGGTTGATTTTTTTTTCTAATGGAAAGATAATCAAGAAATAGTATCCTTTTTTGAGACAGGGTTTTTCAGTAGCTTTGGAGTTTTGGAGTCTGTCCTGAAACTCGCTCTGTAGACCAGGATGGCCTCAAACTCACAGAGATCCACCTGCCTCTGACTCCTGAGTGCTGGGATTAAAGGTTGTGCCACCACCTCCCAGTAAGAAATAATATCTTTAGAATAAATAAAACATTTCACAATATATTTTTCTCTCATCTTTTTTATTTTGGTTTGACTTGTCAGCAAAGACTGAGGGGTTGGGTAGATGACTCAATCATGAGGATTCTGAGCACCGACAAAAAAAATCCAGACACCTGCCACTGCCAAGGAGGGACTTAAAGAAATAAGACATTTAGCAGCTTAAAATGTTTCTATCTGTGTTCTCAGTCAGCGGGAGAAAACTGGAGGGTGAACATGACTTTTTTCTTGCTTCTCTTCACTCTCCTAAAAGCTTTATCCACGTGGTGCCCATGTAACCAGATTTACATGAATTACATGCAGATTAGGGAGCTTGCCTTTTTGTTAGGAATTCATTAATCCTAGTTCTGGGGAAGCAGAAACAAGAGTATCCCTGGAGCTCGCTGGCCAGATAGTCTAGTCAAAACAAAAACATGTGAATATAATAAAAAAGATTTGTGAGGAGAAGAGGGGGTTGAAGTAGGGGAAGGGAGACAAACGAAGGTGGGAACAATCAGAATAGATTATACTTAGGTATAAGATGTCTAAGAACAAGTTTAACAATAAAAACATCTTAAGTAAAGATAGAACATGTAGATAAAGACGCCCAACATAAGCCTCCAGCATCCACATGCACATGTGCACACATGAACATGAGCAAATACACATGCATATGTTACAAAAATTGTCTTAACTCACAGACCTAACATCCTAGAAAAAATATTTTATTTGATTTTTACCATATCATATAACTTAAAGAATTTCCTAACTTTTCTATGTACTAGAAGAAATCCCATTGTGCTGCTAGAGGATGAAAAAAATGAAAAAGATGACAGAGTGGCAAAGAGCCATTCTTTGAATTCACTTTGGGAAATTTTCATGATGACAGTCATTAAGAGAATAAAATTCGGTATGATTAGGCTTATCGGTTACTTTTCTAGCACTCAACATTTTGAAAATACTCTTTTATACCTTATATTATTTGCAGTAGATTTTCTGTATAATCCATTTTTAAGAGTAAAATGTTAATTTTTCAACATGGTAGGTAAGACTAAAATAAAGTAATATGTATGTGCATGAATAGTACCTATGCAGGATGGACTGGTGAATGGACCAACGGATGGTAGACAGGGAGATGACTGGATAGATAGATAGATAGATAGATAGATAGATAGATAGATGAATAGGACATACAAAACTGACATGTCTGTATCACATACTAAAATTCTTTTAATAGAGTACCCTAGATTACAACCAATCTATTTTTACATTATGCTTTAATACTTTAAAGAAATCTCTTTTTTAATTTATTATGTATATAATGTTCTGGGCACCGGATCTCAGATCTCATCGTAGATGTGTGTGAGCCATTATGTGGCTGCTGGGAATTGAACTCAGGACCTCCGGAATAGCAGTCAGTTTTATTAACCATTGATCCATCTCTCCAGCCCCAGTTAATCCCTTCTCAAACAATGAGACTGCTTTGATCATTAACTATATAACATTAACCAAGCAATCTAAACAAGTTTTTATAATTAAATACTAAATTCCAAAAGACTACCCATGTTTAATGTTATGTTATCATTGATATCAACTCATAAGATTTATCATAAATATCTAAAAATATAAAAATAACACTGTGAGAAACTGACATTAAGAATTATGTTAGAATTTTATTTGTCATAAAAAAGAAAAAAAAATGTCCTTTCAGTCCATATAATAAAGCTTGTGTCCAGGATCTTAAAACCACCGCTTGAATAACTGTGTTTTATGTTTATTAGTTTAATGTAAAAATTAACTTTTACTTTCTAAGGTTTTAAGATGTAAAATGCTATTTTCATAATTTCTAGATTTTATAGATTTAGTTTTCCATCATAACTTTTCTGAGAAATCTGATAATTTAATTTGGTACATTGCAAACATTATTCAAGAATTTGAGAAGACGCATTAATTTGACAAACCAAAGGTCTTGATATATCATATTTCCCAATGTGCCCTGCTGACCTTTTGAAGATACATGCCATTTTCTTTCTGATGCCTTATCTGATCTCAGAAATAAATGAACACAAAGCAAAAAGCCCTTCCACTCTAATTCTCAAGGTGACATTTAAGACTGACATCCTGCTAGCCGAAGAAGATCTCAAAATTTATTCTTGTCCTGTGGGGATAAGCAAATCATTAATATAAGAAGGTATCAGGCCATTAAGTGCTTTAAATGTCCACGATAAAACTTTAAAATCAATGGGAACCCTGACAGGAAGCCAATATGAAAACTGGTGGACAAAAGTGATGTACTTTGAACAGGTAAGTAGCCTCGCTCAGTGAATGAGACGAGTCTGGAGATTGATTTATCAAGAAATCGAAACACCAAGATGTTGAAGCAGTCCACTCCCGATGATTATCACATTGCAGGAGTTTCAGAGCCATTCACTCATCCTTACTCAAAAGATGTGCTGCAGGAAAGAACCAGCTCTTCAGAAAGCATCACTTAGTACCTGGACTCGAATTCTTCATCACGCTAACATTTTGCCGAAAGCCACGTCGTCACATTCCACAGGGCAGAGTGACTTGCATCTGAAAATAATACATCTGTAGACATGCTTTGCCTCAACACCATTTGAACGATAAACAATTGTTGAATGCAAATAGCAAAATGAAAGTGTCCTTTGTTTTTTTTTAAGATATACTTCTAAGCTGCAAAGGTTCCAGTTTATATGGATAGTTCTGATTTCCTTTTGATATGGTTTTGTGTATAAAATGCCTTCGATGAAGGGGGTAATAAGTGCTAATTTATTCATTGTGATTACTTACTGCAAGGCATGCAAGGGTTGATTCAACCTACTACTGATACTCACATTTTAAAGATAAGGAGACTGAGGTACATCTGATATAGTTATGCAAACTCACAAAGATTCCAAGACCTGTAAATGTCAGAATTAGTTCCCTGACTGTAGAAATTGCAGTTCTGACATGGATACAGTATTTTAATAAATGTGTATTGCCATTCACATCTCTGGGTGTGGAAATAAAATTTGAAAAAAAAATCAACAAACGGCTGTCATTTTGCAAATAGAGAAGAAGTAAAGTGAGGAGCAAATAAAGCCTCTAGACAGTAGAACCTTTCCCTTGGTGCATCAAAACTTTCTGTGTTCATACCCATACCAAATGGCTGTTTCACATTTTAACTGAAAAATTTGGTCTATGACTTTCTTTTTCTTTCTCCTACAGGTTTAAGTGAAGATGGCAGGGTTGGGTGACCAGAGAGAGGAGGGACGGGTAAAACGTCTACCAAAACTAGCAATGCAGGAAAAAAATTACATTCGGAAAACTGCTATTTTGTAAACTAGTTAAAAACTAAAATGTAAAGAAAAATAAGAGTTTGAATGGAAGCCTCTTGCCTGAGTGGAGAAAGCTGTTCCTAGAAGCAATAGGTTACTAAATGACCATATGCTAGAGGTGGGCTTTCTCTTTCTGAATTCTTGGTTAAGATCAGAGCCGTGGAGGCCCACAAACCACACAGGGTAATGAGGGAGAAAAGCCATCAACAAAGTTACCTAGTTGGAGCTCCTATGTGCTATGCTAGCCAAGTGTGGTGTGCTCTCTGGTATAATAGTGTACGCATGTTATGGAGTAACTTAATCCTTTCTGATTAGACATGAGGACTGATCCAAGTGAGAGGATTAGTGTCTGGGAGTGTAGTGTAAACCTAGTCCCGTGTCTTACTGAGGAAGCTGCTGCTGTTGTTTTTCTGATGCCATCAAGATGACGTGATGAGATAGCTTTAAAAACACGTTTGTACCTGTGGATCTGAGAGGCTCTCTCAGCCTTGATCAGAGACACTTCTTTTTGCAGGAGGTCAAAATAACCATAGAGAACCATAACTAGCCAAAATTCTGCAAATAAATGATTGTTGCATGTCCAGCCATAAATACTACATCTATGTCAGCTCTTCCCAGAATCAGGTAATACAAGGCGATTAAGGTTAGAGGCTGCTGTCTTCCACCCTACATTGTGTATTCATAGGCTCATAGCAGTGAACTAACTACATCCAAATAAAAATATTCAAAAACAGAATGAGGACTGCCTAGGAAGAAGGGGATGAGCGAGGCGGGGAGAAGAGAGGGTGATGGGGATGAATACAGTAAAAATATACATGTATGGAAATATCATCATGAAGCAGATTACCAACATAATCAAGATCAGCTAGTAAAAAGAACCCATTCTGAGTATGTTCGTCCATTGATACCACAGGACAATAATTTTAAAAGCTCATGCAAGTTTCTAGGATATGTTTATATTAGCATCCATAAAATTCAAGGATCTTGCTGAAGAGGAGGAGTAGAGTCATTGCTGGTTCTATCCCTAAAATCATATCATAGGTAAAAATGCACTTTTCTTCCCTATTGTAAAAATGCAAACACTTCTAGATTATCTCCCTCTTATTGGAATCCACGTAAAAGTTTAAGGCATGGAGATTTTCTATCCTATCCCTTACGTAAATTCAAGACTGTGTATCAGGAAACTGAAAAACAGTAATCATGTCGAAGCAATACTGATCAGCTTAGCACCAGATGCCTTCAAGGGCACTCAGATTCTTAACTTCACATTATAAATTCCTAATTAATATGTCTGATCCTTATCTTGGCTAAGAAAATCCTCAGAGTTACCTTTGTTCAGCTATCAAGATAATCTTACTTAACACAATGCTCACTCTTGAGGGAGGCAATGTACTGAGCAAGTAGCCAGTGAGTCCTAATGAACTCACCTAAAACTTATTAATTCTTCATCTGATGGCCCCAAATCTTGCTAGAATACACGATCTTGCTCTGGACACCAAAGGGTTAAGAGTAAAGGCTTACATATACTACAGTTATAAAATTTCGGGGAATAAATCCACATACAATAGAAGATATACAGTTAACAACCTTTAGAGGCATTTGTAAAGTGAGAAAACACTTTCTGTGGATGGAGATAAAACTATGGTATCCCTTTCTCTACTTCGTAGGAGATAAAAAACCAAATACTGGAAGAGGAGGCTATCAGTTGAAGCAAAAACAAAGTAGGTATATATTTGAGCAAACTGGACAAAGAATACTTAGGTTTTGTTCAGAAATACTGGTGTGCATCATACCCTTCAGTTTGATGGCTGCTAACTCGAATACAAATGGTGGCTCCGTGAGGTCATTGCAATTGGGTTTGGAAGATCAGACCAAGTCAGAGCAATTTGTAATCATTTTTTCCCTCTACACAGCAACAGGTCAAACACCATCAACACCACTCCTTTATCTTGGTGTTGCATGTACTAGAAAGCAGGGATTCTGGGAAGAAAAAGTACATTATCTCATTAAAAGGATAATTATTCCACTTAACTCTGTATTACGGCTTAAAAGTGAGCCTGTCTCCCTAGGGTGGTACCTTATTCAGGTCATTCATTGACTGTTTAGCTGGAATGTTAGATCTCACCCCGGGTCAAAAATCTCATCCTCAGGACCAGAAATTTATCTTTAATAGACCTTAAATATTGTTGTGGGCAAAATGAAGTTTTTTTTTAACATTTTTTTATTGATAAAAGAAGAATAAAGAAAAAAAAAACAAATTTCCACCTCCTCCCAGCCTCCCCTTTCCCTCCCCCTCCTCCCACTCTTCTCCCCCTCCTCCCACTCTTCTCCCCCTCCTCCCACCCCTCTCCCCTTCCCCCCACTCCTCTCCCCCTCTCTCTCCAGTCCAAAGAGCAGTCAGGGTTCCCTGCCCTGTGGTAAGTCCTAGGTCCTCCCCCCTCCGTCCATATCTGCGCAATCTGCTGGCTTGGTGGGAGCCTAGCCAGTTTGGATGTTCACCTTCAAAATGAAGTTGTATAAAGCAAAATTAAAGCATACTGAGTTTTTCCTTCCTCTTCTGTTCAGGGCTGGGTGTAGAAGTTGGGGGCTGACAGAATTAGTAGATCCAGGTAAGTCACACCTATGGAAGACGGAGTTAATGATTTTTTAAGGAGTGTATGGGGGTGGTCCGGTGGCATCTGTATTGTCACTTATAATACAAGAAACAGAGCACTGACATGTCCTCTAATAAACTAAGAGAAAGTGAAAGTACTAATATCAAGATTCACATTAACCGAGGAAAGTTAGGCAGAAAAAAATCAGTCAGCACATTGCCTTATTGCTGTCAATTCTACTTCCTTATCCATATAATAAATGCCGAACAGCGGGCCATAAAGTTACTTCTGCCTTCCTGCAGCCGCAGAGGTGTATTCACAAAAGTACGAATACAGATACTGTTTTCAGGAAATGTGACCAAGAGCTTCTGAAAGAGTCGTATCCTGTGAGCCAGACCCTTCCTCGGCATCTATGCACGGCAATAATTTCTCCCTAAGAAACTGTCTATATTTTCCTTAGGGAAAACATCTGACTTTCATCCCCTTTTCCAGCTGAGGACGTTCACACATATCAGTTGAAATGCAAATTATACCAAAAGACTTAAAGTGTTTTCAAACGTGGTTTGGATAATGCTCTTTAATGTAACTGACCACTGGGAGCAAATCAGATCACTGGTCTTTTAGGGAAAATTATCAAGTGTAGCAAATGTGTTTAATATCTTGTTGCCTCATCCATGGATCTTCAACTTTTGATGGGATGAAAACAATATAAATTCAGCATACAGTAGCAGTATAAAATCATCAAGATGGCTACAGATCAGCATGACCTGGGCAGTTCTCCCTCTTCATAACCCACCACTTGTAAATGGTAGGTAGATACCAAAGCCAAGAAGGAAAACATGTTTCTAATCTAATAAAAAATGGGACTTCTTGCTTACTTGGAATAAAAGAATTTGAAGAAATTGATTAACTTATTCCCTCACATGGAGTAAAAGTACGCAAAGTTTTTGCATTCACATCTGTGTAGCACCAGCTTGAGCTCTGTGCTCCATGCTGGAAGTACTGGGCACTTACTGGTTGCTGGGATCCCCTCCTTGATGATGTAAGAGACTCAAGGGTTTGTATGATGGGTCTTAGATGCTCAACAGGCTTCCGGTTCCAATAAGTGAAGCTCTCTCGGGTTTGCCGGGCTGCACAGCCTTGCTGTAGAACACAAGTTTTTTCCCATCTCTCCATTGATGTTTTATGCATTCCCGCTTTTCTCAGCTTCATTTTAGTGGCCTCATCTCTGGATCTTACTTCAAAGACTGAATGATGCTCTTTCCGTTTCTTCCCCTGAGCTAATCTCACCTCATTACTTAATATTTCAGGTGTTACGGACCTCCCTCTTGTCACTTCTTGTCTGCATTGGTACTGTTCTGGAGGTTTTCTCCACATGGTTTTGAGCCAATGCAATCTTCCATTCCCTGCCCTTCTTACATCACTGAAGTTACCACGGAATCTGTCTTATTCATTCTGTGCAATGCAGAATCCATAACAGGCTTTCTTTTAGGTCACCAACTAGCTCCCAAGTCTTGACATGGTGACTTATTAGTCATGAATGCTCAGCCAACCTTAGGCTCATTTCTGGCGAGCTCTTTTAACTTAACCCATTTCTCTTCATCTACCTTTTGCCTCAGGACTTTTTACCTTTTCTTCTCGTATGTCCTATGTTTCCTGTCTATCTCTTCCATGTCTGTCTGTCTGGCAACTGCCTAGCTATCTGATCCCGGGTGTTTGGAGCACAAATTCTAACTGGCCTTAATAACAAAAACCCAGAGTTAGGTATCAGGGTAAATGCTGGAAAATCAGAGAAGCAGAACAGCCAGCCACTAACTAGTCTTACATCTACCAAATCATCTGACCAAAAGGGCAATCCTGTCCCTAGGAATCCTCTGACTGAAAGGGGTATCCTATCTCTTGCATCCTTTTATTCTTCTCTCTACCCAGCCATACCCCTTCCTGTTTCCACCTCCCTAGGGCTGGGATTAAAAGCATGTGACTGGCAAGTATAGGGATTAAAGGCGTGTGCCACCACTGCCTGGTCTCTATGGCTGACTAATGGCTAGCTCCACACTCTGATCTTCAGGCAAGCTTTATTTGTTAAATCACCGCACATGTCCCTTTTCCTCCCTGCTCTCTCCTCCTCCTTCTTGTTGCTGTTCTCTTGTTCTTCTAATTGTTCTCTCTGACCACCAACCCAGCCTTTCCCTCTTCTGCCTAACCATTGGCCAATCAGTTTTTTATTAAACCAATCAGGTACCTTAGGCAAGCAAGGTGAAACAAATGCAACGTATCTTTACATAATTAAACGTACATCCTTACATCGTTAAACAAATGTAGCAAATACAAATATAACACGCCTTTACCCAGTTAAAATAATACTCCATAGCATAAACAAGTGTAACACATTTTTACATAGTTAAATATTCCACAACAGAAACCCACTTTGCCTTCTTTTGTACAATAGACCAATTTTAGGGAAAGTTCACCATGTTGATTAAAGATGAAAATCGTGACCTTCAAAAGGATAGCATTTGTTTACATTACATCAGAGGTGATAAAGAAGTGATCCATTCCTTTTTGGGACATGTACCACGCTATTCTTAAATACTCAGACAATAAATTAATATATAGTACTCCATAGTGTTATATATTGGCAGGAAATTTATTATTAAAAATTGATAATAGCAGTTAAAGGCACTATGGTTGGCAAGGTTTATAAAGAGAAAATGAGGGTGGTCAGAGTAAAATGAGCAGGAGAGGATTTAGGAGACAAATGGAGAAAAATGCATGAAAGCTTTAGAGAGCTGAGTCATCCCTAAGAAGGACTTTAAATTTCAATGCAGAGTTCCAAGTGAAGGCAGGTTGTACCATCGTGTTTGTTTTTGAAAGAACATCCAGGATTGTTGTAAGACATTTCATAATTAAACATTTTGCACAGAAGCTGTGGAGATGGTTCAGTCTATAAAATGCTTGCCATATAAGCATCAGAACCTGGTTTGGTATCCATAGAAATCATTATAAATAACTGGATACAATAGCCCCAAATGTAAAGTTATCAATGAAACATTTTAGGAAATACAGCAAAGGAAAGCGATTTTGAAGTTAGAGAGGGTGAGACTTATTGGGTACCTTATATCTAAAGTAGCTGGGAGTAGGGCTGTAAGATGCAGCTACCCTGGAGATCCAGAGAAAAGGAGTTGGAATAGAGGTCGGTTATGAGAGAGAGAACAGCTGTTGGGGCACTAGAGGTAGAGAATGAGCTGCGACTTTAGTGAGATAAAAGGTCATCAGAACATGGAACAAGTGGGTAGAGAGAGGTTGGCTCATATGCAGATGTGAAGTTGGACCAAGAAAATCAACTGCGGTTGACAGCATCTAATTCAGTATTTAAAATAGTTAAGAGAGGATGGCGAATGTTTCCAACAAAAAGACATGCTAGGTGTTGGAGTTGATAAAAAATGACCACACCTGATATGATTGTTATATGCTCTATCCTACATTGTATTCTATAAATATGAACAATTAATATGTTTTTAAATAAAACTTCCTTATCTTTTAAAAAATTGATTCTTATTGAGCTCTACATTTTTCTCTGTTTCCCCTCCCAGCTTCTCCCCTCCCCTTCAACCCTCCCGCAAAGTCTCCATGCTCCATTTCCCAGAAAATCTTGTCTTTCTCTACTTCCCATGTAGATTAGATCTATGTATGTCTCTCTTAGGGTCCTCATTGTTGTCTAAGTTCTCTGGGATTATGATTTGTGGCTGGTTTTCTTTGCTTTATGTTTAAAAACCACTTATTAGTGAGTACATGTGATAATTGTCTTTCTCTGTCTGGGTTACCTCACTCAAAATGATGTTTTCTATCTCCATTCACTTGCCTGAAAAATTCAAGATGTTATTATTTTTTTCTGCTATGTAGTACTCTATTGTGTAAATGTACCACATTTTCCTTACCCACAAAACTCAGTCCAATCAAACACCTCAATACAAATACAGCCATACTGAACCTTATAGAAGAAAAAGTGGGAAGTACACTTGAACGCACTGACACAGGAGACCACTTCCTAAATATAACCCTAACAGCACAGACATTGAAACAGTTAATAAATGGGACCTCCTGAAACTGAAAAGCTTCTGTAATGCAAAGGACATGGTCAACAAGACAAAACGACAGCTTACAGAATGGGAAAAGATCTTTACTAATCCCGCATCAGACAGAGGTCTGATCTCCAAATATACAAAGAACTCAAGAAATTCGTCATCAAAAGAACAAATAATCCAATAAAAAAAATGGAGTACAGACCTAAATAGAGAACTCTCAACAGAGGAATCTAAAATGGCTGAAAGACACTTAGTCATCAGAGAAATGCAAATAAAAACAACTCTGAGATTCCATCTTACACCTGTAAGAATGGTCAAGATCAAAAACACTGATGACAACTTATGCTGGAGAGGTTGTGGGAAAAAGAAAATACTTCTGTTTGGATGTCAATGTGGTGATTTCTCAGAAAATTAGGAAACAACCTTCCTCAAGACCCAATAATACCCCTTTTGGGTATATATCCAAAGGATGCTCAATTGATATGGTTTATATGAAAAGAAATACAGTTTTAAGAAAGATAACTATGATTATAGGCAATAGCTATTTTCTTTTGCTTCTGTATTTATAAGAGTACTGAGCAGAGGAGAAATATTCACTTCTACTTCCTCTGATATTTGACAAATAATCCCTCTTTTAAACATGGAAAAATTATGGAGTGATAATTTCCATTATGCAGACAGTCTTTCCTGGTAAATGGGAGTTTTAAAAAGATAAATGTCTTTGATATCTGTGCTCACATGATTCTAAACAGCACAGACTTATTTGGAAACCACATTTGTCATAATTTTACATGAAAACAAGTCTGTGATTATCTACCACAATATAAAAAAAAAATCAGGAGACACTGATGTTTGCGCTGCAAGAGACTTTCTATTGTCTTATCCTTTTTCTCTCGTTGAATATTGACTTGGTTGGGATGGCTTACAACTATTTCAGAATGTTTTTCGAAGCTCATTAATAAAGTTTCTCTGGAGGATTAGAATCAATAGAATGAACGCTCATTAGATTGTCTTGCACAGGTAGATGAAAAGTCTGCCCGAGAGTGACAGAGGACTCATGAAAGCTGCATCCGTGGAGCTTCCTGCGTGACTTGCAGGCAGATCAGTTGGTCACTCTCCTCTTCCTAGAGACTGTTTACTGCTCATATGACCCTGCTGAGGGTCTAATCCTGCAAACTCCGGTTTTCCTAGATTCTTAAGGTTATTTGCTTCATGAGTCTTACCACCTACTTCCCTCCCTCCAGGAGGTAATGTTTCAACTCTCTCTCTCCCTCTCCCTCTCTCTTTCTGTCTCTCTGTCTCTCTGTCTCTCTCTCTCTCTGTGTGTGTGTGTGTGTGTGTGTGTGTGTGTGCCTGTGTTTATGGGTACAGTGGTCCATGAATGTGGAGACCAGAGGTTTATCTGTCATTTTATGCCACTTATTTGTTGTTGTTGTTGTTGTTGTTGTTGTTGTTGTTGTTGTTGTTGTTGTTGTTCTTCTTCTTCTTCTTCTTCTTCTTCTTCTTCTTCTTCTTCTTCTTCTTCTTCTTCTTCTTCTCCTTCTCCTTCTCCTTCTCCTTCTCCTTCTCCTTCTCCTTCTCCTTCTTCTCCTCCTCCTCCTCCTCCTCCTCCTCCTCCTCCTTCCCCTTCCCCTTCCCCTTCCCCTTCCCGTTCTCCTTCTCCTTCTTCTTCCTCCTCCTTCTCCTCTTCATTATCATCATCATCATCAATATTATTATTATTGCAGTAGGGTACCTCACTGGACTTGAAGCATGCTCTTTTGACTAGACTAGCTAGCAAGGGAGTCTGTCAAGGGATTGCCTGTCTCATTTCACTGCCACACCTCCCAGAACTGTGGTTACAAGCTCTCAATGTTATGTGTGGCTTTCATATGTGTAACTGTGGGAAATCAGATTCATATGTTTGCATAGTAAGCCTTTTACCCACTAAACTCCCTCCCTGTCTCTTTCTTCTGTTTTTTATTCTATTCAGGCTCCAGGATTTGTGGTGGGTCCACCTCTGTCTAGTACAGGTCTTCCCTACCCAGGGTGGTCCGACATAATGATTCTCAAAGTAAGTTTACAGACCGATCCGCAGGAGTATATTTTATCAATTTTCCAGTCCTCTCTTAGGTTGGTAACCAAGGACTTTCATTATATCAATACCATTGTGCTTTTAAGTAGCTATATTTTTAAAATATAAATTTGTCCTCTCTGAAATTACATAGTCAAGATTCAAATATGTAGCTTTGATCATACTTCATTTTGTTATCAATAAAGAGAAGATAAGGTCTTAAGATCATTGGAGCCAATGACACTGAAAAAATGATTAAATAACTGTATTTGAGACCCATCAGGCACTTGGTCAAATATGGAGTCCTGTTTACATTGAGACGCATAAATGATACTTTAGCATGGCACTTTCAATGCACTCCTGTGACTGAGAAATTGAATTTCAATTTTCTGTAATTTTAGTTTAAGTGGCTGAATATCAGATAACATAGCTTTAGAGAAAGTAAAATACAATATCTAAATGAAGAGGAGACATATATTCTTTTCTTTTGTTTAAGAACTAAAATTCTGGGAGGTTTAATTCTTGCTTCACATGTTGAAACAAGCCAGCATCTGGCACCATAATCTGGCCAAGATCCTATTATAGGGAGAGCAGTCATAGTTAGAAGAGAGCCTTCTATAAGCTTGCTAGAAGGATATAGTGCTAAACTGACTCCTAACGATCTATTTTTTTTTTTTTACCCATGGATTGATGCATCTCTCAATCATCATCAGAAAAGCTTTTCTTAGTAGTGATATACGGAGCTGAACACATAGACTTGAAATTGTCCAAGAAGAAGAGAACAAAAGATAGTTGAGTGGTCAAACCTATAACTATCTATCCAAATCACACCCTTTTTCTATGTCTAAATATGCATAAATATGCATATTGTACCTTTTTTCTCTCTCTCTCTCTATTTAATCCATATCACACCCCTTTCTCTCTCTCTCTATTTAATCCATATCATACCCCTTTCACTATATCAATCTATCATATCATACCCCTTTCTATATATCCTATATATCTATGTCATATCCCTTTCTCTAAATATCTATATCATATTCCTTCCTCTATATCAAAATATCTATATCATACCCTTTCTCTATATCCCAATATCCCTATCATATCCTTTTCTCTGTATCTCTATATCAATATTGTACCCTTTTCTCTATACCTATATCATAACTCTTTTTCTATAGTTATATGTGTATATCATACCCCTTTTCTATATCTATATATATATATATATATATTATACCCCTTTCTGTCAAGACTCAGGGATCATTGTGGAAGAGAGGACCAAAAAAGAACCAAGGTAATAGATGACTACAAGGATATTTGGGCATGTAGGGATTGTGATGGTTTGCATGCATCTTGTGCAAGCTCACATCTGACTAGGGAGTAAAGAGGAGGTGACCATGAAGTTCCACCCCCCTTGGAGCTACTAGAAATTTGTAAAAGCATGGAGAAAAAGGTCAGTTTTGTTTCTAAGAGTGTATCCCTTGGTAATTTGACCATACTCCAACTGAGTGCCAAACATCCAAAAATATTTGATCAATGATAATTGTTCTTGATGAGTTAATACAAAAAAATAAGACACAAAATTATGTTTGTGGAAAGGAGAGGGATCTTGATCTGTGAAGAACTGGCAGAGGAGGGTGTGAATATGATTAAAGTATATCATACAAAATTTTGAAAGAATTAATGAAACATGTATTAAGAAGGAATTAAAGGAAAAGATTTAATAAATACCTTGTAATGTGTGCAAGGCTCTGACGATAAGATGAGGAAAAATAGTTAAGTCAGATATACATGTATCAAAGTGAATGTTTTCATATTCTAACATACAAAGGAAACTAGGAATAGTCAAGAGAAATTACCAGGTTAAAAACATAAAGTAAGGATAAAAATTTAGGAATTTATAATGTTAGTATTAATACAATTGTGTTTTTAATCTTCCATATCTGTTGGTCCCACATCTATGGGATCATCCAATCCCAAACTTAAATTATTCAAAAATATTTATTTGAACTAAGTTTGCTCAGATATTTTTTCTTTGTTATTCCTTAATAATCTAGTATACATTCATGTCTACAGCATTTAATTGTATGAGACATTAAAAGTAATCTGTAGGTGACATAAATTATACAGAAAAAACAATAGTACCTAAGATGCTGTGACATTTAATGCAAGGATGAAAGATGTAAGCTTCTGTGGATCAGCTCTTCTTTGCAATAATGGAATTAATGTCTTCATAAAAAGAGGTCAAAGGGGCATCGTTTATCTAGTTTAGGATGTGAGGATATGGTGAGAAGGCACCATCTATAAGAGGAAGGCCCTGACCTCATCAGAGTCCAGTCAGACTGGCACCCTAATCCTGGGTTTTGCTGATAAATAATCTACATTGTGACATGTACTTATACATAGAACATGAACAGAATAAACAAATAAACTAAAAGCAAAACTTTCAAAGATTTATTTTGGTGTAACATTTAAGTAATTTAAGTTATTACCATTTAAAAACTTTTATTTTTAAAATGGAACTTTCAAAATTTCCCCTAACTTCTGTTTTCACTTATTTGGTAACTTAAAGGTATTCTACAAAAATGAAGACATCAGTTCCTACCTCTAGTTACATCCAAAAGCAGTTTAATTCTAGAGTGATGACTTGGTTTGATCCCTGAAATATAAGTGTAAAGGCCAGATGTGGCAATGTACACCTGCAATTCCAGCATTTCTGTGACGAGAAGGGAGACAAAGACAGGAGAATTAACCAGAAGCTCCCAGGCCAACTATCCTGGCGTATGTACCATGAAAAAGAAGACAGGTACTTGCTCAGGAAAGTGAAAAGAGAATTGATTACCAAATGTTGTTATTTGATCAATCCCCACATACTGTGGAAGATGCAAGCATGCATACACTTGTGTGTGCACACACACACACTCTCTCTTAAAGATTAGGAACATTAAAATGGGTGAATTTTATGAATACATATTTCTAAAAGATGCACAAATAGCCAAAAGACTCATGAAAATGTGTTCAAGGTTGATAATCATTAATAAATCTTAATTTATTATTCATAAAATAATTATTATTAATTAAAAGTCAAAACCTTCTCCACCCTCCCTCTCCCCCAAGCTCTCTCTAGTCTTTCCTTTTTCCCTTCTCTCTCCCCCTCTTCCCTCTTCCCTCTCCCCAACCCCATACCCATCCCTACCCCCATGCTCCCAACTTTTGCCCAACAATCTTGTTTGCTTCCAATTTCCAGGAGGATCTATATATGTTTTTCTTTGGGTTCACCTTGTTATTTGGCTTCTCTAGGATTGCAAACTAGAGGTTCAATGTTTTTTATTTATGGCTAGAAACCAAATATGAGTGAGTACATCCCATGTTCCTGTTTTTGGGTCTGGCTTACCTCACTCAGGATAGTGTTTTCTATTTCCATCCATTTGCATGCAAAATTCAAGAAGTCCTTGTTTTTTACAGCTGAGTAATACTCTAATATGTATATATTCCATACTTTCTTCATCCATTCTTCCATTGAAGGGCATCTAGGTTGTTTCCAGGTTCTGGCTGTTACAAACAATGCTGCTATGAACATAGTTGAACATATACTTTTGTTGTATGATAGGGCCTCTCTTGGGTATATTCCCAAGAGTGGTATTGCTGGGTCCAGGGGTAGGTTGATCCTGAATTTCCTGAGAAACGGTCACACTGCTTTCCAAAGTGGTTGCACAAGTTTGCATTCCCACCAGCAATGGATGAGTGTACCCCTTACTCCACATCCTCTCCAGCAAAGGCAATCATTGGTGTTCTTGATTTTAGTCATTCTGACAGGTGTAAGATGGTATCTCAAAGTTGTTTTGATTTGCATTTCCCTGATCACTAAGGAGGTTGAATATGACCTTAAGTGTCTTTTGGCTATTTGAACTTTGTCTGATGAGAATTCTGTTTTCAGTTCAGTATCCCATTTTTTAACTGGGTTAATTAGAAATTTCATGTCCAGTTTCCTGAGTTCTTTATATATTTTGGAGATCATACCTTTGTCTGATGTAGGATTCTTGAAGATCTTCTTCCATTGAGTAGGATGTCTTTTTGTCCACCCACTGAGACAGTGTGCCTGTTCTAATGGGAGCTCATTAAATTCCAGCTGGACCGGGACTGAATGAGTATGCAATCAAACTTGACTCTCTGAATGTGGCTGAAAATGGGGGCTGACTGAGAAGCCATTGATAAAGGTATTGGGACTTGTTTCTACTGCATGTACTGGCTTTTTGGGACCCTAGTTTATTTGGATACAAAGCTTCCTAGGCCTGGATATAGGGCAGAGGGCCTTGGACTTTTCTCAGGGCAGGGTTCCCTGCCCTGTCTCAAGGAGGGGGTGGTGAATGAGGGAGAAGGGAGGGGAATGGGAGGAAGGGAGGAAGTGTAAATTTTTGAATCGAAAAATTAAAAAAAAGTCAAAACCCTGAGAAATAGCACCTTATCTCCAAGTTAGAGGGAATACTATTAAAAAAAAAAAGATCATCAGTAACAAATACTGGGAGGAGCATTGATTCCACTCCCTTCTTCTGCTGTTAAAATCTGAAATATGCAGTTGCTATGGAGAATTGTATAGAAATTCCTAAGCGAGCAGAAACACAATTGTTCTTCCACCCAGTAACCGTATCACCCCAGGTATATCCAAAGGAAATGGAAGCGGTATATTTTGTGAATTGAAAGATACTCAGAACATCTGAGATATAAAATTAACCAAGATGTCCAATAATAGGTGGATGTTTAAGTAAAAACGTAATATACTGGTGCGTGGTGTAATATGATGCAGGCATGAATAATAACAGACTCACTCCTATCACTGTGACAGCATGGATGGAACTAAAGGGTGTTATAAAATCTGACGGGATCCAAAAGACAAGCCGCGCATACACTTGTTTATTTGTGGAAACCGACAGATCTAGCTGCACAGAGTAGTAGAATGGCACGTAACAAAGCTGGGAAGATGATGTGGGGCATGAAAAGACAGGGGGTTGGCAGGTACGGGGCAGCCACTGTGTAGGAGGAAAAGTTCAGCATTCTACTGCATAGCAGAGCATCTGTGGCTGATAACAGCTCTGCATTTCTACGTGTCTAGGAGAGAGATTGTTTCAACACTTCCCTCCACAAAGGGATGATGAATGTTTGAAATAGCATATTCATCTGTGATCCTCATCTGATCAATAGACATTATAAGTGTATGTGTTGAAATATTACACTGCACTCCATGAGTATTTAAAAGTATCTTATTTAAGAAAGAGGATCTGGTATAAAGTTGGTACTAAGTGAAGGTTCATATTTAATATAACAGTAAACAAATCTGAAAGAGAAAAGCTGATGTAGCACAATTTTTTTCTTCCCTAACTGGAGACTCCACCAGCAATCTCGTTACTCCTACGTACACAGTATCTGTTCTGTCTCCACAGCTCTACCCATTCTTCTGGTAGTTCTGGTAATCTGCACTATACTTCTAGAAGAACAAGTCTCAAAACAGTGCTACGGTGTGACATATGACCAAAGATCTATGGAGCGATTACACCTAACAACACACAGTGAACCTGTTAGGCTAAAAGGATAATAAAAGATATTAAATGGGCAATAACATTTTATCTGTATTATGTAAAGATATATTTTAAATTATTTAGTTTTATTTTATGCGAAGAAGAGTTTTGCATGAGTGAATAGCTGTGCACGGCATGCAGACTTGGAGCCCACAGAGCCCCAAGAAGACTTCAGACCCCCTGGAACTGGAGTTCCAGATGCTATTACAGATGGAGTTACAGATGTGGGTGCTGGGAATCAAACCCTGGTCCTCTGGAAGAGCAGCCAGCACTCTGAACTGCTGAACCATCTCTCTAGCTTCTGAATATATATACTCATATACATATATATGTAATATTTAGTAGTATTTATTTATCTTGTGTTATGTGTTTGTTCCTGAGTATATGTATGTGCACCACGTGTAGTCAGAAGCCATAGAGGTCAGAAGAGGTCACCAGACTCCCTTGAACTGAAGTTTTCAGCTGCCATGTATGTGCTGGAAAGTGAACCCTCTACTTGAGTAGTAAGCACTCTGACCTACTGAGCCATTTCTCATCCCCCCCTCAACAAAGATGTATTTTTAAGCGGTATTTTTTTATTTTACATACCAACCCCAGTTCCCCCTCCCTCACCTCCTCCTGCTTTCCCCAACTTCTCCCACCCCGCCCCATCCACTCCTCAGAGACTATAAGACTTCCCCTGGGGAGTCAACAAAGTCTGTCACATCAGGCTGAGGCAAAACCCAGGCAGAAACAAGGTTCAGGCTAATATATAGTTTGCTGTCCTATGTGGAAAAAAGGTAATAAAACTATCTATTCAGAAAAACAGCACATGATGGCCTAATAAAAGGACTTTAGAAGGGGTAAACTAAAGTAGAAGCAAGAACCTTTGATTCTGAATCAAGCTAAGGAATTACTGCCTACTTAAAATTAAATTTCATTGAATGTTAAAAAGATATAAATAAAAAGGTCCAATTTTTCCAATTGATTATGTTCAATGTAAAAGTACATCTGTTACAAAGACATCTGATTTTAATCATAGCAGCAATTTAGGAAAGAAATTTGCTAGAAGATGTTCACCATCTACATAATTAGTATTTAATGTGAAGACATTATCATGTACAAAATCACCCATATTTCTAAAAGTTCATATTCTTGAAGCCTGCCCTACACTGTACATGACTGGACTAGAAGCAGGGCTTGAAAACATATGTTTTGTTGGGAAATTTGGTTTGTTCATATTGAAATGTATTGATTCTACTTTGAGTAATCATAATTATGATATTGTCACATATCAAAAATCTTTAAGCTATCAAACTTTAACATATTCTAAAATATTAAAAAACAAAAGTCCCTAAAGATATTAACAGGAGTCATTTGCCATTTTCAAATTGGCATTATATTTTTGTCTTCATTTATTCATTTAAAAAATTCATTTTTACCAGTCCATTTACTTCTTTTATTTGGCATGATTGGATAATGTTATGGAATAAACAACATAGATTTATAATTCTAATGTAAAGAAAAGGCTCTGTGTTAGAGAGGTAGAAGCAATAGGATATGGAAATAAATTTATTCTGGAAGTGGGCTCAGTCAATCACAGGAGCTATGAAACACCAGAGTCTGCCATCCGCAAGGCAGGTTTAGTCAAAAAGCTCTGTGGGAGAAGGAGTCCCACTGTGTAAGCCCGGAGTTCAAAGGCTGGAAGTTTAGACCTCCTATCTGGGGACAAGCAAAAACAGTTGCCCAAACTTTGAAAGATAGAGAGTTTACATTTTCCTTCTATTCTGTGAATTGGAAGATGTAAGCTCAGAAAAAAATGAGAATTTACTTTTTTCTTCTCTTCTGTGAATTGGAAGATGCCCATCTATACTAATGAAGGGCACGCTTCATCCTGTGACTCAAATCCTACTCCTCCTCTAGGACACACTCAGCCATGCCTATAAACACTGTATTAGTACCTATCTGGGTGTCCCAAGTAATGTCAAGTAAAAAAAAAAAAATTAACCATCATGGTTCATACTAGTTGCAGAAAAAATTTCACATGTTTAAAGTTGAATAGAGGACACTGGCAGTCTAGGTATCTGCCACTGAACTTCATTACTGTTTAGGTAATTCTGTACTTTATATCTTGGGTTGAGAGGTAAAAAATTCCTTTTCACATTGTTGTAGTAGGAGTGGCAGGGCTGCATCCCCAGCACCCCGGCCGCCTGGCTAGCTTATGCCCTGAAATAACAACACACAAATTGTATTCTTTTAAACACTGCTTGGCCCATTAACTCCAGCCCTTACAGGCTAATTCTCGTATCCCGATCAACCCATCTCTAATAATCTGTGTAGCATCAGTCTTACCGGGAAAGATTCTAGCCTACGTCCATCCTGGGTCTGACAACAATCAAAGCTCCCTCAGATTCAGGAAGATGAAGATAAAGCAAACTATTTCTTTTTGTACAGACTGTCGTAACTCTACAAAAGACACTGAGAGCCATCGAGTGCCCTTTTAATGCATTCTTACCTAATAAACAGAACAGCGTGGTTCTGTTTCTCACATCTAGGAACTCAGAATAATACACAAAGACTTAGGTTTAAAACCCATTTTAAAAAGGTCAGGGATATTTGGGGAAGAGAGATTGAAAGGCTTGTACAGACTTTTGGGAACTCTTTCCCTTTGGATGGATACTTGGCTCAGCCTAGATACAGTAGGGAGAGAGCTTTTATCCTTTTCTAAAGCAATGCACCTTACCTTCTCTGAGGAGTGAATGGGGTGTGGGGAAGGGGGAATGTGGAGGAAACGAGAGGAGAGAAGGAAGTGGGAACTGGGATTGGTATATAAAATGAAAAAAAATATAGTTTTTAAATAAAATAACTATATTTGAGAGAAGAAAAAAGACAGAGGAAGCCAGAGGAACAGTAAGTTTGCTATGAGGTTATGTCTCGTAGAAATATCAGATGCCATGATGTCTCACCAACATAGCTGCTTAAACATGGGCTGAACAAGGACACCAACAATAGACATGTCAAAGTGGACAGAGCAAAGACCATGGGGCCTAAACCCTACACAAAGAACTACAGACAAACTAAGGAGTGCTGAGAGTGGGTGGGAAGAACATCCTGATTGTTTATACAGTACTGCATGGTCAGCCCTAAAAACATGCACATGTGAATGACAACATATAAACTCTACTGCTGTATTTACATATTTATGAACATATACACATCACCACCACCAAACAACAACAATTAAAGGAAAAGAGGCCACAGAGAAAAAAAAAAGAGAGTAAGAAGATGTGAGAGGATTTGGAAGGAGGAAAGGGAAAGGGTAAATATTGTCTTATATTAATCCCCAATTTTTTTTTAGAAATAAAAATATGTGGAAAACTAGGTCATAACAGTTTATTTAAGACAAAATTCAATAGATGAAGTTGCTTCTAACTAATATAGTTCAATCATACCTGTATATGCTTAGGGAGAGGACCGAGCCAAAGACAACAGGAAAAGATGATGCTACTATTCCACATTGGTGTACAGATACCTCACACACCTGATTCAGATTTGTGCACTGCATTCTGAAGACACCCTTAAGAATGGGTGTTTCAAGAGAAAACCTTGAAAAACCTAAGAAATGTCAGAGTAAATTAAATATATGCCAGCACACATAGAAGATTTGATGAAGGTCTTGTGAACATTAATTCTGAATACACCAAGACTTTTCAGAAGAGAGAAAATGTGAAATTTGTACTGGTACCAGAGAGCAGCATATCCACAACACATTTCCATTATCATAACGCAACTGTACCACATTTTCCTTCAAATAAAAAGGCTTTATGGGAGCCTAGGCAGTTTGGATGCTCAACTTACTAGACCTGGATGGAGGTGGGGGTTCCTTGGACTTCCCACAGGACAGGGAACCCTGATTGCTTTTCGGGCTGAGGGGGGGGGACTTAAATGGGGGAGGGGGAGGGAAATGGGAGGCAGTGGCGGGGAAGAGACAGAAATCTTTAATAAATAAATAAATAAAAATAAAAAAGGTTCTACGCTAGACAGTGACTAACTAAAACAAAGGAAATAAATAACTCAGAAGTCTCACCAAGTTCCTAAAACTTAAGTGATTCTCAAGGACCCTCCCTAAGGTTATATGAGCAATTAGGACTGCTGGAAAGAGAGGGCTCTGACTTGTCCAGCTTCCTCCAGTTATGCAGAGTGCTTCAGTGATGTAGCTTTGGGGTGTTGTCACCCAGACTGTGAGGGTTTTCTGCACTGTAACTGCCATAAAGCCATTCATCTTTACATAAAGATTTCATTCATATTTCTCCTATAAGTAACCCCAATAAACTTATTATATTTCTTAGTTGAATTTGATGGACTAATTTTTGGCCTATTATCAGTATACCATCTGGGATGTATAGATGTTTGTTCTTATCCCCCCCCCCCCAGGAACCATCAAAGACTACTTAATAGCAAAAGATACACAAGAAAGAAATAAGATCATTCATCATAAGCCTAAGCCTAATGATAATGTCTCAGAATGTAAAAAAAAAATCTTTATGAAACATTAGGTGGAAGAAATGTGTTAAGGTATAAATTCATAACTCAGAAAATGTAATTTAATTTAAATGAAGATAATTTTAATTGAAAATTTGTAATCTATTAGATATACTATAATCAGTGGATCATGCAAAAATATAAAGTGCATGGGATCATAGTAGGCAAAGTTATGAAAATAATTCCAAGAGTCTGAACTGTGTAGACAGGCTTTGCTACTGAGCATAAGGGAGTGTGTCCTAAGGCATTTTGTGGGGAATAGTCACTCCCGCTATATGAGAATTGTAAAGTAAAGTAACTTTCTAGAAGTATTTTAAAAAATACTCATGAGACATATTGGTAAATAAATGGATCACTTAAAATTGGCTGTTTTACTTGGAGTTAATTGGAAGTTTAAAGTTTACATGCAAGGCAAGAGATAGCATAACTATTAAAATCAGTTTACCTTCCTAAAGTTGCTAGAATCATCGAAATAAATGTCAATGTATAAAATTTTCTACTCAGCTTCATTTATTTATATGTGTGTGATTATGTGTGTGTGTGTGTGTGTGTTGAGACAATGTCCCATGTAGTCCATGCTAGCCTTAAACTCCTGAACGTTCTCCCTCCACCTCACAAGTGTTGAATTTACAGTTCCCACCATATCTAAGCTCAGTTTTGAACGCCTTAAATATCAAAGGAATATAAGAACCAGGGAAGGGAGGGAAGAAAAGAAGCTGGGTGAATTACTCATTCATATGTCAATTTTTCCTCAGCAACTTGGCATCCCAATTCTCTCCATCTGTTAAAACCTGAAGGCTGTAAAAGGTAAAACAAGATTGGGACTAGTTCACAGTACGCTTGGAACCAACCCCATGTCTGTGAGTTAAGGAAATCAGAGTGTGTGATCATTTTGTGATGGGGTTTCTTGGGCTCTCCTAGGTCAGCTATAAGCTCCATTTTGAGGCAAAGAAGAGATGAATATGCTTTAGCCCATGCAGAGACCGGAAAAACAAAAAGTAAATATTAACAACTTATTAATAACACCAGAACTTAAGAGTCAAGAGCACACAATTCTCTTTGTATTTTTCAATTCTGTCTATAATCCTTATGAGAGCTATACTGTAGGGAACATTTCAAGTCTGATTACAAGGCTGTGAAATATATACATTTTTATAATTGTTACTTTTTAAAATGACTAAATGAGAAAAGAAATAAATGAAGGCTCCCCACTTCCAAAGATTCATTCTTCTAATGTATACATGCTTCCCAGATATACAAAAGGGACCAGATTGACTCCTTTATTGTACAGGTAGATTAATTGCATCTCTTGACTACATGAAGTCGATCCTCTATGCCACAGTTGGCCTACTTAGCCCCTAGGGTTAATTTTTTATCATGGATAGGGATGATAAAACTCAAATTTCCAAAGTTTTATGAGATTTTTGTGAGTGGCGCTGTGTAATGAAATCTACTTCATAAATCCCTAGCTAATTTTCCTCATTTACTCCATCTGTTTTCACATTGTGCAAACACGCCATTTACTTGGAGGCTCACACCATTGCTCTGGATTAAACATACATCTACAAATCCTTCCCACAGCAGTGCTGAAGCTGGGATAGATATCCCACCACCAGTCATTGTCGTGACAAGGTGACAGTTTCAGTGCCACATAGACCATGCCTACATTTTCAGGAGGAACCATTCTGATGTGCTCTTGTACAGAGGAGTCCTACAGGGTCAGTCTGTAAGTGACTGGTTTATGGGCTTTCAATGGAGAAGGCAATTTACTTCTGGATGTAAGATGAGGAGCAGACAAGAGTATCAGACCTTTGTCAAAACACAAGGCATCTGAAGAGCTGAATGGTTCACTAAACAGGAATCTAGGAGTAAGACGTGAGATAAAAAACCAGGAGGGCAGTATGCAGGGCCAACTACAGGAAGCAGGAAGCAATCACCAAGGTAAGAAATACTGAGAGGAATCTGTAGATAATTGGGAAACATGGCATGTTAGTCTAGGAATTCCTGCCCTAGAAACTGAGGCCTGTACTCCAGACAAGCGAAAAACTCAAACTCAAGAAGATATGAAATTTAGAGTAGGTTTAGTATCTCTGTGTCTTTACCAGAGATTGTTGACGAGATAAATATTTAGTAATGTTAATTCAGCAATGAGCCAAATTTTCTCTGTACTTCTTCATTTGATAATCATAGCTAGTCCTAGGCTCAAATCCATCACTGGAGTCCATTCTGTCAATGTATCTGGATGCCTTACTATAGCATTACCTCCAGACTCTCCTCAGAGACATATTTCTCCAAGTTCATACATCCAGATCTCATTCCCGTACCTTTCCCAGTCCTTACTCCACAGTTGCTTTTATGCCAGCAAAAGCATTAGGACTCACCTTGTTTTTCAACCTAGCCAGCATCCTTTATTCTTTCTTCACAGACTACACTTGTTCTTTAACAGTTTCCAAATTTTCATTAGATTTTCTTACAAATATGTCAAAAATATGCTCGTTTTTCTTGCATTTTCGCTACTAGTCTTTTTGTGTCTTCTTCAATATTTATAGAAAGAAATATCAGATTGACTCACAGACCAAGCAAGTGCACATTTTCTTCCCTATTTAGAGGTACTTATGGCTCTCGACCAGTATTATTCTAGAATTTACATTGTGGATTGTGGGAAGATAGCTAGGGAACTTAAGAAAGAAGTTTTAAGATTGTTGCTGTTCTAACCACCTTTGTTCACTCGGATTATATAATTTAACTAAGTGATGCAAGAGATTGAGATGTAATAATAAAGTTTCTCAACTGGTGCTTTTACTGGAATGCTAAGTGTTTTCATTTGAAGCTAAGATACAGTAAGTATTCCATTAAATGATCTCCAGACCACAGCCTTTTTTCTAGTGTCTTCAAATCACCTTCCAACTACCCACACCACCTTCTCCAGCTGCGTTTATAGCGCAAAATACTTCGTACTAACACTAGATCTGGGTTCTTTTCAGCCCGTTTAGTACTAAAGGCATATGGTCTTGGGGAACCTTTTCTGAGTTATTCTAACGGCCCCACTGAGTTTCCTTTCACTGTTTAAATAGAGTCCTGTTTTGTCCATGAAATATGCCACCTATTTCTAGATGATTATCAAACTTGAACTGTGACCTCTTCCACATCTGCTATTATCCTTGTCTTTTTTAAATGGCTTGAATGTGTAGTTCATAGGACAAGCTTGGGTGTCAGTCCTTGCCTGCTCTCTTGCTTGAGACAAGGTCTCATAAGCTTTGAATACCCAGAATATCTGTTTCAAAATCTTCTTGGCCTCCTCCTGTCTCCACCTTCTGTCTCACTGTAGTCCCATTAAGCTTGGAGATGTGCATACTGCATCTGGCTTTACATGTGTTCTGGAAATTTGAAAGCAGGTCCTCATACTTGGAAGGCAATTGCTTTGCCATGTCAGACCGACATTTAATTTTCACCATATTACTTTCTACTGGAACATTGCATTCTATTAGAATGCTAGTTCAGGGTCAATAAAATCTTATATATCTGTTCAACTAGAGGCTCCCAAATCCAAGAGAGCCATAACAGGATACTCAACAAAAAATATAAAGAGAAATAAAAACAAAGGTGAAAGAGGATAATATAATTCACTATGGATGTTTGAAATATCTTTAGTGTTATTTATTCCTTCTTGTTTCCACTATATCTTTAGTGTGCCCCTCCCCAGCTAATTAACCCCTCCTCTGCTTTTTCCATTTTACTGTGGGGATCCTCTTTCCCTCTTGGCCTGTCCCTGGCCATCACTCCCAGAGGAACAAGAGGCAGAAGGCAACAGAAAGTTTTGTAATACCCATGTGCACGAATGGAGACAGGCCACCAGGAAACAGACTTCAGTGAATCAGATCAATTTTATTCCAAAGTATAAGGAATATATAGAATTGGGAAGCCTTGGGACAAACCCTAATTTTCATTAAGTGACATGCTCCTCTCACAAGGCTTTGTCTGTGGCATAGGTTCCTACTGCTGAGCCTCTAGCACAGATCTTCTTAGCAGGGATCTGGGTCAAGGGTCAAGCTAAATATGAATTAAGCAACTGGTTTAGAGATAGCTTTTAGATAAAGTCAATCCACCAGGCCCACGGACATTCTCCAGATAAGGGCTGGTAGAAGCAGGGAGTTCTGCTGGAGGGAGGGGTCTCCATGTTGCCAAGCAATTGAGATAAGTTGCCAGGCCATGGGGAGGCAGTGACCTGTACCAGCCAGCAATGTCATCCAACATTTTCCTCCTCATAGTACCTGTATCCTATTATCCCATTGCTGTCATCATCATCATCGTCGTCGTCGTCGTCGTCGTCGTCGTCATCATCATCATCATCATCATCATCATCATCATCATTTATGCCTTGGAAAAGCTTATGCTTGCATGGGCAACCCATTTATATCAGTTCTCCTGTGGTTCCTGTCCTGGGCAGTCCTAGATGCTTGTGTTATTGTCACACCCAAGGTTCCAGTCATCCTTTATGCTGTCTCTCCAGTGCTTTTTTGGGCCTAACTCTTCATCTTATCCCACGCACTCCTTCAAGCAGTGCTATCTTCAGGTATCTGCCATCATTCATTCTCATAATGTGCCCAAAGTATCTCAAGCAACATTGCCATATCCTGTAGTTTACTTCATTCTGCAGATGAAGATGTTTCTTATTTATATCATTGTGCAGCCTATTTCTTTGTTTGATTACTAGAATCCTCCTGAGAATGCCATTTCAGACACATTCAGCCACTGTTCTGAGGCACAGCGTTTCGTTGTCCAGGTTTTGGAGTTGTAAAGAAGGCATCTCAAGACAAGAGTCTCATATATGTGTAATTTTGTTGTCTTTATGTCTCTTGCTTACCAAACCTTTCCAAGTACCTGGAATGTAGCCTTTGTTATCCCTATCCACCTCTTGATGTTTGAAATAGTTCCCTCCTTTTGGCTGAGGTCTCCTGGTAGCTGCCTCCTCAATGGTGAGACTGGAAATGACCTCCTAAGTTGCTGGAAATCTGGGCAATTTAGTATGTGAATGGAAAGAGATCTAATTGGTCAGCTACGGGATACCACATGAAAAGGAAGAGACCTTGTCAGTCATTCTCATCAATTCAGGCCATGAAAACAAACCCAATATGGACAAGAATCCCATTGCTAAATGCACTCAAATATTCATCTTTTTACTCATAGCTAAGTGTAACTCTCATTCCTCATCTTTGATCTTTTTACAGGAGACAGAGATCATTGCAGAGAGCCACTACTGGTCAAAATGCTGAGAACAGTTGATTGTGAGGTCCTCAGTCTCATGTTGATACATCCATAACACCACCCTCACCCCCAAGATACAGGGATCATGGCAGAAGTCAGGGTGGACAGATTCTAAGAGACTCAGGAAGTCTGCCATCATGGGTCTTCTAGATGTAACTGGGAAGTTACAACCAAGGAATTTGGACGATATGGCTGCTGAACGAGACTGAACAATGACAACCGCAGTACACACGTCAATGTGGAGAGAGGGTATTGCATGGGGTCCCTAGATAAAGAGCTACAGGCAAATCGTGACTGCAGAGAGATTTAATCTTCCCTAGAATGAGCCCTTAAGTGGTTAACTCCTATCATGTTGTCAGACATAAAAATGCACATACAAGCAACAATAAACAAGCTTGTTGGGTTATATTTATATAATTATTCACACACACACACACACAAATAACAATAATAATGAAAATAAGGCCATGAATTTGAGGTGGAATAGGAGAGCATGGGAGATATTAGAGGGAGGAAAGGGAGAAGGGAAAACGATGTGATTATATTTTAATTAAATAAATGGAAATTTGTAAATGCTATATGCAATAAAATATAGCTCTATATGAATGTATTAATCATTTTAATATTGTAGCATTGAAATATATCCATATGTTTGAAAGTGATGGGTAACTAATTCCTAGCAGTATTTTCTTGGCAATATGGTGTTCTTTCTTTGCATATTATTTCAATCAATCATTTCTCACTTATTCCTACTGTTTAACAGTAAATTGTTTCTTGCAAATTATTTCAGTCTAATGTTTGTAAATTGGACTAATTTTTTACTGACACAAGATATAAATTAAAAATTTTAATACGTGATTTATCTTCCTTCAGAAACAATTTTTGGAACAGTAAAGTTTATCTTTATACCATATTAAGACGTTAAATACATGAAAGTATTTAAATGTTTAAGTGGTATTGTCATTAACCCTATTTAAATATTTTAAGTAAAATAAGCATTAATTTTCTATATAAACTGCAAGGATATGTTTCATACATATTTTCATAAAATTATTTTGGTATATTAGGTTTCTCCCAAAATTTCTATTCCTCAATAAAGCCATGCATTACATCTTGAAAATGAGTATATTGATGTGATTTCAGAAAACCTGTGTTGTTACATATAGTAGCAATTGAAAATTTGTCAGTGTTTAGAAATAAAAAAATTGTTTCTACAGAATCAAATTCAATAGATGCCTATTGTTGAAATTTATTATAATCTTTAAACAAGATTTTGTTGGAGAATTTTCATTGAGAAATACATATATATCAACAGCACCTAAGCTATAAAAATCCATTTAGAGAACCTTGAATATTATGCTAGATATTATTAGACATTTATAAAGTGCCTCAGGTTGACATTCAAGAGTTCAGATTTAATCATTTCACACAATAAAAGAATAACTCCTTGAAAATCTGATGCAATATAAGAAATTACTTTAAAAATTTGGTTTCCCTAATTCAAAAACTTCCTATTAAATCACACTTTCAGCAGAAATGTTTATGAAGCAGTCATTGGGTGTCAGTCAATTGCATGAGAAAGATGAGACAAGTTTTCAGGAAGCGAGTGTCATAGAATGAAGTCAGTGTGAGTGTTCTGTTCCACATGCATTCACATGTCCTACACGCTCACCCACGCAAGCTGTGGATTAACAAGAACTCTAACTACATATATTAATAATTATTAAGTTAAGTGAATTTTGGTAAAAATTAGCAACTAGAGTCATTCAAATGATGTCCATTTTAATTTTCCATTAGACAATAGAAGTTATAACAGATTGACAGATGATATTGGTTTAAATAGTAGGAAATATTAGTGTTTGTTTTCATAATTATTAATTAGAGGAAAATGTTAATATTACATAATGAGAAAAATGACTTACAAAATATTTTCTATTGTTTATCTCTATGTGTTTTATTAGACTTCACAAAATAATGTAATGAAGTATAGAAAGTCTGAGCTTTAGGACTATATTTTAATAGAATATTTTAAGTAAGTGGATTTAGTGTGCTGGATAATATTGTCAATTTGATAGGATCTGGAGTCACCATGAGAACAAGCCCCTGGGTTTTGAATTGCAATTGGTGGAAGATTATAGCTTACAAGTAATGTATTTGCAAGTCAAACTGACAAGGAGTAATAACTGTAATGTTTAAGCCTGACTGTGGCCCTGACAGTATCCACCCAGGAGCCTGACCTGGTGAGCCAGTGAGGGTTGTGGGGACTAGGGAAATGAAGTATGTAGACCTAGCCTAACTTCTAGAATAAGCAAAAAGGAGAGAAAAATGTGAAGTAAACACCAGCATTCATCACCACTTTCTACTGAAGACCCCCAACATGACCAATTCAAAAACTTCCCCACTCTGATCTCCCCGTCATTGAGGACTATACCCTCAACTAATTCTTTAATTGCTTTTTTAGATATTTTTGTCACAGCAACAAAACAAGAGATCAGTTCATTTAGTGTCCTAAACTTTGTTCCTGCTATCTGTTACATTGTAACAATCATATCTACCTTTCATAACTCAGAGACACATTCAATAATAAACAAAATATAGTGTAAAAATTAAAGAAATGTTTAATAGTAATTAGAGAGTGAATGGAATTTATTTTAGCTATTTTTAATGCCACTTAATAGTATGGTGCTATGGGCCAAGAAATACAACAGATAATTCAGTTTCAAGCCCTGTGGTATAACATTTGACACATGACAAAGCTGACTGTCTAATAATAGTTCTGAGTGCTTGAAGGGTCGTGCCGCGGTTTGCGCTTACTTAGCAGGTACAAATGTGAATCTCAAGCAGTTTAAAACAACAGTAAACAGTCACACACAGTTGAGGAGTTGTTCATGTGGACAAACGGTATCATCCTACTGTACAGTGCTCAAGTGTGCAGAACTCAATGTGAGAAGAAAAATGTATAAAAGAGGTTTAAATGATACTGCAGTAGGACACTGTGGTGGTCTTGGTTCAGGGAAATAGTTTGTGAATAGGACATGACAATAAATAATAAAAAAAGAAAAATTGAAAACCTTAATGTTAAAACGCCCATATATCACAGGATTCATTGCAAGTATAAGAATGGCAAACAGAGAATGAGAGAGGACATTTAGTGTGATTGCCCGAGGGTTTGTAGCCAGAGCGTATGAAACATGGTAGACTCCATGCCAAGCAGTATATAGTAAGCAAAAAAAAAAAAAGAACTAAAATATAATTTGAAGATTTGAAGATTTTTTTGTCATATTGCTTTGATTGGGCATTTTTTTATGTAACTGGTATTTTGCTTATATATTATGACTTCCAATTTTTTATTTTTTTGTGGTGTGTGTGTGTGTGTTTCTTGTGATTTTTGTAGTACCGCTTTAATTCTTTTTTTAAAAAATTTGCTTGTTTCATTTCTAAAGCAGGAGAAAAAGAAGGCATGGGATTGCACGGATAGGGAGGTGGTGTGGAGGAGATGTGGGAAGGGAAACCATGATCAGAATGTATTGTATGGAATTTCAGTAACATAATGCTTAGAAACCAATAACAAAAACATCACAAATTTTTAAAGAGGGTTAATAAGTAGCTGGCCAGTGTGCATATGAAAAGATTGATCATTGAGTTGAGTCAGTTCTTATGTGATCAACATGAAGTCTTACTATGCAGGATTAATAAAGTAGTCAACCCTAGAAATGTTTGATGATAATATAAATTAACAGGACTTCTTCAAAGCCTGTAGAAAAATGAACTGGTAAAACTGCTATAGAAAATGCCTGGTGTAATCTACTGAAGTAGAAAATAGACAAAACCTCAGAAGACAGAATCTATTCCTAATCTATATATTAACTATGGAAATTATTCATACAGAGTGTGTATGCTAAGAAATAGGATCACAAATGTTAATAGCAGCACAGCAGGAGAAAAATATAATTCCATCAAAAATAAAGCAAATTCATTTGTTTTGATTCATTTTTACAATGAAATAAAATAAATTGAATACATGAATAGGCCTGATATATCACAGGATAAATAAATAAATATTAAATAAGAGAAACTAACCCTGAAAATCATATATAAATATTTTATTTACATAAAAAAATTTAAAAAGCTGTATTACTTTGTTTAGGAATACACTTTGACTATATATAAATAATGGAATTTGAGGAATAGAAAAGGGAAAATTAGAAATTTTTTGAACTTATGAATTGAATTTTCATGACCTAGACAGTTTAGTCTTCATGTTCTAAAACTGTAAAGGTATATTCATTTATGATATGTCTATACTTACCCATATATTAACTTAATCTCATTAGAAAAACCAGACTCTGGAAGTAAGCTAATAGACACAAATCATTAAAAATGTTATAAAGACTTTTTTTTTAAATTCATGACATTTATTCTTTAATTATGATCATTACATACATATGTATATGAATATTTAAATATAGCCTGATAATTCCAAATTAGTGCTGTTTCTATGTATATGTATATTAGGCAGTTGGTATTGGATAACTATCCATGAAATTATCCATGTACAAGCCGGTTCTCTGTGTTAGCAGCCATTAAATGCTTGTTGTTCTTTGCATAGGTGTGGAGTTTTCTGGAATCCCCATCATGGCTCCTGATGTCATTGTTCAGGTCTTGTTTAGATAATCACAGTACTAAGACTTCACTGGTACAGCTTTTCCGTCATTCATAAGAGATTTATCTCCTTTTGCTTCCTACAAGTTTTGTGCTCTCTGTGATGTTATCTTACTCTCAGGTGAACAAGCATTAGAAATATTTTAGCTTGAGTTGAGCATTCCACATCAGTTGTATTCTGCATTTTGACTGGTTTTGGATTCCTGTAACTGTCTACACCTTGAGTTGACGTGTTCCAGAATGAATCTGTTGATATTGTTGGCTTTTTATAGTGCATAGTATGAAGTGTGTATGCTTTTATTCCAGAATCAATGTTGCAATAAAGTCACGTGATACACCTGTAAAGGATAATTGTGTTACAATCCACAGATCCAGAGTAGCTAGGTGACATGGAGGGTTCAAGTGGACAAACATGGATGTCCCCACTGTTCCTTGGAAACATTTGACAGTCATCTTCTTTTGTGTCCTTAACATGTCCAATTTGAAAAATATTCTATCAACAGTCATGACAAGGCTCGTTTCTTGCCAAGTGGTTAGCTTTGCCACAAATGAAAGCAAACTCCATATGGAGGTTTTTTGGATGATCATAATCTTCTCTGAAGTAGATTGGTATTGCCAGGCATATATGTACCTCACTGTCATGAAAAACCGTATGTTATTAATCCATCTTAAATGTCATATTCTTAGGTCTTTAAAATGCTTAAAGACCAGATATATATCAAAACATATTTCTATTTTACCTTGAAAAAAATACCTAATTTGGCTACAAGATTGATTGACTGTTATAGACTACCTAATAACTTGTATTTCTTTTTTTTTCCTTTTTTTTATTGATAAAAGGAGAATAAAGAAAAGAAAGAAAAAAAAACAAATTTCCACCTCCTCCCAGCCTCCCATTTCCCTCCCCCTCCTCCCATTCTTTTCCCCCTCCTCCCACCCCTCTCCCTTTCCCCCCACTTTTCTCCCCCTCCCTCTCCGGTTGTTATAAAGACTTTTAAAAATAAAAACTAAACAAACAGCTCAGAGAAGATTGCTAGACCTGCAAAGACAAATTAGTGCCTTATGTAAATAGGACATTTAAAGCATATTTTAAGTACCATATGCAATTGTAAATGACTTAACAAGTTGATTGTTGATGTCATGTCAAATCTCTGATTTGTGTCCTTACCAACATCTGTTAAAAATAATCATATGCAAAGACCCCCAGCATCTATTCCCGAGTGCACACAGTAAAGTAATTTGTCTCTTATTATGAGGAATGATGACTGAAAAGCAGAAAAGGGAAAAATGAACAGATGCAACCAGAAAGAAAAAAAGCTTATGAGGCCAATATTATTTTAACTTATCAACGCAAATGGGAAGTAATAAGAAATCGTCATTTTGTGATTAAATAGCATTTGGTGGGAAAATGTTAGATCATAAATGTACAAAAGCTATCTGTGCAAAACTAATCACAGAAGGTAAAACAATGGTAGTCAAAAGGGCATGCGCAAGAGAAAAATGCAATCTATATCACAGCTTTATTTTTCTCTTTGTTCTTTTTGTTTTTCACAAAATAAGTAATATTTTATGTTTTTATTTAATGATTTATGTTCATATATCACATATTTAAGAGACAGAAATGTAGGCTGCTACATGAAGTATGTCTCTAGGAATGGGTGTTTGTAAATGTACGCAATAGGAACTTTCACAGTTGCAAGTGTGATCACTGAATAACGGTGAAAGGAGTAGTTTAGGGTAGCAATAACAACAAAGGCCAAAGTGAAAACAGTTTCCGATACCTGGGCTCTTGTATATCTCCTACCCTCCTCAGTTACTTATTTCAGGGGTTTCTTGACCCCCATTACTCCGTAAGTGCCGATGGGTTCCACGGCTCCAGCCATGGCTCTCTTGTTTACTTGATAACCTCACCCTCTCTAGTGATTAAAGTAAAATATACAGCGTGAACTCCTCCCACACTGCCCATATTCATTTCCGTCATTTCAGTCACCTTCGGGACACTTCCATCTAATGCTTCAGTTTTCCATATATAAAATATAGTTTATAACTATTCCACTGAGACAGAATTCCTTGTGTGCTTGAGTTTGATAAACAACTTTACTATCCATGCATTAGCCCAAGTAGATCCTGGAAATTTTTGCTAGCTCCTTATTCTCTACCAGCAATATTCCCATCTTCTTCTCTAAATACCCATCATCATCATTATCATCATCATCATCAGGATGCTTTATTAGGCTCCAAATAATTTGGTTCTCTGTAATGCTGCCAATGTTCTCCACTGATAGGCAAGCCTGAAAATATAACACAGTTGCCTTCTCAATATTCTCCGTAATTCTTTTCTCTGTCATTTAAGCAATGTTTAATACTTAACAGCATATAAAAAGATCTGGTTTTATACTTTATTTGAATGCATATCTTCACCAGAATACAAATGTCTCAAGAACCAATCAGAAACTTCAATCCTCAGCACGTTGTCATGTATAATGAATATTTATGGAATGAATGTATTCTTTGCATGGTTGCTTGCTGTAGACCAATTATGCTTAAAAGTAGGAATTATTAACCTGTGATCCATAGATAGAGTTCATGGATTTGTTTTCTCTGTTAACTGTGGCCAAAGTTAGCATTATGTTTGAACCAGAAAATTTTAGTTTAACCTGTAAACTTGACAGTAATAAAATTGTAGATTTTTCACGTATTTAAACTATTAAAGATACTTGGAGTATTTAAGCTTATAAAACAGCAACCATTGCTTCCTTTTAGTATAGCAGCTATTATCCACAGTGAGGCTCATCTTTCCTCATACATGAAGTCATGTAACTAAACAACAATTTAAATGTTCTAGTATAAGTATCCAGCACAGCATTTTCTTTCAGAGCTCCTTTGTACTTGATTTTGTTCCTTGAAATGAAAATGAACAAACAATAGAGCACCTTACCTTTCACTTGGCAAACACAATGAGCAAAGCACCCGTTAGGAGATTTACTGTGATCCTTCTGTCGAGAAACAGCTCTGGTGACTGCAAGAGATATTGAGGAAGACCCAGAAGTTTGTGGGGGGGGTGTGTTGTAACTAAAGGAGAGAGGGAAAAGAAAGGGGAATTCAAATTTAAAATGTAGCAGTAGAAATAATAAGGAATTTAACTTAGTGATTAAACTAAGAGATAAGCCAAAGCATGAGTTAAAAAGAAAGTAAAATATAGAATTAATGCTAGAGAATAAGAATTTACGTGCTAAGAGTTCAAGAATACTTGTATTGTAGAAGTAGGAGTCCATTGGGCTATATGATAAAAACCTTCTGTAAAAAACTTAAGCAAGACCAGTGCCTTATTGAGGCTGATCGTATCCTCAGCCAGAAAAAGTAACAAAATTTGAATCACTTAGGAAGAATAGGGCAAAGACGATGAAACAATTTTAAAAAATATACATACCTAATATTAATATATCATCCAGTGAAATATTACCAATCCTATATGGATGTCAACAGTTTGTTAAAACCTGTTGTTTATCACATAGACTCTCTCTAAGTGGAACTATTAGAGAAACAAAATTTCAATGAATCTTACATTGCTATTTATTTGACTTTCATGATTATACATAGCCCACAGAATTACTTTCAAACTTCCTGCTCTTATCTTGGACAAAATTCAGATTTAGGCTAGTTTTAATAAGCATTTTGTATACATCTGTTTACCATTGACCAATAACAGGGTACTCTTGAATCTATCCTTCTTGCCACAGATAAAACAAAATAGTGCAGAGGAAACAGATTTACACAACAAAACACAAATTCTTTAAAAAACCATGGTAAAAATATAGTAATTCATTATAGAAGATACCATGCACAATTCTTTAAATATTTTTCATTTAATTCATTCAGGTGCACAGATTTCTGTGTTCGTTGACTATAAAATGAATTGACAAGCAATGTCAAAGGAATGTAGGCAGAAGGAAGATTTTAATTAAATCAACACAAAAATTATAATTCAATGTGACATGTGTTATAAATACTATATAGAAAAAGATTCTTGGTGTGTAATAGGAAGACCTAATCTGGTATGCATCCTTAATATTAATGGAATGACATTTTGGCTGAAATATGGCATCTCTGGGGATAGGCACAAAACAGCAAGACAGCATAAACTGAAGATGTGAAAGAACTTGGTACCATCCAAGACAGGGATAGAGGCAAGTCAGGAATGGTGATCAGTAAACTAGGGTAAGCATGGGGAAGTATCAAGAGGCAAAGCTGAAAGGCCACAAAGAACTTGAATTATTGAGTGAATGAATAGCCCAGCATAGCTTAGGTTTAATGAAGTAAAAACACATAATTATAACAAATAATGAATGCTGCCTATTTCCAAATTATAAGTAGCCCATAGTGAATGTATTATTATTTGAATTCTAAAAATAGGTAGGCTAAAATCATAATCTTAATTAGGAATAATGCTGGAAAGCTAATATCAGATGACAGAAATAATTAACACTTGGAAAAGATAGAGGCTTAGCCTCTTGTACAGGTACCCTTCTGCAATGCAAGCAGGCAGGCGGTGAGGGGTTTGGGAGTTTGAACTTCCCATGGGATACATAGTGTTATCCTACATCAAAAATAATTTTATATACCTCTCTTTTAAGAGAATCCCATACATATATTCTCAAGTGTTTCTTACATTTTTTAAGGTCTCTTTCTTAACCCACATGCTTAAGCCTATTCAAATATTTTTATTGAACCAAAACTCTACTTCAATACACACACAAATATCTATCTATCTATCTATCTATCTATCTATCTATCTATCTATCTATCTATCTATCTATCTATCTATCTATAATGTATATGTGTAAAAAATAATATTTAATTTTCCACACTCAAAAACAAAAATAAAGAAAAATAACACAGCATGAACCCCTGGCCTAATCTCATAGAATCACAGATACATCTTGTTTTTGTACCTCCAACTTTGTAAATTAGGGTTGAAAAGATGATATGCTTTCTTTATTCCTTCCATGCATCATGCTTAGACTCCTATAACAGAGGCTTCAGAAATGTGAACTCAGAATTCAATGAGAGCTGATTTTCATTTTGGGTCTGAGGAGGGATGCGGGTATGGACTCAATGTGCATGAACACAACAAATTAAGAGAAGTGAGATTCCCAGCAGTACCTGCTTCCTCATGCTTCTCATTTTAAAAGAAGTTCCTTCCTTCTGGATATGGGGCAAGATTATAAGAATCTTTTGACTTATTTTCAGAAAAGTTATTTGGAAGAGTGACTTTCCTTTTCGAAAACCATACATAAATTTTAGCAGATCATTTTACGTATTCATCACAGTACAATGTATACATTCTGGTTTCTCTTCAGAACATACAGGTCTTATACCTTTTATATAGCATAGTGGGACATTTTGATATTGGCATATGATATTTAACAATCAGACACTCTCTTGCCTCCTCCTGCTTCCCTGACCTTTCCTATACCTCATCCCCCCATGCATTCTTCAGAGAGGATAAGGCTTCCCATGGGGAGTCAACAAAGTCTGGCACATCACTTTGAGGCAGGACCAAGGCCCTCCCCTATATCTAGACTGAGCAAGGTATCCCTCCAAAGAGGATGAGTTCCAAAACGTCAGTTCCAGCATTCGGGATAAATCCTGGTCCCAGTGCCAGTGGCCCCACAGATGGCCTAAGCCACTCAACTGTCACCAACATTCACAGGGCCTAGTTTGGTCTGATGCAGGTTCCACCACTGTCAGTCCTGAGTCATTTGGCTCCCACTAGCTCTGGCTGGATGTTTCCGTGTATATCCCCTTCATAGTCTTGACCCATTTGCTCATATTATCACTCCTCTCTCTCTTCAACTAGACTCTGGCAGCTTGGCCTGAGACTTAGCTGTGGATCTCTCCATCTGATTCCATCAATTGCTGAATGAAGGTTCCATGATGACAATTAAGGTAGTCATTAACGTGATTACAGGGCAAGGCCAGTTCGGGTAACCTCTGCACTATTGCTTAGGATCTTAGCTGGGGTCATCCATATGGATTCCTGGGAATTTCTTTAGTGCCAGACTTCTTGCTAGTCCCATAATGGCTCACTCAATCAAAATATCTTTTCCCTTGCTCTCCCTCTCTGTCCTTGACCCATCTCTACTATCGCATTCCATCATGTTCTTCTCCCCCTCTGTTCTCCCATCTCCCTTTTCTACCCTTCCTTCTCCCCTCTCCACATGCTTCCAGTTTTCTCAGGATATCTTATCTATTTTCCCTTCCCATATATGGAAATTCATATATGTCTCTCTTAGGGTTTTTGGTAACCTAGCTTTTCTGGGTTAGTGGACTATAGGCTGGTTATCCATTGCTTTGCATCTAATATCTAACATGAGTGAGTACATATCTTGTTTGTCTTTCTAAGTGTGGGATACCTCACTCAGGATTTTTTTTTCTAATTCCATCCATTTGCCTGCAAATTTCAAGACACCATGTTTTTGTTGTTGTTGTTTGTTTGTTTGTTTGTTTGTTTTACCACTGAGTACTAGTCCATTATGTAAATGTACCACATATTTTTTTATTCATTGTTTGGTTGAGGGGCATCTAAGTTGTTTCCAGGTTCTGGTTATTACAAATAATGATGCTATAAACACACTTGAGCAAATGTTCTTGTGGTGTAAGAGTGCATCTTTTGAGTATATGCCCAAGAATTGTATTGCGGGGTCTTGAGGTAGATTTTCTAAGAAATTGACATACTGTTTTCCATAGCAGCTGAACAAATTTTCACTCCCACCAGCAATTGAAGAGTGATCCCTCTTACTTGGTATGCTCTCCAATATAAGCTATTATTAGTATTTTTTTTAAATCTTAGCCGTTCGGAATGGCATAAGATGGTATCTCAGAGTCATTTTGATTTGTATTTCCCTGATGGCTGAGGATGTTGAGTAGTACCCATTTGAGATTCTTCCATTGAGACTTCTCTGTTTAGATCAGTTCCCCATTCTTAACTAGATTATTTTGTATTTTGATGTCTAGTTTCTTGAGTTCCTTACATATTTTGAAGATCAGTCTTCTGTCTAATGTGGGGTTGGTGAAGATCTTTTCCCATTCTGTAGGCTGCCATTTTGTCTTATTGACTGTGTCCTTTGCCTTACAGAACCCTTCTTCGTTTCTGAAAGTCCCATGTATTAATTGCCGCTCTTAGTGACTGTGACATTGGTGTTATACTTTAGGAAGTGGTCTCCTGTGTTCAAGGCTACTTCTTACTTTCTCTTCTATGAGAAATATATACAGTGTGGCTGGATTTATATTGAGGTCTTTGAACCTTATATTTGAGGTTGAGTTTTCTGCATGGGGATAGATAAGAATCTATTTGCATTTTTATACATGTTGATATCCATTTATGCCAGCACCATTTGTTGAAGATGATTTCTTTTTTCCATTGTATAATTTTGGCTTCTTTGTCAAAAACTGAGGAAAATCAGAGAATCATTAGGTCATGCTTTGAAACTTTTACTCCACAAAATTGGAAAATCTCAAAGAAACTGACATTTTTCTGCATAGGTATCATATACAAAATAATTAAATCAAGACTAGATAAACAATTTAAATAAATTTAAACCCCTAAGAAAATAGAAGCACTCATCGAAAGTCTCCAACCACCAAAAGCTCAGGGCCAGAATGTTTCGTCACAAAATTAAAACAGAACTTGAAGAAGAGCTAATGCCTATACTCCCTAAATTGTTCCACATGATAGAAACAGAAATAACACCACCAAACTCTTTTTACAAGGCTATAGTTACCATGATAATGAAACCACACAAGGACTCAACTACAAAAAAGAATTAGAGACCAATCTCCCTCATTAACATTGATGCAAAAATACTTGATAAAATATTGAAAAACTGAACTCAAGAATACGTTAAACAAAATACACCATGGTCAAGTTGGTTTCATCCCAGAGATGCAGGGATGGTTCAGCGTTAGAAAATCTGTCAAGGTAATCCATTATATAAATACACTGAAAGAAAAAAAAAACTGTATGATCATCTCATTAGATGGTGAAAAAGCCTTTAACAAAATCCAACACCTCTTCATGATAAAGATTTTAGAGAGATCAGTTATACAAAAACATAGCTAAACATAATAAAAGCAATATACAACAAGCTAATAGCCAATAATAAATTAAGTAGAGAGAAACTCAAAGCAATTTCACCAAAATCAGGAACAAGTCTGTCCACTCTTTCTACCTTTGTTCAATATAGTCCTCAAAGTTCTAGCAAGAGCAATAAGACAACAAAAGGAAATCAAGAGGATACAACTTGGAAAGTCAGACTTTCACTATTTGCAGATGAGACAAGTCTTTGAAGAAAGAAATTGAAGAAGATATCAGAAAATGGATAGATCTCCCATGCTCTAGGATAGATTGAATCAACATAATAAAAATGGCAATCTTATCAAAAACAAGCTACAAATGTAATGAAATCCCCATCAAAATATTAACACAATTCTTCACAGACCTTGAAAAAACAATATTCAACTTCATATGGGAAACAAAAAACCCAGGATAGCCAAAAGAGTTCTGTACAATAAAGGAACTTCTGGAGGCATCACCATTCCTGACTTCAAGCACCACTGTAGAGCTACTACAATAATGAAAAGAGGTCAATACTGGCTTAAAAACAGACAGATGAACAAATGGTACCTGCTATATCTTTAACCTCGGACATTTATATGGTCTTTGTCTTCATAACCATTAAAATTCCAATAGCCTCGGGGAAAGGGATGTTTTATAAATGCCACATTTGGGGCTGAACATTCTGTGTTCTTTTATTCTCTGCATGTTGTTCAGTTGTGTATCTCTATGTTAGTTACTATCGATTGCAGAAAGAAGTTTCTCTGGTGGTGGTTTAGAGATGCACTGAGATATGGGAATAGCAATAAGCCACTAGAATTTATTTTAATCTCTGCCCACTTAGCAGAGTAAGAGTAATAGGGCTCTGACCTGTCTACCCATGAGTTACTGGCCAGATAATGGTGCCAGATGTGTTAAATCTTTCTTAGTTACTTTTCTATTGCTATAATAAAACACCATAACCACGGCAATTTATCAACAAAAGCATTTAAAATTTGGGATTAAAGTTTCAGAGGATTAGGATTGAGGATGATGGAGTGAGGACACAGTGGCAGGAAAATTTTAGATTTTGATCCACAAGTGTTAGGCAGAGAGATGGAGAGAAAGAGAGAGATGGGGAGACTGAGAATGATATATCTTTGGAAACTTCAAAACCCATTCCCAGTGACACACTTTCCCCAGCAAGGTCACACCTCCTAATATTTCTCAAACAGTCAAACAGTTCTACCAACTGGAGATCATGTATTCAAATACGTGAGTCTATGGAGGGCCATTCTCACTCAAACCACTATAAATATCATGAAACGGGCTTTAGATACAATCCAAAGGTTGTTGGCTACTCTCCTAATATCTGTGCCACTACTGTACACATATTGGACATATCTTCCAATTCAGACACTATTGTAGCTCATTGGAATCACAGCTGGGTAAGGCTGATGGTTGTTTTTTTCTTCTGGTAGCATGTACAGCATCTTCCAGTGCTATGAAAGCTAATGACTAGGGATGAAAGTTTTAGGTCAGTACCAGCGTGGTTTCATCATCAAGTTCAATGACAATACCCTGTAATGTTTAGGGGTTGACGGGTCCCTATAAGTGGAGACTGCTCATTTGTTCCCAGCTGCCCAGACCCGAATAATCATACAGAAACTATATTAATTACAACACTGCTTGGCCAATGACTCAGGCGTTTTTCTAGCTAGTTCTTACATCTTGAATTAACCCATTTCTATTAATCTATGTATCACCACTAGGTTATGGCCTACCAATAAGTTTCCGGTGCCTGTCTCCTTTGGAAGCTACATGGTGTTTCTTTGACTCTACTTTCTTTCTCTCTATATCTCTGTTAGAACTTCCAGTCTGGGTTTACTCTGCTAAGTCTCTTCTCGAAACAGCATTATTTAGCAACCAAAGAAAGCAACACATGTACGAAGGACATAGCACATCAGAATGCCACTGACCAACACTTTTTTTTAAAGAAGTTAACTCATTTCTGGTGATAGGATTTGTATTTTCTAGTATGTGGTATCTTATGGGGGTATTGTGACCTCATATAGGGTAGCTTCATTTGAACTCCTTTTAAATATGTATATGTGCCTATTTTAGGAAGCCATCTACAGTTGTAGATTGCTATATGGATATGCAAAAGGTCTTTTTTTTAATATTTATTTATTTATTATTATGTATACAATATTCTGTCTGTGTGTATGTCTGCAGGCACCAGACCTCATTACAGATGGTTGTGAGCCACCATGTGGTTGCCAGGAATTGAACTCAGGACCTTTGGAAGAACAGGCAATTGCAAAAGGTCTTTAATACTGGTTATCAGTCTCCACAATCAATCCTCTTCCCTGCCAATCCCTCATCCAATGCATTTAATCCTTCCAATTCCCCTGTTTTCTCCTAAGTGGAAAGTAGGTTGTTAAGGGCATACTCTTAATATACACAAAGCAGTAATTAGCATATAGACATCAACATAAGATAAAAGATGCAGATAAAAGTGACACAACTAGGGAATCTCAGGGAATAATGACAACAGTGACCCAAGATCAAGATATAAGTCCAGTCAGAGGTGATGATGCACGTTTTTAAACCCAGGCATCAGAAGGAGGATCATGTCAAAAGGATAATGAATTTGTGGGCAGCCTGCTTCACATACATAGTGAAACCTTGCTTTTACAAAAAAATACAAAAACAAACAAAGAAATTCCAGAGTTATTGAAGATGCTGTTTCAAGAAAATTGAAAATTCTTGTGTAACAAAGTAGGAAGACAAACAGGGGTGTATCATGACAGAAGGCAATGCAGAAGAGTCTCAGTCATAGAAAACATTTGATAGTCATGTACTAGTGAATCTATTTTACACTCTCCTTGGGGGCTGTTCCCAAACTTTCATAGTCTTTGATTGAAAGATCACTGGGAGAAGAGACAGCATTGGCCTCTACTTCCCCAAAGTCCCTTACAGAACCTTCCTGCTAGCTCTCTGTTTATAGTCTTAGGGCTCTGGTCACTGAACCGTCTCTGCTTCTGTTTTAACACATTTTATAACAAGTGTTTCATGAATATATCAGCTCTTTTTGCCAGAATATGAACACTGGGAGAAAGGCCCTTTACACTTGAAAAGAGAGGCAGGGTGGACCTCGGAAAAACTGTGCAACCTAGGTCTCTGCAGAAAGAAGGTGCAGCCAATGTCTCTGCAGAAAGACTGTGCAACCAATGCCTCTGCAGAAAGAAGGTGCAATCGATGCTTCTTGGCTGGCAGGAAATGCAAAGTGGAGCGATTTGCATCAGAAGCCAGTCTGTGCAGGAATAGAAAACAGGTACTCAGCTTCTTTACTTGGATGCTATTGTGAGCCTTTTAGCTATATATGGTCATTGAAGTAGTAGGTTCAAATCTGTTCTTTAAAATATCAAATAGGGAAATAAGACCACACACACAGGAAGAGAGGGACACATAGAGAATTGGAGGCTTAAGGAATTTATTTAAAAAGCAGTATTTTTTAAACCTTTATAACAAAAAGGCATCTAGAAATGGGCAAAGATGGGTTCAGGGGAGATTAAGGGGGTATGAGTATCAGAATAAAGAAACTCGTTAAATGTGAGGAAGAAATAGGTGAAGGAGTATGGAAAATCGCAGGGTGAGCTTGTATACCCCAGGTTTTATAAATGGCAGGTGTTTTCTCCACACTGTGCTTCTCTGAACCACAGAATCTTTAAACTTAGGTCATAATTGCATTTCCATGGCACCTTAGAGGATCTAATACATCCACAAAAAATATTATTCCCCTCCATTTCTTATCTCACTTTTATCCACATGATATAATGTTATGCCTTTGTCTTTTAAGGTCCATTTGTTTTCTTAAATTACCAGTAAACTGACAGTCCATAGCATGTGCTGGCATGACTCTACCACTTTTAACTTTAAGCTTTTAACTTTTGCAACACGACACAAGGCAATTACATATGATTACATACAAGTTATAGACAAATAAATTAAGTCCAGGTCGAAGCTCAGTGTTATAGTTCCCAAGGTGCAGAACTACTGTTCAAACGCATCTATACAATGGTTTTTAGCACTGCCCTCAGATGCTTTTCTGCCTACAAGAAGCTATCCTTGCTCCCTTCCTCAGCAAGAAATCCCTACATTGTTGTCTTGTCTGAATTGCTAACCAGGTTGATCTGGAAGCCCGTGTGGGTCTTCCATTTCTTTGATCTATAACTTTATGGGAAAGTTCTAACTTGAACATGCCCTACTTTGCAAAGCCTTTTCAAGCAGAGACAGCTTTTTGCTTCCTCTCTGAACCTACAAGCTGGTAAGGCAGATTTGATGCCACCACAAATTCTGAAATCAGAGTTGCGTGGACTCAGTTCTACTGCCTCAGCCTCTTTTTATGAAAGATGGAAGAACATCTCTTTGTGTTGATTATGAAGATTGAGTTTAACATGTCATGATACTACTGGGTATCTATTGTTTCTACTACTGACAGAACATAATAAACTGTTAATAAGTATTTGTAAATAATTTACTTCATCACTGAGATTACATATAAATATATTTGCTGGAAAGCACGAAGCAGCCACATCTAGTTAATCATAGAAGAGAGGTAATGAAGAATTTTTATCTTACTGTATATTGTGCAGTTAATCATCTACTTTAAGTTTGAACTTGTAAAAAGTGAGTTTTATTTTTATCTGATACATTATTCTTATGCATACAAAATGATACTCATGAATTTTCAGAAAATAGTAGATAGAGAAAATCTCAGTTCAGCTTTATTTCAAAGTTTGCCCATATTATTACAGTATTTCCATCTGTACAATGAAAAATAACTCAAACTCCCTCATTAAGGCTAATTATATTTATAAGATAGGAAATTAAAATGAGAAATATTAAGAATAAATATCTAATAAGATCAATTGGGACTGAGAACTAATTATTTTATGAGTGTTTTATTGTTCTCAATAGAAACAATTTTCTTCGCTAAGAAATCACAGAAAATAATTTCATCCAACTCTGTGCTTTCCTCTCTTTGCATCCTCATAAGGAAACGTTTAATGAAGAATGTTCTGACTCCAGGCAAAGGAAAGGCACATGTGACTCTCCCTCCAGCTAAGCAAAGGTATAATAACACGTGACTCACCTACTTTGAGCTAAAGTTCAATATTGCTCTTTGCATTACAACACAGGCTAGATGTGAAATGTTTCATGAGCTGTACAGTGGCCATCATTGAAAAGCAAACACTACTTATATACATTTCTTACTTATAAGTGTTTTCTAGACTAAGAGTCCTTGTATTCTAATAGGTGAGACAAGGCATTGCTTTAAAACAAACATGCTTGCCTTTTAAACCCCATACCCACTCTTAACATGTGACTTCCACTTAGCCTTGTCTCTCTTTTGTAATATAACTTTGTAAGTCTAGTTTAAATTTATGAATAAAACAGCATTTATAATGTATAATATGATGTCTTGAAACATATACATAGTATGGGATGATTAAATCTAGTTTATCAACACACATCATAGCACATAGATATTATTGCTATAATAAGAATCTATAACATCTAGTCTCTTAGTGTTCCTCAAGAATACATTGTCGTTAGCTATAATCACCAGTCTATATAACAGGTTTCTTGAATTCTTCCTAGGTGGTAAGGGGAATGCCCAGTTGTTTGTCCCGGCTGCCTGGCTAGCTTATTAGCCCCAAAATAACCACACAGAAGTTGTATTAATTAAATCACTGCTTGGCTCATTAGCTTTAGTTTCTTATTGGCTAATTCTTACATCTTAATTTAACCCATTTCTATTAATATGTATAACACCATGTGGCAGTGGCTTACAGGGTGAAATTCAGCACATTTATCTCTGGTGGCAGATCCATGGCGTGCCCTGGCTCTAATTTTTTCCTCCCAGAATTCAGTTCTGTCTTCTCTGACTACACAAGTTCTGCCCTATCAGGCCAAGGCAGTTTCTTTATTCATTAACCAATACAAGCAACACACAGAGGGGACTCCCACATCAGGTTTTTCTTTTCTTTTCTTTTTTAATCTTTTGAACAAATCTTCATAACAACCCTGTTTTCACAGGATCACTATTCTCCTTCTGTGAGATCCACATTTTTAGATACGATGAGTGGAGTCTGGGCTGCTTGCACCTGGTTGGTTGACTTCAAATGTCTTCTACTTTCTCCCATTTTTGTTACAAATAACTAGGTCTTACAGCAGAGCCGTGTCACACCATAGGGATAGGAAAATGATGCAGTTTAGAGACACGATGGGAGGTTTCTTAGATTTCACTTTCATCAAAAAAGCTTCCCAGAAGAAATGCAATACCATGCCCTCACAAAGGATGAACCGCTGGGGGAGGACCATTTAGAAAAACATTTAAGTCATCCCAGGGATGCCTGATTAGAGCTTGAATTAGCATTAATTCAAGTTGTCTAAAAATAAACTTTTCTATTCTTAACAATTTCTTACTGCAAGTTCTAGGGGGGACGTGTTTCCTGTTAGATGGACGTAGCAGTTAACGAAGCAGTAAGCCATCGGGACATAACGGTTACAGAGAGAAGGTGGGCGATACGCCCAGCGGTACTAAAGTTGAGATATAAATTCATTTGAGCTCATGAATCCCGTAGCCTCCTTGTGATCCCTCAGTGCAGGAGGGGAAGGACTGAGAAACCTGGAGCGGCAACCTCTGAGAAAGGAGCTAGCTTGACTGATTGGAAATGGCAGAAGTGAAGCCCCGAGCACAGCAGCATGGGAGCTGGATGAACACAGAATGTGGAGTCGTGATGGAAACTCCTCAGGTGCATGGCAGAGCCGGATTGTCCTGAGACTTTCCCAAGGACTCTGGGAGGCTACTGAATTGGAATCATGCCTGTGCAATGGAATAACTTACCAAGAGAAAGAAAAAGAGCTGCAAGAATTTTTTTTTTTAAGATTAGGAAAATGCAAAAAAAAAAAAAATGAAAACCTAAATCCCTAGTTGCCAAAAGCTGGATGTGGAGTTTAATAGCTAATGGCTAATCAGAGTACTGGTTCCAGGGATGTGATTTACCATAACTCAAGACTATACACCTACGATGTTTGGATGACCTTCGAAGGAAGTCATACTTCAAAAATCCTGATTTTTAATATTATTAAAAATATAAAAAAATGAGCCTGGTTCACTTATAAAGGAGAGCATACTGTTGTAAGAATAAAAGGCACATGCATGAGTGACTTAAGCCACAAACAGGTATAGTCCACTTCCCATGGTATTATAAGAGTAAGAGTCTAGAAACAGAGAAGGCCCTGCAAATAGTACACTTAGCTGGTCAAGTAGAAAATGTGCATATAGTAAAATGTGCAAGAACGAATAGTACGTGTTGTTCAACCAACCTTGTAGGGTCATGTGATCAATGTCTGGGATCAGTATGGGGTTTGGTGAAATGTTCATATTTCCTCATGATGCATCATAAATTAAAGAAGACTGAAAAGTTAGCATGGTTTTGAAGAACACCTCCAAACACTCATTTCTTTCTTTTGGATATAAAGGTCATATGGTTTATATATTCTCTTCAGAATGATATAGAAAAGAGTTGATTTTTCCAAGCACTGATGATAAGCTGCATACTCATGGCTGAGCTAACCTACTGACACCATTCCACTCAATGGCAGTACCGAGGGCTATTGCTTTGCTGAGCTTGTAAGTAGCTTATAATAGTTCCTCGAAAATGATCCATTTTCCTTAGGAACGAGTTCAGTGAACTGATATTTATTAACCTGAGATCATCACCCCTGCCTCCTTTAGACCGATTAAAGTGGCCCTGGTCTCCTTAGCTCTCCACAGTCCCCATCACCATGGGGGCATTGTTTAGCTTTACCAAGTTGACTAGAGGACGACCTAGATTCAGAGACTTCATTGTGGTTTGTCTAACTATGATGACTTACCTAAAATTAAAAAAAAAAGTAATTTTATTCATTATTCAGTGTGACAGTTGCTTTTACTCTTGAGATTATTGCCTGTTTTTGTCTTCTAAGAATCTATTAACTGAAACTCTACCTCATACTGGAGATGCTTATTTGGAGCTAAAGGTATAGGAAGTTAATTCAATATAGATGAGGCCATGAAGGCGATGAATATTAGTATTCTCCAGGAAAACACAGAGCTTCCCAGCAGGGTCTTTGTGAGGACCCAATTAGAATCTGGCCATTTGCATATCACAATTCAGTTTCTTATCAAGTCCCTGGCCTGTGGGCCCACTGTTTCTGCATTTCTGTCAGAAATAAGTGTGTATTATTTAACCAACACAATCTATTGCATTCCACCACAGCAACCTGAGAAACCTAAGACATGCCAGTCTTATGGAAGAATGGCCACTGAATGAGTGATCAAAAGAAGAAGCCAGCTAGCTGAGTTGGACCTTGGTCGTATCACACTTACTGTTTAGAACGCAGATACCCAAAGTCTACATAGGGAAACGACAAATCACTGGATTTCTAGGTGCCTTTAGCAGTTTGCACACTTATCAGTCTATTTGCTATGTGAGTATGCTTTCTCCAGACACATGGGCATAGGGAACTTCAGGGAAAGATTGTAAAAATTGCTTAAGTATAACTGCCCTGGTCTTGTAGAATTGTTGTTCCTGGTAACCAGTCATCTATGTAGCAATAGTATTCTAGTTCTAATACCTGGTTCGAGGTGGAAAAGGTGAGAGTTTCTAAGTGTTAGAACTAATATTTATATTGCATAGTTTTATAAAAATTCCCTGGGCATACAATATATGGGCTTCCTTCTAAATTTTCATATGCAAATGGGGTGACCATACACTTCTTTTTTTCCTTTTTTAATTATTTTTAAAAAATACCAATCCAAATTCCCCCTCCTTCCTCTCTTCCCAGTCCCCTCCCTCTCCCTCCACAGACCCCCTCTCCACCCCTCCAAACCTAAGGCAGTGCCATACACTCCACCCCGTGGAAAGTCCAAGGCCCTCCCTACTACGTCTCGGTTGAGCAAGGTTTACATCCAAAGAGAATAGGATCCCATGAAGCCGGTATATGCAAGTAGAGACACATCCCAGTGTCACTATCAGTGGCCCCTCAGTCTGCCCCGGCTGTCAACCTCCTTCAGAGGGACTTGGTTGTTCCCATGCACATTTACTCCCAGTCCAGTTGGAGCTGGTGAGCTACTATTATCTCAAGCAAACTGTCTCAGTGGATGACCCTTTCATGGTCTTGAATTCCTTGCTCATACTCCCACTCCCTCCACTCTTTAAGACACCAGCCCACTTGGGCATGGCCTCTTACATAATAAATGCCAGCGTAAAGTGTGTGCTAGGCTAGCTCTCTCTTCTGACATCTGGATTCGGTTCCTCTTCCCCATTTGTGCAGAGGAATGTGATACGTGAGTCTACCCCTAAATAAATAACCCTTTATTTACTCAACTCTGAGCTACTGTGGGATTATTTTGCGGCATCCACTATCATTTTTCTTTATAAATATCCAGCCTCAGATAACTTATAACAATAAAAAATTCAGTAAGTGTCACGTCCTACTTTTTTTTCTGAAAGCAATATAACATCTTCCATCACATATCTTCTAAAGGCCAAGTTGGTTATTCTACATTTGGAAGCAGATTGCACTATATTCAATAGGTTCTGTGAACATGCTCTTATATGGCAAGAGGGATTTTAAAGATGTAAGGTCACAGACTTTGAAGGAGAGAGATTATCTATATAAATTCAGTCCACTCAAAGGAGCCCTTGACATATATGTATTGATGAAGTAAAAGGCAAAGAAATTCAAAGCAGTAGACAACCTGAGGGTCTGTAGTTTTGTGAAGATGGAATGCAATGTAACAAGGAATTTTGGCATCTTAAGAGAGCTGAGTTGCTACTACTCAAGAAGAATTAAGCCAGACAGGACAAGGTGATGGTGCACACCTTTCTTTAATCCTTTAATCCCAGCACTCAGGAGGCAGAGGCAGGCAGATCTCTGTTAGTTTGAGGTCAGCCTGGTCTGCAGAGCAAGCTCAGGACAGCTGGGACTCCCTAGAGAAACTTTGATCTTGTCTTGAAAAACAAACTAGCAAAGAAAAAAACAATAACAACAAAAAGAAAAAAAAATCAAGAAAATAGGGAGTAGAGGCTGGAGATGTAGCTCAGTTGGCAGACTGCTTGACTAGGATGCATGAAGCCCAGAGTTAAACACCAAGATTCATATAAATCTGGATATGTTAGTTCAAGCCTATCATCACAACACCTGGGAGGGAAAGGCACTTATTAGAAACTACACCCAGGAGATGGGGGCATAGTTCACTGGTAAAAGTGCTCGCCAAGGATTCTAGAAATTGATATTTAAATTAGTAGTGGAAGACCACAAGTCCAAGGTTATTCTCCATTGCAGAAAACCTTGTCTCAGAAAATAAAACAGCAACGAAAAATAGCAAGGACATGAAACCCTATAAAATTAAGGAAACAAAACCTGTTAGCCGGTGTGAAGAAGCTTGGCAACAGACTTTCCTCCAGATTGTAAGACCCAGAGCAGAGAAAGCAGCCAAACTCATCCAGACTGCTCACTTACAGCAAAGTAAGCTCATAGATTGCGATGTTAGAAGCCAGCAACTCTGTGATTGTTTGTTACATCAACAGTAGCAAACTAATACTTAGTTATGATTCCCATGAAGACAGGAGAATTTGTAGGACAGTAATTTCTGAGTCAAGGCTTACCTTTCCCTTGTTGTTGAAAAATAGGCGACGGTATACCTCCTCTCTGAGAAAGTCATCATGCTCTGATAATCCTAAATCACATGGAGAAATCATGTTTTTGTTTTTGTTTTTTTTTTTTTTTTTTTTTTTTGGATTTTCCAGACAGGGTTTCTCCCTCCGTAGCTTTTGGTTCCTGTCCTGGAACTAGCTGGAACTAGACCAGGCTGGCCTTGAACTCACAGAAATCTGCCTGCCTCTGCCTCCCCGAGTGCTGGGATTAAAGGCGTGCGCCACCACAGCCCGACTGAGAAATCGTGTTTAGATGACCCTATTGCAATCCACATAGACTGAAGACGTTTCATTGTGTCCATACTTTTGACATTGTGACATGACCTTGTTATTTATAAAGTTAATGCTGAAGAAAAATCCAATCAAGTAGGAAAAATAAATAAATAGAAAAAAATCATGTTTTAAGTAAGTTGATGCTTTTGTGCTGAGTTACATACACCTTAGGGTGTAAGTTAGACATGCCTGTATGATATTAGCCTATGTTCTTATTCTCTACTCTGACTAAGATTCTATATATCACAGAGTAGGCAATCAAGATTTTTATTTTGCAAGCAAGATCAATAAACACCATAAGATCACTACTGGTTTTACTACTTTTGGTTTTGTTTGTTTGTTTGTTTTATAGACAAATAACAATAAGAGCAGAAAGGGAGGAGAAAAATGTTCCTTCAAATAAAAGCAGATACAATCTTTAAAGATCCCATATCTGGAGTGGGGAAGAAATGAATTTCTCTCTAGTATAGTCAAGGGTCACAGCTTTATTCTACAATTATAACTTGATTGAGTGACGGGGGATGAAAATACATTTGTACATTCTACTCCCCAGCCAAATCCCTAGCTCCTACATGACAAATGGTTTTCCTTACGGTGAACCAAAGATATCCATCTTATCTTAATATGAGATTTATTTCAAGTATGTGGCACTAAAGTGATTGATTTTTCTAGGAAAACTATGTCTGCATTATGCAACTGTCCAATTTGTCCATTAAAAATGATTAATGAAACAAGCTTCCATTGTCTTATTTCTGATAGACTATTTCCTAAACATGTACATATGTCGTATTTAATAATACAATCTTTTATTTCTATGAAAAGGTTTTATAACTTACAAAGCAATTCCATTTACATTATCTGGTTGACATTTCTTAGTTACCAAGATAGCTTATATCACTTATGAAGAACGTATGCTTAATATTTTGCTTTTGCCCAAGCTGTGTGTTAGGAGTACATGTGTACACCTAATACACTTTCAGATACTTACTGGAAATTGTATTTAAAAATGTTTATGAGTTTTATTTTGCACATTAAAAAACAAATCAATAACACATGTGTACAGAATAATTGTATTTACACAATCATAGAAAATAATAATGAAAGTATTTCAAGTATATAAAACACAGGAATTGTTTTGTGCTTTTTTTCATATTATAGAATACTTCTTAACAAAAAAAATGTCCAAGCTACTGACTCATACCTACACCTACATATATATAGGAAGAACCAGAACCTGTGAACAAAAAAAATGTTTATTGTGGTGAGAGATAATTTAAAAGTCCCAAAGACATACAGGTATACTTTGAATTGGAAGGAAAATGTCCCAAAGAGGTAAAATCATGGTCTTTGGGAGAACTTAGAGAGAGATGGATTGCTATAAAATACTGGATGGGATACAGAGTTGATGACCTACTGTCTGTGCCTGAGAGGGGCACGCAGATACAAGCTACAAAAGGTGGGGAAAGAGAAAAGAGAGAAAAATATAAGAGGTTAAGGGCTGACTGAGGATGAGGACAGAGGCAAAGAACCAGATCCTAAAGTGGGCAGCTGTGGGTGTGGACGGTCGGATTCCATAAGTCTGCACAGCCTAGGAATTCACTAGTTTGTTTCTTTGTGGGATGTGAGCTGCTAGAGAGGCAGATACCATTTTATTTTTGCCTGTTTTTTTTAAACCACTGTTATTTTAGGTTATGAGTAGTGAAAATAAAGAGGGGACAAAGTGTTCTGAATTCTTTTCGTATGTGTTCTCTTCTCACTGAATTATATTTTCTCCTTAAGCTCTGAATAATATTAGGTAACAAATTACATGATTATATGCGTTAATTAACTGAACTTATTCTTAGTACGTTCTACTTTCAGATTCCTTTGTAATCCAAACAAATATTTACATACCAAGCCTTGCTATAGCAGCAAAGCAATTCAGAAAGGAATTCCCAATCATAACCCGAGGGAGGCAAAAAAATTAGATTCAGAGTTTTGGGGGATTTATTTGTTTGTTTGTGATCCTGGGAGTTTAGTATAGGGTATTGCACTAGGCAAGCTTCATACTGTTAGGCTACACTCTCAGCCTTAATTCAAAAATAGAAAACTTTTTTTTTTAATATGAAGCAATGGGTTTTCAACCTATGGGTGGCCATCCCCTTGCGGACTGCATATCAGACACCCTTCATATAAGATACTTATATTACAGTTCATAAGAGTAGCAAAACTACAGTTATGAAGTAGCAATGAGGTAACTTTATGGTTGGGGGTCACCAGAACATGGGGAACTGTATTAAAGGGTCATAGCATTAGGAAGGTTGAGGACCCGACTGTTTGGAAGCATTAGCTCATTAGCAGCTCTTGATGCCCCTGAACTCACTTTGTAGATTGGAACCTCTGGTCTTCCTGCCTCAGCTGCACCACAAAGCCATCTTGGATTCATATTTAAATACTGGAAAAACAACACCATAATAGCATGCTATGCTTCTAAAATGTCTAGTGATGACCTTTGCAAACTCAGTAATGGATTATTAAATAAGACAAGAGACTGGAGAAAGAATGGTATAAAAATAAAACATACAAGAGAAGGGAAGGGGAGAACAGATTAAATTCAAGAACCGTATATTTTCTTGTGCTTCCTCTTCTTAGAAAAGAAATAAAAGTGATGAATGAGCAAAAAAAAATCTTAATAACAAATACCCAAGAACATGACCTTGCTATGTCTTTATGTTGTTTCTTTTAAATGCTTATCACTCTTTTTTTTTTGGCAATGAAACAGAGAAATTTATAGTCTTTGTTAGATACTCAATTGCTACCGTCTACAAATATCCGTTTATGCTGATTTTTTTTCTCCTCAGAAAACTGGTCATTTCTAGAATTTTCTGCCTTAACTTTTATTTTTAAAATTATAGCATTCTTTAAAAACATTTAACATTTATTATTATTATTTTGTGCATATTGTATGTGTACATGTGTGTACATGGACATGTTTGCCAGGGGTGTGGAGGTCAGAGGGCAGCTTGAAAGAGCAGCTCCTCTCTGCTATGTAGATGCCACTCTGGTCACCCAACTTGTTGGCAAGCATCTTTACCCACTGAACTTTTTGGCTGCTACATTTGGAACCACTTGATATTTTTTGTTTGTTTGTGGGATTTTTTTTTTTTTCCGAGACATGGTTTCTCTATGTAACAGTTCTGGCTGTCTTGGAACTCACTCTGTAGACCAGCCTGGCCTCAGACTTGCAGAAACCCACCTGCTTCTACCTCCCAAGTACTGGGATAAAAGGCACATGACACCAACACCGGGCGTAATTTGATCCTTTAAAATTATCTTCCAATTACTTTATATATTGTAGTGCTTAAGTCTTAGGGAAACAATATTCCTCTTTTGTAATTGTAGAGGTCGATATTCAAATTCTGCCTTTGCATACAGACTGACTAGTTGGGACGAAGTAAGATGTTATGAACGTTATCCAAGAGGAACCACCTACTGTGTTTGTCTCCAAGAGTGTATAACTTGAGGAATTGTAGACTGCATCTAATGGAGTATTGCATTATGAAATTAGGGGGGGAAAGGCCAGTTATACGGGCAGTAAACTTGGACCAAATTTTCAAATCAAGCACTTACTCCTCCACACAGTTTTTGTCTAAGTAGAGAGTCCCACTTAAAGATACTAAAGAAAACCAGTCTTGGGAGTTGTCCAACCCTCCAATTCCAACCCTTCCTCTTTTTAACTTCCCCAAAGAGGGCATGTTAGGGGAAGAAACCAAATCCACATCTGTGGGGATTGCCATTATTATCCTTAGCATTCTTTGTCAAAAACCAAATCCTGTCTTCAAAATGTAAATAATGTGAGTTAGAAATAGGAAAGAAATTAGTTGCAATCGACACCCCTACCCCCTACTCTGCCACCGCCGCCCCGGAACTCTCAAATTTTCAGTGTCTTATTGTATGTACTGTTTTCTGTTCCCCCTTTGTCTTTTACATGGGCGGGCGGGGGGGGGGGGGATTTGGCTCTGACCATAATCTCTTTCTCTGTCCTCAATCAGGCCAGCACTCCCTTCCTTACAGAAATCCTAACCGAATGAATGAACGGGTGATTCACACAGCCGCTTCTGCCCTAGCTCATAAAGAGGTCTTGCTCTTTTCTCTGCCTTCTGCTGGCTCCTCTTGGCATCCTTATCTCGAGATTGCATAACAGCCCAGGTCTCTCCAGCCACCTCACACCTGCCTCTTCAGGTTGGGCGCCAAAGCAGAGGGCTAGGAGCTAGTCTGGGCGGCCCAGCCACCACAGATCGCTCCTGGTCAGAGCTAAAATCCGAAGTGGAGTGTCAGGAGCCACAGAGCCGGCGCCGACAAGTGCCAGCCGCGGCGTCCTCAGGAGCATGCTCAGTGCGCCTCCCTTCCCCGAGCCCCCAGCCCGCGCCCTCCTCCCGCGTCCTCCCCCGCACCGCACCCAGGCGCGCTCCCGGGCACCCCAACCCGCCTCTGCTCCCGCACCTCCCCTCCCCCCCAGGCCTCGCCAGGCGAGGACACGTCAGGGGACATAAATAAATAAATAATTCCATTCAGCCGGTGACAGCGAGGCCAGGCGGCTGCAGCTGGGCGGGGGGATCGGGAGAGCGGCGGTGCGCGCACCGGGTGCCAGAGCCAGGTAAAGGCGGTGCTCCCCGGGAGGACGGGAGGAGGAGGACGAGGCGGGAGGAGGGAAAGTGCGGCTACCTAAGGACCGCAGGCGGGTGCGGAGAACCCGCAGCCCGACGGCCAGCCCGACTGCCAGCCCGCGCTCGCCGTGTGTCGTGAGCCCTTATATAGACAAAAATCCCCAAGCCGAGAGGGCGCGGGCTCGGGCAGGAGCTACCAGGTCCCTGAGGTCCGGGGATCCAGAGGTCGCAGGGTTCAGGTCACCAACTCCACAGCTGGTGCCACTCTGGTCCGGGCACGGCAGGACGTCAAGCGGGCCCGCCAGGCGAGTGCTCCTGAGCTGCTCCCCAGCATCTTTCCCGGACTCACAGCATCCCGGGTGGTGTCCTTGCAGTGGGTGTGGATGGGTGGGGAAGTACGTGAAGGGAACAGCTGCTCTTTCAGCAGAAGACCTTCGCCTGGGAAGAAGGGAAGGTGTTTTGTTTAGGTCCCCAGGAATCCTAGGTAGAAGCTGCTGGCAAGGTGGATGCAGGAGAGGATTGTGGCCTGGCCTAAGGGTTGTGGTATCTTGCAGGAGCCTGAGAAGAGCCTGCACCACCCTGAGGTCCTCTGAGCTTTCTGGGCCACTTCACCACTCTGGGCTTGCCTTGCCAGTCTTGGCCAGGTAGCACAGGTGGCTGTGAGCCTCGGAGGATGCTGCATCCCTTCTGGCTCACTGTCCCTTTCTACTTCTGCTAGCAGAGAGGACAGCAGATCGCTTTGGGAGGGGTGGTAGTGCTCTAGGCATCTCTCATTCCTGGTTGGACTAGTCTTGTTACACTTGGGGAAGTAGTGCTTAGGCAGGCACACAACACACACACACACACACACACACATACACATGCACACCAATTTCTCTGCAAGTGTTTCTTTAACTTACTTTGGTTGAGAAATAAGAGTGGGCCACCTTGAATGAGGACTGTCTAGTAGCAATTCAAAGCTAATAGTCCATGTCCTCCTCCCTCGTCAAACCACCAAGAAATGCAGCGAAAGAATAAAAATAGCAGGGAATGACGAACATGACCCTTAAAACCCTGGCAATAGAAAATCGTGGGCACACATGCCCTTTGCTGGCACTCCAGTCTTCAAGGCTGAACCCAGTCAGCACAGACGGAGGAAGCCTTTCAAGGCCTGATTAGGTTCCAGTGACTGCATATTCTGTCACCGCAACTTTAAAGGTGTGTGTTTAAGAGGGTGGCAGGAAAATCAGAGTTGGGTGTAGGCCCCAGAGTGAAGATGAGAGTTGAACGGGGTAAGTCACATGAGGACAAAGAGACAATCCTAACTCCATGTTCTGCTCCTGAGTGCTGCACGTTGAAGTCCGTCTAGCTGAGAGGGTAACCGATGATCCCAGGGACAGGGAAGGACATGGTGACACAGGGAAGCTAAGGTGTGGTGTGCTGCTACAACTCAGAGATGCTCACATGAACACTTCGTAGCTACAGACTGCTCTTTCCTTCTGAGTTGTTTGTTTACTAACAATCTGAATTTTTGTAGGGTGTAGCAGAGGATTAAACTTAGGGCTCTATCATTGTGCAATGATTTTAAAAAATCTCTACTTTTATTTTGAAGCAGACTCTTGCTAAATTAGCCAGGCTGGCCTTGGAGTCTCTGTTCAGCCTAGGAAAACTTCACACTGGCCCTGCTCCCCAGGGACAGGGATTGCAGGCATGCACCGCCCTTCTCTGACGTGACCTGCAGAGTCACCAACAGTTTCTTATATACAAATTAGGACACGCTCCTATCAATTCCATGTTCCTAGGAATACATGTTTCTTTGATATCATCTCTCCTGTGTTTCAGACTTTCATCCTTCCTACCTATATGGAAGGTAGAATGACTTTAAAATTGCTCCATATCCAGAATTATATTTTTGGGCTCACGAAAGGGTTGTCTCTAGATGTTTCTTTTGATTCTGTGCTCATTCACCGAACACTTAGGAGACATTTGTATGACAAAGGGAAGCTAAATATAAAGTCAGTAAGAGCCAGATACCAAGATTGTTTCCTCGGTGGCAGGGATTCCCCCCCCCACACACACAAGATTATTTTGTTCAGAGAGACTACCATTGTACACATTTTTATCCTTCAAAGTCGGCACAAAACTTCCCAAAGGGAAAGGCATCATAGTGAGAATCACTAAAAGTGAAAGTAAGAGGGTGCTGGAGAATTGCGGTCTGCAAAGTCCAGATGCTGGAACTCTGTTGAGCAGCAATGGTGGCCATACAGTCCAAGCCACAGTATAAAATCCTTAGTGTCTTTAGAATGCTGTCTTCAAGCATGTCGCTATTCTTTAGCGTGTAAGAACCCTATAGGGTAGATTGGTCTATACTTCTATTTACAGACTGTTTAGGCACAGTTATAGGGCTTACTCTATCAGCAAAGTCTGTTTTGTGTTGCTCTAACAAAATATGTGATGCTGGGTTACATATTTGTAAAAAGAGATTAATTAGCTTCATGATATAGATGGCTGGAAAACCCAAATGCCATGGTGCTGGCGTCTTCTCGGTGTTCCCTGGAAAATGATAACATAGCAATGTAGTAGGGTAAGCAGGCACATGCCAAAGTGGCCAAACATGTTGGATGGTCTTAAGTTTTATCAAAGTGCTCTCCTGGTCACTAACCGAGTCCCACTTGGCCTAAATGATTTCATGAGAAGTGTCACTCCTGTATGAGTGATACCCAGACAATCTCAACTGCTTTTTCAAGGCCTCGGCACCTCTTAGCTCGACAACATTTTGTAAGTGTTTCAGGCTCTACGTGTGCGTTGTTGGGGACAAACCAGATTCAAGCTATAGCAGCTACTCAGTGACAGAACTGGGACACACAGGCCGTCGGATCATAAGATCTCTGTGATACAAGTTCTGCCCTGTATGACATTAATCAAGAGCAAATACTTCTTTGTCTGTGGTGCCCTTTGGCGCCTGGCACGTGGTTCTACTGAAGGGCTGATTACAGGCAGACTAATGTCAAGAGCAGCAGACATGGATATTGAGAGAGAGGAGGAGGAGAAGGAAACGAGCAAAGATCACACTAAGCTCCCATGTCTCCAGCTCTACTTCAGGCAGGAAGTACCACAGGGATTCTGTTCTCAAAGGCAGGATGGCTGAAATTCTTCGGACGAACTCTTTGCGTTTAATTGAGCCATCTAGTTTGTGAGACTCATTTGTGTGAATTAGAAAACTGTTTTCTCTTGCATAGGGAAGTAGCAAAAGGAGCACATATCCCATGCTAGCAGAGTGAAGCCCGCTCTGAATAAAAAGGAGAGCTAGTCACACATACACAAGACTCCTTTAGGGGCTGGGTTTAAATGGCTTTTAAGAGGGAGCAATTGGCTTTGCTTCATGCCATGTGAGAGCTGAACTTCTATAATATTTTTAACATCCAAGAGGACAATAATGATGTGAAATGTCATAAAAAATGCACAGCAAATACAATGCCGTGAGACAATTGCAAAAGATGTCCTTCACCGCCTATGTCTCCCTTCATAGCCCATCCTCCAACTTATTTCAGGGGTCAAGGCCCCTCCTGTTCCCATGACTTGGTGCCATCTGTCTTCATCAGGCCTCTCTTGACATTGACCTGGAAGTCTCTTCCACCAGACATTCCCTTTTACCTTAAATTCTACTTATTTGGGAAGCATTCTGTTTGTTTTCCTGACTTCTTGGTCTTGAGAACGGAGATCATATCTGACTGATCTGGGAAGCCATATGGATGGGACAGAGCGGAGGTCAAAGCAGGTGCTCTGAGGGCTAGCCTGTCTATATTATGATTTACTTGTTCTTTAACCAGTTAGGGCTAGTTGTCGAACATTGTCAAATCTCCATTCCTTCTTTGTAAAATAGAAGAAAGAACACATTACATGTAGTTTAGAAAGACCAAATGCAATAGTATTTAGAACTAACACATGCATAGAAATAATTTAAGGTGTGCTAGCTAGTCAATATTAATACTGGCTTTGAGCTTAACAGGTCATTTCTAAATTCACTGGCTTTTTTATCTTAACTGATTGGAAACCCCAACTAGGTGCCTTATTGGTGGCACATAATTAAACATTGAACACACTGATTTTTTTTTTTTTGTATCCTGCTTTGTGGCAGGCTTTCTGAGCAGGGTCAGCCAGGTATGCATGTCCACTATTCTAGCATTGGGGAGGTAGAGACAGGGTAATCGAGAGCCCCATGACCAGTCTCAAGTTCATAGCTATCCAGAGGCCATTCTGGGCTACAAAAGATACTTATATAATGATTAAAAATAAAAGCAGCAGCAGAAGAAGAACATTTGGATCAATACGTCAGGAAAAGCATTGGCAAATGTCTTTATAGTGTTACTCAATGAGTAGTAGAACATTTAAAAGAATTTCAGAGAGAGTTTTTTTTCTTACTTGGTCACTTAAGTGTTGGGCTCAAAGGCCAGTCTGCCTGTTTGAAGATTCGGTGTTTAACACCCACCATACGACAGAGCAGCCTGACAGACGATTTGTAGAAGAGTAAATATTAACAGCCCCATCCATCTGTAATAACCAGTAAAGACATGGGACCTCCGTGGACATGAACTGAGAAATAAAAATATTAGATTAGAATGCAAACATCCCAGGGTTCCACCCCTAGCACTATAAAAGATGAAAATAATTAATTACAAATTGAACACTGAGCTTAACAATAATAAAAGTAGTCCAGGTAGGGCTGGAGTAATTTATACTTGGGTTCGCCAGAGACCTTTCCAGTATATTCATATGTATCAGTACTGATAAACGATGCACATATTTTGTAAATAATTTTCCTGACCTAAAAATAAAACCATTGCCAGCATCTTCATTAATATTCATGGAAATCCCAAAGGAGTTTCTGAAAAACCACACAAGTTTCCTGAGTGGCAGCTATACTGTGCTGAGGGAGTTTTTATTTTTCTTCTTCTTTTCTTTAGTTTTCTTTTCTGTTAAAGGTGTTGTGCAGTTTATGGGTATTTCCATGTCAGTGTTCATGTGGTTTAATTACAGAAAGCAGTTATTCATATTTGGCAACAGCTGTCATAAATACAATAACTTTCAATCAAAAGCAAAATGTTTGTTTAGATAAAAAAAACTTATACAAAACATAGGTAGTCTAAAGAAAACTATTGCAAACCCTTGCTCATTTCTTCACTAATTATAGTGTGAAACTATTTTTATTCTTCATTAGATTCCATTTGAAGCTGTCACCTGGCACAATTGTGTATCGGTCAGACATACTCTGCTGAACTGAATTCTGAAGCAGGTACCTGGGAAATGAAATGTATTCATTTAACTCACAGTCTCAAAGGTTTGTGTATCGGCGGCATGGCGGGCATTAGTTTCTCCTCATTGAGGGTGGTATATAGTGGCATATTATGGTGGGCATTTTTAAAATGCATAGTCCCAGAGAGGGACTGGGATTCTGTAATCTTAAACTCATATCTATCATCAGTAACCTAAGGACCAAGAGGCCATATTTTAAAGCAATGGCCTGGGTTAGGGATGTAGCTCCGCTTGTAGATCGCTTTACATGCGTGAAGCCCCGGGCTCAGTTCTCAGCCCTGCATTAAAGGCGTGCAGCAGTGCATGTAGAAGTAACCAGAACTCTGGGCCTGCGTAGAAATGTACACGCTTCTGCTGGACAGCTCCCTATGCTGCACTACGGTTACCTCCAGCATGCTGTGGTCCTTTACCCTGTTTCTCCTTCCTTCCTCGTCTTTTTCTTTCTCTCTTACTGTTTCCGCATCTCCTTCACTGGTGTCACATTCATCTTGACATTTGAAAGACCTCTTTCCTCCTTCCTTTGTTCTCACCGTCATTTTTTTTAGCTGTGACAGTTATACATCTGAAATACACATGCAGTAAGATGCTCTTCGTGCAGCAGACCCCACCCCCGCAACCTGCAGATAAGTAATAATAATGATATCGGCAGTTCCCACTACATGTGTCCCCAAAGCATATCACTGGGAACAGCTTTCCCAGGCTCACCTCTTACTGTCATCCAAACCAAACCAAACTGAACTGTTTCTGTGCCTTCTCCATCTTCATTCTATCCCCAACATCGTGTCTTGGGTCATACTACCCCTTCAGCCCAAAATCCTGTCACGTTCTAGTATTTTTGTTCCTAGTATTAATTTTACCGTGAGGGTCGAGCTTAGACTCTACATTCACATTTTGTCTGACCTGGGATAGGTCAGAGAAGCTTTCTAAATGACATTGCATTTCATGTATTTTATTCATCTTACACCCACTGTGACAGCAGCTTTTGTATATGCCTTTTGTTTCTTTATGTCTTCTTTGGCCATTTGGTGGATTGTGGGATTGCAGGAAACGTAGACAAATCTCTGCCTTAGTTGAGAGAGTACCTATGTATCTGTGCTGACAGCTTACCTGCCTTATGTTTCCTCTCCTGTGAGCTGGCTGGGTGTAGGCGGAGGCTGCTTGTTCATTTCCCGGCCACACAGACCCGAAATCATTACACAGAAGCTATATTAATTACAACACTGTTTGGCCTATTAGCTTAGGCTTCTTATTAACTAATTCAACCCATTTCTATTATTCTGTATATTGCCACAAGGCTGTGGCTTACCAGGTAAAGTTCCGGCATCTGTCTCCCTTGGCATTTTTTCTTGACTCCGCCTACTTTTCTCCTCTTTCTCTGCTTAGAATTCCTGCCTAGCTCTCTTTTGCCCTGTCAGGCCTAAAGCAGATTTTTTTTTATTAACTGATGGTAATAAAACATATTCACAGCATACAGAGGGGAATCTCATGTCAACTGGGTCTTTTTCATGAATGTTGAATTCTTGAAGCATTCAAGTTTAGGAAAGTCTAGACACATATCTACAACGTCCGTGATCATAGCCCTTCTGCCCTTCATGACATATTTGATCATCAGTATAACCTAGTGAGGTGACGTGGGATGGCCAGAAAGCATGCTACCACATGTGTCTGGCATCTACTTCTAGAACAACTCCTTTATGATCCCAGAATGACCATGTCCTTGTGTGTAGCCTCAGGGTAATGAATTAACAAGTGAAGAAGCCACTGGGATGGAATGAAGGAAAGAAACCTCCCTTTAAATTGTGATTTCAACTGGAAATTAGGTAACCATACTGGCTGGTTTTGTATCAACTTGACACAAACTAGAGGCATCAGAGAGAAAGGAGCCTCAGGTGAGGAAATGCCTCCATGAGATACAGCTATAATTATCATAATTAGTTAATGACTTGGGATGATCCAGCCCATTGTGGGTGGTGCAATCCCTGGTCTGGTCCTGGGTTCTGTAATAAAGCAGGCTGAGCAAACCAGCGGAAACAGGACAGTGCACAGTACTTCTCCATGGCCTTTGTACTAGCTCCTGCCTCCAGGTTCCTGCCCTGTGTGAGTTCCTGTCCTGACTTCCTTCAGTAATGGACAGTGCTGTGGACGTGTGAGCCAAATAAACTCTGTGCTCCCCAACTTGCTCTTCAGTCACGATGCTTCATCAGTGCCATAGAAACCCTAAATAAGACAAATTTGTACCATCACAGAGGGGTATTGCTAGGATAAACGTGACCATGTTTGGGGGAGGGTTGTAAAATGATGCTGGAACTTTGGTCTAGAAAATCCACTGACGGTTAAGAGCTTAGTGGAATGTTCTTTAAGAGCTTGGAAGATCAGAACATTGAGGACAGTGAAGAAGATGGAGGCCTGCCTGGCTTGTGAAAGTTCAGAGGGAAGTTTAAAGACTTCATTAGAGCCGTTTGCTATTTTGAATTAAGATTCTGTTGTCGTTCCGGTTACTTGGGACTGAAGAGTCAGCTGTAAGTAATTAACGAGAAGCTGGCCAAAGAAGTGAAACTTTGTATTTCTAGGACAGTTGATGCTAGATGGCTGGTGCTAAGCAATTAGCAGTGGTGGAGAAGAGACTGGCATCACTGAGGTGAAATCTTCTGGGTAGTCGTTTCCAAGAGCACACAGAAACTGCTTCCGAGGTGGCCAAGGCTGTACCTTGTCCTGGGAGCCAGATTTGGTGTCACCCAGTTGGTACTGGTTTTGAAGGCATGAAGGGGTCATGAGGAGCTTCTGAGGACTGATACCGTGAGAGGCCAGGAAAAGCCACTGGGGAAGCTGCAGCCTCAGTGGCAGTTGAAGGGAAGGACTGAAGGGGTAACATGGTGCTGAGGCTTGGCACCATGGAGAGAGCCTATGGGAGGCTATTGGTGAAAGTGCAGCCCAGTTGCAGCAGAAGTCCTCAGCATTTGGAGATGCCAGTACCCTGGAATGACCACCAAGATCAGCAGCAGTGGAGTGGAGCCAATCAGAGCCTAAAGGACAAGCTGTGTGTGCTGCAGAGGGCAGAGGAGTCTAGATCGTGAGTCCCAGATAGTTTGGCATTGAGTTATTTATACTATTGGGATTTGGTTTTGCTTGGTTCAGCTCGTGACTGCCCTGATTTTTTTCCCTTTTGAAGTAAGAAAGTATTTGGTTTATTTTTAATTTTATTATATTCCATAATTGAGAGATGTTGAAATTTAAAAGACTTCAGATTTAGGAAGAAATTGGCAACTTTAAAGAGACTGAAATTTTAATGTGTTTGAATTTGTAAAGACGGGAACTTTTAAGTTATTTATGTTTTTAATGTGGAATCTTGGGGGTGAATAAGAAAGGAAGGGTTGTGGCTTAATAGTGAGATGTTTGTGTGTCAAGTTGACAAGGGGTTAGTTGTACTGGGTGGTTTTGTGTATCAACTTGACACAAGCTAGAGTCATTAATTAGCAAGGGGCTTCACTTGAGGAAATGTGTCTATAAGAACCAGGATTTTCTCAATTAGCAATCAAAGGGGGAGGGCCCATCTCTGGGCTGCTGGTCCCTAGTTCTTAAAAAAAAAATGCAGGCTGAGCAAGCAGGGGAGCAAGCCAGTAAGCAGAACTCCTCGATGGCCTCTGTATCAGCTCCTGCCTCTAGCTTCCTGCCCTGTTAGAGTTTCTGTCCTGACTCCTTAGATAATGATGATGATGTGGAAGTGTAAACCAGATAAACCCTCTTCTCTTAGACTTCCCTTTTGGTCATAGTGTTTTAAGACAGTAACCTATTGTACTTTATCTGTGATCTTCAAAAGCCTTAGGAGATACTGTTTTTTTTTTTTTATATTTAGGTTATTCATGAGATAATTAATGCATGGGGTGAAATATTTTGCCAAGGTTACACCTCTTCTTGGTGGAGCTTTCTAGATTTAGACTGTTAACCTCAAAACATGCCTAACTTTTAGTATTTTTAAGTATTCAGTGCTGCTGTGTGTTTTCAGTAATTTAGAAGAAAAAAAGGAGAAATGTTTAAAACAAGAGACTAGTATAGTGAAATAAGTTTAGGTTTATTACATATTTAGCAAGGATGACAAACTTTTCTTCCTATTTAGAGGCAGTATTTGGGGTTCAGAGAGATGGCTCAGGGGTTACCAGCACAACTGTCTGCCACTCTAGGTCCAAAAAAATCTGATGCCTCTCTGACTTCATGGCAATACCTTCATGTGGTGCACATATATACACCCAGGCACACAGCCACATACACATAAAATAAAATTAATATATACTAAAATAATTGAAGAGACCATTCCAAGGCAAGAGGAAACATAAGGAAATATCAAAATCTTATTGCTTATGAACTCAAAAGAGGCAAGTATAGTAGGAGGCCACTTGTTCACTCCCGGGTGCCCAGCCTGGAAATAACCACATAGAAACTGTATTAATTAAGTCACTGCTTGGCCTATTAGCTCTAGCTTCTTATTGGCTAGCTCTTACATCTTAATTTAACTCATTTCTATTAATCTGCGTATTACCACATGGCTGTGACTTACTGGCAAGGTTCTGGCTTGCAGCTCACGTCTTTCCCCTCTGGTGGCTGCCTGGCTTCTCTTGACTCCGCCTACTCTCTCCCAGAATTCAGTTTAATTTTCCCTACATAGCTCTATTCTACCCTATCACAGGCCAAAGCAGATTCTTTATTCTGCTCTGTATATGCAAAACATATACAGAAGGACTTCCCATGCCAGGCAAGAACCATGATGACCTGAAAGTAATTCAGAATCCCACCTTTCAGTTCATTTTTAAGGGATGGCAGAAGCCATGGAGGGCACCATTTCATGGTGAGTGCCAGTGGAGGACCGAACAGAGTAGAGGAACTCTGAAGAAAACTTTTACATATCTAAAGGTAGAGGGTGTGACCTTTTTTTCAGACTGTTCTAATAAATACTCTTTTAGATCCCCAGTGATGATTGTGATTAAAGCAGATCATGCTTTCTTCCTATGTGCTTATATGAATAATTAAAAAAGAGTAAACAGTTATGTCTCTGAGATAAGCTGCTGGTAAAACTGGAATGCCATATCTCTGTGGTCTGTCTCATTTTGTAATTTTTATTTTTAGCATTTCACCATTTTCTCAGTCTCTGTAGGTTTTGACTTTGGATTTGAAAAGGTAGATCTCTGTGGAATTTTTGACTTAGCAATGACTAAGCTGTGTGACTAAAATATGTTTATCAGCTCACAGAGCCAAGCTTTCTCGTTTTCAGAACAGTTAGGAAAAGCCCATTTCTTGGTTTGTTTTGTGAGAGTAAATAATATTTTTAACTTATAAATGATTGATGTGATCATTGATTTCCATTTGATTATATTTTTGTGTATTTTCAGGAAGAACTTTCTTATTCATGAGGATTCTTTTTTTACATAACATTTATGAGTTTTAATACAACATTTCACACCCTAAGCCAAATAGAAAGTTCATGATACAGAGAGCATCTTGAATTCCTGATATTATGCATCTTTCCACTATGTAAAATTTTCTGGTTTCTGGAGTCTATATGAGAATACTCAGTTATTGATATAATCTTCCAAAAAATGTCCAATCGGAAGTTTTCATTTAGCTTTGAGAGCTAGTGGTGACATTTGGATATCTCAAGGGTCATTTCGAGGGGAATTCTTTGGTCTCCACATAGATGTGGTTGTGCACAGATGCACACTTAAATATTTCCACCACAATGAGGAAGATGATCATGTTACCATGACTTAACAGCTGTTCACCTCAGAATGTAAAATATGTATCAACAGGACTATTGATAGCATTTATATGCCTCTGTTGTATGTGCTTTCTTAAACACAGTATCTCTTCTCATCTCTATTGCCATGTAGGACAGATCATACTAATTTACAGGTAGGGAGCATGAACACTTATAAGGTAAGATGCCCATTAGAGTGCCCTGAGAGTCTCTGCCTCTGCAGATATTCCAGGGCAAGGAAGATGCAGATAGCATGCCGATCTACCTCCTACAACTTAAATCAGTGGAAATCAGTAAATTATTATGGATTCTAGGTCACCCATTCTGCAGAGAGGCTTGGGAAAAATATAATAAAATTTTTTCCAGGTCCAACTCTCCCATGATACTATAATTTCAGAAATATGTTCACTAATTAAAGATAAAATCAAACATAGAACTAAGTCTTAAAATGAACAGCAGAGAACATATTTGTCTTGAACGGTAGATGACAAATTACCGCGTTGGGGGCTGCATCCAGCCTGTTGTCTGTTGTTTTTAAGGGAGCTACACCAGTGTGTTTCCATATGTTCTAGACTGCTCTGTCTACAGGGGAAAACTGGGTAGCTGTAAATTAGCTTCCAAAGTGTAAGACACATATTATTTTGTACTTTAAAAATGTTTGCTCTAGAATTTCAGAGATCTATGTCTTATGATGCAGGTGTCAGGTGTTAGTGAAGCGAAGAGAACAAACTGGCCCCGGTTAAGAGAGGAGGTGGTCATTTCAGGTACTGCAAAACTGAACATAGGAAGCATATGGATAAGTGGAGAAGTATGCCCAACAAAAGGGCCATATTACCGCATTTGTTAGAGCCACTGCCATGAGTGTTTGGAGTGTTTATCTAGAACACTGTCCCTTATACTCAATATATGAACTATTTGAATTAATTAGTGACTATTTAAAGTAAGGGTTTTATTGAAGAATCTGTGATGTCAAAGTGTAGACTTGTGAACAATCATTTATCTAATTAATTTATTCATTTGATAAGTTGACTATTTTCTGTTGACTGCCAGGACTCCTGTCGTATCTCTGCTTTCACTTACTATAGGCATTTTGGTCAGTACACTATTATTTTTCTTTTTAATGACTAATAAGGTAATTGTTGGTTGTCAAGTACACCATTGTGCACCAGCCCTATTTCAGAAGCATCCCAAACCTTACCTCATAAGCAAGCATACTAGCCCAGTGAGGTGGAACTTCTCCTTACTGTTTGACAGGAGAGAGCACTGAGCTGCCAATGGGAAGGATTGGCATAGATGTATAGAACTAGTAGGAAGATCTCCTTATACAACAAATGAGAAATTTTTGTAATTATGACACAGATTGGAATACACCTTCAGAAAATTTAAAACGTGAATATTCTAACTTGTTTTTTTGCTGAGACTAAATTCTTTGCTAGCCAAAGCATTGCACTGTATATTACAACATTAAGTCAGCTCTTAACACTGATGCTTCTTCAAATTTTTATTGAAAAATACTGGCTTTTAAAGAAGGAGGCCTCATTTTCTTTCTGCATCTAGTATTCTTTGCAGCTCCCTATCTCAGCTTTTTGCCTCTTAACATTGGACTCTTTCTTCTTTTTCTTTCTCTTGTGTGGTGTAGTCTCCCTTCCTAATAGTCATGTTGGTTCTACTTAACCATTGTGTATCACTAAAGTGCTTGATGTATTTTTCTAAAGCAAGACCTACTTTCAGAAGAAAAAGAATCAATGGAACTCACTGCCAGTAGTCCCTGCATATCCACAGGGGATGCATTTCCAGACCCCAGTAATGCCTTAACCTAGCAGTAGTATTGATCAGCTTTTCCTCTACATACATCTTTCATATAAATTTTTTGTGTGGTCACTTCAAGTAAGCTCTTTATGGCAACTCTTTGGTGTGTTTAGACTATCAGGACCATTTCTCTTGCCTATTTGAGAATTGTTAAGTACAGTTAATGTCAGATGAACATAGACAATATAGTGCCAGCATAGCAGCAAGCATACTATCGGATACACTGGACAGTGATAATTTGTGCCATGGTTGGCAAAGAGTGGGAGTACAAGCCTTCGTCGTGCAGCTTGGAATGCCATCTAATTTTAAATGTCTGAATTCTTATTTCTGGAATCTTGCAATCATTACCTTTGGATTGTAGTTGACCACTAGAAACTGAAACTTGGGGAAGTAAACTGGATGGACGTTTACTGTAAGAGCTCTTCTTTGTGTCTGAACTTGAGGCAGATAACACAAAACCATCTCTCTATTAGATATGACCAAATAATATGGAGCTAGAGAAAAGTGAATGACAGGAAGAAGCTGCAGGGAGCCTAAGAAAATATGAATGCTGTCCCATGGGCTGCATTAGCATCTCTATGGAGAGTTATCTGGCCACCAGGCTATGGGGAGAACATTAATTACACACAATAATGACCTGCCACGGGAGGACATGCAAATATCAGATCTGAAACTCATGTGGCGATTGATCACTTTCTTTCATCATTAATTTTTAATTAACACATGCTATTAATGTAAGAAAAATAACCCATTGAGTAAATGTATAGATATTTATTGTTTTTAATTGTATTTTTATTAATAACATAGATTTATTAGTCTGTCTTAGTAAGAACCTGGGTTTGTTATCTACATATGTTTTCTATGTTTCCACACAAATGGAGGACACACGCCTAAAGATATTTAATCTTTTATAAATTTAATTGTAACTATTTGCTAAGACACACCAATATTTATGATGACATTGCTTATGTATGTACGTCTTTTAAGTTTCATTTTTTAGGAGTGACCATTCTGTCCAACATTTTTAGTTTCAAGATATTTTAAATTGTTCCTCATTTTATTAATCCTCTTTTGTATTAGGCCTTGTCTCTAAGTAATAGTACTTAATATCCTATGTGAGATAAACTCAGATCATTGATTAATATATTAATTATTAATGAAATTTAATGAATTTTTCTGTACATGTGCCAGTGTTGTGAGTGTGATATTTGCACATATGCATGTACAGGTGCTAAGGCCAGAGAAGGATTTCATGTGTCCTGTTCTTGAATCCTCTGTCTTACTCCAATGAGACAGGGACACTCATTGAACTTGGGATTGTCGCCAGGCTAACAGCTGGAAAGCCTTGGTGATTCTCAAGTTTTCTCCCCAGATAGCACAGTTATAGGGTGCGGTCCTGAGTCCTAATGCCTATTCACTCTCTTGGTGTCTGAAAGTTTTTCAAAAGGTTTTACAAACTTAGATTTTAGGGATTGGAAAGTGAGAAAGAGAAGATAGGTAACACATTTGATGTGGTTTGTGTGCCAGTGTTTGGGAAGTGAGGCTTTTATATGTGTCATTTTATATAGCTCTGCAAGCCACCTGGCAGGCTCAACAGCTACGGTCATTGTTACCACAATCTAGTACTGAACATGTTATAGAAACGCCCAGGTGAGTTAGGGAAAAGGTTGAGAAGTTTGTGCACGCACACACCCTTCTGTCTCCTGTGTTTTTCTGTCCTGCAGGACTGACACCCCCTTGTTTGTCCATATGCCATGCTCGAGGGAAATCATGGATACTGCAGAAGAGAAATCACCTGGACGTGGGCCTTTGGTTTTCCTGTGGGGGATTGAGATAGCTATATTTTTTGATGTGCGAAGACCTGTCTTGTCTCTGGGCAGGACTATTCCTGGACAGAGGATCCTAGATTGGATAAATGGAGAAAGCAAGCAAACTGGGCAGTAGAACACATTCATGGCTGTTTCTTGACTGTGGATCAATGTGACCGCCTGCTTCTAGCTCTTGTTTTTGTGATTTCTGTACCGTCACAGACTGTATTTTGAACTGTGAGTTAGAATAAAGGCTTGGTCTTGAGTTGCCTTTTTCAGAGTATTTTATCACTGCAACAAAGAATAGAAACTATGACAGGTTTGCTTCACACATTGCAATTAAAAATCACTTTCTTGACCCTCAAAGGAAGTATGAGAAATTATCAGGTACAATAGCATCACCCACAGAACAGTCTTTCATGGCAGAGGGATAAGAAGGAAAACAAGAAATGTTCCATTTTTTTAAAATTCTTAATTCTCATTTATTTACCAATTTACAATGTTTCATATTTGTTTTTTAGTGCTCTATTGTTAATTGAATGCTTTCGTAGACAGGCCAGAATAGCAGATTATGTGCTTTTTCCAACAATTGTTCTTTTCAAGTTGTTCACAAAAACCAAAGGACTGAAACCAGTAATTCACACAAGAGGGAATTATGTAAAGCAGGTCTTCCTGAATATATAAGACATCTTCTGTGAGCATTGCAATAAAAGGTCAAGTTGGAAACATTATAGGATTATAACTAGTATTCTGGATCAGTCTCTTATGATGCTAAGTAGGATTAACGTGTACAGTAGACACCCTGGAGCCTCCAGGAAGCACATGGTTCCAGACTGTATCACAGGGTAAAAAATACTTTTAAATAGATGGATTGGACTCTAGCAGAGGGAGGGGGCATTTAAAAAATAAATCAAATCCCTAATGATTGAAAAAGAATGGTTTGGATGTGCTTCTCATGTTATTAAAAGGGACCAGCATGCTGTCAGAGTGTCACGGCTTTATTTTATCGTTGAATCAAACCCTATTTTGTGAAACGTCATTACTTGCCATTGTGGTTGTAGGGCTTTGGTCATACATAGGAACATGGTAGGCAGTATGACAGCATTCTGCAGTAGGGCCTTCAATGGGTGGGGGTTGTGACGATGCATGCTTCTTGGGATGAAGGCCTCCTGCAGCTGTTGGGCCTCGTGCCCTTCTACCTTCTGCCAAGTGAGAACGCGGTGCTCCCCTTCTTGGAGGGCACAGCGGCGAAGCAGCGTTCTGAAGGCAGAAATGTGGCCTTGGTGCAGACTACTCTGAACCTGCTGTCACTTTTATCTTCTTTCTTAATTGTGATAGACAGGTCCCCGTGCTTTGGAGTTTACCCATTCCTTTAAACGGCCGTCTTCCTTTCTACATCTCCAGACTGTGTCTCATTTTTTGGTTTTCGAGACAGGGTGTCCCTGTAGCTTTTGGAACCTCTCCTGGAACTAGCTCTTGTAGACCAGGCTGGCCTTGAACTCACAGTCATCTGCCTGCCTCTGCCTCCCGAGTGCTGGGGTTAAAGACGTGTGCCACCACCGCTCAGCTCCAGACTGTCTTAAATGCCTGCCGTACTGAAACGTAACACACACAGGGTGACAAAGTTTCAGTAGAATTTTGTTTAAAATTTTCAGTAAAATCTTGTCTTAAATATGGCAGTTAGCATGATCAAACCCTTTTCTTCTTTTCTCTGTGACTTTTATATTCTGCTAATGTAAAGCATGCTAGAAGGATTTCCTGCCAGGGTGGGAAGCGGGTTTATAGTGAGACATGTGTGTCATGACTGGAAGAAACTCAGATATGGAGTTCTCCCAGATACCTCTGTGAAATCAACACTGTCTAGTCACATTCACTGTGCTGATGGGAACAGCTCCCTATTCCCAGGCGTCCTTCTCTCGGTGACTATTTATACACTATCAGCATCATGGATGACGCGGCCCCTGCTCTAAAAATCCACTCCTGGATTTGCAAAACTTAAGTTCTAATCAGTGTAAAGAGGTTTTTGCAAGTGGCAATATTTTCATAAACTTCGCTGTACTCAAAATAAAAAGAGTATTCATCCCTGCGAGCTCCCTGGTGCCAGACAATCACAAAGGGGGCCTGCTGGAGCCTGGCATTGCCTCACTGTGCACCTGACCTGGTTCCTACACTACGACTTGACTCAGTCCTTGGCATTAACTCTAGCTGAGGGTTGGTGACTGTTCTCTGCAATGGGCTTCACTTTCGCTAAAAGGGGAAATTATACCCAAGGGTCACTGAAACCCAATAGTTCCCAGAAGCCAGACCTACAAAGAAAGCGTAAAGGACAAGCAACAGCATGGTGCCAAAAGCAATTGGTTTGTGACTTCGCCACCTCAGGTCTCTAACCTTTAGGTATAAATAGAGCAGGCATTTCATTGTGCGAGATTTCACTAGGCAGATGTATAGTAGAAAACTTAGGGGCACTTGTTAGCCACTGAGCATGGAAGCGCCTTGAGAATGCCTTCATTGTATCCTGTGTGGGGATTTTTCTTTTTGCTTTTAATGTAAACCATTTGGTCATTATTTTGAGTAAAACCAAATAGAATTAGATAACCAGAACTATAACAAACATCGTGTCTTTTTTTGTCCCTCAAAACAGACATTCTGGGTAGTTCACTAAAATAATCTGAATATGCACTTATTTTCTCATAAAGCTCATTTTCCTCAGCTTATTCCAAAATTGATGGATGCTTTGCTTTAATGAAAAAAATCTTTAGATATTTCTTACAAATAGAGTGAACAAATATTTGTTGAATTTTGTTTTAGTTGACGTTCATTTTGGAAAATAACCCAGTGTACCTTTAAGACTCTGCTAGATTAGTTATTCAGTTGTTTCAGTTTGGCCGATGGTGAGAGTGGCAAGAAGGGGGTATTTAGTAAGCAGGATGAAGAACTGGGTCACTTTTATTCTCAAGAAAAGTAGAGTTCACAGCAATTAATCTCTGCATTTCTAGAGCAGAGGCATTGCTCGGGCAGTGTGTTTTCTTCCACACTTTCCCTAGCAGGCATTTAGAAGATGAAGAGAACTCCTACATAGGCTCAGCAGGATATTTTAGTACTTTAGCATTTTAAATCAGAATAAGATTTAAAATCTTATTTTTAAATCTTCTTCTGATGAAGATTTATCTAAGATAAGACTTTGTAAGTTTTAATCGCTGTATGTCATGACATAAAGGCATTGTTTGGCTAGGTGACTGGCTTAGTTGACAGTTAACCCTACATTTTCCATTGAATAATTTTTGAGTTAATAGTGTGGTGTGAGGACAAGATCTCTTCACTGTTTTAGTATTATTCTTAGCCTCATTTCCCCCATTACATAGAAAGTAAATGCTTTCTATTCCTGTATTATCAATTCAATTTATCTTTAGTTCTATGAATATATTATTTATATAATTTCTTGCTCATGACACTTCTACAGGCATCAATACACACACACATATGCATACATGTGTGCGCGCACACACAGAGATGGATAGATAGATAGATAGATTTTAGATAGAAAGAGTGAGAGAGAGTCATCCCTCATTGTTAACATAATCATCAAATGCTGCTTGGTTAGAATAGCACTCAACTTTATATAGAGTATAAATAAGCATACCATTTGGTTAGGAAATGACATTACTGAAATTTTATAGAAGAAGAGAGCTTCTTCGACCTTTTCTATTTGTGAAAGTATTTTTTTTCTGCTGGAATTATTTTTATGTGGCCCTGGGTACATAGATATATGAAATAATTATGCGTACATAAATTTACCAATAAACTACTTATTAATATGCCATGAATTGATTTCAAAGCAACTTTACTATTTGTTAAAGATAAAAATAATCTCATACTCATAAAATGCATGTGTTTCTCTTGCATACTTAAATATTTGCTGAATATTTGATAGACAGGATGTGAGACATCTTCAATATTTTTCAGAATTGATGAGTATTTCAGCTTTATAATTTATAAACTTATAATTCAAAATTGTCAGTACTGAGAAGGCTGCTTGAAGTTAATGCATAGTGTAAAAGGCTAAAATGAATCCAAGGACATTTCAGAAATTGTTGTTAATCCTTTCCCAGACCCAACCCCAGATTCATTTAATTTTTTTTTTTTTTTATGATACTCTGTCTCCAACTAAAGTAAGATTTGTGACAGCACCTGACACCAGGTTGTGCCGACCTGGTTCTTCCCTGCTGAGTGATGGCAGTAGGCATACTAACAACTTTTCAGGTCCTGTGATAAAACACCATGACCAAGGCAACTTATACAAGAAAGAGTTGAATTGAGCTTTTGGTTCCAGAGGGATAAGAGTCCATCAGTAACGGGGAAACATGGCAGCAGTCCACAGGCAGAGACCAGGCAGCCAAAGCATGTTTGGTAATAGAAACACTATTTGACTTAGGGATTGACTTCTTTTGCTATGTAGAAATTATGAGTATATACTTTCATGATTTTTTTCCTGTTATATGTTTACACTTGTAAAATGATTATAATGAAAATATCAAAAAATCCATTGTTTTCTATCATCTCTAAAGCTCTGATTTTAGGTGTATGTAAAGCCAGCATTTAGACTTTAAGAACAGTTTCCTTTAACCTTCTGTTCCAATGCACATTTGTCTTTATGTAAACGGAGTGACTAGGCATGCGTCTTCCCTTCTCATATGTATAGGATTCAAAGGAGAACTTCTTTAGAAATTACAGATTTGCATTAAGACTTAATTACAGTTTAGTACCATGGGTTACTTCACATAGTCTTGCTCTACCAAACTGAATAAATCAAATCAAAGAAACTTAAAAATTATTTACCTTAGTATTTGCTCACTATTGTTCCTGAAGTTATTGTCCATCAGCCGGTGAAACACTACAAAATAGCTTCAATTGAAAGGTTGACAGAAAAACAGTGAACTCACCGCCGTACAAGGAGCTCATTTCTTTTTCTTGGACAACACCATTGCTTATGAATATATCTTCATATTGTATTGAGAGGAAAAATATTTCTACCTTATATTCTTTGTGTTGTCATATTTTTATTCCTCCCTGAGTTAGTCCAATTATAAAACTCTGTCCTGTCCACACACCCAGTGAGGTAGCCGTGGGGTCAGACTTGGCTCCTGGAATTGTAAGATAACACTCCACTGAGCTGGTGGCTGTGTGGTACAGGTATACTGTGACAGAGACCTTGGGTAAGGAGAGAGAATGGAGCATGTGTCCATAACACATGTGTATATGATAATAAGCTACAGTTGGCGGGCACCATTCTGCATACTTAATATGTTATTTTGTCTAATCCATACACATAGAAAGGACTGTCATTATTTCCTTCTGTTTTTCCAGAAAAAGAACTAAGACATTAAAACATAATGTGATTTGCTAATATTCACCAAGTTTATAAATAATAACGACAATGTTTGAAATGAGATGTTCTCACCCCACACTCTACATGATAGCACCTCGCCATATTCCTAGCACCTGAAACCTTCAGGGCCCGTTGGTGACAGAAAGCGCATGTCCTTATTCCCTTCGCTGGGCAGTGGAGTTCTAGGTTGTTGCTTCACCAGCAGAAAGGAGATTACATATTTGTCCTTTGTAAAGCAACACCTTCGTAACAAAAGACAAGTTAACTGATAAAACTATTTATCACTTTTATGATGCCTATTTAATCATATTTTTATGCACAACACAGGACTTTACTTTTGAAGATCTAAACCTTAGGCTGATGTAACTCTTTTTAAGCTTAAGTGGGGAGTAAGTAGTTGTGTAGAAGTGATTGCTCCGAGTGGGTGTGATCTGTCAATAATAAACGGAAGAGGCTCTGAGCTAGATGGGTCAGTTCACAGTGTTCGCTTCTGTGTGGACCATTCCTTCCTCCCACCTATGGTGTAGAATTCTTTCTGGGATAGAAATGTACTGTTATGACCTTTAGTCAAGCAAGTGTGTATGTGTGTGTGTGTGTGTGTGTGTGTGTGTGTGTATGTGTGTGTGTGTGTGAGAGAGAGACAGAGAGAGAGAGAGAGAGACAGAGAGAGAGACAGAGAGAGAGACAGAGAAGAGATAAAGAGTCAGGGATACTGAGAGAGAGTATATAGGTGCATGTACACATGTACATATGTGTGTGAGGTCAGAGGCCAGTGTGGGTATCATCACCCTGTACCCACCTCCACCTTATTTTTTTGAGACAGGGTCTCACATTGAACTTGTCTCTCGCCTATTGGTTACAGTGGCTGGCAGTGAGCTCCAGGGTTTTTTTTTTTTCCTCCTGTCCAGTACTAGGGTTACAGATGCTCATGACTGCCATACCAGCTTTTTATCTGGGTTTTGGCGATCTGAACTCAAGCCTTCTTGCTTGTACAGCTGGTGTAATCTAGACTTGAGCTCAGCCCCTTAGACTATTTCTTTATGGCCAATTCTTAACAGACAAATGTTAGGAAGTGCCAATGCAGTACTGTTGACTGACCTTAGAGATAATGCAGTCTGGTTTCTGTGCCCCTTCTTTGGGGGAAACAGTAGTTTCTGTGGCTTCCTTGTGCAGAGAAGAAGGGGCTGAGGATGTAAGGCAGGAGAGAGGAGGGCAGGAGAAGGAAAAACACAAATCTTTGTTTCTGATACTTTCATTTGGGAAAATAATTTTTCTGAGCCTCAGCAGTCTTTATTTTTATTTTTTCTCTTTCCTTAAACTAAACTGAATAGATTTGGATTTGTTGGTACCAAAAATACCTGTCTGTGAAACAGGTTTGATTATGTATGTTATTCTGAGTTTTGCCAACAGAAAGTAGGCTCTGAGTATCATAGATTGAGCATTCAAATTCTTGATGCAAATCAAAACAGGTCACCTTGGAAAATTGTCTCCTACTTCAACTAACAACTCCCTTTCCTCTGAGAAGTCAAGGTTATTCTTGGCCCATTAGCTCTAGTTTCTTATTGGCTAACTCTTACATCTTAATTTAACCCATTTCTAGTAATCTGTGTATTGCCATGTGGCTGTGGCTTACCAGGCAAATTTCCATCAGGCTCAGGTGGAGCTACATGGCTTCTCCTTGTCTCTGCCTTCTTTCCCAGCGTTCAGTTTAGTTTTTACCACCTAGCTCTGTTCTCTTCTATTGCAGGCCCCAAACAGCTTATTTATTGACCAATGGTATTCACAGCATACAGAGGGGAATCCCACATCACCCAGGGCGTGAAGATGTATTTCTTGCCCATGAATCTCAGAAGTGATAGCATTTATCTTTCCAGTACTGACAGTCTGAAAAGTTGATGACTAAGGGCCTTCTGATTGCCTCTGTTCTTGATGTGCTTTTATCCACATGAAAGCCGGGCAGAATGAGGTTGTATGTCTCTAATGAAGGAAAAAGAAACAGGAAACTGGTTAGAGAAAATTAGCGAAATCCTTGTAGAAGAGGTAGAAGCATCAAGCATTTGGGAACAAGAAAAAAATTAACAGGAACATCCCATAGAGAGGATAATATACAAGAGTTTACCCCTCTACAGTGGAAGAAGCACATACAGTTTTTATTATTCTCGATATTACATTTTAACAATTTATCATTTTCCTTAGTGTTTTTGGAAGAGGATTCTAGGCCCGTGTTTATGACCTTGTGTTTCACGATGTCACCTTTCTTCCTCTGCTTTGAGGGTTTGTTTAGGGAAACTCCCAACACAGTCTGTTGGTTACATTGAGTTTTCTGCCTTTGCAGTTCACAGTGAGTGGTGGAATTCTGCCATGTTCTTTCTATGGGTTACAGAGTTCTTGCTTCCTGCCCAGGTGCTGAGTTTCTGGTGTCTTAGAGTAGATCATGTGCGTGAAGACGCCTGTGCTGCCTGGGCTTCATGCTGTTCCCCGTCATGTCCTTTTCATCTACTGGGCCAACTGTAGAGTACAGATCCTTCTTTATTAATTATTTAGTTACCAGCCATGCTTATATTTCCTCTAATGTTTAGTATTGTATGCCTAGTTCTCTGGGATGTCCTCTAATCACTTTCAGTTTTTGCCTAAATATCCAAGATACTGTTCTCTTTTTATTCTTAGATTACAGAGATTGTGAGAGGAAAACTGAGAGTGTGATCTGAACACAGTTGTTTCAAATGTGGGCATGTACCCAGATCATTTGTTTTAAATTTAGTTTTTACTATAAAATTTACTTTTTCACATACAACCTAGACAAGTACACGATTTCAAATGTTTCCAGTTAGTGTTTGAGTGGGATAGAGGTGGAGGATGGTGCAGAAGAATATACCTGCTCATAGTGTTCAGTGGGATAGAGGCAGATGATGGTGCAGAATTTACCTGCTCATAGTGTTCGAGTGAGGTAGAGGCGGAGGGGGGAGGGGTGCAGAGTATACCTGCCCATGTTTGTAACCTTCTCTCTTTGTCTACACTGCTGCTCCATCCCTTACCATTTGTTCTGATTACTCAGGTTGAAGTAAATAGGAAATTAATGTCCTAGCCCTATCAAGCCCTGCTCTCCAAATGAGAAAATTGTGAGTGTCCTTTGGGCTTCTCATGTATGTCGCGGTGAGGTAAAGACGGATTGTTAAGTGAGCTAGAAAACCGTCTTTTAATGAAGCGTAAGCGAACATTAGAAGCATCCATTTCATTATACGTTCAAACATTACTATCAGCCTACTCAAATGTTGCTGGGTTGCCATGTAATCCACGATCATTTTTCTTCTAGTTTGAAATATTTAAGTTGTCTGCCTCCTCCTAAGCTTTGTCAAGTGCTACAGTCATATAATATATTGATAAAATAAGCCAGAGTATAATTGTCTTTTGCCATCATCAAGTACCTGCTAAATCTTTGTGCATTAGCTAGGTGGTTTTTATTCTTTTAGTTTTACATAGGATATTATTTATCTTGTGTATTTTATATGTACATATTGCAATGATATTATGTTAGATTAAAACTTTGTTTCCACTTTTGTATAGTCTATCTCCAAAAACGGTTCTAAATTTTAATTTGTGCAAGACTGTCTTTATAATCTAAAATTCCATTGTTGAAAGTATCTAAACATTTATAAAAGTATGAAACATAACAAGTAAATATGAAACATCTAGAGAATAAAACTAACTGGAAAGGAAACTTGTGGTTAAACCAACCACTCAGGTTTCCTTCCTTAGGTACTTGATGGATCATGTGCTTTGGTCTTGGAGTTTCAAAGCCCAAAAGATACATACAGCAGAGCTGACAGAGTTGGAAAGTCTACATAAAGCTATGTAACCCTGTGCCAGAGCTTGCAACAACGTATGGTATATACATCTGTATGCAAGAGAGAGAGAGAGAGAGAGAGAGAAGAGAGAGAGAGAGAGAGAGAGAGAGAGAGAGAGAGAGAGAGAGAGAGAGAGAAGGATGGGGAGAGAGATACACCTACCAAATGCAGAAAAACCAGTCTACTTGTAAACTTGGCAGTAGTCTAAGGGAACAACAACAGCAGCAGCAACAACAACAACAAATTAGATGAGGGTCTGTGATTAGTAGGCATTCTTCAAACGGCTCGTAGCCCAGTCTGGTTCAGAACATCCAGTTTACAGTGCTTGATAATGTCTTGGGCCCTGGCAGAAAGAAACCTAAGTTCTTCACTAGTAACCTGACTTAGTTCACCTTTTTAATAATTCTCACATGATAAAGATCCAAACAATGCCCATTTATAAGACCTTCTTACGCAAGAACCAGGGGCACTGCAGATAAAACAGTCTGTAAAGATGTTAATCATAAACTGCCCATGCACTTGCGATGGGAAATGATCTCACACATCTAGTACCTAGCACAGCACACTGATCGAGTCTTCCCATAGATTACTTAGCCACATGTATGAACAGTAGCAGCGAACTAGTTAAGAACTGTATATGAGATGATTGGAAGTCAGCAGGTAGACTGGCTAACTGAATCTCGGCTCTAGATTTTACCAGATCTGATCCTTAGAGAACTTTCCTGATCAGCATCAAACTCCCTTTTTTCTTCTGTAAATGGAGATAATGACTACCCTAGGCATCCTGAGGATTCAAAGTTTCTCCATGGGAAAGTGAGAGAAATCCTTTCAATATAGTGTCTGTTAAATAATTTTAGTTATATTTTTTTCCCCTTGAACTTGGTAAGGCCCCTTAGCTGTGAGCTGGAGTTAAAGTCCTGAAATAGAAGTATATCTAGTTAGGTTTCTTAGTACCATCTAGAAGCAAATAGAATTGTGAGTGGCAGTGGCCATCATCTCTAATACAGATATGGAATACGAAGTCAAATAGTACCCCAGCCTGGGCAAGACTTTATTGTATAAGCTCATTTATATATGGAAAAAAGAGAGTGCTAGCATTGTTAGCCAAAGAGGCAAATTTTGTAAAATTTGTTGATAGCTATAGCATATGTAGAACTTCACATATGAAAATTTTCCTATTTCAATGTATCATATATTTTTATAATTGATTATCTACAACATATTTTGTGTGTCAGCACAACACAATTGGACAAGTATATATATATATATCACATATATGTTATACATACATGTTACTAACACAATATACTAACATGTATATGTGTTGCTAACACACACACATATAAATGTATACTAACATAGATATATGCATATATATGTTGTATGTTTGTAAGAATAATCATGTGCTATAAAAGAAAATTTATGAGTTTTTCAGAGAAATGAGTATTTTTGGTACCAGAATTCTAAGAACATTATTAATTATTTCAAAGAATAATTTTTTTGTCTATCCTTTAAGCATCTCACGGCTTTGTGTTTGTTTTGCTTTTTTGGGAGAAGAGTTTAGGATTTAAAAGTGATGGTATAGACTGAGACTAAATTTCCATACACGAGTCCACTCAGTCACGTTCTGAGTATCCTCAGGACTTAGGTAACTCAGAACTGAAGAGGAAAGCTATCAATACTTCAGTTGTCTTTTTTCCCTGGTCACCGTGCGTTCATGCTTCCATCTTAGGGAGACCTCACCCTGGTTGTCAATTTTACAGATGATAACTGCTGAGGGGCGGGACTTTGGAGACCATTTCACAGTTGAACAATAGAGGCAGGGTCCGTCCAGATGTGGACGTGGGAGTCCCACTCCTTGCTGGGGAGTCTAACTGTGGAGCAAGAGTCCAGTTCATATCAAAACGAGCATCCTACTGTCCGCGTGTTGAGAGTGCACCCCTGAGATCCAACTCACTCCACAGCATGAGTTCCTTCACTTTTCCTTTGATTGATATTCTTTCTCTCTCTCTCTCTCTCTCTCTCTCTCTCTCTCTCTCTCTCTCTCTCTCTCTCTCTCTCTCTCTCTCTCTCTCTCTTTCCTGCCAAGGTTACAGCTCAGGCAGCATAATCAGAGTAAAGGGAAAATCTAGCAGGATGCAGAAAAAAGGGGCTTAGATTGTATTCAATTCTCTGCCACTGAATAAAACGGATTCAAACTTTCATCTGAATATAGCATGTAAGAGTCAGTGCCCACCAAGAGACTATTCTTTAACATTCATAAATATTTACAAATATTATTTAATGTCATTTTTCTACTTACTAGAACATGGGTAAGAGTTGTTAGACTACTCCACCTTTAAAGGTGGAGTGTTTAAATTCACTCATGTTATTGCTTCAGTTTCACAGCTGAGTTGTCCTGTAAATAAAACTTTTCCCTCATTAGAAACGAAGCCAATCTTGCAGCTCCCCGCAGCCCCTGTCCCTTTCACACCATGCTATGCTCCCACACATTGACCTGGGCCCCAGTGGAGTTCTGTGCACAACGGGTGAATTAAACCAGAAATAATTTCTTGTGGCATTGTGTCACAACCTCAGTGATGAAAAAGGAATCTATTCAGGTCTTTGCACTTAATTAGAAAAAAAATTAAATGAAATCTTCCAGAAATATTTAAAGTTTAATAGGCCCATATTCAGGTTTTTTTAGACTATACAAATTTCACAGCTACCTCTTTGTTAAATGGTGTTATAAAATTCTTTCTCTCTCTCTGTCCCTCCTTCTCTCCATCCCCTCTTTCTCTCTTGATTGTGATTTGTAATATTTGTGATTAATTTTGCCAGAAAGAAACTTCAGCCTCAAAAATTTACTTTTAACATTTGAGAAATGGCATGCCTTTTGCCCATAGGTGTTCCAGGAATGTAAGATTAAATGCGACACTTTTCTCTTGGTAAATGTGTCATTTACACTCAGGTCCATTCTCTTTTATGTGCATGAAGCCTTGTCTCCACCCTTCTCTTCTTCCTAGAGACCTCCCTTTTTTCTTTGTTATTTGGGTGTCTGCCTTTTCCTTTTTTCATGTTTCCTTTCATTTGTAGGCATACAGCTTCTTTACTGTCGGGTGAATCCTGCTGAGCTGGAAGGGTTCAAGGCTGCTCTTCTTCCTCTACTGACATCTGTAGTGGTCATCTTGAGTGGCCACTGTCACTTGGGCTCTTCTTGATACCATGACTAGAATGGTAAACATGCTAATCAGTATTCAACCAGTGTTCCATGATGGAAATGCCAGGGGCTTTTTTTTTTTAACACTTCTTATTATGACACTACATTTACACTACATGCTTGGTTTAGATGCATTCTGTTTTTTAATTTTTTTTTAAAAAAGAAAACAAACTATCTCCTTTTCATTTTACATACCAATCCAAGTTCTCACTTCTTCCCTTCCTCCCTCCCATTCCTTCCACATACCCTCCCACCTGACCCCGTCCACTCCTCAGAGAGGGTAAGGCACATTGCTTTGGGGAAGGGCCAAGGCCCTCCCTACTATATCTAGGCTGAACAAAGTATCCATCCAAAAAGTACAGGTTACGAAAAAGCCAGTACAAGCAGTAGGGTTAAATCCTGGTGCCACTACCAGTGGCCCACCCCTCAGTCTGCCCCAGCCATACAACTTTACTCATATTTAGAGGAGTTAGTTTGGACCTATGCTGTTTTCTTCCCTGTTGGGCTAGAGTTGGTGAGCTCCCATTAGCTCAGGTAAACTCTTTCCGTGGGTCTTTCCATCATGGTCTTGACCTCTTTGCATATATTCTTATTCATCCCACTCTTCAACGGGATTTTGGGAGCTCAGTCAAGTGCTCCACCTGTTTCCAACAGCTGCTGGGTGAAGAAGGTTCTATGGTGATATTTATGATATTCATCAGTCTGACTACAGGGCAAGGCCAGTTCAGGCACCCTCTCCTCTATTGCTTAGGGTCTTAGCTGGCGTTATCCTTGTGGATTCCTGGGAATTTCTCTAGTGCCAAATTTCTTCCTATCCCCATAATGGCTCCCTCAATCAAAATATCTCTTTCCTTGCTCTCATCTCTTTCTCCTTCCATCTCGATTATCCCATTCCCTCAAGTTCTCCTCCCCACTCCCTTTCTCCCCTCATCTTCCTTTTCTGCCCTCTCTACTCCCCCAACCCCCATGCTCCAAATTTTGTCAGGCAATCTTGTCTATTTCCTTTTTTCCAGGTAGTCTATGTATGTTTTTCTTAGGGTTCATCTTGTTACTTAGCTTCTCTAGGATCATGAACTATAGGATCAATATCCTTTGCTTTACAGATAGTATCCATTTATGCATGAGTACATATCATGTTCATCTTTCTGGGTCTGGGTTACCTGATTCAGGATGTTTTTTTTTCCCCCTCAGTTCTATCCATTTGCATGCGAATTTCAAGATGTCATTGTTTTTTACCACCAAGTAGTACTCTACTGTGTAAATGTACCACATTTTCTTTATCCACTCTTTGGTTGAAGGGCATCTAGGCTGTTTCCAGGTTCTGACTATTACAAATAACGCTGCTGTGCATATAGCTGCACAAATGTCCTTGCAGTATGGTTGAGCTTAGGTGCATTCTTAAATCTAACACCTCTGCTCTCATTGTTGCTGCCTGTGCACTTGAGAACTTTCACATCTGTCTGAATTATCCTATTGCCAATCTTTCTCTCTTTTTTATTCTTCACTGCTACTGATTTTACTAGAAGTTTCCTCAAGTCCAGTCCTCCTCATGCATAATGATCTACAGTGACCACATAAACAAGGTGACTACAATCCTTAACTTTATTTTTATTATATGTTTTCAGACTCTGTCATACACTTTCCTTAGCAATTCCCATCCCTTTGGATCCTGGCTGAGAGCCGTCATTTGGTGGCTCTCCTCAATAATTAAGTCTTCAAGTGCTGTGCAACATTTTACTTTTTTGGCTTTTTGGGGGGGCCTACCACCCAGCTCCTAAATAAATCACACATGGAGGCTTATTATTAGTTATTAGTACCTGGCCTTAGCTTGGCTTGTTTCTTGCCAGTTTTTCTTAACTGTAATTATCCCATTTATCTTTGGCTTCAGGACTTTTACCTTTCTCCATTCCTGTATAACATTTCTTTCCTTCTTACTCCGTGTCTGGCTGTGTAGCTGAGTGGCTGGGTGGCTGGCACCTAACATCCTTCTCCCCTTGTTCTCTTGTTGTGCCTCCTCTTTTTCCTTGTTTCTCCTTCTATTTATACTCTCTTCCTGCCAGTCCTGTCTATTATTTTTCCTGCCATGCTACTGGCTGTTCAGCTCTTTCTTAGACCATCAGGTATTTTAGACAGGCAAAGAATCACAGCTTCACAGAGTTAAACAAAAGCAACACATCTTTCCATCATTAAACACATGTTCCACAACATAGACAAAAGTAACACATCTTAAAATAATATTCCCCAACATTTGAGTGTTTTGATCTTACCTCTGAAATGACTTCTTCTCTAGCTGCTTTTCTTCCATGACTTCCCATTGTTACTTCTCTACAAAGTCATGCCAAGGTCTCTAAGGGAATATTTGATGCTTTCAAACAAACTTCATCTAAACCTTATCGCATTTGATTGCAATTATAAGCTTCTATATCAGCCTCCTATATTATGTAATGATAGAAAACAAATAATGCCTTACTTCATATTTTTCCACCAAGCACTTGTTTTAGGAACAGCCGTATCGATAAATCCTCAGCTGTTGACCAGACAATGTGACCATTTAATTAACATCACAAGATTATCTAGTCAAGCTAATACTTTTCTGTTTTGCATAGACATCAAACTAGCTTAAGACTACATTAGTTTCTTCCAAAATACTTTCGCCCATCTTCATTTATATTGCTTACATGTTAAGTTGTCTGCCAGTCAGTAGATCTCTCTCCATGCTTATGTGTTTCTTCAGGACGAGCTGTATAAGGGAATATGAGCAGCTGTTTTGCTCAAACACAAGACATTTATTCAAAGTATAAAGATGGTTGGTTTCTGGTGTTTCTCCTTGCCGTTTTCTTTGATTAGGAGAAGGGGAGGCAGAACATGTTACTTGGACTCTGTATTTTGCTGGCAAACAAGCCAACACTACATTGTCTCACTAGTATTTATGGCCTCTCAATGCTTCATCATTTAATAGCATCTCATTTAGGACTTTAACATACATTTGTGGAAACACAAGCATTTAGCCCGCAACACCCTGCACTTTATTATACCCTTTGTTCCCCATTTCTTCTACATACGAAGTAGAACTCAGCAATCATTCATTGTTTTACCAGATTCTCACTTAACACTTGTGCCACTATTAAAATGATACCTTCTCAAATTCCTTAAATATTGTATAATGGCCACTATCTATGTAACAAAGCATACTTATAGTGTTTTACTCATAAGAAATAAGATGAAAGATAATAGGCCATTTTGTGTGCAACTTTTAAATGGAATGGAAGTGACTGACATTTTTAAGTCATTTGAGGTTTCAAAGAACCTGAGTTTTTTGAAAAATACTTAAGCACGAGTTTCTTAAGCTTTAAATCTATTATGGCCCTTCTCTGAGTTTTAATTATGTCTTTCTGTATGCACACTTTTCACCTCTTCTTATTTAATCTATGTCCACTGACAGTACTGTGTTCTTGTAGGATATCTCCAATTTCAGCTTCTTCACTGAGCCTTAGTTCACTTAAATGAGGCTTAGTTCAATGTCTCCAAGCAGAAACTGTGTTCCTTTTGGATGTTCCTTGTTAAGTGATTAAAATCTAAAGCACTCATCGTATGCTAACTTGCTTTCTAATTTTTTTTTTTGTGCATATCTAAACCTTTTGACCGAGGTAGTGTTTACCTCTCTTTACCCTGTTCAACTGATACTGTTACTTACAGTCATACTAAATCACAGCATGGTAAAGCAAGGGGTGAGGGGAAGCAGCGGGAACTTAGTGCCCTGTGAGAAGCTGTGCAGCTGACTCTCCTCTCCTTCTCTTTGGATATTCCACTGAACTTCAGGCAGAATTCTGCCTGTCTGTGGCTGCTCTGCTTGGTGTGGTGTGCTGGATCGTGGCGAAGCTCTGAGTCCACGCCTCAGATTTCCTGCAGCTCCACCCTGAGCTCAAGAGCCTGTGGAATGCCCTGAAAACAGGGAGCTGTTTGCTGTCTTTCATGGGTTTGAACATGCTCTAGCACATTTTGTAGCTGGTTGGAGGAGAAAAGTTGCAAGAACATGCTTCCCAAGTGCTGGCCACATATCAAGGGAATGAAAATAAGAAACCCGTTTAGACACTCAGGGGTTCTTTCTTCATCTCCCGTGTGGGAGGCAAGGCCTCTTTCGTCAGAGTGCCCTTGTTGCAAGCTCTAGTGGAACACAGGTGGAGATGAACTGGCTTGCACAGGCCTTCGAACTGAGCCAGTTCCCTTCTCCCACCTGACATCAAACAAATCCACTGAGCGCCGAATCAAATACTGTCTCCACGTAGTCGGTCTCTTACTAATGCTTTAAGATTTGGATGGATGGGGTACACGTGCTTTCAATTTTGAATAGATTCGTTTTCTCCTAACTATTTCATAATTAACTAATAAAGACATGATTTCGTGTTTCCAGGGGCTACAGTTTCAGCTGATTCACTGATAAAAATTAGATAACTAAGATCATTGGATTTCTGGTGCACATGGAGTAGACACCCTTGGTCATGGCTGGCAGTGGCAGGGAGGCATTTTGAGAAATGTACCATTAGGCAATTTTGTCATTGCACAAACTTCATCTGGTGTACTTCCACCTAGTAAGGTTAGCAAAAAAATTCTTAAAGCATCTGTGGTAGTTTGAATGAGCATGGCACCCAAGACCTTATATGTTTGAATGTTTGATCTGAAATAGATGGAACTATTTAGGAAGGATTAGGAGTTGGGGGAGGTGTGTCACGGGGGTTGGGCTTTGAGGTCTCGAAAGCCCGCACCATTCCAGTTAGCTTTCTCTCTGACTTATGCTTGTGCATCAGATGTGAACTCTCAGCGACTACAGCAGCCCCCTGCCTGCCTGTCAGTCCCAGTGTTCCCTGCTATGACGGTCGTAGGCTCACCCTCTGAAACTGAAAGCCACTTTAAATTTTTTTCTATATGTTGCTTTTGACAAGGTGTTTTGTCACGAAAATAGAAAAGAAAATTAACATAAAAAGCAGGTGGTTATTAGCGTTAACTGTAGTTTATAAACAAGGGAACTGCAGGTAGCCATCTTCTTTATCTTGCCCACAGTCACGTGTTTAGGGCCATGTGATTCCACACTTGCCGCTCTCAGGTCTGTGCTGTTACATAATGCTTCAGAGCTCCATGTAGATGACCTTCAAGGGTGGCAGAACACTTGCAACTGGTAAAACTATATATACATGGGCAATCTAAGGTTTAACCTACAGATGTACAATGCATGCCAAGTGAATTCCAGCATGTTTATTATTTATTGTAATAAGAAAAATATTCAAAGATGTGACTAGAAGCAGGATAAGGGAGATTTATGCGGTGCTATTGGATTAGGAAGTGGGGTCATTGCAGCAGTATTGACATTGGCTCTGAAGACAGCACAGGCAAGGGGGGAGGCAGAAAAACCTAGAGCATTCTTAAGGCCGAAAGGCTGGGGTGACAGGACAGATCTCCTGTGGCTGAGGTGGAATCTGTGGACCCTGATTAGATTTGTGATTAATGTGAAGGTCTCCTGCTAACCTGTCTCAGCAAGTTCTTTTGAGAAACCAGATTTTTTTTTTTTTTTTTAAATCAGAAGGCCTTAGGAGAAGACGCAGGGATGTTATGAAAATCAGCCTAAGGAGAGAATCTTTGTCAGGTGTAGATTGTTTAGCAGATGTGGAGGAAACGAACAACGCCATCTCCTCCCTTCTCCCTTCCTTTCATCCTTTCTTGCATCCCTCCCCTTCTCTGTTGTTCCTTTTCCCCTTCCATCCTCCTTCAGAAATGGGCTTGGGTGTGAATTAGCCTGAGAGAAGGAAGCAGTTCCAATAAAAGGTTATTTCTTGCCTTTTGTGGTTTCTACATCTCACACATCTGCTACACTTAGATCGAAGCGGCCCCCTTTAGAACTCCTTCAGCAAGCACCAGTGAAAACCATAGAACACCGCCAGAGTTCTTTCCCCGAGTCCCAAGGCTAGAATATTCTCTGTCCGTTATTTATTACTGTCATGGAGCTCTTAGCTTTTGCTTTAAGAACTCTGCTTATACTAAAGGTGTTACCACTGGATGTATGTGCTCCTGATTCTCATTATGCGCTGCTGACCTCACCTTATAAATCTCGGCTTGGAGTTACCAGCTTTCCACTTGTTGGCCCTAATTGGAAAGCTCTCTGCTATATACAGGTACAAAATGTATGATCAGAGCTTGAATTTCTGCCCCTTATTAACACTGCCTCCGTGACTTATTCCCTCAATTCTCTTTCCATTGGAAATCTAGCTGAAGCAAATTCTTCAGCTTTATATACAAGTGAGCTTAGGCAGAACCTATTACATACCACGCAATCTACCAACTGGGAGTCGTGATACCTCGACAGCTAGGGAATGGTAAAAGGGCCTTTAATAATTAGTTACTTGTGCATCATTTGTTTTACTGAATAATCTGGAAAAAATTCAAGGAGTTTTCAGAGTGGGAAACTTAGTTTAGTGTTTGAAGAAATTCCAAGTGTCAAACATATAATACTAAATGGTGTGATGGAGCCGTTGTGGGAGATGTGTAGTAACTTCATAGAACTGGCCAGTTAGATGACTCCTGTTGGGCAAAGACTGCGGAGTGTCTGGAGGAGAAAACGTGAATGCTTCTGTCAGAAGAAAGTATTTCCCTGACACAATCTTTTGGAGTTTTCCTTAAATGAATACATTCATGCTGGCGTATTTTCAAGGAGGCGACCACAATATTCATTTTAAGAAAAAGAATTAGCTGTACCCTGTACTCAGAAACTCTTAAACATCAGCATGCTCCTACCTGTTCTGGGTCTTTGCACGTGACTTAAGTAGAAGTCATTATTATTTACCGAGAGACTCATCTGAAGTGTACACTTAGAAGTGCTAGTATATATACATATTTAAATAGTTATATCACTAATGTCATTTAAATAGTATTTTGGTAGAGCTGTGTGGGCTATTCTAAGTGAATTTTAATCTCATCAGATTTTTATCTCTTTATATTAGAAAAACTTCTGATGCAATTTCAAGGAAGATAAACATGAACACCATGATCTCATGAGATGGAGTAATCACAACTTTGAAATTCAGATATGGGTAGAATTGTTGTATGTCTAAGAAATTAAACATGATTACTCAAATATTATCCTGTGGCATGCAAGTGTTCAAACAATACCTAAAGTTTTTAATAACCTGTGAGGTATTCATTTTTGAAGAAGAAACTCACTTTTAGTGGTTAATTAAGGTTTTCAGGTTCACACAGGTCATCGGTGGTTGATCCTAACATGCAAACCAGACCCTTTTTACACATTCTGTAAGTAACTCTCTCCAATCGTAGAAATTTGTTAAAATCTCCTTCATGTTATAAACATGCTGGGCATTTTTATCAGGTTCTATACAAGACCAATAGAGCTCATAATAGTTGTGTTGATTGATAGTTAGCACATAGAAAACATTACTGTGGATACTAATAGCAAATACTATTCATGAATAACTTATAAATTACTTATTACATGTAAATATCAAATTAAAAGGAGACTGGTATTTTCATAGGTCTTCATGAGTTATGACATTTCTGTTGTCATCTGAGATGTTCTATACCTTGGTGGTTGGACCCAGTGTGAGGTACACTACTTAATATTAATTTTAGCATTAAATACAAATGTGGTCACTAGCCTTTCTGTTCTGTTTCTATCCTACTGAAGTGTCAATGCAAGTGGACACATGTGGCAAAAGTTTGTAACCTTTTTTTCTTACCTGGATTTGAGCTGAATAACAATCTTTAAAATGTTGATGTATTTGCTAAAGATTTCTAGTCATTTCACCATTTGAATCAGGAGTTGAGGATTCCTTTTTCGTATTTCTCTATCATTGCTACTCTCTGGATTATCCAAGGTTCTCTAGAAACATGGACTCAACAGAATAATTTTATAACAAAGGGATTTATTAGATTGGCTTACAGAATACTGTATGGGTATCCCAGGATGGGCTGCCTTCACCCTGGAGAGGCTGTGCACTAAGTGCTTCATCCATGAGGTTGTGTGCTTTGGCAGTCCCAATTTGGTGCTAAAGGACTCCTGGAGCATCTCTTGTCTGCAGTTCCCATGGGAAGACTGACAGCTGTGGAGAATGGTAGAAAAAGTAAGTAGCAAGGGAGATGCACTTGAAAGCAATGTAGATGCACTCTCCAGCAAGATGAAAAATTACAAGCAGACCAAATAGCCAAAGTTTTCCCTTTATCTTCTGTCTATCTGTGACAACACTGGAAGTGCCACTTCCCTTTAGGGTGATGTTCTCAAGTCAGTTCATGTAAATCAAGATAACCCCCCCGCCCCCCCCACACACAAATGTGCACAGGCCCTCATCTCTTAGTTGATTCCAGATCTAGTCCCAGTTGACAACGGAGATTATTCATCTTTCTGTCTTTGCTCTTTTCTAGGGAAACTAATTTCAGTGTGTTCCATCAAAGTTTTGTTTGCTGCAAAAAAAAAAAAAGTGTGTTGCACTTACTCTTGATGCGATCTTCCTCTGCTTAAATCTCCTGTGTTAAAACAGAAGCAGAAAACAGTCTACGTCTGGAGCATAGTCTTTGTGATAGGGAGTATATAATCAGAGATTAAAGCAAAACAATATGGCTGTTTCCAACCCTCTGACACTGGATGTATAGATTTTTCCTACTTCAATGGATTCTGCAATTCTCAGCCAACATTAAGTACAAATTAAATTACAGTTTAATTTAATTCTGTCTCCTAGTTTAAGGTCTCAGTCCATGAAAGCACCATCGTCACAAACCACAAATGATGTTCATGGTCTTGTACAAATTCTGTCAAAATTCTTTGCAGATCAAGATTTCCCAGGAGTCCCTCTCGTGTTTAACAATTCCCCAGAGAATTCCCAGACTCGACAATCTTTCTGCTGATGATCTCCCAGGCAGTGAAAGGACACAGATCAAATGGCCAATTGAAGGGGTACATGGTGCAAAGTGTGTGTGAAGTCAGAGGACTTATACCCTGCCTGAATATGGAAACTTTCTAGGAGTTGGTGTGACTTTGGAGGTGTCTGTTTCTTAGCTCTGTTCTCACAGTTGAATGCACCCAAGAGGTGTTGCTAGGGAAAAATTGGAGTTATTACTTTTGTGAGTTGTCCCAAAAGAATTGGTACTTTTTTTCCTTTCTGTTTTTAGTGTTTGAATTGGAGGAGGAACATGTCATGATTACAACGTATGTGTTTTATTGAAATTTTTGCAAATGTCCCCATTTTGTTGTTCACAATGTAGTCTCACGTTATCTTGTACTGTTTGCACACTGGGAGAAAAAAAATTTCAAATTCCACCTTTCTAAACAATGTGATTATTTTTGCTTGCTATAAGAATTAAATGACTGGAGTTCTGAAAAAAAAATTGAGCGATTTTCAAAAAAAAAAAGCAAAACACTGGGATTCTATCTCTCCAAATATCAAGAAAATCTATGCTGCTATTGTCTACTAAAACCATTTATTATACCAAGTGTTTGTGATTGTTTAGCGTTGTTTTTGCTGACTCCCCCTCTCCCTTTTTCCACTTGATTGACAGATATAATGAAAGTTGTTGGCAATAGCCACTTTCATTTCGGCACCCTCAGAAAGAGTCTAAGGTTCCACATTTCTTTTCCAAGACATTATCCAGAAGTTAACGTGTTTTGGTATCAAGAAAAAAATTCCTCAGCAATCTAATCGCTCATACGTCTCATTGGAAATCACCCTGTGAGACGTTTTAAGCTTTATCTTCTGTAGATAGGTCAGGCATGATGAGTATTAGCACTTGTATGTGCTGGTGTGAACTTGGTGGAGAAGCACATTGAAAGTAACTCAGTAGGTGCCTGTCTCCCCCACCTCTATCCCAGAGGTCTTTCATGTTGGCTGAAGGAGAGGGTTCTCCTCCTCATTCCTACACTCTTCTCTGATAAATTTCGAATGCTTTTTAATTTGTCTATTGTATTGGCAGAGCAGGTGTAGGTTTAGTCAGTGCCAACATTTCCAGGTTGTTATTAATCATAATTAGCCTTCTTTTATTTATGCATCCAGAATCCTTGCTGAGAGCCATTTTCTCTGATAGAGATAGTATGCTTAACAATACACAGCTCCTGCCTTCCAGGACACTTTGAACTTGTATTCATAAGTGATTTTTTTTTAGTCTTTCCAAACTTACAATCATTCTGTAATTTTGAGGTATATCATTAAATTTTGCCAGCATAAAGACAAATTAATTTGTTGTAGTTTTGCGTTGCAAAATATTGCCTTTGTAGCATTCCAGACAGTCACTTTGTGTCGAGGTTTCTGATTGGAAGAGAATGTGTCAGCCATGTTGGGTATTCTGATGCCTTTCTCCAGCCCAGAACGTATGACGCATAGCGGGTCGTGCCTTTCAGTGTGGGTCATGCTTGCTATAGGAAGCGTTGGTGAATTTTCTCTGGATGACTTTCATAGGGAAGTTTGCACTTGCTAGTAGAATGTGCAGTGATGGTTTGACACCCCCATTGTGCGGTCTCAGACTGAATCTGTGGACCCAGCATTAATGACGCACATCCAAACACCTGCTAATATTGCTTATACAGTGTCAAGAGGAAAAAAGCCTCTTTAGTATTTACAAAGTAAATATGTATGTACACATGCACATATATTCACACATATTTCTTTATATTATATTATTATTAAAATATATTAAGGTATATGTTGTATACTATATAATATACCTTATAAGTTATATTTAATTAATAAACATATGTCAAAGAATATATATGTGTATATATACATAAACAATCTAAGTTAAACCTTTTCATACCAGACACCAACTTTGTGAATTAAACTTCAATCTAATAAAAGTTTCAAAATAATGTTTCCATCTTAGCAACTTTGGTATACATGCACTTTACTTATTTTGGTGTTTTCATATTAACTGACAAGCCTAGTATGAATTCTTGGTCTTTTGGCCTCATTGATACCTCCTAATTCTATTATTTTAAAATGAAAACTATACACTTATTTCATTTTCCATATCCATTTTTTCTTTCTTTTTGTCTCAATGATGTTTATTTTTTAGCAAATATAAAATATAAGATGAAACAAAAACTATCCTTCCTCCTCTTCCTTGCTTTACTTCTTACTCTTCTTTTGTTCTTTCAGTTGTATTTTGTTTTCCCCTAGATCTCTTAGCTGTCTAGTGTCTGGTTCTTGGCTACCCAAGCAATATCAGGTATGTGTTCCAACTCCTGGAATGATCCTTAAATAACATTGTTTGGTTGCTCCCATAGGCTTTATGCCACCATTGCTCTACTGTATTTTATAGGCAGGCCGGATTGACAAAGGGCTTGTCACTAGGTTGTTTACTTTTCTTTTTTGGTATGCTAGTACCTCTCCATATCAAAGTCACTAGAAGATGTGGGTGAAGGTTCTAGGTAGGTACCAGCTCTAACTCTCAGTGTTCAATGAATTGTGTGGGTGTTGCCTTTAGCAATGGGGCCCCACTGTCAGTTTGTGGAAGCAACCTATTGTCTTGGCAATGACCTGGGTTGTTTGGGATTGCCTTGGGACCCCTTTGGCCAACAACTCTATTGGATGTGACTGTCACAATACGGGAAACTTCTAATCCTGGTATTGGACACTTTATTTGGAGACAAGAAATGGCTAGTGAGGACTCCATGTTGCTCATTATTTGGAGACTGCATTGGGATTGCTTTTCTATATTTTAGGATTGCCACTGCCCCTCTAATGCTCCTCAATTCTAGCTGACTCTCTCTGCTTATGTCATTTCTTACCTCCATATCTGCCTCTCCCCCATTCCTGTCCTCACCCAGTCCTCCAATAAAATAAGTTCTATTTCCCCCTTCCAGGGAGATCTATGTGTTTCCCCCCAGTCCCTTTCTCTATGCCTAACCTCTGTGGTCTACAGATTGTAGTTTGGTTATTATTGATTTGAAGGCTGATATTCGCATATAGGTGAACATAGTCCACATTTCTCTTTCTGAGTCTGGGCTGCAACACTCAGGATGATTTTTTTTCTACTTCTATCCATTCCACTTACAATTTGATGATGCCATTTTCTAACAGCTCAGTAACACAACATTGTGTAAATGTATTACATTTTCTTTATCCATTCTTCTCTTGAAGGACATCTGGGTTGTTTCCAACTTCTGGATGTTATGAAAAGAGCAGCAATGAAAATATGGTTGAGAAAGTGTCCTTGTGGTAGATAGGATGAAGCATCTTTCTGGTGTAGGCTGAAGAATGGTGTCGTTGGATCTTGAAGTACATAGGTCCCCTATTTTCTGAGGAACTGGCAAACTGATTTCCATTGTGACTGTACAAGTTTGCATCCCACCTGCAATGGTATAAGATGGAATTTAAAAGTGGTTTTGATTTGAATTGCCCTTTTTAAGAATTGTTCAAACCCTTCCTTTTCTCAGGATCTTTCCAAGTCCTTCATTGATCTCAGGCGATAGGTAGCCCTCCACAGTCTTCACGGAAGATCCATCATTCTTGTGTTCAGTTCAGTTACTGCATTTTCTGTAATCATGTGCTTCTGTCTTTCTACCCCTAAAATAGTAAGACCGTTGATCCTTCAGGACCTTACAGCATTCATATTCGTGACTCTGACCCCACAAAACAGTACCTGGCTCTTATAGAGTTGAATCTCAGCAAATATCCATTGGTTAAATGTTTAAATCAATATTAAAGATTAGAATCAAGTTTGATTCTTCATTCAGAGGACTACAAGGCAAGTGTACCCCAGGAGAAAGTCCAGTTTAAGAGTGACTCCTTCAAAATGTGCAAAGTTGCTGATCTGAGGAAGATCACGAAGTGTGAGCCGGAAAGTTGATGTCCCATTGCCTTTGGACTGCTGTATGGGCCAGCGGGACAGACTCCAGCAGGCTTACGAATATTGCAACATAATGTGCAGGAAAGTGTCCTAGAATATGATTGGAAGAAATTTGTTGAGAGGGATGGGTGGTCCTTGTTAAACTAGGCATGAAGAAGTTGGGAGATTTGTCTAAATACTCTTCATTTTTGATGAGTTATCGCTCTCCATATTTGTTCAGAACAGACATATATTGCCAAGTTTTTAAAAAAGATTTATTTATTTATTCCTTATGTATACAACATTCTGCCTCCATGTATGCCCGCATGCCAGAAGCGGGTGCCAGATCTTATTACAGATGGTTGTGAGCCACTATGTGGTTGCTGGGAATTGAAACCAGTACCTCTGGAAGAGCAGCCAGTGCTCTTAACCACTGAGCCATCTCTCCAGCCCCTATTACCAAGTTTTAAAAGGGTAGTTTAGATTAATAAAATTTACATAAACTGACATAAACATTAGTAAGTGATAGTACCTCCTTCACGTAGCTCCTGCTTTGTGTGTGGACCATGCTTGTGTATTTGTTGTCTTTGCTTATTGCAGCGTAATTGTTCACATTCCACAGATGACGAAATGAGTGATAGAAAGTTGAGTCGGCTGGTTTTTGTTTATTTTTTTTTTTCTCACAGAACTTTAAATATCAAAGCTGGCGTTAGATCTATTACACTTGCATTGGAAAGTCCGTGCTTGACTGTACTGGGACTCAGAGTCTTTGTGAGAGCATGCTAGTTTTCTTCATGAGTTTAAAATTACTTAAATGTGTGTGGACTTAGTTCTCTCCATGTTCCTTCTTCCCTTTGTTCATCATTTATTGACATTCTGGGAACAGGGTGAGAGGTATTATGTATATAACGTATCCATGTGCCCTTGTGTGTTTTTTTGTGGTGTAAAATATGCCATTAGAGGTATAAATAACCATGTAATAACAATTTTGATAAGTGCTTTAAAAAAAAACAGTAGTGTCTTTCCTTAAGTAGATTACAGAGAAGCATTCTCAGGTGCCTCCTTCCCTGTGGGTAAGTGTAATTAGATTTACAATACAGCTTACTGTAACCTGAGAGGAAGCTTAAAATAGGTTTAGAGAAGTGTTACCACACCAGCGTAATCGAGCCCAGAAATACGAAGACGTTGGCCTTCCAGCAGCCTTTTCACTGTACAGGGAGAATTTTGGTGAAATTTGGTATTGTTCAAGAAAAGTGTGCTATCAAAACAGGTTTTGAAATCTGAATAAATGCCACAGCCACCTTCCAGTTTGAGAGGGTGACTATGGGATTATCGGCCACCTACATCAACTCCCAAAGGAGCGTAAATGTCCACTGTGCCCCTTCCTTTTCTGTCCTGATGGCCATTCCTTCTAATTCTGCTCTGAACATGGAAGAGGCATTGGGTTAGAATTGTGGGTAGAGTATGAATCACCCAAGTGTGAATATTGACCTTTAGATATTGATGTCATTTCATCTAAAATAAAAATTCTATTAAGATAGGAGAGTTTATTTTATTGAAGACATAACACTGGATGGGTGCTAAAACAAGCTAAACAAACAAACAAACAAAAACCCTCCCCTCGCCCTCCCAAACACCAAGAACCAAGTTCTAAGTTGACACATAGAACTTATCTTTTTAGGAGATCAAAAGTTGAAATCTTCAATTTCTGTTTTAGAAAATACTTTAGACGTATGTTATAATTTCATAAATAACTAGCCTTTAAGGAATTTTTGTACTGTAGAAAAATCAGTGACCTGTTTGTGCAATGTTTACTTTCCCCTCAGTGAGCGTGAGGTATAGCCTGACTTCTTCCTTTCTCCTTCCCTCTTTAAAATAGCTGCACAGCCGGGCGGCGGTGGCACACGCCTTTAATCCCAGCACCCGGGAGGCAGAGGCAGGCGGATCTCTGTGAGTTCGAGGCCAGCCTGGTCTACAAGAGCTAGTTCCAGGATAGGAACCAAAAGCTACGGAGAAACCCTGTCTTGAAAAATCCAAAAAATAAGAATAAAAAAAAATAAATAAAATCGCTGCACAGACAACAGAACATGGCTATTTCCTAACAGTTGGAGATACCTTTGTAGTTCCTGGAGAATTTCAGAAGCATGAGACTGTTTCTGAGCCATCAGGGAACGTTCCTAAACTGTAAATGTTGGTGAAAGAAAAGTAAAGCAAGGGTTGCAGCTCTGGTCATCAGTGGAGTCTGGAGAGCATGCTCAGCCCTTTACCGCTAGAACTACTATCCTGTGAGAAGTTCATTGTTGAGAACTTTGCAGGTCACTTGAAAAAGGTAAAAATTAAGTAAAATTTCATAATGTATTAGGTCTGTTCAAGACTTCGAGTTTGGCCACATTCATAGCTGGAGTGCACGCACCCTCAGTATGAGGCTTCCTTTTTACTGCCCTCCCTGAAGATCTAGCCTCTGAGTAAGTCTCCTGATTCTCTTTTGAAAAGTCTTTCTGGTGTGCTGCACTTGTAGGAGAGGAACTTTGAAAGCGGTCTTGAGGAATAAGTAGGAGCTTGCTTAACTGAAAAAAACAGACAGTTCTTTAGTAGGCCCCACACATTCAGGCAGGGAAGACTCAGAGGGGAACTAATATGAAGAGAGCTGGAGGATGAGATTATTTCAGTGTTATAGAACATTTAGAGAAAGCAAAGGAATGTTGTCTTGGGTGGTCTTTTATTTCCTACTTTGGTTTTTATGATTACCACAATGTGGTGGGCTGGTAACAAAGACAAGCCAATGTAAGTGGCTTTAGAATGGGAGGCAAGGTGAAGACAGTTAGCATCAGTGGTAGTAGTGATGAGAAGGCAGCTGAAAACCTCAAGGGAGTGACCAGGGCAGAAACCACACAGAATGGAGACCTTAGAAACTCAGAGGGCATGCCCAGCTGTGAGAAACTGCAAGCTCTGGTTGGGGAAGGAGCTCCAGAAAGCTGTCAAGACTTTAGAGACCAAGGCTCTCCCAGGTCTTGACACCAAGAGCCGGAGTAGTGTCCACTGGGACCTTACCACTCGCAGTGTAGAGTTGAGTGGGCTGGGGGTCTCTGAGCATCCTAGGTCTCTGAGAGCTGTGACAGGAGCAGCTGCTGTCTGCTCTTGGTTGCTGCTGCCTGCTGCAACTCCTCCCTGCTGTTAGAAACCTAGAATTACAATGGCTGCCACATGCAGGGACTGTCATCTGTTCAATGCCAGACTATAAGCTTCCAACTGGAGTATCAGCAGCCAATAATCTATGACTTTTACAGTCCAGAACAAAAGATTTCTAACTCATAGATTAGAACTGTGAACCTGTGAATCTACCAGGACAGCACTTTGACCTTGGGCATTGTAAGGCCTGGGCTTGCTGGCAGTTATCAGCTACCCACTATTCCTATTTAGATGGAGTGAAAGGGCCACATGTTCAATTGGTAACATTAGAATTATGTTTAACTTTTTATTGAAGCTTTGAATGTGTGGAGAAGACACGCCAAGAGGCTGGGAGCATACTCTTAGTTTGGAAGATGTGTCAAGGGTCTGCCCAATATCAAGGAGATTCTAGAAAGACAGCAAAGATTGTATAAAAGACAGGAACCTGTAATTTGGAAATAAAGTATCAATGCCAAAGACAGAGGTAGTCACAGCGGCCATGAAGTCCAAGTTTGAAGCAGATTACTTTAGAAATAAAAGTCGAGTAGAGGTCATGAATTTTATGATGAAGTTATTGATTGCAGTCTCTGAGTATTGATTACCATCATTAATTATGATAGTATTTTGGGATGATGAAAAATAGATCTTGAAGAAATGGTCTCAAAGAAGATAGATGAGTCTTGTTATTCAGGGTGATGTGGCTTTGAAATGAACCTCGATTAAAATGGATTTATTTTCAGGAAGGTGAAAAGATAAAACTCCAATGGCCACAGAAAGATCGCACTGAGCCTTTGCATATACCGCTGTAGACCCAAGTGTGTGGAGAAAAGAAAGTCTAAAGCAGTCTTAGAAATGAAAAGAATTTGGTGGTGATACAGTGTCCTACAAGGTGGAAAAGGATGAGAAAGGCTCCCAAAGTTGTGTGACTAAGCAGAGAGAGTGGCCCAAATAGGAGAATGCACTGCTGGGTGAATACTATGCAGAGACATAAAATTAATCCTTATGGGAAGCTGCTTACTGATAGAGCAATAACCAGAGGGACATCATGGGAACTGGGGCCATCATACTTGTAGGCTTTTAACTGAGTGCACTTTCTTATTTCTGGAAAATATTGCTGTGCCCTGATTTAACACACTTTTCTTTGAAGGAAGTCCACAAGCACACTTCTTGGGGTGCTAGGCTTGTGTTCCTTGCCGCTGAGTTCAGAATAGCAAATAGATGAAATTAATTGGATTTATGCATCTTGTTTTGTGGGTTTGGTTAATATTTGACCAATAAATTCTAATGTTGATATATATGCATATTTTAAAAGTGTTAATGTTTCATTTTTAAAAATTATTCTATAACATTTAGAGTTCATATATCACAATTTTTGCTTATTTGAATCATTCTCAATGGATTAATTTCTCTTGTTACATATTAAACCAATACCATCTTAGCAGTTTGGTAACTCTAATATAAATTAAGCAATTTGAGCTTCCTAAATAGATGCACTTGTCAACAATATATAACAATGAAGTTGTTTTTCAGGGGATGCATGACAGTATTAACTGAAATTTTACAGAAATTCAATAAAGTTTAGCGTGAATATTTTATATAACATGTAGTACATTCATGCATTTGTTATGAATACATTTGGTGTTTATGAAATACATTTTTTAACTGTTTGACTCTGTGGACAGGATGATAAAGCTCAAGCGATCTTGATAATAAGCCCTGCCCTTAAAGCTCTGCAACATCGAAGACTAAAATTAATTGTACCTAGTCTTCCCTGTATCTGAAATGGGGATGTTGACTTTATCAGTATGTTTGGAAAGACTGGAATAGCCAATTTTACCTTCTAGTAATATAAAAAAAATCCATCTGTAGCTCTAATCTGTTTGCTGCAATTTCATATCCTAGAATTTGAAAAGTTGAAAATTTCTTAAAACTGAATTTCACTGTGAGTTCAGTTTCTATTATTTTTGCAGCAACCTTGGCTGTGAAATATTTTTCCCCAAACATTTCTCCAAGGACAACAACTAAATAGGAACAGTGGAATAACCAGGCAAGGACAACTGAAAGTCCCCTGACCAAAATCAGTGATCAGATTCAGGAACACGTCTGCTTTCCTCTGACTCCTGTACTGAAGCCTGAACGGAGGTCTGCCCACGGTAGACATGTGCTCCTAGGACTTCATTAGGAGACTGGAGAATGGAGCAGCTTTGGCTCACCCTCAGCCCCACACTCTCTAGCTGGAAGTCTCTGGGGTCCCTTTTCCATAGCTTTACATCATACCCATCCATCCTAATCATGTGGAAAAGTAGTATTTGTGAAGGAACTTGTGTACAGTTGCCTTCAGAGAAGGAAGGTGGATTTCAATTAAACTGTTTTCTTTATTGCTGTCTGGCTGTTCCTCCTTCATCTTCCATCCCAACGTTTCACTGCTATCTCCACCTCCAGCGTAGTATTATTGTAACTCTACAGGGTGAAATTTTGACTAGACCGGCTGATGTCAATGGCTGTTTGCAATGCATTTTGGCTTTGAGGCTCTTAATGGTTAACTGTTAGCACAGCACAAACAGATTGTAATTGTTCTCAGTGACTGTAGACTTCTTTCATCCTTGACTTGAGTAGGAAGGTAGACCATTTGCATCCCTAGTTCAAAGATACGTGAAGAAAATTCATTCATTCAATATTTCTGCTAAAGCATCAAGATAAAAAAAAGGAAATGTTTAGACTGAAAACAGTTCTCTCTTTTTATTTTTATTCTAAGGCAGTGGGTGCTGTCCCTTTGGCTCCCAGTTGTCTCATGTTTCAGTTGTTTTAGACTTGATTGGAGATGTTAGTTGATAATATTTAGTAAAGAATACAATAGAACTCTGGAGTTGACCATGAGCCTGGCTTCACATTGGAGCCACAGAAAAGACTCTGTAGTTGGATGTAAAGCCTTTTGTAACCTGTCTCCTGACTTTCAGAGGTCACCTTGGTTACTGGATAATCTTAACACAGTGGGTTTGTTTCTAGGGCCAAGTAGGACCTGCTGTCACGCACTAATCATTTCGCTACTAAAGGAATGTTATTGTTTGTCCTTGAATGGCGCCCTTGCATTCTTCCACCTCGAGCGAGTCAGCTGCTGGTCAGCTGATGTGACTCTTATGTGTTTTCCCGTGTCATTAGTCACTGACTTTAAATTCTCCTTCTGTTCACCAGTTGCTTCCAAAACAAACATGTTTTGGGGGCTTCTGTGGAAAGAAAGAGGAGATTTAAGAGAAGGTAGTGGCTAGCTTGGCTGTTGTTTTGTATTCCTTATTAACACTAACTACTATAATAATGCATGGAATTATGAACCAGATATTAATCAATATTTTACTCAAGGAAACTTTTGCTAAGCCCTAATGACCACCAAGTATTCAAAAGCATGATCATGACTAGAAAATGCTTCTGAATTAAAGGAAGAAACTTTCTTCTAAGAGAATTCATTATCTTTCATTTCTCCTGAAAATCTGAATGTGAATCTCAATAGCATTAAATATTTCTGCTGCAGTAACTCTGGCTTCTGAGACAGTCCTTTACTTTGAGCTAGTTTTGACCTGTTAAGGACAGCAGCACAATTGTATTTGATAGCTAAATTCTTCTTCTTTTTTTTATCATGTGAAAATAATATGGTTATTATAATCTTAGAAATTAATAAACAGATTGTCTGTTGAATCCCCTTCTATGTAAACCATGAGGTCAAGCAGTGCTCTCTGATCACGTGAGGAAACTTTGGAGTGCTTACTGGGAAGCTCATGTATTGCCATCTGCTCTGTTGTTTTTGCTCATAGCAAAGGATTTCAGTAAGCTTCCTCTGTGCTGTCCAGCTGCAGACACCTGATTCTTCGTAGTCACACCCGAAAGTTCATTGTATTGGTTTTAGTGATCATAAAAACAAATCACTTTGTGTCTTTTCTCCTTTCCAAGTTAGTGAATTGGACAAAGAAGTAAAAATCATGTTACATAGTTCATAGATTCAAGGAATACAGATGGTCATATTTTAATTATATTCCACGGTGCTTCTGGAACATTGTTCTACTTTCAATGTCTTGCTGAAATATTGCTTTGGATTTTTAGTTAATATTAGTGGAGTTTCTTGTATTTTTATAGAAATTTTAAGTTTTTGTTTTCAACCACACACTCCTTTTATATACATTATCGTTCTAAGAGTACAGGTAAACATCACTCGAACGATAAAAGAAAATGACTTTAAAATCTCAAAAGATAGTTGATTGAAATGAAACGATGTTTTTACAAAAAAAAAAGCCTTAATTTTTATAAATTTGAATTTGGAGAGAAGACATAGAGCTGACATTGTGGTTAGAACACAGGCTTGCTGCTGATGATAATATCAATATTTATCAATACCAATATTTAGCTCATGGAGCTAAATCATCCTTTCATGCCAAATGATGACTTTAAATCAAACTGCAGCATTATAGAGAAAGCCCAGTAGGAATGGCATCGAGGCAAGAGAAAGCTGGATGGTAGAACCTATCCAGACATAGAATTAGATTCCTTCCTGTTAACCTGTGCTGTAGTGATTAAATGTTACTCTCTTTTTGATACTTCTAGGAGTCAAGGTTGGGATGTGCTGCTTTTCTATTGACCTAGACAAAAATATCTGGGCACCGTGAATGCAGAGCAGTTCCTCCCTAGCTGGTGAGTTTCCTTGATGTCCAGTAGTATCTTATTATGTCTGATTTCCCTAACTCATGACATTTGCTGAATTGGGATATTTTAATGTGAACAAATTGTGATTGCCATATTTAATATTGTGTCATAACTGCTTATGATCGTTAAGCAAGTTGGCTTCTGTTGGATACATGCCCCTGGCATGTTTCATCATCTTCATTGTTAAGAGCATAGACTGTAGCCTCTGTTGTCTGGTTTCAACTCTTAGCTCTGATGCTTCCTGATTAAAATCTGTTCAAATTGTTCATATACAATCTTTTCCTCTATAAAATGAGAATATTACAAAGTTTCTTTATATTGGCTATTATGAAAATCATTTAATTTATTGAAGTACTTGGAGCAAATTTGACAGATCTTAGAAGTCAAACAAACTTAACCATTGTTGTGATTGCAGTATTTATTCCTTAGCTAATATTTTCCATAAATTTTATTATCTTTTTAAAGACAATTACACGGAGTGGTGCCCAAAATTTATTAGTGGCTGCCGTTGGGCTAGACATGTTTTAATGATATTAAATATTTTCAACAGCACAGTGTGATATCAGTTAGTTTTTTAAATGCCATGCTTTTAAGGTCATTCTCTCCCTTGTTTAATACTAATTAATTAAATATGAATTATGCACAATTAGCAGACTCTGTAATGCTTCATTTCCTGGGAATCACCTTTCTACCTCAGCCTCTTGGTAGTCAGTCTCCATGCCCGCATTGACATCACTACTCAAACATGCAGTTATCTTGGCACCACCAAGTGCGTATAACATCCTGGAAGAAGGGGCCTCAGTAAGAAATGTTTTGAAAGTAAGGGAAACCTACTCAGAATGTTGCTTTCCATGATGTACTTTAAGAGGCGTTCATTCGGTGGTTGCGTAGAGATGGTCTTCATCTGGCAATGGTGGTGGCTCTAGATAAGAAATGAATATTTGATCAGTCTGCTAGAACTTGGTCATAGGATCTATATTGCAAGATACATATTTGGATTTATTCAGCCCGCATGCAATGCCGACACCCTAAATGGAATGGAGAAGTGGTATCTTTCCAAGGCTTCGGGGCTAACCCCCCAGTGATCCATGAATTGGCATGGATGCACATAGCAAAGTTGGCAGTGTGGTGAGATTTGTTTGCTCCTTGCAGCCACCCCCACACGGGCCAGTGGCACTGTGCTGTGTGTGCCAAGCTGTCTTTAATTGTGCATTTCTGTTATAGAGCAGCCTGTCTGTGCCTGTCTTTGAGCATCCGCTGCTTTCTGTAGGGAAAACAAATCAAAACAAAGCCCATTCTTTACACAGACATCTGAAACACGAGGGAAGCCACTCATTTAAATTGGATACTTAGACATTATATTCACAAGTCTGCTGGATATGTGATTAAGAAGCAGACAGTGACACTGTACTTATAGCTAAATGAGATTTCGGCGTCATTCTCAAATAGAGCTGGCTTATTTGTGGTCCTTCTGTTTCCACGTAACAATTCTACGTTTCCCATGCTTGCTAATTCATATCTCATTTACCTGACAATAGCTGAGAGTCACGGAGTTCTGAGTGGCCGATGATGTGGACATGTACAGCGAGAATTTGGTGGCCTCGGAGATGAATTTGAAGCCTGTACAAGTCATTGCTCTTTTTTGTTTGTCTATTTTCACATCCCAACCAAAAGTTCCCCCTCCTTACTCTCTTCCCTGTTCCTCCCCACACCTCCCATATATTCCCCCCATCCACTCCTCCTGCACTGCTTCTCTTCAGATACAAGTGGGTCTCCCATGGACATCAGTCAGCCATGGTATGTCAAATTGCAGTGATACTAGGCTCCTCTTGCTCTATTAAGGCTGCATGAGGCGATCCTCGGTCACAAAAGCAGACACCAGAATCAGAAACATCCCCTGCTTTCTTTGAAATCTCACAAAAATACCAAGTTACATAAAGATAACATATATGCAGAAGGCCTACCTAGGTCAGTCCCATGCAGGGCTCCTGGTTGTCATGTTAGTCTCTGTGAGCCCCTATGGACCAGGTTAGTTAGTTTCTATGGTTTTTTTTTTTTTTTTTTTTTTTTTTTTTTTTTTTTTTTTTTTTTTTGTGGTTGCCTTGACCCTTCTGGCCCTTACAATCCTTCCTCCTCTTTTTCTATAGGATTGTCCAAGCTTAACCTAATGTTTGGCTGTGGGTCCTCTACATCTATGTCCATCAGTTGCTGGGTGAAGCCTCTCTGATGAGAGTTGGGTTAGCATGAATTGGTTCTGGCTGGTGTGGCCTTCCTCATTGCTCTTTCTTGCTCCTGATTTAACTTAAATCGAGAAGTTAACAAAATAAAGAAGAGAGGAACTATCTGAACTTTAAAAACAAAAGCCTCTGCAATGAGTTAGCAGATGTGTCAGGCATGTTCCATTCCTCAGTATGACTTCTTTATCTCCGGCTCTCTTTCTGGAATTCCTTTCAAGAAGGGTGAGCAAAGCCAGCTAGCTCACCTTTATGGGAAATAAACTGCTCTTCGGCCACACACAGTCACCGTATCCTCATTCTTAGACTTACAATTCTAGTCTGGGTTAACATCACTTCTGCCACACACGGTCATTGACCTCATTCCTAGCATTGAAATTCTGGTCCTGTGGGTTGGCATCTGGACTAAGAACCAATTGGGCTTTTTTTACTTTCAGGTTCAGTTGGCTTTGTAAATGTTTTGGGCAGTATTCTTTTTTTATACATTTTATGCAGTATATTTTGGTCATTTTCTTCTTACCCCTATTCCTGCCTTCCTTCTCGATTCTTCCCACTCACCTACCTGCCTAACTTTATGTTCTTTGTGTTCTTTTTCTCTCCAAAGCAACAACAACAGAAAAAAAAACACAGAACACACACACAAGAAAGAGAGAGACAAAGATCAAAATAAACAAGCAAAACCCCCATAGAACAACAGCAACAAAATGTGCAAGCAAAAGAAAAAATGAGACAAAAAGTCTACAGAAATACTATTGAGTTTTTTGTTTGCTTGTTTTGCTACTTTTGGGCATGGAGCCCTCCCTGAAGTATTGTTCATATACTTGGTGAGACTCCACTGGGCAAACTGGCGTTTTTCTCTGCAAGCAAGCATAAGTTGCCCATAGCTTCCTGGTTAGATGAGGGAACCCATATCCTCTTCCCCTTTCCAGTGCTGTGAATCTGACTCCCTTGAGCCTGTGTGTGCCGTGTATGGGCTGCAACACTCTCTGTGTGTTCACATGTGCATCAGTCCTGTTGGGTTTGGAAGAGGCTGTTTCCTTGAAGTCACCCATCAGCTCTGGCTCTTCCAATCTTTCTGCCCCTGTGCCTTGAGAGGAGGGCCTTGATGAAGATGTCCCATTTAGGACTGAGTGCTACAGAGTCACGCACTCTCTGTACACTGTCCAGCTATGCATTTCTGTGTTAGCTCTCATCTACTATATAAACAATAGCTATCTTTTTCTATTTTTTTTATATTGAAGCCACTGATCTCAGTACAGCAGAACGTTTTTTAGGAGTCATTTTATTGCCTTTTTTTAAATATCACAGTTGTTTTTGCCCTGGATTCCTGGCCTATGTAGTCTCAGGTTCTTGGTCAGCCAAGCAGTATCAGGTAGGTAGGTATTCCATCTCGTGGAGTGGGCCTTAAGTCACATCAGATATTGCTTGGTTCCTTCCACAAGCTTTGGGTCACCATTGCGCTAGCGTATCTTGTATGTAGGGCACCATTGCAGCTCAAAGAGATTGTAGCTGGCTTCATGTTTACATTTCTTTATCGGTATCATTTTTGTACCAAAGATGCTAGAAAGCAGGTGTGAAGGCTCTACCTAGTCTCCAGCTTGAGTTCTCCGTGTTCAGTTTGTTCTGTAGGTGTTGTCTGTAGCAACGAGACCTTGCTGTCAGATTGTGGAGGACAGCTAATAGTCATAGCAACACTTTCCATATTGCATGGGCAGTATTTATACCTAGAAAAAAATTAAACATAGTATTTATTCTTCTCTTCCTCTCACATGGTTCAGAATAATGAATTGAGAGCTCCTGTCAAGGCTAAGCCATTATATTTGATAACGTATGCCTACAAAGTCTAGTCAGAGAGGGTGATGTTTTCATATGTAAGAAAATGGTTCCTCTATATCATCAAGAGAATCAACACCTAGTATTGCTTAACAGCCTTGTGATACAAAAGATGCCTGTAGTAGATAGTTTTATGAGTTTGCTGTCTCACGTGCATTTGCATGTGGTGCTGAGTTAAATCCTACAAGGCTCTACAGGACATTGGTGACTCTAATAAGACTCTGTCTCTATTATGGCTTTAATAATTCTGGCTTGGTAGCACTGTATGCATCTATATTCATCATGAAGAGAGTGCATGTAAGAGAAAAGATTACCGGCCTTGCTTACCTTGACATCCCTCCTAGTCCTGCCATAATGGCTTCTGTATGCTAGCCGCCCACTAAATGTTGGTTAAACTAATTAATTAAGCACAAGGGGAAAAAAGGCAGATTCAGCGAACTTCTTAGAGGCATCTACTCAATTCTTAAACCTGATGTTGCACTAGAGAATGTGGCTTGAATACATAATCAAGTAGAGATTTTAATTTGAATTTATCTCCAGTTTAACTTTCCCTTCTCAGAGGAGGAATCTGCCCTAGAAATGGCCTCACAGAGTGTTCACCTCAAAACCCATCTCTACTGTAATAAGATTCCTGAAAAGGAGCATGGGGTGACCTCTCCAAACTTGCTTAAATTTTTGGGGGGGATGAATAGTTTTTATTTTTTTCCTTTCTTGAAAAATTTGTTACCTAAATGTAGAATGGACAGTAGTGTTATTTTAGCAGATGTGTTTGCCTAACTAACTATGTAAAACCACTAAGTAGGTGGTAAGCCTATGCTATGTAGTCTGTTCAAGGTAAGGAACAGGCTGTAAGTTTACACTGAAAGTAAAAGCCAGTACCTATAACAAAATAAAAAAACCTAGGACCTCAGGCCTATAGTGCAGGGAAGGACTCAAGCAATGAGTTCTGTTAGGCTGTGTAGGGAAACAGGTGAGAGACCCCAAGGCAGAGAGACCCAGTGAGGACTCTGGGGCTAATATGACCCATCAGAGGCAAAGGAGGCCACTATCCTGTGCAGCTATAGAGTCAGCAAGGATAACTAGGATATGCAAAGAAATAGGAGACAGGAAGAGAAGCACTGGAGGCTTATCAAGTCTCAGGTGTGGTACAATTCCCATTAACTGTCTCTGTGCATGAATTTATAATAATGTTCTTCATTTTTAAAAGTTTACTTTTGTTATTATTATTATTATTAATTTGTGTGTTTGCTGTAGCTTCAGGCATGCTCAAAGCTCCTGCTAACTGTGTCTTCTGTATTACTGTGTGTTACCTCTCATCGTTTTATTAGCTTTCTCTTTTTAACATGTCTGTGTCTGAGGATTTCATACAATGTATTTGCTCGTATACTTTCTCTTCTTCTATATCCTCCTAGTTCTTGCCCTCTCTCCTTATTTCTAAATGCAAATTCTTTCTTTCTTAAAAAAATAGAAATAAAATAAAATAAAAACCACTGTCATGGAGTTCCCTTTCTGCTGGCTGATCATTCCTAAGTGTGGGTGGATAGACTTCACTTCATTGAAGAGAACTGCTTTCTCCAATGCGAGCAACTGCCAGCTACAAACAGCGTCTTGATTAGAGATGGTTCCTGTGTTGACTTCCCCTCCTCTGTGCTGTGATTTTCATCTGGCTTGAACTTGTGCAGGCCCTGTACCTGCTCTCAGTCTTTCTGGCTTCACATTAGGCCTGTGTGATCACGACAATGCTGTTTCCTTTAGGTTACTCATTGCCTGTGGCTCCCACAGCCTCTCTGTTCTGCCCCTGGGCAGAAGCTTCTCTGACTGGGGTTCAGGGACAGATTGATCATCTGTCATATGGATACACTTTTCTTCTATTGAGAAGGTTTAATTTTTAGTTATCACCATCAGTGTGTGTGTGTGTGTGTGTGTGTGTGTGTGTGTACGTGCATGGGTGTGGGTGTGTGATGTGTGTACTTGAATACAGATATGCATGTGACATAGCACTAGCAAGGAAGTCAGATAACCTTCTGGACATGTTTCTCTCCTTCCATGTTTATGTGGGTTCTGGGTTCTAAGAATCAAACTTAGGTCACCAGATTTTTAAGGAAAGCGCTTTTATTCATCAACTCATATCACTGGCCCTCTGTTTCTTTGTTGTTGTTTTTTTTCTGACGTCACCAGGTGAAGGGCTTATGCTTTCCTTTAAAACAGCAGTGACAGGTTTTCACCGAAACATTTTAGAATGGCTTAGGAGCTAAGTAATTTATTCGTTAAAGTAGCTTTGAGACATTGCAGAGAACGTTGAAATGCGCGCCCTCGTGTTGTAGTCTGTTGCAGTGGATGGAATACACACTTTAATCATACTATATTTTATTTAAAGAGTTTCTGGAATTTCTGTGGTGGTTGGGTAGGTAGGCAGTTGTGTGTGGTCCCTAATTAGACAGATTTATAGCTAAAATTTGAAGAGTACTGCAATTGTTGAAGTTACAAAGAACCCATGAAATGATGAGAAGATGGATGAGTCTGGATAGTCGGAAACTTGATCTCATACCGAAAAAGAGACATTCTTGCCAGTGTGGACTTTGTACTGGGTCACTGGCAGAGGGTCGGTACATGTGACAGCGTTTGGTCTGGTCCGTGAGAGGGTGATGCCATGGAGTTATGTGAAACCACAGGTTCTGAGATGAAGGATGCTCATCTGTTAGCTGAATACCTACAGTGCTCTATTGACCAGACAACAACCAAAGAAGGAAGGGACCTGAATGTCTCCTTGCCTAAATCACCTTTTCCATGCCTCTGCTCTATTAACTGCCATGAAGGAGAAATGCTCTAAAAAAATACATATTTTTTTGTTTGAAATCGTTGCCCACCCTGTTTTATTTTCCGTTCATATGTTGAAACCTTAAAGGGATTATTCCATGATGCAAATTTGACTGATAGCTCTCTTCATGTCCTTGATATCAACGTTGCAAACAAGACGCCTTTGATGTTGTTGCTCTAAGGAATAATTAGCTCAGGAAATGAACTAGGATTGTTTCCCTCTGCTGTCTGCTTATTGTGACTTCTACTGTATTCTAGAATTCAGAATATAAAATCACAGTCAGTTCTCTTTAGTGAATATGAAGGCAATAGTACTTTTTCCAGGAAAGAAAATAGAAAAATTCCCAGTGAGAAGAACAAATAGATACTCAGATCACGTTGGGAGTATTTTTTGTTTGTTTGTTGTTCAACTAATTTCCTTCTAATATATATACCTGGGCTCTCTATTCTTTATAACTCCTTAGGTTTTTTGATCAGATGAAACGCTTGGGTTTTGCTCAGTCATCCTGGTTTTAACATTCAGCCGTAATGTGCACAACATGAAAACCTCACAGGGGAAATATGCAATGGCTGCCTGAAACTTGGGAATAAGAATATAAACAGATCTATTGCCAAGAACTTATTGTCATGACTCAAGCATGGGGCGAATAACCTCTTCCAAGGTCACACATACTCTTCATTAAGATTTGCAGGGACTATTTCCTCTCTCTCTTGTACCTAACGGACTGGAGCATGTTAACACCTCGGGGGTCTGTATGCACAAACCTTTCTGTGATCATTGCTTTGGAATTACTCTTGAGAACATGTAACCTTGGCAAAGGTTAGACACCTCCTGCCCTGGTCTCCCTAGGGTTCAGTGAGCGTGAGCAGGGCTCTTCTGCATTTGTCTTTCTCAGAGGGAGGCGGAGCCAACACTGCTGTCTTCATCTCACATCCCACAGAATTGGTTGGACAGATACAAGTGTGCAAGTTCTTTATGCTTTGCATATCATATATTTTTGTTAGTTATAAAAGGATAATGGGAAAAAGAAAGCTTGGGTGGCTCATTGGCACAATGGTGCCCGCACCTGCCAGGCCCTGGTCGATATCCTTGCTGTGTGGGGAGTCAAGCCAGCTGAATTTGCTCATTTTCCAACTACAGCAAATGTTAACCCTTAATTTAAGTCCTAGACATATTTGATTTTGGGATAGAATTAAATACAAATAGATATTTAAAATGTTATGACTGTTTAATAGACATAATACTTTGAGTCAGGAAAAATATGTTATATATTTGCAAAACAAGTCTATATAAAATTTGAGCTTTGTAATCTTTACGAGCATGGTCTGTGAACTCAATGTGATTTGATCAGCACCTGGAATTTTTAAGGATTTTACATTGTAAGAGCAGTAAACAAAAGATGTTAAAAGTGCAAAATATATGATCCATATTCTTGACCATCATATAGGTTTTGTGAAGTTATTTATTGATTACAGAATGGCTTTTTTTTTTTTAATTTGGGGGATTACAGCAGAATTACATCATTTCTCCCTTTCCTACCTCTAAAGTTTTATATATCAAATATAAGCATATTTTTGTTTTTCTATTTAGAATAGCTTGTAATACTGAAACAAAATATTAAACATATAGTAGTCTAATGAAGTGAACACTTGTGGTATATTTAATAGTACTTACTTGGTAACACTAGCTATCTTTTCTCTGTATAAGTCTTACTGCTGTCCTTTCAATAGATAAAACAGACGTCAGTGATGTTTATTCTTTAGCAATTTTATTATTAAAGAAACTGAGGTAATCTGTGGAGTTATTTTTAATTGCTTCGTCATTTGTATTACATAAGAAGTTTATCTCAAATAAATGTTCTGAACCCTGAATAGTGTTAGAAATTATACATGAGACATTGTTTCCTGGTCTAAGTTTCTTGGCCCCATCTAGACCAAGTTAAGAAGGCAAAATTGAGTTACCCGTGATTTCAATGTTGTTGGGTCTTAAAATGGAGTTACCCATGATTTAAATGTATGGGTCACCATGTGTGAAAATGAGCTGCTATGTGTGCGCCATGAGAAGCCAAGATTGCAGAGATAATCAGATGCGTTTCCCAAGCAGGCCAGTCTCAGTTGATGAGATAGTGACTTTACCTCTCACCTTAATCTTCCCACAAAGGACGCCAAATGTTAACCAATCAGTTATTTTCAATCCTGGTCTCTCCAAGTTTACAAGGAAAATACTTGAAATGGACATTCTCTCTCTCTCTCTCTCTCTCTCTCTCTCTCTCTCTCTCTCTCTCTCTCTCTCTCTCTCTCTCTCGGGACAGGGTAGGATAGGGTGTTCTGCCTTTTCTTCCTCTGTGTTTCAGACTAACCTGTTGAGCTCAGGCTGCTAGTGGCAGGTAGTGCTGCTTGATTTTAAAATCAAAATCAAGCTGTTCCGTTCATTATGCTAAGTTGCTGCGATCTGTCGTTTGACAGGAGTCACTCAGTGCTGAGCTTTCTTGGGACAAAAATGTGTTTGAAGAGGATTCTGTCAAAATGCCATCTGTGGATTGTTGGATGTTTACTGTGTTGTGGGAAAACCCACACAACCATTTGTCACCATACCAAGACCTCAGTGTTGGTCTGTATTTGTAGAAGGAGAGAATTTCCTTATACTTTTTTTTTTCATTTTAGTTTTTAACTCAAGATTTTAAAAGAAGCAGCAGAAACCTACCTTGTACTTTAGAAAAAAGAAATAATTACTGTATTTAGTCAAATCAGAGTAAATTTCTATTAGAGAATTATCCTTATTAATTGGTTGTTATAATTATTGTGCACATTATTAAACACGTTTGGAAGCATATTTTACAACTGGCTGGTATCTGGTGCTTGGTCTTGAGAACTGAATCTTTCCCTTTGGGAACCGTGTGTCTTGTCTTTGTTTCTCTGTCTGCTGTTGTGATAAAATCCTGTGACCTGGACAACTTGAGGGAGAAAGGTTTTCTTCTGGCTTGTAGTTCAGGCTACCTACCATCCAGCCATCATGGATCACCACAGAGGCAGGGGTTGGGGGGAGTTGTTTTTGTAATGTCCGCCCCCAATAAGGGACAGAGAGCCATGTTGACGCTCTACTCACTTCCCCACTAAGGATCCTCTTTCCAGGGAATGATTGATAAATGTAATAAAGATAATTACACACACTTGCCCACCTGCCCATTTTCTAAGTGGCTCCAGGATTTGTCAAGTTCACCATGAGTGCTTAAACCCCTCCCACTGACTGTGGAGACACTAGTCAGCTGTTTAGTAGAGAGGAATATGGACCTTAGATCCATTAAAACCTAGAAAAAAAAACAAAACTCAGTGTTCCCATACTTAAAATGTTTGCATATTGCCTATGTTATATTGTTTAAAGAATAAAGTGATGGATGCAAATTATTTAGTAAAATGCCTCAGCACTGCAGAGATGGCTCTCAGTGAAGTACCTGATGCATGTGTCCCCCGCACCAATGTAGAAAGCCAAGAGTGACAGCATGCTCTGTCACCACAGCAAGAGGAGGTGCAGCCACGATAGTGGCTGGGGCTCAGTGGCTACCTCAGTCTAGCTGAATCCATGACTTCAGGGTTGCTGAAAGGCCATGTCTCAGTATAAGAAAAAGGTGAAGAATCCCTATCTAGGGAAGACACCTGAAGTCCACTTCAGGCAGCAAAATGAAACCCTGTGACTTTGACCTCTTTAGTATTGTTCATAATACTGTCTTTCCCAATATCAGAATTAGCTACGATTCATAGACACAGCAATGCATATTGTACATAATTTTTGCAGTGTCTTCCAGACATGATATCAAATTACATGATGAGAAAAAGTACCCTTGAAATTGTGCCTACTTCAACAGAGGAGAATCCAGAAGATTAAATGTAACAATTCAAAGTGCCAGACAGGTTACCTTCTTTGACCCTGGATATAATTTAAGCCCCGTCTACACTACACCCTGTGAAGTACAAACTAATTGTGCATGCCATAGCAAGTTCTCCAGAAAGAGAGGGAGCTACCTTTCCCCTATTTGAGAAGAGAGACGGAAGGGAAAGCAGAGAACTGGCCTCTGGAGAGCTGTGTGCAAGTTTGCTCCTGGCTAAAAGTTAATCATCAATCGTCTGTATTTTCAGCTCTGAGTCCCCAACAAGCGGCTAATGCAGCTTTTCTCTCTCTCTCCAGGTAACTTTAAATTTTTACAAACTGTGCTCGTGTTGGCTCTGGTAGATTATAGGCATGGCTCCTTTTTATTCTTTTGATTTGATTTCATGTTTTAAGTTTATTGAAAGACAAATTAAAGCTCATAAATGTTGCCTCGTGGAAAAGTACTTGAGTTCTGAAGTGGACCGAGCTGAGGCTAATGAGAGATTGTGTGCTTGGAGTAGCAAAGAGAATTTTTAAATGTTCTATGAAAGTTACAATTGTGGTTCTTAGCCCTCCTGGCTGAATATGAATTAGCCATAATTATTTAAAAGAAAACCTCACATTATGTAGCCTGCCAAGTTTTGGTTTGGAGGAAAGATTTTAAATCATTGGTACTGAATTTTTGAAAATAAGAGTGATTCTTTATTCACTAAAATGTTATTTGTATCTTATATTATCTTACAATTAAGTGCCTTTTTTTCTTCTATAAGTCATTACGTCTCATAAATATGCGCACTTGACTAAAAGATAGTAAAGCAAACGGCGTGAGTTTGGGTATGTGGGTTAGTTTGGCTGCTTGAGTGGAAAGCGGAGGTGGTCCCACAGCTCTAGGTCATGTGGAACTCCTGCACAGTATTGAGACTACAGAACTCTGCTCATTACATTTCCAGGCTCACAGCTCGCTGCTGAAGGTGACGCTGCCTACCCTGCACAGCTTCAGAATGACTAATTCTGTATTAAGTGTTCTTCACTAAGGGCGCATTGTTCCACCCTAGGAGCATAGGTTAGACAAATTTAATAGCGAGTTTTTGTTGCTAAAGTGTCTGCCTACTGGTATCTTCTTTATTCAACAAACGCCCAAGGCCAAGTAAACTTGTGTTGGTTGGATTTAGACTCAAACCGAATGAGCTCTGTATAGCATCAGCAGCTAGATAGTTCTATGATGCAGCTGAAATTAAATGTCAGAAAGTGACTGATGATTTTGGAGTTGAAATTGGGAGATGGTTGGAACCAGATGAACATTCATTTTATACAAGTGTCCAGAGAGGGGGCATGACGGCGTTATGGACAATACTGTCCATAACTCGAACAAAGCCTCTATTCATGGGCGACAGGTAGGGTTGGTGGTTTATTAACCTGCACTCACGCCGGTTTTGAAAGGGAAATCATATTTTATTCCTTAACCAGTTTGCATGTTAGATCAGAGCTGGCAAAGCCTTCCCAGTTGAAGAGCAGGGGGCAGTGGTATTTTCCGGTTCACCTTTGGCATTGGAACTGTGTTTGTCAGCTTGACTTGTAAAACTGGATCCTGTGTATTTGCTTAGGTTTGTTTAAGTTCTCCATGCAAAATGAGCTTCTCAAAATTCAAAATTAGAATATCAACAGTCACTTTGATGTGCTCAAAAGCAATGTTGAGGAGGTCTGCAATTTATAAGTTCTTAGAAAGCTGAAGATCCCTTAATTAAGGAAATTTAAGAGAGTATTAGATCAAAGGATATAGTAATATACGAATATTCATGTACAGCTTATCGTGATCCACATATAATATGAAGAGAGAGTCATTGTTTGTCATGATGCTCTATAATATTTTAGATACTAAGGAGTAAGACTGTGTGTGTGTTTGTGTGTGTGTGTGTGTGTCAATGTCTCTGTGTCAGTGTCTCTGTGTGTATGTGTGTGTGTGTGTATGTGTGTGTGATATAGAATGTTTGCAGCATGCTTGCAAATGCTCAGGTACACATTCACTTTCACGTGTTTTGAGGCAGGCGCAGGTTTTTCGAGCATTTTCTCCCTTGATCTCCACCTGCCTTAGTGTCTTGAGATAGTCTGTCACTGGACCGGAAGTTCGCTATTTTGACTAGACTGGCTGGCCCATATCCTTATGGAATCCTCCTGTCTCTAACTTTCAATACCAAGGTTACAGGCACACAGCCATACCAGTTTTAAACATGAATGTTAAAATGCTGGGGAATTCCATTTCTGGTCTTCATGTTTGCAGACCAAGCCTTCTTACCCAGTGACAGTGGGGGCTACTGAGTATGAGTCTCAGCACTCCTGAGAAATTTGCTTGGGAATGGGATTTGAGGGGTAAAACAAACTAACTGACCCGGGCACGTTTTTTCTGTGTGCTTTTTTTTTCTTTGGGGGAAGAGGGGCATAAGGGCATTAGGGCATTAGGGCATAAGGCCTATGGGCACAGGCAAAGCATAAGGGTAAAGGGTCAAAAGGGGTGATCTCCACAACACTTTCAGATTGTATAGGTGTACAGACAAGTTAACAACCCCATAGGTGCTAACAGTAATATCAAGCATGCATTTCTATAGAGTCACAAGAAACCAGTGAATCTGGTAAAGAGGTAAGTTAGTCTCAGAGGCAGCATGGCTGTGATGTTCTCCTACAGCTGGGAACACAGTCTTGGTAGCCATACTAACATGCGGTCTTGATTGCTTTAACATCTAGCTGCCTAAGTTAATAGGAATCTCTTTTGGGGGCCTTGGTTTTGACTCCAGCAGGATGACCAGGGCAGAATTTTTCTCTCTGAGGCTAGTTTTAGCAACTCAGGGCTTTTTCCTGAATTAATAGTTAATTTTCTGGGCTATGGTCCTATGTTAGGTGAAACCAAGTTGAAGGGTAAATACAGAATATTGACAGTTTGCTAAGTCAGAGCAGACCAGTAGATCACACCTTCCTGAGTCTGCTGTTAGAGCAGACATACCACTTCCTGTATGAATGTTTGTGGGGGACAATTTTTATGTAGATTTTTTCCTGTGAGAACAAAGGCTTGACAGAATCCTTTTCACACTTTGGCTTTATGGTATCTGGTTGCCCTACAGGAAAAGTCAGGTTTATACAGGGCTACGACACTAAAGAAGGGAGAAATGCTATGATTTCACAAGATTTTTACAGAATTGACAGTGACTTATCCAAAGGACAGATGTCCCTGTAGCTCTACAAAAATGGGTTGCTCCAAGTGGGCTGTCTGTATAGACTTCCCGTGAATAGTCCAATAGATCTGTCGTCTTTCCATTTACTGTGTAATACTTGTGAGCTCACCACACATCGGCACATGTCCCCAGCATGAAGCTAAGTTTTTGAGCTTGATTTACTCACATTTCTTGTTAAAGCTGCAGAATACTCTTCAATTAGCACAAAACAATCAGTGTCTACTCTGAAGTCCTGGGCCTTTTCGTGTTTACTGCTCAGTGTCCTATCACAAGGTTACAAATCAAGTTGCTATCAAGAAGCTTATCTCTGGTTCTCTAGCCCATTATTAGACATGGATAGACTGAACTATGCAATGTTGAAGTTTGTCAACGTTCTCATAGACATTCAATAACACAGAAACATGTAAGATTTCAGATTCTCTTTTAAACCCCCCCCCCAAAAAAAACACAGAAAAGCAACTGGGGATCAATGCCAAGAAGGATGCTGGAGTTGGAAAACCTGCCTTAACAACCACTGACTTTTAAATGATGGGTTAATCACATGACCTGTGAGAACCTCCCCACATTTTATGAGCTATAAGAGGGGCGGTAGCAGTCGTCATGCCTGTGCAGGCCAGTTCACATGATCCTGGTATGTGAAGCATCCTTCCTCACATTCTTAGGTCTGCCCGGACACAGCTGCACTAGGTGGGTGGCTTAGACCAAATGAAAACTCTTCTCATTCCATTTAGGATGCTGAAAGTGTGAAGTAAGATATAGGCTGGACTGCATCTCCTTGTCTTCTCCAGTTCTTGCTGGCAGACTTGGGAACTGGCCCACTTCTTTTAAGCCGGTATCTCTGCAGCAGCCTTGTGCCAGAATTTACATCTAGAATACCCGGCTGACTTCCCTGTGTGTTAAACACTTGTTTCTTGCTTGACTTTTTGGGAGGTGATGGAAACTTTTGGAGGTATGGGTTTGGGGATGTTTGGTTATAGTAGATGTTCCCTTCAGGAGATAGTGAGATTATCAGTCCCCTGCTCTTCCTGACTTTACCTCCCCAGATAGGAAGTGAATCATTTTGTTCTCCTTTACACAATGTATTCCCACAAGCCCAAGGAGAGAATCATGGTCTACATTCTCTAAAGCTGTCAGACAAAATCTGTTTCCTGTCTTTGTAAGTTGGTTATTGGGTTGTTTTTGACATAGAAAATTTACTAACATACTTTGTTTCTAAATAATGAAACACTGAAAAGAAATAGGAGTTAAAGCCGATTTTCAAGAATGTAATATAATCAGGGGATTCCCTGATCTTGATCCTACCCACCCCCACATATATTCATCAGATCCCAGCATCTTTAAGACCAGCCCTTTTATCATTAACTCGTAGTCTACATCCTATCAAAATTAAATGGAGAGACACAGAGTAGGACATATGTTCCAGAAAAAAATTCTTCTCCCCCTGTGGACATCTGAAGCTTTGGTATTCAGTGTCATTAATTCCAGACTAAAATAGGAACAGAGGAAGGAGGAACTCTTCATTCCAAAAAAAAAAAAAAAAAAAAAAAAAAAGGAAGTGGAAAGAAAGGTTTCCTAGTGTAGCTAAACAAGCTCACAGCCAAGCAGAGCAGATTCCAGTGGTATGTGTGCCTGGTACACTGTCTTCCGAGCCAGCCACAGGCGACACCAGCCTCAGCCCAGGGTCCCAGCCCAGGGTCCCAGCCCAGCGTCCCAGCCCAGGGTCTCAGCCCAGGGTCTCAGCCCAGGGTCCCAGCCCAGGGTCTCAGCCCAGGGTCCCAGCCCAGGGTCCCAGCCCAGCGTCCCAGCCCAGGGTCCCAGCCCAGCGTCCCAGCCCAGGGTCTCAGCCCAGGGTCTCAGCCCAGGGTCTCAGCCCAAGGTCCCAGCCCAGGGTCCCAGCCCAGCGTCCCAGCCCAGCGTCCCAGCCCAGGGTCTCAGCCCAGGGTCCCAGCCCAGCGTCCCAGCCCAGGGTCTCAGCCCAGGGTCTCAGCCCAGGGTCCCAGCCCAGGGTCCCAGCCCAGGGTCCCAGCCCAGGGTCTCAGCCCAGGGTCCCAGCCCAGGGTCTCAGCCCAGGGTCCCAGCCCAGGGTCCCAGCCCAGCGTCCCAGCCCAGGGTCCCAGCCCAGCGTCCCAGCCCAGGGTCTCAGCCCAGGGTCTCAGCCCAGGGTCTCAGCCCAAGGTCCCAGCCCAGGGTCCCAGCCCAGGGTCCCAGCCCAGCGTCCCAGCCCAGGGTCTCAGCCCAGGGTCCCAGCCCAGCGTCCCAGCCCAGGGTCTCAGCCCAGGGTCTCAGCCCAGGGTCCCAGCCCAGGGTCCCAGCCCAGGGTCCCAGCCCAGGGTCTCAGCCCAGGGTCCCATTCCATGGTTTCAGCCCAGGGTCTCAGCCCAGGGTCTCAGCCCAGGGTCTCAGCCCAGGGTCCCAGCCCAGGGTCCCAGCCCAGGGTCCCAGCCCAGGGTCTCAGCCCTGCTAAGTCCTGCACCTCAGTTCCATGCACCATCAGTCCTGTTTCTTCCATCCTTGAATTCATCTCTGCCCCCTCATTCCCGGGTATAGTTCATCTCTCTAAAACAAGAAGACACTGTCCTTCCTCTGCAAGCACAGCCATAGTTCTGCCCTCAGATTTCGTCTTTTAGTTTTCTGTTTGTTTCTCCTTTTGCTTTTGTTGCTTTCATGACGGGCTGGCAATGTTTCTGATGTTGGAAGAATTTCAAACATCTGTCACCCATGTGTGCAATGCAAGGGATGCCAGGTCCTCAGACAAGAGGGTCCTTTATGCGTCTTTTTTATATTCTTTTCTGTCTGTCTTGAATTTTTTAAATTTACACATTTCCTTGAATGTTTTATTTCATTCTCATTTATTTTATTCTTTGAGAATTTTGAAAATACATCTGCTGTCCTTTAAATTTTTGAGGTGACAATATAATATAATTTCATCATTTTCTCTTGTCTGTGAACTTTCCCATATATGCCTCCTTGCTCTTTTTCAAACTCATGGTTTCTTTATTATTATTTTTTGTAGTTGTTGCATATTGTACATGTGTATGTATTCATAAATACATAAACACAGCCTGCTCAGTCTGTATAATGTTATTTGTATGTACGTTTTCAGGGCTGACCATTTGGTATTGGATAACCAGTTGGTGCACTCTTCCCCAGGGAAGCCTAAATCTTCACTCTCCGCATTCTTAGCTGCCTGAAGTTCTCTGTCTTGGTTTGAAGCCTCTTGAGGTTTCCCTCTGTACATATTATCATCTCTCTTGGTGTCATCTTTGTTGAGCTCATGGCTAGGAAGTCATGTTGGCGAGAGTTTTCCCGTGTCACTTCTGACATTACTAGGAGCCACGCTCTCACAGTAAACTTTTCTGCTCCTATTCTGCAGTCTCCCCTGAGCTTTAGGTCCAGGAGCCGGGCTGCTGACGTATCACTTGGAACTGGATTCCCCAACTTTTCATTTTAGTTGGTTGCAGTTTTTGGTAATGGACTCCTTCTGTCTCAAAGAGAGTTAACTTGGTGACTGATGAGGATTGCTCTAATGTAGCTAGGGGTTATGCTGGTTATTAATGTGGCTATTGTAGGTTCTTCTTTGGAATTTATGACTTCACCAATCCCAGGGAGTTGGCCAGGTTTCCAGAACCAGGAATAAATTCTTTCTTGTTGAAGAGCTCTGGAGTCTGTTTAGAGAACTATTGGTTACCGCCAAGGCATGTGTGCCACTGCTACACTCTTAAGGTTACTGGATCTTGCTAGCTGTTATGGTTCCTGTGTGTCGTATCTGAGTAGGACTGTCCCTTACTTCACCTTCCTTGGAGTCTTTCATGGTGCCTTCTGGTACCACAAAAACGAGTCCCCAGGAAAAAAACTGTCAGGTTAGTTCCAGCTCAGTGGCCTTTGGGTTCTTTGTCTAAATACATGATGTGTTCAGCATTAAGGATTTGTCTTACACCTTTGGAGGGCAGCCAAGGCAAAAGGAATCACGTGTAATGTTTTCGGAAGGTCTTAAACTCCAGTGACCAACAACTCAAAAGAGGGTATCTCATGCCTGGTGTTTTGGCTACAAACACATATAACTCCCAGTGGATTTGGGGAATTAAATTTAGGTCTTCCAACTTACAAGGCAACTGCTGACTGAGCTACCCTCCCAGCTCTAATTATTTGTTTCTTTTAGTTTCTTTAAATTTAAACACGAATTATAGGCATTGGTGAATTTCAGTGTATTTCCCCATCCTGTGTCCACGTCCCTCCTACTCCACATGTATCTAACTCTTGGTAACCATGACGCTGCTCTCAGGTTCACAGTTTTAGCTTGCAAAGGCAAGTGGGCGTGCAAGTCATATGTGCTTTCCTTGGCTATCTCACTTAGCTTAAAGGAAAAGGCAATTTCTTGTTTTCTGTGGCCTCACTAATATTGTAAATACGCTGCAGTAGCATTGACGTACAGGTGCGCCTTTGTGATACTGACTTCATTTCCCTGAGCTGCACACTTTCAAGTAGGATGGGTTGGTCGAATGCATCTACCTTAGCTTTTGGGAGGCCCTTGCATCCTCTTCTCTAACGTGGGGGGATTGTTTGTTTAACACTGCCAGGCGACTCTGCTCCACTCTTCCTTGCTAAGTTTAGATGTTACATAATAGCTATTCTAAGCGGGTGAGAGAGTAACTCAGTACCATTTTGCCTAGATTCTGTTACTGACTCCTGATGCTTCGGCTCATCTGTTTAATTCCTGTGTATTCCGCCATATGAGTATGTGGACCTTTGTTAAACCCCCCATGAAGTGCTTCTGTTCTTTCATAGCATGTATGTTGTGCCCGAAGCAGTTCTTCAGTACAAATGTGCACATCTGGAGGGAAATGAGTGGCTGTAGAATATTTAAAGTTTTGAGTCATAATGTCTTTTAAAAAAATCTTAAGAGAGAGGTTGCATGTGCTAGATCTTGTACTAGGTTAGCGTTGTGGAAATTGAGACATCATTCTGTTTTTTATGTGTAGATCTGCCCACATTCTCTTGACTATACTTTCTTTTTTTTCTTTTAATTGCCCCATGTGTTTGGGACCACAGACTTATTTTCTTCCTTGAGGAGGACCTGAGAGCATGGAAGCAAGGTCAGGTGGGCGCTGGGCTAATATCACTAGCAGTCTGAACAATCTTTCATCTTTCATGGAGCGTGTAATTCCCTCCTGCTGTTTGGGCGTGAGCTTCTCTGAAGCTTCCAGGCTCCAGTAGCTCATGGTTTCACAACACTGCATACATTCTGTGTTGGGGCAGTAGAAATGTCCACTTGTACTTGATTTGGTTCTCTGTGTTCAGCTTTTATATTGTTTACAGCAGAGGAGTTACCACCAAATGTAAATTTATAGACTTTCGTGATCTGGTGACTGATTTTGACTGAATCTGCAATGCTTGGTACCACAGTTTTTTGTGTTTCTATTGGATATAGCAGATTTGATTTCTAACTGTGTGGTCAGACAAAATGATATCCTCTTATAAAAGCCAAAGAACTATATTTGTATTTTTTCTAGATGGGTGAATATATCACATCTCTACAAAGATGATTCTGCATGCGTATTTTGTGACAGCCCTAGAATTTGAATTCAGCCAGCCTTTTGGATTGATTCAGTTATTTGAACAAAAGCTTTAATGAAGTCACAGAGCTCTTTATCATAAAACATAAATGGCTTGATCTGACTTGAGATATTTTACAGGCAGAACTTCCTCCTCTTTATCACCTTTGTCATTAAACTTACAAGGCTCTTAGAAGATTCAGGATGTGGAGCAGCGTAAGAGACCATCAGGATGGCTTCACCAATTAATGTTCCCACATACAATGAAGTCAATGTGTTGGGCAGAATTTTCAGCATTTTACTGAAGTATAGAAGAACATTTGCCAAAACTGACGAGTTTGTACTGGCAAAAAGAATATCAAGCTGTTCTTTCTGACTAGTAGCTTTGGTTGTTTCTTGAGGGTATTTCAACAGCACATTATGATACGTGGCATCAGTATATATAAAATAAATGCCGGATCTGAGAATTTCAGCATACCGGGCACAGTTCAGTACTATGTCATTGATGCAGTACATTATTTATAGACCACGCATACTGTAGATTATGTCACTGACATAAACCACTTAGAGTAGGAGGGATTTCTCTTTACTCATATCTATGGAATTTTCAGTTCATGGTTTCTTGGTACCATAACTTTCACTTCAGTCAAGACAGAAAATTATGGCAGGAAGCATTTTAGAGAAAACTCCACTGTTTCAGGGAAGCAGAAAGTGGGGAGGGATAGTCAGGGAAAGTGGGCAGAAGGAGAGGGAGAGGGGCAGAGAGGCAGAGAGAAAGAAAAATGGTTGGCTTCCAGTACTTGTTAAGATGTCTGCAGTAAGTTTACCTTCCACTAGACTGTACCCCCTATAGCCCCACCACCTTCCCCTTAGCCTCCTGACCTGGAAACCAAGCTTTCCATCTATGAATTACTGGGGAACTCAAGGTCTACACCATAACACTAGTGATTATAATTTCTCTCACTTGTTTTTTTTTTTTTTTTTTTGGTTTTTCGAAACAGGGTTTCTCTGTGGTTTTGGAGCCTATCCTGGAACTAGCTCTTGTAGACCAGGCTGGTCTCGAACTCACAGAGATCCGCCTGCCTCTGCCTCCCGAGTGCTGGGATTAAAGGCATGTGCCACCATCGCCCGGCAATTTCTCTCACTTGTAACTCTTAGTATATTCAGTTTTCTTTAGCAATAAACTAAGTTGCATCACCACTTAATTCATTTTTCCTCTTTAGTATATTATAAAAACCATAAACACATTGAATACCTTTTTCATAAAAGCCAAGATAAAGATAATGGAAAATCACAAAGCTTATTTCGTACACACCCAATAGAATATTGGATAGCTTTTATACAAATGAAGCTATGTGCACGTTGTGTGTCAGCCTCCCCAAGAGACGAAAGTTCTGCTGGACTTGGTTGTAATATTTGTTGGGTACCACTAGTGACCAACTGGAAGAGGGAGCCAACAGTATCCATGAATAACATCACTTCTCTTGCAAGGACCTTAGGAGATATTCCTTTTGGGTATGTTTTCCTCTCATCTTGTCGTAGTAGTAAGTCATTTCATCATTTAAGATTAAACTGGAAGGTAATCATATCCCACACTCAGCTAAGTAGTTACACTGTTCTCTACAGGTCTTATTATAGTGTTCTCTATACATGTCTTATTACAGTGTACTCTGTGGACTACTCTATACGGGCCTTATTATAGTGTACGCTGTACACTGCTCCTCTACACAGGTCTTATTGTAGAACAGCTTACTCAACCAGTTGAATGAGAGAATTATGCCTCATGTCATTTTTCTTAGACCATAAAACACTCACCTTGAATACTGAGCTAACTTTTCTCCTGCGTACTGAAGTATAAAATATTCATGTAACATTACAGAACCAAGAAAGAAGCCACGAACGCCATTTTCTCGTTCTGATAGTCCAGTCAGCTCGAGCGGAGATAAGCTACCAGTAAGACTGATAGCATGTTTTTGCTTTTTTGTTGTTCTCTCCCAAGCAACTGTACACGTAGTGAAGACATGGGCCACACACAGCTCTGCCCATGACTACGAGTTTAGAACTACCAACCCCACTCCTTCTAAGAGGGCCTGCTTTAATAAGGCTTGCGAATGCAATCATAGAGTCGAGGCTATTCTTTTGTGGCAGATGTTTAGTAAAAGGACTCTTCAAGGTGACCGATCGCTCATATCACCATGCATGGCTCACAAGGAGCTCAGATTATGTTTGGACTCACATGGTGCACAAGGAGCTCAGATTATGTGTGTGCTAATGTTGACATTTGAGTGGTGCAGGCAGCTAGTGGAACAGCAACCACTCAGAACTGTGTTGATACTCGATGTCAGGTCCCCAAGATTATCTTCACAGCTGATAAGTAAAGTCACCTGTCTTAGTATCGTTCACGATAGTAAACACAGGCTAGCAGAAGGGGAATGGCAGAAATAAAGCGAGGGAGCTGCGTTCCTGTTACCAAACCATCAGAACTCAGACAAGGAATCCAATCAGTTAGGATCTGGAGTAGAATTCAGAAACCCACGGAGGGATCAGGTTTGAAAGACAGTGATACAGCTTCCGGACATCCTAAACCACACTTGCACATGATAGGACAAAAAAGAACTGAAGCCCACGAGAGGGCTGGGAAGGTCTAGAAATAGCAAGTTATGCTCTTCTCAGAGAGTGGTAATGCTGGTCTTTCCAGGATTTCTTGCACATACCTTAACATGTCTGGGTCATCAAGGATGGCTGTGGGACAGTCTCATATCCTTCATCATCCAGTAGGTGAACTGAGAGGCCTTGAAGGTGGTGGTAACAAGGGTCAGAAGATAAATACCTTTGAGACCTGGTTAGTGAAAATAGCCTTATCCCCTCGAATCCTTCTCAGATTTCTGCTTGATTCATGCCTACTAATGACTCATTCATTGGCTACAGAATGATGGATGGAATATTGGAATATTCATATTCTCAAATTTGTGTTGACATTTATCATGCCATAAATGGTGGTATGTGGAGATGGAGCTGTTAGAAGGTAATTAAATCATGAAGGAAGACTCTGGTCTGGTGGTATTCGTGCCCTCATAAGGACTCTTGAGGTCTTGATCCCCATTAATTTTTTCTTGAGCCATGGAAAAACAGATGATCACACAGGGAGACATCCCTCACCAGAACCCTTGCACACTGAACACCTGACCTGGGCTTCCAGCTACTGGATCTGGGGGAAAATCAGTTTGCAAGAAATCAATTTGCATTGCTGAAGTCACGCAGTCGGTTGAGCTATGTTACCACAGCTTCAGTAAGCTAATAAAAGAAATCACATGGCCAAACTCCAGAGTAAATATAAAAGCAAACGAAGCTCTTTCAAGAGGCACATGTAAGAGAGAGAAATGCGTGGCCTGTTTTCCAATCAGCCATAATTGCACCATAGTCTGAATAAGCAGGATACATGAGGCAACGGCATTTGAGTAGGCCTTGTAAAGTAACAAATGAGACTTTATTTGACACAAACTGAGCAGTGAAATTTAACCCTATGCAAAATATATAACCTGGGGTCAGGAGTTCTGAGATTGTCATCGGTTCTTTCCAACTCTCACACTTATTAAATGCATCCTAAGACTATTATACGCTTTATGAAATTTGCATCCAGAATCATATTTCCTACTGCATAGATACATAAAATCAAATCACAATGCAGGGTAAATATTCATTAAATCCGTATCCCCATATACTGTTCCAAATCTATGATTTCTATTATTTCATTGCCGATTGACCTTCAGGCAAATTGTCAAGAAATTTATGAAGGCAGTGCCATGAATATGTGTACCCAAGTGTCTCTTGGGCAACCGATGGCTCACGGCATTCATGTTCCTGAAATGATTAAGCCTCAAACCTCAAGCTGACAGCGGAGGCACTGTGCAGATGGATGGTCTCAGTGACTAAGGACTGACAGTTTGCTTCTGATTTATTACGCTTCTGGGTAAAAACAATTTGCTTCATTTTAAAAGCATTTTACTATGCTCTTTCAGTAATTGAATGAAAAACTTAAATTTCTTTTTTATTGAGCACATGTGCAATTTGAATAAACTAATGTTTTTAAATTAGGTTTCTCTTTCAGAAAAAAAGTAGTTTCAGTTTTGTAGTATAGTGACATAATTTTCTTTCTTTCCTCTTTTAAAAAAGTGTCAATTAACTCATTTTTTATTATTAACAGTAGACTATTACTCATATTAAGGCTTAGTAGTTATCAGAGTTTTGTTAATTTATCCAAGTCCACTAATGTACTTTAAGACAATTTTGGGCAATCAGACACAACCCTTATTCACTGAAATTGTTATTTCTGCAGAGTGAAAACATTAGAAATCACTTCTTTTTTCTCCTTGAGAATGCTTTGGATTAGAATAATATTTTAAAAATTTAAGAAATAAAATATGCCACAGTAATTTATTATTGTGTTCTTCCCTCTCCTTCCCCTCTCCTTTTCTTCCTCTACCCCTCTCTCCCTTCCTCTCTTCCTCTTTTCCTTCCTTCCTGTTTTTCTTTCTTACCATTGTTCTTTTTAGAGCAGGTCATAGGTAGCCAAGACTGGCCCTGAACTTACTGTGTGCTCAAGGGTGTTCTTGAACTCTGGCTTTTATGCTTTCACTCCCAAGTGTTGGGGTTTCTGGTGTTTCCTGTCATGTCCAATTTACATTGTGTAGGAGGAGATCAAAACTAGTGCTTTCTGCAAAGTACTATATACACTCATACACACACACACACACACACACACGCACACATATATAAAATTTCCCTCATGACTAAAGTATTAAATAAAGAATTGTGATTGTGTTAATCTTTTGAACTTGCAGTGGAATTTCAGATGATCTAAAGAAATTCTGCTTTTTTATTTTTCATTAACTATAGCATAACTTCTAATAAATGCCTAAATGTAGAAATTTCATGGAAGTTGATAGGTTAAACAGATTATTATTCTACATACCAGGGAAACTATTGGAAATTCTAACACCAATCCTGGAAATATTTGGGGAAGCAGCATGGATTTGGGAGGATGATTTTTAAGTATTTAAATGCTCATTATTAAGTCAGTGTTACTTTCAAAAGTTGTTACTAATTGGAACTCATTCTAAGTCAAATGTGTCATCTTCTACACACCTCATAATGAAAGAGTTCCCTGAGACCCTAACTTCAAATGACTGACAATCGCTTAGCCCTCTATTTCCCATTCTGCTTTGGTATCCATTTCCCAAGGGTAGGGATGACTCGAATTCCTTAAGGGCGCCCAGATCTGCCCTCCTTCTGCTTTCCCGAAGAATATGGCCATGGCTTGTCTTTTCAGGGATCTTCAGTGAGAGATGCAAAGACTCTACCACTGAGCAACTGCCTAGAGGGTGACCGCAAGAGAGTCTAAGCAGATGGTTGTCATAGCCTCTGTCCCCAACCCATTTTGCCTCTTCCTTGGGGTTATTTTCTAAGATGTAAGCTACCTCAGTTTTATCCTTATTACTAAAATAAAGATCAGAATACAGTTTCTAAGGCTTTAGGGTGAATGGATTGCTCCTTTCCAATGTCATTCTCTCCCACTCTCTGTGTCTGTATGGAGAGCTTTCCTTTCCCCTCAGGACACAGTGTACTGGTATCTTTGTTGTTCTCTATTACTTCACCCATGTCCAGCCTAGGGTAACACATCCTGGTCGCTAACACTGTTCACCCAGCTCAGCTCCCCACTCAGTATAACCGTGTCCGTCTTGCTTTCTTATGCTGTCACAACACACCTGGAACTGGGTGACGTATAAACAGTAATACTTATTTCTTAATAAAAGTTGGTAAACGCTAGGTCAAGGTATTGGTGTATGAAGACATCCATCCTCTGTGCCATCAGAGAATCACACAATGAGGAAGAGGGTATAGAGGTCAAATCTCTCTTCCTTCTCTTTGAAAGTCCTGATGCAATCTCGAGTGGCCCTTGAACTCCAAATGCCAGGAATCAGAACTAGTGGCACATGCGTGTGACAATTGGTTAGAGTGGATATTTGCAACAAATCTTGAAATCTCGAGGACATCCTAAAATGTGAAAACAATTAGTCTCCATTATTTTCACTGGTTTTAGGAATCCTTTGTATGAATGTTAGCAATTATTAGTCCCCCATTATTATGGTTTCATAAAGTTTATATGTATTTCATAAACTCTAGCAAGTGCTTCAATGGTATTTTACATGGATTTCTTAATCTTACAGGGTATGAGTAATATGATTTTCATTTGTTAGTTGTGTAGTATGTGTCTCTGATAGTGTATGAGTTATTCAGAAACAGAACTGTAGAAAATACCTAGTTCGTGAGTGGAGAGTGTCATGCTTTCAAACCCTGAATACTGAATGAGACATAGTACTCATGGTACTGTTTGCATTTTATCTTCAGAAATGTCTCCATGTGATTGATTTGTGGCATTGAGCCAAATTGTCTCACTTTTATGGGAGCATTTTTTTTCAAAGAGTCTGAAAATAGACTTCTCCATTTTGGTCCTGATTAATGAAAACTACTTCCTCGAACATCAGATTCTCCAAGGATCCCCTATGACAACTTCTTATGGAAATTAAACTATGATTTGAGGATAGAACAAAACTCTAAGTACTCTTTGGTAAAGGAAGCCTTAGCCTCAGGGGCACCTGGACTTAACTGCCGAAGACAACCTGTGTCTGCTTGGATCATGGAATTCTTTCCGTGATTCTTTGAAAAGCACTTTTCTCATTCAAACCAGTTTTTTTGAATCTTGGGAAGACTGTACAAATATTATATATCTGTACACTATTTGGCTTTGAATTCTCAGGTCAGGAAGAAATTTATGTTTTCCACTAAGGGAGTCTGCTGAAGACGACTGCTTTAGTGAGATGGATTGACACAAAGCATACTCAAAAGAACCTCAGAAAACGCTTCCTTCCTCTCAGCCTATCATTTTATAGATGGGGAAATTAAGACCCACGTGTAACTGTCACCTACCTGAACGGTGACAGATGATTAACATTTACCCTGATGTGGGCATTGAACTTTCATATTGTGTCCTAGTTTTGAAAATCACATTTCAGATGACTGCCTGGTAGACTCCTGCTAGTCATCTGACTTTTTCTGTTTCCAGTTCTTGCTGCTTCCCAGTGAGGCTGGCACCATGTCTGGAAACGCACCCTTCTGCAGAGGACTTTTAGGTCACGTGTGTGCAGACCTAGCTAGTGTAAACAGTCACATTGTACAGCTCAGTATTTGCGTTGCCCTGACAAAATCATCTCACAGAAGCATTTTACGGAAGGCAGGGTTTATTTCATCTAGAAGTTTGAGCACAGCCTGTCATTTCTGGGAAGGTATGGCAGCGGGAGTGTGCCAGGTGTCTGGTCACATTGTGTCCGTTGTCAGAGATGAACGCTGGGGCTCAGTGCCCATAGTCAATCCTCAGTCCCCAGTTCACCTTCTGGGAACGCCTTTCCGGACACACCCAGCAGTGTGCTGTCACGGTTGATTCCAAGTCCAGTCAATTGGGCAGTGATGACCGTTCTGCATGCCGTCAGCTCTGTCTGATGTGTTCCACTCCACATATGTTTAATACATAAAATTTGTGTTTCTCACATCGAAAGGGATGCCATGCTGATCTCCACTTCTCTAGCCTCCTTCCAACAGTTTTGGTTTTTTTTAAGTTAAAAAAAATATTTAGGTGTTCTCACAATGCAATGCTGTTTGTCAAATAATGGGTCAAGCAACTTGATTTAATCATACCACAATGTTTAGTTCTTCCCAAATATTATGTTGTACAGTAAACATAATAAACATTATTTTTGTCAATTTAATAAATCTTATAATAAAATACACATAAGCTAAAGAAAATTTAAAGGCTGCTAAGACTAGGCTCACGTTTTGATATTTTCCCTGGCTTGATAATCTTGTTTTGACTTAATTTAGTCCTGATGCAAGATTAAAGATGAGCAGACATGAAGGGGCTGCAGTTTCCTTCATCTGTAATTTCACTTTCTGCAGTTCCAATTACCTGTAGCCATGCTCCAAAAATTGAAAACACAATATTGTAACATTCTGGAAGTTGTGTACCATTTAAAGTAAGGTGATGAAATTCATGGATTTTTAGTTCCATACTGCGTTTTAAATCATCCCTTTGTCCAGCATAGGAGCAGTCACCACTGTGTGAGTTGTCATCCTGTCCGTCACTTCACATCTGTTCTCTCAGAGCTTCCGACTTCGGTGTTCAATAGCTCCTGTTGTGTATGTATTAGTAGCCTCAAAAAACAAGTTATGAGGCTGGTCATTTGAGATTACAAAGAAAAACTGGAAGTAGTGTCATTCAAGTGACACATGGAAGTTTCTAGCGTCATTAGAAAAAATAAAACACAAAACCAGAACATAACTCAAGGCTGGAGCTAGAGCTTGGTTGGTAGAGGTCTTCCTAGCCTTCACGAAGCCCTGGTTTTATTCTCTAGCACACGCGCACACGTACACACACACACATACACACACACACACACACACCAGGCATGGAAGCTCATGACTATAAATCTAACAGGAAGTTGGGGAAGGAGAATAAGAAGTTCAAGGTCATCCTCAGTGACACATGGAGTTGAGAGCTAGCAGCCCGAGATATAAAACAGTCCCCTTTCAAACAGAAACAAATAAAAGTACCCATGTGATGAATGGTGACAATGTTCATTTGTAGACAGTAGTCACTCAAAAATGTTCCTCTATCCCCATGACATCTCATAGAAAAGAATATGTAGGATTTAAATACAGTATTACAGCACTCGGTCTTGCCTATGGTGTACTTGCTGAGGTCATTAGCAGATTCTGCCCAGTGATTAAAATTGGAGGTACTGTGATTATCAGTTCTGATGTCCACTAATACGTGTGACTTTTCTTTTCACATCTCTGCAGGCCAGCTAAATATGTTAAGGTGTTTTAGCTTCTCAAAGTAACCGATGAATCTAGTTAATTACAACAACTGAAGCTGCCAACATTTTGTCGTTACCTCTTTTCTGGAGACCCAAATACCCCTTCAGGACATCACGGGAGAAAAGGTTTACCAAATATTTTCCAAAATAGGTTGCCCTCTCCCTGACCTTCCCTGGTAGTGCCTCTTTGCTAACTGTCCGTCCCCCCAGCTGGCTACCCCAATCCGCCTTTGTCTTCTGTGCCCCACCTCAGATTGCTTTTGCTCTATAAAGCAACTCCAGTGTCTTTGCACTCACAACCACACACATTTGCTTCTATTTTCCTGCCTCTTGGAGGTTGTTTGTCAACACTGTCTCCGATGATTGCTACTTCGGTGATTGCTGCCTTTCAGGAGTGTTTTTCTTTTCAGGAATCTAGGCTAATGAGCTCTGATGTCATTTTAGAAGGCTGGGTAAAGTCGAATATGCCCATGTAATTTTAAGCTTATTTTTGGTTGTGGCCTAGACAGCATTGACTTATATTCCTTGGCTCAAAGAGGTCACGTGGCCATGCTTAAAGTTTGTAGGTGAGAACAGTACTCTGCCTACAAGGACACATGACGGGGATGAGGACCGGGGTGTGAATCTGAACCAGAGCTGACACAGTCTCCTTGGCGTAGGCATGTATAAACGCTGCTCCTAATGTCACATTCACTCATATTATGGTTTGTTTGTTTCTTCTACTTTGATACTGAAAAATTGTAGTATATTCAGTACAAAGGGAATTTTGAACTCCAAGTTGTTTCTGGACTTGTGATGTTAATACTGGATGGTGCGATGAGTCACATGACTCCTGGTCATGTGCCCTATCATGAGAATGGACGGTTTCCTCTACCATGTGTCATGTGGCTAAGTGGTCATGCTCCTTGGTTGGCTGTCAATATTTTCCAACTTGATAGTTTTCAGTTTCCAGCAGGTGTGTGAGACGAGGCGTTACTGTGTGCTGACAAACACCTACCTGTAGTGGAGAAAGGGAAACTGATCATTGTTTTAGGTTCCCACAAACCCTGACTAAATATTACACAGTCCTACGTATTGTAAAAAGGACTCCAGGTTTCCTTTCTTCTGTCTGCTTTGGAAATTGTAAAAGGATTGTTTCTTTAAGTCAGTGGGAAAGCTATCCCTGGACTGCTGCAGGGCAGAAGTCCAGTCACACTGGGGAACAGATAATTACAGCCAGAGGGAGAATGTGGAGTTAAAGTGCTGACAGCCGAGGGCTTACAGCTTTTCATACTTTGCCAGCCTTGGTCTCAAGTGAGATGCATCTGCAGGTGCATAGGACGGCTTGTAACAAGATATGCAAGTCCTTAACTTCAGCTTTGTGTCTGAGAAATCGGGCTCGTGGCTACTAAATAATACTGCAAAGATGTCTGCATGTTGAAGTGCCAGGTATACTATTCATCGGTACTTATCCCTAAAGTGACTTTATAAATATTATTTATATAGTCAGGTGCCGATCAGAGAATGTTGTTTACAATATGCTTGTGTGGTTGCCTTCTCTAGGGATATATTTACAATATTTATAATTATTTAAGAATATTAATTCACTTAGGTATAAATAAATCAGAAAAGTAATAAAAGCCAAGACAGAGATATCTTTCAGATACAAGTTTAACATATTTCTTTTTTTCACTTTATGATCCTATTTGAGTAATTAAAACCATTTTCAAGGTAGATTTTTAAAAACCAACGCAGATAATAAGTGGGCTGAGAAAGAAATCACAGAAACATCGCACTTCCCAATAGCATAAAATATCTCGGAGTAACTCTAACCAAACAAATGGAAGACTTGTATGACAAGAATATTAAATCTTTGAAGAAAGAAATTGAAGAAGACACTAGAAAATGGAAAGACCTCCCATGCTCTTGGGTAGGCAGAATTAACATAGTAAAAATAGCAATCTTCCCAAAAAGCAATCTACAAGTTGGATGCAATGCCCATCAAAATCCCAGAAAAATTCTTCACAGACCTCAAAAGAACGACACTCAACTTCATATAGAAAAGCAAAAAACCCAGGATAGCCGAAACAATTCTGTACAATTAAAAAACTTCCAGAGACATTACAATCCCTGACTTCAAACTCTACTGTAGAACTACAGTACTGAAAACAGCTTGATATTGACATAGAAACAGACAGGAGGACCAATGGAACTGAATCGAAGACCCTAATATTAATCCACAAGCGTACAAACACCTTATTTTTTACAAAGAAACAAAAATTATAAAATGGAAAAAAGAAAGCATATTTAACAAGTGGTGCTGGCATAATTGGATATCAATGCGTAGAAGAATAAAAATAGACCCATATCTATCACCATGCACAAAACTCGAGTCCAAATGAATCAAAGATCTCAACATAAAGCCTGTCATACTGGTTGAAATAACCAGGCTAGCTAAAGAATACAACAAATCTATTTTTATTTATTAGAAAAGGAAAACTCAGGAAACAGGAAATGAGAAATCCAAGCTCAGCAGTGTCTCGTGGGAATGGCGCAGAGCGAGAGCCCCTGGGTGGCACACAGGTTTTTTCTTAGGTCCCAGAAAACCATGTCTTACTTGGGCTCCACCTCTTAAAGATAATTGGCTAACAAGGTTTTCCCCATCACAGAACCTCATAGAAAGAGAAAGTGAGAAGTACATTTGAATGCATTGGCACAGGAGACCACTTCCTAAATATAACCCCATAGTTATATTTATCTCAGAACAGACACTGAGAGAAACAATAAATGGGACCTCCAGAAACTGAGAAGCGTCTGTAAAGCAAAGGACATGGTCAACAAGGCAAAATGACGACAGCCTACAGAATGGGAAAAGATCTTCACCAACTCCACATCAGACAGAGGACTGATCTCCAAAATATACAAACTACTCAAGAAACTAGTCATCAAAAGAACAAATAATCCAATAAAAAATGGAGTACAGACCTAAACAGAGTACTCTCAACAGAGAAATCTAAAATGGCTGAAAGACACTTAAGAAAATCCTCAACATCCTTAGTCATCAGAGAAATGCAAATCAAAACAACTCCGAGATTCTATCTAACACCTGTAAGAATGGCCAAGATCAAAAACACTGATAACAGTTTATGCTGGAGAGGTTGTGGGGCAAAGGGAACATTTCTTTATTGCTAGTGGGAGTGCAATCTGGTACAGCCCCTTTGGATATTAGTATGGTGATTTCTCAGAAAATTAGGAAACAACCTTCCTCAAGACCCAGCAATACCACTTTTGGGTATATATCTAATGGATGCTCAATTGTAGCACAAGGACATGTGTTTAACTATGTCCATAGCAGCATTGTTTGTCAAAGCCATAACCTGGAAACAACCTAAATGCCACTCAGCCAAATAATGAATAAGGAAAATTTGGTAATTTACACAATGAAGTACTACACAGCAGAAAAGAAATGACATCTTGAAATTTGCAGGGAACTCAATGGAGCTAGAAAATATCTTGAGAGGGATAACCTAGACCCAGAAAGACAATTATCACATGTACTCACTCATAGGTGGATTTTAAACATAAAACAAAGAAAACCAGCCTACAAATCACAATCCTAGAGAACCTAGACAACAATGAGGACCCTAAGAAAGACATACATGGATCTAATCTACATGGGAAGATCTCCTGAGTAAATTGGCAGCATGGGAACCATAGGAGAGGGCTGAAGGGAAGGGGAGATGCAGGGAGGGGAGCAGAGAAAAATGTAGAGCTCGATAAAATAAAAAAAAAGAGCAAGAAAGCAACTGTAATATTAACTGTAAAGTGTTTTGTGTTATGTTATATAATGGTACTACTACACCCAGTTCCTTTGAGGAAATAGAATATTCTTGTGCTCCTCACTTGAGCACTGCAGGTAATAGCACTACTATGGTATTTTTTCAATACTTCTTTGGATTTTTCTGACACTGGTTTATATCTTCATTTTCACTAAACATGTTATATGTAAATACTATGTTATGTTATACTTTTCACAGCTGTAGTCTGTGGAATGTACAAGATCCTATCAAGATGACAGTATTACTTCCAGCCAATGCCCGGTGTTAGCTTTAGACAGTCTATTTCCCTCATGATATTAAAATTATGACTCCAAGGAGCAGAAACTGTAGAATCCTGTGACTTTACCTGACAAAGCACTAAGTGACAGAGATACGTGTCATAAATGGAACTAAAGGTGCCCAGAATTCTGAAAGGAATGATGGCTCAAAGGAGAGTCCCACGGTCAGGTGGCTGGAGGAGGCAGTAGAACGAAGTGGCTCATCTTGGTGACAAGGAGGTCTGTGTGTGGCCCCGAGTCTCTGGCCAGGCCGACACCCTTGGTTGTGATACTTTAATCCTGCCCGAATGGTACTGTTCCCCCTAGAAACTTTACCTAGATTCTGGTTTATTTCTGATTCCTATTATTAAGACTAGGAAATAATAATAATAATAATACAGGTTTTTCCCTTGTTTGATGTTTGACAAGTGGACATTTTAACGGAAGAGTCAGAAAAGTACTCTCTAACCTTTTAGTTTTGCTAGAAATATCCAGGGATTTTTAAGGATTCCTTTCTTAAAGCCAGTATTAGTTTAATCCTTTTTGAAATTGAGACTAAGGACTAGTGTGCTTGTTAGTTTTTTGTTGTATGGTTGTTTGGTTTGGTTTGGTTGGGTTTCTGTTTGTTTTGTCAGCTTGACACAGAGAGGAAATGTCAATTTAGAAAATGCCTCTCTAGAATTGGCCTGGAAGCAATCTGTGGCGTGTTTTCTTCATTAATGGTTGATATGGGAAGACCCAGGCAACTATGGGCAGTGCCACCCCTGGGCAGGTGGTCCTGGGCTGTATAAGAAATCAGGCCGAGCAAGCCAAGGGCAGCAGGGTTCCTCTGTGACCTCTGCATCCTGATGGACTGTAAGCTTTAAGATGAAACAAATCCCTTCCTCCACACATGGCCGTTGTTTATGGCGTTTATCACTCTAAGAGGAGGCAAAGTAGGACATCCAGGAAGCCCTTGTAGATTGATTCCAAACTGGCAATTCCAAATCTCTCAAGCACTCACTGTTCAAGGTCTCTTATAGGTTGTTCTGAGACTTTCATTAGTCATGAGGGGAACGTGTATGAATGATTTCCTGTCCTTGCTTCGAGAAGTTCTGAACATTTTATACACACCCCTGGGTCTGTCTCATTGAAACTCAGTATGGATAGAAGGAGATCAAGCTCTTTATGGTCCCATCACTTGAAACAGTGTCTGTGTTTTGGGTGGTAGGGTTATCGGCAAGATTTTATTTCTAATGACTCCTAAAATCAAAGTCTGTTATCTCCCAGTATGATGAAAAAGGTGTTAGAAAAAGAACAATAGAAGCATTATGAAATAAAAACAAATCATGAATGTCCTATGTCTCCCTTTGAATTTGAGACAGAACCTTATCAAGTAGACTCTGCTGGACTTGAACTCACTTTCGATCCTGGGTAGATCTTGAATTGTGGAATGTGTCTGCCTTGTGTTCCTGAATAGCTAGGGTCACAGGCCTGTGCCACCAGGTTTGGCTCTTTTAATATAAATAGAACTACCAGCTCTTGAATCCAACCATCTTTTAAGTAAACAGATTTATATGCGCACATTACAGCCTTGTGTTTTAGCAATTTTAGTGTTATAAAGCTTATAATAGAAAAATAATATGTATCCATTATAGGATCTTTATAAACATTTTTAAAGCCCCACACGTTATATAGAGCTACTTCCCCAAACTATTTGCAGCTAATAGCTTTTTATGTGTTGCTCTGGATAATTTGTGTGTGTATATAAGCGTGTGAACAATGTCTGGTTAAAGGAAAATCTTCCTTTAACTTGATCGTATTGTGAGAAATCAACAGATGTATGAGAAGAATACTTTATTAAGGGATGAAATGGGGGATGCTCACATTCACGAATACAGTGGGAAACAACACTGTTGCCTCTTCCTCCACCATGGAAGGGTGGGGAGTACTCCTGAACAGCATATCTGGAAGCCGGAGAGTGTGTGACATAACCTCCCCCCCTCATCTCAGTTCTTAATCCAGTCATGTATCAGAGAAAGCTAAGCCCATGACAACTCACCTCCAAATGTCACTGGCCAAATGGATCAAGCTCCCACAACACCAGGCCTCTCCAGAAGCTTTCTTTAATGGACCTACAACAGATAAATTAATAGGAAAAAAAGACATATTTTTGTTTGGCTTTGAGATAGTCTTTTTCACCTACACTGGCTCAAACTTGAGATCTGACTTTGTTAGCCTCCTGAGTGTAGAATTACAGGCATCATCCACCATGTTAGGTAGTACATATAAACTTACTCTGTTCAGTGGTGTCTAACAGGAGAAAGATTTCCTACCTGCCATGGCAGATTTAGGTGGCCTTTTCCATTTAGGTGGTGAGGCAATGTGAACCCTTCCTTCTGATGGGTAGTTAAGAGGTTTTCTTTCAGGAGAATGGAGTGGATTTGGAGGAGAAATACTTATTATTCCACTTATCTCTGGAATCTGAGTGCATCCAAAGGACAGACTTCTGTGCACAGCGTTCTGTCCGTGCAGGCTGGGTCCATCGGTATCCTCTTCTCCATGTTAGCTATGCAGTTTCAAGGTGGTAGTGGAAAGTAATTGAGTTCTGTCAGATCCAATATTAACATGCTTGAGCTAAACAAGGCCCCTTCTGGAAGTCTTCCTTAGAAAGAGGACCCAAAGATAAGGCTTGGAAGCAGCATGGCCTGCAACCTTGATTTCCACACTGTTGCTGTTTAACACACTGCGGTGTTATTCACGCAGCCAGAACACCATACCGGAACACCAGTGCAGTACAGACTAAAACACACAGAAGCTGCCTGAACTGAGACTCAGCAGTTAAGAGCGCTTGCTCTTGATCTGAGTTTGTTTTCCACACCTACATGGTGGCTCATAGCTGTCTGTAACTGCAGTTCCAGGTGATCCTCAATTTTCTCTGGCCTCCAGTGACACCTCATGCATACAGTGGACACATATACAAGCAGGCAAAATACTAATACATTGAAAATAGCAATAAATTTAGTAAAAATAAAATATAACCTTGTTTACTGTTTATGATGAACATTTATCATTTGTTGCATCAGTTCTCATGGATCTGCTGTATTACTTTTTTAAAAAAATATTAAATTAGTGCTTTTTTCAACAAATGAAGCAATTTGCTCTTCTATGATGACTGTCCTTAAGAAGCGTTTTTGAATATCTTCACATGATTATGTAATTATCTACATAAGAGACAATATTACAGTGCAATCACTCTGTTTATGGCTTTTAGAAACAATTTATCATGCCAGCATGGGAATTCCCCACTGAGGTTTTCAAACACTGGTATAAACCTTGTACTGCAAACAATGCCAACCCACTGTTTACACTGGTATAGGCCAGCATTCAGAAGAGCACTGCCCAAAATGGTGTGGAAAACTCACTTGGCTCCACGTCTCCATAAGGTGGACACGTGCTGTGGGGGTCATTGTCATTGCTTGGTCTTCTGTGTTGTAGTCTCTTCAGTTTCTGCTCTGCTTCCATCCTCCGGCCCCTGTGTCTGTCTCTCTAAACTCTGTTTCTCTAGTCTAAGAATAGTGTAACCGTAAGCAGACCTCACCTCATTAATACAGACAAAGGTTTAAGAAACTCCTTATGGTTTTGCTGCACAAGGTACCTTGTGGATCCTGGGGCAATACTGGGACATGAGCATGTCCACCATTTAGCTAATTGTAATTGCCCTCTACAAGAGTCTGACAGCATATCATAAACCAAGATGACTGTTTGCTGTGAATGGTTCATTTCTTAGGTTTACAATGCATTAGTATAATATGCATTATTTTTCCTTAACGTATCAGTTCCAAAGAAATCTTTTTGACCCTTAATATCAATTAAAACTTGAGTCATTTTAAATACAGCAAGAGTTTGCTTCTAAAAATACGTTTTCTGTAGTTGATATTTTGAGGGCCTCTAGATGTCAAAGTCATCAGGATTTAAAGGATGGTCCACATGGAAGAGTAGAAGAGCACCCCCCCACACACACACAACTAGATTTCAATTTTAATTCAATTATAGGTTGGAAGAGAAAAGATTTGGTTCTACTTAAGTCCTGTTTTTAAATTGGATGAGCGTGTACCTTCAGCTTAAAACACTATCTATAAATTAATTTGGCATTGTTATATTGTTTTGTGTAAGAAAGAAGAAATGGAGAACAAAAAGATCACATGATTGCTCTTGGTGGGGCATATTGACTTACTTAGACGACACATAGGTCATTGTTGAGTATGTGTGGCAACGAGTTCCTGCTTCAATCTAAAGTATACAGGATTTACCGTGGAGCCAATAGTCTCCTACCTGCTTTTACCTGGGTCTTCGTTTGCTGAGTATATTATTTCAGGACCTCATTTTTTAAAGATTAAATATGACACCGTCTGATTAAGTTTGGAAAGGTAAAAAAAGGGCTCTTCACAGTTTGTAAAGGAATGTGCTGATATTCTATAGTGGGGGTGCAAAAGAGCCTTGAATAGACTCAGGCTGTAGATTATGAAACGTAATTGAATGTCTAGAAGTAATGGAATCTTTAAAGCATTACTTATTCATATAATAAACATGTGGCATTCATAGCAATAGTATTAAAAAATACGTCCTCCTGTGATATCTATAACAGTTAGCATTGCTTTGTAGTACAAAGCAGTGAAGAAATCCACAAAACTTTTAGTTTAGAAAATTAAAATAAAAAATTCATGTTGTCTTAATAATTGTTTATTAAACACAATTTTGTAAAACTTGATCATGCATGGTCAAAATTAACAATAAATTCATATTGTGTATGTGTGTCTATAAACTAGACCGTGATTGATCAAAATAAGTAGAGAAAATATATAATTAGATTAATTGAAACAACCAAATTGGGGTTTCTTGATTATTAATCCATTTGTTGAAAGGTACCTATGATGCAGATTTCTTTTTCTAAAATATGGATCGGTTAAATTGTACACCGTAAAATTCCATAGAAATTTTGGTGCGCAGGCAGAATTTGTAGCATCATGAGATTTTTCTCAGAGTTTCTTTTATTCTTGCTTTTAAACTGGTGTATGTAAGACATGAGTGCAGTTAACTACAGTCTGGGGTCAGAACCAATTTTCAGGGATGCCTCGGGCTTTCCTCTGAGGCTGTGCCCTGCACTCAGTGAAGTTAACTATGCCAGAGAAAAAGGAAGCTATAAAGATTTCTTACATTAGCATGGGATGGTAATGAGGGAGGCTGGAGTCTGTGACTCACCCAGCTTTTGAAAGCTATGGCAACTCACAAGCATTCCAATAAGACTAGAGGTGACATAAACTACTCTTCTAAGGCCCCGGATGCCCATTGAGTGAACCTTTAGCTCCGTTCCTTATCAGTTTCTTAGATCCAGTCAGTGACTTTAAGACTCTTTCACTCTCTTTGTTGCTCTCCACGCATCCTTCATCCTGTTACACAAGCACCTTTAACCCAATGGTCATGATGTCTTCTTTCAAAACCTTATGACAGGCAGCCCTAGAGTCAAAGCAGAGGATTGGTCATTTAATTGAAAGAATCTAGTTTTCCCTTTTTCTTGTGCTTACTCTGGTCAATATTATCTAATATACCGAATTATATATTCAGTACCATGTTGATGTTAATGTCTTGAACGAAGATATTTAGACCTGGTTAGGAAGCTTAAATTCAGAAACAGATCCCTAGGATATTTTTTTTTTGCTACCCACTGTGTTTCAGTGTTAAAACCTGTTCATTATTGATATATATTTAGAAGTATTTCAGTAAATCTTGTATATACACACCCGTATACACACACACATACACACACACACACACACACACACACACACACACACACACACAATTTAGCAGAAAATTATTTAAATAGATGTAAGGAATTGAGTGGTTGCTAATGAATGTCAATAAACTTTTTCAAAATGGAAGTACTCGTATAATCTCTTCTTGTGTCATGTGTCTGTATATGTCCAGGTATTTGCACATTTGTGTGTGAATTTACGTGGGAACCAGAGGCCAACCCCAGTGCCATTCTTCTGGAGTTATTTTCACTGTTTTTGATGCAGAATCTCTCAGTTGGATATGGAATTCATCCATTCAGCTGCACTGGCTAGCCTGCCAACCCCAGAGATCCTCCTGTCTCCACTTCCTAGGGCTAGAATCATAAGAGAGTACCATAAGCTGGACTGTGTACATGGATGCTGGGAGCTGAGTCCAGTTTCTCATGCTGGCACAGAAAACATTTTATCCACTGAGCTCTCTCTCATGGCCCTGTAATTTGTTATTAATTTTAAAGAAGCTGATTTTTTCTTTATCTTCCACTTTTCATGTTTGGCTCTTCATATCTATAGCTATATATAACATTGACACACACATACATAATACATATATATATATATATACATACATATATATATATATATATATATATATGACAAGCATTTCCCTTCATGCATATACACATGCTTATTTAATTATTCTTGTTATACAAGATGTGCAGATTTACTGGGTAAATTAAAGTTAGTGACTAACGAGGCCGTGGAATCCAGTTATACATTTAATGCTTGTTTCTTCTTTTTCCTTAGATAATCTGGAGTCAGCTCTACCTCTCCCTTTATATTGCCTTCGAATATTGCTCATCATCAGAAAGTGACTAGGCTTAGATACACACACCAACCAAAGTGCTCATCTGACAACAGGTAAAACTGTAGTTTTGTTTCTGCTTCGCTCGGTTATACTTACAAATAAAAGGGACAAAACATGGCAGCTTCCAAGTACATACAACATTACAGAATTGTTCACAAGGAAGAATATCATGGAGTGTGTGTGTGACTATTGATCAGCTCCAGCTGCTAATAAGCAAGAGGTCAGAGCTGCAGGATGTGCTGTTTTCCAGGGGGAATGAGCTTAGGAATGGATGTATAAAGGAAAATCCACCAGGACGAGAGCTGACTTCTTAGGAAAACTCTAAGAGCCAGAAGAGCCCTGGAGCTCAATAATTCAACCTAGACAAATGTACCCAGAAAAAGTACCTGCCAGAGTTGAAGGAGAAAGAAAAGCTTTCTATGATATAGGCAGCCTAAAAATTTTGATATCAACATAAAACACTAAACAGAATATTGGGAGCAATATATGTGTTTGTATGTGACCTTTTTTCACTAGTTGTTGCTGTATGCATGTTTGTATGTGATATACATTCCTAAATAGAATTTTTCTACCTATATAATGCCACTTGTATGTTTGAGGTCATTTAAGACTGGACAGTTGGTGGTGTAGGGTTGAAGTGGGAGCATCAATTCATAATAGAGACTACCGTGTTGGTTAATATGTTCCTTGCTTTTGTGATGGAATAGAAAGATATTAAATTAGGCCTTTGATAGTGTTCCTTTGTATGGAAATCGTGTTTCCCCTTTGTTGAATGACTGTTAAGATCTTGGTTTTCTATTTGCACGGTTTGTCTGGTTGTAGATCCTTGGAACAGGCTTCAGGGTTCAGTCTTGAATGGGGTCTCAGAAGTGGCCCTAGCTCATCCCAGGCAGATGGGGAAGACCTATGCAGACTGAGAAAACGCTCACAGATAATCCTCAGTGGTAGATGGTAGGTGCTTCGGACTTCTCTTCAAGCAGCTGGAGTGAGGGAAGTGACTGTGGGTGTCCGAGGTCCCAAACTGGGTGTGCGGAGAGCATGCAAGCCCAGGCCACAGGGTCCTCAAGGAAGCTGCAGCTGTGGGTGTGTTGTTGGCAGGAATCTCTCATCTCTGCATGGAGGGGAACGGCCAGCCACCAGAAAAGGAACATGTGGCCCTCAGGCAAGGTGTGGGAGGAAGCAGAGCTGGTGGGGAAGGGATGAGTCTGGTGTCCCTACCTGGAGGAAGGGTGTGCATAATTATGCCTTTAAAAATCACGGGGAAATGAATCATGACATTTTATTTCTAAGTGTTTACCATATCAAGTGTGATAAAGACTGCAATTATTTGAATTCATGGATTAGTAGTGAAAGACGGTTTCATTTCCATTCTGCACTCTGGAAAATTACAGGGCCGCGTCTTTACTCCTACAAGAAAAAGCTGTTTGCTCCATAGCAGCTTCCTCCAGTGAGTCTTCAGGTTTTCTTTTATAATTTTCCTTTTTTTTTTTTTTTTTGGTTTTTCGAGAAAGGGTTTCTCTGTGGTTTTGGAGCCTGTTCTGGAACTAGCTCTTGTAGACCAGGCTGGTCTCGAACTCACAGAGATCCGCCTGCCTCTGCCTCCCGAGTGCTGGGATTAAAGGCGTGTGCCACCACCGCCCGGCTTCTTTTATAATTTTCAAGCAAGAAGGAAATTGGTAACATCACAATTTAATTTAAAAATGTTGTAATGAGCTCAGATTCTTAAGACAACTTTCAAGGCCATTTGCTGTCTTGTACTTACTTATTTAAACAACGTTTACACTCCATCCTTCCCTCTGCTTTCTTTAAGTATTTTGCATTTCTAAAGATGCCCTTTTTGGTACTCAAATGTTGTAAATTGATCGGCAAAATATCAAAACCTAACAAGTGAAGAGTTAGAAGAGATAATTAGTATTGTGCCCAACAAGAAACAATTAAGATTATAGCATACTGTAAATATATAATATAAACTTTTAAAAAGTAATTCTTGACCAAAGTGGCAGGTTATTTTACTAACTTGTAACCTAAAAGAAGTGTTTTTCATTAGAAACCAATACCCACTTTACACGCATCATTTGTCTAAACCTCCTATGTTGTTGATGATTTCCTTGACATTTTTGTAGACTTTTGTTGTGTGAGGACTTTTTTTCCCCAGGGAGACATTGCAGGCATGCACGAGCACACATACACACACACAACTGCCCACTCCTGGAGACCCCTACAAACCAAAGTTACAATCTCAGCAAAGTTCAACGTGTTGGATTTTGGGGTTGACTTTCAGGGGTACAGATGATTCAAAAAGAAGTTGCATGCTTCCAGAAGTCTTACTCAGGAGCTCCCTGACACTCCTCACACCCCAGACTCCCCTCTCCTTTTCACAGCACCTGCCAGTGGCTCCTGCATCAGGTCATCCACCTCTGTGTCCTTGGATAGGGGCCCTGGTGAGAATTTATGCTTTCCCTGATTTGTGACATTGGGTTGGCTGACCTCTTGGTTCTCATGAATTTCCTGTCTCTGTCCTGTAAAAACACCGTGTTTGGGAGCTTGTGATGTGTTATACGAAAGATAGCTATGATGGGGGCCACGAAGAAAGAGAGAAAAGTCCACAGTCCCAGAGTTCTCTACAAAAGCACGCCCCAGGAACCTAACTTTTTCCTCCCGGGCTCCATAACTAAAAGGTCCAGCTATTTCCTAACAGCACCAAAGGCAGGTGCCTAATCCTTTAGCACCACAACACTGGGGGATGCTTAAGGTCAAATCACACAATTTCTAGGGAGAGAAATTTTCAGGCTATTAATGTTTTGGAAATTAAGAGCCCTTCACTGTTTCATTCCTTAAGGACATTTAGACACACAGAATATAATAAAAATGTCAAGTGGTTTTTCTTTGGCTTATTTTACTCCCTTAGCACAACATATGACTAAGCAATATATAGACTATAGAGCTAAGAACAATACAATATAACATATAAATTTTCTATTAACCATAGTGTCAATCAAAAGTGGAATTTTTATGATTTTTTTAAGATTATGATTTATACCTCATGTATTTTCTATATTGTCTCAAACTTGTGTAGTTACAAAAATTCTATGACAACTAATAAAAATAATAAAATAACTTATAAAATTAGAATTGTGTCTCTGGGATTCATGGGATTACATTATCATTTAAATTAATCAGGCATATAGTCATGTAGAACAATAAAGAAAATAAATACGTACAATTGTTAATAATATTGGTTAGATAGTGTTTTTCTCTTCTGGGTTTTCTTCTCTAATGTCTGTTAAAGGCGTCATTAAACCACTGTGATCAGACTACTTTGTAAAAAAAAGCTTCATTGAAACAGTTGTGTCAATGTCATCAATGACATTAAAATTCACTTCAGATAAATACTCAGTACAGACCATACAGCCAGGAAACCTTATGGTCTTTATGTCCTTTGCAACAAAATCTTGAAGACCCTTATCTTATAATTAAACTTGGTAAAACTCTCTTATTGATCCCATTCAAACGCTTGTGGGTTGCAGTCACCTTTGGGAGACTATGTGAGGAATGAGAGGACATTAGACTAAATTTCTAGACATGCGACCCGATAGGAAAAATATTAAAGGATCTCATTTTTATTGAATGTTAAAATGAAAAAAAAAAACAAAAACAAATCTGAAGTCACAGGCATCTAGAATAGAAGGGTGTTTTCTTAGGCTTGGAGCCTAGAAAGAAGTTGGTGCTCACAGAGGGGTGCTCAAAGCCAAGAGTTGTGCAGAATCTGTAGGTGCAGAGAGCTCTTTTTATACTGGGCTTTGTACTACACAGTACTGACTGTGTGCTGTGAGCCTGCTAAGACGGTAGTTCTTAGGTAGTCTCAAGAGAGCCAGCGAGAGAGAATGAGAGAATCTTTGTATTACACAGTACCGACTGTATGCTCTGAACCTGCTAAGACAGTAGTCCTTAGGTAGTCGAGAAAGAGGGGGGGGGGGAGGGAGGGAGGAGGGAGAAGGGAGAGGAGATTCATGAACATTGCATAAGGATTTGAGTTAAATTTGGGTTAAATTGAAGACAGTTGAGTTGTCATGCCACACTGAATAATAACATGAAAACATCATTCTTTGTACCTTATACACTTGTGTATGTGTGTGTGTGTGTGTGTGTTTGCAAGGGAGTGTGAAAACCATGTATACATTTACAAAAGTAGGAAATAAACTTATCCATGGGCTGATTTTGGAAAACATATGGCAAAAATATATACTCTTATACACAGGAATGTGGCTCTTTCTTCTGCATTTTAATGCAGCATCTCTGTACCCTGAGAGGATGTGGAGGCAGGCAAGGTTTTCACTCTGTGTAATTTCTTCCATATTAAACTGTGCATCATCACCTTCCGTGGGAGAGTATTTAAGTGTTCTTAGGTGTATGCATATTAAAAGAACCTTTTCTCCACCCCCTCAACAAACAAGAACATATACCCATGTAGCTGTTAGAATTTCATGGCACTGAAGAGAGAGACAGACAGAAAGGCAGAGTGACATATTTATAAGACTGTTAGTAGCATTAATTTTGGAAAGGCAGCATTAACATTTTACATTAAGATATTATTCTTATGGCTTGGTGGTGGCTCAGTTGTTAAGTGCCTGCCATAAAATTGTGAGCACCTGAGTTCAGTCCCACAGAGTCCATATTATAAACAAACCAGCAAACAACAAAAAAAAAAACAAGGCCTATAGCTGCAGTACTGAGGAAGAAGAATTCTTGGAGCTTTTGCTTCAAATAGTAGCCCAAATCAGAAACTTCCTAATACCATGAAAGACTGTTTCTTGAAAAAATAAGTGGAGAAAAATTGTGGAAAATACCATATTTCAACCCCTGACAACACACATACAAGCAGATGCATGCACAGAGGAAAGTGTTCTTTCCTGAAGTGCAGTAGGTTATTTCCTCTATACTTCCAAGTAAGCTTGAAATAATGTTTATTTTTGTTTAGTTTGCACTTCAGGTTGTATCTGGATTCTTAACTTCACTTTCAAATATTTTCTTCCCATACATAAGTGTTTGTATGGGGAGGCTGCTTGTTCATTTCCAACTGCTCAGAACCAAAATAACTACACAGAAACTGTATTAATTAAATCAATGCTTGGCCTATTTGCACTAGTTTCTTATTGGTTAGCTCTTACATCCTAAACTAACCCATCTCCATTGATCTGTGTATTGCCATGTGGCTGTGGCTTACCAGCAAGATTCCATCACTCTGTCTCTGGTGGCAGCTACATGGCTTCCATGACTCCACCTTCTTTCTCCCAGCATTCAGTTTAGTTACCCAGCCTAGCTCTACTCTGCCCTATCACAGGACAAGGCAGTTTCTTTATTCATTAATCAATAAAAGCAACACATATACAGAAGGACTTCCCACATAATCATTTTCAGATTTTTCCTCTTAATAATCAAGGCTTTATATCTCAATTTTCTGTTTTGAATTTCTTATAATTTTCCAAGCACAATAATCCCGAATGTATTAATAAAATTGTACTGTAGTTAAAATGAAAATGCTATGTCAGCAACTTTCAAGCGTGATACAAAACACAGACTTATAACATAAACCGTTGTTTCTTTTTCAATAGGTTGTTCTAGTCTCCAGCAGAGGTGCAGAAATGCCATCGGAGACTTCTGCTCCTCCTCCATACCCCCTTCCTCCAGATGGAGGTTGGGGTTGGGTAGTAGTTTGTGCATCCTTTATCTCCATTGGATTTTCATATGCCTTCCCCAAAGCTGTCACAGTATTCTTCAAAGATATTCAGGAAATATTCCACGCTAGCTACAGTGAAATTGCATGGATATCATCCATCATGCTGGCTGTCATGTATGCAGGAGGTAAGGTTCTTAGTGTACACTGTTTTCTGGAATAAGAATATAGTTCCTTATGACCATATACTTTACCTTAACCATGTGCACACATTAAGACTCTTATTACATTATTGTTATTATTATATATTCAGTTTAAATCAATCAAAAGCATAATTATAATTGCATTTTTAATAATTTTTAATGATTAGCATCATGATCTGTTTGCTTCATTTTGAGTCTTGATAGGATATTTAGTGGCATGGTCTGCCGTTTTATAAAGAATGCAAGTGGATCATTTCCTGTTCAGTTTGGATTGAATGCAATATAATGTTGGAATTGTTTCTCGCCATTTTCATAGCTAGCCAAAGTGCTTTCTTTAAGCTGAAAAGGAAATGCTTCTGTTAGTTTATAAGCCCAGAATATACTCCATTTTGCACTGCCCAGAAGGACTGCTTGCATATACTTTCTACACATATTCAAGTTTTATACGTGGAATAATTCCTTAGTGCTTTAGGACACCCAAAATGATGACATCGTTTTATTTAAGTGGCTGTTTCCAATTATTTTGTTAGAGTCCATGTTAAAACAAGAGTATAAGTCATGAGAGAACATGAATACATCAAGCCACCCCACATTGGAGTGTTAATTAATGGAAATCCCTCATTATTATGTGATCTATTTTCAACAGTAGATCAGACTTTTATAGATTTTTTCCATAAATCATCTTTTAAAATGTAAAGGTATTAGAATTTTCATTTGTCAACTGTCAATTTAACTTCAAGGGGCAGTTATAGACTCCGAATATAAGAATTCAAAGGTATCGTATAAATCACCTAATATTTTTTATTATATAAGTAAAGAAAACAGAACATTAGCTATAGTAATTAATATTTATTAGAATTTGCTGTTGGCCAAGGCCTTGTTCCTCACTTGATTTGTATGGTACTTCCTAATCTTCTTGACAGTCTAAGAAATGATTGTCATTTTTCTGTTATGGGACTGAGAACATACACTATCATGTATTCCCGGTGCTTCCCTCTTCTCTCTCTCTCTCTCTCTCTCTCTCTCTCTCTCTCTCTCTCTCTCTCTAAGCTAAACCAGTGGAAAACCCAATGCAATACTCTTGCCTTATAGTACTGACATACATTCTGCCTGGCCAAAGGCACACCAATTATTCTTTAAGATTCAGTCTCTCTAATTTACTACCAAAACAAGCTTTGATCCATAAATAATCCTAGTTTTTGTATATATGTGCATGATAAATGTGTTGGTATCATTGTGGATTTTTCCACTTCTTTGTATTTTAATGATTCTAGATTAATAAGACTGACATGCTTAAACTGTTGAGTTTTTATTTGATTATTAAAAGTATCATTTAAATTCTTTTTGACCACGTATTTGAAGAACTTTGCTTTAAAAAACACTTTCTGGAAATCAATTTTGGAGACTTGTTTTAAGGATTGTAGCTGTTATTTCTTATGTCTATATAGAAATTGTTGATATTGCACAGTGCATATTTTTCTTCTATAGCTCTGATATTCATTGATGATTCTTTATTGGGACAACCTATTTTCCTTGACCTGGCAGGTTAAGGTAAATATTAAGATACCTCAGAGGTAATTTTTTCCTGCCTTTACATATAACTGAAATGGATGCCTCTAGAGACTGGATATCAGTCAATTGAGTTTGCACATCAGGTTCCTTTATGTCTTTAGTAATTTTCTGCTGAAAATATTGTTGACTAACTTAAAGTCAAGATACAGAAGTGATGTTGTTAAGGTCAACACCGGAGTCATCTTCTCCCAACCTTTGATCATAATAATGATGATGATGATGATGATGATGTTGGTAATCCCCATTTCTCATTGACTTCAAGACATGCAAGTTCATTTCCTGCTCATTCAGTGCTCCCTGTGGAACCTGGGCTGGCACTCATTGCTTTTTGCTGTCCTCCAAACCCATGCCCTCTCACAGGCAAAGAGAAAGGGCACAACATCAACGATCGTCTGCAGTATTTAGTGCCTAGGCTTGAAATTTGTGAGCCCCTTTTCTCACTGTGTCCTACCGGTCAGAACTGATTATTACCCTATACTGAGAAGGGATCACAATAATTGTGGTCATCTTAGAAGAGAAATGAGAAGTGAATAACACCTAGTAAGTCCTGGACAGAACTTCCTTCTCAACAGTCATTGTATCCAAGCAAAGGAGCTGGTTTACAGAGCTTCCATAGTTGTGGCACAGACTGTGCACTGGCCAGATCATAAAGGGGTGTAAGAATGATGAATGGCATAATTTTAATTTATTTCAATATACTTTTAATTTTCTCATATTACTTAGTGTGACATATTAATGAATATTTTTGCTAGACTCATGTTATATAAATAATTTTATTTTATGTATACATCTATTTACTTTTAAAGAAGTGTGTAGTATAAATTTGAAGAGGCACAAAGGAGAACTCATTTTTGATACGGTGTCTCATGTACGTCATGCTGGTCTTGATCTCATTGTGTAGATGAGGATGGAGGACGGATGACACTGAACTTCTGGTTCTCCTGTTCCCCACCTTCCAAGTGTGGGTTATGTAGTTTGGGTGTTTAGCACAGACATAAAGGCTGAGCGGTCAGTTCTCTACCAACTGGAGTACATTACCAGCACACAAAAGAAAACTCTTAAGGTTATTAAGTACAATGGTAATTTGATATTTACAATTTTCGAAAGATAATTAAAATAGAGAAGTAGAAGAATAAATGTTGTCTACATTGAAATGAATAGGTGTTTTATTTGTGGTTGTTTTGAGAAAATAGCTTAAGGCATGCAAAAATCCTGTGTAATAACCAGTAATGCTGAGATTTTGGAGTGATACAGCAAAGTTCTTGGAATCTTGCCCCAAATCCTCAATTATCAGGGTTGCAGCATTTTGCATGACATTCTCGGCTATGTGGGAAATTATACTACCGTCTGGTGTTTGGCTTAAAATTATAAACACAACCTAAGGCCATTGTGATGTGGGATGAAAACCCACTAAACAGCAACACACCCTGCTGCATGTAGAGCTATTTTCATTCACAGAGTTCCTCTTACAACCATGTTTCATGGTCTTATCCCTGTAACCAGGACTTAGTGTTTGAACAAAAACATATTTTGTAGTAGGCAAGCTAATGCACACCTGGTATCCCAGGACTCAGTAGGCAAAGGCAGGAGGATTGCCACAAGCTTAGAGCTAGCCTGCTCTACATAGCAAGTTCTAAGTCAGTGCTACATAATGAGACCTTTTCTCAAAAAAATAAAGGGCCAGGTATGGTGCCACTTGCCTTAAGTCTCACCAATCAGAGGAAGAGGTAGACAGATCTCTGTGAGTTCAAGCCCAGCCTGGTCTACATAGTGAGTTCCAGTACATCTGGAACTGTGTAGGAAGACCCTACAAAAAATGAATACGTAAATGAATAGGAAGAGCAAGGGAGTCTTCTGGGAAATCCAGTCTTCTAAATATAGCAGGATGCTGTGTCCATGAAATCTTATCAATATGTATAAATGGAACATGAACAATTTCAACATCAGTTGACATTTCAATGTGGTTGGGTGAATTTTTCTCAAACCCTACTCCTAAATGGAAAGCTATACGCAATTAATGACTGATGAGAGACTTTTCCTCAGGGATGAACTTTCTAATTGATCATGGTCACCTAACACCAAGTGGTCAGCCCCATAAATATACACATACAGATAACACTAAATGGACTCTGCAGACACACACACACACACACACACACACACACAAACTCACACACTCTCACACACACACACAGACACACACACACCACCACCACCTGCAGGGACACACACAAACTCACACACTCTCTCACACACACAGAGACCCACACACACACCACCACCACCACCTGCAGGGACATACACACACAAACTCACACACACACACACACACACACACACACCACCACCACCACCACCACCAACAACAACAACAATAATTAAGATAAAAGAGGCCATGGATCTGAGTCGAGTAGAGAATGGGAAGAGCTGAATGGGAAGATATTGAGAGAAATAATGTAATATAATTAAAATCTATGGTAAGGATGCTACAGTTAGCTTTCCACAATTGATGACTTCCAGCAGGGGAGCGGGAAGGAAAGGACTCTGTTCTCAGGCGCAGGCCACTGAGAGCTTGACCACACTCTGGTGACTATAGAGATAACACAAATAGGACTTGCATTTATTTTGATTGTTGTTTTGTTGCGGGGGGAGGTCACAGGAAGAACTGGAAAGTGAGTGTGATTGGCATGTATGGTGTGAAATTCCCCAAGAATTAACAAAGTTATTGTGTTGAAAAGATGTTTGTATTAATAAAGTATAAAATAAAACAAAAATAGAAATAAAGGAAGAAAAACATTGGTACTAATAATAGAAATAATACATTTTTACATTAAGCTATAATTTTTAAAATGAGAAATTTATATGTATATATAAATCAAAAATTAATAAAGGGCATGACTTTGAAAGAACAAGGAGTGGTATATTGAAGGGTTTGATAGGAGGAAAGGGAAGGGAGAAATTGTACAATTATATTATCATCTCAAAAATAAAAGGGAAAGAATAATTTTATAAATCTAAGTAACAGGGAATGATCTGTCTAGACAACATTACACACAAAATATGGTGTGACGTATTTTTATCTATCTATCTATCTATCTATCTATCTATCTATCTATCTATCTATCTATCTATCTATCTATTTAAGATTTCTGTCTCTTCCCCACCACCGCCTTTCATTAACAAAACCGGACTCGACTGAACATAGCGGACAATGAGGACTACTGAGATCTCAAGAACAATGGCAATGGGTTTCTGATCCTACTGCACGTACTGGCTTTGTGGGAGCCTAGGCAGTTTGTATGCTCACCTTACTAGACCTGGATGGAGGTGGGTGGTCCTTGGACTTCCCACAGGGCAGGTGTGACATATTTTTGACAGCTTTAAAAAGCCCTCAAAGTGCACCAGCCTTTAGTGTTTTGTAATGAATGGGAAACTGACTAATCTAAAGGAGAATACACAGAAGTAAAGTGTAATGTCTAAGCCAGAATCAAAAAAATTATTTTCATTTAATTTATTTGTGATGGTGTACAAGTTTTTTTTTTTTTGGCTAAAAGAAGAGGTATTGTGCATTTAAAAAACACCGTGCCTTTACTGAGATATAGGTTACATACTCTAAGATTTATTCACTTAGCATATAAAAGTTGATCAATTTTTGGTATATCCATAAAGTTGTGTCAATACTGTCCCAATTAATTTGGGAACATTTTCATTACTTCAGAAACTAATATTGTAGACCCTCGTGGTTTCTTCCTATGACGTAGCCTTCAGTCTTTATGAGTGTACTTATTCTTAGCATTCTTTTAAATCTCTGTTTTCAGTGCCTCCTTTCACAAAGTGAATTCTATAAATTCAAGAATGAATCTATACTTCACTAATTTTTATAAGTAATCTTTTCTATAGATATACCATATACCATTTATCCATTCATTAGACATTGGATATTTAGATTAGTTCCATTTTAAAATTAATATGCATGGTTTTCTATAAACATGTATGTGCACACATATTTCTATGTGAACACATTTTCATCAGTGTGTGGCATGGCATGCTTAAGCTTCTACGGAACTGATAGTTCCTATGTTGCTAGATGAATTTTGATTTCTTCTCATGTGCACTGACTCTGACTTCTTCATGTCTGTGACAAAACTTGTGTTTTTCATTATAGCCTTCTTGCTGGATATAAAATTTGTCACTCTGTTCTGGTTTGCATTTTCTATTTAGGGGAGTTTTTTTCAGATAAACTTTCAATTAAAATATTTCTTATATTTCTCTCACACACACTCCCCCGCTCTGCATGTGTATGTGTTGGTCAAAAGACAACATGCTGAGGTCAGTTCTTCCACCACGTGGGTATTAAGAATTGGTTTTGTGTTACCAGACTTGACAGCAAGTGCCTTCACTCACTGAGCCATCTTAAGGCCTCTCTCATTTCCATTTGTTTAAAAAAAGACAAAATGTATACAAAAATATCATTGAGTTGGTATTGTTATAGCAATCTACTGCTTGTTATTCGCCTCCCCGTAAGTGTGGTTTGTGTGCCCAGTCAGATTTCATTACAGAAAACTAATGCTGCCTCTTCAAACAGCTGTCAGTTGGAGCTGGCTTCTTGTTTAGGGTGGCAGCTTGTGTCCACCTTTCCCTCTCAGCACTGGTAGCCCAGCTGTGCAAGTCCTGTGCATGCTGTCATGGCATCTGTGAGTTCATACATGTGTCAGTCCTGTTGTGTGTGGCAGACACTGTTTCCACGCTGTCGTCCCTCCTCTCTGGCTCTTACAAACTTCCTGCTTTCTGTTCAGCTCAGTGCACTGAACCGCAAGGGTTGGGGGGTTCATGGAGACACTCTATTTAGGACTTACTATTCCAAAATTGTCCTATTCTGAGCCTTTGTGTTAGATTCCATTTACTGTAAGAGGAAGGTTCTCTGATGATGGCCAAGAGACACTGACCTATGGGCAAAGCAGAACGATGCTAGAAACATTATTAGTGCTGCATTCATTTAACAAAACAATGGTATTTGGTTTTTCGTAGGCCCATGACCTATATACTATCTTGACTACCTATGCAGTAGTGAAAATAAATATTATTTTAGGGAAAATTATTTAGAATGAAAGTCTGATAGATTCGATTAATTAAGGTATTAGTATTTTTACCTTTCAGTAGATTTTTTTTCAAGTGTGATTGAGTACTTTTCTGCAATGCCTATTAAGACTTCTGTCAAAAGTACATTGTCCTAAGTCTTACCTTCAACCCCTTTTACCTCTATTTCTATTGGTAATTATGTATGACATCACAGTTCCTTCTTATAGAGGACAAAGTCAACATTCGATTCAAAATATTTAAGCTTTTGCCTACTGTTGTGTAGACCTCTACTTATATAGGCTTTCCTTGGTTGATGATTATAAATAAATTCAAAGACCATGAGGTGAAAAGGCATATGGTTTAATGAAGCAGCTGAGGTCGTGTTCAACACAATGCTAACTGCATTTGCCTGGAGAGCGTCTAAGATCTGACACACTCATTAGAGCTTTGCGTTCCACCTATTAATCACTGCAGTGGGGTCACCCAGAAATATGGAGCATTGTTCTGAGGTCTGGCCTGGGATGTCAGGGCTGGAGCCTCTTGTAGTAATTAGTTGGCATCTGGGCCCTGGTAGCAAGGCGTTATCTTCCCTCCTGATGTCTAAATTAAAAAATGAAACTAATAAAAGGTATGCAGAAAGGGTGGAAAAGGAATGCAAATTGCATTGATACATTACTTCATCCTTAGAATAATGGCACTAAATTACAGCACCCCATCTGGCTGCCCATATGGTCTCCTGGAGTTCCAGCAAATTTCAGCAAATAGGTCAAGCTGAGTGGTCATCCCATTAATACAGCACTAAGTACAGGCAGAAAGTGTATTATAATCTTAACTTTCTGTGTTGTTTTAATGAATGTGGGATTTATTTCCTGAATAGGGATGGCACAGGATAGTGTTTTAGTGCAAAACTTGTCTGTTACTCGAGAGATAACACCAGGATGAATACATGCAGGACTTCCAAATACAAATTTTGAGGAGCCAGTCTATATGATTATTTCATGTGTGTGTGTGTGTGTGTGTGTGTGTGTGTTTTCCCTGTAATTCAATTTGGAGGGGAAAATATCAATCATTATGGGGAACAGAATTGACTTTTTCACCCTGGAAATTTGTTCTGTATTATCACGGAGGTAACTAACAAATGTGATAAAGAAGGACATTGTTTTATTATGCACCACTGTGAACATCAGACCATTGAACTTATTTTCCTCTGGACTAAGAAGCAAAAGATCTTAGCATAGCAGATTGGTGGACATAATATATGATGTTATCTGTTCTTTTAAAGATTTAAATAAAGCTACTATTTTCTGCTTTATAGTATTTTCCTATTTGGGGGAGAACATTAATATATGTCACATAATAATGCTCTCCTAAAAGCAATAAAAATGAAAGTCATTCTATTCTTGTGTTTGAGATAGCTAGGGCTTTCCTCTTAGCTTTCTAAATCCCAGAAAATCGAGCAGGTCTACCTCAGCAATCCTGCACATATTATGCTTATACCACATTAGATTTCTTTCAGGCCTGAGTTTTGCTGAAGATTTCCTGGGAAACAAAGAACAGTGTGCCAGAAACTATTAAGCCAATCATATATGCATGATCTCCTTTATTTCCAGGTTTCCTCCTCTTAAGGTAATGCCAAGCTACTGATTTTTTTTTCCAATGAAAAGTGACTGAAGAGTATTTGTCACCTTGGACAGCCCATGAACAAGCTTCTCTTGTCCTAGCCTCAAGGAAAATCCATGACCTAAAACCAGACTTTGAAAGGGGTATTATATACCACTTATTATGATTTTGAGAATTGTTATCCAAAGAACCTAAACTATGTTGCTCATTCAAATCATGAAAATTTGCCTGTTGGGTACACAATATAACTGCTCAGTATTTCATAATAGGCCAGAGAAGACTATGAGATAGCTCTAGATTCTATCATAAAAATGGCTGTACACTGAGTACTTTGATCAGTCTCTGTTAAGAGGAATGTGGAGGAGGATGAACCCTAACATAGATGTCCTAATGGCTAATGTCCTAGCCAACTTTAATGGGAGTCAAGATAGGAATAGGGAATTTCCAGTGAAGGAATGTCTTTGTTCTTCCTAAGGGCAGAATTGAGAAAGTTAAGAGTCGCTGGGCACTGGTGGCACATGCCTTTAATCCCAGCACTTGGGAGGCAGAGGTAGGCAGACCTCTTTGAGTTTGAGGCCAACCTGGTCTACAAGAGCTAGTTCCAGGACAGGCTCCAAAGCTACAAAAAAACTATGTCTTGGACCCCCCCTCCCCATAAAAGAGTCAAGACACATTGGAGTTATCCTAAGCATTTAAAAGTTTTCATGAAGATTTCTTCCATACAATGGGATTATGTAAAATAATAACATATTTTAATTAAATGCACACTTGCCATTTTAAAAAAATATTGAGAATTTTATACATGCATGTAACATGTTTCAATTAAATTCATCCCTCTTTCCCTCCTCTCTAGTTTCTCCGCATTGCTTTCCACCTCTGTTTGCTTCCGAGTTCATTTGACTTTTTCTGTAGTTGTTGAAAACGCATCGAGTGTAGCCTATAGGTGTGCAAGTGCAGAGCCATCTACAGGAAAACAGAAGCTTTTCAAGGGCTACATCCTTGATGAAAACTTCTTCTCCCTATCCTAGCAAGTCACCAGTCACCAACAACTTCTTAGCCTGGTTGTGGGCCATAATAAGCTCCTTCCTCATCTGTGCTTGGATTTTGGTGGCTTGATCATATGCAGATCATGTGTTCTAACTCTTACAGTCTTTCTTTCCCCCTTTTCACGATGATCCCTAAGCTTGAGTTCTGATCTCTAAGATGATCCCTAAGAGTTGTGATGCAGATGTTCCTTTTTAGAGCTGAGAACACCCTAATCTGTTACTCTTTGCATGCTGACCAGTTGTAGGCCTCTAGCTCAATTGCTGCCTACTCCAAAACCAAATTCTTCTGAAGAGGGATACGAGATGCACTGATGGGTTTGGGGTACAATTCCAGTACCAAGCATGAGTTATAGCTTATGGAGTGTACTTTAAATATAATCAGAGAGTGGTTGGTTACACCTATAATATTCCAGCTTCTGTTGCACCATGAGTGTATCTTCCCAGGGCAGTCTACTGTAGTTCAAAGGATTTGCAACTTAGGAGAATTGCTGATATTTTTCTTCACCAATAGTGTAAACAAAACCTCACAGTAATATGAAAACTAGCCAGTAGGGAAACTTTCAAGATGGTACCAGTTTTCTTTTCTCCATGACATATGATTCAAGTATGTGATATTTTCAGCAATATGATCTTATCACCAAGATGGGTGGCAATGGCCTGTAATGTTTGAGGTTCTATGGAACCCCACTACAAATTAAAAGAAAAAAAAAACGTAACCTATACCTGATACTGGGCATTTTTTATTTGGTAAATTGTGATGTCTGCAAGAGATATTATTACCCCATTATAGAGTAGCATCATTTAATGTCTTTTTATGTGTGTGGACTTACATAATTTATGATGTTTCTACAGTAGTAGCTTCCTATATTGGCTTTTCAGAGGTCTTTAGCATTAGTTATCCCTTCCCATACTACATCCTGTATACTTAATTCCATTCCATTCCCCACCATGTTTAATCCTTGCTATTCTGTTATTTCCCCTTTCCTCATTCATATTATTTGGTTTCTGTTCCCTTCATTTGAGATCTCACATGGCCGTTTAATAGTTTTTTGATTCTATGTGTAGTCCAATTTAATCATACATATCCAAAGTTTCAAACCTAGCTCCCATAAGTGAGAGACAACACTTGGTGTCTATCCTTCTTGGTCTGGGTCATCTCACTAAGAATGATTGTTTATAGCTCCATCTATGAAGCTACAAATTTCATTTTTATTTTGCAACAGCCAAATAATATTCCACTGTGTGAATATAACACATTTTCATTATCCATTTTTCCATTCATTCTTATATGCACATCTAGGCAGTTTCTATTTTCTGCGTATAATGAATAGAGCAGAAATGAATACAGGTGTGCTGTTATTCTGTCGTAGGATACAGAGTCCTTTTGGAATCGTTGGCTCTGTGGTAGATCCTTTTCTATCTTTTTAAGGACCACACAGATTTCCATAATCAATGTATTAGTTTGTATTACCACAAATAGTGAGTGATAAGTGTTCTTCTCTGTCCACATCCATACCTGCCTCTGTGGTCACTTTTTTCAGACCTAGCCATTGTATTTGAATAACATAGCACCTTCAACCAAGTGTTCTTTTCAAATTTTATACCTATAGATGAAAGAATGAAGTGAGTTCCTTTTTTCTCCCAGTACACAGCTGAACTCCAAATTGCTGGAGAACTTCTATATGAGATCTAATTCCTGGATCTGCTAGAGGAGGAAATGGAGCATGCACTTCAATGGATAGGCACAAATAACTTTCTCAGTAGGACCTCAGTAGCAAAGTCATCGAGACAAATTGACAAACAGGGCCTCATGAAACTGAGGACATCAGCTAAATGGTGACCAAAATCTGGCAAACTGTAGGAAGCTTTGCATCAAAACCTACAAAGAAGCGTGTTCCTAATGGAAGAGTAGTATTGTTCCCTGGGCAAAGGGGGATCTACAGAGAGGGAGCATCTGTTCTCACTGCTCAGCTCTGTGAATAGCTTTTGTTTCCTAAGAATAATGGCATTATGTTGATTCTGATGAGTCATCACTCATGACAAACTTTGCATGTACTTTGTGAGGTAGGTCTTATGTCAAAGCACACATACAATATTTGTAAATTCTGTTGTCTAATGAAATTTAGTATTTTATCGTCAGTCAGAGGTGGTGCATATGATGTCGTTTGATACACAGAATGACATTTATGTTGAACAGTCCTGGGACAACATTGGGTTTTTTCAGTATTTTACTGGTGCACAGGAGACAGAATAGTATGAGAATTGAAATAATGAGCTGCAAAGTAAGAGCCATGGAACTGAGGACCTAATCACTTGGCTGGTTTTATTGTTGTGAAATTCAATTTTTATTTATTTATTTGCTTTTTATTGATTTATTATTCTTTCCCTGTGTGTAGGGGATGTGCAAGAATCTGTCAAATATGTTTCCTTGCTCATGGTGATTGTCCATAACAAACAGTAAATTTTTGAAGTTTGCTAATTTAACAGTCTATCTATCTATCTATCTATCTATCTATCTATCTATCCCTTCCTCTTCCTCTCTGCTGCCCTCCACCTTATCCAGCCTTTATCCCTGTACCATAGCATGTGTGTGAAGGTTGCAGCTCAGTGTCAGGTGTCTTTTCTTCCCTCCTTCTTGCTTGAGACAGGTCTTTCTTGTACACTATTGTGAGAAGCTTGTGGTTCTCCACTCCCATCTCTCTGAAGGGCTCTGAGATCACGGAAGCTCGTGGACTATAACTCTGGCCTTCATGTGGATTCTGAAGATAAGAATTGAGGTAGCCAAGCTTGTGTGGCAAGTGCTTCGCCCACTGAACTGTCTCTCCAGACATTCTTCTCTTGTCCTTATTATCCATTTAATAGTGAAACCACAGATAATAAACAAGGATGACAGAACAGCCTGCGCCAATGAACTTTGGAAACCAAGGGTGAAGCAAGAAGAAACAAGTCAATAATCAGTTCCAAAGCAAATATATAGTCTCTATACTTACTTGCTGTGGCTTTTCCTCTGAGATCCCTTCTATTTGGTAATGGAGTAGACACTGTCCCTTCTTTTGGACATTTTTGGAAAACCTTTCTTATCTTCAAGTTATCATTTCCTCTCACCTCTCACTAAATGAGTGAGCATTTAGGACACAGGCGTTTGCCTCAGGCTCCATTGTTTCAGTGGAGCAAGGGGAGTTTCTATTCACCGGCTTCTGATTGGAAGAAGCAGATATACTAGGTTGTGGAGGATTCATTACCCATTTGGCATAAAAGTAGGAACAATACTTGAGTCAGGGGAAGTAGAGGTGTGGACTATGAATACCTATTAGATTAGAGCATAGGTTCTGGTTGCCATCTGACCTTGAGTTATTTTCATGCTTCCTTTTTTCTCTGACTTATTTCTACAACTTATTAAATGGTTTCTTCAGTGAACCAAATCTTTAATTGAGTTTTTTGTTGTTGTTGTTGTTGTTGTTGTTGTTGTTGTTGTTGTGTGTGTGTGTGTGTGTGTGTGTGTAGCCCAGTGCAGCTTTGAACTCGCTTTGTAGCATAGGCTGTCTTTAAACATGAAATTTTACTACCCGAGTCTCAAATTTCAACTAAGCCTCTTTCACAGGTCTTGAAAAATGGGAAGGAGATTTCATCTTTTCACATGCTTTTACTGACTTTAAGTTTGAAAACATCAGAGAATTCGAAGTAATATACTTTATTGTATAAATGTAAAAATGGCAGAGTAATTTCACTGTTTCATAGAGTTCATGGGATTAATCTAGATGGCCATTTTTGAGCAAAAATTTGCTCAGCTGTTGAGATTTGCATACAGCAAACACATTGTGCATACTTTTGGTTCTCAGCTGATAGAAGTCAATGTTCTTGCACATTCATTGCATAAGTATCTATTAGTTGTCGCCAGTTAGTTATCACCAGAGACAATGTTGCAAACGGGGAGAAGGTCTTAAATAATTTATTTGTTCATTTATTTATTCTACAGATATGCATTCTGTATCTACTGCATGCAAACAGTCTAGCCGTGGCAAAGCTACAATGAGTCATCAGATGCTTTGCCTTCAAGATGTTTTTCTTTTTTATGGTTGTGATGTGAATTAGTAAGACAATGTTGTCAGCATCACAAAATTATGTGATGAAAACAGAACCAATAGCTGATGATCAAGCATTAGCTCTGAGCTGAAGGATGAACATTCAGCTTCAATCAGGACACAGGGAAGTGTTTGAGACAGAGAAAACAATATGCATGTGAAAGTCATGGCAAAGCAGAGAACCTTCTAGTATCCCGAAGGAGATTAGTGTGCTCTTAGGTGATAGTTGCTATATAGTGACCGTAGGAGGAAAAGGAGGAAGTCGACCTTCTACCTACTGGGCCTCATGCTCTCTGCCCACATAAATGTGGGAAATGAGACTCGGAATATAGGAATCAAGGGATTGTAGTAATCTCCCAGGACAGTCAGAAACAACTACATCAGACCAAGTATCTTAAGCAAGAGGGACTTACTCCTTCATGGTTCTCCAGGCAGGATGTCTAAATTCTAGGTGCCAGTCTGGTTGGTTGTAATAAGGTCTCCCCTCAGCTTGCAGGTAACCACCTTCTTGCTGTTTCTTCTGGTGGCCTTTTCCTTGCACTGCCCCAGTCTGTCTCTTTCTGGGTGGACACTTGTCATAGGAGATCCTCCTTAATGTTTTTATGGGCTTATTTAAACTGAATTTACTTCCTTACAAGTTGTATCCCTGCAGAATGCCTTATTAATGGTGGAGGCTTCCAGATGTACTTCACAGGGACACAGTTATGCTCAGAACAGGTATCAAGATCACAGGAATGAGTGCTCTCTTCTTTTGAGTGTATTTTCAAAATATTGCATTCAAAAGGGAGTAACCTCACAGTCAAGAACGTGTTAAAATACAGGTGGTTGTCCTTACTGTCTTGATTGTAATAAGTACAAAATTAACAACTACCAGAGTCTGTTCTGAGAACAAGTGAGCATCTGCTTATGATGTTTCCGTCAATGAGCAGCACATGTCCGGGTCTTCTGTCTTTCTATTCTAGAACCTGTTATTTAATTATACTCTTGAACATTAACCTACCACAGACAGTATTGTGTATTATGTCTGGCTGATGCTTCTCTAACATGGATTCTATATTGACACATTTCAGACCCTTTTACTGATACATAGTGGCTAACGCATCACTATCAAACCTGGGGGTAATATAAGCATCAGAATCAGAAGGCATAAAAGGGCAGTGAATTTGGTATCGCTAATTGCATGACAAAAATCTCTGTTCACAATCTCTGAGCTCAGGGAAGAAAGCCGATCATTGCCCTCTTTTAACTCTCTCCGAGAATACAGATGTCAGCCCATTCAGACTGTCAACACAAGGCACATACTCACCAGGACTCTGAGAGCTCTGTGAGTGTGGGCATTTGCTTCACAAGTATATTTTACTGAAGATCCACACTTGCAGATCCTGTCTGGCAGAGGAAAGATGGGCCATACCCTCTAGAGCTTGTCTCGTTGATTATGTCCGACCGTTTCCTATGCTCCATGTACCACTAACTACTCATCTTTATTCTAGGAATTCTGCCTATTGTTTTGTGACAGTGACAGAATCCTCGCAACCACAGCGCTAATTTATTATAGACTTTATGCAGCCAGATGTCATTTATCACCTAGATTTTCTGACAGTTCTGAAATGAAAACAACTCTCACATGTTATTAAAACCGTCATAATTACAGCTAGATTTTCTTTTTCCAAGTCACACCAACAACACTAAGCGTTAGAGCTCCGAAGGGCTAGTACGGAAGATTGACAGCGTTTTAAAAACATTAACTGGTGAGCAAATAAATGACGGTTGAAAGTATTAGATTTTTCTGACTGTGACGTGTTTTGTATGCTCTGGAAGCTTGTGTACTTTGGTGGCCGACAGGTTCCTGACACACTTGTGTCTTCACCTCTTGCACAGATCACTGACTTCCAACACACAGAAGCAGCCTTTGTATTTCCTCAGCACACGTGGCAATGCGTGAGCATTCCCGGAAGGTTGAAAGCAGAGAAGACCGGTCAGAAAAGCCCTCACCCACAACAAACTGATCTCCCCTGTTTATAACATGTGTAGAAGGCATCTGCAAATGAGGCAGGGATTGGAATGTAGAAGGAGAAAAGATAGAAAACACAGGTGTGGTTGTATATAGGTGATTTGGGGTTTCTTTTACTTTTTTCAGTTGTATTTTTTTTTAAAAGAAAGCAAACCAATGCTGATGTCAGGGATTTACATTGATAAGGAAATAGAACTATCTACAGGGTCTGTGAGGGTGATCCAGTGTGTATCAATGCCTGCACCAGGCATGAGGACCAGAGTTTGTATTCACTGAACCTACATAAATGCTAGGAAGGTCTGGAAGCCCACCTGTAATCAATCTCTCTAGCAAGCGATGCAGACAGGGGATCTAGACAGATCGATGGGCTGGGTGTTCAAGTGAAAGACGCTGTCTCCATAGACAAGGTGGAGTGTAATCAGAGAGGACAACCTGACCTTGACCACTGCTCTCCACAGGTACCCACATATGCAAATGTGCAACACACGTATAAAAAGGAACATTTTCTAAAACTTATCTACAGAACAAAATAGTGTTTTGATATCCATTTGAGCTACGCATTAGTAAAATAAAATGGCAGATTCAAACCCTTAGGACTTTTATCTCAACGGATATATGTTGTTCTGATATTGGTGAAACTATAAACTGGTGTGTGTTTTGGCAATAACTGTTATAAAAAAATCTCTGTATGAAAAGCTGTGACTGCTGGTTGGAACAATTTGTAACTTCTTGCTTGCTTTCGTTGGTTTTATCCTATGAGATTCATTGCACGAGTGGATAAATGTTGACTGTCCTTTGATGCAGGTGTTTCCAAGCTATTCTTAAGAAAATAGCATTTAAAATAGAAGTGCTTTCTCCCCCTTTGGTCCTTCAGAAGGAAGGTTCTGTAAAAGACTGATCAGGGAAACCTGTCTTGTAAAACACTTTTGCTTCTTCTTGGCCACAAGCGGTACTTTCTTGTTACATTAAGAAACTTATAAATATTTAACACACAATGACTTTAATAAGTGGCAAATTAAATTAGGCAGATACATGAGCACGAGTTTTATCCTCCATGCATCTTATGTAATATCCATAAATGCTGGAGCAATGGTTTCTGCAGTGCTTAATTCTGGAGATGAGTCTTTTCCACTCATGGTCCTTTCTGTTTACCCTCCGGCATTCTTTATTCCTGATTCGAAAACTTGATGCTGCCTTCTTGCCAACATGTCCCCCAAAATTTCAGCTTTTTAATTAATCCCTAAGTAACAAGATCTCTTTTCCTTTTCCTTCAGTTTTATTTTGTTTAATTTTTGAGTCATGGTGCCATGGTGGAATAGGGAGTAGTGGTTTGGAGACAGGGCACTTCACTATTCTTAGAACCCAGTGTTGCCACCATGAGCATTGAGCTTAGTCTATGTTTAGCATTGAGCTTAGTCTATTTTCAATACTCAAACTTATGAATTATGTGGATACTTCTGAAGTTTAGAGACTTGAGTGGATGAATAGATGGAAAGAAAGTATAATATGGCGATGCCTGCCATGCCTTCATTTTCTCCTAAAAGATTCAAAGTGAAGGGATGAAAATGGGCCATGTTCCCATCCTTTTAATTTCACATCACATTTCTAAGTACATTTAAATTAGATAGTTCAGTGTTTAGTCTAGATTTTGCATTCTGCCCATAAGAATTTCCCTCCACACATTTCTTCCTTTTTATAAATGTAATAATCAGAGAAAACGTGTCTTGTGTAATAAAACATGCATGAATCACCAAGTCCACACTAACTAGAGATGTGGTTGTGTCTGTTACATTGGCTAGGGCTGGCTGTGTTGTGTTTGAACAGATGGAAAAACAAAACAATGTGTGCCCATATGAAACCTCCCTGTCACAGCCAGAGAAAGTTCAAAGCAGAGGCACTGGGATGAGGCTAAACTCGCATGTGAGTTGGTGTTTGCTTTTAAAGTAGCCTTTGCCTCTCTGAGCAAGAGAGGGAAATCACATTCTGCCTTTGTTGAGCAGAAATTTCAAGTCTAAGAAGAGTTATAACAAAACAACAAGACATTCTGAAGGGTATGGCTTATGTGAATAGATGTATTAACTAAATTTTACTATATTGGAATTTCAGCAAGAAAGAAAGTGGAGAAGTCAGTGTCCAGAGGAGCCTGAAAAAACCAATTTTATAGCATGTGATATCAATAGCGTATTGAAAATATGTTGCCAGTAAAAATGAATTAAAGCAAATTCTGTAAACTAATTTAATATAATTTAAATAAATTCATTAGTAATAAATCTAGACAAATGGAAGCAGTGATATTTAATATATTCTGGATCAATACGTCAATATATACTTTACTGATGATTATTGCATTTTGAATGTTCTACAAATAAAATAGTGATGAAAACAGGTTTAACCTCTCATCCATCTGACTACAATGCTCATGCTTCTGTTAACTTTTCTGTTTAGTAGAACATGATCCGTCCATCCTGTACTTTTCCCTTTTCTTTTATTTGCATTCTCAGCCTGGTGCCCTGTCCTAGAACTGAATATATTCCATTGATGCTTCACTTCAGGGGCATAGCTGACCAAGGAACACAATCTAAGGAAGACAATTACTTTGGCTTCATTTCATATTTTCTTATGTCATTGCTATCTTTATTTATAATAAACTAAATTTTTTATTAGGTTTCTTTTAATCTCCTTTTTTCCCTCTATTTTAGCAACATTTATGAGTTTGGCCTACATTTTCTTTGAAGTAGAGTTAGTCTTTGGAAGGCACAACTACTTCTATGCCAATAGATAAGTACCGTATACCAAAATTAAATAAAGCCCAGGTGAACAGTTTAAGTAGACCTGTAAGTCTCAAGGAATTGGAAGCTGTCATCAGAAACCTCCCTACCATGAGTTTATACAACTTGCAGATTGATATCAGATTGATATGTCTTTGATACTTACGTCTAACTTCACCTCTTCCAAGTTCAGGCCCAAATTTATACAGTTTCCTTCTAACACCTTCAAATGTCTAATAAACATTTTCAATTTGGCATGTTTTAATGTCTACTCTTGGAATTGTTCTCCAGGTCAGGTAAGTAGACTGCAACACTCATGCTGCGCTTGTTTCTTAATTTCCAGTTAGCAAATTTGTTGTTTTTCCCTACTCAGAATACTCAATAATCACTTTCCCTACTTCTGTTGCCGTTACCTCATCTACAACACAGCTAGCTGTAGCCCAGATCTATCATTGCGTAATGTCTGTTCTCAAACAACAGTCAGTAAAATTCAGGAACGCATGTTCAGCTAAGGCTTCTCCTCTCATGATGAAGATACACTTCCCCATTTTCTCCCTGCTTTTGCCTACGCCAGTCATCCCTCTTTTTGACCATTTCAATTACTGTCTTCATCTGCTATCCCTGGAACATGTCAGCTTTATTTTTTTAACTTTTTTGTCTGTAATGATTTTCTCTAAGATTAAGAAATAGCCTCATATTCTGGCCCAATTCTTTCAGATCTTTATATGATATTCACATTTATCTAAAGATATTTTAGAATTACCCCAAAAATCTGAACATTATATCCTCAAAATTGTATCCATTTCTTTCTGGTATTATATATTTCCATCCACAACATGCCAATGTATAATTTACTGTTTGTGAGAAGCATGCTGTCTTACAGAGCTTTCTGCAATGACAAAAACATATCCCTTAAGTCTTATTACCCAATAAATACTATAAAACTAGCCACATGTGTCTATCGAACACTTGACATGAGACGGGTTTGCCAAAGTAATTGCATTCTTATTATATTAATTTTGAGCAATTTAAATTTTAAAACCCTTGCTTAATTACAGGTTACTATGCTTGACATCACACATTCAGGACGTAAGCCCCTTCCTTACACACTGGAATGCATACCTCATGAACATTCCTGTTCTTTTTATTGCTGTATCCCTGCTGGGCAACACACTGAAACAAAGTAGACACTTGAGTGTTTTTTGAATGAGTGGATAAATGGATGTCATTGTCAAAGTGACAATATAGACCACGTAAGACATTGAAAAACTTGACTTCTAGTCCTCACATTTGGCCCAAATGGTAGCGTGATTGTGTAGGAATCACTGTCTTGGCACTTAGATTCTTCATCTTTGTTTTCAAATCTAATAAGAGTGTATTGAGATTCTTCTGTATTCCAATAATCCTGATATGTGTTTATATATAAAAATGCAAAAGTCATGGTTTATGTATAAAAATGAAAAAGTCATAGTGTTTATATAAAATGCATTAAATATAAATATATAAATAGTAAATATAAAAATGCAAAGCCCTAGAAAAGAGTTCTGTGCCTTCAATTAGGAAGAAGTAGAAAGAAGTAGAAGTTATGAAAGCTGTGGTGTGGTGTGCATGATGTATTCATATGTTGCTATTAGAGATGACAAAAGAAACAAAGAACCTGAGTGCTCAGAAAATGAGTGGAAAACAAAATAAGACTTTTAGGAGGGAAGAGAAACTTGAAGGTATTTGGAAAGAGTCTGTGTTTCAGTGTCAGAGCAACAGAGAAATGTTTAAGCCTAATTCTTTCCCATAAAATCAAGCATGGAAATGACATGGACATAATCAGGCTTGAGGTATTCCAGACTGGAACTCTGTGCTTGAGTGAGGTCACGGTGTACATATATGAAGGATCACTCATAAATTCTGATAACGCTTCAACCTCCTATTAGACTCTCCTCAAACAAGTTACATTTGTTTTTCTCTTTTGCTTTGTCTTTTTATTTCTACTGTGTTCTTCCCTTGCGTGTGAGAAGTCTGTTCCTGGTGCCAGCTAACCAACACTGTGTGGCTCTTTTTCTTTCCTTGCTAACAGGACATAAATAGTGTAGATAGTGTAGAAAAAGTTATAAGAACAGTTGCAGAGAAAAAAAGAAAACCAAGTATAGGCACTCAATGTCTACTTCACGGGCTGTCACAGTGCTGGAAGTAGAAGCTGGGGGTCTTGAATATCTTAAGCAAAAACTACCCACAACACTCTTCTGTGTCCTTGTATGATTTTGATGTTATAGGTACTTCATTGGCTCCACAAACAGTCACGTGATTTCCAAGGAAAAGCTTAGAGCTGAGAAGTGAAGACAGTGGAGTCTAGAGCAGTCACTGCGATTTTCACATCTTTCTTCTGCCAAGGTTACGTGACAGTGGAACTAGAGGAACAGTAATGTGAGGAGACAGGGTGGCTTCTTACCTTCTACATCTGCCAAAGAACATATCGAGTGTCTCTCGGAAAGCTGGGCATACCCCCATAGTTCCACTCTCGTCTCGGGTACGTGTGCTTGTGTGGGCACATGTGCAGGGATGGAAAAGAGAAAACAGTCTGTAGACTTTTTTATTATTTGTAAATAAGATAATTAAAACTGAAGTAATTAATCCAATATATTAACCCTCAAACACATAAATCTCTTTCTGTATGAGAGGTCCCAACTTGTTGGAGGTCTTTGGATGTTTTGGTCTCGGGTGTTTGACAAACAGCATAGAGTGACAGAGCTAGGGCTTGAAACTCAATAATGACAAGATATATGATTTAATTTACCAGTAATTTACTATCGGTAAGTTCACTCAAGAAGTCTTAATTAAAAGCATATTTAAAGGAAATTTTTTTTTAAATTTTAAGAAGGTTCATACATCTAACAGTCCTACGTAAATTTTATAAATAAGAAAGGAAATTATGCTAGCGACTTTTAATTAGGAAAATAATAGGTACGCTAAATTATGCAAAGTTTAGTATATTTCCTGATAAGGAATTGCTAGAATATCACCACATATTATTCCAATACCAAGAAATAATGTGTCTCGAAACACATTGCTGAATGAATGTGTTCCCTGAAGACTATGTCCATGTTTAGTCACAGAGGTCCAGGGGTCGACTCTTTGTTTTTATCCATAGCTAAATAGAAATGATGGTGGGGCCTTACTAGTATTTTATAAGTATGGTTGGCCATAAATCAGCTAGAAATGTCTTCTAGCTTCACATATGTGAAGAGTCTAAATAAACACTATACGCTTTTACGTTTGACCGTTCTTGGGTTTAAAAACTATGAAGTGACTGCATCCTCCTCCTTAGTATTCTGTCACCAAGCTCCTCGCTTTCTGTTGTGTTCCCAACCATCATAAATCAGCCCCGTAATCTGTTACACATCTCACTTGTTCTCCCTGAACTGCCTTCTGCACGCTACTGTTGTAATTTATTTCTTGAGTGTTGACAGTTTACATGGCACCGCTCAAAACATAACATCTTTCTAAAAACTTCCTTGTGTCTAGTGTGGTCTCAGTAGACTAGAGAATGAAATCCCACTGAGCTAATGCATTTCAGCTCTGGTCAGGATCTTAGGAAGGGTTGGGAATGAATAATAAGTGGTTAGAGCTCAGGAGGGATTTTGAATTCTGGTTTCATTTCCTATGACTATTCTGTTATATTCTCTGATAAAATAAGGGATGGATTCATGCAGCTAATTTTAAGATATTAGCAACAATCATATACAAAAAGTTAGCAGGAGACCTTTGAAAAAACTTTTTAACACACATAATAATATAATATTCAAGTAGTCAAAGGATGTGTATTCAATCTAGCAATGTTTTAAAATCTTTTGAAAACATAGTATTCTTAAAATTTGAAGTTGCAAATTAATAAATGCCTTAAATATATTGCTTTTAAGTATATATTTAAAGAATAGAAAAAATAAGGGCCTGCAAGATGGCTCAGTGAGTAAAGGCTTGTGCCTTCAAGCTTACATACAGTAGTTTCATCCCTAATATCCTCAAGGTAGAATTAGAAATTAGGAGATCCACCCTGAAAATTTTCCTCTGACCATCACGTGCATGTTGTAGCGCACACAAACACACATATACACTACATTAATAAAGTTAAATTTTCAGTTTAAAAAGAATAGAAAAATGAAGGGGAAGGGAGTGGAGGAAATGGAAAGATATTGACTAAATACATGGCAAATGGGAAGATTAAAACTAGTACAGTTTTAATGTCCTCACTGCCCTTGGATGCTGATTATATGGTCTAGGTTTTGATATCTGTTCACTGTGAGCATGAGAGGGCACACATTGAACATTAAAGGGTGTGTGGGATGGTTTGGAGGGAGGAAAAAGAGAAGGGGATAAAGTAATTATAATCTCAAACAACAAATCTAATACATAAATACTTAAAGGGGACCAGGAATTCTAATTGCTAGCATTTGATCCCTGTCATTTTGCTCTCAGGGCTGCTAATTTCTGGAATGTGCGCTACACAGTCCCAACATGAGACCTATAGTCTGCCTCGGTGTCTTATAAATCATGTCATTCGGTAATCATTACTCACATATGCGAAGATAGAGATTATAAACAGCACAGCACTTGGAAATGAGAGGATAGCAGGATTTATGCTTTTGGTCCCTATATAATAGATCAGATTGCGAAGATACAGGGCACCTAAAACTCAAAGAGTGCATCAGGAACCACACTAAGCCAATTAACTTATGCAAAGACAGATTTGGTCATAATGAGGAACTTGTGAGCAACTCTCCAAACATCATCCGGTTTGATGATTAAGGGGCATCAGCCAACTGACAGTGTAATCAGAGTTCTGTCACCCGGAACAAAACAAAAGTGAATGCAGATATCACAATGGGAAGGAATAAGTTGAGTATTCAAGTAGAGTTGGACATCTAATCCGGAAAGATGACATAGTCCTTGACGATCACACTTCTGTCTCAAACTGATTCTGTTAAGATGGGTACTGAAGGAAAGAGTATAGCTATACCAAAAAGTAGAGGAATGAGCATGTGAAATCTGAGAGAGTAGGGAAAGTCAATTATTTAAAATGCATATAGCAATATCAATATACCGTAGAGTCTCCTTGGAAACCCCAGGTCTTGAAATTTAGACATCTGTTAAGGTAGCTTAGTGATCTTATAGGGCAATTTTCGGGTTCTAGGAAAAGATAATGGCTGAGCTCTTTTAGGGCTTCAAATCTATCTATGAACAGAGAGCAGAGTAAATGAATCAACCACTCTTTCAAAGAAGTGGTTGCCAAGAATCGGCCATCAGATTTAACTCTAGCCAGAGAATCTGTGTGGAGTCCTTAGTGAGGATGAAGAAATCAGCGGTAAAATGCAAGGAAACGAATCCATTGAATGGGGTGATAGCTAGCATTTGAAGTGGAGTAGGGAAAGGCGTCGTGTTGGTTAATGACAATTTCCAGCTATGTTCATTCAGGGAACATTTTTTCAAGGTATGGAGAAGTCCTTGATGTCCACCAAGCTGTTTTTCTGAAAATGGGTGGTTCAGCTCTGTACATTACATCTAGTCTCCGTCGTAACCAGGCTCCTTATTGGGCATCGAGGCTTGAGACTTCACAACAGGAGCCTTCCACCCAGCCCTTCAGGAAACATGGAAGGTCGAACACACTTTTTCACTCTTCTCAGAATTTGTAGAATTGTCCTCATGTCTGCTGTCAAATTAAAAGTAGCCGAGAAGCACAACTCCTAAAATGATGAGCTGCTGGAATTTCAAAACTTCTCCTTGTGACTCATTTCAGCAATAAATTGTAAATTTTGAACTAGGTGTTTTGATATGGATGCATATTAAATGTAGCTGCATCTGAATAATGATAAAATAATGTATTAATAAAGTTATCACATAACATGGGGAATTAGTAAGGAAAATAAGATGGCAAGTTATACATCTGGGCAAACTGACAATTGTAAGGTCAGCAACTCTGTTCTGGAATACTTACTTTTCAGATTTGACTTGTTCTATCTTACTAAATTATGATTTCTCTGATTAGTTTGAAGAAATTTCAGGCTCTTACAGTCTTCTGACATTTATTCTACAGTGGTGTTTATTCATCCAACTTTTCTACACATGTCCAAAGACCTTGAAGAGCCCATGTTTTTTAATATATTAAATTTCTTCAAGAATAGATCTGTGGACAATACCCCCAGTGGTTCTGTCCTAATTTCCTTTAGAAGTTGTTTAATTTGTTCTGCATGTTAAGTTGTAATCCATGCTCACATAGGTCTAAATTTGTTCATTGTATTCTTACGTAGATTTAATTTATGAATCAAATAACAAACTTCTCTAAAACTTTGAATTTTATGCAAATTAGCTAGCACAAAACAATGCTATGTTGCAATTGTAGGTAAGTTAAAAATATAACATCCACCCACTGACATTGATTCCTTTGCATTTTAAAAAACTGATGAGTCTGGCAAAATTGGGATCATCATTTCCAGATAGGAAAACTGAAAATTGAAAGGTTAAAAGATTAGCAGAGATCTCAGGATTGGCTGTAGAAAAGCAAGGCTGGCAACCTGGCGTCATTGCTTCAATTCACAGCGTGGAAGGAGAGTCCTGGATAAATACTAATTGGCTTTTTTTTTCTGACATCACTGAGTTTATTACAGAACTAAGCACTTCAGATTTGAAGTGTAAAGATTTCTTTATGTGATGACCATGTGACTCTTACCCAATTCACCCAAACTCTCTCAGCCTGACATCTTCATCTGTGACAGGTTTGTTTATGTAAGTCTTGGCTCTTTCACAAAAGGTTATATGACCCACACCACAAAGAGAAAGTATTCTGGAAATGACTAAGTATACTTTTATAAAATGTAAACAAACCTTATTTCATGCTACCGTGGCATTGTATAGTAAGAAATTATCCAGAATCAGAAGATATGAGGTCAAAGTTTGACTCTACTACTAATTTACAAGATTGCAGCCATGTCACTGAACTCCTAGAATCTGTTTTACTCACTATAAAACAGGGAGTTAGGTGGTATTTGTATTATTAAAACAGTATAATTTATGCACTACAGGCTATGGGGGGGGTCAAATAAAATTAACAAGGGTATAGAAGTCTTCAAACACTAAAATGGGCTTTAATAAAAAACAGAGAGAGGAGGGGGAAAGAGGGAGGAAAGAAAGGGAAAGGAGAGATAAGAAGTGGAAGGAGGAGTGGGGGGGGGAAGAGAATCCTCTTTAGCCTGTAATGTTTTTAACAGTTAATTTTATATCTGTGTCAGAGAGCATAATTTTTCCCGAATCTCTATGAATTCAAAAACAGCCAAAGCAAACACGAGAGAGGGCACACCACAAAGGAAGGTCCTATGTGATGAAATCTTACATCTAACTCTGGACTGGCATATCCTTACACTTTGAACTTTCTCGGACAGTTTTACTGCTTTCTCCCTGTACTTCTTAATTTCTCAAACACTCAGGATGTTTGTTTTTCTACCACTGTATCCGGGCCTTCATAAGAATTGAACTGACATTCCATCCTGACTCAGCCCTTTGTGGACAAATAATTCATCACCCTGCCCATTCCATTAAATCAACTTCAGGCCTCAGCCAGATCTAGTTAGACTTCTAGACTCAACCACTGTCATCTCTGTACCCTCTCCCTGCAAACACCGAGTTTCCAATGAGAGTTTGTTGTGTAAAGGAATGATTTCTATAAGAGTGAGCATAAGGGATGACTTATACAGTGTCACAGAAAGGAAGGATAATTCGTTCTTATTGGTAGGAAAATTATTCTGCTGTTGCCAACAGAAGGAAGACTCAGTAAGAGCTCTGAAAATTAGTTAAGAATATTTAAATGATAACCTTATTCTCGCAAGGTATAAGTGTTCTTGTTTATCTGAACTCAAATCTTACTTTCTGGCTACAGCATCAGTGAACAGAATATTATGAGAGGCTTGATTAGAGTCAATTTATACCTAAATGTTCTTTAAGATGATAGTCAACACTGTAGCTGTGAAAATTTTGCTAATTTATGTCATTGTCAATTCCTCTTTTATGTAGCTAGACCTTATTCAGATATATTAAAAATAAAGTGATAAAAATAGAATAGCCAGTGTTTCATTAAATTTATAATGTTAAAATTTTTTATATCTTTATATACTGTCCCAAATACATACATTCCTGAATTGCTCTCCAGTTTCTTAAAATGCAGCTGGAAGCTTCCATTTCTGTGACAGCAACTATAAAGCGCGATACATTTCCCATATAACTAAATCATCTTCAGAAGAATTTAAAGCATGATACAAAAATGAAGGCGAAATTGTTTTTTATAGCTCATGAATATAATTTGAACACTCCCCTTGTGCTTTGTGATTCAGTATGAAAACAGCTGAGGTATAAATAGCAGACAGCTACTGAGCTCCCAAGGAGTCGGTTTGATTTGAGGCATATTTAACTTATACCTCCGAGCATAGTTTTTATGTCAGGAGAAAATGCTTTCGCTACTAGGAAACTTCAATCCTATTCTCATCACAAGCCTGAGATGTTGCATCTTTTCTGAAGTTGGTGTCTTTCATTGAATCATTTTAATGGGCTCTGACTGCAGAATATCAATATCACTCCTCAGCTGAAAGGTGGTTCCGGTAAAGCATGATCCCTCAGCATCGTCTCTAACACAGATGACGGGGAGCTTGCGGATTAATGGCCAGTAATTTATTTTGAATGTATGACACATTGCATCCATTAGTAGTAGGCTGTTTTACTTCAGTGTGTGAGGAATAAGAGTTCGGTTTGTGGAGAGTTTTACCCTTTAGTATCAGATGGACAAACATGCCCATTTCAAGAGAAAAACAGAAACAAAATTGGAAAGAAGTCTACAGTCATGTTGTCATGTGGGAGTAGCTTATACATTTACCAGTTCATGTAACACTTCTCATGCTTCATGCATCCCGCCATGCCTTACCATGGGTAACCATGGCAGTGTTCTTAAACAAACAAAAAATCAGCCTTTGTTGGTTTTGCCTTTATTTAAGCATGCAGTTTTCACTGGTTTTGGAACACCTTTTTTTAATAGCTATCCATGACGATATTTTTCTCTGTATATATTTTACTTTATATATCTGAGACTGTTAAGTCTCAGTATGCACCAATATTAGATTAAATTGCCAGCATTTTGCTTGATTACATTGGGGAGGAAGGCAAATTTGCTCAGGTTATTGGAGTTCACAGAAGTTTTTTTTTTTTTTTTTCTTCTGCTCAGTGCTAGACCTTTCAAAACAATCAATGCAGTGACTAAAACCTCCTTCCTCTGGTAATGTCATTAAATCCTTCTAGTTGAAACTGCCGTCTTCGGCATCTGATTATCAAGCATGTTGATGTGACGCCCTTCGTTGCTACGGCTGTAATTTTTAGAAAGGCGTCTGAGTCGGTCTGTGTGTGGAACAAGGATTTTGGGTTTTTTTCTTCCCATGATGACTCAGGATCTTAAGATGTCTGCTCTCTAGACTTCTTTCTGCCATACTTTCATTTATCCTTGATCCTAGCCCTGAGGGCCCAGCAGAATTTGTGGGTGCCTTCTAGGATTGTGTTTCAGGACCTCCTATTTGTATGCCAATACCAGTGTGCCCTTGCTTTGCCTCCAGTGTTTCCATCTTCTGGCTTGTCTTCCGTGGGTTGATGTTCTCTATCAGTACACATGGCACAAAGAGCGAGTAGATTGCAGAAGTAGGTGATGCTGCCACTACACTATGTGATAATGGCCACAATTCACATATTTAAATTTTTTATTTGTGTGTTTATATTAGAACTAGACATGAAAAAAAAAACCTATCAGGATGCAACTAAGAAAAGCTGGGAGTGGAAGCGGTGGTCTTTCCTAGGGAAAAGCATATCAATTGGTCATTTAATGCTAAAATGGTCAGCCTGGAAGACATACATACAAGTAACTTGTAGTTATATAAGGACCGGGAAGGTTATATTTAGGAATATGTGTTCATATATGCAAATGCAATAGCAACTAGCAAAAAGATGATGAATCTAAAGGAGAGATAGGAGAGGTACATGGGAGAGTTTGGAGAGCAGAAACAAAACAGAGAACTGTGGTTATATTAATTTCATAACGATAAAACAGACTAAGCCTTCAAAAAAGAATAATATCAAATTGTATTATCACAGAGCCCCCAGGATGCCGATTCTTCTTAAGGGTTCTTCCTGAGATTCTAGATTTAGGGGATGTGTCCTCTTGTCCACATCATCTCTAGATCAGATATCTGAGCTAATTTGTTTTGTACACCACACTAAGAAAAACCCAGTTCCTGAAAAGGCCCAGACAGAAGACGGTGAAATGTAACTATCAACCTGAGATGAGCAAAGAATCCAGGTGACCCGGAAAGGGGCACTAAGGTGCAAAATCGTGCCAACTGCTTCTTGGTAGGACTCGGGGAAAACACGAGAGTTTGCTCCCTCAACTTGAGGTGTTGCTGGATCACATGCTGTGTCTTCTCCATGTAAGCAGTTTGGGAAAGTCATTCACTACAGTGAGACAGAGCACAAAGAAAGGATTGTAGAAATCTGAAGAGTTTTTTTTTTTTTTTTTGAGGGATAAAGAAGTATTTTTGCCTGGAATTTACATGAGATGCTTAGGAACTTCAGAAGATACCTGAGCAGCTAGGAGACAAGAGATCTCAAGAAGACAGTGGATCATAACATTTGATTATGGACTTTTACTCTAGCCCAGACTTTAAGATTAAGTATTAACATAAGATGGTAAAACTGGTTCTGATCAGTGACTTGTGGCCTTGTCAGAGAGCCCGACAGTGCCACACGGAACTGGCAATAGAACAAAGAACTCATTCAAGCTAGACTGTTATCATAGTTGTAAAGGGAGGTGAGTAAACAATAGGAAGCTCTGCTCTTTGAAAGAAAATATGGGATTAAGTTATTTCTCAAGCTTTTTCTCCCTCTTGGCTGTTAATATGTCTGGGGGAAAGACACCTGACTTGTTTAGTTCTATTTCTCAGAGGCAGACAAAGATGATGGCAGATAAAATGTTCTCCTTACTTCCAATTAGCATGCATAGATCCTGTGAATCTTAAAAAATTCTGGGTCATTTTTTTCATTACCAATCTCTTTCCCTACCTCTCTTGTAGGGTTTTAAAGTAGAAGGATTTACATTTATCACAGTATTTTTATTAGATGTTTGTAAAATCTATTTACCAACTCCAACCTCTCTGTTTTTGATCTTAAACTGTAGATGATTCTGGCATTCAGCATAACCTTTGCTGGTATTTCAGCCTTTTCCTTGTCACACACTCTGACCCCGTCTTACTGGGACAGCCGGTAGTCTTAGTGGCACACACTGTAGCCTTGCCTTAAATGAAGGAAGTGCTGACTACTGGCCACGGATGAAAGGCCATTCAACACAGAGCATACACTCTAAAAACTGTGACTTAAAAGGGCAGAAGAATCAGCTGAAGATCCTGGTTGCTCTTCAGAGATATCTGTGTCGAGGGCGCCTCCGAAGATTGTACTGCATACAATGGATGTCATTGAAAATCTCTAGAGTGTTTACAAGTGTGTTGTGAGGAAGCAAAGATATATTTAGAGGTAGGCTGAACCTCTCCTTCTTAATGCTTTGCTCACCTATGCCTGAACCATGATTTCTTGGCGTTGTTTGTTAAAAATCAGGCAAAAGGGGGCTGGAGAGGAGGGCTTGGTGGTTAAGAATATTGGCTGCTCTTCAGAGAATCTGGCTTCTACAGGCACCAGACACATTGTGGCATCATCTCATAAATGCTAAGTTCCAGGGGATGCAGTGCCCTCTACTGGCTTACATGGGCACCGAGCATGCTTACACATTGATGCATAGACATACATACAGGCAAAACATTCATACACAAACAATAACTGGATAACTTATTTCTTAATCTTGCAAAAAAACCCTGGATATAGAGTGAAAAGGTCCATTTCTGCAGAAAGCAGAGCAGGGTATGCTTTCCTAAGGGTCACATGCTAATACAGCATTAGCCTTCTGTTACTAACTTCCTTTGCACTCATCCTTAGCGCTCTTGCAAGAAGCAAAAAGGCGTTGACTTGAACCCTTGGGGGCTCCTGAGGCCAGTAAGAGGCTTGGAGCAGTAACTGATACCATTGATTGGTTGGTTTACAGTTACTTTTAGGATGTAGAGGAAAGAAGAGCCATAGTGTTCAGATTGTGCATTCAGGCACGGGCATGCGGGAAGGGGCATTCAGGCATGGGCATGCCAAGGCCAGGATCACCTCGAGGGGCTTCTCTCAGAAGTCATTAACTTCTAGTTGTTGTGACAGTGTCTCACTGGGACTTGAGTTTTGGTGATTCTGCTAGGCTGGCCAGCCAGCATGACCCAGGGTTCCTTCTGTCTCCGACGACTTAGCAGTGCTGCTCTCTACCAAACCCGGCTTTGGACATGGACTCTCAGGCCCCTGTGCTTACATGACAAGCACTCTACCAACAGCTATCATTCCTGACTCTTGAGTTTGGGGATTCTATGCATTTTACGTAAATTAAATGAATTTATTTCTATGTGAATGTATAGGTTTGTATAAATATGTAAAATGTACTCCATTGGTATGTTTATGTATTTACAGAAAAGCCATGCCAATAAAAAGAACTGCTTTCAAAGTCCTGGAGACTAGGAAGTTTTTGTTCTGTCTTTAATATCTAAATGTATGGATAAGCATAGGAGATAGTAAGTAGTTCCAAGGAGTGTTAATGAACAGGGCTCACCAAGAAAATAGATTGTAAGCATGGAAGCTAAAGAGTTGTGAAGGCGGAGACAGGTAACCTGATGATTGGCCTATGTCTTATTTTAAAATATTTCATCTCTGTTCTAAAGCCGATCATCAATTAGGGGCTTAGCCAAAGAAAGCCATGATCGATACTATGCTTTTTAGTGATCAATTAACGCTCAGTAAAAGATGGGATGACTAACAAGGAAGACCAGCAATGGTTCAGAGAAGAATTGTGTGAGAGATATGTTTACAACCTAGAGTTGATATAATTGTCAATTAATCTGGCACAAAATGTGAAACACAAGGACTGACCTAGGAAGATGTCCAGTTTGGGGCTTGCTTGAAAGAACAGGAATGTCACTCAATGAAGCAGGTATATGGGAGTTGGAGCCAGTTTTATTTTAGGAGCTTGGATTTTGTTTTTCCAGTTATTTTGAAGTCATCTATGATGCCCAAAGCTGAGGATGCTGGGGGTGGAGAGAGCTTGTTCTGTCCTGCAATAAGAGCTCTAGTACAGTAAAGACTAAAGAAAGCTCAGAGGGTGCAATGAAGAGGGTGCTTTGTTTCTAACATTATCATCATCTAGAGCATCTTGAACATTGTCCTAATTACTGGGTGTGGTAGTTCACGCCTCTAACCCTGGCATTTGCGAGGCTGAGAGTTGAGGATTGCCTTGGGTTCAGGACTAGCCTGGGTTATATAGTGAATTCCAGGCTAACCTGAAAAAAATATAGAATAATAAAGAATAAGTATCCTAGTGAAGTTCTATCCTTGTTAGCATTCCACACCAGCTTTCTGTCTGCATCGAACTCTAGCAGAAAATTCTTGTATTTTTTTTCCTTCAAAGAATATTGACAATGTACATAACAAATAATTAAATTTTTTAATGGATGAGTAGGTTCTTGCAATCTCATTTCCCCACAAGGCAGGAAAGCAATATGGAGTGTAATTCTTCTTTAACGTAAGTAATAGTTTTCTACCAAGAAGTACACAGACAGACATAGATATGTGTATGTATATATGTATGCATGTATATATATATATATATAATATTATAACAATATGAAAGAAATGTTTACTGTTTAAACAGAAAACACAACTGTTACAGTGCACTGTAATAAAATTAACAAACTGTACATTTTTTTAAAAAATCAATTAATCTATAGAAGTATGACAAATAAATTACCATTTAATGCAATAATTGAAATTATATTAGAACACGTGTGATATTAGAATGTGTGATCTTGTTCCTTTCTTGTTGGCTAAGTGGAGGAGCAAAATCTAGACAGAGAAAACTGTAGAGGTTAGACATCTGCAAGAGGGGCCCCAGTGATGGCTTATAACATTTCAAACACATCAAGGTTAGTAACATCAGCCTTTTTCAGCATGACAATCTTGAAATAGTTGAGTTAATAAACTTGCCACTTACTTTATATATGTAGTGGGCCGTATCAAATCTAATTGGTTTTGTTGTGTCTTGTAAGGTAATCTAGTTTATAACAACTACAGAACACAGTGATGTACCTTAATCCTTGGTAACACTGGAAGAGCCTATCTCCCGTAGCGTACCCTTGCTACAATAAAGGAAGATTTTAATAATGACCTTAGAAAATTAGAGGGCGGAAACTTGTAGTTGGGCTGCATTTTTCTAGAGTTGTTTCCCGGGGGTGACGTGGTATTTCACTCATGCACCATCTACTATACAAAGGAAGGTGAGAGCTGCTTGCTTCAATTTCGTGACGCAGCTTCAAGGAAGCCAATGACAGGCTACACTCAGCAAGAGCAAAATCTTCATCCCCTGGAATTGTTACAGAGTATCAGTTCATTCAGTATAATCGATGGCATAGGGGCCTATGATCATATTGATTAAGGCAACAGAGCTAGGAGAATGAGAAGAATAGGTCCATTCAGCCAAATATGACATTCATCACTAGGGATTATGCTGTTTACAGGCGCATAATGCAGCTCTTGAAAACAGCAGCCGCCGACTATTCCTGAGTGACATTGCTAGAAATCACAAAAGTTGTCACTGTTCCAAACTGTGCTAATTATCCATCCTTATTCACAGGCGCACCCACGTCTCCGTGCCTCCCTGTTTTAAGATAGGCATGCAATTCACACTTGCTGATTATTCAACGTCTTTTTCTGAAAATAAAAATGAAGACACCTTCATTTATCAGATTGCTATAAAGCATTTAATTAGTTTTTCTTTCTATTTTCGAGCCATTTTAAAACAACGAAGCTGTCAGCTGTGTATCATATGACAGGAGTTATGTGAGGGTCATTCGGTCTCTACTATAACACTTCTACACTGTGTTCTCTTTAGTGGTTTTAAGAAGTGACTTTTGTTCATCCTGAAATCAGACGTCTACTCATCCGCTCTCTGCAAATTGGTAACTGTGAGTCTCTTAATGTGACAATGAGCCAGTAAAATGAAACTTAGCCTTTCCCTGACTAATGAAACTAAGCAAGCTACTTATGGTATCTATGATACGATCTGAAGGAATCTCGGGGACATTATTAGGTCACTCCCTCTCCCATCTACATAGCCACTTCCTTACCAACCTACCTGTCCAGATCCATTCTTCACACTGGATTATCAGAAGAAATCTCCAGTCGTTAACTCAGTATCCTTTTCACTGTTCAATGAATGAAATTTGAATCACCTTCCTGGGCCTCCTCTTGCGGCTCATGACAATAAACAGGAATATGAACAAACTACTGAGATGTTTCCCTCACACTTACTCTGTCAATCACTTTTGGTTACTTTTCTTTGTTTGTTTGTTTGGTTTTGGTTTTAGTTTTTTATTTTTGTTTTGTTGTTTGTTTTGTTTTTAGAGACAGAGTTTCTCAGCAGCTTTGGAGCCTGTCCTGGAACTAGCTCTATAGACCAGGCTCGTCTTAAACTCACAGAGACCTGCCTGCCTCTGCCTTCTGAGTGCTTTGATTAAAGGCATATGCCACCGCAGCCTGGCTTAGTTACATTTGTATAATTTGCTTTTAGACAATAAACACCCTTGTCAAAAGCCGGTCAGGGTGTTTTGCCTCCATAACCATAGTACCAGGAAACTGGATGCAGGAGGATCTTTGGTTTGCTTAGTATTCCCAAATCAGTTGGCTGCAGAGTCAGTGAGAGACCCTGTCTCAAAAGCTAAAATGGAGAACAATTGAGGAAGATGTATGCCTTCAGCCTCTGACCTTCACATTCAGAAATGCATGCATGTGTGCACATGTACCTTAAGGCACACATATACATACACACATACACAGTACACACATACCCATACATACACACATACCACACACACATACACACTCACACCAGATTGGCTAGTACCTTCTTTATCATTAATTAAATATTGGATAGCAACACATGGATTATTTCACTAAATATTAATGATATTAAGGATCTCTTACAAAAGTAGTCCAGCACTTTTAATACTTGATTCACTTTTGGGTGTTTGCGTGTCTTTAAAATATGATGCTGAACCGAAGGGGTTTCTGCAAATGATGCAGCACTTACGTTTGCAGACTGAGTATTGGAAGTTCTTGATTGGGACAGCCTTTGTGACAATGCAACAACATGGGAGTAGAACATGGAACAATTTATTGTCAAGTGTGTGGTTATAATATTTAGGGCTTTAGTCTGTATTTTAGGGTCACAGGTCTCTAGGGATTCAGGGTCTGGCAATAGGCTCATGATTTTTGGAATATCTCAGTTCATAAACTTTCTCCGTATGCTGTGCAGCTCTGCGCGTGCTTCGTTGGGGTGCACCTTGTGAAATCTGGCCGGCTTTGTTACTCTTCCTCTTAGTCTCTTTCATAACAACCACAGAACACAGTGCTTCACCTGATGCTCTTGGGGTGTTTGAAACATTTGCTGAATTCTTTTATTACTATTACATTTGGCTAATAAAAAAAAACATTTAAGTTGATTTCTCTTTAGTTATCATAACAATGTCAAACATTAGTACAGTTTAATTTGCAACACAGAGAGCCGCCTGGAAAGCATGTATTTACCCCTTCTCCCACAGTGACCCCTGAGCCTTAGGTATTGGATTTGTGTTATGTCCATTTATATGCAATTAACATTATACAGGGTATGCATGTGTGTGTGTGCGTGTATTCAACATTAAAAAGAGACCATGAATTTGAAAAACAGTAAGAGGGGGTAGCATAGGAGGATTTAGAGGGAGGAAAAGGAAGGGTGAAATGGTGTAATTATATTAAAATCTAAAAAAATAATAAAATGTGATTTTGCAAAGCAAGTTTAGAGCCATTGTGTTTATCGATAAATGTCTACCATCTGTCATTCTACATGAACTGGTAACTATGCCGGTAAAGGCATGTGTTCCTCTAAAGAAACAGAAGCAAACACCTGCAGCCTGGGCAAAGTTCTATGGAAATCACGACATCAAATTTCCAAAGAGACTCATGAGAGTGCTGCGTGTTTCTTACAAAGGTTTGCCTATGACATTTCTTGGCATCAAGACTCTGAAAATAAATTCACAGGGCTCTATGGTTGGTTTTCTTTCTTATTCAAGGGAAATAGAATGTTTTCATTTTGTAGAAGGAATAGGTAATACTCAGGCATCAAATGTAGCCATGCTGGTTATATAACTTGTATTTTATTAGGGCTTTGTCTTTCTTTGGACTTTCTTTCACCTGGCTACAGCCACGTAGGCAGTGTACACAGTACACGTAAACCCCGCTAAATTGTTCTTCGGTGTGATCTGACGTCAGGTAGGCAAACAGGAGCTTGACCAGTCTATTTTGTGTGTGTTTGTATCACGAGTCAAAGTTTTTCTGTCTCTAACCTGCTACTTACTACATAATTTTTTTTATTTCTCTTTTTTGTTTGTCTTTTTCTTCAGAGCCAGGGGCAGGAAACAGAACCAGGGCTTTGTCCTCTGTGCCAGCATTTGACCACCTGTGTCCCCAGCCCCTGATGTTTTTGAGAAATTTCCCTCTCCCATGTTCACAGCCAAAATGCTATAGATATGGAAGGCACTCGTCTTCATATATGGGCACTTTGTAGTGAGCATTCAGGAAAAACTTTCTCATTTAATTGTTTTGGTCTAGCTTGATAGCCTGCATGGAATTTATTAAGATGATTCTTACTTGTAATACTTTTATTATATTGCATCATTATGACACATTATGAATTTAATGGAATTTATTACAGATTTCTGTAATGCTTAATGCTCCGGTGCTCACTGCCATTGACTTTAAAAATAATGAATAATCACGGGGAAAACAGGTCATAAATTTTCATTCGTTCTTATCTGAGTTGGTTTTTCTGTTATTTTTTAACCTTGTTCTTTTAGTTTTCCTCTTTCTTTTAAAAGTATCATCTATACCTTATTATTGAATTTATTATGTACTGTTACTTATGTAGAGGAAAAGAAAAGAGGAGCAAGAATGTTGAGCCTGTGTTTCCAAAACATAATAGTGTATGAAATAGGCTTGTTTGTATATGTAGATCATATCTGACCTTTGCTATGGGAAGGACAGCTGCATTCAGCGTCCCTGATACAATTTTCTGCTTCAATGATTCACTCAAAAGTATCAAGTTTCACAAGACTTACCTAACGTATGAGGCTAATTCTCTTTTGTGGCCTTAATATATTACAGTGAACACATGAAATCAAACCAGGAAAAAGAGAGCCAATGGGTAAGTAGAGAGAATATCAGGTCCAAACTTACCAGACTCTCCTTTATTTCTACGGAGTCATACTGTCTCATTTTCCCAGAAATCACTGTGACAAAAGTCATGAAGATTTGTGTACCAGGAAACTAATTAGAGGGTTGGTGTTTAGTGCTTTTATTAGTGAACTGGTCACAAAGGCATTTTTTTTTGCTGGTGTGTACCATTTAGTGTGTACCAATACTCCAGATCCCTGAAGTGAGCATTACGTTTGTAAAAGGTGGTAATTGTGACACACACACACACACACACACATACACACACACACTGTATTTTCACAGACTAGTCTGGTTTAGCTATCCCATTACCAATTAGGGAATTCTGTATATTTCCCCATGTAAGACAAGATTCCACACTGGAAGCAAACATGTCTAGTTGTCTTAAATCCATCCTATTGAATATTCTTGGCACATTAGTTAAAACAGTTCTGTTGTCAAATGTCCCTGACTCAATCTACATTTTACTACCTAATATTGAGAGACCCATAAAGAAATCAAAGTATTTGCACCTCAATTTCATTAACAGTTAGGTTTTGTTAGGCAGTTCAGTCATGAGATTGCCATGGCAAGTCTATGGAATACTGCCTTTACAAATCTTAGCACTATCTGGAAGGCATAATCGTAATCGCAGTTGACTAATAATAGGATATGGCAGCTACCTGTAAAGATTTATAATAAATGCATAAGTATGATACATGAAGTGAGAAGAAATCCACTTTTGTTGTGTATGCTAACATCTCTTGGTGCTACAGGACCTCTGAGAATGGGCAGAGACTCGTAGCATGCTGTGAGGCCTATATTATTCTCTTATGAACTTTATTATTGCAATTTCATGGAAGTGACCAGTTTCTATAATTCTGTGATTGTTTAGAGATGAGTATCACACAGACTCATGTCTGGACCTGTCTTATAAGCATGCAATCTAATCTTCTTGTGTTTTGGAAATAAAAGTTATTTTTATACCCACCCTTTGTGGATGACTGTGTGGGGGTGTGTGTGGGGGGGTGTGGGTGTCTGTCTGTCTGTCAGTCTGTCTATGAAGCTGACTATCAAATAGAAGTATTTTAATGAATGTTGCCTTTATGCTGTTTAGGTATGGAGTCAGGTGTAACTCTGCAGATGGGACTGTTAATCACTGATATGACTAATAATCATAATATATACATAATATATATCATATCTACTAAATATATGTTATATGTAACTAATAACCCTATGTTCAATATGTATATTAAGCATTGTTATTACATAAAGAATACACTGATTTTAAACATTAAGACTTACTGACAAAAAGAAAATAAATAAGTACATTTAGGATGTAAGCAGTCCTAAGACTGTTGAAAAAGGAACACTTTTGGTTACAGAGCCAATTGATAGCTAAGAAATACTCTGTATCATGAGAATGTCTGCTGTTCTTTCATCTTCCTCTTTCTTTTTTTTTTAATAATAAACCAAACTGTTAATATATTGAAGAGATGTGCCTCTTGATGGTGGGGATTACTTTCAATGTCTCTTCTGGCTATTAGTGAGCATTTATGGATTCTTTCCATTAAAAATAAGTCTTAATTTATATCATACCTTGAAAATCTACTCATAGCTCCTACAAATCACAAATACTTTATGAATTCCCTCAGTGCTAATTTCAAGAAGAAAAGAGTATGGGCTATTTCTGAAAGGATCACTAATAAATTTCATTTTTGCTAGAAAAGGATTACAGGTGAGTTATATAAATATACCCACACAGAATATCATTTAACTAAAGCACAGAGTTTAACATAAAATTAGTTCATTAAGGTTAGAACTTTCATTATATCTTGACTGAAAGCTTTGTAGAAATGAAAGAAGGAACACAAGCATCACTCACTGTCATCATGGCTCGCCTTAATTAATAGCAGCAAATGGCAAAGGAAGCATTCGATGGGATTGACGTAACCTATGGGCACAGACGTATTGGATATGATTGACTCAAGCAATGGGTACAGATGTATAATTGTTTGCGGTATATTAAAAGTTAAATTGCGATTCATGGCTTAAGCGCAAGTTTGTATTTGTGCAATCTAAGCAAAGATACTTATGAATATAGTCATTAATTATGTACTTTATCCATGCATTGTTCGATCACCACACAGAAAATGGAGTCTGCAATTCAAGAGCCAAGAATGTATCGGTGTGTTGGTCCTAATAATTGGTGAACACCTTAGATCATGTGCTTACTGTCTGTCATAACACCGATCGTCCTTCATAAAATTGCATTCATTGTTTCCTTTCCTAGATTAGAGTCGTTTTAAGATTATAGTGTGCTTCCCTTATTATGTTGTTCTTTACGAGAGTCAGTTGGCTTTATCCAACTTAATCAACTTCATCACCTTAAGCAATGGTGAAGTTAACTGAATCCAATGAAGCTTAATTAAATTGAGTCAGTTAACTAATTTTGAGAAAAGAGGGAAAAAACCTTTATGAATCATCATCTATACCCAAGTTTAATAATTATCATGACCAATTTATTCTTATATTCAATTATTTTTATATCTCCACCCATGGGTTGTATCCATCTCATCCAATGCTTCCTTTGTCATTTGCTAGTTTTACTTAAAGAAAGTCAAGGCAACAGTGAGCGATGCTTGTGTTCCTTCTATCATTTCTACAAAGATTTCAGTCAAGATACAATGGATGTTCTAACCTTAATAAATAATTTTACATTAAACTGTGTGCCTTAGTTAAATGATATTCTGTATGGCTTTATTCTGTACGATAGAACCCATTTGTAATCCTTTTCTAGCAAAAGTAAGACTTACTTTATTAGCGATTTTTTTTTCCACTCAAAGTTTTTTAATTCTGGTATGTGCCTTCCAAAAGAGATGCCCCTTTTTCTAGATAATAGGACCATATTAAGTATTATATAATGTGTAATTATTTTGTTCTTATGTCCTCAAGTAACTTTTACCATATCAAGCACATAATTGTGCTTTTCTCATTTCTTGTCATCATTTCCCTTTACTCTTTTTTCTCAGCAGTTTTGGAAGTGCATGTATTCCATAAGGTCTTTGAAAAATGTTATCTTGTCTACTACTTTAAATATAAGATTTTATATTTTTTTAGTTATCTCATTTGAAGATTACATGGTAACTAATTATATTTACTGAAAGAATATAAACATAATGGTAACTGAATTTCAATATATGTTAACTTTAGCCACATAAATATTTTAAAATACAATATGATCAAATTCAGCAAAATTTGAAATTGTACTATAGGTTAAAAATTTACTTTTTTCGAGGGTGGTGGTGATGCATGCCTTTAATCCCAGTACTCGGGAAGCAGAGGCAGGTGGATCTCTGTGATTCGAGGCCAGCCTGGTCTGCAAAGGCAGTTCTAGGACAGGTTCCAAAGCTACTCAGAGAAACCCTGTTCTGAAGCATTGGAAAAAAAATTATTTTTCTAGATCTGATTTTGACTGACAATTCTGACCTAATGTTGTATTTATTTTCCATAAAGCAGTACTCCTAGTAGCAGGTGAAATGTAATTTTCAGGTACGGAAGAGATGTCAAAGGAAATTGTTTCTTCACCGGCAGATTGTAGAAAGACGACTTTCATCACGTGCGTTCACTTATTAAGTTGCATTAGTATTTTGCAAGACAGCAAAGTAAATGCTGTCTACACAAGTAAAACACAATGCTTTAATATTCAGAACTTCTATTTTATAACTCCTAAAACAGCATCCCTGCAGTTAATTAAATATGCATGATATTAATGATCTTAATTATTCCCAAGTGTTCTTATTTGCATGTACACCCACCCAAACGTATTGGAAATATATGTTAAATAAATTCTGTAAGTTATTCCTGAAACTCCTTCCTTTGAGTCTCAGACTCAGGCCTCAGAGTTTTCTTTGCCAGGGAGGTAGGATTACCTCTTACCTCAGGCAGCTTCCTCCAAGGAGCTGACCTCATTCTGTAAGCTTTCATGCTGCTGCTTACATGTCATTTAGAGAACGGGTCACACAAAGAACTTTGGGGCAAAGTCGGTATTCATTTTCATATGGTTAAAGTGTGTTTCATATGGTTAATGTGTGAATGATTATTCATGGTCTTATAAATCATGGAATGTAATATATAACCTAAGCATGTATAATGTGATAGCTATACTAGTGGGGTTGTCGTTGCTGTGGACTAACCACAATCAGAATCTTAAATGAAGGAAATGTGGGCCTGAAAGATAGCTTCAAAGCATGGCAGCCCAGGGAACCTGATAACCTGTTATGACCTCTGAAGGCATCGGCACTGACATGTTTATACCTATGCATGCATGTGTTCATGTTCACATATGCCCAGACACACACATACACACATGTGCATACACACACGCACACATACATGTATGCACTGAACACACATAATTTTAAGAATAAAATATTAGGAAAAAATAAGAGTCAACAAAATATGGTATTAAAGAAAAACTATATCTGAGTGTACCTAAGAACGTGAGCTCCAGTTAATAACTTATATACCTACACACACATTATTTCTGAAATGTAGACCAAAGCTGTATATAATTCTGGGATTTTTGTCACCGTTGGAGAGATGTTTGAGGCCTGTTTAGCTGGGTTCCATTGAAAACTTTTGCATTACATTTGATTGGTATCAGTTTTAAAAACTATACATATTAAATGTTTCCAATTTATTTTAGTGTGTTTTTATAATGTGGTTTTAAAAAATTCTTACCAGGGATCGGAGCAGTGGGTTCAGCAGCTAAAAGTACTTGCTGCTCTTGCAAAGACCTAAGTTTGGTTTCCAGCACCTGCATTTGGCGGCTGTAATACTAACTCTATGGAATCTAATTACCTCTCCTAACCTTAATACAAACACACACATACACACACACACACACACACACACACACACTAGACACACACACACTTCATAACACACTAAAATAAAACAAATTTTTATAAAGTAAATAAAAGAAAGTAACTCATCAGCTTTACTAATGGTGATACTTTCCTTTAGTCCCAGATAATCAGGACTTTGGGACAGAAGAATCACCCTTTTTCTAAGAATTTGAGACTTCTGTCTCAAAAAAAAAAAAAGTAATGCAAAACTAAAAGTTAAAAACAAACCAGTCTACGTGACACATTAGATAGTCCCAATTTTACCACACATGAACTAATCTGTCTTGATTGCTAAACTGCACTTTCCCGGCATTCAGAACAAAGACATATTAAGGAAGAGTCTTTGTCCCCCTCAACTAATATTTCTTTATCACTTTTCTACCTCAGGCCCTGTCAGTAGTGTCTTGGTGAACAACTATGGCAGCCGGCCAGTGGTGATAACTGGAGGGTTGCTATGCTGTACCGGAATGATCTTGGCTTCCTTCAGTAACAGTGTGATACAACTTTACCTCACAATTGGCTTAATTGGAGGTGAGCCGGGTTCTGCTCTCATCTAAATGGTATAAAAAGTATGAAGAAGTTATAAATTCTTAATGTTTTGTTTCAGTTTGTTTTAAAAAGCAAGTTTATTCTGGGGTCTTTTAACCTGAATCATTAAAGTACTTCCCACCTTAGGGCAAAACATTTCATTTTAAGAAATGATTTTTAAAAGTTATCATACAGTCATGTGTCACTCCACAGATATGGACATGAAAAAAAGCTTTGACTGTTTTTGACTTGGTTACTTTTTCCTGTTGAGTCAGTTGATGTGATATTGTAAATACCTTCTAGTATAACAACTTTGTTTATGAAACATTTTTTATTCCTGTTTAGAGTATTTGACTTACCATATAAGTTAAAAATAGTGTCAAGTATATATTTTGGGATAACAACGATTTAACGTCAACAATAAAGTGACTGGCAATTGTGATTTAATGAGTGACTGAGAAACCTCTTTAGCCTTCATCTATTTCCCCTTATTGAAACCTCCTGCTTTACCAGCCCTCTCAGAAATGTCGAGAATGACATCACACTGCTTCATGAGGAAGTCCCTTTCACTTAAACCAACATAAACTGTATATAGACGAGCATAATTTTTATTTTCCTTATCAATCTACATTTCATGTTTTAAGAGAAGAATAGATACTAAGGGCTAAATGAACATTTTTGTCTCATGTTTGAGTTGAGATCCATCCACATTTATACCTGTAAACCATCTGACGAAGACACCAGGCTTTGCAGGCTGCCATGCAGACATTGTGGTACAAATGCAGCACAGACCAGCATTAGGGAGACTGGGGCAAGAGATTCTGAGTCCAGTGTTAGATTGAGCTCTATAGTGAGTTCAAGACCTACCTGGGATGCAAACTGAGAACAATAAACAATAATACTGACAACAAATGTCTGTATTTGTACCCTCTCTATGTTAATCTGACTTTTTATATGGGAAAACCCTTTAAATGCCAAATCTAAGCATAACATATCGGAGCTCAGCATCGCTGTTGTGGAGAGGAGATCCATATGTCCCTTATGTCCTAACTATCTTCTATCTCAGCAGAGAAGAGAGCGATGGTGTACTAAAGAGGTCATGGTTTTGATGTTCCTATGCTAGAACATACCTATACACGGACACTCTTCCTATTCCAAAACAATTTCATGTGTTTGGGTCCCACTGTCACTGGTGTATCAGTTTTCTTGACATAACATCTAAAAACAAATGTTCTCCACTTTTATCAGGGAGAAAATGAAGAAAGATGAATGAAATCTGATACCTGGGTTTTTAGTTCAGATCCTCTGCTTACAAGCCGCCTCTCCATAAGCTGATAGGAACCAGTCTCATTATTCCCAGTCTGCATATCTCAGTGGTGTGCTTGAAAGAAAGTGGGAGGGTCGCAGCCTGTTTTTCCTAAATTACAGTTTTGACTCCTTCCACAGCTTTGAGGGAAAGTTTATTTCAGAAAAATGTCATCAAGAGTTGGACTTAGTGTTGTGTAGCACAGAGTTGAGTTTTTAACCATTTAGCAACATGGTTTCAATTCATTCAAATTAGTAGGCTAAAGGATTCCTACCTCAAGAGGCCTTTACAAATAGAATAGTACCAATGCTAATGTTGCAGTGAAGGTGGTTTACATAAGTCAATTTGTCTGTTTATAAAAGAAAGATTCATACATGCAGCTGAATACTGTCATGTCTGGGTGATCTGAAAGAGGGAATTTGTCTCTCAAAGGTGGGACCAGCACTGCCAAGGATTTCATGGTGGGCTCTTGGCCCCAAAGAATCAACTAAAACTCCCTAAAGTAAAATATATTCCAAAAATATTTTTATTCAACCCATCTCTAGATGCTCAATTTAGAATGAGATGGATGTGGAATGAAATAATGGGGTAAACTTATTTCTCTGTTTTATTATGGCATGGTGTTGAAAGGAATGTTTATGGGGAGGTAGAAGATGGTTGAAAATTGGGAGTCTTGTAGTTTGTGCACCATTCCACTGCACTAACAGAGTTATCCGCATTCTCACTAGAGGTGAATAGAGCCTGTTTATTTGCATATAAGCCTGTGTGCGAAGGAAGGGGTTAATTTATCTGTGAGATTATATGATCTGGTTAAGAATTCATAATTATATTTTTGCTGTAGCCTATACTGTTGTATCTCTGTCATACCTCAGTAGTTTCCCATCTTACTTCTTTAAAATAAAGGGTTCTGAAAACATTCTTACTATGTTTGTTTTTATGAAAACCAATTTAGTTTTTTGTACAATTATATTTCCACTTGTAATCCGCAAAGATTGGAATCCACTGCTACCAGTCTCTCTTATTCTGTATAGTGCACATTTTGAGGAATTTCTTTGGAGAGTGATATAATATGCTTGTGTTTTCTTTCCCCCTTTGTTTTCTATTTTAGGTATAGGATTAGCATTCAACCTGCAACCAGCCTTAACAATACTCGGAAAATACTTCTATAGGAGACGGCCCATGGCAAGCGGCTTGGCCATGGCTGGAAGTCCTGTTTTCTTAAGCTCGCTGGCTCCCTTTAATCAGTACCTATTTAACAGTTACGGCTGGAAGGGGAGCTTCTTGATTTTGGGAGGCATATTTTTGCACTCCTGTGTGGCTGGGTGCCTCATGAGACCTGTCCAGCAAAGTACACGTCAGTCAAAGTCTAAAAGTAAGGTTGGTTCAAGACATAATGAAACTATGAAGAAAGTCAGGAAGGAATCGACAGCAGAAAAAATTAATAAATTTTTAGATTTCAGCCTTTTTAAGCATAGAGGATTTTTGATCTACCTATCTGGAAATGTCATTATGTTTCTAGGGTTTTTTGCCCCTATTATATTCTTGGCTCCATATGCTAAAGACAAAGGAGTGGATGAATATAACTCAGCTTTGTTGCTGTCTGTGATGGCTTTTGTGGATATGTTTGCTAGACCTTTGGGAGGATTAATAGCCAACTCCAAGTTAGTCCGTCCACGCATCCAGTACTTCTTCAGCTTTGCAGTTATATTCACTGGCGTATGCCATCTCCTCTGCCCCCTGGCAGATACCTACGCAGCATTGGTGGTCTACTCTATAGTCTTTGGTTTTGGATTTGGAAGTGTTAGCAGTGTCCTCTTTGAAACTCTTATGGACCTTGTTGGACCTGCCAGGTTTTCCAGTGCCGTGGGACTTGTCACCATTATGGAGTGTTGCCCCGTTCTTCTCGGCCCTCCTATAGCTGGTAAGAATATTTAAGAATAACCTAAATATATGTGAAGAAGTATTCCTTTGCAGTGATTAATGTGGCTTTGACTAACTCGAGTTGTATAAAAGACTGGAGAGGTTTTGTAATTGAAATTTTCACTCAAAATCTTGGACTTAGAAAATTATGAGCTTATATAAGATTTATGGTTAGTATAACTTCAGGATTTTTATGTACATCAATTATTTTATTATTTAAGAATATATCACAAGAATAAAGTGTGACTGTTTTTTGATGAACAGATTCATATTTTGCTTACATAGAAATGAGCAAAAATATAAAATATTATCCTGAAAGGATTAGAATCTGGGTCTTTATGACAGTACATTAGCTATGTTGGTTTGAGTTTTTGCTTAAGGTAGCTAACTTTTATATCATTGATACAGAATGCAAAGATAAAGAAAAATGCATTCAAGTTTAGTTTTTTGAGTAAATAATATCTGTTACATATTAATAAGTGATGAAGACCACATGTAGACTTTTAATATGTGAAATGATTTCTAAATTGTCTATAGAAGTGTCTATTCTAAAATTCCTACTGAGGAAATCAGATTTATGTATTACCATCACATCAAAAAGTTGAGAAAATAGCCTGATTTTTTTATTAACAAAAGAAAAACATAGCCAGTGGTGGTAGAATACACCTTTGATGCCAGCACTCGGGGGAAGAGGCAGGCCTGAGTTCAAGGCAAGCCTGGTCTGTAGAGCAAGTTCCAATACAATCAAAACTACTTAGAAAAACTGTCATGAAAAACAAACCCAAAATAGAAGAAAAGAAAGAAATGAAGGAAGAAAGGAAGAAAAGGAGGAAAGAAAGTAAGATGCCAGAATGAGAGAAGGAAGGGAGAAGGACAGAGAAAGATAAGACAGAAAGGGGGAGAAAAAAAGGGTAAAATTGCTACAATAGAAACATTGGGTTTTTGTTGATTTTTGTAAGGATTGTTTTATGGCTTCCTTTAGAAATATACGTGAGAGCACTCCTGGAAGGAAACCAGGACAGATAGTTCCACAACTTAAACTTAAAATACTAAGGCAAATGGCAAATGCATTACATGCATGATTTAATTTAAAATTGGCTTCTGTGTTAGATTTTAAGCGTTTTTGATGATGGGGTGGTGGTGATGCTGATGGTTGCGGTTGTAATCTCTAACAATCCTTGTACATGTGTAATGAACATGGAATGGAAACTCATTCACCTGGGTTTAGTCCGCCCGCCTGGCACTCAAAGCCTTGCTGATATCAATTTGTCATCCTTCTATAGTCAGTTGTTCAGCTGCTTTCTTTAGAACATAAAGAAGCTTCGGTGAAGATGGGAAATTCATTATCTCTTCAGTCTTAAGGCTATCATTGAAATTCCATCTTTTATTTTCTAAGGATTAGAAAGACATGCAAGTCGTTGTCAGGCCTTATTGGTATTGTGTGCCCCTCTGCCAGTGTGAAGCACAAAGGCCTTAGGTGGTAGGTGTTTTAGTGCAAATACACATAGGCAACCGTTCATAATTAAACCAGAAAATTGTTCTCAAGTGGGCAAATATTTCAAGTGGCTCCACTTAGTGCTAACTATATTTTAGTCAGTTTGCATGGGGACTGAGGCACTTGTCTACATCACAGTTATGAATTCTTCACATCAAAGTTTGTCCTTAGGAGTTATTAAGAAAACAATGCTTTCATAAATAAAAGGAAAAACTAAACATGAGCTTAAAAAAAATGTCGTAATGTCAGCTAGCCTTTAACTTTAGTGACACCAGGCTAGTTTTAATTCATTGGGACCAAGGAATTCTTCCAGGTTAACTTCCAGATTCAATAAAACCAAGGTGTTTAACTTCCAAAGTGGCATACCACCTATGGAAGAGATTGAGTGAGAACACTCTACAACCTGATTTAAAGGGTGAGCTGTAAAGTGGCCTCATCTAAAGTTCACAGTCTGGGGAGTAGAGAAATGGCCAAGCAGTTAAAAGTACTTGCTGCTCTTCCAGAATTCAGTTCCCAGCACCCACCTTAGGGAACTCACAATGGTCTGTAACTCCTTTTCTCGCCCCAAAGGGGCACACAGAAATACATGCATACAAATACATACACACAGAAACACACACATATATTTAATAAAATGGGTCTTAATGAAGATGAAAGAAAAGAACGCAGCCAGGCCTTGTTTTGATAACTAAAGAATTGAAGCAGTTTTGTAAAAAAAGCATCTGTAGTTCACATGGTGAGATCACTTCATAGTCACGACACAGGAGTTTAGTACAGGTAAATGCTCAGTCTGATGAGCACAGCGAAGCCGGTAGTGAGCCACACCAAAGACGACCGGGTCTTCCAAAATATTATAAAGTTTCCATTATTAAATTAAAGTAACCAAGAAACATGGGAAAATAGTGATCTCAAAGTATCTGATGCAACGTAATAGTTAAATACATATTATGCCACATGCCTGTATACAAAATATGCCTCATATTCCTATGTAGTAATATACAAATACGTGTATGTCTACTTTATCTTGATCACTTATTTTATTGGCAGAAATAGATTTTAATATATGTGATACACTGCTAAGGCAATCCTTTTGATATTTGTCCCAATTTGATATATATATAGGAATATTAGCTACAATATTTTCTATATTAAAGTGTGATTTGATTTTAATTTAAATAAGAGGACTACAGTTTGTCTGAGAAAGTTTCTGTGATGCTGTCATTTTATCAGATTCACTTAGAATTGTTCTCTGTCTTATAGGTAAATTGGTTGATAAAACTAAAGACTATAAATTTATGTACATAGCCAGTGGGGCAATCGTGGTGGTATCAGGCATTTGGCTGTTCATCGGCAACGCTATTAACTATAGACTCCTCGCCAAGGAAAGGAAGAGAGAGAGAGCACGGAAGAAGAAATCAGCCACCCATTCGCTCAGAGAATCGGAGGCTTTGAACAAATCCAGACAGGACGATGTTTCTGTCAAAGTTTCAGGTGCACACAGTCCTCCGTCAGACAGAGAAAGAGAAAGCAATATTTAACATGTCTCATCTCAAATCAGTGTTTATGAATTCGCTTATGAGTTTCTTTGTGTTTTTCAAAGTGTTGGAAAGGATTTTAGGTAAAACAAATGATCACAAACAATAACGAAACTAAGATTTGGAGGTGATGTATACAGAAAATCGATGCAGAGGCTTATTTGCAGACTTGACTTGGGGTGTTGTGATGAGAAAGAAAAATTTTTAAATCTTTCACTGACTTTTATTCGCAGAACGAAATCTGCATCTCAGAAGCCTGGCTTACTTAAGCATATGTTTAATTCCATAAAATGTCTCTCCTCAAAGTTCCTTTCTATTTGATATTGTTATGAAGTAAATTAAAGACAATTATTTCTCTTTTCACACACAAAGAATCACATAGAATATATATCCACACAAACACTGAGTATCTGGAGACCATAAAGAAATAAATGAATTTGAAAGAAAAAGATTATTATAGTCATTTTTAAGTAAAAGAAAAAACTCCAGGGAGACAATGGGAATGTGTTTTACTTGTTTGCAGTTTCACAGTGTGGCTTTAAAATAACAATATATATTGAAAGGCAAAATGCTAAAAACTAAAAAATTAAGGGATTGCTAGCATCAGAAAAAAAGTGTTTGTAAAATAAGTTTGGCAAAAAACAAAAACAAAAAAACCCAAACCTCCTTTTTCACAGTCCTGCTTGATTAATCTGCGCACACCGTTTTTTTTTTTTAAAGGTTGTAATTAGTCCCTGGTGCTGGAAAAGAGAACACCTCCCCCCCCCAAGTAATCTGTACAATTTTTACCTAACACATCAATTGAATTAGAATTTTAGTGAGACTGAACATCAGCTAAACCCCATTGATTTGTATCTTAGCTCATAATGTACAGCTTAATTATGACTCTTAAAAAAAAAAACAAAAACAGGGCTCAATCCAGATTCAATGTTGTGCTGCAATAACCAAGCCAAATAACCAAGAATCCTAGTTGACACCTGCAAGTAGGCAAGATTCTATTTTTTTTCTAACCAAAGTAATGACACAAGCTTAATGTTCTGAGTAATTTGTAGGAATAGAACTGACAAGAGTAGGTGTCATTATTGAGCCCACTACAGTCTTTGAATTCGTCACTAAAACAAGCAAAAGAAAAGAAACCCAGGCCTTGACTTCAGTCCCTGAAGATGCCTCATGGTAGAGGGAACACTTGAAAATTCTGCTCCCTACTGATTTTGACTGCCTGTTGTCTGAGAACAGAGCCAGAACACTGGAGCTTGCTGGGTGGAAAGACACTTGTAAAAATACAGGTTTGGGGACTTCTAGGAATATAGTTTATGGTACAGTATTGATATGGTGAAGGGTTGTCACTCAGGTTACTTTGGCATGTTCTCGTTTTCTTGAGCAAAAGTAACTGGGATTCAGAATCATTCCTAAGACACTTTTGACAGATCCGTGATTTCCTAACCTATAAATATCAACTGAATTCAAATATTTGTATATGTCTTGTTTAATTTTATGATGGATAGAACTCTGTGATTTACAATTGAGTGACACCTCTCTAGCAATACCCTCCTCTTGTCTTTGCAGCAGAGGGTGGGTGCTATTCTTATTCCTTAGGAGACTTTGCCTAGACAATGCACTTTCATGACATCAGCATTAAAGGTTTGAGTTTGTCCTAAATTTAATCCACTACTTTAAATGTGGTTCACAGGTTCATATTTTCAGATTTGCTTTTTCTTCATTTAACATTTGCCTTTTTGAAGATATTTATGATTTTCAATCATTTAATAAAAAACAGGATGTGCCAATATCTTAAGGAAATGAATAAGGAGAATATGTGACACCATATAGCATACAATGTCCTTCATTTTTTTTTGCAGTGTCCTTTTCTTTAACTTGGTTCCACCCAATCTTGAGTCAGCTTTTTTTGTGTATTATTCCTTTTATATCCACTTCTGTTATTAAAAAAACACCATTCTAGTCAATCATAAACAGTTCCAAAAAGAATGCCTTGCATTCTTTGAAAATACCTTTTTAAACGAATATACATGTCAGACAGCAGAAGAAGAGGAACAGTAAGGCAGTGACCATAGGATTTGTAGTCACACCTGTGTGCTGTGACATCTGCATGCAGAGATGCTGTAGGGGGGGGCTGGTGCCTTCCTTTCTCCTTGGAAAGAGGTTTAGTTATGTCAATTGCTGATGAATCAAACCAAAGCCAAGTTGCATTTCCTTTGCTGCTTCTCAGTTGCCTTAATTCACTTCTGATGGTTATTGCATTGATCTTTAAGGGTGTGGAAGGATCTCAAAGCACAGGACCTGGTGTGTAGAGTCATGTCAGAAACATGGCATTCTAAGTAGGAATGTCTGTAACAGACATGTTCTAAGTTAAAGCCATAAATTGCTTGAATCAACAAGAGAACTGTAAGAGAAATGAATCTACTTGTTTGCTCTTCCCGGTCCAACTGCATCTGTTGACATACTTGTTCCTTTAATAATATCTTTCAAAGACTGAGCAAACACTGTTGGCCTAAAGCTTCTGTTCCTATCTAATCACATAGTACAGGAGGAATGTAGCTAGCATGCTCATCTGCAACTTGAGTGCTGAATACATTCCTGTCACAGAGGAATACCAGATTTTAGACGTTCAAGATAAGAAACTAAACTGTTATCATTAAAATGCCCACAAAGTTCTAATTATTATTCAAAAGAAACTAGCGTACTGTTAATTTCCAGTTACTAGCTAGCTTATATATTTGCCATTTGTTAGTTGAGCATCTTTCATCTCTTGCTATTTAACCTTAACTATTTTTCATCATCCATAGAAAGAATAATAGGTATGGACTAATTCTTACTTAGTCTTCTTTCTAGGTCCTTTTTTGAAGAGGCAGTGAGAGGCATTAATATGGATCATATTGAAGACATGACATTTTCTCAGTATAAATTCACATGACTCATAGTGTTCCCCTTTTCTTTCTGTCTTCCAAGCACCTGCACTCTAGTGGCCACACTCCACCTGAACAGCTAAAAAGAAATGAAACAATTTGATTTGGTATGCTCAGTAGTATTCTATAAGGGTGTAATTGTCTACTCACTTGCTTCTAGCCCTACAACATGACAATCTAGAACACAGAAAAGTATAAGTAAAATTTTATATAGATGTTATAATTAGTTGAAATTACATTGTTCCAAAAATGCCTTACAAAGAAAAAACTCATATATAGGCTATTTCCAACCTTTAATATAATAAATTATCCTAAATGTTTGGTTCAGTGTAATGGGAAAATACAAGGTAAAGGAGGTAAGAAATCCATGATATGCATTTTGCCTACACAGTGTCTCTTAATATTAACACCAAAGCCATACTAGGAGTCATTACTTTGATATAATAGAGTCTCTCTCTCTCTCTCTCTCTCTCTCTCTCTCTCTCTCTCACACACACACACACACACACACACACACACACACACACACACACACCACACACACACACACACACACACAGAGAGAGAGAGAGAGAGAGAGAGAGAGAGAGAGAGAGAGAGAGAGAGAGAGGAGAGAGGAGAGAGAGGAGAGAGCTCAGGAAATTTCCCTAGAGTTAAAAATAGTATATTGCCCAACCAAAATTTATGGGTTTATCTAAAAGCAGAAAGTTCTTAGAGAATTCACTCAATTTCCACACACAACTGAGAGTGTCAAAAGCAAATAAAAAGACATGCAAAAGAGTAAACTTTATATGGGAAATGAGACTTAACTGCAGTGTATATTATAATTTATTATTTGCTCATTAGACACTGAAGTTTCTTTACGCAAAATATAATTTCAAATTGCCTGCTTCTCTCATCAGTTCAAATTATCTCAAATAATGATTATATATAACAGCTGAGAGTGCTTCATTAAGTCCTTTTCTCATATAAATGATGGTATGTTTATATGACTCAGGTGTAATGTATTTTCCCTGAAGTTGGAGTAAAGGAAGTTCTTTAGTACACATAAGCTATTCCTATATTTGTTCCTACCTGTGATGTAAACTGTAAACATTACTTACTATAGAACATGATAATTTGAATTTTAGTGACTACCCCATTTATGGGATTACCCCAGGAACCAAGAAATATTTATGCGATTAATAAGATTAAAGTAATTTAATTCATTAATATAGTATCTACTTATTTTCATTATTTGACAAAACATATTCCTAATAGTTAGTTTTCAAGTTCCTCTGAGCATGCTCCTTGTTCTCTCGTCTAGCGGAGAACACAACTATTACTACCTTTGTCATCTTCTCTTGCTAGACATTTGAAGAGCTTATGCGTCCCACCTTGTTTGAGGAGCTAGGTTTCCACGCACTTTTCCTTATGATGGTGTCATCTGTGCATGACGCCATCTGTGGTGCAGAGGGTCTTGCTCATTTGCGATTTGCAAGAATAGCCTTCCTGAAGCTATATATACTTCATGGAAGAACGGCACATGTTCACAAATAGGAAAAACCTCCTTAGTCTAGACTTGAATATTCTGAGATTGGAAAGGTGTTTGTGGTCCAGAAGTTATAAGTGTGGCTTTTTCTTTATGTCAGATAAATTCATAATTGAGTTTAGTTTGGCAGAACCTAGCAAAACAAATCATTCTCTCCTGGGCACTTGCCATCTGGAATTTTCCCAGTATTTCTGGAAGTGCCTCGTACCTTCAAGAACTGGAATTAGCAGTGCTGTGCACTGTTAATCCAGCGTTGCCCCAGTGCACACACTCCACAGCAGTTTGCAGTAAGGTCACTCAGATGTTTTTTAAGTCTTGACATTTAATCCTACCACCTCTACAGATCTGAATTCTGTGGGTCCGTATACTTCCACATTTGAGAACACATGCTAAAGTTAAGAGACATGCATGCCAGAAACTCTCATGTCATAAAAACACCCATAAATGAACAGTGTACTGAGATCATCATGTTTACCATTCAGATTTAGCCTTCTTTGCTTCAAATGTTCTTACTCAGTAGACTTTGCCTCTACACATTAGTATTATTATAAAATTAGATGTCATCTCCATGCTCTCTTTGCTTTGATGCCTTGATGAACAGAGCTTGAAAAAATGATGGTAATGTGTCTCACATTGAGCAAAGTTAATATTGACATTGAACAAAATCACCCCTATTCCAGTCCCAGGTGCTTTGTTGTCCTTAACACCCCTGTCTCTACCTTTATTTCTTGTTTTTGAATTAATTTCCTTTTTCTGTAATGTTTGAATGAAAGTCTTTAAGATTTTTGTCCTCCCCTGCTGGACATTTTCCACATAGATTATTTCCTTGCTGGTGGTTTGATGACACTGTCATTGTTCTCATGGTCTTTTGTTTTTGAGTCTTCATAGACAACCTGTTAATTAGGTAAGCAGCATTCAGCAGTAATGGAGAAGGCCACAGTATATGCTGAATTTATTAACGTAACAGTGACTAATTTTTCTTTACATGATAAAGCCAGCTTTTGTTTCTTTGGTTTTAATTTGAATGGTAAAATAAGCTATGAAAGAAAATAAGCTTTATGTGCAAAACAGGCACTGAACGGATGACGACTGGGGTGTGGGCAGCGTGATATTCAGAAAAATTTTATCTCCCTAAATTCAGCAAGGAATTTCAAAACGGTGGTGATGTTCATTCTGTAGTTGTTTGTAGTTTCATTTTTACTTTGTATATGCACCTAATAATGCTTTTGATGAACCCATTTTATACAAAACATGTTTAATGAAATAGACTGCAGGTTTCAATGGGATTTGCTTTTCTACCACCAACATTGTATTGATTGAAGGCTCAGCAATTCTGGACTTCATGAGATTGGACCTGCCAATTGAAATGCTGGTTTCGGGACATTCGATGCAATTGTATCTTGATGTGTAATGTATTTTCACTCAACATATATAGATATCAAATTTCATGTTTAATTGATTGATTGCACCATCTCACCCCTCTCAGCTATTTCTTGTTAGCGGTCCACATTTTGCTGTACTAGTATCAACAGATTAAAACCTTTGCTAAGGTGTGCTCTGAGTAGGTGCAGGATTGAAGAGAGTACACATCTTTTGACTTCCAAACACTTTTAATTCTCTTCACTAGGTAAGCCCTGCCATCAGTAATGATGACTTTATAGAATAAATGAAATAGTTTCCTAGAAGCACATTCAATAATTCCTCATATTCAATACAAATGTATTTCTTCAATCATATTTTGCAAAGTCAAGTTTGTAAACTTAATTTGAAGAATACCTACTGATTGCCACACTAGAGAGTTCTAGATTTGTCGTAGACAGTAACTAATACGCTGTTGAATTTTGCACAGTATATGATATTACGATAATATCAAAGCCATTCTAGGGATACCAGTATTATGTTAATAGACATTTATCAGTGTTCCTCTAATTGCCCTTTTTGCCTATGCATAGACCTTACTTTAAAAGAAACATTCAATTGTTTCCTACACAATTGTCATCACTTAAATTAAGGACATCACTCGTGCAATGTTTTAAGAATCTGAAAATGTGTTGGGGAAAGTACTAGACTGAGTTCTATCAGACAAAACTAGATACTTAACAGGTGTCTCAAACAATGTAACTAAAGCTTTAATGTCAGAGAATGCCCTTTACCCTGTTTTGCCTGGATAGACAGCATTTCTAGGCTTTTCCTTTATTCATACCTCTCCAGAAATCAACAATAAACACCAAAAAAAAAATCACCCATAATGAGATAAATCTCAGGAAGAAGCGTGGTGACTGCTTGGAATTCATTTTGGCAAAGTACAAAAGCAGATTTCTGTATTAGACACGTGTTTATATAAGTCACTGGGGACATCTACTATAGGATCCACTGTTAGTGAAGGTGTTCAGAAACTGACATGGCCTAAAAGACTTGTGGGCATGTGAAAGACCTTTGTACCTCCACAGGCAGCTGTGTGGTGGTTATACTCAGCCAGACTGATGCTGTGTAACCATCTGACATCAGTGCGACAGTAACAGCCTTGAGATGGTTGGTGTTACCTATCCTGGTCGTGATAAAGTCAATATCATACTTTAGTTTTCAATGTCATACAGTAATCTGTATGCTAAAGATAAAATGGCAAGATCTTCCCAAATATTAAAATTTTCACTTGATTTGAAGTGTTTTTATTATAATGTATTAATGAATTATTTTCTAGGTTAAAAAATTCTCCACTTGTGAAGGAAATTTTGAAAAATGGTTACAACTTTCATGCTTTGGCTAAATATTTTTTCATTACAGTTTTAAATTTGAATTAAGATTTGGAGGAAGAGCTCAAGACATAATACCTTGCCATTAATAAGACATGTAAGATATACTTTACCTCACCAACTTTTTGAAAAATTTGAAGTGAATGGGCTTCAGAGTTAATCTATTAAATTATTTTCATTATAAATTATGTCTTAAGCTCTACTTCTAAGATTTCCAAGTGTAACATAATGTGTTTTGTTCTCTCTGCATCTTGGTAACCACTGAGCAAAACATCTCATGGTCACATAAATATGGGTATTCCCTATGACAGTGAAGTAAAGATTAAAGGAGCCTTGCTTGACACCTAAGAGAATCCAGTCACTTGTTTATACAGGATCTAAGTCATGGCTGCACCAGCCTCACTGTTTGAAAACAAAGTATAAAGTGATCAGTGTGGATGCCTGCCACAGTTAATATAAGATGATAAACTGCTCTTCTTTCACCTGCCTGCAAGGGACTATACTAAGTCAATCTTCGTGTAAATTTCTGGAAACTTTTATATATGTAACAATTTATAACTTAGGAATAAGAAATGTATAAACGTGACCCCCGAAATGAGATAACTGGTGTTTTCATAGAAAAGCACATTTTATTTTAGTTAAATGTTATGTAGATTTACTTAGATCAAGGGTAAATTGTTTCAATGATGAGTTCATTGTTAGGAAAACTGTGCGGAGTACTGACGCACTTGCCTTGTCCTGCTGTGGTGTCTGTCACGTGGGCCTATTGCTTCAGAAAAGAACCTACCAGAGATTGCTCGGTTTCACCTTCAACAGATTTGACAGAAAGGCCTCATTCCTCTGTGAAACTTTGTGTTTTGCCTGCTGTTTTAACTATGTTTCCAAGGTCTTATCTTTCCTTCTAGACTGTAAACTCCTTGTGGACAGGATGTTTCTAGAAGAGCAGTGTTTATGCCAAGCAGAGGGCCAGACATAGAATAACTCCTCATGAAATAAATAGATCAACGGAATGCATCTAAATTGTTGAGAGTCCCTCAGTATTCTATGACGTGGTCTGGGGCATAGTAGGAGGATTATCTGACAAGTTTCAAACAATAAGATGGGAAACACCTTGAAGTCTTTTGCCACTCAAAAGTGATCATCATTCTTGAAGGATTCATTTTAAATATCTCAGTCAAACATTCTATGCAAGCGCTGAGACATGCAGCAGGTAAACTCATTGATACATATCATTTAATTTTGTTTTTTTAATAAAGTCATAATGCTCTATTTAGGCTTCCTGGAAATATTGACAATCATTTTAATTACTAAAGGTGCTACTGATTTCCTTACACTGACCTTCATCCTGAATGCTCCCGTCAGCTGAATTTTATATTCTTTTTTTTTTTAGGGGTATGGAGCAGTGCAATAAAATTAGATTATCTTTTTGTCTGAATTATGCAACCTGAGAAAGTCTGTATCTTTTTGTACTCTGTTGTTACTGTATTTTAATTATTACTGCTCATATTGCAGGTCTGTGCTATTTATTAGAAATATACATACATATATATATTTCTACAGTATGTGAGAAAAACCTGTATTGCTTATTAAAGTTAAAATTAATGTTCATGTTGAATCTTTGAAAGGAAATCTGTAACTGCTTTTTAATTAAGAACCATTAAATGCTATGTTATTCTGTGCTGATCAAAACATATATCAAATTCCAGTCCACATGTAAGAGCACTCTTTTGTCTGGATGTATATAACTGATTATTGGCAATGGAAAGATTAATGTCAACATGAAAAAATATAACAATTTCTAATGGCTGAAAAGAATGTGTTCAGTTTGTTTTTCATATGACTTGTTTGAATTCCTTCACAGAGAGTGAACATAAATACTTCAAGAGAATGTTATTGTCTGAGCCATAGAAACTCTGTCCCTTTGACTTGATTTTACAAAGGTTTTTATTTTTTGAACACTTTTAGAATAATAGCAAAGTTAAGAGTGAAAGAATGAGATGTTCCACATTCTACAGAGCCATACACATTCCAATTCCTCTTTCGTATCAACCCCCCAACCAGAATGGTACTTATGTTAGCAAATCTCCACCAACATTTTTACCTAAAGCCCATAATTTATGGGCAAGAGTTTATCTGCAGTGATGAGTATTCCAGAATTTTGAGCAAAATAGCATGTGGATATATCGTAATTCCGATGACATTTTGTGGAAGACATGAACAAGCATTTCTTTACCTCAGATAAGACACCACAACAAACCAAAGAAATTCTGCCCACGTCTAGCCAGAAGCACCAATGAGTTGACCCTTGGCAGTTGATGAGAACATCTGTGAAGGGTTTCTTACAGGAGTGCGGATGAAGGCTTGTCCTTCACATATTTGTGACTTTAGAACATTTGGTGCATCTATTTCTCCTTTCTATCCTAATTTTTTGGCTCTTGTAGATGGTACCATTATTCAGATCACAGATAGTCTTTCCTTTTGGAAAACTGACTCTTTTTATGTAGCTCACCCTCTTTTAAGCCTGTTTGCTTTTCTTAGTGTGAAATCCATTCTGTTGAAAATTAAGCTTCTTTCTCTTTCATTTGATTAGCGTTTACATGATGTGTCTTCATTTGCTCACGTATTTTGTACCTATATAAACTATAAAATGACATCTAGAGGCTACATATATTTTGTATTTTTTCTTTTAGTGTTGCCGGTCAACATCTCACTTTATGTACTGAGACAATTAGTACTCAAAGTGGTTACTAATGTAGTTAAAACCAATAATATTTGTTACTGTTTCCTGTATATGGGCTTTGATTGTTTTGTTTACTTTTTGAGACAGGGTTTCTTTATGTAACAGCACTGGCTACCCTGGAACTCACTTGGTAGACCAGGCTGGCTTCGATCTCATAGAGATCCCCCTGCCTCTGCCTCTCAAGCGCTAGGATCAAAAGGCATACACCACCACCACCCAGCTGATACTTTGCTGTTTGTTTTAAATTCCACTTTCTTGGCTTTGATTTTGATTTAAGTTGAGCATTGTATAGGACTGCATTTTATGGTCTTCTGATTTTTTGCATAATAAGATACACTGATGTTATTATTGTTTTCTATTATTATCTTTTAGGCAAATATTGATAGCGGAGAATATGTTTCCTCTTTGAATTCATTCATTTCCATCTTTGTTTTCTGTGAATTTGTTTCTAACCCATGCCATTTTTCTTCTCCCCAAAAACTTTATTTTCTAATGTCTCTTTAAAGTAGAACATTTTTTTTTTGGCAACAAATTCCCCTAGATTTTGTTTGTGTTTAGTTTGTCTTTTCTTTAGACGCTTATCTGGGAAATGCAGAACTTTAAACTGATATTTTTTTTTAATAAACTAAGTCCTTCCTCTATATATTTAATGGTTGAGAAGTTAGATTTAGTTCTTTTCTATGTTCTTCCACAGGTAAAATTTTTTACTCCTTCAGCTCCTAGACTCTAGCTTCTTTTCTTTCACCTTCATTAGTTGGAAAGGTATATGCAAGTTGGAGCTTTCTCTGATATATGCTCTGTAATTTTGTACTTCATAATTTCACAGTCTGTGGCTGTGTTTTTTTCTGATTCCTAATTTTCCTACTAGTGTTTCCTTATGCAAATATTACACCTTTGTAGCTGTCACAGTTCTTACATACCTTTTAATGGCTTAGATCACTTCAGCCATTATTTTTCTTCTCCTTACTCTTCAGTATTTGAAAACTCTATGATGATATCCCGGAGCCTAGTTTCTCAGTGCACTGAGACCTAGTGGACCACGACCTGGCGAAGGAAGGCATTCCTCACTTGCATCATGGGAATTCTGATCTCTCACATTTCCTTTGTAGTCATACAATTTTATCCCTCTGTTTACATTGCCCGTCTGCTCATTCATGATGTTTATATACAATATAAATATATATAATATGTAATATGATGTTTCTATGTTATATAGGGTCCTTAACATATTAATCATAGTTGTTGAAAATCTTCCAGTCTTTCCATTTTGATATCCTGGTATATGTCACAAGCCTGGTTGGATACTTGCTATTCAAATTCTAAGATATTATTGTTATTATTATCGTTAGTATTATTATTATTTTGCTGTATTTTATTTCTTTGTAAGGGTTATGGGCTCTTTCGTTTGGTTTGCTTTGATTTTAGTATTTGAAGGATTTCCTGTTTTTTGTTCATTTTGAACATTTTACTATTTTATGGTTTTTGTTTTGTTTGTTTTTTTGGTAGCTTAGCATGATGTATAAAGAAAAGGAGTTTTCATAAATGGCACTGTAGACAGGTATGGAAATGATTTTGCAGCCCTCTTTTTAAGTCCCAGTGTTTTAAGAAAGCCTGTACTTTTGAATTATAATCTTCGTACATTGTGTCTTCCCCTACTCCTCTTCTAGATGGGACAGGATATCAGGTCACCCTAGATGAGGTATCCCCAGTGTTCTGGTTCATTTAGACTGATCAAAACCCAGCAGGCCACAACTTCCACCAGTAAGTTCTGTGAGGCTGACCTTGTTAAAAGCAGAATACTTGACATATTTTAAAAGGATTCCTCTCCAGCTGCTGCGAGAATCTTGAGAGACTTTTTCCTTGTCATTTCGCCATGATAGAGTTCCTAGAGGTAAATCTCACAGTGTGGTGTCTCTGATTACTGGGATCCCCATAATTATTAATCTCTCATATAATCCTCAATAAACCTCTAATGGTTGATCAGTTATAATCCAGAACTTTCTACCCAGTCACTGGCAACTGCAGTGGCTTTCATGGTGAGTCCTCTCTGACATGGTGCCTTTCTGCATCTTTTTCTCTCTCTTGGGTGGGCATCTGTTTGTTCTTGACTTCACTTCTCTTTGCATCTAAGAAGGAGCTACTGGATTGTTTGTTGGTTTGTAGGTGAGAGTTCTATGCTTCTATATGTTTGGAAATCCACCCCTACTTTAATATTTGTATGATCTTTAAATTGGGTCTTGTAGTCATATCTACTTTAGGAAAATATTAAATGTTTTATGTTGTGAACTTTTAGCACACTGACCTTTTAACGATGGTGATGTAAACAATATTTTGCAGTATTGACTTGGAGAGGATTTAGCATGAACATTTATGATCATGTCAACCACGACTTTTTTATAAATATATGCAAAGTTCTTATTAATGGGACGCTGATCTTCAGTTTGTTCCATTCTCACTTATTAACCAAATTATTTTGATGCAGTCTTCTCCAATGTTAATTGGTGATACCAATTATTATGCATAGACTATTTTATGATTACGGTATGTAGAAAATATTCTGCAGGGAAAAAATCTATAAAAAGGAGCTTGAGAAATAATGTGTACCATAAGTTTATATTTTCTTTCAGTAAAGAATCATCATGAGTTTATAAAGCATATTCAATATAAACCACTTGGAATGCTACATCATTTTAAATAAAATAATATGAATGGTTATATATAAACATATATATATGAACTGTTATTTTCCTAAGATATTAACCTTTGAATATAGTTTTACCTCAGAAAGACATTAATCCATTTTCATAGGTTCAAACTTTATAGATTGGTCCTTAATATCATATTAGTACTTTAATATAAATCATCACTATCCAATAAAGGATTTAGCAAGGAATGTATGATTGTGAATTTATGGTCCTGCCTGTTGGTTCCGCTTAGTAAAACATGACAGAAGCATGTTTGCTGCCTCTGTGGACCATGATCACAGCCCCATTTTTAAGCACAGAGCAGGTCTATGTTGCCATTAAGCATGTTGTAGCACTCTGCTCACAAACCCTATTTAAATGCTTTGTAACTGGACCTCCCAAAAGAGTCAGAACCATTTGTGCTGGTGAATCAGGAAGCCACTGTTTTTAAAGAAGCCCTGAAGTTTTTACTGCACCTCTTTTAAAGGAGCTGCAGCATCCCTGCTCACTGTGAGCCCATTTGGAAAAAAAAAATGTGGCTACCAAGAAACTGTGCTTGGCTACCATTTTTTTTAGAAAGCCCTTTTATTTTTTCAATACTTTTTTGGTCAATAAAGAAGCTGCTTTGGGCCTATTGCAGCATATAATCAGGCAACATGGAAATTCCAAGTAGGTAGGGGAGGAAAGAAGGCATAGTCAGGGAGAAGCCATGCAGCTGCCTCAGGAGACAGACGCCCCCCTCCCAGAGCCCCCCAGAACTTTGCCAGTAGACCATGACCTTGTGGTGATGCACAGATTAATGGAGATGGGTTAATTTAAGATATAAGAGCTAGATAACATATGCCTAAGTGATTGGACAATCAGTGGTTTAATTAATATAGTTTCTGTGTGATTATTTTGGTACTGGGCATCTGGGAAATGAATAAGCAGCTCTGTCTACAATATGTAGTGGGATGTATCCAAAGAAATGAACGTAGGGTGATGATTTGTGAAGAAGTGATTCAGTTGGGGGAAGAAAGGGATAAGAGATGACAATTGGGAGGGAGAACTTTGATTAAAGAATATGCCATTGCTGTTCCCTAGGACAACCCCCCGCCACAAGACTACAGTGCCCATGGTTTGATAAAAAAAAAAAAAGGTGCTTTATTGCATGTGAACAACTACTTATATGGCAGAAGCCTATTGACTACTAGTGGTCAACACCTTACCCCAGATTGGACAGTGAGTACTTATATCACCAGGGTCTCTATGCAGAAGTTCATACAGTGAGATGTTGGAGAGCACAGACTCCAGCAGACCAATTACCTATGCCACTCCTTCAGAATTCAGTGTCTTGATTTCTGGGACTACTCAGGAGCATATGCCAAGCCTCTTACTTAGAAGCATGGTATAAGCCAGGCATGGGTGGCATACGCCTTTAATCCCAGCACTTGGGAGGCAGAGGCAGGTGGATCTCTGTGAGTTCAAGACCAGCCTGGTCTACAGGTGATCATGGCTAGCTAATTGAAGAGCAACCCTGTTTTAAAAGAAGGGCAGTATGCCAGTTCATCTAGATGCCAGGTCATATCTGTCTGCATTTTCTCTTATAATAATTGTGTGTGTGTGTGTGTGTGTGTGTGTGTGTGTGTGTGTGTGTGTGTGTGTGTATGTGTTTGGTGTGTAATTTGTAAAAGAATGAACAAAACCCAGAAAGGCTCCCTAAAAGATGTTTCCAAAAAGCTACAAGGTGTTTATTTTGCTCTTATTAGGTCCATTGCTCTTACTTCATCCCTTACCTGCCTCTGTGGAGCCCCCTCCTCACAGGAGATTTATGGGGTGATGTGGGAGTGTCATATATCAATCTGTTGATTTCATTGGCTAAGCAATAAAGAAACTGGTAGGCCCATTGGATAGGCCCACCCTTAGGTGGGTGGAGTAAACAGAACAGAATGCCGGGAGGAAGAGGAAGTGAGGTCAGACTCGGACAGCTCTCCTCTCCGGAGCAGACGCAGGAGAGACGCCATGCTACCTGCTCCAGGGAAGACGCACGCTATGAAGCTCCGACCCAGGATGTACTTAGGCTAGAACCTTCCCGGTAAGCGCACCTAAGGGCGCTACACAGATTATTAGAAATGGGCTAGTCCAGGTGTGAGAATTAGCCTAGAAGAGAATGGGCCAAGCAGTGTTTAAAAGAATACAGTGTCTGTGTAATTATTTCGGGTAAAGCTAGCTGGGCAGGGCAGGCGGCTGGGGTATTTTCGGACGCAGCCCTGCCGCCCCTATTACTACAATGGGGGTGGGGGAGAAAAGGACAGTAGTAAGTGTAGAGGAAGAGAGCAAGAAGTCAAGGCAGGTGGACTTGCTCTGTGACCAGTAAACGCTCGTTCTCTAGAACTCATTATGTAGCTTCTTGCTACCACCTTGTCACCAGGGACGGAATGGGGTCATCCTAAGCTAGTCACTGGCCAGAGGAATGTTCATAGTACTCTGGTTGACAGGGATGAGTCTTTGCCTACATCCTGGTTTTCCCTGGATTTTTAACCTGTAGCAGTAAGAGAGGGTCAGTTAAATATTGTATGCCTGTTACTGTTCATTCCACATATGAGAAAAGCTTAGGAAAAGTCATCTTGCAGCATGGAAAATAGGATTATTCTGCAGCGCCATGGCACCAGAGTCAGCAACCATTTTCAAGTGCATGTTCTCTTGGTTTTCTCTATACTGCTTGTCCACGTTCACCTGGTGAGGGTTGACTGTAGGGCTCTCTGAATCACATAAAGATCTTTGGCTCAGATGCTAAGACATGTGGCTTTTCTATCAGCACTATAATTTCTATAAATAGAAAGCAAAAGTAAAATGTTGCTGTAGAGGAATCAATGAACAAAAACAATATTCTATCACATGCATTGCCACAGAACCACTAAACAAAACACTCTCGTGTAGTGTACATTGTACCATGGCCCCTGATGTAGTTCACTTAAATCTCTGCAGTCTGCAGCTTATTCCTCATCCCCAGTCTCTTTTTTCTCCTTCCCAAGACTATTTTATATTTAATCTTCCACTCCATTTCCTACTGCAACTGCTTAACCTTCACATTCTAGTGAGATTTATATCAAACTACTACTACTCTAGCAGATATCCAGTGAATTCCCTATTTTTTTGAAGAAAATATTAAAATCCTGATCTGTATTAAAATTCAACATTATCTGTGGCTTTGTACTTTCTCAGACTTATTACTTGAGTCCTTTAATAATGTTAAATACATACTCAGATGGCTCTCTTCTTACTTTCATAAATCATACAATTCTTTTGCCTCATGCTACTCTATAAGTGTATAATCCTTTTTTCCCTATTTCTTGACTGGATGAATTACTACTAATGTCCACAGGATTTTTAATAGCTACCAACTATTTTAATATAATAATTACGAATTAAACTTCCATTAAGATAGAGGCTAGAATGGAATGCATTCATCCAATTGCACACAAACTCATTTCTGAATGAAATTATCAAGCTGAAGGAATATACTATATTTGTTGAAATAGGAATAGAACATTGGTATACCAGAAGTAAAATTTTTTTCTAAATTAGGTACAGAGTGATCATATGCAAAATGCTGTAGGAAAATTTTGATATTGGCTCCCAGTCACATGACCTTTCCCTGATAAGATCTTGCCTCATCTAAATTATCACAGTTATCATAGGCAAGCTTTACATTATCAAATAATCTTCCTTTCCTAGCCAATCATGTCTCTGGATTGAAATCTTTATATAGTCAACAAACTTAATCACAACACTTAATTATAAGATGGTTGATGATAAGTCATTCATTTGAATATGAATTTTATTTTTAAATTATACTGCAAAATCTTTAACAGCAAACATCATACTTGGGTTCTTCCGTATTTGTCAGTAGTGAGCACACACTAGATGACTGTGGATTTGTACAAATTCTGCGTGTCCACAGGAACTCTTCATGTTGATAAATCTTGCATATTGACAATGCAGTGAGCTGTATCTCCCTTTAACTAGTGGTATGAGCTTTACAAACGTCTTTAAGATTATTCAGTTGCAGATACAGTTAATAAGTACAAGCTCCTCATCATCACTTGATGGAAAACACAGATGCAGGCTTCAAATTAAGTTCCTGGGATGGAGAGTTTTTATTATTCACATCAGAGTTCTCTGCAGTGGCTAAGATCTAAAGTTTTTTTTCTATTTAACCTAGAAATTATCTGTCTGTTGTTTAGGGTTATTTACTCAGAAACCTAAGTCTATCTTTTATAAGTCCTGGGATCCCCTCTAATTGGGTAAACTTGGATCAAAGGCTCAGCTTCAGCCAATCATTGTGCCTTTTACAAATCAGGCCTTTGGATAGGCTGTTACTCAAGTGGAGACTAAGGTAGGTTGTGCTTGAACAGAGTGACCTGCATGTAGAGGGAAGATGCTTCCCTAAGGGAGATGGAGAAGAACAGATGCTAGATAGGCAGAAAGGAAAAATCACTACTGTGTACATCATTAAAATTGATAACATTACATTACTGTTTCTCTTGACTGTGCTTCCCCATTTCTGATCTGTTTTAATTGAACTAACTGGGCCCTTGTGAGATTAAAATGTAAAAATAGTCATTATACAAAGTTTCTGAAAAAAAATCACAAAAATAGAGTTTGTCCATTACCCTAAATTGAAGACAATTTAGGCACTTCTTATTCTAAAGAGTAATTGAATATATAAGGAAAAAAAGTATTTTCCATAATGAAGCCAAGCTTTCATATGTCTTTTTTTCCCCAAGCTTAATTACAAGAAAATCTATTTGATGCAGTTGTTCACGTTTTCCTCGGAATTTTTTTATCTTGCATATTTAGCTGTAATTTTAAAATTAAGTCAACATAAAGTTTTGGAGTTGTTAGATTTATATAATAATGAAACTTTAAATTCTGGAAATTGAAACTAATTTGAAAATTAAATTGAGAATATACTTTTATGGAGCTAACCACATGAATACTATTTTCAGAAAAACACATGAAATAATATTCATTTCAGTAATGAAGTGGGATCATATTTCTCTAAAATGATCATTGTCTTCTTGTATTACTTTCAAGTAAAACATTAGGTAACGAATATTGAAAATATTCAAAAGCTATAGTTAGGAGAGCAAACCATAACAGAAAAGTACAACTATTTTCATGTATGGTTTCTTATAATGTGTCATATGTTTCAAATTTCTTGGTAACTGTTGCCCATTAAATTATTTCAGTCATAGGTGTTTGGTGCCATTTAATTCACATTAAGTTGGAAAGGTTTTTTTTTTTAACTATTTATTGATTCTGAAAAAGTTATGCAATAGAGTAAAATAACAGCATGTCAGAAATCACTAAACATCAAGGCATCTCTGAAACATTTCAACAGTCTCTGATGACTCCAATTTCTCTGAAGCATTTCAACAACTGTTGAAGTAGTCTCTGATAACTAAAGTTTCTACTTTCCCCACATGGACACACGTGTACCTACCCCCCACACAAAATTAAAAATTTAAAAATAAACATAAGACATTAATTAACTTTTAAAAGTTGGGAAAAGGCCCACAATGATGAGAACACTCGACATATTGGTAGGGCAAGGATCCAAGCAGAAAAATTCCAGAGTGTCTTTACTGGTAGCTGTGAATGCCAGAAAAAGTTCTGGTTCCCTATTGTTGGTCATCTCCTAAATGAACACCTTTGTTGAGAAGTGATTGTCTCTTATGACTGACATTGAAAGGGGGGAGTTGGACATTCCATGGCCAGGCCCACAGGACTGACCAGCATTCTCCCTTGTCATACCTCCCTCCGGTCCCTGCTATAGACTTTTCAAATGTCTGCAGGCAAGTATCTTAACAGTGTTCTATTTAGTGCCCGCTGGCCCTGCTTCATGGGAGCTCTATGCTCTTTCTCTACCTCCCTCTTTCCTTCGCTACTTTGCTCCCTCGTAGGCCTCCATCTCTGAGCCTGTAATACATGTCTTCTAAAATGTACCCTCTGTGGGGTGAGAAATTCAGTCTTGAATTCTTGAGGTGAAATACCAAAAGTTGCTGGTTTGAAACAGCTATTGTGGGCCTCGAGTTTTCTGGAATCCTAGCTCCTCAAGCCAAACTCGCTAAGAATTGATAAAAGGTCCATCACTGCCAGAGACACCCCAAAGTCTCCATATTGTTATGGATAGCTTAGTAATGAAAGACACCTGCATTCAAGCTCCTGCATGAACACACAATTAATAAATAAATACATACATAAATAAATATGGTATGGATCAATTTATAGTATTTATTTTCCTTTGATTGAAAATTGCTGTTTTTTCTTATATGATACATTCTGATTATGTTCCCTACCTTTACACCTTCCAGTTCTCCCTACCTCTCCTTCCATCCAGATCCACCCCCTTTCTGTCTCTTATTAGAAAACAAACATGCTTCTAAGATATAACTGAAATAGAATGATAAAAAATATAATAGGATAAAATAAAACTAACACATTGGAACAAAAACAAACAAATACAACTAAATAATCCCACAAAAATTCACACAATACAGCAAGAACACGGAGCTTCATTCGTTCACACACTCAGAAATCCAACAAAAACAGTAAATAAAACTGAAAGCCATAATATATGCAAAGAATCTGTAGGATGAAAATAAAAATAATTTTTTTTAAAAAAGCAAAAGCCTTGACCTGACAATATAGGACAAGGAACATCCAAAGGTCCCACCGAGTTCGTCAGCTGTTGACCATCTATTTCTGGACATACAGCCTATGCTTAAGAATTGTTTCCTCAGTGCGACTTCCTTGGCAAAAAATAAATATTCATTTCCATGTTATTATCAACTGAAGATGGCCTCTGGGCTAGGGATGGGGGCATGTGTTCACTTTTCCTTTCAGCTCTTGTACCCCCAAATGGTGTAGACCCAAGCAGGCCCTGTGCATGCTAACCTCAGTATTTGTGAGTTCATGTGGCATCCATCCTGTTGATTTAGAGGGCTTTGCCTCTTTGGTAACCTCCTTTCTCATTGGTTCCTACTCTTCTTTTGTCTCCTCTTCTGTGTGGTTGCTTGGGCCCTGAGCAGGGTTTGATGGAGACATCTTTAGGGCTAAGGGTTTCACGGTCTCTCATCCTTTGTACAATGTCTGACTGCAAATCCCTATATTTCTTCCCATTTGCTGAATAGGGAAGTTTCTCTGATGATGGCTAAGCAAGGCATTGATCTCTTAGTAGCAGGATGTCATGAGGAATTATTTCATTGCTAATTTTAAATTAGTATTAATAACGGTAGTATTTGGTTTTATTCTAGGTCCCTGAGCTATATAATCTCAGGTTATTGGTCACCTAAGAAGTTTTGGATATGGGTTTCTTCTCATGGAGTGGGGCTCAAGTCAAATTGCAGAAGCTTATCTTGCAGGCAGAACATAGCTGTAGATCAAAGCGTTCATGGCTGGGTTGCTGCTTGCATTTTCCTCACTTCTGAGGATGTGCAGAGCATCTTCCTGTACCAAAGATGCCAGAAGATGAAAGCTCTGCGTAGGCACAGGCTCTACTTCCCCATATTCCTGAGTTGTGTGGGTGTTGTCTTCATCAGTGGAGCACTTTGCGGTGAGTTTGTGGAGTGCAACCTGTAGTTTGGGCAACAGCCTGGGTTGTTTGGGCTTTTCCCATAGGACCCCTTTGGACAGCAACTTAATTAGATATAACCCAACTCCCATCCTGTTATTGGAAGCTTCTTTGGTAGCAAGAGATGTCCAGCCATGGCTCTGTCTCCACATTATTTGGAGATTTCATTTAGATTGTCTTCATATATGTATATATTTTATAAAGCTTCTACTATATTAGGTGATGATACTACCCCTCAAATGGCCCTTAATTTTATCTGTCCCTCTCCATATTCTCTCCCTCATCCTCCACTTCACTCCCCTTCCACACTTGATCCCCTAGTTCTAGTCGTTGTCCCTCCATCCATCCACAACCATCTGTTTATTTCCCTTCTCTAGGAAGATCTATCCACATGCACCAGTCCCTTGGTCTACATTCTGTGATTCTATGGATAGTAACTTGGTTTTCTTTGACTTAATAGCTAATAAATAAAACTGAATACATACCACATTTGTCTTTTTGGGTCTGGGTTGCCTCACTCAGTATGACTTTTTCTAGATCTATCCATTTATCTGAAAATTTTATGATTTTATATTTTTAAACACTTTATTACTTTCTACCCACTCGACAGCTGTGTAATGAGCATAATAAAAATGCCTTTTAGACATGTGAAATTAGATGAGTTAGGACCCCCACTATAGCCAAGGCTATCCTTGATTACCAGAACCGAGTGATACACTTACTCAAGACAACCAGACACAGTCCTAGAATCCCACGATGTCCACGGACAATATACAAGCAGAGACCAAGAGCAATGCTTTGTTCTGCACATGTGGAAGACAACAACTTGATGTGCGCTATGGCTGGAGAGTCTCCCCCAAAACCCTAGCCCTCAAATCAGAGACTTCTATTGGAGACTGAACCTGACCTTCCACTAAGATACATCGCACAGGAGAGAAGCCTTGGGGAGACAGGCTTAGACCGCACTTAGAAATTTAGTGTTACTCTCTTGTGATCACCCTCAGTGTAACAAAATACAACGTTTGTTACATTAACTACAAGTCTCTACCTTCTCCTTCTCAACAAGCTGTCAACAGTTTCTCACATAAATGAAATCGCAAAATGTTTTTTTTCCAGTCCGTTTTTGTTCTCTGGACTGGGGTAGACCCTGAGCTAAAGGATTCAGGTCTTCCCTCCAGTTTTTCTCATGGCTCACAGAAGACTACGCTGACTTAAATTGGGGCAGAATACTTCCAGACTTTTACAAGGTGTCACTGATAACAAGTTAGGCAGACAGTTTTCAAAAGACCCACTTCAGTCCTCCGCCCTAAGAGTGTAAGGCACAAGATGAGCATCAGAGGGACCCCAAGTTCTGAAGTGCAATCACCTTCTTTCTGTCACAGGACAGACTGAAAAGAATGTCCCAATGCATTTTAGCTGCTTCCCGGCAATGACTCTAACCACTGAATTAATTTCTTACGTTGCTTTAGACGTGGCAAAGTCTAATCATTCCCAGTTGTCTGTGTGGCCTCGGGGGCAGCAGTGGTTTGAAAGGAGTTGGTCACAGGTGCTGTACTTACCTGCTCTTGGTCACTGGTACTGTCCTTTTCTACACTTCTCTTCCACAGTCACTCTGAGGCTGCTTCCTGATGGCTTAATGTAGTAAAGACTTCCTCCATGACATACTTCCTCTTATCATTTTGTTTCTTGACTTTTTCTTTGTGTCAGATGAAAAGGCACAATCATTTTCTCTTCTCTATGGGCAAAGGAAAATGTAATCTAAAAGGCTACATGTTCATTTCTTAATTAAAATATTAAGAAAAGATAAATACCATAATCCTCCCTTTCCTGTGCTTGATTTGGAATTATTGATAACTCCAATTATTCTTTGTTAAGAAAGGGAACATCTCAAAGTTCTTTGCATATTAGAATTGAATTGACCTAATATTTCAGATTTGTCATAGTTATAAATGTAAAGCCTTATCACGACTTCTAAAACTTCAGTGCATGTGTATAAATGAAGATGTGGGTGAAGAGATGCTCGTGAAAAGATGGGCTATTTTCTTGATCATACTAACGATATGATGTGTAACAAACATGGTAATGCGGGGGGCGGGGAGGGCATCTCAGTGATAGCATTGGTGTTGAGCACGTACATGACCCTGGGCTCAGGCCTGAGAGAGTGCACGTGCATGTGCGCATGTACACACACACACACGCACACGCACACGCACACGCACACCGTCTCTCTGTTTCCATGATGATCCCTGAGCCTTAGACATAGGATCTGCATTGTAGATGGGCCAGTTCAGGGTGCACACCGTAGGTAGCTTGTTCTCTATACTTTGTGCGGCTGTGGATATCTGTAACAGTCTCTATCTGCTCTCTAGCTATAAGGACAATTATATTGATCTAGGAAAATGACAGCAGTAGGTACTGTGCAGTGACAGTAGTTGGCTAAGTTCACAGTACTCGGCATGGCTTGTCTCCTGTTGAGCAGGACGGAAGTCAAATTAGGCATCCAGTGGTTGTCACCATGATCTAGTGCACCACTGAGGTCACTGTGCTGGGCTTGTTTCTGGCTGGTTTACTGTTGTGCTGCATGAGCGTTACAGCTGAGGGACTGTTGATTTCTCATTTGGAGTCCTGAACAACACCTGCTGATACTTTGAGAGCTAGCCCTCAATGAGAAAGCTCGCATCTTTACTTTAATAATCTTACTAATGAGCCAGACATTAATAAGTTAGTGTCAAATACTAAATTCCTGCAGTCATCTCCACACAATAACCTTCAGGACGATCATTTATTCCTCAGGTAAAAAAACACCACTAAGTGACTTTCATTTTCAAGAAAGCATTTTTTTCATAATGTAGAAATGGTGATTAAAAATTTGTTTCATCCTTCAAATTGGTCACCATTTATGAACCAGATTGAAGTGAAAAAAGAAACTCAGGAATGAAGTTAAATTAAAAAAAAAGTATTTCCTTATCTGATGAATTCTTAAGAATTACATCTAACGCAAGACAACATATTAATGGTACAAAATGTTTAAGTGTGGGTCATTAACAGATGTATGACTTCGGGGACTTACTTTGCCAATGACAATCAAGTCTCAGATTCAGGTGTTTGCTTTCCACTCCTATTTTGTGCTGTTGAAGTCTATGGTGTCACTGTTCCTCAGATCTGTCCCTCAGGTCCCAAGTTTTTTATGTTTTTTTTTGTTTCTTTGTTTGTTGTGGTTTTGTTTGTTTTGCTTGTTTTTAATTTTACTGAGTGCTCCACTGATGAAAATGATACCCAACATTCAGCAGCCACACACTGTCCATCATGAACTGCTAACTGTATCTCAAGGAGGGTTGGAAAGTCATGCCTCCTCCTCACAGTGATTGAATCAGACTTGTGCTGGTTTGGTTCAGGCAACCAAAGCTGTAGTGAAACTGTCATGCCATGCCAAGAAGACATCTTTCTTCTGTAGCATGTCAGCTCATCTTCTGAATTTTATATTCTTGCTGCCCCCGCCCCAGCTCAGCAATGTTCTCAATGGTTTAGTATAAGTGACTCACATATGACGGAGCATTCCACCGTCACTTATTGTTGAGACTTTGACAGGTTCCGAGCCTCTCCTTGAAGCTACAAGTAGCTTCTCTGGTAACAACTGAGAGCGGCACTGAACAACGGATGCAAAAGAGTATTAGGAAATATTTAGAGTATGTCCATTCAGAATAAAACTATATTCTGCTCCAGCCCTATAACCTGCCTACCCCCAACCAACAGCTAATTATTGACCAATCTTATCCTATCTGGCATAGATAGCCTGGTTCAGGCTTTGATTCAGAGCAGAGCCCCTGTTTGAGAAACACTGATTTGGTAAAGGAAAGAGCAGATGAAATATGAAACACCTGTAATATTTCTGCTCAAAATTGCAGTAATCACTTTTCAATGTTCAAAGCTGGGGGATGATCCAAGCTGAGGCTTATAAAAATGTAAAACCCTTTTAAGAACACAGTTTTGATACAGATTATTCAGTCTATTCCCTGAGCACACAATCATTCCTTAAGAGGTAGACACTCTTCCGGTCTAACTTCTGCAGATGGGAAAGTGTATCTTTCTACAAATAAGACGAGAATTGTTTTGCACCTGTTGGTGTGGCTACCTTCTTCATCTAGGATGTTTTCACTTATCTGTAGAACCCCAGTGAAGAATGTTTACTACCTATTTTCCTCTCTTCTGCTTTGCCTCTCCTCCAACATATTTAGACAAAAAAGAATGGCCTTTCTTGTATATAAATCTAATCACAATACTGTTCTAAACTTTACAATCATTTTCCTCCTGTTCATAACAAAGCTAAGCTCCCTTCCTAAGGTAGACTTGGCTCTGCATGATCTCTTTTTTGCTTTGCTCTTCTTGGGTCTTTTCTCTTCTTCAGGAAACATGACATGAGTATATTTTCTTTTAACTCTTCAGTTGCATCAAAGATGCAACTCTTACCCAGCATGTACCCTTGGTGCTCCTTTCTCGCTAAGCCCTATATTTTGTAGGAAAATCATAATTTATAGCAGTTCCATGTATTTGATGTCCTTATTTACTTTCTTTTCCTTATTTAAATTTCACATCATGAAAAACAATAATTGTCTCATGTGTAAATGCCGTATTTATTATTTGTTCCTGTGCCTACCACAGACTATGATAGTTATGATAATAATATGTGATAATTCAATTAATAAATATAACTTCTTTATAAATAGCATTGAGCTCTTAATATAAAGAAAAGTCCCACACTAATTTTATGGGTCTAAAGAGATGCTAATACACATTATAAGGAACAAGTCTTTGAGAATGTGTCTAGCTGGAGCCAATGCTTCACAATTACACTTGATATCAACTCTTTCTGCTGCTTTCAAGGACATGCTAAACACTACTAGGTAAAACTCCAATTACAATGCAATAGCTGAGTGTCCTTTAGCATTATATTCTATCCGGCAGCATGTAACTTAAGAAGTCAAAAGATGTGATGAAGCAATTTGAGAGGTGGCAGACCATAAATAACTCAACAATGCAACTCAACCTAGAATAAATACACACAGAAGGAGCTCAGATTTGTAGCAGTCATCGTAATCATACAAAAGATCCAATTACTAACTTACAATTTGAAAATGACTTCTCAGGAACCCATATATTGGTCTTTATCCGTGGGTGACACAAACAAACAGAATACAGAATATAATAAAGAGACAAGCACTTGTGTTCTGTATAGTCATTTTCTCATGTCCTTCTTGGTACACATGGAATATTAATATTTTGCCACCATAGGTTTTATATCTACCATTTGAATACTTACTTCTAGTATAGATCATTCCTTTTAATTCTTGAATATACCAATTATATAGAAAAAAGGGTGTTTTGACTGATTTCAGGTCCCACCAATCCTGTTCTTATATTGTTCACATAGCCTCCCTTAATTAAATAAATTAGTTGTTCATGGTATATTAAACAAGAGTACTTTATCATATTTTAAATTCTTTTTAAAATTTATTCTTTGTCAGTTTCATGTACATATGAAATATAGTTTGATAATGTTCATTCTCCTATTACCCTCCCTCATTGAACCCCTTTTTCTTTCACACTTTTTTGGTGTGAGATATGTTGACTGAGGTTTTCTGTCCTGCCTGGTCCTGTAGCTGTTAAATCCCAGAGAATCACACAGAGATCTAAATTAGTTATAAACTGATTGGCCCGTTGGCTCAGGCTTCTTATTAGCTAATTCTTATAACTTACATTAGCTCATAATTCTTGTCTATGTTAACCACATGGCTTGGTAACTTTTTCAGTGAGGCAGTCACATCTTGCTTCCTCTGAGGCTGGGTCATGACTACAGACTGAAACTTCCCTCTTCCCAGAATTCTTGTTGCCTCACCTCTTCTTCCTGCTTGGCCACCCTACCTTTACTTTTTGCCTGGCTACTGGCCAATCAGTGTTTATTAAACAAGTACAAGAAACAAAACTTTACAGGGTAAAACCATTGTCCCACAGCATGAAAGTATGTATTGGGTGGGTGTGAGTGTGAATTGATGAGTTTAATTAACAAAGGTTGACACAGTAAGTATGAGTTTCCTTCTGTGAGTATGGACAACTTACCAATGGCTACAACACTGAAGAAAATTGTCCCCCTTAACTGTTAACATTGAGGAGCTCCTCAGAAATGGGTAGAGTCTAACGAAGCCCTCTTCCATCCATGATAGAATATTGACAGGCTCAGTCTTGTGACAGTCTTGTGTAGGTACCCACTAGGGTTGTCATTTCATGAGAGTAAGGATCATGTCACATTTAAAAGGATACCATTTCACAGCACTCTTTCCTATCCTTTATTTCCTTTGCTCCATCTTAATGATGTTTCAAGAGGTTAAATTTCTTTATTCTTTTACTTCCACAACAATTTCTTGAGATAAATATCATATTAAAAATTACTCCTGTATTTAGTGAGTCCCTCCTATATGCTAGGCATTCTTATTAGAGTGAAATTGTTATTAACAATAGATGGTCTTTCTCTCAGGAGCTGAACCACTAAACAGAAGAGACAGGATATGTATGTGACAAGTTTTGCTTAATCAGCTGGTTTTGTCCATTCATAATCTACACTCGCCTGCCAGGATATTTGCTGTTGATTGGGTGTTTACAAAAGAAAATAAGGCGGGCCTATGGTGGCACATGCCTTTAATCCCAGCACTTGGGAGGCACAAGCAGGTGGATCTCTGTGAGTTCGAGGCCAGCCTGGTCTACAGAGTGAGTTCCAGGACAGGCACCAAAAACTCCAGAAAAACCCTGTTTCGAAAATCAAAAAAAAAAAAAAAAAAAAAAGAAAGAAAGAAAGAAAGAAAGAAAATAAGAAAGGAGATGGCATGAAACAAAGTCTTTTTCAACCCTACAGTGGTCAAAGACAGAGTCATGAAGTCAGAATTTTAAATGAAATGCAGAGACAACAACAAGAGGAGGCAAATGTCATAGTGGAGATGCAGATGAAAGGTTATATGCATTTCAGAGAAGAAAGGACATATTGCCACCTTGGGGGTTCAGAAAGGTTTGTGGTATAACATTAAAAAGTGTTCCAGGCTCGGAGGAGGTGGAAATTTTTTTTATTCTCCTTTTATCAATAAAAAAAAATTTCATTGATAAAAAAAAAAGTGTTCCAGGAAAGAAGAAATATCAAGAGCTTGGGAATGAGAAGGTTTCACCATGTCTGCAGGGAAGATGTCTTTTGCCACATGGAGTTGAAGGAAAGGCACTACAAACAGACAAAATGATATGAGACACAAGAATCATTGAATAATAAGATCCATCAGCATAAATGGGATGAATTATGGTTTTCCTAGGAAGAATAAATTAGTGGATAACTCAGAGTGGAGAGTCTGACTTAGGGAGATAAATTAGAAGAGGTTATAATTGTTGCTCATGCAAGATCCAAGGCTTTTGAGTGACAAAATGATGTAAATGCGAATGTGCTCTGCCTCAGCTTGTATTTAAAGAATGATTTGGGATGCAGCTCTTGTTGGTATAAAGAACAGAATCTCAATTTGTGTCCAAAACTCAGTGGATAGTCATGAGATCTCACCATGTACGGCACTGCCTGATAGTAGCCAAAATGTTAGAATAATACTTATTTCATTAGTAAATTTCCCACAGCTTTGACCTGGTATAAAAAATATAATGGAAGAAAGTTTTATTTTGAGTAGAAACCATGACAGCTGCTCATACTGCCTCCACTGCTAAAAAATACAAAAAGAGAAATAATTTGCATTTGGCACACTTTTTCTAGAAACTCATTCCGTGGAATGGTGAAGCCACATTCAAGGTGAGTATTTCCAATTCAGTTAAATGTATTTAGAGATACATATATACACATATACATGTATCCATACACATATGCACAAACACACAACACACGCACACACACACACACACACACACAGAGAGAGAGAGAGAGAGAGAGAGAGAGAGAGAGAGAGAGAGAGAGAGAGAGAGAGAGGGAGGGAGAGAGAGGGAGGGAGAGGGAGAGATTTTTCTCCTAGGTGAGTGTAACTCTTTTCTAGTTGGCAATCAAAATTAATCATCCCAGGTCTATTTTTGACAACTTGACATCCAAAGACTTCACTTTAAATAAAACCATCTTGCCCCTGACTCCTAAAATTTCATAATGCAAAATTTATTTAGTCCTTCTTGAAAGGTCTCTGTCATCCTTAATAGTCCCAGTACTTTTCCAAAGTCCAAAGTTTATTCTAAGACTAAAGTCCATCTCTTAGTTTGAAATAGATATATAAAATTTAAAGTTACACACTTCTAATATACAATGGTATCAAATAAGCATTCTCATTCCTAAAGTGAAAGATGGGAGGATGACAAGGAGAAATTAAAATTAACAAATCCCAAGCAGCGAACATCATCAGCTCTGTATCTGACATTGGGACTCATGGACTCTAAGCAGGCCTGCGTCTCCAGCTTTGCTATGGAAAGTGCACATAGACTCTTCTGCTGGGACAACTCTACTAAAACTTCCATTTTCTTGAGTGTGTACTCCATGTTCCCATGGTCTGGCATCTCCAAAATCCTGCAGTCACCCTTACAACTTCTGCTTTGTTCTCCCAACTTCATACAAAATTCTCTCAAGGCCTCCTTTTGGGGAATCTAACCCCGCCACCAATTGCCTTGCTTCAGTAATTTTTTAAAAGCCTTACTGAGCTTCTTACTTTTGTGTCGTTCATACCTGCAAAACCAGTATTGCTCAGGTAAAACTTCTAAATTCTGCTGCCAGCTCACCGTGCACTTGGCCTCCTTTAACCACAACTTCAGCAGTTTTTTTAATCACGTTGAGTGTGATCCTGGGAAAACACTTTCCTCGGTATCCATTTTGGAGCAGATAATCTCTTCAGAACCATTCTGGGTTGAGGCTTTCAATGTATATGGGATTATCCTTGGAGGACTTCCCTTGTCCCAGTTCAGAAGTTACTAGTACATTGGAGTCATGTAAAAGTGAGGTGAAGCAAATGCCTTCATGGCCTGCAACCTATTCTCTTCCCCAATCCCTAAGTTAAGATTGTGATAAGCACTCTGTGTGCACCAAATCAAGCCTCCTTGAACATTACACCTAGAACTTCCTGTCTAATACTTTTGCTTGTAGGCATAGAAGGCCATGCAGCTTATATCATGGTTAATTATAGAGGGGTTTGGTTTAGATGGGAAATACTTCACTTACCTTCTGTTCATACACGATATTTTTAAATATTTATTTATTTATTATGTATAGAGTATTCTGTCTGTGTGTATGCCTGCAGGCCAGAAAAGGACACCAGATCTCATTACAGATGGTTGTGAGCCACCATGTGGTTGCTGGGAATTGAACTCAGGATCTTTGGAAGAGCACGCAATGCTCTTAACCACTGAGCCATCTCTCCAGCCCCTCATATATGATTTTTGCATCACTCTACACGCTTAAATCAGGGTTGGGTCGAGTCCCCATCTTTTACCAGCAACCCTGACATCACTTTTTACTGATAGGGTGGCTAGTCTTAAATATCAATCCGATTGGATTGTGAGGCATGTAGGAAGTCAGTAAAGCATATTTTCTAGTGCATCAACAAGGACGCTGCAGAGAGAACTGAGCACGGTGGGAAGTATGGTAGCTCCATTCAACAGGGCAAGGGCCGGATGGAATAAAAGGGGGAAATAACGAAGTTAGCCAGCACAGGCAATTATTTAGTTCCTTCCACCGTGCTCTTCTGCCAGAATGGTTTACCTTTCAGCAGGCAAGAAACAGTGGAGACAGCCAGCATGGAATAACTCTAAGACCTTGAGCCAAAATAAATCCTTTCTTTTTTAATACTTTTGTTCTCATATATATGCATGCATACTTCATATATACAAGTATATATAAATGTTCTCATATATATATATATAAAACACACACAAATATATTTGTTCTCATATATTCATATATGTATTTATTCTCATATAAATATTCACAACAATGAACATTTGACTAAATTCCACTTTGGAAAATAAGGAGATATACATATGTGATGAATTCACATAGCTAACTTGAATGTCTTCGGACAAAGAAAGACAAAGAAAAACTATGTCCAGTTATTCAGCAGCAATCAAAGTTTTTACATAATGTAAGTTGGACAGGCAGAAAGAAGTTTAGTGCTGAATAAAAGTCCATCTGTTGTTTCTGCTGTGATGTTTATTATGGCATCTTCCATTGCTGTGCTCTGTGAACCAAATTAAAATGAATTGAACAAAACAACTGTATGAGTCATTCATCTCCTCAGGGTTTTTGTAAAAGCAAGCACTTAATACTTGTTTCTCATTTATAAAGTAATATACATTCATCGTAGAAAATATGGGTATTACAAAAGTACATAGACAAATTACTGTAAATCTACTAATACTACCAGGTAATATAGTATCTGTTTAAAGATGCACTGTATAAAATTGATTGTATTTTGCTAATATAAATGACTATCTTCATGCCACAAATATATAAAGAATAAATCCTAAACTCCAGACTTTATATGAAGCTCAAATAAGCTTTTCTCCTGCCCCATCCTTCACTGTTTAATGACTGTGAGGAGCCCTCAGCTTTCAAATGCATAATCACAAATAGACTGTCAATATGCTATAGATTTACTGACCTAACCTTAGTCAAACAGGATTTTAAAAGCTGTATTGGTTCATTATTGTGACAGTGCAAAATATAATACAATTCATGAGAGAAAAGTTAAAAATTTATTTTGCTCTTCGGAACAATACCAAGTTTCTTTCTAAAGCGTGTAATGCATCACTCTCTACCAGCTAAAATTAAACAAACTCACACACTCTCACCTGTACTAGCCTCATTTTATTTAGTAGTTTGTAATAGAAGTGTGAGCTCTGTATTGACAGCAGCTCCATATTAAGAAAACACTTGTGCAGGATATTTTAAAAGTGTGTTCCTGTCCTTTAGCAAGCAGGTCCTGGTACATAAAGACAGTGAACCCTGGTGAGAATATCAACTGGACCTCTCTAGCCCCGAGTTAAAGATTAGGATCTGCATCTAATTAACAGTTACTGGTCCATTTCTTCAAGTCTATAATCTGGATTTGGAATGCAGAAATCTGTTTCAAGAAGTGTGACCCTCAGAAGTGTGATAATTTATTATGAACTAAAACTTAAAAAAAACTGATCATAATACTGTTTATCCCATGAGTCAAACTCAGTCCTTCCCTCATGAGTAATGCTGTCCTCATTATTGCTTTTTTTCCTCCAGATGGCTTGCTAATTCAAAATCCCTGAAGTGATAGGTGTTTTATTATAGACAACCCACTTGGGTGGAAAAAGTAAGACCACAGCTTTTCACACCTTCACTATGAAGTTAATGAGTTCATATCAACTTTGTGAAACTTAGCTCACTTATACGGATTAACAGAATTAGACTTGAGGAGGAATGATATGGATTTCAAGTTCCAGAAATATTTGGAGGAAGTCTTTGACCCAAAAGTAATAGACCTACAGTTAAAGATCCAATGCTTCTCTCCATTAGCGTGACATACATTGAGAACTCCCAACTCAAAACTCATGTAAATCCATTGTCAGAGATTCCAGTTTGTATGCTTTGAGCCTCCCACTTCTCCAAATCGCAGTTCATATGGTGATGAGGGTGAAAATCCATCCACATCTCTCTAATATTATCTACTATAACTTCCTAGACGCATCGTGCAAGCTCATCCAAGTCATCCATGCCATACCTTGCTTGTATTCTTCTACAGAAACTTTACGTTTCTGCAAAGATGAGTCAATTCACAGTCAATTCATTTTATTTCAGACCTTTGCTGTATTCTAATTCTTGGTTTGAAGGGGTTTGGGCTGTGCATGAAACTTGCTTAGAATGGATGCCACCCTGTTTATAACTCCCTTAACTGCGTAGTCTGTAGACAACTGGGGTAAGAGGTATTTCTTGCTTAATTATAATCAGAGGCTATCTTTTCAGTTGAAACATCATGGTAGGAATGAAGAAATGGAGTTTCCAGTTAGCAATTATCCACAGAGTCCACATGGCTTCAGAAGAGGTGTTGTTGACACAAATTCAAATAGTTCTTTTTAGAGTCTTTAACTGCTAGATGATTCTTTTTATTTAAACTATTGGAAATTTTTCTTGCAAGAATAAATAAGATTTTAGCAGGAAGAATAATCAGTGTTATCAAACCTCATGCACCATTGAAATATGTCCCTTAACTGAAGCCTCATCGACCCTGCCTTCTGAGCTTACAGGCTTTCTCTCTCTTCTCTGTCCCTCCTCCCTCCTTTCTTCTTTCTTTTTTCTCCTTTCTCTGTCTCTCATCTTTGTTTCTCTGTGTGTTTATGTCGCTCACTTATCTCTCTTCAGTTTTCATTCACCCATCCAGTTCTTTCTGCCCCTTTGTTTCTGTTTAAAAGAATTAAATTCTGAGCTCATCTAGAGGAAATTGCTTTTATGGTCTCTGTTCACTATTGCGACTATAAATTTATTAATAATGCTAGTTTTACTTTTCCTAAGTAATTCCATAATTTATTATTCTTCAGTCACTCACTTATTTATTTGCAGCAATCTCTAAATGCAGGCCAGACTGGGTTGAGAATAACTCCATGTACTCCTTAGTCTTTATTTCATTTTGTTTGTCTTGTTGCTGCCATTTCTTAAAGAATTAATGACTTCATCCTCCATCAGAATTACAAGGAAAAACATGAACCATGGAATATATTCAGAAACAGTCCCATAAATTGTATTAGTTGATATCACTTGCTTGAAGAGTAAAAGTATATATTTTAGACACACCATAATTCATAAAACCTTTCAGTTAATGTTCAAAAAGATCAGTATTCAATAAGTTTCAGAGAAGAGCACAAATATAAAATAGATTAGAAGAGATTACATTTGATATATTTTAGGTCCTAATCATATTGTCACCAGAGGTACATATGCTCATTAATTAATGACTGTCAATCTAACTTAAGGCAAGAGAGTAAGCTGTGGCACTCATCTTGAATACAGAGATTAGTGGGCTGGTTAGAGCCCTCCTCAATCCTGCGACAAACACCTGGTACGGCTCTATCTGATGCCGTGCAGCTGAACCATTGGTTTTTATGTCTCTTCTGAACCATATGGAACATGATGCAAACACAGCACATCCTGCTACTCTGAATTCATTGTGCCAGCCACAGAGGAACAGAGCAATCTAACTCAGCATTATGTGTTGTGAGATTTGATGCTGTTTTGTCTGGAGAATAGCCACAGTCATTTCCTGTGATAGTCTGATGTAGGAAGCCCTTCTGTCTATGTGCTGCTTTTATAGGTTAATGGATAAATGTTTTGGCCAGTGGCTTGGAAGAATAGAACTAGGCAGGAAAACGGAATGCTGGGATAAGGAAGGCAGAGTCCGAGGATGTTATGGAGCCACCAAGGGAGAAAGATGCAAGATGCCAGCTGGAACCTTGCCAGTAGGCCACAAACCTCGTGGTTAAGTATAAAGTAATAGAAATCAGTTAATTTAAGATGTAAGAGTTAGCCAGAAATACACTAAAGCTATTGGCTAAACAATATTTCAAATAATATAGTTTCTGTGTGATTATTTCAAGAGTCTAGGCGGCTGGGAAACAAACAAGCAGACTCCTACAATAGCCCTGTAACCTTGTACTCCACATTTCTGTGTGTTGTGGGACTTGATGTTGTTTTGACTGGAGAATAGTTACAGTTGTTCCTTCTGATACCCTGTAACCTTGTATTTCGTATTTTCTGTGCTTCCGTTCCCTTCTGAGAACAACAAATTTAATTTTGCCAGCAGCATAGGTAGAGATGGCCAATCCTGTTCTGTTTTAAATTTCCTTCCTTTTCTGCCAAAGCCTTCCAACCCTATCACGTGTCTCCATGTATGAACTACTGATGAGACCTGGCCTAAGGAATGTGGAGAAGATGGTTTCTCCCTGTTTAAAACTAAAAGGACTGTTGGATTTCTTGCTTTCTTGAAAGGATGAGCTGATATGTAGCTTACTTCAGGAAATTACACTTGTCATTTTCACAAGACAAATATGATATGAGTCTCAATGAAATAACTGCCTTGTCCAATAGGATATCCTAGTATTAAAAGTAGGTTCTAATTAAATCAAGTCTTTAAATGATTTTAATTTGTGTTATTTACTTCATGAAATGGACAATGTCTGACTAAACCATTAATGCCCTTTTCCATGACACTATAAATAAAACCAAAATAATAGACAGAACTTTAAATGATACTCAAAAAATGTTTTTTTTCCCACAGTGACACAATTCAATTCACATTTAGGTGGTGACATTCCTGCATTAGAAAAATAAGATTAAGTGAAATGGTGACATATGCTTGAAAGTTCCAGAGTTCTCAGAAGGCAGAAGAATGACAAACTCAAGGGTAGTCTAGGATACATGGGGAGTTTAAGGACAGCATGTGTAATATAATGAATATAATGATGGTCTAGGTTTGCAGTGTTGGCATGTGTGAGTTACACAAACACACAGACAGACACACACACACACATGTCCCATCAGAACACATTCCCATACAGAAATACAAATATATTTGAAATAAAAAATAATGAATTTTCTTTACTAGGAAATGCATGCTTGGTTTTGTTTCATAGAACTAGCGAGCTAACACAGAACTCATTTCCAACAAAAATGAGATAGTATATCTATTTCCTTTTGAATATTCATCCATCCATCCATCCACCCATCCATCCATCCATCCATCCATCCATCCATCCATCCATCCATCCATCCATCCACTACCTGTCTGTTGAGAGGCATTCCAGGGTTCAAGAATGGAGATCAGAAGACAGTCCGAGTTGATTCTCGTCGATTACAACATGGGTCCTGGGGACCGAACTCATGAAGTCAGGTTTGGAATTAAGCACCTTCACCTACTGACCATCTCACAATTTTCCCTCCCACAACCTAGGTTCCGTTTTTGAAATGAGACCATTTCTACCGTCGTGTTTGTAGTTGTCTTGAAGAATCAATTTTCTGAACTGTAGAAGTTTGGAAAACCACAGAAAACTGTCAAGTGTTTTGTTTTGTTTTGTTGAGTGGCAAATAATTCCCCTTCTACACCAATGGAGAAATTGCATTTGAAAACTTCCTCTGTCTAACATTGGGATTTTGATTTGCTAATTCACAGCATTCTTCCTCTTATTCCCAGTCTAGATCATACAGTGAGGAGAACTTAAGAAAGGGTCATTACTCTACAACACTTGGCAGTGGAAGCATTGTCACCATTTAAAACCTGTTCATCACTTACTCCATAATCCAAGACCCTGTCCTTGGAAGCCTGGACACAGTCTGACTTGCTTTACATAAGTGTGTGCAGCTAACTCCTGCCATTGCAGTGTGTAGTGAGCAGTGTTTCTGCAGCTATTATTCGACTGTACAAATGCTGCAATTTCCCTTCAGCCAACACTAACCACTCACTAGCACTTTGTCCTCTTTTTACCTACAAGCTTTCTGAATGCATCTAGGAATCTATAGACGTTCCAGGATTTCAGCAGGCTTTTACCCAAACATGTTCACATCATCAGCCATTGTGTATTTAAACCAATCCACTTTGAAACATCATCTAGAATTGCTTTTGTTCCAACTTCCATTTCCTGAAATTTTTGATTGCCAGCCTATTTCTTTCTTTTGATTTTTAAGAGACACTTTCTCTGTATAACTCTGGCTGCCCTGGGACTCACTCAGTATACCAGGTTGTTCAAGAACTCAGAAATCAACCTGCATCTGTGTAAATGGAGATTGTGCTTACATTGTCTGGCTGCCCAGCCCTGAATAATCACACAAAATCTGTATTAATTACAGTTTGGCCAATGGATCAAGTGTATTCCTAGATACCTTATACATTAATATAACCTATTTTTATTAATGTATGTATCACCACGAGGCTGTGGCCTACCAGTAAGGTTCTGGTGTCTATCTCCTTTGGCAACTACACGGCATCGTCTTGACTCTGCCTACTCTTTCCCTCTTCTCTCTCTCTCTCTCTCGCTCTCGCTCTCGCTCTCGCTCTCTCTGTCTTTGTTGGGATTTCCCACCTGGTTTTATTCTTTCCTGTCATAAGTCAAAGCAGCTTCTTTATTAAACAATGGTAATAAAAGATATTCACCTCATACAGAGGAAATCCCACATCATCTATGCCTCCCAAGGTAGTGCTGGGATTAAAGGTGTGTGCCACTACCAGCTGGCTAATATTTCCTTTTTAAAGGTATCACTGTCATATTGACATGGATTTACTAGGCAGGAGAAACCTTTCACCTAGGCAACTGTTGAAGGGACCCAGTCGGTAGTGAAGCCCAAACATGATTCACCAAGGTAAAGGTGTATTTATAAAACACAAAAATAGAAGGGATAATTTAAGTTAAGGAAAGGTGGTAAGAAATAAAGCAAGCTAAGGCTGGGCATTCACAAGAAAGAGTAAGACTCTGTGTGATTAATTTAGGAGCTGGGTGGCAGGCACCCAAAGAATAAAGAGTAAAGAGCAACAAGTTAAAGATAAAAAAAATTAATAAACCCAAAGCCACACTCACCATCCTGGAGAGAGACTCCGTTGTTGTTCAGTTTATCATCTACAGCCTCTTCAGGGGATGAGATGCACTATCAATATGTTATCTTATTTACTGTGGAAAAACAGGACCTTTCCATTCCTTCCACCGCACCTTGGTGAGCATTTTTCTCCAATTTACATGCTGGCATTATTAGTTGTATTCTTCTGTGCATGAAGTATATCTGCTAAATAAATGACTTCTAAGGCCTCTCAAAGCTAGGATTTATTCCCATTAGTTTTGGGACTGTGGTAACTGTTGAAAATGCTAACATTTTTATTAAATGTCTGAGATCTCCATGCATTTGCAGGTTGTTTGTCATAGGGTTGAATTGCCAAGGCACCTGAAAACACATCAATAAATAAGTGCCATTCTAAAGCTGATATTAGGTTTCCTGATGTATTGCAGTGAAATGATGCTAAGATTTTCATTATTTTAATCTATTTTAATAGATTTCATTTTTAAATTACCACATAGTAATTATGCATGTTTATGGGATCCACTGTGACAATTCAGTACAATGTTCATTAAGTAACCAGATCTGATTTACTGGCATTTGTTGCCTCAGAAGTAAGCAATTTCCTTGTGTTAGGAATGTTAAAAGTCATAAGTACTTAAGAAAGATTTAATTTTTGTCAGCTGACTATCCTATTGTAGGTCATCAGAAGCCATCCTCCCATGAAACCTCAGTGACCCTCTTCTGTCCCTCTCTGCCCAAGATTTTTCCTGCTCTGATTGTGACTACCTGGATTCCCTTTTCTTTGAGACCAATTCTATCTGCTACACATGAAAGCATGTGGCTAGTCATCCTCCGAAGTCTGAGATTTCACTTAACGTCATGATTCCCAGTTCCCTTCGTGATACTACCAATTGGCAGAATTGCCTTCTCTTTATTAATTGATGTTAGTCTTTGACAGTTTTATACATGTATTCAATGCATACTGTTTTTTTTCCTGTTTCTACCCTGGCCTAACTCCTTCCCACCCTGTCTACTGCCCCTGTTTCTTCAGATTCCTGTCACATATCAAAAAGTCCCAAAGCCTTAGCCTTACAATTCTCTTCTACTTGACTTAAAAAAAATTGCCACCTTAAACCTCATATAGGTGTTTTTTAAATAGAAAAAAATGATTAAATGTAAATTAATTAATTAAGTCAAAGATTATAAAGCATACAAAAATTCAGACATATACTTCCAACTTAGATTGCCCATGTTTTATAATATTGGCCGTACGAGCAGAGCAATGGTGGAAGGTGTGTGTAAGGGGAGGGGCACAGCAGCCAAATCACGACATCAAGCAAGTCCTTCTTTAATTTTTCTTCCAGATCTCTGTTCAGCAAAGATTCTCTAGTTGTGTGTTCCTTAATTAAAATTACATATTATAGTACCTTGTGGGCCCTGTAGTACTAACTAATATAAGGGAGAAAGACAGAATCTTTCAAAGAAAATGCTGAGAATTCTGTGTGCTGTTTCAGAAGACTACAACAGGTGGAAATCAGCAGTTATTTCTTGGTTTATACTATTGTAAACAAGATGGAACTGGAATGCACAGAGAGACCTCCTGGAAAAGCACAAGAATGCTACATTAGAAGGCAATCCATGTCTTCTGCCTTCTCAAGTAACATACCCGGATGCTCTGTTGACTTTGCTCCCTGTTAAATGAGGAGGTGTTTCTGAAGATGCGTATCTGTTCAAGGAAGCCTGGGATGCATAGCAAAGGTTCAAGCTGAACTGCTGGGGAAGTTTGCAGGAATTACTAGATCAGTAAAATACTTTGTGTTGCCTCTTTCCTCTAATCTTTCTGCCTAAGATTCCAGATACGTTTTTGACATTATATATAAATATATATATATATATATATATATATATATATATATGAGAGTTCTACTCAGAATATGCCTTCTTATGGTGCTTGACTTGCTTATTTAGGAAAGTACAGTCATGGCTCCATCAGATTCCTGCCATATCCCAGACTCCAGCACCACAGAGCAGCATCTGCTCTCCTCCCTCACACTTCGATGTTGACAAGGAGCAGAACAAGCAGTGTTTTCTCTCTTCACACAACAGAAGGTAAACCACGGGTGCTCAGATGCTCAATGACGCCATTGTAAACAGTGCTTTGTATCAACAGGAGTTAAAAATAAACACATCCCACTTGAAGGGTATTTTTTTCAAGCCATGATACGGCAAAAACAAATAATTCCTGATCACCTTAAAGACTCTACTGGATGGAGTAAGAAACACGTTGGATGTTTGAAGTTCAACTTTATGCTATAGGCTTACTTCCCAAGCATTGATGCACTCAGCTTTATCCTTTAAAGACACTAGATTATTTATAACCCCTGACATGGATAAAAGTTGGGATGGCATCCCACATATTTCTCTCTAGATCCCAAATAGTATCTCTCTTCCAAAATTATGATTTTAATACTTAAACTTGGATGACAATCTGACAACTTCATTAATGGTGGCTATACAGAGATAAAGCAATAATAAGTATAATATTGTGTGTGCTTTGGTACTAATTTACCTAAACATAGATGGAGCTTCCACTAAAAGTTATAATAATAATAGTATCAATAATTGTCATGATGTAAGCACAGGTTTGAGAAGACTCATAAAGGATGATTTTACCTTATAAACTAGCAAAAAAGAACATCCTTGCCTCATGTGCTGGGTTTGAGCACAGCTCTGCATCTTGCCTCTGGAGAAATGAGAGTTCACTCATCCTCAGTGTCATCTAGGTGGGGACAATTCCATAGCCTTCCCATTAGGTACTTCATGAATTCAACCAGTCAGTACATTGCCTTGTATATAGAGTGCACAATCACCTCTATCTCCAAGTTGCTAAGTTCCATTGAGAGAAAGGTCAGTATCTCATTGACTGTTGGAGTCTCCTTGCACTGTATTGTGTCTCCTGTACTGTTGACTTTCTCTTGTTTAATTTGTCTACCATTTTTTTCTGCCCTGATCCTACAGCCATACTGTATTCTCTATCTTAAAAGCTCCTACCGCTTTTCTTTTCCTTTCAACTGAGCTGAGTTTCAGTTTCTAAGGTTATAGAGAAACACCGTAACATAGGTGTATAGGGGCTAATGTTTGATTCTTTAACTGGGGACATTCAAAACTAGCTTAGCGTTGGCTCTCTAGCACCTCTTGAGTTAGACATCTGAAATCCCTTCTGTATTCACTAACAAAGCCATGTGCCTGCTCTGAGCTCTGCTTGTCTGCCAAGAATGCTTTGTTGGGGGTCACAAAGAAACATGCTGAAATAGAGGTATCTATAGTTCCTCCTCCTTGATCCAGCACTGGAGTAAGGTCAGTATTCAGCCTGCTGTTAACACTTTACCATTTGGTAGATTACAAACAGTGGTTTTCTCAGTTGTTCTTGTAATCATTTTTCTCTCTCTGTCTCTCTTTCTACCTCTCTCTCATAACTGCCCGATTTGTTGTTTTGTCCTGTTATGGACTTAGAATATATCTAATATAAAGGAAGTTACCTGATTACATATCTTAAAAGGATATCTACAAGCAAAATTGCTTTAAGGAAACACAATTGCATTGCATTTATTGGAATTGATAATAGTGGTATTGATTTTTATCCTCTCTATACTTTATATTACTTTTCCCCAGTAGCAAGAAATAAAAATATTATCCCCATAAACTGCTTAGGCTCATGATAACTCAGAAATCTTGATTCCATGAGTGTTTTATAAATGTCGGATTACATACTTTTTCTAATTAAGTACAACAACCTGCTGGCAAGATACCGAAGTATTAACATCACCTGCTGCCCTCACAGTAGATGCAGGCTTGGTTCCCAGCACCCACAGGACAACTCATGACCTTCCATAACTTCAGGTTCATATTGTCTCATGCCTCTTTTGGCCTCCATGGCCTCATACATGATACATACATTTATGCAAGCAAATATGCATATACCCAAATAAAAATAAATAATATTTCAAATGGGATAGAAGTGAGAAATGTAACTACACACACACACACACATGCATGCATCTATCAGTACCTATCTGTGGCTTCATCTATCTGTTTACACTTTTTCTATGACCAATCTAGTTTTTTAACCACTGTAATTCTGAGCTTCCTGGAAAGGTATTTTACATTATAAAAGAATTACATAGAAGAAGTTGTTTGTAAACAACTGCAGAATCCTCATTAAAACACAGAGGCCCAGAGAGACAACTGTTCCTAATGAGACCCTTTCATTGTATATACCCAATTCTTTTACTGCCTTTTAAGGTTTAAGTAATAGCGTAGGCAATGGGACAACTTATTTTGTTCTTGATTTTTTTTGGTTGTTTTTAGATACAAACAGTCTATATGAATAACGTCAGGTCTCAGAAGGTGTATATACCTAGAAATGAGTTCAAGCTGGACTATAGAAAGATTTCTGCTAGTTAGATAAAAGCAAACTGTAATATTGAGTTTGAAGTGTCAATCACCCCCACCCTACCTCTTTCACCCCACCCCCTCCTCCCCCCATCCCTCCCTGCTTGCCAAGGGCTTGGACTCCAACTCCCTGCCTGCCAAGCACTGACTCCTCTCTGGGGAGGGTCAGGACCACTCCCATGGGGTATTAGGGTGGCTGCTGGAAACAGAACGTGGTTTTGGGTTTGCCTGTGTGCTCCCTCTGTCTTTCCCTGGCTTGCTCCTGGCCACCTGGATGTCTGCCTTCTCTTAAACTAGGGCATTTAATTTAGCTTAATCTGGTCTGATTGGAATTCTTTGCGCCGGCAGAGAGGCTCTGTTAGAAAATATTCTTAACACCAACATTCCTCAGAAACTTGTGAAACCGATTCTTGTCCCCCAAGAGGAGTCATTTCCCTTGCCTCTGGCAGAAAGGAGTTATGGTTTGGTGGGCTCCCTATTGACATATACCTGTGGTTGCTTATCAAAGTCCATGTTGGCCTCTAGGCTTCTAGAGTTCCTATCCACAAGTACCCATTAAACATGTCTAAGTCTCTACCTTAGTATCTTGGCCCTTTTTACCTCTCCAGGCTTCCTTCCTTCCATACCCTAAACTCCCAGGCCTGATGCATTTCAAGAGCTTTCCTCCCCCCAGCTAGTCCCCTCCCCCAGCTACTCATCCTCCTTATAACCCTGGTACTCTCTTTATTGTCACCATTATTCTCTCTCTTACTATTCTCTACTATTCTCTGTTATGATGCGGCAGAAGATGGACCTTGGTGGGTTGGGTAGTGTCCAAGGAATCCCATGGCAGGTGAGAAATAGGCCACGCAGGCTCGCCTTTTAATAGGGAAGGGCACAGCACATATACACAGAGACCACACAGCATGCCAGGGCAAACATGTGCTCATGCGCATTGGAGTGAAGCACTCCGCCAGGTCTCCAGGAGCAGGCCGGGTATGTCTGAATGCTAGCATTCTCTCTCTTCTGATTCCCTAACCCTGGCTATGTCCGGTCTAATTTTCTTCTTTGCTCTAGATTACTCCAGATGCTTCTAGATGCTCTCTGTTGTACTTACAATAGGAATCTTCCCCTAGTGGAGTGGTCATTTGATAGTTTCTTTACTGTGGCCCTCACATATAAATAGAAGGCTTATAATGAAATTCATATTGTACTACTGCTCCCATTAGTTTGGAATAAAAAGAGCAGAGTACCTTAACTTTGTAGCTCTTGTACCAGATCTCCCCAGGTCTGGTAGTGAGAATGCTTTTCTTCTCTGATAAGAATTCCTTTTTTGTAGGTAGCCAAAAGCACTTGAAGGAAATCCTCCTTCTCTGAGCGGGTGATGTTCTCAGGCATTTCTGTTGGAGTGGGCAGCTGGGTAAAGGAGGAACACAAAAGAGGGCCTGCAGTCGAGATTCCAGTGGGGTTCTGTGGGGCCTGGCAGTCCTAGGTGAGGATCCCTGCTGACTCCCAGACTTCTGCAGAACTGCTGGTGCCCAATAGGCATTTTTAAAAGAATTGTACTTCTCCCCACTGTGCCTGGAGTTTAGCAGAATGCCCTGAACCTAGAGAAGCAGTTGGGGATACTAGAAAGTAATTCTTCTGCCTTCTGTGTGTCCTGGGATCTCAGAACTCACTTCTGCAGAGAGACACATGTCTCCCAGTGTGTATATATCCAACCAGCAGTTTCTCATCTTCCCTTCCTACATTGCTGCAGTGAGTTTGTTATTATTAAGATGAGGTAGCTTAAATATATTCTGATGAATGAAATCTAGGTCTTATTCGGATTTCCTTCGTTTGTACCTAATTTTCTTTTCTGAATCTGCTATTCCAGAAAAGAAGCCACGTTGCTTCTGCTCATAATTTCTCAAGCTCCTCTTTGCTGTAATTACATCTTTTCCTTGGGTTCCATAAAAACCTGAATGATTCTGAGGAATTTTGTACAATCCAGTTTTGCAGTATTGTTCAGACATGTTCCTCAAGACTAAGCCAAAGCAACACATTCCGAGGAGGAAGGGCACAGAGATCAAGAACAGCCTTCACTTTCATCAAGTCCAATCAAAGGTGTTTGCTTTTAGTGCTTTTTCGTCCTTGATCACCTGGATCCCCTGGTTGACATGGTATTTGTTAAGTTTCGCCATTATAAACTTGGTACTGCTGGTTTTAGGAAGTTACTGTGAAGTAATCAGTCGTGTCTCTTCACATTTTGTTTAAAAATCTTCTTGGCACCAGAGATGTGTCTGTTCAACTGCTTTCCAATCATTTTTGTGTGTGATGGATTACCAATATTTGCTTTCAAGTTTGAGTTAAAAACCAAAAATGAAGCAAATGGTTTTTGGACTAAGACATTCAAATATTGCCACCTGGAGTGCTTTCAGTTGATCCCCGGAGCTCGCTCTTTCTTTTTGCCTAAAATGACCCAGGTTCAACCTGTATATTTATTGCCTAAATCTGAGCACCAGCCATCTCTTCAAGTTGCCCTTTTGTCCTGATACTGGCTAGAGTCATCAGAGAAGAGAGGAAGGGCCCTCAGTTGAGGAAATGCCTATATGAAATCCAACTGTAGGGCATTTTCTTCATTTGTGATCAGTGGAGGAGGTCCCAGTCCATGGTGCGTCCATCTCTGGGCTGTTGGTCCTAGGCTGAACAAGCTAGGGGAAGCAAGCCAGTAAAGAACATCTTCCTCGCCCTCTGCATCAGCTCCTGCCTCCTGGATCTTGCCCTGATTGAGTTCCTCTCCTTTGATGATGAACAGCAATGCTGAAGTGTAAGCCTACTAAACCCTTTCCTCCCAAACTTGCCTTTTGGTCATGGAGTTTGTGATTACAATAGAAACCCTGACCAAGGCAGACCTTTTATTGGAGTCAAAACCCAAGAAGTATGTTTATGTCACCACTGAGGTACCTATGCTTTTAGGCCCTCACAGCTACCAAAAACGTTTTCCAGAAAAACAGAATGAATATGTTGTGTGTGGTGACATATGACGCACTGGCTCTCATGACTGGAGAGACTAAGCCTCATAATTTGCTGTCAACAGTCTAGAGGAAGAATGTAGGTGAGGAGAGAAAGATATAATTACGATACCAAGAAGATGAAGTTGGTTCCATTAAAGAATTTTCACAAGCTTGACCCAGAAATCCCAAATGTTAAAACCTGCAAGCAAGCCTCTAACACTGAAGGGCTGTAGGGCTGTAACCTGACCTCACAGAGCTGTCCCGCCCATGCCCTGGGGCCAGACTTTGACAGAACTGAACTCTGAGCACTGTTATTTGCATAACCATATTTGACTGGCCCTTATTTTCACGGCTGAGTTTGCATAAGATAAAATAACACGCTCAGCGGATCCTGCTGCCTCCTCAAATTGTACCCTGGTCTATCTGGACTGCCCTGCTTCACAAGGTTTGACAAACCTACCAGTAAACTCCACCAAGACATTCTTCCTATCTGAACAAGTACTTCTCCACAATGGAGACCTCCCCACGGCTAATGGCCCTACACTAACAGGAGGTAACCTAGTTAGTGGACAGTCATCTACCCTCTTGAAGTGCGCCCATTAAAAGGTTTCCTATTCTTGTTTGGGTCTGAAGGATCAATCTAGCCACTGACTGCCAAATTTTTTTCCACTAAGGTATTAGTCGATGAGTCTGAAGGTCTGAGGATAAGGGGCCATGTTTTTATGTCCTAGTTTGAGTTTAAACACAAACCTGAGATCCAGACACCTTGATGTGTGAGGGCATATTGGGACTGTCTCAGTCTGTGACTGCAAACATAATTTCTTGATGGGCCAGAATGAATTTTTCAGTATGTGTAAGAGGAAGTCTGTTTCTTGTGTTGATTCTCCACAGAATTCTAACTTCTGCTTGTAAGTATTTTTAAGTACAGTCCACTGAAAAATAGAGAGTAGCATCAAATGTTCTTTTGTGGGTCAGGTACTGCTCTCTGGTTACCAATTTTTCTGTTCTGAGTAAACACCTTCTGCTGAGTGTGGTGGAGGTCTACTCGAACCATTCTAGAGGATTGAGCAGGGCATGTCAGCCTGGGCAAAAATAAACCAAGGAACACTCAAAGAGCACCATTCAAGAACAATCGCCACTTAGTTCTCCTCCACTTACTCATGTCTCAATTGACTAATCCCATGTCTCCCTTGAATCCATTCTTCCTGACCTCAAACCGCCTCCCAGTCCCCATATTTGAGTGTATTGTTCACCTGATGCCGTAGTCTACTCCTTCCTCCGAGGCAGTTTTCATTCATTAAATTTATTGATATCATATTTTCCTCATTTCCTAAGGCTTCACTGTTATTTGGAACAAGAGGATCCTTCTGAAATGTATGATTTATTATCAGCATTCCATATAAACAACACTATGAATCCCTATGGAACTAAGGATAAGTGTAGACAACTTGGCTTGCTAGCTAAGAGCTTTTGTACAAACTTGGCCTGTGAGACCAAGTTTCCTACCTCTCATTCCATCACCCTAAGAGCTAACTTTATTGATCATGGACTTCTTTGAATCTTTGTAATCGGTCATTGAAAGCCAACTAGCCTTATATTGCATGCAACTGTAGAAGATACAGGAAGAAAAGTGAAAAAGAGTCAGGACAGTTGCTGCCTATGTGGGACCAGAATTTGACAGTTGTTATAAGCTTTAGTAGACTGGGGAGATGCCTCGGTGAGTGATGTACTTGCTGCGAAAGCCTGAGGACCTGCATTCGAATTTCCATAAGATTCACAAGAGCCTGGCAAGCAAGGCTGAACCATCACAACCCTAGTATACAGGAGGTAGAGACGGGGCTTCTCTAGATGGAGCCAACTACCTAAGTCAACTATCTATAAACATGTGATTACTGTCGAGATCTCATAAAAATGTGGACTTCCCTGGGTTGTTGGATAGCATTTCTCACTAAGAAATTCCAATATTTAATGAAGTACTTTTCATTTGTCTCAGTAGTGGCTCTCAGGCTCAGCGCCAGTATTAACCTTCTAATGATAATTGTTTAAGACTGATTCACGATTGCCAAAGCACTCAAATTAGCACACTAGTCTTTGTTTTTGAAAATTTTACCTATTTCCAGCCTTCATTTTAATAATCTTTTTTCTATTCAGACATTGGCAAAAAAAATTCATGTTAAGAGATTGTGAAGCAGTAGATGAAAATATACAAGCTGTTTTTTAAACATCAGCATTGGACTTTCATGTGATAATTTAGCATTTTAATATTTTATATTTAAGTGCATACATTGTCTCAACACGTCCCTTCCTACTTTGGGTGACAAACAGAAAACAGACACTTTTTCAACTCAAATTTATCCTTAAAGGCCAGTTGTCACACAAGTATCTTGAGTTAAGACTTGGGAAAGCTTGAGTCAGTCTCCTAATTCTTTCCTATATTCGTTTAAACAAGGAGAAAACTCCACCAGTTCAATTGGATTGCCTCCTCTGACAAATCGCTCTCCTAGCTCAGTGAATTTTCTCTTTGAGCATCTCCCACTAAGCTCGAGATTTTTATATTAAAGATCCTAATTTGGTTTTCCAGTTCACTGTCTCACTGACTAAGTATATTTATGCAGCCAGCTGCGTTCAGCACAGCCTCTTGCTCAGGTCGAAAGCTCTCTCCTTCCTTTAGAGAGACCTAATTTGCTGCCTTTATTCGCCATGATTTCTTTCCATAAACAGGCTGCCATACGGAGGTCAACAGCGAGAGTCTAACATCCTGAAATGGAGAACATGATTATCATTTAATGTGCCGTACTTTTTTTTTTCATTTGGGGATAAAACAAACCTCACTTGGAGGTAGGATGCAAGAATATTTTACTTTCTGTATGGTACAAATGACTTTACTGAGAGCTTGGGACCTAAATGCTTTTGCTCTTAGAATGAATTATGTATGGGTGAAACATCCCCACTGTATCATATGTCTTCAGACAAAGACAATAGAGGGTTGTCTTTATTAAAATGGTATTTAAAACTGCGGGGTGGAGGGAGATGCCAAATGGACCATCTAGACCTCTGAAGTCAGTATGGAAGCTGCCTGTGCTATTGTGCCATTAGGCCTAAGTCCCTGACCACAGGGACCATTACTGAGAATTAAAGGGCCACCCATTTTCAATGCTGTTGGTTACTCTGCAGCTCTGCTGAGGACTTCCAATTGCAATGTCATCTAGCAGGTCACTCCAATTCACTGGACCCTGATTCATAGCCTGTCTCATTCTCTTAGCAAGCCACTAAACTCATAGTCTTCAAGATGGCTGTAGGGTACTCTTGCTGTCAATAGATGTAAGCCAAACAGAGAAAACCAGGAGTGCAGGGCCTGCGTAAATTGTGAAGAAAAATTTATGTCATAGAAAATTAATAAAAAATGTACAACTGGGAATATAACACCATGGTAGAGGGATGCTGGCCTATCAGGCATGTATATGTGTGTGTGTCTGAGTGACAAATATACACACACACACACACATATATATACATACACACATATATATACTCTAATGTGCAGTGTATATATACGCACACTATAATATAACTTGATATATATACATACATGCTGTAATGGTCAATGGAAATATAAAAGTTACCATAATGAAACTATAATTATGTAAGTAAAATATCACACTTTCAGACTTTTTTGCATATTTGCAAATTTTGCTTTAATTTTCCCTTAGGAAATCAACAGATTGTAATGCAATTACAATGATTAACTGCTAAAATTAATTCTTCTCATGTGAGTTTTATTATTTATCCTTCCTCAAAATAATCTTTGCTACTTGTCACCAGTACTTTCTTGTCCCAAATTCTTTATTCCAGCTGGATTATTTGTTACATTCACCTTCATTTCTTCTTTTTTTCCCAGAGAATTCCCATAAATCCTCCTCTTTTGCATTTCTGCATCCCTCTGCTGCAGAGTATCTGGAACTCACTGCCTGAGGCAGAGAAGAATTCCTCCAGTTAGGCTATGGCATCAAATGTGATCATTTCAAAATTTAGCTAAAAACAGTCATAAAAATAAACAAGAATTAAAAATTCAAGTAAAATTTCATTATAATAAACCATGACAAGAAAGCACTTTGTCTCATTCAGTTCATCGTAATTTACATTAGTAATTAATTATATAATTATCAATATCATGAATTGATGTTAATAAAAAGGATTTTAATTTTTAGGAGTCACTGTGGCTCCTCTGTGCTCATGAGGATCACAGCACAGACTGTTTTTAACTTCTCATGAGCAGAGGGTGACAGAGACCAATTGTGAGGCCTGGAAGTCAAGCATCGTAATTCCTACTCAAGGTTATTGATTGAACAGTGGTGGTGTCTCCCCACAGGACATCTCTTAACAAATCCTAGTGCCTTCCATGAGCTTTTCGCTGTATAAGCCTTCTTCTTATTCCTCCTGTTCTTATCATTCTTGAATGGTAAGTGGATTCAAGTAGTCCATTTGATAAAGACTTACCCTACACCTAACTAGATGTTACCTACCGTCCTCCGTTCTAGGAAGATGGGCGACAGAGACAAATGGGACCCGGAGGATTTCTATCCTCACAAAAGCAGCCATTGAGTGACGTCTTTCCTCTGATAGTTTATCACAGCTTAGATACTGAAACTAGAGAAAAGCTATTAAAAAATGGACCTCAGTTTCCACATAAAGAGCAACATAGTGCCTGCCCATTAGAGTTGTGAGTCCATTAACGATTTCATGCACAGAATGTGATTAGAACCATGCCTTATATTCTATGGAGTGTCCCATGGCTTGGTTATTGCTCATTTTCCCTGCCTATCCGCTTCCGCCCCAGAGCCATTCATGTTCACATCTGAATCTCTCAGTAATTATTTGTTAAATAGATGGAGACAAGAAAGAAGTGCTACACCCCAAACTTTTAAAGATAATGTGATTCTTTGAAAGCTGCCTCTGCTCGACTAATTTGCTTTGATTTTTATTTCCTTTAGCTCATAATGCTGAACACAGTCCTTAAATTTGCCGGAGTCTGCCTTTGGCCCCTAAAATGTGTGCTTTCATCATTAGTCAGCTAATGAATAAGAGTTCAGTCCTTGCTGGTGAGACATGAACTACGAAGGAAAAAGGTTATTCTTTTCACAGTAATGAATCTATTTATATGAGAATAGACCATTATGTCTTTGGTGTGAAGTCCGTGAGTCTTGAATGGTTTCTTGAATTTGGTTCTTTCTCCTTTCTTTAAACAAGCCATTATTATTCTTTTACTCATTACTTATTCCTTCTTGGGGGAAAATGATTTTTTCCCTCCCTAAAGTCCAAATCAGGAAAGTTTCTGAGTTCTCTTTTGTTGTAAGCCAAACTGCATTGTTTTTGACAAAGAATTTGGTGGGGACACACTTAGATCAGATTTAGTTTATAAATACTTTAATGTTGAAAAGACTCCTAAAAATTTTCCACCCAATAACAACCAGGGATGTTTGTTACCAGACAAACTCTTGGAGTCCCATTTGTACAGAGCAGGGAGGGAATGGAGGTATGGTGTCTGCTGCATCTTGGAATAGCATCACACTGGACCTGAAGCAATGTAAGAAAGAGCTAACCCATGAGATTAAAGGCAGTGAAGCACTCATCCGCAAGCAGAAATTCTCTGGCGGATCATATTCTGAGTATTCTCATTTAGTCAAACCCTTACAGGTGTCAGGCTCCACCATGCTCAGTGGTGAACTAAAGGCTTCACTTACAGTTACATCTATTGTAGGCGCCCTTTGAATAGGTGAAGGTTGTTGATAAAAAAATATTGATTTTGTTTATGTTTAGAAAATGATAGAGAAATAGAAACATGCGAAATGCTGGAGAACTATCAAATCTGCAACTGTAGTTAATAAAACAGCCAATGCCAAGACCATGTTTTATAGGTTGTGAAAGGTTAGGTAAATAATTGCTACAATAACCACGTTCTAGTTATGGAAAGGTTATGAGCAAAGACATGTAGGAACTTGAGCATAGATGTGTAAGTGTGTCTGTGTTGCTTGAGTATGCAATGTATGGTGAAATAGTATGAAATAAGCCTGAACAGGTAAGCACAGAGAATGCGCTTGAGAATAGGAAGCCTGTGTGTATATGCATAGCCTTTTAAGGGGATTTTGCTTAAGTCTCTGAGTGACAAAGAGATAGCTATGGGTTTAAACCTGACCTCGTCAGATTTATATTTGAGTGGAGCAGTTTCTGAACTGTGTGGAGACTTGATTTGAGAAATTCAAGTCTAGCTATAAGAAAATGTAGTTACAAAAGATTGGGTAAGACCTGGAAATCAGATTGGATTATCAAGCCAGGAGGGAAGGAATTTGACAAGAAAATGGGAAACATTTTAAATCTCTAGGAATCAAGTGTTTGCAAGGATTTGGAGGATAAATCAACAGTGAATTTAAGATGTACTGTTTAAGTAGCTAAGTGAATGATAAAGAAGTCAATTTTCCTTCCTTCCTTCCTTCCTTCCTTCCTTCCTTCCTTCCTTCCTTCCTTCCTTTCTTTCTTTCTTTCTTTCTTTCTTTCTTTCTTTCTTTCATTCTTTCTTTTTGAGACATGGTGTCTCACTGAACCTGGAGCTCACTGATTGACTAGGTTGGCTGGCCAGAAAACTCCAGAGATCTCCTCCTATCTCTGCCTCCCCAGGTCTAGAATTATAGGCATGCACTACCATGCCTAACCAATCTTTCTTTTTGCGGGGGAGGGAAAGGAGGGAGTCATTAAAGTCAGCATCATGTCCCTGCAGTTTTTATATACTTTATTCTTTTTAATTGAACTATACTTTTCCCCACTCTCCCTTTTTCCTCCCCCTCCCCTTTCACCCTCCCCACCCGTGGATCCCTGTTCTGTACTATGCACTTGGTTTATTTTTAAACGTGCAGTACTAAAACAAAACCAAACAATTCCATGTGTCATTATGATCAGAATACAATTCCAAAGCAGTCTTTTTTTTAAAAAAAAAATTCTTTTGTCTCAAAAATGAAAGAAAAAAAGCAAACAGAAGACTTTCTTTTTGACTAAACTGAAATGGCAGAAAAATCGGTCTTTTGTAGAAATACATGGGAATAACTCATGATTGAAGCTAAGGCATGAATTAGGTGGGTGTCTCATGCTAGGTTCTTTAATACCACATTGGCGAAGGAACCAGAACATCTAGTCTTGGTTCTGTAATTGCGCTGCTTTGAACAACCATAGAAAATTAAACAGTGGATAGACTTTTGATTTAACTTAATAACATGATAGAGAACTAGCCTCCACGTTTGTTTCTAACTGTTGGTATTCAATTTCTGCCAGTGTTCTAAGTCTGGCTGACTTAGACTTTGTTTCATTTGGTCTATACAGGATTTTGCACAGATGACAAGAAAATTAAGACATTGTATTTTTAAACAACAGTTGATAGTTATTCCAATTGTGTTCCTTATAAGCCCCAGTAATACCTACGTTAACAGATAAGTAAAAGAAGGCAGAAAGCCATAGGGTAAATAGTGGGGAAGGTTCAGGAACTTTCTTACTTTGCCTGAGTTGGCTGTTCTAATTCTTGAAGCCAGAGAACAAGAATAAAGAATTCCCATATGTTGAACTCTGATTTTTGTCATAACTTATTTTTCTATGTGTTTTTTCGTATCATTTAAAATAAACATGTTCACTTAAAATTTGGAGAAAATGGAAATGAAATATGCTAAATGCCCACTATGCACCTCACACATGATTTAAGAGAGTGCACGCCTTTAATCCCAGCACACAGAGGCAGGCGGATCTCTGTGAGTTCGAGACCAGCCTGGTCTATAAGAGCTAGTTCCAGGACAGGCTCCAAAGCTACAGAGAAACCCTGTCTCTAAAAAAAACCAAAAAAAAAAAAAAAGAGAGAGAGCAGGCAGCAAAAACTTTGGAGTCACAGATAGGAGCTGGTTCAGTCTCTTCTCTTTCCCAACTGTCTTCGGGGTAGTGGGTGTAGATGACATCAAGAAAACAAAGCCTTCTAGACAACAGAACTGATGTACATATGAGCTCTCAGATAATACATTAGAATGCACAGGACTTGCACAGATTAAACCAGATGGGGGTCCAATGTTGGGGTGGGGAACTGGGCGGAAGTCCCCATGCCTAACCCAGATGCTATTGTCTATTGACAACTAACTGCAAAGAAAAAGAATTCTTTTATCCAATGGAGTCTCACTATGTATTCAAATTATACATAAGGGCAGTCCCCATGCCTTACACAAAAGGAAGTCAATGCTATTTGGGAGGTCTTTTTTTTCTCATATTTTCAGGGAATTTTCACCACCCCCCACACACACTTGTAGGTCTTTTGCTTATATTCCATGGTTTCCAATTTTGTGTCCATATGGGATTTCTCTGTATATGAATGCATGTGTCTCTGTGTCTGTATGTATTTCTTGTGCTTTTTATCTGGCTCTTTATCTGTTTTTCTATTCTTTAATTTTTCCTAATCAGGTTTATTTGTTTTTATTTTATATTTCCCTTCCTTCCTTTCCTCCCAATCCTCTTTTTCTTCTTCATCTTCTTCCTCATGAATATTTGTTCGCTAGTGAAAACAAGGAAAGTGTGTGCTTGGCTGGTTAGGGAGGCAGGAAGGTCTGGAAGGATTTGGATGAGGGAAAACCATGATAAGAATATATTTTATGAGAAAAAAATCTATTTGCAATTTTTAATACAAGAAGAAGACTTCTGATATTTGGAGAAGTTAATGACCTCACTCAAGGCCACATAGTCAGCAGTGTCCGGGCCTCTCAAACAGAGTGCACACTCTTACATGGCCACAGACCAACTTTAAACCAGTATTCTTCTCTCATATTCTAGTTTACAATTGATGCTAAAGTCTTGTAAACATTGAAAGTAACAAAAAGTAAAGTTGAAGTGTATTACCTGTGTATAATCAAAACAAGACATATATGCTTGTACTTGCACTGTCCCAGAAGTTTAAAATACAAGCAATGGGAACTACTTTTTATCCATTGGTAGTATAAAATAAATTTATTGAAAGAGCATTGATTAGTTTGATATTTCACTGTAATAAAAAATGCAAGTCCTTAATAATAAGGGAGAAAGAGTCATGTGAATCAAACCAACTGAGTGAAGATGGGGTATACCTCATGTCACCTGGACCCTCCGTCATTGGTGCAGCATCCTTCCCCAGTACCCCTTCCTTGCATCCCTGAGGGCATGCACACTAAGTCAGATGCTGTACTAATGGCCTCAGACTGATCTCTACAAGCTTTTGCATTGAGCCATGAGAGCCTGTTTAAGGCAGTCTTAAACTCGGTCATCTGAGGCAGACTCTGTCTCCTCCATCCAGCAGAGGGAAGAGTTAAAGACTCAGAGGAGCAATCCCCCACTACAAATAAGACACGTTTATCTTCTCAATACATAAACAGCAACGATCAGGAATGGGGCACTTGTTTCCAACCTAGGTTCACCATGCCTTTTCATCATATATTTGTCAGTGCCTGGAGCATGTTTTTGTTTTGTTTTGAGCTTAGTTAATAATAAATGTAGAAAGCCATTCTGTGACATGCATTTTTAATTGACCTCATGTATAGTATGCTTTTTTAGTTTTTTATATAAGTGGAAATTTAGGGAAACTCTGACTCAGTAACAAGTACTCCTCAGATCTCGATGACTAATATCCATATGTCCTGCAATTAGTCAGACAAGTGACTCGTGGTATTCTAAGAAGTTAAGAAGGAATGAACCATTAAAAGTGGGTCATCTGTGGTTTGGTGAGAAGACTCAGTGGCAAAGGTGCTTTCCCGCAGGCCTGATGACCAGGTCTCGCAAGCTGTCAGGACAGAACTAGCAACGGAGAGAGTTGTTCTTTGACTTGCCTGCCTGTGCATCTGCACCGCAGCAGCTGGTCACACTGCACCAAGCCAGGAAGCAGAAAGTGATGCACGCTGGCGTTCAGGTCCCACAGTTCAGAAGCACCAGCCCATGAAATTGCACCACCTACATTTTAGAGTGAATCTTCCCCTATCAATCTACAAAATCCTTCACAGACATGCCCAGAGAGTTATCTCCAAAGTGACTTGAGATCCTGTCCAACTGACAATCAGTATGTTGTTGTAGTTACATAGAAATATATAAACTCAGTCTGTATTGAAAGCATATCAGTTAAAATGAGCATATATAATATATAATCAATTTTTAAAAACGTCTTATATATATTACACATATATAAGAAACTTATATATATATATATAAAACTTTCTTATATATGTATTTTTGCTTTATCACACATTATGTCGTTCCCCCCCCCTCATTAGGTCCTTTTATCACACAAGTAGAAGAAGGACGTGAAAGACAGGAAAAAGATAAATACCAATCTACTGCATTCTGCCAAACCGTATGTGTTTGTGTAGATTGTATGTGTTTCTCTGTAATATTTTACTGCTCACAGTAAGCTGCAAACTTTCAGACAGAAAATTGATGCTTGTAAGATTCTGGGCCTAAAATTTGGAATTAATCCTTCCTGGAAAAGAATATATGTATTAATGAAAATGGCGGTTCAAGACGAGGCCATCTTACTGAGTCACCGGAAACACCAAATAGACGTGTTACACACTATTTCCATTTACAATTGGAACAGAGGTACTTCTGTTCTGGTTATAATTCATGAAATACTTGGCATTTTATCTCAAAGGCAAGAGGAAGTCAGTGATGGGTTTCAGACAAGGTAGTCTTGGTATAAAGAGGAGGTTTAAAGGACAGGTTGGAAGGCCAATCAGGAGATGAGGTGAGTGTTGTGGCCGTTCAGAGGAATGACAGAGCAGGCACCACGCAGACAACTTCTCGAATCCTATTGGCTGGGATTACTGACGTGTCATCTGTGATGAGAAATGAGAGAGAAGTCTCAAGACAATTCCAACATGCAGCTTGGGACTTATTCTTGGATTTTTTTGGTTCCTTTAACTGTTTTCCAAGACCTTGAATTCCCATCACGCCAGTTCCTCTAAACCCTACAAAGCTTTCTTATTTATAGAGCCTCAACATTGGCATACTAGAGCGGTTCAGCATACAACCTCCACCCTTTGGCCGCGTGTTAGACCCAGTGGCTTGTAAGGCCTGGCTCTGGCTGCATTTTTCACCTCATCTTCCAATTAGTCTGAGAATTTACCTCTCTGTGCTTCTTACTTTTAAAATGCAAAAACCAGCCGCCTGCTCTTCTGCTGTTGTGCAGAGTCCGCCGCCTAGTATAGTTAAGTGTTTGTGAACACCCCCCAGCCTGCCAGCCCTTGAATTTTTAGCTTGCCCACTTGCCACTTTCAGCCTTTGGAAGGAACACTTTCCTCTACGAATGAGAAATAACAGGCCTTTCAGTAATTTCAAGAATGAGACAACAGAGGCCAGTAACTACCCTGCGCATTTGCAGCCGCTGTATTTTAGTCTTAGAAGTAGAGTCTGCAGAATCATCAAGCTATTATGGAGAATAATGGAGACCAGTTACCTTCATCTCCTCCAGGCAAGCACCTGGGGCGGGGGAAACGAAAACCTGTGGTTTCCAGAGAAGAGAATAGATCGCCTTGTGTCAATTAGACCTTCCCTGAATTATTGACCAAGGCTACAGATAATTTATTTAAAACATTGCAGTGCACTTACCAGTGCTCAGAAGGCAAACACAGCTTGTTTATAACTCATGCAGGCATTTCCAGCCAGGGTATTCCTAAATCCTCCATTTTCATGTCAGTGGCGTACTCTGGGTTCACGCCAGGATTTCTAGTGTTCTCGGAATGCAATTATTTGGTTAGGTTTTTTTTTTTTTTTTTTTTTTGGAAACGCCGACACAGTTTAAGAATACTTCTTATCTGACAATGAAATTCAACAAAAGGCTTGAGAAGAGCTCCAGCTTTATGCCAACGTTGTCTCTCCCAGGCAGGGGATGCACTTGTCATATCCATTCAGTGTTAAGGCATCTGACTGTTCCCATTAGAGAGACCGAAAAGCTCAGCATGGGCTTCCGTGAGCTGGACGGGACAGGCATGCAGAGGAGGTAATAACTGAGCAAATAGTGGACAGGTAGCAACAACGACATGTCAGCCCTGCTCAGAGTAGCAAATGTTTTCTCAAGGACATCCATGTAACGTCACAGTTAGCATCATCATGCGTTTCCTAACAAGTCTACCACCAGGCTTCATCCTCACCTGCAAAACTGCTCTTTGGTTTAACAGAGAACACTATATTTTAGTCAACAGGGGCAGGCATGGGGTGTCCATTCATCCTTCAGAGACCGCATGTCAGCTGTGTGGCTACAGTAGTCTTTGACAAATTGGACAAATGTTGATTGCTTCAGTTTTTTTTTATTAAAATAGTGAATATAAGATTATGATGTAAAATATGCCCTTAATTGATTAAATTCTGATTTTAGGTACAGACAATAAGAGCTTGTGAGGATAGTATGACAGACAGTCATTTGACCAGAATGCTGCAAGCAATTTCCTCATCTTTGTGTGTGTTAGCTAATACGGCATCCTTTTCTAGTGGGCACGTTTGAAGGCCCAGTTGATGCAGGTGGAGAAAGCATCCTTGAGCGAGACATATGGGAATTTAAATATCCAAGAAGATGGATGAGATCAGGAACTCTTACAGCATGAGAAATATCGTATAACTATATAAGGACACAAAAGTAGGTATGGTTGCTTACCTATTATTCTAACACTTTCTAAGTTGAAGTCCTTATAAATTATCTAGTACAAACTCAAATTCACATCAAATAAAAATAACGATAAATTAAATAACTGAAATATATCTGTCCTGAGTTATAGGGAAACCGAAGCATGCATGTGCTCTTAAAAGTAAGCTATGAACAGTGAGGTAGCTATTTAAGCCAAAATTTCCTGTATATTCTATCAGAGCTATCCTAGTAACTAAGAAATGACATTTCATTGTGGTTTGTATTCAGTGTCCATTTGTATATCCACGTTGGAGAAACTCATACATGAATATGACCACTTTCTACTTATCTTTTCCTTTTACTGAGTTGTAAGAGTACTCTAGAAGTTCCAATCACCTTATCAGACATGATTGAAAAATGTTTTCTTCACCGTTTGTGAGTTTTCTGTTTGTTTTGGAACAGTTTCCCAACTACTCAGGCTGGCTTTAAATCTGTAATAAAGCCAAGGTCTGTCTAGAGCTTCTTCTTAATCCTGCTGATTCCATCTTCCATGTGATGAGAGAGGCATGTACTCTGGTACCCAGTTTCGTGTGGTCTGGTACTCATACGCAAGGCTTGGAGTAGGGTAACACTGCTAAAAATTGAAATCCACTTCTCACTTCTTTCTTTGTAGTTTTCATTTAATGCTTAAAAGGGCAGAGCAATAAAGAGGTACACAGCTTGCCTTCTTAGAGAATGACATCAGACGTTGACACCAGCACCAGAGAATCTAGCATCCTCTCCTGGCCTTCGCTGTCACTGTTGTCACCTACACAGATCCACACACATACACACATAACTTATAAGTGACATCTAATTTAAAATAAAGTAGAGCCATACCTGGATGTGTATGCTTGTAAGGTCAGCATTCAGGAAATAAGAGCGTAAGGGTCAAGATTTCAAATCCACTCTGCTACATAGCAAGTTCAAGGCTGCCCAAGATACATGAATGCATTACAAAATGAAGTACATGTGGCAAAAATGTATATTTTGATGGTTTAATATTCATACTGTGAAATCATTGCTGTAATTTTGTTAACTCATATATTAATTTACATAGTTGCCTTTTTTGACATCTATGCAATGAGAACATTTAAGATCTCTGTCAGCAATTTTTACACAAACAGCTGATGTATTCTCCTCTGTAAGCAATGAATATGTTTTATTGTCATTGCTTAATAAAGAAGCTGCTTTAGCTTATAGCAGGGCAGAATATGGGTAGGTGGGAAAAGTAAACCAAATGCCAGGATAAGAAAGGTGGAATCAGGCAGAAGCCACGTAGTCGTCCAAGAAGCAAGAGGCAACAAACCATGAGCTTCGTGGTAAAATATAAAATAATAGAAATGGATTCATTTAAAATGTAAGAGCTAGCTGGAAATATGCCTGAGCCATCAGCCAAATAGTGTTGTAATTAATCTAGTTTCTGTGTGTTTAATCAGGTCTGGGCACTTGGAAAACAAAAGCACAGTTTTCATTTACAAATGGCAAACTACATTAACATAAACCTGAGAGAACTTGGGAAGGAATTATAGACACAAAAGAACAGAGTTAAGTTACAGCTTCTTGGTAGCAGCATTGTCTCAGGTGGGCCCTGTTTGCTAGAGGCAAGCAGAACCAAGTCTCCTTTAAGAGAGGCTTCCTTTCCAAAGTGGTTGCACAAGTTTGCATTCCCACCAGCAATGGATGAGTGTACCCCTTTCTCCACAACCTCTCCAGAAAAGGCTATCATTGGTGTTTTTTATTTTAGCCATTCTGACAGGTGTAAGATGGTATCTTAACGTCTTGATTTGCATTTCCCGTTGGAAAGCAGTGTGGTGGTTTCTCAGGAAACTCGGGATCAACCTACCCCTGGACCCAGCAATACCACTCTTGGGAATAAACCCAAGAGAGGCCTTATACAACAAAAGTATATGCTCTACTATGTTCATAGCAGCATTGTTTGTAATAGCCACAACCTGGAAACAACCTAGATGCCCTTCAATGGAAGAATGGATGAAGAAAGTATGGAATATACACATATTAGAGTACTACTCAGCAGTAAAAATCAAGGACTTTGTGAATTTTGCATGCAAATGGATGGAAATAGAAAACACTATCCTGAGTGAGGTAAGCCAGACCCAAAAAGAGGAACATGGGATGTACTCTGATGTGGGAGTGTCATATATCAATCTGTTGATTTCATTGGCTAAGCAATAAAGAAACTGCTAGGCCCATTGGATAGGCCCACCCTTAGGTGGGTGGAGTAAAGAGAACAGAATGCCGGGAGGAAGAGGAAGTGAGGTCAGACTCGACAGCTCTCCTCTCGGGAGCAGACGCCTTCAGAGAGACGCCATGCTCCAGGCTCCTGGGCAGACACACGCGATGAAGCTCTGAACTAGAATCTTCACGGTAAGACCGGTGCTCACTGATTGTTAGAGATGGGTTGATTGGGATATCAGAATTAGCCAGTAAGGGCTAGAGCTAAGGGCCAAGCAGTGATTAAAAGAATACAGTGTCTGTGTAGTTATTTCGGGGCAAAAGCTAGCTGGGCAGGCAGCCCCGCCGCCGTCCTTATTACTACAGTACTCACTCATATTTGGTTTCTAGCCATTAATAAAGGACATTGAGCCTATAATTAGTGATCCTAGAGAAGATAAATAAGGAGAACCCAAAGAAAAACATATAGGCATCCTCCTGAATGTTAAGCATCATCCGGTGATGAAAAGAGACAGAGACCCACATTGGAGCACCGGACATAAATCTCAAGGCCCAAATCAGGAGCAGAAGGAGAGAGAGCATGAGCAAGGAACTCAGGACCGCGAGGGGTGCACCCACACACTGAGACAATGGGGATGTTCTATCGGGAACTCACCAAGGCCAGATGGCCTGGGTCTGAAAAAGCTTGGGATAAAACCGGACTCTGAACATAGCGGACAATGAGGACTACTGAGAACTCAAGATCAATGGCAATGAGTTTTTGATCCTATTGCACGTACTGGCTTTGTGGGAGTCTAGGCAGTTTGGATACTCACCTCACTAGACTTGGATGGAGGTGGGTGGTCCTTGGACTTCCCACAGGGTAGGGAACCCTGATCGCTCTTTGGGCTGATGAGGGAGGGGGACTTGACTGGGGGAGGGGGAGGGAAATGGGAAGCGGTGGCGGGGAAGAAACAGAAATCTTTAATAAATAAATAAATTAAAAAATATATAAAAAAAAGACTGTGGAAACTTAAAAAAAAAGAGAGGCTTTCTGACTCAGTGTTACCAACATACATCTCACAGCTTTTTTTTAAGAGGCTGTGCTACCAAACACTTAAATGGTGTTCATGAGCAGCTGCTATCATGCTTCTTGGTGATGGCATGGACCTAGAACCTCCACTGAGTTTTGGAAAAAAAAATGTGACTCCTGCTAGCACCTCCACCATGAAGCTAGACTCTCAGGAAGCAAAGGAGTTGGGTAGATCTAGCTGCCAAAGCCAAAGCTATCATCCTAGCCATATCACATATCATTTAGCAAATTAAAGACCTATGTGGTCAGAAAAAGACAGATACACAGTAAAGACCGATTCAGACAAAAAAAAAAAAAAAAAAAACCTTCCTCTCAGCAGTTTACAGTGTGTTTAAAAATATACCTAGGTTTGGGAGAGAAAAAAAGGATAGAGAAAGTCCTTAAAAAAGAAAAATAGAGTAGTCAGGAGTGTTGGCACATACCTTTAATCCCAAAACTTGAAATGCAAAGTCAGGTCGATCTCTGTGAGTTTAAGGCAAACCTGGTCTACAGAGTGAGTTCTGGAACAGTCAAAGATACACAGAGTAAGCCTGTCTCAAAAAACCAAAAAATAAAAGAAATAGAGTTTTTAAAATGCCACATAAAAATGGAAATACACAAAGAATCTGGATTATGCATATTATTGTGTTCTCTTTTAATTTTTGGCTGCAGAAAGGCATTTGATTCTGGGAGCTACTAATTAAATCAACATATATATATATATATATATATATATATATATATATATATATATATATTAAAGGTATCTTGACTTCAAAAATTGAGTCTAAAGATATGTTATTTTGAAAAAGAGGTTCTATTTTGTTTCCACTGAAGATGAGAACCTATGAGTTCCATTCAGGCTAATGTGGTTTGATGGACCAAGATCTCTGAAAAGGTCTCTGTGAACACTAAAAATATTTCACCCAACAAACAGAAAGAAGCAGTTTGGAGAAAACTTGCCCAAATTCTCAAAATAATTGTTTATAAATGTTTATTTTTATTTTTAAAAGGCTTAGTTATGTGATTAATGGTCACAGTCAATTTCTAAAAAAATACGTAGAGGGATATTATATAGAGATGATAATTTTGCATTGGTTTGGATTTTGGTCTATTGATACAAATTTAAGGTTGATCTTGTTACACTGTGTATATGTATTTCTGCTTTTGTTTAAGGGATTATGTTTGTGCAGCTCATTTAAAAATGTAAAGTATAGTTAAGAAATACAGATAAATATATAGTCATCTATAATAATCAGACTTTTAGTCATGTTGGTTAGGATTTCTAGATATATATAGATAGATTTCAATTAGACAGATAATCTTCAACACTTCAAAGACCTACAGAATATAGCATTTAAAACGTTTTAAGAACTTAGATTTTTCTCGACAGTAAGATATTTCTGCTTCTGGTAGCACCAATTACTTCAGAGAGGTTGATGGGCATTGAAGAAACGTGTTATGGAATTTGCCTTCAAGGTGACAAGGCTAGCCATTTGGGTAAGAAACTGCTTTGCATGGACTGCTTGATGGTTTGCTGTATGAAGGGGACACGTAGGACCCACAGAGAAAGTGACTGCTGAACTTGCCAAAAGAAAAAAACAGGGTTCCTGTTTCATGGAAGAGTCTACCAGACATTCTACAGGACACAGAAGAAAGTGATTGACAAACTGCCAATATAAGAGAAACAGTCTTTCAAATTTTCTTCTTCATGGAAAAATCTGTCAGATACTATGGGCCTATAGACTGAAGATGGATGCCCCAATGTTACAAAGAACTTTGGGTGACTGTCCAGGCAGAGTGATGTCTCTGTCAATTCTAGAGTTTTGAAAGCTGCTTACAATGTACTTCCTGTTTACTTAGGCAATATTATATCCTTCTGGGGTCTTTCTGTTATAAGAAGACCTTGAAGATTCATAGAAACCAATGTGTGTTACTTCTGCTGCTGTATGCTTGGGGATAAGATTCTTAAGCTCACGCAGGTGGAGCTGTTACACAGATTGACCTCTTTCATTTGTTATTATTTGTTGCCTGAGAGACACATGGTTTGCCAATGTCCTGAGGGTGGATAATCTCTTGGACTTTGAGTATTAATAGCTTGTCTTCCTCCATGCTCCTGTTTTGTCTTCTCTATGGATCCATCCCACCTTCAAAGCTTTTTTTTTTTTTTTTTGCTCTACCGCCTGTTGGGCTCTGGCTTCTCTTTCACTTTCTCTTGTAATCTTGCTCTGCACACATTCCTTTTCCAGAGCCAATTTGTTTCCCCAGAATGGAAGAGACTGCTTATCTCAGGGAGAGGAACTTTGCCCCAGGGAGCTGTTCTGGTCAGATAAGCAGCCAGCTGCTGATTGGACAGGAACAAGCTTGGCTCTGCTTCCTCCTGGTCTAAGCTTGGTCCAGAAACACAGCCAGGCATGGATGACGGGCTTGAGGAGCAGGGCTGCAGTGGAAGCTGATTGTAGGGACTGTCAGGGGGTGGGATAAGCATTTCAGGGACGCTAAACTGGAATATATTATGGTTGAATTGATAGTTTTGTCACAGGTGTCTCTCTTTGACGGCAGCTCTTCAGTGTATTCCTAGCAGATTTCCAAGGGCAACTAAACACACAGTGCATCAGGGACCGGAATTTTGAAAACATTGGTCTCCCTCAGAAAGCCCTCCACAATACTTCTCTGCTGACAGCAAGCCTTCCAGGCTGTGCTAATACAGTTCTTTCATGAAAATTAGGCCAACATTTTCTATATTGACTATATTTCCAGCATTTTACAGTCAATAGGACCCTTCAAAATGATGCGTTAAATACTTGCAACTGGTCTTCTTTTGCTGTGCTCCAGGAATTACAATGAAAGAATTGTTTGCCCATCTCTTTGCCACTTGAGGATGATGCATCTGACCTTGCAGCTGTGTGTGGTAGTGACAACATCTGCACAGGACAACCCTTGCCTGCCACAGCACTGTTTTTTTTGTTTGTTTATTTTGGTTGTTGTTTTTGTTTTTTGCACAATAGCAGCTTGGAAACTGAGACCAGCTTCTTTTCTACTTGCCTGTCATGGGTTTTCGTTTTTCACTTTTCGTACAGGTTAGCCTTACTACCCTACATACACTAAATATATGAGAAGCACCAGGTTTTTATTAATGGCTGGATCTGCTAAGAAGATGTCACATTGCTGGATCTTCTAAGAAGATGTTTAGAGAAAGCTGTTTTGCTGTGAGAGTCACCTGGAAACCTTGTTGAAACACAGATTGCTGACCTCACCCTTAGGGGCTGGATTAACTCCAGATGTTTTGGGGTTCACGAGTTTTTACATTCTCATGCCTTGCTGGTATCAAACTTTCAAAGTATCTGTAATTGAGGGAATTGCCCTCTAAATGCCCATCTGCACAGTATGCCCCCCACCTGCTCTGCTGCATGTTTTGTGGCCTTGGTGTTATCCCCTCTGTCTTGAGCATCATTTTACAACCTGAGGACATGCTTCAGCCTGCTTCCAGGAATCCATAATCTCTTCTCATCTTCTTCTTCCCCAGTATTTGGGGGATGGTCCACAGTGCTTTATTTTATTGAGATAGTGTCTTTTGTATCTGATAAAGCCAGTTACATCCTTTGAAGTAGACTAGCTATGTGAACTTGGCAGCTGCTCCCTGAACTGGGTGGGCTCTCTGATCTAACTGAGCCCCTCTAAATGGAAACTCATGTCTATTATCTGGATCTCTCTGTTGTAAATCATTGATTTACTTACTTTTTAAAAAGATCTCCTTGCTTAGTCCTGGGAAAGCCTAGTAAAGTTTCTTCCTTTACCCCAGGGCTATGGGTGTGGATGTTTGCAGCAAATGTGGTCTGAGAATGATGACTTGTAACAGTTTGGAACTGCATCCTAGGTCTGAGTCACTTGTGAAGATAGTTACTGGCTTTGTGTAACTCAGAGACTACGATGGCCAGGACTTGAGGATGGATGATATTAGTTTCCAAGATTTCTGAAGGAGTCATAGCAATCTTCTTAATTACACTTTAAAAATATCTGAAATGCATTATTCACGTGTTTGAAGATGTCATAATGAAACCAAATGTGTAATTAATAAATGCAAATAAAGTCATTTAAAAATCTTGACTATATTATGCCTTTAAAGCCCTCACTTAATTCGTGTATTAAACAAGTAATATCAACATAATGCTTCGAAATGAAGGCCCTAAGAGAATGTGGGAAATTGGAAATTTAATGTCTTAGAAGATGTTTTCACAGTAAAAGGATCTTGAAATCTAACTGAGTTTCTCTCTACCCAGTCCCTGCACACACAACAAGCAAATGAAGGTCTCTAAGTTCTGGTGGCAAAACAGTATAATAATATTCCCTCTTTATAAAGGGAAGTGTATTGGGGTACAATTGGTGAATAAAGGTTGTGTCAGTACATATTTGAGTTGTCAAACAAGAGCTAGTTTCAGGACAGGCCCCAAAGCTACAGAGAAACCCTGTCTCAAAAACCAACCAAACAAACAAAAAAATCATGATTTGATATATGCAAATTCCCTTTAAAATGATTTCTACAATCAGGCCAATGAATACATCTGTTGTTTCGTATTTTCTGCACATGAGGTTAAACTATTTATGGTTTGTGCTTTAAGCAAGTTTCAAGTACACAGGAAAATATGATTTGGTAACAGACATTCTGCTTAAGGAATTACCCACCTTGGATATGTCAATTTTCCCTCTTTACCAAGATCTCCCCATTTTTCCAGTTCTTCTTTTTTTCAGGCATGATAATATCTGAAAAGCTAAACCATTCATCGAGGATTGCCGAGCCTGTGATTCCTCACATTGCAGCGCAGACTTCTCTTCTTTAAAAAGACTTTAAGAGCAGCTTGGGAAACAATTCTTATAATGACTCTTGTGGGCTTTTCCTAAAAGAGGACTTTGTGTAAAGAGAAATGCAAATCAGTGAATACCTTCAGTGTAACCCACACACATATTTATACTCATACATGTAGTCATATAAGTATACATACACACCACACACATACACATATAAGCATTAATACACACCACATGCACCTGCACATACATACATATGCATAAGCGCTTATATACACCATATACATATATGCATGCTACATGCTTACACATAAATACACACACCCATACGTATGTACAACATACAGACGCCATATACATACAAGTATATTTTAGCTAGACTTTCTATTGCTGTGATGAAACACTATGACCATAAACAATTTGGGGAGGAAAAAGTTTATTTCAGCTGACAATCCCCAGGTCACACTCCATCTAAAGAACAGGAACTCAAGGCAGGAACTGACGCTGAAGCCATGGGAGAATGCTACTTACTGGCTTATTCCCATGGCTTGCTCATGCTGTTCTTTTACAGCACTGAGACCCGCCAGGCCAGGACTGGATAGACCCACTGACTCTGTCAGTCATCAACCAGGAAAATACCATACAGATTTGGCTATAGGCGTATCCTATCAAGGTATTTTTTTGTTAAGGTTTCTTTTTCCCAGATGACCCTATCTTGTGTAAAACATCATAAAAACCTCGTAGAACAATGTACATGTACAAGAGACAACATATACTTCTCCAGACACATATAGACAGACATATACAAAAATATACACACATACACTTACACACTCAGCCCACTTATACAAACAAATATACACATGTATGCGCATACACCAAAACTGTATACATACAGGTACATATACATTCAGACACACATTCCAACATTTTTAGATATCAGAAAACATTCTGTATTTCATGATACAAACTATACAAAGTTTATTTGCAAGAATCAAGGGGCTAACATTGTACTTGTGATATGTCCTGAATAAAATGTAATTTATGGCATATGACAGCACATACGTACACATGCCCATACACACACACACACACACACACACACACACACACACACACCAATCTTTGAATTAATTGTCAAACACCCCATCCAGTCATATAGCATTATGCCCACTTTGTAGACGATAACTCTGCAAAAAATGGAGCTATTAATCAATTAATCTATGATTTCCCACATGTATGCATTTTACATAATTATCTTTGGGAAGTGCAGCACAGAATAAATACTCAAAGGGCCAAGCCCTTGCTTAGAAAGATGGATGGAGGCAAATGCATTCCTTTGGCTCTGCAGACTTTTATCCCATGTCCCCTAATCACACGGTCTACCATTCTTTGCACTGTGTCTGCCTCTCAAATACATCACCTTCCTCTGACTTTAAATCATGATGTCTTATAAACATTTACCTAATGAAGTATCCCTTGTCAAAGCCATTAGCATGGCTAGTAGAGTCCTCTTTTCTTCTCACTGTCTTCACCTTCAATTTTCTGATCTCAGTGTCCCAACTTGTGGTCTTAACAATAGTGTCATTCAAAGGTTCCTTGGTATTTTTTCCAGTGTTAGATTTATCCCTGCTTTGGAGTTTGTTGCTTACTGTTCTCTACCATACTCTCTTTTGAGATGTGTTTTATTCCTTTGTTTTCACCGGATGAGCCCAAAATTTATGTCCTAAACCTCTCCCCTAACTGTCAGTGGAAATAGCAAATAACCTACTGAGAGTTCCAGTCTTAAGTGTCATGGAGATAACAATGTTATCAGGTCAAACTGAGATTCCCCAAGGCTGTTTAACCCCTTTTATCTTTTGTGGCTACCTCAGTCATTTGCTTATATAAGTATTTGCCCAGATTGCACCTTGACACAAACTAGAGTCCCTTGCATCCAGGGCATGTCAGTTGAGGAATTGACTTAATCAGATTGGCCTGTGGGCATTTCTGTGCGATATTTTCTTACTTGTTAAGTGATAAATGTGGGTCCAGTCCACCATGGGCTGTCCCTTCCCTAGTCAGGTGGGCATGAGCTGCATAAAATAACCCTACTGCATAAACCGGGAAGGTAAGCTAGCAAGCCTTACTCCTCATTGTCTCTGCTTCAGTTCTTGCCTTCAGGTTCTCATCTTGATTTCCTGCTTTAGTTTCTCTTAACGACAGACTGCAAACCAAACGAAGCCATTGCTCTCCCAAGTTGCTTTTGGTCAGTGTTTATCACAGCATCGGAAAGCAGACTAAGACAGAAATATGACCTTAAATCTCTCCTTAGAAATTCCTATCAATCTTTTATCTAGAACAGTCGTTGTAAATGCCCTTACTTTCTCCATAGATGTTTCCACTATCTTCAGCCTGAATGATAACCGACTCCTACTAGTTTCTAGGGTGGTCATGAGAATTCCACTGCTGCTCTTCAAATCTCTTATTTTTTTTTTTTTTTGATGCAGAGCACGTGGGCCTTGCAGACGCCAGAAAAGTTTTCTGCCATTGAGCTACATGCCCAGGCTTGTCTGGATGCTTTAACTACATGTTTAATGCCATGTCGTATGTCTCAAATCTCACAAATACTTCTGCAGATAAATCAAGTAAAGCTTAGATGCTTGATCATTATCTCCTGTGTCAAACTGTATAATGAGGGCAGGGCATTATTTTCTTATACAATATGCGATTTTTACTCTTCAAAATATGCTGTACTCATACCAGCCTTCTTTCAAATTCTCAAAACTCAAACACATTTCTTTCTTAGCTCTGAGTATATTTTCTGGCTCAAAGGTTTTCTCTTTTGTATGACTAAGTTCTCGATTCAAACCTTCCTTCCATTGTTTTGTCCTCTAAGAGACCTTCTAAAACACCCTTATCTACCCTTACTTAACTTCAGTCATATAAATATGCATTATTTTCTTTGCAGATTATCATCAGTTGGAAATTATTCTGCAATTCATTATAATTTTTGTGTGTACCGCAACTGAAAGTTAAGCTACTCTCTGATTGGTTGGCTTATCCGGTTTTACTTGTTTTTTTCCTGTGTAAAAGACTTACAATAGCATAACTAGATAATAAAAGGCAAAATATAAATGGCTTTCAAAGCACAGATTGCATTATGAATGCATAAAAAGCCTACAACAAAGGCTACTGTTCTCTAATGGGAAGAGCTGATTGTGCAAGGTCATTAAAAAGTAACTCAAGCTCCATTATGTTAACAAAAGAAAAAATTCCCACTAATGTAGGACTGGGAAGTCCGCTAGTAATTAAAACTATAGTGTTTGCCCTCATACTTATTCCTTAGAAATCAACCTAGCTTTGTTTTTCCTTGAAGTGAGTGTATGTCAAATGATCATTGGCAAATGATAAATATGACTTTTCTTAATGAAATAATGGAGCTACCATATGGCAGCTAGCGAATGCTAAAACATTCGGGGAGATGTCTATGTGGAACATTTTAATGGAAGGTTGAAATGAATAGATTTATTCGTTATTAGCATAATTCACATCATTGTTAACATTAAGAGATTGAAACCTTGTACTATGTGCCTACTTACATAATAGTGAATTCAGAAAAAAAAATCATCCCAGAGAGTCACAAAAGTAGAATTTAATTAAGTCTGTAGCTGACAAAATTTATAGAAATGGAGGCATATGCACAGATACATAACAAAGATATAATCAAGCACATTTGAATGCAATGATGCAATGATACATACTGTGACCATTTGAAAAAAATGACCCCCAAAGGGAGTGGCACTATTAGGAGGTGTGGCTTTATTGGAGGAAGTGTGTCACTATGGAGGAAGGCTTTAAGTTCTCCTATAAACTGAAGCCACTCCCAGTGGGACAGCCGACTTCCTGTTGCCTGCACAAGATGTAGAACTCTCAGCTACCTCTCCAGCAATGTGTTTGCCTGCTTGTTGCCTTGTCCCACATAATGTTAACAGACTGATCTCTGAACAGTAAGAAAGCCTCCCCAATTAAATGTTTTCCTAAGAACTTCCATGGCCATAGTATCTCTTCAAAGCAGTAGAAACCCTAGCTGAGACAAACACTAAAAGCCAACTTACTCTATTTTAAAATCTATACTAACTAATGTGCGTAGCATCTCAATGTGATGGTGGCGGCTGTGGCTGTGGATGACTTAAGCCGGCAAAGAATAAACTGTTACGTGAAGAATGTTTGTATGGCTTTTTGATATAACCAAGAATGTTACAAACACTCTTGTACATATGATCAGCTACAGGTGTAAGTAAAGCTAACACATTGGAAAGAGAGCACACTGCCAAAGAGTAATAAAATTATACTAGGTATATGTCACAGTTAGCTTCAGTTGTCAACTCGACAGAAACCTAGAGTCCACTAGGAAGAGGAAACTTTGAGTGACTATTTGCCCATATGAAGTTGGCCTATGGCAGCATCATCTTAATTGCTAATTGATATGGGATGGTCTAGCCCACAGTGACAGATGCCATTTCTGGGCAGGTGGTCTTGAGGTTTAAAAAGAAAGCAGTGTGAGCAAGGCAGATGAAGTAAGTCAGTAAGTAGCATCCCTCCATGGCCTCTGTTTCCAGGTTCCTGTCTCCAGGTTCCTGTCTTGAACTCCTACCCTGGTTTCAGTTGCTGGTGAACCGTAACCTGTAAGCTGAAACAAACCCTTCCTACCTCAAGTTGGTGTTTATCACTGGTACAGAAAGCAAACTGGGACAGTATATTGGCCAGTGACAGTCATTTATTCCCCCTAACATATAGTTACATGCAATGCTTAGTACTTACGCTCAAGTATGAGTGTGCAGTTTCACGCCCTTCTTATAGCATACTTTTGTACAACTTGCTGAAGATGAGCTTAATTCACAACAGGAACACCACGAACACAGGAGGAATATACTGCGCTGAGAGTTTATGGTCACCACGGTGTCACCAGGCAATGGTAACTCACAGAACCACTGTTGTATACACAGTCTGTCATTAATCAAAGCATTACCAAATGGCACATACTTGTATATGTGTATTGCCCAAATATGTGTAAACAGCTATGTAGTGATATTTCATTTGTATTTTAGTAAATAAATCTTGACTGATGATCAGAGAGGTAAAACGCCACTCTAGTCAGCCTCACAGACCATGCAGTGGTGACACACACCTTTAATCCCAGCACTAGAGAGGAATATAAGATAAGAGGAGACAGCTCTCAGCCAGGCTCATTCTGAGATTCCCAGAGGCACGATCACCATTTTGAACTGAGGTAGAGGTAAGAGCCAGTTTTTCATTTCTGACCTTCAGGTTGAACCTCAGTTTCTCCCTCAGAGCTTTCATTAATCAATCTTCACAGCTAGAATTGTATGCACTGCTATTCCTCACAGTAACATACTGCTCTGTTCTTTTGGGGTCTCAGACATTTCTTACAAAGAATGAAAATCTTCAGATTTTCTTACAAAGCATGAAAGCAGTAAAATTTCATCTATAGAGTTTTCTTTTTCTTTTTTAAAAATTAATTATTTTTTGAAAAGCAATCCTTTCTCATTTCATATACTTATCCCAGTTCCCACTCCCTCCCTTCCTTCTGCTTCCACACACCCCGCTTCTACTTCTCATAGAGAGTAAGCCTTCCCAAGTGGAGTTAACAAAGTCTGGCGTAACACTTTAAACCAGGATCAGTGCTTAGCTGTGGATCTCTGCATCTGCTTCCATCAGTTGCTGGATGAAGGTTCTATGATGACAATTAAGGTAGTCATCAATCTGGTTACAAGGGAAGGCAAGTTCAGGCACCCTTTCCACTATTGCTTAGAATTGTAGCTGGCGTCATCCTTGTGGATTCCTGGGAATTTCCCTGGGACCAGGTTTCATACTAAACTCATAATGGTCCCTGTTTCAAGGTATATCTTTCCTTCTTCTCCATCTCTGCCCTTCGCACATCCCAGCTATCCCATTTCCTCGTGTTTTCCTAATTCTTCCCATTCTCTCCTACCCCTCAATTTACACCTTCCTTTCTCCCCTAACTCCATGCTCCAAATCTTCTCAGGAGATCTTGTCTAATTCCCCTTGCCAGGAGGATTCATTATGTCTCTCATAGAGCTATCCTTGTTACCTAGCTTCTCTAGGGTCACGGACTAAAGGCTGGTTATCCTTTAGTTTACATCTAGTATCCACTTATGAGTGAGTATATACCTGGTTTGATTTTCTGGGTCTGTGTTATCTCACTCAGGATGTTTATTTTTTCTAATTCCGTCCATTTGCCTGCAAATTTCAAGATGCCATTATTTTTTTCAATCACAGAGTAGTACTCTATTTTGTAAATGTACCACATTTTCTTTATCCATTCTTTGGTTGCGGGGCATCTAAGTTGTTTCCAGTTTCTGGCTCCACCATGTTATGAGCACGGTGGAGCAAATGTTCTTGTGCTATGAGTATGCATCCTTTGGGTATATGCCCAAGAGTGGTAATGCTGCGTCTTGAGGTAGATTGATTCACAATTTTCTGAGAAGCTGCCATACTGATTCCAAAGTAGCTGTACAAGTTTGCACTCCCAGCAGCAATGGAGGCATGTTCCCCTTATTCTGCATCCTCTCCAGCATAAGCTATCATCTTTGTTTCTGATCTTAGCCATTCTGATTGGTGAAAGATGGTATCTCAGAGTTGTTTTGATTTGCATTTCCCTGATGTTGTGCAATTCCTTCTTTTACATGTTGACAGCAGAAGTATGCCAGTATCTTTTGTTGAAGATGATTTCTTTTTTTTTTTGCTGTATAACTTTAACGTCTTTGTCAAAAAGCAGGTATTCATAGGTGTATGGAATAATATCAGGGTCTTTGATTCAATTCCATTGGTCCACCTTTCTGATCTTATGCCAATGCCAAGCTGTTTACATTACTATAGCTCTGTAGTAGAGCTTGAAGTCATAGATGGTGATGCCTCCAGAAGCTCCTTTATTGTACAAGATTGTTTTGGTTATCTCAGGTTTTTCATTTATACATATGAAGTTGAATATTACTCTTTTAAGGTCTGTGAAGAATTATGTTGGGATTTTGATGGGGATTGCATTGATTCTGTAGATTGCTTTTGGTAAGATTGCCATATTTATTATGTTGATATTACTTATCAAAGAGCATGGAGATCTTTTCATTTTCTGATAACTACTTCAGACTTAAAGTTATTGTTGTACAGATCTTTGACTTCTTTGTTTAGTGATACTTTATGTTATTTGTGGCTATTATAATGGGTGGTGTTTTCCCGTTTTTCTGATTTCCTTCTCAATCCTTTTATTATTTGTATAAAGGAGGACTACTGTTTTTGTGGGTTTTTTGTTTTTTTTTCTAAATAATTAATCTTGTATTCTGCCACATTATTGATGGTATTTACTAGCCATAGGACTTCCCTAGTAGAATTTTTTAGAGTCACTTATGTACACTATCATATCATCTGCAAGTAGTAAGTTTGACGTCTTCCTTTCCAATTTGTATCCCCTTGATCTCCTTTTGTTGTCTTATTGTTGTAGCTAGAAATTTGAGTGCTATATTGAATTAGATATGGAGGGAGTGGACAGCCTTGTCTTATTCCTGATTTTAGTGGAATCGCTTTGAATATCTCTCCATTTAAATTGATGCTGGCTGTTGGCTTGCTGTATAGTGCTTTTACTATGTTTAGATATGTTCCTTGTGCCCCTGATCTCTTCATGACCTTTATCAGAGAAGGGTGTTTGATTTTATGAGAGGCTCTTCCAACATCTAATGAGACAATCATGTGTTTTTTTTCATTTTATTTATTCAGTGGATTAAATTGATGGATTTTTGTATGTTGAACTATCTCTGTATCTCTGAGGTGAAGACAACTTGATCATGGTGGATGATTTTTTGTTGATGTTATTGTGTTCTTGGATTTGGTTTGCCAGTTTTTATTGAGTATTTCTGCATCGATGTTCAGTAAGGAGATTGGTCTCTAATTCTCTTACTTACTTAGTCACTTGCTTAGAGGAGTTTTTGTGTTGTTTGGGTGTCAGGATATCTGTAGCCTCCTAAAAAGAGTTTGACAATGTCCCTTCTGTTTCTATTGTGTGGAATATTTTGAGGAGTATAGGTATAAGCTCTTCTTTGAAGTTTTGGTAGAATTCTGCACTGATATCATCTGGCCCTGGGATTTTTTTTTTTTCGTTGGGAGACTTCTGATGACTCCTGCTTCTTTAGAGGTTATAGGTGTATTTAAGCTGTTTATTTGGTCTTGATTTAATTTTGGTATGTCATACTTTTCTAGAAAATTGTCCATTTTTTTTAGATTTTTTAATTTTGTGGAGTACTGGTTTTCAGAGTATGACCTAATGATTCTTTGGATTTCCTCATTGTCTGTTGTTCATTTCTGATTTTGTTATTTTGGATATTCTATCTCTGCCATTTGATTAGTTGTGAAGTGTTGTGTGTCTTGTTGATTTTTTCAAAAAACAATCTCTTTATTTCCTTGATTATTTGTATTGTTTTCTTTGTTTCTATTTTATTGATTTCTGCCCTCAGTTTCAATATTTCACATCGTCTACTCCTCCTGTGTGAGTCCGCTTCTTTTTGTTCTAGAGCTTTTAAATCATTAGTATGAGATTTTTCCATTTTCTTTATTTAGGTACTTAGTGCTATGAACTTTCCTCTTAGCACTACTTTTATGGTGTCCTATAGGTTTGGGTATGTTGTGCATTTATTTTCATTGAGTTCTAGGAATTCTTTAATTTCATTCTTTCTTTTTTCTTGACCCAGGGGTGATTCAGTTGAGCATTTTTCAATTTTCATGAGTCTGTAGACTTTCTGCAATTAGTATTAATGCTGAATTCTACCTAACTTTAAACCATGGTGATCTTATAAGATACAGGGAGTTACTTTAATTTCTTTTGTATCTGTTGAGGTTTGCTTTGTTACCAAGTATGTGGTCAATTTTAGGGAAGCTTCCATGAGTTGCTGAAAAAAAAGTAAATTCTTTTGTGTTTGGATAAAATGTTCTATATGCCTGTAAGTCCATTTGAGTCATGACATCTGTCAGTTCTCTTATTTTTCTGTTAAGATTCTATCTAGCAGATCTGTCTATGGGTAAGAGTGGGGTGTTGAAGTCTCCTACTATTAGTGTGTGAGGTTTGATATGAAATTAAAGCTTTAGCAATATTTCTTTTATATATATGGTACTCTTGTATCCGGGGCATAGATGTTCAGGATTGAGACTTCATCTTGATGGATTGTTCCTGTGATGAATATGAAGTGATCTTCTCCAACTCTTCTGATAATTTTAATTTGAAGTCTATTTTGTTAGATATGAGAATAGCTATTCCCACTTGTTGCCTAGGTTCATCTGATTGGAAACTCTTTTCTCAGTCCTCTGCTCTGAGGCAGTAATATCTGTCTTTGAGGTTGATGTTTGCTTCTTGCATGCAGTAGAAGGATAGATTTTATTTTTGTATCCATTCTGTTACTCTGTGTCTTTTTATAAATGAATTGAATCCATTGATATTAAGAGATATTAATGACAAGTAATTGTTAATTCCTGTTCTTTTTGCTGGTAGTGTTTGTGTGTTTCCCTTCTTTGGAGTTTGCTGGTATGAGGTGTGAAGTAATCTGTTGCCTGTGTCTTTGTGGGTACAGCTAACTTCTTTGTGTTAGAATTTTCCTTCTAGTACTTTCTATAAGGCTAGATTTGTGGATAGGTATTGTTTAAATATGGCTTTGTCAAGGAATATCTTGTTTCTCCATCTATGGTGATTGAAAGCTTTGCTTGGTATAGTAGTCTGGAATTGTATCTCTTGTCTCTTAGTGTCTACAGCACATCTGTCCAGGACATTCTGGCTTTCAGAGTTTCCATTGAGAAGTCTGGTGTAATTCTGGTATGTCTGCCTTTATATGTTACTCTGCCTTTTTCCTTTGTGACTCTTAATATTCTTTTTTTATCCTGTATGTTTAGTGCTTTGATTATTAGATGGAGAGGAGACTTTTTTGGGCCCAGTCTATTTGTTGTTCTGCAAGCTTTTTGTACCTTCATAAGGATATCCTTGTTTAGGTTAGGTCCATCTATTGAATTTTCTAAAGACTAATTGTAAAGACAATGTGGTGAGGAGTGTGGAGTTACTATGAGGATGGTGGGATTAAATTAATCAGATTGTTAGATGTGTATAGACTCACTTTCATAAAATTTCTAGTCACTACTCAATCACAGACATTATTTACTTCAATAATTACAATTATTTGTGGCATTACTTATTCTTATATTGTCTTTTAGTGCAAATTTAATTATCAGTATTTTAAACTCGTGTCTAGGTTTGTATAAAAACCAGAAAAGAAGCTGCTTTCTCTAAACAAAAATTTAGTCTCACTCAACACCCAATCTTCTGATGAAAGTGGTTCAAAAGGCAACAACCACCTATCGAAGACACACAAGTTAACTTACATGTAAATATAATATTATTTGGCAATATTATATGAATGTATATATAAAATATAAATATGGCAATGCTAAACTCAGTGTATGCTGAAGTAAATTGTGTCTTTCATAATACACAGGGTGTAAAAGCCAAGCTTGTGACATGATAGATCTTTTGCCACATTTTGAGAAATGGCAGGCCGAATGAATTTCCCTTTATTTTATTTTTCCTGATCCAAGTGATGATAAACCACAGAATCATAATCTCTTTTTTCTTTTCAGATTCCCTAATTTCTGCTTCCCTTTGTCTCTGATCTTTTTACCAGGCTGCACCTAGAAAGCCGGAATTACATCTGAGCAGCGAGTCGCTCCTTGCAGGATCTGAGGAATCAGATCTTGAGAAGGGAAAGCGATAGCAGTTGTCATAACAGCGGCTCACGTCACCGTGAACTGAAGATAAATGTAAGTTCACCCCCGTGTAATTGTTAGAGTTGAGTGATTGGTATGCAAACCTGGTCTTTCTTCTTTGCTTCTTACTCTATCAACCTAGATTTTAGAAATCAGACAGAGATTCTTCAAAGAACAATATTTATCCAGGATCAGGAGAGAATTGGGGAATCCATGTGCTGCTATGAACTACATGTATGCTCAAAGAGATTGGGGCGAGTGGCAGTGAGGGAGACCACATCTGGGTTCTCACAGCAGCCAGCAGCCACCGCGGTGGGTGGAATAGGAGCGGCATCAGTCAGCGATGACCAGAGCAGATCACTGCTGGACAGTCACGATAGGGGTTGTGTTTTGCGCAAGTTTGTTGCTCTGTCAGTCTTTAGTGACTATAGCAGGTAATCATGAGAGGTTCCTTTGGAGCCTCTTTAGCTTTGGTTAGAGCAAACACAAGAGACTCAGTTTTTATCAGAGCGATGTCTACACTGATAATTATTTCCTTGTTACCATCATTTGGAAACCACATCCAGATTCTGCCCGTACTAGACTTTGGGTTCAGTGTTTATTCCCAGAGGTGGGAAAACCTTACTATTTGAGAAAAACTTCTCTCAGACTTCCAAGTTCAGATCTATCTATCTATCTATCTGATATTCGATACCGACTAGAATTAATGTGCAGATGCAAAGTTAGAGGAGAATGAGAATTCCTTTCTAGCAAATAACTCAGTTTGCAGTGGGGTGTTCCACAATTCACCATTTTATTATTTATTTACTTATTTTTACCTTTAAGATTATAATATATTACACCTCTTCCTTTTTATTTGAAATCATAATACTTTTGAGTAATATAATTTTTTAGTTATAAGATACTCAGAATTTGTTTTTAAACTCATTTGAGCAATAAAATACTCGAAAATACTTTTGAGTAATAAAAATAATAGAATAGAATTTTACTTTTGAGATTCTAATTATACTTTTTCCATTTTCCTTCATGGCCTCTTTTTTATTACTTTTTCTTGCATACATACGTGTAAGTGTATGGGCATTTCATATATATATATACACATACATACATACATATACATGTTTATATATATGAGTACGTATATATATTTACATTTGCAAGTATACATTTTTCAGTCCATATAATGAAGCCGCTTGCCTCTAATTTTTCAGGGCTGAGCATTTGATATTGCCTAATGGATTTCTATGCTCTTTCCTGAGGAAGACTATCTCTCAGGACTTAACTGGAAGCTGTTTTCCCACCATTATAATTTGCTTCAGGGAACATAGACAATTTAGAGCCAGACAAAGGGCCACGAGCATAGGTCAATGCCTGAGAGGGTCTCAAACAGATTTCCAGAGTATGAGCCTGGTGGAAGTGATGTGTGAGGATACTGGTAGAACTGATGTATGAGGATACCCACAGAAACTGCCAACCAGAGAAGTTTGTCTGAGCTTCAGTGACCTGGACCAACAGGTTGATTTTCAGTGACAGGGTCCCAAGGAGGAAAAGACAGAAAAAGTGGGCTCAGAAGGTCTTGTACAAGGTATGTCTTATGCCAAGCAATATTATTAAAAAGTTCTTGTACACTATTTGTGGACAGTAAATGGACAAAGTCAATAGAAACTAGCATACCATGGGATGAAACAAACAGGAAGCTAATTAAGCCACAGGAGGAAGACATACTATACCAACGGTGACAGAAACTGAGCACTCAATAGCCTTGAGGTTGATAACCATAGACCCTTAGCATAGAAAAAGCTCTGTTCTTTGGGTCTGAAGCTCCCACAAAGCCCTAGGCCCAGGCCATTACTTTGTGTGCCAGTCATGTGCCTGGTCTAGAGAAGAGAAGAACAAGGGGGCATTTATTTTTCTTGATTAAGGCTCATTGTTTAGGCCTTGCTGATTCCATGTAGCTGAGTTCAGTTTGCCTGTCCCATTGGCCCACTTCTGGACTTCAGGATCACATGAAAGGTAACTCCAGTCCCTTTGATGATGTAGATTGGCAGCAAGGGGCACCTTCTGAGTGGCCACATTAATATAAACTGCCCAATGGGATCCGTGTACCCATAGTGGTTATCAGGGGCATTCTCTCAGGAAATTCCAAGGGATTGGCAGTGATTTCTGGGTGTTTGATCACACTGTGAACCCTGAGATTGCATTATTTACTGGAAAAAAATCTGTTCCTAGCTGTGGTGTGGCTCAACCCTAGGATATAACCTTTAATACAAGGACTCTTTGTGTGAATATTGTAAAAAGGATTAGATAAAGTCAACCATAGGTCAAGAGGCAGAGCAAACAACTAGTTGACAGGAAGTGAACACAATATTATCTAATCTGTCTGTCTGTCTAGGTTTTTTGAGAAAGGGTTTCTCTGTACCTTTAGAGCCTGTCCTGGAACTAGCTTTGTAGACCAGGATAGCCTCAAACTTACAGAGAGATCTGCCTGCCTCTGCATCCCGAGTGCTAGGATTAAAGGTGTGTGCCACCACTGCAAGGCTCAGATTGTTAAAAAAACATAGGGAGTAAGGGGGAGTCAGGAGCATGGATAGAGAGATGCACAGGAAGTATAAGGGAGGGATGTTCAGCTTGAGGTGCTGGTTTGAGACTGAGTAGGAGACTTATGGGATGTTGGCTGAGGAGGAATGTCAGGTGGGTACTTTCTTTGCCTCTCTGAGCTAGCAGGCTTTCACACCAGCATCTGGCTCCCAAGTCTTTCTTGGTAAAATTGAACGACCGAGATTTTATTAAAAACAATAGGCAGTTGCTTAACGGGGACTCTTCTGTTTAAATAAAGCTGAAGTCTTCACTATTCCATCCAGCACAGAGTAGACTTCAATGGATACCCTGTCTTCCTGCAGTGATCTTTCCGTGACAACTTTTTCTATTTCGACTGGATAAAAATGTCACAGAAATCATGCCTGACATCTCTCTTACAGGACACTGATTCTTTCCCAAGACCTGCTGAATCCTTTTAAAACAATTCTCTTCTGCTATAATTTCATGTCCATTAGATTGTTTCTACTTTTAAAATCTATCTTTTCCCACTGAATCTATACAACAAGAATCAATATTTAATCCCCACATTTAATTAATAATATTTAATCCCCACCATTTCTCCCACAGTATCCAACACACAGTAGGAATACAGAGCCCTCTTTGAATGAGTGACTTCATAGACTATTAACTCTGCCTTATAGCAAGAAGAGGCTAAAGTCTTTGGTATGAATTAATCTTCAGAATCCTGCTGGGTGGCTGACACATACAAAGGTTACAATTAGTGTGTTTAATGACTGAAAATGAATTAAAGAGCTCTCTATCTTACATTCAGGCTTAGAGACGTGAAGAGATTAAGATGTTAGACTTCTTAGAAAAGGTTTTATGGAGCTATTAGTTGTATTGAATTTATAATTTCATGTTAAGTGTTCTGATTCCACATTTTAAATTTCATACTTATTCAGACATAAGGATAATCGTCATAAGAAGATGCTGTAAAAAAAACCCACAGCAATGAGTTTTGAGTATGAGGATCACCTCATTTACTATGTTTACGGTCTTAGAGGTTACCTACGCTCTCTGAACAATAATTTATTGTTAATTAATTGAATACTTAAGGAAGTGTTGGGAATCAAACCCAGGGGTTTTGCATGTCAAATAACCACTGTACCACCAAGTTTCCATTTTTATTTTCATTACTATTTTGTCAAGATAGGGTTTCTCTGTGTAGCCATAGCTGTTCTTGAACTTGCTTTATAAAACAGAATGGCTTCAAACTCACGGAGTTCCACCTGCCTCTGTCTCTCGAGTGCTGGGATTAAAGGTCTGCACCACCATGCCCAGCTTAATTTTCAATTTTTAGAAAGTAAATAAAAATAATTATATAGCATGAACAAAGAACATTTGCGAAGGCAACTCTTTAGTGTTTACCTTCATAAATATTTTTAAAACATTTGAAGATTTTATTATTATTTATTGCTATTATTAGTGTGTGTGTGTGTTACCTTGTATATGCAAGTCAAAGGACACATTTCAGGAATTTGCTCTTGCTTTCCACCTTGGTGTATCAGTGTCTTTCTTGTTTATGCTCTAGTTCAATCATGATTGAGACATTTTGGCTTAATTCTCCTGTTACTCCCTCTCATCTCGTCATAGGAGTATTGGGATTGCAGATACTTGCCTCCACAACTGTTTTTTTTTGTATTGGTTTCAGAGATTGTATATGAAGGTCTCTGCAAACACCACGACTGTCAGAGTAATGATCTGTGTGTGTAAAGAAGGAAATCTGGGCAGCACAACATGACTTGGTAGCTGGTTGGTCCAAACTTATAGACTAGTTGGTCTAAACTGTCTCCTTGCAGTTTCTTTAGGCCTTTTTAAACACACTACAACTTTGGAAAAAGTCTCCTTTTGGAAACTTTTGCAAAATACATGTGAAGACCCTAAGAATGGCTTTTATAAGTTAAGGGCCTAGGAGAGAATCTTGTATGGTCTAGTTCTTCATAGAGGTCCCGAGCTACAGCCTACAAGTGGCATCTCCCCGAAGAATGAGTTCTCTCTACTGAGAAACAATGCTCAAGATAGAGGTTGAGGGAGGAAGGGTCTGTGATAAATGTAATAGTCTGGAGAACTGAGTGGGGCCGAGCCTTACAGATAGCACAGCTCCCCAGGCTGTTTACTTCCACTCCCAGCTTTTCAGGTAAAAACAGATACACATCTCTTCCATTTGAGAGACAACCATGTGGGTTTAGCATTCCTGGTTTTCCTAGTGCTCATCTGTGAGCAAAAGGACCTCATGCCCTCTACAGTTGTAGGTCATCAGGGTTGTGTGGTAGGCACTTTCACACACTGTGGCATCTTGCTGGCCATAGGAAGTCTTTTTAAAAGAACTCTTTCATATTGACGCCAGCTGACTTGTTGTCTCTGTATTCCTCACAACCTGATGGGGCTACTCATCTTATTGGCTGTGATAGTTTGGAAATTGAGCCCCAGTTTGTTCCCAGCTATTGGGACTCAGTATATAATATACACAACATTATGACATGTGTACATATATGTATTATTTAAGTAAAGAACAACATCTGTCTCATTTATGTTTCTCTTCATATATGTGGTTGTGTCTCAAAATCCTTTCAACTTAGCATCGGGACAAACAAGGTTAATCAGCCATAGTACATATCCATACTTGACATGTAACTATGTGGCTCGAGCATTTCTGTTCCAAGTGGAAGAAACCTTGATTTTAACACTTTGCAAGAATATTGAGCACAAAGGAAGCCAATAGTTCACAGGGCCCACTCCCCACACATGGGGCAAACATTCCTGGGATGCCCATTCTAGCAAACTTTATTAGATCTGTTCAGCTCTCTGTTTTATACATTTTTGGCACTTTGGAAACATTGTTTTATGTATCTCACTATGAAAATTATGCAAACCATCACAGATATCAAAGAACTCAGCTGCCTGCATAAATCAAGCTAAAGTCAGTGAAAGGCAATATTGGAAGGAAGAATTTGATGTAAAGCGCCATAGCGTGTCTTTGAATAAAGAAAGTTTAAAGTTTAATTTTTATTTTCTTCTTTCTTCAAAAACACTAGCATAGGACTTCTGAGCCTCTGGGGTGGGAAAGTGAACACTGCTTGTCGGAAAAGCTAACATTGTGATATAAAATCACTGCAGGGATATTAGAATCTAAAATACTCAGATCTTTACACTTGTTGATTGCCTGGAATATCAAGAAGTCTCTTTGACAAAGTATATCATTTTTTATAAAGTGTCTTGTGTGTCAACCTGCCACATGTGATTAGGCCATCGGGATGTAGTTATTATTATATGAACTTGCAAAGCATTGAGCTGCTAGCAAGCCTTTGAATAGATATTTAAGGAGGCTTCCTACTTAACAGCACTGTTACAGATCCAATCTTATAACGAGAGGAGGTAGTAGTAGTAGTTAAATGTTAAACTTATTAGAACTGCAAGAATCGGGTGGGGAATAAGGACAAGAATTAACTTCCCCTCAGGTTATTTCTCTGAGATGTTTAAGTTTTAACAGAGATCTTATTTAATACATTTAAATAGGGTAGGAGAGACAAGAATTCCAGTAATAACAGTAATAATGATGATGGTGGTGGTGGTGGTGATAATAAACCCAATGTAAGTAAGATGCTGCGCCAGCATGGCAATTGTTCTTCTGAGCAAGAAACTCATGTGTGTTTAGCATTCCTGGTTTTCCTAGTGCTAGGAATCCTAGTCAGGATTAACACACAACACAACTTCAGGTTCTGCAGACAAGCCCTTTATTCCACTTTCTCACACAGTATATATAGCTCTCAGCAGGGGAGGCCAATCCAGCAAAAGCAGGAAGCTCATCACCATAACTCAATGGCTCAGGGGTAAACATCCTTAGAAACATTGCTGAAAACAACAGATTGTTCCTGTTTTTGTTCCTGTTTTCAACCAACTGCAAGAGTGCAAGACAGAGCAAGTGGGGGTGTGAAGGCCTGTCCTCTAAGGACCCAACAGTAAGATATGTCATATTAAAGAAACTAAGCGATGCTCAGTGTATAATAATGAAGATGCAATCTAAAACCATTATAACATCGTGAAGAAAGTACAACAAAGAAAAGACAGGTGTTTTTGTGAGGGGTGTTGTGACACCTGGCTATCCACAGAAGAAGAAGAAGGAAGTGAACCCTTTCTCATAACATAAAAAAACATTGTTCATCACAGAAACTTAAATCAGGACCATATTAGAAGATTATTTCCAACCTGTAAGAATAGCTGCTATCAATGAATAAAAGGTGGCGATTGGTAGATAATTTGAGCAAGAAAGTTCCCACATAGCTGTTGGTCATTATGAAAGTTAGCTATTTACTTTGGAAAACATTATGGAGGTTTATCAAAGAGCTAAAAGTAAGCTTTGAGTCAGAAATTTACCTTTGAATATGAATTCAAAGGAAGCATAATCAGTATGTCAAGGAAATATCTATACACTCAAGTTCATTACAACATTATAATAAATGTGATATGGAACAATTTATTCATTAATATGTGGATACACACATAACACATGCCATTTTTATACCATGAAATGAAATGTGGCCTTAGTATAGGAGTCTTTCAAAGAGATAACAGCATAGCCATATTTATTACAATATTATTGATAATAGGCAAGATGAGAAATCAATTCTGGTAGCCACTGATACTTGAAATGGCTGTGAAAATCAGTGTGGTGAATTCTGAAAAGCTAAGAATGGATCTACCATATGACCCACACAAACCATTGCTTGCCACTTGCCCAGAGCACTTGACATCATATTTCACAGACCCTTGCTCAGCTATGTTCCTGCTGCTCTATTTACAATACCTAGGAAATGGAAACAGCCTACGTGTCCCACAGCTGAAGAACAGATAATGGGTCTAGTCATCTGGGACTATGCTCAAGCAGTCCTCAACCCAAGCGTAGCCCTGAGCATTGGACCAGTGGTAGACAGCCTTCCCAATGTTGTGACCCTTTAATACAGTTCCTCATGTTGTGGTGACCCCCAACCATCAAATTATTTCTTACTACTTCATAGCTGTAATTTTGCTATTGTTATGAATCATAATAGAAATGTCTAATATGCAGGATAGTTGAATGAATGGTGATTCCCAAAGAGATAATGACCTATAATGAGAACCACTGATGTTGAGCAAAAGACTTTTAAAGGAAAAGCAATGCATCCTGGTATCTCTTTCTGTAGCATCAGCGTGGGGGTGAGGGGTTGTTGCATAACTGAACAGTTTCACAGAAGCTAATTTAGCTGGGGCATATTTACCTGGGGTTCCTAGATTAAAGTTAAGTGATTTTCCATGGGATTCTCTATCAAGGAGATGAAATTCTAGTTAAACCCTTAACGGCCTTAGCAAGAATACTAGATGGAGGAACCTCTGCACTGTCTTGCCCTGCTGAATGATGTATGTTATAAAGAGTTCGAAGATCAAGGCAACAAGCAAGCTCCTTGGAGCACAAAGCTCTTGAAAATGATTATATTTTGGGTGACTTGCTGTTATCCATGTCTGATGGTGGAGAGAAGGATGCTTAAAAGAAATCCCACACTAGCTCAGAACTGAGAGATAGATAGTTATTTTTTAGGGGGAAAACTTACAAAACAAGATACTCTGCTTGAACAGTAGATGGAGATGGGATTCAAACAATCCAAATGAGCAAATAGGAACCAGACGGGAGGAGAAAAGGGGCAGACACCGCATTGGTGTCCAGGTATATAGTGTAAGAGGCCACGTTATGTAGACAGGTAATTACTAGCTGTAAACCTTTTTGCAGCACATGGCTCTTGTATAGCTAAACTAGTACAACTGACAATGCAGCAACCTTTGCCAGTGTAGTCCTTAATGGGTTAAAGTAGTGGGGATAGATCTCCCTTTGTGTTGTGAGGAACACTTGTACAGTAGACTGAATTTAGAAGTAGAGACAAAGGCCATTGGCAAGTCGAATATAATTGCAATAGCTCTGGAGGTATGCTGGTGGCCTGGATAAGAGCGTAGACATACAGAAAGAGCTGTAGAGTTATTGGTGACATGACAGCAGTTGGTATTTGAGGAACATCAAGTTTTGTGTTTTAAGCATGCAGATAGATTGTGATCATTATAGAAACAAGAATACTGAATAAAGCGATAGTGGGAGGCAGCTCAAAGTTGTATGAATAGGTGGGGTGTAGAGCCCATGTGCTACAGGTTAGACATACCTGTAATTTTAGACTCACATTGTTGTTACTAGCAGGCATGTACTCAGATTCATGCATGAGGAGAAAGGACTGACAGAGAAAAGAGAAAGTAATTGAAATCTCAATTTCAGCATGACTCACCTGAGAGTCAACCCCTGGCAGGTGTAAAATGAGATAATGAACCGCAGTGGAAACATCTGTGCCCCACTTCAGCGGCAAGCCGATGCTGGAGAATGAAGGTGCTCAGCCAGCAAGCCGCTCTTCTCAGAAGTCCCAACCTCTGAATAGGGTCGCGTGTCGACTGTGGGAATGCAGTACACTAAGAAGCGTGTGCCTGTTCTTAACTTGCCCTGAAGACGTCTCCTGTCCCATCCTCTACATTGATGGCTTGCATTATGCTGTGGTTGCAGGGACAAGGTGTCAGAGGCCCTGTAGCTAGAGGTCACAGGTGGCGGGTGATGCTGATGACACTAACTTGGCTCATTTGATCACGTTCGGAAGGAAAGTTAGCCCTAGGAGCTTGCAAATTTGGAAGTGGCCTGGAAGAAACCACCAATAGATGAGTGTAGATTTAATTGTATTTTTCATAATCTTAAATCTAAAAAAAAAAAACTGCCCCCTGTTGACTTAGCTTGACTGTTAGCTGCTGAAGAATTTTACCCTCTTTATTTCCCTTCTTTGATTTGCTCCTTTGCTTTCACTTCTAAGCAACAGCAGTTTACCATGCAGTGATTCTACTGTGACATTTCAATAAAGGTATAGAAAAGCATTTACGGTTATAATAATGCCTGTTATCATTTTACATAATTTCTCTCTGGTTCTCAGTGGTTTAAATGTGACCATGCTTTCTGTACATTGTAACAGAAAGTGGGATTTCCACGTGCCTACTTTGGTCAGAAGGAGTTCCCACACCATGTCATCTTCATTATTTTTCTGTTCAACTAATATGAAGCATTTGGAAAGCTAGTTGATGGATTTACCAAGATGTTTTGAGGCTTGGTTACCCTCCTGTTAATATTTAAAGCCCATTAATCCAGTTTCCATTACATTCCTTTTAGACATTGCATGTGATTCTCCACAAGCACGAAAGTCTCCCACCTCTAGATTTTCACTAAACTATTGAAGATAACATCATTTTTTTTCATTTTCCATATGTTTGTAACTACACCAACTCCCATCAGCTCATGTCCTCAGTGTTCTATTTAAGACAACCAGCCATTTTTTAGGACACAATATGTTCTCTTTATTGGCCTGTTATTAAGGTTTAATATTCATAATTTCCTATTGCTGTCTCTGAGGGGCTGAGTGTTATAAATTTTGCCCATACCATGAGAGTACACAAACAGACAGACACAGACACACACACACATACACACACACCACATACTAAATCTTCCTTCATGTTATTTTTCTGTCTTCCTTCCTTCTTTTTAAAAAAGTAGTAGTTACATCAGAGTTTATGGTTTTCTTTCTCACTTGCCTTTTTCTTTAGCACGTCTCTTCTCCATCCTGCCAAGTGATTGCATTTAAAAGAAAGATACTGTCTAGACATACAACAAGAAAATGAAATCAACTTCTTTCTTAAATTGTTCTTATTCCCAGTTCTAACACTTTAATCCGTCTCTTTTTCCTATTTATTTTTGTTCTTTTGAGAGTATTTCTTTTTTTCCTAACATTCTTTGCCATATTTTATCAGTGTGGTTGTATTTAGAATGATCTATAATATTGCTAGTGTAGAAGTTTGAATGCTTGGCCCCAGTAATCTCGTACAGAGTGGCATTGGTAGGAAGTGTAGCTTTGTTGGGAGTAGCTATGGCTTTCATAGAGGAAGTATGTCACTGTGGGGGCAGACTTTGGGATATCTTATGCTCAGAATACTGCCCAGAGTGTCAGTTTGACATCATGTGCCTGCAAGATGTAGGTCACTCAACTCTTCCAGTATCATGTCTGCCTGCATGTCCCCATGGTCCCCACTGTGATGATAATGGACTGAAGCTCTGGAACTGCAAGTGAGCCCCCTCAATTGAATGTTTTCCTTATAAGAACTTCCGTGGTCACGGTCTTTTCACAGCGATAAAAACCCTAACTGAGACAGGTGGGTTTTAAATTTGAATGAATTATGAATAATGACACTTGAGAAATGGCTCAGCCATTAGAAGCATGCACTAATCTTGTAAAGAAACCAAGTTGGGGTCCAAACTCTTAGACTGGGCAACTCTCAACCACCTGTAATTCCAAATCTGGGGTTCAGAGCCCTCTTCTGAACTCTGTGGGCACCAGAGCTCATATACCCTCTCAAAGAAGTAATTCTGTGATGTTTTGCTTTATCTCTGTTGCTTTTGTGTGATGCAGCTTTGATAAATCTACTCTTGCCCTGTGACATTTCTCCAGAGCTTCGGCTGCTCTGGTTTTCTCATTAAAATAATCTTAGGACCTTCTGCAATTTACTATGAATGGCTGGGTTAGTTGTGTACTGGCTTCCTCTTAAATCTCTCTGTTGAGGTTGGTAGTAGCCAGAGATTCTATGTAGTGCTAGAATTCCAATTGTGCAGGTCCAACATGATCACACTCCAAATCCTTTCAACCACCTGTCACCAGCTTACAATTCTGGCAGCACAACATTCTGATGTTTTGTTTTATTAGTTTCTTGGACCATTAATATTTTGTATGTGGAACCTTTGGGTACCTATCCATCTATCTGTCTGTCTGTCTGTCTTCTCTCTGTCTGTCTATCATCTATCTCTTCCCTTTCCACTGAAGTACTTGACTTTTATCATTGGGCCAGTGACAACAGAAAGACCAAACCATACTAAACAAACCCTCTCATTTCTATATCTGTATTGAAAAGGAATTGCATTCATGGAGTATTGCTACATTCTCTGTATACTTTTCATCTGCTTTCTAAGACTCTGATGATTCTCTTGAGAAAATCCATCTATTTCTGCTAGTTTGTCACTTACAGCTTGCAATGCTATATATAAATGATCCCTGAAAGGATCATAGGGCCCTTTGCATCCTATTGCCATGGTTCAACCTCCTGACCAAGTTACATTCATAATATCTGAATCATTGTGATATTCCATTCTGTATCTCCCTCAATAAATGTGTTTTGTTGTTAAATTTGATGATGAATTCATTTAGTTTTTCCTTTGCTTCAATTCAGCCAAAAGAACCAGTCTCCTTGTAATAAGAGTTTGCTATCTTTCCTCAGTTATTGTCCATAAATAGGCTTTACTATATGTGTGGATAAGCATATTCTAAGTATTTTCATAGATGTTCATTGAGTATTTACAATATTCAGAGTGGCAGTAGAAAATGGGAGAATACTTTAGTCTTTGTACTAACAAACAGCAGAGAGTAGGTAGTTCATAGACAGCAAAAATATACATGTCCAACTTCTTGGCATATGATAGGTACAATATTAAGACATAGGTCTATGCAGTGTTTGATGATGGTTTACTTTCTGCCTTACAGATACCTAGTGTTCTTAAATGGTAGAAGGGAAAAACTGGCTTCTGAATACCCTTTTACAAGGACATCAATTCAACTAATGAAGGTTTTAGCATAGTGACACAATCAACTTCCAAAATGACACCATCACTTTGTGACATTAGATTCCAAAAAGGAATTTGGGGGATAACAGAAATTTTCAGTATGTTGCAGAAAGGAGTGAATCTAGAAGTCTTAAAAAAAATCAACATGAGTTAGCACTTTTATTTCCTTCTCTTCTTACTCATGACCTAATTTTACAGATTGGAACTTATGAGAAAGAGCTGTGGAGAGTTTATTATGATTCCCTGGGACTGATACTTTTGGGTAGAAGTTTCTTGTATTTCAATTTCCTCTGAATTGAAACGTTTCATCCTGCAAGGAGGCTCATTAAGATTCAGAAAGTAAACAAAGCTTATAAGACTCATGGAGCAAACAACTTACAAGTCTCAGGAAGTTCCTGAAACTTGGAAGTTCCTGAATCTTACAAGAGTCACAGGGCTCCTCCACAAAGTTATATGAGCAGTAATCATTCTTGGGAAGAGAATACTTTTGGGGACACTTTCATATCATATAGAGAGATGGAGCAAACAGCTTTTATGAGATGTCAATCATTCAGGGGTAGTTTTTGAAGTGATACAGGTACTACATTTGTGTCATCCACACTCTTGTGAGTAACCCCTCACCCATGTTATAATACTAAGCCCCATAAGTATTTGTTTCACCAAGTTGGAATTTAGTGAAATTGTTCCTTTCATCAATAGTCCTTGACGTATCTTAGATAGACTTTTCTTTATGTTTTCCCAATTGCCCAGAGATCACATGATCCCTACATACTTTTAAATATTTAATCACGGACAATATCCAGAAAATATAATGTTAAACAACATGTTCTCCATTGTTAATCAACTATGAATATTAGACATATTAGGCAAGTGTTTTATATTTTTTAAATAAAAATACATTCCCAGTTCAGAAGAAATACATTTTTATATTTCTATGTGTGTTAATGATATACAATTCTCTTTTTATCTATCATCTAGCTGTCTGGTTGTCTTCCTATCTTCGTTCATTCTATCCCAGGAGTGTTTTCTAAAATGAACTCTATATGCCACATACATATTTTGTAGATACTCAGTTCACATTGTTATATTAAATCTTCAGAGAGTCTGTAAACACTTGATGTTTCTCAAATATTTCATGTGACTGTTATTAGCTTTTACTTTTTATTTTCAAGAAAAGTGATAACCACTCACAGTCAGTTCAAGAAACACTGTCTTATCCAACTATGAATTACCTTGGCTATAAGGTATAAAATTTATTCCTTTTTTGACATAAGTTTAAAGAATTAGGATGGGCTAGAAGAACATGTTTCTTTGAATGTATCCTCCTCCTATCTGTAAATATATACACATCATTTTTATTGACTTAACATAAATTTGCATAAGCAGACACACAAACATAACTTTCATTCTTTCATTATGTACTAAAATCTGTTGTTTAAATTTAGTAATAGGCTTAGTACATTAATATACAAAGAGAAAAATGACAGAAACATGTTTGTTCCCTACTCTAAAATTATTATCATTGGTGTGTGAGAACAGATGCATTTAGCAAACACGAATGAGTGAGAAAATAAGCAGCTTTAACCTACATTAAAAATTAAAAATATAAATGTTATATAAAGACGTGCACAATCACAACCTCTCTCTCTCCCTCTCTCCCTCCCTTCTTCTCTCTCTCCCTTTCTCTCTCTCTCTCTCTCTCTCTCTCTCTCTCCCTCTCTCATGCACGACCGCCCCCATACACACATGCACGCACGCACACACACATAAAGATTGCACCTCAGGCATACTTTTTCCTTTCCCAGTAATGGAAAAGCTTTTGCATCCAATTTCATGCCTTATTTTTTTAATTATTAAGTAACATTTGCTTGATCTTATTTTCCAAATGTCAAAAATCAATGAAACAGTTGTTGTATGGTAATAATATTAAATTTCACAATATTTCTCTCATGCATTAGCTGTCTAACATACATACTATAATTTATTATTGCAGATAAGATGGCGCCGAGAAACACCTATTCAGGACTGAGAGTATACAGGCAAGTGGGTTTCTCATTGTACTGAGACAATTGGAAATTCCATACTGTTATATATCCAACAAGAAGGGGTAGATTCCTTGAGTGTTATATAGTGTGGAATGTGGAAAGGTTAATCAGTTAAATAGTAAGAAATGTTTCAATTTGTTTTTATTTTTCATGGAGACCAATGATGAGGACCACACTCTTTCAGGTTGAGCACCTGTGCCTTGGTATTGGCATCACTGCCTTCCCCTTAGGTCAGGTTAGGTGGGAAGTGTGGAGTCATCCCACCAGTGTCCTGATTGCAGACTTGGTGTAGAATAGAGAGGAAAGGGGATTAGTTTTGTCTCTGCAATTGGAGGGAGTCCTGATAACTACTCTAGACTGAGTCACCCAAACAGTTTCCAGCACTGTTTGAGAGCATGTGATGTTAGGAGGATGCTCTGCCTCTTTGTCTAAAAAGGAGCCTTGATTTTCTCTTCCCTTGGGAACAGAGATCAAATTTTGAAAGCTGTTACTGATGTGAGCAGTGGTTTACTTCATCCCATTCTTTCAAAAATACAATCCCATTTGCATGGTTATTGAGAAAGGAGTCTAGATTTTGAGGACTATGCTTTTGTTGTTTGTACAAGAAAATGATGATGACAGAACAGGATGAATCTTAAAACCCTGGGAAACTAGGACCAGAAAAACTAAGAAAATAAATAAACAAACCAAAACCAAAACAAAACAAAAAACCCTCCAAGACTTCTATTTTAGAATTGACATCCTGCTCTGGCCTCTTCTGGGCACTAGTTTTATTTGTTTGATCATTTTAAATAATGCAATTGGCCATTTTCTTCAATGTCAAATGAGCCATCTTTTGCAGACCTCCCTCTCTTTCCCAAAGGGTGAGTGTTGACTCACAGGACTTAGAATTGGTTTTAATTAAATGTGCATGATGCCATAATCAGAAAAACATGCCATTTCCTTTTATCAGCATGGCTCAGATAAGAATTTTTAATATTGAACATAGAATCAGATATAACTTCTTATCTATGTAATTAAACGTGACATTAACATTTGAGATAAACATAAGGTCATATTTTTCTTAGTATTTTTTAATGACGAGATGACTGATAAAAGTATGAGCTTTATGAGTATTGAGCAGATCACAAAAACTTGCTGGGAAGGAGCAGAGAGCGCGGTCCAGAGAGGACTTCAGCGTGGAACTGCAGGTGTTCACTATTACTTTCATTTCCAGGTTTGTTGTTGAATTTTTGGTTATTAAGAACTTTGATGCAATAAATTTTGCAGAAATTACATGAACTCTGAAAAAATGTGAGGAAAAGCACACAGTAACACTCTTAAAACCATAAGAAAGCCTACCGTTGCATAAAATAGGGATATAAAGCTAGATATTTTTATATCTGTGTACAGGGTATTTATTAGCCAGGGCAATGACTTTGAAATGTTTTATGTCTATATGTGCAACATGCCAGGAGTGGAAAATTGAGGGACAGAGATAAATACAGAAGAGGATAGTGATTTCATAATTTTTACTTTTTGAGATTATAATATAATTATAACATTTCTCTTTTCTCTTTGCTCCTTCCGAACCTTCTCATGTGCCCTTCCTTGTTTTCTTTTAAATTTGTGGCCTCTTTTTTATTAATTGCTATTACATGTGTATATAAATATATATACATACATGTATGCTTACATAAATATATATTACCAAATATAGTCAATGTGATAATTGAGGAGTCCAATTGGAGAACATAGATTTAAAGTGGTATTAACATTCCTCATATACTGCTAGATCACACAGCATCTTTAAATCTTAGTTATGCAAAACAATCTTTTGTCTCTGATAGTAGATTGATAGGCTCAGATCACTTATTGATTTCCTATGATCTGTCCTGGGAGTCACAGTCCATCATGTCTACCAATTAAGAATTGTTAAGAATGGTTGACAAGTCGGGGTCATCTTTGAAAAAGAGAAAAAAATGATCATAGTGAAGATGGTAGTCAGTGCTAAGAATTATGAAATTCCGTAGTAAAAAAGAAACCTTTTCCCTTTAAATATAAATTAACAACTCATTCTTAAAATAGAAATGAGTTTTAATGATGTTCCACAGTATACAGTTAACCAAGTCTCAGATAAGAGAGGAAATCTGGTTACTTTTATAAAAACAAAACCATTTATTATACTTCAGTGTCATTAGACTACATGAGGTTCAAATACTTAAAAATTAATGTAAACACAATTGAAGTGAAAGAAAAGTATCAGGGGCCATGTCTGCAGAAATATTTAGGAACTTATTTAATATAGTTAGTGGAAATATTATCAGATATGCTAACATTGACAAAGATTTGAAAATTCTTATTTAAAAATGAGAGAGAAAAAAGACAGTGTTCTAAGCTGATTAAAACACTTTGGATTCTTATAGTACTTATTGTATGTCATTCATAGATCTGAGCCAGGACTTTGCAGTGATAACCTACTCCATGTACACAGTGAGGATGTTTTTATTTTTAACATCTTTCATTTCTATCCAGTAGAGATGATATTATTCTTAGTAATGAATTATTCTTAGTAAGCTGAAGTCATATCGTAAAAATAGCAAAATCATGATAATCTACCTGGGTCTTACTATAGATTAGGAAATTTTCAGGGTGAGTGAAAAAATATTCAAAAGTATGAAATAGCCCTTAGTTATTTTTATTCTGTGAATTCTTCAGCAAGAGAGATACTATTAACAGGAGGAGATCTCATGTCTCATTACTGCGAATGTGTAGTGAATTCACTCATGGAAGCCAGGGTCTGTGGACACAACCTTTAGATTCGTAGTTTGTGATGTGAGAGCTCCCTTATGCAAACCTTAGTGCACGTGGGGAGAAAGGCTTCTTTATTTCACAATATCACATTGAAGTATGTCAAGAACCCCGTCTGAGACTAGCAAGGCTGATATGTGTTCTGAGAATAAAAGAAACATAAATTGCTCAGGCTCAGGAACATGCCCATTCTATGAATAGAGATTGACTTAACCGCCGAGGGAGTCACTTGGACTTCAGGTGACACGTTCCCACTCTTTACTTTACCAAGAAAAAGGTTTGGAAAGCAAACTACTTGAAATGTTTTCCCAAAGGTTTCCAGAGAATATCAAACCCATCAAGCATCACATTTATTTTAGATGCTCACTCAATGCCTCAGGAGCTGTTCAGCCCTAATGTCATTGGACCCAACTGTCATCTTCCTTTGCCTTTTGCTGTCAGGCTATCTATGCCTTTAAGGTAGGTCACCTTTCTTTGTTATTCTGCCTCTTTGTAGGTTGGAAACTAAAGTTTGAATTTGTCTTTTGCTCTATTTTCCCTTTATTTCATTTACTTATTTTTTTTATTACAGGCTCAAAACATTGACATATATATATATATATATATATATATATATATATATATATATATATTTGAAATTCACCATGTTTAATCATGTAAATATCATATCTTAAAATAGTCAGTACTGTAAATTCGTCTTTCATTTAACTGTTTTTTATTGATCTTTCACTACGAAGCACAAATGGTGTTGGAGTTGGAAGGGAAAGGAGAGGACTGGAGAGATGTTTCAATAGTTGAGAGTGCTTGCTGTTCTCAGAGAGGCTCCATGTTTGGTTCTCAGTACCCACACCAGTTGGCTCATCATTCCAGCTCCAGTTCCAAGGGATCTCATGCCTTTTGTTGGTCTTCTTGAGCAGCCACATACATGTGGCATATATGTACACATACATGTAAAAGCACTTCCTTTTAGTAACCTACCCATCTTCCTACTGCCTACCTAACTACCATCTATCAGTATAAAGGGGTATCTTAGTCACTGTTCTATTGCTGTGAATAGACACCATGACCACTCCTTTCTTATAAAGGAAAGCATTTAGTTGGGGCTTGCTTTTACTCATAAGTTTTGTCCTTTATCACCATGGCAAGAAGCAGAACAGCATGCAGGCAGATATGGTGTTGAAGAAGGAGCTGACAGTTCTACATTTAGATCTTAGGCATCAGGAAAAAAGAAAGACAGAGCCTGGCTTGAACATTTGAAACCTCAAAGCCCACCCTCAGTGACACACTTCCTTCAATAAGGCTACATCTTCTAATAGTGACCAGGCATTCAAATCTATGAGTCTATGGGGGCCCATTCTTACTCAAATCCTCTACAAATGGCATGGGCAATAGGTGTGTCTTTTAGTCAGTGAGGCTGAGCAGAACAATATCAAAAAAAGGACAAAGCTATATAAATATATTTAATTTCAATAAAATAAGGTCTGATTTCCCCATACTATTATTGTTGTTGTTGTTTTTATTTGATTTCTCCAGACAGGGTTTTTCTGTGTAGCTTTGGAGTCTGTTCTTCAGAACTCGCTCTGAAGATGAAGCTGACCTTGAACTTACAGAAATCCACCTGCCTCTGCCTCTTGAGTGATGGGGATGTCATGTACCACCACTGCCTGGCTTCCCCATATTATTTTTAAGAGTATTTGTGGGGTTTTCCTATAATGAATAAACATAGCAACTATGTTTCCTCCTACGCCTAAAAGTTTAAGCCAAACTCATCCACGAGGAGATCCTTTACAGTGTGTGTATGTGTCTCTCTCTCTCTCTCTGTGTGTGTCTGTGTGTCATTGTGTGTGTGTGTGTGTGTGTGTGTGTGTGTGTGTGTGTGTGCACATGTATGTGACTATGGAGGTGAGAGGAAAAGTTAGAGAAGCTGGTTCTCTCCCACCATGTGGATCCTGGAAACATAGAATGTCAGGCATGGCTGGTAGTTCCTTACTGAACCATCTCACCAACTCTGACAAAGTAAAAACCAGGTATTTGGACTCTTCTCCAAGTTATTTCCTTTTTGTTTTAAGAGAAAACGAGTTGTTCCTCGGGTTCAGAATGCAAAGTTGTGTCTAGCTAACACATTTTGTTTTATTATTCTAGAAAGAATTCCAGAAGCCTCTCAAGGTTAACCAGGTACACCAGAGGCACCATGGGGACTGCAAAATCCGATTATTATTCTTGTGACTGTGAGGCCAACTTCCTCAACACATTGTAGAACTCCTTTTGAGGCAAAGAACGTGTTCAGAGCCATGTCCCTATAAGTGCGGCTGTTCCCTGCCTCTTCCCGGACCCGAAGGGCAAGATCAGAAGGAAAGGAGACATCACTGGGCTTCAAGGAATGATCAGAACTAAATTTTCCTTTATTCAGAGATAAATGTGGCCAATAATGCAAAACAAAAATTCTTAATAAGCATCCTAAGTAATAGGATTCTCAGAAGGATCAGGGAGAGCTTGTGTTGAAGGGAGAATTAACTTTGAGAGTATAGTTGGAACAAATATCTTTAGATTTGGGTCATCACTCTCTAAAGGAACAATTTGAGAGCCATTTTCAAGGTTCTATTGCAACACAAAAGGATTCTGGGGATAATTTTTTGTTGTTTTTTTTTTTCGTTTTTGTTATCTTTTTCCTTCTTTTCTTCTCATTGTCAATAGTCTTCTAGAGAGTCTTGGGTTACCTTAAGTGCCTTCAGAGTCACTGAGGCTGATCTTGAATGTATAACCCTCTGTCCTCTACTTCCTATTTATGACAATTAGAGGCATGTACTACCATGACCAGCTTGTAGGAAGGAAATAACTTCATAAGGTAAAAGTCTGCTTTCTTACTTGCTTAATAAGTTGACAATAATGCCATTCTACAATAAAACAATACTGAAGAAAGAGAAATGAATAGGGACCTGCCCTTATAAAAGGTCCACGTTTTGGAGGCTTCTCATTATTGAGAATTATTTTTATAACACAATCCTTCAATTTCCACAGAAATGTAAACAGAGACTGCTCGTTCATTTCCTGGCTGCCCAGACCTGAATAATTACACAGACACTATATTAGTTACAATACTGTTTGGCCAAAGACTCAGGCATAGTTTTAGCTAACTCTTACATCTTAAACTAACCCATTTCTATTAATCTTTATATTGCCATAAGGCTGTGGCTTATGGGGCAAGGTTCTAGCATCTGTCTCCTTCAGCAGCTTCATGTCATCTCCTTGACTCTGCCTGCTGTCTCTCTTTATCTCTGTTCAGATTTCCCACCTGCCTTTGCTCTGCTAAGCCATTGGCCCAAATAGCTTTATTTATCAACAAATAAAAGTAATACACATACAGGACATCCTGCATTGCAGAATGATGTTCACTTTGGAGGGAACACTGTCTCATACTGACAGGGAAACTCCAAATTAACTTACTTAGCATGTGCGAGATTCCTGATTCCATTTCTAGCCCCAAATCAAAAGCAAACAACAACATCAATAACATCAAAATCCAAAACTGAGTTCCGATTTCATGTCCTGAATGAAACTAGAACAAGGACCTAGAGTGTTCTATCCCTTGCTCCAATGGTCTCAACACCATGTAGAGTCATAGATGATACGCTAAGAAACTCAGGATGGAATTCCTGTGCCTTTACTGAAGTGGCCAGAAAGTTTTCTACTTCCAGATTCCCTTTTAGTACAACAGTGACTATGTCTAGGGTTTAAATAGCTGCTGTTTGGGTTTGTTTAGTAAACTTTAAATTAGGATATAACAGACTATGTTATCATACTACTTTAGCTCCTAATTCCCTCTCCAAGTGCTTTCCTAAAATTAACTTTGCTTGCTTACCACATATATCTTTACTCGGCATAGTCAGTGCTCTGAGTACAGCTTCCCACATGAGGACACTGGAACACACAACAAAGGGGCACTGTAGAGCTTCAGAATCTATGTACAGTGAAGCAGAGATACGACCTAAATTATCTGATCCCTTCCTTGTCTTAAGTCCCCTAATAAAACTCTACTGCCTGTTAACCATGTGTAAATAGCTTTAGGGCTAGTGTGATGGCTCAGTGGTTAGAGTCACCTGCCACCAGGCCTGGTAACCTAAGTTCAGTCTCAGACCCCTACATGTTGCAAGGTAAGAACTGACCCCTGTGGGTTTCCTCTGACCTCCACGTGACTGTGGCTGAACATGTGCACATACTGAAAATACATAAAGTACATATACTGAAATAAATGACTATATAGCAAAACTCTATTCATCAAAGACACTGGATGACATATGATAAAAATTCCCCCTTTCACACGATGGTCTGGCAATATTCTAATAAAAGAATTTTTGGGCAAGGTTTTTACCATGTTCTTCATAGAAAGGAATTTAAGTAGTTTTCCAAGAGAACCTTGACATAGCTTCCACTGAGAATCTGGCTGTGGCAAATGGTTTTACTGCGAGTAGAGTCTCTATGTGAACTCCTCAAAAAGGAACAAGAGAATGCCACACCTGAATCGTTATAACCCTTGTTTCCTCCTTCTTTCAATTTAGACCTTTTCACAGAGTCACACTTTCTTCCTGAGTAGTCATAACTTGCAAAAAGAAAGACCAGGGTCGTGGTTTCATAGATAATCTGCTGAAATGGAAAGTTTGCACCTCCGTCCAACAATACAAGCTCTTATAGGGCCTCATCATCCTTTATTGAAATCTGTTCATATCCACTCAGAACAAAGAACCAAATACATTGTTTTTCAATTGCCCTTTCAAAATAACCAAAATTCAATTGCTTTTCTCTTATCCTGGTAATTTGATTTATTTTGAGATTGTCTTTTTATAATAGAGGAAAAAAAAGTACTAAATGCTTTTGAAATGAATGCAGCAATCCTGTGAGAACAACCTACAACAATGAATGTGCCTTGCTTCAACTCACATAGTCACCAACAAGTTCAAGACAGAACCCGAGATGGCGAAAATCCCCCAAAGAATATTCCCTTTTCTTTTCTTGTTCCATAGTAAATATGCAGGATTTAGAATTCTGTGATGTTAGACACCTCCTGACAGAAAATGCGGTTTCCTTTTAAACTGGGATTTGGGGCTGGAACTGGAAGGGATTTTTTTTAGCATATTTAAAAAATACTTATCAGAATTAATTTCTTCAGCCAGGTGTATGAAGTGCGACTCCAATGCCCCCAGGCCGCAGTGCAGAATAACAGCATCCCTCACGGCTGTGGTTATACAGGTGCGTCTACTCTTCTTCAGAGAGAGCTGAAGGGTTGACTCATTTCTTCCTCATTGAAACATTCTTCTCTCGAGAAAGGAAGGAAGCTGAGCACCTTCCAAGGCTCAGGGCATCTGTGAAGGTCTCTCAGGATACTATAATGAACTTGATTCTTTCTTTGTTGTTTTTAAATGAGTAACTATATGGGGAGGATCGGTTTCCTGGCAGTCCTTGCTGAGATCCTGCAATTTGAAGAGGTGATGTAATGTAACTTTGTAATGCTGACACGCGATTGCCTGAGCCATGACTGGATGCTACACCTGTTCCTCATTAATTACAAACTGATAATGAAAATGAGAAAAAAGTCATAAAATGCAGGCATAACCGAGACAGACAGTTGGAAAGAGGTCATCCAGGAATTTGTGGTAAACTGTGAAAAGTGGCAGTTTTCCTTCTCTTCACCATTCTTAAACAGAAGATAAGAATTAAAATATAATTGCAAAATTTACCTCATTCCTTTCTTCCCTTCAACTCTCCCCATGAGACGCCTACTTCCTTTCAAATTTAGGACCTCCTATTATTTACCTGTTACTTGGAGTGAAAGTATAAATGTAACCTGCTGAGTCTTGCTGGATGAGCACATGGGACTGGATAGACATGCAGGGTGCTATTTCTATGTGTCAGACAAGGGCAATATGGCTGCCCACTATTAGGAAAAGGAAGTTTTTGTTTTGTTTTTTTTTTATCATGAATAAGAGAGAGAAAGCACACATAGGAATCTGGGAGAGTCCAACGCAGGCAGAAAGAGAAGCAGACTGGTCATGGCCGGAGCTATTTGTGAGAGGAGGGAGAACAGACAGCAGAGACGACAGGCAAGGATCTTGCTTTTATAGAGGAAAGCCTGGGGAGGTTGGCATGGACTTTGCAATGTACAAGTCTTGTAAGAAGGAACTGAGGAAGCCTGGAGGCCAACATGGGCTTTGATATCCAACCACAGGTAGCCATATGTGCCTTCTGCCACAGGTAAGGGAAATGACTCATTTTGGCAGATTGGGACTGGTTTCACAAGTTCCTGGAGAATCCTGGCTTTTTCTCGAGCCATTAGAAATCCTTCTGTAGTCCAGCTTGAGATCATTTTCAGATATACGAACTTCCCAGTGGGGTCCCTTTTCTCCAGGCAAGCCTAATGCTCCCTCTCTCAGAAGTTTTTGGAAAATGTTTTGATGCAAACACATGAAACACATGGAAAGGAGAATGTTGTTTCCAGAATGTGGCTCCTTCTCCATCCTTCTGCTTCCTCGCTTCAGTCAGATGCACACACATTCCTCACCCTGAGTTTTCACAAATCCTTGTTAATTTTCTCAGATCGCCTTTTCTCTGACCCTATTATCCAGGACAACCATCAGGATAATCTTCCTAAAGTATAAACCAGGTCCTTTTGCTCCTGGCTCAAAAGTGGCTTCTTTCTTTTTTCAAAGGAGTCCTTGTGTCCTGCAGTGACTCAGGTGGCCAGGTAGCATCTGATCCTGATGTGTTCTGTGCATGCAACTTCTCTGCATTCTTTTCCTTGCTGTGCCCATATTGCTTTCTCTCTGTCTGTCTGTCTGTCTCTCTCTGTCTCTCTCTCTCTCCCTCCCTCCTTACCTCCATCCCTCCCTCCCTCCCTCCCTCCCTCCCTCCCTCCCTCCCTCCCTCCCTCTCTCTCTCCCTTTGACTTCCTTTGTCTGTCTGTCTCTGTGTGTCTCTCCTTCTCTCTCTGTCTCTCTCCCTCTATCTCTCTTTCCCTCTGTCTCTGTCTCTCTCTCACACGCAGACACACGCACACATCTCATATTTTATTGTTTGACAGCTTCATAGATTTCTTTTTTTGAACAATAGTCACCTTCACCATCCCCTCTTCTATCACCTCAGTGGCCTCTTCTGAGCAAGTCTCTTTCCAGCCTCTGTGCTTTCTTTTGATGTGGGATCCACTGACCCACTGACGTAATTAGTGTTTCTTCACTAATCAGGCAAGGGGGTTATTTACCAGAAGAAAAGAAACTTCCTAGAGGCTACAGCACTGAAGGCAATGGCACCCCTCCCTCAGCAACCCTTAACTGTCAATATTATCTCAGGGAGAGAATAGGTTTCAGGGGACTCTCCCCAGTTCATGAAGAAAGTTGATGATGGGCCCAATCTTGGGCAGGTCTTGTGCAGACACATCTTTTTAAACCTCATTTTGTTAATGAAGCTTACACCAAACATCCACCATATGTGAATTATATACATATTCTATGTATACATTACACATAATATATTACTCATATATCATATATATTCTATTATATAACACTATATATATATATATGTAATAAGTATATATTCAGTGAGAGGGTACAGATAATAGGGGAGACTAGAGGATGAGAATGACCAAAAATTTTTTTTAACCTGTTTCTAAGCTTTGTTATAATGACTTCAAAGTTGTTTCCTTTCAGTGGTAGTGACTTTTCTATTACTTTTTAAAGCAAAACATCACATAGAACCTTACTTCATAATACATATATTTGTATGTAAGTATATATGTATATATACATATGTGTGTATGTATGTATATATACAGACACAAATTTTTTTTTACAGTGCTGGGGTCTGAACCCAGGTCCTCTTGCATGCTGAGCAAGTGGCCTTCCACTAAGCATAACTGAACTCACTGTCACTTAAACAGAACAACTCCCTTTTAACCTACTTACCTTCCCTGTAATCCTTCTAAACTTATTTTTTTTGCTGACATACAATGATTTTCACATAAACTGTATTTCATGATTTTCTTTCTACTTGCTTGTACTAAGAATTATATTGAACTGTTCATATTCTTTCCTTAGCATGAATACTATTCAGGTAAGAATTTTATTTATCTTTTATTCTCCATGTCTTTACCCAAAATATGGAGAATGTACAGTGAGCACTTGATGAAATAATTCCCATTGAAAGAGCAAAACATAGGAGTTTTATTTGACTTGTAGGGAGAGTTAGAAGACGAACATTAATACGTTCTTTAAGAAACACTCAAGGAGTATTGCCTGCGTTCCTATATGGGCACCACATGCCCACATGCTGCCTGGTACTCATGGAGGCTTAGAAGGGGGCTCTGTTCCCTAAAACTAATGTTACAGATGATTGTGAGCCATCATATGGGTTCTGGGAACCAAACCCCCTCCTCTGCAAGGGCAGAAATCACTCTTACCACTGAGTCATCGCTCCAACTCCTAGATTCCCTTTCTCAAAGGAATATATGTTTAATAAGTTGATCAAGCTGCTTACTTTAAATTTGTATATTTATTCATTTGCTTCGGGAAATAGAAAAATTCGGAATTTTATTCAATCTTGTTCAGATTTGTGATTTATGATAATTTTCTTATTATTTAATTTATTTCCCTTTTTTAAAAAAAGATTAATTTTAATACTGGTGTGTGTGTGTGCGTGTGCGCACATGCTTGCATGCGTGCATGTGTGTTTGTGTTTGTGTGTGTATGTGGTTGGGGGTTGCATGCTATGGTGAAGGTATGGAGGACAGAAAATGACTTTTCGGAATTGGTTCCCTTCTCCACCATCTGGGTATTGGGGATCAAACTCATCTTCTTAGGCTTGGAGATAAGTAAGTGCCTTTACCTACTAAGCCTTCTCACCCACTATATTTATCATTTAATGCACATTCTTAGCTTGTATGCTAATCCAGATTTAAAAAAAATACCTGATCAAGGTACCTATTTTACAATTTACTACCCAACTGTATAAATTAATTAAAAACTACAGAGATGAGTCTTGAGAAAGTATTTGGGAATAGTCAATTATTTTGCTTGAGGTAGCTTTTGTGCTCTGAAAAAATGAAGCCTCCTAGAAAAACGACGTGAAAGAAGAACCAATAATTTTGGGATGAGATGGAAATTTCCAGACTACTGTTCTTGGCATGGAAGATTTCATACTATGGATATCAGACATAAGTCTGTGTCACAAGACCTAGAAGGACAGATTAGCCAATCACATGGTCAGTATGACTGTATAGAGACTCCAAGGTCAATATCATGTCCTGGTTTGAATAAGCATGGTACTTAGGAGGGTTGAGCCTAGAAAAGTAAAAACACTTTTGCAATTACATCAGGAGCTAATACACAGGAGTGCTCATGAACACAGACACAAGGATTGCCCGGGGGGTGTAGCTGGTGGATGCATGTATTTGTGTCACTCAGGGAGGGCTCACTTATAGAGTCTCATCATCTCCATAATTTACAGAAGAAAACTGAAAACAGTGTGCTACACTCTGGAGCCGGCCCTGTGGGTCTCATGACCAACCAGGGCCTCTTTCATGACAGAGCAGTCTAGGAACCAGAAGGATTTATTTGATTGTCCAGAAGGACCAGGCATGGCTCATACAGCTGGGATAGTCAGCATTTTTTGAAACTGAGCACATCATGTTACCTTGATTCTCCTACTGTTAGGGAAGGTTTTCTCTATAAGAAAATAAACAAATCACTTTTATCTTCCTAGCCAGCTTGACCAATCTACCCCAGTGTTTGTAGGAACCCTTGAGAAGTCCTGGCTTTGACATGTATTTTAATTCATGAGTAGAGAATAAAATAGTGCCATGATTTTAAGTAATTCCCCTGCTCAGTTTGGAATTATCGTAATAACATTTCTGCTGCTTTAGAGATTCAACTCTCAAGAGGACTTTTAAAATATAAATCCAAACAATCCTCTCTATAGGGTTGAATTAGCTACTGAAAAATGCAGAGTGTTGCCTTGATCTGTAAAATACACTGATTGGATTATACTTGCTAGAGCAAAAACAAACTAAATCTCTCTTCTCCCTCTTTCTCTCTATGCGTGTCTCTCTATCTCTTTATCTCTCCTTTCTCTCTCTCCTTCTCTCTCCTCATGCTCCAGTCCTCCTGTTCCAGTCTCCAGAGTATTGCACGCAGCCTCTCCTTCTTTCATTTTTTTTCAAATTTTTAGAAATATCATACATATCCTTTTGAACTTTTATTTCTGTGTTTACAGTTCATAGTAGGTTATGTGATGGAAAATTACAAGATTGATAATTTTGTACCCTTCTAGCTGCCCTATGCAGCTTTTGTAATTGGAAGATAATTGCTAAATCATTATAGGTCTCCATTCCTGAAAGAGTGATTAAGCATCTAAAATACAAACAAGTGATAAGAGTAATTGAGAACTGAGCCAGCAAGATGACTCACCAGGTAAGGGTCCTTGAGACCAAGCCTGACAACTTAAGTTTAGTCCTTTGTCCAACATGGTGGAAGGAGGGATCGGGTTACTAAAATTTGTCCTGTGATCTCTGCACAAGGATCTTGGCACGGTGCCCACGAGCGTGCATGTCCCCCCCTCCCAGTAAATGTAATTTAAAATAATTGAGATGAATTTGCAAAACTTCTGGAGTATAGTAGATTTACAAAATAACCTAGGGATTATAACATGCATTTTATTATAATATAATAACCTTAATAAAATATAAATGAGAAAACAAAATAATTTAATAATTCCCTTACTAAATTGAATTTGCCTTTATTTCTTTATTATCATTGAATCTTTCTATTTTTGGTAACTCAGTGAAAATTTCTTTGTAGGTAGGTTGGTTCTGTTAGACACACACATATTTAAGATTAGGTATGTTTATAAAATATGAAACAATATTTTATTGCTGTCCATGGTGGACCAATGTTATCTGTGACCCTTTATTATCATCTTTAATAGCATTGGCTTTAAACAAATCTTTTTTCACCTGTTTTTTATGCTTTGCCATAGTGGTTTTAACTTTTTAGTGATAATGACCTATCCCTTACCCCTCACAAGCAAAATACCACACAGAACCTCACTTTATAAAATTGATGTAACTTGATTTCTGGTATGGCTTAAATGATGGACTTTTTGTTCACTCTTTCCTCATGACTACTTGTACACCGATGGTCAGAAATCCCCCATTCTGCAAAAGCTAGTTGCAATAATGATAATTTGAAAATGAGCTCTTTATAAGCTCACTTTGAGCTTTCTGCCTATATCGGAGTTATTTAGGAACACAAGCTATGCCTGGTAAAATCGCATTGTGATGAGAGATCTAAGTGTCGTTTCGATGTCATCATTACCCATTCACGCTCCTCACTGGATCTAGTGTGGTTCCAAGGCCTTTGAAAGCATCTTTCTCAGGAATCCGATTGTACAGCAGTCTTCCTGTGTCCCTACCTAACCTTATATAGATAGACCTAATCTTACCTTATTTTCATAAAACTGTTTCTCTCCAGTCTCTCACGGTGACCTGAGTGTCAATTCCCATTTTTCTTCACATTGCTCTGTGCCTCTCTGCCCTTCAGTTGGCTGAACTTGAATTTGATGTGATGCCAGTGACCACTAGAAAGAAAGGAGATCACTAAGTTGACCATTTTCTCTAGCAGTTATCTTTTCTACACTTTATGTGCATATTAAGTATCATTAAGAAAACTGCTTTCTCCTGATCTGAGGCTCTTCTCCCTATGAGTTCAAAGATACAACCATTACATATAAAGAAATCCATACTTCCCTTCTCTTCCCCTTTTACTTTGAAAGCTTTCACAGACCACGGACTTACTCTTTCCAACACGAAGGGAATCAATATTCACATAATGTTTAACGAAAATATGCACACATCGCCATTAATTTCTTTCTATCATATTGGATCACCAGAGCATCCTCCTCGGGCCCCTTTAATTACCGAGTTTGCATTTTGGAACGTCATGAGGTGTTGCTGGTGCTTCCAGGAGAAACGCACATAAAGTTGCTTCAAATGAGCAAAATTTAGGTTTCCGTCTCTACACTTCATTAGCATTAGCAAGCTCCAGTCTCATAGCAACCCAGATCTGATGATGAACACCTGCCAGCCCAGATGGTTTGGGGAGAAAATTCCTAACTAAATACAACAAAGTTCTGTTGTTGAGCTGCCCAAGCCATCACTTAACAGGATGCTGGGGGAAAAAAAGGAAAAGGAAAGAACTAAAAAATCTACAAAGGTATACTACAGACTTACAACAGGAAAAAAGAGGGAGGAGCATTTTTATCAGCTGCCGTCACTACTGACATCTTATGCTCCAATCTTTTCTATTTGCACACACAGTATATGGGTATTTTATCGCCATGAGATTACAGATGGCATTGGAAGTCAACTGGCATGGATAGCGGAGAGCAACAAAATCAATAGCATCTGCACAATTATGGAATGAATGAAGAAATGCACAAGTTTTCATATTTCTTAGTAGATAAATCTGTTCCTCTTCCCTAATGAATTAGCCAACACACACACAGAGAGAGAGAGAGAGAGAGACAGACAGACAGACAGACAGACTAACACAGAGGGAGGGAGAGGGAGGGAAAGAGGGAGAGAGAATGAGGAATCTGGTTATCCTTGCTGAATGATTACTTCTTTTAGGGACCCAATTGAACCACTGAAAAAAATCTTCCAGTAGTCAAGTGTCTGCTAAATAGCTACTAAATTTCCCCCTAGTGTGACAATATAAACTCCCTTGAAAGTTCTCTTCATATGTATGTTGTGGTTAATCATAATTATCGGCTTGACTGCATCTGCTAAGGACTACAAGATTAGGAAAGCATACCCCTGTTTTTGTCAGTGCTAATCTTTCTAGAAATGGTTGGATAATGAGAATTCCAGCCCAAAGAATGTGTCTAGTTCCTTATATATTCATTTTATGACTGCATTGAGAGATGGGGAAAGCCAGATGGTTAGAACTCATTGGAAGAAGTAGGTGATGTAGATCACTAAAGGAAGATTTCTGGAGAAACCTAATCCTTTCTAGTCTTGCTCCATCTGATTTCACTTTACTCTCAGGTAGACAGCATCTTCCTCCCTTGAAGGATGTTAAAAACGAAATCCCACACTAGCTCATAATTGAGTATAATTAAAGGTTATTTATTTAGAGGTAGACTCACAGATCACAATCCTCTGCTCGAATGGGGAACAGCAATGGAATCCAACAGCCAGGAAGGAAGCTGAACTCATGCTTTACATCGGCATATATAATAGTATAAGAGGCCACGCCCAAGTGGGCAGGTAACTTAAAGGCTACTGGCAGTAGGAGTTCCTACAGTACTCCCGCAACTTGAGACTTACACCATGATTTATCTGCTCCACCATGGCCTCAGAATCAACAACACCAAGGACTAGAAACTGAGATCTCTGGAATAAAGGGCCAAAATAAGTCCTTTCCCCTTATGTCATTTCTGCCAGGTTTTCTGTCACAAAGATCAAAAAGCTGATTGTTCCAGTGCATGACTTATGTCCATGTAAGTGTGCTGCTGGTGGCAAGAACTTTACTGTTCTTGCCCTTCATCTCTATCCAGCATTTTGTAAAAAGCTGTTGAACAAGAACCATCAGGTCCCTTCCTGCTTTCATTTTAGTGAAAATCATAAAGATCAGGTTGAGGACTTGCTATTTCTTAGCTCTGTAGTTTTGGGGAAATTACCCAACATTCCTGAGTCTTGGGTTTGTCATTGTATTAGTTCATGAACTTGGTAAGAATGTTTAGCAAATTGATACATATACATGGTTTATATGGCAAACTTAATTCTCTGTGTATTTGTTTACATGGCTGGAGGTATATTGGGAGGTTGTGTACTGGCATCATCAAGTCAAAGTTTACATTTAAATTTTGTTTTTACAAATTTCTCCCCTTGTCATTCTTACAATTCTGGCTCAGATTATTTAGTCCTTCTGTTTCCTTATTGTTAACGGAGAAATTTGTAATGCTTGTTTTATGAGACATTTATGGGAAGTACATGAATCTCATAACTGTAAATGGTATAAAAGCATCTAATGTTAACATTTTATTTCTAACTTCATAAATACCCATTACTAAGGTTTACAAAGAAAATGTTATATTTGAAATGTAGAGTACTATTATTCGTGTGTGTGTGTGTGTGTGTGTGTGTGTGTGTGTGTGTGTGTATCTGTGTGTGCGGGTGTGCTGCACATACATGTGGAAGCAAGAAGCTGATGCTGGGTGTTTTCTGTCTTGCTCAATACCTTATTTTGGTAGACATGGTCTCTCACTGAACCTTATCTTTCTGAATGACCGGGACCAGGTTGGTTGGTCAATGTGCTTCTGGGAGGCATCTTCTCTAATCCCTTCTCCTACCCAATGCTTGGGTTAGAACATTTGCTGCCACAACTGCCTTTTACTTGGATGTTGGGGATATGAATGTAGGTTCTTATTCTTGCCTGGCTGGCAGTAATGGGCTGAACCATTTCTCCAGTCTATGGATTATTTTAATCTTCTGCTTCTTACACTTAATGTTAACTCTATTTGAAATGAATATAACAATACTCTTAAATTTACTGGATTGTAAACCATGTCCTGTAAAACAAGACCATTGCATGCTTTTAAAATATATCTACATAATTTGCCTTTTAAAATTATATTCTGATCAGTATTTTTAAAAGTATGAATAGTTTTTATTTTCTCTCTGCTCATTGTTGTTATTACCATATATATATTCATGAAAGGCTATAATCTTTCTAATGTCTTCAAATCAAATCCTTTTAGCTTTGTTCACTTGTTGATATGGGAGGTTCATAATCATAGTCTAGGCTTCCTCCCCATCTGATTAGCTCTCAGTACTTACAAACCATGTTTGGATGGGTGATGTGGAAGTTATTCCACTTGGCAGCCTTGTAACTAAAGTGATACATCTGCTAACATTGTTGACTCCACTTCTTGATCTTTTCCCTATAGCTTATAATCAAATAACTGAATAAATGAACTTCATGATATAAAGTCTTCTGATCATATGTTTAGATTGAAATTTGTAACTGACACCAAGTAGGGCTATAAAAAAAAACAACCCTTTGTTAAGATAAACAGAATTCTATCTGGTTCCTCCAATACGGAAACCATTTCAAGGGATTTACAGATTACTTACAATTTAAGTGAAATAGGCCAGGATCAGATTGACAAAACTGGATATTTTATTTCACATTCCAAGTCCGGATGTTTAAAAATGAATGAAACTAGAAAGCTTTAGGAAGAGAAAGGCCAAGGGAAAGAGGAAGGGAAAGACGTGGGAGTTATCTGGGAGTATGTATGCTAAGCATGCTTTACATATTATGAACACGTCATACTGAAATGCTGTATGCCTTCACAGAAAGGAACAACAGAATCTTGTTTATTACAGCTCTTAGTTATCTTTTATGTCATCCAACTATGAGGAAATCATGATGAGCATATCTATAATCCCAAATTTTCACTGCCGTTCAAGTTTCAGGCTAGCATGGGCTATGGTCCTTCCCTGTTTCTGTCCCCCCTCTATATATGCATATTGTACATACATGTGTATGTTATATGTATATATGCATTCTTCTTATTAATATCACAATGGTATCCATTATGTTTGTATGCTTTTATTCTTGAAATGTAGTTGATATATGGAGCACCACTACAAATTTTGGAGGCCAGTTGCATCCATGGAGAACGCTTGGGTCTGATTTTTGATACTAAATTAAGAATGAGGACTGAGGCTAATAAAGAGAAGCATGACTATCAAATATCAGTTCTGGTAATTTGTCTTTCTCTCTCTCACACACACACACACACACACACACATGCACTCACACACACATGACCATGTGCACAGTGAATGTCTTCAAGGTTGTTGATGCTGTTAATTTTTGCTAGGTTTCAAATGTAGTTTTTAAAAAAAGTATTCAGGGAATGGGAATTTGGGCTGGTATTTTTTTAAAAAATCTAATAAATTAAAAAATATATATCACACTAATGAAGTGCTAAAAATATAGCAAACTGTGTGACTATGCGTGCGCGTGCACGTGTGTGTGTGTGTGTGTGTGTGTGTGTGTAGTCACACAAAAATATATTTACAGAATGAATTCATGAAGTCTTGGAATCTGGAAAGTCTGGAACCTGTAGGGTAGAACTCTAATTATCTTCCTCTTTCTCACATTGTGTTATGATTATACATGCATATAAATATGTGTATACCTGAAATCCTTTCTCACTTAATAAAATACTGTATTTCTTTTAAACACTATTTCTTTGTTACACTTGTCTCTCATCCTCACCGCCCCCCACCCCGCCATGGCACCACCACCAAAACACACATCCCAGTACTTCTTCATCTGTCTGAAGCTTTGTCTGCCTCTTGCTTTCCTACTCTGGATCTATCCCAAATTTCTAAACATAGGCAATTGTTTTCAGACTCATTTCTTTCACTCATTTTAAATTCTTCACTCTGTACAGAATAGAATAAACTCTACTCAAATATGTGTCTATCATATTTCAGTGGCCCAGGCCTTGTACAAGATCAACATTGGCTCCTGTCCCTTGGATACTTATGGGAACAAATCTTCACATATTTATCTTTTTATTCTGGTGTGGGATTGAATCTAAGGCCTCGCATATATCAGCGAAGTGTTTTATCACTGAAATAAAGAACCACCATCCTCAGTTTTGCTCTCCTTATTTTCTTGCCTCTGGTTTCCCATGAGTTGAAAGGCTCAACTGCTTTTCAAACCTCAACCGTACTATGTTAAAGCTATCATTAATTTACTCTAACTGGAATTCAGTGTTTTGTTTCTTTATCTTCTTTCACAATTACCCATTTCCTCTATATTAAAATCAGAGTGCTAATCTGCTGTACTATGAGGCCACAGTAAACTGTTCTTTTTTCCCCAATTTTTCTTTGGAACATAACCACTCGTTACTCTGCCGTTATGAAATGAGTGAGAAATATCCTTCAAAGCCTCCTGGACTTGAACAGTGCTGGCAGTACTGTTCTGGAACCCTGTGGAACCTTTAGGATGTGGGATCTCCATGGAGGAAGTGAGTCACTGGGGACCAGTCTTGAGGATTCTATACCCAGTCCTGTTTCTGTTTCCTGTTCTGCTGAGAAGTGAGAAGGAGTGGTCCATGCTCCCAGCACCACGGAGACGCCTACTGTCATGTCTGCTCATCATACTCTTCTGGATCTCTCCAACCATGTGCTACACAAACCTCTTCTTTCTTAGGCTGACTCTTATCGGGCTCTTGACTTGGTTAAAGGAACATAAAATGAACATAAAATGTAACCGGCAGATTAGCTGTGCAAAAATATTTGCTGTCTACAATATGTGATGGCCCTGCTGCCTGGCATTTAATTGCTAGCTCATGCTCATCTGTGCGCTCACGCATTCCATCTTTCTCTCTTCCCTCATGTTCATAATCTTCTTGAAAATGTAATAGAAATGACCTCATCGATTACAATATATGTATATGACTCATTTATAGGAAGCATTGCCAGAGATGACATTAATACTGATAAAGGACTTCCGCTATTTCTATTATACTTCTTTTCCCTCCTTGATATATTGTCTTTATCATTTCCTTTGTTCATATGTCATGATTATAATCTAAGGGATGTGGAGATGACTTGTTGGTAGCATATTTGCCTCTAAAGCACAAGGACATGAGTTCAATACCTAAAATTCATGCAGAAAAGCTGGATAAGGTGACACCCAGTTGTAATCTTAGTGCAGGGGAGTTGAGACAGACAGATTCATGGAGCTTCCAGGCTGGGCACCTTAGACCACTGCACAAGTTCCAGGTCAGTGATCTATCCTTTGATTTAACCCACTGGATTATGACTGAAGAATGGCACCGGTGGTTGTCTCACTCATGACTCATACCCGAACACACATGCACATGCACACACGAACTACAAAATATAGTTTTATATTTCCAGCATTTATGCCTATATTTCTCTTTCCTTAAGACAAGGTCTCACCACACAGCCTAGGCTAGTCTCAGACCTGCAATTATCTTGCTTTTTTGTAAGTTGTAAGACTATGAGTGTGTTCTTCTGCTTTGCTGGTTTTCAAGGTGTTTGGTATCTATTTCTCTTTGTGATGAGTTATGTAAAAGAAAAGCATTAAATATAAAGAATAAGAAACTGACTATTGAGTGGCTTTGCACTTTGGGGATTTCATAAAAATGAAGATAAAACTGCTGATAGAAAAATCACATTACCTCCATATCTCTGTGATACAATTTCCCAAAATAGCACATATGTCTCTTAGTATGTCCTTAAAAGCTGTGACCATGTTTTATAAATAAACACAAAAATATTTCCAGTACAATTCAGAAATGACTGCTATATATATCAGTATTATTAGCTGCTGGGTTAGCTCATCAGACTTGACAAGAAAATAAAGTTGTAGAACTTAAACAATATTATTATTACTGCATATTGTTTGTACACTTGAAAATCCCCCCCCCCCAAAATTGCAGATTAAAAGGTGTGACAATTGAGCACAAAATAATAATACAGAAATCAAATAAGAATAAAATAAGGATTGCATTTGCAGAAGTAATTCATGTACACCTCCCATGGTCACCACACCCACACACACTTGGGAGTTAGTTTCTTTAGCATACAGTTTTGTTGTTGTTGTAGAGAGTGTCCCATGTAACCCAGGGCATCCTTGACCTCACTATGTCATCAAGAATAACTTAGCACTTTTGTTCCTCCTGCCTTTATCTCCTGGGTGTGGTGATTTCAGGTCTATGTAACACCTCAGTCAGTTGGTGGGCTGTTGTCTATTGAATCCCGGACTTTGTACATGATAGGTAAATCTTTTCCTAACTCAGCTGTATTCCTAGTCCCTAGCAATGATTTTTTTTTTAAAGTGGGGAAAGGTTTATGTTTTAATTGACAGTGATAATAAGCATTGTAATGTAGAGACTTTATCAGAATCTAAATTTTATCTGGTTCTGGTTTAAAATAATAATAAAAGAAAGGTCAGATGAACATCTTGAAACCAGTTAGGCTGATGCAAAGGATTATATAACTGAAAAGAAGCAAAAGTCAAAGTTTTTCTGTGCAGACAAGGGAGAGAGATAGATATCTCTACTGGACCACAGATCTGTGATTCATGAAAGCAAAGTATAAAAAAATTAAAAAAAGAACTTTTATGATATGAACGCTTTTATTCCCTCCAAATCACCCATTGAATGTACTCTCTAGTTTGTCGGCTCTAAGTCATGGGGTCTCTGTGAGGTAATTGGGCTGTGCTGGCGTCACCATTGAGCGTAAACTACACAACAGACCACGAGAAAGGGAACTCTGTATTCTTACTTTTTTGTTACCTTGATTGTAAACAGCATGACCAAGTCGACTTTACAGAAGGAAGGATTTATTTGACCTTAAAGTTCCAGAGGAAGAGTCTATACGGGCAGGGGAGGAACCCAGAACAGGACAAATTAGCAGCGGGGAGAAGCTTTAAACTCTCAAAGGTTGTCTCTGGGGATGTAATTCCTCCAGCAGGGTTGCAACTTCCCATAACCTCTCTAAACAGGGCCGCCACACAGAGAGAAGGGTTCAAAGTGACAGAATCTATGGGAAACATTTTTCATTCGTATCATCCCAAGCTAGGTCACCCTTCTGTCATATATGGGCAAACAGTGGCGTCTAGAAGACTGATGTAGGTATTGCCTGGTGGTGGGGAATGTGCAGAAAGCTTGAGTGAGTGTGTCAAGAGCAGGTGAGATCTTGGGCAAAGGTTTATTGTTTGATATGAGCTGAGTAATACCATGTCAGGGACCCCAATGCCTCAGATCCTCAGGAATGGCAAACTCTTCTTGTGGGTTGAGGTTCAGAGAAGAGTAACAATGTCTTCCTCCAGTTCCTGTGTAACTGTTGCCAGTGTATACAGAAACCATGAACCACAGTTTCCTCCTCCCAAAGGACTGCAAACTGACAGCCCTCAGCTACAGAGACCTCATACCTAGACTGGCTAACCCCTCCCTCAGTAAAAGCACAATAAAAGTTCAGGTTCCCAGCTGTGCCGCCCAACTGATGCTGCTCCCTCAGAATGAGCACATCCCACCTGGTCTCAAATGAGGGCCTCTCCTTTCTTCATTTATTTTCTTCTTGCTCCAGTCAGGATTCTGGGACCAAGTGGTGTTGAGAGCAGCAGTCTTGTATCCACCCAGCTTCGAACACTGTGTGCAACAATTTTCTGTCATTGGTTCATTGTGCCCTTTTAAGCATTCCGTAATAGCAGCTTCTATAATGGTATGGTGATATGGTGGCCTTTAAGCTAAACATGTGATTACGGTCCAGGGAAGACACGGTAAGTCATGGAATTTGTGGCTGCTATAAAGTTTATCTGGTTTAGATGCAGTGATGGTTTTTAAAATTGTAGACTGACTGAGTTATTTTCAAGGTTTTAGGAATATTACAAGTAGTCGATAAGAAAAAGTCGGCCCTGCTGAGTCAAGAGGCAGAAGGGGCACCAGAGTTTCTGAGGAAACACTGAGCTGTCAGTCTCAGGGGAAAGACTGAAAATCAGACTCCAAAATGTACTAGCTGCTAAGGTTGGCAAGATGGCCAAAGAGATCGAATGGCCAATGTCAGTTATTACTAATGTCGAAGTCAGGACTCTGAAAGAAAAACAACAAAATTGAGGTCACAGATGAAGATGAACCAAAGCAGCATTGCTGCCTCGGACGAAAACCCGGAATTAACTAGTATGTCACAAGCTTTCTTCTTTATAAAGAGAGCATGCTATCCATTCCCAGTCCTAGGAGACTTGTGACATGGTGTTTAGCCTTCCTTGGAACTATCCTAGTAAGTCCCACGAAATCCAGGGAGACAGTTTGACCTTGGCTATAGTCAGAGGCCTAGACAGTCTAGGAAGAGATAAGGTGAAGCCAAATTACCCTCAAGACATGGTTGATACATCTTGTAGGGAGTGTGTGCAGCAGAAATTTGAATTTGAAATTGGAGGTAGAATATGGGACTGGAGGGTGGGATGTGTTCTGATGGGCAAACTGTGTCTCCAGGATGTTCTGGGAACCAACTGGGATACCTGACTCGAGTGTGTTGTCATGTGTAACTAGAACTCAGTCATGATGGAGGTTTTTCCTGAGTCTTGAAGAAATGCTAGAATATTTCTGATAAAATATCAGACAGTAGCCAACCAGGAAGTATATTAATTACTTTTGCTGTGACAAAAAAATAAGGAAAAAAACCTGAGAAAAGCAATTTCAGGAAGGAAAGATTTACTTTGGATCAAAGTTCATGGGCACAGTCCACATTGATGGAAATTGTGATGTTGGGAATTTGAGGCGTTGGGCGCATTGTCCCGGGTAACAGAGATGAATGCTGGTATTCAGTTAGCTCTCTCTGTTTATATGGTCTGAGAGCACAGTTCATGGAAAAGTGCTGCTTAAGTTTATGATAAATCCTCTCACCTCAGTTAACATACTCTAGAAAATCTTTCACAATGAGATAATCTCTCACAATGTAGTGATATCTTATTTGTATTTTAATAAATCAGATTTGCCTAAAGATCAGAGAAGCAGAGCAGCAATCTACTAAAAAGACTAATGTTCAGACCGAAGGGGGCAGTCCTTAGACTGCCTAGACTGCATTGTACCTCCAGCAAACTCCAGACTCCACACTCCAGTGAGTTCCTGTCTCTTCCCCTTTATACTCCTTTCTGCACCCAGCCATGTCACTTCTGTCTCTACCTTCCTAGTGCTGGGATTAAAGATGTGTGACTCCCAAAGACTGGGATTAAAGATGTGAGCTACCACCACCTGGATCTGTTTCTGGGTTAATTTTGTGTAGCACAGGGTAGCCTTGAACTCACAGAGATCTGTTTGTCTCTGTCTCCTGAGTCCTGGGATTAAAGCGGCATGCCACCACTCCCTGGCCTCTAGTGGCTTAGCTTTGAACTCTGATCTTCAGGCAAGCTTTATTTATTAAAATATAAATAAAATATCACTACAGTCTGCATCCTGCCTCCCATTCCCCTTTAGTTTCTAAATGCCCAAAGGATGTCTCTAAGGTGTGAGAAATTACACTGGTAAAGAATCCCATCAGACTATTGAAAAACTTAAGATTGATTTTTGGTTATTGTTTTAGGCACTGTTGCATTTTAATGAAGGGACACTATGGCCAAGGCAGCTATTGTAAGAGAAAGCATTTAAGTGGGACTTGTTCACATTGCAGAGGTTTAGTCCATTATCACCAGGGGAGGAAATGTGGAGACATGCAGACAGACACTGGAGCGGTAGCTAGGAGCTGTCCTGATCTGTAGGTAGAAAGAATGACTCTGGGCTTGGCTTGGGCTTTTAAAGTATCAAAGCCTACCCCCAATGGCACACTTCCTCTAGCAAGGCCACACCCCTTAATCCTTCTACAGTGCCATTCCCTGTAGAAGAATCATTGAGTCTATGGGGGCCATTCTCATTCAGACCACCACAGGTATTGCTTTTCTCTCTATAAATCAGAGTTTACGGTGTAATTTGCTACTATGGGGTTGGATTAACTGCTATTAACGGCGTGCTGAAACTGCACAGTCTCAGAGACCAGGCTGCTGCACTTAAACAGGGGTGGCAAACTTCAAACAATAATCGAATTGTCGCTAGGATCAGAGGGACAATCAGAAGCTCATTTGGGGTATTTGGTGCTGGGTAATAAAATGTGTTCTTTGAGTTAGGAGGCCTGGGTCACTAATAAAAGCATTGTCAGATCGTAACAAATAAGAACCGTTGACACAAATATGTAAGTTACTCAGATAGAAAATTGTGGTTTCTTGTTTATGTCAGTACAAATTAAACTCACAAAATCATGCTGCTTTTGTGAACAAGGTTCATGGACTGGAAAAAAGACCCTGAAACATTATAGAAATCACATATGATAAAGATAATTACCCAATCTAGGCTGGGTGGTGGTGGCATATGCCTTTAATCCCAGCACTTGAGAGGCAGAGGCAGGTGGATCTTAATGAGTATGAGGCCAGCCTGTTGGACAAAGTGAGTTACAGGACAGCCAGGACTGTTACACAGAGAAATTCAGTCTCAAAAAAAAAATTAAAAAAAATCACCATCTGGGTTTGAGAAGATGATAACATCACTGGTTGCTCTTGCAGAAGACCCAGGTTATTTCTGAGACCCTAACAACAGTCTATAACTCTAGTTTTAAGGGATCCAACACTCTCTCTTAGATCTACCGGCACTAGGCACACACGTTTACATACCCATGTGGGGAATGCTTGTACACATAAAAAATAAACAAATCTTTAAAAAAAATACTGAAGTGGGTAGAAATAAAGCATGGGGCAGGCAAATCTGTCTCTTATATTCTGTAGAATAACCATACAGACATTTTAGGATTAGTAGTCCAGTCCCATGATGGATATTTGGAATTGATAAAGCTAGCAGCTGTCAAAATAACCACGTTGGATTTCTGACTAGAGAAATAAGAAATATTGTAGCCTGAAATGCCAACTGGAAGTCTCACTAACTCCTGGAGACGATGATGCCCCTGCCAAGATATATATCATATGCAGTAATGTCTTCTGGGAAGAAATGCTGGAGATTTCTGTGTCATTATTTAATCAACCTTTATAGTTCTTTCCAAAATGAGATAGGAAATGCTTGATGAAGATTGATGGCCATAAATTTTACCAGTTGATGGCTTCAATTTCTGCTGCCATGTTGGATTTTTCTTTGAACAAATTCTTTAAGGCTCCGTACTCTCATATGTGGTCACTGATCTGGCAAATATTTCCTTCTTGTTCTTTCTGAATTTAGGAAAATAAAATTATTTTATCTGGGCATCAGGATGACATCACTATCTCCCCATCCTGTTTAGAACATGCTGACTCTCTTCTCTGTCATAAAACTTCACAGAAATATCGATTATCTGAGTTTTTCAGCTACTAGGTCACTATATTAACTATGGCATCCTAAAAGAACCTGGTGATAAGAAAGGGTCAGATGTTCTCCATAGCTCAACAAAATATGCCGGCTAGAGAGTGGGATTTCAGTTCATGGAGAAAGGATGTTTAGCATAGTATATGTCTGGAACATGACAAAGGGTACAAGTGGTTGTTAGATTCCCAGCTAAATTACATTAGGCTGTGTTTTCATGATTTCAACATAAATAGTGAAGTAGTGGCTGATATCTGATTCTGGCTCTATAAAGCTAAGGTAATATCTCTTAAAATTAAAAAAATCTATACAGACTGCCCTACTCACTACCACTTTCAGAAAAAAACATTTCATGGACTTTAACATTATCATAATATTGGATGCAAAACTATTGATCCCAACTCTTAAGTCTTTGATCAAAGACTTTTATCAAAGAATGTTTGGGGTTCCAGTGATACTGATCACAATCCTCCTCACCCATCAGACCAACAGACAAGCAATAGATCACCTTTAGTGGCAACAGTAGTAAGTCTTACTACCCAAAAAGAATTTGGAGATACTACTCTATAAAGCAGACCTAAAAGGACAGACTTGCTCCCAGGCATGTTCTAGATACCCATTTAAACTTGCTTCTTTCAGTGGGAATTTCACTATGCAGCTGTTGTAGTTAAGACTGATCACGTTTAAACTCGGGGCCCAGACTTACCAGAACTGGTGTCAGTATCCTCTATTAGACCAGAAAAGCAAACTTCTTTTCAGAGGATAGGACATTCTAGAACACGTTCTGTAGAACAAATACAGCTATCAGTTAAGGCCCAGGGATCTGCTGCAGCAATGAGGGTGGGAATTTCTGCCCTATGCTATCTTGTTTCAAGTATTTAAGAGAATGTATTGGTTAGCACATGGAACTCTAATCATTTTATGATTAATTGAGCTTGCAATTTTCCTTGTTTAGTTTCTCACACAAACAGGGCATTCATTCATAAGAGATACACATTCACAATTGTTATGGCTTTGTCATGAAGCATACTTTCTAAAGCCATTTGTATCTAAAGTTTGGTGCTCAAATTTAGATGTGCTTAGATCCCGAGGAAATGAGGTTTCTTGATGAATTAATCCATTGGTAAGTTCAAAGGTAAATGAGCTACTAGTAAGTAGGATCTATTTGGAAGAAGCAGGTCACTAGAGGTGACTTTGAAAGGTGCATCTCACTGTAGACCTTTTACATGCTCTGTCTTTGTTGGCCACAACAAGCTGAATGACATTGCTCCAGCATACACATTTCCCACAGTTATATTTGGCTTCGTCTCAAGCCCAAAGTGACAAGGCCAAGTGGCCACACTCTGAAATCTCTGGAACGAAGCAGGAGAATAAACTCTTCCTCCTTTAAGTTGTTTTTCTAGGAGATTCTGTCAGAGCGACTGAAAACTGAGCAGCGCGGTCGTGAAGAACATAGGTCGTCTGAGTGATCTGAGATCTGGACTGAATCCAACACCTATTAAACACCTCCTCAGTCCTTCAATTCGACACTTTCCCCTTCTTCTAGTCAGCACCATAGCAACTGGCTCTGTGTGGGTTCTGATTCCCTAACTTAGTCACCACCTCACACAGTCAACCCACCTCAAAATCTTTTGCTTTTTGGGTCTGTTTTGAACTTCTCTTGTTGATGATGCTATTGTGGACACTTGGAGCATAATATTTGTGACCAGTAACTATAGTAAATGAACTCCACATGGGGAAAAGTCTATTTTCTATTAGAAGAAAGAATATGAAAAAAATGTCCATTTATTTTCACAGAACAGGAGTCATTAGGCACTTTCCCATAGGGCTTTATTCTTGCTTACATATATGAAGGCCAGCTGTGGTTTGGCTCATGTTGATTGGTCTTGGGAAACTCAGCAGACACAGAAAAGCCTTATCATTTAGGTCAGTGCCACATCTGTTCCATTTGGTTTCACTTTAGACACTGGCCAGAGAGGCAGAGATCTCTCCTCTTCAGATGCATGTGAAGACTGCAATGCTATTGTTTCATGCCTTGTAAGGTTTGTCTTAGAATGACAGTGTAACTTCAAATCACTTCCCACTCATTCAAGACATTCACACAATGAAGACCAAAAACGGAGCAGGGGGAGGGGGAGATTTTTTGACCATAAGAACTCCCAAAAAGGAGTCAGTATTTGCTGCATAATAAACATCTGTGATATGCCCCAGCGATGCCTATCAACCAGGCATGATCTCATCCTTCATATACTTTATGTGAGAAATCATATGTCCAGACTTCTATCAATAGATGATTTGCAAAGGGAACCAAGTCATGTTAATTCCTGGAAAACTATATGCAAATCAAAACTAAAGAGGCAATGCCAAGCATATATGCTTGCTATGATTGTGGAGGAACCATAAATACGACACAAATATATGCATTCTGTGGAAAGTTGTTAAAATCATTATTCTAAAGAGAGGGCGATGTGGTTAGAGAGAAGTAGAGGAACCTCTCTTTCCTCTCCACAGCATTTTCTCCTCTTGAGTATGTTTCATGTTCTTTTTCACATGAGCAAAACCAAAAGGGGCCTGTCCTGGAACTAGCTCTTGTAGACTGGGCTGGCCTCGAACTCACAAAGATCAGCCTGCCTCTGCCTCCCGAGTGCTGGGATTAAAGGTGTGCACCACCATCGCCCGGGACAGGTTACAAAACTACAGAGAAACCCTGTCTCAAAAAACAAAAACAAAAAACAAAACAAAAAATCAAAAGGGGGAAATAGATAAGTCAGGTATAAAACCCTTCTGTCGTCCCCCTGGTCTGTCCTTTTTGATAGTCCCAGACATCCTGAATGACCGAGACTTTATGTACTGTTCTCCCCCACACGGGGAGCTCTTGAAATCCTGAATTTCTCCATAATTCGTGGTACCATTGAACCTTCATGTTCTGCCTCAAATCTGCCCCATCCAGTTTGCTACTTCTCTCATTGGTACACTTCCCTGCTGCCTGTTGACTCCTCTCTCACAATCTCTTACACAGGATATTTTTTCTATAGATTGCCTGCAGCACCTTCACCTGCTTTTTCTTTTTTTATTTTTCAAACACCTCACAATTACAGCAGACACTTCATTCTTGAACGTTTTGGCTCTCCCATTACTGCCGTGTTTCAGCAACTTCAGGTGAGTCCTGATTCTCACCATTTGCTGGTTCCTCAATTTAGGCTCTCCATTGCTCACTTACTTTTTTATTTCCCATGCTTTTTAAAAGAACTCTATGTGCTTATTTTTTCTGTATGACATCTCTGTCCCAGACCTCTGCAGTCTCCCTCGTTGTGAAAGGCTGAACGCCGGTTCTGTTCTGGCTCTCATATCTTCATAAGGTCAGGAGATTAGATCAATCTGTAGTTTCAGCTTTTTCTTTGTCTAGACTTTCTTCTTGGCAATAGGAGCTTCATAATTCTCTTTTTAGTTGACCCCAAGTCAAGGCACTGTCTGGGCCCTAGAGTTGGCTCTTTCCTCAAGACTGAAGAAATCCCAACTCAATATTTCTGACTCTGAATTGTGCCTTCAGGTTATTATAAAGGTACATTTATCATCATTGTGGATTTCTCTTTGAGCTCTTCAGGAAAAAAAAAATCCCAGCTGGGCACACCGGGCTCTCCCTCCATATGTGATGGTTCATACTTTCCTCCCAGGTGACAGACATAAGAAGATTAGTTCACTGAATTCTCTCTAGAAACAGTCTCAAAGACCTAGGCAGGAAATAAATTAGTAGCTCTCCCAGATTTTTGCCAGCATACCATCCAACCCATTATTTTCTAGTTTATGTACAGCATAGTTCTTTTATGAGCTCAGGCATGGCTAATGCCATGCAATGCATATGCAGATAAGAACTGATTTTATAGAAAAGGCTATGGGCCTCAGATGGAGCCAGGAAAATCTTCCTTAGACATTGGGATAAAGAAGTGATTCTCAACCAGTGGATTCAACCTTTGACAAACCTGTATCTCCAAAACTATTTACATTTTGATCAACATCTCTGTCTTTATGCCAATATCAAGCTGTTTTCATTACTGCAACTCTATAATAGAGCTTGATGTCGAGGATGGTTATGCCTCCGGAAGTTCCTTTATTGTACAAGATTGTTTTGACTATCCTGGGTTTTTGTTTTTCTTTTCAGAAAGCATCTTGAACAAATGGTGCTGGTGTAACTGGATATCAACATGTAAAAGAATACAAATAGATCCATGTCTATCCCCATGCACAAAACTTTCAATGGATGAAAGACCTCAATATAAATCTGACCACACTGAACCTCACTCCAGAACCCAGTCAAGGCAGCAGAATCACACCGCTGGTTATCTAGGCAAGTTCTAGATGTTCTACTACAGACATTTCTACAGCTTCTATGTAGAGACTCAGCCAACACACTTGAGAGAGGGGACCAGTTGTCACAGAGTGATAAACCACTGTTTTTAACGTGGTGGTCTTAGTTCCTACGGGAGTTTATATCTTCCTGACTCTAACACAGACAATAAGGCAGGCTATACCCCTGTGAACCAACTCAATAGTTATAAAGCAAAGACTTCATACAGCCTTTCTATCTGATTCTTTGTGGAGATCATGAATTGTTGGTATTGGCATTAAAAACAGAGACGTTGACCAATGGAATCTAATTGAAGATACAGATATTAATCCACACACCTATGAACACCAGTTTTTCAACAAGGAAGCTAAAATTATACAATGGAAAAATGAAAAAAAAATACATTTTGATTTATAATAGTAAGAAAATTAATTATAGTTATGAAGTAGCAGTAGAAATAATTTCGTGGTTGGGAGCTACCAGAACGCAAAAAACTATGTTAAAAAGTCACAGCATTAAAACCACTGGGATAAACTATGAGGCTTGATTTCTGGGGCAGCTGTGATCCTTCCCAAATGAGTTCACTGTCTAAATGCTACCAATAAGGAATTAAACCCTCATATATAACTTGGAAAGTGATTCCATTTAGCATCTGCTTACATGATTGTGTCACAATGTTCAAAGGCATTTGCATGTCTAATATTTTCTCTGCAGTTTCAGGGTTCCATTATTCTCTACATAATATGGTACTTACCCCATGATCCTTTCTCACTTCAAAGATTCAAATGGGGAGCTGGGAAGCTGTGTTTGGTGACTCACACTGTAACCCTCTGTCTCAAAAGAAACAAAACAATGTCATAGGAGTAGAATGTCATCCTTATTTATATAACTAAAAGACAAGCAATAAACACTGCTCTAGAGGAAACACCTCCCAGTTCCCTCGATACACAGAAAAAAAGGTAGTTGGGGAAAAGCAAAAGAAAGAACCAAACAGACAACAAACAAGTAGATGCCATGTCTTTTGGGAAAAGTAAAGAAATAAAAACCTTCTATTTCCCTTTTGAGAGATAACTAAAGACCCTTAGTTTAAAAACCAAGCCAAACCAAAACACAAAGAATCACCAAAAGGAGAATTTGTGATTGAGACTTCAGCTTCAAAATCTTGGCAAGCCCAGAACAGTGGTGTCCCTCAGGAACAAAACCTAGCTAGAATGTGCAATGCAATAAGTCACAACCCTTGCTAAAGCTTGCATTAAACCTTTAGCCAAATGTAACACAGGAGATGGATCGTCTTGCAGACAACAGCAATAGCTGGAAAAATAATCACTTAGCCACATATACTTGCAAGAACAGCAAAAACCAGACACACATATTTCTTCAGTGCAAAAGAGAAATAGTGGATTCCAGAGGGCTTATTTTGCAGTCTAGCTGAGCACGGCAAGGGCTTGCTGTGCACATGTTGGTGTGCACCTCTTTGCAGAAAGGGGAAATGCCTGAAAGAGAAAATTTAGAGCTTTTTGTCTGATGTGGGATACCTCTCTTTATGTTGTGATTACCATTGATTAATAAAGAAACTACTTTGGGCCTCTAGCAGGGCAGAACAGAGATAGGTGGGGAAAACTAAACTGAATGCTGGGAGTAAGAAAGCAGAGTCAGGAGAAGCCATGTAGCCCTGCCAGACGAAACATTACCTGGTAAGTCATAACAGCATGATGATACACAGAATAACGGATATGGGTTATTTTAGAATATAAGAGTTACCTAAAAATAAGTTTAAGGTATTGGCCAAGCAGTGATTTAAATGATATAGTTTCTGAGTGATTATTTCATGGTCTGGACAGCTGGGAACCAACGAGCAGCCTCTTACAACACCTGAGTATGGAGTCACATGATGTGGGATTCCTCTCTATATGCTATGAACATGTTTAATTATCATTAGTTAATAAAGAAGTTCCTTTGGCCTATGACAGGGCAGAATATGGCTAGGTAGGAAAACTAAACTGAATGCAGGGAGAAAGAAGGCTGTATCTAAGCAACTGTGCAATTGCTTTGTAACTGAACGTGAGTTTAAACTTTGAATCCTTTTTGCTTCCACTTCTAGAGTCCCCAAACTACAGGTATATGCCACCATGCTGGCTTCTCCTTAACAGGTTTGGGACACAATGTTCCATAGAGCTATAAAGTGAACAGATTGTACAGTATGGCTAGTGGTCCTTCCCATGTCACAATGGAAGATGATAAGCTCTTAAGTTATATATATATATATATTCCTACATTGTTCAAAAATAACTCCACTGATGTCTTTTATTGAAATGTATATGTATTTAATTATCAGTTGAATGTAAGTTGGTTAAATAAAGGAATGCTATAAGGAGAGAGGAATAGTTGAATTCCCCATAGTATATTGGTTGCAAAAGAAACAAGTTAAATTTGTTTTGAGCAAAAAGCCAGCAATTGTTTTTAAGAGTGTATTATTTAACAGATTATAAACTGGAGGCATAGAATTCAAGTCTGAAAAATAAGTCAAGGTGTAATTTTTCTTTTCTCCAATTAGTCTGACTATTTGGGAGTAATGCAGTTTTACACAAAGGGATTCTGCAGTTGTGTTAAGGCATTAATGTATAAGAATAAAAGTCAATGGGAAGTTACTAGATAATAAAGAGGGTCATGTCTTGATTGGCTGGAGGTCATGGGAAGTGACAGAGTAGCATGGCCAACAAATAGTGTGTCAGGTGAATTGGAACACTGAAAGTATAAGATAAAAATATGGGCAGAGTATTTCTTCCCCACACCATTGCCTATTCCCTGATTCCAAAGCTGCTTGTTTTAGTTACTTTTCTATTGCTGTGACAAAATACCATGTCTATGGCAACTTATAAAAGAAAGCCTTTAATATGAAGGTTCATGGTTCCAGGGGGTTAATGTCCATGACTATCATGGTGGGAAACATGGCAGCAGGCATGATACTGAAGCAGTAGCTGAGAGATGACATTTGATCCATAAACACAAGGCAAGAGTGGGAGAGAGGAAGAGAGGCAGGAAAGGAAAGAGAGAAAGTGTTTCAGAGACAGAGAGACAGGGACAGACACTTATACATTTTAAAATTTGAAGCATTGTACTAATTCAGCACCATTGTAATAAAAAAAAGAAAACCTAATATGCAAATTGCAAACAGCCAGTGTATCCGGCAGGATGCCGCAAATAGCAGGTGGTAGATAAATATATGTTAAGTTAATCTGCTTTCACGTATGGCCTTTTGAACTTGGCTGCTATTTAACAATAACTGCAAATTGCACCTCAAATGGCTTAGAATAAATATGTACCCAAAGATGGGGAATGGAGTTTACATGGGTCCCATGGATTGCACTTGCAAGGCCTGAAAATGGCTTTGTGCATTGATGGAAAGGATGAGCGAATGCCCTGAGTATACTTCCGTTGTATTTTTCCGAGCCAAATGTGTGCGGTTTTCATCCAGATGGCTGTGTAGGAAGCATCTGGCTGCGCTTTACACACGGGTGTGTACAGAGCACTCGGCCTCCGCATGTGGAAACATCATTTGCACTTCTAGGATACTTTCACAGCTCAAAGTTAAGAGGGCTTCATCTGCAAACTCGGGTTCTGATCCACAGACAGTGATTACCATGACGATGGTAGGAAGCTTTCCTCGTAATAGAGAACCATCCGCACAGGATCAAAACCTCAGAGAGGGTACGAGTCCCCAGAAACCTAACTGAAATAGGAAATCACAGTGCTTCAGGAAGGTACAGAGAACTTCACAAGCCACCCAGAGACCCTTGAAAAGAGGACAGTCTGGCTAAATAGCAGAATTTGATTTAATCACAAAATTATTTTCTGAAGTCTTTTATTATTTTAGTAAATCATATACTGTGATTCACTTCAGAATATATTTTAGTCCTGTCTCCAATCATTTCCTTAGCGTCTTCCTTACAGTAATTACGAGTTACATTATACTTGTCCTTTAGCCACCATTGCTGATGACTAAAGATGCAAACATAGAAAGTGAGGTACTGAGCGAAATACCTTTACATTTTTAAGTAAAACAAGATATATAATTATGCTGTAATTTTCTTATGCTTCAAGGCCTTTTATAAGAATGCATAAGATTTAAAAATCTCTTTTAAAGCTATGAAGCTGCCATTCATTACTGATGCTATGTATAGCAACTGCAAAAACACCACAGCAAAGTAAAACGGTGGCACTCACACAACCGGCTTCGGTGTCCAGGTGTCTTTGTGGAAATGGTATTAATTTTACAGTGTCTTGGGAACGGAGTTGATGGTCCACACATAATACACAGTGTCATAAACGTCCTCAGCAAACCACACTCCCAATTGCAAAACCATCACACGGAATTCTGCCTAATGCCATTCTGTGCTCGGCAGGTGGCTAGAAGGTGGCTAGAAAGCTCTCGCAGTATCACCCACCTTTCCCCAGAGAAAGGAGAGATCAGACAAATAAAATTAACTGAAGAGGAGCGCAGTAAGAAGAGAACATGCTTTGATTTCAGGTGTGCTGAATCTACAGGATGTGTTGACTACAATCTCACCCCCCCCCCATTCAGGCTGCCCCACAGCTGTTTCTCTTGATGTATTTAGAACTTACTAGTCACATGTTAATGTCATTCCATGAATATGGAGCAAATTTTCTTCCTTATTTGTTTCACTCAAAATTGTAGTTTAAATACAAGTCTTTTGCAAATATATTCCAGACTAACAGTACTATAAACCCACCAGACCTAAACCTGGATGGAGCAGGACTTCCCTCTCTTAGGACTGGAGGGGGGAGGGAGGAAGGGGAGTGCAGGAGTGGGGGGGAAGTGGGAGGAGGGGAGGAAGTGGAAATTTTGATTGGTATTACTTATAAAGTAATAAAAAAAATAAGGAAAAAAATAAACGCACCAGAAACCTTTTTTTGTTTGTAGTATGTAAAGATATCATAAGAAAAAGTTCTTATACCAAAAGGGAAGCCCAATTAACTTTGAGTCATAGGCAGCTCAGGAGCAGAAGAAAATGCATGTAAGTATGATCGAGAAAAGGGTCCTTTGCCTTGGAAAGGACAGCTTGCTTTGCTCTGTGCTTTTCCAGATGTAAATTCATGAAGGTATTCTTTGATTGGTTTTCAATCATGAATCTCTGCATGCATGTGTCGTATGTCTATGTGTCTTTCTGTGTACTTATGTGTGGGTGCCTATGGAGGCCAGGGGAGGGGGATCAGATCCCTGATGCCAGAATTAAATATATTTTTGTCTGACAGAAGTTTGTACTGGGAACCAAGCTCATATCTTGTGGTGACAGTAGACACTCAAGCCCTGGCACTCCTTTGCAACCCTTATGCTTCTGAGTCATGGACTAGCTGAATAAAGACACAGTTGAAGATTCAACGAAATTCGCAGAAGTTCTGGTTCAGTGATGCAAAGATGTGAGATAGAAAAAAAAATGTGTTGCACTGAAGAAAAAAATCTGTGGGACCCTGTTAGGCTATTAAGAAATGGAAAAGCATTCCATGAGGGCTCAGATCTAATCAACGAATTTAAGATAAAAATGGTGTATGGAAGGAAGGGGTAGATAAGGAACAAAGAGGAAACATAGCATTAGCTATAAGAACCTGTGTTATTATTGGTAGGTCTCTTTTTGGTATATTGTAAGATAATTCCTGAATTACTTCTATCTGTTGATCATGTGTAATGTTTCATAGACCTCCTCTTACTTAGTAAGGGACCTAATAGCAGAAACTAGAGTGTGGGAATTCAACCGTTTTCTTTTTCTTTCTTTCTTTCTTTCTTTCTTTCTTTCTTTCTTTCTTTCTTTCTTTCTTTCTTCCTTCCTTCCTTCCTTCCTTCCTTCCTTCCTTCCCTCCTTCCTTCCTTCCTTTCATTCTTTTCAGTTTTCAAAGCTGGAATACTCTGGGATTCAATTATAAAAAGAATAAGACATGATTGGCATGATTCTTTTCTGGTCTTCCATATCTGAATGTAACCACCCCACCTTGTGACCCCTGGGACATGACCTCATTAAGTTACTAACCTTGTTATTGAGCTCATTCTGCATTCCAGACAGACCTTGAACTCCAGATCTTCCGAGTTTGGCCTCTCTAGGAGCTGGCAGCACAGGCCTGCCACTGTTTAATTGTTGTTCTTATTGTCGTATAATTTTTCTTCTTGTATAAATTTCATTCTCATCACTTTCACCATGTTTTAACAGGATGTGTGTATTCCTCCTGTTGCAAGAGGTTACCTTGAGTTGTTACTAGTATGAGTGGTATATACTTCAACAGTTATTTTGTGTCTCCTTCCAGATTAACATAATTGGGCTTCCCAATAAAGAACTTTATTATTTTAGTCATTATAATTAGATATTATCCTTTCTCATTCACATAGTGAAATATTTTCTCAAGTATAAACTGAAGTTAACTTTTGTGCGGTCATGTAGTACAGTTAGTTTAGCATCACTCAATGGATAGGATGGTTACTTTTTGCTATTCTAATACTTTTCACTTTTGTTGAAAATTATTTGATCCGTGATGAATGAATACGTATCTGAACTGAGTTTAGTTCTATCGACCTATATATCTATTCGTATGTGGGTAGCAAACTCTTCATTTCTGTGCTTTTATGGCAAGTCTGTAGGTCAGGTGTCTAAATTATCCAAATCACTGTTTGGTTTTAAGAATTGCTTTTGGTATAATAGACACTTTGCCTTTCCAAATGAATTTTAGAATAAAATAATCATTTTCCACCCAAGATGTTCAGCTGTGTATTTGATTGAGATTGCATCTAACCTGTGTTGAAGGGTTTTACATCAACTTGACCCAGACTAAAGTTATTCGAGAGGGCTATAAGCAAACCTGTAAAGCATTTTTCTTCATTAGTGATTGATGGAAGACGACCCAGTCCACTGTAGGTGGCGCCATACCTGGGCTGGTGGTCCTGTAGTCTATAGGAGGGCAGGCTGAGCAAACCATGGAGAATAAGCCTGTAAGCAGCATCCCTCTATGACATCTGTATTAGTTCCTGTCCCCAGGTCCTTACCCTGTCTGATTTCCTGTCCCGATTCCCTTAAGTGATAAACAGCGATATGGAAGTATAATCCAAATAAACCCTTTCCTCCCTGACTGCTTTTGGTCATAGTGTTTCATCACAATAATAAAAACTCAAACTAAGACAAAAATCTGTTGATCAATATAGACCATATTAGCAATTTTGGCTTTTCTAATCAAAAATTTTATATATTGTTTTTCTGTGTAGCCCTGGCTGTTCTGGAACTCACTCTATAAACCAACTTGGCCTCAAATTCATAGAAATCACCTTCTTCTGCTTTCTAAGTGCTGAGATTAAAGATGTATGCTACCACCTGACCATTTCATATTGTCCTACTTATTTTGTTTTAAATGTTTTCTCTGAAGTATTTATAGTTTTCTTTGAAAATGTTATGCATAATTCTTATTAGATTTACCAAAATTTGCATTATGCCTTTAATATGTAATTATACATCATATTCAATGTTTTTCCACTAATATTTTGATCTTCTGTTATGAACTTGTGTGGTAATGAGGCCGTTAGTTTGTTTATTGGCTGCCTGGCAGCTCAGACCCAAAATAATCACACAGAAACCATATTATTTAAATCACTTCTTGGCCCATTAGCTCTAACTTTTTATTGGATAACTCTTACATCTTAATTTAATCCATCTCCATTATTCTGTGCATCACCACGAAGTTGTGGCCTACCAGCAAAGTTTTGGCATGTCTGTCTCCGATGGTGGCTCCATGGCTTCTCTCTGACTCTGCCTCCTTTCTCCCAGCTTTCAATTTAGCTTTCCCCACCTCTATTCTGCTCTGCACAGGCACAAGACACTTTTTTAACCAGTGGTATTCACAGCATACAGAGGGGAATCCCACATCAAACTTGTTTAATTGACTTATTTTATTATCTAAGTTGCAGAACCATTTTGACAGTCTAAAAAATTAAATTACTGTGAGTAAAGAAATTAATATGTAAAAGATTAAATAAAAATATGTACAAAGTTTACTTTTTAGGCTAATCATTTTACTAGCCACCTTTGATTTTTGCATCACAAAACAATGTCTAAATAATTCTGCAAAAATAGATAGTAGAACAGCCACAGCCCCTTTTCAAGATCAGAGTTGCCCACAGCTGATATTTTTACATTTTAATGAACCATTTAATATGAATTTAAACTTCAAAATTGAAGAAATATAATTAGCATCCTCAAAAGCCACAGAATGCTAGAAGCAGCGTTCATCCCATAGTGAGGCCAGTCCTCATAGCCGAATGCTGCTCTTTCTCTGATCAGTTCGCCAGGGCTCCATATGGAATGCCTTGCTCTAGACCAGGTGTTAAAAAGCACAACATGATGGCCCAGAAAGCTGATAAAGTGGTTAAGAGTTGTGCTTGCTTTCCCAGAGATACCTGGTTTGGTTCCTAGCACCTCCATGGTCCTTCACAAATGTCCGTAACTCCAGTTCCATGGGATCTGACACCCTCTTCTGGCATCTTCAGGCACCAGGAATTCACATGGTGTACTTACACATATGTGGGCCATATATTTATATACATAACATAAAAATAAAATAAACCTTAAAAAGTTTTAAAGTTCAGCATAATCCTGGTAGCCTGTGGCACACAGGAAGTAAAGGAAAGACCGGGATAATTAATTGGTTATATCCAAACTTTACTAGTGTCAATTTAATGTATGGAAGTCTCCATTGGAATAAGATGGGATGATTTGATCACACAAATAAATACAAATGAAGTCCCTTAAAGCAAAATAAATATGCATTAATTTATCTTTATCCTTTTTATCTTATATCTTAATTTTATTTGTTTTACATTTATCTTTACCATTTATCCTGTTCTTCATCCTTGGAAAAGATAAAGCAAATTATGTCATTGAAAGTTTCTAGAGAATTTTATGGAGGACCAGTGTAATGTCACTTGGTAGTCTTCTGTAGGTTTATGGAATTCTTTCAAGGCTAATAGCAATACTATTGTAATGACACAGTAACTATCACCTATTTTCTGACTTCACAGGAAGGGTCTGCAGGGAGGGGAAAGAGTTTTCCTCATCTAGCTCATGGTGAGCTGGATGCTGTGGCTATCAGCCTTAACTCACTGAGTATGTATGTATTCTCACCCTTTTCTCTTTCACACAGAAGGAAGTCACCTGGCCTGTTCCAGTTTTTCACTGCCAATTTCTTTACTCTATAAAGAATATATTAAAAAGTATAAAAGCATAACCTCCCTATGGGATTGTTCAAAGATGAAACCAAATGATCCATCTTTATTGAAGCTGCTTCACTCAAAACCTGACACACTCTACACAGCCAATAGCGGTGTGTGAATGTGTGAATGTGGCAGTTTGAATGTGAATGGCACCCATAGGCTTATATATTTTATGCTTGGTTCCCATTGGTGTACAGTTTAGGAAGGCTTAGAAGGTGTGGCCTGTTGGAGGAGGTGTGTCACTAGGGGTGGGCTTCGAAATCTTAAATGCCCAGACCCAAGAGAGACATACATAGATCTAATCTCCATGGGAAGTGAAAAAGACAAGATCTCCTGAGTAAATTGAGAGCATGGAGACCTGGGGGGAGGGTTGAAGGGGAGGGGTTAGGAAGGGAGGGGAGCAGAGAAAAATGTAAAGCTCAATTAAAAAAAAAAACAAAAGCCCAGACCAGGTCCAGTCTCTGTCTCTGACTCTGAGATTTTGCCAGTAAGATGTAAATTTTCAGATACAGCTCCAACTCCCTGCCTGTTCTGGTCATTGTCATGGACTCACCCTTTGAAACTGTAAGCAGACCCCCAATTAAATGATTACTTTTGTAAGTTGCCTTGGTCATGGTGTCTCTTCACAGAAATAGAAAAGTAGCTAAGAGAATACACTGTTAAAAATTAAATGGGAGCCCAAACTATGATTATTTATCCTCAAAAACTTTTAGGCAGCAAGAATCAGGCTGGTTCTTATCTTCTGTTGCAAAGCAAGAACGGTGCCAAGAAACAGTATAATGAAATCTAAAAATGCTTTCTTTCTAAATGAACATTTTCTCACTGCATAAGGTATGACCTATTAATCCCCCTAATCCTTAAATCTCCTTACATGCCACAAGGAAGGAAGGGAGTGTTACATAATTCCTAATTAATGTTTTTATTCCTATGATTCTTGCATCTGCTCCACTAGGGACAATGCAGAGTTCCCAAAGAGAAGGCCTTGGTGTCATCAATTCCACAACAACAATGTTATTTTGAGCAGCAAAAACAATTTATTGAAAATGAAGAAAAATGTAAATGACTCCTATAAAGAAATTAAATTAATGTTAGGTACTAGAACACAGATGTTCTGTCTGCCATACCTATGCAACCATGTCATTAAATTCATATCTCTAATTAACAGACATCTGTTTCTTGTTTCAGTTTTGAAATGATTCATTGAAACCATTTGCAGAAATAAATATAGTTGTGAAGAAAAAATGTGTCTGACCTTTTGTCTCCTATTTTTTCTTTGTTATTTTTTTAAAAAAAATAATCAGATGACTGATTCAATGATTCAAAATTAAGGCACCTCGGATGTCTCAAAAACCCATCTTCTTAGTTTCATATCCTGTACCAAGAAAATAGTCTATAGTTAAACATAAGATACTGTAATATCAGGTCATAAAAACAAATTGTTGAAATTTCTGGGTAAGATAGTCTAATTAATTTTGTAAAAAATGCAGATTAGCTAATAGTGATAAGCTCCCATTTATCAAGAAATATTAATGTTTTGATTTAATTAAGTAAATATTGTTGGCCATCTTTCCATTAGAGGGCCACAATGCAGTAGACAAAGAAGAGGGGTAAGGCTTTGAATAACATAGAATTTAATGAACTCATAATTATGATAGTAACTTTAATATTTTGGTAATTAGCTTCTCCAAATTCCTGTTCACTTCACAAAAATGGCAATGATATTGAGATAAGCATTAAGGGGTAGTGTATAAGTCACAGATACATCCAATGCCTGTCTCTAAAATATGTTATTAATAAATAGCCACTTAGTGTATCTTATTGAAAAACAGGAAGTCATTAGCTAAGATTTGTCTCCACACTTTTGAATCACTCCAGAAGAACTTGTCCTCTCCTTTGTATACAGATAAACTAAAATTACCTTAGGAATGTCATTAGCAATGGATTTCAGCCAACACCAAGAAGCTGTGTGTTAGCCAATCACAGGGGGCCAACTTATCATGGCATTACTACATAAGACAAATGTCTAGCTGTAGCAATTTGGAGATTTCAATGTTCCTTGATCTAGCCTCTAAGAGCCCATCTCCACACTGATGGGAGAAGTTCTCTCTACATCTCCTCTGCCTTTGAAAGCTGCTCAAGTCATAATCTGAAAAACAAATATATTCTTAGAAAAAAAAACAACTGTACTAAGAAAACTAAGTGTACAGTTTGAATTTACCTTAAAATATACTTCACTTTTCAAGTTCTGGACAGTTTCTTACCATGCATATTTAGGAAACTTGACAGAAACACTTCCACCGATCCTTCAGTAAAAGCTTTAAGTAAAATGAATGAAGAAAGCTGATCTGCCGTTAAAATGGAAAAGAACACTGTAGAACTAAGTAATTTTCTGGAGATCATTTTTCAGTGACCTCAATACTTACTATACAAACACAGAGGCAAATACACGTGAGCGCGCATGCTCATTTTACCTTACTCTTAGAAATATTTCTCTCCCTTTATTGCTTACTTTTGAGAAGACAATTACTCTGAAATTGAGTGCCTGCACCCCCAGTCTTGTGCTCTCAGGGGAGGAACAAGGGTTCTGATAGAAAAATTTGTCAGCATCATTTCTTCTGGAGTTTTCTATGTAGTGTTTATGGCAGGCTATACTCTCTCCAGCTATACCACGCCAGCCTGTTTGAATGCAAAAGCCACGACTGTGTGGACACACTGATTACTTACCTGAAACTTTGTAGCAAAATATGTGTATGTGTGTCTGTTTGTAACAGAGAGACAGAGAGAGAAACAGAAACAGAGACAGAAAGAGATACAGAGATAGAGACACATAGAGATATGGAAAATAAAACACATTACCTGTCTTAAATCTATCTTAGCCCAAGGCAATGATCTGCAGAAATGCCTTTGCTACAGAATGATTTTACAGACTTCTATTGGTCAGGTAGACTCAACCCAGGTAACTGTAATTGGGTCAACTTATTTTACACCCTGTGCCTTTTATCACCCTTGTCTATATGTAATTACTCTATCTTTAAGGAGCTCCAAAGATTGCTAAGACTGAGGAGAACATTGGACTTCATTAAGGTCTAAAATGATGGTTTCTAATAGCCAAACTGTTAAGCAGTGTCAGGACTAACACTGAGGAATTTAATAAGAAATGTTCTCAGCATGAATTAGATATGCTTGTTGTTAATTTTATCCACTTTACCTTAAATAAACTATGGTATTCAGAAATATCGATATGTTCCATTTTTGTTGCTCCTATATTTATTGCATTCATTTTATTAAGGGGATCTCTGATCCTCTGATGCTAACCCTACATTATCTTTAAAAATAGTGCAAAGAGTGTTTCTGCCACAGACTTTCACCCTTGTGCTAAATATACAAAAAACTGAAGAAAAGAATTAACATTGAAATGAAAATAAAAGCAACAAAAATAAAAGTTCAGTGTAAGCCTCCAGTCCTTTGCCTCTGTTTCGTAAGCCTTTTTGTTTCTTCTGCAATCTTATATGGAAATGTGCGAGAAACATGGGGAAATTTTTGGACTTTATGAATTGCAAAACATTACAGATGTGATTAATTATTACATCAAGGGTAATGCATTTATCAGTTCTCTTTTGACTTTTGGACACTTCTACTTCACTTAAAACTTGTGAAAAATTCTGGATATAATTTGTATGCCATATTTTCCTGAAGTAATTGGGTGCTTACGAACATCACTAAGCATCCATCTAGGGCATTTGGACACGGGCATGCTGATGAATGCATAAAATAGCTACTTCTATGTGTTTTCATTATTTTCTCATGATTATTGAATAGGAGTAGAATGTATTTTACTTCTGCAACCTGTTAGCGTAATGCTTCTGACTTTCTGTGTTTTGTATCTGTGTGCATGTATAATATATTAGCAACTTGAAAAAACATAATTTGCAACAAATTTCACTTCATCAACCAAGATTAAAATAATGAGACTATTCAAACAAAGATCTTTAACATGATTATACCATAAAGAGGTGCAGTTCCATTGGCAGGCAGGACACTGTATGGCCCTTTTCTTATTTTTTACTAGTGAAACATATTGGATAGATATAGTATAAAGTGTTATTATTTGATAACATAAACCATATGTCTTATATATGTTTATCTAATTGTTTAAGTATTCTGTAGTACCTTCAGCAGACATTTTGATAACAAGCTATTTCACTAGTACAGGCCATTCACAATTCTGTCCAGCTTGACCTGCAAGAGCCTTTGCATAACCCAAGACCCTTACAGTTCCCCGAATATCACCCAGAGATGGTGCATGATTCTGTGCTCATGCCACAGGGTATTGATATAAACATAGTTCACAGTATTTTCTTACTGCTCAGATTTGGAATTATGCTCATTTTGAAGACTTAGGTTTGGAGTTTCTCCTTATTTGCGATCTTGTTTGGTAAAGGGAAGTGTTTTTGTAGATTTTGTTTTTCAAATTTACAAAATGTGAAGTTGCAAAGTTAGTATTCAAATATGTAAGATGATACGACGAATAAATTACATGAAAGTACACTTGACTAGGGAAGTATAAGGAATCCATTTAAAGACTAAAACATGCTAATCTGAAATTATCCCATAAACTTCTATGTTACTAATTATGGAACAGACAAGCTTTTTTTGTTGCTGTTGCAGATATTTATGATTGACAATAAACTAGGAACCATTAATGGAAGGTTAACTAATGGTCCTTCATAAATACCTGCACAGCAGTCCTCACAAACTACAGACGTATGTTACTTCTTTATAACAATAGTGTTCACATATAAATAAGTCTGTGCACATTGTGAACGAATAACATTTTTGATTATCTGGTGAGTGAAACTTTTAATCTCACAAATCCCTTACACATGGTGACTCTCTACTCTGCTCAGAGATAGGAGGTGAGAACTCAGCCCATTGTTGCTAGCTGTGATGATGGGGTAGAGGGCTATGAATTAAGGAATGCTGGCAACATCCAGAAACACTAGGAAAAGCAAAGCTCTGGCTTTTTCCCCGCCAACACCTGGAAACAGCCAGCACTACTGGCATTTTGCATTCAGCCTATTAGGTTCATTCCAACAGAATTTAAGATAATAGATTCATAGTTTTGAGGTGGATAAATTAGTGTGAATTTTCTATGGTAAATGCTGTGGAAACTCCTTCAGCCAATAGCTTTTAAGATACTGGCTCACTTTGGGTGTGGTCTCATATAATATAAATGCAGACAAAATGTGTGTTCAGGTCTCTTGGCTTCTGGATTTGGTTCCAATTCCCTGTTCACACAGAAGACTGCTGATCACTGCTTTTTCTCTGAGTCTACCCTAAATAAATAAAGCTTTATTATACTCCATTCTGGGCTAGTGTGGGACTATTTTATTAGAAATTACAGCAAGGAGTCACGTGGGAGAAGCTTCCATGCATTGCTAGCATTCAGGAGGCATGGCACTCTGGGGGGCATACCAGAGAGCCCTGGCTGCACATCTGTGGAAGGTCCAAGTTCTGACAGCTGGGCCCTGTCGTCAGAGGCTGGTATAAGGTTTTAGACCGTCTTATCCTTGGCACCACCAAGGTGGATGCACTGAAGAAGATGTGGTTAGATCAGGGGGCCTTTGCCCTGTGTTTTCTTTATTATTATTATTATTTTTTTTTTATTGAAGAAAAAAATTTCCGTCTCCTCCCAGCCTCCCATTTCCCTCCCGCTCCTCCCACTCCTCTCCCCCTCCCTCTCAAGTCTGAAGAGCAGTCAGGGTTCCCTGCCCTGTAAAAAATCCAAAGTCCTCCCCCCTCCATCCTGGTCTAGGAAGGTGAACATCCAAACTGGCTTGGCTCCCACAAAGCCAGAACATGAAGTAGGATCAAAACCCAGTGCCATTGTCCTCGGCTTCTCAGCAGCCCTCATTGTCTGTCATATTCAGAGAGTCTGGTTTTATCCCATGCTTTTTCAGTCACAGTCCAGCTGGCCTTGATGAGCTCCCAATAGATCAGCCCCACTGTCTCCATGGGTGGGTGTACCCCTTGTGGTCCTGACTTCTTTGCTCATGTTCTCCCTCCTTCTGTTCCTCATTGGGACATTGTGAGCTCAGTCCGGTGCTCCAGTGTGGGTCTCTGTCTCTATCTCCATCCATTGCCAGATGAAGGTTCTATGGTGATATGCAAGATATTCACCAGTATGGCTATAGGATAGGGTCATTTCATGTTCCCTATCCTCAGCTGCCCAAGGAGCTAACTGGGGACATCACCCTGGGCACCTGGGAGCCCCTCTAGGTTCAAGTCTCTTGCCAACCCTAAGATGGCTCCCTTAATTAAGTTATGTGATTTCCTGCTCCTCCCTCCAACCTTCCTTTCTCCCAATCTTCCCGTTCCCCCAAGTTCCCCCCATTCTCCCCTTCTTACTTTTCTCTCCCCATCTCCCCTTACCCCCATCACACCCCACCCCCCAGTTCCCAATTTTTTGCCTGGCAATCTTGTCTACTTCCCATACCCAGGATAACAACTTTATGTTTTTCTTTGGGTTCACCTTCTTATTTAGCTTCTTTAGGATCACAGAAGATACCATAGAGAAAATAAACACATTGATCAAAGAAAACAGCAAAACCAACAAATTCTCATTACAAAATATTCAGGAAATCTGGGACACAATATAAAGACCAAACCTAAGAATAAATGGGATAGAAGAAGGAGAAGAAGTACAGCTTAACGGTCCAGAAAATATATTTAATAAAATTATAGAAGAAAACTTTCCCAACCTAAAGAAGGATATTCCTTCGAATGTTCAAGAAGCATACAGAGCACAGAATAGACTGGACCAAAAACAAAAACAAAAACACCATCTCCTTGCCATATAATAATCAAAACACAAAACATACAGAATAAAGAAAGAATATTAAGAGCTGCAAAGGAAAAAAGCCAAGTTACTTATAAAGGCAAACTTATCAGACTTACACCTGACTTCTCTATGGAAACCATGAAAGCCAGAAGGTCCTGGATAGATGTACTTCAGAAACTAAGAGACCATGGATGCAAACCCAGACTACTATACCCAGCCAAGCTTTCATTCACTATAAATGGAGAAAACAAAATTTTCCAGGGTAAAAACAAATTTAAACAATACGTTTCCACAAATCCAGCCTTACAGAAAGTAATAGAAGAAAAATCACAAACCAAGGAGTCCAACAATGACCACAATAACTCAAACATCTAGAGACCCTTCACCAGCACAACTCAAAGAAGGGAAAGACACAAACTCTACTACTAAAAAAGTGACCGGAGTTAACAACCACTGGTCATTAATATCACTTAAGGTCAATGGATTCAACTCACCTATAAAAAGGCACAGGCTAAGAGATTGGATACGAAAACAGGATCCAACATTCTGCTGTTTACAAGAAACACACCTTAACCACAAAGACAGGCACCTACTCAGAGTAAAGGGCTGGGAAAAGGTTTATCAAGCAAATGGACCTAAGAAACAAGCAGGTGTGGCCATACTAATTTCTAACAAAGTTGACTGCCCCGTGTTTTCTAGGCTGTTTCCTCCCCCTGGTAGGAGTACTGAACGGAATGTCAGCCCAGGACAACTGGGCCAAACTACAGCGGGACTACCCTGATGCCCTCATCACTACTATCTCTGGCCTGCTGTGTAGTTAGCCAACTTCTACCTGGTCCCCCTGCATTACAGGTTAGCTGTCATCCAGTGTGTTGCTGTTGTCTGGAACTCTTACATATTCTGGAAGGCACATCAGCTCTAAGCCTACCTGCTTCTGTGGCTTACATCTTGCACTGATGCATCTTCACCCTGGAATGCTTGGACATGGTCCTCACAGAGAGCACATCAGGACTGGTGGGTGGCTCAGCTGCTAACTAAGAACACGGACTGCTCTACACAGGGCCAAGTTTGGTTCCCAACAGCCATATCGGGTGGCTCACAACCACCTCAAGCTCCAGGAGATCCGTGTCTTCTGGCCTCTCGGCACCTGCACTCACACGCACATAGGCATGAATGAAGACTTGCTCATAATAAAGCATAAAATAAAGTCTTAAAAAAAAGAAATTACAGCAAGCAGTGTACCAAGTTACTTTCTATCACCATGATAAAGACACTGTAACCAGAAGCAGCTTGGGGAGACATGGTTTTATTTGTCTTATACATTCAAGTCAGAGTTCATAGTGAAAGGAAATCAGAACAGGAACTCAAGACAGAAACATGAAGGAAGCGACTAAAAGAAGAAAATGTAGCTGAATGCTGCTTTCTGCCGGGCTCAGAATGATTTCTTCTACAACCCAGACCACTGACCCAGGGGTGGTACTACCCATCATGGGCTGTATCCTCCTACATCAATTGTTAATCAGGAAAATAATCCATAGGACTCCCTACCAGGCCAATCTTTCTTTTCCTAGAGACTCTAAGTTGCATCAAGTTTACCATAAATTAACCAGCACAGGCAGTAATAAAGGCCAATATGTAAGCTGGTGCCTCAGGAGGGATGCTGCTGTGGCAATTGCCAAAATGTGGAAATAGCATTGGAATCGATAGGGCGGAGAATGCAAGAGTGTTAAGAAATGACAGGAAGCATGTAAGTAGTCTTTCATAGATTTTTAATGAAAATATATCTATTAAAGACAGAAAGTAAGGACTGAAAAAGAAGTCAAACACATTATAGAGAATTTGAATAATGACAGAGAACGCATAAATTTTTATGAACTGGCCTTAAAAGTATTTCTGACAAAATCCCAGAAGGAAATGTTATTTTGGCATTCAGGGGATGCTAATATGGTGAGAACATTGTAATGAAACTGTGATCTCTAAGTTTGTGAAGAGCTACAGGGTTAAGTCATGCATTTGGGTATTTAGATGATGCTTTAGTGGGACCGTCTAAGAGAAACTAAACCAATCTGGAGATATTTCTTACAGGAAAATGGTTATTTTTGTAGGGGGCAAGGCCCAGTATTGTCAGAAAAGCAGGTGTCCAGTGAAGGAAGCATGCTGTGGACTTCAAATGTGATGTGGGAGTCTGCTGTTTTGTGTTGATTTCATTGGTTAAATAAAGAGACTGCCTTGGCCCTTTAATAGGACATAAAATTAGGTAGGCAGAGTAAACAGAACAGAAGGCTGGTAGAAAGAAGCCTAGTCAGGAGTCGCCATGATTCTCCCACTCCAGACTGACGCAGGTTAAGATCTTCCCTGGTAAGCCAGCTCTTGGGGCTACACAGATTATTAGAAATGGGTAAGATTAATATGTAAGAGCTAGCCAATAAGAGGCTGGAACTAATGGGCCAGGCAGTGTTTAAAAGAATACAGTTCCCGTGTAATTATTTCAGGTAAAGCTAGCCGGGTGGCAGGACACAGCCCCGCCGCTCTTATTACAACACAAATGCCTGAGAGTCTGAGAGCTAACACGTACTTCAGCTGAACTCTGAGGGACTAAAATCCAGGATGTGCAAGAGAAGGAAAAGACTGAACCAGTTGAAACAGAGAGTGGTTCTGGCCTCCTTGTCATATTTACGCCCTTGGGGGATTGGACGATGGCTACTAACATTGAAAAAATTCCATCTTCTTTGTTCATTTTACCAAATCATATGCTAATCTCTCCTGGAAACACCACTAGACACAAACATGAAATAATGCTAAATCAGACATCCATGCCAGAGCCTAGTCAAGCTGACAAATAAAATTAATCACTACTGTTGAGATTTTCAAGCTAAATATTAAAAACCAGTCTTGTTGTTCTTTCTTTCTTCATAATAGAATGCAAAAAGGGAAAATATTTTGGGAAAGAGAAATTAAAAAAAAACTAAACCTTGCAGATTTTGGAGTCTCACAGTCTACCTAGTTGGCAAAGAGAGCTAAAATATATAAAAAAAAATTGGTATCAGGCATACGAATTCTGAAGAAGTTGATACATCTATACAAAAGATCAGAATCAGATCACTCATTCATGTACTTGACACTTTGAAGAGACACCTCTGTGACTCATAGATTTCTTCAGTGTTCTCAAACGGGAACTTGAGAGGGAACTATGTTGAAAGAGATTACACTCAGAGAATCAAAGGCTTATGATATACGTGGGAGACTAACAAAAATTTTATGAACTCTGTGTCATCTGAGAGACGACCCACATAGAAGAGGTGACGCAAAAAGAAGAGCAAATAAAAGCAACTTGGTAGATCTCTCCAAATCCACCAAACAGGAAGAAATTTGGTAAAACCTCTTCAGTCATAAACACAGCTCATTTTCCATGCAAAGATCGGAAAATCAGAATGCTGGTCTCAAGCTCAATGACTTAGAAACCTTAGACAATTATTATCTAAAGTATACTTGTTTGATGTTAGAAATTGCGTGTGAGCTTTGCCTCCTTTCTCTCTCCAGTTTCCTTCCTAACTGAAACCAGAGTCTATAGCTTTGTGGAATTGTCTTCTAATAACACAGTTTTACAGGTTTTCTAAGCTGCAGAGTAGCAAACTATAACACTGAAGCCAAAGGATCAGAGCTAGGAAACATTGTGGCAGCAGTTTATATACAAGATATAGCCAGCATCCATTAGTCCTTCCGGTCCTTAGAGTCATTACTGGGGATGTCTACTACTTGTCTACTCCTTGCTTTGGCTTCAAGATACAAAGAGTCAAGCCTGCACTAACCAGCACCAGCCTTCCAATCAGGTTCAAGCCTTGAGTCTTTAGATATCATTTGAACTTTTAACAACAATTGCAACAAGTTATTCTACTGATTCTAATGTGGAGGCAGTTTTGTGGTATTTTCTGACTTTAACAACAGCTAATCACATTGAACTCAGAGTCTCCCTGTGGGCCTGAGAGTGTAAGTTAGACATCCTGAAAGCCTCCCTTTTACACATTTTACTACCAAGCTGGGTTATAAAACTTGGGTAGCCTCTGGCTTCATGATTTTCCTTTCAATAAATTAGTGTCCATGATAAATATTTTTCAAAGATTTCAGGAAAACTTGGGTGTAGCTCTGAAGCTAACTGAAAACATGGAGTATGGTAAAGAAGGCATCTGGCCCAGATCCTAAACCTCCAGATCAATTTAACACAATCAACGTGAAAGTAATAATCAGGAATATTCAAAGCTGCCATCAGTGCGCAGAGAACACATTCTTCTTTTGTAACAGCTCTCTCTTCAGTTAAAACCCTCATTCTCCAGATAACAGTGGTACCTGGTAAAGACCCAGTCCTGCTGTCAGTCACGCGGCATTTTCCCAAGGTCATGTTTTCCTCATCAAGCACACATTTGCTAATCTGTGAAAGCACACCTCTCAAGAGGAATATCTGAAAGGGAGTGTAGGGATGGGAACTTTAGAAAGAGACGAGAGGGAAACCACAGAAAATGTCAGAACGAACCTCATATCAACCATACGTGCTGAAGTTTAAGGAGTAAGCTTAGGCTTGGAGACCTCTGGGACAATTACTCATTTAACTGACACAAAACATCTGACCTGAGGGATCCTATTGTGATTTCAAAATTGGTCTCTTTTCCTTTCTCTTTATAGTATCCAATATCTCTATTTTACTGATTGCTTTCAATAAACAATCTCTCCCACTCTTCCCTCTTCCCTCCCCCTCCCCTTCTCTCTCTCTCTTCCTCTCCTCCCTTTCCCTCTCTTCTTTTCTTTCTCTAGTATATGACTGCTTATATTCTAGAAAGTGATAAACTGTTTCCAGTGAGAAACACGGATTTTATTTTAACACTATTTGAAGGTCACCACCTTGTTAGATGTCTATCAATTTGAAAATATTCCCTCCACATTGTCTGACCGCCCCTGCCTTCTGCAACACACTGACATCGGGTTAGCTAGCAATGCTACATATAGTTCAATGTGAGAGACTTCTCCATGTAGCTTTCTCTTCTGAACCCATCATCCTCGGTGCCAGACATTTCAAATTCTCTGTTTTTATACTTTACTGTTCACAAAAGACCAAGTGATGACCAGAAAAGACCATATACAATATCATTAATGATGTATGAACATACTGAACTCTTACTATTTATCTTAGTTAAGGTTTTTATTTTGCCACGCATGATGTAAATGATCAGAGGCACGTTACTTTCTATAGCATAACTATTCATTGTGAGTATGCATTATGAGCTTTTCATTTTATAACAAGAGATAACAGTTGTCTTAGTCAGGGATACCATTCCTATGATGAAACACTGTGGCCAAAAGCAAGTTGCGGGGTTGGGGAGGGTTCATTTGGCTTACACTTCCACATCATAGTTCATCATTGAAGGAAGTCAGGGCAGAAACTCAAACAGGGCGGGAACCTGGAAGCAAAAGTCAATGCAGAAGTCATGGAAGGGTGATGTTACTGACTTGTTCATCATGGCTATTTCAGCCTGCTTTTTTACAGAACAGAGGACCACCAGCTCAGGAAGGACACTACCTACAATGAGTTGGGTTCTTCCACATCAATCACTAACTAAGAAAATACCCTACAGTTGGATCTGATGGGGAGATTTTCTAAACTGAGGTTCCTTCCTTTTGGCTAACTTTAGCTTGGGTCAAGTTGACACAAAACAAGCCAGGACGCTATTCCAATTATGTTCTCTGATGCAATACAATAATAAATTAAAAAAAACAGTATACTATACCTACTTCCTGAGTAAAAGAAATACATATATATTAACAAAGTAAAACATAATGAAAACAACATAAATGATATTATTGTGGTAAAATTCCAGCATAGGTAAGCATGTAATTAGATGGACTGGATGGATGAAAGCTAATGCCTGGTATGTTTAGTGTTGAAAGATCATAAGGAATCAATGAGAAAGAATGACTTTATGTTTCACTAACATTCTGGGAGCTCACAGCTCATTTAAAGTTTTTTATTTGACGAGTACACATAAAACGCAGGTTAAAACCAACCAAATAAATAAACAAAAGACAATTACAATGTTAGTTATGTTTCCTGCCAGTAACTTTCATAGACTTCTGACAAATCAGATTTCTGAATGTTACCATAAGTTTCAATACATGTACCTCTGCAAAAAACCTTTAGCTTAAGTTCAGGAAAGTGGCAGATGTAAAAGCTATTAGTTTTCAACCTTATTATGCAAATTGAAAAGTCTCTTCATTGTGGCAGGGAAGCCTCTATGACATTAGTAAGATCTGTGATTGGAGAATAGTATATTTACATTTTTCAATTTGAATACCCTAGAGTGCTAGACAGTTTGTACTCAGAAACTTAATGAGTAAAAATAAATTTTGATATTATATTTGCCTAAAATGTATCTCAGAAATGGCAAAACAAATTTCTTCCATCCTGTCATTAATTTAATAATTCAATTAGCTATTTCACATGTTCTACAAGGACTTGCTGAGAATTTTTATAGACTTAAACGCAACCCTAGGTCTGGGGATACATAAATGAATTAAACTTGGACTCTCAATGAGTAGGTAAGAAAATTGGTGAGTGTTCTGTTACAGCAAACACAGGCAGATCTGCTATGGGGTATGCCGAGGATAGATCTTGCAATTTGCCAAAGTTTTCCCTGTGATTTAGTCAGTAAGAAATGTTTACTAGGCAAGGCACAGAGTCAAGCAGAATGATTTAAGAATCACCATGATCTTTTACATCCCATCTCCAGTCTTTCTCCAACAGTGTCTTCTAAAACTTTATTACCTGGAATTTAACATTATTTTCTCCTCTTTTCAAAAGAATTTCTAACTGACATACTGATATTTTCCTAGTGATCTGCCAAGGATCATGCTCAAGGTGTGCTTACAAAATGGCAATAGATTATGAAACAATCATTGTCTCTTAAAGTTTCCATGATAGGAATGCAAACTTGACAATGACAGCAAGAAGGGAAAAAAACCAAATAAATATATATCAAATTGATAATCTGCAAAGAAAACAAATAAAGCAAAAAAGTGATTTGAATATTTTAAAATCATTTTAAGTACTGTCTTAACATATTCACAAGCATTAAACATAAGACAACAAAATGTGAACATTCAATAAGATTTACAGACTTCTCCTGTCATGGAAATGCAGCTTATTTCATTAAGTTTTGTGCAAGGCAAATGGAACGTAAAGGAGTTTCTACAAATTCAGAAATACCCACATATAAATGATCAGCACTGTTACCACTGATGATATAAGTAGTAAGACCTCAATTGCTTTGGAAAAATGAAGCAAGAAAAGAAACCTGTGTAGGCCAGGGAAGATTTATTCCTTCTGTGCAGTGGAAGTCTTGAATGAGAGAAGCTGTTTGCTTTTCTTGACCTTTATATAATCTTCAAGGCAATGGAAAATTGTAGTTCTTCATCATTACTTGGACAAAACTCATATGAGCAAGTATTATTTATGGTGTTAATTTCCTAGAAGATATGTTATACTGGGCTAATTTACCCTGTGAAGGAGCGGAAGTGGTAGACTAAGGAACAGGGCCATGTTTTAGGCTGTAAAAATGAATGGAGTCCAGTGTTAGAAATATAATTTTCCTGGTATAATCTGATCCCAGTTTGATTAGATGTCAGATAAAGGAAGCAAGGCAAGCAAAATGTCTTCTCTGATAAAACCACATTATTATTATAGACCATCATTTGTGCTTCTCACTCTGTCATCTTTCCCAATGTCAGCTGTGCTCGGGTCCTGAATACTCATGAGACCCTGAATCCCTTTGAAAATACTACTGCTTTGTTGCCCTCTTTACAGCATAAAATAGAAATTGAAAATAGGATTCCATTTGATATCTAGCATATCGATACTTTAGGAAAATAAGATAGAAACATGACATACAAATTTATGTAAGCTAATATGCTCAGTTTCAAAACTCAGAAAAGGTAGATCAAGAGCAAGATTGCCACTCCCACACTAAAGTCAGGGCAGGGCAGTAATGAATCTTCCCAGTGAGTGTTTGATAACATGAAAGAGTGATAAAAAGGATCATTTTAAATAGAAATAGAGTGGTTTTGTACTTTTTTGTGGAAGCTGCATTATTCAGAAAGAAATTCTTAAAACAACACCAAAAGAAAAAAATGAAAGATAAAACTTACAAGCAGTGAAATCTTCTAAGAGGCAGCTTGAAAATCAGCCTGGAGATTCATGTATTGAGGAGACTGGTTAAACACTAGACTATCAATCTTAATCAAGAAGACAGCAGAGGAAGAAAGGACGCCCAATGCTGCTTGCCAGCAGTGAACCCACTAAAGCTCAGTCTCAAGCGAAATCGTTCACTTTCTGTGCAAAAATAGAGTCACACATCTTTTCTTGAGGTTGGACTGAATGACCTTCATCTTGAAATCCCTCTCTGTCCTCTTGGCTTCTGCCTCACATTGGTGGTTTTATAATTGCCATTGTCTTAGCTGCTTAGCTTTCACTTAGATGTTCTTGCTGCCTCCATGGTGAACTGGACTTATGATGTTCCACAGCATTCTTTACTTGGTGCCTTTGTCTCTTAAACACTGAGCTTCCTCTGCCTCTTATTAGTAAAACCAACTGGTGGCCTCCATAATAAGTCTGGTCCTCTGCTAGTGAAGATTACTTAGTCTGGATAAGAGGCAAAGAGATGATTGTGTGGCAAAGAGATGATGATATGGTGGCAGCAAGTGGCAAATCTTGATTGAATATGAAACATAAAAAACATTGAATGAGGTATGCATGAGATTTGGGTTATCAGATTTGTAATTCGGGGAGATTACATCTTTTTTTCTATCTAATTATGGGATGAGAGTCTCTGTTTTACGGTTGTTTGCTTGTGTTACTTTGCTTCCTAGTTAATGCAATGGTTTCGTGGCATGAGCCCTTGAAAACCATTCTTGCTGCAATGCCGTATGACCATGCATGCAGTTCTAATTCTTCTCTGGTCAGAACTACTGTGGATTACCTTAGTGTGACTTTGAATAATTTGTCACAAAAACAATCGAAACAGCCCCAGCATATGCCACTTTGTATTGTGGGGATTTTTAAATAAACAATGACAAATTTCAAAGTAAATTACTTTGCCCATTTCTGTAGCAATCTTATCCTATTTTCTCGTTCACTTCCCAAAGTATAAGAGATGACAAGCTTCTTTTGACAAGGTTTTAATTAGTTTCCATATGTGATACTTTTTATACCATGTGGTACTGAAATTTTCTTTTTGTATGGAAAAAAAAGTCCAGTTAAACTCTCTTTAATTATTTACCTTCATCTGATCTGCTATTCCCTAAACAGATGGCTTTGACACTTCTTGTTTTGCTTGTTCATGTTTCAGATATATTTTTTTTAAGCTTTGTTCTCACTCCAGCAAGTCGGGAGGTTACGTTTGCTTTCTGGGGAACTTGAAGAAAAAAGTAAAATGATCAAGTCGAGGTCAACAGAAAGATTTTCTACAGTTAAATTCAATTACAGGCGATGACGGAAATGAATCCAACATTGCCTTGCTGGAGGGAGAGTGAATGCTGTCCTCTGGGCTCTGAGAGTACCAAGCATGTACAGCCTTTTCAAAAGGAGCTAAAATTTGACATCTTGTCTTTTCTTTTCCCTTTACTGTGGTATCTGAGTAGGAGACAGATAATGCTGTTTCGTGTGTGCTCTCTGTTAGTTCTGTAGTTGGAGTAACCAGCACCCAGTTTGGGTAGGGACAGACCACTTTCCACAGAGTGATTTAACAAATTTGAGTCTTTCCAGTTCTTACAGATTGAACTCTAGGCACACTGTCCTTGGAGAGTCAAGAGATATTCACGGGACTTGCCTCCTTCTCTTCCTTGGTCCAGGCTGATCTTGTCCGTGGCAGAGAGTCACAATCAGGAATGTGATTTCGATTCTCCCAGAATGTACAATCCTCTGTTCCCACAGGGTTCCCTTACACTTCTTCCACCTGCGAGCATCTCTACTGCCCCACACGCCAATTCCTCATTGCAGCCTTCTTAACCACCATAGCATTGCATTTTGAAGTCACAGTATGAACCCTTTTTAAATTCTATTTTTATCTGACCCTCGTAAAATAATGCATGTTATCCTGTGTCCTAAATTAGAGTTTAGGATACTCTACACACTGTGTAATGCATGTACTCAGAAAGCTCTAACCAGAGTCAGTGACTTTGGTTTCCCACTCCCTTGTATCACTCACTTTTCTCACATCAGCATTTCTAGTGTCTTTTGCCCTTATAACTTTCTGGTTTCTTCACTGTTTTTCAGCTTTAATGGGTATGGCTGTGTAGCATCACCTGCATATTTGATGTCCGTTACTGTTTTATTGATGTTCTCTGTCTTGGTTTCTTTCCTTGTTGCTGTGATAAAATTCCCTGAAATGTTCTTCTAGACAGAGAAAGGGTTTCCTGGTTCACAATCCCAGGCTATCAGTCATTGCAGGGAAGTCAGGCACAGGAACTTGAAGTAGCTGGTTATATAATGTAATTTCAAGAGCAGAGAGAGATAAGAAAGTACATGTATGTAAGTGTTCAGTTTGTCTTCTGTACCCTTATGGGCAGTGACCTTATGCTCAGGGAAATGTGATAACCATAGAGGGTGCTTCTTCTTAATAATTACTCATAGATAAACCCTGGGGTCAAACCAACCTAGAAAATTGCATGCTAGACCTTTTACTAGATTGTGTGAAGTTGCCCGCCTTAATATTGACATCATTTTATTTGCCCTGGCATCTGTTTCAAGTCTTCTTTTAGCTATAAGACTAGAAAAAGCCTTTGCCTCCTAGTTTATGCTTTGTTTGATGTCCTTCAGCTCCCTTATCCCAGGCCCTGGCAAACAGCAGCTCTAGGTTGAGTCTCCTCTCTGTGTCCACTGAAGATGCATCCTTTCCCCTCCCAGGGCCAGATTCCATCTTTCTTATGACTCATTGTCCTTTCAGAATTTTTGGTCCATACATTTCTGCTGCTTTTGCTTCTACTCCCTTCATTAAAGATAAACTCAAAATATCCTCGATATAAAGTTTCTCAAGGCATATATTTTTGTTTGTTTTGCTTTATGGTGTGGCATATTGAACTCTGGCCACGTTCATAGACAACTCTACTACAAAACTATGTCTTCCTGGATCCTATGATGCGCGTTGAATGAGTGTATGATAGATTGGTCCTTTCTAAAAATCTAGCTTCTATTTTTCTGAACTTCCAAAATGAAACCACTTGAAACGTTTCAGGAACATGTGGTGCCTTTCAAATCACAGATGCCTTACTCAGCCTCTGAAATCTGCTTCCTGTTTAGACCCATCTCTGGGTGTCTGCAGCAGTGTAAGCCTCCACCTGTTCCTAGCTCGCTTTCTCTGTCTTGTCTCTCGGTTCTACCTGTTCATTTGCTTACTTTCCTGCTTTCAGTCTTTAGGCACCTTTGGTTGTGTGTGACGGTTGTCATGCACAGATCTGGTGGTCCGCGAGACATAACTCACCCTTGGTACTGAGACTTTCACCCCACAGCCTAATACCTCCTAGGGAGTTCCTTCCTAGCCACAAAGGTTGCTTCCTTTAAAGTCAGCTGCTATCTTACAGTTCTTCCACATTTTTGTTTTTTTACAAATTTGTGAGATGACCGAAGACAGGCATTACATACGACAACATTTTTACAGAAGGTATACAGGGGAATGTGAAGTTTTACCCATCATTCATTCCAAATACGTCCCAGATGGTCTCGTGTAGCTTAAGGGATACTGACAACAAAATTTACCAGGTCTAATACTGCATGGAAAGATCTCACCGCTTCCATCCATTCTTTATTAAAAAACAGTCTTGGGTACAAGGGCATATATGGGAGACACTTTCCCTTTTAAGCGTCTGTAATCCATAGACCTTGTCCTGGAGCCATCCATCCTCTGCCACCAGTATGCATCTGCCAGCCTTGATGGTTTCACTGCTGATAGTCGCCTTTTCTAAGCTTGCTCCAGATTCGAGTCAATTTAGCCTGCCAGGCCTGCTAGAACTTGGTTCTCATGGGCTGCAGATCACCACTGTGGCCCATGATTTTTCGTCAGCTGAATGTGGCTGATGAAAGGGTCCCTGGCTTGGCAAACCATTTCCACCCCCAGTATACTTTACACAGTGTACTCTGGGGGATAATTGTCCACTCCCAAGTAAAGCTAAATCTTTTTTGTATGTATTATTTTATTATTTAGGTTTCTTTCAAACTGTTGCTCCCATTTTAAAGCTTTCCGGAAGTTCATTAGCACAGTGATTGACTGCTACTTTTTTTCCCTGGGCATTCTGACTTGACACAAATCTTGACAGGTTTGTCTTTGAACCACTAGAACAGATCCCCAAGTCTTCTTTTTCTTTCTTTTATCCCCAGTCCCCATGGTGCTTGTAGCACCTTATGAAACCAATTTCTATCTTGATTTCTGTCGTTCACATCTTGCACGGCCTCTGCTAATTCATAAAAGGTGATAAACCACCACAGAGATCAGTAAAACCATTAAAATCCTGTATCAGTTGTTATGGGCATGTGGATAAAGCCTTTTAAGTTTCCTGTAAACACAATGCCACCTGCCCAGATAAACTATATGTAGCAACTACTGCCTCTCCCATAACTAATTTTATAATGCTTACAGAAATTTAATACTTACATTTCCTCTATTATTTTCCAGTCTCTGATATTTATTGTCCCTCAGTAGGCAATAACCAAGTATACCTAATGGCTTCTGTGAGTCAGACCACCTAGGGCAGAGTTACCTCAGATTCCCTCCAGTTAGGTAGACTTTCTCTCAAAGTGGATTGAGTTACACTACCGAGTTTCTCTACTTCCACAGCGTTCAGACTGATCCCATTTGTCTCTGTATTTCACAACATCATGAGTGAGATTTTAACAGGGTCTTTTATTCCTTATTTAAATACTCTCCCAATTCAAGCAGGTGAAAGACAGAACACTCCCTGGCTATGATAGTCTCTTACACTACTGCGTTCCCTCTCTGCTTACTGAACTGTGGATTCTCCCTTTCTTTGTTTGGATCTGAGGGCATCTTTTATTACTTTTACTTTGTTCTATTCTTTCTCTCTATTTGACTCTTTCTATACGTATCAAGTTTTGTTTGTTTTTGTTTTGCTTTTTATTTTAGCATCGTCAGTGTGGCAGATGACTTTTTATCGTATATCCAACTTGTATTCTGTTTTCCTTTAAAGCTGGCAACTCTAACCAATGATGAGCCAATATCTCTATCTCATCCCCTAATACAGTGTCCTTACCAAATCAGAGGCAAATGTCGATGCTAGATATAAACCTTGTTAGCATGTCTTATCGTTGATAACAAAGGCCATGCAATCAATCCCATACCCTGCTCAAGAGTCCATCCTATACATGCTACCTTCACGGAGTGCAATTTATTCTCTAATCCATCAGCTGGAAACCATCTTTGTGCTCACAAAGTGGGTCTGCTTTATCAAGGAGGTATGCTGCATCATACGAAATAAAGCATCTAATGATGCTCCATTTGCAAACAATTTGACTTAGGCTGTGTGTCCAATCATGTACCTTATGAAGCTTGCAATAGCCACTACAAAAAGGAGGGGCACACTATCCATTTCAGGGGAGGCAGGTAGCCATCTTGGAGTTTTTCCTATGAATGTCCCACCCACACGTACTTCCGCATCAGTTGCATGTCTCAGCACCTTTAACAAGACCATGCCACCACTGTTTTCTAAGTAGCCCTTTGTTTTTTGGGTATATATTTGGTCAACAACTATATTGTGTGCAACTTTTCCTGTAGATGCATTAACACATGACTACTCCCCTGAGATACAGAACTAACAATGGATCTGAATAATGATGCTAGCAAAGTATAATTTGGAAGACCAATGAAATTATTATTATTTATAGGAGTATGGTAACTCAAAGCCAGCTTGCATCACCAAAAAGCCCAATTCATCACAGATAATGATTCATGAAAACTAGACGCCTGTAGCTCTCTGCACAATTATCAGACAGCTCAGAAGTCAGAGTATAGTCCCCTCCTAGCATATCCTGAAAATCTAGTAAATTTCAGGGATTTTCTAAAACTTGTGAGTTGTTTGTGTCCTGCATCTTATTGTGATTACCTTTATAACTGTCTGAGTCTTAAGGAGCTTCCGCTTCAGGTGGAATTCTTCAGTTTAGAGAAGGAAATTGCTGGCCAACACAAGTGCATCTTTCTCAAGTCCATCCCAAGTTCACTTTTCCTCTACACTTTTCAGCATTCCCTAGTTTTTTGTTTTCAAAAGGTAAATCCTAAGTTATTCAAGGTGTGCACTTTTTATGTAGAGCCGCCTTCTTGTAGATTTTTATTCCCCAGATTCCCAAGTAACAACTTGGTCACCATCATGTACTCACCTGAATGTGATTACAATATTTGCAATAACATACCTAAAATAATGTTTTCCTATTTTTTTTACCTCATTTGTTCAGGTTTTAGTTCTGCAGTGTATCTTATGTTTCACCTCATTTCCTGTCATTTTCCTTCTTTATGCTCCTACATGCATTGCTTACACTTTGTCAGCCCTTGGAGTCAGCTATTAGCAATTAGTATCGCTCTCATCTTCCTTTCATTAACCCTTTGCGTTTCTCTTTATTATGTTAACTTTTTTTTTTTTTTGTATCAACGGTGGTAACTACAGCTAACACAGGAACATAAGCATCTAGATTTGGGTGGATCACATGTTTAAAAGGTAATTATAGCTTACATAAAACAGTGAAATGATTCCAGGTAGGCAAGAATGGTTATGAATCTGCTTCATGCAGTTATTCATGGGCTCAGGATGACAGAGTCTCAGACACTAAAACCATCAGGCTTCCAAAGTTGCCTTAGGACTCTGCTCAAGTGATGGTTGATGCTTGTTAAATGGGCTGTGGGAGGTGAATATGTACCAAGGGATAGCATGATAGCATCTTTTCCTCTCATAGAGTAACACTCATGCTCACACGCTACATGTTACCCACACAGTTTGGCTCAATCAATCTATTGTTCTTCAGTGACAGTGCTGTTGCATGGCTGAGAACAACTCAATGACAAATATTTCAATTGTAAAGCTATCTCAGCTTATAGTTCACTTTGAAAGATTTTTAATTTTGGTAACAAATTCAATTTCTTTAACAAAATCTCCCAGATGCATGCCAAGCTGAGGGATCACAAAAGGGAAATAGTACATAAAGTCGTGGCCACACTTTTACACAATTCCACATTATTTGAGAAGCTGAGCCGGGATTCTTGATTTGGGTGATCCAAACCCCAATTATTGTCTTTCGTCCTTAGGGAGTCTGCCACAAGGTATTGGATGCTACTTTATGACTAGCTTTTACATCTTTTGAATAGGAGACCAAATAACTGAGATGGAACTTGGTCATACTAGGCAAGTATGTAAACTGTATTGCCATCTTACAAATGATCTTAACTGTAAGCAATATTGTCATCTTACAAATGACCTTAGTGGAAAAAAAAAGCACAGTACACCCAGAACTCACCATGAGATATTAATCTTTTATTTGGAACACTTTACTTATATAGGCCAAACTAAGCCCAATGTAAACTTCCTTATAATTGTGATTAAAAGCTCTAACAGAGGGTTTTGAACAGAATTTTGTGACTTTAGTTAAATCTTATGATATTTCTGTATACACAGGTTAAAATAACGGAGAACATGGATGAAATGGTGATGTAGGAGGAGGCTGTTTAGCTGTTGATGTTAAAGGTTAGTTAGCATGATGAGAACAGAGATAACGTTATGACCACCTACGTGGAGTATCACATATATGGGACATTGCCTGTCTAGGAGGCCTTTACAAGATGCAGGAATATAGAATCACAGGAAATATTCCTAAAATCTCACCTTACTGTGGCCCCAGAGTGATTTCTTTCTGAACACCACTGTAAATCAAACTAATGGACAGCAGGTGCTTTAGCAGCACTCTGAATATGTATAAACACTTATTTAATTTCCTTGTATTATGCATTTTCATAAGGTTTATGTGGCTATTTCCTCTCATGTGTTAGAGCTGTAAATGAATGCCAACAATGATTTGCTTCATATTCAACATACTTTCTTGCTAGCTCAAGGAAATTTGTGACTTATTCACAGGCTTTATTGATTTATAAAACAAACCAATTATTCTTTTCCTTAAGTATCAGTCCATTTATTATTGGTAAAGTCAATGAGTACACTTCACAGAATGTTCCTATACATAAAGATACATCAAAGTAACATTACTGATTAAATTATAGTCAATAGCATTGACTATGTAAATCACTCAAATTCTGAAAGCATGGTGTGATCAGTCCTTCCTTTAATATTTCAGCTTTGGAAAAGACAGAATTTCATATAAGTTGAGCACATGGTGCCTGAAATAAATATGATGTTTATAAAGTTTACCTCTATCTCAGGCCATAGGTTTGAACTAGATATATCTATATCTATATCTACATCTACATCTACATCTACATCTACATCTACATCTATATCTATATATCTATATATATGGATATCAGTGATAATTGTAGAAGATACACAATAATATTACTTAATATGTTATTCTTATTTGGTAATCTTCAAGCAAAAAATGTCCCTTTTTGAAGAAAAACTTCTTGTGTTTATTATAAATATCTATTGATCAAATGTCTCTGAAAAATTTCAACACAGTCTCTCTCTGTTCCAGTTCTGTCATCTTGAAGAAATAGTGTAAGGGGAAGAGAATGTTTGTTCCCTAACAAGAATACTGCTAATACTAACAATTATGAAAATTCCACTGAGGATAATTATTCTCAAGGAAACCCCCAAATGCTCGTGATTTGTCAGTATCTGCAGTTCTCCAGAAATACAACCTAGAAAGTTTAACTTTCATTCTTCTTGTAGGAAATGGAAAATAAAAATATAGCTTGTTAAATAGAAGGCCCTCACGTTTTGAAGATGAAACATACTCTGGCAATTAACTGAACCCTCATCTGTTCACTGGCATCTGGATCATTGGTATGCCAGAGGAAATTCCAAATACAAAAAAAAAATGTCTTGATTGATATGTTTGAACATCTGCCATGGCACCTGAGAGCTTTACCTTAACTCATGGGTAAGATACCCATTGGTCGCTGCACTCTTAAATCTTAGTGACTTCAGCATGTCAAAGAGAATCTATTGTTAAAAGGTTATACTTCCCATATGGTTTACTCAACACACGAACAAATTCAAATACATATATTTGATAAAAGTAATTTAGGTGTGTGTGTGTGTGTGTGTAATTCATTTTATAGCCCAATCACAGTCGATCATCCCACTCCTCCTGTCCCCCGACCCCCACACAGCCCACCTTCCAACTACTCCTCCCAAAGTGTAAGGCCTCCCATGTGGAGTCCATAAAGCCTGGCACATTAATTTGATGTAGGATCAAGCCACTTCCCCCTGCATCAAGGCTGAGCAAGGTATCCCCCATAGGGAACGGATTCCAAAAAGCTGGTTCATGAAATAGGGATTGATCCTGTTCTCACTGCCAGGAGCCCCTCAAATAGACCAAGTTGCACAACTGTCTCCCACATGCAGAGGACATAATTTGGTTCCATACAGACTTCACAACTGCTGGTTAGAGTTCAAATATTTTTTGAAAAGATAAATAGTAACTGTTGACACTGAAATAATTCTGTAGTATTCAGTAGTGCTTCATGGGTAAAAGAAATGTGTCAAATAGACATTTATGTCCTCTGTCTTCTCATTTTCTTTGATTTATTATACAACTTTCTGACTAGAGGGTTTTTTTTGTTTGTTTTTTGATAAGGTGGGGTAGGACATACAAAAGACAAAGGGCTTATTGTCTTGTATGTAAATGCTACAGCTGGAATGAGGAGCATCTCTACACAGGCTGTTGCTTTAATAAAACTTCTCGTTGACAACAAATGCATCAGACAGTTAAGTTATACTGGTGTACTTCAGGATAGAGAAAAGCCATTTTAGGACACCAAAAATTTATAAAAGCAGAAATCATGAAAATGATATTGTTAATGAAAACTAGACCGACTTGTATATGAGGATCTCAAAGTAGTATTTATTTGGGCCTAATGGATTTTCAGTGTCTATTCTAGGCAAGTGGGAAGTCTGTTCTTTGGGTGGCAAAGTTGGAGGGATATATATATATATATATATATATATATATATATATATTCTATTTCATTTTCCTCATGGGACAGCTGGAGACTACCACAAGTTTTTGACCTGACAGATTTGTATTAAGAAATGGTTATGTTTGAGTACTACATATGGTGGATTGAGGAGGTGAATGACAGGGCAGGGAGGTCATTAGAGTTCAATAAAATGAGCAACTGCACTTATTTTAGATCCTGAACTTGAGGTGTGCCTTTCCAACCAATGGAAATCAATTTCTGTTTCTATGTAAGTATCCTTTTAAATGTCTGGTTCTGTATTAGTCAAATTTCACCTTGATTTATTGAAATTAAGAAAAAAATTGAAAGTATTATATACAGAGAGAGACAGAGAGACAGAAAGGCTGGGGGAGAGAGAAAGAGAGAGGGGAGAGAGAGAGAGAGAGAGAGAGAGAGAGAGAGAGAGAGAGAGAGAGAGAGAGATTTAGAGGTCATGATGCCTGGCTCCAGTGGCTAGTTCCCCAAATCATGGGCAGAAAAGTTACATAAGTCAGTGCAGTGTGTACACACTTAGGCAGCAGTTTGCACAGCTTGAGAGGTTTATGGTCAGGAAGGTTGTTGAGGAAACGCTGTGTGATCAGTGTCTACAGAAAACTTAGTAGAGCCAAAACCTGCCAAACAGATGTTCTAAAGAGCCCAGCCTATCCTGTTAGGGCTCTAGAAAGGGATAACCTGCCAGAGTCACCCAGGATTGGTGCAAAGGATTCAACATCTAGACAACTGGTACCTATCATTCCCTAAGTAATGCACAGAGGGGTACCTTTCAGAGAGGTCACCCACCAACTGACACCTAATAGCTTAGAATGAAGACGAGGTGTGGCAGGTGGACTTTTTATCACAGTGAAGCAGGGAAGAAGCATGGCTATGGGGCTGAGGTTGTTTCCTGTAATCTAAGCTCTCTAAGAAGACAGTGTCAATTTTGTGGATCAACAAAGGAGTAAATTTCCTTTTAAAGAGTTAAATAGCCATTCAATCATACACTTAATCATTCCCTGATTTTCAAATATTTTTCAGTGTTTTAGTGTTATGATATAATTAACACATCTTCAGGAATAGCTTTCTATCAGTCCTTTGGAGGAAGTTATTTTTTTTGTTTATTTTTATTTTATTTTTCTCAGAGGAACCCCGTTGGCAATGCAGATTGGTCTTTCATTCCGGATCCTCTTGTCTTTCTCTCCCAGGTGCTGTGATTACAGGCATGTACCATCCTGTCTGGCTGCCACATTTCCTTCGGATGTATTATAATCTCTATGCTTTAGGTATAAATATGAAATGGATTCTATAAATAATAGAAACTACCCATTTCTGAACATCTTTTATGAGATGAGTGTGACTCTATGCATTCAAGTTCATTCATGTTTTCAATCTAAGAGGAATTAGTTTGCTGCCTAGCGTCCTGAAATGAAATCACTAATGATTTCTCATGAGTCAAATGATTTATGATAGCATTGCCCATAGCCTAGCTTCTCCAGTCACATCACTCAGAGAATCAGACTTTCACAATGAAGTCTTCCTCTGAGTTTAAAAGGCTCCAATATGATCCGGATCATGATATCCTTCACTGGCCTGTGCAATCTGGGTAGTTGAACGGGCCAGGCAGCAATCGTGAAATTGTTACTGCAGGATCATTCAGTGGCTTATGGTGGGAGGTAATTATGGAATAGGGCCCAACAACTGTGAAGATTTCTGATCTGCCATAATCGGACTACTGCCTATTCCTTATTGGCAGCACTCACACACTAAGGCGCAGCAGATGGATGTGGTGACAGACAGAAGAAGGAAGGTTTTTAAAGGGTCCTAGTTTCTCCAGGATCAAGAACAATTACCTTTGCTGATGTTAGTGAAGAGAGCAAGATAACAATGTTCGAGAAGTGTCTGAGTTTTATATATATCTTAATAGCTACAGGTGTATATATGTATATTAAGTGTTATGATGCTGTCTCTTTCATAATTATTAATATAGCAGGTCTTTGAAAGCAAGAGCTAATATAATCAGTTTTCACATGTTATGTAAAAATGGGAGACCCATGTTTAAAACATAGAGCACTGTATGTCAAAGCCTTCATTCAGAGGCTCGCAGTCTAGCCTATGCACAAGCAATGCAATTGGCACTTAAATTATACATGGTAGATGCTATGTCTCTGAATTGAGATTCTAGGTCTGTGGTGGCCTCTCCCAAATGGATGCTGTAATTGAGATTCTAGGTCTGTGGTGGGTCTCCCAAATGGATGCTAATGTGGACAGGAGAAAGCTCATGAGGCCTCAGCCCTACACAAAGAATGACAGGTAACCAATGATTGCCAAGAACAGGATACATAGTACTTCCCAGTGAAGAACACACCAATTTGTCATCTAATACCAAATATCCATCCCTGAAAATATGTACATATAAGTAACATTATACAGACAGTGAAAGTTGTATGTTTTAGGAACATATGTGTACATGGTTATATGTATTTAGGAACATAGATGTATATGCCTCTGTTCGTGTGTGTGTGTGTGTGTGTGTGTGTGTGTGTGTGCAACAATTAAAGAAAAGGCTTTATATAAGTGATATATGGGAGAATTTAGTAGAAGGAAAAGGAAGGGAGAAAAGATGCAAATATATTATTTTCTCTAAAACTGAAACCATAAAAATAGTAATAAATTATATTAAACAGCTTAATAGCAATACACTGCCATTCTGGCTTTCTGTCTGTTGCTGCGGTAAAGAACTTGCAAAAGTCACTTAAAGTGGGGAAAGGTTTATTGCACTTAAACTTCCATGCTCAGGGACTAAAGGCAGGAAACTAGAGACAGGAACCACAGATAAACAATGCTCTCCCAGTCGGTCTCTTACTGGCTTATGCTTAACCATCTTTCTTATGCAGTCTAGGATGACCTACTCACCTACTCAGGACGGGACAATATGGAGAGCTGGTTGTCATCCTACCAATCACCTGTTAAGACCATCTATTACAAATATGCCTGTAGACCAACCTTATAAAGACCATTATTCAGTTCATACTACGTTTATTCAGAAGATCGTAGGCTGTGCCAAATAGATAGTTAATGATACCAAGGATGGCCAAAAAGCCAAAATGGAGAACTCTTATGCATTTCCTACTGCTGGTTTTCTGTATTTTTATTTTGTTTGCAATTGGGGGTGTTGTGGAGTAAGTACACTACACCCGAAGGTTATGTATTAAGGAAAATTCCTACCCCTGTTTAACATTGCAACGATCTGCTATGCTTATAAGCTTCAAAAATATTTTACATTATTTAATAGACACATAAATATGCAGATAAATATGACTTACTAGTAACAGAGGAAGGTTTTCAATGATGCACAAATACGTAAAATAAGCCAGTAGAAATTTCATTTATATTCTCTACAAGATTCCCACACTCCCCAATGGAAATAGTTTTACCATTCTTGACTTACTTATGTTAGCATTATATTTCCACTCAAATTAATGACCTCTTAAATTATAATTTATTAACACTATGCAAATAGAATCATAATTGGATATTCCTGGGATGAAGATTTTTCAGCCTGAGTACATATAAAAGAGTTAGGGTGCCAGATACTGATATAGCTGTAAACTTTGATTTCAGTTCAGTCAACTATCTTAACTCAAGTCCTTACTATAGTATAGCATTTTGCTAGGGATTTTATTCTCATTTGGTCCTGAAAGCAATGGATAAGCAGGAGAAACAGGCTTCTCACCACTGGTGTCGACAGTGAAGCAGAGACTCAGAGAGGACAGGCCTGTTGCTCAAGACCACACTATTCATGAACTTGCTCCAAAGTTAGGCCAGAACCTCAAAACCCTTACCTTTGTATCTTTATTTCATGGCTGGAAAGTTTTAGCTTGGAATCAGAAGCAAACATCACTCACAATTTTTATAATAGAATGTAATAAACAGCTTACAAAGTAGAAAATATCTGTATTACTAAACAATAAGTATCAGGTTCCTGTTACTCAAACATTGGACTCATATGGTGAAAATGTGAAATTCTGCACTGAGAATAGGACACCTTGATTGTAGCCCTACTAAGAACTCTCTGCCTTTGGCCTTATTCAGCTTCTTAATCTGAATAAACACTAGGGAAATGCATGGAACTTTTACCTTAGTTTGAATGGAAGAAATTATAATTCATAAATACCTATTAAAAATCACTTAGCAAGTTTTGTTTTTCATAACAACTGTTTCATAATGCCTGCTAATGACATCACTAATAAGAAGTTTATTGCATAATCATAATCATATATACATGAAATAGTGAAGCTTCATATCAACAGTCATTTTTGAGGAAGCAATTTCTAGTCTTTAAAAAACCACCATAATTGACAAATTTTCAGTATATACAAGCCTATGGAAAAGTAGTTTAGAAATAAAATGTACATGAGATTCCTTTCTGTGGTTTGGAAGTTTACTTATTAAGTGAGCTATGTAAGCAAAGACACCACATCAAAGAAGTAATCTGGTATGCCATTTCTTCAATTTAGATTTTGCCTCAGTGTGACAGAGGTCTTCAAGATGTCTTATACAATGGCCACCACTAGAGAAGGATTTCCCATGGGCCAACCATACATCACATTCCTGAATGTAGAGATCATGAGCCCTACTCACCAATGCTGTGTCAGGCCGCTTCCTATATAGCTTTGGTCTCAGCACGGAACATGCACAGTTTGCACTGTCTGTGGTATCTGTCTGTTACCCTATTCAACACCAACAACTGAAAGCACTCTGCTCAGATACAAACCAACCACATGTTACAGAATGCAATGCTGTGCGTGTAAGCACAGAGCTTCCTGTTCAAACAGAAACATAATTATTCAACATGGAAAAACAGACAGTATTTTTCCTACCATCATTGCTCAGCACATTAGTATAAATTTGTGCATTTTTGGAATTTTTAGTGTATGCCTGGAATTTTATTTGTTAGAATGCTTGATTTAAAAACAACTTGCTGGTATTATTTCTACAAATATGAGGAGGAAGACCACAGATCCAAATCACGGTCAGTTTAATTAAAGCAAGCTTTTTAAATGCATACAGACTGCCTTTCCCTAAAGGCAGGGTTCAAAGGATCAGTTTTGAACATGGATAAGATAAGGATTTTTATAGTTCTGGAGTAAGAGTTTCCAAACGAGGGATTTAGCGGGCAAATAGGCAGGGGTTCAGAAGCAGAACATAAACATAACAAGTTGATAACAATAACCTCATGAAACAAAGGCGTACTTCCAAGGTGGTCATAACAAGGTAGTCACAATAATCTTTTGAAACAAAGGTATAGTTGATATTTCCTAGAATAGGCAGTAGAGAACCATTTGTAGTGGAGGTTATAGGAGGAATATTCTTGAGAATCAGATTTAGTCATTAACAGAAATAAATCTAGTTTGTCTTTACTAATTTGTCTTTTCTTAGGTTTTCAAACCCAAGATAGAGGCAGGCTGTTCCATCACTGGTTGAGGGGCTGATGAGTTTCAAAAAACAAAAATCTTTAAATGAATTTTGGGATTAAGACAGAATTTTGAATGTCTTTTGACATTGCGCTAGTATACTTCTTCCGTCTTATGCTATGGATTTACATGAAATTACATTTGTAATACTGATGATTATGAAACAAAAATATTTATCTTCTCTGAAAAACATAATCCTATGTACACTAGAGTATTAACCATTCAATCATTATTGACTTCCTTATGTTATAAACAACTAAGCATACTTAAGTATATTTCGTATGCAAGTCTGCCTTCATTTTAAATAAATAACATGTTTATTGATGTGGGAGTTCTCTCTATGTGCTGTGATTACCATTAATAAATAAAGAAACTGTCTTGGCCTGTTGATAGGGCAGAACTTAAGTAGGCAGGGGAAACTGGACTGAATGCTGGGAGAAGAAAGGCGGAGTCAGAGAGACTCCACCGAGCCGCCAGAGTCAGGCATCCTGAATCTTTGCAAGTAAGATATACAAACTAATACAAATGGGTTAAATTAATATAAGAGTTAGCCAATTAGAAGCTAAATCTAAGGGGCCAAGCAGTGTTTTAATTAATATAGTTTCTGTGTGGTTATTTTTATTCTGGGAGGCCAGGACAAACAGGCGGCATTCTCCTACAGTTTATATTAATGATTTTGAAATTTTTATGATATATTATTGCACAAACTGATAAAAGATGCCCATAGTATAATTAAGGGAAAGGTTTTTTTTTTTATCATAGATATGAAGGAAAGAACAGTCAGAGGTATCTAGAGGAATTCAGAGCAGAGGAAAAAAGTTGGGTGAACATGGTCAGCAGAGTGGACCTGCCCAAGAAAGGAGAGGAAGAGGGAGAGAAGGACAAAGTGCAAAAGGGAGGGTGAAAGAGAAAGGTCATAGCCATAATAGTGGGTTTATAAGAAGGAGTAGATGGGAGGAGGAGAGAGTTTAGAGCAGGAGAAGAGGTGAGAAGAGCCTGGATACCAGGACAGCACTCTTAAATGGGCAACAGGTACTTGTGATACTGAGGGAGCCTAGAGTCCAACATGAGCTTTGGTGTGCCCATAGCACCCAGACAGCCATTTGTCCCTTCTGCCAGGAATAAGGAGATGGCCACTGGGGTCAAGGGCAACTAGCTTCACCAGTTCCATAATCGCTAGAATGTGGGGGAAATGGAATTTTCAGTGGACCTGACATTATCAGTAAAAGTTTGATTTATAGACTCCTTTATATAACTACATGTCAAGTATTGCATAAAAGTTTTCCAGGTAGAACGGATTTCAAGTGGCAAATTTTAAGAAGCCCTGGTGCACATCAAAGGTCTTCGGCAAAAAAGAAAACGGTCCTGGAAAATCTAAAACTGAGAAGCCATAAAAAGGAGATCACATAAGTATCAGACAAATTCAAGACAACGTTGAAAACAATCAAAGTAGTGAGTGATTTCATGACATGGGAGAGAAGTGCACAAGCTATTGTAATCCACAGAAGAGTCTCCGAAAGGGCAGTCAATAGGTGGGTGACTGAACAGAACTTGAATTTATATTTACCTTTCCAACATATCAAACTGGGAGGATTCTCAGGTCTGTTCTGCTTCACTTTTTGTATTGGTTAAATGGAGAAGACAAACAAATTTCAGTAAGGCTGCTAGAGAAATACTTAGAATCTCAAATCAAAAACGTTTATACATTGCTAACTATATTATGATCGTTCTAAGGTTATGTGAGCTAATTAGGAAAGAAAAAAAACAAGGAAAGGAAAATAACACAACGGAAGATAACAGTAACCACACGGGAAGGAAGACAGAAGAAGAACACTAATCAAAGGCACAGTTGTAAGCAAATTAGTTTGAATCCCAGGGAAAGGATGTTTTAGGGATGAAAAAAATTCAAACATCAACTATGTCATATGTGTCAAAATAAGGCATGCCTTAGTTTGCCAAAATTTTGTTTAATTGAGGGATAAATCTGTTTTTTAAAGTTCAGTAAAGGTAAAGTCTCGTGTATTCCCCACATGTTGAGATTTGCGGCCTCTATAACCCTTGAAAACAGTCGCACTCCAAGTCATAAAAGCAGAGTAGTTATAGCATTTGTTCCTGCAACTTTTTTGCTGCTGAAAGAGAAGAATAATTTTTATTGATTTACAATGAAGCAATTTAATAATTATTTAATTTCAATAAGCAGACAATCTTAATTTTAATTTCCTCCTTTTGAAATTAATTCAAGGCCTAAGATGGAATTACTTAATCTTTATCTGATGTACTTAGGACAGAAAATATTTTCTAGAGGTAATAGCAATTAGGCAAGCATAATTATACAAGAGAGCAATTTATTTAATGAGATTTCACGAAAGGTATTGAATTTGTGATTGCATTATATGAGGATGGAAAATATTTGAGTCAGTAAAATGACCTAAAGAGATTTAAAAACCTCTTTTACTAAAGCTGTTTACATAATTGTGAATATTTGTGAACTGATTCCGAGTTGTGTTTAATCACATCTCTGCTGTTTTAATAGGTGAGCCTTTCGATGATTACTCTCCTGATGGAATGGAAGATATATATTGCATATATTCACATTCTAGTGAATGCAAGACTTTAAGAAGTATCATTTTTCTTAGTAACTTTTAGCTCACCCTGAGTAGTATTGGCAACTTATGTTTTCTCTAGGGAATAACAATATCAGTTCCATTATGTAATGGGTAGGTTCTTGTCAGCTTTATTCAAGGTAGGCTCATTTTGGAAGGGAATAATCAATTAAAAAAATATCTCACTACATTGGCCAGAGGGCAAGCCTGTGGAGCATTTTCTTGATTAATCATTGTTATGTGGGGGGTCCAACCCATTGTGGGGAGTGGTAGCTCTGAGCAAGCCGTAAGGAGCAAAGCCAATAATCAGCATTTTCCTATGGCATCAGCTTCAGCTCCCAACCCCAGACCCTGCTGTGAGCTCCTGCCCTGATTTTCATCGGTGGTGGAGTGTGACCTGTAAATATGAGATGAAATAAGCAACATTTTCCCCAAATTTAATTTAGTCAAGATATTTCATTACAGAAATAGAAATCCTAAGACATCAGCATGTGTTGGTTAAGAAATTTCAATTCTAAGAATGTGTGTCAAGGAAACATTTCTCTCCCCAGTGCAAGCTGAACATATTTTTTTTTTTTTGGATTGGTAAATGTTTATAGAACATTTTCACTCCAAATAAAGTATAGTAGTTAAGTAAATAATTGACTTTCTGTGTCTTTGGAGGAAAATAAGTATTGTCATGCATTTGATGAAAAGTGATGGTTAAGTTTGGAATATGCTCACTAGGCACAGGTGTTGAAAACTTTGGTACTATTTTTGTGGTGGTGGAATGCTTAGGACTTGGGGTCTGGCTGAAAACGTTGCACAATGAGTTACTTCCTTGAAGATTATATGTGGTCAAAGGTTCCCTTCATCTCTTTGCTTCTGGTCCACCATTGACCACTGTTGCTACGTGTTCCTGTTGCTTTGCATTCTGCCCCAAAGACCCTGGAGTGAAACCAAGAGCTAAAATCCGTTTTCAACTCCAGTTGTTAATAAAGGTATTTTCTCATTAGTGAGATTGTAAAATGATAAATTAGAAATTTTCTCTCTCACACAGACAAGAAAGAGACTACTAATGAGGCAAATCTCTGTGCTAAAGATTCTTCTGCAGGGACATCCTCTCTGTTCAGAGCTTCTCAGTATTTCAACCTCTCACTGACTCTTGTGATCATATGCATTGCCATAGGCTTGAAATATTAGTTCATATAGCAGCAGTGACCCCTAACACTACATCCATGGTCAGCCACAGTAATCCAGTAATACAGAGAGGACCAGAATCAGTAGAGGATTTTGATGGGAGATGGAGCCTATGGTCAACAGGGCTAACTGGCTGAGATCCCACATTCTAGGACTGGTGGTATATTATCAAATTTCAAACCTTTCACTTTCAAATTAACTCCTTTACTCTTTATTCTTACTATATCAGGCAGGTAATGCTAATGAGTTCAATTCAATCAGCATATCTAAATATTTAAGACAATATTAGGTATATTGTAATCATTGTTATTTCCACTATTATTATCCTAATATATAGACCCCTTTTCTCTTTTTAACACTCTATGTCGAAAACTAGTTTCAGACTATAGTTTCATAGGAGAGTCACATGGGTTGTTGATTATTCTGCCAAATAGTCTATGCTTTTGTATCACATAACAAACTTGACTCTTGTTCATAAATTATTTTTTCAGTATATATCTGGTAGGAATTTCCTAGGATGAATTTTTCCATTTGTTTGTTCTGCTTTTGTGTACTGTCTGTGCTTCTAGCCAAGCCATTTACTATTCATGCTTTGCATGGTGAATGCTTCTAATCATGATCCTCGGAGAAGGACAGTCGGTATGTTTGTAAAGGCCCATTTCACTAATGCTTCTTCAAAGTAAATTACAGTATTTGAATGCTTGCAGTTCTGCAGCTGGAGAGGGGTGAGTTGAAAGACACAAGACCTTTCTACTAACCTTAACTTTATTTACTGTCAAAAGTCACATGAGTTTGCAGAGAGCTAACTTACACTACATACAATTTTAAGTATATAGGAATGGTTATTCTGTGCCATGGCATATAGTAGAAGCATATAAGTTGCTTCCTGATTTGATTGATGCTGCTCTATAAAAGACTGCCATGATCTTCAGGAGATGTTATGGACTTTTAACCAGTATGGAACTGTTAAAGACAATAAGGTGCTTAAAGATGGAGTACACTCATATTGCAGTGGCCGATGACAATGAGACTTTAGGAGCAAAGAGTTAGATGCTATGATTTAAAATGATGTGTTTGGGAAGAGAAGGAAGGTGGATGATCATTTTTCCTGTCAATTTGATAAGATTTACTGTCTCTATGGAGACAAACCTATGTACATATCTATGAGAGTATTTACAGAAAGGTTTCACTGAGGAGTGAAGCCATAACCTGAATGTGGGTATCACTAGTCTCTGTGCTGGGAAGAAATATAAAGGAGAACTTGAGATAGGCAAGAGTACTTTGCTAGCTAGTTTTATGTCAATTTGATACAAGATATAGTCATCTGAAAGGAGGAGACCTTAATTGAGAAAATGCCTCCATAATATCTGGCTATAGAGTATTTTCTTAATTAGTGATTGATGCGAGACGGTCCAGCCCATTGTGGGTGGTGCTATCTCTGGGATGGTGGTCCTGGGTTCTGTAAGAAAGCCCACTGAGCAAGTCATCAAGAGCAAGACAGTAAGCAGTACCCTTCCACGGCCTCTGCATCAGCTCCTGCCTACTGGTCCCTGCCCTGTTTGAGTTCTTGCCCTTACATCTTTCAGTGACAGATCTGGGTGTAAGTGTAAGCCAAATACACTCTTTTCTTTCCAACTTGTTTTTGTTCATCATGTTTTACCATGACAATAGAAATCCTAATTAGGAAAAATATACACCTCTATTATTTTCCTGACTGGAAGTGATGTTCCAGTGGCCTCAGGCTCCTTACACACAATGGTGGAATGTATCTTTTACAACTATGACATAAAATAAGTTCTTTATGTTTTAAAGTTTTTCCTGGTGTGTATGTGGTTCCGGCATCAAGGAATGTAACTAATAACAAACTTACTAATAAACATGTTATCAACAGGGGTCTCAAAATTGACACTTAAAATTCATGAGCTAAGTTCTCTGCCACGCTGAGTAGATTTTGGTATTATACATGTGATATATACATGCTTTTTCTGAAATCCTGCATGTGCCTTACCACTGAGCTTGTTTGAAACAACAGTGACTTGGATAGTGACTCTAAGTACAAACTGAGAGACTCCCCTTTCTTTCTTTTATATCTCAGTGTTGGGGCAACATTTTTGTGCAGACCTGTTGTTTTTAAATCAAAGGGAAGGGAAGATTAAAAACCAAAAATAATATGAACAATCTCTATAGTTCAGTTTCATTTTGCTTTCGGTGGTCTAGAGAGTCACCTACATGATACAGCCTATGCCTAACTCTTGCATTAAGATGGAATTCAGAATCATTGATTCATTTACAGAAGGCTGCCACTGACAGTTTCTAGGTTATATCATTGAGTTCCATGCTTAAGCTTTCATAATTAATTTGAATCTACAAATTTATGCTTGTTGTTCTTTTCTTGACTACTCCACTAAAATTTGTTACCAATGTTAGGTTAGTGCATTTAATTTTTCTCAGTACTACCCTTTGAATGCGAGAGGGAAAAAAAAAACTTGAGAGTACGGAGCTTTAGTTCTTTTAAATTCATTGAGGCTATAAGCTAAGAAATTATTATATTATGTTATATTATATTAGGAACATTGTTCAGTAGTACCTACCCAACTAGAAGGGTGAATGGGGAGAACGAAAACAACTGAGTGATGAGTATACAAACTTAGTTCCTTTGGACTAAACTGAGGTCAGAATATTTATATTCAGCTATAGTTCATAGGGAAGATTTGTTTTTTAGGTGTGCACTTATTCATTCCTGGCTGCACAGACTCCCAAAATAACCACTCAGAAACTGTATTAATTAAATCACTGTTTGGTTCATTAGCTCTTTCTTCTTATTGGCTAACTCTTATATCTTAATTTAGCCCATTTCTGTTAATCTGTGTATTGCCATGTGACTGTGGTTTACCTGCAAGGTTCTGGCTCAACTGTTCTTGGTGGTGGCTACGTGGCATCTCCTGACTCTGCCTTCTTTCTCCCAGCATTCAGTATAGTTTTCCCCATCTAGTTTTACACTGTCCTAACAATGGGTCAAGCCAGTTTCTGTTTTAACAAATAAAAGAAACACATATACAGAAGGACTTCCATATCATCTCCCTTTTCTGTCTAAATAAAAAGGAAGGTTTTAACTCTTTAACATAGTAAAATTACATATAACAAAACAGGTATCAAACAAAAATAATTGCAATTATAATATTTATATCTACTTTATCTTTTGTCATAACTAAGGAAAACTGTAACTATTTATCTATTCTTCAACTCCATTGAAGACTTCAGAAGGATATAATATTACCTAAGTAAACAGGAAGTGCATTGTAAGCAACTTCCAAAACTCTAGAATTGACAGAGACATCTCGCTGCCTGTACAGTCACCCAGAGTTCTTCTGTATTGTTGGGGCATCCATCTTCAGCCTACAGGCCCATAGTATTTGGCAGAACTTTCCATGAAGCAGAAAATTCCAAAGACAGTTTCACCTATATTGGCAGTTTGTCAGTCACTTTCTTCTGTGTCCTGCAGAATATCTGGCAGAATCTTTCATGAAGCAGGAACCCTAAACACCAGTTTCACCTTTGGATGAATTCAACAGTCATTTTTCTGTGGGTCCTGCATGGTCAGTTCATCAAGCAGTCCAGGCAAGAGCAGTTTCTTGCCCAAATGTCCTAGCAAGCTCCATAAGGAGCCTCTTCGGTACCTATCTACCTCTTGAAGTAGCTGGTGCTGCCAGGGCAGATATGTCTCATTGTTATGAAAAGTCCTAAGTTATTAAAACATTTTAAATGCCATAATCTGCAGGTTTCTGAAAGATTTGAAGAATACCTATCAAACTGTAATATATATCTATATATCAAAAAAACCTAGCTAAGATGTCTACAAGCGTGACTATTATAGATGGTTTTCTATTAACCTATATTTCTTAATTATACATGATATTTTCAAATGAAATGCACAATCACGGTATCCTAACCAAGAATAGAAACACACATATAACAAAATTGACCCAAAACCTACATTATTAGACCAAGATCCATACCAATGCGAATTATTCATATCAATATCATATACCCCTTTAAATGTAAACAAACATTTATAAACAATCATTTAGGGAATTTGGGTGTAGTTCTCTCTAGAATGCTTTCAGCTTTTTGTTGGGCAAAGTGTTTTTGGGGGTGTTCACAGTGATCTTTCATGGGGTATTGGTCCATCAAACCACACTAGTCTGGAAGGATTCCACAGGTTCTCATTCTCTATAGAAAAAAAAAAACAGCCTCTTTTTCAAAGCAACAAATCCTTAGACCCAAATTCTGAAGTAAAGATACCTTTATGTTAATTTAACTTAGCAGTCTATACAATGAAATATATTTCTCAAAATCTCAGTCATAAATTTAATGAAAATACAGTAATATACAGACTCTGTGTATTTTTCATCTTTACATGGCTTATTTTTCTTTATTCCTTTAATCTATGACTGTTTTCACTCTGTCTCTTTAAAGACTTTGTTTTATTTTTTTTAACAATTTACTTCTTTTTATAACTCGTTATACTCTTCTTTCTTCTCTCTCTTGTAAGCCTATGTACATTTATCCAACACTGTGTCCCGTTTAGAGGTCTTTTATGTAAAAATCTGTCCTATTCCATATCTGTCATCCTTTTCTAAAAAAGACAGCTTCTTAATATGCTAAGTGCTTCTTAGAAACCTAAACGACAGCATTGCTATGTCAAACAAGGCCATGACTGCTTGCTTTGCCAATTCCAATATGGCAGAAGTACATTCACTGCCTCTGAGACTGCTGGATGAAAGCCAAACACATCACCTCAACTCTGAGAAAAGGAGTGTGCAGCACATAAACCCTTTTTATGTGAGGAATAACTAAGTCTTCCATGCAGCACACTGCATTGCCTGGAAATATCACTGTGTATGGTGGCAGGAATTTGCCATGCTCTCCTGCTTGTGCATGCCTTGTAGATCTGATTCTGCTCCCTGCCGTGGTGGGGAGTGCTGAGCCGTGGGTACGGTCTGAGCTACTTTTCTCCCAACCCTGAGTGAGTACAAAAACACCTGGGCCCACATATGCTATTCAAGTGCTTGACCTCCTGAGAGAGAAAGAACCAGAGTTCACTCACGGTGCCATTTAAATGCTCCATAGCCAGACCTCAAAAGAGTCTGGCTGGTGAACCAGGAAGCCTTCTTAAAGGAGCAGTTTTTGCTGCTACTACTGAGTCAGGAAGCCTTCTCTTAAAAGAATCATGCCTCTGCTTGCTTCTAGCAAACAGAGCCCAACTGAGAAGATGCTGCTATCAAAAAGCTATGCCTAACTCTCTTGTTTTGTGTCTAGAATTCCATTTTAAGCTTTCTCAGGTTTTACATGGATATAGTCGACCACGTTGGCATGCCAATTTATTGTAGAAGCCCAATTGTTCATTCCATTTTTAGTTCAAACAGAGTTATACCTTTTTTTTTCATAGCCCTACCCAGGTATCCTCCCGTGAGCCCTTCCCATGTTCAATCCTCTCAAATTGATAGCCTCTTATCCCTTTAACATATTTGTGTATATGTGTACGTGCATGTGTTTGTGTGTATGTGTGTTTGTGTGTGTATCTGTGTGTGTATCTGGGCGTGTGTAGAATTGCTCAAGCTAGAAGTCATGTTAAGATGCAAACAGTCCATACTCATGAGTGAGTACAGGCAAAGAAACTCATCTTCTATCATCTAAAGAATTGAAAATAAACACCACTTACAAAAAGTCAGCAAAACAGGGAACATTGCTATCTCAACGCTGTTCCACTAATCCTAACTGAAACTCTTTAGAACACTGTGAAAGCACAATGAGTCACTCTTAGGAATTGGGATAAGTTCAAGTTACTTTAAGATTAAGATAAACCCTGGCAAGGGAATGTTGCCCTTTCTACAAAACACCGAAAATCTCATTGGAGATCTCGTCTCTATAAATAGGAAACTACATGATATTGTTAGTTATATTCTCCCAACTACTAAACCAATGCTCAGTGAGCACAATGGCGATTAGCTATGGAAGCCAGAACTGTTTGCAGATGCACCAATGATTCTAGTGGGTTACATAGTGACCCTGCACTAGTGGGCTACACAGTTACCCTGAGGTGAAAGATGCCTGAGATTCCAACACGGCAAGGAAGCAGCAATCTCATAGGTGGTTGCTTGGTGTCCAGTCATTCAGAGAACTGAGGGAGTTGATTGACAGTATCTCACCCTTAGCTGAGGAACTATTGGAAATTGATGCCTGCTTGGGGAGGGATGGCTAGCTTTATATAAAAATGTGGCCCCTGAGAAGCTACTCATGCTTCAGTGGATGGCCTGACACCCATGCACATGTCAGTATGAAGAGGATCCCATGCATCTAAAAATAGAGTGCATAAAACAGTGATGGCGGAGGTTTGTGGTAGGATTTGTAAGAGAGAGGTTTAGAGTGGACTTCATCAAACCATTATATGCAAACATAAAATGCTCAAACAATTAACAAAAATAAAAAAGAAAGATGTGTTTATCATTTACGAATGAATGCATTTGAAACATGTGAGTTTATAATTTTATCATGAAGCATAAACTACAAGAACTTAAAGTAAGAGCATATCTATAGAGTATAACAAGGGCAAAGTTTGAAGGATGAGGGACAATTCCATGGGGAGGCTAAGTTGCCAAGAAACACTAGTCAGCTTTCTTTGACCCTTTTTTGTTCTATTTTATTTTAATCATTTTACATACCAACTACAGTTCCTTCTTCTTCCCCTCTTTCTCTCCTCCCCACTTCCCTCCATCTTACTCCCATCCACTCCACAGAAAAAGTAAGACTTTCATGGGGAGTCAGCAAAGCCTAAAACATTCAATTGAGGCAGTCCCTCCCACACCCCGCATCAAGTTTGGGCAAGGAATCCCAACATATGGAATGGGCTTCAAAAAGCCAGCTTATGCACCAGGGATAGATCCTACTCTCAATGCCAGGTTCCCCACAAACATACCAGGCTATAAAACTGTCACCTACATGCAGAAGACCTGGTTTGGTCCCATGTAGGAGCCCCAGGAGTGGATCTAGAGTCCACGAACTCCCATAAATTGCCTATGTGGGTTTTGCATCATGATTTTGACCCCTCTTTGCTCATATATTTAATTCTCCCTCTCTTCAACTGTAATCAGGTGGCTTGACCTGGTGCTTGGATGTGGATATCTGTATCGGTTTTCGTCAGTCCTATGATGACAGGGCAGTCACCAATCTGATTTCAGGGTAAGGCAAGTTTAGGTACCCTCTCCACTACTATTAGAGGTCATCCTTGTGGATTCCTGAGAATTTCCTAGCATCACCTTTTGCCCTAGCCTCAACATGGTTCCCCCTATCTTTTCTTTCCTTGCTTTCCCACCTCTCTGCTGCGCCAACTCGACCATCATCTTTCCTCAAGTTCTCATCCCCTATTCCCACCCATTTATCACCCCTCTGCCCCCAGTTTACCCAGCAGATCTCATCTATTTCCCCATCCCAGGGTGATTCATGTGTTCCTTTTAGGGTCTTCCTTGCTACCTAGTTTCTCTAGTGATGTGGATTGTGGCCTGTGTTATCATTTGTTTTACATCTAGTATCCACTTATGAGTGAGTACACTTATGAGTAAATACATACAGTGTTTGTCTTCCTGCATCTGGGTTATGTCACTCAGAAAGTTTTTTTTTCTAGCTTTATCCATTTGTGTGCAAATTTCATGATGTCATTGTTTTTATTGTTGTTATTGTTGAATAGTATTCCATTGGGTAATATACCACATTTTTCTTATCCATTCTTTACTTGAGGGTCATCTTGGTTGTTTTCAAGTTCTGAACATTATGAATAATGCTGCTCTGAACATAGTTGAGGAAGTTTCTTTTTGGTTGTACTGAGCATCCATTGGGTATATGCCCAGCAGTGTATTTCTGGGTCTTGAGGTAGATTGATCCCCAATTTTCTAAGAAACCACTGTACTTATTTCCAGAGTGGCTATATAAGTTTGCACTCCCACCAGCAGCAAAGGAGTGTTCCTTTACTCCACATTCTCTCCAACATAAGCTGTCGTCAGTGTTTTTTATCTTAGCATTCTGACTCAGACACATTCGGATTTTCATCTCCCTGATGACTAAGAATGTTGAACAGTTCCTTAAATGTCTTTAGGACATTTCAAATTCTTCTGTTGAGAATTCTTTATTTAGATCAATACCCCATTTTTAATTGGATTATTTGGTATTTTGATGCCTAGTTTCTCGAGTATTTTATATATTTTGGAGAACATCCCTCTGACAGATGTGGGGTTGGTGATGATCTTTTCCCAAATTCTAGACTGCTGTTTGTTTTATTGACAGTGCCCTTTGGCTTACAGAAGCTTTTCAGTTTCAGAAGGTTCTATTTATTGATTGTTGCTCTCATTGTCTGTGCTGCTGGTGATATATTTAGGTAGTGGTCTCCTGTGCTAATGCTTTCAAGGCCACCTCCCACTTTCTCTTCAATTAGATTCAGTGTGCCTGGATTTATGTTGAGGTCTTTGACCCATTTGGACTTGAGTCTTGTGCTCAGTGATAGATATGGATCTATTTGCAATCTTCTATATGGTGACTTCCAGGTATACCAGCATCATTTGTTGAAGAGGCTTTCATATATATATATATATATATATATATATATATATATATATATATAATTTTAGCCTTTTTTGTAAAAAAATCAGGTTTTCATAGGTGTGTGGATTAATATCATAGTCTTCAGTTTGATTCCATTGGTCCATGTGTCTGTTTTTATGCCAATACCAAGCTGTTTTTATGATTATGCCTCTATAATAGAGCTTGATGTCAGGGATAGGGATGCATCCAGAAATCCCATTATTGTACAGGATTATTGTAGTTATCCTGGATTTTTTTGTTTGTCCATATGAAGTTGAGTATTGTCCTTTCAAGGTCTGTGAAGAATTGTATTGAGATTTTGATGAGAACTGCACTGAATCTGTAGAATGTTTTTGTGGGATTGGCATTATGTTGATTCTACCTATCTAAAGGCATGCAATACAAGAAACATACATAAAAATAATAAAGGAAATCTATAGCAAAATTAATATATATATATATATATATATATATATATATATATATAAACTCAAAGCAATTCCACTAAAATCAAGAGCAAGATAAGACTGTCCACTCTATCAATACTTATTGAATATAGTATTTAGCGTTCTAGCTTGAGCAATAAGACAACAAAAGAAGATCAAAGGGATACTAATTGGAAAGGAAGAAGTCCAACTTATTTATTATTAAGTTTGTTATTTGCAGATGATATAGAATACATAGGCACCCAAGAATTCTACCAAGGAAATCCCTACAGCTGATAAATGCCTTAGTATGTGGTGGGACACAAGATTAACTCAAACAAATCAGTAGCCCTCTTATATATAAATGATAAATGGGTTGAGAAAGAAATCATAAATATAAATAGACACAAGTAGCATAAAATATCTTTGGGTAACTCTAGCCAAATAAGTGAAAGACCTGTATGATAAGAACTTTAAGTATTTGAAGAAAGAAATTGAAGAAGCTATCTGAAAATGGGAAAATATTCCTTGGATCCTTTTATAAACATCTCTAGTCGCAGCTGGTACATAGCAATTCTGAAAATCCATAAATATTAACACTAACCACAGGCACTTGAAGAGAATACTTTAAAACAAAAGACAGTAAGAAAATTAGATTTATAATGACGGCTTAGATGTGTGCCACCACCCCAATGACCTGTGTTCAGTCTGTAGGATGGTGGGAAAGAACTGACTATCCCCAGTTATCCTCTTCCAAAATAGATAACTAAATCCTAAAATGAAAATCACAGAAAGCATGCAGCTGCAGAGCTCCGTTTTAGAAGTCAAATTCAGTAGCACTTGTAAAGGCTCAAACTTATCAAATAAAGTTTATTCTAAGAGTGGAATAAATATTCAAAACTCTGGCATAAATTTATCCCCAAATGGAGGTGAACTCCAAGATATCGTAACAATATCTGAAAAGTTTTTCTGCCATTTAATTACACCACATAATTTTTCACATAGGTTTATTGGGATAAGATTGGTATAGGATAAAGCACATGCATTTACAATGCATGATTTGCTAGATTTTGTCCTTTGTTCACAGCAATGAAAACCAACACTGAAATAAAATGAGCACGCTCATTGCTTTATCTCTTGTTCTGTGCATCCCCTGTCTCCTGCTCTTAATCTGTGAGCACAGCCTTTTTTTAGTCATTTTATGAAAATATGACTCTATGCTATTTTTGCATGACTCTCTCTTCAAACAGTACACTTCTCTTGAGTTGTAGGGTTTTTTTCCCCATTTTTCTTTCCTTTTCTGATTTTTTTCTCTTTTACATCATATATTAATGAAGGGACGTACCATAATTTAAATAATGATTATATCCCTTTATCACTTCATATTCATTTGTGCTCTTTCCAGTCTTAAAAGGAATGAAACTGCAAGGCAGACTAGCGTAGTCTAGTAAAGATTCTCAAGCATGGTATAAAAAGAAAAGAAAAAAAACATTGAAGCTTAATCATGTCCAAATTATTTCCAATCAAAATTTAAAGCCTCAATGTTCACATCTGTAAGATGTTGTAAAAGGCCTGCTTGAAATGCACAATATTTGAAACATTGAAGACCTGTTATATACTATTTTATGAAACAATAATAGTGGGGAATAAACAGAATGTCAGAACCACATCTTAGTGGTTCAGTGAGTTCTTTCCACAAGAAGAAACCGCAAGGAGTCAGGACTCAGTCAAAGCTTGTCAAGAACTCCCTGTGGCTGGATCATTGGCACCTGTGGAGGTCACTGCATTTGCTCTCAGCCCACAAGAAGAGTTGCTGCTGAATACATTTTCCGACCAGTTCCCTACTGGTCAGCGGTTGGAGCAGTGTTATTGAACTCGCTACCTCTGTCCCTTTTGCCTGATTAGAATTGCAGATGGCTTACAGGTTCAGAAAGACAACAGCTTCATGTTTTATTTCTCATGATGATAGATGCAGGTTCTTGAGTTCATAGATGGATGTGAATCCATAAATGTACACGTAGCCAAGACTGATAAGAGTTAGGCCTATTGGATGGTGGACATATCTTGAAGCGCTTCAACCTAGTGGGAGGTCTCTTGACCATGCTGGCCAAAGGGAACTGACTCTGACTCTCTCTCTCTCTCTCTCTCTCTCTCTCTCTCTCTCTCTCTCTCTTCCCTTCCCCCTCTCTCTCCCTTCCTACCTCCCTCTTTTCCTCTTCCTTCCTGGCTATTTGATGAGCAGTTTTTCCCTAACAGCACATCTCCCATGGTGAGTTACCTCATCCCTGGCTTAAAAATGAGGCCAAGTGAGATGGGCAGGAATATGTGAGGGTGCGAGAGAAAATAAGCCTTCCTTCTTCATAATTTAATTCTTTATCATTTGTCTTAGCACTAGAACTCTAACAGTTATCTTCAGCAAGAGGTCATTCTATTGAAACAAACTGTCACCTCTGCAAAATCCAGAAACATCTGTCCGTGGGAAAATCCAAAGTCACCCTTTGGTTTTTCTCCAAGTAAAATGCCGTAGCTTAGAACTGTTCTTGCCTGCAGAAGTATCAACAATTTGCTTTAGGTTAGTGTTCTTACCACATGCTGTTGACCTCTTTCCTCCTACCCCACCTGTACTCCATCTAAGGAGTTGTCTCACTGTAACGTTTCTGCTTCAGTTTACAATAATATTAATAATAATACCAAAAAGTTTGTTTATGATACAGTGATGCAGTGTGTGCTTTGGAATCAGAATGTTATGTACTAACTGTAGAAACACATATGTGTAAATTTATCTTCTAAAGATTTACTTGCACTATAAAATACAAAAGGTGTTTCCTACTGTGCTCAATTTAAAAGGCTGTTTACAAAGAAAATGAGGTCCTTTAGCAGAAAGTTCCTTTAGGCATCATCATTATTACTATTCTTTTAAGATTTTGTGGATTAGGTAAAGGGAATGTAAAAAAAGAATAAAAATTTTAACCCCACCCCCCCCAAAAAAAACCTCATCAAAATGTTAGATTGGAGCCATTTTGTTTCCTACCTGTGACAAAGTAGGGAAAGAAATATTCTGAAAATATGGGTTTACTTGTGTGAAGACCACTGTAGTTGGCTCAATGACCTGGGAAGTTGAACACATGACAAGAGGTGTTTTCATGGCATAGACTACCTGTGGGCCACTATGTTACATAGGCTCAAAGATGTCTGTTTTCTCTGTATGAATCCCTATACATGATTTACTTATCAGATGTGAGTATCTACAGGAGCTGTGGGGAAATGGGGCAGTCACATTATAATTTAGACATGTGCAGTCAGCATGAGTGTGGTTTTGAAACTCCCTGGCACAGGCATGGTGACTCTATGGGTGTTCTTCACAGAGAGAAGAGAACAGCAAAGTTGATGACACCAGCAATATGTGATTGTATACGTAAAAGTCTGCTAAAGTGTGGATAACTTCAACATTTTAGAGATCAATATATACGAGCATGTCATGTTGTCACACAAAAGGGCACAGATCTTTGCAACTTCATCTGGCCCTGTACTTTTGATTTGTACAGGTGTTTGCACAGTTGTCAGGGTATGAATATTCACACATCAACCCTAAAGTCATAAACAAAAACTTAATACTCAATGCTCATGGAATTAGCATGTTGTGCCTTTTAGTAGTAAATCATTACAGGTGAATCCTCATGCATGAAGCTAGCAGCACTGTTAAATGTGACCCAGAGGGCCTTGCTCCTTTCACCAAGGAAACAGAGTAGAAAAGTATCATCGGTAAGTCAAGAAGAGGACCGTAATAGACAGGATAAAGACTTTCCTTGACCTCAGACAGGTTTTGTGATATATGTCATGCTTTGTTGAAACTGTAGAAAACTTGACTAATCCAATGACACTCTCATGTCATTATATGAGTGGGCATAATTAGCAAGACCAACTACACAGTCAGTCTCAGGAGCACTAGGCAGGATCAGAGTGTGCTTGTATTTATGTTTTTATGTATAATTGTTCACCACCTTCTATAGGCACTGTTAATATTACAGTGTAAGATGGTGGCCCACAAACTGAAAAAACGTCTGTACTCTTGGCTGTGCCACTGAGATAAATACCCATTTAAATTTCTACTTTTTGAGAGACACCAACTTGTTTGCTCTATCAACTTACACCAAACACAAACTGTCTATTGGTGATAGAAAATTTCCTATTTTAAAAATATCATTTTACTTTGTGTTTTATCAGCAAGTAGTAAAAATATAGACATTGGTAGAATCTTCAGCAAATTTTAGCTGCTTTGTGATGAAAATACAATTTTACATCATAGGTATCTCATCTAGAAAATATTGGATGGTTCTGGGGGGAAAAACTAACATTCAAAGGATAGTACATTACTTATGTATAAATACAGTCTTGGAATGTGATGTACTTTTAGATTTAACATACAGAATGTCCTTAAACTCTACTTCATGGTACATAATATTAACTATAGTTTGTGACTGAATTTTTAGAATGCCTATTAACACAAATCTTTTCTGGCATGACTATCTTTTGTTTTACATGTAAAATTCAGCTAAATCCAAAAAAGTCCTCTTGATTTTGAATATTTAGAAATGCAACTAAAATATATTTGTATATGAATTATCTTTTTAACTTGAATCTCCAGTGTTTATGAATTATCTTTTTAACTTGACTCTCCAGTGTTGGATAAATCCCATCTCAACTTTTATTATAAAGCCTTTTTATCATTTTTTTATTAGTAAATCTTAAGATACCTGATGACTTGCATCTTGTTTTCCTGTGATGGTTTCAGTTCTGAGAAGCTTAAACTCTGCCTTGTATAGAGTGTCTAGGGAAGCATGGAAAAAAGTCCTGTACAGAAACCACAGCAAGGGCACCCACCACCCTGGTGGTCAGTCCAAATATAAAAGAGAGATAAATATTGAGTTCCAAATATGGTGGCATTGTGTGAATGTCACTGAAAGGAATCTAGTAATGCTGCCTAGTTAACCTAAGGCTGATAGATGGACATTGAAGAAAGTAATAGTCACTTTCACTTTTCATTGGAAAAACTGGCTGTATTTGAAGTCAACGATGGTTATCTGTGAAACCTAGTGGTTTTGCTGGACATCTCTTGGAACATTGATGAACTTGTAAAAATACTGCATGGGATACTTGCTCAAAACTAGTCTATGAATACTAAAGACACGAAAACCAAAGATTTTCCAGAAATGAACACGGGGTTGACCTGACCAGACAAGTAACTTGGACCAGAAAGTTTTGAAGAAAAGTGAAGGAAGCCTAGATTGGTCATATGAATGAGGTAATGGATAACAGTTAGAACTTGTGAACCAGCTGTAAATCGAAGTGTAGCTTCTATTTGCAGGACAGAAATCTCACGTGTAGCAATGTCAAGGACCACTTTAAAGAATGACCAACAGAGCGGGCTTAACCCGGGGCATACAGACTCAGATGATTCAGAGGTAGCCTGGCTTTGTTGGGTGCCACATTCAATATCAGCCCACTTGAATGCAACAGAGCTGCTGAGCACTGCATAGTTCCTCATGCGACTTGATGACCACTGCAAATGCATGCTCTAGGGTCACATGCTGCTTGGACCCTCGCTGGTTTCCCTTTGCAGAATGTTACGACGTCATACTTCAAATTGCAATAGTTTTCCTGAGCCATGGCTATCCATTCCAAGCTTCCATGGCATGCATGCAAATAGTACTGAACCCCCAAGAAATATTTTTTTCATATACGTACATATCAATGACAAAGTTTAAATTATATATTAAAGTATTAGACTAAATCCAAAACTAAAATAGTGATCAAAACAATACAGTGTTATAACTATTATGTAGATGATATTTCACCAAGTATATCTTAATTCCCCATTGTATTTCAGAAATAGTTTGGGAGAATAGGGAGCACAGCAAACCAAAACCACAGGACAGAATGGGACTGATTGCAATGAAGCACCCTGAAATATTCCCTAGCAAATAAGAAACATGGTTTGATATTAAGCTGAGCAACTAGCTTTATTCTATAAGAAGGGAAGTTAATGTTGAGATATGATCTTTGGTTATCTCAGTTTTTTCCCCATGGGCATCAGCCTCAATTTTCAGCATAGATAACAATTAATTCTTTTTCTTTAATGGCACATTTGCCATTTGCCTTTCATGTTGCATGCTGTCCTCTCTAAAGTTTAAGAGTTCAAATATGAGTACTAAAAAGCAGTTGGTAAAGTTTGCACTGATTGGAGTTACATGGTGTCCCATATGAATATTCACTGCATATATTATATATTTCATGCCCTATGATCTTGATTTGCAGCAAGCTGTTCATCACCTGTCACTTTTATATGGAAGTTACTTTTTTTTCCACTCCAGGACATGCCTGCATTTCAGTCTAGTTTGTATTTCTTAGCCACAAATTGTTCTGTCATAATAAACTTTAGATTTGGTTGCTTTCACTTAAATTTCATCCCCTTTGTCTCCAGATTATGGTGATGCTGAAAAATCTAATGGCCGCTGTAACAAAATGAATTGACGCCAGGGAGTAAGGGAAAGAATGTGTGTGCCTATGGGCATCTTTCAATCTCAATTCAAAATATTAAACAGTGTTCGGGCCATCAAAGAAGGCTGCACCGAGGGATATCAGCTGGGCAGCTATCTCATTTCCAACTGCAATTTGATTCCTACAAGAATAGATAATTCCAAACTTTCAATTTCACTGCGCTTCAGCTTAGTTTATGGTCAGTGGACTTTACACTCATTTATTTGAAAACTGTTCTTTAGAATGAGATTAAAAGAAATTTATGATGTGTTTCACGATTCTACTTGGGGCATTAGGGGACTCTAGAGACAGCAAAATGGAGACTGCTTCTGAATATTCCTTTCTAACTTCCTTCCTAGGAAGACTTCTCCAGTAACTACAGTTTTAGTCTCAAAACTAGAAAATACCCTATTGACTTTAGGAACACTGCATAGAAACACTTTGGATTTTATTGATCAACAGTTCTTTTTCCAATTTGATGATAAAAATATTTTTTAAAATGATGGTTTTAAATGAAAATATATTGTAGCATCAGCCATAAAATTAACCCAATAACAGAAAACTTCCTTCAAAGACAGTTTAGCACATATTTATTCAGTACTTATCAAGCACATGACATTGCAGTACATTTTAATGTGATGAGTTAGTGATTGCACTTTGTGTCTTTTAGCTTTGACATCTGCTGAAACCGTGCTGTAAATGGCTGAGTACCAACTTTGGTACCATTGAAAGGAAAATATGCATAGCTGTCTAACAAGCTTGTTGCTCACATTGAATGCAATAATCTATGAAAATGTCAAGCAGTGCCTAGGGCAAAGGACTCAATAAATATTAAATGTATTTGGATTGTTGGGATTCAAGGGTGAACAAATAGGAATTAATTTATTTTTATTTTATTTATTTTTTTATGGTAGTGAGCACCGAGTGCTGGGCCATGCTCAATGTTGAGCTGTAGCTCTTTCTCTGTGCTGTGTCCTCTGCCATTTTTATACTTTTAAATTTTGAGAGATGGTCTAACTAGGACACCCAGGCTGACCTTGAGTTCACTCTGTGTTCCAGAAGGGTCCTAAACTTCTGATCCTCCTGTGTTAGCCTTCCAGTACTCCAGATTACAGGCCTGTACCACCAGATCCAGCTCAACTATGAAATCTCTCAGGGAGATGGATGATTTAGTGTGCAGTGATTTCAACTACAGTGAGAGACATGTCCTCATAAACTGCAAAGAGGATGCTTCCTAACCAAGTGATGAAGAGTTATTCAACTGTTTGGAAGAATATACTGTTACATTGAGTATCAGAAAGTTAATGTAGTGTGTGTGTGTGTGTGTGTGTGTGTGTGTGTGTGTGTCTGTGTGTGTATGAACAAAAGGCAGACATTCTAGAACAAAAAATCAAAAGACTGAAAGAGCAGAGCTGTCTCGAGAAACACATGAAAGGGTTGGGTAAAATGCAGAGTCAGATTCACACCCATGGCTTCTTCAATTATTGGGGTCCCTGGTCTATTTCACAATTAGAATGAAACATAGCATACATATGGGTACAGTATGCACGATCAATCATTCAGGCATTTGTAGAACTATTCACTTATTCCGCTATTTCATATTGGTATCTTCAGAAAACTGTGTAGAACAATAGTAGCTAGTGAGTTTGTTCTGGAAAGTATTGTTTTTCCGTATTCATTTGGAGGCAAGACATTTTATTATTGGCAAAAATACAATCTTTTGAATGAGCTAAATACATATTTTTGAAAAAATGCCTTCAAATACCCAGTTCTGAACTTGTATTGCTTTTCCGTTATTTTAAGTACTACTGGTATTTCAGCAGTTAAGTGCCCAGTTTATAGCCTGCTAATCAATTATCAAGTGTTTTGAAAACTCTTTGGGTATAAATATTGTTTTGTAACACAGAAAATTAGGATATGTCCATGAGGATTGAGGTGTCACAATATTACAGAATCTTATGTTTTCACTGACACTCTCTTTAACATATAGCAACTTTTAAAAAAATTGGAAAATATGTATTGCATGCCGATGGGTACAATGTGATATTTCGGTACATGTATAGTTACCATGTACAATGAGAAAATTAAGGTTCTTAGCACATCTGTCATCTCAGAGGTTCATAAACTGTTATGTTGGAAACATTAAATAATTTTATTTGAATTCTTTTGAGGTAAGTAAAGAAATTATGGTTGCTTATAGGCACTGTGTCATGCTACCAAACCTTAGAGAAATTTTTTTCCTACTGAATTTATTTTCAGAAAATCAGTCTCTCTATGTGTCTCTCGTTCCCAGTCTCTGCTACCTACTATGCCTCTACCTCCAGAATATCACAAATTTTAGCTTGCATCTATGAATGAGTATAGAAAGTATTTAACCAAGAATCACAATATAAATCACCGACTGGCAAATCTCATGCCATGACCTGGATTTGGTGGAGGTGGATTCCACCTTTGTTTTGCACACTGAGTACAGACGGGGAAATTAAAGACCACAAAGACATCTGAAGGAGTCTTAGAAGTTTTGTAACACCTGTCTTCAAGGAACAATTGGATCACTAATCCAATTGTGTACAGAAACAGAAACAGAAAATTATCTGTAATAATACAGTTTCACGTGATTTTCAATATGTCTGTGTGATGAAAATGTTCAAATATGGAAAAGCATATCAACCTGTAATAACATTCATCCTATCTGTATTTGAAGAAGAGAAATTGAAGGTCCTTTCCTTCTGTGTTTGGAAAAACACATTACTTTTATCTATAGTCACTTAAATGTGCAATGGAATAAGCATTTTATTTCTTGTATCTAGTTGTAAACTAGCATTCACTGGCCAGTCTTCATCTTTTCCTTCCTTTTGATCATTTCAGTTCCTCATAGCTGTCATTCCATTTCTGAGACCCACATTTTTAGATTTGCACATATGAACAAGCTTATAAACTTGTCTTTCTTTCTGACTTATTTCACTTAGCATATCATCTTCTAGAATGTATAAGAACCTCAGAAGGCTCAATAACAATAAAGTGCACCATCTGAGGCAAGATGGGTAAGCATATGTAGATATTCCCCAAAAGAAGACACACAAAAGCTCTGAGAGATCCAAACAAAGTCTAGTGAAGTCTTTCCTTACCATGTAAGAATGACTGTTACCGAACAAACTAAAAATAACAAGTACTGATAAGGATGTGGGTAAAAGAGAATATTTACATACTTTTTGCCATATTAAATTAGTACACAAATTAGTACAGAGGTTATAGGAAACAGTATGACAGTTCTCAAAAATAAAAAATATAACTTGTATATGGTCCAGCATACAACTTCATGTTTAATATTTAATTGTGGCCCAAGTGTTTATGAAACACTTTGTAATGTACAATCTGAACGTCCACTAACTGAAGAATGGAAAAGGAAGGGTGCGGCATATTTACACAGTGAGGTAATATTTATTCATGAAAAGGATGCTATTTGTCATTTGTGATAATGTGTATGTGACCAGAATCTGATACATTTTGAATGGTTATCTTTAAAACTTGGATTTATTTATCAGATGCGGGTTTTTTTTTTTTAGGTGCTTAAGGAGCTGTAATATGGAATATAGATTCGGTGTGGTCTATGTTGGTTCCTGTGGGAGGAACTAAAGTCTATCGTAAAAATGCAAGCAGAAGGGCCAAAGGGCAGCATAAACGTCAGATCTCCAGGTATCATAGCTTTCTTGCAAGACAAAGTGATTTGAAAATTAACTTTTTAGGAGTTCAGCCAAGGCAGTGGAAGTCAGCTTAAGTTGTGAAGTGGGTGATGGACACAATGACCTATAAATCAGCTTCAAGTGTTGTGATTATATAATTTTAAAATTAGTTTTGTTGTTTAAATTATAAAGCACGTTTTGTAAAGGCAGCCCTCTGAAGAGTCGCGACACACAAGAAGCACCGAAGAACCTGCATTTACAGAGGGAGGCTCAAAGCCTCAGCTAAGGCCATTCTCTGAGATGTTTGTTGTATTTTCTAGTCTAATCCCACAGATTCTCACAGAACAACCGTTTCTGGAAGGAAATCGTACTGGTGTTTGATTTGCTGAAAGCATGCCTCCAAACGCAATCTGTTCCAGCCTAAACAATAGTGAAAGCTGCACATGAAATTGTGTTAAAACAGAAATAAGTTGTTTCAACTTTCGCAAGTTCCAATTATGGCCTAGGAATTTATGTTTTGGGTTGTTTGTGAAAAATGAATTCTCTTGATTTGTCTAGTCAGAGAATAGTTGACTTCTCGAGCTTCACTTTTGTCAGCTTAAAGGATGTGGATGAGACACAAAAACTGTGGGACCAAAGACTGTAAGATAAAATGAGGGAGTGGCCACCTAGGAATTGAACCACAAATTCTGGTTGCTGGGGGTAAGTGCTCCTGACATGCCCTCTGAGGGTGTGCATGTTTTGGCAAATTACAAGGACAAGAAGATAACAGCAACCTGATTGTCAGGAGACATTTGCTCAAAGTACAGCTTCATGGTGGTTGGTTGTTAGTCCTTTGTGGTACTCATGCTGGGTACAACGTAACTAGGAAAAACTAGGATAATGAGATGACTTATTATCCTGTGGCATCTAGAACACAGACACCTACCATCACTGGGTCAGACCTGACCAACCATAGTCCCGTGGCTCGCAAGGCCTCAAGTGAAGCATTCTGTGAGCCCACTCTCCGAAATTTTAAATCCCTTGTCCTTTCTTATTTTGTAAGTAGGCAATGGAATATGTGATAATCTATAAAGAGAGAAAATGCACTTGCATACCTTAAAGGATGTACTAAAATGTAAGCTACACATGCCTTTGTATCCATGGAATGTACCTGCAGCACCCTTTGATTAAACAGTAGTGAAGAAACAAACTTACACAGTGTTGAATAATCACTGTTTTCTTTTCTTAACGTTTTTTTCTCCTTTTATTGAAAACAGAGTTTTTCTCACATAATTTATCCTGATTATGGTTTCCTCTCTCTACCCCTCCCAATTTTCCCTACTTCCCTCCAAGCATGACCCACTATCTGTCTCTCATTAGGAAAGAAACAGGCTTATAAAAGATAATAATAAAATATGATATAGTAAAATATAATAAGATATAATGCAATCCAACACACTGAGTTTGACAAAACAAACCAGCAGAAGGAAAGGAGATCAAGATCAAGCACAAGAACCAAAGACTCACTTGTTTGCACACTCAGGAAACCCATAAAAGCATTGAGCTGGAACCCATAACCTAGACACAAAGAGCCTGGTGCAGACCCATGCACACCGTGTACTTGTTTCTGCAGTCTCTCGAGGTCACGTGTATTTTGTTCATGTTGATTGATGGGCCTTGCTTTCTTGGTGTCTTGCATCCCCTCTGGCTCTTCCACTCTTTCCATCTCCTCTTGTGTGGGGTTCCCTGAGGCCTGAGTAGAGGGACTTGATGGAAACATCCCATGGAGCAGTGAGTGTTCACTCCAGGGACTCTCAATATCTGCATAAGGCCTAGCTGCATGTCTCTGTATTTGTTGCCATCTGCTCTAGGAGAAAATTTCTCTGATGACGACTGAGCTAGGTATTATTCTGTGAGCATAGCAAAATGTCATTAAGAATATTTTTTTTTTTTTTTTTTTTGGTTTTCGAGACAGGGTTTCTCTGTGGTTTTGGAGCCTGTCCTGGAACTAGCTCTGTAGACCAGGCTGGTCTCGAACTCACAGAGATCCGCCTGCCTCTGCCTCCCGAGTGCTGGGATTAAAGGCGTGCGCCACCATCGCCCGGCACATTAAGAATATTTTATTGCTGCTTTATTTTCTCCTTTCTTCCCTGCTTTCTTCTTTCCTTCCTTTATTCCTTCTTTTCCCCCTTTCTCTCTCCCTCCCCTTCCTCCATCTCTCTCTGTCTCTTTCTATTTTTTTTTAGAACAGTAATAGTAGTGTTGTCCTAGGTCCTTGGCCTATCTAGTCTCTGGTTCTTGGTCAACCTAGTAATGTTAGATATGGGTTCCATCATGTGGCATGGTTCTTAAGTTAACTTGGGTGTTGGTTGATTACTTGCCACCATGGCACTAGCATATCTCGCAGGATAGATGTCTTTGTCAATCACAGACTTTGTGACTAGGTTGTTTATATTTTTCTTTTGGTAGTATGCAGAGTACCTTCTTGTACCAAAGATGCTAGCAAGAAGAGATGAAGGTTCTATGTAGGTGTCATCTCAAATTTTCTATGTAAGGTAAGTTATGTTGTCTTCAATAAGGTATTATCTTGAGCAATGGGGTCTGGCTGTCAGTTTGTTGAGAACAATCTACAGTCTGGTTAACAATCTGAGTTGCTTTGGGAATTCCTGGGATCTCTTTGGCTAACAACTCAATTAGATGTAGCCCAGTTTTAGTACAGGAAGTTATATTTGATGACAAGAGATGGCCATCTGTGGCTCTGCTTCCCCAATATTTGATGATTTCCATAATGTCACCTTTACATATGTGTATACTTTAAGAAACTTCAACTGTATTAGGTTTCTATATAACCTCTCAAATGGCCCTTATTTTAGTTTTCTCTCCCCAACTTTCTATTTCATTGTGGGTTATTCTGGTAATGTTTTAATGCCGTGTAGACAGAGCATATATATTTTAACCTAAAACAATAGTGTATTTTGTTAAATAATGGAGACAACATAAAAGCATAGAGGACCTATTGTTGCCATAAAAGAAAGAGTTATAAAGAAATGTAAGGACCAGAGAGATAAAAAGATGCCCACCAGTTCTGTGAAATACATTGAGGTGGCCTCATTAGGGTTTTAGAAAACAATGCTACAAAGGGATCCAAGGGCTTCTTCTATTCTTCATTCTCATCATCTCTTGCTAACATTTCAGAACATTTCAATCACAGCAAACCCGTCTGAAGTGTCCATTGTGTTTCCTCCATGTTTTCAATCCCTTCTCTTTTTCTTTCATCTTTAGCAGTGGAAATAGAAGTAGAACTATTGTGTCAAAAACAAGTAATCTGACGCGGAGTTCAAGAACGCCAACAACTATTCCATTTATGGGATTGCACCTAAGATCGGCGCATTAGCAGTTTCCCATTAGCAGGCGGCACCATTCTACAACACCCTCTCTTGATCTTTGTTACATACATAATACTTGGCGCCTCTGTGTAAGCAGCATCCAGCTTCCCCTTCAGACATGTCTGGGTTTTCTCACATGGGCTTTTAGTAATTCTCTGCAAATCAATACTTGCCTGTTCTATTAAAGACAAGCCCTTACAAGCAAGAAAGCATTTGCTGTGGCTTCAAAATCAACAGCCTCTAAGCTCAGCATAGAGATAATCCCAATGCAGAAACTTCAAAGAAAAATGTTAACCATACTGTGGTACTTGTTTGATGTAGAAATTAATTCAAAATTACTTAAAATATTTGTTGTAAGGATATCTTGGATAAAGGCTTATAAAGACCGGGTTTGAACAAGTTGGTTTGGATGCAATAGTACAGATGAGATTTGGAGGGTCAGTTTTATAAACTCAAAAATTGGAGAAAATTAGATATATCTTGCTTATATTCACATATTTCTTATGCATTAAAGGAAAAATTGTACAGAAAAAAGTTAAACCATAGGGAATACTTTATTCAGATTTTATTTAGGCCATTGCAATAGAAAAGCCTACTGTCAAATCTAATGAAACAAAGGGCTAGAGGAGTTTTAAAAGAGAAAGTGTGTGTGTGTGAATTTTGTGTATGTTTGTATGTGTGTGTATTTGTGTATGTTTATGTGTGTATATGTATGTTTGTGTAAGTATGTGTGAGAGTGTATGTGTGTTTTGTGTGTGTATACGTTTTCCTAAAGCATTGGTATTTGATAATATGATTGAGTATAAGAAAAAGTAGACTCTTTCTATGTTTACAACAGAAAGTAATTGTACAAATAAGAGTAAGGCACCCAAGAGATGGTTATGTCTTTGACCTCACTGTGCCATCTTGAGGGACTGCTTCCTAGCTCCTTAAGAAGGATATTTCTGGGTTGTAAGATCACTGTTGAGAAAGTTGAAGGGAGTTTAAGAGCAGGCAAAGGGTTTCCAGGTGGATTTACTAAAGCAAATGTTCTAAGCAGAGGGAGGCAGGATGATGAAGATTGCTTCAAGAGTGGAAGCCTTGCTTGTCTACATGTACAGAGATGTTTTTCTATTGAGTCTAGCAGAATATATTTTTCATTATGAAAGTCATCCTAATCCCTCATAGGGAGGCCAGAGTAATTGGTATGAATGTTTCAATGGTGATCATTGTTTTATATCTTTTATAAGATATTCTCATTTAGGAATAATAAATTCAATGGCTCTGTTATTCAATATTACCACCCTAGTTAATAACATATTATACAATAATTTGTGAAAAAAAATATAATTTTAAGTATTTTAAAGTTCACATATTCATTTATTTAATTTAGTCCCTCAAAAACAAACAAACAAGACAACAGCAGAAACCAAACTCAAAACAGCATGATGTGAACATATTTGTATTTGTGAATTAAATATAAACGAAATAAGAGACACTAATTGTTATATTTAAATTAAATCTTAGGTAGTATCAGTGGCATATGCTTTTATAGGTGAAGTAATAGATGTAAATAAAAAAATAAGAGGGTGGTAAGCATTCGACTATTACTACATATGGTGAAGTTTTTGGCTTAAATATGCCTAAAGTGTTACTACATACTTGATAAGAGAAATTTCTTGGTTATTTGGTGGGCATGAATAAAAAAACCATGAAGAAAACCCTGGGAGCTATCCTTAAGTAAATATTGAGCACACTGTTCAGAAACTTACAAATAACAGTTATCTAATTAAAAACTTTATGTTGACCAAATTGTGACACATACTGCATTTTAACAAACACTTCCAAGGCAATTTGTCTGTGTATCCTTTGTACTTTTAAAGTTATTCAGTTATAATCAACAACTGACTGAATGTGTATAGGATAAAAATTTTAATCTTAAATGTTGAGGAAAAGAAGTTTCTAGAACCATTTAGACAAAGAAGCTACTTTGAGTGACCCTTTTCTATATAGATCTTGACTGCTCTTAATTTGAATTGAATGGATAATTAACAGGCAGAATTACCTAGAGAAAACAAGCTATTTTCAATTTTCTCCTGGGAATTAGCTAGAAGGGGCTCAGCCTAGTCCACAGAACATCTCATTCAAATTATTGTCACTTAGAGACATCTTGTGTATGGCCATAAAATTGTGCTATAAACTTTTCTAGGGTGTGGATGGAGTGTTTTATGATTGGCAAATGAATGGCATGGAATGCTATGGATGTAAACCTAGCCAGTCAACCTTGCTGTGTTCATGGTGCTGTTTCTGTTTGGTAATTCAGCCTTTCTACTTCTTTATAAGTAAGTCATAGAGATATCTATAGTAAGTCTATATAGCTGAGCGTTATTCGAATTGAAGCAAGGGGCAGAGGGTATATTCAAGAAATCTTCAAATGAGGCCTAGGAAATCCATCCCAAGGTATCACAGATACTGGCTAAATGCAGAATAGTATGGAAGAAGAATAGTAGGGATGGGACAAGGACATTATTTCTCTATAACTTCTGTGCTGGTAATGCCTTTGCCCCTACTACTTACCATCATTAAGGGAGAAAATATTGCAAAACTTCAGATGCCGGGAAGCAGGCAGCAGTGCATTGCCTCTGGGAAGAGGGGACAGAATAGAGCAAATATTGTTCATACATTTCAACTCATTTACAGGTGGCAGAAAACCAATTCCGAGGCAATCTTGTGGTACAGATGTGGTACTTACAAAGTCTGTAAATATATTAGAACATCCTAGAAAGTGCTGACTTATTTATTAGTAATGACAGTGAGTGTAATACCTTTATGGGTATGTGAAGATCCAAGCTTATAACAGAAATACTGACGGAGAATAAAGGATACATGGTAGAAAGATGGAAGCACACAGGTTGCTTTAATTTGAATAAATCTCCAAGTAAGTATACCTACTTCACACACCCTCACCTTATATTACAATAATGTATTTTTCCATAGTTGTGGTGTAATACCACATATAATAAAGGGTTTTTTAGTCTTGACTTGGTAGACTTTTAAGTATTTCATCATATTTTGACAGATTCTATAGTAAGCTATTCTAGTTGTCTCAGAAGAAGATGGTTTATAATGACCAGTGGCATTAGTTCGCACTAAACCAACATTTTGCTGAAAACATCACCTGAAAATCTCAAAGGACTTAAGAAGCTTAGAGAGCTTTCTGAATAACTTTTCAAATCCCCCTGGGAAAGTTGCCCTTGAAAACCTAAATCCCCTAAGTTTATCGTTACTGTTTGCTTTTCAGAATTTATTGTATATGTTCCCTTACGATTTATCTTGGTCCTCTTTTTTCTCACACGAAGAGCTTCCTGCCACTGTCCAAAGTCAGAGTATTACGGAGAATGCTGATGAAACTTGTGTTAGCCTGTAGTAATGTAAATCATGAGAACGTGAGACTTGTTAGAACAAAGTCTGGGGAGATGGATGAATGGTTAAAAGCTTGCTGCACCAGAAACTGGCCTGGGATTCAGATCTCCAGAGCTATGTACAGGCCTGGTGGCAATGGTTGCTGGCCTGTAATTCCGGTCTTCAGGCAGTGGATCTATGGACCTAGTCAGACAACCCTGGGTTTGAGTGAGAAATCCTGCACCATGAATAAGTCGAAAGAAGAGTAAAGATCATGCCTGGCCTCAACCTTTGCTGTCCACATGTTTACTCACAATGTCCATCCATGTCGTCGTGAATCTACATGTATGGAGACCACACATGTATACCCGCAAAAGAACTGTGCAAATAGCACCATCATATAACATAAATTAAAACCCACAGAGTTTCCTCGCATGATTTCCTTCAGTATGTTTTTATAGTTATGTGTTATTGACTATCAGTTCTTCACACAGTTTAAAAAATTATTATATTGATAGATGAATTTCAAGAAATAAGCAGTTGGTAATGTGTGAGGTTATTGCATTGAGGCTATCTTTCTCTATATCCCTTCAAATACAGCAATATTGATCTTGAAACAGAAACAGCTCATCTTTCCTTGGCAGGCACCTCATATAAAATGCACCTCAAAAAAAAAAAAGGAGTAATAAAAGATGAAGAATGGTTTTTCAATGTCTATTTGCTTGGTGTGATCACTCCAAAATCCATCTTTACTCATACTTGTGTGGGCATGTCATCTAAATAATTTTCATGAACAGAAAGAGGCATACACCCGTATTGTAAAATTTTATAAATGTGTTAGAAGAATCAAGAATGATTGGCATTTATTTCCTTAAAACACGAATGGTTACTAATTGAAAATAAAATCTTCTCTATTGATTTTTTTGTTGAATTATGAGCAACAGAAGAAATCTCAGAGTCTCAGAGAAAATATATTTTATCTATATTTTAAAAATGTCTCTGTGGGCCAAGAAAGACAGATTTTAGCTCTCTCATTTTTATACATGCTTGGCTCATCCTAAATTATAGCAATGTTTCATTACCACCAAAATTCTCCAGATAAAATTTGTAGCACAACTGCTTGCTAAGCAAAAGGGAAAAACATAAATTGTATCTGTGCTGAGCAAATGGATTTGGAGGTTGACTTTTATTTGGCTTGAAGCCTCCGTTGCAGAACAAAGTTTCTGCTGATTCTGTCAGGATCTGACTAAGGCCAAGGAAATGATCTGATCGGCAGTCTGCTGGTCTGCAGCACTGTTTCACCAAAATAGAATGTTTTGTGAATTGCAAAGAGTGGGAGAAGAAAGAACGTTTGTCTGATTTTCAAATGAAATATGACACTTTCATCGGCATGAGGAGAAATCTTCCATGAACTGAGATTATCCAGTATCAATGGAGATGCAGTAGAAACTACTTGAGGGGTGTTATCTTTTGGAAGCCAAACTTGATTCCCTCCCCCGCCCCCAGAGGGTTTTTTTTTTCTCACTCCTTCAGGCTTCATCTGTAAAATTTAACTTTATATATCACATCTTTTCTTAAATTTATTTTTATTTGTATGCTTGTATCAGTATGTTTTTATGCATGCCACATGCATACATATGATGGTGGGGACCAACAGAGGGCATTGGGGCCCCTGAGACCAGAGTTAAAGGTACTTGAGCAGCCTGATACCAGTGTTGGTACAAACACAGATTCTCTGACAAAATAGCAAGTTCCCTTAAGGGCTAACTTATCTTTCCAGCTTGCACTCCCAACATCCCCAGTGTTTTCCCAAATGAAGCCAGTGTTCTGGCAACCATTACTTTATTCTAATTAAAAAAAAACATTTTGTATAGATGAATGGTGGTGTAGAAACAGCATATATGCAGTTAGTCATTAACACGATCCCTGTACACCCTGCACAGGCCATATTTCCTGTTTCTCAGTGTGTGTGTGTAGTTTGTAAGGAGACAGGCAATCGATAGCTACTCTTGTGCACTTATGTGCCATTTTGTAGTATTTCTCATATGTTATCTGTTGATTCAAGCAAAGGGGGTTTTAACACGATTCCGTTTACTCAATACTTTTTATTGTTGTTACTTCCTCACTATGCAAATTTCTAATCCCTTCTGCAAATTATTTTATTTTTCATATTGTCAGCTAAAGGGAACCAGAATAAATACCATAGACTGCTGCTGTAACATGCAGTGGACTCTCTTCCCACCCCTTGTGTTTCACAGACTATCTCACTGATCAGATTCCCTGTTCATGTTTATTTTTTGTCTCTTCTAGCCCTTTCTCTTTTAATTTGATTGAAAAGGGCTGGAATATAATGACCAAGGCAAACATTGGCAGCTGGTCATGTAACACTCATCTCTTGGTGATAGGGATGTTTATTTTCCGTATATAAACCTATTTTATGAAAGAAATACAAACTCACCATGTAGGATGGAATGTGTGTTTATTTCCACACTTTGAAACACCACTGCAATACAAATGAAGAGGTTTTTAAAAGGCATGAAATGTCAAGGACAAACAGAATAGATGTGACAAAGACAGCCATGACATTTGAGGCTGGAAAGCAAAAATAATAAGTGACACAGATAGATGTACACATTTCCATTTCTGCCTCTTCCTCTCTTTGCTCTCTGTACCTCTTCTCACTTTGTACTGCCCCACTCCTGGAGTCTCCATCAGAACATGATTTCCCTGACAGGGCACCATTTCCCAGGGGAATGCAGAGCATATGTTTTCTTGCCCTGAGATCTGAAGCTCCTGTTTTCCTAACTGATGATATATGGTTGGCAGAAGTTCAGTCTGGATATTGGCTCATCATATCCATTCCCTTGTAGTTAATAAAACTCTCAACCATATTCCTTTCGTTCTACATCTTCGTAGTGGGGAGCGCCCAGCTACTTATGACAAAACTGCTGGGCTAGTTGATTTCATTACATTGAATCAGAAACGATGCTAATACTTTTCCTTTCTACATTTTTAATTCAGTATTTTATGACACACACTAAATCATGTCTAAAAGGAAGCATTTCTTCCTGTTCACTCATGCATGAGCCTTTTCAAAAGGACCACATGTTGTACAAGACCTTACCTTTGAACTCAATGCAGCGATGGGCTGTGGCACCTGTGCACATGAAAGAGGAGGAATACTTGAGTGTCTCAAAGGACACTCCATGGCAGAAACTGCGAATTTATCATCATTCAACCTATCTCTGTTCAACATGTAGCAATAGAAGTATTTTTATTTGACTGGAAACTTGGATGAATAGCTGAAAAGAGGTGACCTCAGATTTTTCTTAACAGTTTTTATGTCAGTGAGGCTGAATTCTAAGTTTTGAACAATTTCTGTGTAATTAAAGCCTTAAAGGAGTGGTGTTTGGGAACAGTATGTGTATCCAGATGCAGTAGACACAGCACTGCTCCAGGACCAGCATCTCGCCATTGTACTGTTAGAGCCGTTCCTGGACACTGGTGGCTTTTCAGACTTGAAACATATCTAATGTCATTGGGGGACAGCAATTCCAAGGTAGCATAGTTTCAAAAAATGTTATTTAAATAAGCACATACCAAATTTTACCTTGACATTTACATAAGATGAACTATGTTTGCTTCTGAACTGGTCTATATAAGCAACTAGGCATAGCGAGCTATCTATTTATCATAAGACCAGATTTCTCATGAAATAACAAATTAGTTCAAACTTTCATATTTAGTGAAATAGACTATTCAGTACATCAATTGAAAATGACTGTCAAACTATTTAAAAGGGAGGTTTAAAAACTCCTAAATTATGACAAAACCTAAATGAAAGGTTGAAAAAATAAACAAAAGAAGTATCACAAAAAATATCACTATGTAAATGAACAAACATAAAGATATATTTGCACATTCGTATTAGGGTATGAAGTCGGCAATATACAGCTAGCTCTATTTGGCAAACCCCCGTTAATATTTGCTCTGGGTGTCCCCTGAAATGGCAGTCAGGAGCATGGTATTGCCTCCTATCTAGTCTTTACACCGGATAGTGTTTCGTGAAGACATGGCAACAGCGAGGAATGCAGAAACTTTTTCCAACTTTCAAAAGTCAAATCATGATAGTGTACACCAAAAACATGAAAAAATAATATACATCAAATATAATCACTGCTCTCTTCCCTGGGGACTCATATTTCTCTTCTCTCAGCATTCCGTAGGTGCCTGTAGTTCTCTAGGGTAGCTATCTCATGAGCTTCCCTCCTTCTACATTAGCATGTCTACTGTTGTCCTTGTTCATCCTTTGCATATATGTGTATGTGTGTGTTTAAGTCTAAAGAATTATACTCACCTTCAGAGTACCTGATTAGAAGCAAACGGGGCTTTTCCATTCAAAACAAAATGAATGTGATCAGAGGGGAAAGGAGAAGACTACCACATGGTGGAACATTTGAAAGATCAGGAAATTTGTTAGTTTGAATACTTTAATGAGGACTATAACTTGAAGGCTTTTATTATTAGTTTTGAAGGTGCTCAAGCTAGTTGCTTCTGAACTTCTTTCTTCTCACCCTCAAACTATTCCTTAAACTTAAAATGTTCTTCTATCTGCTCTAGCCCTCTGCCTCCCAGACCTTTCTCTTTACACTTCCAAAATGCATAAACACTTAATTGGACTGGCCTGTCCCCCTGGTGTCCACCTCCCCAAAACTCTAGACAGCACAATCTATAGCTGACTCCTTGTCTGTGTGCTCTAGCTACATCCTTTCTGTTCACCTCCAAATCTAACAAGCACCCTCTACGATCCCCCCTCAGAATTGATACCCACCACTCTCTCCCTCAACTCCTAACTTACAGAGGCCTCCAATCCCTTCTGCCATCTTGAATTACATCCTGCCAAACTTCTCCTATCATAAACACGTCATTCATATTCCTTACTTGTCCTCCCCTCAATGCAACCATGCTTATCCCTTCACCCCAACAACATTTCCCACAGCCTTGTCTTTCCTGTCCAGAGACTCTCAAACAGCCTTCAGCGACCCTCACACGCACAAGAGGGTCCTCTAGCTACTTCTGCTTACACTTTTTATTCAGATGACAGCTTCTCCCTTGAAGATGGGCCACAACAGACTGACCCTGCCATTCTCAGTAAAAGTAATAATCACATCAACAAGACAGCCTGTCAAGCCACCCTTTCATAAGCCAACCCTTATGCCTCACCCCACTTCCCTCCAGGCTGCCCTATGACATAACCCAGACATCATACCTAGCCCTCTTACCACATGGAATACCATCCTCACCTTCGGGTTCCTCTTTCATCAAGATTTTTCTCTCTTCTCACGCTCCTTCTTTTTATCTGTCCAAATGATTACCAAACATCCACCACCAACTGACTCCCCTAAATTTTTAGTTACCTAGGTGTCCTCAGACATCAAACATTGTGAACAAATCCCACACTTCCAATTACAGGACGTAATTAAACCCAAGGCAACATCTCAGACTCTCTGTCTCTGACTCTCTGTCTCTGTCTGTGCTGTCTCTCTCTCTCTCTGTCCCTCCCTCCCTCCCTCCCTCCCTCCCTCCCTCCCTCCCTCCCTCCCTCTCTCTCTCTCTCTCTCTGTCTCTCTCTCTCTCTCTCTCTCTCTCTCTCTCTCTCTCTCTCTCTCTCTCTCTCTCTTTCTGTCTCTCTCATGGCCAAACGCTCACTTGAGTTAAGGTCATCCAACAAACTCGTCTTCAACTTCTCTAATTCCTCCTTCAATACATCCCATTTGTCCCTGTCTTCAAAACCTTATCTTAGCCGCCCTCCCTCTTGCCAGCAATACCCCAGTTGCCAATGCCCTACCCGCCTACTGACTGTGGTTGGAGGCTGCTTGTTTTTTCCTGGCTGCCCAGACTCAAAAAAAGCACACAGAAAGTATATTGTCTAAAATACTGCTTGGCCAATAGCTTAAGCATATTGCTAGCTAGCTCGTATATCCTAGACTAACCCATTTCTATTAATCTGTACATCATCACAAGGTCGTGGCCTACTGGTAAAGTTTTGAAGGGCTCCAGGGGAGGTGTCTGCCTTCTGCAAAGGCTACATGGCTTCTCACTGACTCCACCTACTCTCTATATATCTTTTCCAGCCCAGCAATATTTCGTTAAGCCATTGGCCAAAAGCAGCTTCTTTATTAACCAATGGTATACAGAGGGGAATCCCGCATCAACTGACCACTTGTCCCTGTTTCGGAATCAAAGCCAAGTTCTCTCAACCTTTCCCTGCCAACCCCAAAAACCTGTTACAGATTGTCCCTTTCATTTTCACTAAGAGCCTCCCAAATCATTCGTGTTCCTAAAATATCTCAATTTCAGAAACCACAAAAGACTATTCTGTTGTAACAAAAACCTCTCAAATTGTATTTTCCCCAACACAACCAGACTCTGCTTCCAGAAAACAGTTGTTCCCCAATTAACCTTATATAGCCAATCTAAATTTTCCTGGCTCCTCTCAAGGACTCTCAAACAGACACACATAAAAAATAATTATTTTGCTACCCAACATTCTACATTTTCCTGCCTATTGCCTATTCCTAAGGGTGGAGTACCTGGTCTTGGTACTCCTCTTCCCAACTATAAGGCACATGAACCTAACAGTTTCAAATGTACATTCAAGATAAAGAATAATTTCCACTGAAATCCTTAACTATGCCCTTGTATCTAGTCCGTCTGTCCCAGCAGATTTCAAAGCAGCCATGGACTGCTCCAGTATCAGCCCTAGCTGTTTTCTCAGAATCTACATGCTGGTCCACCCTCACAGACTGCACTTCCCCAACCTCAGATGGCCCCACACAGCCAGAGCATTAACTGAGACATCCCATTCTACCCAACCTTGACCAACATTTCCACTTCCTCTGCAGGTAGATGCAGTCCTTTGTCCTCTAGGACAAACAACCCTTCCCACTTTCCTTTGTTCCTTTGTCCTCTAGGACAAACATCCCTTCCCACTTTTCTTTTTTCCTTTTCCCTTTATCCCTTGCCCTCTATCTCCTGTCCTTGTCTCTTATTTCCCAACCTTTGTTCTAGAAAAAATAAATCTCCTTTGTTCTGAGAACTTCTTCTTGGTGTCTTTTGAGCCAACTTTGAAGTCCCTACAGTGTTAGCATCTTAACTAATTACAAATTGCTTTGGTATTCCCCTTATTTTCTATCATTGTCTCATTATTTTTTTTATATTTCTCTCCTATTACCGAATTCTTTGGAGAAGAGAAATTTTCTTCAGTCTTATGTAGCAGTAATGGTATCTAATTCTAAAACTGATATATTTATTTTTAATATTTTTCTAGTTTTTGAGGTTTCAAAACTTTCTCCAAATCTTCCAATGTATTTTCTCACTTTCAATTTTATGGCATTTTTAAACTGTAGTTGTTTTAGTTCTTTCTTTATACATACCCAGTATACACACACACACACACACACACACACACACACACACACACACACACACAAATAAACCTAAATTTATCAACACAATCTTCTTAGTCCATATAATGTTACTTCTATGTAAAATGTTCAGGGCTGGCCTTTATTTCTGAATAACCCCAGTGTGCTCCTGCCTGGGGACTATTATCTTTCCTGCTCTTAGCATTTCTTAGTTGACTGTAGTTCCTCATCCAGGATGGAGTTCTCTTGAGCTTTCCTCCTTCCACGATGGCACCATGTATTGCTGTCCTTGTTCACACTTTGTTTAGACTCTATGATGGTGAGACTTTATGCATACTTCTGACATTTTCAGTGCACACAATCTCACAGCAGACAGTTGTTCTTATGCTTCTTAGAATCACCCTGTCGAACCGTAATGGTCTCTGAGCCTTAGGTGCCAGAGCTGTGTTGTGCATGTTTCAGTTGGAGCGCAGAACTCTGCCTTTGGAAGAATTGTGATTTTCAGTAATGATCTCTGTGTGTTGCAAAGAGCCATTTTCTTGAGTATAGAGAGGACTACACTTAAACTGTGTGTATAAGAGTATGTTATAGGAGAACACTACCTCAAACAGTTTCTCAAAAGAGTTCTTCGTTAATATTCACTGTTCTTCTGCAAAGCAAATCTGGAGAATGCAAGTTTGTTGTTTCTTGTATATATAAATTCCGGATATAAACCAGAAGGCTGTTTGTTTATTTATATATGCATGAAAAAATGCATTTATCTGAATTTACTAGGTTTTGTTTCAGTTTTGCTCTGCTTAGGACCCTTATTTCAAGTGTGTCTGTCATAAAAATAAAATGGTAGTAAAATATTAATTATCACCATATCCATTCAAATTGATTATGAACAATCTTTAAGGCCAATGTTATCTTAAAAAACTGGACCATTCTTAGTGAGTTCTCGAGTTCCTAATAGAATGCTCCTACCCCAAAACACAGAAAGCAAAATCCTAGCAATCTCCAAAGATGACACAGGAACAATACTCTTGAGCCTTGTGTCTGTTTTTTTTCTCCTTTCTTTTATTTTTTATTGCATGTTTGCGGTATTCAATTGTATATACAAGTTTGCGTAAGTGTGTGCATTCATGCATGTGCACCTGTGTGTACACGAGTGTAGAGGTCTTAAGCTGATATTGTATATCTTCTTTCACAGATCCTCCTGTGACTGAGATGAGTTTCCCACTGGACTTGGACTAGCTAGACTTCCGCATAGTCTAGCAATCTGCCTCACCCAGGGAGTCTCTCCTTTCTGTATCCTACACACTAGGATTAAAGGCAGCATGCAGCTTGCCTGGTTTTAACTTGGTTTCTAGGGATCTGAACTCCTGACATACCTCATGCTTGTGCAGCAGGTACTTTATCCACAGACCCATCTCCTCCGCTTTTGTTTTTTACTCTTAATTGACAAATAATAATTGTGCTAATGGAGCATGATGCAAATTCTGTGTACAGACACAAATTCTGGAATGAGTAAATCAAGCTACTTAGAATATGTTTTGTCTTCCATATTTATCAGTTCTCCAGACAGAGCACATTTAAAATTCTCTCTTTTTTTTTGAACCTTATTGCAAGACATTGTGGGATGCATTAGGACATTATTATTAATCCCAGCTCTCCTGTCCAGGTTACACTGCACATATTGACAGCGTTTGCCCTTCTTCACCCAGTACCACCTGAGCCACTGATCACTAGTCAGCTCTCTACCTCCTTGAGCCTTGCTTCTCTGAATTCTCCAAAAACCTGTGACAATTCATGAGGATTTGTCTCCAATGCACTGTTGATCATCGTTAGGAAACACAAAGGCAGCCCGGTATGGAGATTTATAGTGAATTTTGTATGGATGCTATAAGAAAATGTTTTGAAGATAAGGTTTGATTTCACTTATGTATTTATACTTGACAATGTGAACTGATGGGATTAATACATAATAATTAAAAATAAAATGCTTGAATAGTTGCCCATTCACTTGTAAGTAATTGGTCGTTAGCTACAATATTTTCTCCATTTCTATTTTATTAATCAATTCACCACAATATTTACTAACATTCTCACTCTATTTATATTGGCATCAAGACATAAAGTTAATTTAGAATTAATTTTTTCTGTTCAAGAACTTTTGTGCTGGAATTTGTGTGGATCAGTTGAGGCTCATTTTTGCACCTATTTCACAATATTTCATTCTGTTTGCTCTTTACTCCGATCTGTCGGTTGTCTCATAATTGGAATGGTTCAAATTATCTAGGCAAAAAGTCTACAGTGCAAGATCTTGTTATAATTTACAATTTAAATCCTTTTGTTGCTGCATAACTGTATCTATAAATGGTCATGTATAGTTTGAGTTCACTGAGAACTAAGCACTGGAAGTGATCTGTCTGTGTACCTTCCACTTACAACCCAAGCATGCTTGTTTCAATGTGTACTCCTAGGTTTGTCTGGAGGTGGGCTGGTACTCCTAATTCTGTGATGAAGGGAGAAACACACATCAACATTAGCCGAAGAATAAAACAAAGAGCAGGAAGGCACACCATGGCCAGTACACTATTTTGATCCTGTGATACACTAATGCCCAGAGTGGGAAAGAGAAGCTGGAAGTTTAGGTATGGGGAACTCAGTCATGATGGGAAATAATCATCTGGGAAGTTTGGCTTGCTGACTCAACTCCCGTGTACCTAGAAGTTTTCTGTCTCACCTGGTCCCACCAGACCAGTTTCTTTCCCCACCTGACAGTCCCTGCAGTAGCTTATGAAATAATCACTCAGAAACAAATATTGCGTATAATATCCCAGTGGCTTGGGATATTACTGGCTAGCTCTCTCTTATAAATTAGCCCATTTCTATTGATCTGTGTATCACCATGTGGCTATGGTGTTACCTCTGTTCTGGCATCTTTTTCCATAGGCTGTGACTGGCATCTCTCTTCTTGGGTGGCTGGCTGGTATTTCTCTCGACTCTGCCCATCTTCTCCTGTATATATGTGTGGATTTCCTGTCTTGTTATAGGCCAAAGCAGCTTTAATTGTCAACTAATTGGAATTAACATATGTTCACAGCATAAAGAAGGACATCCCACTTCAGTCCCAAACCACTGTCTGCAGGTATCTTGTAAACAGCTAATTTGATGCTTTCCTTATGTTGTTATTTATTTATTTTTATTTGGAAGCTCCATTAAGGAATGCTCTACAATGTCCTGTATCTCTCGATCAGGGACTACAGCTAACTTAGTCAATTTCTGTGGGACATGTTCAGTACCTGATCTGATGATATCCTGTTAATCTATCTTCTATCTATTATATCTGTTGTTCTCAATCTTCCTAATGCTTGCAATCCTTTAATACAGTTTCTCATGTTGTGGTGAACCTCAGCCATGATGTTACTTTGTTGCTACTTCATAACTATTATTTTGCTACTGTTATGAGATCATGTAAATATCTGATATGCAGCATACCTGCTATATGACACCCTCAAAGGAATCACACCCCACAGATTGAGAAACCACTGTATTATATTGTTAATTTATTACTACATCTGGTTTTTAAATTAAAGTATAACATGAGCAGATATGTATAGTAAAAATGAATTGGAATACAATGTTCTATGCTATTTAAAGTTTCAAATATCCACAAGTTGGGGGCCTTGAGCTGTATCATCTGGAAATAACAGGATCTACTATCGTTTGCTGTTTCCCTGACCTTTCTTTGTCACTCTAATATTTCATTTTTTCAGATGGCTGAATCACGTGGCTTATCCCATCATTTTGGAAGAGTTTGTCTTATAAATACAAAGACATCAAAATCTGTGCTGTTTTATGTAAAAGAGAAAAGTATTGCATACAAGCTAAGTATATTCTTTTAAGAATTTTAGAAGGTCTATATGCATTTTATGTTTTTTTATTGAAATAGAATTGTTTGTATATAATATATCTTGATTATGATGTCCCCTCCCTCTACTCCTCCCAGTTGTTCCCCACCTCCTCTCCTATTTAGTTCCACTCTCTTTCTATCTCTCATTAGCAAACAAATAGGCTTATAAGGGATAATAACCAAATAAAATAAAATAAAAAAATAACAAATGCATGAGTTGGAAAAAAAACAAGCAGAGGGAAAAGCGCAAGAGAAAGCAGAAGAATCAGAGACCCACTCGTTGCCTCACACACAGGTATCCATAAAAACACTAAACTAGAATCCATAAGTAAGGTTAAGAACTGGCACAGCCCAGTGCATGCTGAACCAGGCTCTGTGAGTTCGTATGAACTCTAGTCATTTTGATTTAGAATATCTTGTTTTCTTGTTATTCTCCAACCTCTTTGGTTCTTACACCCATTCCACCTCCTTTTCTGTAGGTTTCCCTGAGCCTTGAGAGGAGGAATTTGTTGGAGACAAACCATTTAGGACTGAGAGTTCTATGTCTCTCATTCTTGGCATATTGTCTGGCTATGTGTCTCTGCATCTGTTCACATCTGCTGCAGGAGGAAGCTTCTCTGATGATGGTTGAGCAAGGCATTGATATGAGTATAGCAGGATATCATTAGAAACCATTGTACTGCAATTTTTTTAAAAAAAAAACCCTTTGTAGTTGTTCCCTGGACTATGTCTCTGGTTGTCCTCCAGTCAGAGTCAGGTATGAGTTCTAACTTGTAGAGTGAGCCTTAAGTTAAATCAAATATTGGATGGTTTCTTCCGGGAGCTTTGTGCCACTATTGCTGAATCCAATGCCATAACTCTTACAGGCAGCATGTCACTGTAGATCCAAGGGTTTGTTGCTGGGTTGATGTCTATGATTCTCTTTTGGTAACATTCAGAGTACCTTCCTGTACCAAAGAAGCTAGAACATAGGATTTCCATAGTATTTACCTCTTTTGATTTGCTGGTCTGAAGTAGGTGTGTGTGTGTGTGTGTGTTTTGCAGGGGTGTAGCTAACCTATTTATTTTGGAATTTTCCTTCTAGTGCCTTTTGTAGGGATGTATTTGTAAATAGGTACTGCTTAAGTTTGGTTTTATCGTGGAATGCCTTATTTCCTTCATCTATTATGACTGAAAGTTTTATTGCATAAAGTAGTCTAGTCTGGCGTCTGTGTTCTCTTAGAGTCAGTAGCACATCTGTGCAGGAGCTTCTGGCTTTTAGAGTCTCCATTGAGAAGTCAGGTGTAATTCTAATAAGTCTGCCTTTGTGTGTTACTAGGTTTCTTTTTCTTTGACATCTATCTGAGGGAATCATCAGGGTTCAGTGACGAGAGGTCACCTGAGTAGCTGATTGAACACCCCACATTAGGGGTGTGATGCTCTTTGTGTGCTTATGTGATTCATGTGACTCTGAGTGATTGTTATATTCAGAGGTTAATACTTCTTTCAACCCCAACAGAGAATCTAATATTCAGCTAAGATGGTGATTAACACAGAGAACTAAAGCTGGTCAAAGAACAGAAAAAAGAGGACTTTAGCATTACCATCCTTACACGTACCATCTCTATATAGTTTGTTGTCTTTTTCAGACTCATAGTGGAAAGACTGTAAGAACCAACTGAACTGGATGACCACATACAAACTGTTTCCAGGACAGAGCAGGGCCATAGCACACAGAACTCACAAATGGTTACAATAACATTCATAAGACCCGTGTCTGCTAAGATCAGACCAAATCTCATTATAGGCATGGAAATTTGGACAACTGTATCTGAGGAACTATTGACAAGTGATAACTGCTAAGAGAGAGAAAGTAAATTTTCTCTGAGACTACAGCTCCTGGTAGGTTGACGTTGCCCCAGTGGAAATCCACATACCTAAGAACATTTAGACCTCATAAACTGCATGTTATGATTGTTTGGGAAAGGACATACAGTGAGATGGGGAAATAATAGGGATGGATTTGCAGAAGTTTTAGGGGGTGACACTGACATACAACAAAATACGATGCATGGAATTCTCAAAGATACAAGAGAAATATACAATCAATGACAAACCAGAAATGATTAATTTCTACATGATCCAAAATAGCAAGAAAAAGCAAACAAGGAAGGAATAACTTCAGCCAAGAAGGTGTAAAGACTTGTAGAATAAAAATTATAAAACACTCCTGACAAAATTTTGAAGATCAATACACAAGAAATAATTTGAGTAAAATTTTATTTTAAAAGGTATGCATATAGTCCCAAACACATGAAGGCTTTTCTATGTTGTTACCAACTAGAAATTAAAGAACTACTGGGACATGCCACTCCACATTTCTGCAGATATTATTATTAAAGTAGGCACAAAATCAAACAGAATACCAATGAGTAAGTGTGGAAGCCGCAACTCTCAAATATTGCTGGTAGGAATGCCAGGTGGTGTGGCTGCGATGGGACTCACCAGTGGATCCTCCATGACATAACCATATAACCATGAGGCCTAGCAGTTTATACCTGAGCAGAAGCCAAAACACTGAAAAACAAGCCTAGGATGTTCATAACAATACTGCTGTGAATAGCCAAAATGTGAATGAATTAACAAAATTTGGTACAGATGACTTTCATTACCCATGGATTTTTCTGCATGGATTCAAACTACCATAAATTTAAATTTTCTGATATAAAAATGCCTGTACTGATGGTACAGGATAATTTTTCCAAATTATTCTCTAGCAACACAGTAAATCCATCCTTCCATAGTACTTGTAGTGTGTTATGTACAACCAATCTGAATATTTAAAATACATAAATACACATAGGTGTTATGACCAGGGAAACAGGTATGCGAACTGCAGGTCTTCCCCTCTCCCTCAGCTCCTTCAGACTCAATCCTCCAGTCTCATCCCCAGTTCGGCAGCAGACTCTCATCTTCTTCCCTCTGCCCCCATCTCCAGAAGATGACATAGATCTCCCTGACCTCATATAACTTCATTCCTCTCACTCATTACTTTGCCCCAGCTTTCAACGTCAGCACACATTCCCTAAGAACTCACAGATCACTTCTGCCAGGGAGTATGCTAACTGTAGCTAACCTTTAGCTGTGGGTTCTCCATACTCTCTGCTACCATTTCCAAGGAACTAATCAGATCCCGGTGGAATATTCTGCTTTCCTCACTCCTCTTGACCCCCTCTGCCACCAAGCCCATCCCAATCCCTAAGTGTCACCATGCAAGCCCCAGATGTACATTTTACATGCAACTCTCAGTGGTCAAAACCATCAGAATCCCAGACAGATTTCTTACACGTCAACACACAACCACAACACTCTTCTAAGCACCAGAGAGGGCAGCAGAGGCCAGGGAGAAAGCCATATAACAAAGACAATACCCGTTATCAGTTCCTAGAATTATAATCTTCTCAATCCCACATACAAACACAACCAGAACAGTATGTCTCCACTACAGCCCAGAAATAAAACCATAACAGGCTGTGAATATTGCAACAGAGCTTTGGCACCAGAAAATGATCATAAATTTGCCTTCATGAATATGATAGAGGACCTCAAAAAGAAATATATAAATCAATTAAAGAAACCAATGAAAACACAAACAAATAGTGGAAGGAAATGGATAAAACAGCTCAAAATTTGAAAGTAGAATAGAATCAATAAAGAAAATCCAAACTGAATCCCCTCAGTATCCCCCACTGGAGATAACAAATTTAGAACCTTGAACAGGAACCTCAGAGGCATACCTTATCAACAGAATACAAGAGATGGAAGACAGAATTTCAGGCATTGAAGACATGACAGACACAATGGATACTTTGGTCAAAGAAAATGTCAAATATAAAACATTCCTGGCCCACAGCATCCAGGAAATCTGGGACACTATGAAAAGACCAAGTTTGAAAATAATAGAAATAGAAGAAGGAGAAGAAACCCAGGTCAAAGGCACAGAAAATATTTTCAACAAAATCATAGAAGAAAATTTTCCTAACCTAAAGAAGGAGGTGCATATCAAAGAATAAGAAGCAGACAGAACATCGTATACTATGCAAGAAAAAATATCCCCTCATCACATAATAACTAAAATATTTAATGTATTTAAGAAAAACATCAGACAAGCTACACATCACACAATGTAAAATTAACAGTGCTAAGAACAGAGAAAACTGAGATATTTGTAAGATTTAAACTTAAGAAGAAAAACATGAAGTGCTAAGGAAAACAAATGAAAATAAAAAAAGAAAAAGCCTTTAAAAGATCAAATGGATTTTTAAATTTTGAAAAGTTTCCCAAAGTAAGAGGAAAGATTGATGAGAATTCTGGGGAACGACTCTGCTGGGAGATCTGCGTTTGAGTCTGTTCTATGATTCAGATCTGCAAAGTGGCTTATCTATTAAAAATGACAATAACAGCAACCACAGAACATCCTTTCTTTTAGTCAAAGCTGTCATTGTCCAGTAATTTACCAAAATGGCCAAGGCAAAAGAAACGAGAACAGTGGCTTCCTGATTTCCAGTCCCATGGAAACACATTGAGTTGTTCCTTTGGCTGTATGTATGCAAATCTACAAGGAGGATGATGTAAACATTTAGAGAAAGATTGTTCAGCCGGGAAGGCCCAATGAATATTAACATGACAAACCCAGAGGCCTTTAAAGTGTCACTTAGTATACCATTGGCGTTACTGCATACAAACAAGGGCAAGGTCCCTGCCAAGAGGATCACTATGAAGATTGAGCATATGAAACACTCTGAGAGCTGAGATGGCTTCCTGAACCAGTGAGGGAAAATGAGAAGGAAAAAAAATGAAGCCAAAAGAAAAATATCTAGATTCAAATGAAACCCTAGTCTGTTACGTTCAGAGAAGCCCAATTTGTGAGAACTAATGAGAGTGGGCCTGAGCCACTAGGGCCTATTTTATATAAATTTATAGCTCAATATACAGAAAGAAATTAAAAAAAAAACAGAAAACAACAGCCTAGAGAATTTCTGGAGAACACACATCTGTTAGGATGGAAAAGGTGGTCAAAAGCAGTGTGAAAGTCACAAGGAAATACCTCAAGGATAAGAGTGAATTGAGTTGCTAGCATTCAAAAAAATCTAGCATTTCAAATAGAGAATTACCTTTTTATGAGTTCAAATACAGGATATACAGTATTTATTCTCTGTATTATCTATAATCTATCAATCTATATATTATTAATCTGTCATCTACCATCTATCTATTATTTATCATCTATTTATCTATTTTTCTCTATCATCTATCATCTATCTATCTATTTATCTATCTATCTATCTATCATCTATCTATCTAGCCTACCTATCTGCTATTTATCAATCTATCATCTATCATTTATCACATATCATCCATTATCTTTCTTTCTATATCTGTGTATCTATCACCTATTTATCAGTATAAATACAATCAATCACTGATCTATCATTCATTTATCTATTATCAGTCTATAATTTTATATAACAAATCATATGACATGGGTCAATTTTGTAGAGTTATTTAACTCGTGTTTTGGAAGTTAGAAGACAGTATCAGCTCAGTTCTGGTAGAAATTTTGACACAGTAAATTGTAGAGAGGACATGGAAATAAAAGAAATCAGCTTCAATTAGGAATCTGGAGACATTCTGTAGTTTAATAACCCTCTCCAAAGGAATAATCATAGGGTAGATTGATTTATTATTAATGTCTTGAAACATCATAACCAAAAGCAAGTTGATGAAGACAGGGTCCGTTTGGCTTATACTCTCACATTACACTGTTCATCACAGAAAGTAATGACAGGAACTCAAACAGGACAAACAGGACAGGAACCTGGAGGCAGAAGCTAATGCAGAGGCCATGGAGAGGTGCTGCTTACTGGCTTGCTCCCTTTCTTTTACTCGGTTAGCTTCCTAATAGAACCCAGGACCACCAGTTCAGGGATGGAACCACCCACAAAAGGCTGGTTGGTAATGCAATCATAATTAGTCTTATTAAATAAAAACCCGGAGTCAGATATTAGGGGGTTCAAACTGAAAGATCAGAGAAGAAGAGCAGCCAGGCATTAGAGTTATTACCTCTCTGAATGCTCAGAATAAATAGACAAGATCCTGTTCCTGTGAATTCAGACCAAATTTGTCTCTATGAAACCTCAGACTGAATGAGGTCAACTCTTGTCTCCTTCCACTTTATATTCCTCTCTCTGCCCAGCCATATCCCTTCCTGTTTCCACCTCCCTAGCTCTGGGATTAAAGATTTGTGTCTCTCAAGTACTGGGATTAAAGGTGTAAACCCACTGCCTGGCCCTGATTCTCTTTTAGACTGAATCAATCCTGTGTAGCCCAGAGTGGGTCTTGAATGCACAGAAATCAGTCCGTTTCTGCCTCCCAAATGCTGGGATTAAAGCTGTGTATCATCACTGCCTGGCCTCTATGGCTAACTAGTGGCTAGCTCCACACTCTAATCTTCAGAAAAGATTTATTTGTTAAGTCACAAACAAAATATCACCACACTGGGCCTTCACCCATCAATCACTAATTAAGAAAATGCCCAACTAACTTGCCTACAGTTTGATCTTATGAAGACACTTTCTCAATTGATGTTCCTTCCTCTCAGATGACTCCAGCTTGTGTCAAGTTGACACAAAAATCAACACTTGGCAGTTCCAAACACCAATACCTAAAAGTCTCATTTCCCAACAATGTCACCCTAAAAACCAAGCGCTACCGCTTAAGCCTTGTGAGAACATATATGCAAACTGTAGCAGTAATGTGTGCTGAAAACCAAGCAGCCGAAGCTACAGCAGGAAATTAAAGGTATGTTGATTTAAAATTCCAATCCCAACCAAATTTTCCATTTCTCTATTTTTAGAATACTCCTATTAGAACATTTTGACTGGGAAATATGTATGAAATCGAGACTCAAGCAATGTTGTATGGCAGAATGAATATATTACGTAGTATGCTTGATTTTAACAGTGTGTTTAAAATAATGTAGCAGGAAGATTTGACTTTGCCAGAATGCCTGAACAGAATGAATTGTTTTACAATATGAATGTATCCAGTGAATCAGTGTGTAGTATTTAGCCACTTTCCCTGTATTTAGTTCCCATTCATGTCATAAATTTTAATAGACTCTTTCTTTAGAGCAGATAGATTATAAATTGCAAATTCATGATAATGCAGAGTCACTTGTGAAGACGGGTAAGGGGAGATGAGTAGTGAGAACCTTTCTTAAGGGACATTGTTTTCTTGCTAATTACTTCTAAAACTTAAATTGAAATTATTAGCTCTTTAAATCTCATTAACAGAGTCTATAAGCATGAAAGAATAGACTTACTATTCAAAACTAACTGTAGGTGTACAAATTATCTACCTTTTGTGTTATATAGTTCATAGGTCAAGGAATTTATAAGGCTACACTATGCAAATGTTATGTCTAAATTGACAAATTTCATTGTAGTCTTGGCTCTAGGTGTGTAAGCATGTGTGAAACTGTTTTTAATAACTCAAGGCATTTTGTTTTGACATTAAAACTTCAGAAATATTCTATATGAAGAAAAACACATTTGAAGATCTAAAGCAAAAACTTAATGGCAACTACTCTAAAATCGTTACCATTTTTTCTTTTCATTCTTTGCGAATTATATACACACATGTAATATGTTGATCAAATCTACCCCCTTGATCTCCTCTCTAATTCCTCTTCTATACTATCACCAATTTTCCCTCCCATCTTCATGCAATAGTTTGTAAAACCACTGCATCCACTGCTTATGTGAACATGGAGGTTAGACCATCTACTGGAGTATAGGCAGCTTCTCTTGGGTACACAACTAAAAAAAAAAAAAGACCTGACTGCCTTCAGATGCCAACAACTCCACAGCTAGGAGATGGGACCTCATGAGGGCCTCTTCTGTCTGTGTTGGCATTTTGGCTGGTTGGATCTTGTGTGGATCTTGTACATTCACTCACAGGCACCATGAGCTCTTATGTGGCGAGCTCACTGACCTTGTCAGGCTTCGTAGATATTGTTTTCTTGTGCTGCTTCCTGCCTCAAGAGCTTAGAATCTTTCCAGCCCTCTTCTTCAGTGACTCCTGAGTCTAGGAGTTGAACACTATGCAGTCTTTTATACTAAGACATGGGCAGGGTCATAATATGAATGAATAAATGTGTTAAAATAATGTAGTAAGACAGGGTGTGCTGCCACACAGGTGGCAGAGGCAAGTGGATCTCCATGAGTCTGAGGCCCGCCTGATCTACAAAGTGTGTTCCAGGACAGCCAGGGCTGTTACACAGAGAAACCCTGTCTCAAAGAAACAAACAAAATATAGTAGGAGGATGTAACTTTGTCAGAAAGTATGAACTGGATAATTTTTATATGATTTCATCTATTGAATCAGTGTGTAGTATTTAAGCACTTTTCCTATATTTAGTTTCCAATTATGTCATAAATTTTGAAAGATTTGCTAAATTCTTCGTGTGTTCTCTCTGTTTCCTACTTGCAGATCAATCAAGACACGACATCTAAGGTGTTTCTTCTACCACATCTTCCCTCTGCCCTCATTGACTCTGCAACCTTCTGAAGCTGTAAGCACAACTAAATATTTCTACAGGTTGCCATGGTCATGATGCTTTATCACCACAATAGAAAAATATCTAAGTCAGGTGTTGGTACAAAGAAGTAAGCTATCGCTGTGGAAAAACTTGACTGTGCTGGTTTTGGAGCAATGCGGTCTTCAATTTCAGGTTTGAAAAGTGAAGTTGGATGAAACGCACTTTGCATTACAATATACACACAAGCCTATAGGGGCCAGGCTGTGCAATTAGGGGTTTGTGGATGAATACTTGCTCCCCAATTAGTGGTGTTCTTTTGGAAGAATTAGGGGGTGCGACCTTATTGGAGGACATGTGTCACTAGGGGTGTTTTTAGATATTTCAAAAGGCTTGAGCCTTTCTCAGTGTGCTTTCTCTGCCTCTTACCCGTGGATTAAGATGTGATCTCTCTCAGCTGTTACAGTTGCAATCAGTTTGCTCTCCCATCGTCAACTGTAACCCTCTGAAACTGTAAGCCCTATTCAACCCTTTCTTTTGTAAGTTGCCTGGATCATAATGTTTTCTCCCAGTAACAGGAAAGTGACTAAGACACCAACATTCTCTTAAATGGAGAAACACTCAAAGGAATGCCATTAAAATAAGAAACAAGACATGACTGTCCACGATTTCCCACTCTTTCTCTTTGTCAATACAAGGCCTGAAGAAGTAGCTGGAGCAATAAGGCAAGAGCAGAAAACTAAAGGGGCGCAAATAGGAAAAGAAGCCAAATTGTCTCTATTTGTAGGTGATATAATATTATATACATAAGGGAAAACAAAAATTATGTCAGAATACTAGAAGCAACAATTTCAGCAAAGGGGCAGGACATAAAATCAACTTATCGAAAGTCAAAAACTATTCTATAAATCAAAAATAAATACATTTTAAAAGAGATTATGGGCATACTCCAAACATGATAAAGTGTCTTGAAATAGAGTAAACCAAACACATCACATGTGAGAAACTGTATTTCCAAATGTTTTTTTTTTTCATGGATTTATTTTATAAACTTATTTCTACTTCTTTTTTAAATTGTCAAGTAGAATCAACTTGGGTAAAATTTTAGGTAAATTAAACATTTCATGCATCCATGGTATGATGTATCTCATATACAGCAAGACATTTAAGTTTTTCTGTAAGATGTACTATACGTAGAAAGAAGACTACATAGCTTTGTTCTATTATTTTTAATGTCTGTCCTGACCTGCCATTTTAGATTTAGTTCTATGCTTCACAATTTGAAGGATCTTGATGAACTTTAATACATTCAGATAAGGACATAAAGGGTGATAAAAATGAAAAGAAAGAAAAGAAGCAAAGGACATTTACACTAAGGAAAAGAGCATTTCCAACAGTAGGCTACTTATCTCTAAGAGCTGAAGGGTTGTCATAGGGAAGAGAGATTAAATTTACATTCTCTGGCACTAAGTAGTAGAAATAGAGATAATACGACTTCAGGAAGAAATATTTTTGTTCAGTACACGACATTATCACTATATTTTTAATGATCAACTTTCTATGAAGTGGAAGATATTTCTTTTCTCTCCGTAAGTCTCTTCAAAATTTATTCGTTGATTTCCATTTTTTGTAATGAACTAGTCTATTAATTCTTGCTCCTATATAACACTTAAAAACCAAGATGAGGGCTATGGTCGGTTGCAGAACAGTCAAGATTTTGGGGGTTGAGTGTGGCCTTTGAGACTTCTGAGCTTGAGAGCTTACATGCCCATTTATCTTCATGCAAGGCACTTTCTTCTTGTGTTAAAAAGGACTAATGATCTTAACTTTTCAAAGGACTGAACTCTAGTATTCCGGCCAGTGAAACTTTCAATATTTTTAAATGCAGAGAATTAGCATCCGCACTGACCCTGAAAACTTGGCTGCGGGTTTGAAGTCTGGGTAGGTCATGTAATAGCCAGGAGATCTAATTAGCTTCTTTGAAAGTCAGTCTCCTGATCTATAGAATAGTAGAAAAACATTACTCCTTCAGCAGATTGGTCAAAGGATTAAATAAGGAAGCACAAAAGAGCGTCTTAAAAGTGAATGGTACAAGCTAAAAGCTTAGCCAGCCTTTGCCGCTATTATTACTCTGCCCTTAACTCTGATTATGCAATCCACAGGCAAATTTCTTTGGGTTCTACTCTTTCCTTAACTATACTCTTTTTCCCTTGTAGCACTGAGGATCGCGCCCAGAGATTAGCACATTCCTGGAGAGATCCTACTGCAGAGCCGCACCTCTCTTATTATGCTACTTCACTTCATTCCTTCACAGATGGCTGTTTTTCAAATCACTTTGACTTCCTGTGATCTCCATCATACCCATTTTCTAATGAATCTCCTGTCATTCAGCAGAAAGTTGTCAGGGATTACCACACGCATTTCTTTTATTGTGCTAGTTTCTACATTCAATAAAACCTACTATACATTCAATAAAACCAGTACGCTTCCTTCAGGAGCTTATGGGAGCCCACACCATCTAGCTTCTGCCTCCCTTTGATTTCTCTCCTTAAGTTTGCTTTTTGATTTGGGCTCTTACCTTATTACTTATTTAGAGGGATTCAACCTATTTCCAAACTCAGTATGAAACTTGCCCATCATTGCTTCCTCTTGGGTCTTAAAAGTTTTCTCAATTAATTAATAAAGGAAACTTAATTATGCTGTCTTTACATAATACAACTCTCCTTCACAGTTTCTAAAATTTGCTTAAGTATTTTATGACTTTGCAATAGCATCAGATTTGCAAGTACATGTATTTAAATTACTACTCTGTACAACCATTTTACATATATTTGGGATTTCTTCTCAAGATCATTGGTTATGCCAACATGGTGGTTATGTTTCATTAATGTAAATTTTTTATATTTATTTATTTATTATGTATACAATATTCTGTCTGCATGTATGCCTGAAGAGGGCACCAGACCTCATTACAGATGTTTGTGAGATACCATGTAGTTGCTGGGAATTGAACTCAGGACCTTTGGAAGAGCAGGCATCTCTTAACTGCTAAGCCATCTCTCCAGCCCCCATAAACGTAAATTTTTGTGTCTTAATCTCATACTGAAATTTCTCCTTTCTTAGTTTTAGAAAATACATGTAAGTTACAATTCCTAGTAATAATCTGTTGTATTAATTAGTCTCCATGAGTATAGTGATTTTGAAAATTAACTCAAGTTTTTCTCTGGTTATTATTTTCTGCAGTGAACAGACGTGGTTTGAAGAACAGAAACGAAGTATTAGGAGAAAAAGAGTAGGATCCTAAATCAAAAGATCTATATTTTAGTCTTGGCATTACCATGTTCTAGGTGTATGGATATTGATGAAAACATACTTTCCCTGAGCTTTTTGCATATTGCATAGAACACAGATAACAATTCTAACAAAATGCAAGCCCTTTAGGGATATTTGTGTTCTCCCTTCTACTGAATTCCTAATAGTACCTATCATATAATAAATGCTTACAATTTTTTTAAATAGCTTTACCAGAACACAGTTTGCCAGAATGAAAACTGTTAAGGTTTAAGAATCTGTTCTGACAAGGGATTCTCTAGATTAATGGAGAATTGTATGTATGTTCCTGGAGGTCAGTGGTTTGCCAGCATACTGACAGTACTTGCTCATGGGAGGCACATCACTGCACTGACTCATGTGTTTTCTGTATGTGGAAGTAGAAGCAGACAAAAGCCATTTCTCTGCTCCTGTTTGCCATTGGACCTGTTTGTGACTGGTTGCCTGCACATTTTCTACTATAATGCTGTGCCTTCAATGATTGGTATGGCTTTGATTGATGTGCAGCTATCGCTTGGTCCAGCCTGAGGCTCCCAGGCGACACATGTCACAGAATAGCTACGTATGTGACTCAACACTTTGGTTGATGACATCTTGTAGAAATGCCAAGAATTTGGATGACCCTCCCCCTGATAGATAACTTTCTTAGACAGTTGGTTGATTTTATACATTATAATAACACTCTTACACTTTGACCAAGTGTGGCCTGAAGCAAGATACCTACAGATTGGCATACTAAAGCTAGCAGCTATGTCCATTGCTAGAATCCCAGGGGATTATTTAAATAATCCAACTACAGGAAACCCACCATAGCGATTCTCACTCTGCTGCCACATGAATCCATCTCCCAGCACGTGAAATGCCTTGCCTGGTAGCCATCTCTCTGAAGCTGCAAGAAAACTTCTTCCTTTTGCCTATTTAAGTCACACTATACATTGTTCTGCTGTCCAAATACTCTTTTAATGGTTCAAAACATGCCCGGAATCATGCTTATATTATTTGGTAGCTGAATCGAGAGATGGGGTGGTGTATTTGGTTGAGTAGAGGATATGAATTCTGGGAAGTGATTACACAGATGAACTGAAGTTGAAACTATATGAGAATTTGATGTAAGGGGTCTGAGACGTAGCTGGAAAGCCAGGAGAGGAATGGAAGAGGTCAATGTCATCACAGAGTTTATGCCCATAGCAATTATAATAATCACTGAAATGAATAAATATAAATAAGCCTCAACAGCAATGATACCGTCATGAGAATAATAACTATGGGATTTAAAACATTTTAGAAGCTGCATATGGATTAATCCCCGTGAGAGCTAGCTTGTTCAAGCAAATATAAGGCTGTGTGAGACGCACACACAGCCTGTGGTATGTAGAGCCTGCTCTGCCACTTAAATGCTGCTTTGTTGCAGTTAGTCTGTTGCTTGCACTACATGTTACCACTCTGAGGACATAAAACACAATTCTCAGCCCTCTTCTTCCTGTTTACTCACTGAGGCAGAGTTGCCACTCAGTGAGGGTTTGTGGATGGGAATGTTTATTTTACCTGACTGTTGGTATCTTATCTCCTTCTCTACAATACTGCCTTCACGTCCAGTCATATCAAGCGGTCCCTTCAAGAATTCCTGATTCTTCTAATACAGCTATGAAAATCTACAGAGACTCAGTTGTGAAGCCTGGAAACGTTGCCCATGTACCATGTGTTCTTTCCAGTATGTTCCCAGGATGCAGGAGAGGAACTAGATAAAATCTCGTGTCTGAAGTTCGTCAGGAACGTACTCCTAAATTCATCTCATCTCCATAGCAATAACTCCATCCCTCCGTAAGACATTTTGTGAAATGATCTATATGTGATATGAGTCATCTTTCCATTAGCAAGTCAGTGGGTTAATATCTGTGCATACGTGAGCAGTACTATGGGGAATTGCTTCTCCAGGGGCCAATTAACTCCATTCCACCTTAGGAATACTGAGCAACTCTTTATCTTAATAAATCATTTTATCAGTCTATATTTCTGGTCATAGAGGTAATTAAATAAGAAATTGTAAATCTGACAGATAAAGAGAGAGAGAGAGAGAGAGAGAGAGAGAGAGAGAGAGAGAGAGAGAGAGAGCCAAGAAATAGAGCATGTATGTGCTGATTTGCTTTTCTGTGTTAGATAGTTGGGTACTTCATGAGTTTCTGTCCCAGCCAACAGGACAGTAGATAAAGAAGGAGCCTGGTCACAGGAAGAAATGTATACATTGCTGCATTATCACTCCTTAGTGATATTTGCCCCAGCAGAGTTGAAAGACTGGATCATGATAATTAGATCAATGACTTTCGAGTAGCAGAACAGGATTTTACACTTAATAATTTTCCAAGATGTTTTTAGAAAGAATAAGAAACTCCAAACTCTGATGCCTGAAATACCAACTGAGAAGCAAGGGTAAAGTAGGGGGAAGGAATCAAATATCTTTGTCACCTCCCAAAGTTTTAATCTAATTTCTCTGGGCCTGACATAGCTTTTAGTATGAAATTGTAAAAACGATGAGATAATTTCTCCATTCTAGGTGAGTTCAGTATGAGCATATTAAACTAGGAGAAACCCTGAGGGACTCTGGTGACATCATCTTTCTTAGCGGCCAACCACAGTGACATCATGCCTTTCAGCAGTCAGCCTCAGTGACATCATTCTGTTCAGCAGCCAGCCACAGTGACATCATGCCTTTCAGCAATCAGCCACAGTGATGTCATCCCTCTTACCAGCTAGCCTTCCCCTTCATCAGAAAGGCCGAATCTTCTTTCAAAGCCAGAGAACCATATAGAAAGAAGAGAAGAGAACAATTCCTGTTACTGAATGAGAACTGGGAATGATCAAGTGTTTGGGAAAATATTGGTCTTTATTACCAGTGTTGTTGCACTAGCTTGGTGGAGGCTTCTCTACTGTAGTTTAGAAGCTAAAAAAGTTAAACTTATTCTGTGGACTTGTTTATTACCTGATGCAAAACTACTGAGCCAACAGTAAGCGAAAGAAGAGTGCTAATCACAGCTGAAGTATCGAAAAGCTAACCACCAATATGATTATGAGCAACAAAAAAATCTATAGGGCTGGGATTTAAATAGGCCTAGTTTGACTTTTAATGCACATTTTGAGAATGAAGGCAGATTTTAAAAACTCTACTTCTCAAGTCCAACTTCAAAAATTGTAAAATGAGAATTTTTATCCATGAATGAAATAAATATACATGTTGAGTGAACTGAACAAAAATGTAGGAAAACAGAAAGCTGCCAGAGATATGCATGGAACCATAAAGAAGAATGAAGAAGTGGGTATGGATAACACATTCCTGAGAGACAAAATCAGTACTCCAAAGATGGCTGTGAGATGGATTTAATCTTCTTAAAATACTCTGAAAACTTCAAACTTCTCAACTGACTAATGTGTTTAAGATTTTGATAAACATAACAGAATTCTAGTCAAAAAAAATTCCTAATTTCTATTTTTTGTAACTGTCTAGTAAGCACTACAGAGTCAATTTTCGGTGCTATTTTCTATAAAATCAACGGTATAGCACACAAGTTACACTCATATATTTTAAAGTATACTTTATTGGGAAATATTTGTCTGGGATTTTATTTAGTGAGGGGATAGAGAGGTTGTAAGGGATCTGGGAGGAGTTAAGAGGAAGAGTTGAGATCCAAGTACATTGTATGAAATCTTCGAAAGTTGATGAAGATATATTAAAACATAAAATGCAATGCATTTCTAGCCATTTGTGTGCCACTGTAGACCCAACATTAGGCTTCATGATGCTTCCATGGCAATACAGAAGGATCAGCTCAGGTGTGGGAGAGACCACTTGGAAGAGCTCTATGTTCCATACAGTTCTTCCTGTCTTGTGGTCATAACTCCAATGCATTCTAGATCCACTGGGAGCTAGTGGGCTCTCACTTGTCTGTTAAGCAGTTACAGCCCTAGGCTAGAAGCCTCTTGTCATAAACAACTGAACTAGTCAAATGAACAAAATATGCCTGTTTCTTTTTCTTCACCTCCTGAGATTCCCATTTCCTCCCGTAATGGTCTCTCTTCCTAACCCATATTCCACTGCCTGGTAAAATATAGCTACATGAAGGAACAAACTTTAGTTTTCTTGGATTTATAAATCATAAGTCAGTTACAGTATTCTGACATTCGAAACTTCTGGACTAATAGTAAACCATATCTAAATGTTTAAGTTCATTATAACAGGGTTTTTCTATAAGGACTGGACTTTACATACAAAAGAGTCCAGAAGATAAAGACACTTTAGTATCTAAAAATCGGGTTAAACCATAAACATGTTAATAAACATGTTGGAAAGTCCTTTTCCTATGTGTGAATTATACGTTTTTAAATTCTACTAGAATTCTCATGAAAGAAATTCTAGTTTTTATTGTGTTTCCTAGTCTGAGATATAATGCAAACACTAAGGATGTATTTAAAATGTAGAAATATATGTATGTGTGTGTGTGCACATTACACTATTTTTTTATTTTAAAGAGTTACTGACAAAGCTGGTATCAGAAAATAAATATTTCTGAGTGATTCCAAGTCATTAATTCAATGCCTGTTAGTTACAAATAGTGCCTGAGAGTTACAAATAGCCAAATCAACTCTTTCAAACTCGTTGGAAATCTCTTAAAACAATAGAATTGTTGGGGAGAGGGAAGAAGGAAGAGAAGGTGGACTGAAGGGAGGTGGAAGGAAGTTGGGAACGCAGGGAGGGAAAGAAAAGAGGAAACACCTGCTACCTGCTTGTTGTGTTGCAAACAAGCACACATTGATCTGGGCAGTGTCATTAGCTCCCAGAATTTCAGTTCATTGATAGAATTCCTGCATTGCATATGTGCAGGAGGATGAGAGTATGTAGTTGTAATTGAATCTATTTAACTTAAAAATTTTTTTCAACTCAACTTGGTTAGTGCACACTTGAGTTCATGGAGGAAAATCCCAGGTGGGCAGAAGTGCTTCTCAGAGTAAAGAATTAGGATGACAAACTTTCAGACATTTTAAATTCGTGATGTCATCTTTCTCCTCCACATCGTTCCTAAATTGCTTCTGATAGGAGAAACCAGTGCTTTTATTCTTCGACAGATACCCATTGTGTTATAATGCTACTTCAAGGAGTCAAACTGCAGTCTTAGATGCAAGAGTTATTAATGTTTGTCAAAACCATGCACTCACCTGATTTCCGCCCCCAGGCACACATTTTTGTTTGTAATTATATCACTCAATTATCCATCATCTTTTTATTAATCTGCCTCTTCATTACAGTTTCACGAGGAGTCTAAAATGACATTTTTAAAAGAACGAACTGTTCAGCGCATAGCAGGATACATGTTCCATTCATTCCTAAATGCTGTTTTAATAAAGTGAAGCAGAGCTGTCAACTGCCTAATTTATTTCCATGCCAAGCCATTTAAACTCTCCAGAGAAACTTCTGTTTAAGTAAGGCGTGTTTGACCAAGAAAGGTTGTCATGTATTAACTGTCTCTGTGGGGAGTGGATGTTAAAAGAATAATTGGTTCAGTGGCGGGAACAGGAAGAAAGCTCAGCTACTCTCCGTCAAAAAGGCAGCTCCTTGTCCCCTCGGTAGGAAAGTGTGCTGTCACTTCTAACTAGGAGAATGCCTCCATACACAATTAGTGTATGGAAAGTTCCAGCATCTTTTTTTTATCCTGAGGATATCATCTGTCTTAACATACTTTTTCTGATTGCCAGTTGTCTGCTAGCTTGCAAAAGTGTGGGACAAACTTTCATCTTCTATCTCACCAAAATAAATCAGATTTCTTTATTTTTTTATTTCCTAATACTCAATCCCTCCCAATATCTCGTAGTTCTGACTAATTCAGAAGGAGCAGTTACATTATGGATTTCAATGATATTGCTTGCTATCTCAGAAGACAAACTCCTTATACTGCAGATATGAATTCATTTTTACAAAAATCACCCTTAATGCAAATGAGAATAAAAATTCTCACAGGGTTTTTAGGCCACAGTTACAGCAAGGCTCTGATTTCCTAATTATACTGTGGAAAAACTAATATAGCCAGGAGGATGTGCTTTCCTTAGTGCCTCTGCTAGGCCATAGACACTCCACTTGGAGTCTTTTTTTTTTCTTCTTGACACAATTGATCTTTGGGCAAGGAACTGCCTTCAAACAAGACAAAATGCTACCCAGAGCTGATACTGCGAACCACAGGGCATTTGCAATCTAAATCAGTTCAGTTTATAAAATGTTTCATTTTGTCCCTTTCAGTGAAATTGTTTGTTTAAATTGCAGTTCCAACAGCACTAGGTCATAATAACTTTTAGGTTTTTAGAAATGATGGCTTCTACCAGCTGCGTTCTCCTGTGGAACGTCCAAAATGTAGAGTTCAAATGTAACAACAGATTTCAACCCTAACTTTTGAAGCAGTAATTTTATTGTTATAGTCAACCTATAAGCAAACTTTGTATGTTCGTATCAAGAACAGGTTATTAATATACCATAAGAATAATTCTATGTGATGAGTGCCTTATCTGAACTTGGGAGGCTGAGTCAGGAGACTCACTAAGTCACAGGCCAGCCTGAGCTGTAAAGTGAATTCTAAGGCAGCCTTGGCAAAGAGTGAGACTTTGTCTGAAAAGTAAACTTAAAATAAATAAGTAAATATATCTTACTATGTGTCTAGCTACTCCTAGACCTACATATTTTAAAGGAATAGCATGTAGTTTACAACTGGAGAGATGACTCGGTGGTTAAGAGTGCCTGCAGCTGTTACAGAGGACTGAGGTTTGTTAAATCCAAAGTTGGCCTCCAAAATGGCAATGGCACTTCTAGGCTCAGTTCACACAGAACTCTTAGCTAAACAACACATAGATTACTATCAGGTAAATAGAAAACTATCTCAGCATTTCTGATGACTCCTGTGTAATGGATTTCTGGTTGTCAGAAAAGCTGTTCTGGTTAATCTGCCCTGCCCCACCTCTGCGTTACCTGTCCCCTTAAAGCTGGCAAGGATCTTCCCAATATTTTCTCTTCTCTGACCCTGAGAAACAGCCTGGCAGTTTTATCCCCCAGTATAACACATATTTGATAATTATCACTTATGTTTTCCCATTTGTTTGAAACTCATTGAAACATTAGGTTGTTATATTTGCATCAGAATCTGATTTATCAAGTAGCTTCATTTTCTTCTGTAATAAGATAAAGGTCGAATATCACTCAGTGACTCTGCTGCCATCATCCTAGCTTGTTATTGGTATTTTAAGAAATAATTTTATTTTTAAGCTACTTGGTGAGGATGTTCTATTTGTAACATAAGAATATCATTGAGAAATAGATTTTTGACTAAAGGAATAGACTTAGAATAATTTACTTTATTCAGTAATAATTAATTTTCAATTAAGAAAATTATGTGAATTTTATAATGTAAAATAAAATATGAAATTTTAAAATGTTGTGGAATGGTTCGACTAATTTAATTAACAAACATGTTGCCTCATATAATTTGAAATATAATCTTAGCAATTTTTAAAATATAGCACACTGTTACTACAATCACCAAGTTGTACAACTTATTTATAGAAATTAATCTATTCTGACTTTAATTTTATAAAATTTGAAAAGCAACTGCTTCTATTTGTTTACACAGCATGTACACTTTGCTTGTCTGAGCTCAGCTCTTAGATTACACATACAAGTGAGAACAATCTTCTGGCATCTTTTCAGTGTGTGGCACCTCTACTCATAGCATTGGTAATTGATCCTCAGTCAGAAAACGGAAGCCTGGAGCTTCTATCCACAGTGGCTGGCCTAAAGTTTGGGTCCAACAAGGACCTAACATGGTACCACAGTGGTGTTTTACTTTATTTTCTACTGTTATAACAAAACACATTGGCCAAAAGTTGTCTAGGGAATGACAGGATTTTTGTGGGTTACACTTGCAGATCACAGTCTCTCATTGAGGGAGGTCAGAACAGGAACCAGAAAGCAGAAACCATCTTGTGAAAGATGCTGCTTGGTAGCTAATTCACAGGCTCATACCCAGCTAGTTTTATTATAAAGCTCAGAATAGCACATCCACGAATGATAAAGCCCACAGTGGACTGAGTTGCATTGCATCAATTAGCAATTGAGACAACCCCAACCCCACAATAGAAGTGCCCATGGGCTAATTTGATCTAGACAAATTCTCAGTTGATGCTGTCTCCTCAGATGATTCTAGGCTGTGTCAAGTTGACAATTAACAATCCAAGTAGGTCTGCAGAAGCTAGTCAGGTCCTGAAATGGCTGTGACTAAGTTTACTAAGATAAGTTTGGAGCCTGATTCTATGGGGCTTCATCTCTGCCCAAAGACATTGGTCTGTGTCTTGGCTCAGAGGACAGGGACCCAAAGCTTATGATGTTGGGATAGGTCTGACTCAGGCCACTGGTAAAGAATTGAACTCTTTGTCTGTATGACCGTAGAGCCATTTGGGATCTCCTAGAGGATGGGGCTATGGGGACCATCTTGACAAGGTAGCTTAAGTGCACAGGTGACAGACTTGTACCTGAAGCCAGAAAGGCTGACCTGGTGTAGGCGTTAAAGAGATTGTATTGTTTCATTTGATTGCAGTTGATCTCAATAGGTGATGAGTAAAAGGATGCAAGAGATGCTTGGCTGGAAGGTGGTGGTGGTAGGAGGTTGTAATGATGGTGGCTGTTTGAACTCTGGTACTATATATCTAGTGGGTTGGTGACTATGGCCTTGATAGCCAGTCAGGTGTGAGGGCAAAGCCAACCACAGACTATGATGCTCACTTAGCACTCAGACTGTGCTAGAAATAGAAATCTATGGTGCTAGGATTATCTTGGCCTTGACGTGTGCCTGAACCTAATGAGCATAGTTCCTGGCCTGAAATTCAAGACTAATGGGGTCGACACAGCACTGCTCAGAGGCCTTGTCAAACTGGCAGTCATGGAAACGGGTGTGGAGACTCAGTATGTAGATATTGCTCTAGAAGTTGTATCTGCACCTGACGAGGACTCTGGTATGCGTGGCTTCTTGCTTTAATGAGCCTACATATCTGGACTCATGGGGTCACCTGTGTGGTGAGACTAACATGCTGATCTTGTTGACTAGCACGCCATGCATTCAGGGTCTGTGGAGCCCTATATGACACGGTGTTTTTACTGGTAAACACTGATGTTTGAGGCAAAGAACATTAGTTGTCCTGCTATGGGACAATGGCCTTGTACCCTATAAAGATTTGTCATTTGTATTTATTAATAAGAATGCTGACTGGCCAGTAGCCAGGCAGGACATATAGATAGGGTTACCAGAACAGGAGAATTCTGGGAAGAGGAAAGCCTCAGTCTGCAGTTGTCATACTGCTGCAGAGGAAACAAGATGAGAATGCCTCCCTGATAAAGGTACCAAGCCACATAGCTAACACAGACAAGAATTATGGGTTAATGTAGGATGTAAGAATTAATAAGAAGCCTGATCCAATAGGCCAACTAGTTTATAATTAATGTAGGCCTTCTTGTGTTTCTTTGGGACTGGACAGTTATGGGACAGGGAAGGACAGAAAGCTCTGTCAACACAGTCCTCTTTTCACATGTGGGTAGCATCTCTCTCTATGGTATACTTTCTGACATTGGTGAAGGGTCCACTCTGTTAATCTGAAAATTTCCTTCCTGGTCTCTTCAACATACTTTCCCTATTTCTGTTCTGCACCCAGACATTATGATCTCTCACCTGATTTGTTTAGCTCCTGGGCAGGTGTTTATGTGCAGGATGGTTGTTCAAAATGATACTTCTGTAGAAGATGCTGCATTGTTGCTTCTGTTCTTGAGAAAGCCAACCCAGCCTCTGCTGTGTCTCTGAACTTTGAAGATGTTTGGGAACAGAGGTAAGACTGATTTTACACCCTCAGTGCTAACACACTAAATTCTTCTGCTTTGCGCTTCTTACCATGGTGGTGTGAATGAGAATGTCCTCCATATACAGAGCAGTTTGTTTGATACCCAGGTGGTGGTGTTTAGGGAGGTTTTGGAACACTTAGAAGGTGGAACATTACTGGAGGAAGGAGGTCACTAGGGGTGACAGGCTCATTTTTGATCTCTGCTTCCTCTGTGTGGATATGCCAACCCTCTTTTCCTGCCACCCTGCTCTGCCTCCCCTGCCTTGATGAACTTTATCATTCTGAAATTATGAGACAAATTGAACTCTTTCCTCTTTAAGCTGCTGTTTGACTTGTGTTTTAGTCACAGCAGAGGAAGAGTAACTGATCCACCTATCAACTTTCTTTGAGTCAGAGGCTTTGTGGCCAGGATCAGGCAGGGATTGAAAAATGTGGCTTTCTTAATCATTACAAAAAGTCACTTGCTTAAAATGCTTTCTTGGTGTTGTCTATTTTTGTGTGCTTCGTAGAAAGCCTGGGAGGTCCGTTACTCGCTCAAGAAAAATATCATATATGCATTTATAAAGTACCCTGTGAAATTAAGTTTGGCTGCTTATTTAATGACGTATACTGTTTATAGATAATTTTTATATTTGTCATCATGTGATTTTCTTTCATTAGAAAACCTTGGATTTAATAGCCTTTCATATGAAACCAACCCCAATTATTCATAGTTTCCTAGTTTGAGGAGTGCCCCAATATGCCTAGTCAGAGAAGAGAAAGTGATAGTCTACCTTTCTATCTCATTATGTTACCTGATTACTGTCCTTCTCCCAGGACAAAAAGCAAAACTTTATGAATTAAGAAGCATACCCATCCATCAGGACAGAGGATTTGGCCTTCAAAATTATTTACAAAACCTAAGTGAAAAGCTTTCTGGTCACTGTTGTGTGAGATTAACAATTAATGCATACCAAATGTGTAAATCTGTAAACTCAGTGCTGTCTTTAGCCTAGGATTCCCTCTAGTTTAAGAGCAAAATAAAGAGAATCTTATGAATAAACTTGTGCTTATGAGCAACTGGAGAACAAATGCCCATTATTGATATAAGTAGTAATGATGGGTTATTACATATTATTGCACATTTCAATATACTTGATTAACTAAATGGTTTGTATGGAATATACAAAACCAATATATAAATGGAAAATAATAGTTATGTCTTAATATTTGTCTTCTTTCCAAGATTTTCTGAAGTGAATTGATTCTGAAGTGAATCAATATCATCATTATATTAAAATGTTATTTGACAGTTACTGTGTGTTTAACTCTGTGAACTGAATTATTATTAACAATATACATCTCACTTTTTTATTTTTTGCCTCAAAGAAAGACAAGATTTATATACAGTATTTAACTCATGGGAGTTTGAGGATATTTAGTGAAGTAGGAAAAAATGATGTAAAACCATCTTTTCTAATCTTCCAAGTTTAACATTTCAGTTTTAATATTGAAACATATTAACTAAACACAATGCATTTCCCTCCAAATGATGTTAAATGATCTATTTAGATAATCAAAGGGAGTGTTTCAGTAATGACAGCAAGCATAGCAATAAGTCAGCTGCAGATCCAGTGGGTAGTGAGAGAAGCCACAAATTAGGAGGAGGCACAGCCACTTTCTGGCTAGGAGTTTGAATTTCACAACCCTACTGATTGCATAAAGCCTAGGCCAGTGCTCCTCAGGGGCTGAGGTTATTTTAGGAGCCAGAACTTATTTTTCTTGGGGTATAACTTTTAACACACATCCAAGCATAAATTAATATTGCAGAGAAATTTCCTATCTTAAACTGAGTTAGCAAGGTAGGATGGTTATACTTAAACCTCAACTTCAGCAAATGTAATTTTTGTATAGGTTTTAGTTTAGAACCTCTTAATATTGTCCACATTTAAAATATTGCAAAAGAAGAAAAATCAATTACCGAAATCAATTACCAAAATCAAATATAGGTGATTAGGGATGAGACACATGATAACTCAATTGCACAGAGACAAATGTCTAAAAGTCCATTATATATTTAAAGAGTGAGGTCAGCAGAACAGACTCCAAAAGCAGAAAAGAGAGCAGAAAAATGCACAAGTCGACTCTGCCCTTTTGTGAATCACATTAGCACATGCACATGTGTGCCGTGGCTCTACTGTGTGGGTGTGGTGCATTAGCATATGTACGTGTGTACCGTGGCTCTATAGTGTGGGTGTGGTGCATTAGCATATGTACATGTGTACCGTGGCTCTATAGTGTGACTGTGATGCTACAATAAAGCAAAAAAGTAATTATGTGACATTTTTAAGACACACTGAATAAAATACAACTGTTTCTGTGCAATTCATTTTATTATTTGATGTCTCCTGGTGGAAAGAAACCAACAGAATGAATGCATATGAAAAGGGGATTTGTTAGTGGGTTTAGTTTAGGTAGCTAAGCAGTGTCTGACTTCACCTGGCAGAAGCCAGGGGCTGGGGATGTCTCAGCAGTCCCATCTTGCAGAGAAGGACTAGGGGATTCCTGGAGAGCCCCTGGTCTCCACCCATATTGGAAAGCTGAAGAAACAAGACTTTACTATCAGTGAAGGCTGGCCGCAGTGGCAGCAGCAAGATGCCAGCAGAGCAGGTGAACTGACCAGCACAGTGTGAAGGCACACAGGCAAAAGCAGAAGCTTGACTTTCACAAACTTGCTTTATTTCTAGCTGTCACAGGGACAGGTCGTCCATGTTTACTATGCATCTTTCTGCTTTAATAAAACTGCTCATTATAGGTGTGCCTGCATGTCCGTTTGTTGGTTTCACATCCGGTCAAATTGACCAGCCAAAATGGACCATCATACCCTGCAACAGTCTGTTTGAAACGGAATTCAGTAGCAGCTCATGTTTTTATTTACCTATTTATTTTTTTTAAGAAATTAGCATTTCTTTGCAGCTTGAAATCCAATAAACACTAGTATGACTGATATGCCGGTTCTGGTGAGTACATCTGTTACCTATATGGAAATTTTTGACTGTTTCACAGAAAAATGAGAACATTCTTGGGGAGATGGAAGCTAATTTGCATCTGTGGAAAATTCTAAGTAGTTATAGGTTAGGAACGAGATGAGGATAGATAAACTAGAATCCTGCCACAAGTAACCATTTTCCAGGATGTCAGTGATACCAGAATTAAATAACTTTAAGAAATGACCAACGTCCATCAAATGCATTGTAAAATGAGTTCATAAGGCTGTTTAGATACCTGTAGGAGCCAGCTAAGACAGCAATTCATTGTCCTATAAAACTAGAAATAAGTTAGGAAAGAGTGAAGACTGCTTTTGCTCTGCGGGAGAATTATTTGTATTCTGTCAATCATGTTTTAAATAAATGCTGATTGGCCAGGTAGGAAATATAGGCGGGAATACCAGACAGGAAATAGAAATGATGTAATGAGAACAGGGGAATTCTGGGAAGGAGGAAGTTGATTCCTCCCACTCCTGCCCAGACTACCAAAGCAGCAGGATGTGAGCTGCCCCACCGAAAAAAGGTACAGACCCAAATGGCTAACATAAATCAGAAAAATGGGTTAATCAAGATGTGAGAGTTAGCCAGTGAGAGGCTATAGCTAATGGGCCAATCAGCTTATAACTTATAGAGATCTCAGTGTGATTTTCTTTGGGGCTAAACAGCAGTGGGGTAAAGGGCTGAACAGAAAACCCCAACAAACAGGACACTTCATGTTACATTGCTCTGTTTTTGCTTTTGGGTAGCCAACAGTTAACAGCACAAAGTTTTCTTTATAGAAATGCATGCAGGTAATACACTCAGGAGGAATGATAGAATTTCTAAATTACCATTTCACAATCTCTAATGGAATAATGGATCTAGGCAGTGATCAATAGTGAATGCTAAGAGCATTTGGTGAAAGGCTGATGGGGAGTTTGTAAAAGGAGAACAAATCTGATGAATTTGATTTCTATTGCTGCCATAATAAATTACCACAAAGTGAGTGGCTTAAAACAACACAAATTTATTATCTCACCGATCTACGGGTCACCATCCGAGCACAGTGTGGCTCAGCTGCCTCCTCAACCCGGAGTTTGCAGGGAGCAATCCGGCTAGCAAGGCCCTGAGTCTGGCAGCTCTAAGGATGAATCCCACTGAAGCTCAGCAAAGCTGCTCGTGGAAGTCAGTGCCCTGTGGACTGCAGGACTGAGCTCCATTGACCTGCTGGCTTTTGGCCGAGGGTATTCTGGGCTTCCAGATAGCATATGCGTTCTCTTGCTGTCATTTCACTTCTATATAGGCAGCAAAGCTGCGTGTGGTCCCTGTTTGTGATCAGCCCAGCGCGACTCCCTTAACCTCCCTCATCACTCCCTCCTCATCTTCCTGGTTAAGCCTAAGAAAAGTCTCTGTTCTTAAGGAAGGGATCAGATGATTAGAACTGTCTGTTCAGATTATCCATGATGACCTTAAAGGTACTTCTGTGTAATCCCTTCACAGCAGCAGCCAGTTAGTGGAGTTACTGGGCGGTGACAATCTGGAGTCAGAGTCTTTAGAAGGCGATCAGCTATACCTGACACTAAAGTACAACTGTTTCAGTTTTGTTTAAAATCAGGATGGGGTGAAGTATGAAAAGACACTGGCAAGTGTCAACTGTTGCAGCTGGTGATAGATTTATGAGTTTCATTTGTTATTATAAAATCATTGTGTGTGTGTGCATGTGTATGTAAAGCCTTTTAGAGGAAAGAATAGATAGATATATACCACCTAAACATTATGATGTAAATCCCTTGCTTCATTCATCAGTGAGTCCACAGGTTATACAGCATCTAGATTTCTGCCTTTCTCAGTGTTCCCTAAAATTATCATTTCTTGGTACAAAGTATTAAGTAGTGACTGGTTAAAAACTAATCTAACCTTTGGAGTGTGGAGAAGAGAAGTCATGTCCTGGAAGTGGCCCTATGAATGGAAATAAAAGTCTAGTGGATGTTGCTGTAGCTGCAGCAAGCTAAAGAATAGTGTGGTATGTATGTGTGTGTGTGTGTGTGTGAATGTATGTTTGTGTGTTTATGTGTGTGTTTGTGTTATATGTGTACGTATGAATGTGTCTGTGTGTGTTTGTATGTATGTGTATTTTTGTGTGTTTATGTGCATTTGTGTGTGTGTGTGTATGAAGTTACATGACATACTGTGTACATGTAGAGGCAACAGTTTTCTCCTTCTATCATGTAGGTTCTAAGGAGTGGAGCTTGTGTCATATGCTTGGATGCAAGTACATTTATCCACTTACCCCTCCCCTGACCCTCAACAGATCTTACTGTCATTTCCTAATGATTTTGAAAGCTTTTATGCATCAAGTTTGGTTTTAAATCAGTTTAAAGGAACTAAGATTTTGATCATAAATAGAACCCAAGTTGTGTACAAATGAGTGTGTGCGTGTGCGTGCTGTCATAGCGTTTTATCGTATAACTTTGATTGGCCTGAACCTCTCTATGTAGAGCAGACTTGCCATGAATTCAGAATTCTGCCTACCTCGAATTCTTTAGTGCTGTGATTAGAGCATGTGGCTATAACTTTGTACTACCACAAATAGAGAGTGTTTAAAAAGTTAAAAAGCTATATTGCTTTATAAATATTTATGTTCACATCCATAGACCTGGAGAGCTCTCACTGTTGGTCAGAGAACGCCATTCTCTCCAAAGTGGACATCAGTCAGTGAAGACATGCATAGTTAACGTAATGAGAATAGGAGGTTGGGTGCTCATCCCTAAATGGACCATTTGTACTAACCTAAACACCAGCAGAGCTCAGGGCTGTTGAGGAGGAGGCAGGAAAAAATGTTATGAGCCAGAAGATGGGGAGAAATACTGTAAAATGTTGTCTAGACAGGCCACAGCCATTTAATCACTATTTTGTAACAGCTGTGGTAGAAACATCATATTGTAATCAGTTATAATAATACCATATTTGATTGTTTTTAAAAGAGTGTATCACTAATGATCGCTTTGTTTGGAGGTAACACATTGGCTGTATTTCAACATCATTAAGCCCTAGGAAAGTCCTACCAATGATTCTTCATCTCTTTATCGATTCTGAACATTCCTTTTGCTTTTCTGCTTATTTTTAATTTATTATATTTTTTTCCTTCTAAACCGGAACCATTACTACCAAATATTCTGTAGAGAATTAGTCATAAGGATCTTGTGAATTAAGACAGCTAGCTACTCCTAGTAAATTCACAACTAGTTGGCTATGTGGACCAAGCTGCTTCATAGCACAACAGCTTTTATGAAGATAATCAGGCATGTTGGTTTCAGTTTTATAGTCCATTGTCTGTCATAATGTGTGTCCTTGGGTACAAAATGCCACAGCACAGAGCCGCTGTATGAGTAAATCACACTGTCTAGAGCTTAGACCTCGTAAACATTATGAGAATTTTCTGAAACAAGTAAGTTAGCTGAGTATTAAATAGTGTAGATGAAATGAAATGCAAAAGAGAGTAATTTAGAAATATTTAATGGCGGTAATTTGTAGAGAATATTTTTTGAAATATGTGGCTTAAAAGTGGAGGAAGTAGCAGATAGTATCAGAGTTCTATTGGAACATTCATTTTCTCATTCATCTGTGCTAGACTTTACTCCAAGACCAAGACCAAGGCAGAATACACTGCCCAACTATACAACTGGGTCTATTTGCACAGAAACATCACTTATGTAATATGAGGGAAGGGAACAGAGAGGGGAATGTTGACCCATTTCAAGTGGGAATGAAAACTAGTTAGTAGAAGCCATATGAAATTACAGAAGTCTGGCATATCCAGCATTGTAGGAAGCAAGCATTTGAAACCTGAAACATTAACAGTGTTCTTCTTGAGGACAAATATTGACATTGATGTATCATTTGTGTTTATAAATAGGTAAAAAAAAAGGCAGATTGTTTTCATTCTAAGTAGTATCTTGTTAGTTTAAGTTTTACTTCTTTAGCTTGCTAATATGTGTTTTCTTAAATGGAACTCCAGACTTTTCATTTCAGTAGCTATTCATGAAATTAAAGAGTTTGCAATTTGTTTCTTTTGAGTATATATACCATACCCTGACCTTGCATCAGGTTCCATTATGACATCTATTTTATCTCTTATAATATCTCTAGAGTTAAAGGAGCTCCAGGCAATAATTTGTTTCCTCTGTGAACTCATCATTGAAGAAGGGTTTTCCAGAGGTCAAGGAAATAACAGTTATGATTTAGATCTGCGGATGGTGGAGGCACGGAAGAGAGGAGGCAAGTGAGGGGGAGGCCTGTGACACAGGCTTAGAAATCTAGCTTCTTGGACTCGTGAGCAAGAAATAGATGGCGTCTATGCTGCTACACTTGCAAGTTTACTGCATCGAGTGAGAAAGATAAACTATATTCTGAGTATTGATAGGTTAATAAATACATTCAGACTCCCACAATTCAAAGGCAAAGTTAGGACATCCACTCTGTCCTTGTTTGTTGTACTGACTGTCCATGTTTTGAGGGCATGACTATATTTAGGATGGAGAATTCAATTTTGAGAAAACACAAAGTGCCTATTCTAATCTAAATTTACCGCTCACCCATTTTAACCCATTAAAATTACATTTTTATTACATTTTGATGTTATGAATTATCCATTAAGTAATATGGTTCTTGTTTTGAATGTCTGAGTAATTCTTATAATGAATCAAGGGAAAAAGTTAATTTGATTTTTACATGTCATTTGGCAAAAGAAGAAAAGCAGAAAAATTAATAGCGAGTACACAGATTATCTTTGGTTTGATAATGCTTGTGAGAAAATAATGCTCTTTTAAGAGGGCTAATCCCCTTTCTTTATGCTGTTTGACTGATAGAATTTAGGACCCTGAGGCAGTCTTTCCTTTTCTCCTGTCACACTTTGCTCTAGGGAAGATATAAAATGAATGCTACAGTATTCTCAGTGTGAGCTCTTGAGGCTTAGTGGTGAAATCAAATGCTCATCCAATCAGTATTCTCCCGGGAATATGTCTTATGCTTTATTTTGTATCTATCATTTATACTGTTTATCTGTACATGGCCCAGTTTTCTAGTCCAATCACCTTGTCTCTTCTCTAGTACATACTTGTCTTTATGAAATATGAGTTTTTATTTGCTAGATGATACCATTATTAAAAGGAAAACAATTAAACTCTTGATTACGGTACAAAAGTTGACTACAATTTAACTAAAGCTGTGTTCTTACCCTTATTCCGTCCTATACCCTGTGTGTCAAGGCTTCTAGGAAGCTGTTGGCACCTTACTGTAGTTCTATAAATACTAATCTGTAAACCTAGAATATATATACAATATATATTATAATATATATTCCAGAAGTGGTCTACAAATTTGGACCAGCTTAGCACATATATATCCTGGTGTGAATTCTTCCATATTTTTCATAGTAATGAGTTCCTACATCCTCACTTTATTAGCTTATTTTCAAATAATTTTCTCCATTAAGAAGATTGTGGAATAACCTTCTTGACCTAAAGAATATGAAACTTATTATGTTGTTTTCCTATTTTGTTTTTTAAATACATATTTAGATAGTTGTGAAGATATTTTCAGCTGGCATTTTTCAGATTCATATAAGAACTGGTACAATTACAAATACAATTAAATTCTAAAGCTTAAAAGGAATAAATTTTTTTATCAATATTCATTTGTATTATCTTATAGCTGATGCCTTGTAGCGGGTGATTGTAGGTGCATGGGTATATGTCTATGGCTTCAGTTCTACTCTGCTGTGTCTGGTTTTGTACTGGTGCTATTCTGGTTTTGTTGAATATGCCCCTGTAGTATTACTTGAAGTCATGTATGGTTTTTGTCACAAGTATTGCTTTGCTTATGTCTGCTTTGGCTGTTCTGGATTTTTGTGTTGTATTTGAAGCTTAAGAATTTCTTTCTGCTTCTGTGAAGGACACCATTGTCATTTAGATGGTAACTGTGTTAAAGCTGTGGATTGCTTTTGGAAATATGGTCATATCAACAATATTAATTATTTCAATTCCTGAGAATAAAAGGTATCTTCATTTTCTAGAATCTTCTTTGGTTTCTTCTTTAAGTGGGTTCTGAGGTTTTCATGGTAGAAGTCTTTGTTTCTTTGGGTAAGGTAATTCTGCTTCTAGATAACAAGCAAGTGCCTTTTTTTGTTTTTGTTTTTTTATGATTAATAAATATTATTTTATTAGTTGAAAGACAATATTGCATTTTCAGATTAATAAATTAAAATTTAATAAGTATTTAACATTAATATTTTTTATTGAGAAAAGGAAAAAAAGTTTCCACCTCCTCCCATTCCCCTCCCCCTCCTCCCACCCTTCTCCCCCTCCAATGCCTTCTTAAAGAAAATTTCTTGCTCAAAAATAATGGTAACCATTGGCAAGTGGGATTTCATAAGATTATAAAGTGTCCATCCAGAGATGGAAACAGAGAACTGAGTGAAGAGATCACCTACAGAACAGGATTCAAACATGTTCTAGCTATATATCTGGCAGAGGATTAATATCCAAACCATACGAAGAACTCAAGGATCTAAGTGAGAGAAAAATCAACAATTCACTTAGTAAAAGCCCTTCTGGAATAAGCATAGAATTCTTAAAAGAAGTGTCAATGGCCACTAGGCACACAGACACGTTCCACATCGCCATCTGCTTTAATCACCTTATTGTTTCTGTGATAAAATATCCTGACCATAGTAACTGATGGAAGGACAGGCTTATTTTGCCTCATGTTTTAAGGTATGGTTCATCATAGTTGGTACCTAGGGCAGTTAGAACTTGAAGCTGCGCACATTGGGACTACAGTGAAGAAGCAAGGTGGAGGTTGAGTGCTGCTACCTAACTGCTGCTTTCCACTTACCCAGTGTGGAACTCTAGAGGGAGTAGTACCACTCGCAAAGATTGGGCCTTCTCACTCAGATATTGCAATGAAAACCATTTCCACAGACCTGGAGGTGATCTTCCAAGTGATTCTAAGTTCTGTTCATTTGATAATTAACACTAACAAACATATTACACTTAGATTTTTTTCCACACATGTTGTAATGACAGCCATGAAAAAAAGTCCGACAAATATGGGTAAGTAGGACAAGAAGAAATGAACATCTATAACATGCTCTTTGGAAGGCAAATGAATTGAGTCATAGAAATGAACATTGGTCTCTGAAAATACAGCAATCACATTATCCACCTGTAACACTCCTGGGTATTCATCCAAGGCTCTAAGATAACATAAAGTAAAAATGCTTGCACATCAAATTTTTATTGACGCACTACTAATTGTAACTAACTCATGAAACCAATCTCAACATTCAACAACAGAAGGATGAATAAGGAAAATGGCGTAATTACATATAATGACTTGTTTTTCAACTGTAGGTGTATAATTACGTTGTTAGCACAAAAGTACAAAGGTATGTTTTCTCCTCTTTTTGGAGCATATTTTATATAAATGAATAAAATAATATATGTGCAGATGACTTGAAAGTAATAGTGAAACAGTGAGGCTTAAGAGAAGAGGGGTGAGCGGGGGGTATGTGATGAATTTTACATCTCGTTCTGAAAAGCTAGTCAACGACCTTCACTGTGGAGACCATTTGAAACCAACAGCAGAACTTGGCAATATCAAACACATGGTGTTGGATTTGCAGGCATTCAATATGCAAGAGTTTCAGAGAACTGGAGGCTCTCAACAAGTTCTAGGAGAATATTGAACCTGGCACATATGCTGTTTAGATTCCCCAAAATGACCAGGGAAGGGAAGTTGTTAAAGGCCATTATGTGAGGTTATGAACGTAAAATCCAAATTGCAAAGGAAGTTCCAGGATATTTCAATGCTAAAATGATGAGGAAAAGTGTCAAGGAAGATTCAGGAAGAAAGAAAAGCTGACCCGAGACAGGTTATGTGTTCTGCAGTTAGAACTTACGTGTTTTGAACTTAGAACTGGGTGCAGTTTCTAGAGAATGCTGGCTCTCACATGATGCAACAATAGTCGCAGATGTGAGACACAGAGCTGCAAGATTTGAGGTTTGCCCTGCTGGGTTTTGTTCTTGTTTATCTCTTCTTGATATACCTCAATTCTACTGTTTTCTAACAAGAATGGTTATTCTTCTGTCATTTTGCTTTACTCCTGGGAAGTTCATACATGTAAATAATGAAATATGAACATATCTTTGTCTGATTTTTTTCTTTCTAACTTTCCTCCTGTATCCTACCAGACAACTTCACATCCTCCTGCAGTTTTGATAACTTATGAAATCAAGTTTGTGCTCCCCATATGTACACAAATTTGAGGCATCGGCTGCATACACAATCTAAATGTGGTCACATTTTGAATGAAAATGTGATTCTTCGTTCCCCAGCAGATACAGTAGTTCCTCAGTATGGGCTGGGTTGTAGAAAACAATTCTCCTGATACACAAGAATTTGAGATGGCTTGATTTTGTATAAGTGTCATGCTGGTAAACATGGCTGCTGTGAGTTCATGAGTATAGCAGTCATGGCATTTCTAAAAGACAGCATTTCATAGAACTTCTCACAGTCCTTGGCTCGTATATTATTTTTTTTCTTCTTATCCTATGTTCTCTGAGTCTTGATGGGGGTGGACCATGAGGGATACTATGGATAAAGATGTTCCAATTAGGGTTGAGCCTTCATGGTATTTGAAGGTACTATGCAGACATCAATCTCTCTTAATGCTGGTATTGTATCAAAATGCATACACACACACACACACACAAATGTCCAAGAACAACTTTAATGAGCTCAGAGAAGACAACACTGTATTCCTCTATTTTCATGTATTTAAATTTTTCTACAAGAAAAGATTAAATTAACTTTTAAATGACTAAAATAAAATAAATGTAGGACATTGAAACAATGAACAGAAAGTTAAAAGACATCTGAACTTTGGAAGAGAAAGAAACCTTTAGCTTTGGAAAGACATTATTAGCGCACAATAACATTGAGGTTGCCAACAAAGAAGTGAAAAAGTGGTCAAATAATATCATGAGCCATTTCACAGAAATAATACGGAAACTGGCTGGAGTAATTATGAAGACAAATTCAAATTCCAGATAAAGTGCATTTTTGATTAATTCACTGAGGCTTTTCCTAAGCAAAACTGGACAAATAATGCACACATGGGTAACGAGCATCTCGTCTATTCGACATTAGTTCCCTCTACTGTAATGCCAGTTGTCTATAGATTTAATTACTGGTTTTAAAGTTCTGGTGTCATGGTGATGATAAATGCCTTCTAGTCTCAGTCTGGCAATTATCAACACCAAGAAATTCAGAGGAAACGGATATTCACATTCAGTTATAGAGTGCCTGGTATGTTTTGAAGCATAGCATGTAAATTGAATAACTTAATTGTAGTTTCAGAAATCTAATTTACAGAAAATCAATTTGGAGATGCTTCCTGTGTTCATCTTAGAACAATGAAAGTTCTCAAAACTAGTTAAGACAGAGCTAGAAGGCTGGCATGGAACATGCTGAACAAAAGGCTCGTGATAAGGACACACGGTGGAATTCCATTCTCATCTCTCAGAAATTCGAAGCAAGCCTTTGTGCTTATATGCATGTATTTAACACTGGGCATATAAGAATTTACTCTGTGTATACGAATGCATATATGTCTCAGTACATATCTGTACATTGCACACATTTAGATATAAGGTATTGGGCGAAATAGACTAAACTCATGACAGTCTGACACAATCATTGCAACCAAGGAATATTATATGGATTTGGTAGTAAGAGTTCCTTTCACTAAATGTGTGTTATTTGAAGTACTTACAAAAATTGTTCAAGTGTCAATCATTCATAAAATTAAAAAAAAATAATGTTCAATGGGCTAGGTAACCTTGAAAATGTCCCAGCCTTTTAGATTCATTTCTCCATGAATCCATTTTTAAAGATATTCATGTACTTTGAAAATTGCAAATTTGGGGCTAGATGAATGAGAACATTATATTTCTACAACTCATGAAAAAGGAGCCCTTGAGGGAGGACAATATTCTCTATAGGAAAGAATTACTGTGTCAAACATTACCCTTTAAGCACTGCCAGTATAATCAAGCTCACAGACACATGGACGACAGAATCTCTGTTCAGGAATTTAATGGTTGGGCAATGACTAGTAGCTATTTAAAGGGTATAAATTTTGGTTATGTAGGTGAGTAAAGTAGTACCAGGAGCTAACAACCTCGCACTGTATGTTTCTTCTTTGGTAAGAGACTGTAGTTCATATTAAATGCTCACTGTCCAAAAGAGTAAAACAGAAACAATTTAAATTGCACAACTCTAGACGTGTTGACTTGACTTCGGTGATGCTATCATGAGTACCTATGCGTAAAATAATTAAATTGTACACATTGAATATATCAGTATTTTCATATATCAGTTATGATGAAATATAGTTATTGAAGTTCCACTTATTTTAAGCACAAAATGTCGTTTCATTTATCTTGGTTATTCCCAACTGTTACTTTAAATTGAAAATTTAGGTTTTTTTTTTTTGTCTAGAAATTTGTTAAAAAATGAAAATTAAGTTGAAAACTCAAGGTATAGTTAAGACATATACATCTAAGTGATTGTGTTCTTGTAATTGACTTTGTCTAGGTTCCTGGACTACATTTAATATGTTGTAGAGGTATGTCAGTAGGAGTTTCTGACCAATGATGATTGTCTTCTGATCCTCCTTGATATACTGGTATCTACAAGCGGAATAGCTAGTCTGTTTGCTATCGGTTTTGTTCACCATAGTAACTGTTATCTTTATATTCCATATTGGTTTGCAAATCCTAGTCTAACAATGGCAAAAGATGCTTTCTGGTCTAGTTTAGCTCACTGCTAATCCAGGGGCACTGGGGGAATACTTGTATCCTCTGAACATGAGCTTTCCCAACCAGCAGAGTGAGGTGCTTTATCCTTTGTACTAGGCAGGGTTCTCTGGAGGAAGAGAACTGATAGAATTAGTGTAGGTATGAAGGGACTTACTGGGAGTGGCTTTCAGGCTGAGGATCAGCTAGGTCACCAATGACTATCTTCTGGTAGAAAACACAAGAAACCAGCAATTGTTCAATCTGAGAGGCTTGATATCTTAGCTGGTCTTCAATATACATTGTAATCTCAAAGAAGTAGGCTCTTGAGGGGAAGGGTCTGGAGAGATGGCTCGGAGGTTAAGAACACTGGCTCCTCTTCCAGAAGTCCTGAGTTCAATTCCTAGAAATCACATGGTGGCTCACAGCCATCTGTAATGAGATCTGGTGCCCTCTTCTGGCCAGGAGGCATACATGCAGGCAGAACACTGTATACATAATAAATAGATAAATTTTTTTTTAAAGAAGTAGGCTCCAATGCCACTGAAGGTAAGAGCAAGCAAGAAAAGAACAAAGGCTTTCTTTTCCTATGCTCTTTATATGGGCTGCCAGCAGAGGGTGTAGCCTAGATTTTGTTTGGGTCTTTCTGATCTCAAATGAGCCATTCAAGAAAAATTCCTCACAGGTGTGTCCAGCCACTTGAGTTTTAGTTAATTCCAGATCCAGTCAAGATGACAACCAAGAAGAGCCATCACGCTGGCCTTCTGAGAAGTGTGTGTGTGTGTCACTTGAAATTGTAACTGAAACACCAAATATGCATTAATAATTTTAATAATTTAATATTAATTCTGTTTTCGCATCATTAGATTTTTCTACTTATATTTATGCTGTGCCCCCATTTCTCTTAAATATTAAATAAAAAGTATAAATATTTCAAACTATCTAAAACATTTCTATCCATAATAATCTATAACATGTTTTACATGCTCCATGGTTTAAAGTTGTGTTGTTATGGCCATCCCATTACTTTCAAATACATTTGCTCTGGACTGCTGTATCGATATTAAGTCTCCTCAAAAATCTGCATGATCTAATCTTTAGATATTTATGGCTTTCTATAATAAATCCCATTAATATGATTGTATTTGAAGATCGTTTCTGAGCTAAGTGTTTCTCCATTTTAGGCTGTATAATTTCGTCTACTTTTTATGAATTTTAGACCTTCACTCACTAATGTATTCAGAAGCAAAACTGACACTTCTAAATAAGCAGGCAGGAAAAGGCAAATGCTATTTTTCATAACATTACTTTCCTAAAATTAGACATGCTCATAATCAAAACTTTATCTAATAATTTAAAATGACATGGATGTGATTTTGATGAATTTATTATGTTTCTGCATCTCACAAAATTTTGCATTCCTATTTCAAAGACCCAATTTTATTTTATCATTCATTTTTTCCTAATTACTGGTCAATATCACTTATGTCTAAAGAAAGTTAAAAAATTGGAAATGCATATTTACTTGTTTTTTTTTTAACTTTCTTTCATTTATTTATTTATTTTTGGTTTTGGAGACAGGGTTTCTCTGTGTATCTCTGCCTTTCCTGGAACTCATTCTGTAGACTGAGGGAGTAGACTGGCCTCCAACTCACAAAGATCCTCCTGCCTCTGCTTCCCTAAATCCTGGGATTACAAGCCTATGCCACCACCGCCAGCCTACTTATTTATATTACTAAATGTGTTTTATTGTACTTTAAAAATGCTGTCAGGAGAAATTTCTTACTTAAGAAGTTTTGAGTGTTGAATAGCTGTAAGATTTTTCGACCTGATAAGTCTCTCTGCCTATGCACTAATTCAAATCAGACTAAATCAAACTGAATTAGAAAAAAAAAGAAAAAAGAAATGGAAAATAGGATTGCTATGAGCTAAAACATAAATATACAAATAAAAAATAAAAAAATAAAATACAGAATAGAAGATAAAAAAATAAAAATAAAAAATAAAAATGCTGTCAGGAGAAATTTCTTACTTAAAAAATTTTGAGTGTTGAATAGCTGTAAGATTTTTCGGCCTGATAAGTCTCTCTGCCTATGCACTAATTCAAATCAGACTAAATCAAACTGAATTAGAAAAAGCCCAAGTTTAATGGATGTCGGAGCTGGGTGGCCAACGGGAAAACAAGGAGATGGGGAAGGAGAACCGGAAAAGACAAGTTCGTTCTCTGATGGGCAGTTTAAACAGCCTATAGGAGTGGTCTTGACCCTCTCTGGGGAGGAGGTCGCCATTTGGCAGGTTTTCTCAGAGGTGGAGTCCCAGGGGAGAGGGCTTGAAATGGAACTTTCCACCCAAACGTTTCAAGACGGATGCCATGGTCTGGGGTGAAGCTTCCAACCAAACATCTCAGACTCCTTGGATAAGGATATTAGGGGCTGAGGTGATGCTTCGAAACAAACGATAGCGTCTACCTTGCTCTGGTCCTTCTGAACTCTTCATTTCCAATTCACGCTACTTTTCTATTTTCTCTATGACTGGTGCACTTGTGTAAGAAGGAATTTAATGTGTTAGTCCCCACTGACAACAGTGAGTCCCCGTGTAAACGTCACTTCTGACGCCTAGGGATGAAGTGTGTCTTCACCAGTCTTCTCATTCAACTCGTAGACACAGAGTGCCAAAGGAACACTGTTGCCCCAATTGGAAACAATTTTTCCTTAAAGTTGAGCGGCAATGAGATCTCTTTAATGAAATAATTCTACTAACAAATCTGTGCCAGTCAGAGGCTGTATTTCTAGACACAATATTTTTGGGGAAAGTTATCACAAGAATCCGGCTGTGCTTTTGGCTGGTTAGATTTCCAAACCAGTGGAGGGGCTGATAAGAAAACACAGGCAGAGTATAAACTTAGCCTAACTGCTCTGAGATAGGATTTGAAGTAGTCACTCAAGTTCACGTTGAACTTTATCCTACTTAGAATTTCACATTCAAAGAATTCTCATCACATCCCATAAGACAGTGGCTTACAAATCTTCAACTCTGTTTAGGAATAATACCAGCAGTGATAGCTATACTTTTTATTATGATCCGCATCCTAATCTTCATTCATAGGTTCTTGCATTAATCCACATAGCAACACTGGAATGTATGCATTTTATTCTATTTCTCCAAATGGAAGCATTTTATTCCCATGACGCCACCCATTTGCTCTCTCCCATTAACTGTAAGCTCTCCTGTTTGCACATGCTCAGAGCCTCTCATCTATATCTTCAGGTCAGTCTCCTGGGGATATTTATAAATCCTGTTGGAGATAACATCGAATAACTTCTGATGGCGTAAACAGACTAGCATTTTCTCAAAAATGCATAGTACTGCTGAAGATAATTTGAGACCGAGATATAAAATAAGAACAAATCCGTCAAAAGAAGCACAATTTTTTTCCTCTTTGAGAATATGGTTTATACAAAACGCTACAGTTCCTCGAGGGGCACAGCAGGCCACAAGGGGCAGCTGGATCGCACCACCCAAGGCCTCTCTGTGTCCCAGGTGGGTGGGAGGCAGCAGGTGAGAAACCTCGGCGGCATGGCGGGCAGCCCGTCCCAAGAGGAGCCGCAGTGGGCAAGAGACAGAGATAGAAATGCCATGCAGAGAGAGGGTTTGGATATAGTTTATTCAGAGAGTTATGGAAGGAAAAGAGAGAGAGAAATAAAGAAACAGGGAAAGAGAAAAAGAGAGAGGGAAGGGGGAAGAGGCTACCTCTTCCAAAGAGATATGGGACAGAGGAAACACAGGCTGGAGGCAGAAAGAAGATGGCTTGTCTTGGTGGAGGAGGTAGTAGGTGGGGTTTGTCTCTTAAAGGGACAGGACAAGTCAGTAGCAGGTCATAATATTCTCATCTGTTATAAAAAAAAGGCAGGAAGTTAGGCACAACAGATTAAAGGAATTGGAATGGTAGACTTTCAAGACTGCTTCCTGCTTATTTCTGGGCATCGTCTGGGGGGGAACAGAGAAATCTGGGTGCTGGTCACATCTGGAGGTAGCTGGTCTCTTTACTCCTGTCCAGGGTTTGCACTATAGAAATGTCCAGTATCTCTTAGACCTATTTAAAGTATTGTCAGAACAGAGGGCAAGAGAATTGAGAGGCGTGTATCTGACCTGTTTAAGGTGGATCCTTTAATTCAGCTCCCTGGAACTCACAAGAATTTTTTGGGGTTTGTGAAAATATACGTCTTAAACAGCAGCATATTTATATCAGAATGATGGTGACAGATATTTTTGTATAATGAAAAGTATCTTTAAGATTATGAAAGACAGAGTGAAAGAGAATTTTGTTAGCTTGCAGCTTATTGAAATTTGTTTGGTGAGGTTGTCCGTTTAAATGACAAAACCTCTCAGCTGTCAAACTGCATCAGAGATCTACAAAAAGGATAAAATTTTACTTGAGTTATTGATTAAAAAACAACAGAGAACTTACTTGGTTAGCACCTAGAGCTACTCCTCAGGGTCCTCCATGGTTGCTGAGGGGCATATTTGCTCTTTGCTGTTTAGTGCAGGGCCTGCCAGGCTCCAGAATATCCTAAGATGTGGATTGCAATGTTTCTGTCCACTGTCTGGAGATCTTCAGTTTAGATGAAAGGCAGTTTTGCCCTGTGGTCAGTGCTTGGCAGTTGAAGTGAATTGTGGATGGACATTTTTTTGTGCCCATATCTCTTCTGTCTTCTTGGGAGGAGGTAGAGTGCTGCTTCTAGGAGCCAACCTGTCTCTTTTGGTTATGAAAAGTCTTTTACTAATTAAGTATTTAAATGCTAGATTTCTGAACAGTTGAGGGCTGTTTACCAGATATAGATGAGTTATAACTACAGTATAGAATCTGCCTGGACAGCTAGGTCCGAGCTTGACTGTACAGGCTCTCAACTTAACAGGTAAAATTTATACTTGTAAAAGACAGAAAGAAAAAAAAAACTGCTGCCAGTAGAAGGTTAACATTAGAACTGACAATAGTAGACAATAGCTTAATATATTTTAAAATAGGCTTGGACTAAATATACCGTATTTTTGTAAGAGACTTAAATGTACATACTAGTTTAAAACATGAGACTTATTGGTCTTTTAAGTCTGGAATGAGATATAACGGGTAGACAATTTTAACCGTTAACAGTAAACACATGTGATTTAAATAACATGTATGCACAAACACACACACATTAGACAAGAAATGGACAAATCGAATGCCCTTGGTGGGCTCTACCAAAGGAATGCCACTGCATAAAACACACATGCAACAGAGTCGGCACCAGGGGACCAGGCAGGGATACCTCACTAAAGGTGGCAGGACTTGGTTACCTGATCTGGCCCTCAGTTAGGAAGGCATTGAAATCACCTGACCTCAGTTAAGGTGGAGCCAGTCACTTGTTGTATGGAGAAGCCATGTTTTTTGAGCCACGGGAGTTTTAAATATAATAACAAGAAAGACATAGAGGCTGGGCAGAACATACATTTAAAACAGAATTACATCCATGTGGCCATGCCATTGACAAATTCTTTCATATATTAAATAGAGAGAAAAATTCCTCAGCACTCTGAGCCACCCTGTCACTAAGCCACCATGCCAGAAGCTGTGGCAGGGAGCAAGGAAAAGCTTCCTTGAGGATTCAGCAAATCGTGTTGGTTTCCGTGGGACCAGCAGTAGGCATTTCAGAGAGGAAAAGAACATTTTCAGACAGGTGGGGAAGGGGCTGCCTAGAGAAGGGAAAAGTGGAGCCCAAGGGACACCAACAGAGCGTTTAGAGGCGGGTGCCTGACAGTTTGAGGGTTTGTATTCCATAGCTGAAAACGTGAACACCCGCGAAAACAGCAAATGAACACCACAAGGTCTGTAGAAGAATGTCTTTTCTCTACAGGCAGGGTATTAATAAAACAGACTGGCTCCAGTCAGGAGATTTGGAAGCCAGAGCCTAGAGGCCATCCTGGACAGTCTCTCACAGTGGGGACCACTTACAATTGGTCCAAAATAAAAGAAAAGAGAAAGAAAACCAAACAAGCAAGGTAGGAAGAGTGTGTTGGCTACACAAAGTTACCGTCTGACCTCCAGAAGTATGCCAGGGAACAAATGTGGCCACACATGTCATGCACATTAATAATAATAATAATAACAATACATCAATAATAATTTTGGAACTGTTTGTTTTTGATACTGTATTAGTCAGGGTTTTCTAGAGTAGCAGAACTTATAGAAGGACTCCTAAAGAAGGAGGCTCTAATATCAGTGAAGGAATGGACTTGCTAGCAAGGTGAGCAAACAGGCAAAGAACAAAAACTTCCTTCATCCATGCCATTCTATATGCTTCTAGCAGAAGGCATAGCCCAGATTAGAGGCATTTTTTTTCCAGCACAAAAGGACTGGATTAAAGATGCGACTTCCTACCTCAAAGATCAGGATCAGAATTTGATCTTCTCACTCCAAATTAAGCAAAACTCTGTCGCAGGTGTGCCCTACATTTTCCAGATATAGTCAAATTGACAGTGAAGAACAGCCATTACAGAGAGACAGACAGGTAGTATTTCTTCCTCTCTGCCATCGTTTCTTAACTATGTACGTGAGACTGTGGTCATACTTTACTGTACATGAGATGGGAAAGCTAATGAAGGACAAGCAAATGATAAAGACAGCAGGGCAGTGATGAACAACTAGTGCCTCAAGTGAACGGCTTAGCAATTAATAACCTACACACATGGCCCTTAATTTAATAACATTTTTCTGGTGCAAATACTATCTATATGCCACACATTCTGCTAACTGAAAAAAGCATTCCCTAGCAATGGACAGTGTAAGCATGAGACCATATGAACAGAGACATATTCTGTTAAAAGGAACATGGATCTAGACATTCTTCCATCATGTATGTTTATATACATTTCTGTGAAGAAAATAATGTCTTTGCAGTTTATTTCCAGTTTATTGCGGTGGAGGCAGTATTTTATTGTGGTACATCTGTCTATGTAGGCTTATTTTGTATAATTTTATGTCATCATCAACTGTATAGAAAATCACTTTTCTAATTAAACTTTATTTTTCTAGTAGACATTGCTTCTTGTCTCCCAGGATTGACATTGTCTTGATTACAATGGCATTTTGAGTTAGTTCGTTGAGGACCGAAATCTGATTTTGCAGCTAATTATCCTTTGCTCTTTGATAACTTTATTTAATTAGGACTTTGTGGGAACATGGCTTAAATTATACCTTGAGTATTTAATTTCTGCAACTAAATCCTGAAGTTTCTGTTGGCATTGCGATATCCGAGGCTGTCCTCCAAAGAATAAACATACTGCTTCAATAAACAGCATAGAGTTTCTCATAGATTTTTAAACTCTGGCCTCGGAGATTTTTTTCTTTCTTCTTTTCTTTTTTCTTTCTTTCTTTTTTATTTTCAAGGTAGGGTCTCACTGTGTAGCTCTGACTCTCCTGGATCTTACTCTGTAGACCAGACTGGCCTCTAACTCACAGAGATCAACCTGCCGTTGTCTTAAGAGTGCCAGACTTAAAAGGTGTGTGCCACATTTCTGACTAGAGTCTTTTTTATATTTAAACAGATTTAGTTTTGTTTTTAATTATATGTATGTGTCTGCATGTATCTGCACATGAGGGCCGGTGCCCAGGGAAAGCAGAAGAGGGAAACAGATCACTGGGACTTGAGTTACAGTTGATTGTGAGTCCCCTTATGTAGGTGCTGGGAACCAAACTTGGGTCCTCTGCAAGATCAATATATACTCTTAACTGCCCAGGCTTCCTCTAGACCCCAGGCTCAGATTTGTTTTTAGGAGAAAAGAAAAATGTTTGCACGGTTATCTACTAAAGAAAAAGAAATAATATTTTGACCAATATTTTCAAGAGCTGTTTTAAAATTATGCTTACTATTTACTGAGAGACTATAAAAGCACATTATGGAATTTATTTAAAAATATCTGATTTTCTTCCCACAGCCAGACATATTTCAAGTGCACACATATAGTGAACTACAGTACTTATTTTCTTCTTCTAGGAGGAAAGTTGTCAATCTGGAATGCAATTTTTTTTCTCAGAGAATATTATTTTCAGCAAATGACATTTAAAACATGAGACTCCGGGTAATAGGGTTATGAATGATTGCATTTAGAATATTGGGTGCAAAGCGTGACTTATGCCCATCTGAAATATTTAGAGGAACTAACGGGCAGTTTATGAAATTGATCTCTAAATCTTAGTGACGTTAAAACAACACATTTCTACTTCTACCTGGAATATTGTCACTCTGTGAATTCAGAATCTGCAGGGTATTTAGAAATTTAGCCTTCTTTAGCTTCTTGTCTCTGAAATAAACAGCTACTCTTTCCCTCTTAATGCTTATACATATTCAATGCTAAATTATTTAAATTCAATTTTAATGCTTGATAATTTTAGGAGATAAATTAGGCTATTCAGAAGTAAATCTGATTACATGATTGTTGAAAGGTATTATCATATGCAGCTTAGTACAACCCATAAAACAATTCTTTTAAAAGGATCTGAAATTTTAATTATATGTATATATCATTTCGTATTGTTATCTAAATTATTGTGCACTCTACATAAAATTCCCATTGAGTTTCTGTCTTATTCAGTGTTCCCTTCACTTATATTGTAATGTTCCTCAAATTTAAATTTGCTCATATTGCTAAATGTTAGTCTTGACGTTGTATAGGAGTACATTTATTTTTACATGCCGTATCTAACCCAACTATTAAATATTGTTTTATTTTGTTTCATAGATATGGAATAATATTCAGAGAAGTGATACTTCATTAATAGTCTAGTAAAGCCTTATTCTTTTACAATAATGAATTCCCAGCATACCCTGACGACTTTCTGTTTTGCATCTGAGTAAATATATAAGAAATTCTCTTGTCTCACTTTCTCTTTCCTCACAGTGGTGAAATTTAGACCAATTATACTCTTTTTTATGAATAAGGGTATCAGTAGATTTAGATTTAGGGGTTCTTCAGCCCCTGGATCTAATTAATTACTATCTCATTAGAACAATCCTCTTTCTGTAGGTCCTGAGAAGTTTCCTTTTCCATGACCGACACATGCCAGTGTGTAAGACATTGCCACTTCGGAGCATTCTTGGCATAACCGCTTGCAGTGATCTCAACATTTAAACTGTATGATGAAGGGACGTCTACCCTGCGTGTGTGAGCAGGTTGCACCTGGTACTTGGAGCATCTTCCCTAGGTGATGTTCCCTAGGCATTCTTAGTCTTCTCGTTTGTATGTTAATGATTTCTCTGCCCGCACTTTTGGAACTGTGTTGCTCTAAGATGTATGTTTTGAGTCCCCCTGAGATTCGTAAACTTACGTGAGAAATTTATTACTTTGGATTTAAAAGTAAGAAGATGGAGCCATCATATGTCTCACCTCAAACCCATCAGCTGGCATTTAATATCTTAAATTCAGCAACATGACTGTCACCTTGAAACCTAGACAAAAATCTCCACTGATGGGTACTCTGATGAAGATGGGATGTTCTTTGTGATTCTTGGCTGTGGTTTGTAGAAAGTCTAATAACCATGATGCATGCTGAGATCACAAGTTCAAAGCAGATGGGTTTCTTGGCCTCCACGTGATGTTCTACACTTTCTGTTGTCTAGGTTTCTGTGACTGAAGAGTCTTGGTCTTGGGGTTTTGGACAAAATGTCCCATGGTACTGCTGCAGCCCATGAAAAGGAAGATTTAAAACTGCTAAGAAGCCAGGTACTTATGCTATGTAAACAAATACTGTATGGTAGAGATGGGGGATGTTCCACGGAGTCAAGTTTCAGCGCGGGAGGATTAGGAGAAGAGGAGGAGTGTCCGGGTAGGGGGAAGAGGAGTCTAACTGGACCAAGCGTGTCACTAAGAGTGTGTTCTCAGAAATATAGCTCTCATAGGAGTTTCCTATTTCTGTTTGTTTTTCTGCTTTCTGAATATCGTGCTGCATACGGCTTTGTTACTCCACATTCCCCATTATGGATCCTAACATTGAAAACCAAGAGCAAAATGAATGTTTCTTTCCTAGCTGTTTCTCCTAGGTATCTTATCACCTCATTGAGAATATTAACAATTTAACAGTATATTCTGTGGTGCTGTTTTGAGCAACACAGAGTATGGAAAAGTCTCATTTTAATTACAGATACTACTGCTTTGCCAGCAAATGCCACGGATATAGCAGGCATTTCACTAAAATATTTCATTGGCAGCAGAACATTCACAAGAAGTGATTGACACTTCAGGATTAAGCCAAGTCTGTGTGTACTATAATTGTGGCATGATTGGCCTAGGTCTTAAAATTAGAAAGCCTGAATGAAGCTCATTGTGGAGAACAGAAATCGTACCACACTAATTCTAATTATGATGACATTATTACCAGTCCCATTCTGTTAGAAATTGGTAAACATTCAGATGCCATGATCTGTTCAGTGATTGGCTCCCGACTGCAGTTTGTTGTCAACATCCAAGACACAAAATGTCATTGTAAATACATGTTTTTAGAATTTTTAGTTCAGTAACCTAGCTTTATTACACTCTTTTCTGGAACGATCATAACTTCATCTCATCTTCTTCAGGAATAAAACTATGTATGAGATTGATTTGATGATGTTTTCTGAAAGGAGCTTTGCCTGCCATACTAATTCAAGACATAAACAAACACAAGATTGCTTTCCTAAAAGAGGATGGACTCCCGATTCTCACACACATAAAGCTGATTATTTTTGTGCAATGTTGGAGAGTTTTGGGTCAACCCAGGGCTTCTGTAACACTGACATTAATAAAAGTACCAATCTTCTCAGTGTTGAGGAGCAATTCAAATCAATCATCTTTTAGACATTTTTGTGTATTCTGAAGGCAACATCTTCATTTTTTATGCTTTTCACTTGAGTCTATTTATACTCTTGAGAAAAATCAACCCCTTTGCATACTTGTCATTTGACAATCTCTAAAATTCACCTAAACTCATTGCTATCTCTACCTCTCAAAATGTTCTTCAAATACCCAAATAGTACATATAGACTTATTCGAAATACTTCAAATAGACTCTTGAAGCCTCCTCTCCTCTCATAGATTTTGGATTCTATGGGTCAACCAGTTGGTCATTAAGTTGTCAGTTGTTTTCTGAACTGAACAATAGTTTTTGCATCTGTCCCATACATTATCAGAACAAGAATTTTGTCTCCATGTAGGATTCACACCAGCTTTTCATCTATGATCACATGTAAATAGTTTTGTAGTATGCTTGAATGATAGAAGCATTCTCCATACCTTGAATATTCAGTAAATTCTCACTAAAAGGATGGGTAATAACACAGGACAGAACTAAATCTACAAAAGTAGGGCTTTTCCCTATCTTCAGTCTTGCCAGCTTCTGTAATTTCAGGAAAGCTTGCCCTTTCCCACCCCTGTACTGGTATTTCCTATTGAAATAAGATGAGTGAAATACAGAGGAAATTCTATGTGACATAACCATCTAGAAAGCTTCTATTTGTTGTGTCCTAACCGGGACGTCCCTTTCCATGGAAACCAAAGATGACCACAAAGAACTCAGAGTGAGGCATGGATCTTAGTACTGGATTCCTAGAGATATATGCATGTTCCATAGTCTCTTGCCATACTATTGATGGATATCTAGTCTAGCTAACAGCAGCAGCTATTCCTTGGCCAATATTCTACTTTCAGAAAAAAAGAAGTCTTAGAAACACTTGCCTTATAGAAACACTATTAATAATTCTAAGTCATACGTTTTCCTGCTCGTGTGTAATCTACTCAACAAAGCTCCATCAAAATACTCACCCCTTCGGAGTTCTAGACAATAGTGAAGGTGACCAGACAACTCATTTCAGTTCTCAGTCTACAGAGTGTTGGGTTCTTAAACAAGACATTCAAAGAAAGTTTTGCTTCCATCAATCAGAATTACATTACAGATCTCATACAATGCAGTAAGTTCAGATAAAAATGAAGGAGATAAGAAGGTTTCAGTTGTTGGGAACCAGCATTCTCTGTAATAACAAGTCTAGATCCATGTACAATATATGGTGAGGAATATCTTCACAGGCTGCTATTCACTTTTACTTTCTGCCTCACATTTGAACAACTTTATCAAATGGGCTATCTCTCTTCTAACAATACCAGTGAAGTTAGAACTACGCTGCACCCCTACAATGGAATCCCCAGAGGAGAACAGCCATTCTCCTCCTTACCCCTCACTCTGTTTGCAGACTGGCTTTCCAGCCCACTCTGTTGCACATTGCCCTAAACATTCATTGTGCCATCAAAATACTTTTACAGTCTCGTTATGCACATGTGACATCATTTAATCCTCTAAACAAAATTTGATTGGGGGTATCTATTTATATTTTTTGCATACCTGAAACACAAACATTATTTACCAATTTCGCTCTTTCCATTAGAGAGTTCAGAGAAAGAAAGAAAAGCCCATTGACTACCATATCCAAAGTAGGATCCACACAGCTGAACATCATACAGTTCATTCATACATTGCCTACACAATAATTGTTATTACTTAAATATTAGAACATTTATCAACTATAAGAAAGGACAAAATAATGTTATTGCCTTTTAGCAGAACTACAGCATTATGCTGAGAATGGAAGAAACCGTTTGCAGTGCCTGTTTCTGCATTTTGGAAGTGGTTGGTTATCTTAGGAAGCATCACTTTTATATTCATTTCTGTCCTTTCAATTATTATAACAAATACAAATATGATACTTGAATAATAATCATGTCTATTAATGAATTTTGACCCTCGGAAACAAACATTATTTGCATATCTATCTTCAGAATAATTTCCATCCTCCGGCTAATTGCCAATCAGGTGGACCCACGGGGACTCCATATCCAAAAAGAAGGGGGGAGAAAACTTCTGCTGAATTTTGCTTATAATAATGAGGAGAAAACAAAAATGTCTGCAAGAGCAAAGTGGTCTTTTATCAGTAACTATAATGTTTTAATTCATAAATGGCATTGAATATAATGACAATTACTCTATTCAATAAATTTCAAAGTGCATCATTCCATACCATCTTCAGATTTTATATGCCTTCCTATGGGGTCTGCATTTAATACTGTCACTAAAATGATGCAGTTTTTTTTTTTCTTACCAGGATTAAAAAAAAAAGAGTTCAGGTGAACTAGGAATATTTCTTTGTTTTTGATCAATGGTCCACAGTCCCTAACAAGTCAGTTTTAAATTTTGTGTTGCTGACAAGTTCTGGGAAAGTGAAATCCATGCAAATTCCCGCAGTTTGCTTGCTGTGGCCAGTTCCTGAACTCTTACCGCACAGCATGAACTGCAAGTAACTGTGGATACAAGACCAGTGTCCAGTTCAGCCACTGCTTCCGCCTCTGCTATTCTCAGACTGCAGAAGTTTGCCAATTGAGAAATCATATGATTTCTACTGTGGAGCATGCTATGCAGAAATTCTGTAAGGTAGTACTATTAAATATAAAAATATAAAAATACAGATTCCTTCAGAGTACCATACTGGGAGGCAGAGACTGTTTACCAGGTTAGTGATGAGGTCCCTGGTAAGTGCCCACCATCCTTCTGCTCACTGCTGCTGCGGTGCGGCTATCCCTACCAGTTTCTTCTCTTAGAACCATTGGCTTGCTGTCCTTCCATCCGCAGTCCATGGTAAGGTAATTTCATAATCTTGTATCTCAGACAGAACCAGTTAGAAATCACAGGTTATAGATCTTGTGTCCCAGGAGACTTCTTGTCTCCACTTTAAAATTGCTCACATTCTCCCTAGGGTGGTATGATCTTCTTCAATCTCATATTTCTTTGTGAAAAAGGTAGTACTTATTTGTATGAAAAAAAAGCATCTAATTTATGTTAACGCCTCTAGTGTTATGATTTTGTTAGGAAGCATGTCTGCAAAGGCTCATCTGCTGAAGGCCTAGTCTTTGATGCATGTAGTGTAAAACAGGGGACTCTGGCAAGTGATTAGAATACAAAGGTTCTGCCTGCATTGAGGGATAAATACCATCGATGAAATAAAAATCTGTAAAAAAATATTTGAGATGAAACTATCTGAAGTGGGCCTAGTTAGGGAAAGCAGGTCACTGATTTGCCCTGGAAAATGAATACACATCCCTGGTCCCTTCCTGTCACTCATTCTTTCTCCTAGCTGGCACAAGGTGGGCAGCTTTATATCCTTGCTGCCATAATACTCTGCTTTGAGAGAAGCCGACAGTTGTGAATCAAGCTGACCATGGTCTGAAACTCCTGAAACCATGAGCAAAACCACATTATCCCTCCTTGCAATTGCTCTCTCAGTTATTTGGTATAACAACAAAAGCCTGGTCAGTACAACTTGATTAATTTTCCACAATAGGATACTTTAAAAATAGCATAGGTTTTTACTAATTAATATTATAAGCATTCAGTTCTGACTCTTGGAGGTCATTTTGTTACTGTAGTGCTATATTGACTGTTACAAATGTATATGCTAAGACTTTGTAATACATCCATTTTCACCAAAAACTGTCCAATTTATTCTTTGCCAAGTGAGTAGTAATAATTAACGTGGGGTCTGTGTTGTTGTCCCCTGTTCACATCAAAGGAGATAAAAATCTAGCGTATGTTCTAAGTTGTTCAACAACAGCATTGCATTTTTCCAGAATAATCCCCATCTTTAAGTGATGCAGGACTGTACTTTTGCCAGGTTCCTACCAAGTATTTGTTAATATTGTTAAAATGGTGTCATCAAAGAGTCATGCACAAATGTTTTGATGTTTCCTTAAATGGAAAGGTAGCCATCAGTTTTGTGGATGAGACCACTGTAGTTACATTGCCTATTAATAGAACGTATTTTGTCTTCAGTTTATCTGCACAGGAAAGGAGAAAATATGGTGGGGTATGAGAGTGGAACTAGCAGATAATATTATCTCCATTCATTTTCTTTCCTTAATTTTACCTGGAGTGAAGTCATTATAAAGTCTAGTGCATTTGGCATCTCATCTGGAGAGCAGTGTTGTTCCTTGAGGCCGACAAATACCTCCTGTTACAGAGACGGGGACTTCATTAGAGTATTTTATGTTCTTCTACATCACATTGCCTTGAGTACCATTAAAGGTTCTGTCATAATTTTAGTTTATTGCCTCTGAGATAATCAATAGTAAACTATTCCATCTTCTCTTCCAGCATGAAATACTGGTTCCAACTCCTGGTGCATTCTGGGTACTCAGGACATATTTGTTGAATGACTGTGAGTCTTCCTTAGATTTTAAGCCAGTTCCTGAAATTGTAGAGCTCATAATATTGTCTTACTGATGTTGCAGTTATCCATGACCTGAAAGACCACTGGGATTGGTGAGATGGTTTAGTGGGTAAAGACACAAATCAGCAACCTGCACAACTGAGTTTGTTCTCAGGAACCTACATGGCGGAACATGAGAACCTCCAGTGTCCACATGTTCACAGTGGCATGTGTGCCTCTGTATAAATAAATAGAACAGAAGTTGAAAGCTCTTTCAAAATACTTTAAATATTTTTTTAAATGGAAGGCAGTACTGTTTCAGAAGATGATTGAAAGCATAAATGAGCGTGTAGCCAGGAGCTTTTTGAAGGGTTACTATGGCAATGATTTAAGTTGACAATAGCTAAGTTAAAACTCTAGTGTCTTTTTCTAATAAATGCTTCTCAAGCAAATCTAAAGACAAATTAGTGATTTGTGAGCCTTTAACAATAAAATTAGCCTCAGTTATGTAGGCAAAGACAAACAGAAAAAATAAATCTGTTACTTTGGTAAGTTTTAATCTACTTAAAGACAGAATGCTATTAATAATTCATGTTGTTACAATCAGAAAGTTGATAATAATAACATTTACTTTGCTGATACTCTTTTGATTTCCCAGTGGATTAATTACACATTGCTATTATTAGAAGAGAGGAGAAGAGGTGTGTTCCTTACTATTAGCTAATCTGTGATTTGTATCCATATTTCTATATCTCTGCAATGCCTGTGGGGCTGTAGTTTTCATGTCTCTATGCCTCTGCAATTCCTGTGGGATTGTTGTTTTCCTGTGTCTATGTCTCTGCAATGCCTGTGAGGTTGTAATTTTCCTGTCTCTATTTCTCTGGACTGCTTGTGTGGTTGTATCTGTCAAGTCTGTATGTCTGCAAGTCCTATGAGGTTGTCGTTTTCCTGTCCATGTCTTTGCAATGCCTATGGGGACTGTAACTGTCATGTCTCCATGTCTTTTAAATGCCCGTAGTGTTATAATCATCATACACAGTGGATTTGATTTGCATTGATTATATTTCTTATTGTTTCTCACATTCCTCAGCTCTGGACATTTGGATTTGAGTTCTTCAAAGGGTTTTCTGCTCCTCACATAGCCCATGTCCTTTCTCTAATCCTATTCTGTACCTAGGACACACTGATTTATCTTTTGGCAATGTTGTAGTTTTAACAGGCAATTTTTGATCTTCACAATTGGACCGGAAATATGTCTTCTCATAACTAGAATTAACTTCATTCTTTGTGTAGTTCAGGTAACACTCAATTTACCTTTATATATTTTTTGTGCATCCAGCAAAAATGCAAGCTTTCAGATCTCAAGAATTATGTCTTATCCAGATTTGTGTTCAATGGGACACCTGGCAAAACAAAATAATATCGGGTATTTGTAGCATGCCATACAATTTATGAGACAGAGAAATCATTTCTAGGTCTGACAAGATGACCCAGTAGGTAAGAGAATTTGATGCTAAATGTGAAACCTTGACTTCAAACTCTCAAATCCACGTGGTGCAAGGAGATAACTAGGCCTTGAAAATTATCCTCTGACGTCACATTTGCCCCCGCAATTGCTCAGACCCTTTCCATTTTACAAAGTAAGCAAATAAATTGAAACCTTTTTTTTTTTTAAAAAAAAGCAATTGTAATACAAAAGGGAGAAAATTCACTGATCTAATTGATTTTCTAGAAATGCTGAGAAATTCAAACTACCTCACAGATACTGTTAGTAAACTTGTAACTAAAAAGACAAGCTTCAAAGTTCCAGGGTTTGGAGATGGCTCGGCTGGTACAAAGCCTGCTATGCAAACAGGAGGAATGGAGTTTGAATCCCCAGCTCTCTCCCCTTCCCCTCACCTCCAATAAATGATGAGCAGGTGAGGTAGCCTAGCTGTAACTCCATATATAGCTCTGACTGACCTGAAATTAATTTCATAGATAAGACTGGCTTTGACTTAGAGAGATCCCTCTGTCTCTACCTCTGGAGTGCTTGGATAGAAAAACTGAGCTCCCAGTGCCCAGCCAGAAAGTATTTTACTTCTACACAGTTGTGTTTTGGTAGCTGTTATCCACTCCCTTATACCCCCACTTCCTAGCTGGGATTCCAGTAACCTATGTTATGTCTTCAAATCAACTCTTTTCTTCCATATCTGCATGTGAGAGTGATCAATCATGAAATGGTTATCATTCTGTATAAAACTTCTTTATCAATGCATTGTGCTCCAGATTCTTGCATTTTACTTCAGAGCTATGGAATAATTATTTCACAGAAACTAGATAGTACTTCCTTGTGCATATAGATCAGATTCTTTTCCCACCAGTTTGTCATCAGGTATCTAATTTGTTCCTGTAGTTTAGCCAGCATGAGAATAAAAGCAATAAACACAGAAAGGCCTGTGTCCTTGTGGTATCATTGGTTTTTTGTTTTCTCATACATTCTCTATGTATATCCATAAAAGGATTACTGAATCATATGATAGTTAGAGTTTTAAATTTTTATTGAGATAACCTCACATTGTTCTCTATAAAGATTGTACTGATGTCTTGCCAACAATGTGAGGAATGTATTTTCCTATACATCCTCACCAACAGTTGACTGACAACAGCCATTCTACCATGCATGAGCAGTCATTTCATTGTGATTTTGATTTGAATTTCCCTGATGGAGATGGAGACAATTTGAACAACAACAACAACTTCTTCTTCTTCTTCTTCTTCTTCTTCTTCTTCTTCTTCTTCTTCTTCTTCTTCTTCTTCTTCTTCTTCTTCTTCTTCTTCTTCTTCTTCTTCTTCTCCTTCTCCTTCTCCTTCTCCTTCTCCTTCTTCTTCTTCTTCTTCTTCTTCTCCTCCTCCTCCTCTTCCTCCTCTTCTCTTCTTCTTCTTCTTCTTCTTCTTCTTCTTCTTCTTCTTCTTCTTCTTCTTCTTCTTCTTCTTCTTCTTCTTCTTCTCCTCCTCCTCCTCCTCCTCCTCCTCCTCCTCCTCCTCCTCCTCCTCCTCTTCCTCCTCCTCCTCCTCTTCCTCCTCTTCCTTCTCCTTCTTCTGTTGGAAGAATGGCTGCTTGTTGATTCTCAACTGTCCAGCTATATTAGATCCCCAAAATCACACAGAAACTGTATTAATTAAATCACCGCTTGGCCCATTAGTGCTAGTTTCTTATTGGCTGACTCCTACATATTAATTTAACCCATTTTTATTTATCTATGTATCACCATGAGGCTGTGGCTTACTGGCTGAAGTTCCAACTTGTGTGTGTCTCTGGTGGCTCCATAGTGACTCTCTGACTCTGCCTTCCTCCTCCCATGCTCTAGGCCAAGCCAATTCTTTATTCATTAACCAATAAAAGCAACACATAGACAGAAGGACCTCCCACACCATTCTTTTCTTCTTCTTCTCCTCCTCCTCTTTTTCTTCTCTTCTTCCTCCTCATCCTCCTCTTTTTTCTTAAGACAGGCTCTTTCTATGTAGCACTGGCTGTCCTGGATTTTTCTATGTAGATCAGGCTGTGCTGGAAACCACAGAGATCATTAATGCCCCTGTTGGGTTTCTTATTTGAGCATTGTCCATTCACATTCTGTAAATTTTAGTGAGATTGGGGGATTTATCATTGAGTTCCTTAAATATTCTAATGTTATATATTATATATTCTGGACATCAAAACTTCATCAGGAGAATAATCAATTTGAGAAAAAGAACTTTCCCATTCAGGAGACAGTTTCTACAGAAATTTTTTTAGCTTCCTATCATTTACTTCTCTTTGTTTTCATTTCTTCTGCCCTTGAGATCTTATACAAAATAAAGAACACACAGAACAGTTACCCAGTGCCAATAGTCAGCCTTGAAAACATACATATGAGTAGTCTTACATAGACTCAGCAGGCCATGTAATACATGCTTGTAATAACATATAATGAAAAAGGATGCCATAAGGTTAAAAGAAAGACAGGAGAAATGTATACTAGAGAATCCTGGGGGAGGAAAGGGAAGCAGGAAATTATGAATTATATTATAATATCAAAAATATAAAAAACTTTTAAATGCTACTAATTTTCATTTTTAATGTAATTTTGTTTGATTTGTTAATCAGTTATGCTCATCATTGAATGAAGTTTTTAGGGTTCTTTTTGCAGAATAATATCATTGGCAAGCAAGAATAATTTTACCTCTGCCATTCTTAATTGTATGGATTTTACTTTGCTCTTTTTCAATTTCTCTTCATAAATCTCCAGAGTTGCATTAAATATGTGTGTCCAGAATTTTTTCCTTGTCCAGATCTCTGGGGAGAAATTATCATTTTGTTTTTCTTAGTTACGTATGAGGTGGCTGTGAGTCTTCAACTACTGTTTTCTCATGAGACAGGACAAGGAATAGTGGGCATGTCATGTGTTACTTCTGTTTGCCTACTTGCTGTCAGAAAGAGAATCAATGGGTACTGTCTCCTTTTAACTATTTGTTCAGTTCTGCTCTGTGAAGAAATATCCAAATCTGATTTCTTTATCTGGAGCAAAATGATAAAATACAGTGACCTTTCGGTGGCTTATTCATTTTTGACTGAAATCTGCTTCCTTTAGTTACATCATCAGAACTTCTATTGCTTAGGCCTATTCTACTGTGAGTCTTCTTAGTCCTGTGGTGGGACTCTCTTATTCTGGGTTGTTAAATGAGACAAAGGCCAATGCAACCTGAGCCTCAGGGTGATGTTAGAAGAAAAAGAAGAGAAATTTGTACAAGTACAATGATATAGACACATGCACATATTCTTTGTTATCTTATACCTGCTACAAATATTATATACATTGATATAATATATTATAATAATGGTTGCCTTATAATAAAGTAGTCCTCATGCTTTCTTTGCATGTCTCATGACATTTGTATCATTCACCTCAATTTTCTACTTCTATAATGAAGTAATCCACCACTGTGCTCACTACCTCAAACAGACAAATTTGTTTTAGGCTTTTCTTAATATAAAAAGTAGACTATTTTACTGTGCATCTTAGTCACTGTTCTGATGCTGTGAGGAGACACCATGATCAAGTCATCTCTTATGACAGGAAGATTAATTGAGGTTTTCTTAGGGTGTCAGAGGTTCAGTCTATCACCAATATGACAAAGGACATAGTGGCAGGAAGGTATGATGCTGGAGAGGTAGCTGAGAGCGACACCCTGGTCTGCAAGGAATTGAGGAATGGCTGGAATGGGTTTTTGGAACCTCAAATCCCACTCCCAGTGATACACTTCCTCCAAGAAGACCATACCTCCTAATCCTTATACTTTTTCAAATAGTGCAACTCACTCTAAACTAAGCATTCAAATATATGAGCCTCTGGAGGCCACTCTTAATTAAACCACCACACTGTGTCTTTATTTTTCACCCTCTGCCATCTTCTCTTTGTTCTGCAGATTTGGTTTCTGATCTGTATTCTTTTCCCTCCCTGAAGATTTTCTCTTAATATTGTCAGAGAACATGTGGGCTGTGGATACATTCTATTTTTTGCTGGTCTAACATTTAATTTTACTTTGGAAGAATTATGTTTTTGGATATATAAATCTAGGTTGTCATTCTATGTTTTGATTTTAATTTAAAACTGAAAATATTTTATTCCATTCTCATCACACTTCGGATCTTTTGTGTAGAAGCCTCCTTTAAGTATTGCGACTTTTCTGTGCAGAAGAATGAATTTATCTATCCCTTTCTTTTCTTTTTGGTTCCTTTAAAGTTTTTATCCTGGCCACTGCTTTTCTGAAGTTAAACCTGAAATCATTAGATGTGGACATTAAGGTATGATGTATTAGCTAGTCTCCAGGTTCTACAGGCCTAGAACGCTGATCACTGTCCCTGCTGATCACTGTCCCCGCTCAGGCCCTGAACCCTATGTGCAGGCCTAACACAGCTACTTAACCAGGGTCAATGACTGAGTCAACTCTGGAATCCTTTGACACGGAGTAACAGTCACAGGGACACTTAGTATTTCCCTATAGAGGAGGTACCTAATGGTTTCTGATGGCTGGGGTGTTTTATTCCTTTCCCTGTGTTAGTGTTTGATGTCACACAGTTCTCAAGTTTCCTTTACTCTTTTCTAAAACCCTGTTTCTTGTTGTTTTGACTTTTCTTTGTGAAGAAGAAAGAAAATGTGCTATGCCATCATCTTAGGATTGCGTAGGATTTGACTTTATGCCTCTTTCCATATGGTGGAGATACTTTATTTTTATGATTATGTAGATTACTTATCTTTTAAATAGTATTTATATTATTTATTAGTATTATTCATACTTTGTAAAGTAAAATGTTATTAGTTCATTATAATTTTTAAAATACATAATATTAGACATATGAATGTTTGATACATTGTTGACAATATTCTGATCAATGTTCAAATCAGTAATAAATGCTTACCTAATATTTATCATTTTTGGCAAAAATAATCAAACCCTTTTTCCTTTTTCTTGATTTTCCTATACACATAGTACTTTATTTCTATCTGTGCTCCTCATAGTGTATGGAATATTGCAGATTACTTCTCTTATGTAAATATACATTGGTGTCTGTTTACCCTTCCATTCTGTCACTTCTTGCTACTGTGAATTCCTGTGGTAGCTATAACTCTATTCTTGACTTCTCAGAGAACAATAGTTTTAGATTTTCTATATGTGATATCATGTGGTATTTGCATTTTGTACCTACCTTGTTCACTAAACATTAGAACCTCATGTTCTATCCATATTATTGGATATGACAATATTTCATTCCTTCTGATGGCTGGGTATCACTCCATCCTGTAAATACCATACTTTCTGTATCCTAGTGAGCACTTGAATTCCTCAGATCTCTGCTATTATGAACAATGCTGCAAGGAACATAGGAATGCAGACATGTCTCCAAAATAGAGATTTTCTTTCTTTATATATATATGCTGTACAGTGATTGCTGGGTCTTGTGATATTTAAATTTCCTGTTTGGAAAGTCTGTTCTCATTAGCCGATGTGTCATTCAGTTTCCATTTCAGTGGCTTTGTTGGAGGATTATGCCCTGTTTTGCTTGTGTTTTTGTGGTCACTCATGCATTCCTTCTGAGTCACGGATACCGTGTTTGCTCCTCATTTGAATGGTGCTACAGCAATAACATTTAAACACAGTGTTAAAGTTCAGTTCTCTCTGTTCTCAAAGCTCTGTGTCTATGTGTTAGTGTCAATCAACCAATCTGTAAGCTTATTTAACTCATGACTTTAGCATTAAAATCCTCAGCATCCTTTCTCATTCTTATGTCTGATCATACCCATTATCAGTTTAATTTGTAGATATAAATTGTGTTTCATGAAAGCAGGTTTAAGTTCTTTAGCAATAATGAGAATGACAGTAAATGAATGTTCTTTATCTTGCGGTGTTATTGATTGTGATTGCTTACAAGGTCGCTACACTTATGCACTTCAAAGTGAAGGTCCAGGAGTGCATTTAAGGGCTAAGCATTCATTCCATGTGTTGTCATCTGCTGTCTTCTTAGCACAGTTTGGGCGTTGTCAGTGAAAATAATTTTCATTTTCTTCTGATGGTAAAAGTAAACAAAAGTATTTTAAAATATTTATTTTTAATATATGGGACTAAAGGTCTCCAACAATTTAGTAATTTCATGGTTATTTTATATGTAAAATTACCTTACATGTTTATGGATTCTAATGTAGATAAAGTATCCTTAGGCCTTATTCTTCGGTAAACATGTGACAGAGTGAAGCTTTTTAAAAGTCACTCATTGGAACGAAACGTTGACCTTTAAACCATTAAATTGAATATAAATCACACAATTTGCCTTTATCTTCACGTGGAATGCATTTTCCTGCAGCAGCTCAGGTCATGCTTTGAGATACATTGCTATTAACCCTCCACTGGGCACCCCAGAAGGGACTCTATGGCATAACTGACTTTAGAAACCTTTCTTTCTTTCTTTCTTTCTTTCTTTCTTTCTTTCTTTCGTTCTTTCGTTCTTTCGTTCTTTCGTTCTTACATTCTTTCTTTCTCTCTTCCTTTCTTTCTCCCTTCCTTCCTTCCTTCCTTTTTTCCTTCCTTCCTTCCCTCCCTCCCTGTCTCTTTCTTTCTTTCTATCTTTCTCTTTTCTTTCCCCATTCCCTCTTTCCCTTCTTCCTTCCTTCCTTCCTTCCTTCCTTCCTTCCTTCCTTCCTTCCTTCCTCCCTCTCTCCTTCTTTCTTTCCTTTCTTCCTTTCCTCTTGCTTATGCATGGGGCACTTGATGATGTAGGATGTCCTTCTGTATATGTGATGCTTTTACTAGTTGATGAATAAAATTGTTTCAGCCAATGGCTTAGCAGAGAAAATCCAGGTGGGAAATCTGAACAGAGATAAAGTAGGCAGAGTCAAGGGGGCAACATATAGTCGCTGAAGGAGTGACATGCCACACTGGTAAGTCACAGGCTCATGACAATACACAGATTAATAAAAATGGGTTAATTTAATAGTTAGAGCTAGCCAGTAAGAGGCCTAAGACATTGACCAAATAATTACAATGGATAATAAGCCTCAGAATGGTTATTTGGGAATAGGTGGGCAGAGAAAAACTGGTCCAGGAGGACCAGTGAGAAAAAAAAATGCTGTGTGCTGCTTTTTTTTCCTTCCTTCCTTCCTTCCTTCCTTCCTTCCTTCCTTCCTTCCTTCCTTCCTTCTTTCATTCCTTCCTTCCTTCTCCTATTCTTGTTTTAAATTTTTGATATACATTTCTACCTTCCGTGCCCCAAAGAAACAGAAGTGGATCCATTTCCATCATCAAACTGTAAAATGTTTTCAGATTTACGTAGCATGGGTAAGGGCAGTTTTTATTACTGCTATGTGTCTGAGGGCTTCTCTTACTAGTTACAAGAAATCAGAACACTGGCCTGGACATAAGAGAATCAAGAAATAGGAAAAAAAAAGAGCATTATGATACAGTGTTTGTCTGTTTGCTGAATGACTTGATGGTTCCCTTAAGGTAAAAGAGATTGAGTGAAATGTCTAGACTTCTAAGTGTGTAAGTTTGGTGGTTTCAGTTCAGTGTATACACAGCTTATCTGAACCTCTGCTGTCTTTGAGAATCCATATTTCCCATCCCAGACCTACCCACAGCCTGCTGCTTAACATCCTTCTCATTTTGTTCAGTATTTTTGATGAGTTCTACTGTCATAAAGCTCAACATTTCTAATACCAGTACTCTAAGGATCATTAGATGAGACATTTATAAAACTTGGGTATCCTTGCATTATTCATGACCAGTATTTGCTAAGGCTCCAATCACACTTCCATTGCTCCCTTACATGACTATCCTTGTATCCAGTATGGGGGAATTTGGTTGGGGAATACATTCAGACTACGAATATTCTATATTTTCCCCGGGAACCACTGGTCACAAAATAAGCATCGTATGGTAGGGATCTAGTGTTGGTCCAAGTGCAGTCAGGTGTACCAGCAAGTACCAGCAGTCCCCACAAGGATCATGGATGTTGGTAATCCAGTCTAGAATTCTGGGTGCTTTTGCGCTAGGAAGTGAGAGTAAACTATTTTTTTTCTTATAAATCATCAATCCCAGTGACTCCTATGCACAAATCCTGATTCAAGTAAGTCATCTACCATCCCCAGGAATTAGTTACTTGGTCACCACATAAATCTTACTAATAGTTCTTGAACAACAATAGCTCTTAACTAAGAAAATTTAAGAAATGACTTGGACATTGCAAGGCACATCATATGAGATCAAGATTTCTTACAGCTACGCTGAATGTAATGAACTTCCTTGTTCTCTAATATTATTAGATTGTTCTTATGAAAATAAACTGAGCACCTAAACTAATCTGGTTCCTTATATCCATACTCATGTTTAAAACCAAGCACTGTCTTACCTCTCATTTTACTTAAGTTTTATTTCTACTTCTGAATTAACCCCATTGTCTCCAAACTCTAAACTTTAGAGATTCTATTCTCCATGCTAGGACCATCTTCTCCGAGATCACATGTTCAAATGCTAACCCCTAACCCTCCATCTTCCATCTAAGACACCACCCCAAATCAATAAAGCATCCTTTACTAGACTGTCCTCTCACAATACCTGCATCTGTGTCTTTCAAATTCTGCATCATAATATTAATCATATATCCTATGTTTGCTCTAGCAATGCACATTATGAACACTTGACCGAGCTCTTGGGTATATGTGCTTTGTCAGGTTTTACAATCTGCTGAGAAGTAGGAAATTAGAATGAGTCTCAAGCGATTTTTGATTTATCAGGTTTGGTTTATTTGTCTTAAATTAAGGAATCCAATGGACTCTTACACTTATTTTTAGTTAATTAAGCTTTAAAGCACGCCAAACAAATCTAATTTGTTCCAATTTTCTGTCCTCTCATAAGGTGGAGAAGCACACCCTTGTGTTAATAACAGTCATTTAGACGCTGCAAAGCTATTTTAAGCATACAAGATGGAAATTAGTCTGGAACCTAAATTTGAAAACAGCAAACAATGGAAACTTCTCAGAAAAAAAACCCGAAAATTCAAGCATAAGTCACTAATATCCAAATGAAATTTATAATACCCATGTCTGCTAAAGCAATTGCACATGATATTTCAAATCACGCACAAATACACTAAGCCACACACTTAGTGATAGGTAAAATAAGCAGAGTTTCAAAGTTTCTTTTTAATTGATATATTTCAAAAATAATTTGCAAACATGTCAAAAGGCACACAAAGTTAAAATGTTCTTGACAATGAGATCCTCAATTATGTAGGCGAAGTAATTCTAATGCTTAATAGGAGAAACACAGGAAAGGTAAGATTGGAAGTTCTATTGTCCATTACTTCCACAGCTCTCATGTGCCTCAAATCTTGTCCCAGGTTTGAGGGAGACAATGAGTCCTCTAGTGGATGGCAGCAGAGGAAAGGTATCCCACTCTGTCACTACACATCAGGGATCTAGGCCTTTTGTCTTGAGAGGAACTCTGTTGTTTAAAATTGAGCTACCCTGGGGAGCCCCATAGGGTATTCCAGAACAGGGAATTCAGGAAACATAACATAATTCAGGGAACCTGAATTTCACCTTTTATAGCCTTAAGAGGGTCAGAGACACTCTTAAGTGCAGGGCATAGAGAAATTGGAAGGCTGGAAGGTAAGAGACTGAAAAGTCAAGTCCTTCACAGGCTTTGCTTCCATTTCCAGAGGTGACTTCAACAACTGCGAACATCTTTGGAGTTTGACAGTCGTCTGAGGTCAGCGTATTGTCTGGCTTCTCACACCACTTACCTGCCTTTCCTTGCTGTAGAGTATGAGACCCGTGAACGTCCCACAGCCACACCACATCAAAAGGGCATTCACTACTTAGAGAGTACGCGGAGAACAAGGACAGACCTGCACCTATGAAGATTCACCTGCTCTGATTGCTTCCCTTCCCAATATGTTGGGCGACACCAGCAATTCCGATAGTGTTCACCTCAGGTTATGGTGAATTCCACAGTCATTCACACTGAAATGGTCCCTCCGAGGTCTATGAGGAAGCTCCTGAGATTCAGGAAACAAACAATACGTCACACACAGATCTGGTGGGGGGGGGGGGGACAACAACTTAGAACTGATTCCCTGTTTTATAGAATCAGTCACAGTTCCTGGAAGAGGAGACTCCTAGGAGACAAGCTTCTGAGAGCAGAGTTCCCAAAGGTGCAGCATTCCCTGGAGGCTGTGCAGGTCTTTCCAGGGATGCTGCTTTCCAAAGCCTTCATCCACCACGGGGTGAGCATTTTCAGAGATGCAACTGTTTTGTATTATTTATTTATTTATTTGCCATCTTTGCTTCTGTAAGTAACCCCTCATCCAAACTCCTGCTAGCAAGCAAGGTAAACTCATTCAGTACATTGGAGCATGGCACAATCATTTGGTCTGCTATGGGGTCCCTTTCTACTTTTCTGGGGTGAAGAGATTTGTACACATGGGCATGCATGTGTGCACACAATATCTTCCCGGGAAAAGTCCCTGTCACTCAGCACACAGCTGATTAACAGACTCTGGGGAAGCCTCAGATGAGTGGAGAACCTGTTCAGCTCACATTGAAAGATAGTGGTGTCCATCAAATGTACCTTTCTTGTTCACAAAGGAGAATGATCCTATAATGAAGAGAGTTCTGGCAGACAGAGGACATTTGTACAAAACCATTAGCAATGGGGTAAACCATCGGATGGAGGAGTCTACAAGTTCAGCTGTCCTACCATTACCCCTTGCTCTGCACATAGCTAGTGATCTAAAGTTTCCATGGCCCACAAAGAAGCTACTCCAGTACTTTTGCCACCTTTATTTATTTCTACACTGTTGGGAGTGTTTTATAATATGATATGAAAAAACAGGTATTTTTTTCTTCCTTTCACAATTAGTCTACTTCTGTTTATTCAATTTCTGTAATATCGGTTTAACTTTCTTTTCGTTTCTGTTCTTACTTTTTCTTTCTTTTTTTTGACCCATGTATAAACAAAAGTAGATTGTATGTTGTATGAGTGGCGGGGCTGCGTCCCGCCACCCGGCCGCCCACACGGCTAGCTTTATACCCAAAATAATTACACGGAAACTGTATTCTTTTAAACACTGCTTGGCCCATTAGTTATAATCTCTTATTGGCTAGCTCTTACATATTGATCTAAGCCATTTCTAATAATCTGTGTAGCCCACGAGGTGGCTTACCAGGGAAGATCTTAACCCGCATCTGTCTGGAGTGGGAGAATCATGGCAACTCCCTCATTCAGCTTCTTTCTCACAGCATTCTGTTCTGTTTACTCTGCCCACCTAAGGGTTCGCCTATCAAATGGGCCAAGGCAGTTTTTTTCTTAATTAACCAATGAAAGCAACAGATTAAAAAAAAATCACTCACACATCAATTGTATAAGATTCTTTTGAAACCTGCTTTTCTTTCATTTACTTTATCTTCTTTCTCCTGTTTCTCTTTCTTTTTATTATTTTTTTTAATTCTTTCATATTTACCCTAAATAAATGTGAGCATCATAGCACACTGATCATAGTTTTGACATTTTGTTTTATGCTTACTAGTGATGCATTAATGAGCTTTAATATTTTTTATTTTAAAAAGAAAACAAACTATCTTGTTTCATTTTACATACCAATCCCAGTTCCCACTCCTTCCCCTCCTCCCACTCCCTCTACTTATCTCCCCACTCCACTTCCTACCCACTCCTCAGAAAGGGTAAGGCAAATTGCTTTAGGGAAGGTGCAAGGCCCTCCCTACTATATCTAGACTGAGCAAGGTATCCATCCAAAGAGAATAGGTTCCAAAAAACCAAGACAAGCAGTAGGGATAAATTCGGGTGCCACTGCCAGTGGCCCCTCAGTCTGCCCCAGCCATACAAGCTGTCAACCACATTCAGAGGGGCATATGCTGTTTCCTTCTATGTCCGACTGGAGTTGGTGAGCTCCCATTAGCTCAGGTAGACTGTTTCAGTGGGAGAACCCATCATGGTCTTGACCTTTTTGCTCATATTCTCACTCCTCTTACTCTTCAACTGGACTTTGGGAGCTCAGCCCAGTGCTCTGTTGCGGATCTCTCCCTCTGCTTCCATCAGTTGCTGGATGAAGGTTGTATGGTGATATTTAAGATATTCATCAGTCTAACTACAGGACAAGGCCATTTCAGACACCCTCTCCTCTATTACTAAGGGACTTAGCTGGGGTCATCCTTGTGGATTCTTGGGAATTTCTCTAGTGCCAGGTTTATTGCTAACTTCATATGGCTCCCTCAATCATAATATATCTTTCCTTTGTTTTCATCTCTGTCCTTCCTCCATCTCGACTATCTCATTTCCTCAAGTTCTCCTCCCCCTTTTCCTTTGCCTCTTGTGATGTGGGAGTGTCATATATCAATCTGTTGATTTCATTGGTTAAGTAATAAACAAACTGCTTGGGCTCATAGCGTAGAACATAGGTGGGTGGAGTAAACAGAACAGAATGCTGGGAGGAAGAGGAAGTGAGGTAAGACGCCTCAGACAGAGGCACCATGCTCCCCACTCCCGGGAAGATGTACGCGATGAAGCTCCGACCCAGGATGGACGTAGGCTAGAATCTTCCCGGTAAGACTGGTGCTACATAGATGATTAGAAATCGGCTAGTCCAGGTGCGAGAGTTAGCCAAGAAGAGGCCAGATAAAAATGGGCCAAGCAGCGTTTTAATGAATACAGTTTGTGTGTAATTATTTCGGGTAAAGCTAGCCAGGTGGTGGGACACAGCCTGCAGCTCCTATTTCAACACTCTTGTCTTTCCCTTGCCCTCCTTACTCTCTGCACCCCATGCTCTCAATTTTATCAGGCTATCTTGTCTATTTCCCCTTTCCAGGTGGATCTATGTATGCTTTTCTTAGGGTTCACCTGCTATGATTCCAGCCACATAGTGGTGGTGAGCACTTCCGGGTATCAGGGCCATGCTTTTGCAGATAAGCCTTCGTGCAAAATACGTAGCAGCCCTGGGGACCTTAAAAGATCCTGTATGACCTATGTGCAGCATGGTTGCATCGCCTAAGTATGATTCAGCCAAGTAAGCCCTTGTGCACATGTGTGAGCTCCATCATCTGCACATGATATAGCTGTGTCAACCCCCGTGTGCATGCGTTAGGCAGCCTTTAAAGCTGGACACGCCATCTTCAGCTCTCTTTCTGCACACCGACTTCACCAGGCAGGTTCACGTGTCTCCTCTAATAAACTCATAAGTGGGATTGTTGTGTGCTTCATGCTTTGTTCTCACTTGCGCCAGAAAATTTCAATGGGGTCAGCCAGGCTTCATCAACACCCTGCCTGTAGAGAAAAGATGTTTTCCTATAGGCATTGTGGTGTTGCTGCTCTCTAGCCTCTGGCCTCCCAGTTGCCTTGACCGTGGCTAATCAGCTTCATTACCACCCTGCCTTTAGAGAGAAGACATTCTTCTACAGGCCTTGCAGTGTTTGTTTGTTGGTTTCATGGGGTTTCATGTTTTCAGCTATGGAATATAAACCCTTGAACTATGAGCCACCTGCCTGTAAACACTCCGCTGCTTTGCTTCAAGCTCTCAGCCCCCCACCTCTAAATGCTCTGCTGGTGTCCCGCCAGTTCTGCCTTCCCTTTTGCTGGGCAGCCCCTTCCCCACCATCTAAAAAAAATCTCTTTTCCTCTCACTCGCATTCCTTCTGTTCTATCCCTGCCACCACTACTGCTGGTCCCAAGAGAAACCGATAACATTAGTTGGATCCGTGAGGTGGCTGTTTTCAACTTCAGCCTTTATTCCCCACCGTGGCTTGTGGTGTGGCAGCATGGCCACAGGATGGATCACACCTATAGATCTCTCTTGTTATTATATTTAAAACTCCCATGGCTCAAAAAATATGTGGCTTCTCCATACAACGTGTGACCACTGACATTTTTACTGAGGTCAGGTGACTTCAACATCATCTTAACTGAGATCAGGTGGTGTAGGAGTTCCTTCTTTTTGTATGTTGCTTTCTTTGGGTAATGAATAAAGAAACTGCCTTGGCCTAGGTGATAGGACAGTTTGTAGGTAGGCAGAGTAGACAGAACTGAATGCTGGGAAGAAGGTTAGTGGCAGACGCCATGAATCTCCTGCCTGAGACAGACACTGGTTAGAATTTTGCCGGTAAGCCATAGTCACATGGCAATACACAGATTAATAGAAATTAAATTAAGATGTAGGAATTAGCCAATAAAAAGTTAGAGCTAATGGGCCAGGCAGTGTTTAAATGAATATAGTTTCTGTGTGATTATTTCGGGTGTAAGCTAGCTGGGCAGTTGGGACAACAAGCAGCCTGCTCTCCTGTTAGAAGAACCAAGTCACACTATGTTTACTGAGGTATTTCAGTCCCGTGGTGCTGACTCTGTTGCATGTGTGTTTTGCACAGTGGCATGCTTTTGGTAGGGCCCACCAAAAACATACACTTTGCCCAATTCCTGTTCACTGTGTGTATGTGTGTACATACATGTAACTTAAATGCACTTATGTTTACTGTTAAATGTTATAATTGTCTGCCCGTTATGTCTCATTCCAGACTAGCAAAGCAATAAGTCTCGTGTTTTAAGTCTCTTACAAAAATACTGTATTTTTAATTCAAACCTACTTTAAGATATATTCAGCTGTTCTCTACTCTTGTCAGTTCTGCTATTAACCTTCTATTGGAAGCAGTTTCTTTTTTCTCTTTTTTACAAGTATGAATCTTACCTGTTAAGCTGAGAACCAGGACAATCAAGCTTGGACCCAGCTCTCCAGGCAGATTCTATGCTGTTCTCATTACTCATCTATATCCAGTAAACAGCCCTCAACAGTTCAGAGATCTGGGGGATATGGCATTTAAATGCTGAATTATTAAAAGACTTTTCATAACCAAAAGAGACAGGTTGGCTCCTAGCAGCAGCACTCTACTTTCTCCCAACAAGACAGAAGACAGATGGGCACAAAACAACGTCCATCCACAATTTGCTTCAACTGCCAAACACTGACCACAGGGCAAAATGGTCTTTCATTTAAACTGAAGATCTCCAGAAAGAATCACTGGAAACCACAGCTTAGGTGCCCATGTCAAGATAGGTTTGTCTTCTTACAGATTTCTTAGGACGCAGAATCTTGTGGAGCCTGGCAGGCCTTGCACTAAACAGCAAAAGGCAAATACGACCCTCAGCAATTTTGGAGGACCCTGAGGTGCCAACTAATTAAGTTCTCTGTTGTTTTTTAATCAATAACTCAAGTTAAATTTTATCCTTCTCAAAGATAGTGTAAAAATTAAACTAAAAGCTACTAAATTAAAAGATAATGAGACAGATAAGATGACAGAGGGATGGTTCAAATGTATTTGTAAAAATGATCAATGACCTTAAAATGAATGTAAACATGGGACAAATTCCTCCCAGTCTTTGAAGAGAAATGTCAAAAGAGTCAATGAAAAGTTGGCAACATGGATAAAACTTTTAGAAAAATTGAGAATAAAAATTAGCAATGTTTGGAAATCAACGGCTTAATTTTCGGCCTTTTTCAGAATGCTTATGATTGTGGTAGATAGTAGATAGTGGAGAAGCTTGTAACTAGCCAAAGTACCAAGAATAAGGATGGTGGAGTGCTTGATCTAAATGGGATATCCAACGTCCTCCAAGATTCTGAGAACATCATGGAAGAGGGAGAGAAAAGAATGTAAGAGCCAGAATAAGGGGAAATGTGTAGCAAAAAGGTATCTTCTGGATAGTGCATAGCCAGTTCACCGATCATCTCACTGCAACTGTGGCTATTTGTACAACACAAGAACCGGATTGGGTCTATCAGCAGTTTATAATAGATGGGAGAGGGGCCCATGAAGCCACACTTATCCTTGAGGAACTTGGCAGTGCAGTTAAAGGATGCTGAGGTGTTGGTGTTGTCAGGTTCTTAGCAGTGTAGTCATTGAGAAGTTGCTTTTAGTCCATTAAATAACCTCCCGCCTTGTTTGTACCAGTAACTCATAAATAAAGTTAGTGGGTCAAATGCAAAAAGAAGACCTGAAAGAAGGATGGACTTGTTGGGAGGAAAAAAAGTTTCAGTAGGAGAGGAAGGGAGAAAAGAGAGAAGAAAGGGGTGAAAAAATGACTCAAATTCATTATATACAGTATGAATCTGTCAAAGATTAAAGGAAATGGAAGAAAAGTTGGTCTCTCCCAGGTTGACTTTTATAGTGATAAATCTGGCATTTACAGAAAGAAAGGAAGAAAGGAAGGAAGGAAGGAAGGAAGCAAGCTAGCTAGTTATAGCAGCACTGGATATATAATCCCAGGAGTTAGGAAATAGAGATCACTGGATACATAGGAATTGCTTTCTAACCAGTATATCAGAATCAGTGAGTTACAGAGCCAGTGAGAGGGCCTGTCCCAAATAATATGGTGGCTGGATGTGGTGGCATATGCCTATAATTCCAGCACTTGGGAGGCAGAGGTAAACAGATTTTTGTGAGTGAATCTGCTGGCCAGCTTTGGCTTTCTGGGACTAAGTGTCTGTCTGACCACTACTTTTGTTTTTGCATAATGGTCTCCTTGTATGTGTGTCTGTGTTCACATTTGTCTTTTAGTAAGAACACCAGTGGTATTGACGAGGAGCCTACCCTACTCCCCATCTCCTCTTAACTTAATCACATCTACTGTCACCCTATTTCCAAATATGATTCCAGACTAGGATTTCAGGGTTGTGCCCTTAACTATGATTTCTGGGAAAATGAACACCTACCTGATTCAGACCTTAGCTGTTCCTCCAGCACACAAAGCTGGTTTTATCTCAGGTCCTTTCTACCTGCTAGTCCTTCTGTCTGAAATCTCAAAGAAACACGACAGTTCCTTTCTCAGCATACAGAAGTTATTCATCCATATGTAAATGCTACAGAAACCTTTCTTAATCACCCTACTCCAAGTAACCCATCTACTATATACAAAGAGTTCTCAACTCTGTTTCCCATTTGAATTTTCTTTCTACCAATCATCGTTGCCCCCAAATAATGTGTTTATCTGTTCCTCCTAGATCATAAGTTCCATGGTGACAAAAATCTCTCTCGTCTCATTGATTTCCAAATTAGCACTTTGCAAAGTGACTGATAGCAAATATTGAATAAATGTTTATCATATTTAATTGTGTATCAATAAAAAGAAATAGACATAAATTAGATCATCTAAACTTTATAAACTTTTATATAGTAAAATTTTATATTATATATGCCTAAGTTTATTAATTTTATAGCAAATCAATTACTTTATAAAAATGTTTTTATTCCATTGGAAATATTTTTGTAAATATTTGTTGAATGAACACTAAAATGTGAATACTCAAAAAAAAACCCCACAAAACAAAACACAGAGTAAAGTATTTCCAATAGAGTTGACCAATAAGAAGAAGATCTTATCAGGGATACGAGAAAAGTGGAAGAAATCATGCATTCAAGCATCAATAACAAAAATAATTAGCATACCAAATTTGGAATATGATCAATAAACGAAACTTAATAATGCACAGAAGAGCAGAAACTGAGATAAAAGCATAAGAGCATAGAGAATATATTTATAAATAATAGCACAACATTCTCCAAAATGAATAATAAAATAAGTGGCTATCAAATCAAGAGGCATTTATGATCCTCACATGGGCATCACTGGAGAAGAAACCTACTATGACATGCTGTAGTCAACATGACAAAATTATCTGAAATAAGCTACTGTAGCCATTTCTTAAGAAATAGTATTTAAAATGTATTTTTTCCCTTAATCTTTCTTTCAAATTATTGTTGTTTCAAGGTACATACCACACCTTGCATGGGAAGGCCAGAAGACAACTTCATGGAGCTGGTTCTTCCAGATATAGATCCCAGATTTAAATTTGTATTTGAGTAGACACAGATACATGCAGGTTTACACACAGTTGTAAGCATGTGTATATATTCATATAGGGCATGGAAATGAAAGGTAAACATGAAAGGGGAGAGAGGGAGCTAAGAAGATCTAGGAGGCGAGCAGAGGGGGCAGGAGAGCGTAATAGGATATAAGTGACCTGCAAACAGAAGAATGAACTGCCTTGTGAGGAAGGCAGTCAGCCAAAGAGAAGGAAGAACAATGTGCAATGACATACATGGATTAAAATGTCACAATGCAACATTATTTTATAATAATAAACATATTACAAAAAATCAATGTATATATAAATATCATCTTTATAAAAATCATAAATCCCTGTGCTCACAAATCAAGTATTAAATATCCCTTTAAGGTATGATTTAAATTAATTTCTGAGGGTTATATGTTCCTTATAATAAGGACCACGCTATTAACTGAACTCCCTAAATTTTAATTTTTTTCCAATTAAGGACTGATTGAAGGTGTAGAGATCCTCATAAGAGCTGAAGTATTTAAGGCATCGGTTTATACTAACTTGAACTTGAGCTCCAGCAAATTGTAGGAAATCTTATCTGATTTGCTGAATGGTCATGGGATCATCCAAATGAACTTAGTTTAAATAAAAGAAATTTTCAGATGGTAACCATAACTACATTTCCCTAGAAGAAATTAAACCAGCAAGAAATCTACATATAAGTCAAGATCATAAAATGAATTATAAAGAAGATACATATGCAGTATGGAAATAATCAGAATTTGAAAAACTTCAGGAGATCTGCAATCATCACTGAAATTCTTTGTTGTGAAAAAATATCTTTGAATTGGGCCCAAGTTATCAACTTGAGTCCCAAAGACATTCCCTGCTCTGGCCATTGTAATGTTTTGAACACATCTCAGAAACACACAGGCACTATTGAAATTTTTCTTTGTAAGATTTTGAAAAGGTGAACTTATATAAAATTTGTCCAAAGGACACTGGTAGGGCATGACATTTTGAAACTGCCATTTTCAGACGCAACTAGAAGCCAATTTACCAGACCTCTATTTGACTCTTGCCTTTTGAACTTCATTTTCTAACCCGAGGGTCAGCAAAGGACAGCCAGGAGACCAAGTGTAAGCCCTCGCCTGTTCGTCTGAACAATTACACAATGTTTTATTCATTCTTCGCTTGTTGTCTCTGGTCATTGTCATTCCACAGAACATAGGTGACCAGTTGCTGTAAAACCAACCGAGTGCACAGATCTTGAATATCTTTCTTTTTTGCATAAAAACACGAACTATTGTTTAAAAAATTTACTTTAACAAACAATCAGCAATCAGAGAAGATGAGGTTGAGAAAAATGAAAACCTTGGGAAGATTCTCACAGGCGAAAGGTGTGCAGATCTGACCATGTGACCATGACACTAGGTGCTCTTTTGTCAAAAAAAAAAAAATTGAAGCCTCAGAGTGAGGGTTTTGCACATCAATGACTAGAGATTCAGCATAAACCTCCAGAAGACATGGGCAGTGTGACTATGAGCGGAAGCATAGTCACAAAAGCATTTCAGCTGTGAACGGATGACGGAATCTGTGTCCTTGTCAATATTAGTGCGAAGATTAACATGGGCTAATGAAGATTCAGCTTGCTCTCACCATCTTAGGACTGTTATGGATACTGTGCTATTTTCCCTGTTAACTTGTTCTAGCAAAGAAACATGCAAAGCACTGGGAAAATGAGGATGTTCAAAGTAGCCAGGAAGTTTACTTACAGCATTTTGAATGCTTCAGTAAATCTAATTGGTCTTCTCAGGGATTTTTATTTATTTTATAAACTGAGAGGCTAATGGAGACACAAGATTGCTACTTTTAAATAGATATTTCTCTTGGTTGTTGTCAGGAAATCATTGACCTTTATTTTAAATTGTGACACAGAATTTGAGATTAATTTGTTTGGCATGCTATTTTGTTGTTGTTGTTGTAGCTTGTCTATTCTGTGGGTCCTAACATGTTTGCTTACCTATTGCTTTGCTTGATTGTTAATTTTGTCTTGTATAAAGTCTTAGCTAGTGGTTTACACTGTCTCAACTTTGAGGTCCTCCTGCCTCACCTCCCTGAGTGCTGAGATTATAGCTGTACATAGTCATATCTGGCTTCTAAGTACAGTTTATTTTTAAAGATGCAATAAAAAACACACCGTATTAATACACATGCTTTCAAGCTAGTGTGAAAAGGCACAGTTGGTTAAATTTACTCAGCATCTGTATTTTGTGAGATGCTTGTTATACCACCAACCCCTGACAGGAGTTAAGAATAAAGTCACTAACTCTCCATGGCCCTCCCAAGATTTTACCTTCCTTTTCTGTGTAAATTAAATGCAGCCTTGTTCTTCTACCTTCTGATTTTAATTATAGAAGGATTCTAATAATCCTATTAGTTTATCACATCCACATGAGCATTTATTAAAATAATCTCTGCTATACCAGCTGGGTAATGATATAATAGCAATGGAGATACTACCACGAAGGAATTTTACAATAGTAAGAAAATCCCCCAAATCAAATAACCTGAAGATAACAGAGGTTATCTTATGCAGGGACGGAACTGAACAGATTAATCTTCAAAACTGGCAGAGAGTAGAAGAGACTGGAGGCTACAGAACACTGTAGGAATCTGGTCTTCCCTGTTGCTTTGGGGATGGAGTGGGTCATATGCCAGAAAGCACCAGCCCAAGCCATGGCAAGGTCTCTAGCTGACAACCACTCAGCGAACAGGGACAGTGTTCAGTACTTCAGTGAGGGAAAATGTCCACTGTCTGAAGGGTATTGGCGTATTCTGTACCAAATTCCAGGTTAGAATTTGGGAAATTCTATCTAAAAATCTTCCCCAATCTCTTCGCAATTGTTCTTGAATGCGTGAGTGGAACCAGCCACAAGCCTCCAAATGTATCAATCTTTTATAAAATGATGAGTTGATGAAAGACACTGAATATCTAACTTATTGCATCTTTTAGTGACACAAATTAATTTGCAACGGAGGCAGGGACCCTCTCTCTAAGGCGATTAAGGCGATTAATCAAGATCAAGTGTTAATTATCATTTTAAATAGCAAAGGAAAAGACTCATTGAGATATTTACTATAGTATTCTTTAGTGAGCCTTGTTTGTTAATAATTCTTCCTATAAAAACACAAATAATTGTACCTACATGAAACTTAACAGCAAAAACTGTGAAATAATAAAAGTCAATTTGTACAGCTCCAGAATTTCATCCCCACACCTTTCTAAACACTGCAGGGGAATTTTATCTGCTTTATACCTGAAAGGGGAGCTTTAGTGATATTAAGTAGTTCTAGGTCGGGAGAAAAGAACAGGTAGAATTATCTACAATTCTAGTGTAATTGCATCTCTGACATTTCTGTTTTGCCACCTTTTTAGTCAGAGATGGGCATGCAGATTATACTTGTTATCAATTCATATAGTATAGAACATTCACCATGTCGATTAATGAACAACAGTTTTCGATGAGAAATAACATTAGGAAGACTAAGTTGTTCGGATGGAAAAGAATCCAATTTGCAAAGCAAATGAAAGAGAGTTAATGTTAATTTATAAAACCAAACCAAACATAGGCAATTAGATTAAAAACATAAGACGACGTTTAAATGGTTGATATTGGCATCATTATCCCTTTCCTTTTTCAGTCGCTCACTGCCCCAACATCTACTCACCAAAACTATATCACACACACACACACACGCACACACACACACATACACACACACACACACACACACACACACACACACACACACACACGTGGTATTGAGCCCTAAACAAACCACAAAAGTTTCTTTTTTTTTTTTTTCTACCTAATCTAGAGGGTATTGGCTGGGAATTTGAATGAGGTATTGATGGAGAGATGAGGCTGGGAGATGAACAGCTGTTAGTCTTATGAAGGACAGACGAAAGAGAGAAGAAATAAAAGTGGAGGAATCTTCCAGCCTAAAAGGAGCAAGTGAAAGTGTGAGAAGGGATGAAGTCTACAGTTTCATTGGCTTGCCGGGGGAGCTGATAGAGGACACACGGCTGCACACTATGGTGCTGTGTGGGGGAAAACTGAGGGCCTGGCAGGAGACAAGAAAAAGGATCGGGTGAGTGCTCACAGTGACCTATAGGCCCCGTTTGAAATCTATTTGGTGTGATGGAGGGGAGTCCAGCGGAAGACATTTTATGTGTTCATTTGCTCATTCAACAATGTTCACCCAAGTCCAGCCTTACGTCCTGGGCGCCAGACCCTGGCTTGTGTGGGTGAGAAGCCATGGGCCTTAGTGAATTCATCACTTTCAGGGCCCTTTTCCTCGTGGAGCTTATTACAGGGATTGATTGTTTTGAAAGGTCATTCTGGGGTAACAAATAAAATTGTAGCAGAGGAAGACTGGACAGGGAGACTGGAGAGGAAGCAAACAGGAGTGATTGCCTGAGCAGACGACTTGGGATCTAACAGGACGTCAACTATGATAAAGAGGGAGATATGCAGGGTATGGGAGGCATTTGGACCCACCTTCTCTTTTCAAAGCTCCAAGGAGGGCTCACACTATGTTATCGCCGCTTTATCTCCAGTACTTTCCTAGCAACTTAACTTCAGCCGTAAATCAACACTTTCCCCATACCATTGATTCAGGGCACTTATTTTTGTTAGATGGGATCACAGGTCTCACAGTCTGGCCTTGATTGACATATTGAGTATGATCGTAACATGATCCTCCTGCTTTGACATCCTGAGTAAGGGGATAGTAAGTATGTAGCATCAAACCCAGTTCTGGGTGGTGCTGGGGTTCTGGGACTCAAGAGAGCTTGCTGCTTTTGCAGGGATCAAGGGTTCCTGCACCCACATGGTAGCTTACATCCTCCTGTAATGCCAGTTTCAGGGAATTTCACACATTTCATATCAGGCATGGATTTGTACATCTAAAAACATGCAGGCAAATACTAATGTATATGAGATAATAAGTATTATTTTTAACAATGGAATCTTAGGCCAGTCGGTGGTGGCACACACCTTTAATCCTCGTCCTCATAAGGCAGAGGCAGGTGGATCTCTGAGAGTTCGAGGCCAGCCTGGTGTACAGAGTTAGTTCCAGGACAGTCTCCAAAGCTACAGAGAAACACTGTCTTGAAAAAGCAAAAGGAAAACCCAAAACCAAAACCAAACCAAACTATATGGGAGTTTGAGACATGGTTTTTTTGTTTGACTTTACACCCCCATTTAATCCTCATGATTCTGTATTTCGCTCCTGCACTACTTTTTGTCACTGTTACCCTGTTTCTACCTTGTCCTGTTGATCCCCTCCTCCTTTAAGCCTCTTTTCCTTCTCAGCCCCATGATTATTCCCACGAGTATAGCAGTTAGCAGGACCCACAAATGAGAGAGAAAATAAGGTATTTATCTTCCCGAGACTTGGTTTCATTGCTTAATATAATGTTATAAGTATTTTTTATGTTTTAGCATAAGAATTTGCTAATATATGTTGATATGATGAATGTTCCATTCATTTTTTTCAACAGATTTCATGATTTTACTTTTCTTTATGACTGAGTAAAATTTCATTGTGTGTGTATGGGACATATATTACATGTATATGTATACACACACACACACACACACACACATATATATATAATATTCATTGTCCCTTCATATGATATTAGATATTGTTTTCATTTCCTGTCTATTATGACTATTGCAGCAATAAGCATGGGTCCTCAATAATGTCTGCAGTAGGATGCAGAGTCCTTGTGTGTGCAGGAGTGTTATTTTTCAGCATACTCTTTAAACAAAAATAGGGGTCATTTATTCTTGCCCTGTATTTATCATTTTGCCCAATAAATCATTAGTAGAGACTTGAAAGTTTCTAAGTTTAGGTTTTGTACTCTTGCGGGAAAAAAATTCCACTGTTAAGCTCCTTGGCCATTTGTAGCCTGTTTATTGGCTGGATAATAGCTTGCTCATGCCAGATAGAAGTCTTGACCATGTCTGTGTCTAACTTTTCTTTTCAAAGTTCATTTGTTTTTGGCGTCTATTCTTTCTCAAGTATTAGGCTTTCAAGCATCATTTGTACTGTGTTGTAAATTATAGAGGACGCATTTGACCGTTTAGGGGAAAACCATACAGAAGTATTTCTTCAAATTCTCACAGTCTGTTAATTGTTGTGAAATTGTGTGAATTGTGTGAAGTCTTGAAATATAGGACAGACATTTAATTCATCTCATATTTCCCAGGGCTATTCATTTCTAATATGATGAATATTTTCCTTAGAAAAATTGACTTTATTTCATGAGCCTACATTTTTACATTTTTCTTTTCTTTGTGATCTTAGCGATTTATTTAAGACCATAGATGGGAAATTTTGAATGGAAATAAGGTTTTCTTTCAGAAGGTGCCTTCATCCATTCCTCTCATATTATTTCTATGATAAAGTCTCTCCTGTTGAAATGCCTATAAAATCCAGCCAGACTTTCTTTATAATTTTCAGTAAGATAACTCATAAATAAAACCCATAATTTATGCTCATAACCACAAGTCAAGGTCAAATATTTCCTACTGCTTAGAGGACATTTAAGTGTTAATTGCCCATATTGTAATGTATTATTTTCCCACTCCAAAACATTTCTGTTTTCAGTATTGTAATATCAGATCAGCGACTATTCTTCACGGAAGTTAACTTTACTTTTTTTGCCTATCAAATCTTGAAGGCATTCTTGTGACCTTAGAGGAACAGAGTACAAAACTGACTGATAAACAAGTTGAAAAGTTAATTTCACCCTTCGATGTGAAAATTGATAGGAAGGAACTAGGTTTAATTAATTATTCAAAGATGCCTGTGACTCAGCTCTCTGCTGCCAGCTTTGGAGCAGAGAGAGCGCTACGACATTAATGAAGTTCATGCAAGGCGGGTTTCAGCTCCTTTGATCGGCAAAGCTGTGTGTTCCGAGACTGTTTTTCATGGATAGATTTTCCTGTCTCTTGGGGGCTACTCCGTATATCCACTTCACAGATTTTCATCCATGGTAGGTACAGGTGTGGATATGTGTGCCTGAAAACACCATTAAAAGATGAGATACAGAATCCTGTTTTGCTTGCTTGGTTTTCTTTCCCTCTCTCGCCCATGTTCTTTCAGATAGCGGCCCTTCAGACCCTGGAATAACTGGACCTGCTGGGCAGGTTATAAGGATAGCAGCTCCTTTTGACATTCCGAGGAGGTGACTTTGCCACATTCTTACCAGGATGTATAAACCACAGTATTTAATCAAAGTGACACAGAATAATTCTGTCAATGCATAAAGAAACCCCAATTAGCAGTCCTGACTGAAAGAGCAGAACTACATTTTGAGAAAAAGAAACCCATTTTAGACAGGGCCTATCTGGGGGTGGGGGGGGGGAATGCAGCCCATCAAAGTCATAAACGTTCCCAGCAAACTGTGCCAGCCCTGGTCAAAGTGATCCCACCAGGGTGTCCAAAAAACATCTTGTTACATATGCTTGCTTCAAATGTCCTTGTGGGTATCTGATTAACTGCTGTTTTGAAATTCCCTTATACCTCAACCAATGAATTCAAAACTTGTATATTTAGACCCGATCCCAAAATGCCAATGCTTATGCCTCCTTACCATGCAGTTTCCCCTTGAAAATCCCTCTACCTGAAGCCTTGGAGCTGTTTTTTCCCACCTGCTGCAGTGGTTTTTCAAGTTAGCTAACTTGTAATCATTAAACCCCAGTGTATTTGCATCAGATACCACCAGCTCTGTGGTGGTCTTGTTTGGGGGTCGCATGACACGGGCATAACATGTCCATTTCTATAAAAATAAATGTTTTATTTATTTATTTATTAACGATTTCTGCCTCCTCCTCTCCACCGCCTCCCATTTCCCTCCCCCTCCCCCAATCAGGGTTCTCTGCCCTGTGGGAAATCCAAGGACTACCCACCTCCATCCAGGTCTAGTAAGGTGAGCATCCAAACTGCCTAGGCTCCAACAAAGCCAGTACGTGCAGTAGGATCAAAAACCCATTGCCATTGTTCTTGAGTTCTCAGTAGTCCTCATTGTCCGCTATGTTCAGTGAGTCCAGCTTTATCCCATGCTTTTTCAGACCCGGGCCAGCTGGCCTTGGTGAGTTCCCGATAGAACATCCCCATTGTCTCAGTGTGTGGGTGCACCCCTCGCGGTCCTGAGTTCCTTGCTCGTGCTCTCTCTCCTTCTGCTCCTGATTTTGACCTTGAGATTTCAGTGAGGTGCTCCAATGTGGGTCTCTGTCTCTGTCTCCTTTCATTGCCTGATGAAGGTTAATATTCAGTTAAAAAATATTTTCATCACTATATTGTTTTTTACAGTTTTATCTACACACCTTGGAAATCCTGCAGGTACCTAATCTAATAATGTGTGGTATATTTGTTACTCTATTCTGAAAATGAAAATAATCAGAAAAAAGTATTGAATTCTCATTTGGAAATAACATTTACTTCTTTATCTATTTGTTACTATTCTACCCACACAAATGTGTACTTTGTGATCTCCGTACTGTACTGCATTGTTTCCTATGGCACAATACTCAGGAACTGGTCCAGCCTCTGAAACAAGTGCCAGCAAGAAGCATATATAAGTTGAACGGTGAAAGCAGATGTACATAATGCTTATCATTGATTGGAGTTACTACGGTTGGAGTGTGGAATGTCCCCAGTAGGCTCCCATCTTAAGGGCCTGCTGCAAAATTAGGGACAACATTTAGGAGGCAGTGAGAACTAGAAGGTAGGCCCTCATTGCAAGAGTTAGGTCACCGTGGACATACCCATGAAAAAGTCTTGTCCCTGGCTGTTTGTCTTTCCTTTCTGCTTTCTGAGCACTGTGGGCTAAAAAGGTTGATTCTCCCATATCTTCCCACCATGATATTCATTCATGCCTCAGACCCACAGCAAGGACATCAGCCCCCATGGACAGAGACCCATGAAACTGAGCCATCATGTGCCTTCATCTTTCTATCTCTCAGTCCTTGTCACAGTGCCAAAGGCTGGGCTGTGATCCCTGGAAGGAGCAGGTGAGTAAGGATCTGTCAACGTGTTGGGATCTCCAGTCACACCTATCTTTTTTCCCCTCCAGTTCTTCCTTGAGTTAAATTGTTAAAGTGTAAAGATAACTTCAAGAGAAAGAAGTATCATATGTAAAGGCTGGAGTTTTCCTAAATTGATAGGAGAAACAAATCCATTCATTGTGGTGTTAGAAATATTAAAATAATTATTTTTTTAAAATGATACAAGCATTGATATTTTGAATGTTGTGTGAAAGTCATGGAAAATTCATATAATTGTGCTTATCTTTCATAGCCTCTTTTCCATTACATATTTTCTATAGGCTACTCAGTTGATTATGGCTTCTTTTGTGTGTGTATGTGTATGTGTGTATGTATGTATATATGTATGTGTCTGTCTGTGTGTGTAATCCCCTAGTATATTGCATATAATAAGCTTTTCCCCATTGCAGAACTTCAAAACATGACACGTCCTGACTGCTTGTCTTGTACTTTCTGGCTTGCCTGAGAGCCAGTGTCCTTGTTTTTCTTATATCTGCTCAAATCAGCAGTAGAGAGGGCTCCTGTAACCACACACAGTAAAATAGCGTCACTATCTACTACTAAATTATGCTTAACTTATTGATTTTTTTCACACAGCAGTTAAGCATATATCCATTCACTTCTCCTTACATCCTTTCTCTTTTTGCAGCTTTTGTATCTCTCTTCTAGAATACAATTCTACTAAGCATGAAAGATTTCTGTTCATTCAGTTATATCTCCTGCCCATAGAGTGTAATTGTAGTCCATAAATGCACATTACAAGACTAAACGTAACTAGCTTTATCTAACATCCAGATAAATTTCCTTTGCAGATAATCTTGAAATTATGCAGCTTACAGCCAGGTGTACCAGAATTTAACAAGTTGTGATGATGTTAGAGACACGTTTATATATTTACAGACTTTCTAGGAAAGAATTGAATTATTAGGACACTATGAAACAATCAGGATGATGAAAAGTAGATATATAGATACTTTCCCTCATTTTAAACATTTATTTTTACTATATTGCTTAGAATTTCATGCAGTGCATTTTGATCATATTCACCCCTCTTCTAAGCTCCCCTCCAAGATCTAAACTCTGTTCCTTTCCTACTTAACTAAATTTAAAAAAAAATCAATTGAATCCAGTTTGTGCTGTTCCTATAGTCTCAGGTGTGGTGCCAATCATTACAGCAGGCTTGACTTGCCAGCATCACACTATTGAAGAAAACTGACTCGTTTCCTTTCTGTAGCTATCACTTGTCAGTAGCTACTCGGATGGGTAGAACTTCATACCAACCTGGCGTTTCCATGCTAAGATTTTGTCTAGCTTTAACTTGTAGCAATCCTGTCATTTCTTCTGTGAGTTCTGTGCAACCGTCCTGTTGAGTACTGTCTACATAGTGATCATCTGCTTCCTCTGGCTTTCAGAGGAGGGAGTCTTAGATACATGTCCCATCTACTGCTCAGCATTCCATAGCATTTCTATATGATAGCCTTCACAGTCTATTGGGGCAACCTTACCTCATTGTAGGGCAACTCCTATTAAACTCCTTTCATATGTGTATAAATACATATTTTAGGAAGTTTCTACAGTAATAAGTTAAAGAAGATGAGTGAATTTTAAAATGAGAGGAAGAAACATATGACCCAAGTTCAGTCTTAATGTAAACACTTTTCTGAAGCCCTAGGACCACGCGACTTCTTAGCTGAATGACAATATGACTACATATTGGCACAAGTTGCTATTAAAATAAGATTTATGATTCTAAACTCCAGTGAATGTATGTCCATGATACAAATGAGCTGAAAAATGCTAGTGTTTGCATGGTTATGCCTAAATATTAGTATTTAATTTTCTTTGTTAAATAATAGAAAAAATCTCATCTAAGGGAATCCATTGTAAATAGCAAAGCTTTGTGACTGCCATCTTATTCTAAAAAGCCCTCTTGACGTTTGTTGGAAATAATAACATCATAATCAGAGACTCTCAAGTAGAGAAGTATGATTATAAACTGCTTTCCGCTGATTTACAACACTCTCTACTCAGAATAGGTGTTTATTTCTTAAAGCACTCTCCCATTCAATATTCTGTGGATTATTTCTGCTGGAAACCCACAATGCACACTTTAGCACTTGTAATTTTAAATAACTGAATAATTCTCAATGATTAATAAAAATTTAAATGCAAAGAACTTAAAACAAAGAAAGTAAGCTTTCAAAAATTCCTTCTAATGCCTGTCAGAAGTACCACTTGTGGAGACCAGTGTTAAGTCAAGGAACCAAATTTACCAAGGCCTGTGGGAGGCAGGCTGAAAAAGGTGGCCGTGGCTTGGCTCCAACTCCAGTCTTGCATCTCCCACTCACTCACCATGTAAATCCCTTAACTTCCAAAGTCTGAACTTCTATATCCATGGCTAAAATGGGGACAATCATTCATACTGAGACACTGAGTTCTTTTTCAGAATTAATGTGGATGAACATCTGATGCATTGTTACCATGTAAAAAACTTGTGTAATACATTTTTAGTGACTAGTAATATGGCACTACATTTATACTAAGAGGAATTAAAAATTTCTATTAACACATAATAATTTTACATATTTATAGGGCACGTAGTGCTTTTTATATATGTATGTATTACAGGCCTGTTAAATCAGGCTCATTTTCATTTCTATGTCCTTGTGAGACCTTCTATGTTTGACACTTCGATCTTCTAGTCTTCTTAAAATATATAATACATTGTTGTCCATTCATTTTGACCATTTTAGTAGTAAGCTTTTTGCAAATAAATCCTTGTATAGTTACAACTCTATTAAAATAATTAACTTACATAAGCATTAGTAAACATTAAAAGTCAGTGTGGGAGTCTTAAGGTTTCTATGTCTGCTTCTGATTGATGAAACCCTCTGCCTTCTTTAGCTTCTCATTAACATAATTCCTAAATGGTTGATGTGATTGGTTGTTGATGCCTCGCCAAGGCCCAGGGGCATGAAAGTTGGGTATACTGTGATCCCAGTGGACCGTTGAAGGCAGGGACTTGTTCCAAGTCCTCACAGTGGAGATGGGCCTGGGACAGGCACTGGGAAACCCCAGTGTGGTGAGACTATTGGAACATTTCCTCTATGCAGGAAGGAGGAAGGTGTGGACAATGGATAAATATCATGAAATATGCAATTCTTAGGAAACTCCTTGAATCACAGGATGCCCAAGGCTCCTCCACAAGTTTATAAAAATATAAACACACTAAGGTGGGGGGTGGGAGTCTTTCATCAGCAGAGCTGTTAGCAGCTTGAGCAGAGATGCTCCAAGGATGCAGGCTTCATGAGCTATCACCTTTGCTCCTGTATTATACCTTTTCAGACATATATCCAGAAGATATCCCAGTAGACATATTGTTTCACCAGATTATGCTTGGATGGAATCATTTCTTTTGCCACTCCTGGGATGTTTAGGAAAGCAGAATGAACAGGGCATGTGTAATAAACTAATAAGCAGCAACCTCAATGCTTATGCTTTAATTTCTACCTCTGGGTTCTTGTCCTGGCTTCCCTCAGTGATAGGTTTGGCCTTAGAGTTGTAAGATGAAATAAACTCTTTATTTCTCTTGTTACTCTCAGTCACGGTGCTTCAGGACAGCATTAGAAATACTAATTAGGACACATATGATGTGGGATTCTCCTCTGTATGCTATTAATATGTTTTATAACCATTGGTTAGTAAAGAAGCTATTTTGACCAATGACTTAGTAGAGTAAAGCCAGGCATGAAATTCTAACAGAGTTATATAGAGAGAGTAGGCAGAGTTGGGGAGATGCCATGCAGCTGTCAAAGGAGAAAGAAGCCAGTTACAAGCCAGATTCCTACTGGTAGGCCACAGTCTCATGGTGATTTACAGATCAAAAAATGGGTTAATTTAATATGCAAGTGCTAACTAGAAATAAGCATAAACTATTGGCAATAAGTGTTGCAATTAATATAGTTTCTATGTTATTATATGTGTCTGAGTGTCTCTGTAAACAAACAAGCAGTCTCCACCCACAGCATGGGTCAACTACATCCACGTAAAACCTGAGAGAGATTGGAAAGGAATTCCACATACAAAAGAAGAGAGTTTAGCACAGCTTCTTGGTAGCTGCATTTTTTTTTTCAGATGGGCTCTCTTTGCTAGCAGCAAGCAGGGGTGCTGCGGCTCCTTTTAGAGAGGTCTTCCTGACTCCTAATTGGCAGTGAAGGCTGCTGGGAGGCTTCTTTAGGGGAGCACTTCCTGGTTCATGATGGCTTGAAAGGCTCTGGCTCTTTTGGGAAGTCTGGCTACAGAGCATTTGCAGGGGGTTTGCAAGCAGAGTGCTACAGGATGATTGAGGGAGACGTGGAACTGCTGCGTCCCTGGAGTTGGGGTGGAAAGTATGGCTTGTAGAAAGCATACTTCTGCCAGGTTGAACTAGACAAAGACAACGAAGCCTTAGTCCTAAACATACCCACTTAGCATTTTTAAAAAAAGGCACACCTAGTCAGAAAATTATTACATATAGAGATAAGGACAGATTCAGATGAAAAAAACCTCTGAATGGGTCACAGTCTCTTTAAAAAATGTACTTAAGCTTGAGAGAGTAAAGAAAAAGAATATTGTCAGTTATAAAAAGAAATAAATAATTTTTTTTGTTCAAAAATAAAACAAAGTCTTTAAAGAGAAAGTACAGACAATCATAGATTAAACAAGTAAAGATAAATAAGGCATGTAAAGATGAAGAATACACAGAGAGTCTGGATTATGTATATTATTGTGTTTTCTTTGAATTTTTTGACTGTGAATGAGCTAAGTACACAGAGACATTTCATTGTACAGGTTGCTAAGCTAAACCAACATCTATTTTAAAGGTACCTTGACTTCAAAATTTGGGTCTAAAAATATGTTGCTTTGGAAAAGATGTCTCTGCCTTTGTTTCCACAGAGGATAGAAAGCTGTGGATTCCTTACCAGTTAATATGAATTGATCGAACAAGATTCTCTGAAGCAATCACCCAGATAGTCCAACATCCATGACAGCTTCAGGACTGCTGGTTGAGATGGACCTACCACACAGGATACTCCATGAAAGACCTGATTAACAGCACTCCCAATCAGAAAGAAGAAGTCTAAAGAACAATGCCTAAATTCTCAAATATTGTTTATAAATATTTGCTTTCATTTAAACAGCTTTATGCTATAAAGATGAATACTTTGCATTCCTATGGATCTTGGTTGGTTACAAATTTAAGGTCAATTTTGTTATTTGTATATTTCTGCTTTTGATTAAGGCATTGTGTTTGTGCAGCTCATTTAAAAATGTAATGTATAATTAAGAAATACAGGTTAATAGATAGTCATTTATAATAGTCATTTGTAGTCATGTTAGTAAGGCTTTCTAGATGTACAGAGATATATTTCAGATGGACAGAGTAGTCTTCAAACTTTTCAAAGGCTAACAGAATATGGTATTTAAAATGTTTTAAGAACTTATGACTTTTCATTACAATGAGATACATTACAATGAAATCCTGGCAGCACCAATTTGCTTCAAGAAGATGATGGACATTAAAGAGGCTCCTTATGAAGTTTGTAAGCCATTTGGGCAAGAAATTGCTCTTGCCTGGACTGGATGATGGTATGGTATATGAAGTGGATATGCAGGACCCACAGAATGACTGCTGATCTTGCTTAAAGGTGAGACCATCCTTCAGGGTTCCTGCTTCATGAAAGTCTCTGCCACACATTCTGCAGGATACAGAAGAAAGTGACTGACAAAGTGCTAATAGAGGCAAAACAGTCTTTCAAATTTTCTGCTTCATGAAAAAATCTGTCAGATACTATGGGCCTGCAGGCTGAAGATAGATGCCCCAATGTTAGAGAAAATCTTTGGGTGACAGTTCAGGCAGCAAGATGTCTCTGTTAATTCTAGAATTTTGGAAGTTGCTCACAATGTACTTTCTGTTTATTTAAGTAATATTACATCTTTTTGGGGTCTTTGTTGGAGCTGTAGGATAGTTATAATTATAGTTTTCTTTAGTTATGATAAAAATAAATTGGATATAAAATTTTAGATTCACAAAGATAGGCTAGAAGATAGAGTATTTTCCTTAAGTTGTCAAATGTAAATGAACTAGATATTATAACTGTAATTCTTGCTTGATACCTGTTTTGTTATATGCAATTTTATTGTGTTAAAGTTAAAATCTTTATTTTTATTTAGACAGAGAATGGAAGATGATGTGGGATTATCCTCTGATTGCTATGAATTTGTTTTATTACTATTGGTTATCAAAGAAGCTGTTTCAACCAATGGCTTAGTAGAGTAAAGCCACGTGAGAAATCTGAACAGAGATATAGAGAGAAAGTAGACAGAGTCTGGGAAATGCCATGTAGCTGCTAAAAGATAAAGAAGTCAGCCTCCAAGCAGAACCTTATCAGTGGGCAACAGCCTCATGGTGATTCACAGATTAATAGAAATGGGTTAATTTAAGATGTAAGAGTTATCTAGAAATATGCCTATACTACCAGCCAAACAGTGTTTTAATTAATATAGTTTTGTGTTATTATTCAGGTCTGAGTGGCCAGGAATGAATAAGCAGGGTCTGCCTACACATGTACTCTGGGAGAAGTATACTTTCACTTGAGTTTCTATCAGTGCTCTAATACCCATGTTTCATAATCATAGGAAAGATATGATATAAATAAATACACTTTGTTTGTCTTCTTTATAGTTTAAAATATTTTGTGAGTACAATTCTTTTTCATTCTTTTTCTTTGTAAAGTGTTCTTGTCACTGTGGAAGGTCAGTCTGCCCTTGAACTCACAAGCTTGCTGCACTAACCTCCTGAGATATGGGATCATAGACATGCACTGCTGTGTCTTGCCCTTACTCTTCCTCCGTGTGCACAAGTATACTTGTCTGATGTTAAGTATTCTGTGCAGACATTCTAAGTTGTCTACTTCCTGAAGGTGAGGCAGATAAAGAAGCAGGTCAGAAATATTCAGTCTTATTGTTTTCAAACAGAGGAATTGGTTAGCCTTAGCACAATCTTTGGTTTGAATTTTTGTCAATGGGTATTCAGAAGTAAGAGCAGAAAGATTTTAAGAACCAGAATACCACAGTTTTCTGTGAGATTGTGTCTCCTAGGACTCTCAGAAGCTACCCTCATAAAGTCTCACCAACATGTCTGCCCAAACATGTACTGAACAAAAACAAAAACCATAGGCGTGCTAAAGTGGACAGAAAGAAGACCAGGTAGACCCAATTCTCCACAAAGAGCTACAGGCAACTAAGGAATGTTGGCAGTGGGAAAAACTCTCCCCAAAGAAGAGCATATCAATTTGTTATCCAGTACAAAATGATCAGCTCTGAAATTGCAAATACAATTAATATCATGAACACTAAGGAAGATATTTAGGAATATATGTGTATATACATATGTATATATGCATGTAGTAACTAACCATTAACAAAAAGAGGTCATGGCTTTGAAGTAGAGAAATGCTAGGTACATGGGATGGTTTGGAGGGAGGAAAAGAAGGGGGGATTAAAATTATATTATAATCTCAAAGTACATTAAAATATTTAAATACATTTAAATAAAATTAAAAATACATTTCAAAGAGAATTTTGGAAGGGATCTGAAAAAGAGCATTCACCATTGAAATTATTCCTGGAATTCTGTTTTGGTGTATGTTTTTGTTGTTTGTTCTGTTATATCTCAAAGAATATTAATGATGGTTTTATCTTATTGATTTTAAAGAATTTATTTTTCTCAAATATTACCTAAAGTTTTATTATCCATTTGTTATTACTTCTGTTTTCATGCAGATTTTTTGTCATTAAATGTTTCCTTCATTAAACATTCATTTTTTAAAGTCTGAAAGCATATTAACTTAAAAAATATTTAAAATTTTCTGATTATAGGAATTATACTGAAGGCATAGTTTAGACTTCTTTTTCCTGCTATTTCAGTCTAGCCCTTGTCTCTCCACAGGTAAATGTTAGATTTTCATAAATCATCACAAATGTACAGCTATGTTTTAAAGGTGAAACCAATAGTCTCAGGAAAAAGCTTTCTTATTTCACACAGTCAATGGCCTCAAGTGTCAAGTTGTAGATTCAAAATATTTTGAGACCAAGATGAAGTTAATCTTAGTTTAGTGTCCTTTTTTGTATTTAATAGATTGTAACTAGTTTAGTAAAAATTTCTAACTTATATCAAAGGAAAACATGAAACACACATCTACTTGATACTGATTATCTAGAATCACCTTGAGGTTTTGAGGATTGAGCACCCTGCGATGCCTATCTCCAGTTATGTGTTTAGTTTCATGAATGATGGTGCCATTGAAGGGCTCTTCACTAAATTATTTCCTTTCAAATATGGTTACATAATTAGTTCATCTTTTAATATTTGTCTTCAGCATCTCTCTGAAACACCCACTTAGCCATAAGTGCCATAGATCTAAGAGTTTAAATGTAAACATAATGCTTCAGAGAATTCAAGATCTCTTCTATTAATTATTTATAAAAATTTAGTGGAAGAATTGCTCAATATTTCTAGATGGTATGTTAAATTCAATGATTATGAAGTCACACATCAGATTCTCACTAAAACTGGTCTACAATGAATCCTTGTTTAGGCATTACCGCTAGCCACTTATTATTACAGGGCAGCTAGAACAATGAATATGTACAAACATGCTATTTCCTAGTGGCCTGCTAAGCCATAATCAAAACAGGCATCTGCCAGCATGCATTACAGTTGACAGCAATTAAATGAGCTCCTACACACTTCTGACTGGTCTCTCAAACAGCTCAAGCCTTTAAAAATTATGAGAGCCAAACATAGTGTTTGTTACCAGAGGTACTCATATTTATAAAATGATAATAGCAGACTCTTATTCAAAATATATTGGCTGTGGGAATAGAGAGATGGCTCAGTGGTTAAGATGACCGAGCTGCTCTGTCAAAGGACCCAGTCTTGATTCCCAGCAGCCACATGACAGCTCACAGCTTTCTGTAACTATAGTCACAGGGGATCTGATGTCCTCTTCTGGACGTAGCAGACATTGCAGGCATATGGTGTACAGCCAGTTTCGGCAAAACTCAAATATACACAACATAAAACAAAAAAACAATTAAAGACATAAATTGTGAATGTTTAGTTTTCATGAAATATATTTTTCAAGTTTTAAAACTTTTATTACACTTCAAAAATGGGAGAATTTGCCTTCATTTCAAACTTAGGGAGAAGCATATAATTGTAATATTTGAGGAAGTAAAAGGGGACAGCTGAGCTACCCTGGGGATAGGCTGCAATATTACAGATGGGTGGGCCACCAACCTCCAGAATCTGTTACACCTGGTTCCATATTTGCATCTTTGCACTTGACAATAAGAAGGTGTGAAAGGTTATGAAGTAGTTTCATTAATTGATCTGGTTTTTATTTGGAAAAAGTTTCTTAAGAAAGTAAGCTGAATTACTGTCATCTAGCAGGGCACACGTGTTCCGCAGGTTTGTATAATTACAATTTCCTTAACCATAGCTAAGAATTTCCAGAGCTATATCAGGTTAGTAATCAAGCTCTCAAGAAATTTATTCTTATTTTAATACTGGATAGTATATTATTTATCAACTATGGAAAGAAAATGTATTACTTCATCTAAAAATACATCTTTTCATATTGTTCAGATAAATTGTAAGTTAGCAACGAGCTGCGATTTCAAGAGTCCTGATTTATCCATTTAATATAAACTAAAATGATAGGGCATATTTATTATGGATTGTGAATACCTCCCAAGTGTTCAAATGTCCTTGTACCATACTATATGCCTAGGTAAAACTTCAAAACCCAATTCTGAATCAGTTTCAGTTCATCATTGTAGGCTACTGATGGGAAATAAAAAGGAGAAATATTTTCACACATGGCTGGCAAACCAAATCTGCTGAGGTTTTCTATAAGTCTAGCTTGCTGTTGTCTGCTATTTAATTAACCGGTGCACAAATAAAATGTCCTCAGTTTAATTTTCATTCCGGAGCTCAATACTGTAAACGATTCACAGCATAATTAAAAGTCCTGAATTCTCTCAGGAAGGATATTACCAGTAAGCAACCAACCCATGAAATGGAGAAGCCCGACTGTTACCCTGCTAAATTGTGTGTGCTAATAAAGACTCACAAGTGTTTCTTTGCTTAATCTGACTGAGCCAAGGAAACCCCAGCTGGCATCCAAGCTACCTGCCTTTAAAACTCTGAGCATCTTAGCCCTGAGAGAGGGTCATTAAAGTTAATATAGGAACTGCATTGTATTTCATTGAATCTGTTCCTCCGTGAGAGGACTTACTCACACGTAATGCATATTTACTCTAATGTCAGCAATGTGGTTATGCCTATCCCTTCCTTCCTTCCTTCCTTCCTTCCTTCCTTCCTTCCTTCCTTCCTTCCTTCCTTCCTTCCTTCCTTCCTTTCTTTCTTCCTTTCTTCCTTCCCTCCTTCCTTTCTTTTATTCTTAGAGCAGCTAGAGTAAAGAGAACTATAAGACAGGTTTTAAAAGATAAAGCCATTAACAAAAATGTTCAGTATATACATGATGGTTATAAAAAGTCGATTCCCTGCCTGTCTTGATGGTTACTATATAAGGAATGGTTGGTTTGAACACACAATTAAAGTAAATGGAGTCATTCTCCTAGCCTTGCACACAGACTGACTGGTGCATGGAGAACACATTCACCAACCACTTAACCAGACACAGCAAGCTGAGCATATGAATAATAACAAATCCCCTTCTTTTGTGTATCGTTTATCTACATATTCATTACATTATTCTTAAAGATCAAATGTTTCCAGAAACCTAGGTAATGACCTTGTTCCTTTTATGTTCTAAAGCAATTCACTAAAATATCTTACAGTAAGAATGAAATATAGGTTATAAAAATGGTACCCCTTTACCTCCAGGGTCACAGGGCAAGGTCCTTTGTTGGTGACTAGGAAGTAGAAAAGCCTAGAATTATTGCCTTATCTTTGGAAGGGTTGGACATTTCTTTCATTGTCACATCCAAACTGGCCTTACGGTAGATACCACAGCTGCAATAATGACCGACCCAACAAGATATGACCACTGTAACCAACTAAATTTTTATTAAAGGTGATGAGACTTTTCCTAACGCTTTGGAGTTTTGTGTTCACATTTGCAGTCATCAGTAAAAGTGGTGGCTGAGCTTGAGTCTCTTTATGCTGTACGTGTCCTCACTTTACACAGCCTTCATATTCCTTCCAAAGCACCTTAGCTTCAAGTGAGAACGAGTTTGATAGAAATGGCTCTCCTTAGTTCTTCACTACATTCAATGCTCCATAGCTTCTTTGCTTTTGTTCTAGTCTATATTCTAGTCTATAGTGTAGGTTTTCTATTCTTATTCTCCAATTGCATTGCTACTTTTCCTTGGTGTTTGTAGGCTAGTGGTAAAGACCAGGAGTATGTCTCTCGGGTAAGAAGGAACACCCTGAACCTCAGCTCCCAGACATGGGAATGGCATGGTGATGTCTCTCGGACAAAGAAGAACACCCTGCACCTTGGCTTCCAGACATAGAACTGGCATGGTGCTTTCTCCCAGATAGGGAGGAGCACTCTGAACCTTGGCTCCCAGACAAGGTCCTGGCATGGTTCCCTTCTCCTGGATTCTCAGGACTGCCTGTAATGTACTTGCTCTTCCCCTAGGAGAAATGAGATTCTCTGCAGATCCCAAACTACAGTTTCCCCTGAGCATTCTAGACAAAGGGAATCTTTTTACTCTATTGAGGAAGTAAGTAAGGTGGATTTCAGGGTAATTTTGATAGTTTCTGATTTTTTCTCTTTTTCAGTTGGCACCTTATATAGTTATCTCAAAAGGTCTTCAGTCTTTCCTGTGGGAACTTGGCAGAATTTATGGCCAGAAAAGTAAATGTCATTCAGTTGTTGCAAAGCCATTGAAATCTGTGATTCAAAATCCTTTGTATTTATATAGGTCCACACTCTTCCTTTACAAAGCATAATACACACACACACACACACACACATTTGCTTTGTTGTATCTTACTAGTACGTATAAAATCTAGTAGTATTTTTTTTTCTAGATAGACAGATAACTTCCATTCTCTTTCTTTCTCCAACTGGGAAGTATTATTCTCACACACTTGGTTATTTTGTTTTAGTGAAAACTAATTAATTTGATGAAATCAAGAGGTTTATTATTCTGGAGTTTAGCATTTTCTCTGGTATAAGCTTGAAGCAAACACTTATTTCTGGCTTTTCTCCTTCTACAAAATGAAGCTGAAGGCTTACCAAGCCTTTCCATTTTCCTTCCTTGTTCTACTTAAGCCGAGGGTTTGGACTGCTACAAGATACTCTCTGGAGGACTTTGTGAGCATAGTCAATGATGTTGACACATCCTTGTATAATTTAAAAATTAATTAGTTCTTCAACAAATGACAAACATCAATTATACTCAAAATCAGGCGAAGATAACAGCAAATAAAACTTAAACCTAATATTTATTAGGCAAGAACCAAATGAAATTTTCAAAAATATTTTCATTCTATTCACAATTTACTGCTACATTAGCCACAAGGACCAACCCCATCTCATCAAATTGCCTGCTTAAAAAAAAACCTGACATTTTTAAATTTGTTGTCTTCAGAATTTGACTTTGTGCACCACAGAGAACTAAGTAGGAATTCTTTTAGGTGTTATGGGAAACATGATGTTAGGGATATGTAGTGGTGGACTCTGTGCTTCTGTGGTAGCAGATAAATGAGCTATATAGGATTGCTCCCTGTCCTCTACTGAGGCTGTGGATTCCTCTCCCCCAAATATGTATGACTCTGACACCTGAACCCTGTGAAGTACCCTTGTTTAAAGAAAGAATCTACAAAAATGACTGAGCTGAAGTTCTTGAGAGGAGAAAATTATCCTTGATTATTGGAATATGTTGTTTATACAGTCATAAGTGTCTCCATCGGAGAAAGGCAGGGATCTTCCATCTGCCACAGACTAAATGAGGAAAGCACCCTGACTTTGGAGGCAGATGGAGGAGTACTTTGGAGGCTAGGCAAGGAAGGTTAACATCCAGAAGAAGCAAGATTGGCAGAGAGTGAGCTTTCTAGTAGACTTCCAAGAAAGTACAGTCAGGGAAACTGATCTTAGACTTTTAAACTTCAGAATCTGAGAAGAAGGAAAAAGAACGTTGGTTGGACAGTTTGTGATAATATTTACAAAAGGCAAAAGAAATAATAAACTCTATAAAATATACAGAATTGTCACATTTGGGCTTCTTCACAACTGATTTTTCGTAAGCAAAATTAAATTGGCGGTTGTTATAATAATGATAAAGAGAAAATAGTGACTTAATAAAGTTTTAAATTTATCAATGTCACTTGGATTCTTACTGAATACAAGAGAATACATTGTGTATTTTGCACCAAGATGTAGGTTTAAAAAAGTGCTTTGATTCCTGCCTAGCAGTTTGTCCCTTTGTGATATTCTTTGACAAGACTGACATGTCTTTCTGCCTGAATTATTCACCTTTTAAGCTATTTTCTTTCTATCACTAGATACACAATCTTAGTGTCAGTGAAAATATCATATCTTCTCCTAATTATCCAAAAATTTTGGTGTCTCTCTGTAAGGTCGAACTCTACATCATTCCCTGAGGCATAACATAATGTCATATCTTCAATTATTATTTTTATACTGAGAAAAATCCTCAGATGAGGCTTAGTTTTTTTCTTCCCAACTTTGTGCTCTGATGTTCTTGATTCTTCACGTTTCCTCAGTCATGCAGAAGACAAGCTTTCCTCTCTCACTTGCACACTTCTGCCTACCGTACCTGTTTAATCACAACCCCACAAAAACCTCAATATATTTAATGGGAAAGCTTCCCTTTATCCACTCAATATAACATATTAAAATAATTAATATTATACCCATGTAAAATATATTAAAATATATCAGAGTAATTCCTTAATATCTAACATATCGATTTTCCAACTTCCAATGAGTATAATAGATTAAAAATGATGAACTTCTTGCAGACACACTGTAAATGACTTTTAAGACTTCTAGCAGTTGCCTTCAGTAGAATCTAGTACTTCACTGCAGATTACTAAACTGGAAATATAGATTTGAGAATTAGCTTATGGCTGAAGATGTTTTGTTGTCATCCAGGAAGGGAAGTCAAGAAGATTGGACCATACAAGTGATGGGTCTGATATACAACTCTGAGAGATAAGTCAGGGCAGGAGGCAAAACAGGTATTCTTTGAGCAGGACACAGCATACACCTTTAAAATCTGTGCAATTTGTGTTTCCTTGCTTTTAAACAGTAATTTTCCATTTTGTGTGGCCATTCTATTTTTAAGTTCCAGTGTTTATTGTAACTAGAATTTTAATATAAGCCGTGAGGTTTCTCCATGTCAATTTGTATACCTTTTGTTATATGAAGTAAAATTGAGGTAAAATGATGGAAATTCTTTGATGCCAACTGACAGCAAAGACATTGACAGATGCTGATTTATAATACACAGAGAAAGAATTGATGCAAACTAATTTGGAGTTATTTACAAATATCAAACATGAACACTTCTAACTGAAATGTAACACTACATTTATTTATTGCATGGATAAATTTTTACGAAGGTATATATTTTATTTACCCAGAACCATGTATCAATGCAATTAAATTATTTTATTTTTAGTTGTTTTATTAAAAGTGTTTGATACAATACGGTTTCATCATATTCCTTCCCCTCTCTCAACTCCCCTAAAGTCCTCTAAAACTCACTGGCATGTTCTTTCTCCCTCTTTCTTTCTCAAAATACAGAAAAAACATCCAAAGAAACAAGCTAAATGAAAGACAATTTTTTTTTGGCACCCCACTCTCCCGTTTAATTTCGAAAGACCAACTGCATTTTAAATGAATGCACTAATAAATAAGGATTTGTCATACTGTTTTCTAGAGAATAAATCTTTTTTTTTCTTTTTTTTTACCCCCAAATAAGCAAATCAAAAAGTATACAAGTAAAAAACAAATAAAACAGACTGTTTTACATTTTCAAATATGTGGGGCTTGTTTTCATTAATTTCCATTGTGGAAAAGGGACACCATGACTAAGTAACTTAACAGAAAGCATTTAATTGGGGATCTACTCAGTTTAGGATAGGATAGTGGCTTCATGATAATCATGGAGAGACCATGGCAATGGGCAGTCAAGGTGCTAGAACAATAGTTAATTGCTTACATCTTATTCATAGGCAGTAGGCAGATGGAAGAAGACTGGCTCTGGCAAGGGGTTTTGAAACCTCCAGCATCGCCCCTCATCCAAAAAGCCACAAATCCTAATTCTCCCATTAAGAGTTCCACCACCCAAGAATGAAACATTCAAATACATGAGCCTACGGGAGCCATTCTCACTGAAATCACCATATATGCATGTATTTATCTATCTGTATAGATTCCTAAATATGCAAGTAAAACCCACTCAACTATATAATGCTACTTTACTTACGTTTTCATGGGGCCTGCTCTGGAGTATGATATTAGTAAACTTGGATTTTTCCCTTTCTCAGTGGGTATCAAATGAAATAATTTCTTGGTTAGATCAAAATGGAGCAAAGAAGTGAACAATTTAAAAAATCTAATTTTATTTTCCTCCTGTGGTTTGGATGCATTTGTTCTTTTTTATACTCTTTTTTTTGTTTCTGTTTTTATTTTAGACAGTGCAGTATTGTATAGTCCAGACGGGATTGAAATTCATAGCTATTCTCTTCTTCCAGCCTCCTGAAGCATGAGCCATCATGGCTCTCTTTTACTTCTTTCTACACAAAGAGCATTTGAAGTTTGTTTCACATCATATCCTCCCTTCACCATTTCTTACCTTAAAATAGTAAAACTGATATATAGCCTCATGGTTAATGAGTTATTTCCTATTTGTGTATGAGAAAGACTACCTTTACTAGACAAATGAACTGCTTAAAATTTAAAAAAATTCTTTCTTTTTCCCCTAAAAAGCCAATTAGTTTTCTCAATTGAATAATGATAAATTCAACAAAAGTGCACTGTCTTTTCAAAATATTATTGACCTGTATGACATACAAAACATTGACTCTGTTGAAGAAAGTGGTCTTATCGAACAAAGGAAATTTGGAGATGTTTGTTCATAGACAGCTTGTTGTGTTTCTATGCAATGGAGAAAAATTCTGTGTGTAAAAGGGAAAGAGATAATGTAAAGGCAGAGGGACTGGATAGAAACAAAGGCCACATGAATGCTATAGTTAAACTCTATGCTCTTGGCTTTGGTGTTTGTAACTTGAGTTACTTTTAAAGGACATTTTAAGATGGTGTGACTAACACACCAAGAAAGAAAACCCTGCATGTATGCTGTATGAGATACTGAAGCACAGCCGGTTTCAAAACAGTATTCTGCAATCCCCATGTTCTTGTCTGCAGGGTTTATGCTAATACATTTCACATCTAACCAAAGTCTGCATGTATAAAGAATAAATGTGTATCAGGTTCCATAATTTAGAAGTGTTTGAGTTTTAGGTTATAATTATTTTTGTTTCCAGCAAGTTTAAGTGTGCTCAGGATGCTGTGAGAGACAAAGTGACTCACCAACAGCCGGAGACCATCGGGGATGTCACAGTTCAATGTGTTATCAGTTTGGGGTGTGGTGAAGGCCACTTTCTGGCTCGTGAATCTCAGGAGTGGCCATCTTCTCTCCTTACTCTCACATGGTCGTAGTGTGCGTCAGTGTCTGCAGTCTTTTCTTGTGGTCACCAATGTCCCCAGCAAACACACCACTTCCAGTCATAAGACAGGATTTCAGCATGTGGGGTAAGTTAAGCAGAACAGTGACTTACATGTCTGCAAGGTGGAGGATTCCAAAGTGAAGAGTTTTGTAAAATTGGCTGGCGGGACCAATGTCCCAAGGGATAGAGTTTGGATAAAAGTTTTGGATGTTTGACTAAATAAAAGTTGCCTGGGGCTGTTTAACATAATCCTAGGATAACACCACAATAATGGAGATAATGCAGACATTGTCATGGCTGCTATTACTGGACTAATGACCAGTTATGTCTGGTATGACCAACCTGGTGCCAGTAGTTCCCAATAGTCTGGCTTCTCTCTTTGACCATGATGAAAGTGTTCTTCATGTTTGGTTACACCTACCAGCTGTGTTATCTATGTTTTAACACTGCCCTGTCCTTTCTGTATCAACCAATCATAGCTACTGGGAAGGAAAGGGCAGGAGGCAAGTTTAAGACATGCCAAGGTAACTAAGTGAGCTACTGTTTCAAAATAATTGTCTTTTAAAAAAGTAAAAAGAGGATTCTGGGTGTAGCTCAGTGGTGCCACACTTGCCTGACATACATACCACCCTAACTCCAGTTCCCAGTGCTATGGAATATAGTTTGGGGTCTATACAACTGACTACATGTATAAGTGTAAGCATAACTATGTATATTTATAATACATAGTTATACAGCACACTGCAAATCATTTGGTTTATTGTAACTGTTCTATTCTGGTGTAAATGTACATCCATTTGAACACCATGCAACTTTTGTCCAGAAGTGATACTATAACGAAACATTTTGTTTACCTTAGAGGTAGCATTTCTTTTCATGTTGCTTCAGGAAGTCCCTGGAACTCCAGGGAGCAGGCTTTTCTGTGACTTCTTAGGGGACAGCCCTGCCTGTCACTACTTTTCCGTGTGGGACAGGCCCTTCCATAGTTACTGTGCCTTGTCCAACATGCCCCTTCTCCAGCCCTCACAAATATAATGTTAAGATATGTTTCCCATATGACAATGTAAGATTCAGAGTTGTTTCAAAAAATGTATTTGGAACTTGTATGTATCTGTATGTGATCATGAGTGCAGGCGCCCACAAATGTCAAGAGAAGGTCCCTGCTCCCTAGGGCTGGAAATACAGGTGGTTTTGAGGTGTCCCACAATTGTGTTGGTAACCTAACTCAGGTTATCTGTGAGGGAAGTAGGCTCTCTTAATAAAGGAAAAACCTCTCTCCAGCCCCAGAATTCATATTTCATTCAAATTACGATGAGTTAAAACAAAAATGGCCAATATTAAAAGTCAGTGTGAAACTGGGTGGTGGTGCACACCTTTAATCCAGCACTTGTGAGGCAGAAGCAGGTAGATCTCAGTGAGTCTGAGGTCAGCCTGGACTACAAAGTGACTTATAGGACAGGCAGGACCGTTGTTACACAGAGAAACCCTGAATCAAAAAACCAATAAGCAAACAAACAAATAAAAAAATTAAAAAAATAAAACCAGTGTAAAAGGGATACCATTCTAGAAGATGGGAAAAAAGAAAGTAATGAATCTTTTATTTGAAAACATGGTGCTTAAATAAAATAAATGAAAACCTTTTGTTCTAATCTTATGAAGACAGTCAACATTTTCTCTTACTCAATACATCTTTTTCTATTGTCTAAAATTTTGATCACATCAATTATGTGCTCAATATTTCCCCACCTAACTAAGTTCAGTTTCTGTATTCATTAACAAATGGTATTCACAGAGTACAGAGAGGAATCCCACCTTATAGCTTGTATACATTAAAGAGTGAATAAAAGTGGTACTGAATGAGAATAATGTCTGTTTGGGGAACTTTGAGGACCCTATTAAAGATTGTTAAGTATTCTAAAAGAACTCAAACTTGCCTTTTGTGAATTTTCCTAACATTGGCTCAGTATATAAACTTCAGCTTTCTACAGTCTTCTTGAATCTATGGCGATTTCTGTCATTTCTGAGTTCAAAGAACAAGATGAAGAATGAATAAATTCAGAAAAATATGTCCCAGAGACACCTTTGATAGCAACCATAACATCTGCCGCAATCAACATTCAGTAAATCAGCTGGAGTTTGCTTGGTAGCAGCTGTGGTGGAATTCTGCTTTATGAAATTAGGTCACTGAAATTTCAAGTTGAATGGGATTATTAGAGAGTCTGGCACTGTAGCAGTTCAATTGAGCATAAATGAACAGGCAGAACATGGCCTTGGCACTGATTTTATTCTGCTTGTGTGGCATGGCCTCATTCAATATGCTCCTGACTGCAGTAAATCTTATCACAGTTTTGTGCTTCCATTGAGACTTAGTCAGGAAGAACTTCCCTTTCTGGGTAGAACCCAGAAAGGCAGAAATCATAAAATAACAACTGAGACATGGAAGAGCATGGGATAGATAGCAATGGCTCCTCTCACTTGTGAACTCAACAGGACAGTGTGTTTACCCTTCTCTTACCTGTCTTTCTGACATAATACATATTGATACATTGGCAAACTGAAATGGACAAAAATTACATAATTAGAATTTTTACTAAACTGAGCATTGTTCCTACAGATTTTCAAACTTATGTTATCAATGATGTAGAAAGTGTACAGAGTTATTTTAAGTATGAGCCCCCAAATAAGACCAAAAGCCACATATACAATAACAAGAGTGTTTTATCAACTCCAATGTTGGGGTGGCACTTGGAAAGATTAATCAGTGGGCTGAATGGTTGGAGGCCCTAGTGGTTAGCGACCTTCCAGCAGCAGGGTAGGGAATGGTATCTTTAGTTATAAGGAGAACTTCTGCTGAACATTTAAAGGGGCTTTGGGGGCTTGCTGAGCCAGCAGAAGGGGTTGTGGGGTGCCTGATGAGTTGGCAGAAGGTTGTAGGGTACCTGCTGATTGGTTGCTCATACATTGTGGTTTTTCTGTTGAGCTCTGTCCCATTTTAGTAAACCTAAATTAAGGCCTGGTCTCTGCCAGGCTGCTAGGAGTGCCTGGTCTGTCCCCTTGCCCTCTCATATATACACACATGAGAGAGAGGGAGGGGAGAGACAGAAAGACAGAGAGCGAGAGTTTTAAACAAAGTAGAGAATTTTTTATTTATGACAACATGAAGATACCTTAGGGCAGTTAAGCTATGTACTACGTACATAGTAAAAAAAAAAAAAACAGATATCTGTCCTTTTCACAGTCCAGCACTTCTCTGTCCCCCTCTTAGCTTTAACACTCTGTCACAGATGAGAGTCAACTGAGAGGAGAGTCTCAGCTGAGAAACTGTCTAGATAAGATTGGCCTGTGAGCATGTTTGTGGTGAATTGTGTTGTTCTGTAACTGATAGAAGAAGTTCCAGTTCACTGTGAGTGTTAGCATCCTTAGGTCCAGCCTTCTGTGAGTGTTAGCATCCTTAGGTCCAGCCCTCTGTGAGTGTTAGCATCCTTAGGTCCAGCTCACTGTGGGTGTTATCATCATTAGTCCAGGCCACTGTGAGTGTTAGCAACCTTAGGTTCAGTCTACTGTGTTAGCATTTTTATGCCCAGGCCACTGTGAATGTTAGCATTCTTAGGTCCAGCTGCTTGTGAGTGTTAGCATCCTTAGGTTCATCTCACTGTGAGTGTTAGCATCCTAGGTTCAGTACACTGTGAGTGTTAGCATTATTAGGTTTAGTCCACTGTGAGTGTTAGTGTTTTTAGGGAGGTGTCAGTGCTATATAAGAAATTTAAGCCTGAGTCTGTTGGAGGGAGGCCGTTTGTTGGCTTCCGGCTGCTCAGCCCCAAAATAATCACACAGAAACTATATTATTTAATCATTGTTTAGCCCATTCGCTTTAGCTTCTTATTGGCTAGCTCTTAACATATCAATTTAATCCATTTCTATTAATCTGTGCATCACCATGAGGTCGTGACCTACCAGTAAATTTCAGCACGTTTGTCTCCTATGCCATATCCATGGCTTCTCTCTAACTCTGCCCTTCTTTCTCCAAGCATTCAGTTTAGTTTTCCCCACCTAGCTAAGAGTTGCCCTGCTATATGTCTAAGACAGTAATGGTAATCACAGCCTACAGAAAAAAATCCCACATCACGAGTCAGTGAGCAAGCCAGTATACAGCATTCCTCTACTATTTCTATCTTAGATTCCGGCTTCATTTCCTGTCACGACTTCCCTTCAACTGGAAACTAAAAGTATAAGCTGAAATAAACTCTTTATACCACTAAATGGCTTTAATCAGAACTTATTTTGTCATGGTAACAGAAATGAAAGTATAACATTCACTTAGATATGAAATAATTGAACTTAGAGCCAACAAGATGGCTCAGCCAGTGAAGGTGCTTCCAGACAAGCCTGTACTGAGTCTGGTTCCCATGACCTCGTGGAGATCATGTTGTTCTCTGACAGCCATATATGTGCCCTGGCACATCTCTTCTCCAACACACACAGAGTCAGGAATACACACACACAATACACACATTCATAGATGTAATACAATAATTAGGAGCTGAATTCACAATAGCAATGAGAAGAAAAGTACAGATAATGGGAACTGGTGAGAATTAGGAATTATTAGTAAATAGTTACAAAAGATTAATTATGCAGGATGAAGATGGCACTCCTGTAGAGCAGGGTGATTAGAACCAATATTGTGTGCTTGGTATTTGCTAAATGATGGAACATACGTGTTTTCTCAGCATAGTATTTTGTAACTGTGTGTTGTAATGGATATGCTAATTTGCTTGATTATGCTAATCACTTTATAATTAACATGTATTAAAATGTAGTACACCTTAATCTTCTGTAATATTTCTCAGACATTATATATATATATATATTATCATGAAAAGATAACTATAATATGTCTTGAGCCCTTCTCAGAATATACCAATCACAGTCTCTTCATTCAACAGAGCTCACCACAAAAGACTTTGTCTTTGTTTCTACAAGTTTCCTAATTTATGTGTAATGTGGACTATTACTTTGTTCACAGAGACCCATTTACTAGTTAATATATGCATTTCATGGTTTATTATTTGAAGTAATTTTAGACAGGGGAATGTTTTCAAAATCAGTCCAGAGTATTAATTTATCTGATTGACTTATTTTAATGTGAACATTTTAGTTTATCATAACCCCAAATGTAATTTCATTGCATTTTATTAGTTAAACTGCAAACCCCTGAACCCAATCCAGGGATATATTTACCTGTTATTTCTCTGCAGGTTTCTCCCATCTTTCCTATTATCTCCATCTTGCCTGTCTTTTAGAACAGAGGCATTTTTGAGAAACATTCATTAGCCATTTGCTAAAATGTCCTTTATTTTGGGCTTGTGCTGTTTTCTCATGCTTAGAATGAAGTTGTGTATTTATACAAAAAAAAAGCATCGCTAGCTTGTAGGCATAGAATTAAAGAGAGAAATGAAATTTTTTCTTAGGTGCTTATCTTTCTTACAAGGAATGTGTTTTGTAATCTTTGTTTGCAATTTGATTTTCAAAATTAACCATTTCATTCCTTTGTCTGGTCTGCTATAACCAAATCCCATTAACTGGTTGCCATGAAAAGCAGCAAATTGGTTTCTCAGTGGCCTGGCTGCAGTTTTCCGGAGTCAGTAGTTTTATTTCTTCAGGGCCTTCTGTCCTTGTCTTGGAAACACCTGTTGCCCCACCCCATGTCTGCACATTGTCTTCCCTGCTATATATCTTTGTTTAGAGCTTCTCATTCTATGAGAGGTATTTTTATGATTTTATTTATTCTTATTTTATGTTTGTGGGTGTTTCGCCTGCACACATGTGTGTACCACATTCATGTAGTGCCTGTGCAGGCCAAAGAGGCCATTACATGCCCTGAAATTGGAGCTACAGCTGGTTGTGAGCCGCCATTTAAGTGCTGGGAATTAAACAATGGCCCTCTGGAAGAGCAGCTAGTGCTCATACCATTTGGACCATCCTGCTAGGACCTACATTTCCTCTTCTCGATAAGTTTCCATCTTACTGAACTAGCTCCACCTCCATTTTAATGTGATGCTAAATTATCTTTTTAAAGAAAACTTCAAATATAGTTTACTTTCTGAGATGACAGAGTAAGAATTTCAACAAGAAATTTTGAGAGGACAGAATCTCTCTGTTTTTCTCTCTCTCTCTCTCTCTCTCTCTCTCTCTCTCTCTCTCTCTCTCTCTTACACAAGCACACACACACATATACACACATGTCCTATAATTCCTTCATTTTCAGGATGTATCTTTTTCTCTCCTACTCTCCCCCATATGGTGTCATACAGGACATTTATGATATTTTCTACTTATAAAGGTTGCAATAAGAAGTGAATATCTGTTTAAACATCTCTTTTCATCTGTTTCTGGCTATGCCTTCAGGATGGGCCCCTAGAATGCAGTGTGTGGTTCACAGAGTCATGCATATGTTTTACTGTGTCTTAACAGATTCTTGTCCAGAGGCTTAGCCTGATTATATTTCAAACACCATGGTCACACAGTTCCTCTTTCTCTAGATGTTAGGTCTTTACCAGACTGACAGATTAGAAAATGCATGACCCTTATTTTCATTTGTATTTGTCTTAGGAGTTAACTTTATAAAATTTTCTTTTTCTTCTGAAGAGCAGTTTTACTTCCTTTATGCATTACATGTTCAGGTTTTCTTCTAGAGACAGAGTCTCCGTGCGTTTCCCAGCCTAGTTAGAAACTTTCTGGCCCAGGTCTTCCTCAAATTCTTGCCCTAGCATCCCAAGAAATAGGATTATAGGGGAACACTCTATAATACAGCCCTTTATCTGATACACATTGTACAAGCTTGTTAGCAATTCGGAGCTTTCAGGCTGGGGAGATGCTTGGGTTGGAAAAGCACTTGTCTCACTATTTTGAAGGCAGGGAATTTAGATCCATGAAACTCATACAAATGCTGTGTTAATGTGGTGGTCTGTCTGTAATTTTAGGGTTTAGAAGGAAAAGACATGGGACCCCGAAAGAAACTGGCAAGTTAGACCAGGGGCACGTACTAACTCTGGGTTCAATTGAGAGACTCTGCCACAATGAATAAGGTAGCGAGAAATTGAGGAAGATTCCTGCTATGTGTCTCTGGTCTCTGCATAGATGCATACGTATGTACCTATACCTGTGTGACTACCCATGTGTATCTAAACACATGTGAACATCATACACATGTAAATATCATACACAGAAACTGAAAAATCCCATTTAACTATATCTTTTAAATTTTTTATGCTGGAATTTTAACCATGGACATGTTACCCTGCCACATACATATAAATCAAGCCAGGCGGTGATGGTGTATGTCTTTAATCCCAGCACTCAGGAGGCAGAGGCAGGCGAATCTCTGAGTTCGAGGCCAGCCTGATCTACAAGAATTAGTTCCAGGTCAGGCACCAAAGCTACAGAGAAACCTTGTTTCATAAAACAAAACAAAACAAAACCAAAAAAACTGTCAAATCATATTTAAGTTTTAGGCTAAAAAGCCTTTTTTCACTACACTGTTGAATAAGTATCTCATTTTGCTGTCTGGTATTTTTACTTTTTAATCTTTAGATACCTACGTTGGGGTTATCATTAAAGAACATATGAGATATGGACCTAATTGTATCTTATATAGTTGCACAGGGCTTCCCTACCACAAATCAAAATATTTAGCTTTGCCTGTGACTTGAAACACCATTCATATCAGAAATTAATTCTATTTGTCTTTTGGACATATTTCTCAGCTTTTTGTTGAACTTACTGATTTACTTGTCAGTTCATAGTCCAGCACATACTGTTTTTATTACAGTGACTTTATCTTCTCCTCTGTATCGAGAGGAACCAGGTTCCTCAGCGTTTATATGCTTTAAGGAAAGTTCAGCATTGATTTGCTTGCATCCGTTTGTCCAATTCCACTTATTAAAGAAATTTTAGCGATAGCCTTGTACAAGATGGAAGAATCCTCTTCCTTTGGGATGAATGTACTTCATGTCTTTCTTTGATTTTAAAAAGTGAATATTTTACTCATTCTTTGATAATTCCCTACAATGTAATTTGATCACAATGTCCCTCTTCCAACCAACATTGGTCATTACTTGCCTCTCTTTGACATACCTTGATTGTAGGGATTATATTTGTCATGAGTATTTTATTAAATTCTGACAAAACGGGATTTTTTTGTTTAATCATGCATAGAGGGTACTGTCCTCCCGAGACCCTTTGATGTCTGGGCAATGGAAAGCAGAATATGGATGCTAGATTAATTCATGGATGCAAGGTGTCAATTTTTCTAGACACGCATGTCTATAGGAAGCTAGACAGGGTCTAGCAGACTTTCAAGTTTTCATCCTTTATTGAATGGATAGTCTAGTGACTTTATTCTGTTATTTGACCAACAGACTTTACTGTGAGATACTTTGCTTACCCTGCAGCTATAGGGTATGTTTAGTGTTTGCTGCACTAACACCTATCTATTAGCAGAGGCTTTCCTATTCTGTTTTTTTTATTCTTTACTAAATTTCTATGATTTTTTTGAAAGGAGGGGGAGGAATTAAGAGAGAGGGGAAGGTAGATAGAAGATAGTTAAATAATAGATAAGTAGATAGACAATAGGTAGGTAGATAGATAAGAGATAGATAGGTAGATAGATTATATATATATGATATATATATATATATATATATATATATATATATATATATATGATAGAAAGATAGATGATAGATACATAGATACATAGTAGGTAGATAGATTTCTAGATGGGTAGATAGATAGATGATAGATAGTAGGTAGGTAGATTATAGTGAGATAGAGAGATGATAGCTGGATAGTTAAGTAGATAGACTGATCTGTTTTCAGCTACCATAGCTGCACGCCATTGCTTTTGGACTAGACATTTTGTTGGTATTTAGTTAGAGCCATGACAGCCATGACAGGAGCTTTTACAGATTCTCACCAATTGGGTAGTTTACTTAACTTAAAAACCTACAGATATAAGAGGTCCCTTTCAAAGCATGGCCCAGAGAAGTCTCCACCTCCTTGCTAATCTATACAGTTTCCAATAATTCACTGAAATCACCACTGAAAAAATTCCTATCCACTTATGGGTCCATCAACTTCAGGTTCAAGTGTTAGCTCTGAACCATTGTTTGATTGTCTAATGTCATTTTCTCTTAACACATACTTCAAAATATAGTAATTGTCCAGTTACCAATATGTTCTAACATTTTTAAAATTGATTTGGTTAGCATGAAAAGTAATGGAGTCATCATGACCTTTGTGTTTTATTCATTGTACATTGAAGTACATTTCATTCTCTGTACCTCACTCAAATTCAGTAACCCTTGGTGCTTTGTGCCTCCCATTCAATTCCACACAGTTATCTCTTTAATTTAGATGCATAGCATCTTCTTTCCTTTGGTGTATTATATCTACTTACATTGGGCTATTTTCCTCAGAATTGATTATCTATCCCCAACTCTGTTCTATGAGTTCTTTACAGTGAAAGGTATGTTTGCTATTAGTATATTAATAAACTTAATAGCTCCTGGGTGAAAGTTATTTATTTGTTTTATTTTTTGGGTTGGTGATCATACCTAGGACCTTGCATATGCAGCCTAAGGTTTCAACAATTCTTGCAATGATTGACACATCCCAGCACTGTAGGAAGTCATTCCATTTAAATGTTCTTTCCTTCATCCTGTCTGCCCACACTTTTTTGTCCTTGGTGAGATTAATCTAGTTGTGTTTCCCATTATCTTCATTATATTTTTCCATCATCATAAAATTGGATTCAGTCTCCAAGGGCAGCATTTTTCTGTTCTTTAACCTATTCATATATTATTTTTTTCTGGTACAGAAGACAATTTTAATAGACTAATTAAAATATTTTAGAATAGGAGAAAAGCTGCTTTAAGGAAGAAAAACTAATTTAGATGCATAATGCCTTGCCGTAGCTCAAGATCATTTCACCTTACCTCACAGCACCGATTCTCCCATGAGTGGGCAACATGTGCTGAATATCCATGAAGACAGGAACTGTTGTGATATTAATTTGCTGTGATTTCTTCCTAATTTCATCTTGAGATCTCTCTTCAGAATGGCTATTAGTTTCAGCCTGCCTTTCTGGAAGTAAACTGTGTGTGTGTGTGCATGTGTGTGCATGAGTGTGTGTGTGTGTCTGTGTGTGTGTGTGGTGAATAAATAATACAACTCAAAGTATGTGGAAAGTAAGATTATTATTCATGTTAGAAGAACTGGTGGGAGGTGGTAGTGTCTGAGGTTGCTGTGGAGTTCAGCTAGCCGGCAGGAAATGAGAGAAAGATAAAGGGTGCATAAGACCTAGCTGTTCAGGGGTTCTTGAACGTTACCCTTTAGGTTCCCCATGGGGATTAAGTAACAACAATTTCTTGAAAGTAATCTTCTGAGGGAACTCAATTTCACCATGTTGATGTTGGCCAGGGTCTCTGTCAGGGTCAGGAACTACAGACGTCATGAAATGAGGAACAAAGGATTGAGGAGATGAGCCTTTGAGTGAGAGAGCTCACACATTGTAGGCTTTCAGCTCTACATGGTATGGCTATACACACTGAAAACTTTAGTGTGTATTTCTCTAATGATATATTATTTGAAAATCTCAATAAGTAAGTACTGGTCAATGTGTTTGTGTGTATGTGTGTGTGTGTTTCTTTTTATTTATTCCTTGTGTCTTTCACATCATGTATCTTTATCCCATTCATCCCCACATCCCTTCGTATCCACCCTCTGCTCTTACGGCCTCCCGAACAAGATCAAATGAAGCTAAAAGTAAGAGAAAAACCTCATCATGGAAGCTGAAGTGTGACACAGTGAGTCATACAGCAGACCCTTTGGTACACATATCTCATATTTTTGAAAAGTAGTTCTCGTGTTCTGGTTTATAATCAACAGTACACTTCCACAGGAATCTTTATCAAGACTGTTTCTGCTTTCTCTCCAGTAGATTATTATACAGACTGCTTTTCTGTTTTTGCAAATATACATCTAAAACACATCTAGAAGTCCTTTTTGACATTAAAAGGAAAACAATAAATACAAAATATAAAATGACGATTAAAATTTATCAGTATTTCATTCTTATCATTTTAAACTACATGTTATATGTCCTAAGAGTTTAGTGAGAAAATGAAACTCTGACTTTCCCTTAAATATTAAATATTTTAGAGAATGTAATCTCATTAGTTGTGTTTTTTTCTTCATATCACAGTTCTGCTATTTAGTTTTATGTCAACTTGCCATGAACTAGAGCCCTAAGAGAGTGAGTAGCTCCATTGATGAAGTACATGCATAAGATGAGACTGTACCTGTAGAGCATTTTTAAATCAGTGATTGATGAGGGAGTATCCAGCCAGTGGTGCTGGTGCTATTCCTGGGGTGGTGGTCCTTGGATATATAAGGAAGCAGGATGTATAAACCATGAGGAGCAAGCCAGTAAGCAGCACCACTTCATGTCCCCTACATCAGCTCCTACCTCCAGGTTCCTGCCCAGTTTTGAGTTCCTGTCCTGACTTGCTTTGATCATCAACAGTGCTGTGGAAGCATAAACGAAATAAACTCCTCCCCAATTTTCTTTAGTCATGGTGTTTTGTCACAGTAGTAGAAACCCTAAGAGAACAAGTACCTATTGTTCTTAAGTGAAAAATTCATAATGTTCAATTACAATGAAGATTTATGGTATAGAAAGTAATCTATGTCTCTGATTATTTCCATTAAATATGGTCTTTCATATTCCCGTGCACCGAGTATGGATCTCACACTGTGAAAGTGAGGCCGAAACAGCATAGACGGATTTCCTGTTCAAACATACATTAAGGAAACTCAGTTAGTCTTTGAATTTCCTTTCCATCTAAGATGTCTGCTCTCCCACATTGAGATAGGGTGAGAGTAAGGGCAAATATTGACCATTCTTTAGTGGTGATCCTAATGCTAAGGCCTAAGGACTTAGCACAACAAAGCAACTAAGACTTGAAGTTCATGTCATCAGTCAAGAGGGGGGTCGTACCTATCACTGTGTTCATTATACATTTTTATTAATTAACTTTCTCTCTTTGCTCCATTTATTCTCCCAACATAGCAGATGTATTCATAACTTTTCTTTTCAAGTTAATGTGACAATATTTAATATTATTTTAGAAAATCTTCTTTTGCAGACTTTATTCACACAAACAATATTGGTTAGAATCTAATCTCACATATTATTTGCTTGGAAAAATAAGCCTGATAATCTAATAGAAGCTTCTGGTTTCACATTGATAGATAATCATTACTCTAATGAGATCTAGCCAAATATAGTCTGAATATAATATCTGGTGTAATGTTCCTTTTATTTATGGAAATTTCAAAACATAATTACTTCTATGGAACTTTTGTAATGCCAAATTCTTGGCTGTATTATTCTTTAGACATCTACATATCATTAGAAACATTAAACATAATGTTTGTTTCTTCCTCTACCTGAAATAATTTCAAATTGTCTCAGGCATAGCTTAAACTACATTTGGTGTGCTTTTATGGAATGATAGGGATTACCAAAGTTGTTAATTTCTTTAATGTTAAAGGTTTATATAGAGAAAATAAATGAAATTAACGGAATCAGATATTTGTGCACACACACAGAGAGAGAATGTGAGGAGAGAAGGGGCAGAGACAGAAAGAGACAAAGTGACACAGACTGAGAGAGATGGAGACAGAAGTAAGAAAGGCCACTCATTCCCCTAGCACCTAAGAAGACTCTTTTTCAGAAACAATGCTAAGGTTTGAATGAACTAAAATTGTGCTGGATTTAGACCCAAAGATGTGGTATCAGAGGAATTCCACTTTATCATCTTGAAGACAAATTTGCCAAACATTGTTCCCACTTGCTTGGAAAACAGAGCAGACAAATCAGTTTTCCATAAGGTACCTGTGGAAATCTAGATTAGGTTTTATTTTTCAAAAATAATTTACAGTGAAATCTTCATATGTAAAATATTGACCTACCTCCCTTGTTTTCAGTTAGCAACTTAGAAGTAACTGTAAGAGAATAATCCAACTACAAGTTGAAGAAAAAAGGTAACTGTGGGTTGTGTTCTGTCCTTGGAAAGCCATTGTGAATGCTTTAGTTTGCTTCAGTTTCAACACTGAAGGAAAATATATATTGATTATTTTATTTTTATGTTTGTACGTTCTAGTTTTTCAAGACTGGGTTTCTCTGTGTGAAGCCTGAGCTTTCTTGGAACTCCCCTTGTAGTTCCAAGACTGGCCTTGAACTCACAGTTGCATCTGCAACTGCTTCCTGAGTGCTGGAATTAAAGGTGTGTGCCACCATCACCTGCTAGATTTTGTATTTTAAATACGTTTTGCTATGTAATTGTGTGTGTGTGTGTGTGTGTGTGTGTGTGTGTGTGTGTGTGTGTAACAATGATGGAAAGTAAGGGGGTGGTGGAAAGGTCAGGAGGGAGGAATGGAAAGGAGGTAAATTATACTTTAATTAAAGTAATAAGAGACAAATAGGAAAGTCAAGGTGACGTGTCATTGATCTGTGCCCTTCCATCCTCAACATGTGAACTTCTAAAGAAGAGTTGAATCCCTGAAGCTGCTTCATCCAAGCCTTGCCAAGAGGATCTTGAGCTTCCTGAAAAGAAGGCGTTTCGGCAGTCACTTTGAGACTTCAGATGGGAATAAGCTTTTTTAGTAAGATCCATGTGGTTAAGATGACATGGGTGTTCTGCATAAAGTCTGGCACCTCTCAGTTCTATGATCCTAGAACTTTATGACCTAGAAAGGATAGAGATATACTATCTAGGTCTGTAGCCAGGTGAGAGTATCTTTAGTACTCAGCTTGAGCATTGTAGATGAGTTCCAATCACAACCTGTCTTATACTAATTGGTTGTAAATTAGACTCTTGTTGATATTTGAATATTTGAATGGCCAAAGAGAAGACCTTTGCTTGTTTTCTGTCTCTTCACTTTAATTATATGATAAAATAAAATTTGTAGGCATTGACTTCAATACATAGAGTAGTATGGGATTATGTGCAGATAACACTTGAAAACGTTTGGGTTAAATATTTTTGATATTAAGTAATTTCTTAATAATGAAAGTATTTTGATATTTTATTATACATGTATATATGATATACCTTTAGTTTAACGTCAACATGTTTGTGCTTTATAAACATTCAGTCATGTATAGTTTCAGTTAGACTAAGAGCAAATTTGAAAATAAAGAGAGGAGAATCTCATAGACTGGGGCTGTTTGTTCTTTTTTTCCTCACACAAGTAGTGAAAACCCTTGCAGAGAATGGCATATCTTTTTTTTTTTTTTTTGCTTTTTTCGAGACAGGGTTTCTCTGTGGCTTTGGAGCCTGTCCTGGAACTAGCTCTTGTAGACCAGGCTGGTCTCGAACTCACAGAGATCCGCCTGCCTCTGCCTCCCGAGTGCTGGGATTAAAGGCGTGCGCCACAGAATGGCATATCTTACAAGTTATCATGTCCTCTGGTCATTTGTAAACAATGTAAGTCAAATAGCACAAATATATTTCCAGGATAGATAGTGGTGGCTGGGAAGTAAGAGACCTCTTATTAAAGTGATGCACTTATAGTATGAAATGTAAAAAAGAGCCTGATTTGTAGCTGTCGGTTGCATTCTGAAGCTGCTTCCAAGCACAGTGCTGCCAACACTTAACCTAACAGTCATAGCTGAGGGCCGTATGTGTCCAAGGATCATCAATATGAAGCATGTTTCCAAAAGCATATTTCTCCTAGCTTACTGTACGAATACCAAAGATACCTGCTGATATGAACAGAAACAGAAAAGGAAAATGGTCATAACTTCACAAGTACACAAACGTTAGAGGCAATAGGAGGCAACATGGTTCCCCGAAGTATGATGAACAGTTTCATGCAGAAGAATGATTCTGCCATTACCCAGGAGTGTCTTCTTATCTTCATGCTTCAGTTATCTCAGTAGGAGCCTGATAGATGACATCATTGGTTCTCAAGTCTGCTTGTAAATTAAATTTTCCTTGAGAGCTTAAAAGATTCCTCCCTCCAATATATAAAGTCAAAGACTCGAAAAGCATATCTGGGTAATCGTTAGTATTTATCAAATTTCCCAGGTAATTCTATGTGTTCTGACATTAGGAGCACTGAACTGGATATTCGGGTAAGAATGTACTTCCTTAAGAAGCAATCTTTCCTGGTTTTCTCTACCCTCATCTCTTTGGGCCAGTATCCAATTTACAAAATGAATAGGAAAATGTAACAAGGTAAGCTACTATTTCAGATGTGAAGTTACATATTTTTTTTCATTCACACCTGACTATATTCCCTGGTAAACCTGAGGAAGAAAAACTGTTTCACGTGCAGCAGGAGACACGCTGAAGACAACGTACAGCCATGATACACACATAATACCCTTCCTTCTCTCTCTTTGAACCAAAACTCTTTCAGGTCAAGTTTTTCCCTTGAAATAATGTTTAGTAAGTCCACAGAGAAAGTATTTGGTGTGACTCTGTATACGTGCTGAGTCACTTATTAAAACTTCATTAGAATGTGTTATCCATGGGGCTGGAAATATGGCCCGGCTGTTAGGATACAACCAAGCTCTTGCAGAAGACCTAAGTTTGGTTCCCAGAGCTCATGATGCGTGGTTTGCAATAGCTCATTGCTCCATTTCCAGGAGATCTAATGCCCTTCCATGGCACCTGCATTCATGTAAACACATCTCCTCCCCACACACTAAACTAAAACCAATAAAAATAAATTGTAAATTTAAAAATAATATGAGATTTTTGTTTTAAGAGAAAGAACATGTAACTGCCAATTAGCTTTTAATTTGAGGCTTAAAGATTTCCCATTGTTAGGGCTGAAGATACTGTTGATGTCAATAAATGTTCAACTCTTCTCTTAATTTGCCATGAAGGTGAAAATGAACCCTTCGTCGACATTATCAGCTAGCACTGAGTTCATCCCTAGTATAAGCACATTGCTGGGCTTGGCTGAATTTCTTAGCCTTACAAAACGTGTTTGATTGAGTTCATTTTCTTTCTATCTGCTTTGCTGTTAGTTTCCCTTCTCTGTCTTTTGTGTTCATTACTTTTATGCTTTCATCCTGTCTCATTTGTTCACCTGTTAGCTATGACTCTCTTACTTTGATGGCTACTTTAGGGTTTACTGTTTGCATACATAACTCAACACAAATGTGCCCTTCAATGAAAGCTCTTCATGTATAATGTCTCCTTTTTCAGATTCATGGTAAAGAATAAATTCAGTTCCTGTTTTTCACCTTCACTAGGAACCAAAATCTTGTCCAGTTGCTATAAACCTAGTCTATCTTTGTATTTTTCTAAATAAATAAAGCATAATTAGAGAAAACAAAACCTAGCACACTGGAATTGTACAAAACAAATGTGAAGGAAACAGAAGAGTCCAAGAGAAGGCATAAAATCAGACCCAATTTTTCACATACTCAAAAATCCCATAAACAACACTAAACTGGAACCTGTAATATATGAACACTAAGGTCTTGGTGCAGATCCTAGCAGGTCCTCTGCATGCTGCTCCAGTCTCTGTGTGATAATCCTGTTGTGTGTGATAATCATGTTTCCTTAGAGGGCCTTGTTTTCTTGGTGTTCTTCATCCCATCCACCTCTTACACTCTTTCTGCCTCACTTTTCCCATGGTTCCATGAACCCTGAGGGGAGGGATGGTGCTGGTAGAGACATTCCCTTTAGAGCTGAGGATCCCAGGATCTCTCATTCTCTGCACAATCCTGTCTGAAGGTCTCTGGATTTGTTCCCATCTGCTTCAGGGGGAAGATTCTTCGATGATGGCTGAATAATGCATGATCTGTGAGTATTGCCCATGTCTTTATGAGTCACATCATTGCTGCATGACTTCTATTGTTTGTTTAGGATAGTAGTATTTGGTTTTACCCTCAGCCCCTGAACTATCTTGTCTTCATTTCTTGGTCACACAAGCACTGTTGGATATGGGTTCCATCTCGTGGAGTGGGCCTTATGTCGCATTAGACATTGGTTGGTTACTCCCATAGGCTTTGTGTTACCGTTGCTGTAGCAGGACACCATTATAGATTAGACATTTTATGGATATATAGGTATTTATATTTTGTTTGATAGCACATGGAATACCCTCCTGTACCAAAGATGCTAGAATATAGAAAAAAGTCTTAAAATTAATTTTTACACATATTTCCAGTCATAATGTTGAAATTTTTCATAATATATGCCATATCCTTCCTATAATCTCAGAGACTAGATAGTAAGAGTGATAAAGTATTTCTAAATAAATTCCAGGTGAAAGATGCAGTGAAATCTGTATTAGCTGTTTCAAATGAATATTTTGTCAAAACTGGGTACAGACAAAACCTGTCACATCAGTAGCTTATAAGGAAATAAAACGTGTGTCTTGAAGCTGAGTCAGTGGCCACAGGAGTCAGAAATTAGTGGAAGGAAGTTACTTGTTGGAGGTGAAAAATATTTAAGTTTATCTGCTGATAAAGAGTGATACATAAAGAAACAACATGAAGACAAAAGAGTAGGAAATAGCTGGATAAGTGTAAAGCAAGCAAAATGGGTTTTGGTGGCCATTACAACGACCTTCTCTGAAGGTGACAAATTGATTTAAAGGAACACTACTTTTATAGTATTTCTGGATTATTCTTGTTGCAAAATAAAACGTGAGCATCCTCAAGAAAAATGACTATGTGTTCAGAGGAAAAATAGTTCAATATATAAGTGTGTGGTTATGAAAAACTGCATATTAATAAGGAGAAGAAAAGGCACTGTAGGATTCTAATAGGTAAATAACAATGCCAAAGCTTGTACAGAGAAGTAGGTGTTTGTCAAATATGTTTCTAGAGGAGAAAGGGCTCCCACCACATCACACACATGAATTATATAAGGATATTATATAAATGTTTCTGGGGCATTTCAGCAAGTCTTGCAAATCCTGTTCTGATCCCAACCTGGTTTTACAGAGCATCAAAAACAAACTGTCAAGTCAATCTCTGAATGACTCCAGAAGGAAAAGAGATGCAAGCATTCCATCAGTAAATACCAAAGGAGAGAAAAGTCTCAGACTTCATTTACACATGAGAAAAATATCAGAAAGACAGCCTTCTTAACTATAATACATTTATGAGTCAGATCCATTTAATTACTCTGATCAAAAGGGATAAACAATAATTCATTAGAAAAGCAAAAAATGATTCATCACATGTTCAGGGTATACAGCTCTTGGGCATTTACCTTAAAATCTCTACTATCTACTACACGGATATGTGTTCATTAATGTTGATCACTGCTCAATGCACAATAGCCGGGAAATAGAAACAGCTTAAATGCTCACGAACAGATGAACAGCTAATAAAAACGCACATATTACCACCATAGAATCTTTATCAGATGTTAGGAAATATTCTGAAATCTTAAGATGAAGTGGATGGTGTTGGAAAAGGTCATTCTGAATGAAGCAGCCCAGCCCCAGAAAGATAAACATTCTATGTTAGCTCTTAATTGCAGATGCTAATTTTGAATCTTTTGATATGTGTATATCATTTGGAATGTGAGGAGAGATCAGGGAATTAGAAAAGGGCATGGGGACTCCGAGGGAGGAAAGGACGAATACAGTGATATAATTTGAGGCAAGAGGAAGAAGGGTTGATGGAGCATTGAAAGGGATGAGTATGGGAGGGTGAGGTAGAGAAGGGATGACAAACACTAAAACCTCCTGAAAAAGTCATATGAAAAACTACTATTGGAAGTTTCCCAAAATAGAAACATATATGAGAATAAAATGTATAACTGGATTTACCTTATATAGTAGGTGACAATTGCTTTATTAAACAACAAAGATTAACAAATTAAAAGGTCAATGACAGGTATAGCTTGATTCTATTTAGGTATTGTCATGTGATTTCCCATATATCCTCAAATATTAAAGATTAGGGCCATTGCTTTTCTGCTCCCAAACTTTTTGGTGATACTGCATTACTGAAAAGAACATGTTTGAGTCATATAGCACTGAGAAATCAGGATGGTAATGACATGTAAGCTTCAGTTTTCCTGGCTAGTTTTCATAATGATAGAAGATACTATGCATACTACCAGAGAAGAGAAGTAATTGTATCCAATTGCAAGCCCATTGGAACGGTAGTGGTATGAATGCCCTGAGACTAACCAACCACTTTCTGATTTAAGGTCCACTTTCAAAGACAAAGTCCCTACCTGGCATCGTTATTGAATCCAAGAACCTGTTACTAGACAGGTCATAGGCCTTAGTCAAGAACTACTACAATTACTACTATGTTAAATAAACACAATATTAAACCAAGTCCTCTGGACTTACTATTATAATTGTAAATTGCTGCATCTCAGACTTATCAGAGATACTTCTTTTTGCAGTAGATGGGGATTAACACAGATACCCATAACTGGTCAGGGTGCAGAAAAGACTGTGAAATCTTTAGCCCTAAATAGAACATGCATATCACACTCCCTACTACTCCATGGCTTAGAGAACATCACCAAAGAGGGGGCAGAATGATTGTAAAAATCAGAGGAGGAATATAAATACAACAAAACAGCATTTTCTGGACATAGTAGGCTAGTTCTGCACGTGAACTCACAGTATTTGTGGAAGCAGGCACAGCATTGGCGTTAGCTATAGCCAAAGAGACATCTAACATAGGATGGGAAAGTGGGCAGAGACTCACACCCCTAGCCTAGGAGATACTGCTAACTAAGAACTTCTCAAGGAAAGATAGTTTTCTTTTAGGGTGTGGCTCTTGGTAGGTGGAGCAAATTTAAGTAGATAGTCACACATTCAAGAGTAATTAGCCAGAATGAATTTGACTGGATGGGTTTTCTAAAAAATGTGTGCCCAACACTGAGTGGAAATGGAAAGGGGATGATTTGGGAGGAGTTGTAAGAACAAATATAGTAAAATATAATGTATAAATTTCTCAAATAATAAAAAATATATAATAAGAGGTATCTAAAGTTCACATGTTTATTCAAGCACTGTAGAGTTCAAACATTCTTATTTAATTATGTCATGCAATGAAAAACAATATACAGTTTAATTGAAGATCTATAGCACAAACCAGATTCCAGGATGGTGTATAAGCAGTTGGAGGATCTTAGGAGTAACTTCAAGGATTAACGACTGAACTTCAGTGGTTTCTGTAATAGCTGTGATTGAATATATGCTAGAATGTTTAATCAGAAAGACCTGAGACAGCATGTTTTACTGCTGACATTTCTGCGAGGTTACCTTCCCAATCTTCCTGCAATCTGCCCAGATGGTCTCTTCTCCTGGGTGTGAAGGTGCTGTATAAAAGATGATCCTGACAATGGTAATTAGATCTTTTTATTGATAAGAACCTTTTTATCTGTGTGTTTCCTTAGACCTGACTTTTTTCCCTCTCAGTACAAAATAAAAGCATTTTTCTATAGCCCTAAACTTGATTTTTTAAGTGTTCTGTGGTTGTTTCAAAGTCAACTGAAGGATGCAGGTCGATTTTCTTTAGCATCGTTTTTCTTTTCCTTATTTGAAGTGCATGTTGACTTCCTAAGATTCACTGTGAGGAAACACAATTAAATTTGCCAACAATGAACTGAACTGGATCTTAGGACCCCATTCAAAAAGAGATCATGATCAAGAAAATGACTGATAATTTAATGAAAATAATGTGTCAATTGGGAAGATTATTTTATTGGAATCAACATTTTCCTAAGAATATAATCTTTATTCAAATCCCTACTGCTGTTATAATAGAGCATTGTATTATATATAAATAACTTATAGATTAGTTTATTTTGGAGAATTCCATTATTTTTTATTTTGTGGGTATTTTCCATCTACCAACATATATTGATTAATTCTTCCAAACATAAAAAATTTAAAATCCTTACTACATTTTTATTAGGTAGTATCTGACAGACACGAAGGCTGAATTTAAGTTTGCCATCTAGTTCTAAGTGTGTACTTACCGTTATGAAATTGTAAATGCAGACATTTTCAGTAAAGTGGCAATGCCTATATGCTTCCCCATGAAGTTCCCTTTATGTAACTGTGACAGCAATAATGGCTTTTTCCAACTTGTGCTGACATTTTTTAGCTTTGTACAGTTTTATCATATGCATGAGACTCTTTGACCATGAGGCATTTTTATTTAAGGACATAAATATAGTGATATAATGTAACTCGTGCTTTTTATGTATATTAGCATTTAAGATTTAATCATCTGTAGAAATAGTCTTACCCCTGTGTTACTTGATTGCCTCTACTTTATTCACCTAATTTTCATATTAGTTCAGAAGAGAAATATTTGACATGTGTGGTTGTTTGAGTAAGATTGGTTCTGCATAGGCTCCTGTACTTGAGTGCTTGGTCATCTGGGAGTGGAAGTCTTTGAGAAGGATTAGGAGGCATGGCCTTGTTAGAGGTAGTGTGTCACTGGGGGTGTGTTTTGAACTTTCAAAAGTCCACACCAAACTCAGTGGTTCTTTCTGCCTATGGATCAGGATGAGGTTCTCAAATACAGCTCCAGCTCCTGCCTGCGTGCTACCATCTTCCCCACCATGATGATAACGGACTAAACCTCTGAAAATGTAAGCAAGCCTCAATTACATTATTCCTTTGTAAGAGTTGTCTGGCCATGGTGTCTCTTCACAACAATAGGCTAGTGCCTAAGATTACTCCCCTGTTAGAACTTAAAGGATGATAGCCTAGAAGAAGTGTCCCAAGCAAGTCTCTGAGTGATTATGGGCCAGTAGGGTTGGGAGATGTTCCTCTCTCCTCCCAACCTTTTTTAAATTAATACCGGAAAAATCAGGCTTCCACAGAGGAGGAACTCTTCTGCGATAAGTTCCTTTTGACACCATAGAATCTCATGAGAAAATATAAGGCAGCTCAGGATACATATGTGTTCAGTTGCTTCTCAAAATGTCTGTATTCTAAGCCCCAAATCCATGGAAAGACCACACAAAATGACAATGAAAATGCAAATGCAAATAGAATTAAAGCCATAGTCAGGAAAACTTCAAATCACAATACTATCAGCCATCCTTTGAGTGATCCTAAGATGTTTGTAGGGTGCTTGGACTGGGTAAGAGAGAAGTCAATGTGTTTGAGTTCACATAAGTTACATAAATATGAGCTGGAAATTTAAATCCTTGAAAGACTGTCATGGAATACATTTTTAAGTTTTAAAACTTTGGGGTGAATATAATATAATTACAATAAATTACAATATTTCTCCCTTCACTTTTCTCCCTTCCTACTCCATATATTCCTTCTTTCTCTCTTTCAAATTTATGACCTTTTTTTCTTCATTAATTGTTGTCACATGCATACACACACAATAGATTGTACTTAGGAATAAATATGCATATAAAGAATTATGTACATATATGTATGTTTAAAATATATGTTTACATATATGTATATGTATATACATATGTATATCCCTAAATACAATCTACTCAGTCTGTATAATGTTACTTGTATGTAGTATGTATGCTTTCAGGACTCACTCTTTGGTATTGGATAAATAATCAGTGTATTCTCTGGAATGTCGACTAAGTAAGTAGGAAGGAAAATGCTTTGAATGACATTTTTTTAAGTTATAGAAATGCATTTTATTAAAAATTGATAGGAGAGGAATATTAACTGTGTTCTCTTAAAGTTTATTTTATTTAGTCTTTGCAAATTTAGTATTGTTTTAACATTTTTGAAAATTGTCTTCATACAAACCTACTTTATTCCTAAATTTTTAAGTTATAAGATTCAAAACTTGCCAGGTAGTGGAGGCTCTCACCTTTAATCCTAGCGCTTGGGAGGCAGAGGCAGGCAGATCTCTGTGAGTTTGAGGCCAGCATGGTCTACAAGAGCTCATTCCAGGACAGGCTTCAAAGCAACAGAGAAACCCTGTCTCAAAAACAAAACAAAACAAAACAAAAATGATTCAAACTTTGCTTCAAAATTTTCTTCAAGATAAGCCATGGAACACAGCTTATGCCTCCCAGATCGGTAGGTGTTAATCATTCATCTTTATGGTGAAAAACGTTGGTAGACTGACGTAGATGTGTGCCTACTTGGATGAATGAGACTATTTGAGAAAATCGGCTCCTCGTGGCTTTGCATCAGCTGCCTTCCCCTTTGTCTGGGATTTTCAGGGCCTAACACACATGGTTATGTTTGGGCAATGTGTTTACACTGACATGAGGTAATAAGAAAGATTAAGTCATAAACATCCCCATTTAACTGGAGAACAAAGCAAGTCTAATTTTATTGCCTAGATAAATGTCAAAAGATTTGAAATTCAAACTAAAAGTTCTAAGAACTTAGGCAGAAAGTTATAACTATGTGTGCTGGCTACCACAGCCATTTTGAAAAGTACTTTATTTTAATTTTCATTGAAGAAGCAGGAAAAGAATTGAACAAAGATTTATGCCATTTAATGTCACAGTTGATTACCAAAGGAGATTGCAAGAATGCAATTTTTATGACTTTATGTAAAAGTAAGCTATATTTCAGGATGTGGTGGAGATTGGCTAGACAGAGAGATTTAATTTCTAAAAAAGTATGCTATCTTACAGAAACATTTATATAAATTAAGAAAGCCAGATTCTTAAATTTTTTCATTTAAGTAATTGATCTGAGCTTGTCCTGGTTACATACATGTCATGACTATATATCCTCCACTTAAGTACTTCTTGTAATATATTTCAAATTCAAACTTCTAATTATTAATAATCCAAATTATAAAAAAAATCATAAAATATTAAAATCTCAGGTAACTGAGGTAAGTGTCTGTTATTTGATATTTTCTATTCAAATTCTAGCATGTCCAATGTGATAGGTACTAAACATTTAGTAAACAATTATAGATTATGTTTATACAGTAATGTTGATGTATATGGTCATCTTATACGATGTATGTGGTCAAAAGTAATTTTCTGTTAAATACTAAGAGTCTGGACATGATAAACACAACCATGAAAGAAAAACATTAAACAGAAAAAAATGAACTTTTGTCATTTTCATGATTTCTCAAATCATATGAAAATTTTCAAAAATGTATTATTCTGCTCATTTAAAAGAAATTGTGAGTAATGACTAGATACTTAATAAAAATTTTAAATATTTAATAGGTACTAGATGGAGAACTCTCAATATTTCAAATGAAGTATATGTACAAGAACTCCATGCCCTCAGACTTTACATGGTTGAGGAAAGAGTTATTCTACTATCTGACATTTTTAAGCATTCCATGAAATTTTATTTTTCTATATATTAGAGAATGTTAATATATGCCTGTGTTTTAAATATTCTTTGATATGTAGACCAATTAACAAATTGTTCGTTGTCAGTCCAATCATATGATGATTATATATACACTTTTCAAGATTTTAAAGATATTTATAAATTCCATTAATTCAATAATATTTTTGAAGTCACATCTAGCAAACACAGGCTGCTTTTTGACAAGATTTGAAGTAATGCTCTATTTGAATTTGCATATGTCCAAAATTTCCCTCACTATAAAACATATCATCTCATTATTATGATACTCATGTTACTAAATCAGCATATATCTATGTAATCAGAAAATGAAAAAAACCCTGTAATATTTAACTGCACGGCTTCATATTCTAGAGATATACCTACAGAGATTTTTTTGCCATGTGGAGATTCATCTGTCATATGTCAGATAGCCTCAGATATAAAGACACTAGGCCTGGGAAAGGATACTATCAATTTCCTGGAGTGGCTTTATCTGCCTTTCTCAGCACCTTTAGTCCATTGCTTGCTATGCAATATGAGAAAAGTGGTTGCTGTCTGGAGAAAGCAAGTAAAATGATCTGGACGAAGGCAGGGGAAGGACACAGCAACGCAATGCACACACCACCCGTGTTGGACACTAGTTTTGTCTTTTAGTGTATTGCAGCTTGGGGAAGGGCCACTGGCTTATGTGGAATTGTCAGTGCTCTGATGTGAAGTTCCAAAGACTGATGATCTTCAACTTGTCACATGAGTACTCCTAAAATAATGAAATTCAATTAGAAAGGTAAATCAGGGCTGGAGAGATGGCTCAGTGGTTAAGAGCACTGGCTGCTCTTCTAGAGGTCCCGAGTTCAATTCCCAGCAACCACAAGGTGGCTCACAACCATCTGTAATGAGATCTGGCACCCTCCTCTGGCATGCGGGCATACATGGAGGCAGAATGTTGTATACACAATAAATTTAAAATTTAAAAAAGAGAATAAATATTTAAAAAAAGAAAGGTAAATCAGTGTTGGATAAGTGGTGAGCATCTTCAAGTATCTAATATGCATAGATTTATCTAATACATAATTTGATTTTATGTGAATGTATACATGTGTTTATTCTTATCTGCAATTGTGGTTTTAACAGTATGTATGGTTTATGCATCTGCCTCCTAATGTATATTTGATATATACATTGTGATAACCTCTATCTATAGGTCAGCAATAAAAAGTAACGTTTAGAATAAAAAAGATTTAAATGTATTGATTTAAATAAATTTAAAAGCTGAGTAATTTTATTAAAATAAATCTAGAATATCAAAATTGCTGACTGTTTTTTAAATATTGCCAAATAATATATAATACTGAAATTAGAATTTTTCAACTTCATTGCTACTATTTCAAATATGCACTGTGTGTGGATAAAATATCAACTTAAAATGTGTAATATAATAATTTTTGGTGTGGCTCTTTCCTGCTTGTTTTAGATTTTTGTTACATTGTTGTATCTCTGTCTCTGTGTCAGAGATATAAACTGCATGTGAGTGCAGTTGCAAATGGATGCCGAAAGAGGGCAGCAGGTTTTCAAAGCAGGGTTTGCAAATGGTTGTGAGCAAAAAACATAATTTTAACAACTTAGCCACCCCCCAATGAAACACAAACGACTATTTATATGGCATAGTCAAGTCTGGAAAGTCAGTGTGATGAGACTACATTAACATCAGCAATGTTCAAAAGTTCACAAACATTTTTTGTATAGGTAGAGGGTAGATCAAGATTTCCAAAATTATCATATCTATCAGAATATAAGAGTATCTGCAGTCTACTTACTCTCTTAAATCATCTGGAGAAATTTTTTTTATAAATTATTATCACAGAAAGGCTATTATAAAGGAGTAATTTTGCTTCTTTTCTTGAAATTGCTAAGAAAAATCCAGAGTTTATTGTTTTCTGGAAAATATCACACATGGAGACGGTGTGGCCAGATCCCGGGAAAGGTCTACCCTTCACTCGGCCATATGTTACAGACTAATGTCTGTAACAGTACTAAAAATAGAAGGATGGATTGAAATTCCACGATCGCATTTACCATTTGGAAGATTTTACAGTAGAAATTGCTGTGGACTCCAGCATTCAGCCACATGAAAGAGAGTAATAGAAGGCTTCTCCGAAGAGCCAATCAAACCCAAGGGGGGACGTGCCTGTTCTTTCTCATCATCCATTTGAGAGAAGGCAAATGGAAGAAAATGTCCCCAAAAAGCTCCACATTTGGTGATGAATAAGGCAATGAGTGAGTTGAAAAAGGCCGAGACATTTAAAAGCCCCTCTGTGGATAAATCTAGGAAAATAACTTAAATATATGGGCTGTACATTTGTATATTTGACAACTTTGCAAGAAGGTGTTGCTATTTATTTATAGAAAATCCAATGATATTTCGAAAAACATTGGGAAAATTGATTATATATAGTAAAATGTGGTGGCAAAATGGTGAACAAAAGTTATGGAATATAACTGTAACATTTCTGTTTTTCCCTTTTGCTGAAAATATTTTATTTCCTTATACAATGTATCTTTATTGTAGCCTCCCCTCCTTCTTCTCCTCTCAGATCATGGCTACTACCTCTGCCCTCCACCTTCACTCCCTTTCTGTCCCTTATTAGATAGAACAGATTTCCAAAAGACGACAACAACCAAATATAACAAAAATAAAATATAGTAAGCTGAAGCAGAAACTATCATATCAAGGCAGATCAAAGTAGGTCATGGCAACTCAACATGTGGAAAAGAGTCCAAAGAGCATCCACAAGAATCAAAGACACACTTGTTCCCACAGTCAGGAGTCCCCTAAAAATAATGAGCTAATAGCTATAATTTATGCACAAAGGATCTGGTGAAGAACCATATAGGCCCTTGCTTGCTGCTTCAGTTTCTGTGATTTCATTTGAGATAGCTTAGTTGATTCAGAGTACCTTGCTCTCATAGTGTCCTTTATCCCCTCTGGCTCTTACCGTCTTTTCTGGACACCCTGAACTCTGGGGGAAAGATTTGATGGAGAACTTCCATTTAGATTCTGTCTCAGTCTGATGTTTGTCTGTGGGTCTCTGAATCCATTTTCATCTGCTGTAAAGACAGCTTCTCTGATGATGGAATAAGGTACTGATCTATGACTGTAGCAGAAGATCAAGCCATCTCTTGTTTCCAGGCAAAGCTTCCTGTGTTAGGACTGGGTTGCTTTCAATTGAGTTTTTGCCCAATGGGGTCCCATTGAAATCTGCAAACAACTCAGGCTGTTGCTAAGACAAAGGGTTGTTCTTTGCAAGGTGACAGTGAGGGTCCCTCTGTGGAGGACAATACCCACACCATTCATTGAACATAGAGAAATTGAGCTGGAGCCCTCAATCCTAAGGTCTAGACACTTTAGTGAGGGAAGGTACTTGAAGATTACTCAAAGAGAAATATGGAAACAAACTCAGCTCCAAATTTAATATGTGCTGAAATTTAATATGTGGTGCCTGCAAAAATATGCTAGTGGGATGGTGATACAGAGCTTGTAGGAACAGCCCATCAATTTCTGAATTAACTTAAAGATCACTCAACAAGAAAGAATCTATACTCAACACTGTTTGGGGAACCAAGAACCAGAGAACATACAACCCAGAGGTCTAGGGTAAAACTAAACATTGCTGGTATGAAAAATAAAAATCTATTAATAAAATGACTCCTAATGATCTTTAGGTATAGTTAAGAATAGTTAAGATACATTTGGTATGTATTCACTTTTAAGTGGCTATTAGCCACTAAGAGAAGATAACGAAGCTACAATATATAGATCCAGAAAGGTTACATAGTGAGCATGGGTCTAAGGGAGATGCATGGATTTCCCTGGTCCGGGGAAATAGAATAGAATTTAAAGGCAGAACTGGATAAGGTGGGGGGATCCTTTCACCCCATTCCTCTTGCCAAATGATAACCCCACTCTATAGTGAGGAATGGGGTGAAGGGATAGACTATAAGGAGAGATTGCTGGAAATGAAACCTAATGCAGTGTAAACTTCCTGCAATGTATGAGTGCCATTCTAATGAGGACTCCTAATTATGGGGGGTATACCATCCCAAATGTAACATTCCTAAAATATACCTATTTAACAGATAATGGTGTCGTAAAGCTCAGAAGTAAAAGAATATAATAATTAATTAAAAGTGGTACAGGAGAGAGAGAGAGAGAGAGAGAGAGAGAGAGAGAGAGAGAGAGAGAGAGAGAGAAAGAGAGAGGAGGGAATGAATGAATGAATGAATAAGAGAGAAAGAAAGAAAGAAAGAAAGAAAGAAAGAAAGAAAGAAAGAAAGAAAGAAAGAAGAAAGAAAGAATAGCTAATCAATACTGATGAGCCAGAATTCAAATAGTAAGTGTGCCTGTTTCCTGAGTGTTCCTTACTTTATATAGGGTTGAGGTCTCTTGGCCTTTCCCTTTTCCATATTGCTTTGTATCTCCTTGTTGTTTATGTTTGGTTTAGGTTCAGTGTCTCATGCTGGTGGGAATCTATGAATGTAGTCTTAACCAGAGGACAAACCAATTGGTTTTCCACTACCATATACATAGCACTTAAAACGTGCATGCAGGAGTACCATTGCGCAGCTTGAGCAGGCTGTACTTATGTATTTAGGATTATATATGTATATACATATACATGAATGCATGTAACAATATTTCATGAAAAAAGAGGCCATAAATTTGAAAAAAATGTAAGACTGGGTTTTTGGGAGAGTTTGGAGGAAGAGGGGAAATAGGAAATGATGTAATTAAATTATAATTGCATAAAATTAAAAGTAATAATAAAGGAAAAGGAGTTTCAGAACAATCAATCTAGGGAGAGCTCCCAAAGGTGGCAGGGAAGTTACTCATTTGGGGATACGACTATTTGAGGAACAGGTCATGAGTAGAAGTTTTAGATGTTCTCAATGAACAAAGAAGGCACCTGGACCTTGGGCTGCCTGACCCACTGGCTAGCGAAAGATGGTTCAAGTCGACTCATTCATATCTTGCTGAAACTGGTGTCACCATGGAACAGATGAAACAGGCAAAAACCAATTACAGATCAATTCAAAAAAATCACACTCTAGCAATGACTAAACTCTCCTGGAAATATAAGGGAAAGAGTACAGCTTCAGAAAACCATCAATGGAGCTTTTATACTCATCAATTTAATAGTCTGCAGAGCAGGGCAGAGAATAGTGTTTGTTCTTTTTGTTCCCATTCAATGCTGTTCTGGAAATTCTAGCGATAGCAATTAAAGAGAAAGTTTTAACAGTTGTACGGAAGAGATAAGTCTGTACTTAGAGATAAATAATTCATTACATAAAAAAAGTACTAAGGAGTAGATATAAAAACTAGCACCATTTACTGATATTATCAAAACGGAAGAGTGAATTATAAAGCTCAACACATTAATGATGTCGGGTTTTTCCTAATGTAGTTATGGTTTTAATGCATTTCCTATTAAAATCAAGGCACATTTTAATTTTTGTGGGTATTCACAAAGTTACATGGAAAAGCAGAGTCCCCTAATTGCTAAAATGATTCTGTGATGAAGACTGCAGGGGGAAAATAACCATACGACACAAGTGTGTGTGAGAAGGCAGCATATTGTTTCTTGTGGGAGGGATTGTCACATGGACCAGTGAAGAACAGAAACGAACGCTTGGCTGAAATAATGTCCATAATTACATTTTTAAACAAAGGCAGCAGACAATTCAATTGAAGAAAAACAATCTTTCAATGTATTACCTATAACTGGATATCCAGAAACACAAAAGTAAACTTTGACTTAAGTGTCAACCCTAATACCAACCCCAATGGAAGGTAGATTACAGTCCCACACCACTACAATAAGCTTTCATAACATTTGCTTTAGTTAAATGTAATGTTTTCTTACCTTGACATGACCAGAACCTCTAAACAGTTCTGTTATTTTCATAGACCCTGGTTATTTTTTGGAATTACTGGGAATTTTCAAGGCACAAAAATTCTGTGTGACTGTTTATCTAGATGACTACATGTTGGGCATTTTAATAGATTTGGAGAAATCTTTGAGCATCACGTAACAGTCATATAATGAAAAAAAAGAGTATTATTGATGATGGACGATGACCATTTAAAACAGAAAATAAAAGAGCTGTCAAAAGAGGCAAGAGAAAATACTAAACTGATGAGCAGTTTCTCAGACTCAAGGGCCAGCCAGGTCAAGATGACAAGTGTCATATAATCCAATCACCCCTACATGGTTACAACTGCAGATTTCCTGTAGTGAGCAATAAAAATCCTTATCAAGGAAAAGAACAACTACTAACTAACAAAGATACCTTCTGGGAAGTAAACTTACACAGGGAACATGAACAAGCTTAACCTAGAGATTAAATCTCATAAAAAGTAATGACAGTTCTCGCAGAATGATGGTGTCATAGGGTTTTTGAAATGGGTGACAGATCATTAATAACAGTAGCAAGTGTAGAACTCAGTGTCCAGCTTCCTGTTAACCAGGCTGTGTGGCTCTTTGCTTCACCGGCATGTTTTACTGTGTGCAAGCATTGCCGAATAAAACCACTAAGTGAGCTGGTTTGGCTTCTCCCTCCACCTCACTTTGACTTGAGAAAATGCACTGGTATTTCTCTCTGGCTCCATCCTAATGCACATGACTGCTTCCTGCAGCATTAATCAACCACAGCCAGAATGAAAATCAATAGAGCTCCAAAACGTAGCTCTGGATACCAAAAACAAGTGTGAAGGAATACAGAGCAGGTCGTATCGTTCTCATGTTTCGGGAGAATTGCTGCAGGACTGCGGAGTGCAACTGTTGTGCTTTTCCCCCTCTGGAAACAGCGATGGATATGAATTTTATATGACATTTTCAATGCTGGATGATGTATTCCCAGAACAATATTATTAAAGGCTGTGTCTCTGTCCTCTGCCTACTGTTATTTATGATTGCTGCTTTGTGGCAAACACAACCCAAAACACAAATAAATTACAGTTCTCCGTGTATGCGCTTTTCCCCACAGTGGAGAATACAGAAGTATCCGCTTTGATATTGGCTCAAGAAAGAAGCCTGTGCTTGTAAGCCAATATTCCTTTTACCGGGATGTGTTAAGGAACAAATGAAGCTGCAATAAAACCCATGGCATAAAGTAATCAACGGATTTAGCTGATGAGCTACATTTCAAAAAATGGCAAACAAAGAACACTTCTGCTCACTACATCCAAGTAGAGATTGGTGGCTCAGTCTCTTCTCTACTACATTGCACCATACACCTTCACACATGTGCACACACACACGCACGCAGACGCGCACGCACACACGCATGCAGGCGCGCATGCACACACCTGTTCAGTAACTAATAAATGGTTGATATCCTCGACTTCAGAATGACTTTTCATACTTCATTGCCAGTCATTTTCAGAACAATTTATGCACTCCTAATGCGGTAGTTTTTACAAAGATCAAGGTGTAATTTCTTTCAGTAATTAATTATTCTGACTTTATCACTTGCACTTCAAAACGTGCAAGGGAATAATATACGAAGTGGCATGAGTCCTATTTTAAGATTAATTGAATTCTCAGTAAAGACGTTTACAGACAAAATACTAAGTTTGATAATAAGACTTTTTTACTAATCTTAAAAGTAGAGACCCAAAAAGAGAGAAGAGAAGTCCATATCAGAGTTAGTTCTTCAACACTTTCAGTGTGATCTCCTACCTTATCCATCTTCCCTGAAACTAGAAGTTATGTGCCTCCGCCCACAACCTGTGCTTTCTGTTTTGTTGTCAAGGTTATGTTGGCTACCTTAGATGCACAGACAATTTAAGAAAGCCTATGTTGTCACTCACAGTATTTTATAGGGTGGAAATTTTGAGGCTGACAAAGCAAAAAGCTAAATTTAGTCCCGGATACATACTGCCTATCCAACTTAGCCCAAGTTTATCCAGCCTGGCGTGTTCTTTTCTTTTACCCAATACCCTGCTTCACAATGCAGTGACATCTTACGTTGTTGGAACTGACTTCAATCTTCTTTCGCCCCTGCTTTACACTTTGCTCTACTTTACCAAGACCTCACCAGGGAGCAGGCATATTCCCACAAAATGGCTAAACCTTATTATTTCCTGTGACCACTATACAGGCTTTTTTTTTCCCTTGGAGTTGTATTTCTCAAGTAGAGTTCTTGTCGTTGATTTGGTTCTGATGCAACAAGATTAAGCTTAGTTCATTTTGGTTTTATTTTCTCTTTGCTTATGTGGTTGATCCATAAACTCTTACATGTCCAAGGTGCTTTGAAGAAAGGCTGGCATTGCATACCACAGCAAAAAGCCATGGAGTAGCTCAAATGGGGAAGATGGCATTCCTCTTCCAGCATATGAGAGCCCAGATAGTCAACTTAGCCTAGCTTCATCATAATACTCTATTCTTAACAATCTGATTTTTTTCTTATGCTAGAAAAAAGACAAAGGATCCCCAATGTGTATGCTCTTTAAGAAGGAATTTGAAATAAGATTCTGGGCCCACAAGAACTCCTAGGTACATGATACTGATGCCTGCATAGTTGATGTCGTTGTTAGACCCCATGAGACTGTACTGATCTCAGCATTAAATGGAAGCATAGAACAATTGGCAGTTGGAATTTTCTAAGTTAAAAAGTTCATAATGAAAAAAAGTGGCTAATTTCAATCACACCCTTCATCCCCATTATTTCCTTCCTACTGCTAAAGCAGATAATTGCTTAGCAAGTATTCATAGAAAGTCTCTGAAAGGAGCCAAGGGCAAATACAAGTCCTTAATAATGAATAATAAGCTGCAAACTGTGTAAAATGATGTCAGAACATTCTGCTGTATTTTATAGGGATCTTCAAGTTCCTCGGGAATAGAAGTACAAAAGATGACTTCTAATCCCTGCAATTGAGATACTTTAACAACCAAACCCTGTTTTTAGATCATCGGGTTAGCTATTTTATAAGTCTCATTTACCTTTTTGTAGTTCATTTCTTTCTTTTCTTTTTCCTTTTTTGTTTATTTAATTTTTTGATTTTTTGAGACACGGTTTCTCTGTGTAGCTTTTGCTGCCTGTCCTGTAACTAGCTTTTGTTGACCAAACTGTCCTCAAACCCAGGGAGATCTGCCTGCCTTTGCCTCTGCTTCCTGAGTGCTGGGATTAAAGGTGTGTGCCACTACCGCCAGGTCTGGAGTTAATTTCATTAAAAAAAAAATCTCAGTCTGGTGAAGTTCATAAATGGTTCATCATCTTCTGCAGCTGCTGAGGGAACCCTTCCATTCCCAGACATTCCTCTAAGCCCTGGAAAGGGGATAGATTACATCCCTGTTATTGCCATGGATGGACGATGAATTGTGAGTAGGTCTAGGGGAATTCCAATGGTCTTCATAGAGGCTTTTGTTTGTCCATCATTTTTGTGTGACTTGGGTTTGCTCAGTCATTTGGATGGTTTGAGGTTTTTCTCTATGCACTAAGTTTTAACAATACCTACGTACTGCAGATAGCAAGATTTATAAGCAATATACCTGCATTTTATTGAGAAAGAGAACCAATTGGTTTTGATAATCCATTCCCTAAACAACATCAAGGATACTAATTTTCTGCTCATAGTACCTTTATGATCAAATGCTATAGTCTTTCATTTTAAACTAACAGAATTTATGCTTATTAGGTCTGTATACTATAGTCAATTCAGAAATATATATATATATATATATATATATATATATATATATATATACACATACATACACACACATATATTAGTTTTTCTAGATAGCATTTCTCTGTGTAGCCTTGGCTGTCGTGAAACTTGTTGTAGACCAGGCTGTCCTTGAACTTATACAGATTTGCCTGCCTTTGCTGTTCAGTACTGTGACTAAAGGCAAGTGCCACCTCCATCCAACTGTGTGTGTGTGTATAAATTTTGTAAATTGACATTTGTAAATTATATATAATGTATTCTGCCAATAAATACAGTGATAATAATATAGTGATGATGTTTCCTTCAATTTTGACCAGATCACATATAAACTCTGTCCACATTATAGATAAATAGTTGATGTTCACTTGTAATTCTCTTTGATGTATTGATAGGAGGAATATTTTTTTTGAGGTTTAAATTAGCATTTATCATTCCAAAGATAGATCTAATTTCACTGAATTATTTCCCCTAGGTTAGTGGGAAAGGCATTCATTTCAGCCTTGTAACAACTTGGAACCAGTTGTTCCTATGTACATCTACTTATGCAATGTTATCATTTAAAAGTGTTAATTTTTAGTATACATAAACACAATTGCATCTACTTATATTGTTGTGTTTAAAAAGGTAATTATTATCAAGACATGTGAATAACAAAATTCTCAATTGCAAAGCCCTCAACTACAGTCTTCAATTCTAATTGTATATTTTTATTTTGAGCTACATTGATTTTATCATAAAATATATGTTTTATATATACATTAATAGACATAAATAGGTTTAAAGCAAAAGAAAGAGATGCAAGGGAATTTTAAATTAATATCAATAGTTTTAAGTTTTTAATGGTTGATATATAAACAAAAAACAGAACAACAAAAGAACCCATAATCAGCAACAACAGAAAAACAAAGAATAAAAAAGCACAAAACGCAGACACTCACAAAATAAACAAAAGACCAGTGACACCAAAAAAAAAAAAAGTCCCAAACAAAGCAATATAGGAACAGATAAAATCAACAACACTAGTGACTTAGTTTTGTGTTGGGAATCTATTGCTTACCCTTAAGTGCTGTTTATATACCTAGAAAGATTCCATTGGAGAAAATTATTTGTTTGGTTGGTTGGTTTTGTTTTGTTTTGTTTTAGCAGGTGGTTACTGACTGGAGATAGCTTCTTGGTGAGGGGTGGGAATTCATGTCCACTTTCTCTTCTCTGTGTCGAGACCATGTCTGACTTGAACCTGAGCACGTCTTGTGCCTGCTGCTGCAGTCTCTGTGAGTTCGTATGTCTGTCAGTCCTGCTGTGTCTAGAAAACACTTCCTTTGGTACCATACTATCTCTCCTCTCTGGCTATTCTTTGGCATAGCTTCCTGAGTCCTGGGGGAAGGGTTTGCTGAAGGAATCCTATTTAGGAGTGAGTACTCTAAGACCTCTAACCCTTTGCACTTTGTCCAGTTGTGGGTCTCTGCAAGAAGAAGGTAATGGCTGAATGAGGCACTGATCTATGTGTCTGGATGAATGTTGTTAGAGTCATTTTATAACTAACTGTTCTCCTTTAGCAGTATTTTCTTTTTTTGCCTAGATCCATGTGGCCTATATAGTTACAGGTGCTTGGCTAACTGAGCAGATTAATCCATGTGTTCCATCTTATGGTATGGTCCTTCAATCTAATCAGTGAGTGGTTGGCTACTTCCACAATGTTTGTGCCACTAGTTTATTAGCACATGCTGTTTGTGTGTCATTATCATAGAGCACAGGATTTGGAGAGGGTTTGGGGGCTATCCTTCTCCTCTGGTAACATCCAGAATCTCTTTCTATATTATTAGTGGATGTCGATGAAGTCAAGTTAGGCACCAGCTTGACCTCTCCTTGTTTAGTGAAATGTGTAAGTGATTTGTCAGCAGTAGTGTTGACTGAGGGTTCTGTCCTAACCAGTTCCCACCATTATTAAGTCCCAAGGAACTACACAGAAGTCTACATTAATTATAAATTGATGGCCTGGTATCTCAGGATTCTTATTAACTATTATAACTTCTATTAGCCCATAATTTTTTGCTGTGTTAGCAACGTGGCTAGGTACCTTTTTCAGGGAGGGAGTCACATCTTTCTTGCTCTGTATCTGGCTTCCTCTCTTTCTGGGTGATGACTGTAGATGGAAACATTCCTCTTCCCAGAGTTCTCATTGCCCCACCTCTACTTCCTGCCTGGTCACCCTGCCTATACTTCCCTCCTGGCTACTGGCCAATCAGCATTTATTTAAAATACAAGTGACAGGGTGCAGACCATTATCTACAGCACTTCCCATCCCCTTTTTTAAAAACAAAAACTCTGAATCAAATCTCCTTCATTTTTTCCCCATTAACCATAACAGCTTATAACAAACATCTAAACAAAGTAAAATATCCATAGTCCATTTTTTTTTGGGGGGGGTATGTGGGCGTAGTTTTCCAGGCACTTCCTGCTGATTGGGGGAACTGATAATCTAATGGGAACCTAAAGAAAATTTAGAATTATGACTAAGTCCAGACTGTATACTGTGAGGCTTAATGATCTCAGACAGAGTTTTGAATCTGTTCTGGATGTAGAACTCAGACATCTGGGCCATCGGCTCCTATCTGAGATTTCTCATGGGGTATTCCTTGTTCAAACCTGATTTTTCTTAACCTGGAGTGAATGCACAGCTTCTCATTTCCTCTGGAAACAAAAGCAAAACTTCTTTTCCAAAGTAACATAACTTTTGACTTCAATTTTAAAGTCAAGGTATTTTTAAAATACCTATTTTGGATTAATTCAGCAGTATTTATAAACAAATATCTTTAGTAGCTGTTGCTCCTTCCTCAGTATTCAGACAATTCAAAGAAAACACAATAACATCCCACAGCACAATAGGGCCCTACCATCAATTTGTAAAGAGCACCCAATAACCTTGGTAATTGGGCCTGTGTTGTTTGATGGTTTTCATGCGACTTTTTTGGCTAATAGTTCAATTAGATGTAGCCTATTCCTGAAACTGGAATATTTATTTACCTGGTGGCGAAAAACTTCTAGTTGATAAATTTTTCCTGTTATCTTGTCATTCTATTTAGATTTCTTATCTTATACATGAGTAGAAGATAAGAAGCTTCTATAGGAGTAAGTTTGTGTATGACCCTTCAAGTAGCCCTTAACATTTGTTTTCCCTCCCTATACAATCTCCCCTTATTTCCTCTCTCCCTCCACTATGCTTATTAATCCTCTTATTTCATTCCTCACCTCCAAGCCTCCAATCTCTCCATAGTTATACATTCTATTTCCCTTTCTTTGGAAGATTCTCCCTTCATCCCTGGTCCCTTACTGTATACCTGACCTCTGCCGTTATCAGGAGTTTAGCATGCACACTGAAGGCTTAAAAGCTAACATTCACACATAAGAGAATATTGAAGAAATGGTTCAGAAGTTAAGAGCACTGTTATACTTACTGAAGGTTCAGGATAAAACACTTCTTGAAGTCAAACTGAAAGTTGCACTGAAGGCTCAAAATTAAATTTTGCTTATCAACTGCTTCACTTTAGCTAAGCATATAATGATGTGAGCCTGAATTCTGACCACTCAGAATGAGGCACAGGACACCTTTACACTAGAAATTAAAAAATAGTACACCCATGCTGCGTGTGCTTGCTTGATTTGGCATTGCCATGTAGCTTTCTGCAGAAGTTAAGCTTTCTGCTTTGGAGCAATACTTTGGACTCTGATAATTTTACTTTGCTCCCCAGATCTAATTCTTATTGAAGAGTGTCCAGTATGGGACCCTTACTAAATGACTGGAGATCCTGGGAACTGATCCCCACCATAGGAAGTCCTTTCTGCTTCCTCAGGGCTGTAATCCTGGATGTGGAGATACCATTCAGCTCTAGAAAATAACAGATCTTACAACTGTCAGAATGGCTAAAATCAAAAACACCAATGATAGCCTTTGCTGGAGAGGTTGTGGAGAAAGGGGTACACTCAGTCATTGCTGGTGGGAATGCAAACTTGTGCAACCACTTTGAAAAGCAGTGTTTTGGTTTCTCAGGAAATTCAGGATCAACTTACCCCTGGACCCAGCAATACCACTCTTGGGAATATACCCAAGAGAGGCCTTATCATACAACAAAAGTATATGCTCTACTATGTTCATAGCAGCATTGTTTGTAATAGCCAGAACCTGGAAACAACCTAGATGCCCTTCAATGGAAGAAAGTATGGAATATATACATATTAGAGTACTACTCAGCAGTAAAAAACAAGGACTTCTTGAATTATGCATAAAAATGGATGGAAATAGAAAACACTATCCTGAGTAAGGTAAGCCAGACCCAAAAAGAGGAACATGGGATGTACTCACTCATATTTGGTTTCTAGCCATAAACAAAGAACATTGAGCCTATAATTAGTGATCCTAGAGAAGCTAATTAAGGAGAACCCAAAGAAAAACATATAGGCATCCTCCTGAATATTAACCTTCAGCAAGCGATGAAAGGAGACAGAGACAGAGACCCACTTTGGAGCACCTGATAGAAATCCCAAGGTCCAAATCAGGAGCAGATGGAGAGAGAGCACGAACATGGAACTCAGGACCGCGAGGGGTGCACCCACACACTAAGACAATGGGGATGTTCTATCGGGAACTCACCAAGGCCAGCTGGCCTGGGTCTGAAAAAGCATGGGATAAAACCGGACTCTGAACATAGCAGAAATGAGGACTGCTGAGAAGTCAAGAACAATGGCACTGGGTTTTGATCCTACTGCACGTACTGGCTTTGTGTGAGCCTAAGCAGTTTGGATGCTCACCTTACTAGACCTGAATGGAGGTGGGTGGTCCTTGGACTTCCCACAGGGACGGGAACCCTGATAGCTCTATAGGCTGAAAAGGGAGGGGAACTTGATTGGGAGAAGGGGGAGGGAAATGGGAGGAGGTGGTGGGGAAGAGACAGAAATCTCTAATAAATAAATAAACAGAAAAAAAAATAAAATACTGAAGGTCTAAAAAAAAGAAAATAACAGAAAACTCAAATCAAAATAAATCAGCAACGCAAAGGTAGGAACAGACAGAGCCTAGGGGACAGTGAAACTTCTCTGATAAATCACCTATCTCGTTGATTAGAGAGGCCAGGAAATTTTTAGAAATTGGACTCTAATCAGTACACATTTTATAAAAAGGGGGCACCAAGATGTGCCTCAGGCTATGAATGATACAACATAAAAGTTATAGTTTATCGTTAGTCTATGCCATTGCTAAACAACTATGTGAGGAAATGTGTGACTTGCCAAAGTAAATGCAAGGGTAGATAATGAAAAACAAATACCACGTGGGAGGTCTCCTGAAATGAGACTCTTTCACTGTATCCAGAATGATCATGTCTCCAAGTGGGTAGAAGACTCCCCTTTCCAGATGCTATTGCTGCTTAGGTGGTCAATATTGTCTTTGATTAAATGATGACATGGTTTCATAAAGACTGAAGAATGGGAGTCATTTTACTGAAAACTACAAGAGTCGCTGAAAGCATTGGAGATCTATGTGGATGACCACACCCCATGATGTCCCCAAACAAAGAAAATAGAAAATGTGAGACAACAAAGTGTATGTGGATTAGATATATACCTATTCTTTTTTTTAGGATACATATAGCTCTACAGAGAGATGTGAGTGTTCATTCCTATTAAATTCTTCCTATTAAATGTTGTATAGTCTCTACAGACCTTCTATGATGGAAAATAAGTAGCACCCACCCCTTAAACTTCCCATTTCTTTATCCAGATCCTTGGTTACCTCCATCTCTGAAGTCTCATGTATATGAGGTAGATTATATTATACAAGAAATAGAGACTCTTCAAGTAAGGTAGAAATACTGTTCAGAATGCTCCTTCATATTCTTTTCCTATTAGCTTAGTGATTCGTATAAATGAAACTCATCAAACCCTTAATATAAAATTTGATGCATGCCGAGTTTCACATTGTGTGAACTTGATACAGATGTTAGAAATAGAAACTGGTTATGGAGAGTCAAATACTTGGTTGGAATGGGTTGAAATTACAGTACATGTGCACATGACTGATTGTTATGCTTGCCTGACAGAACATCCTTAGGCTGAAGTCATACTTTTTCCTCTTGGATGGGACACAAACTCCACCAAAGAAAATTGCATGTTTGTATTGCTACAAGATTCAAAGATGAATAAAGAAATAAGAAGTGCCAGATTCTGTCCCTCCTGTCCCTGCTGGGCTCATGGGAATATCTTGCTTTTCAAAAGGAAGAGTGAATTATTCTGAGTCACATGACAGGGGGATGGATTCTCTTGTCCAGTGGTCAGTGTTGGAGCTTGTGCCAATCCTAAATGTTTCATGCAACAGAAGGACAAATAGGAATATTCTGTAATTGATGTCTGTCAAAGTGACTGTACTCATTAGATAAACTAGAATCATCAGAGAGGAGAAAGCCTAATTGAGGAAATGTTTCTATAATATCTAGCTGTAAAGCGTTATCTTAATTAGTAATCAATAGGGGAGGTCCACTCCATTGTGGATAGTCCCATCCCTTGACTGGTGGTTCTGGGCTCTGTAAGGAAGCAGGCTGAGTAAAACAAGCAAGCTAGGAAACAACATTTCTCCATGGCCTCTACATCAGCTCCTGCCTCCAGATTCCTGCCCTGCTTGAGTTCCTTCTCTGTTTTTCATATGAACTGTTCCATGCAATTGTGAGTGAAATAAACCCTTTCCTCCAGAAGTTGCTTTTGGTTATGGTATTTCATCACAGTAATAGTGAGCCTAATAAGATAGTGACATATAGTGGCACTGTGAATAATGGATCCTTCAGACAAGCCTACCACCTAAATGGTATCTGGGCACTGATTCAATTGTGTTATCATTTGCTTTGACCTTCAAACTTCCCCTCTTAAAGAATCTAACTCCTGTGCTAAGTGGTCAGTGCACAAGTTCTTTGAAGACATGTTGGCTCCATAGGAAGTTACAAACAAATTTAAGCCTAGAAACCAAACATCTGTAGGATTAGAATGAATGTATTCTAGTTGCCATTTATAAATATAATAATCAACAGAGATTTATCAATTATACCAGAGTTGCCTATAAGAATATCTAGTAAGTTAGAGTGAAGGCGTGAGAGTACAGGGTCTTGCATTTGAAATGGTGCTAACAGAGAAGGAGGGTTTTAAATTATGCTTGGTGGGAGATAATATGATTTTACTCCCAATAATATACTTCTTTAGTGGACAATTGAAGAGGCTCTTTGGGTTAGCTGAAAATTCAGGAATAAATGACCTTTTTCCCAATCTTTCAGAGCAATGACTTGGAAGGCAAAAAAGTGGTACTGCACTAAGTCCTGATCTTGTTACAGCCCTCGGAGCCATTATTACAGTTATTTTGTGATTGCATGCATGCGATGTTTACCACACCAACTAATTGAAATGTTGATAACTGTAAAACTACTATATCTTATCCTCATATGCTATTGATAAATACCATAGGACAGGAAAGTCAGTCCAAGGTACTTGAATTCTGAGAAAAGAATAAAATTGTATTCTAAAAGTGGGAAGGGTACATGAACATATTGTCTTTCCTGCACCAAATTGCTAAACATCACAAAACTCCATTAAAAAAGTAAACTACCTCTTGGCAGAAATTTCAATTTGTCCAGGGTCAGCACTTCTTGCAGCCAAACTATGTGCTCAAGATTACAGTCCCCGCTGCCAGCTGCTTTAGTTAATCTTGTAAGAGCATGTGGTTCAGCCTTGAGAGTGAGGCACTGGACCCCTGTGCATTAAGAATGAAATCCAGTGGTACTCATGCTGGGTGTGCTTGCTTGACTGATCTGGCACCGCTATGTATCTTCTGTGGATGTCGGTCTTTCTCCCTTGCCAATACTTTGAATTGTGGAGAAACTTCCTATAGAGCCCATACATTTCTCACACTAGAGTACCCACATTTGGGCTTTTTGTTCACCCTGGCATCCACAAAACCTGTAGCTCCCTTCAGTCATGAGTGACTGAGTAAATCCAGTTGAAAATGTCATTGGGTCTTCTTATGTAGTCTCAGAGTCATGGAGCATAGTTTCCCTCACTTTTATGACTTATAGAAAATTCAGAAGTACAGACAAACTCAGCTGAAGTAACCTAAAATGTTTTCTTACATAAGCATTTTATTCTTCTATTCTTTACAATCAAAGTCTTGGGAATCATCTAGTACAATTGTAATACAATTTTAATTATAATAGTCTACTTAGCTACCGTTTTATTTTTGTGACCCTGTTATTAATCCAATGTAGTTCAAAAATATTAAACATAATTATAAAATGATAAATCATGAATATTAAATTATGGGCAAAAAAAAAGTAAAAAAAAAGGCTGGGCGGTGGTGGCGCACGCCTTTAATCCCAGCACTCGGGAGGGAGAGGCAGATGGATCTCTGTGAGTTCGAGACCAGCCTGATCTACAAGAGCTAGTTCCAGGACAGGCTCCAAAACCACAGAGAAACCCTGTCTCGAAAAACCAAATAAATAAATAAATAAATAAAAAGTAAATTATGGACTATTCTGGTTGCCAAGACAACATACCCCTACATCTTTTTCTGTCATACTAGAGATCTGTGTCAACATTTTCTTTAGCATGTGTTCTGTGATTGTTAATCTTGGTTGTCAACTTGACACACCTGGGGAGAAGGAAACTCAAATGAAGGATGGCTTCTACCATAGTGGCCTATTACCATGTCTGGGAGGTATTTTTTAAATTTCTAATTGATAAAGAATGGCCTACCACTTTATATGGTGCCATCCTTAGGCATGAAGGCCAGGGCTGCATAAGAAAGCTCCATGAGCAAGTGAGAGACAATGGGCTATTAAGGAGCTGCACAAACTGTTTCTGCCTCTGTTTCTGCTTGAGTTTCTTCTCTGACTTCCCTAAGTGACAATCTTTACTGGAAAATGTAGGTCAAATAAACTCTTTTATCCTCCAAGTTGCCGGAGTGTATTACTTTTGGCAGGGTGTATTATCACAAACAGAATATGAACTAGAATAGTCAGTTTTTTCTCATTACTTATTACTTACTTAGTAGTGGTCTTGATCAACACATTAAAGAATGGTTGTGATGTCACAATATTTTACTTCATTTACTCTATTTAATAATGACCATAAAATACCAAGGTGGTGATGCTAAAACCTTGATTAGAGTACATTATAACTGTTCTATTATATTGCTGGTATTACTAATAACTAGTATTAACCATGATTTAAACTACTTGAGTATCTTAGAATCCTCTCTGGATAAAGGGGGTGACTATGAACCCCAATGGCATAATCACAAGCATAAATAAGTGATTGCAAGAGTAAATAAATGTACAATCGAAAATGCAATTCAGGATCCTGACTCATTTGGGGGTTTTGTGAGGGCTTCCCAAAAATGTGATTTAGGATTAGACATCAGTGCTTTGTGGAATTCTAGTTTTGCTGACCATGATCCTGATGACATGATTTATTTAGTAACAATTTTCAGGTAGATGAGAGATGCTTCAGTAACTCCTTTTCAGATAAAACCAGGGACTCAGCAGTCACCACCTGTTAGATGACTAACGCACACTCGAACTCCAATGGCACAAAGTCTCTAAAAACCTACACGAGATCCCTTGCCAACAGAACTACTCTAATTGATCGGAGACATCTGTGTTCATTTACTATGTTTTAAATCAGATGATGTCCAGTTCATCATTCCCAATGGAGGTCACTGAGAATTGGCTCTGACTTCTAATGATTGCTTTTGGTTTTTAGAAAAAAAAGCCTTAATAAAGAAGCAAGAGTGTGGTAGAAGACATTGCTATGATATCTCAGGTTTTTTTTATCCTGAACGCACCTGATGTTATAAAAAAGATAGCAGATATCATGGCTAATACTGAGTGATTTCTATGTGATATGCACATGTTCCAAAAATCACAAAACACAGTTCATATTCTTTTTGTTGTATTACTTTAAAAATCTACACAAAATTACTTAGTCTTCCCCAATCTATACCTCTTTGAAATATCTCAATATTCCGACTGTGTTCTTTTTATTGTTCTGTTTGATTTTGTGGTGTGTGTGTGTGTGTGTGTGTGTGTGTGTGTTTGTGTGTGTGTAGTTCTACATGCTGGCCTTTGCCTATTTTTTCTTTCTTTTTTTTGATGACAAAATTAATTTTTTATTTTTACTTTTTTAAAAAATAGAACAATCCTTTATTATTATACATACCAATTCAAGTCCCTCCCCTCCTCCCAGTCCCTTCACTTACCCCCCCTCACCCCTGTCTACTCCACAGAGAGGGTAAGATACATTGCTCTGGGGAAGGTCCAAGGCCCTCCCTACTATATTTATGCTGAGCATTGTATACAGCCAAAGAGAACAGGTTCCCTAAAAGCCATTACAAGCAGTAGGGATAAATCCTGGTGCCACTGCCAGTGGCCCTGCAGTCTGCCCCAGTTGTGCAACTGTCAGCCACATTCAGAGGGACTAGTTTGGTCCTATACTTCTTCCTTCCCGGTCTGGCTGGAGTTGGTGAGCTCCCATTAGCTCAGGTAGACTGTTTCAGTGAGTGAACCCTTCATGGTCTTGACCTCTTTACTCATATTCTCATTCCTTCCACTCTTCAACTGAACTTTGGGAGTTCAGTCCAGTGCTCTGATTCAGGTCCCTGTCTCTGTTTCCACAAGGTGTTGGATGAAGGTTCTCTGGTGATATTTAAGATATTCATCAGTCTGACTATAAGACAAGGCCAGTTTGGGCACCCTCTCCTCTGTTGCTTAGGGTCTTGGCTGGGGTCATCCTTATGGACTCCTGGGAATTTCTCTAGAGCCAGGTTTGACATGATTAAGTTTTTTTTATTTTTTTTATTGAGAAAAAAAAATTTCCGCCTCCTCCCCCCTCCCCCTACTCCTCTCCCCCTCCCCCCACTCCTCTCCCCCTCCCTCTCCAGTCTGAAGAGCAGTCAGGGTTCCCTGCCCTGTGGAAAGTCCAAAGTCCTCCCCCCTCCATCCTGGTCTAGGAAGGAGAACATCCAAACTGGCTAGGCTCCCACAAAGCCAGGACATGAAGTAGGATCAAAACCCAGTGCGTATAGTGGTTAGTACTCTGCGTTGTGCCTATTTTTTCTTATAAACATAAGAAGGCTGATAACTTTCTTTTCATCATAACTACCACAGTTTAGGACATTAGTAGTTCCATCCAAAGTCAAGTTACATGCCATTATCCACAAAGACTACCAATCACCATTGTCCTGATCTGCTTCCCATTACTAGCCCAAACCAACAGAATTTCCACTGACAGAGTGACAGTTATGTCAATTGAGTATGGCGATGACTTTTATATAACCTAAAATCTTCAGTCCACAACAGATATTTAAAGAATTAGATGTCAGTAAAGATGAACATTATTTTCTCTGCTTATAAAAAATGTTGCTAGATTGAAACTGTTACCATAGACTATGGAAGTTCTAAAATAAGCCATCTGATGTTGACAAGAATGAAAGACCTGCACAGACACTCCAGGAAAGAAGATGAAGAAATGAAAATAAATCTATTCATCAGTTATCATCATTAGGGAAAGACAGAGTTGAAATTCCAGCTCTACAACAGGAGAATGTGACCCATATTGAAGAAGCAACAAGAAGAGCAGACTGTGGCATACACAAAGAGGAAGCTGATGCCATTGTAGAAAACAAAAGGATCTGATGTGTGACACTGATAGTTGCGTTTGTCTGACATGGTTGGAAAGGATGCTAAAGGACATGGATTTTTTTTTTTGTGTGTGTGTGTGTGTGTTTGTGGTTTTTCGAGACAGGGTTTCTCTGTGGTTTTGGAGCCTGTCCTGGAACTAGCTCTTGTACATGGATTTTATTTGGAAAAAAATTATGAACAGCAATCAGGTTTTGGGAAGAAGGAAATAAACACAGCTAAGACTTGTCTCATAACCAGTCAAGTTCAGCGGCAAGAAAGTAAATTTCTGTGTATGTGTATGGAAACTGTGACAACCTGCAAGAAACATCAGAGAGGAAGGAGTCACAATTGAGAAAATGGCTCCCTTTTAAACAGGGTTTAGATAGGTCTGTAGGTCTTAAATAGTAAAGGAGGTCTCAGTCAATTGTGAATCAAACCTTCTGTGAGCTGGTGGTTCTGGATTCTATAAGAAAATATGCTGAGAAAGCCAGGGAAAGCAAGCCAGTAAGCTGCAACTCTCCATGGCCTCTTCATCAGTTCCTGCCTCTGGGTTCCTGTCTTGTTTGAGTTCTTGTCCTGACTTCCTTCAATGATTAATAGTGATATGGAAGTTGAAGCCAAATCAACCCTATCCGTTTCAAGTTTCTTTGGTTGTGGCATTTCATCACAGCAACAGAAACCATATTATTGGACATATGTTTGTACCAGTATTATTGGGCATTACTGTGACAGACTTGAACATGTGTTTTGGGGAGGATTGTAGGAAATTGAACTTTGGGCTGCAAAAGCCACTAAGTGTTCAAAGTTTGTTGAGATTCTCTGTGGAAGCTTGGAAGATAAGAATATTGAGAACAGTGCAGACACCGGAAGCCTGAAGTGAGAAGTTTCAGACAGAAGCCCTACTGAGACTTTTGTGTGAGGAACCTGTGGTTCTGGTCATCTGGAGAGGAAGAAAATGTTGTGATTAAAAGGAGACCAGAATCACTAACGTGAAAACTTTGCTTTTCAGGGAAAAATCAATGCAGACCACCTGTGGCTGAAGAAGCCACTGTGATTAACAAGAGACCACAAGCGCTAAAGTGAAGCCTTTGCTTCACTGGAGTGATTGATGCTGTTCAGCTGGAGCTGAGACTTGGTGGTGATTAAGAAGAAACCAGCATCACCAAGGTGAAGTCTTCTGGGAAGTGTTTCCTCAGGACCAGCATGCAGAAAGCTGTCTTCTGATTGCAGCCAAGATTGAATCTTATGCTGGCAAATAGACTTGGTAGAAGAGTCACCGAGGTGGTACTGGTTGTGAAGGCATGAAGGGGTCATGGTGAGCAGATGAGGCTTGGCACCGTGTATCAGAGATAGAGTCCCTAAAGAGAGCCCAGGAGAGGTTATTGATAAAAACACAACTCAGTTGCAAGAAGAAACCACAGCATTTGCAGATGCCAGTACCATGAGATGACCACCAAGAAGAGCAGCGACCATGGGGTGGAGATAGAGGAGTCTAGAAGAATAGCCCTACCCTTTGTAGCACACACAGCTTTACTATTTTGTAAGAATAATTTTTATTTTATGACGGAGTACAGTAGAGTAAAAGTTAGCCTCAGGGAGATATACCTCTCCTATTTCTGATTTCCTATCAAAATTGTGATGTTCTTTCTAAACCATTCTGTCTTTTTATATTTTTTAAAGACTAGAAAATGGAAAAACAAACAAGCAAAAATTGTGATTCTTTTTATTGATTTGTAATGTTGTCCAGGAGTCTTTGAGCATCTCTGTATCCTATGAGATCATGACAATTGTAGGATGGTTTTTCTTTGCTTTATGTGTAAAAGCCACTTATGAGTGAGGACATGTTATATTTGCTTTTCTGGGTCTGTGGGTTACCTTACTAAATGTGATGTTTTCTTAAATAGAAAAAAAAATCAGTAGCCCTCCTTTACACAGATGATAAATAGGTAAAGAAGAAATCAGAAACAACACCCTTCACAATAGCCACAAATAACATAAAATAATCTTGGAGTAACTCCAACCAAACAAGTAGAAGACCTATATGTAAAGAACTTTAAATATTTGAAGGAAGAAATTAAAAAGGACAACAGAAAATGGAAAGATCTCCCCTGCTCTTGTGTAGTTAGAATGTACACAGTTAAAATGGCAATTTTACCAAAATCAATCTATAAATTCAGTGCAATGCCCAGCAAAATATCAGCAGAATTCTTAACAGACTTCAAAAGAACAGTACTCTACTTCATATGAAAAAGCAAAAAACCCAGGATAGCCAAAACAATGTTATACAATAAAGGAACTACTGCAGACGTCACAATCCCTGACTTCAAACCCTACTACAGAGCTACAGTACTGAAAACAGCCTGGTATTGGCATCAAAACAGACAGGCGGACCAATGGAACTGAATTGAAGACCCAGCTATCAATCCACCCACCTACAAACACCTGATTTTTGAGAAAGAAGCCAAAAATATAAAATGGAAAAAGGGAAGCATATTCAACAATGGTGCTGACATAACTGGATGTCAACATATAGAAGAATGAAAATAGATCCATATCTATCATCATGCACAAAACTCAAGTAAAATGGATCAAAGACCTCAACATAAAACCTACCACACTGAACCTCATAGAAGAGAAAGTGGGAAGTACACTTGAATGTGTAGACACTGGAGATCACTTCCTAAATATAACCCCAGTAGCACTGACACTGAGAGAAACAATTAATAAATGGGACCTCCTGAAGCTGAGAAGTTTCTTTAAAGCAAAGGATATGGTGTCCTATATTTAAAAAGTATCTCTGTGGTCAGGTATGAATTTCTTAGAATATGCACTCAGGATTGACACATTTTAAGTGGATGGTCATTGGTTATAGATCTTACATTTTGTGCAACTTCCAGGCTCACTTTCACAAAGGCTCTTTTAGTGTGAACCCCCACTGACAGTGGGTAAGCATTCCTCTTATCCCTCATCTTCACCGGCATTTGCTGTCAGATCTCTCTCTCTCTCTCTCTCTCTCTCTCTCTGTGTGTGTGTGTGTGTGTGTGTGTGTGTGTGTTTTGGTCCTACTCACTGGGAAAAGGTGCTACTTAATAATAGTTTTATTGTTGCTTCCATAATGTCTAGCCATAATGTCTAGGGATGCCAAACATTTTAGAAAAAATCTATTGGTCTTGACCTCACCACAGAGCTACTTCTGCATCATGGCTTGGTGTTATCCTCTCCACGGTACTTTGCAACTGAACCAGTTTAGTTTCCATCAATAGATGAAGAGATAAAGTGTAATTTGTATATACATGGAATTTTATTCAGTTGTGATGAAAGGTGAAATTATGAAATCTGTAGGACAATGGACGAATCTGAAAAGTATACCACTAATTGAGATGAGTCCAAATCAGAATGAGAAAAATCTATCATCTTTCTAAGATGCAGATATTCGCTTGTTTATAATGTGTACAAATGCAGATTCAATCTTTAAAAATTTACAAAGGAAACCGAGAGTGGGTAATAAGAGATGTTAAGGAGGGAGTGGACAAAAGGGCTCATGTGACAAGATAGCAGAAAGGGGTGGTGGGAAGCGAAGGGTGTGGAAGAAACAGGAGGAGGAGAAGCTTCTAAAACAGTTTCTTATATTAGCAACACTTTTGTAGGTTTATGTAATAACTTCTAGGTGTGAGTATCTGCATGTCTGTATGAGAAGACTGGAGTGACAGAGAAACTTTGTAAGAAGGAAGCATATGAGATATTCTGATTAGAAAGAATATATGGAAGTGAGGCTATTTCAAGGGTACTGGGGGGCAGGGAGGATAAAGTATAATTTCAGAGAAAATAGGGATATTTTACATTTAAAACTCTAGCTATCATTCTGAAGAATAATGATAAAAACAAAGGGAAAATGTAATTCATCAATGTTTAGCAAACACATGTGTGTTTTGCAATGTATCTGCTTGAATTTCATTTCTTCTTACTTTATTTTGTTTCAAAACAATCTTCCTGTTCGCTACTGCCAGGCATTTGAGCTTTGTTCATCTTGCCCGTATAGTCCCCAAATTTAGCTCCTGCTAGGAGTGAATTATGTCCATCAACAGGTTGAGCTTCCAGCAAGTCATCAGGAAAAAGCAATTGGTATTTCAATTCATCAAGTTATTGCAAGTGAATTTCTGAGTGTGGTGCATCCCTTCTAAGAAAATTAGAATTCAAAAATGGAATTTTTCAAGTATCACACATTCACACTTAGTTTAATTTTCTCTTGAGGAAGGGAACCTGGTAACAGAGTCAGAATATAATAGTGTTGGGTGGTAGAAAACAAAAATTTGTGTTTTGTTTTATTTTCATTTATTCAACATTTTTCTTGCCCCTCAAGGGTGTTTTAAATTTATATTTTTGTGTTTTAGGTGATTTTTCCCTTCATTCCAAATAGTATATATATACCTTATATATTTTAAATATAGAAATATAATCTTTAAGACTAATTTTTTATGTGTGTGGAAAAGAACTTTAGTTGGAAAGGTATCATACATACAAACAACCAATCAAGAATGAGTACACTAAAAAGGGGGGGTTGGTGGTGGAGATTTTTCAGGCACTTACTAAAACTAGTTTTCATTGGTGTTCTTGCATACATGACTACATGTACACAAATATAAACACACATATTCAAAGATTCACATACATATGCATAAAGAATTATTCAAAAAATAAAAAAATGTACACTGACAGAAGAGGCCCAACCCTCCCCATTTATAAACACAGACAAACAAGGCATGTGCATTTTGAGTAATTGTTATTCGTTCTTAAATGGGACAATATAAATGAATTTCTAAATTTCTTGTAGGAAAGAAGTTTGCCCTGGGGATGACTTCATCCTGAATAGAGATAAGCTGTTAATGATGATTTAAACATCCCAAGGAAAGCAGCTCGGACTCTTTCCTAGGAATGGATTCTGAAATGAAAAGAAAGGGAGAGGGCAAGTATGGGGAGCAGAACGATCCTGGTGTTTTAGGGGGAAAGATAACCTTTCAGCTGAAGTTTAGGAATTCACATTTCCGTAAACTATGTACTTGTTTTATTAAAAGGAAAAAAATTAAGCTTTCAAGCTTATACAGAAATATATGACTTGATATTACTGTACTGTTTTTATTATAATATCCAGAATTGTAACAGAGCATTTAACTTTGGGGATTAATGATATAAACTTACATTATTTAAGATTTATAAAACATTTATTTTACATTAAATATTATCTCTGTCAGGAGTATCTATGCATTTCTGGAAATGGAAAAATAGTTCTTTTAAAGGGGATAAAGCAGACCACTTGCTGGGCTCTTAAGCTAAATTTCCCAAGTGGAGTATGGGCTAAAGTTTTCTATGACAGTCACCATAAAAATAGCTTCATACAGAGGTACGTACATACATTGTCTCTGCTTCCAGGACTATCTTCATAAAAAGATACCATCTTAAACTGGAAAATTAATGTAACAAAAATCTGAAAGGAATGTGTTAGGTGGCCTAGAGGGTGGCCTAGAGGGTAGGAGTCTTCTTCAGAGATGGACAGTGATATCTGTAACAAGTTTTGATCCTAATTCACGTTCTGGCTTTGTGGGAGCCTAGCCAGTTTGGATGTTCACCTTCCTAGACTAGGATGGAGGGGGGAGGACTTTGGACTTTTCACAGGGCAGGGAACCCTGCCTGCTCTTCAGACTGGAGAGGGAGGGGGAGAGGAGTGGGGGAAGGGGGGGAGAGTGGGAGGAGGGGGAGGGAAATGGGTGGCTGGGAGGAGGCAGAAATTTTTTTCAATAAAAAAATTAATTAATATATAATTATATCACATTTCCCTTCCATTTCCTCTGGCCTCTTCCATTCCATGTCCCTTTTCTTTCATATTGATAGCCTAGTTTCATTTAATTATTCCTGTTTTTGAGCCACACATTCCTGTGGGCATGTGTTTTATATATATGACCAAATATATGAAAACAGCTTGCTGAATTCATTTTTTTGTTGTTATTATGTGTATGGTTTCAGGGCTGATGATGTTGTATTTGATGATTAACTAAGGGGTCATCTCTGGGAAAGGCTAATTCTTCCACTATCCACAGTCATTAGAAGCCTTTAGTTCTTTTTCTAGGGTTGGTACAATGAGATCTTTTTCTCCATGTTAATGTGTCTATTGTTATTGTCATTCTTCAGGTCTTGTTTTATAGCCGTTTCTAGGAGAGGTAATATTAAAACAGACTACCTGCTGTCCTGTCTCTGATGGTCTTTCTGGTCCCACTCCTCTGTCTTGTCACCTGAGTGATGGATACAGAAGCTGTATTCAGATGCATTCATATAATCATGGCTCACACGATCCACTGATCTTTGCATCGTGCCCAACTGTGATATTCTGCAATGGCCTATTTTCTGTAAAGAAAAGTTTCTTTTACAAGGGGTGAAAGGATAAGATTTGAAATGTAGATAAGGAGTTGTGCTGGTCTAGCAGAGTGGTGGTAGTGTGTTTTCTTCTAGGATCCTTGATTGCATTTGTCTTGGTGATTGGCTGGGTTTGTAGCGCTAGGCATGATTCTCCATTGCATTGGATGGACTGTAAGGTCATTTAGACAACCGTTGGTAACCACAACAATGTGAATTCCACTATTGATCTTTAGGGATATCCTGCCATGCTGGTTATTATTGGGATCCATTGGCATCACAATAGGACATGATATTACTTATCTTGTGTTTCAATTTTCCAATGTAGTGGAATCTAGACTGCATGAAGGAAGTTTCCAGGTTAGATCTATCTGAATAATCAGAGTCCTAAGAATGTAGTGTGTTTAGCAATAGGTACTTATCTTCAACCTCTGAGAGGCAACTGAGGTTATCAACAACAGCCTATATTGTTCTGGCAGCCATTTGACTACCCTGACCCACTACCCAAGAGGGAGTATAATGCATAGGTTGTTTGAAAAAGACTTAAGGAGTTATATTAGTATACATATGTATGTGTATATATATATATATATATATATATATATATATACACATACACACACACACACATATATATACATGCAAAGTTATACCATTTGTGCTGACAATACTCCCATGAGAACCATAGATAAACAAAATACTTAGTAAATATAGAATTTTTAATATTCTAAACATTGGTGTTATTGCTGGTGATTTTTTCCAAGGAAGATGTTCATGACTTTTATCTATTGAACATAAGAATCTAATTACTGACACTTTGAATCCTTGACAATGCATACACATTGCTCACAAAAGGATGTCCCTGAATTCTTGATTTTCTTCTCAACGTATGAAAAACAGGTTAAAGAGGAGCCTATTATGTCTTGAATCCTACACCAGAATCAGGGATGCACAGGGCACTGCAATGATAATTTGCCACCTGGCAACATTTTTACATGATCACTAAAGCTTGCCAGCCCCTAACCAACAAGCTTTAAAAACAGTAATGTGTTGGACTTCTTTTTCAGAAGCTAGGTCATTCAAATAAGCACATTTATTAAAATGCACCATTTCCCATCTAATTGATTTCTGACAAGATGTTGAGTGTGTGGCTAACTTCTAAAAGGTTTGGGGCTTGATTTGGTGTAACTAACACATAATTCACAGACGGTATTGCAGTCTCATTTAAAGGATAGAGAGGTTTGGGGGTAGACAAATGGTTTTGCATATCTTTCTGTACTGCTTTCTTACTACTTTCCAAAATCATCAAAGAGCTTTTTTTCCTACATAAAATTCACCACATGCTGAAAAGAAGAAAACAGGAGAACGCAGACACAGTGACAGAAGGTGTGGTCGCGTCATCTGAAAAGTGTACGTAGATAAAGCTGTATGGAAGACTCACTTCTCCAAAGCCTGACTGGCTAAGACTGCACCTCAAACAGCATTGACTACGGACAGCAAAGAATTCCTTACAGTCAGTTTTGCTGAGTGCTAAAGTCTGCTGGCTGGAGGATGGGGGCTGGAGGACTTGCTATCTTCCTTGCCAAGTGATAACTCATAGGGAACTCCTCTTCAGAGCTAGTAAGTGCAAAATTCTTCCCAGTACAGGTGTTGTTATTCTATGCAATGTCCTCACAACCAAAAAACCCTGATTATATCATTCTGAAAAAAAAGAAAAAGAAAAAAAAAAGGCAATCTTACTCTTTAGGGGGTCATAAACTATATTAAATAGGCTAAACAGGTCAACAAAACCCAGGAATCTACCTGTTTTTACATCCCAACTCTTAGACATATGTATGCACCAATCTATCATGTGTTGAGCAAAAAGACAGGAAAGGGGAAATTGAAATACATTATCTAAAATGTTATGCTGTAGAATAATGCTCTTGTACAAAGATTTGTCACTTGCATTGGTTTTATAAAATGCTGATTGTTCAGTAGCCAGGCAGGAAGTAGAGGTGGAACAAACAGACTAGGAGAATTCTGGGAAGAGAAAAGGCAGAGGCGTTGTTGCAAGCCAGGCACAGAGGAAGCAAGACTGAGAAAAGGTACCTAGCCACATGGATAAGCATAGACACAACTCATGGGTTAATTTAAGTTGTAAGAGCTAGTTAGAAATAACTTAGCAATAAGTCAAATAGTTTTTATTTAATATAAGCCTCTGTATGTTTATTTGGGACTGAACGGCTGCTGAACCAGGTAGAACAGAAACTTCTGTCTACAAATGACTCCCAAAGTTCAGCCACTACATTCACACAATATCTGAAAGAGCTTGGAAAGGGATTCTAGACACAAAATAACAGAGTCAAACATGACTTCTTAGTAGCAGCCTTTTCTTGGTTGGGTGCTGTTTGCTAGAGGCAAGCAGCAGTGTGGCTCCTTTAAGAGAGGCTTCCTAACTCAGTGTTAGCAGCAAAAACTACAGGGCACTTTTAAGAGGCCCTGTTACCAAATACTTAAATGGTGTTTATGAGCAGCCCGCAGTATGTTTCTTGGTGGTAGCATGGACCTTGAAACTCCACAGAGTTGTGGCAATAACGTGACTCCTGTCAATACTTCTGCCATGATACTGGACGTCTTCTCAGGAAGCCAAGGAATGGGGCAGAGCCAACCACAAAAGCTGAGGCTTTAATCCTATCCATTCTGCCTCAGAGGTTAAAAGCTCATGTGTTCAGAAAAAGATAGCAATATAGTAAAGACAAATTCATACGGAAAAAAAACCGACTCTAAAGAGTTTAAAATGTGTTTAAAAATATATGTAGGCTTGGGAGGGGAAAGAAAAAAGATAGGGAAAGTCATTAATAAAGAAATAGACTAATAAAAAAGCTACATAAACCTAGAAAATATACAGAGACTCTAGATACTATATGTTATTGTGTTGTCTTTGAATTGTTTGACTGCTGAACAAGGAGCAACAACTGCTAAAATGCATTTGATTATAAATACTTCAGGATTAAACCAACCTATATGTCTTAAAAATATCTTGACTTCAAAATTTAAGTTAAAAGATACGTTACTTTGGGGAAAAGGTTTTGCTTTAAATTCCAAAGGAAATAAGAAGCTGTGGGTTCATTATGGATTAAGAAAAATCAGGTTTGACTGAGGAAGACTCCCTGAACAAATCTCTGACAAGAGCGGTTGGCCCAGATGATCCAACATCTCAGGGCACTGCTGTTACAGTTTTCTCTGAGTTCTAAATCCAGAGCAACTTCAAGGTGACTGGTTGAGGTCATCCAGCCTCACATAGTACTCTCATCAGGATTTGACCATAATCCTAAATTTCCTTAGGGTCCCCCAAAGATTACCAGCACCCACAGTCAGCAGGAAATAGCCTAGAAAACAATGCCTACATTTCCCTCAAAAAATGGATTATGGACATTTGTCTTTGTTTACAGTGTTGGTTATAAGCTGTTATGGTTACTGGTAAGGAAAAAGCTAAACAAAGAAGATTAAATCCAGGGTACTTGTTTTGAAAAGAAAAAAGGAGAAATGCTGTAGGATAATGATCTTTTACAGTGTAAAGATTTGTCAATCATATTGGTTTAGTAAAACAGTGACTGACCAGTAGCCAGGCAGGAAGTATAGGCAGGGTAACCAGACTAGGAGAATTCTGGGAAAAGGAAAGACAGAGACGCAAGCCAGACACAGAGGAAGCAAAATGAGGATGCTTCACTGATAAAGGTACCTAGCCACTTGGCTAAACAGAAAATAATTATGGGTTAATTTAAGTTGTAAGAGCTAGCTAGTAATAGCATTAGCATTAGGCGAAACAGTTTATAATTAACATATGTCTCTATGTGTTTATTTATGACTGAGTGCCTGCAGGATCAAGTGGGACAGAAACTTCCATCTACAATGATAAGTATCTCCATTGGTTGTAAACAGGGTATTCATGATCTGCTTGTTCATTTTACTCAAGCATCTTAGGTAAATACTATTTGCCCCATCTTACCGCAGAAGAAACTGAGTTTCAGATATGAGTGATTTCCATGAAGTCCACAAGTGAGGATTTACCCCTGCATCTCTGACTCTAAACATCGAGCTCTTCCCAGTCTACTGTGTATTATTTGATGATGAATTAAACCATCCTCCTGCTATGTGTCAGTGTACTGACATATATAGCGTTACAAAAGTTTTGACAGATACCCAGAAGGTCATTACAATGTCATAGCAATTTGTAGAAATATTTTATGAGCTCTCATGTTTGCAATTTCTATTGACTCCTTTAGAAAGAAGAAAATGTTCACTAGTGGGATCGGTAGCCTCAGGAGGGCATTGCCTGCTCCCCTGGCTGGGAAGTAAAGATGTTGTGATTTAAAAGGCAGGTAGCAATTAAGAAGCACAGTATTAGACAACTTGGAGATTAATGGCGGCTGAGTAGCTAACATGGGACACTTTCAGCTAATAGGAATTCTACGTCACCCTTGAAGGTGCTCTAAAAACACTCAGAGAACTTAGTTTGAAGGATTTTTAGAATGTCAAACAGAACTTCTTAACATTGCATATGGAATCAGCCCATATAGTAAATGAGGGCAGTTCATTATTTTGGACTGCAGGTACTATCCAAGAACACAGAAAAGCTTATCTTCTACCAACCTACTTTTCCTTTAGTGAAAAATAATTGCCAGTGTAGAATTTCTCTTAAAAGTTGGCATCTCTCATACACTGTAGATTGCATGTACTGATCTGATGGGGACACTTAAAAATGTAAATCTAACAACAGCAAAATATTAAATGAAAATATAAATTACATGCTAGCCTGAATTACTTAATTCAAAAATTGCATTTCAAGTGACTTTTTATTGAAAATACTTTGTGTTTCATATCCTGGTGATTTCAGGCTTGAAAGAAGGTAGCCCAGTTCTCACCACTGATGCTTTTTGACTCTTGGGTCAAAGTTGTGATGTATTCCTGTGTGAAGATAACCCAGTGCTACCAAGTCCTCATTGTTAGACCTGTGACTGTTAGCTAAGAAGGCAAAGCACGCTCTAGCTAGTATGATTCACGGAAGGGTGCTACCAGGGAAAGTTAGTCTGAGAGTACCTAGCCGGCTTCTCCAACACAGATGTCTGGAGAGAAAAGGTGAAGAAGATCACACACAGGTGATGGGAGGACACAGATGGCAGAGGTGAATTGAAAAGCCCCAGGTACAAAACAGGGAAGCCTGTTGTCACCTGGATTTGGTGTGGCACAAAATTCATTCTTCAGCAGAGATCACAACACATGGACAGATGTATTTACCTTATTGATTAGGAACACAGTAATAGATGATGGTTTCTTTTTACTTTCTTACTTTTGACAGGCTTCCGTGAGCATCTAAGGCTCATAAACGATCCTCACAGTCAGAAAACATTCTCATAGTCTAGTAGATGAGAGAATTTAGAATCTGGAAAGGAAAAAGCTAATAAAAATATATTAATGTCAGAATTTAAATGTAAGTCACCTAGCTCCCAGTTTTGGCCTTTTCATTATTGTTATTTTCTAAACTAGTGAACAATTAAATTAACTTAAAGAGAAATTTGATTTGATGATGCAAATTATATATAGTACTAGGTCTTAGCTTAAATTTATTTCCATATAATTCAAGATGCTTTTTCCCCCTAGCTATGTGTTATTTATTGACTTGTTTAGATAAGTGCCTTGATCTGTAGTCAGACTGGCTTACACTCAAAGTCTTCTGTCCTGGTAAGTTAGCAATTTTTGTTCTGTATTTAAAATATAGTATATTTCTAGAGAAAATATTTTTATGAGTTAAAACAGTTTAGAGTCTAGGTTTTAAAATGCTGTTAATCTGGCACCTTCAATACATACTATCAAAGGAAAGCCAAGATGAGGTGTATTAAACTGCTCTATATTCTCTACATTAAAAATCTGTGGTTTTTGAACTGGAGAGATGGTTCAGTAGTTAAAGGCACTGGCTGCTCTTTCAGAGGACATGGGTTCAATTTCCAGGAGCCACAAGGTGGCTGACAATTGTTTGTAACAGGATCCTTCTTCTGGCCTCAGAAAAGACTAGGTATGCCAGTGATGTACAGGCCTCAGAAAAGAGTAGGTATGCCAGTGATGTACAGGCCTCAGAAAAGACTAGGTAGGCCTGTGATGTACAGGCATACATGCAAGAAAATACCTATACACATAAAAAGTACAAGTTTTAAAAAATAGAAATAAATGGTTTGATTGGACTTTGACTATGATTTTATATTTGCTCATCTAGGGTTCAGCTGAACCATTCATAACCACTGCTTCAGAGATGATTCAGCCATTGATGGGAACAGCAAAAGTCATAAGGCCAGCACAGTGTTTGACAAAGGTCCAGCAAAGCTGAGCCACGTGATGACCACTATGCTACCTTTGATTTTCATCTTCATCTGTTGCCTACTTGGGGGACTTTTAGTATTTGTACAATATGGAGATATTGGATTGATGGAAAATTTCTAATGAATCACTTATTCCTTCTTTCAAGAGTGCTGCTTCTAAGCTTCTCCAGGAAAGTCTTGAACATACCAACCCTATCACTTTTAGGTAAATACCTTTATCTACTTAAAGGTCTTCCTTATGCAATGGAGATTGTGGTACACTTAAGAATCTAGAGGTCTCATTATGAAGCTATGAGATATTCTTAAAACATCTGCCTCTGTACTTCTGCAGAAAGAAGATAATCAAATTAATAAAACTTAAAAAGGTCAACAAAACTTGTTGCAGCAGAGGAGTTGGCCACAGATCTGACTGCAAGCCTCTTCCCACTATACACTCAGGCAATCCCATGGCACATAGAACAACACACTTAGATCAGCTCAAGATACCTCTGCCCTACAGGGAGGCTTACACTGGTGAGTAAAGTATGGAGCGGAAAGATGATAGAGACTGAGATGTCAGGACTGCTCTTTCTTAGAAAAGTTAGCCACTGAGATGTCATATGACCAAGGGATAGCAGAATGCCAGGATTATAGTTCTAAACAAATTTTATAAAGATATAAATGTGAATGTTGCATTATGCCAGCATTTGAATAATAACTGCCGCACATTTGGTCTGAGAATATTTCTTGGGCACACTGACCATTAAGAGTTAATAGTACACTGCTTAGGACCTGGCAATCTGACAGGGTGTCTAGAAGATGTACTTTTGATCTAGTGTCTTTGTAGCCACAAAAGCTACTAGCCTAAGAAGAGGCTGTCATGTATCTTTAGATTCTTAAAAAAATGAACTATAGGGAGATGAATAAAATGGTTATAAAAGGTAATGGTTTGTCAATTATGACTAAACTTATGACCCCAAATGCATCAGAGAAAATGTTAAATACAGGTCCAAAAACAAAAATGATAGAATCTATGTTTTGGAACAGCATGAATCCATCCCTGATTACTGTATAAATAAGCAGAGATAAACAAATAAACGCTCAATCAGGATGCAAGATTCGCCCAACCATCATGCCTGGCTCACTCCATCCCTTGCCTACTCCTTACATCTTCTCTGAATCTGTCAACCACCAGAGCTGGCTCCCAGCATAGAGCTTGATTGATTGTTGCCTAAATATTTGATATATGCACATGAATGAATGAAACAATAAACTGATCTTGTGACAAAAGTCTGTAATCACAGCTACAGGAGAGGATGATTTTAGAGGATCACATGTTTAGTGTTTACACAGGCTGAAGAATGTGTCCAATCAGCCTGGTGCATTTGATAAAACTCTGTCTCAAAAGAAAATGAAGTAATGGCACTGGGATGAAGTTTGGTTGTGGAGCACTGGCCTACTATATGTAGGACTGTAAGTTTCATTCCCTGTTCTACAGATAAACAAGCTGAAAAAAGCACATTGGCTTTCACTTTGTACAGTCTTTTTTTTCACTAATGTGCAGTCTTTTTCTAGTATTCTAGTTATACTCAGAAGCATAGATTTTTTTTTTGGTTGGGCAGAAAAATACAGCAACAGCTCACTTGTCTGCATATCTAGAATGTCAGTTCATTTTGCTCTCATAATTCTAAGGTGCATACTTAGGCTCAACTGTAGCAGCTCTTCAGTTCAATCATTATTTTATCAGTTCAATATGGCTGTGGTTCTCTTAATAAATTAGTGAATGTTGTCGTATGTTTGGACATGTGTATATGTATGTATGTGGATAAATGTGTTGTGTATTTATGTATGATATGTCTATGTGGTGCATATGAGGTATGTGGGTTATGTGCATGTATTTGTGTTTGTGTGTGTGACAGAGAGAAAGTGAGAGCTCTGTTTGTATTTTATGTGATATACATACACACATATATATGTCTATATACATATATGATGCATGGGTATGTAGAATATATGCCTAGTATGTGTGTATGGTATATATGTATATATATATGTATATATATATATATATATATATATAATGTGTGTGTACATGCACAGAAGTGCATGCATATTGTATACGTGTGTGTGTGTGTGTGTGTGACTACATGCTATTTATGTTTGATTTAGTAATTTGGCCTAATTTGTGGTCCTAATTTGTCTATGACCATCTTTAAATGACTTTATTATAAAAAATTGAAAGGTTTTGTTAAAAAAAACTAGACTGAGCTTAGTAACAACACAAAAAATTATCAACAAGGGATGCTAAAAACACCAGATAACAAGGAAATATCCAGTTATGCCTAGAGAAACAAAATCTTTTGGCAGTTCATGAAGTGCTGAGTATTGTTTTACTTGAGATCTGAGGGAAAATGTACATACTGGTAAAGGTGGCAAGCATCTCTATGGGAGCCAATTTAACTGTTTTTGAGCCTGTCTCAGATGAGTTATTAGAAATCATAAAAGCCATCTTTAATGGCTTCTCAGTTGAGGAGCATGATGAGAAATATGCTTTTCTGTTGAGATTCTAAATTTACAGACATTAAAGAAAAAAACTTCTTCACACGGGGCAAATCAGCGGAGAGCTAGAGCTACGCACTCCGATCAGCAAATGGCCATCTTTAACAGAAAACCGCAAACGTTGGGTAGGACCCGGTGTTTTGTCTGCTGAAGCCAATGACAGGTGAAGAACCTCAGTAAAGAAAACAGAAAAGTACATTTGCAAAAGTTCGAATGATTTATTGATTATCAGTTCTTAATATTTATCATTTTTAATTTTGTGTGTGTGTGTGTGTGTGTGTGTGTGTGTGTGTGTGTGTGTATTCAAGCACTGGCAATGCATCCCCTTAGAGCTGGACTTGTAGGCAGTCAAGAGCTCTACAACAAGGATGGCCCCAGTCCTTTCTAAGAACTGTAAACATGCTTAGCTCATGAGCCCTCTCTAGCCCTATTTGTTACCATTTTTATTCTAATCTGATCAATTCTGTCAAATATCATACTTACATAGCTTCATTTCCATGAAAGTCCCTAGCAAATGTTAAATTTGACAAGCAGTGTAAAGGTTATTTGATCTGAAATTCTTGTTTAAAGGAGATCCCAAAACGTTTATTTGCTGTGATAAGAACCGATCAATTTAGCCTGTAAACCATCCTTAGAAACCATGATGTCAGTCACACTCAGGAGCAGGAGACGTCCCCTTTGGTAAACCTCAGCTGAAAGGGACATACTAAGAGCTGATCTTAAAGGCCAGAAGCAGATTAAAGGTCTTGAGCTTAAACCTATTAAAATTTTTCAAGAAAGTTCATATTTGTAATCCAGGGAGCAGACAAAATCATAGACAAGCAAGGGGTTTCCAGGTGACTCTGCTTGTTTTGCCTTGAAGCTTTCAGGACCCCAAAGCTGACAATCTACTGTGTCAGAAATCCTCACCTTCAGCCTGTACCTGGAAGCAGAATAGCATCTTGTGTCAGAACTCACAGTGCTTGAGGGCATTTGAGGACAGTATTTCCAAGTCTGCAGAGGATATTCTTCAAACGTGAGACCTGGTGATTTATGTTGATTTTATTACACATAAATGAACAGTCCATCAAGGAGCAAATAGAAGGGAGATGCTTCAACACAGGGGACTAATTAAGATGTCACAGTGCCACCCAGGTGTCCCCTGGTCTTTTTCTTGGTAGATTTATCATCTGGAAAAAGCATACACACTTAGGTATTCCCTGTGGACTAAATTCTTTTCCATGATGTAACCAAGGCTCCCGAGAGTGATAAATGGACAAACTGAAATGAAGACGCGGGTTCTTATTAATGAGCCTGGAGTGTTTCTCGTGTGTGCTTTGTAACTGAGTATTTTATGTCACTGCTCCAGAATGAGAATGAAATAGAGGATTTGGGTGACATCATCGTGTGACTAATGACTGTAATGTTGTCATGGTTGTTCTATTTAGATATACACTATAAAAGATTAGTTTCTTGGTTCACTAACTGCGAGATGTTCACATATTCATTCAAAAAATGTAGACATCATTTCACTCATTGAAAGTTCTTTATCTGACAACAATGTCCTGTTTGGAAAGAGAATGGTGCTTATGGGCTCATATATAAGAATACTTGGTCCCCAGTTGGTAGAATTGTTTGGGACGAATTAGAATGTGGGGCCTTGTTGAATGAGGTGTGCCCTTGGAAAGGTATTTTGAGGTTTCAAAGGACCATATCATTCCAAATCTTTCTTTCTCTGCCTTATGGTTGAATCTAAAGACGTGAGATCCTAGCCACTGCTCTGGCGTCATGTATGCCTGCCTGATGCTATGCTTCCCTCCATGATAAACTTGAACAGGAAGCATCTGACATCATAAGCACCAAATTAGACATTTTCCTTTGTAAGTGCCTTGGTCGTGGTGTTTTATCACAGCGATAGGAGAATAACGAAGGTAAGCACTATGTATTTATTGTGAGACTGGCAGTGGAAGAAGAAAAAGTAACCACTTTAGGTAGGGGGAAGGGGAACACTGCATAGAGAAGATGCATCTGAATTATGTTAAGTCGAGATAACTTGAATACTCAGAGAGGATGGAAATATCCGTAGCCAGAAGCCACAATCCTCTAGCTGTTACTTTCTTTGAAGACACATTGACTAGAGGACCTAATGCCATCTAACCTATTACACAGTTCCTCTTAATGTTTTAACTTCACCAAATCTCCATTTGAGCTTTTAGTTAAAGAAATATATATGCTAGGATGACTTAATTTTTTATGCTTATCTAACTTATTTTAAACCAATGTAAAAATGGGGAATATTAAATAAGATTTATGAAGAGACTTGGTTAGGGCTGAGTTCCTACATGAGGCCCCAAGGCACCAAGCCAAAAAATAATCATTCAGGCAAAATGTCTATGTAATTGGATCAGAGGTGACTTACTTGTTTGTCTAAAGCTCCTAGAATCAGGACAGATATTACAATCAAGTCCCCAATACACCCTTTGTCTTAGACCCAATAAGGGATTACCTTACGATTTACCCTTTGCAGGAAGCATAATCTAACACAGCCTGATATCAGCCACATGCCTTCTGTTCCCTACTGCTCACTTCATCCAGCTCAGGCCATCTCACAGACCCAACTACACTGCCCTGCCTGACTCAAGAATAGCTACTAAAACTCAACCCAATCTTTAATTTGATGATACTGCATTATTGTCAAAAGACAGTTGAGTGCTTGACTGACTTTAATATGTGACTGTTTTCTTAATTTTATTTGTCTGTAAACACACTAAACACATGTGTAATGTACATCTTATAGTAAAAGTCATTAGTGTACTTTTGATAGTTTTTAAAAGACCCTGTGTGATATATAAAATGTTTGAAACATTTAAAAGATAGCCATTTCTAGGATAATTGTGCACTGAAAAAATTATTTGAGTAAAATTTTAAGTTTTGCTAAATAATTATAGTATTAAATCTAATGTCATCTCCACACTTCTGAAAAGATGTAAAAATGCCCAGGGTAATGTTAATTTTTAAAGTGTTGTCATAAGGAAATCTGTGATAGGCCAGGGGAATAAACATGAAATTTAATGAAAGAAAACACAGTATACATTAGTACAATGAAGACATCAGCTGTGGTTGGGGCTTACGGGTGCATTTAGAAATTATGGGCAAAAGATTAGGGAGGTTTAGTACATAAATTACTTCATGAACACTCTATGGTCTCAGAAACCACATAAATACAAGGAAGGTATGGAGGCTCACAGGGATTTGAAGTAGATACAGGTGATGTGTGGAATATTTTAACTAACTTACTAGCCCTGTTGTGTAGGCATACACTGGGTTCAACTGAGAACCTCTTTCAATGAATCATGTGAAGACCAATGATGGAAGACTCCTGCTCCAGCCTCATGCCCCTACAGGCACATGTGTACACATGAATCTATACATACAAACACAAGCAAGCACCTATCTATCCATACACATACATAAAAAGTGAGAAACTATGAGTCACTAAATGGCATCTAACACAAAATGTTCACTGCCCAACAAAAGTTTAAGTTCTGTTAAATTATAGAAAGTAGGACGACTGTTTTAATTTCCAGTAGTGTTTTCTTTTTGTTGTTGCTTGTTATTTGAAACTAGACTGTGATGAGGGAAGACAAGTACAAAGTGAGTCAGCAGTCTCAGTAGTACAGATGAGCAATCGTCATCCTGGTCAGGGTAGATCAAAAGGAGCAGTTGTATGGCCTGAAGCATCTGTTGCTGTGATTACAAGGAGATGGAGGGAGGGCAGTTTGGCAGTAGCACGCAACATCGTTCACATGTTATCTACCACCTGTAACAGTAGAATAATGAGGTGAAGAGACAATAAGCTAAGGAAATGTCACATCACAATTTTGTCACATCACAAAAATGGCCGACTAACACTTTGTGGTTAACATTTTTGCTGTGGGATCATGAGGAACTGAGTGTGAATATCCAGAGTCCATGTAAAATATTGGCTGTGGAAGTCAGATGCTGTAACCCCAGGGCTGGAAGTAGGTTACAAGTGGGAGCTGGGGGGCACCATGGCCATCTACCCGTACTTACTCAGTGAGCTGGAATGATCCTGGCTCAAGCATTCAGAAACAGAAGAAGACATGCAGCACTGACCTCTGACCTACAGATAGACAGGTAGGGATCACAAAGAAGGCTTTGTCTGTGTGTCTGTGTGTCTGTGTGTCTGTGTGTCTGTGTGTCTGTGTATGACCAACTTGTTCAAGCCAGAAACATTGTCCTCATGATTCTTGAATTTTTATTGATGTTTTCATTCTTGAGTATTTTTTAACTTGTCCTCTTGAATTGCAAAATAGGTGCAAAATGAGCAACCACCTTTTATAACATAGTTCTGGGACTTAACAAAGGTCTCAGCTTTATGGTTCTCTTGATTTTACAACTAAAATCAAGTAAAGTTATATAGAATGAACAACTTGTATTTAAAATATTTATGAACACACACACACAATTGTATAAGTGGCCAGAAGCTAAGAAAGAACAAGTGGTGGTGTTACTTAGGAGAGATTGAAGGGAGAAGAAAAGTATCAAGTTGTCTAATTATATTTTAAGTTCAAAATGTTTTAAAGGTTATTCTTAACTATGTAGATTTAGTTGATCTCCTAGCTCGTAGCTTCAGAGTCTATTACTTTTTGTCTTTCATCTGGAGCACAGTTCTTAGCCTCTATGTTGGACCCCTCTGGGGTTCAAATGGCAGTGTCACAGGGGTCACCTAAGACAATCGGAAAACATAGATATTTACATTGAAATTCTTATCACTAGCAAAATTAGTTATGAAGTAGCAACAAAATTCATTTTGTGGTTGAGGGACACTATAACTTGAGGAACTTTATTAAAGTGCCACAGCATTAGGAAGGTTGAGAACGACTGAGCTTGAGTTAGATAGAATTCAATAAGTTTATGAAGGTAGAAGTGAAAAACAAATTGCCTCAAATTTTGACAACCTGTACCGTCATTCATTGTTTGCCATTATATGAATTATAATGTGTAAATTATATGAATTATATGTGTAAAATACTACAGAAACAATAAAAGCACTATGGACTCACTTGTAAAAAAATATTTTCTAATGTACTCATATCCAATGTAAGTCTTTGAGGGCACCCCACAGTAAGAGTTACTTATATTTATACTTTAAATTACCAGTCCAGTTTTTCACCTTGTTAGCAGGCACTTGCTGATGACAGAGACCCAAACGATGCCCAGGGTAAGACCCTGTGGAAATACTCAGCGATGCCCAGGGTAAGACCCTGTGGAAATACTCAGCGATGCCCAGGGTAAGACCCTGTGGAAATACTCAGCGATGCCCAGGGTAAGACCCTGTGGAAATACTCAGCGATGCCCAGGGTAAGACCCCGTGGAAATACTCAGCGATGCCCAGGGTAAGATCCCGTGGAAATACTCAGCGATACCCAGGGTAAGACCCCGTGGAAATACTCAGCGATGCCCAGGGTAAGACCCCGTGGAAATACTCAGCGATACCCAGGGTAAGACCCCGTGGAAATACTCAGCGATGCCCAGGGTAAGGCCCTGTGGAAATACTCAGCGATGGAATTCGAAGTCACCCTCTCTGTGTTTCCTACCAGTAGTACTTGGTGCTCAAGGCAAATCACAAATGGTCCTACAATGCAAAGTTTTAAGACGGGCTAAAGAACAGGTGTAATATTGATCCAGATTTAAAATGTATTTCCTTAGCAATTCACTTAAGAGCACCCAAGAACCACACCATTAATTTTGTAATGAACATATTTTTTTTTTTAAGGATCAGAAATCTTTATTGTGTTGAAGTTCTCCAGGTAAGGAGGCCAACTAAGCTCAGCTGGGCTCCCTGCTTTGCTTCTCATAGACCCAGAACCAAGGACTACTGGCCCAGAGACTCTGCCTGAGAGGACCTGGAGAGGGCTGCAAGCTCATTCCTGCTGGTGGCAGAATCCTTTCTGTGGTTGTGGAGCTCAGGGCTTGGTTTTCTTTTCTTTTTTTTTCTTTTTTTAAATTAATTTATTTATTTATTAAAGATTTTTGCCTCCTCCCTGCCACCGCCTCCCATTTCCCTCCCCCTTCCCCAATCAAGTCTCCCTCCCTCATCAGCCCAAAGAGCAGCATATTTTGATATCAATGATCTCATCACAAAATATATTTTCTTTGTCTTAGTCATCTTCTTCTAATAAAATACCCGAGACAAAATGTTTAAAAAGATTTACTTAGCTCACAATCCTGCGGGTTCAAGGATCTGGCACCTGTCCTGATTTACAGCTACTGAGGGACCTGTGGTAAATGGCAAGTTTTAGAGACTGTCTCATGGCATGTCGTCACCTCTTTAACAAGAAACAATGAGAGAGTTAAAGAGGCAGAAAGAGACAAAGCAAGGGGGAAGAGGAGGAGAGGAACAACTGGAACTTTATTTTTCTTTCCTGGATTATTTTCTCAATGATTTAAGGTACTTGTGCTAGGTTTACATAGGTTCTACACCTAATAACACGGAGAACCAAGACTCTACTCTTACGGAGCCAAAATGATCCATGGGTCATGCAGTGGAACCATAATTAGATCACAGAGGAAAGCTCAGTCTGAAGATCATTTTCGAGGCTGACCCTGAAGCCACAGTGGTTATTGCACACATTAGGAGTGGGCAAAACCTTGTGGAATACTCTATGAAGAACACATTCTAATAGAAATCTTCGAGGATTTATAATATATTTGTTTGTTTGGTTGGTTGGTTTGGGAGATTGGAGACATGGGGTATCTCTGTAGCTTTGGAGTCTGTCCTGGAACTAGCTCTTGTAGACCAGGCTGGTTTTGAACTCATATTTGCCTGCCTCTACCTCCCAAGTACTGAGATTAAAGGCGTGTGACACCACTGCCCAGCTATGATTTCTTATAAAATCAAACATAGCCCCAAATTCCAGAAGACAAGTGCTTGGATTCACTTTCAGGATTCTAGGCAAGTTAAAGTGACTTGTGTCAAGGCCACCAGATCATTGTATATCTTTCAGCCACACTCCAAGCTGTTCTTCAACTCAAGTTCTCTAGGCTCCTTTTATAAAGCAAAATGTTTGTTAATATATCTGATATTACCCTAATTTTGACTGTATGTCTGTTTTCCAGTTCAATTTTGAGTTAAGGTGACATGAGCCTATCTGAAAGAGATAAGCTTAGCTTTCAGGTGCAGGGAGAGGCATGCCTTCCAAGGTGCATACCTCCACATGAAACTGGGTCTCCAGGACAGAGACAGGATGCTATCAGACTGGCTGGTCCACAGAACTGATTGCCTTCTTTTTCTTAAATCTTAGAAGACATTGGGAAACAGCAATTGTTTTTTAAAAAAATGATTTGTTTATTGCTTGCCCAAAAGGGGCTGATAAAGAAATCTAATTTTCTCTCCTCCGTGCATTTGACTATCTTACAATTTATAAAAAGCCATTAGACAAAGTCTAGACTATGTGTGCATTTAAGTTTGAGATTGACTGATTAGCCCTTTCCTGGTTGGACGGGACCTTGGTTTTCTGTCATTTCAACAATCCCTTACAAAGAAAGTGTTTTATTCCAATCCATGTAGTAGAAAACCAGAACTTCAAGATCCCTGATATGGGAGGAGGAAAGAATCATGAGTTTTTTGAGGCATCAGGACCTCCACTGCTGGCAAGGCAGAGATATTCCTCGGTTAGTTCCTTTGTAAGGAGGAAACCTGTGCTTCAGGGGTCAGCTCTATTTCACAACTCCCAGGTTTTTGATAAGTACACATATTTTGCCAATTACAGGAGAAGGGAGAGACATAAATTTCTCTAGAATGCTGCAGCCTCTTCTGAGGCCCCTTCAGTGTGAAATCACCAATCACCACTGCAATAAAAGAAATGTCTGAAAACATTTGAGAGAAAGAGCTCTCACCTGTTCCTGCCACTTCGTTCTTCCATTCTGCTGCTTTCAAACTCCATCTGATACGCTAGAATTTTTTCTTTTCTCAGGAAGTGATCCCTTCACTGGGGTTCGCTCACTTTACCAAATACTTTGGGATTGACTTACTTCACCAGTGTTTTCCAAAGTGCAGACTGAACCAAATATCATAGGTTGTGCTTTGAGTTATGGTGCCTCGTTCATGTGTTGTATGCATTTGTGGGAATATTTGATGTATGATGCCAGTTTTAGTTTAATATTTAGTTCAATATTGCTTAAGACAAGAAGTATTATATAGTTTGGTTTTTAAAATGCCATGATATTTGCATATGAGACCCTTGGAAATGAGATACAAGTCTGCAAAATGTATCCATGCTTCATCTACAGCATATATACACACAGTCTAGAGGTAATTTCAAGCACATTTTCAGGTGCCTGTGGTTTGACTGTGACCAATTTCCAGATCAGATGTATTTGGTGGTGATGGAATCATACTGACAGTTAAAATGGTTTGGATTTTGGAGCATTTTAAATTTGTGCTTTTCAGATCAGGGATCCTATAATGTATTTACACAACTCAGAAAAACAAAACTAAAGTATTTTTTTATGGTGTGCTGCAACTGGCGTTAACTGTCCTACCACAAAGAGGCTCTGTTTTGTTTATAAATGAATTAATAGTTGTAGCAGTGGCATGCATTCCATGACTATCTGATGTAAACCAAAAAACCCAGAAAACTGTCATCTCCTCAACCATTTCAATGAAACAAACAAAACACTACAAGGATAGCTCGGAGTATGGGAATGAAACTGTTAATGTGTCCCATAAAAGGAAATGGAAGAGAATAACTGGACCCTCAGTGAGAGTTCAGCTAGGACGCCCTCTTGCTCCAGATGCCCACAGTATAACGCATGACAGAGCATATCAGGGATAGAAGGGTAACTGGGAATTGGTGCTGCAATGGTGCAGCTTTCATGAGGTGTCCCTTATGCTTTGGTGGGACTTTTAAAGGATAGAGCTTCCTTTGAGGTTCATATGGTTCTATGCATAAACCCAGTATCCTCATTGCTTACCAAGCTAGACTTGGATGATGGAGCTTTCTTTGTTGTGCTGCTCTATCTGGGGTTAGTGGCTATTTTTAAAATATATCTCCATGGAAAGTAACCTATCATAAATTAAAATATTCCATTTCAATAGAGTGTACATGGGTAGTTGTCTGTCCCATGATTCAGTTTTGGGTTCAGTTTCCCAAAGGTTGCCCTGCCTTTTTGTGTGAGCATTTACTCTTGATCATATAACTTTTTGAGAAGGTTGTTAAAATTGTTACACACAAAAAAATGTACGATTCAAGTATAGGGAGACCATTGGCAGCTAAGAGTGCTTACTACTTTGGTATATGTTCTGTGTTCATTTCCCAGTTACCTATATTAGTTAATTCCAGTTCCTGGGATCGGAGATTTACTAGATCCCACAGTAACATTAATGCATTATATATACACACACACACACACACACACACACATATACACACACACATATATATGTATATATATATATATATATATATATATATATTCCTTCAAGTAGCCCCATACACATGCACATAAATAAAAATAAATGTTTCTTTTAGAAATATGTATGACTTTTTAAATCATATTTATGAAAATGGCAGTGTTATGTAAATCTCTGATGTAGGCATGATAGAAGGTTTTTGTTCATTTTTCATTCATTCCTTTTGGTCATTTGGAAATTGTTATAATTTTTTAAATGAAATAAATCAAGGGGGCTTAAGTGCTAATTTAATTTATAAACCTGTCTTAAGTTTTTCTTATCAAGTAATTCATGGAAAGGGCAGAAATCATGTTACTAAGACAGCATGTGTGGGCAGTTAGGGAAATCTACTAGAAGATGAAAAGAGAGACACGAGTCTGCCCAGGTAATTTAAGAGAACTGTGAGACCAGCCTGCCTGGAAATTATCATATTTTGGCTAAGGCTTTCCTAGACAGTTGGAGAAAGCATTCCTGGGTGATTGGGTGGGGCCGTCTAGGCTATCCAGGCACAGATTAGCCAATCCAGACCGAAAGTACACAGATGTCTACATGGAAAATAGAGAAACGATCATGATTTTTTCCCCTTTATACTGGTTTTCCCTTTATATTTGTTTTACAATGGTGAAAGCATAGTGGGATTAAATATTTTTGGCTCGAATTGATGTTGTTACTGATTTTTTTCTGTTTTTGGTGGTGCTGGAATTTTGTTTTAATTTACTTAAAATGGGAGAAACCAAAATGAGATGAAATGATAAAGAACAGAAATAAGTCTAAAGACACCATCTATGCTCCAGGAAATAAATGTGATATTCAGAACACATTAATTTAAATAAATATTTTTTGAATAAGGATGTTCGATGCTGGGCAATTTAGTGTATTTATAAAGTAAAAAGATCGGCCGGGCGGTGGTGCACACCTTTAATCCCAGCACTAAGGAGGTAGAGGCAGGAGGATCTCTGTGAGTTCAAGGCCAGCCTGGTCTACAGAGTGAGTTTCCAGGACAGGCTCCAAAGCTACACAGAGAAACCCTATCTCGAAAAACAGCAACAACAAAAGGACCAAAAAATGTAAAAACAAACTTCTTATTGGTTTTTTGTTGTTGTTATTGTTTGTCTCTTTGCTTTCTTTGAAAAAGAGATAGAAAATATATTTGGGTAAAGAGAGAGCTGGGAAGACCGTGGAGGAGTTGAGGAAAGGTGAACACATCATCAGATAGACTGTATGAAAAAATATTTTTATTAAAATAATAAAAAAGAAAGATTTGCTTTCTGAGGATTTGGCGGGTGAATGCTGAGGTCATGTGTTCTGTTTTCACGTGACACAGAGTGAATACTTATCTCAGCCTGCCTGAGAAAATGTTCCAGGTTTCTGCAAAAGGAAGAGGAGCTTTACAAACATTGTGGAAATGAGAGCTGAGCGGAGGGACTGATTCGAAATGACAGTTTCCCTTGGAAGTGTGGAATGGCGCTGGAACTTGGAATTTAATTGCAGTTTTGTGATCCTTATTACACAGAAGAAATCCAATGTGGTTGTCATAAGTAAAATATAGAGAAACCATAGTCTCTCATCGCTAATCTCAGACTAGTCCACGAGACCCGTGAGATTTGGCAGCGGGAGCTGTTCTCACATGGCCGTGTTGAAGCACTCACAATGCGCTCGTCCTCCAGGGCCGAATGTTAGTCTCCAAGCTTGGCGTCAATCACTTTTTCACTCCCATTAACAAGCCATAATCCGTATTCACACAGGGAACATATTTTTATTTTGCAGCCATGCCATTTTGTACATTTTTAGAAATTTTCTCCGACTCCCTAATGCAGGCTCTTGATGGGAATTAGCACCATCATGGATTAATCTTTAGTTTTCTGTCACAGCAAGAGAGAAGAGTGTATATAAGAAGAATAACAACAAAATATGACACCTTGGGAGCCAGAGATTTTAACCATTACTCCTGTTATATGCTGTATTTTAATAAATAATGAATATTTGCAGAAACTCTTATACACATATGCACATAATCACATTATATAAACATGTTAACATATATATTCACTATACATATATATATACATACATATATATTCACACCTCCTTCAAATTTGAATTTTTTTTTTATACAGGAATATGTTGTGCTGAGGGACAAAGAGACAGAATAAGTGAGTTGTCTTAAGCCACACAACTACTGATGACAAAGCCAGGAGGCAAACACAGGGAGCCTCACTACTCTCTTTAATCACTGGCCTATTTTTTATGCATTAGCTTCCGTGCTATTTTCATCACATAAATTTAGCACACTCAAAATAGTCACCAAGGAAAGTTGCCAGTGCTGTGTGACAGACAACATATTATGTCAAACACATTAGTCATACTAATTTAATTGAATGCTATCTCCTTGCCAGGCCAAAATGCTTGAGCCAACCACAGATGATTTAAATATGTGGATAAGTTAGGCATACATAGTTAAATACACAGACGAGTTTTAAACATAGCGTAGTTAATTACAAAGATATACTTTGTGGTGATATTGATAGGCAGAAAAATACAGACATACAGTATCAGGTATTCTTCTGTGGAGTTGTTTCGGCTCTTGTAAGTTTGTATATTGTTGTAGAATTCATTACTTATTGATATACTAGAATAATGTTATATGAATATATCAAAGTGTATAATAGAGCAGACATAACTGAAGAGAATGGCACTATATAAAGAATAATAAAACTGAAGAAAAATAATAGTATATTTGTTTAAAAACACTTCCTGAAATAGAAAGTTATTTAAAACTGTTTAAAGATAAAATAATAAAAACTCAAGCAACGTACATATATTTGGTACAGACATGTATTTGATACTTACATTTTTTAAAAATATTTTTATGGTTTATTTAACTTTATTTTATGTGCATTGGTGTGAAGGTGTCAGATCCCCTGCAACTGGATCTTCAGACAGTTGTGAGCTGCCATGTGGGTGCTGGGAATTGAACCCGGGTCCTCTGGAAGAGCAGTCAGTGCTCTTAACCACTGAGCCATTTCTCCAGCCCCCGATACTTACATTTTTAAAGGCAATTAATTCCTAGGAAAATGTAACCACTAAAATTTTACGTAGGAAGTAGTTCGATATACTTAAGCAATAGTTCCAGAATGGGAAAAATATTATATGGTTACCCATTGTTTTGAGACACATGATTTTTAATTATCACTCAGATTAAATTCATTCATAATCTAATAGTCAGAAATTTATAGGGCTCAAATTTATCTCAGCTAGATTAAAGTAAATGTTTAAAGTTACTGTAATGGTATCGATTAATTAATGTTGAAAAGCAATATTTGTTTTCTGTAAGTAAAATCAAAAAAGAGGAGAGAGAACATTCTAATTTGGATGGTTCTGTTAAGACAGAATGGCTGAGAGAATTCTTTTTCTGTTTGTTTGAATGGGGGGGCAATGTTTAAGCTTAAGTTCTGAAGAGTTGGAGAGAACTGAAAAAGTGGATGAACATTAAACACACTACACAGGGTTCCTTAGCATGCAGCAATTGCCAAAGTGTTCGGATCCACCTATCCAGTATAAAATCAACATGGAACCTGCTTTTTATTTGGAAACCGGTTGATTAATAGTGTTTACGTTAAGATCCTGCCTGAACTCAGTAGTACCGCAACTCATTAATTCCAGTGTCCCCATTAAAATAATGCTAGGATGAGTCCATTACACTTAATTTTTATGCAAATTTTCTATGGCTTATTGTCACAATTCATTATAGCAGTGAGAAGGGATCAGTTTCAGGAGAGTTATGAGCAGCAATGAAGAATGGATGAGTGACCATGAAAGCATCCTGCTTCTCATAATTTTTTTCTGGAGAGAGTGCCATGAACATCTCCTCTCTGAACTCACCCTTTTCTTTGATCAGAACATTCTCTAGCATGGCAAAATGCTTCATAGAAGCTGTCTTTGCAACAGGAATAAAATATGATGAGGAAATAGAACAAGTATATTTTTTACATATTTCTGTGCTTTTGGATCTCAATTAGAAACACATATGTGTTCTGATTAACATGCCTAGGTCTCTTTACTCTGTTTGACCCAAATGCCTTTATTTAGAACTTTGAGGAGATGGCTAAACAAAGCTTGCTGTTCCTTTGGAAGTTAGAATGTTCCCATTCTGCCTTTATTATATAAGGTTTTATCATGAGGCTTCCCTTTACTATCAAATGAATAATTGCTTCTTCCTTCCACCTTTTCTCTTCATTCCACAATGAAATATAAATACTTAAAAAGAAATTGCACAGTGGATATAAAAGGATTCAGTATAAACTAGAAACCCATTCATAACCCACTCATCATTCCTTCCTGAGCTGTTTCTATTAATTTCAATATTCGGCTCAAGTTCAACACTTTGCCATTTTGCTAATGTCTGTTCCTTGTAACTCAGTGCACTTAAAAGTGTCAATCCATCTGTTAATAAATCCACTGGCAAAGGCTGCTCTTAATAACCAATGGTAAGATAACCTCCACGCAATACCCACCGATCAGCACAATGAAGATGTTTTGAAATATTCACTGAAATAGTACATCTCATTTATTCTAGTTATTCAGTCTATTATGAGATGGTTCACTTTGCATGTAGAAGTATTCAACAAATCTTATTTATTTTATATTATAAATTGGATTTTGTCATGAAAAATGTCATATTTGAGGTGTATCTATAGTACTAGGGAAAATATGATTTTGATATTAGTCTTAAGAGATGAAGAGAAAGTTGTCTAAAAAAAAAAACTCAACTCCCACAGTTCCTAGAGAATGAGAAAAGGTAGAAAACCAGCAGATGAACACACAGTTAAAAGAGTTGAACTATCTCACCACTTTGCAGTGAAAATGTTTAAATAAATAATAACAACTGGGGATGAACACTTTTCAAAAGTTGTATCACATTATTTGATTACAAAAATATCAACTACAAAACATCTCAATTGCTTCATGAGGAACTGAAAAACTAAAAAATCTGTTTACTTGCTTAATGACATTGTAGCCCCGCAACAAATAGTGGACACATAAGATATGCTTAACTCAGGATTTTAACTCAGGGACAATACCAACTCATTGACATATGGAGGCTTCGATAGGACTGTAATTTTATGTAATCAATTTAGAAGTTGTACACTGTACTTTTAGTGTAATCTAGAACATACATATTAATACCAAAAGACATATCTTGGAAATATAAAGATCTGTTACATGTGAACAGGCATACTTAGGCAATCAGCAATCAAATTCAAATATTTTGTATATAAAATACTATAATTAATAGTCATATTTGCACAGCCGGTCAATTTTAAATGAGGTATGCATTAGTTAGCATTATGAAAAATTTACACAAAGTACTTTAAAATTTAGAAATTATAAACAAACTGTCAAACAGTGTTAAGACATATTGGATATATATATGTATGTATCTTTTATTTATAATTAACATATATAACATATATGTGTGTGTGTGTGTGCTGAAATAATTAAGTAACAATAATTCAAACAAGAGACAAAGTTCTGGGGTAGAATGATGGCTCAGTAGTTAAAAGAGCTTGCTGCTCCTCTGGAAGACAGAAAGGCATTGAGTTCCCAGCACTTACATTCTTGGGTAAGCTAACAACCACCTGAAGCTATCGCTTTAGGGGATCTGATACTGTTTTCTGGGTCTGAGGATTTCTGCACTCACATATGTACAAAACTCCACATATGCATACCTTCATGAAACAACAATAACAACAACAAAAAACCTTGGAAAGTGAAAAAAGTGATTAATAAAGAGCCCCTGTGATTACCCAATGGAGCAGTGTTTTGTGCTGAGCAATGAGGCTCTAGAGACGACGTTAAAATAGTAAGATCACAATATTTGGTGATAACTGCAGTTTTATGGGAGGTGTTACAAAAACGTCAAGACTTCCTTTCTTTGTTCTTGACATTCTTTAGAATTCTATAGATAAATTTCCTGTCGTCCTCTACATCCTAGGGAGACCCAGAGCCTAAGGCATATTTCAAACACGACATGACGCCAGACATAAGTGTGCAGCAGAAAACATTGTGGGGCTAAAGGAACTCTCAGGTCCAGAACTGCTTGTGTATAAATCACTGATATACATGTGGGCACTGTTCCACATTCCTGCTGTTGTATATGTGTTTGGAAATATTACCTTTGGCATGAGAAAGCAGAGCAGGATGCCGTGAATGCTGAGTACCTGTCACAGAACATAACAAGTATGAAACATATAATCTAGTAACTCTTTTGCCATAGTTTTCCCTTTTATAAAAGCAGTCTATGAAGACAAAATGATGTAATGTAATTATAAATTATTAGCATTTCCAGAGTGCATAAGATGGATACTTTCGAATGCATTTATTTCTGTGGGTGTTTCTTTCATTTCGTCTGTCTCTCTCTGTGCATATGTTCCTCTCCCGCCATTGTGTGCATGTGTGCTCATACCACATATGTATAGGTGCTTATGGAGGCCATAAGATGGTATTAGATCTTTCTGGAGCTGGAATTGTAGGCAGCTGTGCATCACCTAATAGGGTTGCTGGTGCCCTTACCAGATGAGTCATCACTCCAATTCCTAGGGTGATTCTTAAGTTAGTTCTTAAAAGAGAACTCAGTATGAACACAAAGCTTATTGCAAAATGAATAAATGTTTGCATTAATTCTTTTGTTTAATAGATGCCAATAAGTATATTCAGAAAAGAGGGAAAAATCCTCACCAAGTCCTCATGTCATGATTTTACAATTTTCTTATGTAAATTAGAGTTATGACCTTTGTATTCGCTGTGGCTGAACCCATTTTACATGAAGTGTCATGTAATTTATTCATCACACTATGATTTTAGTGTTTGATATACACATTGTAGATTTGTGAAGTAATTGCAATATTATAATATATAATTAAAATATAATATTATAATTAAAATTATAATATAATAATTTTAAATTATTTTTAATGTTTTGATTATATTATTTTTTTTGCCCATGCAGTGGTATGAATTTACATATGTAGATGCACCCAAAGGACAGGAAAGGGTGTTACATCTTCTGGAGTTTAAGTCACAGGCAGTTCTGGGATGCCATGTGCATGCTGGGAACTGAATCAGGTCTATTGGAAGAGCAGCAAATGCTCTTACTGGCTGGACCATCTCTTCAGCCCTATATTTCAGTTTTAAAGTCAATTTCAGTAGTCCTTTGGATTCCAGCACAAGTTCTTTAAATTTTAGTTCCACTAAAGAATTTTATCCTCCATAGCAGGATAAAATTCAAAGCATATAAAAAGCCCTTCACTGTGGGAATAGTATTTACTGAAACAAAAAGGAAACACTGTAAACTAAGCAATTTCCAATGGTACTTTCTTTATGGACACTAGATTAACTTGAAGAAATTTTGTTGATCTCCTTTGAAATCTTCATCCAGAGAAAATTTGATAACTGAGCCTTGACATTAAGATTGTGTACAAATGTTCATTAACCTAATGTAACTCATTCTTTTTAATAAAATATATGCTCATAATTTATAAATAAAAATCTTTAAAACATTTGTTAGCCTTCTTAGAACTTATTATCCTAAAATACATTTTATAATTAACAGAATTACATCCCCAATGTTTAAGAAGAATATTTGGAGTGAATTTTCTACTTCTGTGAGTCAAATCACACCAGAATTTCCAAGAAAGTATGCTAATATTTTTTAAAAATAATTTCTTTTTTTAAAGACTTGTCAATTTATTATGTATACAATGTTCTGCCTGCATGTATCCCTGTAGGCCAAAAGAAGGCATCCAACTTCATAAATGGTTGTGAGCTACAATGTATTTGCTGGGAATTGAACTCAGGACCTCTGGAAGAGCAGCCAGTGCTCTTAACTTTTGAACCACCTCTCCAGTCTTGTTATTTTTTTAAATCTCCATATCACAAGGTAATTTTTAAAAATTTTCAAACAATATAGATGAAGCTATCTGTGGGAACAAAAAAAAGATAAAATATGGTCATGCTGTGTATATTCTCAACAATGGTCCTGAACAAAGAAGTGTCATCTTGAATTTCATCACATTTGGAAAAAGTGAGTATACATCTTCTTGTCTATTATGTCCACTGGGGCTCAGGAACCTACACTTGGAGCCCAAGGGCAGATGTTTATTGATTTACAATGAATAATGCATAAAAGGAGCCCTAAGCTTGAATTTCCACACTGGAGCCTCCTTCTAGTTGAATAGCATATGAGCTATAGACTGACTGCCTGTTGAGACTTTCCTATTTGTAGACTACCTTCAGATAGGTTCTTGGCATCAAGGGCAAAGTGTATTTTGGTCCTAGTACTGAAGTACACTCTTTTGTTTTTTATTTGTGCATGAATAACAGCGTATGCTTTTCTTGGTGGCTGCGGGTCTTAGACCGATGAAGTGGTATAAGCCCCTTTCATGATTTATTCCTCTATCTTGACCAGGAAACAACAAGACAGCATGAAACATTAAATCCTATATCACATGATCTACTTTAGAATGAAAACACATAAGAATAAATAATTGCTCAGTTTATTTAATGAAATAATAAAAATCATGGTTTGAAGATGATGCCAATGTTTTTTTGTTTTATTTACATTAAAATCATACTAAAATATTACTCATCTTTAACACATCTTTTCTTTAATGAAAGTAAACTGAAAAAAAATAAAAAGAAACATTAGAATTAGGTACTTACTCAGTAGTGTCTAACGAATACAATGCCCACTTAGATGAAAATTTGCATAATGCCTTTAAGAAATATATTGAAAGAGAAGGCAATATTTTGTTTTAATTTTGTATCTTTTATTATTTTCCAAGTTACTAATTTTATGCATGAAGACTAAAACTTTTAATTAAAAGTGTACTAATAAATTAAATGAAAACCGTATTTTTTCAAAGATGAAAGCAGCTAGCCCCTAACTTCCACTTGTCTTTTAACCAAAATCAATGGAATAAGATCAGGGGACAGAAACAGATATATAGAGATGACATGTAGCAGGATCTGAAGTTTATATGGCTTTTTGCTAACAAGCTTGATATTAATCACAGATATTTTGCTCCTTAATATTGTAGCTTAAATTTATCATTCATTATTTAACAATGATAGGCTGCAAACAAAAGAAGGAAGAGAGCAAAGATTTTACATTTTGGTCTGAGTCACAGGGCCACAGAAGAGGCATCCAGAAATAGTCCTTGTAGCTCCCTTCAGTATTCAGGAAGATTCAAGAAGTTCCTGAATATCAGTGCTAATCATTAGTCTACCCTTATTACTCCTTAGCTTTTATGTGCACATGTGTGTCTCACTATTTTTACATTCTGAGGGGCCTAAATTTTAATGATCCACAATTAGTATGAAGAGAAACTTAGTGCATCTCACAAAATTATGTCCTTGATCATTAACTTTCCATGAGTTGTCAATTCATGCAATGCATTCATACCACACAATATTCATAAAAATGGTAATCTTTTGTCAGAAAAGCCATATAATGTAAATAATTTATTATTCCAAATACTGACCATTAATTGAAGAAATTTGAGAAATACATTAGACAATAATTCTCCATATCATGGTGTAAATATATTTCAGAACATCATACTGTATAGGATAGATGTATATGATAAGTCAGATAAGTTGAAATTCTCCATATAATATATATATATAATTTTTACATCACATCTTAGATAAAATTTATTTCAATTAAAAGAAAAAATCTTAAATATATTAAGTTGAACATTACAATATAAATTCTATCATAATAAATATATCACTATTATGATATATACATGGAACTAGCAAATGGATAATTTAGGCTTAAGACTCATTTTGGTTAAATTCAAAAATCATCGCCAAAAACTCAATATTCATATTTGTGGGATTTTTTGGGTTACTTTTCATTTTTAACATCAAGGCAGAGTCTTTTCTGAACATGGAGATGCTTATTTTGACTTGTATGACTAGCCTGCCTGCTTTGTGGGTTTCTTGTCTCCACCTCCCGTGTGCTGGTTATACGGGGAGGTAGGCTTGCACACTCATTTTTGTGTGGATTTGGGACATCCAGATTTTATTCCTCTTGTTTGAATGTTAAGTTGTTTACCTGCTGAGCCACCTTTCAGGCCACATTGTGTATGTTTCTGTCTTAAGGGACTCCTCAGAGAACGTTAACATTCCCATTATCCTTAGATATGGAAACTGGAAAATAGTTATATAATATATAATAACATCTTTAAACATGACCCCTAGTCAGGAACACTCTCCTTTCATGTTCCCTTATTCTTACTGAAGGAAATTGAAACTCTGTTGTTTTATGAGCATGTGTAGTTATAAATGATAACTTCCTATGTGTCTGGGTGTGTTGCCTGCAAATATGTATGTGTACCATACACGTGTAGCATTCACAGAGGCTGGAAGAAGGTATCAGATTCCCTGGTACTGGAGATAGAGACCATTGTGAATCATTCTGTGGATCCTGAGGATGGACGAGCAGCCAGTGCTCTTAATCACTGAGCCATCTCTTGGGGCCAGATTATCGTATTTTATGATAAACTAGTTCACAAGATGTTGAGAAAATTTTAGCTCATATAAAAATGTATATTCTGTACTTAGAACTTCACTACCCTATGTCCCTTCTTGGAAGATGTTTTTCAGTTGACCCTTGGACCAGAATAGCTAAGGACCGGAGCATTTGTCCCTGTAGGAAGAAGTACAAAAAAAAAAAAAATATGGTGAGAAGCAACACTGTTTCTCACTGGGGAAGAAGCCAAAGAAATGGTAGTGGGGACTGAGAAGGCTATGGGAGGAACACCAACATCAAAGAGAATCATCACATATTCTGTGGGTTGATACATATAAGATTTACATAAAATTTGCATATATGAATTTCTGAAAATACAATGAATAAGTTACAAAGTGTAAGAGAGTAATGAGACACTACATGGAAAAAAAAAAAGATTTCAGAAACAGATGAGCCAAACACGGTAAAGAAAACTCTGGAGAGACTGCAATCTAGCTGGTATTCTCCATGTAACCAAATAGCAATACTCCATGGAGTTTCAGGTTTGGAAACTGATCATATGTTTTAGCTGCTGGGAATTTCTACAAATTCATTCTACTTTAAAATCTCAATCATACTAGAAAAATATTTTTATTTTCAGAAATTTTACCCATATTCAGACATTCTACCCATATTTTATTCACTCTCACAGCCTATAAATTTTCATATAGCTTAACCATTCTTCATTTCTTGCTGAAATAGCTACTGACATTTATAGTTTTTAATTTAATGAATTGTTTACATTTATGTGGTATGCATGTGGGTTAGCATACGCGTGGAGGTTAGAGAACAATCTGCAAGAATCTGTTCTTCCTTTTACCACGCGCTTTCTGGGGGATCCAACTCAAATCCGGAGGCCTGGCAGCAAGTTCCACTACTCCCTGCATCATCCCATGGACTTTCTCCAGCCCGGTTAAGGAAAATAAGCTGTACTGCGACACTATGTTTATCATATGAAGAGTTCTGAATTGAGAATATGTCTCGACCAGAGGCAATTACCCTTAATTTGTAGGTTAAACTGTATCACGAAACTAATTGTGTTTGTGGTAGTTTGCAGTGTATTTGTATGAATTTGTAAGGAAATAAAAGCATAAATATGAACTCTAGGCAAGTAAAATGTCAAAAAATGGAAATTTCTTTATCCCATAATAGTGAACTTTCTGCTTCTCTCAGACTTTGTCATCTCACTTCCTGAGCTTGTGTAAAGCTAAGCCAGTAACTGTTTACTATGAAGCTGAAGTGACTCCAACTGTGTTGGTAACCAAGAAAATCAAACTGTTCAATATTTTAATTATTTGTTCCTCTATTGTGTTTTACAAAGAGCCTATTCCCCCAGAATCTTTTACTATTATTTTTATTTTGATAAGTTTTTCAGGTAATTTTTCTACATTATCTCTGGCATGACATTAAGCATACCCAATGAGGTTTCACCTCCTATTTTACAGTTTTTAAAAGTTTAATTAATATTTTAAAGTTTTTTAAATTTGATGTTTAGCACCTATAAAATATTGTTATCATGAATCCACAGTTGATTAAATGGCTTTTAAACTTTCAATGTGAATCAGGGTACAATATTTGTTTACATGCCTTGATGATTTTATTTTATTACATGTAATAAGAATTTTTCTTTATTAAGTGCTAGATTCCTGACTTTTACTCTTGGCCACCATTTTCTCATTTTTTATTAACAGTAATATTATTTTTACCTGGCATTCAAATTTATTTGGCAGAAACATAAAGTACTTAGTATTGGATAATGAACTATCCTCTCTGGGGAAACATGCTTCTCTCTTCTCTACTTACTCTATTATATATAAAATATGCAATACATTTTTGGTGAAATTAATCATTGCTTCTTGACTTCTATGAAATTTGGGTGCTATTTCCTTTGCATGTTTCTTATGATTCTTTATATTGGGTCTTTTATTCTGTAGATGATTTTGTGTATCATACAAGAATATTTTTTGAAACTTCTGTCTCCTCTATTGATTTCTGCATATAGACTTATATATATATATATATATATATATATATATATATATATATATATATATATATATATATATATGTACATATATATATATATTCCTTTTGGTGTCTTAGCTTCATATTTTCAGATAAAAGTGTAGTGTATGCCAGGTCTCTGTCATGGATTCCTTTCCATATGGGAAACCATGTTGAGGAAGTCAACTGACTAAACATTAGACATCACCTTTTGTCCAGTCTTCTAAGTAATATAAACTTTTATTGTCTCATAATGATTGTCTGGAAGCCATGATACCAACTATCTGGGACTGCGCTTTGCTTAAAACAAGTGGATAATCCATTACTGTTATTTCAACATTGGCAAACATTGTTTATGATTAAAACTTCTGTTAAAAAAAAAGGGCATGTAGGTGTGTGTACTACTTTTCTTAAATAATTGTGATTTAGCTATCAGCAGAGCTTCTGGGTATATTGTAAATGAGGAGAAGAATTTGTATGAAAAAGTTTTTTTTTTTCTGAATTTAACAAGTAGAAACACTAAAATAGCCAGGCGGTGGTGGCTCACGCCTTTAATTCCAGCACTCAGGAGGCAGAGGCAGGCTGTTCTCTATGAGTTCGAGGCCAGCCTGGTCTAGAAGAGCTAGTTCTAGGGGACAGGAACCAAAAAGCTATGGAGAAACCTAGTTTCGAAAATGAAAAAAAAAAACTAAAATAATATTATACCGACTCAACACCTGGTCTGAATTCAATCCCAGTAAATTGTTTCAATGAGGTTTTATTCTATAAAATATACCAGATACTCCCTTTTTACTAGGCAGAGTTGTATTATAGATTTAGAAGTAATTAGAAGTAATTAGTGGAGGGTGTGTTTGGAAATACATTTTCTATAATTTTAACAACATTAGAGTATCCTTCAAATGGATTCAGCATCATCAATAATGGAACAATTATTCTTAAAGTTCGCTTGGGTTTGGAGTCATAATAAGTCTCTAATTTCCCCTCTGTATTGGCTCAATCTATGTTTCTGTTAATCAGTCCCAGAATTTTTCTGAGTAAACTAAAACAATATTGTATAGACTGACTCCACAATTTATTCAAAGCACAAGACAAAAAAATTGCTATCATTAAAGTTCCTTATTGGGCAAAATATTCTAATTGACTTTCTAGTCCACTGGCCATTACACAATTTGTAGCCTTTGATTTTAGAGTATTGACACATGATTCTAAATATGCATACAGTTTTTATCAAAATAAAAGATATTATCCTGCATGAGTATGCCTTTCCATCTTCTCTGACATTTATAAAATAACTAAAGAATTTTCAAGGCTTCATAATTTCTTCCAGTAAGATTTTCCCTAATGACTTTGTGAAGGAAAAGCAGTCCTGTATCATAACCCTGATACAGTAACATGTAGAATTTTCCATGGATTCAAAATTATTTAAAGGCAGTGAAGGATCCTCATGAGACACAAATGTCTCATTTAGTCTGTATTCAAATATCAGCAGTTCTTTCTTTGCCTCTCAAGTTAACATTTGAAACTCTCCAGTGCTGCCTCTCCTTTCACCATTTTGGGGCATTAGACTTTAGGGATGCTGAAAGAGCTTGGTCAAAATACTTAGGAGGTCCAGGAGCCTGCTCAGCAGGGAATAAGGATGCTCCTTCTTTTCATAACACATTGACATTCAATGGTACATCTGAAGTTCACATTGAGTATAATTCATGCATGCTTAGACTAGCTGCTGATAATTCTCTAGTGTGTTTAAATTCATGCTTATGGAGTCTAATAATTGCATTACATATGGAGACCAACATCTGTCTGCAACTGTTGGATAGTTTTCAGGTCATGTGGATACCATGTTAAAGATCCCTGTGGGTGAGATACACTGGAAAAGTAGATACTAGGGGTTGCTAATGTGCCCAGCAGTTATCATGAAAAGCACAAAGTCATGAAAGAGGATCTAAATATGGTGGCTGTTGGGGTTTTTTATTATCTATGCTACAGTGTTCAAGCATTCAAAGAAGTGTATAAAGAAGACACTTCCAGCAGGCCTTTATCCAGATCTCTCTGTAGGTTCCTTACTGGAACCTCCTCCTTCTTTCTAGATGTACCCTCTTTTGTAGCACACAAACAATTTTTATCGGTGACATCTTGATTTACATCCTGTCCTTTTCCTTTTTCACTGCCCTTATTTCTATCTGCCACTAGAAAAGCTGTGTGTGTGTGTGGGGGGGGGGGGGTGATTAATGTTTCTCTTCCTGCCTTTTAGGTACCTTAATATAACCGTAATGAAATGAGAGAAAGGTTCTCTCTCTCCCACAGTTCTAGATTAAAATAATTGTTTTTTTTTTGAATCAAGGATTTGTCTATAGGAACTCCAACCAAAACTTTTCAAATTCAAGCACCTGTCCTTTAAATCATTTCTGTTTTAGCAGACACACTTTGCCACCTCCTTCAGAGGACCTCTCTGACTCAGCAGCAAATCTCCCATTCTGGTTTGAATCTGTGCAGGGAAACATGGGGCAAAGTAACCATATACCAGTGACAAAGAAATAGTGAGTTGAAGAATGCTTGAAGTAACCATTTGCTGCCGGCTTTAGGATGAATCTTCACTGTTGAATTAATTCTTGGAAAACCTCTCACAGAGGCATCAAGCCTTTTACCTTACCAATCTGTTAGGTTCTCACCCTAATAAAGTCAGTAATTGAGATTGACTATCCTGATATAATAGAATCTTCATCAAAACCACAGAGAATTAGAGAATATACTGTTAAGAAAAATGCATATAATTGGATCACAGAAGTAATGACTGGTCATCTTTACCATTTACTGAAATCATGTCATTAAACACAATCCATCCTTGGAGTGAGACTCTTGCATGTAGATATGGATAAGGGAGTATCCAGGCATTGAGCACAACTTTAGAATCTACCTGCTACAAAAATATTTCAGCAAGCCGGGCGGTAGTGGCGCACGCCTTTAATCCCAGCACTTGTGAGGCAGAGGCAGGCAGATATCTGGGAGTTTGAGGCCAGCCTGGTCTACAAGAGCTAGTTCCGGGACAGGCACCAAAGCTACAGAGAAACCCTGTCTTGAAAAACCAAAAAAAAAAAAAAAATTTTTTTTTTCAGCAAATTAAGCTATGGTATCTATATACAAATTAATATCACACAATTGTAATTCAATACAAAATGAAGCATATCTAAATATTTAGAAATACATAAGTAAAGCTATGGATGATTTTCTTTAATACTTTTTTTTCTGGATTTTTCTTACACTGCAAAAAAATATCACTAAGATCAATGTATCTACTTTGTACTCTCTCTACTTGTTTTGAAATATGTGAGCATTTTGCATGTCAGCTTAGATAAATGACATTTTTTGAATGATGCTCAAACAATTTGGATTTCTTAGCATCTGATTGCTTTATTATTGAACATCAATACCTTTCTTCCAACAATTTGACATGCCATTAATTGCGACTGTAAATCTGTGGTAGTTCCTTGTAGAATTGTAATTGATGCCCAGTGGCATCTAGCTACTGCCTAAATTGTTTATCAATAAAATTAATTCTGCTTTTGAAGAATATATCCTAAATCTGGATGTGCATAAATATATTTGTAGATAATTTGCACACATTGACCTCACATGGACTAGTGTTTTAGAGATAATATTAAATCCTTAAGGTTTTTATTTTAATAAAATAAAACATTTCTCATCTCACCTGACTTTTATATGCTGAGTAACCGACTAATTGCTCATATTTCATAAAAATAAAGACATATAAGATAGCTGTCTACTGTGTAGACTCTCACTTTATGCAAAGCTAAGGCCTGATTCTTACATTGAGAACTCCTTCACATTTATTTAATATAGACACCAAATTAGCATGAGGTTTTGAACCTCATTCCATTCTGGTGTGAGTCTGGAACAGACATTAAAATGGGCACAGCAGGTGTTTTAAACATTTCAGCTGCTCAGTAAATGTAGAGGAATTTCACGTTTCAAATAAATAACCACAGAAATTCTTTAAGGTCAGATCAGTGGCTTCTGGGTAATTGTTCAATCAATTTAATATTTACATTTCTTGTTAGTGTCCTTTCTCTCTTGTTCATCAACCTTCTTTATTTCTTCTTTTTCCAATATAATTTCCTGAAAAAAAATCTATTATGACAGCTAAGTTACCTAAGGTACAGAATGGTATTTTTCTGTATCATTGTGGTACTATTCTGGTGTGATCAGGGACTATCAAGGGTTTTGACCTAATCTTTGTTAACATGTAACAATTGGTGTATAAAATGTTAACTATACTAGTTACTCAGTGAGTTATCTTACTGAAACTATACCAAAATAAGGCAATAATTTTAATATGTTGATTGCATTTAATTAATAATAATCCATAAAAACAATAGTCTTAGGCATTTCTTTTGACAGACTCATGTCTTTTGTGTCCATACAGAAAAGCAGAGAGAAAGAGTCGCAGTATGAAAATGTGCATGGATCTCAGGGTTCTTCTGAAATCCAGACTCACTTTCCTTCACAGAATTCCAAATGTGTGATGTGGCTCCTTGGCACAGTACATTTTTGGATGTCAAGTATCTCACAAGATGGCATTGTTTTTGACTTACTCTTCAATTCACACATGATCTAGAATCCTGTGGGTCTATTGCTGTTTAATAAAGTGACGCGTTTGAACACTCACTGCATAGATTATTTTAGGAGAACTGCTAAGAAATGTGACTTAAAGGGGGGCATTAAAACTAGCCAGTACACAAATAGTCACAGGATGCCTCTGAAGGCTGATTTTGGTTTAAAATATGTCTAGTGATTTTTTTCGCTGTTTTTTAAATTGATTTTTATCGAGCTCTACATTTTTCTCTGCTCCTCTCCCTACCTCTCCCCTCCCCTCTTCAACGCCCCCCCCCCGAGGTCTCTGTGCTCCCAATTTACTCAGGAGATCTTGTCTTTTTCTACTTCTCATGTAGATTAGATCTATGTAAGACTCTCTTAGTGTCCTCATTGTTGCCTAGGTTTTCTAAGATTGTGACTTGTAGGCTGGTTTTCCTTGATTTATGTTTAAAATCCACCTACGAGTGAGTACATGTGATAATTGTCCTTCTGTGTCTGGGTTAACTCACTCAAAATAATGTTTTCTAGCTCCACCAATTTTCCCGCAAAATTTAAGATGTCGTTATTTTTTTCTGCTGTGTAGTACTCCATTGTGTAAATGTACCACATTTTCCTTATTCATTCTTCTGTCGAGGGGCATTTAGGTTGTTTCCAGGTTCTGGCTATGACAAACAAACCTGCTGTGAACATAGTTGAGCACATGTCCTTGTGTCACAATTAAGCATGCTTTGAATATATACCCCAAAGTGGTATTACTGGGTCTTCAGGAAGGTTGTTTTTTAATTTTCTGAGAAATCACCACACTGACCTCCAAAGGGGCTGTACCAGCTTGCATTCCCACCAGCAATGCAGAAGTGTTCCCTTTTCCCCACAACCTCTCCAGCATAAGTTATCATCAGTATTTTTGAACTTGACCATTCTTACAGGTGTAAGATGGAATCTCAGAGTTGTTTTGATTCGCATTTCTCTGATGACTAAGGATGTTGAACATTTCCCTAAGTGTCTTTCAATCATTTTAGATTTCTCTGTTGAGAATTCTCTGTTTAGGTCTGTACTCCATTTTTTTTTTATTGGATCATGTGTTCTTTTGGTGACCAATTTCTTGAGTTTTTTGTATATTTTGGAGATCAGACCTCTGTCTGATGGGGGGTTAGTGAAGATCTTTTTCCCATTCTGTAGGCTATTGTTTTGTCTTGTTGACCATGTCATTTACTTTACAGAAGATTTAGTGATTTGTTAAGCTTAAAAATCTATACTCTAGAGCTTTCTAACCAAGCATATTTCTTTTTGTGTGTCAATTGGTTTCAGTTTTACTACAGTCTTAATAGACAACCATGCATCCTCGTTTTCCATGGTCTTTCCCCATATGTGATCACAAGCATTATACATCATAGAAATCCTTTTCAGTTCTTTTTTGCTGTTTGCATCTCAGAGGACATGCAGCAAAATTTCATTTCTATGAAGACTCACAAGATTACAGAATGTATGTTGGGGATTCACATGCTATAAACTTGCTATGCCTGTTCTGGTCCTCTCTGTCAGTAAATAAAATGAAAAAGGGCAAGCCAAAGAAGAAGTATTTGAGACACAGCATACCATCAACAGCATTCTCAGCTGAACCTGTTTGGCACTTCAAATCATGATGGCCTATTTGGCAACACTTGGTGAGATGGGGGGGAGACTATATGGCCTCAGCCTTCAATCATTGTATATAGAATAACCTAGAAAGAAGGCTTGGCTTCAGGCAAAGACTTTCACCTTAAAGTAACACATTTAACTTTAGCTAGCTAAACGCTGTCACAAAGTAGAACTTTTAGCATCTGGAGAAATGTTGCTTTAGTCTTGAAAGAGGAAGCTGTTAAACACTAAACACTGAAGAACCGGCTGAACAGTAATGATATAGCATTCCTGCTACATGAAAAAGTCTGTCCGACATTCTGCAGGACACAGAAGAAAGTGACTGACAAACTGCCAATATATATGGAACAATCTTTGACATTTCCTGTTTTGTGGAAAAGTCTGACAAATGCTATGAGCCTGTAGGCTAAAGATGAGTGACCCAAAAATACAGAAGAATTAGGGTGACTGTCCAGGCAGCGAAATGCCTCTCTCAACTCTAGAGTTTTGGAAGTTGCTTCCAAAGCATTTCTTGTTTACTTAGGTAATATATCCTTCAGAGGTCTTTGATAGAGTTGAAGAAAAGATAGTTATAGTTATAGTTTTCCTTAGTTGTGATAAAAGATAAAGTAGATAAATATTGTTACTATACTTCTTTCTTGGCACCTGTTTTGTTATATGTAATCTTGCTATGTTAAAGATAAAACTTTTTTTAGGCAAAAAAGGGGAGGTGATGTGGAAGGTGATATATGCTGTGAATATGCTTTATTGTTATTTATTAATAATGAAGCTTTCAGTAATGTCTTAACAGAGTAAAGCCAAGCTGAAGAGATATATAAAGAGAGTAGGCAGAGTCAGTGAGAAGCCATGTAACTGATACTGGAGACAATCACGCTGAAACCTTGCCAGTAAGCCACAGCCACATGGCAATACACAGATTAATAAAATGGGTTAATTTAAGATATGAGTTATCCAGAAATGCACTTAAACTATTGGCCAAACAGTATTGCAATTAAGACAGATTTCTCTGTGATTATTTCAGTTCTGGGCAGCTGGGAACAAACAAGCAACCTCAGACTACATTTCATGTTCAAATTTAAATTTATCACATGTCAAGATTCAGTTCCCATTTTTCTTCTACAGTAGGAAGAAACAGGGATGGGCCATGTCAGAAGTCACAGAACAAGAATCATTGATACCACCAAACCGCAGTGAGGAAATGTGAATAAAAGTATTTCAGAAACTTCAGAAGAATATTTGAAATTAATAACAATCTTTCAAATGTCTGAGAAACAATTGAAAAAATTCTCGAATGTAAAAGAATAATGATATCTGTGGGGCTTCAAATTGTTTAATTACCATTATTCTTTCTTGACTCCTAGTAACTGAGAACCCAAAACTTTCTAATGAGAACAGCAGGGACAGCAGAACAGTGCCCATCACATGGGGCAAAATAAGTTTTATGCTTCCCCCAAGAGCCATCCTGCAATTCTTGTCATTAATGGAACTGTCTTACAGTTCACTGGAAGCTCCCATGTCTGTTCTAGACTTGACCTGACTTGTAACTTGCTCATTTCAAAGAATTTTCCATATTGCTTTTATGAAAAATTAGTATAATTTGCTTAACATTACGTTCACAAGGGATGATTACATTGAAGTGAGAAAACCTGTGACCAAACTTAAAAGGAAGCACTAGAGAAAGAGTTGCCCAGGGGGGATTATTTTTTAAGTGTGGGAACTTGGAAGGTAACATGAATATGCATGACAGTGTGCTGACCCAAGAAGCATAAGAGAAAAACCACTTCCTTTTCAGGATGATATTGAGGGTATTGAGGGTTTCTGATAGCAGAAAGTGAAGTTGTAAACATTTATTTGGAAATTTGCAAATTTGCAGAAAATCTTGAGGATGTCTTGGCAAAGGCTCAAAAGACATACAAGTTCACAATTTCCAAGATCTTTGTCTACTTGCAAACTGACAAACATGCTGCTTAAGATGACTTTAGTAGCCAAACACAATCAATGAGATAGACCTTTGGGAATTCTTTTGTAAAAAATCATTAAAAATACCAATTCTAAGGAAAAAACATGAAATCCTTCAGAGAGACCCAATACCTTGAACTAACAAATAATATTGTTTAAAATATAACTTTTCAATGATCAAAATTACAAAATATATGTGGGGTAAAAAGAACAGTCTGGAGAATACTAGACTCTCAGGAATACTAGGCAACAGCATGGTTTAAAAAATTCTATTTAAAATATTTATTTTAAGTGAAAATTAGATGAGTTCCTAAAAGATAAAAATGCCAATAAATTACCCACAGATTTCAGAATTTAAGTAAATCAATGATAGCATTGTTTTATAAGTTTGATTAATGTCCACCATCTTAAAATTTATTACTTGTCTCAAATTTGTGTTCCATTTTTTCTTATTCTCCTTCTTTATTTCTCTCAATCTATCATCCATATATAATTTATCTATCTACCTACCTATCAGCTATTTATTATCTCTTTTCTAAATATATTAATCATTAAATATTTCTTTGTAAAAGTGATGTTCATTTAATCATATACATCATGGTGTAAAAATAATTATTATATTACCCTAAAATTTCAGATTAGTTAATTATTTAGGATTTCTGTGAAACAAATACAGTTTGAACTTAATGAAAGATGAAATTTTACATAGAAGTTATGAAACCACACAATGAACATTCATTAATTGTTGGTAGAGGCCGCTGATTTGTTTCATGGTTGTTCAGACTCAAAAATAACCATATAGAAACACTATTAATTGCAATACTGTTTGGCCAACAGCTTAAGCATATTTATGGCTAACATTTATGTCTTAAATTAATCCATTTCCATTATTTTATATTTTACTATGAGGCCCATGGTTTTCTCTCAAAGTTCTGGCGATTTGTCTCTTGAAGTGGCTACACAGTGTATCCTTGGCTATGCCTTCTTTTCTCCTCTATCTCTGATTGAAATTTCCACCTTGGTCTATTTTACCTTGCAGGTTTTAATCCAGCATCTGTCTCCTGAAGTGACTACATGGCTTCTCCTTGACTCTGCCTATTCTCTCTCTATACCACTGTTTTGATTTCCCACCTGGCTATACTCTGTTAAGCCATTAGCTGAAAGCAGCTTTATTCAATAATCAATAAAAGCAACACATTATCTCACATTATTTCTGCTTTTCTGTAGAAATAAAAGGAAAGGTTTTAATTTTAATGTAGTAAATTACATATAAAAACATGTAACAAGCAACATTTACAGTTGTAATATTTATATCTATTTTATCATTTTATTACAACTAAGGAAACTATAATTATAACTATTCTTCAACTCCATCAAAGACCCCCCAAAAATGTAATATTATAAAAATTAACAAAAATGCATTGTAAGCAACTTCCAGTACTCTAAAATTTACAGAGACACCATGCTGCCTGGAAAGTAACCTAAAGTTCTTCTGTAACCTTGGGGCACCCATCTTCAACCTATAGGTCCATAATATCCATCAGACTTTCCCGTGAAGTGGGAAATTTCAAAGACAGTACCATCTATATTGGCAGTCTGTCAGTCACTTTCTTCTGTGTCCTGCAGAATGTCTGGAAAACTCTTTCATGAAGCAGGAACCCAAAAGGACCATCTCATCTTTAGTCAAGTTTAGGAGTCATTTTTCTGTGGGTCCTGAATGTCCAGTTCATACATTATAACATAAAGAAGTCCAGACAAGAGCAATTTCTTGCCCAAATGGACAACAAACTTCATAAAGAGCCTTTATGATGCTCATCGTCTTCTTGAAATAGATGTGGAGCTACCAGGAGCAGATGTATCTTACTATCATGAAAAATTCTAAGTTTTTAAAACATTTTAAATGTCATAGTTTGAAGGTCTCTGAAAGATATGAAGAATACCTATCTAACTGAAATATATCTCTATATGTCTAGACATGTTACATTTTTAAATGAAAGGCCCAAACATAGTGCCTAATTAAGAGTAGAAATATATATGTAACAAAATTAATTTTTTTTTTTTGTTTTTCGAGACAGGGTTTCTCTGTGGTTTTGGAGCCTGTCCTGGAACTAGCTCTGTAGACCAGGCTGGTCTCGAACTCACAGAGATCCGCTTGCCTCTGCCTCCCGAGTGCTAGGATTAAAGGTGTGCACCACCACCGCCCGGCAACAAATTTAATTTTAAATTTGTATCAATAAACCAAGATCTATACCAATGCAAAGTTTCTATCTCTATAGCATATTCCCCTTCAAATGTAAGCAAACATATATAAACAATCATTTAGGGAATTTGGATGAAGTTCTCATGAACTACTTTCTGCTGGTTATTGGACATAGCATTTAAAGCATTTACAGAGACCTCTCAGGGGGTCTTGTTTTATCAAACCACACTAGCCTGAAAGAAATCCGCAGGTTTCCATCCTCTGTGTAAACATAAACACAATCTCTTTTCCAAAGCAACATATCCTTAGACCCAAATTGTGAAGTCAAGATACCTTTAAACTATATATGTTGGTTTAGTTTAGCAGCCTGTACAATGAAATATCTCTCTGGACTTAGATCATTCACAGTCAAAAATTTGAAGAAAATACAATAAAATACACACTTCAGAGTCTCTGTGTACATTTTAACTATATGTGGCTTATTTTTCTTTACTCCTTTAATCTATGGTTATCTGTACTCTGTCTTTTTAAAGAATTTATTTTTATTTTAAACCAATTTATGTCTTTTTATAACTCTCTGTACTCTTTTTCTTCTATCTCCCAATATTTTTAAACATGCATTTTTAAGCACTGTGACCCATTTAGAGTTCTTTTTCATCTGAATCTGTCTTTATTGAATATTATCTGACCAGGAAATCTTAATTGTAATTATTTTCTGACCAGGAGCTCTTTCTTAATGTTAATTGAACAGGGCTAGGACCAACTCTGTGGTCCTGCCTGCTTTCTCCAACATGGTAGAGGCATGTTCAGTGCTTCTGAGAGGGTTGTGTCATGATTAAGCAGTTTGTAACATACTGCTCACAGACTCCATTTAAGTGCTTGGCCTCCTGGTAGAGTCATAGAAATTCCTGCAATTAGCATGAACCAAGAAGCCAACATTTTGAAATCACATGTTTTTTGTTTGTTTGTTTGTTTGTTTACAAAACTGTTTGGCCAATAGCAGAAGTGTATTTCTGACTAACTCTTATACCTTAAATTAACCTATTTCCATTAGTTTATATTTTGCCATGTGGCTCATGGTTTACCAGCAATTTTCCTGATATGTCTGTCTCCTGAGGCAGGTACATGGCATCTTCTTGACTCTGCTTCCTTTCCTCCTCTATCTCTGCTTGGAATTCCCACCTTGCTCTATTATGCCTGGAATGGTTCCATCCAACATCTGTTTCCTGCAACAGCTACATGGCTTCTCCTCGACTCTGCCTACTCTCTACATCTCTGTTCTAATTTCCCACCTGGCTTTACTCTGTTAGGCCATTGTCCAAAAGCAACTTTAGTCAATAGCCAATAAAAGCAATACATATACAGAAGGACTTTCTATACCAGTTAATCTTTTATAGGGAGAATTAAAACCTACTTGATTTGGGTACCTTTATAATATTTTCTCTTCTATTGTTCTTCAAGTAAGAGTAAACAGGTGTGAGAGGCATGCATCTTAGCCATTAGAATAGAGAGTAAAGTATTCTCAAAACCAGCTCAAGTAGTCAGCCCACTGCAGTGTTATCTCTCATAACCTGTGACCAGACAGAAATGCTAAATTATATAGCATGGGAAAAACATTGAATTCAGATTCTGTGAACATGTTTCTCTGGCTTTCCTTCTATCCTGATTTCATATTTCAATTCTGACCATCAAACTGTTAACTCTGGTATCATCTAATAAAAACTGTGTTACCAATATTACATGAATGGACACCGTGGGAATGGATCTCTGTTCAAGTAGTCTAATATTAAAATAAGTACATTTTCATTAACTAGCTATCTCTTATATTTGACCGAAATATACCCAAATATCAAATATACCCAAGTATCAAAACAATAGCATTTGTTTCCTGTAATTTCAAGCTCCAGGGAAAGAATAACTGAACAATTAATATAGTGTAAATGCAGAGAGGAGCTTTACTGTAGACCAAGTTAAAGATCAGTTTGCCCTGTACATTAAAACAAGTTCAAATTATCCTGCCTGAGCCTGCCATTACCAGTTTCTCTGTTACATTATGCATAGCACTTGACTATTCATAGGGAGGAAAATATGCTGTTTTCCATTAGTGGTTTCCTATGAGTTTAAGTCTACAAATTACTGGAGATGTTTAGGCTGATGTGTTGCATCTTAGCATGCCTGTTATGCTCCTGCCACATTTATTATTAATATGAATGTCATGTGAGGTTCTAAAAATCAATAAGATTTATATCAACTCTAGTTTCATTCATTAAAATGCTTATGAAAATATGACATTGTGGTTATATAGTAGTCTATGAATGATTGGAAAAATCTCTGGTAATTTGTTTTACAACACAGCTGGTGCAAAAGAGTATAAGATGGAACCCAAATGTAAGTTAAAACCGATGTGATTGTTTAGGAAATCAGGGTGTGATGGCATTTAAAGAAGACTGTTAATTCTAGATTGCAGCAAATTTTATACAACGTAGAAAAAGCAGCACATAAATATCCACTAAAATATATTCATATATATTAATATTTAAAATTAAAATAATCACATAATTTCTTCCATGTACCTCTCCCATTCAACTGTCTTTCAAATTAGGCCTTGATTTTTTTGTAGTAGTTGTCAAACACACACACACACGCGCACACACATACACACACACATTCACAAACACACACACACATTCATGCATGCATATCTTTCCTCTGTTTTCAGCATTCCTGAATTGCCTTTGTCTAGAATTGAGACTCATTGGGATTTACACCTTCTACATCAACATATCTCTTGGTTTTTTTCCCTGTTCAGTCATATTTAGTTGGAAATGTGGGTGTGTCTTCATGAGTGTAGCTTCTCTGACATTTCTAAGAGACACAATCCCACAGCAAATTTCAAGGTCCTTTGATAATTTTCTGCAATAATAATCTCTGAGCCATATTTACAGAAATTGTGCTATAAGATTTTCTATTGGGGATGGGATCCCACAATTTTGTATTTTAATTAGTTTCAGTTTTCCGTAATGATCCCCATATATGACAGAAAAATTTCCTTGATAAGGCATGTGGATTATGCTTATCTGTAGGCATTAGGGTGAATATTTAGAATGTAATTAGGGATTATTTTGATGTAGCAAAGCAGAATTGTAGGTTCTCTGCCAAGAAACACAATGTCACTAGCCTCAGGTAGTTGGCTGTATAAGGCCTGCTTTTCCTCTCATTGAACAGACCTTAAGTCCAATTGGAGAGTAAAAGGTTATTGGCAAGGTGTATATGCTACTCTTCTATATAATTCCCTTGGGGTTATATGCCATGCTGGTCACTGATGTGCTTTATAGGTGTCATAGCTGTGTAGAACTATTGCTTGCATCTTGGGAAGCCTGCATGATGCTTTATTGTAGCATAAAAGCTAATGATAAGGAAGGAGATCATCAATTAGGTGAGCTCCAAGTTTGATCCTTTGAGTACCAACCACATGGTGTCTTCAGCCACAGGGACTTACATTCCACTTCTTTAAGGAATCTAAGGTTCCAGAATGCTTTGGACGTTTCTTAAATAAACCTGGAATGTCAACTCAAAAGAGGGTTTCTCAAACACCTGGTGTTGGTGTTTTTGTTTTACAGTCAATGGCTTTCAGGGAGAGCATGGCTATCCAAGAGGAAAACTGTATTTAAACTATATAAGCATAGATGTACAAAGGCATTTGCTATACATATTTCTAGGTAGAAATTTAACAGTGTGAGTCCTCATGACTTTTTCAGACATTATTTCTGTTATTTACACTCCCTCTGGATTTATCTCCCTCTGCCCTCATTAATCCCCAATTTTTCTCTTCAGATCACTGATGTCCTATCTGTCCCATTCTCTTTGGCTCTTTCCTCCTCCCTTGTCTCATAGTTACTCCTTTTTTTACATTCCTGGTTTCTGTCCCTATTCTAGATGATAAACTCAGATGTAAAGATATGGAACTAGGAACCTTAGGGGACAGAAAAGGTAGTATTTGCATTTTAGAGCTTGGTTGCTAATTTATCCAATGTCAACTTTTCTAGTTCCATATAATTTTCTACAAAGTATACAATTTCAGTTTTTTACATCTGGTATATATATTATATATTGTATTTATATGGAATATATATATATATGTATTTTCATTATCCAATCCTCAACTAAAAACATTTGTGTTATTAAAATATGATCAAAACACTCTTTAGCTGGTTTTCCAGGTATATATTTTGTCTTTTTCGACACAGGGTTTCTCTGTGTTGCTTTGGACTAGATCTTGTAGACCAGGCTGTCCTCAAACTAAAAGAACTGCCTACCTCTGCCTCCCCAGTGCTGGGATTAAAGGCATGTGCCATCACTGCCTGGCTTAGTTACGAAATTTGAAGCTGTTTATATTATGGAAAGTTTTTCTTTCTCTTTCAACTATGGTATAGAATTTGCTGGGAATATTAGTCTATAGTGCTGGTGTTTTGGAATTGAAGTTTTGGATTTGCTTTATGCTCTTCTTGCTTTCAGAGTTTCTTTTGAGAAATTATTTGCTATTCTGGTGGATTTTCCTTTATGTATGTGTGGTTTGTTTTTCTTCTCTTGCAATTTTCTATTCTTTCTTTATTCTGTATCCTTAGTACTTAACTACGATATGCCATAGGAATTTGGTCTTGTGGTTTAACATATTTGGTGTTCTCTAATTGTATGGATACATTTTTCTTCAGATTAGAGAACGTTTCTTCTATAGTATTTGTAAAAAAAAAAAAAAAAAAAAAAAGATCTGTACCATTGTCCTGGGATTCTTCTCCTTTACCTGTCTCATAATTTGAAAGTTTGTTTTTTAATGGTGTCCCACATTTGTTGTATGTTCTTTTTTATCTTTTTGATCTATTTCATCTTTGAATTCTCATATCTGGCTTCTGCTCAGTTTGTTTTATTGGTTAGGCTTTGCTCTGAGTTTTCTAGATGGTTTATTGGTTTTTCTTTCAATTCCATCTTCACTTCAGGTTGAGATTTCTTCAGTGTTTCTCTGTATTGAATTTTGTTTTCAAAATCTGGATTTGTATTGTCATTTTTATTAGTACTTCATGTTTTTGTGTTCTTGGGCAGCATCCTCTTTAAGTTCATTCAGCTCTTTCTTTCTGCTTTCTTAAAACTCTTCAAGTTCTTTGAGAAGTCTATGAATTTTTCTTTTCTTTTTAAAACTATGTGTCCTGGAATTCATCTAAGCAATTTACACTAGAAAGTATTTCTATAGGACTGACAGATTTTGGTTCAGAGATACTTCCTTAATTTTTCATGTGTCTGTACTTTTGCCATGATATCTGGCCATGCGGTCTTCCTTTGCTTATTTTGTGTCTGATATTGCAGAGCATGATGGGGCAGAAAAGAAGATGTGCAGTTCATCTTGAGTTTAGAGGATGGATTTGGTTTAGGTAGAATGAAATCAAGTAGATTTAGGTGACTGGGAAGATGCTCAGGGTGTGTCTTGGTCCAAGGTGTGTGTTTCAGCGTAGGTCTGGGATTTGAGGTGAATGAAAGGAGGGGAGAATGAGACAGATAATCTTAACTAGACAATAGTGAAGGATTTGTAGTATCTGCTCAGGGAGAGAATTTGGAGGTGATATGGGACGGGCGTATAGATTGCAGTAAAGGAGGGTATATTCTGTCCGAAGCTTAGGGGTTGGTGTTAGTACAGGCAGGGTTGACCAGACTATGATGAATTCCTAGATAGAGGACCCAGGGTAGATGTGTGGGTTTGATAGTATTGGCCAATGATCAGGTGACTCAAATAATATGGATAGACTCCAGAGAAATATTCATATGATCTACTTAGGTTTTGAGACTAAGTATCTGTTTTTGGCAAATATTTCCAAATAAGAGAGTATTCTATGATGAGAATTTGAACAGTTCCTTAAAATCTGAGAACTTTTACCTTCCTTTTATGGCATCTGACTTAAAAGATTTGCAGACCACATGTTTTTAAAGATGTCCATGTTATTGATCCCTTAAGAAAGTTAAAAATCCTAGAATGAGTAAGAATAACTTACATTATTATAGTGTCAGCCACATTGTGAAAAATTTATGTTCCCAATTATCAAAAATTTATAAATTTGTTAAAGAATTTTTAATATTTTACTTCCAGCTTTGATATCATAAGCAAAATCATGCAACAAATGACAAATCTATTTATGAATGAAGTAAATTGAAGATTATTTATATGATTCAATCCAACATGTAATGGAAAATTACATATATTAGGATTTCTGAACTTATTGATAAACTTTCCTCCTGGGACTTTTGGCCACTTGAAAGCAGTGGCTTTGTCTGTCACACTCTCATTAACTTATGAAGATAGCCAGAACTTTAAGTATAGACTTCCAATAAACTCAATTGTAATATGTTTTAAGAAGCAAGCATATGGTATGCTTGAAAAATCTGTCATTAAATGTGAAAAAAATCATCTACCTACCATAATCAAGTTGGCTTCATCCCAGAGATGCAGGGATGGTTCAACATATAAAAACTACCATTGTAATCCACCATATAAATACACTGAAAGAAAAAAAACATATGACTATCTCATTCAATGCTGAAAAAGCATTCGACAAAATCCAACATCCCTCCATGAAAAAGGTCTTGAAAAATTGGGGATACAAGGAATGTATCTAAATATAATAAAAGCAATATACAGCAAGCCAACAGTCAACATCAAATTAAATGGAGAGAAACTCAAAGTGATTCCACTAAAATCAGGAACAAGACAGGGCTGCCCATCCTCTACATACCTATTCAAAATAATGCTCAAACTCTAGCTAAAGCAATAAGACAACAAGAGGAGATTGAGAAGATATAAATTGGAAAGAAAGAAGTCAAACTTTTGCTATTTGCAGATGACATAATAGTATACATAAGTTATTCCAAAAATTCGATGAGGGAACACCAACAGCTGATAAACATTGCAGTGATGTGGCAGAATACAAAATCAACTCTAAAAAATTCCATAGCCTTCTATATACAAACGATAATAGATTATATTAAAAATCTTAATAAATGTTAAAAATAATATTTAATTGATTAAAGATGTGATAAGATTTGTTAGTCATGGTTTTCGGGAAATAAGAACAAAGAAATGGCAATAAAATAATCTTGTGTAACAGAAACCACAGTTCTTTCTTCATTGTCAATCTTGAAATGGGATTAAATCTAACCAAAACCAACAAAATTTTGAAGAACGGAAAATAAAACTTTCTTTGACAGAAGGTTTGTTTATGTTTTTATCTGGATGAATAAAAGTGTTAATGATGGTAACTATGAAATGAATTTAGCAAGATTAGGAGAACACTGTCAGTACCAAATAAAATGCATTTATTTAAATCAGTAACAAGCTTTAAAAATTAAATAAGAGAGCAAATATAATAATTGTAAGATCACAACATTTTGAGTAGTCTAATAGTGTCAACAACATCTTCACCCCCCAAAAAACTAAATACTTTAATGATGAAAAAATGTCTAAACGTGAATACTGAACAAAAGTAGCACAGAAGAAGAAGAGTGTAGGAACTAACGTATAATTAGCAACCTGGAATACCTGGATAGAGTATAATACCTGGATAGAGATAATACGTAACTAATAACAGATGGGTTATTAAAAGAATCAAAAGCACAGTAGTTCTGGAAGTTGTAGTAATATGTACCTAAAGAAGTCGAAGACATATGAACCACAAACTCCACAGGTTATACATATAGGCGAGGGTCATTGTACATGATGTAGTGGTCCCAGTGAACAATGCACTGGCATTTTATCTTAAATGTAGTAATTTGCAAATCAATCAATGAGGATTGATGCCATGGACAAAATTTATACTTATTTGCTAAATATATTTGAAAAAGAATTTGACGAATATTCAGTGACAAACAAGCATCAGAATCTCCATTCTGTACTTTATTTAAAATTATTTGAAATTCTTTTTAAACTAGTTTTTTGTAGATACAGTGGTTCATTATCTTGCCTAGGCTACTCAGTTTCTACACTAGCAAGGGATTCAAGTACACTATATATAGCCTTCTTTACTTCCACGAAGAAAAAGAATACGTGTCTCTGTGTGTTTGTGAGTGTGTATATGTGTAGACACTTGTAAGTGCACACTCTACAACTCTACACAGTGACTTTTTCACACATTTTGTTTGCTTTGAATCTGATTATTAATCCTTACAAAAAGCAGCAATGATTATATATATGTAATCATTTAAATTCTCTACTGTCATAATATAGCTGCTTGATTTTAGACTATTAGATTAACATTTACAGATGTTGGGTCAAGCAAAAAGCATCTTAAAACTCATCTTGCTTTCTATTTCATACATTTGTTAATCGCAGAGAATTTTAAAGAGTATTAAACATTGTAAGTGTGAAACTGATATATTGTTGGAATATCTGTAGCGTATCTGATAGTGTCCCACTTTCTAAGAACTAGCTGTGAGATGCAGAGTGTCACAATTGAGGATGACAAAGGCTTGTGTTGCTTGGAAAGCCTTTCACTTGGACAAAAATCTGCCACACAGTATCCATCACTCTTTCATGTTCAGCACCTACAAATGTCGCTCTGATTTTGGTTCATGCAAGAACAATAGAAAAGCAAACAAAATGGAACAAAGACATCACTCCCTTAGAAGCCAACCGAAGGGACTACGCTTCAATTAGTCCGTACAAAACAGAAAGATGGAAAGCATGAGAAATTTTTTACAGGAATTCCCAAGAACTCAATTTAGCTGATAATTTTAATATACTTCCCGATGGACCTATTTAATCAGGGATAATGAAAATTAATGGCCACTGGGCAGCACTTCACTGAACTTCAGGGAGGTTCACACACTGTTATATGGACTCAGATCTAACTGGATGATAAGCCACAGCCGAGCAGGTTCAGATGTGGAGCCCTCTTACTGATTAGCCACGCGTCAGGCGTCTGCGAGTACAAAGCGTGTTCCCTTGTGCCTTAAGTCATGGCTAGAAGCAAACTGTCTATGAATAACTACACTCTACAAGGTGTGACACAGCTCAACAGTGCAGAAACTCTCTGATTTTTATCACAATATATAAGAACACGATATGAGCGTGTGAATGGCTATTACATTGTTTGTATATCCAAACAAGATTCTATAGATGAATGTTTCCTTAACGTAACTTACTTTGTGCCATAAGCATTGTGGAAAATTCCAGAACAGTTTATTTAAATAGAAGAACACTCTATTATTTCCTCTGTACTTATTTCATATATTTTCTCTTCTAGAAATCATGTCTTTTAAATAAGAGGCATCATGTGCTACAAGTTCAGTTACATACCTCCTGTTAATTTTTATTGCATCCCCAGCCTCCACTAGAAGCCAGTTATCTATTTCCTGTCATTGTCCATTAGTGGCATTTTTTATGGTATTATTTAATGGAGTCATGATGTGAGTTCACTCTTCTGTCTGGCAGTCTCATTTTGTGTTATTATCTGATTTCAAAACATGTTTTATTTGTCCATGCATTATCTCTAACTGTCACATCCTCTTCCATCTTGTTAGGGTCCATATTTATGTTCTACCTATATGCCTCTATTAGTTTATCTTTTTACCTGCTTTGCTTTATGTGTTGAATAGTTTCAGTGAAACAGCTGCAAGCATCCACATTCATTCATAAGTCACTCTGAAGACAAATACTTTTATCTTCCAAGTGGAAACTCTTCAGAATAGAACATCTGTGTCATGAGACTTTTAACAAACTGAAGAAAAGTGATAGTAACATTTTACCTTATCAGCAATGTAGGAGTCTGCTTATTTTCTCATGTTTTGTTGCTGCTTGGAATAAAAACAGGGATTTAGGATTTTTAGAAATGTACTCTACTATTTAAGTTATCCACAGCTATCTGTGATCATATGACTTATGAGACAGATTGTAACTATGGTAACAGGCTGACCTCTCATTTGCTGGCTTAGTTTCCCAAGTACCAAGTCTATGGTATTCACCACTCCTCCAAGAGTTTAACAATATTTCAGAATGTCATTTCCTAGTTTTAAGAATGCACAATTACTAATTCACCAGTGGAAACCTAGTGGAATATTGGGATGCCAACTCTCCAAACATGTCTCTTTTATTTTTATATCAGCAGAGGCCCAGCCCCCACCATGTAATATTGAATATCAGCAGTGGGCTAGCCTCCACCATGAAGCATTGTATATCAACAATGAGCCAGCCCCGCCCGTGCAACATTGTGTATCAGCAGTGGGCTAGCCACCACAGTGCAGTAGCACAGTGTGGCCTGTATTCTCCTTTGTCTCATCACTTTTAAAGTAACAAAACTAAGGAAATAAAAGTCAACAGCAATGTAGCACCAAAAATGCCCATATCTCACATAAAGTTACATAGGTAACAATGTACAAGGAAATTTCAGGTTGAATGGCAATGAAAACTGTCAAGTGACAACCACGAAAAAACAGAGATGTTGAGACTGACTTCCTCGCTTATATAGCACTGATCATAACACTTTTTAAACAAAAGCATTTACAACAGGCCAGAAACAAAGTCTCAGCTAAGAAGTAGAAACAGAGAATATTGAATTGCTTATTGATAGATGTTGTCTAGAGACACATTGTCATTTTGTTGTCCAGGTTGGCACAGAATTCACTTAGTCCAGGCTACCTTTCAACACATGATGATCCCCTTCTTTTGGTCTCCAGGTTAGACTTTTAAAATTTAAAAAATTCCCTTCAATTTTAGAGATAATAATGTAGCAGTTTTTTAACAGCAATATGAGAAATACAGAATAAAGAACCAACACAATGAAGGAAAGAAATCAAAATTATAAACGTTAAATAACAATAAGAAAGTAAATTACAGAAGATAGATGTGGAGCCTTAAGGTCATATTGACTATAACTATATATTTTACATTTTTGACATTGAATTCCTTAGAAAACTAGATGAGTAAAAGTTAGGAGTAAAAATATACCTGAATAAACAACGACATGAAAATATATATGATTTGACTGCAAATATAATTATAAGATCTCAAGACAATAAACAAACAGATGAGATGGCAATGTTCAAAAAGAGATCATTTCATAATAAACTTTCTGGAATGTAGGACAAAGACGGTGTGTTGGAAGCACTGGTTTCAAGCTGTACCCTAGGTAAGGAGTACCATCCATGGACCAACAACAATGTCATTCATCTATCCCAAGGTGCCTGAGCTGCCACATCAGAGAGCATCAAAATAAAGAGGAGCTGGTATACCAGATTGTAAGGTCCAAAGGAAAATTATACCTCACCTTGAATTTTGCATCCAGAGAAACATCATTTAATATGAAGGAAAAAAAAATCTAGATAGAGTCAGAGAAGAAAGTCTTAAAGAATTCATTGCCAAAAGACTTAATACTTCCATTATGGTTTTAAGAAAAGCAAACTACCATTTACTTGAGGATCACGCTAAATACAGAAACTTATTTGTTTACTTCCCCCAAGCTCAAGAGAATTGTTTGTGATAGGGTCATTTCTGAAACTTAATACATATTTACATCTGAGGATTACCACATTGTGTAAATGTACCACATTTACAAGGAACCCAACTAGGCTTTCTACATGTGGGCAACAGTTGTGTGGCTTGGTCTGTTTGAGAGGCCCCTGGCAGTGGGACAAGGATCTATCCCTGGTGCATGAGATGGCTTTTTGGAGCTCATTCCCTATGGTAAGTTGCCAGGTGGGAGGAACAGTGTCCCTAGTGCAGGTGAAAGAGTCAGAGACAACCCTACTCCCTCTCTTAGCGAGTCCCACAAGAACACCAAGCTCCATGGTTGTTGCTTCAGTGTCTGTGCCTACGAGCCCTATCAGCCCTACTTAGTTGAATTGGTGGCCATGTTCTCCTGGTATCCTCCAACCGCCTGGCTCTGGCAGTTCTTGTCCCTCTTGTGCTGGGTTCCCCCAACTCTGCCTAGTGTTTGGCTGTGGATCTCTGCATCTGCTTTCATCTTTGCTGCCGTGAGTTGGTGGATGACTCCTTTCTGGTGACAACTGGACTAGGCACCAATTTCTGAGCACAGCAGAATATCACTCACTGAAGTGTATTTGTAGAAAGATTAACAAATTCTGCTTGTTTCCTATTATGTACATAGTTTCAAAAGTTTAAAACACATGACTGAGAATAGTTACATAGAGATTATAAATTTTTCACTTTAACTTAACATCTTTATAACAAATGATATATTTTATTCCAAATTTGAAGTTTATTTTATAATTCCTTTCCTGGCACAGCGTTTCAAGTTGTTGAATTAATTCTGGGAAAGCATAGCAGGGTGGGATGCACTATAAATGTCTCTTTATAATCTAAGCACTTAGCATAAAGGATGCTGAGGCATCATGTGCTTCTCATACAAACTGAGCATAATCTTAAAAATTCATAGTCTAAAATTATAAATTTTCAGTCTCATTTAACTTAGAGTCTTCAATGGTTTATCCACTTAAAGGATGTTTTGAAATGATTTTAAATCTGCGAAATGACCTAGAAGGGGATCTGGTTGTGCTTGATTCTGCTAAAGTGGCCTGTTGCAAATGCTCTCAGCACTACCGCAGAGAATGTCAAAAGACACCTGACCACAGAGCCAAGCTCAGATAACACTCGGACTCCTCCGAGCACAGTCACCCTATTAAATGCCCTGCATCCCCAAATGGGAACACTTTCAGCTCCTCTTTCAGGAAACAAACATTGCAGATCTCTAATCTCAGAGATACTTCAAACAAAATACTGTGTAACAGACTTTGAAAACGGAGTTTCAAGGTGATTTTATCAGGATATTGGGTTTCATTTTAGTAATGTTGGGAGCTCAATGGCATTGTATGTAAAGGCCAACAAGGAGACAGAGGCATCTAAGAGGTTTTATCCTGGATAAGTGAACTGATTTTTTTATCTTAATTGGGTTTCATTCCTTATTTCACAGATATTTAAGTGGGTAAATCCTACAGACAAAAACTTCACATCATTTTTTTTTCATTTTATAAAATAAGTTTCCTTTCCAGATATCTGTTTGTGCTAGATTTGATGAAACCTGAAAAAATATTGAGCTGGATCTATCCCAGAAGTTAAACTTTAATTACACAGACCTTTGAGGTGAGAAAAACTTGATATCGAAGCTGTTTGGGGCTGGGAAAATTTTGCTTAAATATTTTCAGATGAACCAGTATTTTCCTTTAGAGACTTAATAACAGTAAAACTATCTAAATGCTTAACTGTTTATAAGAAATTCAAATTCGCAGCAATTCCCTATTTAGTCCTTTGAGATGTTTTAACAGCATCATGATATGTCAATACTCTAGTGATATCTGTGTCACTAAGAAATTACAGAGTCTGGATGGATGGCTGAGAAATTAAGGAGCGCTTGATGCTCTTGTGGAGGAAGCAGATTGAGTTCTTAGCATTCAAGTCAGGCTGTACTCTAACAAGACGTTCCTATGTTCTCTCCTCACCTCTGCACACATGTATACACATCAGACAAGACACATACACCCATAATTAAAAGTAAAATGAAGCCTTAAGCAGCAGCCACAAATGAATTTCTTTACACAACTCAAATAAACTTAGAAAGTTCTTTTAACAGTCTGAAAGCAATAAATCTACTCTAGGTGTCCAAATCAGTGCCCATGGCAGAAAAAATAAACAGAAAATCTTCACAAAGAGCTTATGTGAAACTCAAGTGCTGACCAGAAGCAAGATTAATAAAATTTTCTAGATAGCAATAATGTTGATACCTCTGCATTTTGCAGTCAAGATAGGAGAAATACTACGTAAGCTCGTTATTTCAGTATTTCTGAGTAGTTTTTGCATCCAGAAGAGCTAACCAGGAATTAGTACACATCTTCTGTCAACATCTCTGTCCTCTGTGCTTGCAGGAGAGTAAACTCAAGTTTAATGGACGTGCTTGACAGGGCAATCCATTACAAGTGCCTTAAAAGCAGACATAAGTAAAACAACCCAAACCACATACACTGTTAATAATAGATGTTTATTCATCATTGGCAACTATTGATTATAGGCTTAAAAGGAAGTTCTTTGTGCATTGATTTTGGGGCCTTTGCCCTGGCTATGTAGATAATTGCAAGCAACATGAGCTTAATGGAAGCATATTACCACTCTAAAAAAATTGAGTTACCATTCAAGATCCAAGGTGCCATAGTGTGAAGCCATGTCAGTTGTGGATAGAAATGACTTACGTTAGAAAAGATACTGTGAACAAACAATTCGGAGTTGTCTTAAGTATTCTTAGAATTCAGAGCTGTTCTATTCTAAAGGTTTTAAACATATGTGCCCTGCTTATGTCTGAGTTGAATATGACTTTTATTAATCATTTGAACTATTCATTTTGCTCATGACTCCATTTTTTTCTTTATTCTTCTGTGACATAAAGGGCCAGCAATGCATTAAGGGATTTAGATATGGTGGTGTTCATATTTCTGTGACCTTATATGAGAAGCTGTATAAATAAAGGATGTCTGAAGTAAAAAAAGACCTAGGACAAACTTGTGTGGTATTTGAAATCCTGAACTGGGAAATAATTTGAGCAGTTATATCTGAAGAGCTAGTGGTTAACTTGTGATTCTTGATTTCTTATTAAACCTCTTATTTCCCAGAGGTAAAAGGAGAGAAGATAAAAACTGTTTCCTAATGGGATATTGTGGATAGTGATGGCAGCATACATATAAAGGCAAATCAAGTTGTATGAAAATCAAAAGCACTTAAAGGTCAAGTCATCTATGACATTTCTAGACCCGAATACAGAAGATAACATGAATTAGCACAGTTGGAGAATGGTGAGCTCAGTGGTATAAGTGGTTCTACTACACTGGTAAGGTCCTCAGTACCTCTGAATACCAATCAATATTCAATATTTAAAAGTCATTTCTACTATCAGCAATTGTTTTGTTAGACATGTAAACAAAACTCTAGTACGAGTCCTGTGTGGCAACTCAGACATTCATCTAAGAATTTAGAAGGTTTAGAGAGGTCATGAAGAGCTTAAACCCAATCTTCACTACAAAAATTTGGTCTCAGAGAACTGCAAAAACTACTGAAAATTACAAAGGCCATATATGTGTGTGTATATATATATATATATATATATATATATTTAAAATTTCATTTATTCATTTATATAACTTTTCTACAGGTATACAGAATATGTATCCTGTTTTAAAAGAGATAGATATATTTTCATGGTGTAGAGTTATGTCAGCAATAATTTGTATCTATGTACATATATGTCTTATTTACTCTTCCATTATATAAACAATTAACTGGGCTTCCAATGTCAATAACATCATGATGTGACTCCGTGGAAGCAAGCAGCATGCATATTTGTCTATAGAAACTGAAGTTCATACCCTGGTCTATAAGTAGAAGGCAAAGAGGGAGCACTAGTCATATCAGGATTCATTTGAAACCTTAAAGCCTATCTTTAGTAACACATCTTCTCCAATAAGGCCACACCTCTTAATCCTTCCCAAACAACTTCACCAATTAGGGACCAATTATTCAACAATATGAGCCTATGGGACCTTTCTCACTCAAACCAAACAACATGCAAATATTAAGATAGCCATTTGTAAACAATAAGTACACACATACGCATATATGTATATATAGACACATATGTGCATATATGCATATTGATATTATATATGACATATACATATATCATAGCATAATCTGTATTACTTTAGGAGGATGTGGTATTTTGTAAGCTAATGAAAGTTAAAATTATACTTATTTGTGTTCAACCTCTTGTTGCTTTGCAATTGTTCAACTTTCCATATCTTCATGATATTTTTAATTGAAATCTAATACAGTTTTTAAATATTTAATGATTTACTGCTTGTATACTGAATTTCAACAACAGTGAGACCTCCTTAGCCATAAGCTATGACTGCAATGTCAATGAGAAATGTAGAGTTACTGTAAATTATCTGCCAATTGGCATGAATAACAATCAGGTAATACATGGTCAATTTGGCTAATAACTAGATTACATTCCAGTTACTGTCACTGAAAGAATGTTCTCATTCTTGCAACAGCAGGAAGATACCCAGATGAAATATTTTAAAATATTTACACGAAGCCAATTCTCAGTTGCAATTCTTTTCCCATACACTTTTTCTATTAGTACAAGAATACTTGCATCCAATTCTCTGACATAAATTATGATGTACTTACATGAACTGTAATTATCAATTCAATGACAAGAACAGACCAATATTTATGCCTTCTAAATGTTCACACAGTTTGAACTATATTAAGCATATTTTATTACATTCACAACTGGAAATATGGAAGTTCTGGTATACTCTGTTATTTAATGCCAGCAAGGAGACTATAAATTATCAATTCTCTCTGGCTACTCAGTTGAGTCAAAACATTCAGTCCAACATTGCTGAAAGAGTATTTTAACAATGATTTTTTTAAGATAGATTTAACACTAAGAAAGTAAATTAATGGTTGTATTGAATAAATCACAAATCACTCACAGCTGGCACTGCTATTACCTGTCACTAGTATCTGTCACTATTTCTCTTTATTATTAAACATTTTTAATTTTAAAAAGAGTGGGAATAAAATACCACAAACTATATTAACACATAGTGGTTGAAAACAATATTAATTAATTAACTCAATTTTTTGTGGATTAGGAATATGGGTTTTTCTATCTGAATTTTATAGCCACAAGGTCTCTTGACATGCTAAGTAACCAACATGAGTTTGCACGTATGTGTGATAGCGAGTTACAGAATGATACCTGTCTTGAAGAGACTGGATTTGGGAACCACCAAGGACTGAACTCCTCAGGGCACATCATCGATCAGTAGTGGACTAATACAGAAAGAGTGTAGAAAAGAGAAATCTGAATATATCTAAGTCCTTTATGGCCAGAATTTTATCCAAATGTAGAAGCCAGTGCAGACCACACGTATAACTGACAGTTTCGTTCCGACCCACCAGTTCCTGATTATCCACTCTGAGGCTTAATATTAATTACAAATTGACCAATTGCTCGGGGTTATTAATAACTACCTGTTACATCTTAGGTTAAGCCATTTCTATTAATTTATGTGTTGCCACGAGTTCATGGTGTTACCTCACAACTTGCTTCTAAGGTGGCTTCTGGCATCTCTCTCACTCTGCCTTCTTTTCCCCCATCTCTCTGCTTGGATTTCCTGCCTCGCTGTATTCTACTTGGAAATTGGCCAAATTGGTCTCTTTATTAACCAATGGTAATAAGACATATTTGCAGCAGATAGAGAGATATCATACACATTCTTTTCAGACTTCAGTGAAGAATCTTAGAGTCTTACTTGCAAAATCTTAAGCACAGATTACTGGGGTGTACTTTAAGGAAAAGTATCTTTGCTCATACAGGACAAAGAAGGACTCATGAAGGCCAGAAAAGGCAGAGCAGTTCCCAAATAACAGAGCAAGCTCAGCCAAAGAAGTGAAGCCTGGTGAAGAATCCTAGTGAAGGTATGTGTCTAGCCTGTGGGTCTTTGTTAGGTAGATGAGCTTGAATTGGGAGGACAACATTCAGGACACTGCATTTCCCTTGCTGGGCCATGAGGTTACAGGGCAGCTGTCTACTGGGGCTGCATACTCTTCTGAAGACTTAACTACGGCACAGATGCTTATCATTCATTGCTGTGTTTCCTGACAGGCCTCCCACTCTTCACACTAGCCTCTTCTGGTGGTCTCATGACATGGCACCTGGCTTCTCCAAAATAACTAAGATATGAATGAGCAATAGCAAGGATATTCCTGAAAGACTTTAGGTTCTTTTCATGATTAATTAAAAGTAGCCACTATCACTTTTTAATTGTATACCCATTCAATAGATCAAGCCTATTAGCTAAGACAGAATTATACAATAGAATGTACCCTTGGTGTTTCTCTTAGTACCTAACTGATACTCTAGCCAACATCATCTTTTCCTCGGGCACATTTATAGAAGCCACCAAATTTCTAATCATTCGCAGCAGTATCTTGAAGACTGAGAAAGATAAATCAGGACCAGGTAAAGATGAAGCGCTTGTATTATTCTTTCAAGTGAAACTTGTCATTATTTTATGTACTCTTAACTTTTAAGACATACAACCTTAAGGTTCTCATATTATAATTGGATATGCAGCATGAGTTATCCTGCTCAAAATTTTGGATAAAATGAACGGGAAATAAGTCATCATCTTGAGGCTTTCTGTACCTCTGTTTCACTGTTGAAAAGCGGCACTTGGTTCTATATACCAAGTCTTTCTCCTATTAAGGTTATCCAGCACTTACAGGTTTCTCCGTCAAGTTCACCTAGCAGAATTCTGGCCTCCAAATGTGTCTCACATTTGGAATTTTCTTTATCATCTTCAACCCCAACCAGCAACGGCAGTGCACGTTTAACTATTTAAACACTTTTGGTAATTTGATCCATGCATGTGTTGTAATTAAGTCATAATTACTCCCCACTCCCTTCCAAATCCTCCTTGAGGTCCCTCCACACAAGCCTCCCTGTCAAATCCAAGCCTTTTATAAATAGATTCTTAAAATGATCTCCCTTAGTGCTGCCCATATGTGCATGGACAAGGGGCCATCCACTGGAGCTTGGAAAATTTACTAGGAACCACATTCCTAAAGAGACCTGACTTCCTCTCCATAGCAGCATTAACTGCCAATTGTTCCTCAGCTGTGCACCCTTCCTCCATATACACTGGAGTTCTGACTGTTTTGATCTTATTCACAGCATAGGCCTTGAGAGTTCATGGCTATACCTGCCCCATCTGATAAAAAAAAAATACACTTACAGAAGTGCTTCATGACTGTGGCTCTTCAAGTATTTCTGCTCCCATTTTGTAATGTTCCCCAAACCCTAAGAGAAGAGAGCTTATTATAGAAGATTCATTTAGGATGTCCAAATCTGTACAGTTCTTGCTTTCTACCTTTTTACAAGTTGTGAATTTATGCATTAACCACCACCCACAGCAAAAAGAAACTTCTCTGTTGAGGGATAAAAGTGGTACTAATCTGTGAATATATATATATATATATGTGTGTGTGTGTGTGTGTGTGTGTTTGTGTGTGTATACATATATATGTATATATGTACATATATATGTATGTGTGTGCTCTGTGTACATATACAAATATACATATACATACATGTACACATGCAAATATATTTATATATGTATATGGAGAGAGAGAAATTTGGGACAATATCCATCAAACAATATAGTAGTAGTAGTAGTATTCTCTAGTTCCTTTTATCTGCACACTCATATAGGGTCTTTATTCTGTAACAGTACCAAAAATGAATCCTATTCTGTAGAGTGGATCTCAAAGCCAATTAGAAATCCACTGTTTATCCCCACAACATTCCAAATCAGTATTACCTTGAGGGAAGTGTTTCATTTCTTTGGCTTCTGTTAAGAAAACTGAATGGAATGTGCTAATGCTTCCCCAGTTTATCACAAGACCTAGAATATCCTCATTTACACCCCTTGGAGAACGTTCTGCATAACTGAATAGTACTCAGAGGCACTATGTTAATAGAGACAAAAGCTACCCAAGGCAGAACCACACTCTTTAGGGCCTACTCTTGGAAGTCATCATTCATAATTTGTCATTTTGCTGCATTTGTTCATTAGAAATTGGTCCTTGGGTCCATGCATACACATGGTAGGGATGGACAATGGAGGAAAGACAGGGAGAGCAGCTTAGGAGCTCAGAGGCTGCCTGCATTAAGTATCATGCACAAAGTTTAATAAAACCCTATATAAATACCAAAGGTAACATTTAAACACATTTAAGAATACCAATTTGCCTTGACCAAATACAATTAATGACAGCTTCCAAGTTTTAAAATAGTATGGTAGTACATCAACTCAATTATATGGAATTTTGTTTCTTTAGTTAGTTTTTTGCTGAAGAATATTTTTTTCTACTGAATTATAAATGTTCTTACTTTTTGTGTATGTTGTCTCTGTTGAAGTAAAATATGAATTCGTTAGTGAAAATACTTCAAAACAATCTTGGTTAGCATGTCAGCACTAATAATTACATAGTTTATTTTCTAAACTGGTCTTTGTGAATGCAATTATTAATAATTAATGATAACGTATTATAAATATATTAGTGTTATGCTGTATCAATACCTAATAACATGATTATGTTACCACCATGTCTAAAGTAGGACCAGTATAGTTGCAGACACATACACACAAATGCATGCATTCTTGCACACACTCATGCATGCATGCTATTGCCAGCTTACATACGCGTTCTGATATTGGATTGTGTAATCACACTTTCTCTCGTGCCTAGATATAGTAACATCTAAGACTATTTTACTTATAAAATTTATTTTTCAATTTTAATATTTATGAAGCTACATCATATTATAAGTGTAAAGAAAGAAACTTAAATTAAAAAAAAACCAAGATGTGCACACCATGCAAAGGCTAACAGACTTTTAATATGAATCTTATTTTATTAAAAAAATTGAACTTGTAATGGGTTATAAATAGGGGGGGAGCATATTTCCATTTCTTTCAATGAAACCTACTGATTGTTTATAACTTGAAGAATTTTCTATTTTAGCCTCTGAAGGGAAGTGTAGCTGAGTTCTTTCCCTCTTTTAAAATTGTATACATCTTTAAAAATAGAACACAATTTAATTATGACTGGATTTTTCTAGAAGTGAACTGGGTCAAATTCTGAGAATAATAGCTAACTTTCATAACAGTCAAAAACTGGATTAAATGAAATTTTAGCCATCTCTCTTTGCTTACTACCTTTCTATTAGCTTATACAATTGAGCAGAAAATACTTTAACATGCAGGGTGGATATGAATCACTAACATAATTTTTCTTGCCTTAGATTATATATACTTTCTTGCCTTACAATATATGTGTATATTTATGTACACAATTCAATTCAAATGTTTCTATGAATGAGATAATTTAAAGTGTCTTATGTTTTCTTTTTTTTTTTTTTTTTCGAGACAGGGTTTCTCCGTAGCTTTTGGTTCCTGTCCTGGAACTAGCTCTTGTAGACCAGGCTGGCCTCGAACTCACAGAGATCCGCCTGCCTCTACCTCCCGAGTGCTGGGATTAAAGGCGTGCGCCACCACCGCCCGGCTGTTTTCTTATTTTTATTATGTATCAATATTAAAGTTGTTTTGTTTAAAAATGCTAAAATCTAAGCCTATTTTCAGTCTGAAGAAAATATTGAGTTTATAGATTCCTCATATTTCCTGAGAAGTACAACCTGAGTTCAAATGCTGGAGGGCTCGACAAAGATTTAACTTTATCTTCATTCTTCTCTTTATTCTTTTTAAATTAATGTCAAACCTTAACCCACCTTCAGGAGTCTATCAGTATAAAATTATTAATATATGTTCTTTACTAGCATGCAGGATCACTGAGTTCCTTAACTTTCACCGTCTGATCAATGACGCAACGTGCAACAAGTCAGCCCCAAACCTACCAGCAGAAACAGCAGTTATTTCAGTAACTGGATTTCCCAAAAAGGATTGAAGATTAAATCATTTCGGTTTCTAGGCCATGAAATCTTTGTTACAGAAGTTGAACACTACCATTGTAGAGGCAAAGCGGCTGCAGACAGATGGTACATAAATGCTGTCAATGGGATTAAATAAGACAGTATTAATTCCAGAAGACAACCGGATTTCTTTGGAGGTCAGTGGTGTGCCACCTGGTTGGTTGGTTGGTTTGTTTGTTTGTTTATTTATTTATTTATTTATTTATTTATTTAGCAGCAGCATTTTTGCTGGCCTGGGGCTTCTTTAGTTGAGCATTTTTCTAGTTCTCCTGGTCTTGTGGGTTAGCCTCAAACACTGAAACTTAGTGAGGGATTTTCTGAAGGCTCCCTCTGGTGGATTTGCTGGCATTCCTGGGGTATCCTTGGTGTCTTCTGTATGATTCTCTTTGTCCAGAAGACGACCTTTTTTTTTTTTTCCCCATGGAGGCGGGAGTAGCAATGTGAAAGATCTCTTCATTTTCTGGAAGACAACTGGCAGGACATCTGTTTCTTTGTGTTGTGTTTCCTACAGCGAAGAGAAAGCCTGATCACCGTGAATGGATATTGGATGTCTGCTTTACTGGAAAGACTCGTGGCAACCAGTGTGGGTGTTGCTGCAGTCAGCACACCTTTTCCTCTATGACTCTCATGACCACTCCCTTTGCTTCTGCCAGAAAGTTCTCTAAGATCTACAAGCAACTGAAACCAATGTCGTTATCTATACTTGAATGACTCAACTAAACACAAAATTTGAGGGCCAGCTGGTCCAACAGCTGATTACCTATCTCTCTGATCACCTACCCCTCTGTGCTGCAGGTGTATTGCAAAGTACTTTGGGTCTTTTTTGCTTTGTCAACATCGACAACTGTTTTACACATGGAAGCTGAATATTTAGCGCTTATATTACTAAACTCTTTTTACATTTAGTAATAATCTTCATCTCTACTCTTTTAAACCTAGTATTCTTGATTTCTGAAACTCTATACTAATTTTCCTTTCCAGTGAGTAAATTTTAATATTCAAATATTAAGCATATGTATTTTTCAATGCATTTATTAAAACACTCTTTCATTCTAAGTATATACTCTACTGAGTGGCACTTATTCCGTGTAATTATAACTACTGCATGAACATAATAACATTTTGCATATTTGTTTTAAGCTTATCTCCAAATTTGTTCATAGTAAGTGTGTGTTGATTTCTAGATCAAATAGGATACCATTTGCTAATTTTTTCTGTATTTTCAAGTCTCCAAAACATCATTGCCAACATGAACTTCACATATGGAAAATTTTAGAGAATGGGGCTCAGAGCTGCTCTTTTTCAAGCCTTTCTAAACTGAATGACTCAATCACTTTATATTCTTGAGCAATTAAAAATATTCATGTTTATAATTAAAAAAAACTGGATACTTTCTTATTAAAGGAATTCTTTTTCTTTTGTATAGTACTCAAATATTAACAAAATTTGTTATTTCATTTTAATAAACAGTCTTGTACAACATTTTTTACAGTAATACAGGTTACAAGACCCATTTCAATCTTACATTAAATTAATTGTAAAATGGCTGTGCTTTTCTAATATACAACAGGTAGGGTTCAAGATAAAATATCAAAGCTGTCTTGCCTGACAATATTTGATAGAGAATGTTTGTGCATTTGCTTTGGAAAAATATTGTTCTTCTATTATATATAAAGAAATTATTTTCAGAAATTTACGTTTTGAGTTACTTTAGTCATTCCAACCAATTTCAATATCATCCCTCACTATCTGAATGAAATTGTAGATTCAAATAATAATCACTCTAGTGGCCAAATGTGGAATGAACAAAATGTTCTGAAGAAGCATCACTTGCTATAATTTGGGAATGGTATTTATATTCTGATTATATCCATTATATGTTTAGAAATTAGACACATATGTGTCTAATGGGCTTATATGGGCTCCAGTGACATGATTAGATGTAAATTAGAACTGTTTATAATAAACTAAATACTCCTGAAAGATATGTTTTAATCTGTCATCATGGGGAAAATATCATGTAGAAATCATTTATGGTAAAATCATTTGTACACACACACACAGACACACAGAAATCCTTCATGCTACATGTACAAGGTATATATGAAGAGTGACTGATTCTATATTTTAATTTTGGAGCCTTGGGTCCTACCTCCAAAATAACTCATTAAATTATCCAAGTGTTCCAATATTCTAAAAGATCAAAAATTTCTCCAGAAAGAAAAAAATTTGAATCGCATGTTATACCGCTTTGAAATATATGCAAATGATATGTTGTAAAAGTACGCTGGACCATTAGAAATGAGGATCTTTTAGCAGATATCAGGAAGGAAGGTTTAGTGAATATTAGTCTTAGATTTAACTTTTCTATTATTATTTTATTACTTTAAAAAATACCTATCCAAATTCCCACTTCCTCCCCTCCTCCCACTTCCTCCACACACCCTCCCACCCTTCCCCTTTCAATCCTAAAATTAGAAATAATTTTTAATTCTCGAGTTTAGGTATAAGACAGAATCTCACAGACCTAAAACTCTTATTGTCAAAACATCAATAAAGATAAACTAACAATGAGCTAATACATGAAAATGTAACTGTTGAGAGTGGTTTTATTTTGCATGGGGCAAAGTTCAGCTAGTGCGCAATAAAAATTCTCTTTAATTCATCTACCTTAAATCAAGTGAGCCTAAGCCAGAGGAATATTACACATCATACTTTATACATGCCAAACAGACAGAATTTTCTCCTATTTGTGATAAGAATTATATTTAATAAAATAACACACATTACAAGATCATGGACTTGGATATCATTTGGAAATCATAAAAATGTAGCCACGAATTTGATGTCACGGTTTTTATTAAAAGAAAGTCTGTTGGACATTTGATGCTAAACCATCATTCCTGAGACTCCAATCTTAACCTCTCTACAGTAAAAGTTCAGCATGGTGTAGTATTAACTGTTAGCATGAGAGACTGGCCTTGAAATAGAATTGACGTCATCCTGTTTTAATGAATTTCAAGTGCTCTCTATAGTTGGCAGTAAACGCATTAGATCAATAGATCCTTCCACCAGGGTCACAGGTATGCACGCCATCTTACCTAAGGAAGGCTGGAACTTGTGTAGATGACACAGTCTTGTTGTTGTTGTTCTATGCTGTACGTGGAGACTCAGCCATCCTAACAATATTGCTTTGAGCCATCATGCTTTATACTTCTGTCCTTCCAAAAAATAATATCTGCCCTTTAGCATGGATGTTTTCTACCAGTACAGATTGCTATAGAGGCTCTGTAAAAGTGGAAAGATGCCAAACAGGTCCTTTCTTTGGTAATGCATGCAATTGCCCTTCATTTTTCTGTGCTACAATTGTTTTAATTCTCATTGGTAGATTAATTGAAAGTGTTCGCAGAGTACAATATGCCACTTAAATTCATAAATAGCATGTGTAGTGCTTAGACCTGGGTTATTGACATAGAGCAGAGGCCTGGGTCTTTGTACACCCAAGTCGCCATAATTGCTCAATCATACTTCTTACATCCTGTGGTCTTATAGTAGTTGATTTTTCAAATATTTCTGGTTTGGAATTTCTGATTTCTTTCCGTTAGCTTTTGCTGCTTGTGGTAAATTTGCTCAGTCGTGACCAAGTTCATCCATGTTGTTGATGACTCACTTAAGGGTTATAACTATAGCCTTCAGTATTCTGTTTCAGATGGGGCTTTTCAGTGACATTTCACAGAAGGGACCTTTATACTCCTGAATCTCTTATGTTTTTTTTAAATAAACAGATCTCGTTTTCAAATTTACACTTCTGCTATTAGTTCAAGCATAGTCCCTTAATCAACTTTAAAGATTATATTGTGATTTCAGAATATTACATGGCCATTTCTGTAATTATAATACTGGAATAAGTTTATTAAGGACAGCATTACTTGGAATAAAATTAGAAGCTATGAAATCATCGAAATTTTAATTAATTTATGGTCAGTGGTGGGTTTTCGTGCCTTTAATCAAAGCTGGAGGTAGAGGCAGGTGAATCTCTGTGAGTTTGAAGCCAGCCTGGTCTAGAAAGAGAGTTTCAGAATAGCCAGGGCTGTTACACAGAGAAGCACTGTCTTGTAAAACAAACAAGGAAACAAGAAAACAAAATTCTTTCTTTGTTCTAGAGTTCTTAGACAGTTTTGCTAATGTATTACATCTTAAAGTTTTAATGATGTTAATGTGTTCAAATACGAAGTAGAACAATATTAAATATGGTGTTTTAAACAGTTGAATAAGGAAGCAAGTTGCACTGCCAATGCAAGAAATGGAGATCCAAGAACGTTGTTCATTCTGTGCATATGCAATCACTCACTTCAATTAGTAGCTCTGGTATTTAAAACACTCTGATAGAATATTTTGTAAATTAATTAGTAAGGGAGGATAAGCTGTGTATAAAGAAATATGTCAAAGAGGAGAAATACTCATAGAATCACAAGTAGTTATTAGAATTTCTCTCTTTTTATACGTTTCTTTTCATGAAAAAGATAGTTATTTTTTCCTGACCTGAATGACATTTTTGTAACATCTTTTAGTAAAAAGGGTAAAAATGTTTTGAATGTCTAAAACACTTAGGAGACAAGTTATCTACATTGATTGGCATTTATTCTTTGCATGTAATTAGAATTCATCAGAACTTAAACTGTAGAACTGCATCAGGAATTATGGTGTCAATTTGTTCTGTGACTCTCTAGATATATTATACCATCTTATTCTGTTCTGCTTCTTTTTGAATTGTCTATAGTCCCACGTTACATAATGTGTTTTTATACGAGTGTATAATTAAGTTTGAGCATATCGCACCATACCTACCCTCCTTTTCTGGAGTACACCCTCCTCCGGTCAGTCCCCTTTATTCCCGTAGACATGTCTGTCTTTACTTTCATGTTATTTGTACATATAAGGTTTACTATATCTCTACAACAATGAACCACATGGGATAAAAAATTGATATGATAATCGTCTTTCTGAGATGGTGCAATTCACTGAACATGATTGTCTGGTTCATAGTCTTCACATCCTTTCCTGCTGTTGACATAATGTCATTCTTCTTAGGTCTAAACCACTTCAGTGTTTATGTATACCATGGTTTCTTTATCAGTTCCTTTATTGACAGAACCCAAGGTTGGTTCCATAACTTATGGATGATAGATAGTAGTTCAATAAATATTAGTGGGGAACTATCTCTGACACATTGACATGTAGTCTTTTGAATAAATAGGAAAGAGTTAGCTAGACCATGTTACAGGGTTATGTTTAGCTTTTTGATCACCTCTGTGCTTAATCTCATAGTTGATACTAGTACAGAAGAGCTCCCTAAGGTGTTTGTAAGTATGTGGATTAAAATTCAGGTCTTTTATTTGGTTCCATTTGTCTTCTTATCTATTTTAATGCCAATACCAGACTTTTTTTTCAGTACTGTAGCTCTGTAGTAGAGTTTGAAGTCAGAGGTTGTGATGCATCCGGAAGTTCTTTTATTGTGTAGTATTGTTTTGGTTTTTCTCGTTTTTTTTGCTTGTCCATATATAGTTGAATATCATTCTTTCACAGTTTGTAAAGAATTTTACTGGGATTTTGATGGGCATTGCACTGAATCTGCATATTGTTTTTGGTAAGATTGTCATTTTACTATGTTAATTCTACCTATCCAAGAACATGGGAGATCTTTCCACTTTCTGGTGTTTTCTTCAATTTCTTTCTTCAAAGATTTAAAGTTCTTTTCATACAAGTCTTCAACTTGTTTGATTAGAGTTACTCCAAGATGCATAAACACATTACTTGAATTCAGTCTCCAAGGCAAAGACAAAGACAAACAAAAAGGAGTGTGGACACCCAGGCAAAATTCCAACTATTTTTAAAATTAACAAAGACATAATGTCTTTACTTTTTGTACCAAATTGTTGTGTGTGAAAATCCTAGTTTCTAGATATGGACCTAGTTTACCCAAATGATGTAGCATATATTTTTGGTTAATATATTAAGTTATTGTGCTAGTATAACATATTTGTATTTCACTATATATTATTTCTCCTTTTTGAAGACAATCAACATATATGTAAAGTTATACTATAAAATCTCAACAATCTAGAGTGGGTGAGTCAAGACATATTTGAACAAAAAATATGGTAAGGATAGAATAGTATTTATGACAAAACAGAAAAAAAAGTTCTGTCTTGCCACAGATAATATAAAGATATTACTTTTATACTGATTATTAGTATTTAACACAAAAAGGATAAAATGTGTTCTTTTAATATTTTACAAAATTATGTTAGAAGGTTGCCTACTGCCACAGTTTTTTAGTAGGTGGTGATGGACTTGTAATCTTTAGAAATATTAAGACAAAAATAAAGCCTCCATTCTATATGTTCCTTGGTCATAATGTTATATCAGACCAATAGAGAAGTAATAAATATCTACCCAATGACCTAAAATACTCTCAGACTGCACCTTAATAATAGCCTCAAGGTAAATTCTGAAAGAAAAACAAAAAAGTCAAAAATCACTAGATGGCTAAACCTGTGCATAACTCTCACGTATATCTATTGTATTCTATTTGTGATTGAATTTTTCTTTCTGTTCCACATTAACACTGAACCTGAGAACTTTTCAAAGCCTTTGTGTAGACTATGTAGTATAAAATAATGTTTAAAGAAGAACTGTGTGAAATTGATTCTTGATATCTTCACAGGAAGACAACTGAGTCTTAGTATCCAAAAATATTTGTATGTTGGATAAATCTCTCTGGACTATTTTGTTAATTATTATAGGACACTATTTCATAGTACATGCGGTTGTTCCAGACAAATTAAATGTGCATTTTAAAAGATTAGACTTCTTGTGAATTTTGGTCTTGAGAAATAGTAATTTTGTAACTAAAATATATCTAAACTTTGTTAATTTTTTGTGAATTTTAACACTTTATTAGAAATCCTAAGTAAAACAAAAATGAAATTTGCCCAAGAAAGCGTAAATTCCTAATGTGCAGTTAATAGTGAAAGTAGAAGAGGGTCTTTTTCTAGAGTTATGGAATTTTTGTGTCATTCTTTTTAATCAAATATAATATCATGCATACAAATCAATATTTTAACATGGTCAATTTTTAAATCTGGTAGTAATCATTGCCTCTATCTGGGTAACAGTTTGAAAGGTTAGACCTTAAAATAATGTTTATCTTCATATTGTATTTGATCAGTAGACCTGAAATTTATTGCTGGATTTCACTATACCTCAGTGCATTTTGCATGTTGATTAGGTAATAGTTCCATGTAATTGTCTAGATCATTTAATTAGACATTCATGGATTGACTACACTCTATACACAGTAGCCCCACAAAGGACAATGGCTATAATTGCTGTGTATTGTTAGTGAAGATTAACTTGCCATCACAGCAGCCCGCCTTTGTACTTTAGCATTTTACCAGTAAAAATGATTTTTGGTGTGTTTCCACACTGAGATTTATGTTTTTAATTTCATCTGCTTATATCCATTTTTATTTATCAATTAGAACTCAACAGTCCCTAAACAGACTTACTTAGCAACCTGAACATTATAATAAAGTCTGGTAGATAAGAGCCTTGCAAACCCCTGTCTCAGACTCTGTATAAATACATCAACGTACATATACACATCAACATGATAATTATATGTAATGTCATTATCAGTAGGTAGTAATGACTGTATAAAATTTATCATGATATATAGGGTCACAAATAAATGTGAATACTATTAAAGTAATTAAAGTTAATTGTGTCATATGCAACATCATGTGGAATATGATTTGAAGTATAATGTATGCTTATGTGATAGTGAATAGTTACATTATATATGATATCATGTTTTTCAATTTATTATCTACTTAACGATTGACTTGAGTAAAACTATATGTATATGTTGAATGTCCTCTGATAATAACATCTATTGCAAAGTATCACATCATATTTCTATTATAAAATACCACATCATATTTCTGCCCTTGTGATGGTTTTGGGCCCTGATAAAGACTTTGCTGAGAATATGTGATTAAGATGTTGAACAGAATCTACAGCAGCCCGATGGGAAGGAAATAATCCATGCAGTTTATATGAAAATGAATATATCCAGAATTCTCATCTTATTTGGAGTGAAAATACATATTTATATAGAAGTACATCTCATACCGTTTATTCTCTTCCACAGAAGAGAGTAAGCAGAAGAGAATAATTGGAAGTTCAGATACTCAGATAGAAGTCAATATCTCCACTCTCTGTTTCTGCACACTTCCTTTTAATACACTTTCTAGATATTAAATTCAAATAGCTAGATTTAAAAAAATGTATTGTGGAGATTGTATTGACTTGCGAGCTGTTACATAATCCCATGAACTTAGTAGCCTTTCACATTAACTACGAAGTGGTCTTTTCCTTTCCTGTCTTTCATATGCCTAAAAATGATGTGAAGCAGGTGATAAAGACCACAGTGGGAGAACTTTCTTACTCTTTTGAATTTTTATTTTTGTTCCAGCAATTGACCATTTATTTTATTGAATGTTTTTAAAGACCTTATGGACACCTTCTATTATCCCTAAAATTACCTTAGTAACCTCAGTAAAAATAAATCACACCAGAGATGTCCTGCAGTCATACCAGAGAGCAAAGCCAAATAGTATTTAGAAAACTGCATTCTATTTTAGATCTTTTTCATCAATATTTTATGAAATATTTTCCCTAATACTACTGTTAATATTTCAACTAGTAGCCAGAAGAAAGTTAGTTCTGGAAATTATTTTTCTAGAAGAAAACCTCCACAAAGACTGTCTCTGTCCTGGGTGTCTCTCCTTGTCAAATTGTGTGCTTTCTCTTCCAAGAAGCAGCATTTTACACAATCAAATACATTTTGTTATGTATATTCTGGCCTTATGTGACATCTCATTCCATTGCAGGGATATAATTAGAACACAGCAGTTAGAAATCACAAATGGCTATCTTCACAACTGTCAGGAGTGTTTCGCTTTGCACATGAGGATGGTCGCTAATTGAATTGAGGCCCTGTCTAGCTGTAATCATTACCAGCATCAACTAAAGGTTTTGTTCTAAGAGTTGGAGCCTACAGTTAATAAGAATCATTTAAAAATTAATACCTATGTACAAATTAACTGTGCCTTATTTCCTTGATTAAAATTGTTCTTATCAAGAATAACTGTTTAAGTTTTCAAGGATGTCTGTTTTGAACTACTGGTAGATTACTGGTACAACAAAGTGTTTTACTCATTAGGCCAGAACATTACAATAAATTTTGAGACACTTAAAAGAATCACAGATACTGAGTTCCTTAATAATAGTAGGTACTAGAGAGTTAGAGGAGCGTTCAAATTCTTCATTTTGGCAGTGAAATGCATTCAGGGTTTAAGAGAACAGAGGTCACTGACTGAGCATGCAATCTACCCGTAAGCTAATTTTCCTGTATGCAAATATATTTACTATAGCACATAGGTTTTTAACAATATCATTGATCTTTCCTTGGTAAGAAATTTCCAGACTACATTTCAGCATCTAAATAGCATATTTCCAGGCAAAGCAAAGTGAAAAGATACCTTTCATTAAAATTATTTTTTCCGTATTATCTCAGAGAGCATGCTATCCTGTCATTTAAAGAGAGATGGTAAAGAGATTCAGTGGAGTATACTAAGGGACACAAATGATCAAAATTAAAGCATCAGCTAATGTGAACCTGAGACCTAAATGACTACACAGATTAGAGGCTCCTCACACTTCAAAAACCTATTCATACCGAAGTTCAGAGTGTAGAAAAGTTGGTCTTTGTTTTTATAATTTATCATTGCTGTTAAGGGGGGAAAAAGGTCCTACAAGGAATAAAATGTTTTGGCAGTTAGATTCATTTGACATTTCCTTTATCCCTTTGCCTGAAAAAAAAGTATTTTATTTCTTGTAGCATCATCTGTTTTCCCGTAGAGACTCTGTGACGAATCATGAGCCATCCTTACTCTATCTACAAAGCCTTTAGTCCTTTGGGAAGGCATGAGATGAATCAGCTGGGTAGTTCCAAATCCTCAACCCTGTTGAGCTCCTTCAGAATCCGCAAGGTTGGAGCATTGTAAACTCTGCCTTATTTAATCTTGAGGATATACAGTTCTGATTGACCAGGCTCCCTACCCATGGTCTACAACTGGGGCAGCATGTGTGAACTCAAGAAGAAAGTCTCCACACATCCTTCCTGTATCTGTTTCATACTCTGATCCAAGGTATCAAAATGAGAAACCCATGCTTATTTCTAGTATCTGCTTTAGTTCCATACATCAAGATGGCTTTCTAAACAGAAAATAATAAGCACATGTGCTTTATAGTTAGAATTCTCACTAATAATATTTGATCGTTAAGCCAAATAGTTAGAATGAATTTGGACAAGATACCAGCTGTTGTGTCTCACAGACGAATGATCCCAGTAAGTAGTTCCCATATTCTAATGGTTTTAGGTGATAACCAAGAATGAATCAGAAGGCAGAGAAGTGCATACAAGTATTTTGTATTCATAAGACGCTTTAGGAGATCACAGAGGTGTATGTAAATCAAGGATGATGTCACTGAAGATGAAGTCAGCATTTCATATAATTTAATGTCATGGATATCACAATTCTTTCCCATTGCTGTCCCCAAATTGTATTATAATGCTGTGACTTAAGGAAACACAACCATACTCTCTCACAGTCTTCACAGGCTAAGTTCAAGGTCTTAGAACATTTATAGGATTCTACTTTTGTAATTGCCAAGCAAAGATCTGTTTGTTTGGTGGTTTCCTTCATGAGGTTGACTGATAGTGTTTAGAAATAAGCACATTACTTTCTTTTTTATAATTGATTTTATTGAGCTCTACATCTTTCTCTGCTCCCTTTCCTGTCTCTCCCCTCCCCTACAACCCTCTTCTATGGTCCCTGTGCTCCCAATTTACTCAAGCGATCTTGTCATTTTTCTACTTCCCATGTATGTCTCTCTTAGGTTCCTCATTGTTGTCTAGGTTCTCTGGGATTGTGACCAGTAAATGCCCCTCAAATGAAAAATGGATAAGGAAAATTTGGTACATTTGCACAAATGAAGCACTACACAATAGAAAAAAATAACGAAATTTGCAGGCAAGTTGATGGAGCTATAAAACATCATAATGAGTGAGGTAACCAGACCTAGAAAGACAATTATTGTATGTACTCACTTATAAGTGGTTTTTAAACATAAAGCAAAGATTCTCATTTCTTATGTCTTTGAATCAACCTTCTGTCTTCATCTCAAGGTATTTAATGTTTATCACATAAGCAAATTAATAAATTAGTATTTCATATAAGGTAACATAATTCTTGGTTTTAGGGATTAAGTTTTGATATGTATTATTGAGACTTTTTTCTATTCAACTGACAACAATATAAAACTAAAATTCACTTTATAATGTTGAAATCTTAGTTTTATCATTTAGAAAGTGACTGGTCTATATACCTAGGAAACAAGCATTTTTGGAATCTTACAGGAATTATTAGGAAAGCTTATGCTTTTTATTTAGATTGATTTTTACCTATTTCATAGAAATTTTTAGGGATGATATCCTCATGCAGACAGGAACAATATCTACTATGGACAACAGCTTTCTTGATTATACTGAGAATGTCAAAGTGAATACCATATTAGATAACTGGGCTTGATGATTCAAAAGGAATTTCTTTGTGGTAGATGTTGATGGTTGGTTTCTGATTCTCTGAGGCCCTGAACTGATTCCCTTAATACATGGAAGATCATTTCTTGTAATTTTGAGCTCTCTGCTCATGCAGCAGCTTCACTGGATCTTAATAATCCATTTTCTATCCATTAAAAAAGACTTTGCTCTTTTACTTTCTGCAGGTTCAAGTAATTTATTTAAATTTTTTCTTCCTGGCATACATTAGTCTAAGAAGTAGAGCCTGGTGCTGCCTACAGTGATGGACAAAAATTACAAATATCTACTTAAAGGCCATGATTTCTATAATAAATGGCCATATATACTCATTATTTAGTTTGAAAGTATATTGAAATAAAATGATCTCTTTTACTTATATTAATTAAAGAGTACATTAATATATACATGCCTATAATTATCTCTTTATAAATTGAACAAGAAAATATTTTGTACTGTAAATGTACACATGCATGAAATTTGAATATAGACTTTAAAACTATTAACCATAACTGTTATTCAAACAACAACTTAGTTGAAATATCATTAAGTAGTTTATTTGCATTTTAATATACATATGTTGGTTTTTAGTTTTATAGTAAATCAATTCAGCCATATCAACTGAAAAGGCATAATACTACAATATTTTCCCCAAACTTATTTCATACTTTAAGTGATAGCTATGGATGTATAAAAACTTTAAATATAAAACACATTAAAAACAAAGGTATTTTATCAGAAGGGCTTTTTGGAATAACAAGAAAGCTTAACAGTTTTACAACACTGTACCAAAACCTTACACTCAAAATAAGTCACTGTGTCTGACCCTTTTGCCTGCTCATTTTTTTCCCCTACTGGATCATCTTGTCCAGTGTCAATATGAGGGTTTTGCTTTATCTTAGTATATCTTATGTTGTCATGTATATTTGTTGTCTTTTGGAGGCCTGATAGTTTCAGAACGGAAACCGAGGGGAAGTGGTTCTGGGAGACAGGAGAGGTGGTTATGTGAGATGGGAAAAGTAGAGGGAGGGGAAACTATGGTCAGAATATATAATCTATTTTTAATTTAATATATTAAAATATATAATTTTAATTACACACACATTTATATGACCCATGGCTACAAGACACCAACTACATGCTACATCCTGAAGCATCAGAATTTATATTCTTCTTAAAATTGTTTCTCTAACAGTTTGTTTGCAAAACATGTTTTTTTTTTTACAAAACATGTTTTGATCATATCATTTACCATCTCTCAACTCTTACAAATCGTTCCAACCTGTCTATCTTTACAACTTCAGGGATTTTATCTCTCATACACAAACAAACAAGCAAATAAGCAAACAAAGCCATAAACCACCAAAACAGTAACAACAAAGGACAAAAAATATTAAGATCAAAATGAACTAAAAAGTAGAATCAGTAATACCAAAAACCACAACAAACCTGAACACAACAAAAGCATGTAGTACATGTTCTGTTGGCCAGCTGCTCCTAGGCATAAGCCCTGCCCTGTATTGTGATTAGTATACCCATAGACACCATGGAGAAAACGGTTTCCTCCTCTGCAAATGGCTTCTTGGTTAGAGTCAGTCTTTGTGTCTGCTCTTCTGATTGCTGTGGTTGGTGACTCCAGTTAGGTTTCTGAGACTTTTCCACTTTTGTACCAGTGAATCCTGTAGGCTGGTGGCAGCTGTAGGTTAGAGGTGGTTACTTTTCTCTTTGGGTAGCCTGTAGTTTAGAGGCGGTTACTTTTCTCTTTTGGTAGCCTGTAGTTTAGAGGCGGTTACTTTTCTCTTTTGGTAGCAAGTGTGCTTCCAGCCCCATAAATGTTAGTCAGCAGTAGGGAAACTTCTAGTTAGGTGTCAGCTCAACTCCTCTATGTTCTATGAAATAAATAATTGTCATATTTAGTCACAGGTCCTTACCATTAAGTTGTGAGAGCAACCAATATCTTTGGGAATATTCTGTGTATTAGGAGTTATTAGGGGTTGGGGTTTACAGGACACTTTGACCATTAACTCAATGAGATGCAACTCATTGCTATCCCTGGAGGTTTTATTTGGTGAACATAAGATATCCCTTTAGGCATTCTCTTCACAATTATATGGTGGCTCTATTTACATTTCTCTTGTATATGCATACATTTTAGGAAATTTCTAAGACAGTAAGTTTTTCATATTGGTTTTCCAAAGAACTTTAAAGTTAGATTACCCTCCTTATAATCTCTCCTCTTTCCTTCACTCCCACCTCCATCTCCATTTAATCCTCATATCCAGTTTACCCTTTATCTATATTTTCTATTTCTTCTCTATCAGGAGATATACTCTTCTTACCCCTAGTTCCTTACTAGGTACCTAATCTTTGATTGAAGAACACATACTTAAATATTTAAAGCTAACATGGACTTAAAGAAAACACACAGCCGGGCGATGGTGGCGCACACTTTTAATCCCAGCACTCGGGAGGCAGAGGCAGGCGGATCTCTGTGAGTTCGAGACCAGCCTGGTCGACAGAGCTAGTTCCAGGACAGAGAAACCCTGTCTCGAAAAAAAAAAAAAGAAAAAAGAAAAAAAAACCCACACACTGTTTGTCTAATCTGGGTTCAGGTTACCCAACACAGAATGACATTTTTCTCACTTCACACGATTATCACCAAATTTTATAATTTCATTTTCCTCAATACCTGAAAAATATTTCATTTTGTCACTGTACATTTTTCTTATCCATTGTTCAGTAAATAGACATGTTGACTCTTTACATTTTCTGTATTATATGAATAGAACAAGAAAGAACTTGGATGAACCAATATCTCTGTGAAAAGATGCAGAGTCCTTTGGGTATATGCCCCAAAGTGGTATAGCTCAGACTTGAGGAAACTGATGTTCAGAGTTTTGAGGAACATCTCCACTGACTCCAACAGGGACTGTACCAGTTTGCACTCCCATCAGCAAGGAATGCATCCCCACTTCTCTGCATCCACAAAAGCATGTGCTATTATTTGTCTTACTGATCTTGGTCAATCTGATGATGTAAGATGGAATCTAAGCACTTTTAATTTGCATTTCCCTGATGAATAAAGACTTTGAAAATTTAACATGTTTTCTCAGCCAGGCCATTTGTGTTTCATCTTTTGATAACTCTATTTAATTCTGGATGATAATTTTTAATTGGATTATTTGTTTTCTTGATGTTTAGTTACTTTTAATTCTTTGAATATTCTAGAAACTAACCCTCTTTCAAATACATAATTAGTAAAGATTTTTTTTCCATTATACAGTCTGCTGTTTTGTCTGAGTGATGGTGTCTTTTGCCACAGAGTTTTCAGGTTTATATATTCCCATTGATTAATTGTTTTTCTTATTGCGTGTGTTATCAGTGACTTTGTTCAGAACATTTTCCTGCACTGATGACTTCAAGACTATTCTCAACTTCCTCTGCTATCAGATTCAGGGTACTGGGCCTTACATTGAGGTCTTTGACATGGTACTGGGTCTTTGAGGTTTTTGATCAACTTAGAATTTATTTTTGTGTAGTGTGATACATATTAATGTATTTCTATTCCTCTAATTGCAGCTATCTGTTTCTTTTTGAGCAGCACTACTTGTTGAAGTTGCTCTTTTCTCCTGCATGTAATTTGGCATATATATCAGGTTTCCAAAGTTGTGTGGTATTGTCTGAACCTTGTTTTTTCATAAATTTTTGTTTCTTTTTATTTTTTTTATTGTACTATATAGTTTCTCTACTCCCTTCCCTTCCTCCCCTCTTCCCTTCTACCCTCTCCCATTACCCACACACTTTCAATTGACTCAAAAGATCCTGTCTTTTTCTCTTTCCTGTTTAGATCTATATATGTTTTCTTTGACTCTGTTTTCTAGATTATCTAGAGTTGTGGATTGTAGGCTGGTTTTTCTTTGCTTTATGTCTAAACGCCACTTACAAGTGAGTACATATTATATCTGTCTTTTTGGGTCTGAGTTTCCTCCCTAAATATTTTTTTTCTAGATCCATCCCTTTGTCTACAAATTCAAAGATGTCATTATTTTTTACTGCTGAGTAATACTCCATTGTATAACTTTACCACATTTTCTTTATCCATTCTTCAGTTGAGGGATATCTAGGTTGTTTCCAGGTTCTGGCTATGATAAATAATACTGCTGAGAATGTACTTGAGCACAAGACTTTGTGATATGAGTGTGCTTCCATTGGATATATACCCAAAAGTGGAATTTCTAGGTAGATTTTTTATCCTAATATTCTGAGAAATCACCACATTGATTTCCAAAGTGACTGATTTCCTAATATTCTGAGAAATCACGACATTGATTTCCAAAGTGACTGATTTCCTAATATTCTGAGAAATCACAACATTAATTTCTACCAGCAGTGGAGGGGTGTTCCTCTTACCCCACATCCATTCCAGCATAACCTGTCATCAGTGTATTTGATCTTGATCATTTTTACAGGTTTAAGATAAAATCTCAGAGTTGTTTTGATTTGTATTTCTCTGATGGCTAAGGATGATGAGCATTTCCTTAGATGTCTTTCAGCCATTTGAGATTCACCTGCTGAGAATTCTCTGTTTATGTCTATATCCTTTTTTTATTGCCTCATTTGTTCTTTAGATGTCAAGTTTCTTGAGTTATTTGTATATTTTGGAGGTCAGTCCTCTGTCTGATGTGGGGTTGGTGAAGATCTTTTCCCATTCTGTAGGTTACTATTTTGTCTTATTGACCAAGTCCTTTGCTTTACAGAAGCTTCTCAGTCTTAGGAGGTTTCATTTATTAATTGTTGCTTTCAGCATCTGTGCTACTGGCCTTATGATAAGGTTTTTGATCCATTTAAACTTGATTTTTGTGCATGGTGATAGATATGGATCTATTTGTATTCTTCTACATGATAATATCCAGTTATGTCAGCACCATTTGTTGAATATGCTTTCTTTTTCCATTTTATATTTTTAGCTTCTTCATCAAAAATCAGGTGTTCATAGGTGTGTGAATTGATATCTCAGTCTTCAGTTTCATTCCATTGGTCCTCCTGTCTGTTTGAGTCTTAAATGAATCTGTTGTTATAGAAATATCATTTTGTGTCAAGCACTATAACTCTGTAGAACAACTTGAAATCAGGTATGGTAATAACCCCAACAGTTCTTTTATCATTCAGAATTGTTTTAGCTATCATATGTTTTTGGTATTTTTATGTGTGTGTGTGTGTGTATGCTCGTGTGTGTGTATGTGTGTTCAGGTAAAGTTATAATTTTCCCCATAATTTCTGAGATGAATTGTGTTGTAATTTTGATGGGAGTTGTGTTGAGTCTATAAATTGCTTTTGGTAGGATGGCCATTTTCACAATATTAAACGTAGAAATCCATGGGCATGAGGGTCATTCGGACTTCTGATATCTACTTCAATTTCTTTCTTCAGTTCCCTAAAGTTTTATTATAGAAGTCTTACTTTTTAGCTTCAAGTTATCCCAAAATATTTTGTGATGTTATTGTTAAAAGTATTGTTTTCCTGAATTCTTTCTCAATATGTTTGTAATTTGTGGGTAGTAAGGCAATTGACATTTGCTTGTCAATTTTGTATCCTACTAATTTACTGAAGGCATTTGTCATTTGTGGACATTTCTCTGTGGAGTCTTTAATGTATAAAAATATGCCATCTGCAAATAATATACTTTGATTTCTTTTCCTGTTTGACTCTTCTTGTTTTCCTTCACTTATCTGATTTTTCTAGCTTAGACTTCAACAAAGTACTTTATTAAATTGGTAAAGAGCAAACATAAAGAGCTAACATTCTTAATTGTTTCTTTTATTTGTGGAAATGCTTTGAATTTTTCTTGATTTAGGGTGAGGGTGGCAGTAGCTTTCTTTGGTTTGCATTTATTATGTTAAAACATGTTCTTCATAATTTTACTCTCTCTTCAATGGGTGGGGTATTGGATTTTGTCAAAGAATTTTTCTGCATCTCATGTGATGTGGGTTTTGTCGTCTAGTCTGTTCATGTGGTGATTACATAAACCAATTTATTTAGCATCATTCTTGCATCTCTGGAATGAATCCAATGGATTCATAGTTGATAATCTTTAGTGGGTGTTCTTGAATTAAGTTTGCAAATATTTAATTGAGAATTTCTATGTCACTGCTCATAAAACAAATTGGTCTAATATTTCTCTGTTGTGGGTCTTTGTGCTGTTTTGGTATTAGGATCATAGTAATCCTAGGAAAAGTGTTAAAAAATGATCCTTCTGTCTACTTTGAAAAATAACACGAAATGCATTGGCATTATTTTTTTTTTCTGAAGTTTGGATAGTATTTTGCACTCAATTCATCAGGCCCTGTGATTTTTTTGATTGGGGAACTTTTCATTAATGTCTCTCTTTGACCAGGGATTATTGTTTGTTCAGATTTAGATGGTTTACTTTACCTTTGTATACTCTGGTATATATATATAATTTTTATATATACATATGAAGAAATATATATATACACACTCAGGAAATATATTTGTGTATGTATATATCTTGACATGTATATATCAAGAAAACCAATAATTTATTTTACATTTTCCACTTTTATGGTTTATAAACTTTAAAATATATTCAATGATTTTCTGAATTTCCCTGATATCTGTTATGTCACCCTTTTAACCTTTAATCTTATTCATTTGGATCATTCTTATCTTTTCATTAATTTGGCTAAGATTTCAAAATCATGTTGCATTTCTCAAATAAAATATCTTCACTTCATGGAATTTTTTTGTATTGCTCTTGTTGTTTGTTTTATTTGATTTATTTTTGTCCTGAGTTTTATTTTCCTATATATTTTGGGGAGTATTGTTTTTCTTATCTGTGTTGTTAATTTAATTGTATGAGATTATCCCATTTTTCTATGGAGGTGCTTAGTGCTCTGAGCCTACATTTCAGAACTTCCTCTATTATAATCTATCCCAGAGACTTGGTCATGATATGTTTTCACTTCCTTTTTGATTTCTGTCTTGAGCGAATTTTCATCCATTAATGTGTTTTTCTGCTTTCTTGAGTTTGTAGCCTTTCAGCTACTTCCTATTTTGTGGATATCTAGATTAAATTCATTTGGTCAGTTAGAAGACGATGTATTATTTAATTTTTTTATCTCTTGAGACTTGATTTTTGTCCTAATATATGGTCAGTTTTTAAGTAAATTCCATGGGATACTGAGAAGAAATTATCATTTAGTGTATGGGTGACAATTTCTCTAATGATTATTAGTTCCATTTGATGTGTGATAATGTTTAACTTGATTATTTCTTGGGTTAGTTTGCTTGGAATAATCTTTTATATGCTTTTACTATTAAGAAATGTCTTTTTCATGTGTTGTGCTTCTTAGATGATCTTGTACACTGTAAAGATTTGTCACTCATATTGCTTTACTAAAACATTGACTGACCAGTACCCAGGCAGGAAGTATAGTTGTGGCTAAGAGACTAGGAAATTTCTGAAAAGAGGAAACTCAGAAAGTAGCTAGAAGCCAGACACAGAGGAGGCAAGATGAGAATGCCTTACTGAGAAAGGTATCAAGCCACGTGGCTAAAGATAGGTAAGAATTAGGGGTTAATTTAATTTGTAAGAGCTAGTTAATAATAAGTCGAAGTAATATGCCAAGCAGTTTATAATTAATATAAGCCTCTGTGTGTTTATTTGGGAATGAATGCCTATGAGACCAGGCAGGACAGAAACTTCTGTCTACAGTTGGTCTTCTATGCTATAGTTTAAACAAGCCCCAGCAGTGTTAAAGGGATATTCATAGAAATGTGTTCTCTAAAAACAACAAAGTAAAATTGGAAGTTAAAAACATGGAAAGGATCTCATATATGTTAAATTTAAACATTGTGTTTTATAGTAAAATGATTGTCAAAAAAATCATAAAGAACGTTAGAGAATTATGTGAGAGAAATTAATTGATTTGCTGTAATTATACAGTGCAGCTGTGAGAGTGCTTAGGGAGGGTTTTACATCTCTAAGTGCCTATATTAGGAAGAATACCTTAAGTCAATTCCTTAAAATCTACTTGAGGACTTCAAAAAAGGAGACACAAGGAAGTTCAGAGCAGAGAAAGGGAACTAATCACATCTGAATGCAGGTTAATGAATTGGGCAATGGAAATGGATAGTGAAAGGGTTTTTATAAATGAGTTCTAACAATATGAAAAATGTTCTTTAAAATAGACTGCTCAAAAATAAAATAAAAAGGCTCACATTATGAATATTGTGAGGGAAAGACTGGTCATCATTACCAACCTTACAGATATAAAATGGAGTGCGAGAAAGACATAATGAGACATTGAATCCCTCAAATCTGATATGTTTTGTGAAATGGAAATTTTCCTCCAAAGGAGTAAGCTATGCCCACATAAATTTCTATTACAAGTTATTTATTGATTAACTTAACAAACAAAGGAAGATAATTAAAACTCTTTAAAAACTCTTCCAAATAATAAAAAAGGAGGAAAACAAAAGCATAGTATTCCCTAACTTCTTCTATGAGCCAAGGTTAAAAGGCAAGTTAAGACTAGAACAAGGATAAAGTAACATATTTTCTTTCACAAATATATACTTAGCATGATGTTCAAAATAGTTAATTTACACTTATATCCCTAAACATTTAACATTTCTTTATGCCACGTGATTCAACATATTTTCCTGTGGCTTTTTGAAGTGCATGACACATCTATTGCTAGCTATAGAAGCTTTACTATATAAAATAAGCCCAATAGTCCATTAACTCTGATCTTACTGCAACTTAATGTCTATGAATAAACTTTCTGTATCCCTTACCCTATTTTTCACAGCCTCTACTATGCACTATTGTTTGGTATATTGCTTGCTTTGGAAAAAATCAAATTCAAAAGCTGAAATATGGTTTACATTAAATGTATAATGATTTTCCAACTAGTTAACAGAGAAAACTCAAATTTAACCACAGTAAGTCAAAATTAGTAAGATTTATTTCGTGATATGTATAATATGTATATACATGAATGTATATAATTAATTTCTATTTAATATACATTTGAATGTATACATATGCAGATTTGTATGATTTACCACATTCTATTAAATAACATTAAACCATTGAAAAACATCCTTCTGTTTTCCATTTAACTTGAGTAATTTATTGCCTCTAACACACTTACTTTTTGTTCAGTGGTTCACACTCTTGTTTCTTTCATCTATGTTTTATTTATATTAAATTCGAGACAGTCGAAGTCTATATGTGAGTACTCAAATGTATGTGTATGTGTGTGTGGATGCATACACATGTGTCCTTGTGTATGTATGTGTGTGTGCTTGCGTGCCTATGTGTAAACATGCATACACATGTGTCTGTATATATTTTGTATTTAGTATTCACTTAGTATAACTAAACTTTCTATGCTTGTATGTTTTCATCACTTTAATTTCTTCCACAATGTCTTCAAATATTTCTGTAATCCATTGTCTTTCCTTGAAATTTTCCAATTATATATTTCCTAGACCACTGTATTGCTCACAGGATTTTTTGACCTGTTATCTTCTGTTGCTCTTCCATCTCCTCCCCATTAATCACCTCTTTCTGCTTCTTTCTAGACCCTCTCTCATCTCTCCCTTACTTCCTTGCTTCTTTTTCCTCTTGGTGTTAAATTTCACTCAGGGTTACTACACAACCTAAACCTTACTATTGATTTCATTAGCTATGGTTTTAGTAATGTTTTTTATATCTCTATAGATGCACATACACTGTATATCATGCAATCTATAAGATTATATATGTACACACACTAAAATTGTCACTCATTTTTTTACAGTGTCCATCTTTGTCAAAGTGTCCCTCCTTTCATTGAAATGATTGATCACTTGTTTTCTGTGCTAGGCCTATTAGCCAAATAATAATACTTGCTTTAAATTTCCTAGAACTGTTAGTGTGTGAGTCATATTTATGAATAATTTTGTTGAATGATTTATTTCTCTGGATCTCTATACAGTTTTTCCTTCTTTGTGTGTTTTAATGAAATCCACGGACATTTTTAAAACAGTAAGTATATGCTATGTATGCTTGTAATTGACATACTAGCTCTTTTCTTAGTCCTTTTATGACTGACTTAATTCAATAAACCAAATCCAAGACTTGAATATATGTTGGTGTGGTTGCTATGTTTGTCCTATCACACCATAGCTACACACTCCTACACTATCAGTCAAACTTTTTCAAATATGCTTAGTACCTGTGATTAAGATCATTTCCCACAGGTCTTCTCTCAATAATCACTGTCATTCATTGCTGCATATGCTTCTGAATAGCTTTAAATCAAATAGTAGTTTCCTTCACTGTAGTTTATCTTTAGGTTAGGCTTCTCAAAAATATTGGACTTAGCCTGTATCAGAGATTTCTAATTGTCTAGTTACATGAATTCTTTTTCCTCTTATTGTGGGCATAAAATATTTGTGTTTATATTTTATTTAGTTTAGTTTAATGTTCTTAGGTACTATATGTCATACTCTCTGGCATGGGTCAGACTTGGTAAGATGCCACTTTACTAAGGCTGAAGCATGTATTCTGGGTGAAGCAAGGAGAAACTATTAAGATGCTACCTTGGTTTCTTTGTGTTTTGTCTTAAATGGCCAGGAAAATATTCTATTATATTCCAGATTTCTCTCAATCAGTTATTAATAATCATAAAAAGGCTATGAATCTTCTATGGGTTATCAAATAGTGGGACAGCAACACTCATGCTTGCCTGTCTTTTTCTGTTAGCATTTCATGAAAACGACTTAAATCAATTTTTAATTGCTTGGCACTGTCTGATGCATCACTGAGCATTTAGGTGCTTTTTTTTTGACAATCTTTGATGTTGTGTATAACATTTTGTTTCAGTTTAGCCTTTTACCCTGTGAGAATGATCAGTTAAAATAATTATTGTTCTACAAACGGTCTAGCTTTCATTGTGTGTATGTGTGTGCGTGTGCACGAACATGTGTGTGTGTGCATGTATTTGTTTGCCTTTAGAATGTGGTATTCTTTTCGGTCTATATTCCAATTGAAAGTCAGTAGTGATCAATGATAACTTTTGAAGAGAAACCATCATCAAAGTCAGTATTTTAAGAAAGTTGATATTATTTTAGTTATTTGAAGATTAAGATTAAGAACAGAAATAGAACCATAAATAAATATCAGCAATCAATAGAATAAAAAACCTCAACCAGGGAACAAAGCATTTTAGATAATATTAAGAGGAACATGAAGAAGAAAAGGTGAAGAAAGAAGAAAAAAAAAGGAATTCGAAGAGAAGGTATTAATATTTGAAAAGGAAAGCTGAAGGACATTATTTTTAATTCACCAATATTTCCCCTTTAGGAAACAACTTAGGGTTTGTTTTTTTATTTTATCACATTATTATGTTAATAATGTGTTTGTTAATTATAAATTTACAGAAGGGGTTTTCAAAGTTAAAATAGTCTTCAACTAGACAAGAGTTTCTACATCCATTAAAATGTTCATGTGGTGGTATTTCTTCTTTAATTCATAAATATTACAAATTATATTTATGAATTTCATTTTATAAGGTCTTTTTATTCTCTGAAAATGTCATACGTGAGTAATGCATCTAATTTATTTGATCATATTTCTCTCCCACTCTTCCGCTCCAACATCGCCCAAGCTCTTACACCTCCATTTCTGCCTTCCATTTCCCAAGGTTATTTATTTTTCTTTAGTCCCTATTATGTCCTGTCAGTGCCGTCAACATGCACATGGATGTGGAGCTATTTATGGAAGACTTACAAGTAGCAAACCCTCAAAGAACACCGATTTTCCATAACTCTGCAGCTGTCAACTGCTCATAATCCCCCAAAAGAGAATAGGCCTTAGAAAGCATCTTCCTCATCTATTAGGAAAGTTTGGAAGGCTTGATCTTTCAAAGTCTTGAATGGGTTTCCACAGGTGGTGTTTGTTAATGAATGCATTATCCATGCCATGTTCTATAGACAAAATCTTCACAGAAGACCTTACTAACCTCAGGTTATTACAATATTTTCACCCCCACTTCCAGGCTGCTCTATAAGCTTTGGGCCGGGGGAGAGAAGTATGAAGTAAACATCCTATTTAGGTCTAATCACTGCGCTTTCAACTATTTTTTTTTTTTGCATTTTGCATTTTGGTCACATGTGTATTTCTTTATTAACCACCAACCACTACAAAAAGAACCTTTTCTGGGGGTGGTTCAGAACTTCACTAATCCATGGGGATAATGTTGATTTTTCTCCCTACAGACTTATATACCTTCATTCACTGTGAAAGCTAGCTAGTAGGCCAGAATCATTCATGTCAGTAACAGTTTGATTTCTCCATATCAATTGGCCCAAGCATGTGGTATTTCCAGGCGTAAGATTTGACCATCCAGTGCAGGAAGTCGTAAGTCTCATAGTTAAAAAAGTACCTATATAAAGAATTTAATTTGTAGTCAAGTCCAAGAAAAAAAAACTAAGAGAACATGAATGTATGAGATGACACTTTTAGATCAGACTATATCCAAGGAATTATTGACATACAGATGAATGAATATATTAGAATTACAATACACAAAGAAATCTGAATCAGAATAGAGACATTAGAAACAAACTTTTTCCCATACATCTTTCCTCCAGTAAACAATCTCTGTTAATATTTCACATGCAAAATTCAAATACATTAGTAAACACAGAATTAGTTCTCTCAACCAAACCAAGGTTTCATGTTGCCTACCTATAAAAATTCTCAGCTTGCTAAAAGATATCAATGGAAGTTTCACCAACAGAAAATGTTAAAAAACTATGTTCAGTGAGTCTGGTTTTATCCCATGCTTTTTCAGACCCAGGCCAGCTGGCCTTGGTGAGTTCCCGATAGAACATCCCTATTGTCTCAGTGTGTGGATGCACCCCTCCCGGGCCTGAGTTCCTTGCTCGTGCTCTCTCTCCTTCTGCTCCTGATTTGGACCCTGAGATTTCTGTCCGGTGTTCCAATGTGGGTCTCTGTCTCTGTCTCCTTTCATCACTTGATGAAGGTTAATATCCAGGAGGATGACTATATGTTTTTCTTTGGGTTCACCTTCTTATTTAGCTTCTCTAGGATCACGAATTATAGGCTCAATGACCTTTATTTATGGCTAGAAACCAATTATGAGTGAGTACATCCCATGTTCCTCTTTTTGGGTCTGGCTTACCTCACTCAGGATAGTGTTTTCTATTTCCGTCCATTTGCATGCAAAATTCAAGAAGTCATTGTTTTTTTTTTTACTGCTGAGTAGTACTCTAATATGTATAGCAGACAATGAGGACTCCTGAGAAGTCAAGAACAAGGGCATTGGGTTTTGATCCTACTTCACGTACTGGCTTTGTGGGAGCCTAGGCTGTTTGGATGCTCACCTTCTAGATATGGAAGGAGGTGGGAGGTCCTTGGACTTCCCACAGGGCAGGGAACCCTGACTGCTCTTCTGGCTGATGAGGGCGGGGGAGTTGATTGGGGGAGGGGGAGAGTAATGGGAGGCGGTGGCGGGGAGGAGACAGACATCTTTAATAAATAAATAATAATAATAGAATGTTAAATAGCCCCACCCTGTGCAGATACTTTGTAAGTCAGTAACTGGGAATGATACATACATAAGCAATTTCCTGAATCTATAGTTTACTCTTACATGTATGACATTTTGCTATCAAATTCAAATGTAGATACTTTCGAAAGAATGTTTGAAGATGTAAAGAAAATTTTGCCTTATTGGGCATTACAAATTGCTTCTGAAAAAGATACAAAAAGGAGATTCTATTAATAATTTAGGTTGTAAAATAAGTTTACATAAGATTAGACCCCAAAGGTGTAGGAGAGATTGATTGCACACTCTTAATGACTTCTAAAGATTGCTAGGAGACATTTTCAGTCTATGGAACACTATTGGGATATGTCCTAATGACCTGATTAATTTAAACAAAAACTTAGATGATGACAAGGACTTCATCCCAGGGAATTATCAGCTAAACCTGAGAGAGACGGGGGGGGGGGATCTTTGATTGAAGAGAAAATGCATAAGGCACATATGGATCATGTGGATCCCAATGTTAACTTCATTATGGTCATATTATCCTCCAAACATTCCCTTACAAGACTTTTAATGGAAAGGGAAGATATTATCTTAGAATGGATTTTTTTTTTGGTTTTGTTTTTTTTTTTTTTTTTTTTTTTTTGATACAGAGTTTTTCTGTAGCTTTTTGAGTCTGTCCTGGAACTAGCTCTTGTAGACCAGGCTGGCCTTGAACTCACAAAGAGCTGCCTGCTTTTGCTTTCTGAGTGTTGGGATTAAAGGGGTGGGCCACCACCACCTGGCTTAAAATGGATCTTTTTAACACATAAAGCATGTAAAAAAATTAAAATCTTATGTGGAAAAGGTCTCTGAGTTAAATCTGAAAAGAAAATTAAGACTTTGACAAATAGGAGAATAATAAATGATGGGCACTAAATAAATAAATGACGGAAGAATTTCTTCAAATGACTGGTGTTTTAGTAAGAGTTCCATAGAGGACCAGAACCAGTAGGAAGATTGCGTACATAAAAACATACACATTATAATAAATAATTTATTAATATAGCTATGGTAGAACAGTAATAATAACAGAGCTACACCTGAACGGTGGAGAAACCAATTGTTACTTGGTCCTTGAGGTTGGGACCTCAGCAGTTGGAGTAATCCCATAATAAAGGTCTGTCAGAGGAACCTGCCAATGCTTATGACCATCAGGAGAGCAAGCAGAAGCAGCAGCAACAGGTTGAAATGGCTGGGTAGCCAGAGGGAAGATCAGGTAAGACACGCGGGAGTAATCTTTCTTCCTCACAGAACCTAGACATTTACCTAAGGTGATTCCTGCTGTTGTCATGGATCTTCCACCTCCATTAAGGCAATCAGCACAGCTCTTCAGCTGAGTCTCCTACTCAGGCAATTCTAATTTATGGCAAATCGACACTAAAACCAAACAGTATGTGGTAAGACGTTCTTCCTAGTAGACAGAAGACATCTTCTTCCATTGAGAGTATAGCCAGTTGGTAGCAGCAACATGATTAGAACGTGCCCTGCAGTCAGTTCATGTATCTCGTCATCCTTTTCTGTGTTGTTAGATCCATGCTTTAGCTGCCAGTCCCTCTTCAGACACCAGGAACAGATGAGAGGAAGGACATTTAGAGAAACATAGTCCAATCATGACTTTAAACTACTGATTCATTCCTTGCTTTCTTTACCCACACTGCGATATTTCTGTTATGCAGAGTTTTTCTAGTGAAAGGCCACCCCATCTGCACCAAGGTGCAAAACTGAAGCCACTGTGTGCAACGGAATGAGAAAAACCCAAATCTGTGCCTTGTTTCTCTTGGTGTCCTTGTCACCCGTGAGACATTTAAAGTCCTCTTTCTCACAGGGTACAAAAGGGTAATGAAGAGATAATGAGATGTGGCTGGAAGAACTCAGTAAGGAATTTATCCTTTCCTTTGTGATACCAGAAATAGCATCAGTTCCTTTCCCAAGAGGTAAAAGAAGTACCACAAGGAAAGCCATTATATCAAGCTTTCTGTTTTAAACCTTTCTCTCTCTCTTTTTATATTTATTTATTTTAATGTCACTTTATATTCCAACCACAGTTCCTGATCTTGCTCCCCAGCCCACCTCCATTCACTTTTCCCAAAGGGTAATCCCTCCCATGGGGAGTTAACAAAGCCTGGCACATTAAGTTGAGGCAGGACCAAGACCCTCCCTCCTGCATTTCCACAGCTGGTGATCTAGAGTTCATGAGCTCCCACGAGCTTGATTCATCTTTCTGAAGCAGGAATTACATGTCAATTGCCAAACACTATAAAAGAGCCAGTTAGCTTTTGGTTAAGCCTCCAGTTTAAGAAATATTTCCCTCCTCATTTCCCCATCTGATCACGTCCCTAAAGCTTTCCCTAGAAAGCAGAAAAGACTAAAAATATGTATTTTTATTCACTAATGAATAAATTTATCCCAGAGGTCCACAAAAAGTCAAGGGAAAGACTACAACAGCAGACAGACCCATCTACAGTGAAGGACAATCAAGCCATCAAACAAAAATATATTGTAACATTAAAATTGAAAAATATCTATGGAACGTACCATAATCAAATTGCTTTTGATCAACAAATAGTTGAGATATTAATACATGGCTTTCGTTTTGTTTTGCTTGAATTTTGTGATTGTTTTAGTTCTTTCCTTTTTTCCTTCTTGTTTTAAGTACTTTTAGCCAGCGTTAAGTCAATATTTTCTCTTTAACGCTGTATGTTCATTTAAAACACCATGATGACTATCTTGGGATGGGGTCTGATTCTCGGGATTGGTCCTGAGGCATTGTGCAAAGTGGTCTCCTCAAAGTGGCTTTCCTAAGAAATTTTGTCTTTCATAGAAACAACAATTGGAACAATTAATTAGTTTCAATTTTAATTAAATGATGATCTCATTTAACACTGATTAAATTACAACAACTAGATAAATCCAGACAGCAGTATTTAACTAATTTAATTAGGTATGGCATTGCTTTTCTGGGCTGTCACTAAATGACGACGGATTAGCTCCAGTGCATCTTCTAAACAGGATTCTTTGCACTTGACTTAAATTGACATCAAAAGGCAAAACAGAGCTGGACTGTATTTTACACTTCTTTTTTTGCCAATTTAGAATTATTGGAAAGATGCATAGCAAATAAGTGGATCTGTTTCCCTATTTAAATGCAATTTAAAGTCTCAATGGAGGGGATTTTGTTCTCTCAAGAAATACATTTGGAAGATCTTTGCTGTTATCAAGGTTTAATTTCCCTGTAGAAAGCCTAGTCCTCCACAGGTCCTCTATCTGGTTTATTGTCTTTTGAAAATTGATCCTCAGCATTGTGTTTTTCTCTCTCCTTTTTTTTTTTCTTTTTGTATCGTGTGCCTAAGAGGATTGAATCCCAGGAGTTATAAACCATGACCAACTTTCAAATACATGTATTTCTCAGCGGATCTCTGCGTCTCGGCTGAGGATAAAATGCAGTCACAAACACAGCGCTAAATGGAACATGACTGATTGATACTGTTTCTATTAACAAGCTTCGTAGCTAACTTCCTTAGGACCAGAGAGCCAGCTGTTCAAATAGAAATTTATTCTAGCTAGGATGAGCAAATAAAAGTCAATTTGATTTCAAGAATATTGTAATACATGAGAATAACTTTTATTTTATTTTTTTAAAGACAGAATCTCATGGGTGCTCTGGAACTAACTGAGAAGCAGAGGAAGCCTTTGAACTTCAGACCTTTCTGCCCTCACCTCCTCAGTGCTTGTGACTAAAATCCTGCTCCACCAGCTCCATTTTGTGCTGCTGGATGAACCCAGAGTTCATGAATGAGAGGCAAGCACTGTTCCAACTGAGGTACATCCTTAGCCTTGAACACATACAGCTTTTCAGAGTGTTTCATAAAAAAAAAATGCTTATTATTTTAAAGACATTACTTTTTTCTTTTATTCGACAATTTGTCATTTCTTGATGTTTAGCAAAAAACAAAGAAGCTGTTTCTTTTAATAGTTTAACTTAATTTAATAATTTAAAAATGTTGTATATTATTTATTATTTCTTTGTGTGCATATTCCATGGAGTGTATGTGGAGGTCAGAGATCAATTTGGAATATTTAGTTCTCACCTTCCACCATCTGGATAGTAATAATAGAACTCAGGTTGTTGGAGTTACCTTCCTTACCCATGGACTCATCTAGTCATCCCACAACAGGTTTCATCCTCGTGGAATTATTTATTGATTTATTTTTACGTGTATGAGTATTTTGCAAGGATGTAGGTATATATGCCATGTATGCTCCTGGTGTCCTTAGAGGTCAGAAGAGGACATTGACTCTGTAAATGAGTCACAGGTGATTATAAAAAATTTTCCATGTGTGCATTTATATATATATTTGTGTGTATGCGTATTATATATAGAGAAATCAATAAAATGTTATTAATATTCATATAGTGATATAGTGACATATCTTATTCAGATATCTTATATAAAAATGATATTTATATTTATATGTAATAACATGTCCTATTCATATGTGTTATTTGATATTTCAAATCTTAAACAAACACAGACATGAAAGCAAAAGGCAGATTGCCATGGAAGAGAAAGAAGTTCAGTAGAATAAGAAAGACAAGAAATGTGATTATATGTCAGATGACAAATATGGCTATTATATCAATGAATGAAGTGTTATAATAAAGCCCATCACTTTAGGCATTTAGTATCTTCATTTGTTTGGGTTTTTTTGTTTTGCTTTTGTTGTTGTTGGTTTTTTGTTTTTGTTTTTTTGTTTGTTTGTTTGTTTTGAGACAGGGTTTCTCTGTGCAACAGCCCTGTCTGTCTTGGAACTACCACTCATAGAACAGAGACTGACCTTGAACTCAAAGAGATCCATCTGCCTCTTTTTTCCGAGTGCTGGAATTAAAGGCATGTGCTACCACCACTCAGCTTTAATATTTGTTAATAACCTGGTGACATATAAAGGTAAAAAAATTAATTTAAAGAGCTACGGTTTGCTTGAGTCCTCCATCATGTACTGCATAGCTAGCACCGACTATCTGAAGTGCTATGGAAGGCACATCTTCACAATACTTAACTGGTGACTGCTTTGTCTGTCACAGTCATATGGCAATAAGCCTTAGTTGGGGTTAAAACACCATGGATGAGGGACTGAAGCAATGGCTTGCCTGGAAAGAGCACTTGTTCTTCCAGAAAACCTGGCTTAAGTTCCCACCACCCAAATGATGGATTATATATAGTAATCCATAACTTCAGTTCCAGAATATGAGATCTTCTCTTCTGACCCTCACAAGCAGTCATGCACACAGCACAAATTCACACATGGAGGCAAAATACCCATATACTAAAAACAAGACAGACACATACTGATCAGATCATACTGTCTCTCCATGTGTCCTACTGACTCAAGATCCACAAAGATGTGTGTATGTATATGACTGTATTGTGAAGATCTGTTATTTAAAAAACACAAACCATCGACCATCAAACCATGCCATATTTTGTTTCAGGTAGTTTAAAGCAAGAGATTATTACGTAATCACTTAGTCTTCATTTGTTTTGCCTGGCTCCAATTTTTAAACGAATTTAATTCATATGCTCTACAGTAACTAGTGGTATCGTCTAGGTTAGTTAAACAAAAATATATTTTCTCCCTCAATTTTCTCTTCTTTTTTCCTCCGTCCTTTTTTCTCTGTTCTCATTTGCCTCTCAAAAGGCATTTACAACTTGACATTAGAGCAAGTTGCTCACTTAAGGGGTGAAAATTCCAGTTTCCAAGGTAGTCAAAAATCAGGACAATGTTTTCTATTCATATTTTTAAACATTTTTTAAAAAAGTTACAGTTTTATATGAAGAACATAAAACATATCTGTAGTCTTTTGAAATTAAAACATAACTGCATGATTTTTGAACTAAAATATAATTACATAATTCCTCAGTCAGAGAGATGCCTGAAACATGAAGGACCCTGGCTGCTCTTTTAGAGAACCCTGTCCCATTCCTGTCACCACAGCGCGGCTCACAGTCTTCTGCAGTTCCAGTTCCAGGGGATCCCATGCCTTCCTCTAGGCTCTGTGGTCATTGCTTGTTTGTGATGCAACAAGGCATAGAAGAGAAAAAACTCCCATACACCTAAAATAAAATTTAAATAATCTCAAAAATTAGTTTCATCATTCCCCTCCTCTCTCTCTCCCAACTCCTTCCACTCCCCCTACTCTCCCTCAAATTCTTGGTTTCTTTTTCATTAGTTATTATTATCTGTATAAATAAATGCACAATTATGTAACTATAACCTGCTAAGTCTATTTGACATTGTTTAATATGTATATGATTTCAGGGCTTACTATTTAGTGTTGGATAATAAAGGACTCATTCCTGTAGCAGAGAAATTTTCCTAATCTCAACTGTCATTAGACCCCTTTAGTTCCCTCTCTAGGAGGTTGACCATGAGAATACAGCTTTCTTTACCTGTCTGTTGTTGTTGTCATGGTTTACACAGCTATATTACTGAGGTGCAATGAGTAATTTCAATTTTTATGTGATACAGGAATTACCTACCAGCGGAGTAGTCTTTTCCAGAGTTATTAGACCCCGGGTTCTCATAATATCTTACATATAACCATAATTTGAAGGTAAAAATTGTAAGTCATTTGAGTAGCTTCCAGACAGAGCATCATAATTCCTTAGGTAACACATGCAAGTATGACCCCAATGCAGATGATCATTACCAAAACAATCAGTCTTCATCATAAAAATTAATGTGTTCATCAGATTCACAGCAACACCAGGTTTCAATATGCAATTAAAAATTTATGAGATTTGAAGTCTCGAATTAATCAGCATTTTCATATTTGATCTTGCCTTCATATTTTATGTTATAAATATGTTATAGAAGACTTCCGTATTGGTACAATATAAAATTATAATCCTGAACATGATGCTTCTTAAGTAGAAGCAAAGCAAGTGCCATCGCCAAAACTGAAGCCCAAGAACAATGTTAAATTAGTACAATATTTATAGAACTATCAGTAGCAATGATGTAAGGGGCATTTATTATTTTAACTAACAAGGGAGCTTAGACTACATTTTGTGAGCTTGCCATCCTCCTCAGTGTAATTGGAATGTGATTTAGTTGGGATAATTGAGTATCCAAAAAACGCACATAACTGAGAAACAGAAACAAACTTGAGAAGTACAGGGCTTAATTGATGTCCTGAGGACATTGAGCAGCTGGAGGCTGAACTTCATTATTCCAGTCCTTCCCACCAGGGGAGGTGAGCAGAAGTGCTCTCAACTACAAAGCTTCCATGCTCTCCTCTCTCTAGTTCAACCACCATTGTACTTTCCCAGCTCTGCGCTCAGAATCTGGGAAAAACGATCTGCTCCTAGAAGACAGAGTGATCCTTCAGAAAAGTGAGATTTTTAGTGTGTGTGTGTGTGTGTTGAATTGAATCGCCAATTAAAAAGCACTGAAGTGCCTTCTGAACTGAGATCTCTGCCACCGTGGACTGCAAATCCCCAAATTAACTGCAGATATTCAAATCGACATCATCCAGATTGGCACATGGGATTCGTAGGAACAGATGAGAACTCAGCCAAAAGGCTGCTGCGCTCATTTAATAAGTGGGCAAACTCACTTGAGAAATTATTCAAAAGGAATTTCTGAGTACCTATAGGCATAGATAGTACATTAGCTGTTGTTTTAATGGACAGCAAAGTATGCCAGTTTTACATACCTCTTACAAATTGTTACCAAAATCTATTACCTCATAATAGCTCCATAATTTGTTTTCTTTTTTCAGTTAACTAGTAAGAAAAACATAAATATTTAACTCATGTCCCAAAAGAATCATGGAAAACATGAATTTGATCACAGAAATTGAGTTATTTAGATAATAGCATTGAGAGAAGTGAGGCTTTAGCTCAATAATAGAGTGCGTGTATAGTATTCATTAGGACCTTTATTTGATCCCAAAAGTGAACAGAACAAATAGAGTTTTTACCTCTGAAAGCAATATAGAATAAGACCTTCAAATGAAGCATAAATAATAAAAAGTCATTTTACAAAGCAAGCTAAGGAAGAGAACAGAAAATTGATGTTTGTCATTTATTTGTTTTTTTAAATCACCTTGTTGTAATGTGCTACCAATAAAAACAGCTAGATCAAGGCAGTTGATAAAACCTTTTCCCAGTTCAAAACTCTGTTGACCTTGGTGAACTTCTTTTCCTTCATAATGACCCTTCTGAAGCCTGAACCTGCACCAAGGGCTTTGTTTTACTATCAGCTAGATTTTTTTCTTGCTTATCCTCCATAAAAGGAAACCAATAACCATGTGTCTTAGAAACTAGAAAAAAAATAGCTATTTGCCTTTCATAACTCATGTGACACTTTGTCTGTATTCTGACCTCTTTTATGGTCTCATCATAAGATGTTATAGTCTACCCACACTTATACCTGCTTTGAAATATGCAGGTATATTTCAAATACATTGACTATGAAGATGGTGAAGAGTCAATGTTTTCTTTTTGCTTTCTGAGTTTGTGTCACCTCCCTTAATACTATACTTTCTAAGTCCATTCCTTTTCCCAAAAATTTCATTATTTCATTTTTCTTTTTGGTTGGATACTATTCCATTGTGTATATATACACCACATTTCCCTTTTCACTCTGTTGATGGATATCTAAGTGGGTTCTGTTTTCTAATTATCACGAACAGAGAAACAAAACGCGTGAATGCACAGATATCCCTAATGATGGGACATGGGTTCCCTGAGTGTATGCCGAATAGTGGAACAGATGGGTCATATTGTAATTCTATTTTCAATCACTTATATGAACTTCTAAACTGCTTTCCATGACAATATTTTGGTTTGTATTCTCACAGGCAGTGAACAATGTTTCTTATTTCCATATATCCTCTTCAGCATTTGTTGCTACATTTCTTAATGAATGCTATGGTTGTTTGAATGAAAATGGTCCCTGCAGATTCATATATTTGAAGATTTGATCTCCAGTTGGTAGAACTCTTTGGGAAAGATGCAGGAATTTTGTTACTGGGGGCAGGCTTTGCCATTTCAAAAGACTTATCCAATTTCTCTCTCTGCATTCTGCTTAAAAATCAAGATGTGTGCTTATAGCTATTGCTAACACTGAGCCCTTGCACTGACATTATAAACTTCACCTGAGACCATAAACCCATGTAAATGATTGTCTTTGTCACAGCAATCGAAAAGTAACTTTGAGAGCAGTTTCTACCAGGTATTGAGTTACTTCTGTGTCAGACATGGCTCTCTCTCTATGTGTGTGTGTGTGTGTGTGTGTGCGCGCGCGAACACACACATGTGCACGTGAGTATGTGTGTTTAGAAGAATGTGAAAGACGTTAAGGCTTTGGACTATGAAAGCAGCTGAGTATGGAAAGCAGGGCCTAATGCATCATCCTAGTCGTATCTTGGAAGACTACAGTGCTCAACCCCGTGTCGACTGTTGAGGCCCTCCTCAGGAGGTTTCAGAAGGGATCAATTTTAACAACTTTGTTAGAGACTATTACTGTAGTAGTGTAGCAAAGAATGTGTTAACTTTCAGTCTTATTCAAATATTTGCATGAAATTAAGTTGAAAAACAGTGGTTCCTTCAAAATTACCATCCATGGACTCACGGAATGCCTTAGCTGTCATCTTCATTTTCCATACAACCTTACTTCTGACTCACTTAAAAGTAAAAAATATTTGACAGTAGGTCCACACTCACGGAATTCATTTGTCTTAGCATGTTCCCATCTTCTTGAAGCAGCTGTCCTGGTAGAACAATGAACTGACATTTTAAAAAAACAATGCTAACACCAGTTAGATGGCAGTAGCCTGGAAGACTTAATTTTTCTCATATAAATAATATCCTGATTACAATTTCTTCCTGAACTATTCCCAGTTCCTCCCCACCTTCTGTTATACCCATATCCGTGCCCTTTTTGTCTCTCATTAGAATACAAACAGGCTTTTAATACATAATAAGATTATAATATAATATAATATAATATAATATAATATAATATAATATAATGAGATGAAACAAACACTGCTTATGGGAATTGGACAAACAAACCAACAGAGGAAAAAGACCCAAGAGTTGGAACAAAAAACATAGGCCCTCAAAACACTGAACTAGAAGTTATAATATATATACAAAGGAATTGTAGTATAAAAAGAGATAATAAAGAGACTCACACTATATATATACTCACACATATACCACATATACACATATACATACACATACACATATAAACAAAAATTTCTAATACAGCATTGTGAAACAAGGAACTTCCAAAGAAGAAATTGATTTTGTAATACTTTTTCTGTTGACCATTTCCTGCCATTCATAGAGCCTAGCCTTAAGAGTCATTTGTTTCCCCAGTTGAGACTCCCGGAGAGGAAAGTGGTTATCAATTGAAGATTTATTGTAAGTTACAGATGAGAGATGTGTCTACTTCTCCTTTCAACTCTTGGGCCCCATCTGATTGAAGCCTGTGCAGACCCTGTACACTCTGCCTCAGCCTTGGGGATTAAGTATAACATAAGGAGATGGACTAGAGTATTAAAATGGCAAGGCGTAGACTTGCAACGACTGATCATGTCTGTCAACTTGAGTATATCTGAAATCAACTAAAACCCAAGCAGCTAGGGACACTATGAGGAATTTTATTGATTGGAACATTTAATGTGGGAAGACCTACCCTAAATCTTGGCCAAACTTTCTGGTGGCAGCCTAAGTAAAATGACATAAAAGAAATACAATTTTTTTTAATTTTTGTCTTCATTCCATCATTCTTACTGGTAAGTTCATCTATCCTACTGCTAAGGATTCCTTTGCTCATATTGGAATCTATTATTTTAGGTTTCCAATGTAGACGAAACATTCCAGATGTAATTTTGCAGATTGCACAGAAGTTTAATATATAAATAACTAAAGGTTTTTTCATGAAGAATGCTTTAAATTTTGGAGAATTGGTGTGACAAATTGTGATATTAACAGCAAATAAAGATTTTTTTTAGCAAATTCCAAAATAAATAAAATAAAATATGGCTGGAGAGAGATGGCTCATTATCTAAGAGTTCTCTTGATTTTGTAGAGGATATGAGTTTAATTTCCAACAATACCCATCTGGCAGCTAACAACCTTTTACTTTATTATGCCCTGACATTTTCCTGTGATGATGAGAACAGTAGGGCTATAGACATGTGCACTCTACTGTTTATTCAGGTGTCCTAAAGAATCTATGTCGAATGAGGACCCTAGAAGAGAACCTGACATAGATGCTCACAACTGTCAAGAAATTAAACTGAAACCCAACACTAAGTATTCACAAAATAACAAGATGTTGAAGCTGATCTTGAGTGTATACTCAGTAAATAACGATTTTGTACATAATGTGTTTGTCTCTACAACATATGTTGTCTGTCTATCCAATTTATCAAGCCATATCTTCATTTATTGATCATCTATGTACCTGTGTATTTATGTATCTGTCTAATTTGTCATTATTTATCATCTCCATGTCACTCATCTATCTATCATCTACCCATCTATCTATTAATAAAAATGATCAGCTTCTTAAATTTCTCTATTCTTCCAAGAAAATGTCAGGTCCAAGATTGGAGAACTTTCTTTAGTTGGATTCCAGAAAAAAAATTATTCAGAGAACTTCACCTTCCATAATACAAACATAGTATTCCATTTTGTCATAAGCCATTGAAATGTCAAATCGTTTTGATTTAGGATTATATCATAAAACCTTAATAGCACAGAACTTTCTAGAAGTCAGTTTCTTCCTGGAGAGATGAAATATTGCAACAGTAGGGAAGGTATTTGACATGAAGTATGGGTATCTAAGTTTGATCTACGGTCTCATGTCATAAAAGTCAGGCATGGTGGCACATGTCTGTCGCCCTACTCTGGAAAGGTGGACATCAAAGGATCACAGCGGCTTGCTAGCAAGCCAGTCCAGCTTAATCAGTAAGATTTAGGCTCAGTGAGAAACCCAATCTCTAAACCTAAGGTGGAGACTAGCCAAGTCTCAGCAAAAAATAATACTTGATATGGTTCCTTGTGCCGTATCAGATTGTAATGCAATAAGACTATTTAGAGAAAATACTGAAAAATAAAGACACCATGAAAATACTAGAAACTTAAAAAAGATATTTTTGAATAAACCGGTCAACCAAGAAATGAAAGAGTAAATTTAAAAAAAAATCCCTAGAGACAGAAGAAAACAAAATGAATTTTCTCATATCCATGACTTCACCAGCACAGAGCAACAGCCTAGGTACCAGAACCAGGCATGGCAACTCTCTTGCTCAGTAGGTATTAAATCCCATTAGAGATATGTTGTTTATAACTACTAGTTTACTAAACCAGCACAACCTCTGACAGCAATCTAAACATTTGTTCTTATACCCACAGATACATGTAGCTTGCCTTCCTCATTGAGGAAACTTCTCTTTTCAAAAGGAGGATATGACTACAAAGACCTCAACCAATCAAAATGCAGAGCTTTGGAGCCCAGCCCAGTTTGATATACCTTCAAAACACCCCTGTAAGTAAGAGTTACAACAGAGTGGGCACAAAGAGTATAAGAGCCAGAAAGAATATCATGGAGTTTTCAGGGAGCCCATATCTCTTAATAACAAAAAAACCTATATCCATAAAATCTCACCGACACAATTGCCTCAACATGAGCGGGACAAGGACTGCAACAATACAAATGCCAGAATAGACATGGAAAAGTTTACCAGACATTAACCAAAATGGGTGACCTGTAGCGAGCTGCGTGAAGCCACACCTGATGGAGATGTATAATCAACTCCTATGGCTAAAGTCTGACTTAGGCTATTATCACGCAATGATCATCAGCTGCTTGCATATGCATGGACCTATGGGCAATGCCCACCTGGCAATCCGGGGTTGGTAGCCCATGCCTTTTTAAGGGCTGGGAGAGGTTTGCCCGGGAGGAGAAAGAGGAGAGAGGAAGGAGAGGAAGGAGGAGAAAGAGAGAGAGAGATACAATTGTAAAAGGTCCTAAATAAACTGCAGTGAGAAGAGCTCCGGTGTGTCGCATGTCATCCTTGTAGGTCGAGGCTGGCCGTCACAGTGACCAAGACTAAGGAATGCTGAAAGTGGGAGAACTGGTTTTCCCCAGGGAAAATAACATCAATTGGTTCTCAAATGATAAGTATTTACCCCTGAAAACATACATGCAATTAACATTACACAGACTGAGTAGGCTATATGTAGGTATATAGACATATTTGCATATATGCATACAATAATAATTAATAAAAAGGAGGCAGAAGGATTACATGGAAGGGTTTGGAGAGAGCAAAGGAAAAATAGAAATAATGTGTTTCTAATCTCAAAAAATTTTTAAAGTGAAAAAATTTATAATGTGTATATCCTATAAGGTACTGTTGAATATAGCTCTGGCCTTACACTGACCTCCGAGGCCACTAGATTGAAATTCTCATTGCAAGGTATCTCTGATACCAAAGAAGTTTCTCTTTATATTCCTTTATATACCTCTATGAGAATTTAGCTACAGGACTATAGCTAGTTTTAAAGGGTTACGACATATGAACTGAATATCCTCCACATAAAAAGTAAAAGTAGTTTTCTTTGAAGTATTCTTCTAGAGTGATTGGTTGATAACAATTACTGTGATTGTCGAACAAAGGAACATCACAAGACCAGCAAATTGTCTTGGCCTATTATTAGCACTCTTAATAGTGTTTATAATAGCCACCTTTTGGAACACATTAAAAGGCTTCTAGCTTCTTTTAACCTGTCTTAGTGAGGGTTTCTATTACCGTGAAGAGACACCATGACTATGGCAACTCTTCTAAAGGGAAACATTTAATTGTGTCTGGCGTACAGTTTCAGAAGTTTGGTCCATTATCATCATGGTAGAAAGCATGACAACATACAGGCAGAGAGGATGCTGGAGGAAGGGAGTTCTACATCTGGATCCACAGGCAGCAAAAAGAGCGCTGTGTAACTAGGTGTGGCTTGAGCATATGTGAGACCTCAAAGCCTGCCTCCACAGAGACACACTTCCTCCAACAAGGTCTTAATAGTGCTACAACCTATGGACCAAGTAGTCAAATGCATAAGTGAAACGCATGAGTTAATGCGGGGGTGGGGGGAGGGTATACCTATTCAAACCACATAACTTGAAGGCTAGGAACGTCATCAAACAGCATCCGAGGTCGATTACAGAGATGCCTCTGCTTTGCTGTAACCTGACGACCTACATCCATATACTCTTAAAAAGTCTTCATTCCTGACATTTCTTGTTTTGTTTTATAAAACATTATGAAACTCTGACCACATTATAACATGGTATTTGGGGTGAACTGACTCTGTTCTCCTGAGAAGTGACTGCTCATATTTGGCTCCAAAATAATGTTGAGGTATCAACTGTATTTCTACATCAACAAATAGAAAACAAGCCTCCCTTATCCCAAAGGTGAAGGACGTGGAGAGAATGAAGCCTGATTGGCACCTAAAAGCCTCGGAGGTACAATCAAGCCTCAGGTCAATGGCTCATGCATTTATTTCCATTTTAATAAATCTATGTTGTGTGTTCTCTGCATAGCTGGCATGTTTTACTCTCAGTTTAACTTCAGGAAATATGAAAAGTTTATTGTGTTAATTTAGCTCTCAGTACCTGCAGGTTAACACAGCCTTTCTCACAGCTTGGTTCTGGTCTCAATCTACCTTCCCGCACTCTCTCTCATCTTAGCTCCGTTCTTGATTGTTACTCTTTCTTAATTTACCTTTCATTTCTTTCTCTTCAAGCTTATTTTCTTCCATCAACACCCAATAAAGGTATTTTTTCAAAGCTGATTGCTCTAGAACCTCATTTGTCACCTCCTAGATTTCTGATCATTAGTCAAATTATCAGGCTTGTCATTTTTATTTTTATTCTTTCAAAAGTAAAAAAAAGAAGCTTGAGAGTGGCTTATAACGCTTCCTGGAGATTTACTGGTATTGACTGTAGCCAGTCTGTCCTTATGATGTTTGCATTTAAACACTTCAGTTTTGAAATAGTGAAGGAATGACTTCGGTGGGAATGTGTGGAATATTTCTAACATTTTGCCTTCTTTTTTTTCCTGATTTCTTAGTATCAAAATCAATTGTTTTTCTAAATTCAGAGAACAATTATATCATAGCAATACAAGCAATGTCTGAGAGATGCTTACAGTAGTTGATTAGTGTGTGGTAGACAAAGGATTGTGAAAATCCTTAATCATGCCAGGAATTGACATACTGACATTTATCTCTACTGAGAATAATACAAGGACATGATTCTTTCCGGGAAGAAGAGCATTAAAAACAGTTGGGAGCAGCTGGCTTGGCAGACTGTCACTGTTTGTCCCTGTTTGGTTTTGTTGAGCGCTTGAGCCTGTATTGGGCAAGTTATTTGGTCTACACATGGTATTTCCAGTACCCCTTAAAGGTCGGAGTGACAGCTGTCTGGTTCCAATGCTCTCTGCAGGAAGCATTTATTCAATAATCAAATCTTAAGCATTTTTAAGCACTGCTCATTATTTTACATGATTTGTAAAAATTCAGTTTTATGAGCATTAGTTAGAGTCCCCTTTTAACTTTTCTAACTTGTGGAGACATAGAATGCTGACAAAATAAAATACCTTTATGTCCTTTTCAGAGTTGTGAGAATATGTTAAATTATTTTGTAATTATAAAGTGTCATATTAATATATGCATAATACATTTTCATTATGCATTATATACATTTTCATTATGCATTATATATGCATATTTATTTTGTGAATTTTCTCAAGATACTATATAAATAAGTAAATAAATAAAATTAAACTTCACAGCTAATAGATGTTTGACCTCATATGTTAATCCTGTCATCACCATGAAGGTAAGATTACATAGTAATGACAATAGCATCCATCTTCTTATATAGGAAACATTATTAACATGCTACATGCTATTGTAAGTGATACATTTAGATAGATTATAAGTGAAGAAACGGAAGAAGATGTAGTATAGTATATTTTGAGCAAATAGTCTAGCAAATGTCCATTTAACACTAACACAGCCAGTCTACTAAAATCACTACAGTCTCAGAGTGGTAGCTGTCAATTATTTCCTCTACCTTACTCTTGTGCATTTGACTTATTCCTATATATTTTACCTATGTAATATTTTAGTTTTATTCATATATATGTGCGTGTATGTATACAGAAATATAACATACATATCTTGTATTCATCACTTAGACCAGTTGACTATTCTAATTATAGTTCATGATTTTGAACAATTGACTCCAGTGTAAAGAAACTATCTTAAGTAAATGCATTGGCTGTGGGAAGAAACGTCATCCACTGAGGATCACCAGCTCTGCCCAGTTGCTCCATTAAACTTTGTAGACAGAAAGATAGATCTTCACTTAAATGATACTTGTTAGGTAAAAATATTTGAAATTCTCCAATAATCCATGTCTTTATCTCGGTCATGATTATATTTCAATATAATTATAAAATTTGAATGTTTATTAATTAAATGAAATTTAATTTTATCATGTTTATCTCTGAACAGTTTAACTATAATTTAATATTCTAATTTACCTTCAGGTTGTTCAAGATAATGTTTTTTCCCTTTAAATTATACCTCCATGCGTTTAAAATAAATTTTCAAATTTTCATATGAATTCTTATTTTCATATGTATGTGTGTAAAGAAATGCTGCTTTCATTTCAAGGGATCAATCAGTTACCCATTGCATTTCTATGCTGTGAACTTCATGAGCTTAACTGAAGACTCCATGAGCTCGAATGTTTAGACACAGTTTAGGAGCTGGCAAAACATAGCTCAGAGGGTTAGAACAGTTGTTGGTCTTGCAGAGGACTTGGATTTGGTTCTTAGCACCCACACTATGAGTCACAACCACATGTAATTTCAATTCCAAGGTATCTGACATGCTTTTCTGACTTTCAGAGGCATCAGGCATGCATTTAATTTATACATATACATGTAAGCAAAACAGTGATACGTATACAATAAGTATTAAAAATATCAAAGTACAACAATGAACATATACTTAAAACTCATTGAAAGTGTTTATGTACTTACTCTAAAAATTCCAGAAATTAGGTTTTTTTAACCTAATATACATATCTTATTTTCAAATAGTAGCATTTATATTATATATTTTTAAATTTTTCTATATTTAAATAAATCTTCACTTTTTTCATTTATATGAAATTTTTACAGGTTTATATTTTATTCTGAAAGCTATATTTCTATTCAAAATATTTCTATTCAAAAGTTCTTTGCTTTTGAGTTCCAATTGAATCTGCCAAACTGGTAAGTAATGTTAAATATTTATATCCCAATAGGATTGAAAATACCTGAAAGGAATGTTCTTATTTAGTAGACAAATATGTTTTTAAAGCACATCCTCAGAATTCAAACAATATGTAAATCTGGGCAAATATTTGTTCACAAGAAACTAGAATCATTCTGAAAATTTTTGGAAATTAGCATTCTGATGTTCTTGCACGTTGGAGAAACTATGCCATTCACAGATAAGGCCCCTGAGGAATCCTGAGTTATAGCTAATATTTAAAGCATCAAGATCTTCCACTATTGTCTTTAACCATTTGTTTTCTTATCTGCTTTGCTTCCCCCTCTTGCCAACACTTCCAGCGTACAGCATTTGCTCTTTCCCATTTCAACTATAACATATGGCTTTGCCTGAGACAACAAGAGTCTGTGCAGGATGCCATGTTTTAGTTCATACTTTCCATGTGTATTTGTGGCTCATCAGGACTCTTGTCCCTCTTTTCCTTGACAATAAGAACTTGTTAACTATAAATAAACTAATAACTTCCTTGCTGTGGCTTCTGTTTGTTTCATTATCTTCTTTGTTGTTCGATTTTTTTTTAATTTTGTTTCGGTTTGAGGCAGGGTCTCCATGTGTAGCCCAATTCACAAGTTTATTTTTTTTCCTAGCATATCTCCATGCTGACCAAAATTTCTCCATAAAACACAGCTAATATAAACAATGTAGGTCAGTGGACTTTGTTGCAGTTGGTGAAATCTGAATATCTTTGGGCCTCAGCCACGGTTTCTTCAGCATTTGCGTAGGTAGTTGCACAAAATAAAAACTGAAGCACAGAAAGCAGTGATTGCGGGAAGAGTCGTCATGGGCAGTTCTCTGTGAAATGATAACTGCTCTGCCTTGGGTGGAGTCTGGGATTCACCCGAAGACATGAAGACCCTGTGAATCAAGAAAAAAGCATGGAATTCCACTTCTTACATATTTAATCAGCTCTCAATAAAAGTGCTTCTGAGCAAAATCACAAGGAAAATGTTACAGACATTGGTAAAATTGAAATGTATGATGATGTCACAACAGGGATGAGAACTTACAGACTTTTGTAAAGTAGCATATTAAAGGAAAATAAAACAATTTTCAATTAATTTTAAGTGAAAATATACAATGATTACAGTATCAATATTTACTTATTAAATAATCAACTGAAACAATGTACAAATAAGGTATGTATGTACAAATAAAGGAAACAAAACCAAATGTCAAAGAAAACTCAAAACTGTAAAAACATAAATAATGCTCTGGAGAACTTTATATTCATCATACCATATCTGCATTGGATTGGCAGTGTAAATGCTAGGAACTGTTCTGTAATTCAAGGAAGACACATTTCCTTCCACAGTCTTCATAAATGTATGGACTTACAGTGTGCTCAGCTTTCTAGAGACACCCTCAGATATTTATCTCAGCATGTCTCCTTGTTTTTCAGTTCTGTGTCTCATCATCTCTAACTAGACTATCCAATTCTGTGTTGTTGTTTCCTTAACCCACAAGGTTCCCTGACTTCAGACAAGTCACTAACACTGGGAAAGTTTGAGTGTTTAGTATTTATAATATTAAATCAGAGTTATTTGTAGTTAAGTAGTTGTTACCTTGAGGTCTGACCTTTCACCCTTTTCCACTATTTTTGGCATTTGTAGGAATGCACATTAACATCCCCAAACAGCGAGAAGTAGGAAATTAAAGAGAACTGCTATGTCACCAAGTGAGATATATGTATGGCAAATAAGCACAGGAAAAATGCTTGATCTTGTTGATCATGTTTGACGTAAAAGTGAATGGTAATAAGAACTCTTTTAACACATTGTAGAGTAACTCGAATTAATAAAGTTGACCAATCAAGTCCTTTAAAGAGTTTGGATGGGCTCTAACAAAAACCCCAATGCCAAGCATAGAAAACTTCCTTACAAGTTGCTGGGTAGGGAGATTCAAAAGATTACAAAACTATATATGCTATTGGCATTGCCTTTGGCTGCCTCTCGGACACAGAAATTAAGTCCCTATTGCTGAAGACACCACACACTGCACATACAGGATGTAGACGAAACAAGTTGAAACTCAACTGGAATCCTCCTCATGAGTACCAGGTTTCAGGGTGTTGGAAGGAATTGTTCAAGCTGCCAGGGTGGGGTGCGTAGAAATGAATCGATAATCCTACTTAGCTCTAACATCTATGAATAAAAACAATGGCAAGATATCCCAAAAAAAGTATACTAGTGGTATTTATATCTTGGGGATAAACACCAGCTGACTCTTGTGCTTACATCCTAATAGAAGGAAATAAAGTCATGCCAGGTACTGTAAACCTATCCTATTACAGGTGGCCAGTGAGGCCACAACCCCTAGAGAAGAACCTACTACTGCCACCTTCACAAAAGAGTGACATTTCTAACTGCATCCTAAATAGCTACCTTAGAGCCACAGATAAGTGTAGGTCCTCTCCACCAAACAAGCTTCTTTTTGTAGCATACAGAGAGCATTACAGAAAGCCATAACTTTTTCAGAGCACAGAGAACAATCAAATGTGGGGTGCCCAGCCCCATCTGATACATCTACAACAGAACCCCTACACCTAAGGCTCAGGAATCATTGAAGAAGCAGAAGGAGGAATATAATATCAGCCAAAGTATTAGGATACTGAAAGAAAGTGTCTTTTGTGCATGCCCAGGAAATCTCAGCAATATGTCGCCTAAATAAGACCTAGGAAATGACAACACCAATTGATAGCCAGTGTAGGTAAAGAACTGAAAGCAATAGTGGCTGCTGAGAGAAGAATCAGTCCCCTTAGAGGCAAGTTCTCTGATAGGTTATTAAATCAGCTGTAAATACATATAAGCAATACTAAATGAATTTGGATATCTGTAGTTAAGTGCACACACACTTGCGTGCATGTGGACAGGTGTATGTATGTATGTGTGTGTTACAATAATAATTAAGAGTAAAGTACCATAGGATGGAGAAATGATTTAAATAAGGTAGTCATACATGAAATTTTAAAATATTTTTTTAAAATTTAGAGAAAATGAAACTTGGGTAATGGAATGTACCACTTCAGAAGCGGCCTTTTTGTTTTATTAGAGAATGAAATATTAGCCTACCCTTTGATCCAAAATTTTCAATGTAGATAGAAAAATATATAACATGACACCTAGATGCAATGTGAACTCTTGCATTCAATTCAAAACAGGAAGATAGTTATCTGGGGCTCAAGCTGTGTCTCAGTGGAATAATACTTGTTTAGTGTGGATCATGTCCGTGTTTCAGTCCAGGATGCACTAGCGCTGTCCAATACAGCATGAAATAAAATTGTTACCACTATTGCTACTGATTGGTTGAAAATCGTTACATATTCTATGTTTTTTTTTTTTTTTTGTTTTTTTCGAGACAGGGTTTCTCTGTGGTTTTGGAGCCTGTCCTGGGACTAGCTCTTGTAGACCAGGTTGGTCTCGAACTCACAAAGATCCGCCTGCCTCTGCCTCCCGAGTGCTGGGATTAAAGACGTGCGCCACCACCGCCCGGCCATATTCTATGTTTTTAACTGTCTTCAGAGTGGAAATGAATAGTGGAATATTGGTCACCAGAGGCTGAAGTTGGGAAGGAGAGATTGGAACACAAGACAATGAGCCCATATTTGCAGTTATGCTGGGTGGATTAATATTAAGACTGAGAATACAACATAAAGATAGTAGTTTAAAATGCTGTACTGCCATATATATTAGATGCTCTTACCACACAAGGAAGTAAATGGGAAATGAATAATGGGATAGTGTTGTATGCTTACAGAAATTCATTCACAGTGAGTTTGTGATTCAGGGCCTTATGGGTGCATCTGAAACACATAAAATACAAAGTAAGGGTATCAACATAGGAAAATATGTATGAATATTACAAATAACCATGAAAAAATCTATATTCACTTGTTGGACATTCAAATGAAAACATTTATAATACAATAAAAATAAATGTAGAGAGTATTTAAAAACTATGATAGTCACATTTCTTAAGTCAAATGTCACCAAAATAAAGCAGGATCAGCATCTTTCTGGAAAACAGAAAGCATGCAATACTGCAGGAGATCAAGAGCTTAGAGGGTGCTTTTATTTGTCTGTTTATCTATGTCAGAATATTGAATTCTGAGCAATTTATCCATTTCAACTGGTTAAAACGTTGAGGTTCAAAGTTCAACTTATAAAATATTGCACATATAATAGAGGAGAAATTTTAATTAATTGGCAGTGATGGTGGCAGCAATTTTGTGCTGTGTTGTGTTGTGTGGTTCTGTGGCATCGTGGACTGGCACATGATACAGGGTAAACAAGTGTTCTTCACACATGTGTTGTCTGTAAAGTCTAAGACTAGAAGATGTGGATGTTCAGTGTGTGCTAAAATCTCTGCTCACACACTTCTGGTCCTCCTGAAGATCCCTACCCCTGCTGTTGTCAAGGAAGATAACTCAGTTTCAGCACATGGATTTCATTGGGGCCCTTTTGAAGGGCATCAAGAAGCAGAGAATTAATTATACCTGAGGACTGTGCCCTCCATACTGCCTCAGTTTCTGGAAAGAATAAGTCTTCATGGAGCTGACATTTGGACTTCATTATTTTCCACTGTTGAAAATAAGTTCATAAAGTTCTAATACTAACCTAAAAACACTAGGTCAATATCAATCATGTTACAAAATGTCTAGTTTGGATGTTTGTTGTTTCTATTGATTGCATTTATTTCTTTTGCCCATTATGAAATATCCTACCCTTTCACTTCAAATAAGAACACTTTATTTTTTATTTTATTTTAAAGGTAAAGATTGAAAGATTTACTTTGGTTCTCAGATTCAGTTCATTGTGGCACTAAGGGTATAAGGAACAAAATTCCTAACCTCTTGGCAACCAAGAAGCAGAGATATAATGCCCAAATGTATGGCTTCTAGTGGTCATACTTTACTCTGTCCTGGACCCAGCCTGCCTTATTAAGAGTGGGCATTTCCCAATTAGTTAATAATCTCAGAAATGCTGTTACACCATGTCCAGTGGTGTGCTAAGGTTATCTGCAACTCATTTCTCAATGGATTAAGTTGATTTGTGTTCCATATTTGGTCAGTTGGAGATGTTTTAAACAAGTTCCTGTGTTATTTTAACAGACTCCTAGCAAGCAGTTTTGGTTCTTTGGAGTCTCCTAGAGCAAGATTTACCACACCCATATTGTACATTCCTTGCTTCAGATCTGTAGTCCATCTTTCTCCATTGAGCTCTGAATTTTAAAATAAAAAAAGCATTTAGGTGACATTCTCTGGGCAATCTGAGAGAGAGAGAGAGAGAGAGAGAGAGAGAGAGAGAGAGAGAGAGAGAGAGAAAGAGAGAGAGAGAGAAGAATCTTGTCCTGGAGGCTTTAGCGTGAACCTTTCAATTCATTTTAAATAAAGAGATTTGTGTGTGTGTGTGTGTGTGTGTGTGTGTGAGAGAGAGAGAGAGAGAGAGAGAGAGAGAGAGAGAGAGAGAGAGTATGCCTTAAGTACTCAGGTGCCCACAGAGGCCAGAAAAGGGCATTCTATCCCATAAAGCTGAACTTGCAGGTTGTAATGAGCTGTTTTGTGTCTGCTGGGACTTGAACTCTGGAAGAGAAGCAGGTGCTCTGAACTGCTAGACTGTTGCTTCCGCATCAAACCATTTTACAAATGACCAATACTGAATTTTATTTCTAAGAGTCATGGGTGAGTCACTGACGTGGGTTATGTTTATATGGGTTACTGTTTGTAGTACTATTGATAGCATTGCCAAAATTAATCATAAGTGCCCCAAAATTATGTCATTAGCTTCTATGCCAGGTTGTGCATCTTCCAGATCTACATGAAAATCCATAATGCTTTCTGTTCTTCAGGGTTACTGTTATTTACTACTTAGGACTAGTCTCTTATAAGCATCCACTAAGGTGGTTTTGAGAACATTTTAGTACAGAATCAATTTCTCTCATTGATTTTCATTTAAAGCTATAAACACTAATATAGCATAATGGCAGGGTAAAACCAGTTTTACTTAGTGTCAGGACTGTGTTTGAAGAGAAGTGGGCTATGTTTTATATTTTTTAAGTCCTTTATATACTTATTCAATGTAGCAAATAATCAAATATTGACCAAATACAAATACCAATCACACATATTCTCAGATAAAGATTAAAAGACATGTTTACTATTGTTTAAAACATGCATTTATGTATAAAGTATATTACTTTGGTATATATTAATTAGGTTGTAATTTATAAGTACAAGAAATCCCAGGTTGGAAGCCACTGAACAGCATTTAAAGATAAGAACTTTCGTGAAGTGTCCTTGACCTGCATTTTAATGAAGAAAATTATCAACTTGTCACTTGACTCTATACTTGAGAAAAGGCTTTAAATTGCCATCGAAGGAACAGTGAAACAGCAGACAGGGTGGTAGAGTTCAACGCTATTCACTCCGGTGAGAGAAGACTGTACTAATTAAGCAGTCACAGTCATGTTAAGTACCATAGAGGAAAACAAAGTCAGGCTTATTGTCAGAGTGGAGAGTGGCAGTCATGTCTTTGTAGAATTTCCAAGGGTAAGGTATGTTTTACAATCAAATAAGAAGCACGTATGAAAGCTACAGTATTAAAAAAAATACATCCATAAAAGCCAAAGCATAAAGAAGCATACATAAAAGCCACAGCAAAAAAAAAGCATGCATAAAAGCCACAGCATAAAAACAAGCATGCATAAAAGACACGGCACCGTTGCTCTGCTCTGCTTTCTGGACGTTTTCTTATCACTTAGTTATTCTTACAGGACAGGGAAGCCAAATCCATATAGAAACCAGTCACTTGGTCTGACACGGGGTTTATTAGATTCTGATATTGGAGTGCACAAAGAGCTTAACCCTCAAAGCTGACTTTGCCTCTGTCTACAGCAAAACCCTGCCTTTGATGACATCCAAACTCAAAGCTGTTTGGAAGCCTTCATAGTTCTATAGGAGTGGACTTGTCTGCCATGCCCCTCCAACAGCTTCCCCATCCTCCCAGGAGTAGTTTGCCATGCTGGATTACTTAGTGCTTTAATAGTTTGTCCTAAAAGAAACTGCATATTCCTCGAGCAAGGTGACATTTATTGTTTTTCGGTAACCATCAAAATAAAAGAAAATGGAAGGGATGGCTAATTGGTAACTGAGTGTTTCAATGGTTTTAAAGGAGAAAAAGTACAGAGGAAGGTTTTGAATTATATCACTAACATTGTACTATTGGGTTTTACTCATTTCTCTGTACCTTTTAATGCTCTCTCTTAAGGGAGCGAAAGATACATGCAGACCACTATCTTTGAATAATAGCATTCCTAATAGGGCCTGGAAGACCATTTGGTGTTAGTAATTAGTAGTTAAATCACAAATCCTGTGCAGTCTTGATGCCCTGTGGTGAGCACCACTACTTCTGATGCAAACCAGGGCAGAAAATTTCTATATGAAAATCTGAGAAAAATTACTTTGAGTTTTCTTTTTCTTTCTTTTTTTTGGGGGGGAAAGCAAATCTGTAAATGAAGATATTAGCCTTGATTACATACATCTTTTAATCATGATCAGCTTTTACCCATGCAGAGTTCACTTTATCTACTTCAGCTAACAGAACAACTGGGGTAAAAGACTCCTAGAAATATTATTCATGAAGGCGACATTGACAGATGTAAAATTCTGGCTCGTGGAGAAAGGTGGTCTTGAATAGGGTCCTCTGTTTTACTTATGATGACTTTTCTTAAATGCTGCCTGTAGTGCTTACTGTTCTCATAATTTAGTCGATGGGATAGAACAGAAAAATGTCAGAAAGAGCTTCACAAAATTGTTTCCATATGTGAATGTCTATCTTTTGCCTTGGCATTTAGTAGATTCTGTAGTATTTAAAATCTCTTGGTTGCTTATTATCTTTTTATTTCTGTTCCATAACTCTTCCTATACCAACAGCATACACTCTTCTCTCAATTCCCCCTTTTACTGAGTGATGAAACATTGGTAATGGCTGCTCAGTGTATTCAGCTCCAAGGTGGGTTCATCATACAAGTTAAAAATAGATAGAACTCTTCCCTATCTGGGATGTTAGCATTACCGCTAGATGAATAATGCAGTCTTCTGATCCCCGTTGCGAAACAGATCAATAAAATTTTCAAAATCCCACTAGATGAAGAAAAACCTTAGGTCTCCTTTTCCAGTAATGACTGTGCTGAGAGATTTCCTCTTGGTATTCGTTCGGTTACCTGAACTTGATGAGGTGGATGCAAATAATTCTCAAGTATAAGTTCTGTGTATGCAATGAGGTAATGTGGATCATACACATAGCATTTGAAATTGGGGACACTGAAAGAAGGAGGAGGGTACAAGAAAAAGAATGGGGACAGTAGCCTTCAGTTTCAGGTAAACAGAAAACTGGAACAAGCTGATATGCCAATAGAGTTAAGCATAAATATCGAGACAACGATGGCACACTCCACCAAGCACAAAAAGACTGAAATGTGTTATTTTGCTTTTGGTTTATGACCAAAATTATAATTATGTAATATGCAAATTTCCTTATCATCAATTTCTAATGCAAATATATAAAGGCGCTCAGGGAAAGTTGACATTTATGGACTACGATGTTAAAATGACTTGTGAATGAGGTATATATTATGCTTAGATAAGCCTGGTTGTTATTACAGAATAGAGATATTAATATGATTGACAAAGATTGCTCTCACAAGAATAAAATGACTGTCATGTTCTGAACTCCTTCATGAAAATGATCAATATATATGCATGTCATAATATGTGTTATACATAATCCAACAATTCCTCCATAAAGTAGATAAACTATATCCAAATAATTGGTTCCAACTGGTTGCTACTATGACTCAATTTCTGCATAATAATTATTTTTTATTTCTTCATTTATTACCTAGAAGAACATATTTTACATTATACTTTTGAAGCCAATAGAGCCGTCACAACTCAATATTCTTCTAATGTTTATACTTGTCATTTAGTGTGTACTTCAAAAATGCAAAATGATTTTTAAACTTCCTTAAATAAAGCATTAATGGCTATCTATAAATGTTATAAAACCAATGCATAACACATTCAGAAAGCATTGCAGTATACATTGATTTTAAATTTTATTTTACTTGAAGCTATCCACCATTTCTTATTACATCTATGTTGCATTGCCATCCAGTGTTACCCAGTGTTATTCTTTGCTTCATTCAGAAAAGTATCATGAATTGACTTGATATCCTAAAGGAAAAATATGGCATCTTCTCAGACTTTGTAGGAAATAATAATAAATATACATATGGCTATAAAATATGCATATGTTTTATACATATTTAAATATATGTATTAATGTATATAAAATATGTAATGAAAATTAGTTATTTGTTTAGCACCAATGTATTAGTAATTTGTTTATTTGTAAAGCAATGTAACTTTTAGAAGAAAACACACATATTCCCCTTATTAAAATTGAGTAAACATTTGTGGCAGTCTGAGTGAGAATGGCTCTGTTATATTTGCATTAGTATGATATATCTGCATTCTTAGTTAAGTTGATAGAACTGTTTGAGATTGATTAGATAGATTGGTGGTGTGGCATTATTGGATAGGTGGTGTCCATGTTGGAGGAAGTGTGTCACTCGTGGGCCCGGCATCTTTGATATTTCAAAGCCCAAACCAAACTCAACTTCTCTCCCTCATCTTTCTTACTGTGCATCAGGGTGTAAGCACTCAGAACCATGCCTACCTGCCTGCGGATGTGCTCCTATGTTGACCATGGACTCATCCTCTGAACCTGTAAACAAACTCCCAATTAAAGCTTCCTTTTATTACCTGTCCTTTGTTAAACCGTCTCATCATGTTTTTTTGAACTTGACCATATTGGGTATCATGGTCTAAATTGATAAAGACAACTGACCATGTCTCTTCCTTAAGAGGGTGCCATGATGTGGTTGTTAGGGATTGAACTCAAGACCCTTAGAAGAGCAGACAGTGCTCTTAACTGCTGAGCCATCTCTGCAATAAACCAGTAACTGAGACAACATTGAGTCATCTTTTGCTTATATCTATTGAAAACTGTTTGTTCCTTTTTTAGATGCAACACAATATTACTTAACTATTTATGAACACTGTAATACAATTTATCCAATATTTTCTGATCAGAGATCATATGAGAAAATTACTGGAAATATGGGGGACATATTTCTATATCCAGCCATTTAATGCAATAGGGAAAATCATATGTGATGCCGTTAAGATAAAAGTTATGATAAAGAAGGATTTTGAAACCATATAAAGTAATTATACAATCTCATTCCATTCCTTCTTTAGAACTTTCCAGTAGAAACTACTATGAGATCAGACATGAAGCTCAACCAATCTGTGTTTAGCTTGCATTATCCTCAGAAGAGGTGGGGCATAGGTACAAATGACTTTTGTTTGTCATAATCCATCTGCAGTAATTCTCACATCAAAGTCCTTCAGATAAAACTGGATTTTCATAGATACCAATTTCTTCTGATATTCAAATTCTATTCATCCACAGATGCTGTGTGAACTTGTTTTCCATAGCTATCAAACTCAGCTTTGTACTATAGAGGTTCTACATGATTTGCATATTTGTTTAACACATAATCTAGTTTTCTCCATTGCTCTGTAGGGTTACGTAGATTACTGGAACATTGCGCAATGAATTAAGATGACTTTTTTTTACTCATTTCCTTATTAATTTATTTGTATATGTTCTTGAATGAGTTTATATACATATAAACATGAAGGTGCCTGTGGTAGACAGAGTATACAGAATTCCCAAGAATTTAAGTTTGAATGGAATGAGCAGAGGTGGCATCTTGAAACTGAAAACAGCAGCAAGAACTATTAACCACTGAGACATCCCTATAGTTCCTTTCCTTAAGAAAGTTTTATATTTTCAGCTTTTAATCAATAATAGTATGCACGCACACTTTTCCAGAGAGCTTTGTTAATTCTTTATTTGAATTACTTACATAAGTCCATATATAAATGCATTTGATTTTGACAGAGAAAGAGTATGACTGTACCCTTATTCTCCCAATGTTTGTCGACCCATATGGCAGAGCCTGGGATCTTATTTAGCAATAAAATTAGTCTTTGAGGCTCTCTTATTCATTTGAGTTTCTTTAGCTTTCACTTCTATTTAAAGAACCCCAAAAGATGTGTTGTTGCTTAGGAGCATAGAGAAGTGATTTATATAATTACTAGTTCTTTGCTAGTGTGTGTGATTGAACTAAACTCTATGCCCAGTCTCGTATTCTCTGCACATGGACCAGTTTTGAGTCTCAGTACAATTTGATGTTGACTTCAAAACAAGTCTCTCTGTTGAGGATTGAGAGCTGCACTCATCTTTGGGTATAAATGTTAACATAAAGCTTTATGGAAAAGTTTGGTGTTATTCCCATGATGCACAATAATAGTTGTAGACTCCAACTTGAAAATATATTCCAAAAAAGAGTGAAAGTAAGCTTTGCCATGATCAAGCAGATTTTCTGGTAAAGCTTATTCTACTTCTTCCATGTATGATGTTTTTATCCCCTTCAAGGTGTGGCATTCTTCAGTTACAGCGGTGTTGGTGGGATCATACCCACGAATACTGAGACCAATTTGATCATACTGTAGAGCCTGCAAGCATGGGTCTGAACATGGTCTTGACTGATGCTTGTAGACAGGAGGGTACTTGTGATTTCTTGCTTGTTGTTCATTTCTGTTGTTTATCATATTATAATTTTTTTAAATTTTTATATAATTACATCATTTTCTATCTTGTTTCTTCTTCCAGCACTTTCCAGGTACCACATGCATACACACATAGGGTTGCAATTTCTAATACTCATGTGATTAAATTTATTAGAACAATTCTTTGTGGAACAAACTCATTTTATTGAAAACTGTATGGTATTGCAGTATAGGTTGTTTGTTCCATATTGTATTTTATTGAAGGACTTATTCCATTGTGAGTGAAATCTGAGAGATAGTTTTGTCTATTTATCATTTATGTTTTACATCTACAGTCTATTCTCATCTGAAATTTTTTATTTTGCAATATTAAAATATATTGTATTACTTCTCCCTTTTGCTTTCCTACCTCCAACCTTTTCTATGTACTCCTCACTGTCTCTCAAAGTCATGGCCTCTCTTTCTTTAAGTTTTTGTTATATATACTTGTGTTATTTTTTTTCATTGATGGAGGATTTGCATCTTAAAATTATAATGTAAAAAATATTTTCAATGGTGAAATATTCAGCTATAGCTTTACAGCTTTTATTAGAGAATTCATAACTGTAAATGCAAAATTTTTAAATATGCATTTAAACTGAATTGGTTGAAGAACTAATTGTAGTAATTGAGATAAACATTTGTAATTGAAGTTGACCTTTTTTGATTTAATGAAATCACTGCAACTCAATATTTAATCACTTTTATGTAATATTTCAATGATTTTTTTGTTATTCTCTACGGCAGTGTTTCTCGACCATTTCAATGCTGAGACCCTGTAATATAATTCCTCATGTTGTGGTGACGCACAACTATAAAACTATTTCATTTATACTTCATAACTGGAAATTTAGTATTGTTGTGAATCATAATATGACTGTCAGAATGCAGGGCATTTGATATATGACCCCTCAAAGTGGGGTCAGACCCACAGGTTGAGAACCAATGCTCTACAGTATATTTACATATACTTATACTGTGTGGTGTCCATTTTTAAATGCTAAATGTGACTGAAAAAGAGTTTGGCCTAGAGGTTAGAAACATGTTAGTCAAAGTGGTACCATTTAACACATTAGTAAATCTGGGATTATATTTAAACAATAATATTTTTAATTGCTTAGTGTTTATATTCTGTCATCACACATTAACATTATCGTATGACATCAAAAATACACTTGAAAGAGATTTTATACTTAATATAAAATTTTATTTTATTTTATTAAATATCAATGTATTGAGCTGAAAGTATCTAGTATATTTACTAGATGGTAAATTTTAAAAAGCAAGTGATTATCTTACTATTAACCTACTAAATCACTTAGAAACACTGTTTTATACTTACTTTAGATATTCCCAAAACATATTAAAGCAGCATAAATAAAACAGCTCTAAAACCACAAAGGTTCTGCACTTCTAGCGCAGTAAAATCTAGAGCTTTTCATTCTGAGGTGCTAGGTTGTTTAGCAAGTGGCCAAATAGGAAGACTGACATTAACCTGTGCTGATTTACACAAAGGCATTTGCATTTATTAATCTGAGGAAATGGATATGGTTATAACTGAAGATCTGACAAGCATGTGTAAGTTCCCATGTGACTCAGCTAGGAACACAAGACAACTGCACATGATAACTGCACACCTCATTGGAATTAAGCATGCTACTGCCATAAGTAACCCTGCTCTCCTCCTCCCACTAAGTGCTTGTCTGCATCTCATCCACAGGTTTTTATTCTTAAAATCTCTACTGAGCATTTCGATGTGCTCACATTTGATTTCAAAGGAAATACACATATTTATCACGCTGATATTTATGTATTTTTGATCGACCCCTGTTTGCCAGCACTCTCAGCTTGGTGCATCTTTGACTCATGATTGGTCAATCGACACGTGACCTACATGAAGCAGCTCTCTGATGATCTTGAACAACCATCTCTATTGAGTAAGACTCTTAATTTATCTTTAACTTTTAAAAATTTGATAAATAAAGGCTTACTAAAAATATCAAAGTTTGTTTATAAAGGATAACTTACATTTTGTTTTCACTTCTGAGGTATTACTGTCTGTATGTGGAATTTTAGAAAAGAATGTTTTTGCTTGTGTATTTCTTTCCCAAAATCTTGCACCATTTCTGTCTACTGCCTTCTGACTGCCTCTACTGATGTAAAAAACAACTTTTTATTCAGTAGAACTGATGTGTCCTGACACATGACAAAACATGTTCTCTTGATACATTTAGGACTTTCAAATTGTCTTTCAAAAATTTGAGTACAAATTGATAGCTGTGGGATCATTATGTTTTCTTGCTTAGAAATTGTTAAGCTTCTGGTACATGCAGATTAATGTTTTTCCTCAAATTTGACAAGTTTTTGAACATTTTCAAATATTTCCTATTCTTTCCCTTTAGTCTTCTGGGACATTCATTATACACACTTTTAACAGCTTGCATTTTCACCAAGTTTTATGAAGCTTGGTGTACATATTAATCTCTAAATAGTTTCTTTGATATCAAGTAATTTATGGCTAGTTAAAATTATCGTATATCAAACAGTATGGTATTGCTGCAGGCACAAAAATAGGTCTACTGAATAAAATTGAAAACGCATAAATAGATTGGATCTGTATACATGACAAACATTTCACTGCTGATTGATGGAGAAAGGCTAGATTATTCAATAAATGTTTTTACAAAAAACAAATTTACAAACAGAATTTAAATGAAAGCCCACATTAAAATCAATGACAGGTACATTACAAATTAAAATACAATATATTTGTCTGACTGTGTTAAATAATTTCACAGAGAAATAGGTTTATGATAATGGGGCCTGGGGTTAGTAATTTCACAAGACCATACCAAAAAAGTCATCCTGGAGAAGCAAATAAACTTATTCTCCACCTGTCAAAATCATCCGTGCATCAAAATACGTGCAATAAAAATATTACAGATATGTAGGCATGTTGGTTGATGGAATTAATCTACAATACTATATTAGATGAAGTATTTCTATAAATCAAAAGTAAAACAATGGCTATACAATAAAATGGAAACCAGCATATATTCCATTTCTTCAATTTACAATAATCACTCAAATAGCCCTGTCCCTGTGTGTGTAGGTGTCTCTCTCTCTGTGTGTTTCTTGTTACCAATATTTTCAATATTTCAATTTTCTAAGGGAATAATTCTTAAGAATCCATTTATAGTGTCCCTGGGAAATCTTCTGCCTACAGACATGGAGAAAGATTCTGTGCTGTGGTAAAAATGTGTAAATTGTTTCCTCTGTGTTTCTAGATCCATCGGCGCTCTAGTCACACTTTCTGTCTGTTTCTAGGGGATGTGGGATTCCCCTCTGTATGCTGTGAATAACTTGATTAATAAAGAAACTGTCTTAGGCCTATGATAGGATAGAGTAGAGGTAAGCTGGGAAAACTAAACTGCTAAAATGCTGGGAGAAAGGAGGCAGAGTCAGAGAGAAGTCACGTAGCCCCTCCGGAGACAGATGCTGGAACTTTACCCGGTAAGCCACAGCCTCATGGCTTACACAGATTAATGGAGATGGGTTAATTTAAGATATGGGTTAACTAGAAATATGCTTAAGGTATTGGTCAAAAGTATTGCAAATAATGTAATTTCTGAGTGATTATTTCTGGAGACTAAGTGGTCGGGAAAAAAGAAGTGGCTTAACAAACAACATCTAAGTATGTAACGCCATAGATTATTTTCCTCTGAAATGGTTTGTTAGGGTCAAAATACATCCAAAGAAATCAGAATAAAGCAATTTTCAAAATATTTGCATGTACGGCTCAACCCTGGACTTGCATTAGTTCACATTACAGTCCCTCTGATGTGACATTTATAAATTCACTAATATTGAGTTTTCTCATGTGTCATTCTGTGCTTCAAGCTGAGAAGAATGGATTGTACCTTCTTTAAATGCATGCCCCAACGCCATTTCTGTCATACTCTGTAAACACTTATCATAGGGAACTTTTGGCAAAATAAACCTGATTGAAAATGAATAAAGAATTATGACTGGCATTATGGTGCTTTAGTCAAAGAGAGTTGAATTATTCTAAGACGGATACACTTTATTTTAATTTTCCCAATGGCACCTTAGGAATTAAGCAGCCTAGAGGTGTTAAATACATTAAAATGTTTAATGGAGAGCCTGGCATTTTCAATAAGTGTATATTATTCATTTTGAGAGACGTGCCAATGAGTTTTCTCCTTTTTATATCAAATGACTCTGTGAACATAGGGGGAAAAGACAATTTAGCTTTACATTACTAAACTGTCTGAGAAACATATCAATTGTTAGTTTTAACATCACCATCCAAAGTTATGTTTTCCCAGTTTTTTCAAAAAAAAATCTTGTAGGTACAGCTATTTAGCTCCTTACATATTTTGTATTCATGATACTAGTATTCATGGCTATGTCAACTATTGAGTATAATATTTCTTGTTCATGAATAAATCCATTTATCTTTTGACTCATTCATATCTGTGTGTTCCTAATTTTAATTTGAACAAACTTAAAGAAAATTGCTAGATGAGAAAAATCAATCTTCTATTTTTAGTGAAATTTATTTCATCCTTCACAAGAGAGATATTTGACATGTTACAATATTTAGTAAAAGAAACAAAATAAGTACGTGCATGTTGATAATTCCTGTAACTTAAATATAAAAGGTGCATGATAAACTTCAGATTGATTTGTTAGGAAATCAGTCTTATTTATCTTCTCTCAGTTTTCATAGAACTTGAAGGAAACCCAGTTTAACTTCAAAGAGAAAACAAAGGACCATTTATGTGATTGAAATTTAGCTTACAAACATAATAAAATAATATTACTATGACTCTCCAATTAAGGAATTCTTGCATTTTTAACATAAGCTGCTATTTTAGAAGGACCAATATCTATGTACAGCAGGCTGAAGGGAAGCCTCACCATTTTTACCAAATAATGGATTGATATTAATAATTTATCTTCAATGAACTGTTTCTAATGTCTAAAAATCATATAATATATTTCCAAGCACACTTCTATTTAGAAATGTACTCATTTAAAATTGATAAAACGGCAGGATAGAGGAGGGGATGGTTTGACGGATGAATAACACTGAAGACATTTTGAAAAAGTCATACGCAGGCCTATTATAGTAGAAGTTTCCATATACACATATATATGTTTAAAGTTAAAATTGAGCTATCGTACTATACTGTGACAATATCTCTATTAGACCACAGGTTAATAAATAAAATCCCCAGTGCTAGAAATTTATTACCTCTTTCAGAATTATTGATCAATAAGATCCATACACCCTCAAATATGACAAGCTAATGCCAATGTTATTTTTTACTCTCCAAAACTTAGCATCAAGATTATATCACTGAAGATTTGATTCGTGTGAGTCATAGAATGCTGACTGATACTGAGTTGGAAGCTACATGCCCAAAGGCTATCTTTCATAGTGCTGGAAGTTGTGATGCATGTTACCAGAGTTGGGTAAATAGAGTCATCTGTAAGAATGCTGAGCTCCAACAAGACTTGTCAAATGGTAGAATAGTGGTGGAAATGTTACAGGAGAAGAGAACCATGTTTCTATTGAATTTAAATTTAGTTCACAAGATGAAATTCATGCCTTGCACCATTTCAAGCCAAGAACCTGGGTCTATGTACCATTAGTTCTGATTAGTCTTTATAATAAAATCCTAAAGGTAGATATAGGGGTTAATGTTGAATATCAGAGAAGAAAAGCACCAGCCACTGGAGAATTCTTTTGCCTCTACTAATGCTCAGAACAAAGGGGCAATCCTATCCTCAAACCGCACTGCTCCTCAGACTGCTGTGGACTGCATCTATCTCCACCACACCTCAGACTGCACTCACTGAGCTTCTGTCTCCTCCTGCCTTATAATCATCTCTCTGCCCAGCTCTATTGCTCCTGTCTTCACCTCCTTAGTCCTGGGATTAAATGCATATGATTTCTGTGAGCTTTGTTTCTCTTCAATCAGATTAAATCTTGTGTAGCCAAGGGTGGTCTTGAAATGGCAGAGATCCATATGCCTCTGTCTACCAAGTCCTAGTATTAAAGGTGTGTGCCACCATCCCCTGGCCTCTAGTGGCTTATCTCTGCACTCTGATCTCCAGGCAAGCTTTATTTGTTAAAACACAAACAACGTATTACTATAGGTCTGAAAGAATCATAGGCCCCCAGGGAGAACCTACAGATACTCTTCTGCTAAATAGTTGTAGTGTTAGACTGAATCCTAATGACTTATCATTATTCCCATACATTAAAGCATCTGCCAACCCTCATTGGAGAAGCTTTTGATAGATGATTATTAACACTAAGTCCCACAACTAGCTTAAGTGAAGAGAACAAGCAACTACTGATTCCTGAGCCCTAAATGACATTACATATATATTCTCATACCCTCTCCCAAGGGTCAAGATTTATTGAAGAAGGCCCAGAAAGAGTGTAACATCCAGAGGAGTTTCATGGCTACAAGGAAACTGCACCTTTTAGACCACGCAGGGCACTTGTACATGGTGGGTATGACAGTATGTTCAAAACTTGTGTAAATCCAAACCAGATGAAAATCTCAGGATGGAAAGGGGAGGCAAGCATGAAGTTCCAACTTTTTTGATAAGCTATTAGCAACTACTATCTGCCGGGAAAAGAAAATTCAGTTCTCTTTGAGAGTGTGTCTGTGGTATGTTGATCATGCTTCAATGAAAATCACATTTCCAAGTATATATAAGTTTCCAATATTGAACCTTATGTGTTAATGGTGGGTGGGGAAGTTTTCTTAGGAAGAAGTTTGGGAAAATTAAAACACACTGTATGAAATTCTCAAAGAACTAATAAAAATAAAAATAAGTCTGTTTCATGTATTAGATATATCATATCCTACTTCATTATTACATACTATGTAAGTGCATTTTCTATTTTTAAAATTTTATCTATATATTCAACAAAATTAAAAGGTTTATTAGTTCCCAAAGAGTATCGTTTACTATTTTCAATTCCCTTTGTGTTACTAATGCTATATAAGCATAAGGGGAAGGCGACTGTTTTGCCTTGTTTTTTTGGAAGGGGGTGAAGTTTGCTTTTTTATTCTGACCATCCAAGTTTTTATACCTAAGCCTTCTATGTGAAATTTGGTTAGAATATTGTCAGTCATTATACATAAATATAGACAAATCCTATTCATTGAGGATCATTTTGTTCCTTCCATGTAAGCAAACAAAGAGAAATAGCCCTACATTTACGGACTTCTCTTTTACATCCTGTACCTTAGGAAACATTTTATTCTAAATTGTTATAAAGCAAATTAAAAGTCTATGGCGCCTTCTCCTTTAATTGAAATGTTTTGGCCAAAGAACATTTGTATAAACTAGAGAAAATTAAGTTTGTTATTGAATATATTCTCCAGTATGGAAATGAATGAGTTAAAATTCTGAAACAGTTATTTGTAGATTCACTTACTGAATCCTAATTGAAATGCAGATGCATGATTGAAGGACAAAAAGAGGGATGTTAATGCAAAGGGAAACAAAGAAAAGAGAAAGTGGGTTTTAAAAATATTTTCTTGTTTGCAGTATCACCCATGGTCCAGATCTCTATAATTTTATGATAATGGAAAAGAGAGGGAAAAAATCATGGTGTTGTTTTTCACATAAGAAAGTAGTCTGTGTTGTGACCAATAAAGTGTTTGAAAACCAGGGCTAGCTTTTCAACCAAAATCACTAATTCAGAAGTCTGGAGAATTTGCCATTGCAATACTTTTTTTTTAATGAACCACTTAAATAAAATTTCTTTTTTTCTTTGAATGTTTTGTGGCTATGGGAAAAGGCCAGTTCAGGCACCCTCTCCTCTGCTGCCCAAAGACCTAGCTGGGGATATTCCCTTGGACACCTGGGAACGCCTCTAGAGCCAAGTCTCTTGCCAACCATAAAATGGCTCCCTTAATTAAGATATCTTCTTCCCTGCTCCCATATCCACCCTTCCTCCATCTCAACTATCCCACTCCCCCAAGCTCTCCCCTATGCTCCCTACTTTTGTATGCACTGATGAATATCTTGAATATCACCATAGAACTGTCATCAGGCGATAGATGGAGATAGAGACAGAGACCCACACTGGAGCACTGGTCTGAGCTCCCAAGGTACAGATGAAGAGCAGAAGGAGGGAGAAGATGGGCAAGGAAGTCAGGACCGCGAGGGGTGTGTCCACCCACTGCAATGGTGTAACTGATATAATGGGAGTTCACCAAGGCCAGCTGGAATGGGACTGAATGAGCATGTGATCAGTCCTGACTCTCTGAATGTCGCTGACAATGGGGGCTAACTGAGAAGCCAATGATAATGCCACTGGGAGTTGATTATACTGCATGTCCTGGCTTTTGGGGATTCTAGTCTTTTTAGATACACACCTTCCTAGACAGAGATGGAGAAGAGAGGGTCTTGGACTTCCCACAAGGCAGCTTACCCTGCCTTCTCTTAGGACTGGAGAGGGACGGGGGAGTAGCGGGAGTGGAAGGAAAATGGGAGGAGGGGATGAGGTGGAAATTTTTAATAAATAAGAAAATAAAATAAAAAAGAATGCTTTGGCAGTTATTGTGTGACCTAGGAGACTTAGAGTCAAAACACAATATCTAATCCAAATATCTTACCTCTGATACTAGAAGTAGAAGCAGTAAAGAGTATATAATGACTCAGGACCACACATGGGGCAAACTCATCTCACAAATCTAACCAAAGAACTGGAATTTAATTCTTGGGTAGAGGAGATGAATACGTGGGCAGTAATCGCTCATGTCATTACAAAGACTAGGTCTTGAGTCATTTCCTTGAGGTGTTAAATGAAATAAGGACCACAGGAATTCAGAAGTTATCTATTTCATAGATAGATTATACGTAGTTCTTGATGTAATAAAAAACATCTTGTTCAACACATACCATGCTTTTGACATCTGTGGAGCATGAGTCATTTCCTGTGCTCTGTGTTTATTGCTGTGGTAGCCATAACAGTGCCACTTAGATCTCTTAGTATGACAAGTGCTTACATTTGTTTCTGTTGTCCTTACATATGGCGCCTTTGGGTCCTCTGTGCATCCGATGACTGCTCATCATTAGCAGATGAGTACTTCGAAAGGTCACTTGCAAAAGGTTTAAAACTCTGACTCACAGACAATTATCTGCCAGGATCCAGCTTCTTAGATGCTATGCCTTTGGGTTTTCTGCTTCCTATCTTTCTCATTTATCACATCTTGGGACTATGGTCATCCTAAAAATGCATTCTATAGTTTCAATTTATTTGTATTATCTGTTTTGTTCTCTTTATTTAAACTGACAATTAATACCATTAATATCATGGCTTTTTAAATTCCATTTGACATCAGTTTTCTTGAGTATTCAAAGCAGTACATGATTTTTTTAAAGAATTACAAGTGTGAAAAAATAAAAAGAATTACAAGTGTGACACCAGAAATGAATAGGAATCTTGAGTGCTGAGTATGAATACAATCTCACTACTAGAAACCAAATTTGTAACTTAACACTATGATTTCTCTTTACCATCTCAGTCTCGCTGTCCATTTAAGCCTCATGAGTGAGCACTTCTCCTTTCTCCTGATCATTCATTTTTTTTCTTCTTCCTATTCCCATTCTCTAATTCCATTAAGCACTACAAGAACTGGGATGGAGTGGAAGGGATAAGATATATATTCAGTGAGGGGTTTCACACCATTTGAGAATGGGATGTATTCTTTTTTGGTATCTTTGATTTTCTCCTTTCCCATTTCTTTAACAATTTCTCAGCCTGGTTGGATGCTATTTATCCCAGTCATCAGGATGATTGAATCACTCCGTTACTTTATGCAAGTATCGCTTCCCATTTCCGTGAGTTTTGATGAATAGCACACATTGCTTCCTCAGTCCCAGGTGCCTGAATCTGTTTAGAAGTTTGTAGCATTATAATCCTTCTTCTGATGACTACCCAATATGCACATGCATCCTAATAAAGCCTTTGCTGGTGGTACAGCACTATAATTTTTGCTACCTAGCTTAGGACAAACACTGAGGCAATTTAATGACTGATAATCATAGCAGTGGCTGTTGGCAGAGGTTTCTGTTTCACCTAGTCTTGCAGTCATTCAGTCCTAAAGAAACGCACAGAGGCCTACTTTAATTATAAACTGGTTGGCCTATTAGCTCAGGCTTTCTTATTAATTAACTCTTGCATCATACATTAACGCATTATTCTTGTCTGTGATAGCCACATGGCTTGGTACCTTTTACCAACGAGGCATTCTCATCTTGCATCTGGGTAACAACTGCAGACTGAGCCTTTCCTCTTCCCCAAATTCTCCTGTTTTGGTTGTCCTGCCTATATTTCCTGTCTGGCTACTGGCCAATCAGCATTTTATTAAACCAGTGACAAATCTTTACAGAGTATAAGACCATTGTCCCATGATACACAGAATAATGGAAATGGGTTAATTTATGTTATAAGAATAAGCCAGAAATACGCTTAAGGTCCTGACCAAACAGTATAGCAAATATAGTTTCTGTGCGATTATTTCAAATCTGTATTAATACAGGAGAACACATGTGGACATCAGATGACACTTGTACATGTTTGTTCTCTCCTTCCATTATGTGGGTCCAGGCTGTATCTCCAATGATCAGTCTTAGAAATAGAAGTGCAAGATGAAAGTAAACAACCAGATCCAATTCCTTAGATGGACTAATTTGGTTACCTGTTCTCCTTGGTTAAAGAGTGTTTTGCAGGTTAATAATGCTTTTTATACTCTTAGAGCTTCTAGGTTTTGTATTTCAGGTTTACAAGTATACAAATATTGATTAGAGGCCAATTTATTTTAAAATGACACAACTGGGTGTAAATAGGATTAACTCGAGTTGAAGCAAGTACTAGTCAAATAAGATCCTGAAGGTAGTAGGCAACTTATCATTGTTCAAGGATAAAATTATTGCTTTTGAATAAAGCTACTAATTACTTAGCAAGTTTTATAAGTCTCTCTGTGTCCCTACTCACATGAGCTTTAAGTATCAAGTGATAGACTAGTATGCTGGTCTAGTTAATTCTGAAGGATAAAACATTAATCAATTATTTATTAATTATGTTATATTAGAGCAAAAAAACTATGTTCTTCAAAACACATCAATGTCATCATTATACATAATAGTTATTCTCTGATAAATTATTTAGGTCTTCGTATAAATTTGGGAGCACATGTACTATAAGCAGTGTGTGTAGAACTCAGATATGAAATTTAAAGTTTTGCATATTTTAAATGTCACACCTGAGAAAAAGCCACAGAACGTCCCTAGTTTGCAGTCCCACTTTTCAAAAACTCTGATCATTTCAGTCACTGAACTTTTAACTCAGGTTTTGAAGTTCTCATATTTCAACTGAAACATTGCTCAGCAATTTTAATTTTGGCTGTTATCTTTCTGTCTAGAATAGTTGTCTCTGACATTAATGATTCATAAAGATCCTTGCAGAATAAGATGTTGAATTCTCAGACACTTCTCCAGACCTATGCTTGCCTGCATTCTCACCACTCCCCAATTAAATACTCTATTTGATTAGAGTTGCTTTGAACATGGTGTCTCTTCATATCAGTAGAACCCCCAAGACACCACTGTTTCCTGAAAGTGGTTACCAGAGACATCATGGGGAATAAAGTAGATAAGGAATAGAGACTTATTAACCAAAGGGTATAAAATGGAGCAGGAGAGATGGCTCAGCTCTAAGAGTGCCTACTAGTCTTTCAGAAGAATATAGTTTGTTTCCAATAACCATATTGTGCAGCTCAAACCACACATGACTATAGTTCCAGAGGATGAGAAACCTTTTAAGGACCACTTCGGGTAGTCCTATGTAAGTGCACCAACAAAGACACCAACACACACAGACTCATACACACACAGACAGAGACACACTCACGCACACAAATACAAACAATTTAAAATCAATCTCGGAAAATAACAGAGTATAAAGTTTCACATAAGTTAAAAGAATGATTCTGAGATTTGAATCTCTACAGTCAATAATGTGTATTTCAGTAGTGTCGCAATAGTAATATCACGATAATTCTAACAGTGTAAATGACAATTCAAAATACAGAATTCAAAATTCAGAATACCTGAGTAAATTTTATATGTGTCCCCACAATTAAGTGATATTGAGATTCTTGGTCTCTATTCTGCCACTGTAAGTTCAACAAACATTTTATTTTAATAAATAATTTATATAATTAATGTTTATTGTTTTATTAAGATAACATAAATAACAAGAATCTTATTGTTTATTGGCAAAAATCCTAATGGGAAACATAGTAATTTTTGCTGTGACCAAATGAACAATTTCCAGGTTCTCATATTATATAAATAATGTAACTTCATAACTACAACCCAAAGAAACTTTTATAATAAGTAACACAATAAGATTTGGGAACATTATATGAGACTTATATAATATTTCCATTAAACAAATCTTATCTTTGTAAACAATTTGCAAGTGAAAATTTATGTTTTATGCAATGGGTAATGCTACTTAAAATTCATGCTGTGCAATCCACTCAGAAGTATGATGGACTTTACCAGTATCAACTCTTTTATCATTTATGATATATTATGATCACATGACATTCTTGCTTCCATTCTGGATGAAGAATCTGTAGAAATGGCATTCAGTTACATAGCCTGGTTCTAAAACCATGGCCTTAACAATTACTCATCTTTTCTTCACACCCATAATTTAGTAGGTATCATAGGGTACAATATTCTTTCTGTTGGTGGTGTTAAGTACATGTCTCTAAAACAAGCATTTAGTTAATTTGTTTATTTAGAATAAAAGAACCTACTCCTGAGAATTTTATAAGTCCCTATAGATAAAATTGATGACCTTAATGATATAATAGTATCATATTAATGTTTAAGCGTGTTAACCTTAATGTTTACTTTAAGTTTATATACAACAATTTAACTGAGATAAAACATTTCATATTTTGAGGAATCTCCTCAAGTCTCAGAAAGTACTAAAGAGAGGTTTGATAAGACCTGTAAGTTGCAGGAAGTTCCTTTTCTTCCTGTAATGGACACCTTTTCTACAAGATTCTATAAGCAGTGAGAACTGCTAAGGGGTTCTGTCACAGCAGCTGAGTTCCTATAAAAGGGAGCAGCCAGTTAATCTGTATTTAGGAAGACCAGAACATCTGAGCTGGCTGGAAGGAACTCTATCCCAACTCTTCAGCTACTGGTAAATACAGCAGCAATCTCCAGGTTTGCAGTTTTTGTGAACTGTCTCCCATGTAGGAGTACAATTTTATGATGCAACTGTCTTTGAGTGATGCTTGTTCCTGTAAGTAATTCTCATCTATACTTCTATAAACAACCTCAGTACACTCACTGGTTGACCAAGGTAGAATTTGATAGTATCCTTCCTTTGGCCTTTTCTCTGTATGTGGAGTTAATACACATTTCTTCACATCTCCTTAGAAATAGGCTCACACCCCAAAATATATGTTGTTTCTTTTAGGTATTACTGTTTAGAAACAGAATCTCAAGTTTTCTCAGGATGGCCTCAATCTCCCTAAGTAGTAGAGTGTTGGAAATATTTTATTGAGGTATGTTTCTTTTGTTTATGCTCCGTTTGTTTTACTCTGTGAAGCTGTGATAACTTAGCCTGTCTAGAACACCTGATGGTTTAATAAATATTTGAACAGCCAACAGCTAGGCAGTAGAAATGATAGGCAGGGCTGGCAGGCAGAAAGGAGAAAGTTAGGAGAAGGGGTTTAGAGTAGCATCCTGAAGAGGAGGACATCAGGGGCCAGCAACCAGGCTACACTGCAGTCCACAGAGCAATAGCAAGATTTAAAGATGTGAGGGAATAGGAAAAGTCCAGAGCCAAAAGGAAGAGGGAATCATCTAAGTTAAAAAAAAAAAAAAGCAAGCAATGGGAGAATGGAGGAAGAGAGGGGAGCAGAGAAAAATATATAGCTCAGTAAAGACAACAACAACAACAACAAAAAGAAAAGCAGGCAAGAAACAAGCCTAAGTCAGGCTGTACATTTATAACTAAGAATAAGACTCCTTGTGTGATTCAGTTAGGAGCTGGGTGGCAGCCCTTCCGAAAGACTTCAAAGAGTAAAAACATACTACTACAGTAGAGGGTTATGGAAAAGTCTTGTTTTTACCCCCCAAGTGCTGGGATTATAAATTTAATTCTTCCACAACCAAAAGTGCTGGGATTATAAACTTAATTTCACCACAACCAAATTCAAGCATATATTCATCTACTGACTTCCTTAGTAACATTAGATGAGACCTAGTATTATTCATTGGTTTTGAAATATAATGATTGTTATAATTGACCATTCTCAAATTCATGCGATTCAAGAAACAATAAATATAATAAAATTATTAATGAAGGTAAAGAAGGATGTTGCCATTTTTTCGGGGATAAATAGGAAATGAAACAGAAAACAATCTCTACTGTAGATCATAAATTATTTCCCTTACATTTAAGTAGTTTATTCTTATATCATTTACAAATATTAATAGTATTTTGAATTTTGAATATTTTCTTGTTTCACCATGAGAATTATAAAAGGAAACTTTTAAAATAATTTCTACCTTATCAATACATCTTGAGATCTTTTCATAAAAAAGAAAATTGATAGTAGTACCTCATGCCTAGCACATACCACAGCATATTCCCTTTTCCTGTAGCAGACCACTTAGTATAAAAGTCTCTGTTATATATACATAGCACAAGAAATGGCAACTTCAGTCATAAGTGTGCAGAATTAAAAACTTTGCCTAGTACATGCTATTGTTATACTAGGAATTAGTTGTAATATTAACAGTAAAAGAATTATCAAAAGTAATAGTAGTCCTTGTCCCATTGAATGACGGCGTTAAAGCCCCAAACAGTGTGATTTACCCTTTATTCTGTTGTATTGAAAGTTTTCTTTTTTATTTTTATTTATTTATTTATTTATTTATTTTTGGTTTTTTCGAGACAGGGTTTCTCTGTGGCTTTGGAGCCTGTCCTGGAACTAGCTCTGTAGACCAGGCTGGTCTCGAACTCACAGAGATCCGCCTGCCTCTGCCTCCCGAGTGCTGGGATTAAAGGCTTGCGCCACTATTGAAAGTTTTCTTACCAAGATTTTTTAATTCATGGACAGTATATTTAATCACATATAATATGGATCACATTTCTCCTATATGAATTGAAAAAAAGAAAAAGTAGAATGTTTAATTTCATGTGACCCTCAATAATACAAACATTTTTATTTCAAAGAACAAAGGTAGTAAAGATACATGTCACTTTATTTCCAGGGATTGACTGGAGAGGTTAAGAACATGGAAAATATGTGAACATGCTTAATGGTTCAAGAGAAATAAATTTTTATTTCTTGTGTCTATGTCATCAGAACAAACACAGCTAAGAGAACAAACATCACTGATTAAAGAGAAATATCTGTGTCTGATTTCTGTATGAATTTGTGGAGCCATAATTGGATGCCTGTTTCTTGGAATGTCACAGAGACAGTGTTTGTGTTTTCTTGAAACTTGCAGTAAGAAATGCAGTATTTTCCTCTGTGGTTTTGGGTGAATTTTTCTTTTCCAATGTTTTCAAATGGTACACATAGTAGAAAACTGGTAAATTATAAGAACAAAATAAAATACTTATTTTGATGTATGTGTGAGGATCTTGTCAAAAATTAACCTTAGATAGTTTTTTTTTTTAATTACAGATGGATTACAGATAGCCATATATATAAGGGTAAATTTAGCTAAAACTTTGAAAAGTTATAGTCTTATAAAACTAATTAACAAATTTTTATAAATTGTTACTAAGGAAATATAATCTGGGAAGCCACTACAGATAGCTGACTGCTCATACATTAGTAATTTGTCACATTACTGACTAAGATAAGCATATGAGCATTCTGGCCAACTATGGAAAGAATCTTTATTTGTAAGGATAAGAACGTGGTTAGATACCTGACTCAGTGTGAGGACAAATCAATGAGGAAGGTACTTTATTTACTGAGCAAATGAAAGATGAGAGTCAGAAATCATAAACTCTGTTGCCAAAATTCTCTGTGGTAGGTTTTAATGGATGCATAAAACAGATGCACAGTAGAACCTAACAGGTTTAATATTTATTATAGAAATCACAAAGGAATTTCCTCATTGGATGCTAGCTTGAGTAAAAAGGCAGTATCGTAAAAGTCAGTAATTTTAGAAAGTTGATCAATATTATGCAGTTACTCAAGGTGAGTCACTTAGAAAGGTGGTTTGAAGGGTATAGAGATATATATTCTTAAAATAGCATGTTTCTCGTATGTAGACACTCAGGATGTTGGTTTCTAAAGGACAGTCATACAGTACAAGTTCTGAGATGCAGGAACCATGGATGATTGAGCTGGCCAATGGTCAGAATCAGGTACCCAAATATTGCCCACCAAGAGGAAGAAGTAGGAGTATTTCATAGCTCAACTGATTGAAGGTGATTTTATAATTCACCCTATTGACGGTGATTCCATAGATCAGATGCGTATTACCCAAAGAGGCAACAAGGGATGTGAGATATGGGATGCTGGACAGGAGTGGTAAGTTAGGGAAGAGTGTGAGACCATGCATGCACAAGAGGGAGAGAAGGTAGGAAAAAGAAATTCAAACCAGAAAAGTAGATGGCTGAAATAATAAAAGATAGATATTAAGGTTGAAAACAGCAAAATAAATTTTAAAAGATTTGTGGAACTCTAAGTCAATTAGTAAATTTTTGGAAATTTTTACTTGTGAGAAGAAGTGCCTAGCTAATCATTATCAGAAATACAAATAAGGATGCTATTGAATATGAAATAAGAAATAAAAACTTTCCATTATAAATTATATAGGTAAATATAATTTTCAAGAAACGAATATTCATACTACCTAAAAGATCATTTAAAAGTCTAAATAGTTTCATAAGAAATAATTAAATTATATATATGGAACCACTAAGCAAAACTTGTGATCACCAAACTTCACTAATGAACTAATATTTTATGGCAAAAATAAAAGTCTGATGTATGATTATACATGAAATCTTTTGTGCATTTAAAAAAAATAAAACTCTAATTATACAAAACTACCATAACCTTGACAGGAAAATAAGATGAGTGTTAAAAAATACATATAATTAAAAATTATAAACAAAATATTAAGAAACCAATTTAGGAACATTTAGAAGTGACTATTGATGTTCTCATTTGAATGCTAATCAGCACAATTCATCAGATAAGCAAACTGAGAAAATCCATGCCATTATATCTGATATATTCATCATTGCCTATTAAAATTTCTTAGTAATTTACAAAAATAGAAAGAAATTATTTTAAGGGGTTAAATATTATATACAAAAATTCATTTTTCCTTTCATATGTGAAACCTGCCTGGGAAAAAGACATGAAATTTAAAAGGAGAGCAACTAGGGCTATGAAAGGAAAATAGAGATGAAAAGGGATTAAAAGAATAGCCTGTGTTGAAATGATCAAAGCTCATCATATGTAGGCATGGAAATGCTATAATGAATGCCTACGTAGAATTGAAACATGCTAAGAAAAATCAAACCTGGGCTTCCATGATGGCTCAGCAGAGAAGGGGCCATTCCTTGTAAACCCGTTCATCTAAATTGGATTCCCAGGAACCCAGGAGGTACAGAGAAATTACTCCACACAGCTGTCCTCCGCTTTTCACAGGTGTGTCAGGGCCTGAGTGTTCCCCACCAATTCCACACTAATGTACACGTGAGATGTGGTAATAGGATAACTAAAATATTTTATAAACCATGTATGTGATTAGAAATAAGGTAGGACTGATTCTTGGACTCACGTTTGCTTTATTATTGGCAGCATTAGTGGGACACAGTAAGAGCAAAGAATTAATGAAAATTATAAGCATTGAGGAAACAGAATGTTCACCCACGCAAGATGTCATTTTTAAATATAAAATAATCAAAATATTTGACGTGCTTATTAATTACAGAATGAACATATGGGAATAAAGTAACCAAGCAAATGAATGAATACCTTTTAAAACTATTGAAATACATGTTTAAGGAAATACATGTTCAATTATCAAAAACTCAACAAAGGATATTATGAAATATAGCTAATTCAAATGAATAAATGACTAGATCTTGTCCTGTGGAGTCAGACACACTGGAGAGATGTGTCTGAATGAACTGTGTCCTGCAGCTGGAAGAGCTAGGGTCAGAACTCATAGGGCAGGACTTGGGACTGAACTCTGAGACAGGGGTTGATGTTAGTTGAGCCAAAACCTCTTCATTGTAAATCTCAGATTTCAGTATTGAGGCCATTCTGAGGATTATCAGGAGCTCACAAAAATGGAAAGAATAAAGTGAAGCTTCCTTGGTGAGGGGTGAGGCTACACATATCTGTTCATACAAGGACAGATGCATAGGTGTAATTAATAATTATTCTTGCTTAGTTAAGTGGACATAGTAGGTTCTGCTCCAAGATCAATGGCTTCACTAGCTCTGGGTAAATTGCTGGATTTTCAGTACAAGGCATGGTTTCCTTCATGGTAAGTGGGTCTTGGAACCAATTTAATACTCTTCTCCAGGGAAGAGAATTGGTTACCCAACACCACAAAGTCAACCTTGAAAACATACATATGAGTAACATTCCAGCCTGATCAGGTTTTGTGTGTGGGGGTATGTTTGTACACATATACATATACATGAGTGCATTTAATGGTAAAGAATAATCAGACCATAAATTTTTTAAAAGGGGAGGAACTATATGGAATTGCTTGGAAGGAGAAAGGGAACGGCAGCAATGATGTAACTATTATGATTTTAAAAATAAAAGAAAAATGTGAAGGGTAATCTTTACTTATTGGACACTTGTTGTAAATGTCCACAGGGACGAAAAATGCCTTCAGAGAAACATTTAAATTACTGGTGGATTAAACTGCAGTGACTAGAAGCTAGAGAACAACACATGAATACCACAGGCTTGCCCACTGAGAAGGCATAACATTCCCATTTACACAGAGAACTAGTGAGAATGAGATTTCTGGCTACATTGAGGTTATTCATGGTTGAGGAAGAATTGCAAATCCATATCTAGTATACTTTGAAGCCTAGATTCTAATAGTATTGATAAGCTTAAATTACAACTTAACAATAATTCTGTTGTCTAACTTTTAATTTTTCTCCCTGTGCACATGAGGTGTCATGATAAAGAATTGGAGTTCCACTTGAGAAAATTTGAAATTTCTGCTTTTAAGTCAGGTAGGGGAAATGAATTTGGAAGGAAATGATATTATTGTTTTCTCAAAATTCCATGCACCATCATTCTTTATTTTCTGGAATGACACCGGATCACTAGTTTGGGTTATTATTTCCCCTTAAAGTATGAAATATAAATATTTGTCTAAATTTCCCTTACTATTTAGTGGTGATTGCATTTAAGCAGCTAAATGTCAAGTAATTTGGAAGGATAATGAGATAACAGAGAGGTGTTTTACTTTATGGGTAGACAGGGTTCCAAGGGCACGTCTTCACATTCAGTCCAAAAGAGTAAACAGATCCACCTGCTACATTTTGGCTTTTCAAGTGAAACACTGCACTATCACATGGTAGCTAGTTAGGTCTGTGCAAAACGCTTTATTCTTAGCATCAAAGGAGAGACTAGTGAAAGGTCGAGCCTGTCAGGTTCATTCATATTCAAGTTACCTTAAATTACCCACATTCCACCTTAATAGCCCGCACAGATTGTGAACTGCTCGATTGCATCATCTCTCAGTCAGACTGAGAGCATATATCACTCCAGTCTTGCTGTTTCTCCTGAACTCACTATTGGTAATCGCTCTTGAATGTAAGTAAATTATTTACAACAGAATAGATGGAGAACAGTCATATCCTATATCTAAAAATAATTTTATGATGTTGGACCACGCAAACGTTATATTACTTGAAAAGGTACTCCATTTTGGGCAATGTTAAAGCAAAACTGATGTGGACAATTATCTGCAATTCAGGGAGAAGTAAATGTTTAATGTATAAACATAAAGCTTATTTTAGGTCTTTCTAAAATTGTATTATGAAATAAATGCTTGCAAACAATTGACCATAAGATAAATACTGCATAGGGTAATTGAACATTAAGCATCAACTGCAAAGTAAAAAGTTAAATTTTATTCAGAGCATAATTTTTTCCTGGTCAGCATCTCATAAAAACACAGATGTGTAAGGTCGTGTTCAATATGAGTGAGAGAAAACAAGGAAACAAGAAAACCAGGTTGATGTTTGCTCAAAATTTATTCTGATTCTCTGCAAATACTTTTATAAACTTAGATGTTAAGTGTCTATTATGCATGCTCTGCTCTTTTTCTTTCCTTTTCTAGCACCCTAAGAAAGTAAAAAGCATATTTTGGTGAGGATAGAAAAAATTATTTTTGTGGTAAATTTTATTTTAATATATAAACATCTAATGAAAAATTAAAATGTCTAAAAATAATTGCTCCAAATGGAAAATTCATAGTGAAGTTTCAAGTAACAGCATTGTTTGAAGAGGTGTCCAAAGATGACTAAGCTAAAAAATGCCATTGCTGAAAAGAAAAAGTAAATGAGACAATGAATTTCACTATGAATGCTATATTCCAGTGACAGCTTAAAATGCTATAACATAGCACATAATTTGAAGCAGTAATTCGGAGCTATTTCTTTCTCATTTAGAACCCCTAAACAAGACACCTGCTCAAACACTTAAAGACATATTCAGATCCTTATTTATCAGGGAAATACTATTCAAAACTAAGATTTTTATTTTGCTCCCATCAGAATGGCTAAGATCAACTAACAGCTCATGCAGGTGATGATACATGCACAGAAAACTCTTAGCCATTTGTGGTGAACTGCAAATTTAGACAGATGCTATGCGAATTGGAATATTGTGGTTCTTCAGAAAAATGGGAATCTATTTACCTCAAAAACCTAACGATACCACTCTTGGGCACAAACCAAAAAGATGTCCCATCTTGCCACTGAGGTACTTGCTCAACCATTTTCCTACTGATCTATTCATAACCAGAAATTAGAAAAATCTTAGAGAACTCTCAATAGAAGAATGGATAAAAAAAATCTGGCACATTTACACAGTGATATGTTACTCAGCTGTTTTTAAAAGAAATGACATCATGACAGTTTCAGGTAAACGGAAGGAATTAGAAAAGATAATCCTGACATAGACCAGAAAAGACAAATATGAAGTATATTTTCTTATATGTGGATATTACCTGGTAAGTCAATGATAACCACGTGAAAATCTATAGGGCCTCAGAAGGTAGATACAGAATAAGGGACTGGAGGTTACAGAAAGATCTCATTAGGGAAGGGAAATAGGATAGGGAAATATAGATCTTGGCAAGGCTGGAATTGGAGGATAAGAAGGGAGAGTGAGGGGAAAGTGTAAGGAGAGATTGGCTATGGAGGATTAAGGATCATTTGAGAGGTGTTAAGAAAACCTAATATAGTAGAAACTTTCTAAAATATTTACATACATAAAGGAGATATCAATGAAAACACCATCAATGGAAGAGACAAAGCCCCAACCGTCCATCTCTTGTCACCAAATGAAACCTCCTTGACTAGCCATTGAACTCTCAGCCAAAGGAGTGCCATGGGTATTTCCAAGCAACCCAGGCTTTTGACAATACTATAGGGTGTTCTTCACCAACTGACACATCCTTATTTCTGAAGACAACACAGTGGACATGGTGACATCGAACTGGCGCCAATATAGAGCCTTCACAGCTACTTTTTGATTCAGGAAGGTGTTGTGTGTGCTACCAGAGGTGAAGCATAAACACCAACACAGAAGAAACCTTTTGATCTACAATGGTGTCCTGCCTGCAAGATATGCTAGGACAATGGTGGCACAAAGCTTATGGGAGTTACCAGCCAATATCTGCTATTGCTTACAGCACACTCCATGATATGGAGCCCACACCCAACACTGCTTGGGTGACCAAGAACCTGAGAGTTGATATCTAAGGGAATGAGTGTAAAACCAAATATTATTGTGCAACAAGCCAACAACAAAAATGTAGCAATAAAATGAAACCTAACCAGTCTCTGATATACTTATACATCAAAATCTTTCTCAGCCATCATCAGAAATCTTTCTCTTCCCCCAAATTGGAACAAATACAACTACCCACAACCTGACACATTGGACTTTGGAACATTCAATCCTAAATTGGATGTCCCAAATCCCTCTCCTCTTGGCTCAGGGAAGGCTGGGGAAGAGGAGACAGAAAGGATGTGGGAGCCAGATGTATTGGAGGACACTAAGAAAGCAAAACTCTAAATATGCGCTATCAAAATTCATATGAACTCACAGTGACTGAAGCGCTATGAATCTGCCTATATTATGGCTTAAAGCGCTAAGGGTCTGCCTACATTATGGCTTTTAGTTCAGTGTGTTTATGAATTCCTGAGTGGGTGGGTGAGTGAGTGGGTTTCTGATTCTCATGTCTTCTCTTGGACTCTTTTCTTTCTGTTTGTTTGTTTTTTCCAATATGTTAGTTTTTTGAAAAATATATTATATACTTTTTTCTTAGAAGTCTGTTTGTTTTCTAATGAGCTATAGACAGGGAGCAGACCAGGATGGGAGGGGAGGTAGGGAAAAACTGGGAGGGGTAGAGAGAGGGAACCATAATTAAGATGTGTTATGTGAGAAAAAAACATCAATTTTCAAGCCTGGTGTTGGTGGGGATGCTTTCAATCCCAGCACTCGGGAGGCAGAGGCAGGTGGATCTCTGTGAGTTTGAGGCCAGACTGGTCTACAAGAGCTAGTTCCAGGACAGGCTTGAAAGCTACAGAGAAACCCTGTCTAAAAAACCAAAAAAAAAATCTATTTTCAATAAAATGAAAACAAAACAAAATAAATAAATATTAGCTTTCTATTTTAGTAGTGCCCTGTTGTTTTTTCTTTATATTCAATACTTAATTAGTTTCATATCACTTGTCAAAGTACTTTCTATAAAACACAGACTATCTCACATTTCTCCCTTTGTAAACATCTAAGATGGAATATGATGTGGGCAGCTGAGCAGATGTGCCAAATAAGGTTCATTATTTAATTTAGAATTAATTTCACATCAAGTTAGCTCAAGCTTCAGCACATTTTTTAAAGTATGAGGTAGTTAAGTGGACTCTAAGCACAGTAGGTGTCTGCTTTGAAAGTTCAGGATACCATTGTAGAGTTGGGAATAATTTAGTTTGAGTCTCTCCCATATATAAGCACACTGCCTTAGACAGCGAGACAAAGACATACCACTTGGAGATGGAAACATGGTAGAATTCCCTAATGCTTCAAGAGTTAAAGGAAAGAAGCCATGTATGGTGGCACATGCCTGTAAAACCAGCAGTTGAAAGAATTTCAAAGTAGAAGCATTTGTACTTGACATTATGAATTTCAGGCCAGGTTGGCCTCCTTAAGGAGTCTCTCCCTTAGCAGAGGAATGAAAATAAGAAATCATGTAAATAATACAGGAAGAGAAAAAAAAGGTAAGGAAGCAAGGGGAGAGACAGAAAAAGGAGGAATATTTTTTTTTTGAGACTGAAGATGATGCATTGGGATTTTGTCCAATCCAAATTATTTTGACAGTTCACATTTAGAATGATGTGGAAGTGGGTTTGGCTATGTTTTGAAGACATAGACGTTGACCACTGACTTACAAAATTCTTGGGAAAGAGCAAGAGCATGTGAATGTGGTTGAGATAGGCTAAGAATAATTTGCTTTGTTCTCTGTGTTTGACTTATATGTCTGAGCATGCAAAACCCTAAACCCGAGTCTGTTATTTGATCAACACCCCATTGTATAAATCTTCAATGCAGAGAGTTCTCAATTGTACCTACAGAAAACTGTTGGCAGAGGCTTTGTTTCGCCTGGTCCCTACAGCCATTCAATCCCAAAAGAAATGCACATATGTCTACATAAAATGTTGATACCTGGTTAAATACTGAGAAATATGTTTTGCTTGACAAATTAAGAGCAATTAAATCAACTCTGTACACAGAGCAATGAGTCCAGAGCTTGTGAGTAGGGAACACAAAGCGAAAGCTGCACAAATCACTGTCTGCACTGCATGGTCGCTCTGCTGCGGTGGGGTTTTAGGGGAAAAATGCTTAGTAGGTGAAATTAAGCCAGGCAGGTGGCAGTAGGAGACCTTCTGGTACATGGACCTTTTGGACCTTTTAGGAGTTGAGATTCATTTGGGCAGCAGATGAAGATGGACTCTGTAATATAATCTAACACTAGCTCAGAATTTAGTATAATAAAGACTAATTTATTTAGGGTTAGTCTCACAGATCAGATCATAGTCCTCTGGATGAATGGGGAATAGGAACTAAATCCAGGAGCTGGGAGAGAGAGTGTGAGCAAGCTTTATGGCTGCATTTATAGTGTAAAAGACTAAGTGGACTGGTATCTTAAAGGCTATTGGCTGAAGGAGTTCCCAAGTAACATAATAATAAGAGCCCAGAAATTATCTTTTGAGGTAGGAAGAAAATGTTGTCAATAAGCACAGGGATACCCAAAATCAGGAATATAGAGGTTTTTAGTAAAGGCTTTTCAAAATAAATGTGTTGGAAGCTATTATGACAGTTTGAACATGGTATTAACTAATTTATGTGTTGACACTACTGGCAATGGGATGTCACATTGAAAAAACAGATATCAGTGAGGAGAATGCAGTATACATTCATTCTGTGATAAGTAAAAAGTGATGGTGGTGTGGATGAATTAAGTGAAATCTAGATAGGAATAAAGTGATATATATATATGTGTGTGTGTGTGTGTGTGTGTGTGTGTGTGTGTGTGTGTACTTCTATATAGTTATAATAATGCTATGTATATATATACATATATGTATATATATATATATAAATTTTATATACTTCATTATATGCTTGTGCTGGCTAGTTTTATACTCAATTTGACAAGGAAGAGGAGAGAGGCTCAACTGAGAAAATGCCTTAATAAGATTGAGGTATAGCCAGACCTCTAAACCATTTTCTCAATTATTGATTACTGGAGTGGGCTGAAGCCTATTGTGTGTGAGGATACATCTGGATTCTACAAGAAAGCAGACTAAGCAAGGCATTTGGAGCAAGCCATGAGGAAAAAGACAGTAAACAGCACTCCCCAGTGACTTCTGCTTCACCTCTTATCTCCAGGTTCCTGTCATGTTTTTCAGTACATCATCTGACTTTCTTCAGTGAGAGACTATGAAAGTCTATGGACGGGTAAGTCAAAAAACAAACAAACAAAAATCTCCATTTTCTCCCAAACTTGCTTTTGGTCCTGGTGATTCATCAGAGTAATAAAAACCCTAAATAAGACAGAAGTTGTTGCCAAGACAGTCGAGTATTGCTGGAGAATTTTGATCATGTGGGTTTGGGGAGGGACTGTAAAAGACTTTTGGACTTTGGGCTCGATTCTGTAGGGCTTGTATAATAAGAGTACTGAGGACAATGCTGGAGATGGAGACCTGGTTTTGAAGTTTAGAGACTCCATATGTGCCATTTATTATTTTAATTGGGATTCTGGTGCTATGGATAAGATTTCAAAACTACAAACATGAAACATTTTTTGTTTGTTTTTTCAAGATAGGGTTTCTCTGTGTAGCTTTGGAGCCTCTCCTGGCACTTGCTCTGTAGATCAGGCTGGCCTTGAACTCATAAGCTTCTCCTGCCTCTGCCTCCCAAGTACTAGGATTAAAGGCATACACCGCCATCTTTACTGGGATCTTCAATATGGGACAAATGCAGTTAAAAAGACATCAGTGAGGATGAAGAAACAAACATCTCTAAGACGAAATATTCTGCAAAATGTTTTCTGAGACTCAACACACAGAAGCTGTGCTACTGATATGCAAGGTTGTACATTGGGCTGACTGTTGAACATTGGTAGTAAAAGAGTCATCCAAGTGGCACTGGTTTTGAAGGCTCTAAGGAGTGATGGAGATCAGCTGTGGATTGGTACTATGGGGAAAAGCTGAAGTTGCTTAAGAGAACCTAGGAGAAGTCATTGGTGAATGAACAGCTTAGTTTCAGCAGAAGATCCCAGCATTTTGGAGAGTCCAGGACAATGGAATGATCACCAAGAACAGCAGCAAAAGTGGAGTTCATCCTTCCAGAGCCTAGAAGATGAGCTCCTTGCTATAGAGAGAAAATTCAGAAAACTGAAGAGAGCCTTTCACTGGAGCTCAGAAGATCACGAGTAAATTCCAGATATTGGAAATGAGTTATTTATTGGTTTGGTTTTACTTTGTTTAGATAGTGACTCTGCCCTGGTTCTTCCCTCTTGAAATGATATAGTATGTAACTTAATTTTGAGTTTTACAAGAGTGCACAGTTGGAAGGCTTTGAACTTTTAAAGGCATTTTTGGAGTTTTACAAAGCCTTTGGGTTTTAAAAGAAAGTTCAGAGATTTTAAAGAGACGTGAACTTTTAAGTGCTTGGATTTCTAAAGCCTGTAAGAGTTTTAAAATTTGGAATATTTTATATTGTAATGTTCAAATTAATGTGGGAACTTGTGGATGATTAAGAAATGAAAGGTAATCATTTCATAGTGATGTGTTTGTATCTCAGATTGACAAGGTGTCAGTTTTTCTGGCTAGTTTTATATCAACGTGACACAAGCTAGGGTCACTGGAGAGAAGGGAGTCTCAGTTAGGACAATGCCTCCACAAGACTGGACTGTAAGCAAGCCTGTAAAGCATTTTCCAAATTAGTTATTGATAGCGAAGGGCTCAGCACACTGTGCATGGTGCCATCCCTGGGATGGCGGGCCTAGATTCTACAGGGAAGCAGGCTGAACAAATGATGCGGGCCAAGCCAGTAAGCAGCACCCCTCCATGGCCTTTGCATCAACTCCTGCTTCTAGGTTCCTGTCCTGATTTCACTCAATGAAGCACTATGATTTGGAAAGTTAATTCCAATAAACCCTTTCCTCCCCAATTTGCTTTTGGTCATGGTGTTACATCATAGAAAAATAATCCTAGCTAGGACAATTCATGCATACATAAAGTAATGTGAGCTAAAATCCAATTGTATTATTATGCAAAAATAAATACTATACATATGAATGAACATGTCATATGTTATATTTTATTATTAATTATTTAATATATGTGCTATGAAATTATATGATATGTTATTTAAAAACCCTCCTTGCCTTATCTGTATCTATGTGGCTGTACATAAATATCAGCAAAATTTTAATTTTCTTCATCCAATTGTTTGAACTAGTTGTTACTTGGCTTAGAAAAGACAAAATGTCATTGATAACTACATATTGATTTCTTCCTCTAGGTATAAGAATGATTTTCTTTCTAATATATTGGTTATCACAATCATTCATCAAAGTTCACGAAAATAAAGTACAGTAATTATAATTGCAAATAGAGCAGTATCAGGATTATTCAAATTTAAGAAGTAATTATTTAAATGTTAAAAGTATTGAAAGGCAGTTTTTGATCTTTTTAAGTACCTGTGAAAGAAAGATGAATTATTTTATTTATATTAGTTGAAACAAACTATATTTTTTATCATCATGATAAGATTCATGAAGGAATGAAAAAAACCACTAAGGTTTTCTATTATGCAATCAATTTAAATCAGACTGGTTCCTTTAATATTTTAATGTACTATAGAATAATTAGCAACCATATGTCCTATTACACATATAAAATATAGCTGTTTAATTTTCACTTTTAATCTACTGTGGAACCCCTAACAACATTAAGAGAAAATTTTCAGAAGAACTAAGTAATTCAACTCTTATTAACTTTTTTAGAAATCAATGGTTATTTCAAATCTGGATAATAAAATCTAATCGAGTTCCAAACTATTCACTTAATCAGCAAAAGAATTTATCAGATGAGCCTGAGAATTTTATATGTTTTAATTCATTTTATCTCCATGGTAACCGTCTTGTTAAAAGTCAGAGAAGATGGTTGAAATGAAGTAATACTCCAACTCCCAGAAATGTGTCATCATCTATTTTTAGCTAAAATGATATTTCTTTTTTATCTCAGACTGACAGAACAGTCAAAAGTAACTACATCTCTAGAGTATCTGAGAAGACTTGCAAAGGTAGAGTAGCCAATTAAACTCTTACTACAGGAATCAGACAGCAGAAGTTAAATTTCAGCTTCCATTGCCCTAGGGAGGTGAAGCTAATGGACATATTCCCCGGGACCTTGGTAACTCTGACCTCCATACCATCTGCAGAGACCACAGGGCATGTACAAATCCTCTTAGGAGAAAAGGGCCTCTTATCATGGTAGTGAAAAAACAGTACCAACCCCATAGCCATGCAAATAAAACCGTAAGATTTTTGTTAGTTAAATCATTTATTCACATTTAGCATGTATTTTATTTTATCATCTTTATATTAGTTTAATGAAATTGATATCAAGTAAGTACCTTATAAACTTGAAAAAATATGAAGCTTAATTGTGAAGTAGGGGGTGTGGCATCTTAATCAACTTCTTTGACCTATAACACTGCTCCCATGCTCACTAGAAGACACGACAGACACTCTTGTTACTGCATATTGCTTCTGGGAGCGTCTCTGTTTTTCCATTTAGAAGATGTGTAGGGAATGTCGCTCCATGAAAATTGTTCTCAGCACCAAACCATCCTGTAATTGCATCCATGAATATAATCAGGTGGGGTAACTGTGACTTCTAGAAATGAACTTTCACATCACTTTGCAGTTTTTTAGTTTTCAGAAGGTGAACATAGGAGGTGTTTTCTGAGGAATAGGAGCATAAGAGCAACGTTCAGTAGCAATAATGTACAAGAGCTAGTTCCAGGACAGGCTCCAAAACCCCAAAGAAACCCTGTCTTGAAAAACCAAAAAAATAAAAATAAAAAATAAAAAAAATAATGAGAGTGAAGATGATTAACAAACCTGGAGTTACTCCATATTTTTACATACAGAATCCAGTTTTATTGTCAGAGTCTCTAATTAAATAAATACGTCTATATTTTAGGATTGAAAAAATAAGATTAAAGGAAATAATATAACATTTCCAAACTCTGCCTATTTAAAAATCTCTGATGCTAAAGCAGTATTACATTATTAATTACAATAATTCAAACCAGCAGAAGGTACTGAAAAGGGGCTCTTTAGCCTTCTATGTGTTTCTAGTTTCTCTCAATCCTTCAGCCTACTTGAGAACTGTGATATCTTGTGTTCTGAAAAGCTTAAACGCAAATTCCTGATTTTTTATAATCAGTTATACTCCATTTTGTCTAAAATTTGAAACACTATTTTGTAGGATATAAGGCACATTTAATGTGCTCAAATACATTAAAACCCTGTGCCAATTCTTCTTTAAAATAAAAGGATGGAACAAAAGAACAAGAGATTCTTTTCCTTATGATTGTTTATAAAGCCAATTTCCACCCGAGAAACTAGGTTAGGTTGTATTATTTACATAGGAAATTTTAATTTTGATTTTATCTATTTGGCTTTTGTCTCGTTTTGCCTACAATAAAGGTTGCTATGTTATAGGAATAAAATTAACTAAAGAAAGGAATTTGATATTGATAGAATATAGTGGTTTTAGACAATTGTCATCGATTCAGTGTCTCAACAACAGAGAGAAGCATTTCAGGATGCCTTTTACAAATATGTGTTTTGTTATAAAGTATATTTTTCCAATTCTTCAGGGTGGGACGTTCTGCTGTGTAATAGGAATGATTCAGTGTTGTGAACGGTTCTGCTTATGCTTATGTTTCTTCTTTTTCTGTGATAAATTTAGCTGTTAACATTGTGGTTATTTTTATGTTCTTTTAACCTAAATAATCATCAGTTGCTCAGAATGAAATAATATCTGTGAACAAAGAAATTTCAACTTAAAAAAAGAATATATTTTCCAAAAATCAAAATAGTATTTATTTATCTCATTCATATAAATGTTTTGCCTGGATGTATGTACTTCATGTACCAGAAGAGATAATCAGATTTATTAAAACGAGAGTTAAAACAATTGTGATCTGTAATTTGGGTACTGGGAACCAAACCTAGTTCCTCTATAAAAGCAGAAACTGCTCTCTATGCTGAGCCATATTTCCTGCCCTAGGACCTAGAAAACACACACACATGCACACACACACACATGCACACACACACATGCACACACACACACATGCACACACACACATGCACACACAAATGTATATGCACAGAGACAACTGTTTGAGACAGCATCTTAGTTATCTCAGACAGACCTCAAACTTACTACATAGCCAAAGATGACCTTGCATTCCTGAACTTCCTGTCTATGTTCCCAAGTGCTGGGATTGCAGTGCTAAACCATCACACTGTGATATAGGGATAAAAGCTGGTGTAGAAGGTTCTTCTGTCTATGTGTTGCTTTCATTAGTTAATAAAGGAACTGCTTTGGGCCTATAGCAGAGGTATTGGGGAACAGAGTTAGGTGGGGAAAACTATACAAAATTTTGGGAGGAAGAGGCCAAGGGAGACACCATGGATGTGCTGCCTGAGATAGATGTGCTGAAACTTTGCTGTTAGGCCATGACCTCATGGTGATATACAGATTAATAGAAATGGGGTAAATTAAGATGTAAAAGTTATCCAATAAGATGCTATAGCTAATGGGCCAAGCAGTGATTTAATTAATACAGTTTCCGTGTGATTATTTCAGTTCTGGGTAGCTGGAACAAGTGGCTCGCTCTCTGAAACAAAATGCCAAGCCTTTTGTTTACCAGGCAATCAGTTTCCCAGTTGTGCTACATACCTAGCCCCCCAATACATAATTATTAAATTCTCCATAAAGACATTTATAAAATATATATTACAAGGAGGTCTCCAGCCTATTTACTCTTTGCTCCACACAAAAGTTTTTGATACTCTTATGTAGAACACTGCATGTTAATCATAAAGCTCAGAGAAAAATCAAATAGATAATGAATGAATTTTAAGTGAAACCTATTATATGTATTCTAGATAAGTTATTTTTCTCACTTCTGTGAGATAATACGTAGCAACATAGAATCAAGGAATCGGTGTTGTGTTTGCTTCACAGTGTGGTGCATAATGGTATGGCAGAGATACGGCAGCGGGAGTGCACAGCAGTTGATCGACATGTACCAGACATGAAGTGAGGAAAGGATGTGCAGGTCCAGTCACTTTTTCCTTTCTGTTGAGTCAAGGACACCAATTTTTGGAGCAGTGCTGCCTCCAATGTGGGTAGGTGTTCTCACCTCAGTTTAAAGTATCGTGTAGATATACTAAGATATGCTTTCTCATATTATCTTAAATCCAGTGAAGCTGGTAATGAGATACAAACAACCAAGCAAAATTAAACATATAAATAGAAGAGAGAATATGAATACATAAAATTTCACAAAATTAGGTAACTATGAGTTGTTTTTTTCCTCTTTATTAATTATTCTTTGGCATAATATCTTTACTACATAAAACTCATTCACTTCATTAAATAAAGTATATAGCATTTCTTTTAACCTAAACTATATTAATTCCATAAAAGTCACCCTATTTTTGAACTTGGTATATGTTGATAAAAATATCATTCACTGGTCTATAGTTCTGCCCAATAATTTAAAAAGAGAGTAATAAATGATTATTACATATATCACAAGCTTAATGAGAGGCAAATCTATTTCAACTTTGAGAAACTAAAGTTAAATATTATAATTTAAGTGTAGAACCAATAAGCATATCATTTTCTTAGATTTTTATTTAGTTATTGAAAAAAATTGAAATAGGATTAGACATAGCAATAGAAACTGAAATATAACACCACTAAATACCATTAATTTCAATGTTTTTAATGGTGCAAGTTGGCTTTCCGTCTCTATAATGATATACATAGCACTGACAACTCATAAGGGAAAATTTTTACTTTGGTTTACAGTTGTGAGGAGTTCAAAGACTGGAGGGCCTATTGGGTTCAGTCTCTGGTCTCCTGTTAAGTAAAAGTGACACTAAGGATCTCGTTTAAAATCTAGATGTTAAACTATTACATACTAATGATGTTAACTGTATTCTGAGTAGTATACACAAAAAAAGGAGTAAGATAAAATCACCACTAAATCTATTTTCAAGAAAGGTAAAATTGCCCTCAAAGGTTAAAAGCACTGTATGTAAAATGAAATTAGAAATGATGATTTAAGGATGAGACATTAGATGACATTATATTTGTAAATATGAAGAGGTTAAGATAAAATATCCTAATGTATTTCATAACAGGTAAAAGGATTTAAGAGAACATGAAGAGGCATATAACACACCCTGCACTGAAGCATACAGCAGAGGAAACTATGAAGAAAAAATAACAGAATATTAGAGGAACAGCATCAGGGACGTCCTAACTTGCTCATACTGACAAAGAAATTAATGAGCCAAGCCAGCATTTCTACATCCGTCAAGTAGAACTTGCATAATTAATGGTTTACATAGGCCTATCAGAGAATACTTATTAAAAACCATATGGAAAGTTAAAACAAGTTATCTTCAAAAGTTATTAGAGTACAAAGTAGAATTTTCACAATGAATAAAGACATCAAAAGAACAGAATTTCAATTTTAGGTGTTTAAATAAAATTAGTTTTACTTTCTGATCAATAACACCTGAGAAGAATACTATGGAAATAGGTCAAAATACTTTAAAATAAGATAGTAAAATGGCTCAGCAAATAAAGTTGCAAACATAGAATTCATATGACGGGGGAGAACTGAGTAAAATGATGCCCTCTGACTGCCGTAAATACATACACTGGGGCAAGCAGCATGCACCTACAGGAATGCGCTCAAAATAAGTGTAAAAAATTAAATATTCAAGTAAATAACTGTTTCCTCTGAATTTTAAGATAAAAAAGAGTGTTAAAGTTGAAGAAAATGTAGGAAAAATCTCAAATGGGACTGAGTGAAGTTAAATGTGTTAAGACCTTCAAATTTTCTGGGAAAAGTTTCTATAAAGTAATAATTTAAGCTGTGTTTTAATAAGAATTTTCTGCATGCTATAATAAGATAATGAATAATTTAAAAGTTAATAGAAGGAAAATGAAAAGAGTATAAAAGATAGTTTTAAATGAAGGGAGAGAAAGGAGAAAAATGTTCAATGTAGTCTCAGAACCAAAATATTGGCTAGAAAAAAAAACATGAATGGAATCATATTTTAAGAATAAGATTTTCAACTTGATTTGCCCAAATCCTGTGTCTGAAGTGGGTAGTGTCCTTAGAAATGAATCACTTTTCAAGGTAGGGATATTTTACTGAAAGTTTCATAGAAGATACTAATATGATGTGATTATTTGAAAAATCTGTGAATTTTATATGAATAAAAGTAAACAAAATATACATATTTATATATATATTGGCACCCATTGGTCAGAAGTCCTTGAATCTTATCTCTTGCAATATACATGACATATTCTTGTGGTTTTTCCTGTTGTGATTTTTCCTACATTTTCTTCAACTTTAATGCTCTTTTTTATCTTAGAATTCAGAGGAAACAGTTATTTACTTGAATATTTAACTTTTTACACTTATTTTGAGTGCATTCCTGTAGGTTATTCTTATTACTAACTAAAATAATGTCACATAAAAGATGCAGAAGTATTTTACCAAGCCATTGGTTTGCACTCTGTAAAACTCATTTTATTTAAATTCATAGATATGTGACATTCCTTTTTTTTTTTCTATAAAGGAAAGTGGGGTAGAAATTCATTTCTTATCATGCTGAATCTTGTCACTTTATAGAGTGTGGCTTCCTTCTCGTCACACTGCATCTCTCATTCTCTCTCCCTTTAGATGGAGCGTGCACGTGAGGGTCACATCCTTTCAAAGGCACACTCACAGTACAGCTCTCAGGGCCTAAGCCATTATTCTAACTTATTTGAATGAAGTCAATAAATTAGAGTATGGAAAAAATCAATTGGCACACTGTGTATATTAAATAAAACATCTACTTAAAGCAAACCTTCACCATCTGCTCTACTCTCCAATTTTAAGAATGTAATTATAAGTACAAATATAGGTAAGAGACAAATGATTGAACAGCATGTTTATCTGCTGTCTTCAGCTAAACATACATCTGTCTGCTTTATCTTTGGAATGTTAGTTGCTATTTGGGAGACATTCACTCTTCCCGTGTGTGTGTGTGTGTGTGTGTGTGTGTGAGAGAGAGAGAGAGAGAGAGAGAGAGAGAGAGAGAGAGAGAGAGAGAGAGAGAGAGATTAATCAATATTCTTACAATGATAACTTATTACAAATTTTGACACTATTGTGATTGGGCTCTTGTAAAAACAAATTGAATAATTATATCTATAATAACTCTTGCTACATTTCCAATCAATTTCCAAGTATTGATGAGATTGCTAAAACTGTTTTTTAAATGGAAACCATTATTTTGGTTACAGTGTCTTTAGGCTGACTCAAATTAACTTTCTAATATTGAGCCATCTTCCCCAGTTTCCTATCTGTGAACCTTGTAAACCTAAGGAATCAAAACAGATTCAAACTCTCCAAGTAAACAAAGTAGTTAATGTAAACCTATAGTTTTACATTAATATAAATATAATGTTACTGTTAAGGAAAATAGTTATTCATACCACTTGTTAAAAATATTTAAATTTCTCCTCTGGCCTCTAAAATTTCAGTTGAAGATATTTACAGAGACAGATCAAAGAACATAAATATCACTCGATTTACTAGTAACACAGAGACAATCACATAGTTCAATGTCTCATAAGTGTGATACTTAACTTCTATAAGGATGGGTAAAATTGAAGAATGTGGATAATTTTATTATAAGTATATCTTAGGAAAACTCTACAGTAGGCCTACATAATATACAGTGGCATGGGAGAAAGTCTGACCAACAGGACAGACTACTATAAATGATTCTCAACTGAGTACTGCAAAAGACTAGACTATTAGAGTAGTGTGTGACACAGCATCTCAATGTGTGCTGACTCATTTCAAGCCCTCCTTTTATGATTGTTCATGGAGATAATGAAGGCATAATGAGGGGCCAAGGGGTAATTCTGTTGCTTGGTGGATCTGGATATAAGGTAGATTTTAAAAAGACTTTGTAGAAAACTATTCTTTGTACAAGAAGGGAGAAGTCCACAAACCCTGTCAGCAAGCCGCCTTCTATGCTTCTAAGATATCAAAGTTTTATTTAGACCAAATCACTCAGTGTGTGAAGTTATTTTGAGAGTGCTCTTTTCCTATGTCACACTAAACATTGTAAAGAGGTTAAAGCAGTGAAGAAATTGAGCATAAACCTAATAAATAAAGATAAAAGTCAAACATCCAAAAGTGTTCAGCAAGTATAAACTGTCTAAGAAAACCAATGCCTGGGATAATAAAGAATTGAACTAAACTAAATTAAGAGGTTTTGTGCTTAGCCAGGCCACAATGAACAGGTATCAGTAGAAGCCAATGGTAAGGATGAGTTTAGAGACTGAAGAATTAGGTTAAACTGAACTAACGAGTTTTTATTTTATTGTGAAATTTATATATAATACAAAACTTCATAGGAAAACTATTATAAATTGTACATTTCACAGAATTAAGCATAATTGTATCATTTTAAAATTTTTTCTATAATCCAACTCCAGAATGTTTTTTTAATCACTTAATAAAAACTTGTACTCAATAAACAATTACATCATTGTTTAACAGGCATTCACCTAAACATGCATGATGTATAGGAGATACAAAAATGTTAGAAATCAAAAGTATGAAACCAATGGAGAAAGAGTTGAGGAGAACCAGGAGGCAGTCGGATTAAGAAAGTAATCTGCCTCTACCACTCGTTCTATAAATTAGGGACCATGAACGTAGATTTGACCTGGAAAGTTTTTGGGTTCTAGGGATTCTACAGGTGAGAGGGAAGTATCAATAGTTGAGGCATGGGAAATTCTGAGTGCAGCTGTAACAATAAGTATGGAAATATGCATTAACCAAATATGTAGATGCTGATGGGAGCAGCTGCTTGTTCATCCAGGCTGCCTAGCTAGCTTAGCCCCAAAATAACCACACAGAAACTGTGTTAATTAAATCACTGCTTGGCTCATTAGCTCTAGTTTCTTACTGGCTAATTCTTACATCTTAATGTACCCATATCTATTAATCTGTGGACCGCCACGTGGTAGTGGCTTACCAGGTAAAATTCCCAGCACCTGTCTCTGGCAGATCTACGGCATCTCTCTGACTCTGATTTCTTCCTCCCAGAATTCAGTTCCGTCTTCCCCACCTACCTAAATTCTGCCCTATCAGGCTGAGGTAGTTTCTATATTCATTACCTAGTACAAGCAACACGTAGAGGACCTCCTACACCAGAGAGAACGTAGAATTTATGCAGGTCCTCTAATATAAATTACTGGCATGCATTACTAATGACTGAATATTGTTTATTAAAATATAACCACTAATGATAGATATGAATAGTAAGATGTATGGTGGGTGGGGAGTGTGTATTAATTTTTCAACTGAACCTAGGTGTGAACCAAAATATAGACTCTCTTATTGAAAAAAAATGCACATACAAATTGTATTATATCAACTCTTTCTTCAGAGAGTGCTATAATTTATTGTGAGTTCACATAGCCATCTATGCAGCTATTATCTTCCTTCTTGGTTTTGGCTTTAAGCTATGAGAACCATTGTCTTAGTCTTCTCTGTGTTGCTGCGATAAAACACTCCAACAAATGCAACTTGGGGTGTGGTTTACTTTGACTTATGGTTCCACAAGGATTGAATCCATCATGGCAGGGGCATGTTAACAGCCAGGTAGGCAGGGGAGCAAGACCAGAAAGCTAGCTAGTCTCAGTTTGTAATGGCAACCAAGAAGAACAAGTCGAAAGCCATACCACCAACTAATGCACTATCTTAAGCATGACTCCAACTCCTAAAGGCTCCATAACTTCTCTAGACAGTATCACTAGCCAGGGACCAAGTATTCAAGTGCAAGAGTCTATGGGGAACATTTTACATTCAAACACAACACCTATAAAGTAAGATTTTCAAAGAAGCAATGGCTGATAAGAAGAGAGGGTCAAAGTACTCTACACAAAACAGTGAATAGAATTCAAGTATAAAAGGAAAACGTGAATTTGCAAGGGGACCAGAAAAAAAATGAAAGTACATCTGCAAAATGACAAGGGTAGAAGAAGAGAGCCAAAGGGTAATATGAGGTGGGAGGGCTTGACAAGGAATTTATGGAGGAAAGAAAGGTAAACTCAGGGATGATAAAAGTATTTGCTAATTTGTGCTGCAAAAGAACCTCCCTCTAACTTGTAAAATTTTCAGAGTTTCAGAAAACTTCAGGCAGTGTCTGTGTTATTGTTTATCCATCTAAGGTTATCATTTGTTTTACCTGTTACAGAAAATCAATTCCAATCCATTCACTGTACCCACACTATAGACAAAACTGTTTGCCTGAGTAATGGTTACATGAATAGTGAAATATCTAACATGACAATTAACGCTTTAGATATTATAAGTTGAACATTTTGTCAGTAATAGCATTTATATTAGTCGGATTGCATTTTCGGACACAATGCATTCTAACTCCTAGTATATTGTGCATAATAGTCTTGTCAAAATTACTAACATTATTTCTATGTTTTGTTGTGGAGGAAAATCTAAATTTGCTTTATTAAAATAAGGGCATGCATTTGTATAGAGAAATTTGTTAAATTATTCCAGAGATAACTGATTCATAATCATATGTAGGTGTTTTATTTTCTTCTCAAATGATGGAGAAAAGCTTGCATTGTTGTGAGCTTCCTGAGCCATGCCTGGTTAAATGAAACTGGCCGGTGCCTGTTGAAAAGTCTTGGAAACAACACTGCATTATTCAGTAAGATTTTGGGGGTCTATTTTTTCCATAAAGGATTCCTTTTCCCCATTCTCAACTATTACATATGCAGCATTTTTGTTATTTTATAGTCTGTGTGTATATAAAACCAAGTTAGTAATGGAATTGTAGGCTTTAAGATTTAAGAAGAAAATTCTTCCAATTTTTTTTGGATGTGGATTTTTAACTCAAAGGAAAAGCTACCAAATATGTGCAGTTTCTATAAGCAGGTAACAGCTGGCTAGGGAAGAAGCCAACAGCAATTAGCAGCTTTTTCATGGGTAACAATTATAATAAATATTTTTTTTCCAGGAGAATTTGCTCTGCTTTTATCAAAAGGTGAAACATTGTTTTATTCAATTCAACTACAGACTTTTCAGGATACAAGAAAGACTCCTGATTATGCACGAATTTTTAAAATGACATATAATGAAAATACATTATGTACATATTTATATGGGACTAAGTATTCAAATAATGCATATATATATATATATATATATATATATATCAAGTATGCATATAAGTATGCATGTGCATTTGTAATACTTTTAAAATATAGCAGAAGCGATGAAAGGAGACAGAGACAGAGACCCACATTGGAGCACAGGACTGAAATCTCAAGGTCCAAATCAGGAGCAGAAGGAGAGAGAGCACGAGCAAGGAACTCAGGACCGCGAGGGGTGCACCCACACACTGAGACAATGGGAATGTTCTATCGGGAACTCACCAAGGCCAGCTGGCCTGGGTCTGAAAAAGCCTGGGATAAAACCGGACTCTCTGAACATAGCGGACAATGAGGACTTCTGAGAACTCAAGAACAATGGCAATGGGTTTCTGATCCTACTGCATGCACTGGCTTTGTGGGAGCCTAGGCAGTCTGGATGCTCACCTTATTAGACCTGGATGGAGGTGGGGGTTCCTTGGACTTCCCACAAGACAGGGAACCCTGATTGCTTTTCGGGCTGAGGCGGGGGGGGGGGACTTAATTGGGGGAGGGGGAGGGAAATGGGAGGCGGAGGCGGGGAAGAGACAGAAATCTTTAATAAACAAATAAATTTAAAAAAATAAAATAAAATATAGCAGAAGTACACAACTGCTCGTTTTACTACTGCAAAGCTGTCACTGTGGTCCCCTGACTTGGAGGTTGTGGATATGTAGGGGATAAATTCATGTTTATCTTTCTTATAGTAATCTTAGGTAAGCTTATTGAATCCCCTGCACCAAAACAAATATCAATGTTAGAATTCCTTCTGGGAGGATATTCACCCCAGACAGATAGGACACAATGATATACAAAACAAGAAACGAGAAAGCTTTAAGTTTATTAGATTTTATTTTCAGGAAAGGAACATGGATGGTTTAAAGGCTTCTATTGTAAACCATTGGGAAGACCCCTGAGTCACTTATCAGCAACTTCATCTCTTAAATCACACCTGCTGCATCATAAAGAGTCACACTACAGAAGCACTGGGCGAAATGGAGCTCCAACACTGAAGTCCTGCTCCCCAACTACCCTTCCACTTACTAAAGAACTCCAGGGAGAGACCTTCTGAGGATGTCAAATATGCCTGCATGTTCCTAAACCATTATTATCCCTGTTTCCGTGAACTCGTGAGTCTCATTCACACCACTCCCCTCCTAAGGGAGGATAATAGGCAAGATCACAAGAAGGGTTCATGAACGAAACCAGAACTTTTATGACTTAAGACACTGATGGTTCTGCTCAACCCAGACAAACATAGCTTCACCACATAATATGACATGTATGTGATATATCAGCCTTTATTAGGAAAAGAGCTGAAGAAACTCGTTTTCTTACCTTGGGTTTGATGAAGAACTAGAAATCATGAAGACTTTTGGTTGGTCCAAATTCCTCCCTGTGCCTAATTGTCCTTATGGATAAGACTCGTGGTCTCTGCAAGCAAGGCTACTCTCCTTTGACAGACTTAATGATCTCAAAAGATAGCAGAACCTTTTCTTCATTTGGCATTCTAGTCTTTTGGATTAAGTATAATGTTTGGTGTTGTATGGTCTAAGCCCTCTGAATATGTACAATGTAAATACCAATAATCACAATTTCCTTTGTGACTTTGTACTCAGTGACAATAGAAAACAAAAGCAAAGGTGGGTTTTTCTGTACCTTAGATGAAAACAGAACAAAATGTTGTTAAGCATGTGTGTAGAGAGGCAAACCTCCATATCATGTTAAGGGTTAGAGTGTTTTCTATTTTCTGAAACAAATTTTCTTTTCTAAAACAAGAATTTGAGAACATTTGAGTGTGACATTGAAAATTTATTATTTCCATGATGTGATAATATCAAAGAATGGTTTCCAGGAGAGGGTTCAGAGACAGAGATGACATCTTAGGAACTAAACCCAAGGAGTTGAATACAAAATAAAACAAAACAAAAACCTACTTCCCTTGGCTGAACTGGACAGGACAGCTACGTACACTCTGATAGTCTCCATTTCTGGATTCCTGTGTGGATGAAGGTCCCCAAAATTAATCAACACTTATGTGGGGAGAGACTTTTCAGTGCTGTAGCAACCTCAGCCAATCTGACCCGAACAAGTAGCCACAATAAAAACTAAATGATCACCAAATTGTAATTGTTGCAATCTTTATTGTGGTCTACTATGGTTTCCATTTCTGGAAAAATTAGACACGTGTAGAATCTTCCTAGGAAAATGCTGTCACACAATATTAGTCCATTAGCATACAGTTCTTTTTATTCCACTGTCTTGTCTTGATAAAAAGACTTCTGCCCGGTGGGGAGAAAACAGAGACTCTGTACAGAATGTGAAAGCGAGTCAAGACATAGTTTGTGTTCAAGACATATTGTCCTATGATACCTACCTTTAATTTGCATCATAGAGAGACAGTTTGAAAGATTTTGAACAATTTGACATGCTTCCATTTGTAATAAGCATGCCAATAAAAACACAATATTAAGAGTAGATAGTTATGAGATGTCAACAGAGTTACCACATACCTGGAAGGAAGGGAAGTACTATGAAGCTATCATAAACTGACCTGGAAAGAAAATTTATGTTGAAAATTAGGTTTTCTGGATAAGGAATTAAAAAAAATACCATGAGATTTCCATTTGGGCCCCATATTTTACAAAAAGAATTAGATTCACTCAAGAGAAAAAGACTGGAAGAGTAAACCTGATTAAAGAGAAAATCATCTGTGGTGTTAATTAAGTCAGTAGATATACACATGTGGATATTGCAAACAGTTGGATGGGTGGATCAGGTATATAAGAAAGAAACACTTCCGGAGATTGGCATTGGAAGTCACCATCCTACACCGACTCTTAAGCATGTGACTAGACATGATTATGAAAGATTAGACTGAACACAGAGAAGACAGCTAGTCTGAAGTGTGTGTCCTGGTGAACTTCACCACCTAAAGATCACGGAAATGAGTAACACTAGGAAAGGGAATGAAACACAAGGCAGGGATAACAGAGTAGTAGACGGTGCCTCCGCCAAGTGAAAAACAAATCTCAAAATAATCAATTGTGTTAATTGCTGCTGACTAAGAAAGCTGGCGCCTGATAATAGGCAATTAGATTTCACAGTATTCAGGTCACTGGAAACCTCGAAGGTGTAACAGACGAGATCATTGTCAGTTAGGAGAAGTCTTGGTGAAAGTACTGGAAAGGAACTCAGAATGTATACAGAAAGCATGGGAGTCCAGATAACACCTCCAGGTGACAAGAGCTGTGAGCCTCTAAATAAAGCAGGCAGCTTCAGGGAAAGTTTCTGTGCTAATGTACCTCCAAGATACCCCCCCCTTTTTTTTCAAAGAGAAAGCTTTTTTTTGGAGTAACCTGAGCTTGTAGAGATGCCCCCATCTGTCACTGTTTATGATATTAGTCAATAATGCCCTACAATGTTCAGTTTTGTTGTGTTTAATTCTCGCGACGAGATTTCTTACCTTGAGTGAGACATGCTCAGGAGACTGTCCACAGTCTTTTCTTCCTGAATTGTGATATTAAACTTTGCGTGCTCCAGAATGTGTCCTTTCTTAAACTGCTCTTCTCTAGGAGTACATCTACGAGTCCTGAGTAGAACAACCATTTTCTTTCCTTCCAAGAGGGACTTGTTTTAGAAGTAACACCACAGCCTCCCTTCTTGTTGCAGATAAAAAAAAATTCTTTCTCTACTCTTTCATTTCTTGGATCTGTTTGTTTCCATCTCTGCACTCATCCAGATATGAATTCATTGGAATTTAATACACAATGAAGTAGATTCTGCTTTCCTGGACCGATTCTTGAAAATGGGAATATGGACAGTCTTCATTATGAAAATGAGTTAATTTTATGAAGAAGATTCTGCTTTCCTGGACCGATTCTTGAAAATGGGAATATGGACAGTCTTCATTATGAAAATGAGTTAATTTTATGAAGAAGAGACAGGAGCTACTCATTTGGAGACAAGATATAAGGATTACCAATTACAGGTTTAGGAAGTTATGGAGCAAGAATAGGAATTTGGGAATGAATACTGTGTACTTGTAGTAATTGCATTTATGGCACACATGTCTGGTGTACTATTCACAAACTTGTTGAGGGAAAGCAGAGGATGGCATTGAAGAAGCAGAGAGATTCCCACTACAGTGATACCATTTTCAAATGTGATAGTGGACAAATGAGAAAATCCAAATTAAGCTTTGGTCACATTTGTGCATGTTAACACAGAGGTGACAAAATGGCCTTTTCACTAGTTTGACATCTGAGAACTGGGCCTGGGTTGCGCAGCATTCAATGTGGTACTTACTTGCTGTAATAAAAGACATGTCACTAATAACCCAGGGGAGTAAAGGCCTATTGTGTTCACAGATCCAGAGATTGTGATGCTCATTCTTGGGCTCCATTGACCTTTGGCCCACAGACAGGCAGAACATCATTGAGAGAAACATTTGTGTTGGAATAAGTTGTTCACAGCATAATAGACATGAGACAAAGGCAGGACTGGGGACCAAGTGGAACTTTCAAAGGCATGCCCCAGTACCCCATTTCTTCCAGCTGAGCTCTAAATCCTAATGTTTGCACAACCATGCACACCAGCCCCAACAGCTCTAGATTCAACCTCCAACACAAGCCAGAGATGAAATTTTATATTCAAACCAAGTTTATCCCTCTGTGTCTACCTTTCCTTGTCTATTAAATCAAGTGAAATAATACTGTGGTGGGTAAGAGTTGTTCAGTGCTTATGAGGCTGAAGATACACTAACTATTTTTAATAATATTATGATTTCACTGAACGAGTTCAGACTATATAGCACATATACTAATGGAAAAGATTCCTCTAAATGAGGAGAAGGCAATTGGTGATATTTTAAGTTCATTAAAGGCTTCTCTAATATTATTAACTAGGACCAAGTGAGATATTTCAGAAAGATTTCAACATTTATTGGTAATGTTAAACATATTAAAATTATATGCTATGTTGTATCCCAGTATGCTATGACAGAATAAATCACAACAAAAAACAATAAAAGGTTTAAAAATTAAAAAAATATATAAAACCAACAAAAATCAAGGAGTCCCTTATTGAAAGGGAACAAATTCAATCAACTTCAGTATAGACACAATGAACCACTGGAAGGCCATTTCTTCAGTTTCCCAGGGTACTTAATATAGTCCTATGTCAAAAATCTGTGGAGAGTAAAACATTATCCTGATCATCAAATGTGATTAACATTTCTGAAATAAATACAATGTTGTGTTTTACAAAGATCAATGCTTCTTAATCTATATTATAAAGATTCTACATAGATTTAAAATGTGTCGGTATTCTAAACTGTATGTTATCGAACAAGAGTGGCCAGCTCCAAAATTCAGCAGTCTGTTTGAACAATACTTTATGTTTGTATATAATAAAGTTAACTATATATTACATTGACATATAGATTATCAGCAAACAAGAAATTTTCCTCCATAATCTTTGACTTGGGATAACAGAACTTAAAATAATTATGGATAACAAAACATTTGAGTATTCTATTGCCAATTTTATTAATTGAAAAGTTTTAGTCATCCTTAAACAATACTTTCCCCTTGAAAGGAAAACAACAGCTCCCCCAGACGGAATCCCAAGACTCCAACATTTTTTATCTTAAAACTCAAGACCATGGAAAGGAAGAATCTGGTTAATTTTAATTATTGTGACTTACAAGAACTTGATTTAGGAAGTGGGAAGTGTCATAGCTGTGAGCGTAACATTGATATGAAAACCAATGAAATTCCTAAAATCCCACTCTATGACCTGGAAAACAACCTAAGGACAAGGCAGCCTCAGGATACTGGCTGGAAAATTTGAAGTAAGAATTTATCCAATAGCCTACAATACTAACTACTTAAATTGAGAGTAGATACGAATATATTTTATAAATTAACCACAATATATTATTCTATTCCTATGTCTTCAAAAAATAACCAAATGTCCCAAACTTCAATAGAAATATCCACCCAGACCAAGAAAAAAAATGTCTGAGTATAAATTCAAATATCATATATATATGCTACCTGCTCCAGGGAAGACGCACGCACGCTATGAAGCTCTGACCCAGGATGGACTTAGGCTAGAATCTTCCCGGTAAGACCGGTGCTATACAGATGATAAGAAATGGGCTAGTCCAGGTGGGAGAGTTAGCCTAGAAGATGCTAGATAGAAATGGGCCAAAGCAGTGTTTGAATGAATACAGTTTGTGCTTGTTATTTCGGGGCAAAAGCTAGCCAGGCAGGTGGCTGGGGTTTTGGGGACATAGCCCTGCCGCTCCTTATTACTACAAATGACGCCCAGATGTGTGGCTAACTGAGTCCACAGAAAGCCTGAGAAAGCTTGGAAAAGAATAGAGTAAAGCATGTTTCTTATGGCAATTTCTTGGGTCTACTCTGCTTGCTAGAGGCAAGCAAGCTGCCTCATCTAAGAGAGGCTTCCTGACTCAGCTTTAGCTGCAAAGCCTGCAGCTCATTAAGAGGTCCTGCCACAAAACACTTAAATGGTGTTGACGAAAAGCTGAACACATGCTTTTCGGTTTTCAGCCGTAGCAGGAAAAAAGCTGCGCTGTTTAAAAATGCCGGCTTTCTGGGCCATCCTGCCAGGGCAAACTCTGACTGTTTGAGGCAGGAGGGCCGGCTACAGAGAGAGGACTTGAGTGTTGTCTGTTGTAGCTTGCTGGTTGGCAGGGACCTTGAAATGCTATAAACATGGCTACAGCCAGTACCTCAGCCATGAGGCTGAAAAGCTAAGGAATGGGCTACATCTAGCCGTCAAAGCCACGCCTTTAGTCCTACTGAGTGAGATTGCTTGGTAAACTAAAGACTCATGTGGTCAAAAAACAGAGAGATATACAGTAAAGAGAGATTCAGAGACAAAGAAAATTTCTAAATGGTTTACTGTGTGTTAAAAATATATGCAAGCTAAAAGTTGAAGTTCTTAAAAAAAAAGGAAGAGAGTTGTTGTGTGTCCTAGTACACACCTTTAATCCCAACACTTGGGAGGCAGAGGGAGATAGACCTCTGTGACTTCAAGGTGTGGTAGCACACGCCTTTAATCCCAGTGCCTAGAAGGCAGAGACGAACAGATCCTTTTGATAAAGAAAATTATAGGCATAAATTTCCTTTTGATAAAGGAAATTATAGGCATAAATTTCCATCTTAAAGCTTCTTTGGCTATATAACATAGGTGCTACGCATTTCTTCCACTCATTTAAAAAAATTTATAATCTCTTAACCTATCAATTGTTTAAGGAAAATGTTCTTTTGAGGAGGGGCTTAGAATGATAACCATTTTGGATATTTTTGTTAATTTTAAAATTATTTTAGCCGGGCCGTGGTGGCGCACGCCTTTAATCCCAGCACTCGGGAGGCAGAGGCAGGTGGATCTCTGTGAGTTTGAGAACAGCCTGGTCTACAAGAGCTAGTTCCAGGACAGGCTCCAAAGCCACAGAGAAACCCTGTCTCGAAAAACCAAAAAGAAAAAAAGAAAAAAAAACTATTTTAAATCTTTTTTCCAATATATTTTGGTCATATTCTTTTCAGTCCCACAGTTCCTCCCAAATCCTCCTCCATATTCTTACTAAGTCTTTGATAATCTTTTTTTATTTAATTTATTTTTTTATTAAAAATTTCTACCTCCTCCCCACCTTCCTTTTCCCTCCCCCTCCCCCCACTCCCCATGCCCCACTCCCCTCTCCTTCCCTCTCCAGTCCAAAGAGCAGTCAGGGTTCCCTGCCCTGTGGGCAGTCCAAGGTCCTCCCCCCTTCATCCAGGTACAGGAAGGTGAGCATCGAAACAGGCTAGGCTCCCACAAAGCCAGTACATGCAGTAGGATCAAAACCCAGTGCTATTGTCCTTGGCTTCTCAGCAGCCCTTATTGTCCGCCATATTCAGAGAGTCCGGTTTTAACCCATGCTTGTTCAGTCACAGTCCAGCTGGCCTTGGTGAGCTCCCAATAGATCAGCCCCACTGTCTCAGTGGGTGGGTGCACCCCTCGCGGTCTTGACTTCCTTGCTCATCTTCTCCCTCCTTCTGCTCCTCATTGGGACCTTGGGAGCTCAGTTCATTGCTCCAATGTGGGTCTCTGTTTCTATCTCCATCCATCGCCAGATGAAGGTTCTATGCTGATATGAAAGATATTCTTTAGTATGGCTATAGGATCGGGCCATTTCAGGCTCTGGATATACTCACTTATAATTGGTTTTTAGCCATAAATATAGGACATTGAGCCTATAATTTGCAGTATAATGATTTTAGGATCCATGTCCTATCCAGTCCCATGTCTGGGCCTCACTGACAGTGTGAGATATGGGTTCCATCTTCTATAGAGGGCTTTCAATTTTAAGAGTTGTTGGTTAACCCTATAATATCTGTGCTACTCTAGTACTAGTAGGCCTATTTTGCACATAGGTTGTTATCGTAGTTCTTATGTTTCTATTTGGATGAGATTGACATTGTTTTGTTTTTATAAAGGCATGTATATCTTTTTCCAGCACAATGATCAGTATCATGAAAGCTTTGGTTCTTACTTCATTTTGGAAAATTGTTTTTTGTACAGTTCATCAGCTTTGTATACATTTAATAATATCATAGTATTTTCCCAATCTAGATAGATACATCTAAAAAAGTTCTGAGGATTTTATTTTCTTTTTTCACATCAGGTAAAGCCATAAAACTTGTTAAATAATAAATATTAATTAATAGATAATATCTCATTTTCATATATGCCATTCTTAGACTTTGTCTTGTAGTCACAATGGCAACTAGAATAAAATAATACAGTGATATCTTGGTCTATGATAATGGTAATGGGTCTTTTGGCATTCCTAGGGAGGGTCTGTAGACTAGGTTTCACCTACTATTGTCTTCTTTAACTGCACATGCTCTTGGGAGATGCTAGGCTATAGATTGCAGATTGAAAACAGGATTGCATAATGCAGTTTTCATGAGAATGTCATCTATGTCATGGAATGGGCCTCAGCAGTTATACATATTTGGGGGTTACCCATGCTTCTATACGTAGCTACACCTGTTTCCAGTAATAAAGCCAAATAAACTCATTAAACTTATTAATTCTTACCAAATTGAAATTTGGTGAAATCTGAATTGGTTTGTTGTTGGTGTCCATCTGGGGTTATTATATATTCATTTGCATCTCAAAATAATATTTTAAATAGTAAACTGATAATAGTTTTAGAGATGTTCCTTTTGTTTTTTCCAATTCATTTAATGTTCGCCAACATCAAATTTACTTATCCTATAAATTTTTTTCTAAACATGCACTAAAGTTGATACAAGTCTGATTTCACAGTGAGTGTAAATATGGATCAGTTTATAAATTCTCCATGGTTTTCAGATCTAGTTTTGGATACTTCATACCAGCTATGTGAATTTCATGAACCGTCTTTCATACAATTATAGCAAAAATACTGTACAAAGCAATTTTAGCTGTGGATGGAAATCTTTAGTCTTCACAGAAATTCATGGAAATATTGTCAATGGCCATTCTCTTATATGTTTGCATTTATCTCTGTTAAAAGAACTAAGTACCAAAATCTATTGCTTAAAATGGAAAATAAATTATCAGTAAATGATATCACCACCTTCAAGAAGACAGGTAAGCTCAGATGGGATTATTGTGAGTCGAAGAGGACTGAATAAGCAATCTGAAAACATCTATTATCATATATATTAATCAATCATATCTTCACATTTTAAAAATGTCTATATTATTAATATCAATAAACTTAAAATGAAAATCAAGTATGCATCATAAACATCTGTATTATTTATCTCTAATAAACTTTAAATTAATAAGTATCTAAGTGATCCTTCTACACATTTGTGGAGTAAAAGTATAGGTATATAGATCTTCGGTTCAGGAGTCCTCACTGTCTATATGTACTTAATGTCTGCTATACAAGACATGGAAATGCCATTGTAAACTTGTTAGTGCATCATAAATCCCATTCTCTAATAGGAAATACGAGCATTTAAAGAATTGATTGTTCATCTTTACTCTTAAATGGATATGAAGAGGTCATTGGTACAAGTAATCATTTTCAAAAGATAGTCAAGATTGTAACATAGAAAATTTCCACCATGAATTCGTCTCACTATTGAGATAAGTCTCTCCAGCCTCCTTTGCAGAGGACTGTCTCCTATTCTGCGTTTCTATATAATATATCCTCATTTGGGGAATCTTAGTTTTGGAAATCTTAATAATGCCATCTGTCTTCCTTTTCAATTGAAAAATTAAATCTATATTCAATTATGCAAGATATTTTTCATTGTTTAATCATTCCATTACCTATTGTCCATTACTTATGGACTTCAAAATTAATATAGATCTTCTCATCTTAGGTCTATAGAAATCTCATCCTCCTCAAATGGATTTCAGAAAAAACTGGTGGTTATTCTTATTTCTTCATTCATAAACTTATATTTTAGAGATCATATCTTATTAAAGTATAAATTTCACTTTAACTTTACATTATTGAAAGTTTCAACCTTCTCATTTTGTTGCTGATTTTTTCATGTCCTGATGCTTTTTTTAAAAGTTCAAGAGTATGTTTCTTTTTTCTTCTTAGCATTTCTGTGTCACATGCTGATTATTATAGAGCAGGAACCTAGACTGTTGTGTCACCTGGGACCCTGTTATCCCAGTTAAAATACTGTGAAATATTTATTACATTTTTCTAAACTGAATATAAAATTTATTGATTTATCTCTTCCCACATAAAATGTATATTTTACTTCAAAATTAAAAAGAGAGGGGGGAGGAGTTCTGCTTCAAGACTGAAAGTAAGAATTACTTAAAATAGTATATTAGCTGCTTATTTTTTAATATATAAATTTCCTTATTATTTTAAAGTATCATTGCCCTCTACCATGAACCTCCACTTTATTTTTCAATGATGTTTCATTCTATCCTTTGCTGAATGGTCAAATGGAACACTCTTTTCAGGTAGCACATAAATGTCTTTTTATGTGTTTCAGCAGGTACCCGAATCCTCTTAACACAAGAGTGGTATGGTGACTTTCTAAACACACAAATTGTTTCATGTTTTTATCTTGCTAAAAAGTACTCCTCAAGCGAAGCTTCACTGCCATTGTTATAAAATTGGCATTCTTATGATTTTAGAATTCTCTACATGATCCATTCCCTACCTGATGAACTGTATGGAACTTTTGAGACCATCATTAATGAACTAACATATTAACCTGACCTGCACTTTAGAAACCTGTCAATGTGTTTTTTACAAGTAACCTTGTTCAAGATCTCAGTTTTGTCACTTAATTTTTCCACATTGTTTATGTATTTACATTTTGTAGAAACCATACATATTGTGTATTTCAAAAAATTCCTTATTTACCATCTACCTTCATCTAATTGAACAGCTATGACGTAGTAACACAGATTGGTGTCTTGAGCACAGATATTGTGTTTTCCCACAAATAATCTGGTTTCTTGTGAAGACTGTTCTCTTAGTTTAGAGATGGCTACCGCTCATTATACATTCACATGGTCTTCCCCTGGCTTCTTCATGCTCAACAAGGAAACGCGCCTCTTTGACACCTTTATTTGGAGGTCAATAACCTTATTTGATCAATAGTTCAGCGTTATGATATCCTTTAACCCAAATTATTCCCTCAGGAACTCCTCCAAATATAGCCACAATAAGGAACACACATATTCAGTGCTGAAGCAGTGCATCCTTCTCAACTCAAATTATATACCACTAACCTTGCTGTATGTACTCCAACTCAATTCAAAGCTACTTTAAATGGTATGGTGTGTACTTATTTAGGAAAATCAAATGTGGATTTGATTTAGGAAAAGCCATTTCAAGATGAAATCCATGTTCCTATAATCTGGAATTTGGCAGGTGTTATTATTATTATTACTACGTGGTATATTGTTTTATACCTGTGTGAGCCTACATTGGTGTGCTTGCCTGTGTGCATATAGTGTCCAGGTTCCTATTTTTGCTTTGCTTTCATGTTTATTTCATTTTGTTTCAAGGTATTGTCTCTCAGTGAATATGAAACTTGTCAACATTTCACCCCAATGATTCTTCTGTTGCAGTGTCTCCAACACTGGGGTTGCAAGCTAATCCTCACTTTTGCAAGTGTTCTAGAGATCTAAACTCAGGGTTTCATGCTGAAAAGTCAATGTTCTTACTTACTGAGACGTCTCTGCCACCTAATATTTAGCAGAGTTTTCAATCCAAATTGATACATTGCTGGTAGTGGAGGGGAGGAATAAAGCTGGGGAACTGGAATATATAATTTAGGCTATGTTGGTCATTTGGTACTCGGACACTTGTCTGTAGGCTTCTGAATGCAGTATAATTAAAAGTTTTGATAATATTTAAATTCCAGTTTCCACACTTGGACCAGATGGCTAGGCATGTAGTCGCAGAACTCATATTTAACAAATCATTATTAAAATCATTTATATTTAATGCAGTATTCACAATATTTTAATTATTAACTCCCCACTTCTATTGCAAACTTTGCGTGATGCTCAACTTTTATCCATTACGGTTTCCCATTGTTTTTGTTTTAACATAATTTTATTTCAAAAAGTCAACATTACATTTGTCTTGTTGATTATAAAATCCAAAGTCCTTGTTATATAATCAAGAGTCTACATAGTACAAATAGTCTTTGGCAGGAAAGCCCACAATGGAATTGTCTAAAGAGAGGAACAGTATGCAAAGCAAATTTTTCAGTTATACAGAAACAAGACAAGCAGGCTTTTAAAGGAATGAGTCTTTAATGAGACTTTTCTGTCCATTTGTCTTCTCTGTGGCGTTCGTGCACAGGGATCCATTTGTTCTCATTGCTGTGTGTCACCTACATGTCAAAAGAATGATGATAATGTCTTCCCATTTTGTCCTTGACCTATCATAGAACATACCAACTATGCAAATAATGCATTCATGACGTTAGTATCCTTTCTTCTATAACCCTAAAACTCATTTACTCCGGAAAAAAAATGTTTAGAAAAAAGTCATTAGTATAGCATAATTGCTTCTGATATGATTATGGATCCATTAAACTTGGTGACAGTTTCATCACTTAGACCATTGATCGGAGGGAGCAGCTTCTCTACTTAAACAAAGCTACATTTTCAACGCCTATTGGAAATGATGTCAAGGAAAGCCACTCCTCTGAGCATCACAGCTAACCCTCAATACCTCATTATTGAACAGAGACTGGCTCACATGTTCAAATTATCTAATTAAACAATTCAAGTTGAGGCAAAAGTAGATAAATTAATTTAGAGATTGTCAATAGTCTGACATCCCAGTGAAAGTTTTGAAACTTTGCATGTACTTTACCATAATATTCAGCTGTCCTATTTTGAAAATCTATTATTTTTGGAATGAATCTTTCCTTACCTTGTTTTAAATTCTCCTTTCAAATATAATTTGTATTTTATTTTTGTTCTTTTTTATTATTTTAAAGTTCAAACATTTTCCTTATATATCCTTAAACAATGGCTCTCATGCAATCTGACCATATTACTTACTAGTGTGAAATCTTATTATTTGATTGTGAGCCTAGCCTTTAACGGCTGAGCCATCCCTCAGAGAAATGCAAATCAAAACAATCCTGAGATTCCATCTTACACCTGTAAGAATGGCCAAGATCAAAAACTCTGATGACAACTTATGCTAGAGAGGTTGTGGGGAAAAAGGAACACTTCTGCTTTAGTGGTATGAATGAAAGCTGGTACAACCCCTTTGGATGTCAGTGTGGCGATTTCTCAGAAAATTAGGAAGCAACCTTCCTCAAGACCCAGGAATACCACTATTGGGTATATATCCAAAGGATGCTCAATTGTGCCACAAGAACATGTGCTCAACTATGTTCATAGCAGCATTGTTTGTCATAGCCAGAACCTGGAAACAACCTAAATGCCCCTCAACCAAAGAATGGATAAGGAAAATGTGGTACATTTACACAATGAAGTAGTACGTAGCAGTATAAAATAATGACATCTTGAATTTTGCAGGAAAATGGATTGAATTAGAAAACAATATTTTGAGTGAGGTAACCCAGACCCAGAAAGAAATTATCACATGTTCTCACTCATAAGTGGTTTTTAAACATAAAGCAAAGAAAATGAGCCTACAAACCACAATCCCAGACAATTTAGACAACAATGAGAGAGACTTACGTAGATCTGATCTACACTAAGAGAGACTTACATAGATCTGATCTACATAAGAAGTAGAAAGTAGAAAAAAGAAAAAAATCTCCTGAGTAAATTGGGAGCATGGAGACCTGGGGGAGAGTTGAGGGAGGAGGGGAGAGGCAAGGAGGGAAGGAGAGTGTTGTAATAGGAGTGGCGGGGCTATGTCCCCAGCACCCCGGCCACCTGCTAGCTTATGCCCTGAAATAATTACACGGACACTGTATTCTTTTAAACATTGCTTGACCCATTATATCTAGCCTCTTCTCGGCTAACTCTCACACCTGGACTATCCCATTTCTAATAATGTGTGTAGCACCCCTAGGTGTGCTTATCGGGAAGATTCTAGCCTACGTCCATCCTGGGTCGGAGCTTCATTGATCACGTCTGCCCGGGAGAGGGGAGCATGGCCTCTGAGCTCACTTCCTCTTCCTCCCAGCATTCTGTTCTGTTTACTCCACCCACCCATGTTTTAACCTATCAGGGCCAAGCAGTTTCTTTATTACTTAACCAATGAAATCAACAGATTGATATATGACACTCCCACATCAGTAGAGAAAAATGTAGAGCTCAATAAAAATAAAAAAAATAGTGTGAAATCAGCTAGACCATATTATTTTAAATTTTTTTACCTTGTATAGTTATTATTATCATCTTCATCATTATTATGATTAATGTGCTTGTGAAGTTGGTGGGTGTGAGTGCTTGTGTTTGCCCTGATGAATTAGAGGGCAACTTTAAGAAATTAGGTTTTTTTCTTTCATTATGAGATCCAGGAATTGATCTGCAAATCTTCAAACGTGTGCTCAAGTGCTTTTACATATTGAGCCATCTTTTCAATTCCCTCCTAATGCTTTAATGTATTAAAATTTAATATTTTATTGTAAACAGAATTTTATGAAATATATTCTTTTTGGAGTTTCTTTTCCCCCAACTCCTCCCAGATTATCTCCACCTCTCCACTCACTTAACCACAACCCTTCTTTTTCTCACTATGCAGAAAACAGCCAAAATCAAAAAGATTAAAAATTTTATAAAAAAGGAAAAATTACAAGAAACACACACATAAGAACCATAGAAACACAAATCAGAAACCATAATATACAAGCAAAAGGCCACTAATAAAAAATATATGCCAAAGCAAAGTAATATGTAACAAAAAATAGTCTATAAAATGCCACCAATTTCATTTGGGTTGACTCTTCTCCTGGGCATAATCTTAAATTGTGTGTGTGTGTGTTTTAATACACCCAGTATGACTCCATTGGAACAAAGTAATCTTGAAGGTAAATGCCAATTGGGAATTGTTTCTTGGTTAGGGAGGGAGCTCCTGTCTATTTCTCCCTCTTAGTGCTGATAACCCACTTATCTAGAACCTGTAAAGACTATGCGTGCCGCTACAGTCTCTTAAGTTCTGATGTCTGTGAGTCTTGTTGTATGTGGAAAAAATGGTTTCCTTGTTGAGATCCATCCACTCTGGCTCTTACCATCTTTCTGCTTCATCTTCCACACAGCAACCAAGAACTGAGGGGAGGGGTTTGATGAAGACATCTCATTTAGGACCGACAAATCCAAAGTTTCTCACTCTCTGTACATTGTCTAGTTGTGGAGTTCTTGTTAGTTTACATCTACTTCAAGACAAATTGTCACTTATGATGGTTGAGTGAGGCATGGATCAAAAGGAATAGCTGAATGCCTGTAGACGCCATATGGCTATGCTCTTTTAGCAACATTTTGTTTTCCCCTGGGTCCCAGGCATTTCCAGTCTCAAGCTTGTGGTTACTAGACATATGTCATCTCAAGAATGGGCTCCATCTCATGGAGTAGGCCTTAATCCCATCATTATGTTCCCGATTTTATGAAAATATTTTGGTTTTCTCTCTATTTCGGTTGATGTTAGCTATGTGGTTGCTGTTGGTGACATTTATTATATTGAGATGTGTACTCTGTAGCCTAGTTTATCCATTCATTATTTTTATTATGAAAGGATGTTAGATTTTGCCAAAGGCCCTTTCTACATCTCATGTGATGATCATGTGATTTTTGTCTTTCAGTCTATTTATGTGGTTGATTATATTTACTGATTTATATATATTGAACCATCCCTGTATCTCTAGGACAAAGTCTACTTGGTCATGGTAGATAATCTTTTAATGTGTTACTAGATTCTGTTGCAAAACTTTTAGGTTTTTTTTTTTTTTTAAATCTTTGCATTTTTGTTCATGAAGAATACTGATCTGTAATTTTATTTCTTTGTTGGGGTGTTTGTTTGGCTTAGTTCTCAGAGCAATTGTGGCCTCATAAAAAGAATTAGTCAATGCTTCTCCAGTTTCTATTTTGTGGAATAATTTGAACAGTATTAGTCTTAATTACACATTAAAGGTCTGATAAAATTCTGTGCTGAATTTGTCTGGCCCTTGGCATTATTTTATTGATAAAATAGTTTTGGGGCAATGTATAAACATTAAAATAATGATAAAATTTTTCCAGATTGGAGAATTTGGAAAAATAAAATACTCATTTCTAAATTAAAGACTAGTGTTCACATTATAACATGTAATTATAAAATATAATCGTCACCAAAATGGTCAAATTGTAATGTATGTCAAGTGAACAAGTGGATTGATGGTTTTACATGTATATTGATATAATTTCTATATAATTTTTTTCATTGAAACTTCTTTACATTGCTTACAAAAATAATTTTAATTAGTCCAGGGGAAAAAACTCTTTAAAAAAAGTATGTAGGATTAAAAAGAAATGATTGCTTATAATATTCCTTAGATTAATATATATGTTTATTCTAAAATGTCAGAAATAGTTGTGAGGACATAGGTGTTTTTCTTGATAAACACACAAAGTGTGTCTCACAATTCTCAAAATAAATATGAAGTTACAATAATTGCCAAACTAAAAGAGAAATTTTTAATATGTTACAAGTTTACAGCAAGACCCTGGAATATATATTATAAAAACTTATCCATTAGCACACATTTATATGTCTCTCTCTATATATTGATTTCAAGAGAAGCACATGCATACATATGTATACACAAGAGGAAAAATATGTAGATACTAATATTTGCATACAATTTAAGACTAGATGCCTCAAACAAAGCAACCAAACATTAAAAGATCAGCAATTCAAATAAAATTGAGAAAACAAGTAAAATGTCCAGTTTAGAAGATAAAATTACTACATATGTAGTAAGTGAAACTTCAAAGATGTATCAAATAAATATAACAAAACATTAAAATTTTATAAATAAGTTTATAGAATATTTCTTGGGAAAAAGTTCTGAATCATATCACCATTGGTCACATACAGATTGTCTGCAGAAAAATATTTATTGTTCTTTAATTTAAAAAATTGTTTTTCCTGTTCTGCCTTTCAATGTTATTTCTACAATTAATTACACATAATAGGCTTCATTGTGTCATTTTCATGAATGTCTGCAGTGGGCTTTACTCATGTTAATTCTACTGACCCTGCTTATCACTTCCTACTCTTGATTATTTTCTTTCTCTTCTCAACATCTTCCTCATTCTACATCTATGAATTTTTCTCTTCTGATGGCTCAAGGAATTTGTGTTGTTTATAGGAACAAGAGTACCTCTCTTGTGTCAACACTACTGAATAATATCTCCACCTCCCCTAGAAACCATAAAAGACCTCAGAGCGGTAGGGTTTTATGAATCCCCCTCGCTTCATGACAGGGTATTGGTGTATACACACCTTTGTGCAGATCTTCTCTGCAAAAACTGTAACAGGTTCAGGAAAACAACTGATACATCATATCCACAAGCCAGCAGCCTACTACACTTTGCTCTTCCCTCTGGGTCTTCCCATTCCTTTTGTTCAAAAGATCTTGAGCTTTGGAGAAGGTGATAGAGATGTCCTTTTTTATGGGTGGGCAGTTTGAAGTCCCACATTATTATCATTTTGATGAGCTGTGAGTTTCTATAGTTACTGTTGAATATAGGGAGAATATACGCACACACATACACACATACAAACACATACACACACACACACACACATCCATTTTAAGAATTATGTCAAATGCCATAGTTGTATTCTTCACTGAAAGATGCAAACAGAAATAAACAACCCATATCTAATGGTCATATTTATGTCTTGTGACTAAATCATGAGAAGGTTCTATCCAAATACCATTGATCTTAAAAAGTATACTACCTAGTTATTTAGGGTGGTCAACTTTTACTTTAAAATCATTAAACCAAAAGTAGCAAATTATGGTTGTTCATATTGAACTTTTCAAATTTTCGCAAAGAAGAATGAAATAAACCTCCAGACTCAAAAAAAGAAAGAAAAAGAAAACAAAAAAACCACAATGACAGTCTGTGTCACCAACAATTAAATTCTAGCCTTCTACAAAACATGGGACTGTAGAAAATGTGTGTTTGCCACAAGAGTCTTGATAGCTTCCATGCATACAAAGTCTTTTGAATGAAATTTGTTTCAGTATCTACCAGATTTGTGCTGTGTTTGTAGTTGTAACTGACACGTTGTAATTGTGCAGATTTATGGGCACAAAGGGCTGTGTTGGTATATGTACATATTCAACACGATCAAACAAAGCTGACTGATCAGTTAATCACCTTATATACTTTGGTGTTGAAGCAGTTGACACTTTTATTTTAGAAATTGTCAGATATATTTTGTTACTAATTGTTGTTACTATGATATGGCATGGATTTTTATTGTTTTGTAGGGTAGGTCAACATTTGATCAAGGCATATAATTGATTGAACCACTGTTTTCTAAATATGTAATTCATGAGTGGTGGTTTGAAATAAAAATGTTAAGAAATCTTGACAATTAATGGATCCTCAAACCAATCCCCCCCACACACACACACACTTGGAGATAAATAAGATGATATTTGAAAACTGCAAGAATCTTGGCTTTGGAAAGGGTCACAAGTTACATGGCTCTGTCCGTGGTTCTTGTCAATAGCTTGGATATAGTGCAGTGCTTTCTAGTTCCACGATCACTGCTAGCATGAGTTAAGTTTGGAAACTTGATACCCAATAAACAACCTAGGGCAAACAAAGATATTCTCCTGTATTTTGACTTACCATCTCTGTGGCCTTAGATTTTCTTCGTATACTTCAGCCAAGAAAACAGATGGCAACAGAATAAATGTGGAAATAATAATAAGAAACCAATAATTTTACTTTAAGATAGACATTATGAAGATTCCAAAAGTTTACTTGAAATATTTTATTTAAAACCATGTTTATTTCACTGGCCCCAATGTATTTAATCAATTAATATTTAGTAAATATTTCAATATAGTAATAAATTTAACTTTTAATTTATAATTTATGACATGAAAACCATTTATGAAAGTATTTATGACAAAATAAAATGGGAGAAGAAAAGGTTTATTTATCATGCATTTCCAAGTCACAGTCCATCACTGAGACATATCAGAGCAGGAACTTAAGCATGGAAGTAACACAGCACTCAATACCACCAATTGAGATGCAGCAGCACTGCAGTGACCTCAGCTCTTCCCAATCATTTATCAATCAAGAAATGCACCAATGTTTGCACACAGGCCAGTCTGATGGAAGCATTTTCTTAATTGATATTCCCTCTTTAAAAACTACACTAGCTTGTGCTAAGCTGATGTAAAAATTTGCCAGCGCACATGCCTAGTATTTAAACATAAGGTGCAGATCCGTGATTAAATAATACAACTTTGGAATTCATTGAAATGGACATATGACGAAGACTTGGTTTTCAATATGGATGTGATTCAACGTAGGAATTAGAAAGTCAGAGTTCAGTGAGGGTCAAGCTACTAGCCAATGCTGGCCTAAATACTTAACAGAGAGTGTAAAGAACTCAGTTTGTTAAACAATCTCATAGAATTAATACTACTGTGGCTTTCAAATATTATCCCTGTTTTAACATATTCATAGATAACCGTTCAATAATTGATTAATACAGTTTAACAACAATAGCTCCAAGAACAGTATTTCTACTCTACAAATGATTTCCCCTCCTGAAGCCAAGTTCTGTCATCACAATATTCAAGTGTAATTGCTTCATGACCTATTGTCTAAAATACACTGGAGTTCATTGTCTGTGAATAGAAACAAAAAAGGAAAAAGAAAAGACAGATATCACTTTTCCTTCTCTATTAAAAATTATTTGAAAATATAATGTCATTGCTTAGAAAACACATTATTGCTTTGAATATCACTGCTCAATTACGAGGCACTGATCAACCCCAGATCTAACGGAAGTGTTCGAAGTGATAAAGGCTGCTTTCACACCTGTAAGCAACATTCATTCTGCAGCTCTTGATCAAGTAGCAACTTTGGCTTTCACTTCTCATACATTTGTTAAAATGTATATCTTGCATTGATAATCTTCCTTTGAATGGTTAGGGAGAAGTAAATTTGGAACCTTCTGGAATTCACTGTTACTCTGGATGTGAGAACATTTATGACCCATGGGTGAGGCATCAACAGCAGCAGAAGTCAGGTTTTTTTTCCAGTTACGGCTGTCTTTGACATGAAGAAACCTGGGTGGAACAAGTGATTTCATTTTCAGGGATATTATCTGGGAGCTTGATTTAGACTGAAGCGCCAAGGCATTACTTCATTGCTGCAACCTCATGAAACCTTCAGTGGGTGAGAATCTCTGTCCTTTGTGAGATCAAGCTTAAATTTCTCCACTTGACATCTCATCCTGGTGAGGGGCCATGAAGTTTAAAAATGGCTGTGTTCGACTTTGATTGCTATAAGAATCTAAAGCTAATTTTGTTATAATGAGAAGGGTTTACTCTGAAGTTCATGGTTGGTTGTCCCTATTGGGTTGAGCCTCTGATGGTATACCATGGCAAGAACATAGTTGAACAAAATTGTTTGCCTCTTGGCCTGGAGTAACAAGAGGGAAGAAAGATATGTGAATCTACCTAATGTCCTTAAAATGTCCCATTAGGCACAACATATCAAAGTTTCCCCTCGCTCCCAGAATCTCAAAGCAGGCAACCAAGACTAACCCATGAGCCCTTAGGAGTCATTCCAGATTCTGCTGTGGCATTCTGTGTTTAGTCCATAGTTCCATATCCTCCCCACAGCACAGGGCAGAGTTCACCCCACCCCAGGTTTCCTTCAGTTCTTAAGTTCTTTCTTCCTCCAGCTTTGCTTAAAACTATCTGTATAAATCTCTTCTGATACACTGACACAGAGAGAGAGAGATGAGGAAAGGAGAAAGAGAGATAGAAAGAAGGAAAGAGAGAGAGAGAAAGAGAGAGAGAGACAGAGAGAGAGAGAGAGAGAGAGAAGATACTGTACTAAAAGCAAGACTGAAAACAAGAAGGACAAACGTTAACTCCCCGTGCCTAACACATAGAGCAAAGAATGGCATAATTGTAGTGGAAGGTGGCATTAAAAAGTTTTGGTAAATGCACCAATAGACATGCTGGTTACAGGACATATGGCTTTTCTTTCCAGGGCACTCTCCATGCGTCCTGCTGCCTCCTTAAGCCTGCATTGCATGGAGCTTGCATCACTAATTTCCAATACAGCTTTGGCATCACTATTATAACATAACACATTATCCTGCCTGGGGCTGTTTTTCAGGAAATTCAACTCTACAACACAATACACACCCTTCCAATCTTTCCTTTGAAATATTGATGGAAACCTCCATTATACTATGTACTTCTTTTCTCATTGTTGTGACAAAATTCCTGACAAAATCAGCTTAAGGGAGGAAAGGTTTAATTTGGCTCATGGTTTAAGGAGTAATATCAATCCATCATTGTGATAAATACACGGCATGAAGGCTCCTAGCAGTAGGAATATATGGCAGTGGCTTGTCCCATGATAGTACCTAGAACAGATATTTTAAAAGGCAAGCGTCTGAAGTATACGTGACCTTGAGAGACCCAGCCCTAGAATTCACTTCTACTGACCACCTCAAAGCAACATTCCAAAGGGCACTACCTGCTTGCGAGCAAGCATTCAAACAAAAGAACTCCTGGGGAACATTTTACATATAAACACCCATAACACTTGCATTTTATAAGTCTGAAGAAGCAGAACCTTGTAGGTGCTGCTAGCATCTGCTGCTTTTCTCTTAAAATTTCATAGTAAACTGGTTTTGCAGGAAGATAGAAGGGAAAGATTATGAGGTCATGGAGGTTTCCACTGTGATTTCAAAAGAAAGCTTGCAGAGCCAGTCTGTGTGTGGCCAGTCAGCATCAGAGTCCCTGTAAGCAACACTAAGCTAGGCAATGTGTGGAGCTGGCAGGTAATGTGTGGTTTCACAGCTGCACTAGAGACCCCAAGAAGATGGAGATGAAACGATGTAGAATATATACAACAGGAAGCAGAGGTACTATATAGCAGCTGTTCGCCAACACCAGTAAGTTCTATGGACAGAACCTCCTAAATTCTTTGCAGACCACAGCCTTCATAGCAATGTGTCCAAAGCCAGATATAAAATGTTAGGATTTAATTCTTGTCTCTTGGCTCTCTTTAATTTGTTTTAATATTCTGAATGGTATTTTCTTTTTATTTATTTTTTATTGCTTTATAAATAATACTATTCAAAATTTCCACTGCCTCCCCTCCTCCCATTTCTGAATGGTATTTTCTGTCCTTTCTCTTTGAAAGTGCAATGTTTCCTTAATGCCTGTCCACTCATTATTTCTTAGAAATATGTAACTTCATTTTCTGTTCCCCAAAGGTAACAGGTGTGTTTGACTTGATTCTTTGGAACCGGAGAGATGTCTCAATGGTTAAGAGCACACGGAAGGCAGAGACAGGCAGAACTCTGAGTTCGAGGCCAGCCTGGTCTACAGAGCGAGTTTCAGGACAGGCTCCAAACCTATAGAGAAATCCTGGTGACAAACAAACAGAAAACCAAATGAGCACTGGCTGCTCTTCTAGAGGCTCAGGTTCAATTTCCAGCACGTATGTTGCAACTCTCAACAGTCTGTTGTGTCCCCCTCCCTCCTCCTCCTCCTCCTCCTCCTCCTCCTCCTCATCTTCATGTCTGCTCTTGGCTTCCTTCTCCTTTCTTCCATCTCATCTGTCCCATTAGTGGAGCTGCTCTGTTAGGGTACCTTATATCAGGAGGCTTTCTGTTCGATTTCATTTTAATTACTTCAATCTCAACTAAATTTCTGTGATAGACTATTGAATTGATTTTGAATGCTAATTTTTGAGTTCAATCAAGCTTCCTTAAAACAGCTCTTGTGAATTACTTGTCTGAGTGCTTATACAACTATTGCCTAATTGCTGTTTTTGAATGGTTTATTTTGTTCATTAGACAATGCTAAGGTTTCTGGAAAGTTCTTGATATTTATTAATATATGACTAGCAACTGTGTGTCAAGAAATCTTGCTTCCCAGCATAAAGGCTAGATGGAAGCTTCTGAAGCTATTGTTTGCCTGCTTCTCTGGATGTTCCTGGCATGGGGCTTCTGTCATCAGCTTCCACAACATATATATATATCTCTGGCCATAGGGCAGGAAGCATCTAGAGGACCTCCCAACTTAGGGGAAAGGTCTTAGGGTTCTACGCAGGACTGGCTTTCATGGAAGTAACATCACTGTCCTGAAATGAATCACTGATGTCTACCATTGCCACCAATCTGTTCTGACATGATATTTAGTAATAAAATAAATTGTAGAGAATTCTTTGCATGTTTAATTGTGTGTATTGTTGTGTTGTGTGTGTTTGGGTGATATATGCAAGAGTGCAGGTACCAAACAGAACAGAGGTACTGAGTCTGCTATAAATGGAGTTATAGTTGGGTGCGTGTGTCTGCTTTGGCAGCTACAAAGTGAGCTGAGTACGTTGAAAGAGCAGTACTCATTCTTAATTGTTGAGCCATCTCTCTAGCCACATAAACTATTCTTTTTAATTGTGGTATACATACATGCACATGCTTTGAACACTTACCAGATTACATAGTATAGTGTAAACAAAACTTCACGTTTGCAAACCAGAACAAGAGTGACTTGTTTTACTGTGCTAACCAGTTTCTTATAGTTTCAAGGTGAGTCCATAATTTGCAATGTCTGATTGAAATTAAGCCTGACCACCAAGTTACAGATGATAAATAATGAGAAATGTTGTAAGTTTTAGACAAGTTGATCTATTGAAGAATTAAGATATTATGCAAAATACAGGCAGTCTCTCAGCATTGAATTTTATATACATATATATGTATATATATGAAAAAATACCTATACACAAATTTACCTAACTTTAGTAAACAATTAAATCATGCCACAAAATAAAAGTATTCTTTCTTACTTATTAAAATTAGTATAAATATGAATATATTTTTAGCATGTGACTTTTTTCAAATCTAAATTCAGAACGGCACATTAATATAATGTTAAGCCATTTATTTATTGTCCGTGTATGTTTGAGAACATGCAGTGTGTATGTGATCATGTGTGTGTGTGTGCAAGTATGTGTGCAGGTATGTGATCATGTTTATGCACATGAATATGAAGACCAGCGGTTGATGTTTTATGTCTTCCTTAATCGTACTCCATCATTTAAAATAATTTTCCATCTCACTGACCATGAGCTGACCAGTGAGCCTTAGGCTCCAGCTGTCTCTGCTCGCCCTCCTCTCTCTTGGCATCTCATTCACGAGCTGCTACCCCAGGCTTTCACATGATTGGCAGGTAGTTGTGCTCGCATGGGAGGTGTTGCACTGATGATGTCAGCTCTGCAGCACACTTTAAATCACTCAGAATACAGGAAGAAGAAATGACCCATTCATGAAGACTACTTGTTGCTCTTCCAGAGTACTCAAGTTCAGTTCCCAGCATCCATGTCATGTGGCTCAAAACCATCTGTAACTCGAGTTCCAATCTCCAATCTAATCTAGTCTCCAGAGCTATGCACATGCAAACACAATCACAAACGCATACACACACAAACACACACACACACACAATAAAAACATGTTTTAAACTGGTGGTTCTCCTATCCAAGTACTTACCAGGCCAGATCCTGCTTAACTTCCATTTAGCATGTTATGGTCTGCTCTTTTATAAAGAAAAAAGGAGGAAGAATAGATCTGGGGGCAGGGGAGGTGGATGGGAGTAACTGAGAGGAGAGGAGGGAAGGGAAACTGCAGTTGGGATGTAATATATGATCGAAAAAATAAATAACAATCAATGATAAATAAATAAATCTGTGTTTCTCAGCTTTCCTAATGTTGTAACCCTTTAAGACAGTTTATCATGTTGTGCTGACCCCCAACCATACAATTAGTCTTGTTGCTACTTCAAAATATAATTTTGCTATTGTTAGGACTTGTAATGAATGTAAGTATCTGTGCTTTCTGATGGTCTTAGGCAGCCTTTGTGAAAGGGTTGTTCAACCAACGAAGGATTCACCACCCTACCTGTTGAGAAGCACTGGTTTAAATGCTGTTGGTGATAATAGCATAGATGTAACTTTGAAAATAAAAATATGAATTTTCAATTTTTTTCTATAGTTGTATTATGACAATGGTATGTAATTTACAAAAATGTTATTTTTATTTAAAAAGATCTTTTCAGCCAGGTTCATAACTGAACACATTTAGCGCATTTACCAGTGTTGGCAGAAATAATAACAATAATATAACAACATATGATGAAGTGCTGTAGATACCTGAGAACATGTACTTAATGTACAGGTGCTTTATGGAAACAATATTCTAATAAGACTCATCGTTTAGCAGGTGTAGGAACTATAGGGTAAAATTACACATATTCTTTTAAATTTGAAATATCTTTATCTGAATTGCAATATAATTTCTCCATTCTTCAGTGCTATAGTTTTAAGTACTGCCAAGTTTTCATGCAGAGACAATAGAATAAAATGACCTGATTTGTCAATGGATAATGAATTCTCCCTTCTGGAAAAGTGCTAAATGCTAGAAGAGTTACTAAGGTGATTCATTGTGGACATACATTAATATTGCATAAGAATAAAACAGAAGTACAAGGGCTCAATGGGTGGATATGAGAGAGAAAATACATAAGAAACACTATGTGAAACAACTCATGTTAATACATTTAATTTTTGCCTTAAATTTCCAAATAGTAGAGGCTCAGATTAAATTTATGACAATTTTTCACATCTCTTTGAATTTTCATTATGAAGATTTTGTTATATACTCTCATTTCTTTAAATGTCCTGGAGGAAGGTGAAATAACCTATAATGATGTATTTTTTGAGGGATTAATATGACCATTGGTGCTAGGTAGTATTAAAATATTGAATAATTTAATCAACTATTATGAACCTCTGGGCTAGTAATTTTTTCTTTTAATTTTGGCAGCTCAGAGCCTTGCTCTGTCTTATAACTTTCCTTTTTCAAAGGTAAATTTTCTGTGTCCCAGGACTCCAAGGCCTAGTGTTGCCTCTTAGCACAAAGGATTTTGTCAGTTCACAATTATCTCTGTCTTTTTCCCATGGAACATCACTTTCATGCAATCTTAAGAGGCTGATGATGTGACATGTAACGAAGTGTTGTGTCTGAAAGGAAACAGAGAAAGCCGATAACTCAAAAATGAAAGAGCCAAGTTTACATTCAGCTTCGCAAATACACACCATCAAGTGCAAAACATTCAATATATATATACTCAGTAATTTATTACATTAATGAATTAAGCTACACTTGATACATAGGTTTCAGAAAGGCAGCAGTAAGACAGTACTTGTGTTTACATACACAGTGTGAGGGACACATGTAAGCCATTGTGTCTCTTAGGCAGCAGTGTGTTTTTTTTTTATCACGTCATTACACATGCGTTGTCAGATTATTCTCCATCCCCTTTTCTGTCTTTAATGATTTCTTAGCTCATTAAATGGGGGAGGTTGTCTCTCCTTATATATTTGTTTACTCTTGGACATGACTTCGTAGTTGATAGGTTTAAAGCATAAATGATATATGCTCTTCAAAATCAATGAGTTATAACTAAAGGACTGTTGATATGATTTAGACGTAAGGATTTAATTGTGATCAAGTCATGAACATAGTTTCTCTGTTAATGTGCTTTTTTAAATTACAGAGCAGATTTCATCTACTGTATTTGCTGTGTTGTCTTTTCCTATATGTGGAGATCACTTGCAATTGACTGGAGGACCCACTAAGCGCCTCCATTATGTAGAGACAGAAGCCCTTACCATTCAGCACATCTTGTCAACGACTTGAACTTGGAGTTCTCAACCTCCAAACTATAACAGACTTCTGCTCTTGACAAATTATCAGGGTTGGGTTCTGTTTTGCTATTGAAGCACAAACCATTATAAGACACACAGAGAAAGACGAACATGATAAAAAAAAAGGGGGGGGGATTCCAAATTGAAATCCAAACTTCAATTGAACCTGTCAGCCGCTAAACCATTCCTACTACATGAGTGAGCCAGCCATGCCTCAAACCTCCAGTTAGCCTGCTCACAACTAACTGGAATAAGAACCGACTGACCAAGGTGTACAGTCATAAATGTAAGTATATATCCATGCTCTTTTGGATGGATTTTCTATAGTTTGTAGCTCTGACTTAAGAAGTGAGAAGAATTTTATGACAGTCTGGTTGTCAGTTTGCCAGGATCTAGCATCATCGAGGAAACTGACCTCTCTAGCCCTGTGTGAACGGGTATCTAGACTGAGTTCCGTGGTGTTAACTGGTCCACATAAACGTTGGCAGTATCATACTGCAGGCCTTGAACTAAATAAAAGAAGAGAGCCAGCTGAGCACCAGTTTTCACCTCTCCCATCTTCTGATCACGACACAATGTGACCAGCTGCTTCCCTTCTGCCATCTCATACCTACTAGGACACATTGTTCCTCTTCAAAGCCTCCATTCCTGTGTTGCTGCTGACAGACATTTAATCACAGCAATAGGAAAAATAGATAACATGCTGCTATTTTGTTTGTACTCTATAAACAAAGTTTGCATAAAGATCAGACAGAGAAAAGATCAAGTCACAGCCAACTCTTACCTTGCTAACCCCTCAGCTGCAAAAGGGCAGAAGTACTGTCTCCTCGTGCCTTACATTCCTGTCTCTGCCCAGCCATGTCACTTTCTGTCTGTCTGTACAGATCTCCAGACCTCTATGGTTAACTAGTGGCTAGCTCCTCCCTCTGGTCGTCAGTCAAACTTTATTTGTTAGCGTATAAACAAGATATCACCATATGGTAACATGAATATCTTTATAAAATTTTTTTTCTGGAGTCCTACTGGAAATATTTATCATTGTTATTTTCTGCCTCTCATAACCTGCTCTAAACCCTGTATTATTTGAACCTGGCATGAAGAAGGCACAGTACATCAGCTGCTATGATCTCAATTTTGTCTCTAAAAATATGTTGAGATTTCAGCTCAAGAGTGCTCATGACTCTGGCTTCTTTTGGAAGTGGGGCTGTAAACATATTCTGTCCTGGATTACATGGAACCGAATTCAGTATGAGAAATTATCTCTAGTGCTAAATGGAATTTTTAAAAAGTCAGTCTCCTAGTCTCACTTTTAAGTAGTATTTGAAATTTATAAACTTGAGTTAAGCATGGAAAATTGTAATTCAGCCTTATGATGCCGTTGATCCAAGTAATTGGAGAAAAGATTGCAACAGAAAATCCCCATCTTTGGCCAGAGTTTGCAGAATGTGTGCAATTTAAAACATGACCATTCCAAATCCCGGAGTTCATGCAGGTCAAGTGGCCCCCGCGCTAATGAGCTTTGGAGATTCTAACAAAGAAACACAAATTTTAGATCTTTTCTACATTAATAAATATATGACTTCTGCACACTTATTATCTTTGTGTACATCAAACTTTGAAACTGATTTTTCAAATCAGTGCCTTCTTCTCAACATAACTGTGTTTAAGCATAGATCTGGAGGAACTAGTCTGCACAGAAACGGGTCTTTGTCAATATATTTTATGCTGTATCCTTTGACAGTAGATTTTTTCTATGATAAAGGAAAACATTATTGTCTCTTATGATTGGAAGAGTTTGAAGTGTTCATGGTTGTGAGTATAAGGAAGCTGGGATATGTAACAAAAAATACATTGAATTGTACAAAATATTATATGATGGCAAAGTCTATTAAAATTACTAACACACTGTGAGCCCTAATACTCTAGCACTTACTGTGTAAGTGTCCTCAATCACTTGCATGTATGTGTACACATTTAAATACTCATTTTGTCTTAAAAAAAGACACAGGTATTATATTACATTGCATTACATTAATCACACCCAAAGCTATGAGTAAACATGTTAAACCTCTACAAAGGAAATACTCAAAGAACAGTAAAAGTATCCTTTTAAAAGACCCCCGCTGGTGTTAAAAATATGCTTTCATATAGTATAAGTATGGTTGTATTTATGACTGTTTATGCCAAGAATATTTAAATAAGAATTCACAGGAATAAATTTTTATTTCACTGTAGGCAAAATGTTTTTTTCATGAAAATAAATTTCCATTGGACCCTTATTCATACTATATATGAATATATATATATATACACACACACACACACACACACATTTGAATTTCACTGCCACTATTTTCCGTGTTATTTTTGTTTATATAAGTACTTTTTTAAAACAAATTTCTGAAATTCTCATGGAATGTATTTTGACTGTATTTAACTGTGCCTATTCTTTAAAACAAATTTCTGAAATTCTCATGGAATGTATTTTGACTGTATTTAACTGTGCCTATTCCTCCCAGAACCAAAAACAAACAACCAAAAACCCACCAAATCTAATTTTGGTTGTTTATAATCTCTTGAATGTGTGTCCTTCAACTGAAGCATGATGGAACTCTCAGAGGCCACATCATGAAAAAAAACTGACTTGCCTTCTCTATCTGTAGTTAATTGGCAAGGGCTCATTAGCCAGAGATGGGACTTCATATCCACCTCCCCCCCCATGTTAAGATACTGTCTGTTTTACATTTGCATTAAGTCTTGTGAATGCAGTCACCACTATTGTAAGGTCATGGGTGCATCTGCCATGCCATACTTGGAAAATGCTGTTCTTTTGTATTAAACCACTCTCTCTGGTGATTTAAATATGTCTGCCCTATCTTCCTCAGCGACTCCTGAGCACTAAGAAGAGAATATGTTCAATTCATGTCACATTTCGGGGTTGAGAATTCCTTTGTTTTGACTACTTGTGGATATCTGTGATGGGCATCCACTGAAGAAAGGGGATTTGAAGAAAGGGTGAAGAGGTGACTTAGTCCATGGGTAAAATACTAAGTCATTAAGGGCATAATACTATGCTTATAAGAGTGCTGTGTTCTCTCCTAGGGACTCTCGGTTGTCTAGTAGTAACTTCTTGGTCCTGAAGTTGGGGTTAAATTTGGGTTTCAAAGAAGGTTTTATATCTAATCAGAAAGTGATTCACAATCCCCAAGACATTTGTGCCTCTGTTGGACCAGTGAGTTGGGCTTTCTGAGCTAGTTATTATTAGAATTCTAGGTAAACAACTTGAATATGTGATAATTACTTTCTCAGGTAGTACATATCATAAAAGCTATCCAGTGGGGATTATGCTTCTCCACAAGTACCAGCTTTATTTCTCCATGTTTTGTGAGCCAAGAATACAATGTCTTGAGTCATTAGCAGACACGTATATAGGCATAGGGGTTTATAAACAGTCTCAGTCTGGAGAAAATATAAAAGTAGCAAAGTTGTCTCCAAAGGGAATGCAAACAAAGTCACAAAAATGTAAACTTAAAACTGATAGAGTCTTTCAGGCCACATTGGCCGTAATTATTAGGTGAGAAAGCAACTAGTTCAAATTTAAGATATGTGTTCAACAAACTGGTACCACCTGAGTGACACTAAATAGCAGATATTTCATCCAATTTCAACTAGACACTAGTTTAAATTTACTTTTACTTTCTTCTTACTTCTTTCATAAAATTTGAAAAATAATTGGCTCAAATAACTAAGTACTGAATTGGCTGAGCAGAAGCCACTTATTTCGGCTTAAGTTTAGAATTACTGCACTGTGACTGATTTCTGCAACCCTTCTCCAGAGAATGCCTTTTCTCATGCAAATTCATGAGGAATTTAGGAAAGTAAAATATTGTTTCTCTTTATATAAGCATAAGAAATCAATTAGAAGCACAACAATCTCTTTATTATTATTTTAAAATAAATTGCCTTAATCATCTTGCAATGTTAAAATGAATGACTACATAATGCTATGAAGTTAGTAAGTGTTCTCTCTTACTGATCTCATGGGAAAAAAAAACAACAAAAGTAAACAAACAAGCCAAAAACAGTTTTGTTCGTTATTCTCAGAAAAAAATAATTTATTTCAAGCACCCTAGCTGCTGCATATTGCCAAAAGAATGTTTGTCCTAGGTTTCTTTCTTGAGGGTCTTGTTCCCATAGCTGAACAAAGTAGTGGAGCCATAAAGAATGGGGCCTCGTGGAAGTAGTTAGGTCACAGGGATGCCTCTTCAAAGGATGCTTATGACACTAGCATATTTTCTTTCCTCCCAAAAGACACTGGTAACTACCCCTATCATATATTCCTCACATGATGGACTTCCTTGCTGTAGTCCCATGAATGCTGTCCCTGTGCACATGGGTGTAAGGCAGTCATCCACCATAGCCGGTGAAACCTACCAGAGTCCTCACAGCAGAAGGCAACTGACCATCTCTACTCCATTAGTGATCCAATGTCATTATCCCCTCAGCAAATAGTGGGGTCTCTCGGGGACTTCCTTGATAACACCAGTCACATCTTGTGCGGCCCACCACAGCTTCTGTGAGCTCAAAAACACAATAGTCCTTCGATATTCAGAATACAACTATTTTGTGACGGCCTTCCCTGATCTCTGACCTTGACATTCATATCGCTTCTTCTTCCTAAAAGCGTGTTGAGCCTAGTGATGGGGGTGTGACACAGATGCTCCGATTAGAGCTGAGCATTCTGTACTTCGACCTGGTTTGGATATCTAAATTTCTCACTGCACTCTGCTTAAAATATCTTCTCTGATGAACCCTGAAAGATGCACTATCTATGGGTATAAGGCTGACTATGTAGAAGGCAACTCAGTACCATTTGGCTAAATCTTAGTAATAACTCCAGAAGGGTCTCTGACCTCCCAGCTATAGTTTTTTTTTTTTTGCCAGGTTATTGTACCAGGCATGGAGACCTTAAATTCAATAAGAAACCAGTAGGTTACACTCATAACATCCATGACACTATCACATTAATGGGTGTGTTTTTGTCCATTCAGTTGTATGTCTCAAGTTCATAACTGGATAAAGCTATTGATGGTTCTTGAACAGCCGTCTGCATTGCACTTCCCAGCCCTTAGAAAATGAGCCCTCAGAACAAAGCTTCTAGGTCAGTACCAGCATGAGTTTTCCAAGACCTGTAACCAAAGTGTATAAACACTAACATCTTAGCATCTAGTTCTGGTGTTCAATCAAGAGCAACAGCAAAATCCTGTATTGCTTTGCAGGATCTCTGGAATACATTCTAACAGTTGGAGAAAGAATATCACAGCTAGCACTGGACCTTTGCTTGCTTATTTATTTATTCATTTACTTTTGATAACCTATTGATTCTGGGAGAATCAATCAGAGACAGAATTAACAAGCTCTCTGGGAAATAGTTCAACAGTACAGGACTGAGACAGAAATCTAAGAGAGGAAGCTGCCTGACAGTCCTGTACAGTGAAGGAAGAAAGGCACAAAACCCTCTTGGTGATGGAAGCGCAGGAAGAGTGCCTAAGTATATGACATGAAACACACTTTGAAAAGCATCCTTTTGAGGTGCTCCTGACTCTAGTGGAGTAATCAGTAATAGTGATGAAGAAAACAAAACAAATACAGATCAAGATGATAGTATTAACTCCAGAAAACATAAAAACTATATAATAGAGTATATTTATCCCCTCCCTTGTTTAGCATGTCCACTGACATTAATTTTCTTCAAATCCAAAGGTTATTATTAAAATATTGTTCTGGAACAGAGAGGCGGTTTTTTAATTAAGAGTACTTGCTACTTTTGTAAAGGACAAGGGACCAGTTCCCAGCATGCTCATCAAATAGCCTACCATTACATATAAATCTGGGATTCAGGAAACCAATGTTCTCTTCTGGTCTCTGCAGGCCTTTACATGTACATGGTCATAATCACATATGTGGTCACATATACAAAACACAAATACAAATAATAATAAATACATAAAAATAAAAAAATCTTTATATCTAGATATAAAAATGTCAGTGGTTGTCTACTCTACTATATAAAATTTAAACAATGTCATAGCATGAGAGGCAAATGAACTGGAATATTAATGTTTTTCTTTGTATGTAGTAACAATAATTCTCACTTTGCAAGGTGTTTTGATTTCAAATAGAGCTATTTTATAGTCATCACTACTTTTTATTTTCTCATTATTCGGTGTTACTATAATACATAACAAAAGAAATCTTAAGATTTAGATATTCTGACTTTTTCAAATGATTATATGGAAATAACAAAGAGAAGTTGCTTTGGGTAAAGTCCTTCTAACACATCACAGTTGCCTTCTTCCTACCAACGTTTGTAAATCCATATCATGCCTGGAGGAAATAGTTTCCCTTTGACATCCCATCCCTTTGCCAGGGTCTGCAGTTTTCACTGCTGGAACCACACAGGAGTGTCTGCAAAAAGTTTCCATCACACATGGAGGGCATTCTATGAGCAGAACTTATGGGGCACATGTGAGACTCCTTTCACTCTCTACCAGCACAGTTAGGAGTAGTAGGTTCACAAAGCTCATAGATCATGGCCAAGCTTTGGTGTTAATGTCATCACCTTCACTTTTTGAGTGACGTTTCACATCTCTCGAACCTCTTTTGTTTTCTATAACTGCTGTAGAATATCCACTGCATTCCCAGATGGTGTTCTTACGAAAGAAGGGGCTTCTCCAGGCAGCTATTTATCTTCAAATTAACTACTCTTTCTCAAGATACTTACTCAAGATACAAATGTTATGAAATTCAAAGAAAGAACCCTAACAAACTCTGGAGTCGGTTTGCTTCTGTCAGCCCTTTCTTTGGTGCCCTGACCTTATCGAGCAAGGAGAGACCAGTATTCAGAATAACCCAACTACTATCAAAGAGCCTTCATCCAGTAATCAATTGGACTAGATGCAGAGATCCACAACCAAGCAACAGGCTGAACTCTGGGAATCCAATTGAAGAGAGGGAGGAGGGTACATATGAGCAAGATAGGTCAAGATCACGATGGAGAAATCTACAGAGACTGCTGAACCAGGCTTGTGAAAACTCATGAACTCTAGACCAAAAGCAGTAGAGCCTCGATGAGACCAAACTAAGCCCTCCATATGTGGAAGACAGTGGTGATACTTGGACTATCTGAGGGGCCCCTGGCTGGAAGACCAGGATCTATCCCAGGTGAATGAGTTAGCTTGTTTGAGTCCATTCCCTTCAGTGGGATGCCATACTCACCCTTAATGAAGGGAAAAGAGGCTTGGTCCTTCCACAACTTAATCTGCCAGACTTTGTTAATTCCATTGATTGCCCTTACCTGTTGGGAGGGGTAGATGGAGGTGATTGGGGGTGGGGGGCGGGATGCAAAGAGGATGGGAGGAAGAGTGGAAGGGAAAAGTATGGTTGGAAAGTAAAGTGAAATTTAAAAATAAATAAAAAATAAAAATAAAGAAGTGAACAGTGTAGTATCATTTCAAATGTATTTTAATAAATAAAGACTGCCAGAAGATGAGAGTAAAACAGTCCCACTTGTTAGCCTTACAGAGCAGATTATGGAAACACACACATTTAATCCCAGTAGTCACACTAGTTGCCATAGAAATCAGGTGGTTCATGCCTTTAATAACGGTGGTGCGCATCCCAGCCCTGGACAGGAATATAAGAAGGGGCAAGTCAGCTCTCAAACGCCGTCTCCTTCTGATATTCCAGGAGACAGGATCACCAATTTGGACTGAAAGTGAGGTAGGAGCCAGTAGCTGGCTGATTTGCTTTTCAAATCTTCAGGTTGAACCCCAGTTTCTAACCCTGAGTTTTTAATTAATCGTGCTTCAGACCAGCATTGATCAGGATGTAAACCGCCCCCAAACGAATAAACTTAAGATACTTTGTTCTGAAAGCCATTATTTATGATGTTGTCTTTACTTCAGATGGTTCTCTGTCATGGCAGCTGTCATAGCTGTATTTCTGCCTATGTGTCACACACACGTAGACATAAAATAGATAAAATACATATCTTAAAAAATTATTTCTGAAGTAGGAAGATGAGAATAGCAATGGGAAAGATAGCCAAACACCGAGGAAGCATGAATAAAAGACCATGCATAAAAGACAGACTGGACAAAATATGTCACTTGAGCTATCCATGTGGAACATAGGGTTAAAATGCGTTCCTCAGAAAGTCCATGACACTGAATTTAATTGATAAGTGACTGAAAGAATAGAAAGCTTGTAGTCAGAAATTGTCAAGGATGCCTTTATAAAATAAGCTCAGACCTCTACCAACTCAACGAAAATCTCTACTTTCTTCCATGCCCTGGTACTACTACGTGTATTCCTCTACTATATAAATATTTCTTGAGGAAAATCTAAGGAATTAGAGGTAGGCATCACTAATTGTGAACACATAATCTCAGCATAGCATTAGTGATGATTTGTAATTATATTGAATGCTTGTAGAATGAGAGATCTGGTAATTTGTGTTCCTACTTAATTGCATATATTTACCTTAAATGATATTCCAAAACACTTTAGACATTGTTACATAAATTCATTCTTTATATTTTATAAATTAATATATTAGTAAAAGGAAATGTGTTTTACTATAACTTGAACAGTTTATTTCAAACAGTGACTGGCTTGTCTGAATCTCATTCATTATTTAATTCATCCAATATTCAAATTACTCATTAATCATTCAATAAAATGTTACATTGTTAGCTTCTTGGAACACGATACTGTGTATTATAGGTGTTATTGCTGTCTTCACAATGTGTATGACCGAGAGATAGATGCAAAGTAAACTAGATGATTGAAATTAAAAGTAAAAATTCCTTATAGAAACAAATAAAGTGTTTTCAGAATGAATACATTCCCTTCTATGAAGTTCAGTGTGTCCATTTAGTTTGATGCTGGCTTTGCTACATTTAGGTATGTTCCCTGTATCCCTGCTCTCCCAAGACGTTTATCTTGAAGGAGTATTGTATTTAGTTGAAGACTTTTTTAGCATCTAATGAAATGCTCAGGTGTTTTTTTTTTTCAGTTTGTTTATGTGGTAGATTGCATTGACAGGTTTTCATATGTTGCATTGATACAGAAAACCACTTCCTACATATAACCCCAGTAGTACAGACACTGAAAGAAACAATTAAAAAAATAGAACCTACTGCAACTGAGAAGTCTCTGTAAAGCAAAGGACATGGTCAACAAGACAAAACAAAATTTTACATTATGGGAAATGATCTTCACCAAGCCTACATTGGACAGAAATACAAAATAAATCGGTCATCAAAAACACAAGTAATCCAATAAAAAATGGGGTACAGACCTAAACAGAGAATTCTCAACAGATGAATTTAAAATGGCTAAAAGACATTTAATATTCTTAGCCATCAGAGAAATGCAAATCAAAACAACTCTGAGGTTCCATTTTACACTTGTAAGAATGGCCAAAATCAAAAACACTGATGACAGCTTATGCTGGAGAGGTTGTGGGGAAAAGGGAACACTTCTGCATTGCTGTTGGGAGTACAATCTAGCACAGGCACTTTGGAAATCAATATGGCAATGTTTCAGAACATTAAGGAACAGGTAGAGGTAGATCAGTGGGACTCAATGGTCACTCATCCATCCAAAACAGAAAGTGTTCAGATTCTGTGAGGGAAAGGAAGATGGAGAAATAGAAGGAGACAGGGAGGAAGAGGAAGTGAGAGACAGAGAAAGAGAAGGTGAGAGAGAGTAGGAGGGAGAGGTAGAGAGGAAAATGAGGAGGGAGAGAAAGAGAAAGGAGGGAGAAAGAGAGAACTGTCAACTTCTAACTTTCACACATGTGCAGAAACATCACATACATATACAAAAGAGAAAAATAGACTGGTGATATGGAATCATGGCATCGTGAACACCAAAAGTTTATCCTGTCTCTGTAAGATAGAAAGAACATATCAAATTGTTCCTAGAATCTTGCTCTAGCCTTCCCTCTAGACTTCAATGTTTGTTTTGTTCATTGAAAGCATTTTGTCAAGACACACAGTGTACAGTGTAGAAGGCAGGCAGAGTTTATTATGAGATAATCCCTCAAACTAACAGTGAACCTGGAGAAAGGGATCATTGGAGAAGGCATATGCTAAAGGAGAATGGAACATGGCCAAATGTCCATTATGTAGAAAAACAGTCTCTAAAGGTGAATAAGAAAATTGTCAAAGGGACCATGGTAATAGAGTGAAGTGAGAAAATCTTCAGAGAAACCAATGTGCCAATGCCAATGGACTTTTTTTTTTTCGAGACAGGGTTTCTCCTTAGCTTTTGTTTCCTGTCCTGGAAATAGCTCTTGTAGACCAGGCTGGCCTCAAACTCACAGAGATCTGCCTGCCTCTGCCTCCCGAGTGCTGGGATTAAAGGCGTGCGCCACCACTGTCCGGCTGCCAATGGACTTTTTTATTAAGTCTTTAGACTATATTTATGGAATCTGGCCAGGTGATTGGCAGGCCCCCTTGTATTAATTCATAAGGGAGAGGAACATCACCTGCCTTTGTTCTTTGCCAGTTACCCTCATGTTAGATTTAATAATCCTATAACTTTTCTGGCAGTTCAGAAAGTCATATCTCCCCTATAGGGCCAGAGATAGAACATAGGTTCCACTATTTTAACAAAGTCATGTAAAAGCATAGATTAAAGAGAATTAAAGAAAAAGAAAACAGCAGTAATAAAATCTATAAAAATAACCCCCCCCTTTTTTTTTAACCAGGAAGAGTTATCTGTTCAAAGTGGGTCCCAATAAAGTCTGGTTATCTACATTATTCTGCTTTGTGTGATCCGCAGCTATGCTTCTATGAGATGTATTAAATTCTGAGGGTCAATTGCTGTTTCCTCTTTTACAAAAGCAATATGTTAACAGACAAAGAAGGTTGCATTGAAAGCTAATTATGAGGGAAGGTTTATCTTCAGTGACCTTCAGGCTTGCTAATTTGTAAATAGATACCTAATGAAATTATCAAGTAACCCCATATCAATTATACTGAATGTTATGTTGATGTCAAGGATGCTATTAAAAGTGTATAATCAAGTGGGTGATTTTCTAACCTCTACATATTGTACAACTTATTCAGATATCATTGCTGAAAACAAAAGGTTCTATTCACATGCAGTATTACAATTATGACATGAATAAAATCCCAGATCATGGTAAAATTATAAAACAATTTAGAAAGTATTAATATCGTATCATTTAATGTATCAATCTAAAGCATTCAATTTCTTTAAAACAAAATGTTAAATTGTAGGTCCATGGGCTATATAAGTCGGAAATTAATTGTTTAATGAGTATGCAGTTTCAATTTTATGAGATTAAAAAGAGGCAAAACTTAAAGCATTGTTGCATGATCTGCTATTCTTTAAAACTAATATACTGTACAGCTACTAAAATATATTTCATGCTGTCTACACTATGTGATTGTATCACAATTGAATGTTTAAAAATATAGCAATACTAAGAGATATCCATATCTCTATAATAATAATGATATCCATAGCAATATATGCCAGAAACTTCTTGATACAGATATTGGTAGTATTTAGCACAAAAGTCCTGGTATCAGGGATGTGGGATTCCCCTATGTATGCTATGAATATGTTTTATTATTGGTTATTAAAGAAGCTGTTTTGATAAATAGTTTAGTGAAATAAATCCAGGCAGGATCTGTACAGAGATATGGAAAGTAGGTGGAGTCATAGAGATGCCATACAGCTGCCGAAGGAGAAAGATGCCAGCTGCCAGCCAGAACTTTACTGGTAGGCCACAGCCTCATGGTCATTCGCAGATTAATAGGAATGGGTTCATTTAAAATGTATGAGTTAGCTAGAAATATTCATAAGCTATTGACCAAACAGTGTTGTAATTCGTGTAGTTTCTGTGTGATTATTCATATCTGGGCAGCCAGGAAATGAACGAACAGTCTCTGTCTACACATCAGTACCATCAATAGTCTAGACTCTAGATTGCACACTGATAAATTAGAGAGAAGAATGATGGAATACTGCAGAAAAGGGAATTTTATTCATTTGTTGACATTTTGAAAGGGAACTAATAAAATTTACCATGACTCTAAGCTCATCTTCTCTCCATCTAACGTATTTTGCTTCCTCTGGCTGCCCAACATGGGGCAGAGTTCACCCTTACCGAGAACCCCTCACCTCTCTCACTCTCGGATTGGGCGTGTTTCTTACCCACCTACCAACCATCTGCCACTGCTTAGAAACCTGATTTTCAGTGCGGCAGGTTAACATTGAGGGGACTCATGACTGAGGGGTGACTTTTGCTACCAATACTCTCCATGTATGGAATTGCTTTAATTGTCCTTAATAACTGCTCTTATTTTGTTAAAAAGCATATTTATAACTTAATACAAATCCAAATTATGTTTGTTATATTAAATATGCTCCTATTTCTGTTTACAATATTTATACACCTATACAAAATTATTTTGTCAGATTTTATGCATGCATATTTCAAACTTTGTTTAAGACATTTTTGATATTAATACAATTTTAGGATGTATTTATTAATATTGCATTATACATTTTGACCTCTGATCAACATACTTACACATTGTTTATATTTTGAGGTCATTTTTTTCATTTGATGTACAGTTTAAAGATTGTTTAATATTCTAATCTAAAGTCTTATTCTTTAAATTATACAGGTATTAAATGTTATAGTTCAATAGGTATTCATGTTTGTCATACTTATAGTTAGACTAATCAGGTCTTTCGATACATAGAGATTGTATTCTGCATACATAGGTAATCTTCAACCACTTCAAAAAACTATATAACATGGTATTTAAATAATAGGGTTCTATTGACATGAGACACAAATGTTCCTGACAGCACCAATATATTTCCGAGAGAATGTTGAGCACTGAAGACATTCCACTTGGAGCTTGTTTTCTCCTTGGCAAAACTGGCCTTTGGAAGAGGAACTACCCATACCTTGACAACTGACAACAAATATTGTGTCCAGACTGGACCAACAGGATACAAGAAAAAAAATACTACCAAACCTTGCCAAAACAGGGTAAGACGGTTTTGAAAGTATTTCCTGACACTGAAGATGGTCTGTCAGCTACTCTAGGCCTTAGTCAAAGTTGGTTACTCCAACATTGCAAATGAAATTTTGGTAGATTGCCCAGGTAGCCAGTTGTCTCTGTCATCTGCTACACATTTTGGAAGCTGCTTGATTGCATTTTCTGCCTACTCAAGTAATATTATCTCCCTTCTCAGGCCTTCAATGGGGTTAAATATTAGATTGTCATAGTTACTTTCCTCTTGTGATTTAGCAAAGCCATTTCTAATATAAGACATAGACTACTTAGGATAAAATCATTATTATAACATGTAACATATGTTTCTTGCTTAATATTATTTATACTGGTTGTAATTCTAATTTTTATACTTGATATCTGTTCTTATTATATGTAGTTTATATTGGATTTGGAACTCTCCTATTTAGACAAAAGTGGTGATGATGGGGAACCTCCTTCAGTCATTGACCTTTGAGAGGCTGGACCAGGAGGGGTGTGGCTTTGGGTACCAATAGGCCCACAGTACCTCCCTGCTTGCCACACCTGAATATTGGACCCCATTTCTATTTTCTCATTGCGATCTGTGAGTTTCTCTTTTAATAAAGAAAAGCCTTAGAATACCCTATTCGGATCTAGTGTGGAATTATTTAATTTGCATTTCCCTCTTCTGATGTGTTTGGCTTCACAGTACAAATGGTAAATGCAAACAAAATAACTATAATACAAAATTTACAATTAAAGTATAAAATAATAAAAGTAAAAATCATGAGTAAAATGAAATAGAAGATATTATGTCCTCTGTTTTTCTCTTCCTCATCCTCTTTGTATAGAAACTTCTTCAGATTGGTGCTTATGGTTTCTAACCTTTGTACTGTCTTTTAATTTATTTTATTGAAACTCCCAGTTATAAATCTCATTAATTAAAAAAGTAGTATGTCCTTACATGCAAAAGGATTTACATGAGATGCTAGTTAGAACCCCGTATCTGTTGTTCTGGAAGAAGGTGTTTGTGTAGGTATTTCTCTGCTGGAATCTCTAAAAGAGGTTAGAGCCCCCAATTTACTCGTTAGCCTTGTTCAGTCAGCCAGAATTCTGGAGCAGGTTATGCCACAATCTTTATGTGAGCCCCGGAAAATTTCCATTTCCTCACAAAATTCATGTATCATTCAATTCACTTCTCGTATAGTGTTTTTATTTGATATTTCAATTTATTAATACGAATAGATTAGTTTAAACTGAGATCCCTGCAATGAAGTATTCTTAGTTTCATAATATCTTTACAGTTTTTAAATAGCCACACAAATTCTGTTTATCCCAATGTGGTTCTCAGTCCTTTGATGAAGTTAGTTCAAGTTAAGACTATATTTTATGAGATTGAGAAAGTGATTACATAATTTTTTTGAGATTTTTGATCTTTGTCTGGGCTTACAGTATACACAATGATATTCTTACAATGTCAGACTACATCTTTATGTAGGTCACAGGTCTTATTATACCACAAAGTCCTTCAGGGTAACAGTGTCTGTGCTATCAACATTTCTTAGATGTAACTACTCAACAAATTATATAACTGTTCCAATACTTATAAGAGAAGATTTGTGTTAGATAGTCTGTTAAATTGCTTTCTAATGTAAGTGTTCCCACAACATGTAAGATGGGACAGACTAAATTATGATGCTCAATAAATTGGATGACTTAAATGGATTTCAGATTTATTGTTCTTTTTAATACAGGAAAACTATGTGGGACGCTATACAATTATAATTCTTGTGGAATCTGCACCTTATAATCATTGACAACAAAAACACATTAGAGGTATAGGGGCAGCACTCATATACAAGAAGGCTAATTGTAAAGTACCTGTTTTAATTAAAGGAATTCCAACAATTAGACATATTTTAGAACCTTTTTCTAGCATACTAGATCAGTAAAGTTGGCAGAGAATCCAAATATTAGAATTAAAAAATATAGTGGGGCACTAAGGTAAATAAGATTGGTAGATGAGATTCAGTCGGGTACTAGTGAAGGAAATTTATAAACAAATCCTTCTGAAGTCTGAAGGGAATTAATAAGCTACAATTCAACTGCATATGAAAGTAGAGTTTAGAGTACCTTTTGGGGTATGGAGTGGACATGAGTAAAAAATGACTGGGAACCTCCAAAGTAATTGAGGTGTTGAAATATAGTTGATATATATATATATATATATATATATATATATATATATATATATGGTATATGATATATAATTTGCTTTTTATTGTAAAAACTAATTGAGGCTACATATAGCAAACACTTTAAAATGTTAGATAGGTGTAATATTGAGAAAAAGTCAGGGAGTTGGACGTTTAGTAAGAGTGGAAAGATTTTTTTTTTTGATTTTTTGAGACAGGGTTTCTCTGTGGCTTTGGAGCCTGTCCTGGAACTAGCTCTGTAGACCAGGCTGGTCTCAAACTCACAGAGATCTGCCTGCTTCTGCCTCCCGAGTGCTGGGATCAAAGGTGTGCTCCATCATCGTCTGGCTGAGTGGAAAGATTTTGAAAACTACATTGGAAACATTGGACAAGAGACTAGCTGCAGATAATACAGTACTCATACATTTTTATTTTGTCTTTGCAGTCTACACTGTTTAGTTCCATGGGGCACTATAAGATCCTTATGTAATTTCTGTGTAAGACTATGTTGGAATTTGAGACAGATTGCATCAAATCTGTAGATTTGCTTGTGGTAGCATAGTCATTTCTGCAATAATGATCGCACTGATCCATGGGCATTGTAGGTCTTTCTGGCTGTATTATTTCCAGCTGCTGAGAAGAGGCAGAGTTCAACACAAAGTTGGAGAGAATATTTTTTTTTTAATCAGTGGAGTAAGTCTCATAGTGAGCAGGTAAGGCAGTGTCAAAGGGAAGGAATCATAGGTCACAAATTCTAGTGCCAATTGATTGCAAAGCAAAACAGAAAAGATTTCTCAGAAAGTCTTTTTTCATTAATTGGGAGATTTATTGATAAGAATAGAAATAAAATCCTTCAAGATTTAAAAGAAATTGTTAGCTATGGGGTAGTATTCTCAGAGGGCATGTCTTAGAGAAATAGAATAATATAGGATGTCCAAGGCCTATGAGAAAAATAGGAGTATAATAATGGTTAAATATTAACATACAAGGAATGCCCAAAGGTTGCAATGCCCTAAAACAAAAGCTTTTGGAAACTTAATACCAGCGTTGATCCCTGTCTTCCACAAATTGCTTGAGGTCTGAATGCAGATTTACAGACTTGAAAGCTCCTGTGTAATTCAGGAGTCACCTGCTGCCCTGGCTAGGGCAGCAGCCTTAGGGAGTTGCATTTCATAATGAAGGTAAAAGTCCTGCTCATTTGGGACTTTCATGTGAAGACGCTCGCCATTTATGGTAAAGAACATGGTGTTTCCCCGTGAATGGCCGAGCCTTGGCTGTAACCTAACACTGTCTGAAATGGATGTAAAGCCCAGCTGAAGAGCACACATTTTAAATGTGAGAGCTCTGCTAAGGAGTGGTAATTCAATCATGAAAGGTCAAAGATTTATTGACTTTTTTCCACCATGTGTAGGTTTTAAACAACTGGAGAGGTTTGTGAGGTCTCTGACTTTCCACTGAGCTAAATATTATATTATTGCAAAGTTACCAGACTTATAGTAGTGATATGTAACCAATGGAATTGAATCAAAGAACCGGATATTAACACACAAAGCTATGAACATTCGATTTTTGACATAGAAGCCAAAAATGTATAGTAGAAAAAAGAAAGTATTTTTAACAAATGGTGCTGGCATAACTTGATGTAGACATATAGAAGAACGAAAATAGATCCATATCTATCACCATGCACAAAACTCAAGTCCAAATGGATTAAAGACTTCAATATAAATCTAACCACACTGAACCTGATAGAAGAAAAAGTGGGAAGTAGCCTTCAGTGCATGGGCACAGGAGACCACTTCCTAAATATAACTCTAGTAGTACAAACACTGAGACCAACAATAAAAAAAATGGGACCTCCTGAAACTGAGAAGCTTCAGTAAACCAAAGAACACAGTCATTAAGACAAAAGGGCAGCCTACTGAATGGGAAAAGAGCTCCACCAACTCCACATCAGACAGAGGATTGATCACCAAAATATATAAAGAGCTCAAGAAATTAGGCATGAGATTTCCAAAGAGTCCAATTAAAAAATGGAGTACAGAACTAAACAGGTTATTTTCAACAGAATTTCAAATGGCCAAAAGACTTTTAAAAAAATGTTGAACATCCTTAGCAATCAGGGAAATGCAAATCAAAACAACTCTGAGATACCTTCTTACACCTGTCAGAATGGCTAAGCTCAAAAACACCAATGATAGCTTGTGCTGGAGATGATGAAGAACAAGAGGAACACTCATCTATTATTGGTGGGAATGTAAACTTGTATAACAACTTTGGAAATCAGTATGTTACTTTCTTAGAAAGTTGGGAATCAACCTACCTCAGAATCAAGCAATACTACTCTTGGGCATATACCCAAAAAATGTTTAATCATACTACAAGAGCATTTGTTCAACTATGTTCATAGCAGCATTATTTGTAATAGCCAGAACCTGGAAACAACCTAGATGTTCTTCAAGTAAAGAATGGAAAAAGAAAATGTGGTACATTTACACATTATAGTATTACTCAGTGTTAAAAAAATGACATCTTGAATTTTGCATACAAATGAATGGTACTAGAAAAAATTATGCTGAGTAAGATATACCAGACCCAAAATTATGAATATGGTATGTACTCACTCAGAAATAGATACTAGCTATAAGCAAAGGATATTGAGCCTTATTGTTCATGATCCCTGAGAAGCTAAGTAACAAAGTGAACCCTAAGAAAAACATATATAGATCCACCTGAAAAGTCGAAATAGAAAAGATCACCTGAAAAATTGGTAACATAAGGGTGGGGGAAGAAGGGATGGTGGAAGGGGAAAAAGAGGGTAGAATGGGACAGGCAAGGAGAACTTAGGAAATGGTATAATTGAGATGAAGGAAGGACAGAGATGAGATCAAGGAAAGAGATATCTTGATTGAGAAGCCATTCTGGGGTTAGCAAGAAACATGGCTCTAGGAAATTTCCAGGAATCCACAAAGATGACCCAAGCTAAGACACCAAGCAATATAAGAGAGGGTGGCCAAACTGGCCTTGCCCTGTAGTCAGACTGATGAGTATCTTAAATAACACCATAGAACCTTTATCCAGCAACTGATGGAAACAGAGGCAGAGACCCACACTGGAGCACTGGACTGAGTTCCCAAAGCCCAGTTGAAGAGTGGGAAGAATGAGAATATGAGCAAAGAGGTCTAGACAATGATGGATTCACCCAGTGAAACAGTTTGCCTGAGCTAATGGGAGCTCTATCAATGCAAGTTGGACTGGGAAGGAACAAATTAGTCCCTCAGAATGTGGTTGACAGTTGCATGGCTGGGGCAGACCGCGGGGCCACTGGCAGTGGCACCAGAATTTATCCCTACTGCTTGTACTGGCTTTTTGGGAACCCATTCTATTTGAATGGATACCTTGCTCACCCTAGATATAGTAGGGAGGGCCTTGGACCTTGCTCAAAGAAAGGTGCCTTACTCTCTCTGAGGAGTGGATGGGGGTTGGAGTGGAGGGTTAAGTAGAGAGAATTGGAAGAGGGGAGGGAATGGAAATTTGGATTGGTATGTATAATTAAAAAATATAGGATTTTAAAGATAATTATATAATTAATTAATTAAAAAATCAAAATTTAATCCATATATTGCAGGCAACATTAAGGAGTAATTTAAACTATCTATAATACAATATTACTGTGTGATAAAACATTAATTGTGGGAAAAAATTTCACCCACTTAGAAACAAAAGTACTTGACTTAGGAATACAAAATTAATACTTCTATCAGTAAATTCTATTCAATTAATATTTCTATGTTCTATTAAAAACTTATTATTTTTAAGTCCCAAGCTATTATGTAATGAGTGATACTTTGTTGTAAAATTCAGGAAATGAAAATATCTGGAAAAATGTTCTGGAAAGTTACAAGTAATTTTAAAAGTAGAAAAAAAATAAGAAACTCCACAAACTCAAAGAAATTGCTGACTTTTTGTTTATCCGCTGTGTCTGTATTTTTTCTCTGTGTGTTCCACTATCAAATGGGTTTCATTACAGTTTGAAAATTAGAGTTTACCAAAGCCAACCTATGACCATTCCCACTTAATTAGAGCAATGTTATTCTCACCTTCAAAGCCGCTTAATGCGTTTTTGAGAACACATGCACACACACACACACACACACACACACACACATCTTGTACCTGAAGATTTTCTTGTTATCATTTGTCTATTATCAGTAATTATTAGCATCAATACATAACTAAGTTGGGTCGACCCTGCTTGGGAATCTCAGTTCCTTGAGTTATCTCCTTCCTATTATTTCTTTACAGCTCACAAAATTTTCTAGTGTTGTAAACATAATTGTGATTTATTTAACATAAGTCAGATGGAAATCTGTTTGCAGACTTATATTTTTCAACGCTAATGGATGTGAAAACAAAATATAATTATGAAGTTCTATTTCACGCCATTTCCAAGGCCTTGGTATTTTTATCCTTCACACCAACAGAGATCTTCAGCTTCGAATTTCAATAGGAAAATAAAACTCACAAAATGAAAAGGAAAATCAATCTTGTTTTATTTAGGAACAAATTAAATTCCTCTTCTAAAGTAATGATTTTTACCTTAAAGCAGAGATAGCTATCTTGTCCCCTGCCAAGGTTTCTACCTCTTTTTCTTACCACACTTAACCTTAATAATCCCCTCCCTTTCAAGCCCTTCCTGACTTATGGCTCTTTAAGCACTTCTGTTAAGCTTGATCATTTTCTTACACTTGGACCCTAATGGAGTTAGTGTCACTTTGAGGACTGTAAATGGATTCTGCTGAAATCAAGATTTTCAGACACTCTAGACCCAATGGAGTTTTTTTTCCCCCATCCTAGTAATTGATACCAGTGTTAAATGGATTTTTGCCTTGTTTGTGTAGTTTCTTCTAATCAAAATGAAAGGATACTAAATTCTAATTGCCCTCCTCTGTGATCTTCCAACATTTCACAGTATCTTGTGAATGTGTTCATAAATATAGTCCTCGTAGGTTTCATGCAGTCCCACAATGCTGAAGTACTAAAACAGAAAACGGTTTCAGTGAGGAAATTACACTCCAAGAATATCGAAGGCCTTTCCTTAGCCACACATACACACACACAAACATAAACATACAGGTGAACTAACATGCACACACACATCTACACATGCACACACACACATGTACACATGAAGCTTGCACACAACACATGTCCACACACACACACAGACACTTTGAAATACACCTTTGCGTGCACAGAAAGGCAGACAAACAGCACAGTGACACACACAAACACAGTTGCACACACATACAGGGGTCCACATACAGAGTAAAATGTAAAGTTATGATAGTTAACACAAACTCTTTCAAATTCATTACAAGTAGCAGCCCTCAATGCTCTTCACAGAATTTGAGTAAGAAAGGAAACTGAGTCCTAGGCTTGCTTTCTGAACAGAAATGAAAAGGCAATGAGTTCAGAAAGGATTACCAACCAGCCTTCGGAGAAACCCTTCCACTGATACCCTACACAGACCAAACACCATAGTCATGCATTCCGTCAAACTGTGGGATTCCTCTGTCAACAAACTGTGGCATTCTCATCCACAACGTGGTCAAACCTCACCTTCAAAGAGAACAAACCATAGACTTTAAATAGGAGAGGTTCAGTAGACAGAACATACCAATAGAACCGTACACTTGAACAAAGGGTCAAAATCAACAACAATGTGAAATTATCTATGCTAAGATAAAACAGGAGATTCAAGGTTAAATTTCTTCTCAAAAGCATCTTCCAGTTTAGTCATGTTAGAATGAAGATATACGTTTGCTAAGGTAAATTTCTGAATCAACTCATGGGGCAGGTGTGGAGCTTTGTGTCTATTGAGAATTAATAGAGTGGGTGATGGAGGATGGTGAATTGTTATGATTCTGTCTGTTAATCCACATCAGCTGTAAAGTGCCGAGGGCAGCCAGAACAGAGAAAGAGACCCGGGCTATATATAGGAGCAAAGACCTGGATGATGCCACGACAGTGATCACTTCCTGCATCTGGTTAATGATGAAGATGGTGCTGCTGGTCAATGTTGTTTCTGTATAGGTCCTTATCAATGTCTGCATCACTCTTAATGATAAAATTTAGACTTCAGACCGTCCAGAAAAAAGAACTAGATCTTCCATATTTAGATCAACTGTGATCTCCTTCCTCTCCAAGAGACAATGGGACCAAACCATCAGAAATCTGTGTTTCCATTTTTGGAAATAATTTGTTTTGGAAAACTCTATGTTGTCAGGTGAATACATGGAAAAAAATTATATGAGGTCCAAGTAAATAAAGGGAAGATGGTATATAAATTGTTCTGTGAACTTTAATTGACTCCATTGTTCTTAATGCCCTTATCACACAGAACCTATACAATCTAAAAATAATATCTTTGTTTCTTTTCCTGTTGCTGCGAAAACATCCTGTCTGGCAGTAAAAATGGGTAATTTTGCCTTACAGCTAAAAGTTACAGTCTGTCATGGCAGAAAAGTCAAGGCAACAGGGGCTTGAACCACCTGATGACATTGTATTCATAACAAAACTTAGAGAACTCTGAATGCAAATTGGCACTTAGTTCGCTTCCCCCATTTACACAGTCCAGGTTTCTAGTCCAGTCAAAGGCTTGTTCTGCTCTCCATGGGAGGGTCTTCCCACCTCAATGATTATATAACAAGAGTAACTTCCTGTAGTCATGCCCAGGTATACATCTCCAGGTGATTCTGGATTCCATGAAGTTGATAGTTAATACTTACCATCATAACTATTTCTTGTACGGAAGTCTCTGTTGATTTAACAGGGATATCTAAACTTTAATGTATGTGTGGTTTAGTATTTATCCCAGGGTGAGGATAATTCATCATGCTTGAAGCAATTTGTAATAAATAATCTAGTTTTATGTACAGAGCTTCATTAGAATGTGTCCACACATGACAGTGATTTTTATTTATTTTATGTTAATTAGTTTGTTGTCCTATGTTTGATTAGTTTTTGAGATGTTATTTTACATCTGAAATGTACTGAAACTCTAGTGCTGTTTCAATAAAATCATCATTAGTCAAGTTTACATTAGTCAAGTTTACGTTGAAGGAATGGATATAGATTAAATAATTAAAAGGACTGAGCTATCCCTAGATAATCAGGCCAAGTTTGTGTCAGGATAGATTTGAATTTGGCAGGGAAATTATTCTAAAATTGTATATTCATTATATAAAGCATTTTATAGTGTTTGACCTGATATCATAAAGAATATTTTTATGGAAGTAAACAGATTTAAAACACAGTTCTTTCACAGGTCTCAACTACATAAATATATTTCATTTATCTTGATTAAAAAAGTGATGAGATAGTAGATCATGGTGGTTCATGCCTTTAACCCTCCTTTTAGGGAGGCGGAGCCAGTTGGAACACTGTGAGTTCAAGACGTAGAGTAGTAAGTTCCAAGCTAGTGAAATAAACAAGTGTCAGAAACTGTCAAAATATACTTTAAAAATAATTAGAATTAATTATTTAGAATTTAAAATGTCAAAACCATATTATTATTTATAGGTTCTAAAATGATATATTAAACATCTAAACAAAATATACATATATCTATATTTGTATATATTAAAATATAGAATATTACCTCTCTATACATATGAATGTATGCATTTATGTGTTTATTTGTGTATATGTATGCAGTGTGTGTTGTACTACTATTCCTGGAATTTAATGAAAACATGAACAAGCATCTATTTATACCACTTACAGAACTAAAGACAGGTCAGATAAAGGTACCATTAAATTCCAAAGTTGTGAACAAAGAGTTTATTAGGGTTACTTAGTGGAGTAGGTGTAAGGAGTTACTAATAGAAGAGTGGTCAACTCAAGCACAGCCACATCATCAAACACCCTCCCCAGCATTGGTGACAACTCATTAAAGCTGGGACTGCATAGCTGTCTGCACAAGTCGTGTGCAGCTTTACATAACTGAGAGTCTTAGTTACTCAAGTGTCTTTATTGCTTGCATAAGCTTGAGAAGGGAAGAGAGCTTATGTGTCTAGTTTCAGAAACTTCCTGAAACTCCTGAGTTGCCTCCTTTCTAATGCGTGTCATTTTAGAACTTTGTAACTCTTAAGGTGCTTCTTTCCAGGAAGGAAGTGTACATCAGTGTACAATGCATGGCTAATACACAGATACAGACAGCACATATCCATGGATATAATGGAAACCCAGGCTGCTTCTGTGTATTTAAAGAGAAAATTACAGCACCCAATCTATGAACACACATTTCTCACAACTCTGGAGGAAGCAAAGGAAACAGTCAGGAGAGTCCCGAAGAGCTTAGTGGGGAAGGTGATGTCCAGCAGCAGAGCAGTAGAAAGGTGATGTTCTATCTAAGGTAAGTAATACCTAGAGAAATGTCAGCAAACATACTGAGCAACCTGTCATGGCCAGCCCCTGGGACAACCATGAAGACATGTGTACTTCTTAGCTGGTCCAGTATGATGGCCTTAGTGAGCAGGCCATTGAGGGAATGAAGAATTACAAACTAACAAGGAGGTTTCAATAGCAAAGCATGGAAGTCTTGGGTAACAAATTATTGTTAAAGGAGTACGAATTGAGGATAAATTGCTGATACCAGGGATACCTCGATGCAATATTATCCAAGCATTCCTTTCATTGAAAAGGGAAAAAAACAACAATTTGTACAAATATGTGTTGTTTTGAATGGGCTTTGAATGAGGTAATTACATGTAATCAAACACTAGTCCCAGTTCTTTTATAGTCCTCCTTTTGGTAAGGGTAGAAGGCACACAGGGTCTTGTGCTCACAGGTAAGCACCAGGGAATCCAGGAACATTAAACCTGCAGGGCTGTTATTCAAAGGCAAAGATTTATAAATGATTTCTCATTGTGGGGCTGTGAGGGAAGGTAGTTAACAGCCTGGGGAAAGTTGAAGTATCTCTACAACTGATATCACATCAGATCTTATGAAAGATGTCACATGTACTTTACAAAAAGGTTCAACAAGGTGATGTTTTAAGTAAGCTTTAGTGTGCATGTTGGATTGAGCTAATTATTACCAGGATTTTTTTTTCTAAACTGTGCTGTGCTTAAATATACCTAAAATAAACTACCTCCTATCAGACCTTGAAGTCTGAACACACAGCCACTATGAGTTGTAATGAAATGAATTTATGTCTATCATGCCTCCTGTGGATCATTACTCTGCTGGCCATGGATTTTGCAGTGAGCACCTACAGATAGAGCCTTGAGAATATCCAGTATAGATGAGATTTTCTTGTTGTCTTGTCATCAGTTGTAAGAAGCTAATATCAAATTCCCTGAACTATTCTTTTTAAAAATAATATTATGCCTAAGATATTTCTCTTTGTGTATGAGTAAGGAACATTGTACCAGAAAACTACCTTATTCAATACAAGCAAGAAAGGTTTGGTTTCAAGTTATTTTTCTGAAGAATATGCAAAGCAAGCTATCAAGTTGTATTTGCTTTTTGTCCTAAATGGATCCCTACATTATACTGAATAACTAGATTTAGGTTCTTAGTTAAATCCATGTATGTGGCTGAAGAAAAAACATTAAGAAGTGTGATGTACAGCCCCTGGGACCAGCCTGTCTGCCAGGTTAAAGTTTTGTGGGACACAGGCTGCACCAGCTCATTTTACCTCATGCCACTGAAAAGGACAAACCTATTGAGTAGGAAGTTCCACTCCAACGTTATGGAAAACTACAGAATTCTCAGCCAATCCAGAGTTTCAGTGGTCTCTTGAATGATGGTCTGCAATCCAGCAGTCAGAGAAGAAGAAGGAGATAACAAAATAAATCGTTGTTATAAAAGCCCTTAAAGCAATAACACATGAACTACAATGCAAGGCACAATGGAAAGGTATTTGGACCTTATATTTCAGTTGAAATATATTTAAATGTTATCTGTTTTCTTGAGAAATAGTATTTGATTGACTTTATTTTTATATAAGAACACTCATGTAATGTGGTTTTTAAACTTACGCTGTAGAATAAAAATGGACCAGAGTTGAATTAGTGAGTTTGTGTTTTCTTAGAAGTTTGTGTTGTTGGAGAAATAGCTCTCATATCTCAGCCATTAAATATCATGTATAGTTTTGTGACATATTCAATCAGAATTCTCGTCTTTGTAAGTTAAGTTTTTCTTATCTGAGGTATGACTTTTCTATTTATAAAAGGAAAAGTGCTGAAATACACAACACCTGACTAGGTAGGTCCCCTTGCACATCAGTCAACATAGGACTCCATATGGTACAATATGTATTTCAGCACAGAAGCCATCTTTCCCTCATCTTTATCCACTGGCTTATAGAAAGGTATGCTTAAAGGAACTAACACAGAAATATTTTTAAGTTGTTCTTATTCCAAAATGATATTATTCTCATTGACTGACTGTTAAATAAATCTTTTTGTTCCTCAGTGTGTTCTGCAGTGTTTCTTTATAATAAATGTGTCACCACCAAACACACATACACACACACACACACACACACACACACACTTTGTATCAAATGAAATAAAACTTATCTGTAATTTCTTATTCAATAAAACAAGTCATTAATAACAAAACTGATAGATGAGAATTTCACCAAAACTGAATTTCCCTAGGCAATTAAAGGGACTCTGAAAAACAACCTTTATCTGATAATGAGTAAATAACATGTTTAAATCATCTAAGTTTATAGATAAAACCACTATATTAGTCTTTTTGCTTTAATTAAAACATTACTTTAAATAATATATTTCCTCCTTAACTGACTTGTAAATATTAAAAGTCTTGATCATATAGTAGACATATAATCTATTGCATATAGATAGATGTGTAATCTAGTACCTTAACAACTGTGTGTTGCTTTATTTTTGCTCCATAATTTTATAATATTTTGAACAAATCATTGATCTATATGACTACTTAAAAATCACATTGAAATATTCTTTTAAGGAATCATCGTGAGAAGTTTGTCCATCAGTGTTAAAACCTTCCTTCTTATTTAAACAGAAAAGGGGAAGTGATGTGGGATTTCCCTCTGTAGGTTATGATTACTATTAATGAATAAAGAAACTGCTTTGGACCTATAGCAGGGCAGAATTTAGCTAGGTGGGGAAAACTAAACTGAATGCTAGGAGAAGGAAGGTGGAATTTAGAGAAACCATGAAGCTGCCACTGGAGACCTAGTGTTGTGTAAATTTTTGATAAAAAATATTAGTCTGGAGTTTACACTAATGTGTAAAACTACAGTAGTTTTTCATGGGAATATAATATACATAACTCAGCATATATATCCATCCAAGAGCTGAAGATGTTAAAAAAATTCCAATACCAGACATGAAGAACCCTATTTGCAATTATTGGCCAGGCCTGTCTAAGAGACTCTCAAAACACACAGCCAATTTTTGGTAGATGTTACGTCTATACTGCTGACAATACCATGCACTTGAAAAGCAGGGCCCAGAGTCTTCTGAACTATAATTACCTGATTGTGCTCTTTCTGAGAACCAGGTTTCATGGTACAAGATGACGCCATGCTAGATTCTAAAGCAGGGAGACAACTAAATGTCTTACCCAACTGTGACACCTATGAACCACAATAATGATTAGCATGGAGGAAAAAACTATGAATAAAGACATACTTACCTTGACAATAACCAATACCTCTTTAAATGGCCTTAAAATACACTCAACAAGTAGGATACCATGCCTGGTACTGGATACATAGTTAACTACAAAGTGAAGTGAAAATACAGTTATTAGAGACCCCCAAACCACTAGTCTTTACCAAAATCTATAAACATTTGTTCTTATACCCACAGATAAGTCTAGTCTTGACCCCTCAATGAGAAAATTTCTCTTTGCAGAGGATGGAAATCCCTTCAGAAAACCACAACCAATCAATACACAGAGTTCTGTAGTCCAGTAGCAATATATAGGGTATATCTATAAAATGGTACTGCCCTTGAAGTTCACGGATATTGCAGATATGGGCGCTGAAAGATTGTAAAAGCCAAAATAATCAGACTTTACTATGACATGTGTCTCCTAGTAACATTAGAATCTATACTCACGAAGTCTCAACAGCATGACCACCCAAACATGACAAATATGAGCTGAATAGGAAGGATACTAGTGAACATGCCAAACTAAGTAATGGAACGCCAAGAGGTATCAAGTCTACACAAAGAACTACAGGTAACTGAGTAAATATGAAAGCAGAAGAAGTTGTCCCTGCCTCCAGGAAGGAGCTTATTAATTATTTGTTCAGCTCTCAAAACACATTTTAAATTGACACATAAACAATATTTTAAAAATTGAACTGGTTAATTTTTTTGAATATATATTAACGATGAAAAATAGTTGATAAATTTGAATGACAGCTGGGGGTGGTTGGAGGGAGGAAAGAAAAAGAAAGGAGGAACATTGTAATTAGATTATAATCACGTACAAAAAGGAAAAAAAATGCACTATTTAAAATCAGGCAAGACAGTTAAAACATCAAACCAGAAAAGAACTGGTAAGATTTTTGGGGTCAAGGCAAAGTGAAAAACTGGAATGACACATCAGGTTTTTCAAGATAAATACCATTAGAATGGATAACAGAACTGAAAATCTATATTTAAGAAATCCATGTGTTATATTTACTTAATATTGATTGGTGCATTCCTATACAGACTTCTAAGTAGAAATGGCTCTTCATTCCTTTGGGATCAAGGAGAATTCTGAGACATATAGTTCAACAGCCTATTTAATTTTAAAGGAAACAAGCAAATCTGCAATGTTTCCAGCAATAAGTTCCTACTATCAAGTTCTAGAGGATAACTAAGAACAACGGTGATATCCTATGTCATTTAGGGGTCTATAGGCTCTGACTAAAGACACCATATACTTGAGTCATAAGACTTGGAAAATAAACAAGTACTGACCAGGAAGCTTCATCGCTAATAGGCATCTTTCATAGTGCTGGAAAGTTCTATGCTCACAACTGGGGGAAAATCATCTATAGCCTTAGTCAGCTTTGAGCACTGTGAGAATAATGACTTTCCTTGTAAGATATTCCTATTTGTGCAATAGTGGCAAAAATGGTAGCAACCAACCACTTTCAGATTACATCTCAAGGGCTTTACACAAGACAGACTGCTACCTGGACTGAAGACCCTGTGGCTGGCTAGTTCAAAGGCCCTATAGCAAATTGTAGATGAGTATTAGTATTCTTCTAAATGGACATGGTGATGAGCTTCCCCCTAAATTCTTACCTTTGTGCCCGTAGATAAGTACATCTGTCAACCCTCACCACAGGAACTTCCTTTTTTCCAGTAAAGCACAATTAACATAGAGAGTGACAGTTTGTCAGTACATAGAAAATAAGAGAATTGCGGCTTGCTAAAGGAGGGAACTATATCACAACTCATCCACCTGAGTCTCAGGAATCATCATGGAAGAGATCGTGTGATGATTTAGAGAGCTAGAGGTGATGGATGACTACAGGGACAAAGGATTTTCCCACCATGACAGTCCTACTTCATACATGGACTCAGGGCATTTGTGACAGTGTGCATAAGAGCTGGGCAGGATCCAGCCAGCAAGAACCTATAGTGGTATATTATTTGTGTTTTAATAAATAAACTTTGCCTGAAGATCAGAGGGCAAAGCAACCACACTAGTCAACCATACAAACCAGGGAGTGGTGGCACACACCTTTAATCCCAGGACTCAGGAGACAGAGGAAGAGGGATCTCTGAAAGTTCAAAGCTATCCTGGGCTACACAAGACTAATTCAGAAACAGATCTAGGCGGTGGTGGTTCACATTATTAATACCAGTATTTGGGAGTCACACATTTTTATTCCCAGAACTAAGAAGGTGGAGACAGGAACAATATAGCTGAAAAAGAGAGAGGAATATAAAGGGGAAGAGAGAGGAACTCAGGGGAGTGTGGAGTTTTAGGTTTCATGTAATCAGTGTCTTGTCCCTTTGGCCAGAGGTAAAAGGTCTCTCCAGTACTCTGTTGCTTTGTTTTCTGATCTTTAGGTTGAACCCCAATAGCTGGTCTGGGTTCTTATCATTAATGCCACCAAAACTGCATCATGAATGAGGAAATACCCATGAAGTTCCACACATGCCAAGGAGCTATTCATGCTATAGTACATGATCCTATACCCACATGCATACATGCAACACTAAATGGACTCTGACACTGGAAGGAATAGTGGTGAGGGATATGGGAGAGAAATGGGAGAAGGGTGCATGGGAGATCTTCAAATTAACAACAATACTACTTTCAGAAAGCATACAAACTCATGGAAATTGAACAGTGAATTCTTGAACCACTCCTGTGTCAAGGAAAAAAATAAAGAAAGAAATTAAAGACTTCCTTGAATTTAACTAAAATGAAGGCACAACATATCCAAACCTATGTGGCTCCAAGAAAGCAGTGCTAAGTGGAATGTTGATAGCACTAAGTGTCCACATAAAGAAAACAGAGAAAGCTCACAATAGTGCCTCATCAGCACACCTGAAAGCTCTAGAACAAAAAGAAACAGACTCACCCAGGAGGAGCAGAAGACAAAATAATCAAATGGAGGGCTGAAATCAACAAAATGGAAACAAAGAAAACAATACAAAGAACCAATGAAACAAAGAGTTGGTTCTTTGAGAGAATCAACAAGATTGACAAACCCTTATCCAAACTAATCAAAACACAGAGAGAGAACATTCATATTAACAAAATCATAAAGGAAAAGGGGGACATAACAGCAGACACTGAGGAAATTCAGAGAATTATTACATCATACTACAAAAACCTGTACTCCACAAAATTAGAAAATGTAAAAAAAAATATGGACAAATTTTTAGATAGATACCATTTACCAAAATTAAATCAAGACCAGGTGAGCAATTTAAATAGACCTAAAAACTACAAGGAAATAGAAGCTTTCATCAAAACATCCTCCCCCCCCCAAAAAAAAAGCCCAGGACTGGATGGTTTTAGTGCAGAATTCTATCAGAACTTCCAAAAAGAGCTAATACCTCTTCTCAATGTGTTCCACATAACAGAAACAGAAGGGACAATGCCAAACTCTTTTTATGAGGCTACAGTTACCCTGATACCAAAACAACACTAAGACTCAGACAAGAAAGAAAATTACAGAAAAATAGCACTCATGAACATGGAGGTAAAAATACTCAAAAAAAAAAAAAAACCTGGCAAACCAAATCCATGAACACATCCAAAAATATCATTCACCATGATCAAGTCAGCTTCATCACAGAGATGCAAGATTGATTCAACGTACAAAAATCTATTAATGTAATCAATCATATAAATAAACTGATAGAAAAAATATGATAATTTCATTAGATGCTGAAAAAACATTTGACAAAATCCAAAACCCCTTCATGATAATGGTCTTGGAGAGATCAGGAATACAAGGAACATATCAAAATATAATAAAAGCAATATACAGCAAGCCAACAGCTAACATCAAATTAAATGGAGAGAAGCTCAAAGCAAAACCAGAAACAAGACAAGATTGTCCTCTCTTTCCATCTCTTCAACAACTTCTTGAAGTCTTAGCAATAGCAATAAGACAACAAAAGAAGACCAAGGGGATTCAAATTGGAAAGGAAGAAGTCAAACTTTTATTTGCAGATGATATGATAGTGTACATAAGTTATCCCCAAAACTATACCAGAAAACCCCTACAGCTGATAAATACCTTCAGTGATGTGGCAGGATACAAGATCAACTAAAAAAAAAAAAATCAGTAGCCCTCCTATACACAAATGATAAAGAAGCTGAGAGGAAAATCAGAGAAACATCACCTTTCTCAATAGCTACAAATAACATAAAAATATCTTGGGATAACACTAACCAAAAAAGTGAAAGAACTATTTGGCAAGAACTTTAAGCGTTTGAAGAAAGAAATTGAAGAAAATATCAGAAAATGGAAAAATCTCCCATGTTCATGGATAAGTAGGATCAACATAGTAAAAATGGCAATCCTATTTTTTCCTATGGTTCATGATCCTAGAGAAGCTAAGTGATAATGTGAACCCATATGAAAAAATATAGACCCATGTGGAAATTGGAAGTGGACAGGATTGACTGGCAGGGTTGGGAGCATGGGAGGTTAAAAGGAGAAGAAGAGAAGAGAGGGAAAAGGTAGAAGAGAACTTGAAGAAATGGGATGGATGAGATGGAGGAAGAACACAGATGAGAGCAAGGAGAGAAATATCTTGATTGAGGCAGCCATTGTAGGGTTAACAGAAACCTGGCTCTAGAGAAATTCCCAGGAATCCGAAAGGAAGACATCACCTAGGACCCTAGGAGAGTGAGCCTGATCTTGATTTTCCCTAGTCCAGGTGATGATTATCTATCACCCTAGAGCCTTTATCCAGCAACTGATGGAGGCAGAGGCAGAGATCCACATCTGAGTACTGTACTGAACTCCCAAAGTCCAGTTGAAGAGTGGAAGGAATGAGAATATGAGCAAGGAGTTCAAGACCATGATGGTTTCACCCACTGAAACAGTTTGCCTGAGCTAATGGGAGCTCACCAACTCCAGCCGGACTGGGAAGGAACAATCATAGGACCAAACTATTGTCTGACTGTGGCTGACAGTTGCATGGCTGGGGCAGATTGAAGAGCAACTGGCAGTGGCACCAGGATTTATCCCTACTGCATGTACTGGATTCTTGGGATCCAATTCTGAGTTAGACCTTGCTCAGCCTAGATATAGTAAGGAGAGCCGTGGACCTTCCACAAATCAATGTGCCTTACCCTCTCTGAGGATTAGATGGGATGTAGTGGGAGGGTGTGTGGAGGGAATGATAGGAGGGGAGGGAGTGTGAACTTGCATTGGCATCTTTTAAAAATCTAATAAATTAAAAAAGGACATGGAGAAATAAAGCTGGTACCAACATGGAAGACACATTATCACTGGCTAGCTTTTGTAGCGATGGAAGGTACTATACATACAACCCAATGAGTGAAAAAAATATCAACATTATCCTGCTGTGAGCTCTGTGCAGTACAATAATGACTGGCCTGGCAAGACATGCCCCTTTCTGCAATAGTAGCAAGAATATCAATAGGGGTAATCAACAATTTTCTCATTGGATTTGAGGCCCACTCCAAAATATAAAATGTATGTCTGACTCTATTGCCATGTGAGAACCTATGGCTAGACAGATCATAGTAACTAAGGGATAACCAAATGTAAAATAAGTACATGAGGGTACCTTTCATTGTTATGGGGACTGTTAATTGGAAAATTCTCAGTGTATATTAGCAGCCTTACATTCCCTGTCTAATAGGTGACCATGTTTTGTTTATGGAAACCAATCTCAACTCACTCAATACTTAGTGTTAAGATTGTTTACTAAGTTCTTAAACAAGCTTTCTCAGTATAATAGGATTAAGATTTCTGTAAGTATTAAGATGGTGTGTTAGTTTAAATTCTAAATCACACCTAATGCAAATATACCATAATAAATACTGCTATTGCTAATTTTTTGCCTTTAAAATTAGATGATAATTGGTCACAATACAGATACACATGTGCATTCACACTGGTTTCCCTTACACTGACTCTACAATATAAATTTGATAGCTAAATGCCATGTATATATACACTTACACAAATATTAATTCAATATTGGATAGACTTTTAGAATGGACACTAGTGAAAAAAATTATCATATGTTTGTAACTGCAAAAAATACTCCCTTAAAACACCGGGCATCAAAAATCTAATAGATTTTGTGAAAATCATATTTTTTTATTGTTTTCCACGACTAATGTAGCATTTTCATTCTCACTCAGGTATATATTTCACGTTTTTCAATTAAAAAAATAACATTACAATGGCTTTTTATTTGAACTGAAGCAACATAATAAAGTATTTTTATTCTTTTGCTGCAAGGCAGGTTATTCTGTTTACTTAAATTGTTCCATCAGTCTTTCGAGGCATCCGGCATTCTGCCCGTTTCTTCTCCCTAAACAAGCAGTCAATTTTAATTAACTTGGTGCACAGAAGTCTTTGGCATTTGTGGAAACTGGGCACACAGCCAGTCCTCAAAACACTGCTGATCAATTTGCCTAGAAAGAAGTAAAGAAATAGAAGATATTGCTTTGGAAGCGCTTCTGAGTGTGGTTCTGAAATAGAATAGCTATAACTCCAAGATTAAAATTCAGAAACAATTCAACAAAGAGAAAATCTAACACCTTGTTCAGAAATCACAGGCCTGGTAGCCATTTGGAAGTTGGATGATGTGAGAGGATTTTTGAATGGCAAAGGGGCTAATGTCATTGTCATGTACTGTAACTTTTCTACATATGCAATAGTATTTGTATTTTAAAGCAGCAGCTTATGATGAAAATCAATGAGATTTACGGGATGAATTTAGGGAAGAATACTTAAGGCAGCAGAATTTCTATATTGTGTTTCAAAGAATAGCAACATTAACAGCAATTTTTCCTCTGATACACTTACTTTCAAAATATTCTTAAAATGTCATCTGTGCATAAATAAATATAAATTATTTTACTATTATTAACAGATAAAAGTTACCAAGCTTTACAACATTTTCCAAAAGAAACACCTTCTGAAAAGTATTTTTCAACATGTGTTTCTTTAATAGAATTTTCATTCCATGTTCACAAGACAAATTTGATCCACAGGACTTAGTCACAACCCCAAATCCTGTTTTTCTACAACAGGTGTCAAATAAGAATGGAAAAGTCAGAATTTCGAACCAAGCAATTGTTATAAAAACAAAATAATTCGTATTTTATATGTAGTATGGTACACAGCTGTGTTTTGTTTAATTTGAGTTAGCTATACTCCAACTAAATATTTTCTTAAAATGTATTTTTTTTCAGACTTGTCAAACTAAGTTGCCAAAATTGGTATCTCAGGGCTGGGAAGATGTCTCCACAGTTCAGAACACTTGCTGTTTTTTAGGTGACTGGGGTTCAGTTTCTAGCTCCCACGTGGTGGCTAAGAATCCTCTCTAATGCCAGTTCTAGGTGATTCCTCTTTTGACCTCTGTGAAAATTGCACATATGTGATACACACATACACACACGCACACACACACACACACACACACACACACATGTAAAGACAAAACACTCAAACACATAAAACAACTAAATCTACTAGAAAACAACCCTCCTTCCAATTGGTCATCTTTGATATGTGCTAAATTTCAATTCCAATAATATTAAATATCATGAAACTGAAGCTCCATTTCCCATCTTCTATTTCTATGACCCGTTTCTCCTGGCGAAGCTAAAATTCTATGCTGATTAAACAGTAACTCATTTTCAGCCTCCCACATCTAGGCCTCACAAACCATTGCTTTACTGTTAAAGATTATATTACTCTAAGTACATATCCTTTGAATCATAAAATATTTGGTTTTTCACAACCTACTTTTTCACTTAATATTTATTTATTTATTATTATTCTTTGCACTATACAAAACCTGAATAATAATGCCCTTAATGTATATCCCATGTTTTGCTTGGTTATTCAGGCTTAAGGGTACTTACATTTCTTTTATGCTTATATATTGTAAATCTTGATCCAATTCATTTATGAACTTTTTTTATACTGACACATATAGTATTATGATACTTTCAAACAAACAAAATCATAAGAAGAACTAGATGGTGGGAATATATCTCATACACCTGAACTGAAATAATTAACATTGCTTATTTGGTTATATTTTTTTAAAAAAAAAATCTATAGATTCAATGCAATTTCCTTCAAAATTCCAATGTTGTTCTTCATAAAATTAGAAATAACAGTGTAAGCACATTGCATCAAAATGAAATCATCACGAATATTCAGAGCAATACAGTGTTATTGCTAGACAGTGCGGGAGGCATCACAGTACCTGACCTCTAATGATACTACAGAGATACAGTGACAAAGACACACTTTTAAATCCATAAGAACATGCAAGTAGACAAAAAGCACACAATGGAGAGCCTGGAAACCAAAAGAATAAAAATACGTGGACCCAGACTAAGGGAGGGAGAGAAATACATAACCAAAAGCAAAGCTAAAGCGGCAGAGGCATTCACGTCCATTGACACAGAAGCCCACTTACACAGACAGGGAGTCAGATGGATTAGTACTTAGCCTCCTGGGTTGCAGTTGTGCTTTGGTCCGGTATTTCTTCACTATCCTTTTTGGAACAGGAATGCACAATCTTTGTCTTGGTATGTTGGAAGTACATATTTGCTTTTTATTTTATAAGGGGCTAAAAGAAGAGAATTCCTTGAGTCCCCAAAGAAACTCTGGAGTTCTAAAAACTATTGAAAGTATCAAAGTCCATAGAGAACTTTTGAATTTTACAATATGTCTATTACATTTTGATGTACAGCCATGAGCCTACACAAACTAGGGAATGGAATGTGACAGCTTGAATAATAAATGTCCCCCCACAGCATCCTGCGTTTGAATGCTTGTCCTTGGTTGTTACTGCAGTTGCTGCAACCTTGAAGAATGATGCAGGATCATGCTTTGAATGTTTACAGCTCCATCAATCTTCCTGTTTATTCTCTCTGCTTCATGGTTGTTATTGAAGATGTGGTCTCTCAGCTCCCTGCTCTACTGTCGTGCCTCTGCAACCATCACGATCTCTTCCTCTGAAACTTCAAGCTAAACAGACTCTCTCTTTTTTAGATTGCTTTTGGCCATGGAATTTGATCACATTTTGCAACACAAAAGCAAATACATTTTGTTCACTTAATATTTCTTGGGTTTCATAATAAGCTATCTGATAGCCATGGGTTGTCAAACTTTGAGGTAGTGTTTTCTAGTTTAGCTGGACCAGCATTTGTGCTCTGAAGTTCAGCTGTTCTGTGAGTTGAACTTTCAAGTGGCATCCTACAACAAGCAGAACTACCCTCTGAAGTCAAGAAACTGTCCCTGGATCCTAGATGGTCTGCTTTCTTGGTCTGGTACAATGTAAAGCTCTAGGCTGCTCTGCTCAGATCAGGCCTGGAATTCAGAGCGTCCTCCTGAATATTAACCTTCATCAGGCGATGAAAGGAGACAGAGACCCACATTGGAGCACCGGACTGCAATCTCAATGTCCAAATCAGGAGCCATTTCACTTGTAATAACATAGCCCTTTTCTTGCAGCTTATGATACAGATTACTCGCCTGGTTTGTGCTACTGAAATACATGCTAATTGAAAAAAAAATGTACTCAAGGCTGTTACATAAATACAGAATCCATCTTCTATTACAAAACTCAATAAGTGATTAATTGATAAAAGTCTAGCAACTTAGCATAGCATTTGATGCTCACAGCACTGCTTGGAAACACAAAGTTCTACATTGTTGTAACACCACAAACAATAGAATCGTTGACCTCAGCACCACAACCTAATAATTCTTTTTGGAAGTGTACAGGGTTAAAGTAAAGTACATAGTTTTCTTCAGTGACTTCTGCCTCACCCATGATACTGCTGTAGGGTAGTATTATAATTACAATATAATATTTTGTTATAGTATTATAAGTGCATTTTCTGATGCACACCCAGCAAAACATTTTATTTTTACATTTATGGCACAAATTCCAATCTGGTACAACTTAGACAATGATTTACATGGCACCATGATATTTATGGTAATGAGTAGAAAATTGAAAGATTTAAGAATAGTGTTAAAACGATGCTAAAATACTGCACTACAAAATTCATTAAAGATTTATTATTACTATTTCTGGGTGTGTGCATTGTAGTGTGTCTGTGTGTGTGAGTTAAGGCAAGTGTATTACTCAGGGGTGTTAGAACCCTGGAACTAGATATACAGGTTGCTGTGAGTTGCCTAATGTAGGTGCTGGGAACCAAAATTGGGTTTTCTGTAAGAACGGTGCATACTCTTATGCACTAAATATCTTTCCAGACATAGACCCCATCCCATGACTGTTTTAAAGGCATGACGTAATCAGTCTATGAATAGAAGTGCATATTGGCTTCTACATACACAATGAAAGTTACTGAATAAGTAAAGACTCTGATTCTTTAAAAATGATTAACTATTTTTTAAAGTATTTTAAATTAGATTTATTCATAAATTTTGAAGGTATACTAAGGCTTCTGGTTGTAGAAACAATTACTCATAGTATTTTTCACCTAATACCTTTAATATCATCTGACATTTTTCTAGTTTTCATATTGTCTCATAATTTATCTCTATAGTTTAAAGTGTGTTTCTGTATGATTATTTTCCCATCTAATAATTTGCTGAATAATTTCCTGCTGTTTCATGATAAGCACTGTATTAATTTCTGGGAAAAAATACACATGAATTATGCAAGGCCTTATCCTCATAGGTTTAAGGCTGACTTAATACAGACTGAGGATTTGAAAGAACTGAACATCCGTATCAAAGCTGTGAAACACTAGGACGTAAATACCATATCTACCTTTCTCCTACACAACAGTTACGGAAAAAGTAATCCCTTATGGAATCTCCAGGGAGACACTTATACATAGAGCTGACATCATGGGGTTCTTTTCTTCTCAGAATGTGTATTTATTAAATGTTCAACCTTACTTACAAAATAATAATTTTTCCTTGTAGCATTTTCATGTATGGACACTGTTACAATCTCACATTTCCTTATATCCTTTCCAACCTCTCCTCCCCCTGTGGTAGCCCCCCTTCCTCTTCATAAACAGCTGCTTTTTGTGCTTTCAGTGTGTGTGTGTGTGTGTGTGTGTGTGTGTGTGTGTGTGGCCTGTGTATCTGTACCCCTCGTTTGTGTGTGCATGTGTGTGTGTCTATGTACGTGCCTGTGCCTCAATGTGTGTCTGTGTGTTTGCACCCCACTCTGTGTATCTGTCTTCTGTCTGTCTGTCTGTCTTTGTCTGTGTCTAGGTCTCTTTGTGTCAGCTTGTGCCTGGATACCTGCTGACATCTACCTGCCTGGTGACCTTCTTGCAGAGTTAATAAGTAGGTCTTATCTCCCCACAGTTCACTGAAGTCTCTTCAGTCTCTCAGCTCCAGTTGACCTTCAAGAACTACATCTAAGTTGGAGGCTTTGCAGAACCAGAAGCCTGTTCTGTGCATAGGACTGCCAGTCTCTGTTTTTAAGAGATACTTTAACTTCTGTTTCTGTCTTGCTGAGAGCCACACTGCCGTGTTCTAGCCACGTTCTAACTGGTTGTTTTGCTTGATTATCTTATGTCTGCACACTTTTCTATCATTCTACCCATACTTCAAATTTCTGGGTTTTCTGCTCCTTTTCTCTATCGAACAGAGTATATTGTTCAGTTTCCTGAATCATCGCTTACACTACTTCACACACTGGAAGCTTCTATTCAGCCATCTTGCCCTAGAACCTTCTTCTCCTGAGTCCAGTCCTTTAAGTTACATCGAAGTCAGAAAAATTTCCTTTTTTTCTTGTTCTGTGTGTTTATGCTTGTTGTGTAGGAAGCAGAGACCCACATGAAGAACATTGCCTTCTTCATGTGCTGAAGATGAATAAATACTCTTGTGAATCTGGGTTACTTGCCAATGCTGACCTGCAAGCGAACTTCTGAGTCTCCGCTGCATTCTGCTCTTACACGCACTAAAGGCAAAAGTGATATACAATTAGTGACATACAGTCTAAGAACTGAAGTACCATAAAATTGAGGCCACATTTGGTTACTTCATGTGAAAATCATTTTACTGTATTTACTCAGTCTTTCTGAACCATGCGTTGTTCATACATAAAACAAGGATGTCTATTCTGAAGTATTCACTTTCAGATTCAAGGGGACACATTTGTATTTCTGTAACCCTTAATTTATTTTAAAAGATCTCTGCGATCGTAATGACCTAATTAATTTTTCTTACCATTAGATGCACATATCCTACACTATCTCAGGAAATAAGGCTGATGAACACAAATCACCGCCCACCTTTCTGATATAACTGTCCATAAAGCAGGGATAGAATATTTTTATTTTATGGACTCTGTGCTATTAATCATTATCTTTTTAGTTATAACATTTTAAGAGGTTAAAAGGGAAAGGGGACTTCCGTTGGCTATTAGACTGTATGAAAACATTGTTTAGAGCAGGAGCATGGAGTCAGGGTATACAACATATCGTATGCCTCCTGGAAAATCATTGGCATGGACGCCTTTATTTTAAAACGCAACCTTGCAGCCAGACATACCTTGTCCATCCTGCGAATGCTAATGATTTGCACAGGGGCACTTTCGTTACTACTCTCTGTGTGTCCCTTATCCTAAAATTTTCCTACGGTAGAGCATCTATGTTAAGTGCTGTAAAAGTCCTGAAAGTTTACCTTATTTACAAGGTAATAAAAATCAGCTCACCATACATTTAGAAAATTAAACTCCTAGACCATAAATGAAGTCTGTTTATGGCTCGAAGGAATTACAGTTGCCATGCCATTGGCACTTCTCCGTTATTTCTCTAAATTCTAGCTCCCATAAGATGACACAGAAACAGTCATGGAATCCCCCATGCTCTCATGTGTTGCATTACGATAAAGAAGCACCAAGTTTAGGAATCTAAGTTCTTTCTAATGTGTAACAAGATAGTCTGCCCTTTGATTTAGAGGAGGACCTTATCCTCAACACGGTGTGCAATAGGAGCATGTACTTTATTCTGGTGGAAGCATCATCTCTAATTTCCAAGGCAGTTTTCTGTATTATCCTTAATGTGATGATTAAGGAAAAAATTCCTTGATAGCAAGACAAGATAAAAACACAAGTTTCCAGAGTGACCTGTGATTAATAACAAATGCAACTTTTTAAATTCACCCAAAGTTACCTTTATAAAATATTTTTACATTAGTACATTTTTCAAAAAGCACAGCAATACACCAAAAAAGAAAAAAAATAAACCCCCAAATTAAAAAAGAACATGAAAATATGTTTTCTGAGGTCTGCAAGAACTAAAATTGATAAATCATTGCCTTGAGGGCAAATATCTTTTACACACATTATGTATACTTTAGCTTATGCCTTTCCATCCATATCTCCCTCATTCTGGAACAAAAGCAAATGACATTTTTGCCTTTTCTCTGAAAGTAAGGTAAAATTATTTGTCTTATTTTGAAATCATATTATGATCAAACAAGTTATTATAATTATGAGAAATCATTTGCCATGTCTGACATGACCTTTTGGTAGTTGGTTCAAATGTTTTGGCATGTCTCTAGCTATCATTGGATAAAGACTTCTTTGTTAAATAACAGTTTATTTTTAAACATGATTCAATAACAAACAAGCATCTACAAATCTGCCCACCTTATTGTTTAATCCAAACAAAACCTTCAGGAAATTGCAGATAAAATAATGAGACTGAAAGGTATAACCAGTTACTAGAGTGGATAGCATGCCCCTTCTGTTGGCAGGAACGTAGCTACAAAAAGACCAAATACTCACCGAACCCCAGAGTCACCAAAGACAGGAATTCTGTGAGGAAAAATCTGTCAAGAGCTAAACGGAATATTAAAGAACAGAGGAACTGAAAAGAATGTGAGTGTCTTGGGACAGAAGGGTGACTCTTTGGAAAAACTGGGATGTCTGAAAAAGATGGGGAGCCTTCTTAACAATGCATCGGTCTCAGTTCACATTAATATGATAATGAGGGAGACTGAGTGATCCACATGTAAAATTTTCCCTGCTCTTAATGATGTCTGTACATCTAGCAGCTCCTAAAAGTGAAACTTAACTGAAAACTTCAAAAAAGTAACGCAATGAATATTCTCAAACGTCTGATATGGGCCCATGACATGAAAACTATTATTTCCAAATCTATGGTGATATTCATATTCCAATTTCTGAATTATATAAAAATCCTTTAACTTTGGCACATAACTTATTTATTTGGTACAACAGAAATTTATTGTAGTTTTGCTTTAAATATTTATACCATTTTGAAATTCAAAAAATTAATTTATTTATTTTCAATTCTGATGATGTTTTGACAAATACTGATTCACATTTCTGAAATAGCCTGACTAATGATATTTGGTAGACTAAACTTTGAAACGTTACTAGAAAAGCACCATACATCTTTATTCACTTATTTTTAAAATGCAAAATTTTCAAAAATGGCATAGCAAATAGCAATAGCAAACTAAGCATATATGAAATTTTCTACGTACTCTACAGATGTCTTTCTGGAGTCTCTCCTTGAAATTTTAAAGGACAAATCAAATCATTTAAGATGATTTGAAAATCATATTTTTATGAAATATTGCTACGTGAGAAAATTTTGATGGTTTATGTGAACACATAGTTCTGGTTGAGGGGAAGGTGAGGCATGCACTGAACACATTCTGGTAAGCAGAATCCTGCAGAGGACCAAATGGCCAGACACAAGGAGAATTTTGTGTGTTTCCTCTACTCTCTCCCTCTTTTGTTCTTATGAGGCTGCCAGAATATAATCATGGGACTCTGGCTTTGATGAAGTTATACAGTTTTAATCACTTGTCAAAGACCACATCTTTAAACGCTTAGTTCTATTACATTTCTACCATCTGAATTTTTAATAATAAGGATTAAATATCATTATATAAATCCATGGGGGACACACTCAGAGAATACTAAATCCTAACTCTAATAGTCCACAAAAATTCTTGAACATAATTAAATATATAATTATAAGAATTTCTCCAAAAATATTTTCACCCAATTTTATGAGAAGAAGCAATGCCAATGAAACCTTATGAGTAATAGTTCTTCACCACTTGCTTTATTTATTTGATCCTAACATATTGGTTCTTGTGTAGACAAGGTCATAATTAGTTGTTGTGAGACACTACAGTTTCTGAGAAAGTGTGCATCTTCATTGTGGTAGTGACATAAAAGCTATTGTTGCTGCTCTGACCATGGAAAAAATGAGACATCACAGGTAGACCTAAGACACCAACAACTTTTTGAGCTGAAAGCATTTTACACCATGGATTCATCTTGAACACAAATAATACTGGTACCCTGGCAATGACTCAATGTATTTATTTGTTTCTGTTATTTTGGGTTCACACAACTAGATTGAATTCGCCATCTGCCTTTTCTAAAAGAGAAAGTCGAATTATGGGATTCTAACCATTGGATGTGAACAAAACTACTTACAACACTTGGGTGTAGGTCATGTAAAAGCTTCTTATAATCCACTTCATAGTCTACTTTTCCATTCTCTAAATCAATAGAGAAGATTACACAGAAGAAAAGGGTATAACTTTTCTGAATGACTGTCAGAATAAAAAAATATTGTTACAACACTGGAATATGAGAATCTCTCTTCAATGACCATTAAGCAACAATATTATTTTATTATCATTAATAGAAACATTGTCATAATAAATAAGGCACTATCAAGGATAGATGTATGCATATATAGAAGATATAGATGGATAGATAGATTATAGATGGGTAGATAAATTAATAGATGTTATGTAAGTGATAGATTAAGGTAATGTATATATATATATGATAAACAGTTAAATAGATAAATGGAAGATAGATAGATAGATGATAGATAGATAGATAGATAGATAGATAGATAGATAGATGATAGATAGATTAAATAGGCAAATGATATATATGAAAATTATCACATATATTTACTTGTCTATAGTTAAAAATAGTATCAGCAAACCCAGAAAATAATTTTAATTAAAGACAGAGGTTGGCTCTAAAGAGTAACAGACAAGATGTTGTTTCCCAGAGAGCAAAAGACCTTCCCTTTGATATAGTCTTCACCATGTCAGCCATCCAGAGTCTGTCATGGTTAGTGGTGAGTACTGTGGATGTTCTGCACTTTCAAAAAACCTTTAAACTCCCTTGAAAGTCTTTCTTACAACAATTACTGGAGCATAACTAAGGCTAAATAAGGAAATCTTGTGTAACTCCACTATTTTGTAACCAAATTGTGTTATATTTTTTAAAATGTTGGAAACAAAGTGTCCCACATTAATCACTTATCTAATTTCAAGAAGATTTGGGTTTAAATGAAAATCTCAGTTCCTTTCATGGCTTATGTCCCTATGAACGGAGTGTCCTCACAGATGCCAAAGCCAATTAAGGTCATTGCCATTGCTCTTGGTTGCCTACCAGAACTATTAAACACTAGAGTTTTATTGTGGAATACACCAGATACTGTGCTTACAGAACACAGAGAAATCAGTTTTGCACTAACCAGGAAATTCTCACCATGGATAGTGTGAAAAAGCGCTTTGAAGGTTTTCAAAAGATTAAGTGTTTTATCTAGTGTCAGGTCTGTATATTATGGTAAGCTCTGATGCAATAGTGGTAAGACTCTTTATGGAGGATAATCAGATATGGTCTTGACTGAATTTGAGGCCTCCAGCACAGGAAGGAATTCATGACTGTTAAAATACAATGTCAAAGCCCAAAGCTGGTGACATCATGTGCTCAGAGGGACAATCTCTTTGTGCATTTTTCTCCTTAACGGTCAGGTTGTCAAAATTCTTTCTAAATATTCATATTTGTTGATTTGTGCTACCTCTAACCTTCACCAGAGAAGCTTCTTATTGAAGTAGGTAGCTATCAATGTAGGCAAATCTATTCAAATTACAGTATATGAAAGACTACTTGCGTTTATAAAGCCCAGAAACAAGCTTACAATTCACAATCACAGAGAACCTAGCCAACAATGAGGACCCTATGAGAGACATATGTGGATCTAATCTGCATGGGAAGTAGAAAAAGTCAAGGTCACCTGAGTAAACTGGGAGCATGTAGACCATGGGAGAGGGGAGGCACGGAGCGGAGATACAGGGAGGGTAGCAGAGAAAAATGTGTATAGTTCAATACAATCAATAAAAAAGACAGAAAAAAGAAAGACTATTTGTGTTCAACTGTAGATGTGGCAACTAAATTTTCATGCCCCAAAAACTTGAGATGCAAGGCTTATTAAGTGGGCGGGTGGAGAGCAGTGCTGGGAAGTACTCCTCTCCGGATACGACATAGCTGTGGCACACAGGACCTCACAGCAGCTGTGGGTACCTACGTAAGAAACAAGATCAAGTCATTTGGAAATTCCAGTTAGAAATGAACTGGGGATGAGCTCCAGAGTCCCCACCCCAGCTGAGGAGTTATAGGTAGCCCATAGCTACTTGAGGAAGTGATTCACAATTCTCTAGAAGTGTGACCACTGATAGTTTCTCTATGTGGATAATCTCACACTCATCTGCATATCAGCAGCACTAATCAGATTCAGTAATTAAAAATTAGAGGAAAACATTATAAAAGGCTGACATGAAGTGGAGATGGAGATGCAGCGGAGGTTCCAGGCTAAGTTGGAATTGGGGTGAGAGGTGAATAAAATCAAGATGTATGTTACACATGTATGAAAGTAATGGAAATTAAATAAATTAGCAAAAATATCTTCATGACATCATCTTGCACAGCAACTTAAATGTGGGACTTATCCAAATATCCATTCACTCAGTAGAATATTTCTCAGGTATAAAACGTAACAAAGAACTGGTATGTGTAAAAACAGAGGCTAGATTTGAAAACAGGACCACAAGTTAAAGAAGCCAGGAAGAAGAGCTCAAAGCTCAAATCTGTTGTGTCTGAAACATCCAGAATAGTCAGGTCCTTAGACACAAAGGGAAATTAGTTCAGCTTGGTGAGTGCTTGGAGAAGGGCAAACAAGGAAGGACCAAGGTAATGGATGAAGATTCCCTTTGGAGTGAAGAAAACTGGGAACAAATAATTTGGATTTTTTCCAAATCGCTCCATAATTGAACTGCAGACCTTAAAACACTGAATTCTACATCTGTGAATTTTACTACAATAAAAAGCTGTTGGAATATACAAAAAAATAGATGTATCAAAATGAAACTCCTTTTAGGTTTTCAGGAATGTGTGTTTTCAAGCCTATTCAGCCCTGAGCCAGCAACTAAGGAATGTAATAATTTACCTAACTGTTACCTTTTTATCATGCTGTTTATATGAGCAATACCTTTAAAAGAGAATCCAGTAAGCTCGTGCACTCTGCGACACCTTGTACACATTACCGTTAGTCTTAGGATGATAGCTAATGTGATATGCAGTAATTATTTCCAGGTCCTGACACTGAGGCATGGTACACACTACATATCACAAGCAGCGGAATTCATGGATGACAAATCTCCCACCTTCCACGAAATATAAATCACAGGTTTGCTTCTAAAGCTGATCAGATTCAGTTCCATATTCTATTTTATTTACACATGTATTCATTTTTCTTCATAATGGTTTGGAGTAGGTGAAATAAATCTTAATGGGTGTATATTGTTTTAAAAGAATTTCCTTCAGGCTGTTTCTCTACTGCTTAGGATGTGCTCACTCCTAAATCTCTCCATCCACAGTCATCACATTGGGAAGACCACCACTGTTAGTCCGTGCAGCTAAGAAGAAGGTGCATGGGAGAATTGAGCATCCTCTAACTAAATGAAGTGCTCTAAAGCTACATCCATTCTGGATCCAATGACATCTTGGTTTAATTATTTTCAACCTAGTCTGGAATTGTTTAGCATCTGAGGCACTAGGTACAGTCTCTCAGCCCAGCATTTATCAAACAGAGAAAATTTAAAGGTAAATAAGATGCATTTTGATAGCAAAGATTTCCAAAGGTTATGTACTTTTTCAGACATCTTCATTGGTTTTGAAAATTTTGCAACTTCTTATGAAATATTGATTATTTAAGGTTTGTGTATTTCAAGCTGACATATTCTTGAGCTCTCTGCTGTCACTGGTATAGCTCAGTTTCCAAAAACTGGTGTAGTTTCAACTTGTTTACCTAGGTCTGTCTTTACTCTTGGGGACCCATTCCTTCACAGCCTGTACCACTTGCTTTTCTTATTTTGTGACAAAATAGTCGATAAAAACAATTTATGAAAGGGGAGATTTTTGTTTTGATTTTGTTTTTCTGACTCATAGTCATTATTGGAGGACAGGCATGGAGGAGCTTCAACAGCTGGTCACCTTGCATTCACAAAGAGGAAGCAAACAGAGAGGAAGACTTGCTTCAGGATCCTGTCCCATAGAATGGAGCCACTGACATTAAGAATTGGTCTTTCCTGGTTATAGCACACACCTTTAATCCCAGAACTCAGGAGGCAGAGATAGATGAATCTCTGTGAGTTTGAGGCCAGCCTGGTCTACAAGAACTAGTTCCAGGACAGTCAGGACTGTTACACAAAGAAACCCTGTCTCAAAAAAAAAAAAAATTGGTCCATCTAGGAACTCCCTCACAGACATTGTACAGAGGTTTGTCACCTAGGTTTTTCCAGATGACAACAGACCTTAACTATTATGTGACAGACATTTCTTCGAGAGTGTCCGGGTGTTTTTCCAGGTTCTCCCAAGGAAAGACAATGTAACACCAAACACAAACTGTAATTATCTGTGAAGATAGAGAACCCCCACCATATTTCCAGTGTTAAACCATTTAAAAGGTTTTTTTTTCATTCTTAAGCATATCAGGGCAGTCTGTGAACTGAAATATTTTGTTATGGAAGCCCCATTCTGAGATATGTGATCCTTTTGTTATACAAATGATTATTCCAAAAATTTTTCATAGTACCACTCCTCTGTCAGAATTGATTTCTTGGTTTAAGAAATGTTACAGAAGCAGTCTTTGTACACTGTACATGTGCATGCTCTCATTGCTAATAAAAAGCTGGATGGCTAATGGCTAGGCAGGTGCTTTGGGTTCACTTGGAAGAAGGGCAGAGTCAGAGAACCCAGCAGTGAGACACAGAGAAAACAGGTACAAGATGAAAATAAGACAATGTCACATGGCATAATGCCGATTAATGTAAATGTGTTAATTTAAATTGTAAGAATTAGTTAATAATAAGCCTGAGCTATAAGTCTAGCATTGATAAATATATTGAGTGTCTGTATCATTTATTTGGGAACTGATAGGTGGGAAAGTAAAGTTTGCCTACAAATGGTGTTCTGATGTGTGGCAAGAATTCCCATGTGAGACCTATCAAAGATTAAAAAAAAATGTAAACACACAAAAACCAAGTTAAGTGTAGCTTCTTGGTAACCCCTTCACAGTATGTGGGACCAACTCTCCCACTCTTATGCTCTCAGGGCCAACTCCCCCATTCTCCCTGTGAAAAGAACCGGCTTTATCATGATGCCCAGGCAAGGTATAGAACCCATTCTCTTGTGCTGCTGCTGGTTAAGGCCAAGGCCAGTTCTTCCTAATGTTACAGTCAGTGAGGGGCAGGACGTACTCTATGCAGCCCTATCATCTTGGCCTTCAATGGTAAAAAGGAGCCATGGACATCATGGCTGCTGCAGAACAGAGCTACTGAACTAGACATGGGCCTTCGTAGCATCCCAGATTCAGACATCACCATGTCCCCCAGGTGGCAAGCAAGCCACCCACCTTAGCCTGTAGATTTGCCTCTCTCCACAGTACATGAACCATCCGTTCTCACTTTCTCCCAAATCCCACCACATAGTGCCTGACTGCTTGTGTTTCCTCCTTGCTGTCTGCGTCTCCATTTCCTACTATGTCTTACTGGCACTGAAAAGGTCGTAATTTACCCTGGCTACCCCAGGGAGGTGCCCACAGCTGAATCTTATGGAGGCATTTTCTCAATTGAGATTCCCTTCTCTCAGATGACTCTAGTTTGTGTCAAATTGAAATAAAACTAGTCAGGACAATACATGAAGCTGGTAATATATCCAAAATGTATTTCACTACAAATTCTGTCTCTATGCTTTTATGAATGGTCAAATAAGTTTTTACACTCTGCTAAAAATTATGCTTTTAAGATATACTTATGTATGATAATGTGTAATATGTGTGCACATAATATGCATCCATATAGAATGTATATTTATGTGTGTATGTATCATTTAATACAAATATATGTGTGTATACTCACAAACTCATTAAAATTATGCTAAAAAAAAAAAGAAATGTTACAGAAGCCTAATCTATCCATCCTGGCATTGATCCTTCATAGGCCACTCCTGCTGGCATCCTAGATTCGAATGTCTGATCACTGGCTGTGTGATGAGAACATCTCATCTACGCATAAATTTTAACCATCTTACTATGTGCATTTGAGGAATTAGAACAATTAAATTAGCTACTTCTCCCTGGTTATTCTTTTTAATTTGTCTACTTAGCAGACATTTGCTCAGATTTCAATGCACATCAGTCTCGACTTCTTTGAAAATGTTCTGCCGGCTAGGCAGCAGTGGAATACGCCTTTATTCCCAGCACTCGGGAGGCAGAGGCCGATGAATAGCTGTGAGTTCAAGGTCATTCCATCCTGGTCTATAAGTGAGTTCCAGACCATTTATGACTAAAGAGTGAAGCCCTGTCTCAACCCACACAACCCCCAAAGAAAAAGAGAAAATTTTTCTTTCCTCTCTAAATATAAAAGAGACAGTGCCTCCGCTCTTAGTGTGAACTGTCATTAATGTTTACCTGAGTCTTGTAAGCGCACATTTCTGACCTCCTTTGCCACTGGTATTTTTCATTTTGTCTTCTATGTCCTCCTTTCTGTTCTCCAGTGCCTGGTTTCTCCTTATTTGAGTGTGCCTTTAAATCAAAGTTGATGATAACAATGAAGAAAATGGCGTTCCCCCTAGAATCGTGAGGAAAGCCCTGGAAGAGGTGTTTTATATGTGTCTTAGTCATCTTCCGTTCTTAGACATTTCTTCTTTTCTTTTGACCCTGCAGAGCTTGCAGTTAGTTATTCCATATGCATATACAGACCATATGGTATGTATCAGAGGACAGTCCTCCTGTTCTCTCAGCTCATACAACTAGTGAAACATGGTTTTCGGTTTTCTGCCTAGCCTAGTCAAATGGGAAAAAGCCTAAAACTAGCCTTCCTGGGTTTCACTGCTGGCTTTTTCATTTATTACTTGATGGGACATAAACATGAATATGTATGCGGTGTTAGTTTCCTCTGTCTCAACTGGGACAATGACAGTCAATAACGGACACGTCTTTTATAAGCTTTCATTTGGTTACCATCTCTGGGAACATCAGAAAATAGAATGTGTTTCTTAATTCCCACTCTGTACTTTCAAAGTTCTTGTCTTTCAGTAACCAGCTGAACCTTGGCTGCCCTTACTACATACCCAAAGCCTTATAAGATGAAGACAAGCATTTTATCATGGCCCTGACTGAATACATAGACAGAGCAGAGCTCAAGACCTAGTCAAGTACATGGTTGTGATGAAAGACTTGGGAAGGAGAAAATGGTCAGTGCAGCGAAAACAATGAGTGAATGTAAAACTCTTACCTCAGGGGCTTGAAAACATTTTCTACAAAGGGCAAAGAGTGGATGTTTAGGGTTAACAGGCCATATACTCTTTATTACAGTATCAGAAACCTGCCCTTGGATCCTAAAGTAGCCATGGGAAACAGATGTGTGAACATGACTATTTTCTAAGAAAATTTCTTTCATGGACAATGACATTTGAATACTACATATTTTTAGTATCACACACTCACACAAAACACTGAACATTTTTCAATGTGTGTACTGTCATTACCATTCTATGCCGTGAGCTATGCATGAAAGAGGTCAAGCCAGATTTGATGTGTGGAGGTTTTTCTGACCTCTGACTTAGACAAAGAAGTTCAATCTCTAAATATTTTATATTCTGGTTTTCTCTTGGAGGGCACTGTGTTGGTGGATATTTAAACATTTTCCTAAAGATTTCATTCCCTAAAGCAGGGAAGTCAGTGTAACCTGGTTTTTGTTTTTTTTTTTTGGTTTTTTTTTTTTTTTTTTTTTTTTTTGGTTTTTCGAGACAGGGTTTCTCTGTAGCTTTGGAGCCTGTCCTGGAACTCTTTTTGTAGACCAGGCTGTCCTCGAACTCACAGGGATCTGCCTGCCTCTGCCTCCCGAGTGCTGGGATTAAAGGCGTGCGCCACCACCTCCCGGCAAGTGTGACCTGTTTTTGACATAAAGTGGAATAAAGAAGAGAGATGAAGTGCTGGCCTCAATGATATGCATGCATATGGCTCAAATTAAATTAAAACAGCAAAAAAATTTTCCTGGAACATGTAGCACTAACAGTAGGTGTGGCTTTATTGGAGTGGGTATAGCCTTGGTAGAGGAAGTACGTCACTGCGGGGGCAGGCTTTGTGGTTTCACAGGCTCGTCATACCACCCACTGTCTCAGTTGACTTCCTGTTGCCTGCAAGACGTAGGACTTTCAGTTACTTTTCCAGCACCATATCTGCCTGCATATTGCTACACTTTCCACCAAGATGATAATGGACTGAGCGTCTGAATGGTAAGTGAGCCACCCTAACTAAATGTTTTCTTTTATAAAAGTTGCCGTGGTCATGGTGTCTTTTCATAGCAACAGAAATGGACATGAGTTCCCATCCCTAACCAAAAAAAAAAAAAAAAAGAGGAAGAAAAGTTATATCTAATTGCAACCATTCTCAAAAGAAAAACATCACTTTTCTGCAATGGAGTTTTACTAAGTATCTAGAGCACATTTAAAGGTAGGTTACACGCTCACCATTGGATAGCCAACAGAAAACTAATGCAACTTCTGTGAAAATTTTTTTGTTTGTTTCATTTCTTTTGGTTTTGCTACTTATTACTTCCTTCGAGAATTTTTTGTCTTACTCTGTTTTGCTTTTGTATTATGGTTTCTGATTTTGTGGGTATTTTTAATTTTTTACTTTTATTACTTATTGTGTTTGTATGTGTTATCTTTTGCTTCTTTTCTGTGTTTATTTTTCTGGTTTGTTTGCTTTTTATTGCTTGTTTGCTTTCTAAAGAGAGACAGGAAAGAGAAAGAAGGTGTAGCTTTGAATGGATAGGAAGATGGGGAGGATGTGAGAGGAAATGGAAGAGCAGAAGCTATGATCATGATATATTGTATGAATTATTAATTCACATATTCCAATCCAGTAACTCTAAGCCAAGCATAGGTGAGAAAATACTCTAGATTTTGTTTCATCTCACAACCTAATGCATTTCCTGCTAGAAAACAAGAAGTGTCTGTTACCAACACACGGAAAGTGTACTTTTTAATTGAGAGGTTCTCAACATAGGTCGCGTTCTGAGTATGGGTCAGGTGACCATTTCACAGAGGTTGCATTTCAGATATCCTCTATATCAGATTTACATTATGATCCATAACAGAAATAAAATTACAGTTGTGAAGTAGCAATGAATGTGGTTGAGGGGTCACCCCGACATGAGGTACTGTATTAAATCCATCCTAACGTGTGTCTATCACAGCATTCCCTTGCCACATTCTTGGGCCTTTTATGAATAAAACTTGCTCACCCTTTAACAGAATGTCATTTACTCAGTTCGTAGGTAGGCCATATACAACAGCTGGATTTCAACATAAAGGAGAAGCCACCATGACTGCTGTGTATCGCTCAGAGAGATCGCCTCCTGGCAATGCCTGTGAAAGGAGGGACAGCTCCAAAGAACTGTGGATTTTCAGAGAATCAGATATAGACGGATGCCATGTTCTCTTCCCTTGCTTTTACCTGCTACAAATGGCGTAGATTTAGTTCTTCCTTCCGTAACTTGTTCCTCTCATAGAAAATTTTTAGGGTTTACAGAGTTTCATATTGAAATTTCAAGTCAGACAAATGACCAGATTTAGAAGAAATGCGTATTTTTTAAAATACAAACATGTTTTATATTTCCTCCCTTCTGGGATGCGCATTACTCTCCCTAATTTGCTTTCAAAGACCCCAGTACAGAAAGAGAAGCTTTTCCAATATGAGTTTCATCGTTTGATGAAGGTTAATAAAACCACTGACAAATTTCATGGATTACATGTACCCTTGACATTGATTGCCCAGGTGTTGCTTCAGGTATATCAGCTTCCTCACCAGAACCTGTAACATTAGTCTAAACATGAGTCATCAGGAAATCCTATGGAGTCGACAGTCTCCAAAATCAGGAGGTAACGGAAAAAAAAAGTGCCATCTAAGAAAGTCTCGAAGAGGTAGGAAATAATAAAAGTAATACATTGGTACAGAAAGGATTTTAAAACAGGAAATAATGCTGGGTAGGAACTAATTAACACTGAAGAAAGTATGAATTTCACCTAATAATAACAAATCTAAAACATCTCGATAATTTAACCAACAAATAACGTGTCATACTAACACAAGATATTTTAAGCAGAAAGAACCATGAGAGTGTCTACCAAGATGCTTGAGGAGATAAAGGGGCCTGCCTGCTGCTGAGCCTGGAAAACTGAATTCTAATACCAGGACCCGCATGTTGTGAGGAGAAAAAAGATTCTCAAAAATTACCCTTTGACCCCCACACGCGCATTACAATATAAGTGGACACACACACACACACAGGTCCATATTCAAAACAAAGTAATTAATAAGTAAATGGATTTATAGAGAACCATCTCAAGGTACAGAAACCTATTTCATCTCATATTTCTTTACTTTGAAGACCTGGACTTTGGTCTCAATATAAAAACCTATTCTCACTTTTTCTACTTGCTGAATTCTGTCAGGACTGTGTCTAGATTTTAAATGGTGCTTTTATGGTGATTTTTTCCTGAAGTTCCATTTTTGTTAAAGCTCATTAAACTGATGTTTTAGAAGCTAAGTCTTGGAAACTCAAGCAACAAAACGCAAGTTATCATCAGTGAGAGAAAGGATGAAGGATTCTAGGCAGAAAGTGATTTATAAAGGAGTTATGACAAATCTTTTCATTCTGATGTGTGTTCAAATGTACACAGCACTCGGGGGCTTGGGTTCTGTGTTTTAAGACAGGATGTTTAAAAGTTCAGGTACACATGATATGTTAATATAGCTTTAGACAGGTATAACTTTAGATAGAAAGATATAACATTGCCACTTTGTTTTGTGTCTTCATGGTCGGGAGTGCACATCTGAGTGATGTGGCAAGTCTAGGAGCTTTCAGAAATAAGCATGGGCAAATAGAGGGGACTCTGTCTTGCTTATTCTTGGCAATAGGTACTTCACCATGAACAGCTCCCAAGTCAAATATAGAGACTGCTTTAAACTTAGTGGTGATTTGTAGAAATTAAGGAGCTATTCACTTACAAATCTTTTAAAAGTAGCAACAACACAAGTATACAGTTACTGAGATTGAATTGTTTTATTGAAACTTAATAGTTTGTACTCTCTGAATGACTTGTTGCCGTCATATAAAAATGAGTCAAATGATTGCTTCCCTTGCAAACAGCTAGTTTTAGTAGATTATTAGCTAATGTGATGCACTGAAATTTTACCTTTCACATAACATACTTCAAGTAAACATATAACACTTTATGCTCTATTTTAAAACTCCAATCAATTAGTCATCTAGAATCATAGGGCACCTACTTCTTGTAACTGTTTCCTCAGGTTCCTTCTAGGGACACATCTTTATAAAAAAGTTTTTTATTTTATAATTTTATATCTATATTGAAGTATGTACACACCACACACACACACACACACCACACACACACACATACAGGTACATGGTGGCCAAAATAAGACATTGGCTACCCCGGAACTGCAATTACAGACAGTAGTGTGATACCTACTGCAAACTGAGCCTGGTACCTCTACAAGAGCAGTGAGTGCACTTAATTCCTGACCCATCTGTCCACCCACTAAGAAAGCATTTTCTCATATTCTTTCAATAAGAAATGACCTTCTTTAATCTAAAAACAGCTAATTTAGCATCTTATTTGATTTTTATTTCTTTGGTAACCAAAGCTATAAAATCAGACCCATTTTTAATTTGATAGTTTACTCTCCAAGGTCTGTTGTTCCCTTTATAGCAGCAATTTGTCAATAAAACTATTAACAATGTCTTACATAGAAATAAGTGCATGATTCATTAAAATCGAAAGGTGAAGGAGACCAGAGAGCTCTACAGGTTCTCATTAGTGCTGCAACACTGACTGAAAATCTGACTTTAGAAAACACTCCACTGAGCCAGAGCAGGAAAGAACTTTCCGAGGAAATGTCCCTCATTGCCACGTGGTCTTTTCCTTTGCATTGCTGTGGGCACAGTACAAACGGTGTCATGGAACAATTATGGAGGAGAAATAAACACACTCTGTTTCTTAGTATTTATTATTTATTTTTTTATTTTGTGGGGTTTTTTTTGGGGGGGGAGGAAAGGGTTTATTTGGCTGACACTTCCAAATTGTAATCCATCACTGAGGGAAGTCAGGATAGGAACTCAAACAGGGCAGAAACCTGGAGGCAGGAGCTGATGCAGAGGCTGTGGAGAGGTGCTACTTCATGGAGGAGGGGCTTCCTCTCATGGCTTTCTCAGCCTGCTTTCTAATAGAACTCAGGACTATCAGCTCAGGGATGGTGCCACCAGAAAGGGGCTGAACCTGCCCCATTGACTGCTAATTAAGAAAATGATCTACAGGCTTGCCCACAGCCCCATTTTACAGAAGCATTTTCTCAATTGAGGTTTCCTTCTCTCAGATGACTGTAGATTGTGTCAAGTTGACATAAATCTAGCCAACACAGGGCATTTTTTATGGCGGACAGGCCTTTGGTCCCCAGCAAACACTGATTTTTTGTTTTTTTTGTTTGTTTGTTTTTTATTGAGAAAAGGAGAAAAAAAAAGCAAGTTTCCACCTCCTCCCAGCCTCCCATTTCCCTCCCCCTCCTCCCACCCTTCTCCCTCTCCTCCCACCCTTCTCCGTCTCCCCCCACTCCTTTCCCCCTCCCTCTCCAGTCCAAAGAGCAGTCAGGGTTTTCTGCCCTGTGGTAAGTCCTAGGTCCTCCCCCCTCCGTCCATGTCTAGGAAGGTGAACATCCAAACTGGCTAGGCTCCCACAAAGCCAGCACATTACGTAGGATCAAAACCCCGTGCCATTGTCCTTTGCGTCTCATCAGCCCTCATTGTTCGCCATGTTCAGAGAGTCCGGTTTTATCCCATGCTTTTTCAGTCACAGTCCAGCCGGCCTTGGTGAGCTCCCAATAGATCAGCTCCACTGTCTCAGTGGGTGGGTGCACCCCTCGTGGTCCTGACTTCCTTGCTCATGTTCTCCCTCCTTCTGCTCCTCCTTGGGACCTTGGGAGCTCAGTCCAGTGCTCCAGTGTGGGTCTCTGCCTCTATTTCCTTCCATCACCAGATGAAGGTTCTATGATGATATGCAAGATATTCGTCAGTATTGCTCTAGGATAGGGTCATTTCAGGTTCCCTATCCTCAGCTGCCCAGGAACTAACTGGGGACCTCAGGTTGGGCACCTGGGAGCCCCTCTAGGGTCAGGTCTCTTGCCAACCCTAAAGTGGCTCCCTTAAGTAGGAATTGTGGTTCCGTGCTCCCCTGTCCAACCTTTCTTTATCCCAATCCTCCTATTTCCCCAAGTTCCCCCCATCCTCCCCTTCTCACTTTTCTCTCCCCATCTCCCCTAACCCCCATCCCACCCCACCCCCGAGATCCCAATTTTCTCCCCGGCAATTTTGTCTAATTCCCATAGCCAAGAGGATAACTATATGTTTTTCCTTGGGTTCCCCTTCTTACTTAGCTTCTTTAGATTCACCTATTGTAGACTCCGTGACCCTTATTTATGGCTAGAAACCAATTATGAGTGAGTACATCCCATGTTCATCTTTTTGGGTCTGGGATACCTCACTCAGGATAGTGTTTTCTATTTCCATCCATTTGCATGCAAAATTCGAGAAGTCATTGTTTTTTACCGCAGCGTAGTACTCTAATGTGGAGATACTCCACACTTTCTTCATCCATTCTTCCATTGAAGGGCATCTAGGTTGTTTCCAGGTTCTGGCTATTACAAATAATACTACTATGAACATAGTTGAACAAATGCTTTTGTCATATGATAGGGCATCTCTTGGGTATATTCCAAGGAGTGGTATTGCTGGGTCCAGGGGTAGGTTGATCCCGAATTTCCTGAGAAACCGAAACACTGACTTCCATAGTGGTTGCACAAGATTGCATTCCCACCAGCAATGGATAAGGGTACCCCTTCCTCCACATCCTCTCCAGCAGCTTGGTGTTTTTGACTTTAGCCATTCTGACAGGTGTAAGATGATATCTCAAAGTTGTTTTGATTTGCATTTCCCTGATTGCTAAGGAAGTTGAGCACGACCTTAAGTGTCTTTTGGCCATTTGAACTTCTTCTGTTGAGAATTCTCTGTTCAGTTCAGTGCCCCATTTTTTAATTGGGTTAATTAGCATTTTAAAGTCTACTTTCTTGAGTTCTCTATATATTTTAGAGATCATACCTTTGTCTGTTGCGGGGTTGGTGAAGATCTTCTCCCAGTCAGTAAGTTGCCTTTGTGTCTTAGTGACAGTGTCCTTTGCTTTACAGAAGCTTCTCAGTTTTAGTAGGTCCCATTTATTCAATGTTGCCCTTAATGTCTGTGCTTCTGGGGTTATACATAGGAAGCGATCTCCTGTGCCCATCTGATGTAGAGTACTTCCCACTTTCTCTTCTATCATTTTCAGTGTGTTCGGGCTGATATTGAGGTCTTTAATCCATTTGGACTTGAGTTTTGTGCACGGTGATAGATATGGGTCTATTTTCATTCTTCTACAGGTTGACATCCAGTTGTGCCAGCACCATTTGTTGAAGATGCTTTCTTTCTTCTATTGTATACTTTTAGCTCCTTTATCGAAAATGAGGTGTTCATAGGTTTGTGGGTTAAAATCCGGGTCTTCTATATGATTCCATTGGTCGACTTCTCTGTTTTTATGCCAGTACCACACTGTTTTCATTACTGTAGCTCTGTAATAGAGTTTGAAGTCAGGGATGGTAATGCCTCCAGAAGATCCTTTATTGTATAGGATTGGCTAAGAGATTGGATACGAAAACAGGATCCAACATTCTGCTGTTTACAAGAAACACACCTCAACCACAAAGACAGGCACCTACACAGAGTAAAGGGCTGGGAAAAGGCTTATCAAGCAAATGGACCTAAGAAACAAGCAGGTGTGGCCATACTAATTTCTAAAAAAGTTGACTTCAAACTTAAATCAATCAGAAGAGATGGAGAGGGACATTTTATACTCATAACAGGAACAATTCATCAGGATGAAGTCTCAATCCTGAATATCTATGCCCCTAATATAAAAGCGCCCACGTACATAAAAGAAACATTACTAAAACTCAAGGCAGCCATCAAACCACACACACTAATAGTAGGAGACTTCAACACTCCTCTCTCACCAATGGACAGGTCAATCAAACAGAAACCTAACAGAAAAATTAGAGAATTAATGGAGGTAATGAAGCAAATGGACTTAACAGACATCTATAGATTATTCCACCCAAATAGGAGAGAATATACCTTCTTCTCTGCAGCTCATGGAACCTTCTCGAAAATTGACCACATACTCTGTAGCAAAGCTAACTTACACAGTTACAAAAAAATATTAGTAACCACCTGTGTCTTATCAGATCACCATGGATTAAAGTTAGAATTCAACAACAATGCTACCCCCAGAAAGCCTACAAACTCATGGAAACTGAACAGTCAACTACTGAACCATACCTGGATTAAGGAAGAAATAAAGAAAGAAATTAAAGTCTTCCTTGAATTCAATGAAAATAAAGAAACAACATACTCAAACTTATGGGACACTATGAATGCAGTGCTAAGAGGAAAGTTCATAGCACTAAGTGCCCACTTAAAGAAAACAGAGAAAGCACATATTGGAGACTTAACAGCCCACCTGAAAGCTCTAGAAAAAAAGAAGCAGACTCACCTAGGAGGAGTACAAGACTGGAAATAATCAAACTGAGGGCGGAAATCAACAAAATAGAAACACAGAAAACAATCCAAAGAATCAATGAAACAAAAAGCTGGTTCCTGGAGAAAATCAACAAGATTGATAAACCCCTATCCAAACTAATCAAACGGCAGAGAGAGAATACGCAAATTAATAAGATCAGAAATGAAAAGGGGGACATAACCACAGACACAGAGGAAATTCAGAGAATCATTAGATCTTACTACAAAAGCCTGAATAATACAAAACTGGAAAATGTAAAAGAAATGGACACTTTTTTAGATAAATACCATATACCAAAGTTACACCAGGACCAGGTGAACAATCTAAACAGACCTGTTGGTCGCGAAGAATTAGCAGCTGTTATCAAAAACCTCCCTACAAAAAAAAGCCCAGGACCAGGTGGTTTCAATGCGGAATTCTACCAGAACTTCCAAGAAGAGCTAATACCTATACTCCTTAATGTATTCCAAAATATAGAAACAGAAGGGTCATTCCCTAATTCCTTTTATGAAGCTACAGTTACTCTGATACCAAAACCACACAAAGACTCAACCAGGAAAGAGAATTGTGTTTTTTTTTTTAAATTAGAGTTTCTCTGTAGATTTGAAGCCAGTATTGGAACAAGTTCTTGTAGACCAGACCAGGCTGTCCTTGAACTCACAAAGATCCACTTGCCTCTGCCTCCTGAGTGCTGGGATTAAAGATGTGTGTCACTATTTTATTTTATTTTTTAAAACATTTTTTTTTACATACAAATCCCAGGTCCCTCTCCCTCACCTCCTCCCAATCTCCCACCCCACTCCCCATTCACTCCACAGAGAGGGTGAGGCCTCCCGTGGGGAGTCAACAGAATCTGTTACATCTTTCGAGGCTGGACCAAGGCCTTTTTTCCTGTATCTAGGCTGAGCAAGGTATCCCTACATAGGGAAAGGGCTCCAAAAAATGAGTTCTTGGATTAGCAATAAATACTGGTTCCACAGCCAGTGGCTCCAGAAACTGTATAAGCCACACAGTTTAAAGGGATCAAGATTATGATGGGGAAACCCACAGAAACTGCTGACCCAAGTTAGAAGAAGCTCACTTACTCTGGATTGACAACTGGGGAACCTACATAGGACCAAACTAGGCCCTCTGAATGTGGATGGCTATTGTGTGACTTGGAGTGTTTCCTATTTTTAATGAGTAGTTCATTTTAAAGAGATCAGAAATCTTATTACAGACCCACACTATTAAATGTCAATTTTGTAATAATGTTTTAGCTTTTAAAAAATTATGAAATGATGACATCCTCTCCCCTTTCTCCTTTTTCCCCCAGCACTTCCCTACACCCTGCTTGCTTTTTATACAATCGTTGACCTCATTTTTAACTACCCACTACATTTCCATATATTATATATATATACATATATACTATATATGCAACCAGAAAAATTAAGGCACAGAATAACATAGTAAAATGGAAGAAGTAATAGCTCATGACAGGAGGCCATGGCTCTAGACAAAGAACTCTAAAGAACTGAAGGAAGCTGAAGAGAATGATAAAAATTCTTGCCCAGAGAAGAGCACACCAATTGTTTATTCAGAGATTATATGCATACTGGTAACATTATAGAAACCACTCTTGATATTTTTTATACCTCCCTCAAAATACTTAAGTCTTATTTGACTTTATTTAAATATTTCTTTGACAAAATACTTATTTGGTATTATTTGAATCATTTTGTATTTTCATTATAAAGCTCATTGGTACTGCATGAAGTCTAAGACTACATTTTGGCCCCTTCACTTTATCTTATACCTCACATTAGGTTTTGCTTTGTCTGAGAGATCTGGATTTCCTATTAAGGATACCAGAATTCAATAAATAATCGCTGAATCCTCTATTTCATTTCTTTGTCCAGAGATTATTTTTAATATGTTCTCATTTCTTCTTAGACAAATACAATATATTGGTATCTGTTTTTCTCAGATAACTTTGTCACTGCTATCATAAGATCTTAGTTCCTACAGAGGATCAAAAAATGCAATTTCCATAGTGTTTAAGCTGAGAAACTAAAAACATGATTGAAATCATATCTTGTGTGATTCATGACAGACTATATTCTAAGATAAAATAATAGCTATGATCACTGGAAAAATTGGTGGGCATAAATTGAGAACATTGGCAAAAAAATTTTATTGATGGGTGATTTATTTGAATTTTTGAAGATTCAAGTCATTGCTTAACACATACACACTATATTTGCAGATGCTTATCCTTATTAAAATACTTATTAAATGCTTTGTCAAAAATTAATTTCATGTTCTTGCTTGGTATAAGAATTGCTTTATTCCAAAATTTCAAAGATATGTCATTGATCCATGGATGCTTCATGTTTTATAATTAAATCATTGTAAATAATGTTTAATATGGAAGGCTGATTATTAATATTAATTATTGTAAAACAAGTAAGTCTATATATTTATTTTCCAAAGCAACTTGTTCTATTTTTGTTTAACAAAACCATGACGGATACACCTTACATTGTCAAAGGAATTCTTTGCCAAATTTGGGGAATTGTCTCTAAATTGTAAATACATTTTACATAATTAAATTAATTAAAATAAGTAAATAATTAGTATGTATTTTCTTCTATGCTATGGATAAGTTTATATAAATAATGAGATGTAGAAACATATCACTGTTTATATAAGAATGGCTATGCATATAGACACAGATTTAGAATGATTAAGCTTATAAAATAGTGTATAATGGTTGTGAATTCAAATTTATTCTGCATTCTGTAGTTTTATGCTGTGCAAATGGAGGGAAAAAAAATACATGATTAGAGTATTTAGTACATGCCAAGTATCTTTCATGTGTCCTGTATTTTGTATTTAATGCTGTGGGAAAATGCTCTCCTACCTTACAAAAATTTTTCACTTGTATTGGCTTAGTAAAATGCTGGTTGTCCAGTAGCTAGGCAGAAAGTATAGGTGGGGCAACCACACTAGGAGAATTCTCGGTACAGGGAAAGCTCAGTCTGCAGCCACCAGCCAGGTGCAGAGAAAGCAAGATAAGAATGCTTCAGTGAGTAAGGTAGCCACCTGGCTAAATTTAGGTAAGAATGATGGGTTAATTTAAGTTGTAAAAGCTAGTGAATAATAATCCTGAGCTAATAGGTCAACCAGTTTATAATTAATATAAGCCTCTGTGTTTTTTTGTTAGGACTGAATGGCTGCAAGATAAGACAGGACAGATTTTTTTTTAATTTTAATGCAAAGATTATTTATTTTTTATATATCTGATAAGAATAACAACCAGAAAATGAATACGTTGTCAAAATGATAAAGCAGAAAGACAGTTTTGGTTTTAGTTTGTGTGTGTGAGTTGTCTGAGAAACTGTTTATTTACTCACTGTCCTCAGAAGTAAATATAGTGTCTCTTGTAAAAATAGAATACATCATAAGATTGTTTTGGCTTTATAAAATAATAAATAATATATGTTAATATGCCAGATTAAAAATCTGAATTGTGCAGAAAGTATGAATTCTTCCTCATCATTTTTATTATTTCTTTTTCTTTTTTTAATATTTATTTATTTATTTATTTATTTATTTATTTATTTATTATGTATACAATATTCTGCTTGCGTGTATGCCTGCAGGCCTGAAGAGGGCACCAGACCCCATTACAGATGGTAGTGAGCCACCATGTGGTTGCTGGGAATTGAACTCAGGACCTTTGGAAGAGCAGGCAATGCTCTTAACATCTAGGCCATCTCTCCAGCCCCTGATTTCTTTTTCTTATACCCATATTTAAAACTATTAATTACTGGCTTTTATTATGAATAACATTTAAAAAATATTAAATGTATGTCCAAAGCCAAGATATGTAGACATTAATATATGGGTGATTGGGAATACTTAGTTATTGGTATCCAAAATACTGAAATGCATAATGCAATCACTATTGTTTTGTTACAAAATGAAAATATGGTTTAAAAAATCATATATGTTAATTCAAATTGAACATATTTTCTTAGTCATTTGAATGGGAAATGAGTCACAATGACATTCTTCTCGAAGGGCAGACGTTTCCAAGAACTTTTTTGTCACTGCTGGGTAGGTGATGGTATGATGATCGGGAACACTCTGAAGCCTGGAATTCTGGACATGTGAGATGTGTGATAGAAAGTTCTAAGAGAAAGTCTAAGGGGTGGAAGCAACATTCTAACCATTTAAATACCGTAACTTAATCTTCCCTTGGTTTTAATGGTCATCTTGAGTTAAAATCACCATAGGAAATGTGTTTATAGGAATGCAAACCCGTTTTGATAAACAGTGCTTTAGAGTTAATTGTGGTGGGGTTTTCTCTTGTCTTGTGTCGGGTCGTGATGACTTTCGTGCTATCTTACAGCAAGGTTTGCAAAGCAGCAAGGTTTAAGGCAAACACTACTGAACCTTTCATTTTGTCAGAATTTATTTTGCTCATGCAATTACCAAAATTGCTTTTGTGGATTTATATTTCATTTTAATTGGAACAAAATGAGTGGTGTCAGCTAAGATACGGATTGCTTTTTAAATTTGCTGACAAGGAAATATATCTTATTAGATATTTAAAGGGTTTACTTTTTAAATAGACTTGCATCTCGAATAAAGCTTTTAAAATAAGTTGACTAAATGTTTAATACTAAATGTGCTTTTTTAAGTTCTCACTTTAATCAAAATGTTTGTAGTTTTACTTGAGAAAGACAAAATCATAGTCAGTACTTCAATTCTCATGACATTGTAGTAGGATACAGCAGTTTGTATTTTATCTTTGTACTAGGGAAATTTATATGAGTTCTATTGCAATCTAAATAAGAAAAATATTCTGAATTTACATTTTTCATATTTAAAGGAACTTGTTTTTATTTTTAACATTGATTTGTGTGAAATTAACTTCTATGTTTTGAGGAAACTGCAATTTGGTATAATCCCACTATTCTGTACGATTAGTCAGAAACACAAGACCAACCAATACGATGAAAGTAATTTACAAGTTTTGCTTTGGAGAGGAATGATGACATTTACTGATTGAATCCCTGTTTGTGCCGCTGTCAAGGACTCCCTTCCAACAGAGGCTCTAAGGCAAGATCACTATGCCGTTGTGCCCAACATATTGGTGGCCAATTGAAATCCACGATATAAAAGTGAATACTAGAAAATCCCAGATGTCAACTTTTACCTCTGATTTCAAATTACTTACCTTAAAAGGTTTACGGTAAGGTAATGAAAAGTATAAAATGGTGATAAAATCCCAAACAACTGACAGCCAGGACTCATTGTTGAACAGACAGCTCATTGTATAGAAGATGTAGATGTAGAACTGATGCTTACACAGAGCTTTCATCCCTACATCCCAGCTTCTTTGGTACAAGAGGTACTCTGCATATTATCAAAAGAGAAACATAAATAATAAGCCAGCCACAAACCATGTATCAACAATGATGTCGTGCCTGCAAGATAAGCTACGCTAATGGAAAAGGCTGTGGGAGTAAAAAAGTAAGAACTTATCTGACTTAAGGCCCACTCTACGAAACAGAACCCACACCCAACACTGCTTAAGTAGCCAAGAACCTGAGATTTGATAGCTTAGGGACACAGGACAAAACCAAACAATTTGTCAAGTTAAACAACAACAAAACAGAAACAGCAACAGAAAGAAACAACAACAATAACAACAAAAACATAGGGATAAAATGCCTCTTAATGCTAGTCTGCTATACTCATACATCACTACTGCCTTGTTCAGCTATCATCAGAGAAGCTTCCCCCTTCAGCAGATGGGGGCAATTATATAGAGCCACAGCCAGACATTATACAGAAAGTGAGAAACCCTGGAACACTCTGCCCTGAATGGGATGTCTCCTTTAAATCCAAGCCCTCAGAGAGCTCAGGAAACATTGTGGAAGAGGAGGCAGAAAGAGTGTAAGAGCCAGAAGAGCCAGAGAAGATGGAGGATGAGAAGAAAGCAAAAATCTCTAACTTAACATGAACCAAGTTCATATGAACTCACAGAGACTGATAAACATGCAAAGGGCCTGCACAGATCTGCACTGGATCTTCTATGTTTGCATTATGGCTTCCACCTTCGTGTTTTTATGGAATTTTTGACTGTGAATAAATGGGTCATGGGTCTTATTCGGGACTATTCTTGGGATCTTTTCCTTCTGGTAGTTTGTTGTATCAAACTTTGATTTAATACTGTATCATTTGCAGTATTATATTTTATTTTGTTATACTCAAAAGATAAATGAATAAAAGAATAATGAATTAAAACATAGTCACTAGAGCAAAGATTAACAACTAACTTGTGGTTAATAATGCTAGAATAATGAAAATGGGTTTTCTCCAAAGGGATATAACTGGGTATATCAGCAACTTCAGGGCAGGTCTCATTTTCAGGAATAGTTGACCAACAAAGCATGGACTCTACACTGTTTGTTTGTTTGTTTTCTGTGCTTTCTTTGGTTATTATTTTTTTTCATTTGCATGATGTGACATTTTGCTTTCTTTGTCCCATTGTTGTATTGGGTTTTTGTTTGCTTTTTGAGAAATAACTTAAAGTTTAGTGGGTATGGATGAAGAAAGAATACGGAAAGATTTTAGGAAAGGGAAGAATATGATCAAAATTTTATTTGAATTTAAGAATTGTTTAAGCAATAAATATATAATAAAAAGAAAAATAAAGGAATCATAGGAGACAAACATAAAATGAAAGTTGTTTCTTAATTATAGAGTCTGGGATAATAGTCACAAAATTACCAAACTATCTGAAGCAATTCCATCAAAATCCTAAAAATATTTGTTAGAGAAATAGGAGGAAAACTATCAAATGGTCATAGGGAATTTTTCATTTGTGGTAATAGCTGGAGCTGGGTGATTTATGAAATATTACTTTATCCCTTAGAGTATTGAAGCCTGTGAAGTCATTTAGCAAGATAGCTCTAAGTGTCCTGTCTGCCAAGATCTGCTGGCTATGCTTGTAGAAGGCAGAGGGGAAAAAGGAAAAAGACACTATGCTGAGAACAGAGAAAAGGACCTTCCAGCTCGCAAAGACTTCTGACCAACATTCTAGACCTAATCATCAAAACTGAAACCTAGGCTTTCCCCATCAGTGAGGGCTGCTGAGAAGCCAAGGAAAATGGCACTGGGTTTTGATCCTACTGCATGTACTGGCTTTGTGGGAGCCTGGCCTGTTTGGATGCTCACCTTCCTAGACCTGGATGGAGAGGGGGGGACCTGGGACTAGCCACAGGGCAGGGAACCCTGACTGCTCTTCGGACTGAGAGGGAGGGGAGTCGGGAGTGGGAGGAGGGGAAGGGAAAAAGGACGAGGGGAGGAGGCAGAAAATTTTAATAAAAAATTAATACAAAAAAATAAATAAAAAACCTGAAACCTAAACCTCAATTATTGAAAACATTTCTTAACTATGTAACCATGTATCTGACAAAGATTTAGTATCCAAGACAAGAAATGACTTACAACTCAATAGTTCTAAAACAACACAAATAATCTGATGAAAACAAAGAGCATCAGAGACTCTCCATATAAAATGCTGATGGCCAAAACACACACACACACACACACACACACACGAATACACTCACACACACTCACATACATATGCACATACACATACACACTCTCTCTCACACACACAAACACAAATGAAAGTTTGCTCAATACCGCAAGTTAAACCAACAGAATATTGCCTCATATCTAGCAGTATATTTATGTATAAAAACACAGGCAAAATTGTGGGAAAAATTCTCATACTTTGTTATATAGATGTGGTAAGCCTAACATGAAAGACTACAGAAAACCCTTTAAAAATCAGAACTATCCTATGATCCACCAGTTCCATTTTCAGAAATATATCCATAGGGATCAAAATTAGGTGCACAAAGTAAAGTATATTACCCACTCTTTATGAAAGTGTTTGTCAAACTAGCATAACAACATATTTAGCCCAATGTTTGTGATAGACAAATGTATAAAAAATGTGCTGTACAATACAATACACAATAATATTATTCCAGTGAGTAAAAGGTAGTCCTGCCTACATTTCCTAGCAGCATGTATGAATACATGTCAAGAGAAATGAGTCAATCAAATATTGAGAACTATGTCAGGATTCATCACTCAAAAGTCAGTTTGTGAACGCAGAAGATAAGCGGCAGTTCTCAGGGCCTAGAGGAGGGACAACTGGGAGATTGTTGGTCAGTAGGGGATTAAATGTCTGTGATGAAAGATGAACGCATTCCAGAGTTCTTCTCTACAACCTTACAGTTGTCAATTAAAGATGCAGCTTGGATACTTAGACATCTATTAATGGGATAATTACCCCGCTTAGTGATTTACATAATGTTTATTTATTTATGTGTGCATAAATGAGCATTATCATAAGTGTATGACCATGCCCCAATGCACTAAAATGCATACACTGAATAGTTGTTTGATTTGCATACCACTTATAGGTCAATGGATCTCAAAATAGAAAACCGGCAAACGAAAGATTTCCAGTGGTTTTGAATTTCACGTGCAGTCTCTCTTACGACACTCCATTGTTCTCAGAGGCAGTACAAACAGCTATCCTTAAATGATTAATGAAGATATGATTTTTAATTAGTATGATACATATGTGTCTATATGTTTGTATTCGGTATCTCTGAAGTGTCTCAGTGTGTAGGCTATGTTAGCTGTATGTTATTTATGTCTATGTATGTATGTATGTGTATGTAAGTATGTATCTACTTGGCATCTGAGTAGTGTCTTAGTGTGTAGTTTATCCTAGCTATGAGACCCTCCTGCCTCAGCCTTCTCAGTGCCAGGTTTAAATGTGTACAATGCCACGCTATCGCACTAGGTAGTTTCTTGATGTTAACGTTTTTCAAGAGTTCTCTACTCACAAATCTTCAAATATTGACCCAAAGCAAACAACATTGCCTTTGTGGTTCATATTTTAGCTTTAAGAATTAAGGTATCATTAGAAGAAAGCTAGCAACTTCAAAACATACTAACCAAAATACCATTTTTTCCCCTAAACAAATGGTATACATATGCAATTCTGTAAGCACCACCACTTAAGTATTGCTTCTGATATTCATCTTTCTACTGTAGCTGTGCAGACGCTCTTACTATCTGCAGATGCCCAGGCTGGGGTATAGTTTTGATGCTCTGAAGGGAAACGCGCTTATAAACTATATATGGTGAGGCATAGGTAATAAAGAAGTCGAGGTGATGTTGTTACAGCAAAGCATGACTCTAGCCAGAGAAGGTCCATATAGCCATGGTTACCGTGTAACCTCTAGAAACATGCCATTGTGCCCAAATGCTCATGGAGCTGGAATTACGTATTAAACGACACAGGTCCCTTTTTAATTTATCACTTTTTGAAATATTTATCACCTGCAATTCATCAATTATCAAACATACTTTCAGTGCTCATCCACCGAGTTCCCCTCTGTAAGAAGCCCTCTCTTTATGAACACTTGTTTTAAAATACGCCTCATGGATTGCTTTTCATTCGGGGAGAGACTGCATCTTTGCCTGGTTGCATGCTCTCAAAAAGATAATGCATTTTAGCTTTCTTTGAAGTCAGCCACAGTGCCAGACATGAGGCAGCTCTAGAAGGGTCTGACGGGTAATAAATTGACACATAACAAATCATTTCCTTGTGCAGAAATATCACCAAGAAGGGTAATCTTTCTTTTTCAGGTACATGTTGACCTCAGGAATCTTTTTTCTAAGTGAAGTATGTCAGCCTAAGTACTGACTTCATTAATAAATCATAGACAGATAATTCTGGGTGCCTATGTCATTAACAAGCTGAAACAAGACTTCTCTAAGTACACTGGGCATATGAAAAATTGATGGTTCTATGGGCAAGCCAAATGATCTAGAAAATATGTTCTATTCTCAAAATATGTTCACATCATTGTTATTGTTCCAGGCCAGTGTGTTTTTCAGACAACACTTTATTTTTAAACTCTAGACTGAATAATTCTTGCTTAAAACCGCCCCTACTTGTGACAAGCCACCAAAGATCTGAATATTTTCAAGGGCCAAGAAAATAGTATCTCACAAATTTAAAATTCTACTCTTCAGCTCATAATAAAAGTAAAAAAAAAAGATAATAACAATTTGGAACTTATTCAAATTAAAAACCCTTTAGGAAAAATAACCCTATCAATAGTACATTCAACCAACATGAATCTATTTATATCATTCAGATTCTATTTAATGTAACTAAGTATTCATTTCAATATATGAAAGAGTTTCAAGGTCAAGTGTAGAGATACTTGCCCATGATTGACTCTGCTTCCAGCATCATCCTGAATCCCTTTTATTTTAAAATCTATTCATTTTTATTTTATGAGTATTTTACCTGTTGTATGTATGTGCATACATTGCATGTACATACATTGTAGCAAGATTTTCCTTTGGACCGTAAACCATCTTCCAAATAAAGACATGGGGATTTAATATTAGTTATTAATATTCAACCTTACCTTATGCTCACTTCTGGCTAGCTTTTTCTCTTAAACTTAAATTAACATTTTCTTCTTCATCTATGTTTTGCTCATGGCTTTTTACCTTTCTTTTCTTCTCTATGTCCTACTCTGCGTCTTACTGACTGGCCCCTGGCATCTCCCTGTTGTTCTCGTTAGTTTTCTCCTCTCTTCTTCTGTTTTTGTGAGCCTATAGTTCTCCTCCTATTTATTCTCTCTGCCCACCAGCCCTGCTTATCCCTCTACTGCCTAGGTATTGGCTGTTAAGCTTTTTACTAGATCAATGAGTTGCCTTAGGCAGGCAAGGTTGAACAGTAACACTTTTTTACAAAATGCAACGTAAACAAATGTAACACATTTTTGCCTAGTTAAAGTAATATTACATAAAAACTTACAAAGGACAGAAGGCCTCTCTTCTAGTCATTCTGTCTCCTGGAATTGGAGCTTCAGGCAGTTTTTCATTCCCAATGGGTGCCTGGAACTGAAGCTGGGTTCTCTAGAAAGAGCAGCAAGTGCTTTTAACCACTGAACAGTCTTTCCAGTCCTCATTTTCTGTTCTTTAGGCTAAAAATTAATGAATTTATTTTTCTCACCACAGGTGTATCTTGTCATATTAGACTTAACTGTCCATGTTCTACACTGCTAAGTAGCATCTGCCAATCATGAACCATTTTATGGCAACGATATTTTTGGTTGTTCTCTCCCTGATTGCGTTTATTATTGTGAACTTTCTAGTACCTCAATTTTGTCGGCTATTTATAGTAATTGGACATGAAAACCTTCAAACTGCTTTTTGTGAAAAGACTTCAGGTTACATCTATACGTCAAAATATCACCATGTTTTGTTTTCGTATAAAATACCTTTCTCTCATTGTATCATAATCAGAGACAGGGAAATGTTATAGGAGATGAGGTTTCACTCTTAGAAGGAAACATTTCTTCAAATCTTCAAATGGTTTGGAGGTAGTCTAGATTTGCATGAGCAGCCTAGGGGCAGCGGTCAAAGACTGAGGTGGGGGGGAAAAAAGGAAAGGTTCCATCTAAGAAAGGCCAAATAGATATTAACCTTGGAATTTAATCAAGGATTGTTTGTAGAATCTTAATTCCCTGTTTGTATTTGCAACACTTGCTGATTTAGAAGTAAAAAAAAAAATCAACAAATGAAATTTATTTTCAGGATCTAGACAGAAATCCTCAGAGGACATAAAGATAGAGCCATCTGCGGATAATACTCTTTTTTTTAAAATTTATTTATTTATTAAAGATTTCTGTCTCTTCCCCACCACCGCCTCCCATTTCCCTCCCCCTTCCTCAATCAAGTCCCCCTCCCTCCTCAGCCCAAAGAGCAATCAGGGTTCCCTGCCCTGTGGAAAGTCCAAGGAACCCCCACCTCCATCCAGGTCTAGTAAGATGAGCATCCAAACTGCCTAGGCTACTACAAAGCCAGTACGTGCAGTAGGATCAAAAACCCACTGCCATTGTTTTTGTTCTTAGCAGCATTGTTTGTAATAGCCAGAACCTGGAAACAACCTAGATGCCCTTCAATAGAAGAATGGATGAAGAAAGTATGGAATATATACATATTAGAGTACTACTCAGCAGTAAAAAAAAAACCGACTTCTTGAATTTTGCATGCAAATGGATGGAAATAGAAAACACTATCCTGAGTGCGGATAATACTCTTAATGTACTCTGAAAACTGTAGGATTCAAATTGGTTCTTAAACCTTTGTCTCAGTATACAACACACAAGAAGAGAACAAATATGAATAGGAAGCAGCTATAATTTTGTTTCTAAGGAGACTTATGCTCTCATGTTTCTAATACAAGAGATAAAAAAAATATTCTTTTCATCTAGCTGTTGAATCTTCACTGTGGTCTTAAACAGAGACACCTGTGTCACAGTTTAGTTATCCAAATAATTATGATACATAATCTAATTATACTTTTCTTTTAAGATGTTCATTTTGCACGTTTGGTTCTTGTGGCATTTTCTTTACGATATATGCCTTGATATTTCTTAATATGATACTAACATCTGCAGTGAGACTGACCAGCTGATGCAAAATTGTGACTTTAAAGAACCATTGTGCACTACCAGGAGCTAGGCTGAACGTTGCTCCTCTAGGACAATAAACATGAATGAAACTGCTGCTGTAACATACAGTATGCATGGCATCTTTACTTTTGACACTGTGATTCAGGAGGAGAGTGTTAGAGGTTCGTAGATATTAGAATTAAAAACATTATTATTCTGAAGGCCAAAATGACATAAATACATAGAAAATTCTTGCATTTAAAATTCTACTGAAATCCATTGAAAGCAGAACATGCAAATGTACACATACATTATACCCATCTATATGCATATAGTATTAGTGCTTGCCTCTTAGATATGAAAAATTTGGTCGATTTTTTACAATTTTATCACAGATTCTGTTTGTATTTTCTGTCTGGAATCCATGATTATCACCTGGATTAGGGCTGACCACAGGCAATAACTTCCTAACGTGTAGTCTACCGGAACTGAGGCTACAGTTTTTCTTGCAATCTCTTTTGAAATTTGCCTCCAATATAAAATTATTACTCTCATAGAGCTATGTAAATAGAAGTATGGTTAGCAGATAAGTTCCTAAAACAATGAAACACGTGATGCAAAAAAATAAGAATGTGGTCTGCAAGACTGATGATTCCAAATGTTGGGGAAGATGTGGAGAAACTGGAAGTCTTCTCCACCTCTGAGTGATGTGAAAGAATAAACACTTTAGAGAACAGCAGAACGCTTCATATTTATTACACAGCCTTTATCATTTAACCCAGGATTTCTGTATCTCTGTAACCTGTCACATAAATATAAAATATGCATCCAACCAAAGGCTTGTACATGACTTCTCATATCAGCATCATTTATAATAGTCTGCCTGCCAACTGGTGCAGTGATAAACAGACAGAACAGAATCTTACAGCACAGAAGGGCACCACACAGAAATGCTACAATCTGGGTGGACTTCTTAATCATTTGTCTCAATATACACAAACAACACACGTTATCTGGAACAAAATTCCAGGTGAGATCTTCTAGTGCAGCATGCATTTTCTAAAACCTCAAAGAAGACCACTAATGGAGGGTTTTCTGAGGTTGCAAAGGAAGTCAAGCTGGAGAGAGAATTAAAATACGAGAACTTGGTGAAAAGATTTTGAAACTGAGTTGTTATGATGTCTTTTACACCTCCTCACATTTATTGACATCATTGAACTGAATACATTCAATTCATGGATTTTATGATATAAAAAACTTAATCAAGCTGCTTCCAAAAGGATGCCACAGTCTCATCGTCCTTGATCTTATAGTATACTGCCAATCTCTAGGGTTTCTGGTATCTCCGAACATTTTTTTTATTACTCTAATTCATTCTACAAATGAATTCTACTAATTTCTAAATCATTATCTAAATCACAAGGAATGTCACATCCTTTCAGTACAAAACCATCCAATATAATGTCATGACCTCCAACCTAGTGCCTTATTACACAGCAGTGTTTTCTGAACACAATCCCCAACTGTTATTCAAGTGATTTGGTGTGATGCAACGGAGTCGATTAAAACACAGTAGAAGCAGCCAGCACAATGTACTTTCTCACATTTTAGCATATGAAGATAAACCAATCTGAACACCAGCAGAGACTCTGAACAAAGTTTCAGAAACAAAGTAAGCATAGATTTTTCAGATGCAAAGTCTTTCTTTCCCCTTTGTGTCTTCTCTTTAGCTCTACTGTGCTGATCCTTTAATTTTTTTTCTCAAACACTCTCTAAATGTCGTTATTTGTTCCCGTGATGGATTAAAGATCCTGTCATCTGTTATAAAATATTTATATTAGAATCTCAAGGAAGACATTTAGTCACTGAAAAGCTGATAATAACTCAGAGTGTCTGTTTAATGTGCCGTTTTTAGAAAATCACTGACAGATTTGATTAGCTGTAAATGAGAAGAAAACAAAGCTCGAGATATGTATTTTGTCTGGTCAGCAGCTTTGCTCAAAGGACACACTTACTGTGCTTTTTCAAGGGTATAGAAGGTCTAGGGAGTTTATTTTCAAACCTTATCAACAAGGTCATCTATCGCTATTACCTCTGTATTTATGTTAAAAATAACATCTGATAATAATGGTCTTTTCATGTTAAAATAACAAGCCATAGAAACTTGGTTTCTCATATTGAAAGATTTTTCAAACATCTAGTTTAGAAATTATAAAATCAACTGTGGATTTTTTTCTGCAATGTTTAGCACTGCTAAACATAATTTTACAACATTGCAATAAATTTCCCCTACAATAGTGTTAGGAACTTCATACTAAGTAAATTTATAATGATCTCAATTATTTAAAAAAATAGTTAATTTCTGTCTTTTTTCAAATTTTAATAAGAAGTCATGTCTTATTTTCTTTTTACTTTCCTACTTTTACTATCCCCTTATTCATATGAGAAAGTTCCTAAAAGTTCTTCAAGCACAAACAAATTTGAAAGAAAACAAACCATAGTTAGTGCCAATAATCCTGTGTTCACATTTATTGTTGATGTTTTTGACAAGTAATTCAAAGGCATGAAAATTTAAATCTATTGAAACATTAGTCTATAATTAGAGATCAGTAGTATATCATATTTTAATACAATACTTGCATAGTCATATATAAAATATACTTGAAAGATTAAAAGTTTTCTGTAGCTAATATTTTCCATCATATATCAAATAGTACGCCTTAGTTTTGTCATCATTTTGTCATTAATGTGTTCATAAGAAAATGTTAATGACTGATATGTATTTTGACTTTTATTCAAATCTTCATTTCTGTTCACCCTTATCCAAATATGTAAGAGATGAAATATCAAAAGGAAACAGTGTTGCAAAATAAGAGGGGCAATGCATTCTGCATCTGAAGTAGAGTAAGTCTAGAGTCAGTAAGAAGCCCTGTGATTCAGTGTAGCTGACCTTAGACCGCTTAGTTACTGGCCACAGCTGGTAGTATTCTTATCATTATTTATTAATTACTTTTTCTTTATTATTTATATATATTAAATATGAAAGCTAAACTTTTAGCTTTTAAGAGATCATTCTATTTTTAAGTTGGTATGTTCTTTCTTAAGTTCTTAATGGGTGCCATATTTTGTGATAAAGCTTCTTTCGTTTAGTAATATTTATTTAGAATTTGTAATGTTAAAAGCACCAACATATTGTTAATTCAAAATTTAGCTGATCGTAATGTATATTCTTAAGTGTTCAATTATTATTTCCTCAGAATTGAAACAATCCCTTCTGGAGAGAAGGTGGAAAATCATCAGATTTACTGATGTTAACAAATGAAACTTACAAGACAACCCATGTTACAATTGGCTTTTCAGTATCACTGGTGCCTTTGAATTGTTTATGCATCTATAACACTTTAACTACACTCTAAGTAACCTTAATAAACTTAGTGATTTACCAAGAGACACCTAGGTGAAATAATTTCTTTGGTACCATATCATGACCAAAGAGATATTTTCCCAGGAAAAGTCCCACAACAGTGGAATACTTAAATTAGGAAATAGCATACATAGAGAAAATTCACATTGTGGTTGATTGTGATATTTATGTTATTGGAAATGCATTCAGAGTGGTGGTTTTGGTCCAAGATTAATAGATCTCTCTCAAGTATTTACCTCGTGAGTTGAATCCCTCCATTACAAAATGAATGATTCAGTTAAAAGTATCACTAGTAATCATTCTAGCTTTCTAGGAAATACCAATATTCACTAAGGTAAAAAAATGACTTATTCAGTCATCTCTTTTCCAGGTCAAAGTATCCAACTTTTGCTAAAATTCCTGCTTCCCTATGTAGGATTATAATAAGATGTCAATCTGTGAAACTTGGCAACACATGAAATCGCCACAGGGAATCTCACAGATTAAAGAGCAGTCTTTGCTTAATATCTTTGTTCCCTCAACAGAGCTGTAGGACTAATTGATAAATTGGATTACTGACAAAAGCCACACATTTTGATATGAAATTGGGAGACCCTGGATAAAATGTAACCTATATTTCTGTTCAAGTCTATATCCAAAATATCTGACAGTTGTGAAATTTAAGGGTTCACTTTTAATAACAAATCTAATAACTAGAAAATAATTTTGCATGTTCAGTCAATTATTCCGTGATTTTAAAGTTGAAATAAAAATGTTTAGTAATCAGGATATTTACAACATCATCATCATTTATACCCTGGTGAAGATCAAGTATTGGTATGCTTTTTCTTCCTAGATAAGCTTTAAAAGGGAAAACTTCAAGAGAAGACAAAAAAAAAAGAAAAAAGAAAAGAAAGGAATAGCCAGTATATGTGAAGCAAAAGCATTTCTCCTGGATTTGACATAGACATGAAACTCATGAACTAACTGTGATGATTGACGCACACACGTTGTAGAAGGTTGGGTCAGTCAACAATTCATCACAACTTCCCTTAAAGGAATATGGCAATTAATGTTAGAGAAGGGTGTCGTTTTCTTCAGTGGTGCAGTCATGCCTATGTTATCCTCACTTCAGTAAATGATCCGTCTCGGCACTCAGAGGACTTTAATTAAGCTCAGTTGGTTATACCAATGGGAGACAGAAAAGTAAGGGTGGTGCTTGCTGGGAAAAGGGAGGAGAATAATTGAGGGTAAAAAAGGGCAAAAATGTTAAAATTCAATACTTAATTTATACAACTATAAAAGTAATAATGCAGTAATACATTAATCAATCAATATAGAGTGATGAATACAGCTCAAGTTTTGCTGTGAAATAGATATCATGGTTGCTCTCAAAAGCTTTTCCATAGACCAGTGTTCAGACCTATACCATGACCAGGCCTAAATCTATACCCATTCTCAAACCCAATGCCAGCAACTCCTTCTCTCCAGGTACTCATCTTTTAGGTTGGCCTCTGTCATTACAGAATCTGATCTCCAAGTGCAGATACCTCAACAAGCCTGCTTTAGTCATCCTAAGCTCCTGATCCTGAACTACAGAACCAAAAGCTAAGCCTACCCTTCTTGCAAAATAAACATTGTGATAGGTTTTGTTTTTAGTACTCCATCTCCTAATCCTAAGGGAACACGTTACAAACTCCAAGAGCTTCTGAATAGGCTGCTTGCTCAGGGTATCAAACTGAACCCAATATTTAAAGACTAGAGTCAGTATTTCATGGTTACTTTTTGTCTTTTTTTAATTTTTATTGCGGTTTTCAAATAGATACCATATGCATGGCGTCATGAAGGAAAGAAATAAAATGTCTGTAACTGGCCAATTAGAGGTGCAGTAACTGAATGATAAGTAACTTCGTGTAATTATCTTATTTGCACTGCCAGAGAAAGGAAAGAATTGACATACTGAAAAATGAAAAGAAAAAAAATAACCCCAACAAAGCAGAAAAATTAACAAAGAGTTCAATAGTTCTGCAGACAACGTTAACCTGAAAAGACAGATTAACTCTGGGACTATGTGCCAAGGGCATGACATCAAACCAAGTTCAATTGTATAGAGTAAAAAATGTGCATATTTTTAAAAACAAAGTTAAATCCTATTTTGAGAGGGAGGAGATAGGGAAGCAGATCCACAAAATCCCTTTTAGAGAGAAATATAATTCTTTTCTATTATTGATGTTAAAATACTAGTGTGCATAATTTATAAATTGAAACTCATCATAGTTATATATGTATATACGAGGAAGAACATAATAGGTGTGTGTTCTGAACTATTTACAATGTTGGCACCCACGGACGATCAAGAAACGTATCTGACATAGACAAAAGCAACTAGTGTCAATGATGCAATAAGGGCTAAATGGCCAACTAAGTATATTGGTAAGTCTGTTTTTCAGGAATGAGGAAAGGTAAGGATTACCCTGCACAAACATAGATAAAATAAACATGAGGTCTGTCCTATTGAATTTCTGGAGGGATTTCTTCAGCTTAAGTAGAAGAATAATCACTACAAAAATGAAAATACACAAAAGTGTAAAGTTCATTATAAAAATAAGAATAGGGACATAGAAAATCCTAACTTGGCAACGATGTTACATGAGTCATCTCTAATTATAGAAGGAAAGTTAATTGTCAATACATTAAAATTATTAGAGCTGTAGTAATTTGTTAATGGATAAATAATAAGTGAAATATTTAAGTTATCATGACAACACGTTATTTTATGCATATGGAGGTAAATAAAGTTTCTGAGTGTAAAGCTAAAATTCATTAGTGTATGTATAAAATCTTTTACTTATGTCTCACAGTAACACATCATGAAACTACAATTTTTTTAAAAGCGATAATTAAAATATATTATTGAAATTTTGGAGATGGCTCAGCAGGTAAAGTTATTGACTGCTAAGCCTAAAAACTTAAGTTTGATCACAAAACCCTTGTGATAAAAGTACTGACTCCTCTCTGATCAAGCATACATATGCTGTGGAATTCCTGAATCAACTATACACAAAAAGTAATAAATATAATATCTATAATATGTAATAAACATTATCAGGAGACAATGAAGGCTGTTATAGAGTGATAAAGTACTTAATCCAGCTGTTAAATGATGTCAACTGTCTTCTCTTAACCTAAAACAGAAAATCAAGGACTAGAGGGACGGCAGGGTGGCTAAGGATACTTTGTGACCTTGCAGAGGACCTGGTTTTGAATCTCAGCACCTACCTAGTGGCTAACAAATAGTTCTAGGGAATCTAATGCCCTCCTCTGATTTCCTTGCACAAAAGGTATGCACACAATATGCAAACATAAAGACATGCAAAATAAACTACATATTAAAAACATTTAAACTTTAAATAAACATAATAACAACAGAAAATCCAGGAGATTCATAAAACTTGGCAATTAAAAAATATGCTCTAGCACAACCAATGGTTCTAAAAGACACTAAAAGATAGATTTAAAAGTATTTTCAGCGAGTGTAAATGGAAATACCCCATTGTGGAAGTCAGAGAAATAAAGAAGTGAAATTATAGAATTGTTGGGAGGGAGAGAGAGAAAGAGAGAAGGAGGAGGAGAGAAAAGGAGAGGGAAAAGGAGGAGGGAAAGTAGGAGAGAAGGGAGAAGGGAGGGAGGTGGGGAGAAGAGTGAGAAAGATCTTTAAGACATGCTCAGAGGGCCTTAACAATTTTATTAGTTGGGAAAATCTCACACTTCTGTTTCTACAGTGATCAAGTCTCTCATTTTAATGACTAGAGAGGTGGCCCAGTTTGCAAGAAAGAGCACTTATTAGTCTTAGAAAAAAACTTAGTTTTTTTTCCCCGGGACCCACATCATGTGGTCCACAACTACCTGTAACTCCATTTCCAAGTGACTCAGCATGTTATTTAAAACTCTGCAAGAATTTCCATTTACATGCTACGTATAAATATACTCAAATGCGCGCATGCACACACATGCAGCTTATGAAAGAAGATTCTGCTCAGTGGCAGCAATGGTTGCCGTAATTAAGTAACTTGAATTGCCTATTTGTATGCTAAAATGTTAACCTCTACTACTTCATAATGATACATATTAGATACAGGATGTCTAGACTCAGTCTAAAGGAAATCATCTGGGTGGGAAGTAATGCAGTCTGAATGCTATCATTATTATTTACAGAGCTCTTGAAGGTAACGCTTGCAGTGAGTATACTCATGGTAAGAATATTCTGAAATTAAAACGATAAATATGTATTAACTGCATTTATATTCTAAGCAATTAAATGCTATAAATATGGTTTAATATACTTTTTGTAATCAAATACATAGTGTAATCAAATCCATATGTACTCTACAGGTGGATTATCATAGTTTTTGTGTATGTTCTGATGAAACAAGAGGAAATTAAATTATTTGTTTGCCTCTTTCATAGTCAAAAAATGGTGCAAATTCTTTCTGACATGAGAATAAAAGTCTTAGAATATTTTAGAAAAGAGATTTTTTATTGTGATTACTTCAAGTATGAAGAAGGAGAGGGTAATTGAGGTTGTACACAATTACCCAGAAGGTTTCAAAGCTGTACTATACCAAGTTTATTATGCGATTTAATCCTTCTGTTTATAATAATGCTACATCAATAATTGCACCTGATAGAAATCCCCAAAGTATGTGAAAACATGAGTAATAATGGTTGGAATTTGGCTGGAATTTATTTAAATTAGTTTAACGAAACAGTCAATCATTAGTAGCCAGTTGTACTAGTGATTAAAAGTATCAGATTTGGTAAGATATCTCAAATTTTAAAGAAGAAAGATTATTTCATGGCCAAAGTAATTTGCAGTTGTCTCTATGAAGAAAGAGAGTGATTAAAGTCCATAACACATAGTGAGTTCTAAATCTCAACGAAGTCATGAAAACTGGTTTCTTCCAGAGTCGGCCAGGTTTCTCAACAAAGTTATTTATTTTAATGGATGGACATTCTTCTAATAGTGAAAGGTACATTATGTTTAATCTCTGTATATCCATGGTACATGTTATAGGCCTCCCTTAGAAGTCTTCTTGCTACTAAAACAATGAAAGGCTTCAGGAACAGCTGACCACATCTAATGCCCACTGTCCTTAGATTTTCAACTATACGTTTTTATGAAATCCCTTTTTTTACAGAGCTCAAAAAGTGTGTTATTATTGCTGGTGGAAATTTTTAAGAAAGTTGAATTATCAAGAAAATTATGCCAACCTCTTATCATAAGAATAAATAAATTTAACGTTGTGGGAAATGAGAATGAAAACGTAGACAGTCCCTTAACAGTCCTGTTGGGACACTGTGTCTTATGAGAAATTATTGCTGGTAAGCAAATAAACCAAAAATATTGATTTTACAAAAGAAAAATAAATTTTGTTTTATATGTGTGGAGTTTTTTTTTTTTGAGTGATTACCAGCAAAAAAAAATTGGTTCATTACAAAGTTTTGTAGTAAATTAAATTTCTAAGGCATACAGCCACAGAAAAAGTGAAGCAATATTTGATAACAATAAAATAGGGTGATAATATGTAGGCAGGCAAATATTAGTGCTCTAAGAATAGTCCAACAAATATAACATCTAAACAATAACAACTCTTAAGCAGTATGTCTAATATGACATCAATATTAACTGTAAGGAAACAAAACTTAAATATATTGTCCTATAAACCACCATGGAATTTAATATTTTTATTTCAAGACAAAGCCTTACCTTGACATACCTTCCTCACATATTGCCCATATAAATTTTATATCAAAATTCTTAAAGTGTATTTATTCCTTTTTAAAATTTCATAATAAGTACTGTATTACATTTTTACCACTTCCTCCTCACCAACTCCAGCTATATCCTCCCACTCCCTCTCAAATTCATGAACTGTTTTTATTACACACACACTCAATCATACTCGCAAAGAGAAAACCCTGTGTTGTTCAATTACTCCTGATCACTGCAGGCACCTTCTTTGAATAGATTCTTCTTTGTTAGTGCTGGGACCATGCCTTCTTCTTTTTTTCAGTGGTAGGAATTTGTATGCTTCAGCCTGTTCATAACTTGTGTGTGCTGTCCCATGAGTTCACATAAATCTCAGTTCTATTGTGTCTGGAAGATAAGGTTACCTTGGAGTCACCCACCACATCAGGCCTTTAAATGTTTCTGTCTTCTTCACATAAATCTTTGAACCTTGAGGGGACTTATTTGAGAAAGATATTCCACTTAGAACTTAGTGCTTCAAAGTCTGTCTCCTCATATTGTTCAATTGTGGATCTCTATACCATCTAATATAAGAAGAAGCTTCTTGAATAGGATTGAGCAACACTTGAATCTATGGTCACAGCAATATTCCATTAGAAATTATTTTATTGCTATGTTTCTTTAGCAGAATAATAGTTTTACCCTAGGTCCATGCCCTGACTTAGTCTTAGTTTCCTGACACTTTAGCAGTGTTGTGTATGAGTTCCATCAATATCATGGAGAAGGCTTAAATCAGACACAAATGGTGAATTACTCCAATAAATTTGTGCCACCATTGTACCAGTATAACTTGCAAGCAGATCTTTATAGGGAGGATGCTTCTAGTTGGACAACAGCTCAATGTCTCCATGTTCAATGATATAGACTGTGTCTTCAGAAATAGGACTGGATTATCAGTTTATGAAAAGTCATCAACAGCCTTGGCAATAGCCTTTGATGTTAGAATAGAGTAGCCTATAGGAACTTTTGGCCAATAGCTCAACAAGATCTAACCCATTCATGTCACTGGAGGTTATACTTGTTGGTGTTTGAAGTCTACTTGGGTTGTTGTCTTCCACTTTATTTAGTGACCCCATTGTCCTTTACATGGTGATTTTTGTGCACTTTCCATTTCTTCTCTCTCAAATTCCTGAGTTCAACTATTTTTATTTATTCTTAATGGTTTGATTTGTATTTATTTAATTTTACGTGCATGGGGGTGTTTTTCCCATATATATGTGTACTATGTACGTATCTTGAGCCTTCTTAGGCCAGAACAGGCCTCTAGTTCCCTGGGATCCTGAGTTAGAGATTATTTTGAGGTGTCATGACAGTTGTGTGAACTGAATGAAGATCCTCCATTAACATCAAAGTCTTTTAATCATTCATTCATTTCTGAAGACCCTGTATATAAGCATTTAGAATGTAGTTAGAAATCATACTAGTCAACCCACTTTCAATGAGTATTTCTAACCCTGAGAGCTGCTGCATATTATTTTGATATCACTGCACTATTTTCATTTGCTTCTCACCTGAGTCCTGATTATAGCAGAAATGGTCAACTAAAAGAAATATAAACAAATGTTGGAAACTCTATTCTGCAAAGTTTATCAACAGAATGAAAGTTAAAATTTACATGTAATTTAACTGTATGATTTTTGGGTCAAAGGCAGGATTAGCGGTCATCTAAAATTATGGGCTTTCTGTTTTAGAGATGGAGGAATTCAGACTAAAACCAGTCACAGAGGAGTTAATTGGCTTTGGTTATTTGTTCCCTTCATGTACCTTCTTCCATGGTCCATAACATCTGACTCAAAACCTTGTTTGCTTCACTCTTCTCTTTAGACAGCAGCAAATTCTATTTTTGTATAGCTTGTTCAAATAAATGTATATAGCATAAATGACTTAAGACATAATGCAAACTTAACTCTAATCCATAATCATAGATTAAAAAATGATAATGAGGTGATATTATTAATGGCTTTAAGATAGCAAATTGAACTGTGTGATATTTGCATGCTAGGTTCAAGCAATGTAATCTGCAGAAAAACAAGAGGACTTGAAGTACTTCCTTCCAAGTGACTGACAGGGCTCATGAAAGCAGCTGCCCAGCCTAGGCATACTGTAAAAATACAAACAAAAGAGGAAAACATGACTAAGCAGAGAGAGGCCACAGAATTTGAGTTTATGAAAGCAGATGTGACTATCGAGCCAACAGTAAATAGAGGTGATCTGAGGAACGAACCATAACACAGTTGTGGAAGCACACGCAGATCGGAATCACAATAAGATTTGACTGAGCAGTGGAGCTCATATAACAACCAGCTCTAACTTATCCTGTTGACCCAAGAGTCAAGTCTCACAGATTTCTTGAGATAAGGAGAATTAGATGCATGGGCAGATCCTCACTAACATTTGTCACTACTTAAAAAGCAGGCATTTATACTTCAGTTTCTACTTTCTTTGCCTTTAAATAGAACTCCGTAGAAATGTTTTAAAATATTTTGCCTGTATATATTCCATACTTTCTTCATCCATTCTTCCGTTGAAGGGCATGTAGGTTGTTTCCAGGTTCTGGCTATTACAAACAATGCTGCCATGAACATAGTTGAGCATATACTTTTGTTGTATGATAGGGCCTCTCTTGGGTATATTCCCAAGAGTGGTATTTCTGGATCCAGGGGTAGGTTGATCCCGAAATTTCCTGAGAAACCGAAACACTGCTTTCCAGAGTACCTGGATAGAGGTGGGCGGTCCTTGGGCTTCCCACACGTCAGGGAACCCTGATTGCTCTTGGAGCAGATGAGGGAGGGGGACTTGATCGGGGGAGGGGGAGGGAAATGGGAGGCGGTTGCGGGGAGGAGGCAGAAATCCTTAATAAATAAATAAATTTAAAAAAAAATAAAAAAATATTTTGCCTGGAAAGCAGCAAAAGCTACTGACATAGCAGTTCAGGATGCCTCAAAACCTTCAGAGAATATGCCATGTTATTTCATAGAACTGGACCATGGATCCAAACCAATGGTCTGTGGTTCCAACAGTGGTGGAAATTAGTGTCCTTATAAAGACATATATATATGAGTAACCATTGATAAAAATAAAACCCTGTATTTATTCATCTATTCACTGTGTATTAATACACAGAATATGTGTGTGCTAGCCCTTTGAAATTATTGCTTGTAAATATTTTATATTATTTATGGGATCTCAATTAATATATTCTATAAACCTTAATGAGTAGCTGGAGAGATGGCTCAAACATAAGAGCACTCATTCAGTTCCCAATCATAAATGGAGGGTTACAGCAGACTGTGACTCAAGCCCTAAAGGATCTAACACCCTTTCCTGACCTCCTCAGGTGTAGCAGCCAGCAGGGCCCCTTGTTCTAGCTGCCCATCTATCTTATACCTGAAATAATCACACAGGAACTGTACTCATTTAAACACTGCCTGGTCCATTATATCTAGCCTCTCCTTGGCCAACTCTCACATCTTGATCTAACCCATTTCTAATAATCTGTGTAGCAGCATGAGATCGTGGCTTACTGGGCAAGAATCTAACCAGTGTCAGTCTCAGAAAGGAGCTTCATGGCGTCTTCTACTCTGCCCTTCTTCCCAGCATTCTGTTCTTTCTACTCCGCCTATCTAAGTCGGCCCTATCAAAAGGCCAAGGCAGTTTCTTTATTCAAACAATGAAAGAAACACATAGTCAGAAGGACCTCTTACACCACTCAGGAACTGAGGTGCACAGTCAAACATCCAGACAAACACTAACACACAAAACAAATATAATTATTTCTTTAAAAATAAAGCACTAGTTACCTTACTTGTCATTTAGGTACCACATAAAATCTAAGTGTCCATCTTAACTTGTAATTGTGATATGCTACATATTAATTTTTATAAATATTTACTTGTGGAAATAAGCCAATCTTTTAATTTATTTAAATATCTTGTTTTTTCAGTAGATAGTGAAGTGATTATCACACAATTATAATTTAACTGACTTTTGAAATCTCTCATACCTTTTGATGCAATTTAAAAATTATATGTATTTTTAAAGTAAATACAATATTACATTATTTGTGTCCCATTTAGAGTTACAATTGCTATGGTAAAACACATGACCAAAAGCAAATTGGGGAAGAAAGGGTTTCTTTGGCTTACACTACCACATCATAGTACATCACTCAAGGACATTATTACAGGAGCTCAGGCAGATATGAAACTTAGAAGCAGTAGCTAATGCAGAGGCCAAGCAAGGATGTTGTTTACTGGCTTGCTCCTTGTGGCTTGCTTGTTTTCTTATAGAACCCAAGGCTACCAGGTCAGGGCAGTTGGGGAGGGCACCATTCACAGTGGGCTGGACCTTATGCATCTATCACTTACTAAAATACGTACAGCTGGATCTTATGAAGGCATGTTCTAAATTAAGATTCAAGCTGACATAAAACTAGGCAGCACAATTGATTTGGGCCATCTAACAATTCTGAACACATATGCGTGTTCTTGTTGAGGCAACAAGTGCTTAGTATTGTATAATGATATTTAAAATTGACTAAGACATAGATCCTATCAAATTTATATACAATCAGATTCTCGGCACTACTTTCCTGCATGATTTTACCTAAAATGGCATGTGAATTTCATTCACTTAATGATCCATAATTGTGGAAAATGTAAGAATATCCTCACCATGTGCATATGAGCTAATCAGAGAATATTTTACTGCGTTCATCTCATCCTCTGCTTCTCATTCTGTAACTTTATTGATACTTGCCATGGATCTTGCCAGGGGTCATTTAATGAAGACAAAATACGATAATGTACAGGGGAAAATTGGAGCATTATGTAACATTAGGCAAATGATTATTCTTTTTAACTTTAACATATTTCTTGTAAATATTCCTTTCAGTGCAGTGATGTTTCGTGCTATTAAAACACAATGTACAGTTTGGTAACTGTTACCATCCATCACATTTCTAATATGAAATTCTTCTGAAGAAACTATCCATTACAATACACGTTTGTAAATGCACTGACACCATTTGTGTATTTCCTCTTTGCTTGAGGGTGTTGCTAATGATAGAACTCACACAGTCACTTTCAAGAATTTAAACACTGGAAATTTTATTGTTTTATGAATAAAAAAACTATGTTTCCTATGTTTTAAATTACGAGCTGCAGTAAATAGCATCTGTAGAAATGCTATATGTATTAAAGAAATTTCATTAAGTAAGGAATACTTGCTTTCACGTGTTTCTTACCACTCTCGCTAAACTCCCTTTGCTTGCATTCTAAATATTATTGTATCTGATATTTTAGAGCAGTATGAAGATTCAAAGAATAGCGATAAAACTTAAAGTTGTAAACTCTGTGAAAATTATTTTTATAATTTCTTTTATTTTTATTTGTTTTAAAAAAGGAAACAAATTATTTTTCATCTTACATACCAATCCTGGTTTCCACTCCCTCTCCTCCCCCCATTCCCTCCACCCATTCCCCCAACCCCACCACAATCCAGTCCTCAGAGAGGGTAAGGCAAATTGCTATGGGAAAGGTCTAAGGCCCTCCCTTCTATATCAAGGCTGAGCAAGGTATCCATCCAAAGAGAATAGGTTCCAAAAACCCTAGTATAATCAGTAGGGATAAATCCTGGTGCTACTGCCAGTGGATTCTCAATATGCCCCAGCTGAACAACTGTCATCCACATACAGAGGGACGAGTTTGGACCTAGGCTGGTTCCTTCTGTTTAGCTGGTTTGGTGAGCTCCCATTAGCTCAGGTAAAGTGTTTGAGTGGGTGTACCCACCACGGTCTTGACCTCTTTGCTCATATTATCACTCCTCCCACTCTTCAACGGGACTTTGCAAGCTTAGACCAATGCTCTGCTGTGGGTCTCTGCCTCTGTTTCCATTAGTTGCTGGATGAAGGTTCTATGGTGATATCTAAGATATTCATCAGTCTGACTATAAGGCAAGGCCAGTTCTGGCACCCTGTCTTCTATTGCTTAGGGTATAAGCTGGTTTCATCCTTGTGGATTCCTGGAAATTTTTTCTGGTGCTAGGTTTCTTGCTAGCTCCATAATGGCTCCGTCAAACAAGATATCTCTTTTCTTTCTTACATATCTGTCCTTTCTCTAGCTGGACTATCCCGTTCACTCATGTTCTCTTCCCCTTGTTCTCTTCTCTTCCCTTCCCTTTCTACCTTCTCTTCTCTCCCCACCCTCATGATCCCAATCTTATCTGTTTCCACTTTCCAGACTGATCTATGCATGATTTTCTTAGGGTTCACTTTGGTCCATAGCTTCTCCAAGATCAGGAACTATAGGCTCAATATCCTTTGCTTTACAACCAATATCCTCTTAAGAGTAAGTACATACCTTGTTCATCTTTCTGGGTCTGGGTCACCTCACTTCGGATGGTTTTTTCTACTTCCATCCATTTGCCTGTAATTTTCAAGATGTCATTGTTTTTTTTTACTGCTGAGTAGTACACCAATGTGGAAATGTGCCACATTTTCTTTATCCATTCTTTGACTGAGAGACATCTAGCTTATTACCAAATTCTGTCTATTAAAAAATAAGATTGCTATGAACATAGTTGAACAAATGTCCTTGTAGTATGATTGAGCATCTTTTGATTATTTGCCCAAGAGTGGTATTGCTGGGTCCTGAGGTAGGTTGGTTTCCAATTTTCTGAGAAACTGCCATACTCATTTCCAGAGTAGTTGTACAAATTTTCATTCCCACCAACAATGGAGTAATGTTACCTTACTACACTAAATAAACACTTGTTTATTTTGAAACATTCCAATTATAGTACCATGATATGGACATATTGTATATATTATATCAAAGCTAAATGTGTATGGCATAACTTGCTAATAATTTCAAAGACAATTTAAGGTCTTGTGTCAATTTTCAGTTGAAGATATAGCAACATGTATAACATGATTAGGAAAATTAATGATCTTTCTCACTAGATAATATTGTTTTTTAAAAGAATAATGAATAGTTGATGGTAAGAATTATGATAAAGGTCACTAGTTTGAGCCTGATCCCTCCAAGGTCCCTGACTCATACCTGGTCCCGTGGTAGTCTTTGGCTTTTACCTGCTCCCTCAGTGGTCACTCCCTTGTACCTGCTCCCGTGGAGGTCGCTGCCTCGGGCCAGCTCTAGTAGAGGTCACTGGCTCAGGCCTGCTATGGCAGAGGTCCGGCTTGGGCCTGTTCCCATATATGTCCCTGACTGGGGTCTGGTATGGTGATTTCTCAGAGAATTAAGGAACAACCCACCTCAAGACCCAGCAATACCACTTTTGGGTATATATCCAAAGTTTGCTTAATCATATATGCCACAAGGACATGTGTTCAACTATGTTTATAACAGCATTATTTGTCATAGCCAGAACCTGGAAATAACCTAAATGCCCCTCGAATGAAGAATAGATTTAAAAAAAAATGTGGTAAATTTACACAGTGGAAAAAGTGATATCTTGAGATTTGCAGCAAATGGATGGTTCTAGAAAACATCATATTGAGTGAGGTAACCTAGACACAGACAAATATAATATGAACTCACTTATTAAGTGGCTTTTAGACATAAAACAAAGAAAAGCCAGAATACAATTAATAATCACAGAGAAACTAGACAACAATGAGGACTCTAAGAGAGACATAAATGGGTCTAATCTACATGGAATGTAGAAAAAGACAAGATTTTCTGAGTAAATGGGAGCATGGGGACCATAGGAGAGGGTAGAAGGGGTGGGGCGATGAAGAAAAGGAAGCAGAGAAAAATACATTTCTCAGTAAAAGAATTTTTCAAAAAATTATTTAAAAACAGGAAAACAAAGAAACAAAAAGAATTATGATAGAGCCCCCACCCTTATTGTTCCAAATGAAAGCATCTCTCAGTTTAGTCAGTACAGTGCTCACTGATAGGGATATTCATGTTTTTATAATTACTGGATTTTATAGCATCTGAGCTCTTTAGATTCCAGTAACTTGTGTGATAACTCTAATATTCTCACATCATTTCTAAAACATCCTAACTTACAGGTATTACACTCTGTAAATTACTCAAAATTTAAAGAAAGAAACTCTAGTGCATATAAGTATTTAAGTATGTGATTGCCCTTGTCGTCTCAAAGAAGCAACTGTACAATGGATTTGAGTAACTTTGGAAATGTGAATAATTCATTATTTGGGTAATTCAGTATAAATTTCATGGTGATATGTCAATAGTAACTGATGAGAGAATTATTTTTCTGGCTAGTATATGCCAGGTTTTAGTTGATTCAGAGACTCTTCCAACAGTAGCTGACTGACTTGCATCTACTCACTGGTTTGTGATGTAGTGATGTTCTGGGCAGCAATGGTTATTTTAACAACTGACCTGCTTACAAAACATGTGTAAATATTGCATGAGGTAAGCTATTAATTGAGTCTTTCAATTGCACACACTAAAGCTCTTGAAGGAACTCTGAACATTTTGTAGTGTTAATTTAACCTTATTCCGTGAAAGGTCAGCAGCTTGAAAAACTTTCATAGTGTAATTTCAGGGTATGTGCTAAACATTGTGTGATGTTCGTGTTCCTAACACAGGGAATTTACTAAAGAGCAATGAAAGTGATGCCTTCATCACTCAGCGGGACCTCATCGTGTTTATTTCTGATTAAATAAAAGAGACAGCATCAAAAGAATGCTTTCAAAATTTTGTTTGCAATTAATAATGAGTAGAATAAATACAAATCTTGTTCAATTGATGTGTCTTAATCTTAAATATGAGTTGATGTCACGCAATGCATAGCAAAAAGTTTAACATGTGAAAAATTTAAGACATAATAATTAAAAGCCATCACTGATTATTGAATAAATGCCACATTTTAAGCTTTTTATATGAGATTTAAAACAATATTTATTGTTGTAGTTTTGCTTTAGTCTGTCTCAGTTAATATATTTAAATTTTGTTATACAAAACACCAAAATTATTTATGGATTTTATATGTATAGAATGTTGCAGTTAATTAGCAAGTTAAAAAAAACTTTGGTTCATTTGATATTTGTGATCATATATAGCCATTAGATCCATCTTCTACCTGACTGAATAAGTGGGCTTTCGGGCTGCAAATAAGACAGAGAACATCTTTGTCCCTGTTTTCAAAATGGATTTTGAAACCACATCTGAGGCAGCTCAGATGTCTAAATGCTCTTTGGCAAGCATTAAAATGGCATCTCAGCCCTGTTTAGATGTTATTGATTTTATATTACAAGCAGATGAAAGGTCTGCTGGGGGATTCTGTTTTATAATTGCTGCAATGACCCCGCCATCCAGGACGACCCAGGGCAAATGTTTGATCAAAATCAATGTAAAGTACACATTTATTCTTTAAACTTCTATGGTATGGTGGAAAGGAGGGGTGGATCCCTGAGTCTGAGAAGCGATATTTCATAATGTAACCTAAAAAGTGAAGCATGCACATCTTTAATAACTCTCAATTCCAATGATTCTGTGTCTGAATTAGGAACTGTGTAGCTTATCAAAACTAGACTAGACAAATCAATAACTTCTGAAGAAACCCGAGTGCTTGAAAGACAGAATCTCATTTGAGTGCCAGAAATGAAGCGTCAGAAAGCCCTGTTCCTTTTGCACGAGCACGTGCTTCTGTAACATTACGGATGGTGTGGGAATAACATAGTCTGCTCAAAGCAGGGTTTACATTCCCAGTTTTCCATCTACCTTCCCAATCATCTATTTTTGTTATTGTTGAAGTTGGAGAGCCAAAGGTATCTCATTTTAGCTCTGTAGGAAAATTCTTTTCCATCTCTAGAATAGTCCTCATCTTTGGTGAATTCAAATTTGTCTCTATACTTCAACACTAAGAGGAGGTTTATCTGTAGACTATTGATAAGCGGTCATTAGCACAAAGATGGGTAACCAAAAAAATATAAAGCTTAAAGTTCAACTGTTATAAATACTTTAGGTGTGTAAACCTTAAGTATATATGAAAGTAAGATTAAAAATTTGATTCAAATATGTCCTAATGCTAAATAATGAAGCTGCTTTTACAATTGTGCTGTAGAAGGTCCCTACCAGCTTTACAGCTGACAAAAGATTTCAGTTAAGGAAAAAAAATAAAGCTCACTTAGATAACCCATGCTGGGTCAGAGTCAGCCCTCAACTCATTCATTTTTGCCATATTTATGGATAATACAATTTTTAAACCGTTTTAAATAACAACTATCTCGGTCTCATGAGTCTGAGCGAACTTAAAACATGTTCACAATAAAGCTCTTCACAAAGTTCTTACAGCTCCATCTGTAAGATGAGTTCTTGTTGACTTAAAGATGATGCTCAAGATAAAGGTCCAGGGGAAATGCCTGAGGAACACATAATGCCTGCGAGAGTAGGGATTTAGCCTGGCCTGTGATAACACAGAAGTCATTTCAGCTGTGTAAAGTTCAAACGACATCTATCACAGGATGAGTTCTATGGCCTAAAGATAATGCTCAAGGTTTTCGCGGAGAAAAGTCTGGGCTAAACAAACACGATATTCTGGGAAACCTGGGTAGAGCCCAGCTCAGCAGGTAACAAAGCATTTCCAGGCTTCCTGGTAGAGCAAACTACATTTCTCCCCAACATTCTGAGTAAACAGCCAAATTTCTTCCCCTCTGGGAGAGATCCTTTGTGTGTTTATCTTTGGCTGGCTTCTCCAGTACTTATCTGTGTGCACAAAGGTGTTTTGGCTTCTACAGCTTTATTGTTCTTAGAAATCAATCTGAAATTATTTTAGCCTGGAGAGGGGGCCCTGCAAACGTGTGGCTCTTGAGCCATGAATAATGATCTGCATGAGGTAAGAAAGTCTGCTCCAACCCAATTAACTTAGCCAGTGTTGGTTTAAACACTAGAGTCAGACCCAGGTAGCTTACTGTTGACATATTTAAACGCAGTACAACACTGGAAAGCATGCTTTCTGGTGAAAAGGACCACAATAAAGCTTAGCCACATTGTTTTTGCACAGTACCTGTGACCTTTTCCATCAGCGTGGGTTCTGTGGACTGAGAAGTGATGATCAGGATAAAGATATGGGGAGGAAGGGTCTGGGAAAGATCATAATAGTCTGAGGCATTCAGGTGTGCACAAGCCCTTCAGATAGCTCAGACCAGCAAGTAAATAATTATATCCATGCCCTGGTTTCCGGGCAGAAACAGGTTTATAGACCCCTCGGTTGAAGAGAGAATCATGCATGTTTGACTCCCCTGGTTTCCCTAGTGCTGTCTAGGAGCACTAGGAACTAGTATCCTCTTCTGCCTGGGATTCTCTAAACACAAGCTGTTCGCATGCTATTGAAAAGATGCAGAGGGCTATCTGGACTGACTCAGAAGATAGGAGAACATCCGGTAGAGTACTGTTCCAACAATGTGTCTTTCCTCACCGTTTACAGCACTCACAACTTCTACCCTTGTTATTTCTCTCTCACACTTATCACCAATTGAGTGTGTCTATGAGAGATGAATGTTCATCAGCATTAGCTCCAGTGTCCCCCCTGACATCCTTAAATTATGAAAGTGAGGAACTTCAACAATGCTCAGTAGATGAGGTGTTCACCTAAATACAAGCTCATTGCAAACTTTATGGCACCATTTAAAACTTAAAAAAATGGTTGCTTTGGGGCAAACCAATATTTTCTATCATTTTCTCTTTACACATAAAGCATGTACCTATATCTTACACCTACATTAACCATCTAATCCTTGTCATGTAGAAGCAAAGCGTGACTATGGTTTCTTCTTAAAGAAAAACACATTTATGTATGTATGTATTGATTGATTGATTGAAGTGTATGCACATGTTTATCTGCCATAGTGTGCTTTTGAAAGTCAGTGGATAACTTGACAGAGTTTGTCCTTCCCACAATGTTGATGAAACTCAGGTTGTCAGGCTAGCCACAATATCCTTTCCTGACACATCCTAGCTGACCTCATTCTTAATGCAGTTGCATTCTGTTTTCTTGTTCTTTACATCATTTAATGTTTGGCCGAACTCTGATGTCCCACAGAAAGATAGGCCATCAATAAAGCAAGCTTGAGAAATAACCTTCTACCTCAGAAAAGCATCAAGACTCTCTTTCTGACAAAGTCAGGTCCTTGTTAAGGAGAGGAATGAGGCTGAGGAGCATGAGGTCCTCTGGTCCACAGCAGAGATTTATTCTCTGAGGTTTCCCCTAGCAGAGTCCTTCCATTTATATTCACGTGCACCGACTCCTTGCTTGATGATGCACTAAGTGATCACAAAAGATCTTTCTTCCTCTCTTGCACACAAAAACCACGTCTATGCATGCACGCATGTACAGTACACACATACACACATATGATTTTTATATAACTATATACTAATTTCTTCAACACATTTTATAGTTACAGAAACTCTTGTATGAGTTCACATTTGTCTGTCTCTGTGATTGTGTTCATTATTACTTTTTATCATCTGCCAGAGGTGACATAATATTATCCAGAATGGAGTTGTGGAAAGAGACCATGAATTTAATCCAGGACACAGACTTTCAATCTGAAACTTATGAAATGTGGCCTAAGTACATTGCTTTATCCTTTTTGTACTGAAAGATTTCATTATCTTAATAACATAAATATATGTGGCTAGTCAAGATTTGAAAAAAGTCCATTATTTCCAAATTTATGCTTTAAATATGCCTGTGTGATAACAATCTGACTTACTTAAATTAGAAAATTCATTAAGCTTAGACATTAGACTTTTTATAACAAAATTGCATTTTCTAATATAGCATTTATTTAGAATTTACTCTACAGTAAGCACTAAGTTCTATTCATTCTTTTTTCTTTTGTTTTGTTTTTTCTACCCCCCACTCTTTTCTGCCTTCCTTCCCACAACCCCCCCCCCCCCCCCGCCATCCAGTCCTCCAAAAGAGTAAGGCCTCCCTTGGTGTGACAACTAAGCCTGGCACATTAAATTGAGGGAGGACCAAGTCCCTCCCCACTGCACTAAAACTGAACAAGGCTTCCCACCATAGGGAATGAGCTCCAAAAAGCCAGGTCATTCTCCAGGAATACATCCTGTTCACACTACCAGGAGTCCCACAAACAGACCAAGCTACACAACTGTTGCCCACATGCAGAGGACCTAGTTACTGTATGCACCACACTTACATAAATTTTACTGTGATCCTAATCAGTTCTAGAGCTTTCAACTTTTGATGACAGTTTTAAAATCCACTTTTAAGTTATTATATTTATGGAAATTAAGTAAAGTACCTAAATATTGTCTGGAATTTTAACATTCAGATTATTTATAAGATTATATACATTACTTCTAAATGTATCTTTTTTTTTGCAGTTACTAAGTGGAATTTATTGTTGCATGCTCAGTACTGATCAGATTTTTTTCCCTTGTGGTGTATAGATTGATAGGCAGCAGGCATAAACCTCAGCTTCACCCAGACAAGGTCAACACACAGATTCTGCCTTCCATCGTAGAAAAAGTATACTTCCCCACCACTGACATTAGCCTTGTCCTATATCATGTGTTTTAGTTAATGGAAGATGGTTTGAAATGGATTAGTACCGTTTGCAAGTCTAGGCAATCAATAACATTACTGGTTTTGAGTGTGGGAAAACAGTTTCTGTAGAGAGCTAATGCCCTGTATATAGGCTCACAAAATGGACACTGTTAAATGATATGACTTCAGCGCACAGTAAAATGGAGAGTCACTGCAGCTGACATGCACGTCTGTTATTAAATCATAAACACTCATTTTTACTCATTGAAAGTGTGTGTGCACCTTATCATGCAGAAAAGACTTGGGTAATTTAACCACTTTCCATATAGATCGCTATATTATTATTCAAGGGTTTTAATAAACATTCAATGATAGAATTTCCTTTAATTAATTTTCTATTTATTTATTATGTTATTTTGTGCATTTCTGTGTATGTGTACATGGGAAGGCAAGTGCACATGTATGTGAGTGCCTGTTGAGGACTACCTTGGTATCTTTCTGCAAGGACTACTGCCTTTTTGGTGGGAAAGAGTCTCTCCCTAGCTGGAATTCACCAAGCGAGGATAGCTTCTCAGCAAGTCTCAAGAATCCTTCTGCTTCTACTTTTCCGACTGGCACATTAAAAATAAGTGCCACCATACCAGACACTTGTCACCTGGGTTCTTGTAGCAAGCATAGTTTGGCAGCAAATTAGGATGGTACTTAAGTGACTGAGCTGGTTTCCTCAATCAGTGTTTTTAAATGACATGTTTTTGTTGTCAGACTAAAGGAATGTTTCTTATTGTAACCATGAAGAATCTGTTACTCCGTAGATAACACACTTTTCAATGATCAGGGAAACTGAGTACTTACCGCTTCCTTAAAACATCTCAGATCCTCCCTTCTGTGGCCTTCTCAAACATCAATTGCTCCTTTTCAAAAGGAATATTTTCTGTTTTCATTCCCATACTCTTCCATTATTCAGTTTCTGACTTGAAAGTCGCATCATCAGAAATGGCTTCTCTGAGACTTTACATGAGCAAAATTTCTCTTTCAGTGTGTACCTTAAAACTTACCTTAGGTTTCACTCTTTACTGTGTTGTGCAGACTAAATCCAGTGATTTGTGTATCCTCCACCGTCATTGAACCAGAAAGATATAGATTGAGCACACACAATAATTTGTAATTATATAATTATTTTTCTGCTGTGAGTTTTGTCTCTTGTCTATTCAAATCTAAACCCCCCAAAACCAGGACAAATATTTGACTTCTCTACTAAAGTTTACACAAAATTTATGGCAGTACAAATAGCTTGTAAATATTTACAAATCCCAGAAAAGCATTCAGTTTAAGAAATTAAGGAATACATACATATTAGAACTTCCTCAATATTTAACAATTAGCAACCAAGTGCAGAAGCACCAAGTATACATATTCAAGTAAGTTTGTTATTTGTCAAGATCTACGCATTATGGGGAAAACTCAATAAAACTTATTTTCATTTATAACGCATCTAGCCTGAATTGATTCACAGTAATGATGATTTGTGCTTTAAGTTTATGAATCAATCTCTAATTTCCAAAATTAAGTATTTTGGTAATTATGAGTGCATATAGCATTGATGTTTCTTAGATAATTAATTTCAAATAGACTCACATAGTCTAGAAACACTTATTAAAATATTATAATCATTATTTATTTATTAAACTGGTAACTTCAAAGTTTTTTATTATACAATTTGATGCACTTCTATAGGAATTAGTAATAAAAGTATTAATATTTTAATTATTTTCTTACATTGTTCATATTTCAGTCTAGTAACTTGATGTTTTATATGCATCATACTTCAGCTACAATAGTGGAGATTGTTCTATATTGAGCACCAACTCAACCTTTATATATTAAAAGACGAGAACACCACAGTGCTATTGCTTGGTTTATTTTCTGTGCCACGTCATGGTCAATCGATGGTTTTTCCATAGAATTCTTACTGTTGCCATGAATATGAAACATGAACAGATGCCTAAGTCTAAGCTCATAATGGATGCTATGCTCATCTTTGTTCTATAAAGTATTGTGGAACATTGACCACTGAATGTAACAATCATTACCATCTTTATCAAAGCAGCTGTGACTGCTTTCATGAGATGCTCAAGACCAAACTTGTTGACTTTCCCTCATAAGAATGGGTGAGTACGGGTCACAGTCCCTCCTTTGAGAGTCCAGCCCCTTCTTCCTATATCTCTGTCTATATGAAATTCCGTCTAAACTACCCCTAGACTCCTGGACCCAGAATGTGATAGTGTATATAAACAATGAAAAATAAACTCAACGGGGAATTCACAAAAGTTTTCAGTGTCTAAAATGTCAAAATGAGGGCATACAGAACCCTGGAGACTTGAGTTTGATAGCCCAGGGAAAAAAGGAAGTTAAATGTCAGTACCAAATAAATCATGTGACTGGCAATGTGGAATATAAATTAAATCACAGGTCATGAAGTTGGTTCTAATCTAATAGGTAAATCACTCAAAGTCTTGAATCACACATGAGAGGAATTCAGGTTATCTAAGTAAAACATGATCTTTACTTGCCTGCAAAACTGAAAAAGGAGGAACATAGACACCACCAATTATGTTACCATGTTACCAGTAAAATAAGAGACATGATAACGAGATTGTTCATTTATTTTTATTAACGGTCTACCAAATGATCAGGGCTCCATATATTTAAATGTTTGAGAAATGAATGCACACCACATTGTTTCTGATTTCAATGTAGAACATAACTAATGTATGAGGTGGCATGGTAAGAATATTTCCATTCCTTTCAGCAATCTCTCCCTGTAGAAAAAATACATACCTAACTCCATGGATTCTAGGCTGAGCCGCATGATGACTTTAATCAAAATGTGAGTTGGTTTCCTGAGGAAGTGAGCCTTGCCAGCATTGCACAACTTCACCTTGTTTCCTTTTCTCTTGTTTTTGTTTCATTTCTTTCCTCCCTATGTCATGAACTTAATAGTGTTCCAGGTAAGGGTTTCTCCATCAGTCTAGTCCTAGACTGAAGTGAATATTAAACAGAAACTGTAGAAGCAATGATTGTTATTTTATAAGCCACCAAGATTTGTGGATCAGTGTTGTTTATTTCACAGTATAACTTAGGTTTACACAGAAGAATCTCTGCAAATAATGATGATGTAAGTTAGATGCGTCTTTGAACACAGCTAAAGCAGTAACACTATGAAAATGCTTGTGACTCATTTCATTAGACAACCCCTTACAAATTACCACATAGAGGGTTGGCCTTTCCTGGATTTGGTGGGACAGTGAATTGGAAGAACCTTTTGGAAACATCTTTTTCTACATTTGAGAAAGAATTGGAGTTCTTAAGAACTCTGATACAGCATTCCTTATTTAGAGGAAATGTAACAAATACACAAAATGATGAGTAACAACCATTTTCATAAAAATAAAAATACAAGCCGGGTGTTGGTGGTGTACGCCTTTAATCCCAGCACCTGGAGGGCAGAGACAGGCAAATCTTTGTGAGTTTCAGGCCAGCCTGGTCTACAAGAGCTAGTTCCAGGACAGGAACCAAAAAGCTACAGAGAAACCCTGTCTTGAAAAATCCCCCCAAAAATTACAGAAACATTATAATGTTCAAAAGTAGAAACTGGCAGAATAAGTCATCACCCATAAAATGATATTTTTATACAACTTTTGATATGATTATAGAGGAATTGTGAGTGATAGTAGTGATTCAGATAAAAAGAAAATAATAGCAGAATAGAATTATAGATATTCTGTGACCTTATGTGCTTTGAATAAAAAATACACACAAAGATGAAAAAGAAATAATTCATTTTTGACAATTGTTATTAATAAACCTTAAGAATAAACTTGCATTGCTCTCATGGCCCCTTGTTATGGATGTTACTACAAATGAAATGTGAGAACAGGGGAATTAATTAAGCCTCCCACGTTTTTATATATGAATTCAGCATTCCTAATCTGAAAATTTTTAATACAAAATTTTCCAAATTCTAAATTTTAAGCTACCACCACAATGTCATAAAATAGAACATTCTACACCAGGAACCTCTGTCTTATGTGTAGAACCAGTTTTTAAAAATGAGTATAAAATATCCTTGAGGGTAGAGAAATGGTATAATCATTAAAACGCTTGCTATGCAAGAGTGAGGACTTGACTTTAATCCCAACATCTATGTGAAAAATCAGAGACACTCGGCTGATGACACAATTGTAATTCCAAGGTTGGAGAAATATACAGGCAGATCCTTAGGATTAACTGGTTTATCATTCTATTCTAAAAAGTGAGTTCTACATACCAGGAAAATTGTTTTAAGAAACAATATGGACATCTCCTGACAAATGTCTGAGGTTAACTTCTAACTTCAACACACATTCACTCATTTAAGGGCATAAGCATTCTCAGACACATATGCAGTTACTCACGTATGAATATTCTATACACTCCTGAATAGAACACATATACAGGTACATGTGCTCATGCACGTTTGCACATGCGTGCACACACACACACAACCTCACATGCAAAACTTGCTTTTATTCTACATATACAAAGTATATGTAAATAGTAATTGATTTTATGTTTAGGTTTGGATATGAACACCAAGATACCTAATGAAATGCAGGTAAATATTCCAATATTCTAAAAGCTCAAAATCTAAAACACTTCCCTTGCAGAACTTTGTGATAAGTTATATTCAAAACAATCCCTAACATTTATGCCTTTCCCTTGGACTTTATACCAAATGATTGTTTACTCTTGGTTGGAGAGCTATGTGTTAATAGAGGGCTCTCATACTCTGTAATGGTTTAATTTTATTTCTTCTGGTTTAGAATTTGTGTTGATGATGTTGTTAAGACAAGAAAACTTACTTTTCAATGTTAGGGAAAAAAATCAAGCATTTTAACTGAATTCTCACTGTCTTTGTTTCTAACCAGTATAGAGATAGAGAAATCTTTGTAATTGGATATAATTTCATGATTAGTTCCAGCTGGGACTGTAGTAATTATGTCACAATATGATTTCTCCTAAGATAGCTCTCAGGTCATTGATAAACAGCAAAGAGAGAAAAAAACAGAGGATTAACAGTAATTACGGCCAAGTGGTTTGCTATTAAATTAATTGGATAAAAAGTAATTGGATTATGTATGATATTCAATAGCTACAAGAGTTTAAACTTTAATTAAATTGTCATAGTCCTCATTCAAAAATGAATGTTGGAGCATAAACTATTTTTTAAACAACAAGAATAGCAGAATAGTAATCAGAGTACCGCACATCAAGAATTTAAAGCAGACTATGCTATCAGACTGATTGTCAATCAATTTCCCCATGCAGAAACCATTAGGAAAAAGTGTTGAGCTCTAGTAATCATTTGCAAACTTTTCAAATATTATAACTTGATAGGAAGTCAATTAGAGACGATTAAGAAAACTCATTGTTAAACAATTATCCAGAGTGGGTGTAGTAAAGAAAACCTATGTTTTTAATTTTCTTGGGAGCTTTAAAGTGAAAATCCCCCAGTGAAGTCAGAAGTGAAAATTTCTCTAATATTCCTATATCCATTCTACAATATGTTACACAGATAATATTCAAGTTTATCCTTATTAGCATTCTGAAAATAATAAATATGTGGGGATAAAGAGATGGATCTGAGGTTAAGAGCACTCACTGCTCCTGCAGATAACCTAGGCTTGGTTACTAGCACTCATATCAGGAAGCTCACATCTACCTGTAAGTCAAGTTCCAATTCATTCAATATCATTTCCTGGCCTCCACAGGTATCTCCATAGTTAAGGGGCACATAAATTTACATAGGTACACAGGCATATACATAAATTAAAAGATAAATCTATACTTAAAAGATATCTGAAATATCTGACAGAATATATGGAGATATTTAATAATATTCATGTATACATATATGCTCATGCAGGAGTCATATTTACATACACATACCTGGATATGTTTAGTTTTTATCTCAAAGGTTTTATGTATTTGTTTTATTATTAGTTGTGTATATGTTTGTGTCTGTGTGTGGGTTTGTGTGTGTTCTCGCAGTACTTGTGGAAGATGGGGATGCTTATCAAATCCCCTGGATCTGTAGTTATGCTTGTGACCCTCCCAGTATGGGTGCAGGGATGCAAACTCAAGTCTTTGTGAGAAAAGTAAGACCTCTAAACTGGCAGGCAGGCGATCTAGCTCTTTACCCCTTATTTTAAACGAGACAAACAAATCAAGGGCTTAAGTTCCTATCTTTGAGCATCATTTTATGCTACGTATGTTACCTTCTTCAATACGTCATACATTTTCTTACAAGTACTGGGAGGAAGTAATTTACTTCATTTAAAACATAAGTACTGTTCATAAGTGCTCAGCATGTTCCTTAAGGTTACAGAGTTAGCAGCTCCTAGACCAGGGAATATGTTTCAAAGCCCTGCATTACACTCTAAAGAAAGGATATGAGAATGCCTGGAGCCTAACATGAGCTGGAGAGAGGATGGCGGGGAAAGGTTGGAGATTTTCTTTTTTTTGCTTAATTAGTTCCCCAAAGGCAGGTCCTCTTCCTCAAAGCAAATCCTCCAGATTGACCCTTACTAAAATCCTTGATCCTAAACTTAATTTAAGAAGATTGACAGTCCTGGGCTTAAAATTAACATGTCACAACACATTTTAGGATGCTTGGAAGTGAAATTAATGTCACTAGTTAAAGACAAAGCTAACCCTAGAGAGAATTCATATAAGCTTTAGAATATCACTCTCAAATACAGTAATATTTTTTAACTCAGTAACTAAAAATAGCAAGTGGTTTTAAATAATTTTCCATAGACTGTAAACAGTTTTGTATTGAGAATTTTAAAGGTTTAAAGAATATTCGGGAAAAAATGAGATATAGTAAAGTCTAAAGAACGCTTTCAAAATCTACAGGTAAATATAAATGACAATCATGGATTTTCTTCATTTGCTTATTAGTAGTATTTTATTAATTAATTGCTTTGAGCCAGAGAATGAGAAAGTCACCAGATATTCAAAGGAAGCTTTATGATATTGCTTCCAATGTAGAGATGCTTACAAAGGAGAAATAAAATGCACTATGTCAAACTTCATGGTGTAACATGACAAATACTCCAAAAAAAACGTGAGAATCAAACTTTTAGAGATTAAAAATTAAATAGATAAAACAAAAAAATCAGAAAACCTACCTTTGTAGTATCTCTTCATATATTAGTAGATGTTTGAAAAGTGAGCGATGGATTTAAACGATTGTATTTTTTATATTTGCTAAAGAATTTGCTTCCAGATACACAATTGTCTTTTTTCCTTCTGTTAATGTGCTGAGTATGGTGATGCTGAGAGTGTGGGATGATGAGAGTGAGGTGGTAAGTAGGTTGATGATGGTGTCAGTAGGGTGGTGATGATGATGCGGACCATGATGCCAGAGTACCTATGTAATGGTAGTGAGGTTGGTAATAACCATGGAGCCATCATCAGGTTTGTGGGTATGGTAGGTGTGTTAATGGTGATAATGTTAGTAGGATGGTAATTGCAGTGATGATGGTGATTATGATAATGGTAGCAATGATGGTGATGATTATAATGGGGTGGTAATGATGGCAGTGAAGATGATCAGAGGATGGTTATGGTCATGATGATGGTGATGATGATAGAGGGGGCAGTAACAGTAATAGTGATGATGCTGGTGATGGTGGTAGTAGGGTGGTAATAGTCAAGATGATGGCGCTGATGATAGGAGGGTGGTCATGATTATGGTTATCATAGTAGTTGGCTGACAATCATAATAGATATGACTATATCATGTGGTGATAATCTATTTTGTACAAATAACTTGTATAACCTTAATCATAATTCAGAGCAGGAATTTACAGTGGTAAGAGGGAAATTATCTAGTTTCATTCATGTGTAAAATAATATCACTGAATCAAATTAGTTCTTCCCATTAAGAGGTGTTATTTCTTTATTGAGCATCAAACTTAATGTGATGTACAAGAAGAAGGAAAATCATGGGAATCAGGTTAATTCTTCACCTGTTGTAGTATCCTCACGTTCTAGTCAGGTAGTAGCATGTAGCATTATCTCCCCTCATGCTATGGATGATAACACTCCATTACATATTTCTAACATGTGTTGCTTATGCGTTCATCAGTTGACGGATACTCAGATTTTTCCCGATTTCTCAGCTAATATCACTATGTCTGTAGTGAATGTGGGTGTGCAGAGGTCTCTCCAATTAATTAACTTCATTCTTTGCGTATGTACCCTAGAACGGAGTAGGTAAGGCCTATGATGGTTCCATTTTGAGTTGCTCGTGTGCTTAATTGTTGCAGTGTCTATTTTAGACGTAGAGTTCAAAGGACTATTTTGAAGTCCACAGCATTTCAGTCGGCCTCACAACTTAATCCATAAGATGAGTGTCATTTTCCGAAGTCGTCACTGTAGTTAAATCATCTGTGGCTTGATTTCTAAAGCCTTGATTTCCTCTAGTTTGTATAATTTCAATTTCATTGAGTCTAACCTGTGAATAGCTTTAATTAGACGAGTCATTCTTCCTGGTGTCTCTAAAGGGCAATGGGCATACAAAAACTCAAAAGGTTCGGTTTGAAACTTTTTTTTTATTTATTTTATTTTTTTTTAATTTATTTATTTATTAAGGATTTCTGCCTCCTCCCCGCAACCGCCTCCCATTTCCCTCCCCCTTCCCCGATCAAGTCACCCTCCCTCGAAACTTTTGATTGATTTTTAACTTTCAAAAAATAATTTCCATGTATTGAAAGTAGTTTTTTTCACATAATATATCCTATTTATGGTTTGCTCTCCTTCTATTATACCCAGATTACATGGGGAATATAGTTGAATTTTGCCATTTATTCTTTCTTTATATCTGGGCCACAGTTTCTCCCCATTTCTCCTTTGTTCTTACCCCTAATCCACTCCCCCTTCATCTCAGCTCAGGAAAGAGCAGGTCTCCCATGAGTATCAATAAAACATGGCACAACAAGTTGCAGCAAGACTAAGCACCTTCCCATGCCTTAAGGCTTTGCATACACACACACACACACACACACACACACACACACACACACACACACACACAGAGCACACTCTGCATGTATTACATCTAACTACACAAGCTATCATCTAATCTTATCTCTTCATATTTAAATGAATTGCTATATGAAAAATTATTTCTCTTAATCAATGCAATAACAAACAAATATGATAATGCAGCTACTTTTCTTGCTAAAATAATTAAGGGAATACTAATGGGGATGATTTCTCTTCACTAAAATCATGAGTCCTACAGGAGGACATTGTGATCTCCACAAGGAAAATCATTCTACCCAAATATAATTTCTACCAAAAATACATTCAACTAATGATTGTATGCCCCAGTCATATAGGTCTAGAGAATTTTGTTAATCCTGAGAAAAAATAATCTTCTTGATAGGAAATATTATCTATTAACTTATTAATAAATACATATCAGATTTTCTTAGACAATTCAGTTTAACGATAATCAATTAAGCCTTGTCATTGTGGATATTCTCAGGAAACATTGCTGAAGAAGGGATGAAAAGATTTTAGAGACAGAGGACCATGGGGTTTGCTGTGATATTGTGTAGTCTCTGTCATCTAAAGTAGGATGCCTAATAATGTTATAGTATGTCACATTGTTTCCTGTCTTCATTTTGCTTTTTATCAGGGAAGTTCCATAGTCTTGAGTTTTCTTTGCTTTTCTGTGTTATTTTTTATCATTTCATCAGCTGTTCATAAAATTCTAATTACTAACTAATCAAGATACCACATTTTAATGTCATAACTGAAATGTGTTCTGAAAAAAATGTTGAAATATTGGCCCAGACTCTGGCTCCAAACACTGAATCTTGAGTGCTTTCTGGATGCTGTAGAAAACCCATATAATGTGAACTGAGAAAGCTTGGCAGAGCTATTATGGGGGCTGCATCAATAGATATTACCTGCTCAAAAACCCATCCTTTTAAGAGTATAAGGCTATATTCATCTTGTCAATGCCAGAGTGTTTTTCAACAATGATTTCATACACTTGTAATAATCTCTAATGTAGCTGAATGATGAAAAATAATATCATTTCATATACTTTTGCATATGTAATATCTAGATGTAGAGTAGAGATGGCTTGGCAGTCAAGAAAACTTGCTGTTTCTGAAGTGGACAGGACTTCAGTTCCCAGAAGCACACTGAGCAAGTAATACTGCCTGCAATTCTTGTTCCAGGGATACAACAACCTTTCATCCTTCTGAGTGAACATATAAGTGGTGCGTATATGGCCAACCAGGCACACAAACATCCATATACACAATTTTAAAACCTATCATTTTAAGGAAAATGTATGTTGTTAAGCATCCCTGGAGACAAAATTTTGCACACAGACACAAACAACACAAAATCTCCAAGCAAAGCAACATTTTCACATCTTTTATTTCCCTAAATGGAAAAGCAAAAAAAAAAAAAAATCCACATCTACAGTATCTCTTTGACCACAGAGGATTTTATGAGTTTTAATAAATGTTTGGTTATTTTTGTATTTTTTCGTGTTTTCTTTTTTCTTATTTTTAAAATAATTTTAAAAATTTGAACTTATATCCTTATCCTGCTCTCCTTTTATTTCTCTAGGGCCTCCTATATAAAACTCTTCCCTCTCTCAAAACCATGCCTCTTTTCTTTAATGTTTGATTTATGAAGCTAAGTAGGTAGATAGATAAATAAATAGGTAGAAAGGTAGATAGATAGATAGATAGATAGATAGATAGATAGATAGATAGATAGATAGATAGATAGATATAGATTGGTGGATAGATAGGTAGATAGGTAGACAGACAGATAGAGATAGATAGATAGATAGATAGATAGATAGATAGATAGATAGATAGATAGATAGATAGATAATAAAAAGGCAGTGGATAACTATATAAATAGATAGGTAGATGATAGATAGGTGCAAATTTAGACAGAAATGGGGATTAAAGTAAAAAGAAAAAAAAGCATGAACACAACTATTCCTATGAAAGTCTTTCCCTAATCAAATATATAAGGTCTGATAAAACCCCACTCCATCCACCATGCCAGTCTTCGATTATAAGTCTAAGATTAAAATGGCTCAGGGAGCAGAGACTGGCACCTTTCAAATTACACTGTTGAACTTAGTTGTCAAAATATTTCAAAACAAAACTTTGGAGAAGCTAGTGTGGTAAATGTTTTTCCCAGATATGATGTTCTGCTTTTTTTTCTTTTCTTTTCTGTTCTCTTCTCTTCCTTTCTTTTCTTTTCTTTTTTGTGTTACAGATTAAGTGAATAAGTGGGAAACAGTGTAAGAGATTCATGGTGATGTGCAATTTTGTATTTTAATGGAACCTGCATTTTACATTGTCAAAAAGTCTAAGTTTCCAATGCTAGGCTACACGTTATTTTCATTTTTTTCTCATTCAAGAAATTTATTTGGAAGGGAAGAATCCAGGAGAGGGGCTGCCTCTGCTAGGACAGAAATGGGCAGATGCCAACTGAACAGGTACAGAACTTATATAGGACTCTTAGGGACAGAGTTTTCCCAGGGAGAAGATTCTCAGGGTGGGAATTGGTTAGATGTTAATCTTTGATCTTGAACAATGCCAAGATAGGCTGAATTGCATGTTTAGGGGTTGGTAGATCTCCAGCTTAGGGATTAGCTGGTTTTGTGCTCAGTTGGTCAAGGATAGAGTGTATATCTTTGGCTCTTGTTTCAGAGTCAAAGTGTGTTATTTCACTTACCCCTTAAAACCTTTTGAGACTGGTTTCTATGTGATTATTACAGTCTAGGCAGCCAGGAATGAACAAGAATCCTCCGCCTATAACACAAGACTATTTCTTCTGTAGAAATAAATTTGCAGAGTTAACAATCTTTTCAAGCATTATGCCCTTTTTATACGGTTTTTATTTAGAAACTCATGGTAAAAATGAATATATGAAGCTCTTTGTATAGGGTAAATGGGCCAGTCAAAGAAACACATCCTGACCCTGAAACTAGAGCCATTGAAGTACATAATTTTGACTCTGAAACTGAATTCAAAGAAATATATCCTGACTCCAAAATCAAGACAAAGAAACATACTTTGTTCCTGAATCCAGAGCCAATGAAAGAAACACCTGACCCTGAAACCAGTCTCAAAAGGTTATTTTCAATTTTTATAATTCTATCAAACTATGTATGACTTGACTAATGCCATTCTCAAAGGTTTAACCTAAATATAACTAAATGCCATTTGGAGCAATTAGTCATCACAGCTACACACTCCTCCATTTATTTATCATGGAGACTGTCTCTGCAGTAAATAGAGAAGAGGGGCATGATTCTCTAAGTTCTCCCAGTCAGATAAGCCTTGTTAATCAAAAATCTATCAACTCTCTAACTTGTGGGAAGTGGTTTTAAATATATATAGCTAACATACATAGGTGAACAATGAAACTGATCTGTGGCAGCTGAGGAAATATAGGGGGTCATTGGTTAGGAGCACTTCCTGGTCTTCCAGACAACCTAGAATCATACCTAGGAACCTACATTGGGTTGTAGAAAATTGCCTATAACTGCAGCTCCAGGGGATGCTGTATCCTCTTCCAGTTCCTACACTTTTGGCAATCATACACAGACACAGACACATAGACATACATATACACACACACACAAATAAAAAATGTTGGTTTGTATTCTTCAATATTTCCTCACATTTTTCCTATTTTCTAAATCTAATTCTCACTCCAATCTTGAAGAATTTGATCAATATTTACTATTTAGCCAATTTTATATTTTTTGTACAAGTTTAAATGTTGAACATATATTTCTATGTAGTGAAAAAATTATAAATTAATCATATTATAAGCAAAAGGCTATGTTTGGTAATATGCTTAGTCCATTTAAGTCAGACTTTTCCAACTCTAATAAATTAAAATAGTCTGCTTTTATATAACATATGATTTACTTAATTCTAAGGCATGTATTCAAGGAAAAGCGTGAAGGCAGTGTGTTTTAATTAGAAATAAGATGGTGAAGATTAAAGACATACTTGAGCATTTTTCTCACATTAAACATCAGTCATTTTCTATAAGTCATTTTATGATGAGTATGTGTATTTCTATCTCCTTGTTATGAAAATTGAAAGAATCATTGAGTGAAACAACCTAGTCCAAATATTTGTTCCCCTTTCAGAGGACAAAGCAAATCTGTTAGTCAAATGCCCCATTAATATTTGTGTTTTATTTCAAATAACTAGGCTACAATATTCAATGGTTCTGCTTGGTGAGTTATTAATGCATTATGGGCAATATTTACTGCAATGATCACCAATCTTATAAAACATGTATAACAACTGGGTGGTGATTGCACACACCTTTAATCCTAGCACTTGGGAGGCAGAGACAGGTGTATATCTGTGAGTTTGAGGCCAGCCTAATCTACAGAGCTAGTTTCAGAACAGGATCCAAAGCTACAGATAGACCCTGTCTCGAAAAAAAACAAAAAAACAAAAAACCAAACCTGTATGTCACTTAATGCCATAATTTCCCTCCATTTTAATAGCAGCATAGATGCTGACTTCATTATAAATGGTGTAAAACTGAATTTTAAAATATAATGTAAATTGAATTCCATTTGAGAAACTTGCTAGTATAAATATTGAAATGATATAATTAAAAATTGAAGTGTAATTTCTAAAAGCATAGAAGCAAGACTTGAACAAAAGAATGTGTATTTCTATTAGAACTCCGTGTGTGTGTGTGTGTGTGTGTGTGTGTGTGTGTGTGTGTGTGCACCTGTGTACGCACATATGGGTTATCTCTCCCCTTCACCCTATCTCACTGGTTCAGTTTAGACACATAAAGATTTCAAAGTAAGTATGTTCATATTCTTGTTAAGATAAAAAAAACCATAATTGGATGAGATTCACTTGAAGGTCAAAGTAGTTATTTTGCTCATATTTGAGATTTGTTAATTTTTATCAATATTATGTAACCTTTAGAATCTGCTGTCCTTTAATTTATCATACTTGACATTGCATACTTATATTCTGTAGATGTTACATGGAAACACTCTTAATTGGCTACATCTACATAAAGTCTTACAACACAACACACATTGAATGAAGATAATTTATAGCATGTATCCACACATGCACATTTCCCTGTGAGTAAAAGAATTTAACTTTCTGAAAATGAAATACTCTCCAGCTCAGAATTCAATTGGTCACCAGATTCAGTCATTGCACTGTGATGTCTCAGTAACTAAATAACCTTCCTGAGAAAGCTAAAAGATGAGGAGTTTGCTGTGAGTCCCTTGGCATACAGAATAACAAATATGGGCAAAAAGTGAAGCCACATCTAAGGTGTCAGGTCTCTGCTTTTAATATCTCTGAAACACGTATATTAAAATATTCACATTTAATAACTGCAGATAAAATTTAACTTTTCATAAGTAATTATAAACTTTTGTATTAGTTGCATTCTTACTTATTTTAAAAATGATAGACTTCATTTTCACATACAGCACCTGATCTATATGACATTGCATTAAGCATTTTCATGTATTTGGTGCAGGAGAATTGTCTGTATTCTGTCAATCATGTTTTAAATAAATGCTGATTGGCCAGGCAGGAAATATAGGTGGGAAAACCAGACAGGAAATAGAAATGATGTAATGAGGACAGGAGAATTCTGGGAAGGAGAAAGTGGATTCCTCCCACTCCTGCCCAGACCATCGAAGCAGGAGGGTGTGAGCTGCCCCACTGAAAAAAAGAAGCTGAGCCCCATGGCTAACATAGATCAGAAAAGTGGGTTAATCAAGATGTGAGAGTTAGCCAGTGAGAGGCTTCAGCTAATGTGCCAATCAGCTTATAATTTATGGAGACCTATGTGTGATTTTCTTTGGGGCTAAATAGTTGTGGGGTATGGGGCGGGACAGAAACCCCAACAACAAGCAGGTCTGGCCCTTCATGTTTCAGAATGGTGACTATGTGGATAACTACATCCACATAAAGCCTGAGAAAGCTTGCAAAAGACTAGAGTAAAACATTTTGGTTTTCAGCCATCGCAGAAAAAAAAAAGCTGCTGGCTTTCTGGGCCTTCCTGTCAGGGAAAGCAGGTGGTCCCGATGGATACACTGTTGCAGCTTGCTTCCTGGCAACGACCTTAAAACGCTATAGAGTTGTGGCAAAAAACTTCTCCATATTCCTTAGCAAATTAAAGACCCATGTGGTCAGAAAAAGAGAGATATACATTAAAGAGAGATTCAAAGAGAAAAAAAAAACTTCTATATAGTTTGTTAAAAATATTTACAGGCTAAAGATTAAACTTCTGAAAGAAAGAAAAAAAGAAAGGAAGGAAGGAAGAAAGAAAGAAAGAAAGAAAGAAAGAAAGAGAATAGCCTGGGAGGCAGAGACAGACAGATCTCTGTGAGATCAGAGATAGCCTGTTTTACAAAGGGAGTTCCAGGACAAAGATACACAGAAAACCTGTCTCAAAATGCCAAAAGTTAAAATTAAAAATAAAAGAAATAGTGGTTAAAATAAAGCCAGGTAAAGATGGAAAATACACAGAGAATCTTGATATTGTATGCTCTTATGCTCTCTTTGAATTGTTTGAATGCTAAGGAAGGAGCCACAACTGTTAAAAGATATTTGCTTATACAAGATAGATATTTTGAATATACCTTGACTTCACAGTTGAAGTCAAAAGGTATGCTACTTTGGAGAAGAGATTTTGCTTTTGTTTCCACAGAAAATGAGAGGCTGTAGATTTATTCAGAGTTAAGAAAAATCCAGTTTGATAAAAGAAGACCACCTGAGAAGTCTCTGGCAGGAATAGCGGCCCAGATGTCTGAGTTTTTCATCCAGAACAAGTTCAAGACTACTGTCTGAGATCATCAAGACTCACAGGATACTTCAGTCAGGACTTGATCATAACTCTAAATTTTCTTTAGGTCCCCATAAGATTATCAGCACCCCCAACCAGCTGGATGTAGCCTGGAATACTACACCCAATTCCCCCCCCCCCCAAAAATGAACTAATTCAGTATACTACTGTCAATATTTAACTCTTTATTTTGTTTGAAATTATATTTACAAGATAAAACCACAGCCTACAGAAAACATCTTCACTAACCTCACACCAGACAGAGGTCTGATCTCCAAAATATATAAAGAACTCAAAAAATTAGTCATTAAAAGAAAAAATAATCCAATAAAAAATGGATATTGTCCCTCTGAACCTTCCCATATGACCTTCTAAACTTTATATCAAATTCATGGACTGTTTTTTCAATAATTGGTATTGCATATATGTACCTATATGTATATTATGATATTGCCTTCTCGGTCTGCATAATGTTACTTGTATAAAGGTTTTCATGATTGGCCTTGAGAGAATTTACAGAAAGATTCCATGTTTTATTAAACAGTGGTTCCTAGAATGGTATTTAATGTAGAAATGGATTTGTAAAAATTTAATACTAAACTCAGTTAAGTATAGTTAGACATTTATGTCAACGTACACAGTCTCAGCTCTAGCACATGAAAAGACAAGAATGAAAATAAACCCTATGTAGCAAACTCTAGGTATTTACATTTTAATGAACATAACTTGGTGTTAGAAAATACTTCGTGGATCTGAGAAGATGACTTGGTGGGTAAGAGACCTTGCTGCACGAGCTGGGGTCCACACTCTAAACTCCCGACTCTCCTATAAATCCTAGCAGAACAGCACCCACTTGTAACAAAGAGTTCTGGTGCATAGAAAGTGGAAGACCACAGGGCTTACTGGTCACAAGTCTAGGGTCAGGTTTCATGAGAGATCCTGCCTGCCTACAAGGGAAAGTTGAAGGAGTGCTGGAGCATGTGACATGTTCTTGGTCTCTGCTCCCAGGAGAAAGTGTGTATACCCATACATTTATTTTCAAACATGTACACTCTAAACATATACACCACACACACACTCACACAGTTCTCCACACACATATACACAGGTATACAAACAAATTTATAAACTCATAGATGGATTAAACAAAATAGAAATAATGAGTAAAATAAAAATGATACTCACTTAAATAATGTTTTTTATTAACATGGTATTTCTATTCTACAGATGTCAGTTATAGACAGCAAAAGAATCTAAAATCTTTCAAATTAGTTTATAGGGATGAGGAGATAGCTCGGTGTTTTAACATCACTAAAGCTCTTGCCGAAGACCCTGGTTCAGTTCCCAGCACCTATATGCTAACAACTATCCAATAATACCAGATCCAGGTGATTGACAGTCTCGTCTGACATCATGTGTACCAAACAGACATGTAGCACACATACACACGTAGCCACATTTGTAAAATCAAATATTTAAAAAACAAATAATAAAACAAAAAAGTTAAATATATGTTATAATAATATAAAATTTATTAGCCATGTAACAATAGGCTCAGTGAGGTGAGAAAGTAAGAGTCTACTGTTTAAGACAAGAATTTAATATGAAATTCCTAACATAAGCTCTAGTTCATATTAAATGGTTATGGATTAGATATATTGTCATGATATTGGCATGACATGCTTGCAAACATTTTGGTGTAATCAAATCTGTAGCTTGTAAGATGATAAATTTGTTGCTTACTTTGCTTTTTTTGAAAACTATACTGAGCTACCGAAAACAAAACAAAAAAAAATAAAAATTCAGTCAACATCCTTGCCAGATGTTTTATGGGCTTGGAGAGCAATTTTCTAGCACTCTGTACTTGGAAGACAATTCCACTTTATTAAATTTGCTTCAAATTGCATACCACTTATAGAAATGGCTTGAGTCTTCACATTGAATGTAAATGTGCATTGTACACAGCCTGATGCAGCACACTTAGAAGTTAACTTAAAAATGTAAACATAGAAATAATTATGATTTTCATGAAGACGTTTGTAAATTCATTAGACGTTTGCACTGACTTTTTAAGCCGCACCAAAAGAAGCACAATTCTTAGTTAAGGGAGCCACCTTAGGATTGGCAAGAGACTTGAACCTAGAGTGGCTCCCAGGAGCCCAAGGCGATGTCCCCAGTTAGTTCCTTGGGCAGCTGAGGATAGGGAACCTGAAATGATCCTATCCTATAGCAATACTGACGAATATCTTGCATATCACCATAGAACCTTCATCTGGTGATGGATGGAGATGGAGACAGAGACCCACACTGGAGCACTGGACTGAGCTCCCAAGGTCCCAATGAGGAGCAGAAGGAGGGAGAACATGAGCAAGGAAGTCAGGACCACGAGGTGTGCACCCACCCACTGAGACAGTGGAGCTGATCTATTGGGAGCTCACCAAGGCCAGCTGGACTGTGACTGAAAAAGCATGGGATAAAACCGGACTCTCTGAACAAGGCGAACAATGAGGGCTGATGAGAAGCCAAGGACAATGGCACTTGGTTTTGATCCTACTTCATGTTCTGGCTTTGTGGGAGCCTAGCCAGTTTTGATGTTCACCTTCAAGACCTGGACGGAGGGGGGAGGACCTTGGACTTTCCACAGGGCAGGGAACCCTGACTGCTCTTTGGACTGGAGAGGGTCGGGGAGAGGAGTGGGGGTAGGGGGATAAGAGTGGGAGGAGGGGGAGGGAAATGGGAGGCTGGGAGGAGGCGGAAACTTTTTTTTTCCTTTTCTCAATAAAAAAATTACTTAAAATATATCGATAGTTGTTTCAAAGAAAATTCATTACATTTCACAAGGATATATATTCAATGAAAGATTTTATTAGCCATTAAATATTATATATACAAGACAGTATCATTCTGTCTTCTGCATTGCCAGCAGCTAATACAATCCTATTACATATCTGCAAAACATTTGGTAACAACACTCTTTCTTTTTTTTTCTTTTTTTTTATTTAATTTATTTATTTATTAAGGATTTCTGCCTCCTCCCCGCAACCGCCTCCCATTTCCCTCCCCCTCCCCCGATCAAGTCACCCTCCCTCATCTGCTCGAAGAGCAATCAGGGTTCCATGACCTGTGGGAAGCCCAAGGACCGCCCACCTCTATCCAGGTCTCCTAAGGTGAGCATCCGGCTTTGGGGGAGCCTAGGCAGTTTGGATGCTCAACACTCTTTCTTGTAGCTTTTAAAATAATTTAACATCAGATTAGGTTAAAATGCTCTGCTACTATCATCAGTCAGGGATATTAAGGAAAAGCAAACAAACACTGTTTTGAATTTTTAGCTTTAACATGAATGAAGGAAATGTATATGGATTTGTTTAATATGTTTGTATGAAAGAATGTCTTTGTGATACCTCCAATAGAGAAAACAAAACAATTAATTCACAGCACAAAGAGGATTATAAACACAAGACTGCCTGAATCTATGAACTTGAACTGTGTGCTCTCCCACCCTAAACTCTACAGGATTTGGGGATTTTTGTAGTTCAATATAATGTGTGTAGTGACATATCAAACCCTTGCCATTAAAATACCTTGGCATCAATGATTAGGCAGTACACTAGTCTCAGTTTTAGACCTGGGATATTTTACTTTAAAGACTATGCTTCTGGAAAGATTAACGATAGGTTTCTTGAAATAGAATGACAAAGGTTGATGGGATAGGTGGGCCCAGACAGAAGACAACCATTTTGTATTACAATGACTTACATAGTTTAAATGATGTTTAACAATAAATTCAGAGCCTACAGCAAACAAGTTGTACTCAAATGAACCCCAATGTTATTCCACCACCATTGTTTTTGGATTCTATATTTGTATGCAAATATATGCTGAGCTCCAAAGCCTTGTGACCTGATGTATATTTTCACACCCAAGTTAAACCATGCAGTAAGCTGTCTTCTCTCTTCTGGCTTGCATTACACAGATGTGAACAAATGAACCTGTGTAAAACACACTCAATTCCTCTATAAAAATAATATTTGAACACTGCCTATTTTTGTCTCATTAAAACTATAGTTAAATGCTTGCTAATTTTTGCTTCACAAGAGTTTTTTTTAAAAAATCATAACTATCACACATAAGAACAGTCACGGGCTGGAGAGATGACTTAGTGGTTAAGAGTGTTTGCTGTGGTTGCAGAGTGGCTTCAGGGACTCTGGGCCCTTCTCATTGACTGCCTACTCCTTGGCATGGGAACTGCCATGAGTGTGGTCAATATACCAGTGTCAGAGCATTAAGAAAAACTGACTCTTTTTCCCAGAAGCAAACCAATGTTTATCATCTATGGATGGGTATGTGCCCACTTGCCCTCCTCCACAGTAGTTTAACAGTTTGTGCTTGCTGTTGTGTAGCAATTTCCTACAAGATTAAAAAATTCTGTCTTGGAGGGATGCTCATTAAAACACAGGATGTTAGAGGGGAAGTAAAACAACAGGATACAGTTTTTAAATTTTTAATTAAAATATAGTTATATAATTTCCCTTCTTCCCATTCCATTCTCTGACCTCTTTCTTGCCCCCTCCCAGCTCACTTCCTTTCAAATCTCAATTCAAATTTATGGACTCTCTCTCTCTCTCTCTCTCTCTCTCTCTCTCTCTCTCTCTCTCTCTCTCTCTCTCTTTCTCTCTCAGAGCTGATTACTTACTGGATAATTAATTAGGGGCTCATTCCTAGGAAAGACTAATTCTGCAGCTGTCAGAATTCTCCAGTTGCCTATAGTTCTTTGCCTAGAGTGAGGCCCCATGAGACCTCCCTCTTTCATGTTAGAATGTCTGTTGATGCTTTCTTTGTTTAGGTCTAGTTTACACACTCATAAGGAAATCTACTACCACAGAAGCATCCTAAAACATAAACAGATATAAAAGATATTTGAAAGGAGTTGACATATAATGTTGGAGACAATGACTCAGGAAGGAACATTAAAAACCCTGAATAAATTTCTGAGTGCCAAGAATGAGTCCTATCTTGAAGAATTAGCTAAGGAGGTCCCAAAAACTTCTATCCCCAGATATCACAGAGTATTGATTGATAAACTTATTTCTTACCCTCTACAACTTGATGACAATACCATATTTCTGAGAAAACCTTCTTATATGTACTATTAAATATAAAAATAATTGTCCTGTTGCCAAACTAGAAGCTTAACCAATATTGCCTAGTATTTATGGTGCTGGAAAGTACTATGCACAGTGCCACAGAAGAAACTAGTCACCAGTATGATATAGCTAAAGACCTACAACGGCCTGTTGTAGGAGCCACTGGTGAAATAGTAGCACAGATACTACAGGATTAACCAATTACATTTTTATTAGATATCAGGAACAATCTATAGGTTCCTCCATGGAAACCATAAACTAAAACTTCTAAAGTGGCCAAGAAACTGAGACTAAGTGGGACATGGGCCCTAGGGAAAATCAACTAGTACTATTCCTCTAAAGGAACATATCAGTAAAATTACTCCTGATAACATATCCCTATAAGCCAGTGGACCACTGTACTCACATCAGAGCATGAAAGGTGGACACAAAATTCCACTCCAAGATCAAAAACATTGATTACAACTTATGCTGGAGAGGTTATGGGACAAGGGAACACTTCTGCATTGCTGGTGGGAATGCAAGCTAGTACAGCCCCTTTTGGATGTCAGTGTGGTGATTTCTCAGAAAATTAGGAAACACTCTTCGTCAAGACCAAGTAATATAATTTTTGGGTATGTATCCAAAGGATTCTCAATCATACCACAAGGACATGTGCTCAATTATGTTCATAACAGCATTGTTTATCATAGCCAGAACCTGGGAACAACCTAAATGCCCCTCAACTGAAGAATGGATAAGGAAAATGTCATAAACATCCACAATGGAATACTATACAGCAGAAAAAATAATGATGTCTTGAATTTTGCAGGAAAATGGATGGAGCCAGAAAACATCATTTTGAGTAAGGTAACCCAGACACAGAAAGACAATTATTACACGTACTCACTCATTAGTGGTTTTTAAACGTATTGAAAAGAAAACCAGCCTGAAAAATCACAATTACAGAGAACGTAGACAACAATGAGGGCCCTAAGAGAGACATACATAGGTCTAATCTAATGGGAAGTAGAAAAAGACAAGATCTCCTGAGTAAATTGAGAGTATGTGTATACTGGGGGAGGGTTGAAGGGGAGGAGAGATGCAGGGAGGGGAGCAGAGAAAAATGTAGAGCTCAAATAAAAATGAATGAAAAAATTCCCCTCCTATACAAGTAGCTATTTGCAATTGGTATCTGCCTAGAAATGGAATCTGTGTGCTCCAATGGAGAGTCACAGAGCATATCAACCATAGGTCACAGCATGCCCCATGCCCAGGAGTAGCTGGCTAAAATCATATGGACTCTATGTATTTGCTTTGCTAATTTTTTCTTATTTTTTAAACTTTTGTTGTTTCTTTGTAAGAGAAGGATGGAGAGAACATAAAATTGTACTGGCTTGGAGATACATGTGAGTTGGTAAAGAGGAAAGAATATTATAATTAAACACTGAGAAAAGATTTAAATCTTAAAATACTGATATTTTACCGAATATTATATAGGGGATATGACTGAGCTTATTGGCACAAAAATGAGTTTCTTGATAAAATTTCAAAAGGATACATAATGAGACCAGCAATTGACAAATGGATAGAAGGAAAATCTCAAACTTCTGTCAAGAACAAGTCATCAGAAGCTGAGTGAAGTAGTTTGTATTAGAATGGAAAAGAAAATTCACTGAATAATAACAATTTTTAAAACAAAATTGAAAGGTATCACTTTGTTTTTCTTACTGTTTTTAAAGATTCTTTCCTTTTAAAATCATTTGCTGACTATCTTGAGTTTGGACTTTTATCTGGAATCTTTCAACAACAGAGCTTTGGTTACAGAGAGGATATGAGGAAGAAGGAAAAAGTTCAAGATATTGGAGTCAATAGCTACACCTGAAGCTCAGGAATCAAAATAAAAAATAAAATTGTATCAAATTAAAAGCTACATGCAAAACACGAGACAAGGGCATTGGTAAGCACGTGGAGTAGAGTAAATTCTTATACACAGTTGGGGTAAGGTAAATCTGTAAAATTATTATGGAAAACAGAAAAATAGGGAGTTCTCAAAAGCTGAATCTATAATTACCATATGACCTAGAAGACCTATTATTGCATTTATGCATATATGTGTATATATATACCTTATATATGTATATATATATTTGAAGGTGTATTTGTCATATATATATGAAGGTGTATTTGTCTTATGTGTATATGTGGAGACTAGAGTGTATTACTTGTGGTTCAGTTCTTCACTTTATTTTTTAAGATGTGCTTTCTCATTGAAATTATTTGGACAAAGAACCCCAGACATGTACTTTTCTTTGCTTCTAAACTCTTAGGCCATGGTTGTATACCAATGTGCCCAGCTTTATATTATTGTGAGAGACACAGATCAGCTCTTTATTCTTTTAAGGTGAGGGGACTATATCCACAGACCTCTCTCTAGGTATACAAATGCCATATTAAAAAAAAACTAAACTTATAAAATCCAAGTGATGTTAATTAAAATAAAATCATTATATGAATGTATATGTGTTTCCCATTATAAAGCTTAGCTATGAAAAGCTAAATATTTTCTAGTACTGTAGTATATGGAATTGGTTCATGGCTTACTTTAGCTGCCGCTAGTAATTAATTCATCATTTTATTTGGTTACTTTGGTTTGCAGTTTCTTAATTAAAGCTGAACCTTTTCTTTTGGTGACAAAGCATGAATATTTGTGAACTATTTTTGGAACAGTTTTTCCTCAACGTGCGGTATTATTAATTCTCATCTATATATTATTATTGCATAGTATAACTTTAGTGGGTTAATATAACAGCAATGACCAAGAGGAAACATTATCAATGAGAAAATGAACTGTATTTTAATAAAACAAAATATATGGCTATAAAATGGATCATAAAAAAATAAATGTTTATTGCACATAGTTTATTTTGGCAAGTTTGCCCAGAGTGCCCAATCACTGGGAAAGTATTTTACTTAGAAATAATTTGAACAATAGGATTTCAAGACACTTCATTGAAAATAACAAAATTGTCATATGTATTTTAAACTATATATTATTTTTTCATTGACACATAATAGCTGCAATCATTGGATTTGCAGGGAACAGTGTGATGCTTTGATAAATGCACACATCGTGTCATGATCAAATCATGGAATTGAATCTTACCATCTGAAAATAAGTCACACCTTGGCAAAAAAAAATGGCATGATAAAAGCTGTTTTTGAAAAATCTGTTGTTAATTATAGTCCATCTGATATTCAAAAAACTCAGGAACTTTTTCTTCCTATCAATTTAATATGCATTCATTGATAATCTTCCCATCCTGTCTTCTCTGCCTCCCTCCCAACCTTTGCAACCTCTACCCTTCTAACAGCTTCTATAGAAATTGCTTATGATTGGTTTGTTTTAGCTAATGCTTGGTTTTGCTTTGTTTTGAGGTGGTCTTGACACTAAGTAGCTTACGCCAGTCTCACACTTGCTGTATAGCTCATATTAGCCTTGAAGTGAATGAAATTACGTCCATACATTTCCATGCCAATGATTGATTTGTTTATAGATTATACCTTTATCATCATGCAGTTTTTATCTTCCTTGTGACTGCCTTATTTTCTTTAATACATAGTCCCTTTGTTTGATTCATGTTTGTGCAAGTGACAGGATGGAGTGTGTATGGCTAAGTAGTCCTGTATATGCATATGCCACCTTTACTTCCATTAGATATTGATAAATATTCAGACTTGAGTATTGAATATTAAAACAGTTTTTTTAATAAAGCCTGTAATGGGATGTCTTTTTTGACATACTGTTCATATTACGTTTTATTAAACACACACAATCAAAATATGTTATTTGCGTATTCCCTATGGTGGGATGCCTTGTTTAGCCTTGATGCAGAGGGGAGGAATTTGGTCCTGCTTCAACTTGATATGCAATATTTATTGGTTCCCAAGGGAATCCTTACCCCATCTGAATGGAGACAGAGGAGGAATAGATGGGTAAGAGGAGGGAGGTGGGAAAGGGAACAGGAGGATAGGAGGGAGAGAAAACTGTGGTTGGTATGTAAAATAAATTTAAAATGATGAAAAATAAAATAAAAACAGGAAAAACAAAACATGTTATTTGCAATGATTTTATCAGATCTTTGTAAATTTTGTCCAATGTGTTTTATTTGAATTTACCCTATCTCCTAATCTCCCAGCTCCTCCCAAGTGCACCTCACACACATTTCCCTGCTGCTTTTCTTCACCAAGTCCTTCTTCTGCTGCCCACATAGTCATGAATATATGACCTTCCACATGCACATGAATTCCATGCCTTAAAAACACTCAAGAAAAGCCTGAATCTCTCTTTCACAACATGCATCGATTTCAAGTAGTTCCTTGTTGAGACATGGGACTTGATGATTATCTCCCCTCTCTGACTGGGATTTGCTCTAACTCAAGGTTGCAAGAGCCTTCTGCTGATGTCATAGGTGCTGTGAGTTCTGATGTACAGTCACCCCATTTCGTCCTGAGGACACTGTTTCCTAGTACTCACTTATGACCTCGAGCTCTTATAAATTAGTCTCCTCTCTACCAGAAAGATTATTTTTTTATCTTTCAATAGGCATCTTTTAATATTTGTAAACATTTGTGTTGACCTTTTCAATTTTGATTTTGTAAATATTTACATTTCAAATATCTCAAAGAAAAAACTCTGGATAGTTAAGATTCTGTTACAAAATTCAATTTGCATTTTGTCTAATTGCAAATTAATGCCTGATAATGTTGATTATGACTGAATGTGCACTTATTAGCTCATTTTTATAGCTTCCTGTGATTGTTTTAATCCCTGATTTTTTCTTGGAGTTTTTTATTACTATTTCACTTGTTCACATATATGTTCTATTCCAGCATATAAAATGGATTTTCCATCTTTTCATTTTATTTTATTGCATTTCTTTACATTTTATTTTGCTGTATGAACCATGGTTGGTAGATTTAGAAGAATCTGAATACTTTCAATCAAGTAAATCAAACACCTGTTTCACAGTGCAATCATTTTAGTTCCCTTCACATAGAAACATTTGTATTATAATGATACTTATTTAAACTCTAATGCTGTTGCCTATATAACACCAGTGATCTTTTTATTTTCTAGATCTTTCATATACCATCTTTTATGAGATTATCACATCAAAATTGAATTGAAAGTCTTGGAATGCTTTTGCTCTAAAAAATACTGTCATCTGTTGCCTACCAACTGCAACCTCTGGTGATGCAGAGGTCTACATTGTTCTTTCTCTATGTGCTGTATTTCACTTGACATAGTGTCTCTAGGTTCATCCAGGTGGTCACAGAGGACAGGATTTCTACTCCATTTTGAGAGTGAAGAGTAGTTTACCATGTCTCACATATGCTGCTGATGAAGAGAAGAGCTCTCTATAGTCTTTGTTGGCTGTGAGTAGTGCTACATTACTCAAGGAGAAGCAAACTCCTCTTTGACAAAGCCATTTTACTTCCGTTCTATATATCTCTCAGAAGGAGACTATTTGACATTCTATTCATTCTTTTTATGATTCAGAAGACTCACTTTAATGTTGTCTATAGTTGTAGCATGAATTGACATCCCCCAAAACTGTGTGGAAATAGATTCTCATTGCTTGAGCTCCTCAGGTGTTTTATTTATTTATATTGATTTATTTTTACGAATGTCACTGTAACTAGTGAGATAATGAGTAGTAAAGGCGAAATTTTTTTTCTCATACACTTGTTGACCATATGTATTTTTCTCTCAGATTACGGCCAAAAGAGCAGCAGGAATAATTAATCTTTAATATCATTGATTTTTGCTTCACGGAATCCCCTCTTTCCCATCTATCACAGTCCCTACAAGCCACCTTTGGGTATTCTTGGAAGTGCTCACTTTTCTTAGTCCTGACTCAAATGACAATGTTGACTAAAGTCTCTTTTCTGTGTCCTTTTTCTCTGTTTCTGAACAAAGCCTGCACATTGGGCTTTCTCACTTTCTCTCTAAATTTTCCTTCCCATCAAGCAATTCTTCACCATGGGGTGATCCCCATCTCCATGCTGACTCAAGTCAAACAACATAGCTTTTCTCTTTCTCCTCTCCATTTTCTTCCACTGGGAAGCTGCAAAGATTTTCTGCTTTCCTACACTTAGGGTTTTAAACCCTAATAAAAATGTCATTAAGCTTAAAAATGGAAGTCTACTCTTGAAAAATGCAAGCAGATTTATTGTTATAGTTTTCAATATAAAGTGATAACTATGGAAGTGAATTCATTTGTTAGCTAGCTAAATTTAATTTATGCCACTACACAATGTATGTGTTCTTCAATACATCACATTGTTCATAATAAGTCTAATTCTGTGGATTGCTTTTAGTTTCACAAAAGGAGCTCTGATTCACCCATTTGCATTTAACTCTGTTTTCGCCCTGCTTTGTGTTCTCAGGTACAGAATTTTCTGATAGAGTTTTCAGCTGTGTTTAATATGATCGTTGTGATCTCTCCAGCTTTTCGAATCTGAGTGAAGTGGACAAGAAAGATGTTCCATGGATGATCTTAAATTATGCAAATAGGAATACAAAGGAATGTAATAAAGCAGACTATATTCTTAAATAATTACACTCACTGATTAGAAAAGTATTCTCTTTGTTAGTTGCTGTAACTAGTGTCTATGACATATATATATATATATACACACACACACACACACAATTGTATGAGATATTCCTGTGACTGGGTATGAAGTGAGCAACCACTGAAACAATTTATGCACTATTTCTAGACTGGTACTTGTGAACTGTCCATTCACTGAAATTAGTGGAAGAAGAAATCTTTTCAAACAACGTCCTCCTAGGATCCACCTGCAGCTGCTGACCCAGTATTCAAACACATTGGCCTAGGGTCGTGTTGCAAATTTGAGCAAAATGGGGAATATTCTCACCTAATCTTGTAACCTTCAAGTCCCTCTGTTTTTCTAGGGATGATATCATTTCATTCTTCTCAATAATTCTTTTTTATGTATACACATCACATTTTTCTCTATCAATCAGTGGAGATTTGGGTCAGTCCTTTACCTCACTATTGAAAATGATCAGCGCACTCACAGATGTGTATACTCTGGGAATGGTGGAGTTAGATCACAGGGTTGTTCTATTATCAGTCGTGAGGAACATCCATATAGTAGAACAGCCATATTCCATAGTGGCCGGGAATTCCAAATAGTACCTTACTATTTACTGAGTTAGTTAACAAGTGTCCTGAATTATATAAAGCAATCCTAGCATATACATTTTAGAAACCGTGTAATAATAAATGTTAAGAGCATGGTGGTGGAATTTGAGTAGCTGAGAATTGCTAGATTCCAGTCGTAAGACTGTAACCTCAAATGACATTTATTGTTCCCATTCCCCTCTTTTAAAAATTAGGGATGACAATAAAAAATTTCTAATAAGTTTCTTGACCTCTAATGCTTAACATTCTAGTACGTGTTACAATTTCTTGTTCAATTGTTCAAATTTTCTCTAATTCTTGTTTGACCAACATTGGCCAGGGACCGGGTACATCTGTTCAGCAATGAGCACAAAGTTGACTTGATGTCAGTAAACACAGAATAAAAGGAGCTAATAGTAGGCACTGATGAGGGATGGCACATACTGCCTAGTAATGTAGAATCCAATGAACAGTGCTGAAATATAGCAAATTAGGGTGAGTTCTTAGTTAATAGACAGATAGTACTTAGAAAATGCTGGAACCTTTGAGAATGTAACTTAACATGAATCGAAAATAGCTGGAAGCAATCCCCAGAGTAAACAACCTCTTCCAGTGATAACTAAGGCTTTCTTGATATTTGAGCAGCCTTCATGGAACAGACCTGCTACCTAGGGTTCCTCCACATCCGCTAAGATGGACGGAAGACATGAGCCAAAATAAATGATTTGTAGCTCTGGTAAGTATGTTGTAAGTGTCAGGAGTCCCTCATACACATAATAATTGATTTTCTGTAGAACTTTCATATGCAGAATCCGGATGTCAGTGTCAGGTGTAGACACTTCTGGTATTAAAATACAAGTTGACTTATTGGGGAACAGGAAGGCACTGGAGACAGCGGGAGGACAGGGTAGGGTAACATGGAGAGGACTTTATTAAAGTGCCTGGTGTGCTGGCTAAAATTATCTGCACAAAGACTATTACTTCATGAAATCCATCGGCTAGCCATAACTTTATTTAATATTTATTTATTTATTATGTATACAATATTCTGTCTGTGTGTATGTCTTCTGCAAGCCAGAAGAGGGCACCAGAATTCATTCCAGATGGTTGTGAGCCACCATGTGGTTGCCGGGAATTGAACTCAGGACCTTTGGAAGAGAAGGCAATGCTCTTAACCGCTGAGCCATCTCTTCAGCCCCTAGCCACAACTTTTTTAAAGCTAGCAAAAGATGAGAAAGATGAGTAAGTTAGTCCATGTTCAATTCTGCACCTTTCTATAAAAGCTTGAAAGTATGTTGTAACTCTCCCCAGGAACCAAATGAGAATATCGCCTTTTCTCTAACTAAAATTTAGGTGAGCTCCAATTTTCAGTAGTTTGCCAGTTCTGATGTAATGATGTTCTTTCTGTCACATCCATACTTACTGCCAATTTTGTAGAATCTCCTTGTGTGTCTCTTATTTCTTTGAAACGAGTGCACCCACACACTGAGACAATGGGGATGTTCTTTCGGGAACTCACCAAGACCAGCTGGACTGGGTCTGAAAAAGCATGGGATAAAACTGGACTCACTGAACATAGCAGACAATGAGGTCTGCTGAGAGGTCAAGAACAATGGCACTGGGTTTTGATCCTATTGTACATACTGGCTTTGTGGGAGCCTAGGCGGTTTGGATGCTCACCTTACTAGACCTGGATGGAGGTAAGAGGTCCTTGGATTCCCCACAGGGCAGGGAAACCGGTCTGCTCTTTGGGCTGATGAGAGAGGGGGAGTTGATTGGGGGAGGGATATGGGAGGCAGTGGTGTGGAAGAGAGAAAATCTTTAATAAATAAATAAATAATAAAAAAGAATTATAATAATATGTTAACTGCATGTTAGAGAATGTCTTGGTAAGGTTGGAAGGAGGTATGGGAGGCGACATAAACTCTGAGTCATTATCAAAGCCAGTTTTTCTAAAGAAACCCTTTGTAAACGTGAAACACAATGATGCCTAAGTTCAAGGTCCCTAGAAAAGGTAGCAGGGACTCATCATCTATGTTACATCAGGACTTCATGAAAGTGTTCTATTCCATGGAAGAGTAAAAAGCTGGTCTTCTGGCTACTATGGAGCCAGCATACAGGTGGCTGGATCTAGAGGAGGAAGAATAATTTTTCTTAATAAGCAATGCATTTTATCTTATTAATAATGATTTGAACAATGAATACTGAACATAGATTATACCTTGAAACCTATGAGTTCTTTTGTTTTATGAACTAAAAGCAGTAGGGAAAAAAGCAAGAGAAAACACACAGAGACAAAAAGAAAAATCAGACTCATAATATGTGCCTTCATTTTATTGGAGCTGAGGATGGAACTAGACAAATATGTGGAGTGAATGAAAGCAATAGAACTGTCATTTTATAATTATCTGCCCTGAGTCCCCATTGCTTACAATACAAGTTAATTCTAAATCTCACAAGAATAAAGCCACTGTATGGGAATGTTCTTAACCTACTGTAGACATGAATTCAACTTAATGAGTAAGTATTGAAAGACTCTGTTCTTTTTTCCCTTCCTAAGATGCCACTCCTGACAACTTTCTCTTTTATTTACTTCTGTACACCTCTTAAAAATGATGTCATATGCTTACTGTATATTGTGTTCTACTAAAAAGAGAAGAAAATAACATTAAATATAATAAATTGGGCTAAAATGCCACAAAGATCAGTTGGAAGCAGGCCTAGAAACTCTCCTCTGAAGTCATTGAGCACAGTCTGCCACAAGATGCTGAAGTTTGGTACTAGTTTTCATGGTTCTCTACTCATCACCTTTGTAGGAAGAGATCATACAGAAAAGTAGGAGTGGGGCCATCAGTTTATCTGTAGGACACATCACATAAGAACAACGTGAGGGAGATATAAGATGAAAAAGCAAGTTAGATGACTGTGTCCCTGTGGCAAGGGTGCTTTTCTCTTTAGTAGACACCATCACTTATTAAACAAATTGTTAGACCTGTATTACTTACTTAGCAAATACAAGTATTTGTATATTATCCATATCTGTGCATATAAATACTAGGATGTAATTTTAAAGAAAAAAGTAGCATATGTATGGTTTAAGTGCCCAGACTTCATACAGAAGATGCATCCAAAACAGTTCCTTCCTTGAAGAGTTTCTCTACACCTCTAAGGAAGACATTGCTCTCCTTAAATTATGTCCGCTCCAATGCATGCCACCATCTCTCTGACACTGCAGAGACAGGCAAACCATCAAGAATCTAGAGTCTCATCTAGAATGAGTTAACAAACAATGATAACATTGCAGATTATTCTCATGGATTCTTGCCACATTCAAGCTTTTACTTTGACATTGGATTTATCTTCATAGAACTCTAACAGAAAATGATGGGAAATTTATAAAGTTATGGTTTTCATGACCTTATGGGAATGTGGTTTAATGCAATCCCCCTGCTTTTCAAGATTCCAAGACCTCTGCCTAACCAATAAAAGGTCACTTTACTTTCTTTCCAATCCTGCCCAGAATGCAAGATATTCTAGGCACTAAAACAACTTAGAATAACTATGTGTCAAACATGTGTCTGCATATGTTGATTACATCATAAAAATAGATTATCATATTCCAATGAATGTCTTATCATAGCCCTTATTAATTTATATATCCAATATGATTTATACTATGTTACAAATAATTTAAAATCTGAAGATATCTAACCAAAGGCATATGAATAGTTTCACAATAAACCCTTCTACTGAGGGATGACATTTATAACAATGATATCAGCTTCATCCTGAGAGCTAATAGAAATTATGGGATTTTTGAAGTCATTTGAATGTGTGTATTACAATATCTGAGCAATTACAATATGCTCACATAAATCCAACTATATATATAAAGATGTGTGAAAATCATAGATCTAACATTGGAATAAGAATGTTCAGCAAGTCTGAAAGTAGCAGAGAGGGTAAAACATTTTTTTTTTTTTTTTTTTTGGTTTTTTTTCGAGACAGGGTTTCTCTGTGGTTTTTGGAGCCTGTCCTGGAACTAGCTCTTGTAGACCAGGCTTGGTCTCGAACTCACAGAGATCCGCCTGCCTCTGCCTCCCGAGTGCTGGGATTAAAAGCGTGCGCCACCACCGCCCGGCAAGGGTAAAACATTTTTATGTTTATATAAAACGCTAGGATTCAATCTTCAACAAAATAGAGAGAGGGAGAGAGAGATAGGGGGGATGAGTAGAGAGAGAAAAAAGCAATACAAAAACTCAGAAACATTAATCAAATCTAGCCACAAAAGGATATAAATAATTGCAATTTAGTTATTATTATAATTATTGTGTTCTCATAATGAAGTAAAAAGTGGTGATAAGACACTACTAAAACACATTCTCAAAGCTAAGGATAGACATATTTAGTGTAGTATTATAGAAATTAATAGCATACAATTAGGATTTTTGGTTATAACAGGAGATGAACACCAATCTTAAATTACCAATTATTTCTCAACTACATCTTTGAACACATGAAAGCATTCAAATGTGCATGTTTGATTTCTTCCTTTGTAAAATATATGATTTTGTATCAAATCTATTGGCAAAGCAATTTAATAATGCCAATAATTGAATGGTTAAAGAAAAAAGCAGTTATAACACAATATGCTAAACTAGCTTACTTCTCTGGGCTGAGGGGTTGAGTGAGAGGTAGTTCTCACTACTAATCAACAGACTTAAATTTTGATATTCTCTTTGCAAAGTATTTTCCCATATGGAAACACGCACAGATATACCATCAAAGAGGCATTTCCCTTCTGTCACCATCCCATGCTGCACATCAACACTCTGTGTTACTCAGATTTGTTTTGTATATTAGGGATTTAGAAAATTAATTGACAATATCTTACTCACTAATATACATAAATCTGACATGAGCCATTGTGAAAAGGTTTCATAAAAATTTTCATTATATTTCAAAATATATTGCTGTACATGAGCCATTGTGAAAAGTTTTCATAAAAATTTTCATTATATTCAAAACATATTACTGCTGTAAAATTTCTAAATGTCTAAATGATTTGTTAAGCTTGTTATGATTTATTACAACTAGCTGTTTGATCTCATTCAAACTATTCTTGCAGGAATTTATTTTTCTAGTATTCTCAAAACAATTGCATTATCTAAAACAATCAAAGCAGATCATTGTGATATTGGCACATAAAAAGATACCACTAAAATTATCACATTTTCTTTTATATATACTCATGATAAAATATGCTTTAGAGAAATAAAATAGATACTATGTTTTTACTCTTGCAAATAGTTTTCTATCACTGTCTTTAACCAATGTTTTAATCAGAATTTTCTAACACAAAACTCTTGATCTACCTGTATATCTACCAATATATAAACAACACATATATAGCTTAAATGAAAAGTTTATATAGTTTTTATTCAAACACTATATATACACACATTCAAACATGAATATATGTTCAAATAAAGCACCATCCTAAAATTCATGGTATTTATATAAACCACATTGATTCAACCATAACTCTGATTAGGAGTTGAATCTGAAATTAGAGCACCTATCACCAAATTAACTTATTATTTATACTTATATAATAGAAAATAGAAAATATATGTTTATATATAATTATATAATATATAATTTTCTATTATATATTGCATAATTTTATAGTTTATATTATTATAATTAATTTCTATTCATATACTTAATATACTTATATATTGAATATACCTCTTTTGTTTTTAAAAATAGTTTAAGAAGATATTGAAGATTATCAGATGATAAACTTTTATAGCAGCATGCTATCTTAAGTATGGTTAATGCTCCTTTGATGACAGTTTAAATTTTAACAGAGATTTACATTTGAACTCTTATGTGTAAAAAGCATGTTTGTCTTAAGGTAATGAAGAACAATGTCAATAGTACTCTGTAGAGCAGGCAGCCCTCTAACAACAAACATGTATTTATCAGGGTGAACACTTATGTCCTTCCTCAGAAATCGCCTTTGACTTTTCACAACAGAGGACGGCTGAATTCAAAGCTAAGGTCACAGTGTGGATGCTTTAAGTTCTAATACAGTGAAATCTGGAGGTGGGAGAAAGAGGAAGGTGATATGTAAATCATTAGTAATAGCATCCACAGAAGTGTGTGTGAACAGCATAGACTTCAAGAAATGTGGAAGGAAGCACCTAGGGAAATCATGTAGGAAATGATACAAGCCACCTGCTAACCACTTCAAGGGAGAAAGTTGGAATATTAAACTTCAAAGGCTTAGAAATACATTTCTGAATTTGTGGAGTTTCCAGGAAAGTTCAATTTTTCTTATTATGAAAAATTATGTTTCAAAGCAAGGCTCTTTGTTCTCAGAACATGGGTAAGTGAATGAGTCCCTGCCTTAGCTCACACTTCCCAAAAGTTCATGGTAACATTAGCCAGTGATTAAACTGTATCTCAGCATCAAACTGTCCCTTCACTCTGCCCTGTCATCATGGTCCTTGATCTACCTTAGGCACAGAGAGAAAGCAGAAGGTGACTCCTAAGAATACAAAAATAACAACTGAACCTCTTACTGGGGATGATGTGAATAAGTGAAAAGACTGGGTATGGTATCTTATCAGTTAAAACAAAACAAGACAAAGCAACATAAAGAAAGGGCTGAAACCATTTCCAGACCAAGGTGATAGATTTCTCTCACTGTAGGCTTGTAGAAGCATAAGAACAGTTACCACAAGTTATACAGGGTAATTGTTCTACAGACATCTACTCCTGCTTGTTTTTTCATTGTTTCAGCAAATGTTGACAAAAAGATTTCTGCCTTCTTCTTTGTCATGGTTACTTTAGCTGGTTGTTCAATCACTCATGTCTTTGTTAATCTATATTATGAGACAGTTATATTAAATAAATTTTAATTTAAACAGCAAAGTAGGTAAATAACAGTAACATATAGTACTAAAACTACTCAGCAGGAGGAAAATCTTGGTTATCACATACAACATTATCTAACCAGTGAAACCGTATGCACACAAACAACAAAATTGACATGTTGTTTTTATGTTTCTGTACACATATGCATTACTCTTTCAAACATGTGTCCCCCATTTCTTTAGTTATTGAAGTTTGTGTGTGAGTGTGTTCTTAAATATATAAATACACCTTGTGTAATCCATACAATGTTACTTGTACATTTATGTTTCCAGGGCTGACTACTTGGTGTATGATAGACACTAGCTTGTTTTTATGTAAAGCTCTATATCTGTTGCATAAAGAAATTTCCATGACAGGAAATGTGGGAAACCTAGCTTATATTTTAAAGATTCCCAAAAGTAGCCCACAAATAATTGTGCTTAATTACATATTCCTGAAATATTACTGCACTTAAGGACATAGATGTATCTTGGTAGATTGATTCAGTGCACAGTCTTATTCAGAAGTCAATGTCAGATTATAAAGAGTCTCTTTCATTTATGTGGTAAGAAGTAAACTTGGGATTAAGGATGTGAATTAGGATGGATAATATTTGTTTTTCTTTATCAACTAACCTTAGTTGACTTAGCAAATAGAACATTAGGAAATGGTAGATGTGTTCATGAAATGTATGTTCTTCAAGTATTAAAATTTGCAACTGAATGGCTCACCTAGAGATGTAGGAACAAATCCTAGAGATAGAGGAAAAAATTTCATGCTCAAGTTCATGCATGAGTCTATATTTAAAAGATTAAGAAAAAACAGGAAGATTGTTATTCTTAACAAATATCTAGCATATGAAATAGGCAATTTTTTACCTCTAGAAGTTTTTAAAATTATTTTATTTATTTAAAATCATATATATTGTGGTGTGTGTGTATAATCATATATATTGTGGAATGTGTATGTTTGTAATTATATATATGTGTGTGTGATCATATATATTATGGGGTGTATTATATATATATATATATTGGTGTGTGTAATCACATATATGTACATATATATACTGTGCATGTGTAATTCTATATATATGTTGTGTGTAACCATATACGTTGTGATGTGTGTGTATGGAATTATATTTATTGTGGTGTGGGGGTGTGTTCACTGATGCTGTTCTTGTAATAGACCAAAATTAGAAACACCCTACATGTACATAAACAGATGAATGGATAATGAAAATATGGTAGATTTAAACAATGAAATAGTATTTGACTATTATGGAAACAGAAAGTTGTGAAATTTGAAGGCAAATGAATGGAATAAGAAACAATCATCCTGAGTGAGGTAACTCAGAAACAAGAGACAGATATTGCATACTTTCTCATATGTTGGTATTAGCCTTCTATATTTCTGATATGCCTGTTCAGTTAACCACAACTCAACTAACCGCAGAAGTCAGGAACCTAGTAAGGAACCAGGAGGGAGTAGGGTGCTTTCCTAAGGAAACAGATAAAGAGTAAACTAAAGCAGGAGGATGAAATGAGAAGGTGATGGATGTAGTAATATGAGCGGTGGGGCTGCGAAATAATTACACAGACACCGTATTCTTTTAAACACTGCTTTGCCCATTAACTCTAGCCCTTACAGGCTAATTCTCATATCCCGATCAACCCATCTCTTATATTCTGTGTAGCACTGGTCTTACCGGGAAGATTCTAGCCTACGTCCATCCTGGGTCTGAGCTTCATCATTTGTGTCTGCCTCAGAGAGCAGAGCTATCGCATCTGCCTGGGAGAGGGGAGCATGGCATCTCTGAGCTCACTTCCTCTTCCTCCCAGCATTCTGTTCTGTTTACTCCACCCACCTATGTTCTAACTTATCAGGGCAAGCAGTTTCTTTATTTAATTAGCCAATGACCTTCCTCCATCAGATGGAGGCATGAGAAAGGAGGAAAAATGCAGATAGACAAGCAAAACTAAAGTATTCAGTAAAGCTATATGGAATATAATACTGCAGAAACTTCTCAAAATATATCCATATGTGAATGAAATTTAAGTGAAATACACATATTGAAGGAGATAATGCCCTGCTTAGCCAATCTATGCCACCAAAAAACCCAGTGTCCACAATGGTTATGTCTTGCTGAGTCATCAGCCACAAATGGTTACATTATGCTGATCATTGGCCAGGAATGGGTACATTTGCTGAGTCATTAGCCAAAGTGATGCTCTTGATCAAACCTGAAAGCAATGTAACTTATTGCCAAGGCTATTGGTTTCTCTACATAAACTGATGTTAAAATCCTATTATTGAAAACACAACTTACTTATGTTGTCAAATACGAATAAATCAAGCTGTACCCAACTATAAGCTTCACTCTTGCTGACTGGCATCTATGATGACAGTACTAGGCATGCAATCATCAGGAAAAGTAATCATCAACACCACCCAGCTACCAACCCCGTGACCTACAAAATAATTTGCTTGATGCAGCAATAGTTCAAAAGCTATGACAGTAACCAACTACCAGTTGATTGGATTTAAGGCCCACTTTAAGAGATAATAGCAATAGAGCCAGGTGATGGTTGTGCATGCCTTTAATCCCAACACTTGGGAGGCAGAGGCAGCCGGATCTCTGTGAGTTCAAGGCCAGCATGGTCTACAAGAGCTAGTTCCAGGACTGGCTCCAAAGCCACAGAGAAACCCTGTTCGTGTCTCAAAACAAAACAAAAAAAAACAAAAAGCAAGAGAGAGAGAGAGAGAGAGAGAGAGAGAGAGAGAGAGAGAGAGAGAGAGACCCAGCAGTAACTGGCACTGTTATTGTGGTGAAGAACCTGGGACTAGCCAACCAGGCAGTGGTGGCCCATGCCTTTAATCCTAGCACTCAGGAGGCAGAGACAGATATGTAGGAAGCAGAACATCTGAAACATCGGTGCTCAGCTTGCTTTCATGCAGTCCAGGATGTGTGTAAATGGAATGGTGCTGCAGCCATTTAAGGTGAGTCTCTGTGATATAATTAATAATATAAAGGAACATCCATAAGGACATGACCCAGAATTTTGTCTTCTAGGTGACTGTAGATCAAGTCAAACTGGCAATCAATATTAACCATGCATGATGATTAATCAATAGTAATATAGCGCACCTTTTGAAGCCTAAACTTCCATTGTGCTGTGCGGCACAGTAACACACAGAATGCTGTGTGAAGCCTGGAATGTTCGTCTTACTCTGGGATTTACAATGAAAGCTGAATGGCCTAACTCATTAGACATGTGGATGTTGAGCTAGGATGAATTAAATTTGAGAGTAATGTGAAAATTCTTGGTACAGTTTACTGCAGAAATTTCAAATCTCTCACGCAGAAGATGTACAAGGTATGCTTCCAACAACTTTGGTGAGATAGGCTTCCTAGTCACTGATTAAGGTGAGCCCAGGTCTACAATTACTCGTCATCAATGCCAATGTACACCTCAGGTCCTACTGTGGTTTGTTGCAGGGCCTTTTCACTCCCTACAATGTTCCTTGCGTTTCAGCAAAGTGTTAGCTGATTTTAAATGAGTTACCATCATATCTATTTCACAAAATGTATAGAAACATCTTCAAATGGTCTTACCCCTGTGCTGTACTGATTACCATAATTCACTGAGACTGCTTTTCAGGTGCCCTATTCCCTGATTTATTCTATTTTGATATTTTTTCCAATACCTGCTGTCTCTTCTTGACAAGATGTCACTTCTCTACATGAGTCCAGGCTGGTGTCAGTCTTACTATGTACCCGAGAATGAAAATATCCTTGAACTGCTGATCCTTCTACCTCCATCTCTGAGGGTTAAGTTCCAAGTGCGCAGCACCAGCACTCCTAGGCTTAGTTTTTTGCAGCACTGAGGATAGAATTCAAGGCCTGAAGCACATTAAGCTGCATTCTGTCAACCAAGGCTCACCTCTAGCCCATTGTGTTGATCCTATTACTACACTACTACACAATTGAAAATTTCTTTCAGTTAAGATTTTTCTTTCAATGAAACATCAATTCTAGTGTCCCATCTTTTCCTGAAAGCAATGCTATATCTAAGAGTTCATCACAAGTTATAAGAAATATAAATTCATGCTAGCTCACATGTTATAAATACTCCCCTTTATAAAATAGTTTTCATAAGAGAGTGTTTCAGCCCACAGCATGTTTACTACATTCTCTCTCTCTCTCTCTCTCTCTCTCTCTCTCTCTCTCTCTCTCTCTCTCTCTCTCTCTCTCTCTCTCTCTGCCTTCTATTCTGCAGAGTTTACCATACTTCTTTCAAAGCATTTTAAACACAATCTATTTAGAGAAATAACTGGAGAGAATGATACTTTAATGTAACATCAGAGCAGGTGGCAAACATTTCAGCTGTTCGTGACTTAGAAGAGTTATATAAAAACAAAACCTCATGGTTTCCATTAAAAATACAGTGCTCCTGCTTTATAAGAGCTATTAATTTAAAATATCCCCGGAGAGCTTGTTTGGAGGTTCTAGCACGGAAATACAGCTACTTTTGTGCCCTTGACTGAAGACTGCTCTTTTTATATTCATGGAAGGCCATCCTCTTCAACTGAGCTCACAGTGGTGGAAGACCAGCAAGAGCAGCTGAATCAAACTTGCTGATCAATGTGACGGCAGGAGTCACAAACAGATCTTCCCAACACAAGTGATATCTCATATCAAGTGGACATCTCATCACCAAATAAAGCCACCAGTTCCAAGGATGGGTTAGATATAATGAAGTTATTGGTCAAAGGAATTCTATGGGACCCCAAAACCACCTATTGTCAAAGCCATTCAGTGTTGTCCACAACTTGATGCTACTGCTACAGATAACACCTATTGCTAAATGCAAAACCTACATAATTCACTGGACACACAGAAGTGGAGCTTTTCTGCCAACCTAGAGCCTTCAGTGCTGCTGACTAGGATACATGGTACTGAGGGTATTCTGCATGCTACCAAAGGAGAAATGTAGACAGCATCCCAGCTGCAAACTGCAATGTTGAACTGCCTGCCAGGTGTGTTGGTGCAATACTGACAGAAAGTTTGTGGGAACATAAAACCCTAACTCTAACTCTAAGTAGATATAAAACCACAACATGAGATGAAACCATCCTGATCCTGATTTGGTGGCCAAGAACCTGAGACTAACCACATAGGTTAAGGATATTTCATGAGAATAAATACAGAGACACACAGGTAAAAAAATGTGTAGAGAGTGAGAGACCTCGGAATACTCGGTCTTAAAGGAGATTTCTTCAATCACCCCCAACACTCTGGGAACTCTATGGAAGATGGAAGAGAAAGAGCTTAAAAACCAGAGGGGATAAAGGACTCTAAGAAGGAGGCCAATGTTCACATGAAGTCACAGAGACTGTGCCTGCACACATAGGTCCTAAACACGTCTGGCCTTTAATCACAAATATTGTAATATTAATCACAGGAGAGAGTATTAATAGATGCACTGACTGTTCTAGTGAACTCAAAATTATTTTGTCATGTGTAGAATCTGGAGTTGCGGGGAGGGGAATGAAGAGACTGTCAGTGTCATGACTGTGAAATAGACGAGCAGGGTGAGAAAAGGAACACGGTAGTCAGAATGGCCAAGGTCAAGAAGATAGCTAAAAGTCACCCACAGGTCAGGATGCTAGGAAGGAAAGTTACATATGTGAAGCATAAATTGTTAATTTTAATTATTTTGGTTTTATATTGTTGTGTGTAATAAAATTGATATGATAAAACATGTTTTATTTTAATTTTAAAGTATCCATGTTTTGGCACATTTATAGCTGTAGTGTGTTATACGGATATATGCTTAGTACAATCCTTAGTGTTTTAGATACTGTTTAAATTCACAATTCTTGATATGTATAATCTGTGATGGAGGCAGTAAGATAGTACTTAAAGAACTACATCAGAAAATCTATAAAACAGAAGTACTGGAGCTTTCTTTGTATATCTACCTAATTATGCACAATCATATCAATATATACATTGCTATATTGATGCTTGATATTTTCATTTAATATCTCATTACCTTTAAAACTTATTAAATATTAAATATAGCCTAAATATATAAATGCCTTTTAAAATTATGTTTTGAATTTCAGGATTATCTTTCTGGACTCTTTTCTGTGGTTCTCGGGAGCCATTTTGAAAATATATTGATCCAAGCCTGGTGGTGCAAATATGCATTGTGAGAACTCATAAAGCCGAGGCAAGGATGGTCATAAATTGAAGACAATCCTGAACTACAACAGAGAAAGGCTGTACAAATAAAACACACAGAAACACACATAAACGCACACACACAAACATATGCAAAACCCCACACACATACACACACAAACACACCTGCACAAACACACACTCACACAATAAACATACACAAGATAATGAGTCAGTCAAAGACGTTGTATGAAAATAGTGATTATTTAGTTTCATACTTTTGGAAGCTAATTTCTGTTGTATTCCAACAGAAAGTTGGAGACTTCCGGATGATTCCTTGTGTTAGAGCACAAGTTAGGCAAGAAAGCATATGTTCAATGCATTCATGGGGCTGATAGAAAAACGGTGGCACCCGAGATGGTGCCAGCTTCATGAGGCTAACAAGAAAATGGGCCACCACCATTAGATGGTGTCAGTTCCCCAACTCGTTAACACTCTTCCTAGCCTGTAGCCTCACAGTGACACGCTACAAAATACTCTGTTGCTCCAATGACTTTATGGAAAATGTTTACCCATAAAATAGAAATATTTTCCCCTTGAAAGTTTTTTGTTTAATCTAATTTTATGGCGGAACCCAAAATAGTTGCACTTAACTAGCTCATATAGAAATCCACCTACACTCCGTTAAGATGTGGCAGCAAAAGAGCAAGCAAAGCTCTATCTCAGGAACAAACTGGGAAAATCACAAATCTTATATTTGAATTGCATTCTACTCTTAAAATAATATACTAGTACTTGCCATATTAAAATCTAGATTACACTTATGATGAGGGTTAATAAATTTAAATGTTCTGGAGAAATTATATGCAATGATTACCATGTAAGATTACAGATCTTACAGTGCAAAACACATAATGGTTATATAGGGAAAACATAGTTTACCTATATTTCATTTTGGGAGGTTTCTTTGTTGTGATAGTTCTGTGTTGGGGGTTTGAGTTATTCCTCTTACTCGGTTCACGAGGCACTGTGCTTGCATTTACATTTAGTTCCCATTGTATCATAGCTTCTCATGCTTATTTTTTATATGACTCAAGAATCTTCCACATATGTGTTTGATCTTACAATAGTCTAGTCACATTTTGACGTGTACACGTTGCCTACATTGGTCTTTCTTATTTTCTTTATTTACTGTCAATGTTCAGATTTTAATTAAATTGTGTTCCATCACTCTCTCTTCCTTTTCCCTCCTCCAGCTACCCCTGTGCCACTCTCCAGACCCTCCCATGCCCCCTCAGTTATATAGCCTTGTTTTTGTTATCATTGGTAAATATTGCCACTCTGCCAAATCCCTGTTCCGTAATGTGTGTAGCCATCACAGGAAGGCGATTTTGGAGCTCAGCTATTACATTCCTTCCTATCAAGCATCACAGTGCTGCCTTGTCCAAGCACCAATAAAGAATTGCTTCATATATGTCTACCATGTTTGTTCTTAATTAGTTAGGGGTGAAGTGTGAAGGGCAAAGGGTCCATATGAAAGCCCCATTTACTCCAGTGTCACCTTTCTTCTGTTTATTCCTTTCAGTAATAACTTTTTATGATAATACCAACCTTGTATAATAACTAGAATATTGTACTATTTCTTGTACTATTGGTTAATATATTGGATATTTTTATTTCTCATAACTTTCATTTAAATAAAAATATTTCCATGGTATTTTATTTTTATAAGCACTTTTTGGTAGAATCAGCATTATTAATATACAGTTGCAATTTCAAAATATTCTGTGTAAAAGTTTCAGCAATTATATTCTTTATTTATTTATTTATTAAAGATTTCTGTCTCTTCTCCGACACCGCTTCCCATTTCCCTCCCCCTCCCCCAATCAAGCCCCCCTCCCTCATCAGCCCAAAGAGCAATCAGGGTTCCCTGACCTGTGGGAAGTCCAAGGACCACCCACCTCCATCCAGGTCTAGTAAGGTGAGCATCCAAACTGCCTAGGCTCCCACAAAGCCAGTATATGCAGTAGGATCAAAAACCCATTGCCATTGTTCTTGAGTTCTCAATAGTCCTCATTGTCCGCTATGTTCAGCGAGTCTGGTTTTATCCCAGGCTTTTTCAGACCCAGGCCAGATGGCCTTGGTGAGTTCCCGATAGAACATCCCCATTGTCTCACTGTGTGGGTGCACCCCTCATGGCCCTGAATTCCTTGCTCGTGCTTTCTCTCCTGATTTGGACCTTGAGATGTTTTGTTCTCTCTATATATAATTTTCTGTTTATTAACTCAATAGTTTAAAATTTCCTTCATAGAATACATAATATATTTTCATTGTTCTCTATTTAATGATTAAAACATGAAAACAACTGAGCTAATGTAAGAATTTAATAAATAACATCTCCTGATGCAACTGTCATTTTTATTCATTGTTAAACACAAGAATTGGCCAGCTTCTACTTTTACAAAAAAAATCATAAGCAACATCAACAATTTCTAAGTTTCTAATTCCTCTTCAATCTTTATAGCTATGGTAGAAGATAATATATCTAATTCATAACTAAAAGAATATTTTTATGCTTCTAACTATTTACTTTTTTAGAAAAATATGACACCATATTTCCCATACATAATAAGAGACAATTAATATATAAACAAGTTTTTATATTAGATTTTTAATAAAATTGCGATTCAATCATTAGAGATGTCCATAAGAATATTTGAAAAATTTCCCATACTAAGAAAAAATCAGGAAGCATCAAGTGTCACTGTAGAATTATGGCCTACTTCAATTAAAGCAATGATTCATAGCATCTATAAATTTTCATGTTAATTAAAACAAAACTTCTTTTCTATTTGCAGAGAAACACTGCTTCAAATAGAAGCAATCTAATATACTCAAAATAACCTTGACCACACACGAAGGACCTTTGAATGTAAATTACCTTAAGAATTTTGCTGACTGAATTCTCTCAAAACGTTGACTGTTATGAGGGCGAAATGATTGACAACTTGACTCCAAACAAGTTCAATGTCAAAGCCCTATCTTAATTAGAGAATGGCATGATGAGGTTCTATGAAGCAGTGACTGGAACACTCTGCTTCAGCCTACTCCACCATCAGTTCCATGGATTTTTGCAGGTTTTTTTTTTTTTCAAGCAAACTGGGAAGAAAAGTAAAGGTTATTCTTTGATTACTGGTCACTGACACGAGGCAAACTATGACAAACACAGTCTTGGTGTTGTTATGTTTGGTGTTGCATGTCTGTTTGGCATTCAACATATACTTAATCAAAAATGATTCAGTAAGCTCTCGAGCTATTTAGGCAAGTATCCTGAAGATGTATTTGTGTTTATAATGACAAAGCTGAACTCCTTATATCAAATAAGTATGGGAATATCGCAAAAAGGTCTGGAGAAAATTGAAACTGTTTAGAAGTCGGAGGCAGCGGTAAAATATATGGGCAGACTTAAAGTTATGAATCCATTTGCATTTTTAAGGAGTTTAAATCAATTCCTTTTACATATACCTGTCACAATTTGGGTTAGCAGCTTCTAAAATATGGTATGAGAAGTGTAGTTCATGTAGCCCTTGTAATATGGGTTGTTGTTCCCATCTTAGTGATGATATAATGAATCAAGTTCAAAATAAATCATGACAATAGCTTTCTCTGGTGGATTCAGGTTCACACCTCCCTTCGGAGTTTGAATCTGTAATGAGGCTATAGGTTCCTGGGCAGAAGGACACTTAAAAAACTTGAGTTATAAGCCAGTCTGGTCTGAGACAGAACAGTATCACATCTGTACACCAATGGGAATTCATACCCAAAAATCTTTACCCAAACCGGGATGCTAAAGTTTGCAAAGACAGTTTATATCCAAATAACATTACAATATGTAAGATTATGATTCATTTGCAATATGCTCAGATTGTACTTTATCTCAAAAGTTTCATCATTTCATGAACAAAAAATTAATTATTTAATATTGAAATCCTCCTTACCAGACTCAGGCTTTTGTAAAGTGTTTTATCACTTAGAATACATTGCTAAAATGAACTTTTAATCTATTTCTTTCAAAGGACTATAAAAAATATTACCTTGTCATCAGTAATTTCAAATGTTTGAACTTTTATTTGTAAAACATTCACTATCATGTGTAAGATTCAGCCCTTTATATTATCTAGTTTTGTGAAAATACTTTATTCATTAGTTTTTCATTTCTACCATATAGGTTATTCCATAGTCATTTAAATGATGTGAACACAGTATTTCATAGATGTCTGCCCCATGATTCAATCTCACATGGTTCTCAGACTCACTGTGAAACCCAAGATGGTAGATGCTATCACTCTTACGTGAGCTCTAGGGGGCATGATTCTTTTTTTTTCAGTCTTTCTTTCTTTCTTTCTTTCTTTCTTTCTTTCTTTCTTCCTTCCTTCCTTCCTTCCTTCCTTCCTTCCTTCCATCCTTCCTTCTTTCCTTCCTTTCTTTTGCTCTTCCTTCCTTCCTTCCTTCCTTCCTTTCTCTCTCTCTCTCTCTCTCTCTCTCTCTCTCTCTCTCTCTCTTTCTTTCTTTCTTTCTTTCTACCTCTTTCTTACTTTTAAAGTTGTTTGTGACAGGGTTCTTCTGTGTGTGTAGCCATGACTGTCCTGGAACTCACACTGTAGACAAGGCTGGCCTCAAATTCACAAAGATATGCCTGCCTCTGCCTCCTGAGTGCTGGAATTAAAGGCATTCAACACCACTGACTTGTTAGGGGGTCATGTTTATTAAGGTTCACAAATTGTTAGCATAATCCTGTACTTTGACCTTTTACAGTAGAGGTCTTCACTTCCTCCTAACAGCTTAGAAGCACACACTGGTCCATGATGAAGTATTCTCCATTTATCCTGAGTACCCACAGCTCATGGGATGTAGTTACCTAACTTTTAGGTGGGCACTCTTCTATCAATCAATCTTCTTTGTAAATTCCTTCATAGACTCACACACAGGGTTCCTCACCAATCTCTGAAAAATACATAAATCTTGTCATGTTACATTAACCATTGCTGTATGTGAAAGTCTATTTGAACTAAACTTTTCTATGGCTCTTTTTATCACGTATCATAATAAACATGTGTTTTAGAATTTACAACTTCTTATCAATACAGCAATTCATGGATTTGTACACTTTAAACGTATAATACATATTGAGTTGTACAGTGATTACTGAATATGGTAACTTACTCAACTGACTTAGCCTTTAAACTAACTGGATTAAGCTGTACTGACCTATATGTACACTTAAGTTAACTTAAGTTAAGTTAGTATGAGACCATGTTAAGTTTAGTTCATAGAAGGATGTATAGTCTTTATACTAAGTTGTCTGCTTATTTTATTTCATGTTACTTTTTTTGAAAACATGAACATGAGTTTTCATCAATAACACAATATAGCCCATTTATAATCAGTGGTTTATCACAGCAGTCAACAAAAATTGAGAAGTTAAAGAAGCATTCATTACAACTCTGGGGAACCCCTTGCCTTAATCCTATGATCCAGGTACAGAAAGAAACTAGCAGGCGATGTTTATGACATAAAATAGGTGCAAGCACAATAATAATATTCAATGAAGGAGTCAGATCCCTTGCTTGTAGGCCAAAAAGTGCACAGACAAAAATGCAACCAAGAATCTATGAGGGACATGCACACTGGAACCAGCATCTGCCAGAAACCCTACCTTTCTTCTGCATGTCCCAAGGATAGCATGAAATAGTCATAATGCTTGCATGATGAGCAATGCATTGCGAGTGCATAGGAAGAACCACCCGTGCTGAGAGTTACTATCATCAGTCCTATACATACCTTCCAGCACTTCTATAACCACCCTGTGATAGGTGATACTATAGTGGTTACCTGAGCAGGCAGAGAGGTCAGAAAGACATTGTTTGGGAAAGAATTGTGGATGACCTGGCCATTACTTGTTCGTGCATTACAATCTCAGTCTACAGACTCAAGTCTGGCTTCATTTGCCCCTCTTTTCTTCTACTTATTGTAAAAACACAGTACTCATGTTCATTAGGACCTGAAAAGAGAAAGAAAAGAGCTGCCAAATTTTCTGAGTCCGACTGAAACTTTGTGCTGTGATTCTTTTCAAGTTTAGTTTTAAGAAATTCTTCTTGCATTTTAGCAGTTATTTTTTAAAAATATGAATTTTCTACTGATTTTTACCCTTTTGTTATTAGATAATTGAAGCTCAACCGAATATCATCATGTATCTTCCCAAAGTTAGAAGTCTGTGGGGGGTTTTATTTTGATAGATATGGCTTTCAGTTTTCTTTACCCAACTCATGAGCAAAAAAAGAGCTATACTAACTTTCAAAAGCACCTCTTCTGACAAAATATATTGAAAATGCATGCCTTAAGATATAAAATAAGAAAGGTACAATATCTTAATTAAAACTCAAATAGCAAAATCCTTGATTTACTATTTCATGTCACTTTCTAAAAAAAAAAGTTGAAGTTTTTATAAATTCTCTATTATTTATTTTTATTTTTTATTTTTACTTAAAAATTTCCACCTCCCCCCTCCTCCTATTTCCCTCCTCGTCCCCCCATCCCCATCCCCTCTCCCTCTCCAGTTCAAAGAGTCCTCAAGGTTTCCTGCCCTGTGGGAAGTCCAAGGTCCTCCCCCACTCCATCCAGGTCTAGGAAGGTTAGCATCTAAACAGACTAGGCTCCCACAAAGCCAGTATATGCAGTAGGATCAAAACCCAGTGCCATTGTTCTTGGCTTCTCAGTCGGCCCTCCTTGTCTGCCACATTCAGAGAGTCCGGTTTGATCACATGCTCCATCAGTCCCAGTCCAGCTTGCTTTGGTGAGCTCCCATTAGATCAGCCCCACTGTCTCTGTGGGTGGGCACACCCCTCGCGGTCCTGACTTCCTTGCTCATGTTCTCCCTCCTTCTGCTCCTCATTGGGACCTTGGGAGCTCAGTCCAGTGCGCCAATGTGGGTCTCTGTCTCTATCTTCATCCATCGTCAGATGAAGGTTCTATGGTGATATGCAAGATATTCATTAATATGGCTATAGGATAGGGCCATTTCAGGCTCCCTCTCCTCAGCTGCCCAAGGATTTAGCTGAGGACATCTCCATGGACACCTGGGTACACCTCTAGAGTCAAGTCTCTTGCCAACCCTAAAATGGCTCCCTTAATTTAGATATATACTTCCCTGCTCCCATATCCACCTTTCTTCCATTCCAACCGTCCCATTCCCCCAAGCTCTCGCCATCCCCCACTTCTCCTTTTTCCCCCCATCTCCCCTTATGCCCAGCCCCCACCCCCAAGTTTCTAATTTTTGCCCGGCAATCTTGTCTCCTTCCAATATCGAAGAGGATAACTATATGTTTTTCTTAGGGTTCACCTTCTTATTTAGCTTCTCTAGGATCACGGATTGTAGGCTCAATGTCCTTTATTTATGGCTAGAATCCACTTATGAGTGAGTACATACCATATTCATCTTTTTGGGTCTGGGTTACCCCACTTAGGATAGTGTTTTTTTATTTCCATACATTTGCATGCAAAATTCAAGATGTCATTGTTTTTTTATAACTGCTGAGTAGTACTCTAATTATGTCTACAAAGAAAAAATAATATTAACAACTTGATAAGAAAGAAATAGATCAATGAATGAGAAACACAGAAATGGGACAAAGATAATGATATTTTAATCAAAATGAAACCATAAGCCTATCAGTTCACTAATTTTTGTACATGAAAAAATTAGTTAATGCTTCCTGTCACAATATAACCCACACAGACAGAAGCTGTCTTTTTTACTGTTGTTTGAGTTATTTTTTTTTCATTTTAAAACAGTCTTATTTTACGTAGCAATCCCAGGTCCCTTTCCTCCTCCTTCCTTCTGCTCCTCCCACCTTTCCACCACCCCACTCTTTATTCACTCCTTAGAGCAAGTGAGACTTCCCATGGGGAGTCAATATAGTCTGTCACATCACTTGAGGCAGGACCATTCTATCTAGGCTGAGCAGGGTATCCCTTCATAGGAAATGGGCTCCAAAAAAACCAGTTCATGTACTAGGGATAAATACTGGTTTCACTGCTAGTGGCTCCAAAGACTGCCCAAGCCACACAGCTGTCAGCCACATTCAGAGAGCCTAGTTCAGTCATAGGCAGGTTCCCAGCATCAGTCTGGAATCAGTGAGCTTCCACTTACTCGGATCAACTAATTCTGTGGGTTTCTTGTGCATTGAACATATACAGGAATAAGAAATGTGTTCAATATGTTTTTCTAACCAATGTTGAGAAATGACTTTCTAATTCAAAAGCTCCTGTAAAGAAGACCAAATTAAAGAGGATGTTTGCCACTCAAGTCAAAGAGAGAAGGCTCATGTGGAGCCTGAAAGGAGTGCCAACTTTCCTGTCTGAGCCAGTCCTTCAGGAATACCATCTTAGTTGAATTTCTAAAGAATTATTTTAACTATAATCAGCGTTAGGTGTCATTATTTATTGGATGGGAGAAGAGTCAAATTTTACATCTAAAGATTATCTACCACTCTAGCTTTACTAAATCTTCAGTGCTGTTCTAGAATAAGGAAATATAAAACATGTTGGATACTGAAAATTAATATAGCATCTATTCTACAGCAGAGCAATATTCATAGTAAGATAATCATATTCCTTCAGTTTGGCAATGCATTTACTTGGCACTTGATTTTAAGAACTTTCTTAATGTGAAACCAAATGAGTTTTATGTAAAATATTTAGAATTACATTAAAAGAAGAGACAGTATTACCAGGCTTGTAATTTTAGATTATCAGTTATGATTTGACTATGTATTATTATCTGAACATTTCCATGGAGAATGATGATACAGATGTTTTATCCTGGTAAGTCCAAAATATCTAGATATAAGAACGCAAGATTAAACACAGGGGTGATTAGGGAGGAAATATATAACAGCAAGCAACAGCGTGTCAGTCATTGTGGGTAAAATTTTCTCTTTTATTTCTGCTTCACCCACAGAATTAAAAGACTAAAACCCATGAACTTGGGATGTGAGAGTTACTAAAGGTAAGAGCACCTCCTATCTCTTCGTGAAAACCTGATCATTGATATTCCAGAATGTCTGACCTAATTAATTGTCTGAGTCCAACTAGTAAGAAAATAACAAGCCACGGGGGAAATAAAAACTGTTTTCCGGGACTATTTACTTGCCCAGTAGCAAATTAACACACATTCTGATCAGAACACTTTCCTAGGAAGGACAACAGAGAAGACTTGATGTCTAGTACTTCTCAGGACAAGTCGTGCTGATCTGAAAGTGACACATTAATACTTTCTGAAAGCAAAGGTCCTAAAATTTAGAAGTCTGATGCAAGGTCATGTTTGGAGTCCCCCGGTAGATAGCAGTTAAGAAACAAACCAACTTTACTATGTCTGTTTTTCCTTTGCTGGAAACAAGAAGCCCCTGAGGAGTACAATGTGAGCAATTCTGTCTGTGATGGTTTATGGCCATCCAGAAGCCTAAGGTTTTACAATAAATGATGATTCCCTTGCCTTCACTGATGAATGGATATAATTTTCTATTGGACAACTCGAATCAGCTACCCTGCCAGTAGAGGGAAAAGGCTCTCTAGCTTTGATATGAAGGTGTAATTCTGAATTCTGCAGACTAGACTTCACATTGTGTGACAACAGATTCGCTAAGAACATTTGCTATGCAAGAGTTGCAGAGAAAACAACATGGTAAATATTTATAAAAAAATGACACTCTTAGAAAGTTGACAGTAATTTACTCATGAAGGAGATATGAAAATAAATAATCTCAGAAAAGAGTGCTGAGAAATTTAGCAAAAAATTATTATATGATTCACAGATAACTGAAAAGTAAAGTATTTTCACCATCTTCTAATGAGGAACAGGGTGGCAGGCATCAGACATCCACACCATGACTCAGACAAAAATTTCATTCTCCTTATAGGAAAGAATGCATGACATATAATAAATAAACATACTCATGGACATATTATAGACAGATTATATTTCTCATTATATATCCATTACCTCTCCTCTATCATGGAACCAATCACTCCTTCCTGTGTGCATGTATTTAATGCTGCATTATCTACTAATTTTTTCTTCCTGAAATTCTACAACTAATATACTTTGAAAACCACTATAATATGACTACTAATGATCATTATGTGAACAAGACACTCATTATTGAGTTGAAATTTATTTAATCTAGCAGTTAGAAACTTGATCTCATCACTTCAAGTGTCTGGAATTGGGGGCTATTGTTGCTCTGCAGCACGTCAATACTGAAGGCTAATGAGAATTCATTTTGAAAGATCAGACATTTAACACTGTTATTACTGAGTGTTTATATTTCTTCCCAATAGAAACAAAGTGTCAATATCTTAGTGGAGCAGTCACGTTTTTCTAGTAAAACAGACATTTTAGCCATGTGAACAGAATTGATAGAGTATAGAAAGTGCTTCCCTTTATAGTAAGAGTACTATGCTTACAGAAAGAAGGAATCTAGTACTACAGTGTCCAAGGATACCTCTGAACATCATTGGCTTCTTTATCTCTTTTGCTTGGGGAGGAAACAAGGAATCTAAGAGAAGGATTAGTATATCACTTCCCAAATACTCTTCATTGACAGCTATTCACTTCTCTAGAGCAGAGATACATGATTTTAAAACTGGGTGGGTACATCATTCTTAAATGATGTAATGACAAAACATGTTCACTGTACTTTAAATGAAAGTATAAAGACCTTATTTTGTGTTAAGTTGACAAAACTAACCATAATAATTACAAAACCACATTTCAAATATAAAAAAAAACAACTGAAAACATGTAGCCTATATTGTACTTTAGTGGTATAATGCCTTCCTAACACTTTTAATAGGTCAGTGTATATCCACTAACATTTTTATTTACCTCCCTTTTGGTCATTTGTATGTTTCCTTTGGAGAAATGTTTATCCAAGACCTTTGTCTGTTCTCTATTGGGTGGCCTACTTACTTATTTAACTATTGAATTTGAGAACTCTTTATCTGTTGGATATTGACTCTTATAACACATGTATTTTCAAATATTATCCCTTGTAAATCTCATACTCTTCCTTGTTTATTATGTAGTCTTTTTTATTTTTTATAGTGCTTCCAGCCTAATTACGCTTCTATTGCTGATTCTTTGGGTGATATAACAGATTATCAAGAGGAATGCCCTAAAGTTTTCTTCTAGAATATTTTAAATTTCAAGTTTACATTTAAGAAATTTTACTCATTGTAAGTTCATTTCTGAGTATTGGAGGAAACAAATATAATTTTTGTTGAAATTGTTTATCTATGTTGACATATATGGGAATATTTATTTCTTTTTAAGAATGAATGTTAACAAACTTTCAACATAATCAGATTAGAGGTCTAAATTAAAAACACAGTGAGATTATATCTTCCTTTGGCAACAATGGCTTTTATTAAGAAACATCAAAGGCTGATTTGGGAATGGAGCTCTCATATTCTACGGAAGTCAATATGAGTGGTCCTTTGAAATAAACATTAAATAACATGTGATCCAGTTATACCCAGTCTGAACCAGTATGACCTGAGATACCACATTCATGTTTACTATGATGTTATTAACAAGCCAAGTTTCAAATCCAGAGTAGACACCCATCAACAAATTATTTACACTTAATAGAGCATTATGTCGCCATTGTGCCAAATGAAATATCCAAGTCAAAGCAAAGATATCACATGAATTTCTTCTCATATATGGAATATATGTGGCATAAGACCAGAAGAAATATTGAAGGGAGGAAGTAGACGAATAGTAGGCAAGAACAAAAGAAGGTAACAGGAACTGGTATGAACAAATCTGATGGTATACATGCATGAATGTATCAAATGAAACACATCATTATTTTATACAAAATGTTTAAAAGCTAAATAAAAGAGAATAATATTCTACTATATAAGGCCTATTATTGCCATCCAGTGTCTATTCAGATTGTCTTCATATCTTTGTTATTGTGACTAGTTTGTAACAGATATTTCTTGGAAGAATTGACTTTAGTCTTCTGAACACACAAGCTGAAGTAGGATTGCTAAATTACATCGTCATTCTGTTGTATATTTTGAGGACACTGAATGCTACTTTCATAGTGTTACCACTAAAACATCTTTCTACTAAGAGTGCAAAAAATGCCAGTTGCTTGATATCTCTGTCTAGGTTTGTAACTATTACACAACCATCACAATGGGGATGGATTATAAGCCACTGTGATTTAATTTTTCTTATTTTTCAATTATTCAAGTTACAAAAACAATGAAATTTCTCATTGAGTGAGTATTATGAATGCAGGCTGATAAACAGCCATCTATAAAAGGTCATATATTTCATAATTTATATTTTATGAGTTTTATACTAGAGTACACCTTTGATGGTGGGTAAGTAAAATGATACATCATATGGGAGGAGAGAAAGGAAATTTGTTTAATGGCTGTATCGATTCACACATGCAAACTAAGAAAATTTTAGAGTTCTTTTGCAAAATATGAATAAATTTACATACATATATTTAAAATTAATAATTAAATTGTTTCAAGAGTATACATACACATTTGTTTATCCTAGCCATGTATACGTATTTTCTAATCATTCATATTGGCTTGTATTGAACAAACAACTCATTCTTTCCTGGTATCTTTCACCATGCATGGTATGTCAGGAATATCATACTGTTCGGTTAACTTTGTTAGACTCTACTTTCAAACAGTCACTCAAGCTTATAGATGTCCTTGGCTTTCTTGCTGCATTTCTTAGAATGTTTTCAGTAATTTTTTATATTCATTCTTAGGATTTCATAAGATTTCTGTTTTATTTCCTCTCCCAATGCTCCCAGATCTTCCCTTCCCTTTTATCCACCCAACTTCATCTTCTTACTCTTAAAAAAATAAGACAAACAAACAAAGAAACAAAATACTGAGTTATTCATTCTCAAAAAGTTCACTACAATTCTATGAAAGCTTTACTTTTTCTAATCATACACACAAGTAGGTAGTCTGCATTTGGGCTTTACATTTCCTTAAAAGTGTCTGTACTATTTCGAATTTCAGTCTTCAATACCGCATTTATATAATATGTAATATATATATATATATATACACACTATTGTATACTAAATAATTCAAACATTATGTTACATGACTTATACTGTGATTTATTTCAGTAATTTATGATCTTATATAGTGCATATTGTTATGTATATATTTACTTTACAATGGAATTATATATGCAAGCTTAAATTTATTTAACTCTTTTTTTGAATGACACTTGTTTCTGTTCTCATTCTTTCTTTTCCTTGTAGTTAAGACAGTTTCTGATGGCAGTTCCTTTCCAACTTCAGGGTTAATAATATGTTTTTAGCTTTACTTTCCTGAAACCATATAAGCATTCAGTAAATATTTATGGAATTGGAGCATATAAATACATTCAGGAGAGTGTAAATACCAAATCAAAATCATTTTAAAAAAATGCAACACAATAAAAAAAAAAACACTTGTCCACATGGGAATCATGAGGTCAAAACACAACATATTACCTGTATAAAAATTTCAGGTCCGTCTGTTGTTGTCTGTTAAGGTAACCTTCAAACGTTGGTCATCCATATTCATCAGAGGACAAATTCAACACTAGTAAGAGAGGGAGCAAGGACATAGAAAACTGTCACGATGAGGGTAGCTATTATCTGCTCTGTATTTTGATTCTTGACTCCCATGAGTCTATTCCATATAAAAACACCCTTCTTGCTCATCAAAGCAAGTATAAAACTTCTAAAAGAAAATCATCCAAAGAAATTTGTGAGGAACCTTAATAAATAGCTCTTAATGAGAGATGGGTTCTTTCTTGCCTAGAGGCCTGCTGTGTGATCTGTGTATGGCACAGTAGCTCCACCTGAGACTTGTCAAAACTCTTATGCACGTTAGTTGAAATACCACCCAAAGCTTCTAGACTTAAGAATCAGCAGTCGGTTACTCTATCCTTGACAAGTTACTTTTTCTTTCTCTGTTGTACTGAGATTTACCCTAACAAAGAACACAGCCTCCAGAGCAAGAAAAAAAAAATAAATGAAAACAAAAGTAAGCCTTTACCAATCAAGTGAAAATAATATGCACCTAGAACCAGATAATATTTTGATATTATACTTTTTCTATTTCCTTGGATTTATATAGCTACCACTGGCAGTAAATTTTACAAAATGAATGACTTTATTTTAATGTGAGAACTGTATTACTTCCTAAAAGGGTATTACAATGCTTGAGGCTTAGCCTTTATAGCTAGCATACAGTAAAAATAAAATGTTTCTACAGAATAATTTAAGTTGTGAAGCATTATGCAAATTTAAGGGATTCAAAGCAGTTCCTTCTAAATTATGTAAAGATTGATTAGAAATTCTGTGTAGAATACATAAACTTCTCTACAGCTCCCATCCCAAGTTCCGATGGGAATGCAGGCCTATAGTGAGATAACCATGGAAACCAGGAGGAGGCCATGGTAGCACTGGACCTGAGCTTCTATGGGTAAGTGATGAATACTGCTAAGTATGAGGGCAGAGAGACTACAGAGAAGTCAGACCTCGTTTTAATGCAAATAAATGGTTGGAATAGCATTGGGCACACAAAGCACTGATAAGCACTGACATTAGTAAGATGGGAAATATTTCTGTTATGCTGTTTATGTATTTTGATAGTATTTCTCAGAATACTAGTAAGATTGGAAGGTATTATGGTTTACATTGAGAAGTCATCCTTATTTTCCATATTTTTTCATTCTGTTTTTGAATGTTGTTAACTGTTAACCTCAATCCCAAAGTCAAATTTTCAGGCTGATTTTATTTAAAAGCAGAAAATAAAAGGATTCATTAACATTGTCAACTTACTGAAGCTCAACCAAAAATAAGACTCCAGAAGGAAGACTGAGGCAATAGTAATCCTAAAATATCCATGAATAGTTACCAAATGATGCCCAGCAATTTTGTAGTATTAAGAAACAGATGAACATTGCTTACATTGAATAAACACAAACTTTACAGTTTAATTGACAGGCTTAAACTGAGTTCCATCATTATTAACCATAAATTTAGCATTTTCTTAATGTCCTATGCAATATATATTTATATGTAAATTTTGAATTGTTATGTACATGACAAGTAATTTTTGAAAATTAAATGAATTAGTTATAGTCTGTGAGTGCTTCGTTCACACAAAAACATGGTTATTGGAATAGTCTGAAATAATGCTTTAAGGTCAAAACTTTCAGGCACACACATACACAAGCCTCCAAGTAAGTGGCATAATTATCATTAAGACTCTAATGAATTGTTCTGAAAGTAAAAATATCAATGAGTCAAAATATGGGATTGAAATAAGTGATTGGTAATTTAAGAGAATATTGATTAGTTATGACACCTCCATAGGAAGACATTTTATATACAGAAGTATTACAGGAAAAAGTCTCCTATAATAGTCTGTAAAATCATCTCAACAATGTATCTTTTTTGAATACATGTTTAAGAAACCAGAAATGTTAGATAACTTCTAGGAAATCATGCTGTGGAAATACAACATGACAGCTTATGAACTCAGAGATTGTCAGTTAATGCCCAAGACTTACCAAGTCTCGAGACAGATAAAGCCCCATTAGAAGGGGGTGATATATAAAGCCCCACTCCTAGTTCAGAGCCACCGATATTTGATAGGTACTTGGAAATGGAGTCATTTTTCTTGAATGATATGACCCTTGGTAGGTAAACCATACTAAAGAACAGGTCACACCACCAAGAGTCATTGAGCAACACAAAATCAAACTGATGAAGAAAATAACAGAAGAAATTCAAAATTGTGAGTATTGGGAGAAGAGAATGGGGTAAGGTTTATATAGGAGGGTTGGGATAAATATGCTAAAACTAGACTGTATAAATTTCTCAAAAATTAATAAACTATTATTTTAAAACATATCATTGCAAAAATTTTTATCACAGAAGTAAGAATAAGGAAAATGCATACAAAAACAGTGAAGTGATAAAAAATCTGTTTACATAACATTAAAAAAAGTAAAACTTCAGAAGAGGATGGTTAGTCAATTTCTGAAGATTCTTGGAGAAAATAAGCAAAATACCACAATAACAACAACATAAATGTTATCTTCATGAATTTTAAGTTACTAATTATTAGTTATTCAAGAGTTCCATTATCATATAGCAACTTCTTTCAGCTAGGCATAGTGATTCAGGCTTCAAACCACAGAACTTGGTAGGTAAGAACAAGAGTTTTAGTTCAAATTCATCCTTACTTATCAATTAAAAAAACAACAGGATAGCCAAAGCAATCCTGTACAATAAAAGAATTTGTAGAGGCATCACAATCCCTGACTTCAAACTCTACTACAGAGCTATAGTACTGAAAACAGCTGGTATTGGCATAAAAACATACAGGAGGACCAATAGAAGCAAAATGAAGACACGAATATTAATCCACACAGCATCGAACACTCAATTTTTGACAAAAAAGCCAAAAATATCAAATGTTGTTGGCATAACTGGATATCAACATGTAGAAGAATGAAAATATCTATCACCCTGCACTAAACTCAAGTCCAAATGGACCAAGGACCTCAATATAAAGCCAGCCACACTGAACCTCATACAAGAGAAAGTGAGAAGTACACTTAAATGCATTGGCATAGAAGACCACTTCCTAAATATAACCCCAGAAGAACAGACACTGAGAGAAACAATTAAAAACTGGGACCTCCTGAAACTGAAAAGCTTCTCTAAAGCAAAGGACACATCAATAAGGCAAAATGACAGCATATAAAATGGGGAAAGATCTTCACTAACCCCACATCAGACAGAGGTCTCATCTCCAAAATATACAAAGAACTTATGAATTTGTTCATCAAAATAACAAATAATCCAATAAAAAATGGAGTACAGACCTAATCAGAGAACTCTCAGCAGAGGAATCTAAAATGGCTGAAAGACACTTATGGAAATGTTCAACAACCTTAGTCAATGCAAATCAAAACAACTCTGAGATTCTATCTTCCACCTGTAAGAATGGCCAAGATCAAAAACACTGATGACAACTTATGCTGGAGAGGTTGTGGGGGGAATGGAACACTTCTGCATTGCTGGTGGGAATGCAAGCTGGTAAAGCCCATTTGGATATTAGTGTGACAATTTTTCAGAAAATTAGGAAACAACCTTCCTCAAGACCCAGCAATACTACTTTTGGGTATATATTCAAAGGATGCTTAGTCGTGCCACAAGGACATGTGCTCAACTATGTTCATAGCAGCGTTTTTTTGTCAGAACCTGCAAGCAACCTAAATGTCCCTCGACTGAAGAACGGATAAGGAAAATGTGGTACATGTACACAATGGAGAACTACACAGCAGAAAAAATGACATCTTGAAATTTGCAGGCCAATGGATGGAGCTAGAAAAGATCATATTCAATGAGGTAACCCAGACCTAGAAAGATAATTGTCACATGTACTCACTCATAAGTGGTTTTTAAACATAAAGCAAAGAAAACAAGCCCACAATTCACAATCCCAGAGAACCTAGACAATCCTGAAGACGCTAAGAGAGACTTACATGGATCTAATCTTCATGGGAAGTTGAAAAAGGCAAGATCTCCTGAGTAAATTGGGAGCATGGGGACAATGGGAGAGGGTTGAAAAGGAGGGCAGAGGCAGGGAGGGGAGCAGAGAAAAATGAAAAGCTCAATAAAAATAAATAAAAAACAACAAAAAAGTAACTAACAAATGCATTGGATCAGACAACAAGTAATTTGTTAGTAAATAAAGCAAATGGCTTGAACCTGAACTGTGATAACTCTACAATATGTTAAGTAAAGTTTCTTCCCTTAGTCAAAATCTGCAATCCAAGACCTATTATTATAAGAAGACTTTTCTCAGACTCCTATTTGCTTGTTCCATTCATTTTCCATGAAATCTATTAGATTATCAACATCAGCGGCAAATATGAATAATTTTAGCTATGAACTCACTCAACAAGAGCTTTACTCAAATTATTAAGCACCAGCTCTTATCCTGTCCTCTGAAACCACCTCTTCAAGATGAATTTCAACAATTTTTTGACAGAAAGAGTGTAAGAGTCAGATGGTATTGAGGACACCAAGGAAACAAAGACTTAAATTCACAACACCAAAACTCCTATGAACTCACACAGACTGAGATAGCATACACAGGACCTGTGTGGGTCTACACCGGTCTTTGTATATACATTATAGCTTCCAGTTTATTGTTTTTATGGGAGTCTCTGATGCTTTGAGTTCTCTTGGGCTGTATTCCTAATGTTTGTCCTGTCCTATGTGATAGTTTTTGGGATATTTTATTATTATGTTATATTTCATTAATATCCCATAGAAGTTTGTTTTATTTTAATGAGAGACAGCAAGGGAGTTGATTCAGATGGGGAGATGTGAAGTAGAGGGAAGGAAGAGTGTCTTCAGGAAATACTTTCTAAGGTAACCGTCTACTTTTCAATGAAAGGAAAAAAGAAAATCCCTATTAGTAGATTTATTTTACTCTCAGAATTACAGCACACATGAAAAAACATAGCAAAAAAATTATTCTCCACATTTTCCAACCATCTCTGTGTAGCAGCATGATCTTTCATCACCTCTGCTGTGAACTCCCATAGAGAAAACTGATTGGCTGATGCATGGCTACTCTTTCCTCTGCCTTACAGTGTTAGCTAATCAAAGATCAGACTAGGGGAAGGTAGGCTAACCATGGTGTGTGTATGTATGTATCTTAGGCTCTAAACTACTATGAACATTGTCAGCAATCTGCACACCGCTTCTGGCCCTGCATGTTCTCAAACTTGAATTGAAGGATGACCTCAGGCCCTTCTCAGAACAGAATACAGTAAGGCCAACAATATTCTGATGAACTAAGAAGGTCAATCATTTAGTGATCCTTGGTTAAACAATGATTAGCGACTTTGGGTTCAGTATAAAACTTTTCACTGCCATTTCCACAGTATTTCCCTGAGCTCTGAGGGAAAGGATTTGATGGAGACCCCCAATTTAGACTGTCTGCATATTGTCTGGATGTGCTTCAATACATCTGTTCCCTTTTGCTGCTGAAGGAAGCCTCTCTGATGATGACCAGCTAGGACACTGAACAATGAATAGAGTACAATATCATTCGGCATCATTTTATTGTATTTTGTTTGTTTGTTTAAAACATTTGTTTATATATTATGTATTCGTTGTTCTGCCTGTATGTATGACTGTACACCAGAAGAGGGCACCAGATCTCATTATAGTTGGTTGTGTGCCGCTATTTGGTTGCTGGGAATTGAACTCAGGACCTCTGAAGAGCATCTGAGCCATCTCTCTAGCCCGTATTTTTTTTAAACCAGTCCTGTTTGGTTTCAGAGGGGATGGAGGATACCAGAAAAACAGGGCCCTCTGAATCAACTAAGCAAGAATCATATTAGCTCACGGAGATGGAAACAGCGAACACAGAGCTTATGAGTCTACACCAGGTCTTCTGCATATATATTATGGAGTCAGCTTAGTATTTTTATGGGACTTGTTACACTGAAAATGAGTGGCTCTCTGACTCTTATGCCTGTTCTGGGACCCTTTTCTCCTGTTAGGATACCAAATCAAACTTCAATATGAAAGATTTTACTCTATCTTATTTTGTAATAGTTGGGTGTTATCTCTTCAAAACCTGTTTTTTTTTTCTAATGAGATACAGAAATGAGTAGATCTGGAGGGGAAGGAAGGTAGGCAGGAAGTGGAGGGAGTGGAAATATAATTAGGTTATATTGTATGAGAAGATAATCTATTTTCAATTAAATATATCCATTGCAAATAAAATGGCCTTTTCTCCAAATACGAGAGATGACAGATTAATTCGTCCATTGTAGAATGTAGTGGGAACCTAATGTAATTGACAATGGAACCACACTCTGCCGCTATAGTACACCTAGGTCTGCTAGCATGTCTAAACTGCTGCAACTGGTTTACGTACCTCCAACTGTTTTACAAACTTATCCTCTTTGTGAGTCTTCTAAGCTGCTGTTTCGTTACTGTTGTTGTTGGATAGACTTGTAGGTGTTAACTGTGGCGTGCAAAATCTACTGCTCACTTTCTCTTTCTGATGACGTAAGAAGAAACCGCAGTGTGATTTTACTGGCAAGATCCTCACCAGCAGACACCTAAATATTTTCCGAAAAGGCAGATACTCAACATTCCGAAGGCTTCTCTCCCACTTGTTGGAGGACATGTGCCTCACCAAGGCTCAGTAACTCTTCCACTCCTCACTTGTCTATGTTACTGATCTTGATGAGACTGATTTATTAGATTAATGTTATGGCTTGAGTGAGATTCCCAGCAATCAATAGCTCTGTGACCCACACTCTGAGAGGTCAGAGGAGGTAGGAAAGCTCCTTATTTGCTACCAGAGCACACACTGTTTCTGATTTTTGAAAAGCAGTGTATAGGGTCTATGGAGGTGGAGCTGAGGGGAGACACAGGCTGCTCTTCTGAGCACCCGAGTTTGATTTCAGTACCCATGTAACAGCCCACAACTGCCTTTAGAGATCAATCTCAGAGAATCTGATACCTTCTTCTGGTTTTCAAGCACCAGGCACACACTTGGTATACAGACATCCTTGTAGGCAAACCATAATCACACACAAATATAAATGAATAAATAAATAAAATAGTTAAGGAATAAGAAAAAATAAAACATAAAATATCATATACCATCTATCTAAGAACTTATTAATCTCCTTTGGCCAAATTGCTTTTCCTGAGACTGAACTGCTCTCATGGCAACTAGAGTCATCATTTATATGCCCAGTATTGCTACTTTATATGTCATCATGCATGTTACCTTGCTGAGTATTGACCAATATTTAGAAAAAAAGATGAAGCTAAGTGCCTATGAGGCTTTGTTCATCATAATATTATCAACTTGTTACTAAGACAGGCCTGGTTGTCAAGGAATCTGTGTGGAGGGCTAACTTATCTTTAATACCCTTCCTCTAAACCACTTGACAGACGAATTCTCCTGTTCTCTTCACTTAAACTGCAGAAGCAAAGTAAAAACAAAACAAAACAAAACAAAACAAAAAACCAAAAAAAACCGCCTTGATGAGGTGGGCTTTTTTGTGATATATATATATATATATATATATATATATATATATATATATATACACACACACACACATATATATATATATACATATATGTGTCTGTGTGTGTGTGTGTCTGTATATATACATGCATGCTGAGGGTCATAAAATAGTTATTCATTCTAATGTATGGTATCCCACAGAGAATTGAGTCAACTTTAGACATCTCCTAGAAATTACTTTATAAATCACCAAGAAAAGATCCAGAAATGACTCTTTGGGGAATTCACTACCAACATAAATGCATAAATAGAGTAAACTAAGTGGTATGTGTCATTAAAAATAAAAATTGTTTCTTCAAATTTTAAGTCCTTAAACTGCATTTAAATATTGAAGGCTCTGCAGTGGAAAAGATGGCACTTCCTATGTCTCCAGGCTCTACCAAGTGCGTTTGAACTATTATCGATACATAAATGTTTTAAATATCATCTGTGAATGCCAGCCATCCTTTCTTCTGAAAGAGTTTGTCTTTAGTGCAATGTATCAAACAGAAATGTTTAATTCAGACTGTGTGCAAAAAAGCCTTCTTAAATTTATAATGTAAGCTAAATAGTCACAAAATACTTTTATTTCTATTTTTTATCTTCTACATCTTTTTCTATTACTGAGCATCTGCTTTATTTGGTTTATTGTCTTTTTGTTTTGTTTTTGAGAGAAAAGGAACCACTCTCCAGCCTGGTTGTCCTGGAACTCACTATCCTAATTCTACTAATCATAAAATAGCAATTCTCAAGCCTCTGCCTCTCATGTTTTGAGATTACAGGCATGAATTATTACAGGAATCTCTTGAATGCCTACTTTCCTGGATACAGTATACTAGAATTCTGCATGAATTGCTTATTCCTTGTCAGTTAAATGTCATTCCTGTAGTATTGGTAAGCAGCGTGTTATCCATTCAACTCAGAGTGCTTACAAATATTTTTATACAGAGAGTTTGGAAATAAAACTTCTCTAAACTACTATTTGCTTAACACATATTAAGAACACCAAATATTTAAAATATGCAAATTAAAAAAGCAAAATTTAGAGACTGAACTATAGTTTATACATGGAGAGCTTAACTGTCATGCACAAGGCTCCAGTTTCAATCCCTAATACTAAAATTAAAAGACAAAGTACAAAAGATCAGAAACAAAATCTGTGAGAAGCTTAGTGTTAATCTGTGTTACTATGTTTATGAAACCTCCTTGAAAAATCAACCATTGCACCCACTAATAGCCTTTAGAATGATTATACCCAATGCTGATTTTAATAAGTGGATTTCCCTGATCCTATAATATGCTGTTGGATTATGTGTATTAGTAAAAACATAAAATGATATGTGGAATGATAATCCACCCTTGGCAAGAATGGTGATCTTTCTCATCTGTCTGCCCATGCATGACCAAGGAAAGATTTTCAGTGTGAACATGTGTCAGAATTAGTACTTTGGTATTGGAACCTGTACAGATAAAGACGTGTTTCATCAATGAGTCATCTGTCATATGAAAGTCAGTGAGAGCCACCTAATTTTATATATCACAACCCAACACATGGGACTTGACATTTTAAAAATCATAGAGGTTTAGAAAAATACTCAATCCTCAATAATGTGGCATAAAGCTAAATTAGAGCTGGACACATAAATTTTACCTCTATTCTGAGGAAATTTTCCTGTACCACCTTCCAATTTCCATTGGAGTTTCTTTCTTTCTTTCTTTCTTTCTTTCTTTCTTTCTTTCTCTTTCCTTCCTTCCTTCTTTCCTTCCTTTGTTTTTGTTTTTGCTTTTCAAGACACAAAACAAGATTTTTCTGTGTAGCTTTGGAGCACATTCTGGAACTTTCTCTGTAGACCAGACTGGCCTCGAATTCACAAGGATCCATCTGCCTTTGCCTTCTGAGTGCTAGGATTAAAGGTGTGCAACACCACTGCCTGACCCACAAGAGTTCCTTAAGAGAAAAGCAGCAAATACATAACGTGGCACAAAGGAAACCTTATTCTAAAGAACTGAAATTGGGAAATCATGATCTTCAGATCACAATAGTGATTTCAACAATGCGGAAAACTGCAGCTCTGCTAGGCCACATTTCTAGAACAGTTTCTGCTCCCATGTATTATTTTTCCCACACCAAGACATAATAACTCCCTGATACTTAAGTAGCCAGATTAATAATTGTACTGTATTATATTTTCATGAATACCAGATCATAACAACAACTACAGTAACAGTGGTAATCCCAGAATCATAAGATGGCACCTCCATTAAAATTTCAGCCCAAATTGCACATCTTTTAATAAACTCCTTGAAATCTCTTAGTCAAAAACATTCAACGCCCCCTAAGTTTCATCTACTCTTCAGCCACCATGTTACTTGTCACAGCATCTAATTGTCTTTGAAATTTTGGTGGCTATTGCTATGATTATTTGATTATTTTCTGAACGTAAGACTACTAGGGAATGGAATAGCCTTGTGCTTCCACCACTGTGTAAATGCGTACCACAATTCAGGTGGTCCACCTCCCTCTGTTCATTGGGCTATAACTCACACTTATTTAGACCATATCTTATGCGAGGAGCAATTTAATCAGAAACAGCTTTTGTATTTCACAATAGATAATTTTAACAAAACAAAATCATAAACTAGAGACAAATGTTGATAACATCAGCTAAAATTCTCATACTATTGAAAAAATTGAATCTAGTTTAAACATTTGTTATCCTTATCTCAAGAAAATTTATATCTAGTCCTTTCTATATATCAGGTTCTATTTCACACATAGTTCCTGTCCTAAGTTTTAGAATATGTCTGGGCGACACATCATTACAAAATAGTATAAATAACATCATTTAAAAATATGCATTGCTTTCAGAGTCTCAACGTATCAATACTCCCAGAAGCAAGGCAGTTCTTTCTTCCTCTTCAAAGGCTAACAGCTAAACATTTGGCTGCCTCTGAAGGTTATACCAGATGCCATGATCATATATTCACAGTGCTTTTTATGCCTTTATATTAGAAGCAGACTGAAAAATCATTATGCCATAAATATCTGGAAGGTCCAATGTGTTAAAAATAAATAAAAATTATGAGTCAACCAGTTACTTAAATTGAAAAATAAAGCACTGACTGTTTTAGCAAGTGAGTACCCAAAATACATCAAAAGTGCAATTTTCCAAGTGATTTCTACAAACTTTGTTTTGTTTCTACAAACTTAGTAAAGCCTTCATTTAACGTGATTTGAATATTGTTATATGAAATATTTTAATTCAAAATATGTCTGAAGGCACTGAAAGGGGTAAGAAAACTGCAAAGTCATAATTCTCTGGTTACATTTACTTGCGTTTAGAAAATGTTATTTGAAAATGCTGTGTCTTTTGATTCACTTTTAGATCACCTCAGCTAAGAAGTCCTTTGCCTTGCTCAAGGTATAGTGCACTCCAATCTCATCCCTGATGGCCACTGTAGATAAAAAGATAGGTAGCCTTGGCTCTGTCAACATTGAAACACAGCCTCAGAGGAGTCAGACAGAATTGTTGCTCTACAGTAGCTCCAGACGCACCCATTCTCTCGACTGCTCCAAGAATCCCTGGGCTGAAACTGAGATGCCTGTGTCATTCATCTTAAAAATATCTGCTTTAGAAAAACCCTCGTCATTACCCCAGCTCCAAATAGGCAGAGCTAAGAAGGAAGGACCTGAGGGCACACACATCTTATACACTGTTGACAGGATTTGGTATGAGTGTTACAGAGTGGTGTCTGTGGTTCCTATTCCCCACATCTTCCTATGCGTAGCAGTTTCTAACTCACTAAGACTTTCACTCTTATTGGAACAGCTAGTAATGAGCAAAGCTGGAGGATATCGTGATCAGTGAATTAAGCCAAGAACAGAAAGGTGAGTATGTCTGCTCCTTTCCCATATGTAATCTTAAGAAAGTTAACCTCAAAGAGAAGAGGGGTTTCTAAACAATGTGGAGGAAGCTAGGGGTCAGGATACAGGACAGATGTAATAAAAACATTGCAAAACTCATCACATTGCCATCACAAAAGGGAAAAAAAGTACTTTGTGTTGTTTCTGGTGTAGACAGAAGACAAAGAGGCCAATCCAAATTGACTAACCATTGGTGAGGCTCCACTGAAGGCACTTAGAAATGATTAACTCATTGGTTTCTAGCCATAAATAAAGGACATTGAGTCTATAATTCGTGATCTTAGAGAAGCTAAATAAGAAGGTGAACCAAAAGAAAGGCATATAGTCATCCTCCTGGAGATTAACTTTCATCGGGCAATGAAAGCAGACAGAGACAGAGACCCAAATTGGAACACAGACTGAAATCCCAAGGTACAAATCAGGAGCAGAAGGAGAGAGAGCATGAGCAAGGAACTCAGGACCGCGAGGGGTGCACCCACACACTGAGACATTGGGGATGATCTATCGGGAACTCAACAAGGCCAGCTGGAGTGGGTCTGAAAAAGCATGGGATAAAACCGGACTCGCTGAACATAGAACATAGTGGACAATGAGGACTGCTGAGAAGTCAAGATCAATGACACTGGATTTTGATCCTACTGCACGTACTGGCTTTGTAGGAGCCTAGGCAGTTTGGATGCTCACCTTACTAGACCTGGAAGGAGGTGGGAGGTCTTTACTTCCCACAAGGCAGGGAACCCGGACTGCTCTTCCGGCTGATGAGGGAGGGGGACTTGATTGGGTGAGGGGGAGGGATATAAGAGGCAATGGAGGGGAGGAGGCAGAAATCTTTAATAATTAAATAAAAAAAAACAAAAACAAAACAAAACCCAGATCTTCCTAAGTGCAGATATCAGACTCATCCTTACAGTATATGATTAATAACAAGCATCTCTCCAAGGAAGACTGAATTAATATTTTCACTTCTTAAAATAATGTGTTCAAAACATCAAATATATCAGTTTTGGTAACCAAAATTTACCTTTATTAATAACTCACTCAATATTTATCATAAATAAAGAGATTTTGAAATCACTGTCTAGTCCATAGAGAACGTTCCAGAAATGAAGGTATTGTCCTACTAACTGCATGAGGACTACAGTCTTCCGTTCTTTTTCATCGCTGTTTATCCCTCGAAGAGAAAGAAGGTAAAGTCCAATAGCATCTTTTTCAGGTGACGGCATCCAGTTCATTTCAGAAATACTCACATATGTGTTTCCTATTCCCTTTATCTCATTTTGTCATTCAACAAAGATTAGTCGGAAACAGTGCTCATTTCTGCCGATAACAAGTCACAATTTGACAACTGGCTATCGATACAGAGGCCTGGGCACTGTAGTTGTCAATATGAGGAAAGTATTAGAAGACAGTGGCTTGCTAAGATTATGTATTGAAAGCGTCTGCCATTTGTGAAGGAAAACTGGAAACAAATTGGAGCCGAATTCTATTTCACTGCCTGGCAGAATGCCAAGTGCTGGCATTCTGACGTCTTTTGAATATAGCTCAGCTTAAATGCGTGTTATTTAGTATTTTATGGATATAAATAATTCTAGTCATTACACTTTGGAACACAGCCAAAGGATGTTTCCCTAAGTTAGACGGCCTTGCACTTGCAATAGCCTGTAAAAGACGCCGAGTTTCAGCATTTATGAGATGCACACATTGCTTTAAAATTAAGTGGGTTTTTCTGACATAGCATGAATATCCATAGAAAGATGAAAATATATTTTCTGGGTATATCTGGTGACATTTTCTTGTTTTTCCATCATCAAATACTGACATATAACACAATTTTGTGTCTTCCACACATTTCCACATCTGTATTTTATGGTGAGAAATATAATTATGTTACCCAAGTAAATGATGTTGCTGATAGACAGGGAATTAGATCTGAGTGTTTCTAGCATATAATGATATGTAAATTTTAAATGTGTAACACATTTCAATACCTTTCTATTAACTAAACATAAAATATTTATCTTTGTTTTGAGAACAGAAACAGCTGATACCAGTTACTGTCTCCATGAGTCAATCTAAGCTAAAATTGTCTCCCCATGGGAAGCCTTACCCCCTGCCAGGAGTGAGGGGCAGGAGGAGGTGGAAGGAGTGGGAGGAGGCCAGGAGATGATATGTAAAATGAGAAAGGATTTTTAAAAAAAAATAATTAAAAATAAAAGAGTGCCCTTACCAGGTAACTCCCATCATAAACCAGGCATGGGTGTGGATGCGTGGAGGGAATTAAGAACATACAAAATTGAAAACGTCAAATTTGTCAAAGTCACATTCAAATAACAATGCCTTCCAGAGAACTGAGGAAAAAGACTTGCAAAATCTTAGGGGCCAGCAGGCATAATCACCAAGGCCACATAACTGCACATGTTCCAGTCACTGAAGAATTCCTCTCTAGATCCATTCCATGACTCTTAGAGACCTATCCTTTCTCTCAGCTTCATCCACTTGCTGCTTCCCACTTTGATGGCAGGGAAAAGATTTGCTAGTGATGCAAAAAGCATACAGATGTAGAATAAGTCAAAGTTGTTGTATTAAATCATTATATTTTTTTTTACCACAAGGTAGAGATCCATGGCATGATGCACTTGGACTCGGGCGTTCATTGTGGGCCACGCTTACTAACCGCCAACACTGTGGTGGGATACATTGCTATGTGTTAGTGATGGATCTGTGATGTTCATTTCTGGAAGGACTGGGGTTTACCTTCCAATAGATTTAACATCCACATATAATCTACAGACAATAAAACTACATCTGTATAACAGGGCTTACTGGGCTTCAGGACTTGGTCAACAAGTTAGTTCCATGGGATTTTGTATAGAAAACTTACGCTCAGTGCTTTCTTCACTGAACATCCATTTTCATTATCCCAACAAGTGGCAATCATTCTTCTGTTTGTGAAGGCAAAATCATCCCTGGAATCACCTACACTCTCTCTCTTTCTATTTTTTTTGTTTGTGTGTGTTTGTATGTTTGTTTCAGACACTACTTGAAGAATTAAGGAGAATTGTTTTTCTGAATGGCAAAATGTTTGCCATTCCTTCACGACTTTGGTGGAAGTCATCACCACCTTTTTAACTTTTGTGACAACTTTCTAGGCTGCGTTTAGGCATAACACTTCAATCTTATGTAAAAACCACATTGTAATTGTTGTCAGTAATAGAAGACGTTTTATAAGACATCATGGTAAAACGGTAAAACAAGTGTTGACTGGGTTGAACAGTGTCTGCTTCCTCACTTTCATTTAGATACATATCCCTCCCTGTTCCTGACAACAGCCTTAGACTGGCATCATCCTTTCATATCTCAGCAAGCCACAAATCAGGTATCACTGCTCCGTGAAAGTGCAAGAGCAACAGTCGGCATGTGCACACGGGTCTGAGCGTCAAGCACATCTCTTTGTTTGTTTCTCTGTAAATAGCCATGATGCCCCAGTAACATATTTCCATTTTCATCCCCAGGTTCTTTTTTTGATGACGTTTTCTTCTTGTCAATAGTCCACTCTGAACCCTGACACTGTTTCACCATAAACACTACGTGACGCTGTTGTTTCTTTGCTGTAAAATATGTTATCAGTGCATTCCCAGGGAGGAAAATGAAAATTCACTTATTTTTGTAGTATTTTGTAGAAAGAAAAAAGGAGTGTATTTACCAAAATAATTCCCTCAAAAAAAAAATGAAACAAGCAACCTGTTCTACCTTGCTCCCGTTGCATTTTGTTGTTGTTGTTGTTGTTTACTAGTGGTTTTTGTTTTGCTTGGGTTTTTTGCTTGTTTGTTTTTTGAGACAGTATCTCTGTGTATAAGTTTTAGGTGACCTCAGACTAGTTCTTATAGACCAGGCTGGCCTCGAACTCATAGAGATCCAACTGCCTCTGACTCCCAAGTCCTGGATATAAAGGTGTATGCCACCACCACCCTGCTTTGTCCCTTTGTACATTACAGTCTCTCTGTTCACTGACGACAGTGAGGTTTGGAACCATCCACCTCACTTATTTCTCTAATTAGCTTTTTTTCCCCTCTGAAACAAAATTAGCCATTCTTAGTTGTTGGCAACCGTATTGCACAGCTCAGTGCAATGGTCAGGTACAAGTACATGCCTCTGATCTGTTATGGGTATGAATTAAGGGTCATGGAGTTGGGAAAGAACTAAAACATTGGACAGTAGAGAACAGAAGTGAAAGCCTGCATTGGCACAATTTGCCATCAAAGTCATCCCAGGGCAGCAATGTGCCCAAGGGACCGACTGGCCACATGTACCATTGGCAAACAGAGCGATGTCAGTCCTATTCATGGAGAAAGATGGATCCCTTGAGCATCCAGTATTCAGTCTGAAACCATCACACAGAAAATAATTAGAAACTACAAGAAAAGAAAAGAGAAAAAAATGAAAAACTTGAAGTTTAAAATAATCTAAAATCTGTGGCTTCATATGGTTGTTGAATTTAAAGTGCAGATGCCCTAAAAATATTTGTAAAATTGTCTTTAGGCTTTATTTATAAGGTATATATAAAACATAAATGAGCATCATAACTAGATTTGGATCCTATCCCAAAATATCTCATTGTATATGTACAAATATTAAATATTCTGAAAAAACTTTGCAAGGAATAAAATTTATGTTAAATGAATGTGGCAAAGCTTGTGATTGCTTAGTGACATATTTTCAAGATGAATTTTGGGAAACTATATTTTTCAATCACTTCTATAATTTTATCAAGCTGCAAAATTTATTGGAAATTGAAATAAGACATATAGAGAGCACTAACCTCAATAATAATAAATCACTTATTAAATTGAAAAAAACCAACTCAAAAGAGTAGGGAATATTAGTTTCTTTCTTAGCATATCCAGGTTCATGCTACGTTACCCAGATGATTTTAATGTGTTTTAAATAAAATGTTACCATTCTTTAAAAATTACTATGTAATATTGAATGTGAAACATTTTTAGACTAATTTCAAATATTTTATAGATTAGCCTATCAATTTGAGACTCATATAAAAAGTTTGTCTAAACTAATAAAATGAATAAATTCTACAAATGTGATCTTTTGGGGAAAATAAGTAATGATAAAATATGATACTCTTAACATTTTTCTAACAAAAGAAATTTTTTGTTTAATTTAGAAAAATCAGAATGCTAGCTCTCAGAGAAAAAATAATCACCAGAAAAATGTGATCACAACTTACTATTATGTTTATATGGCTCTTAAATATGAATTAGACTGGGATTGAGATGAATGACTTTTCAAGTTTTTTCCAGTTGGAAATTCCTGGATGTGATAGTATTTCTTCCTTATTCACTGCGATACCGGATGAATATTGCCTCAGAAGTGTAAGTCATTCGTGGATATAATTCTGAGCCATAGAGGTTGATGGATCGTAAAAGATCCTCTGTCCTTTCTGGCAGGGTTCTGAACACTTGGCAGGATTTATTTTCAAAACAGTTCCAAGATGGGAGAGCCAAAGGCAAGGCTGGCAGAAATGTATAGAGACGCTTGCCTTCTCTGCTCTTGGCTCTAGCTGGTGCTATTTAGCCATCATTTTGTGAAAACAAACACACAAAGCACGGCCATTCCTTCTCAGATGGAGAAAAAGAGCTAAGCTAAAATTAGAGCTGCCTTTTGGTGCAGCCCAGTCATGCAGCCTCGCCTGGTGAGTGCTTCCCTGTGACTGGCAGACTCTGCCACAGTAGAAGGAGGAGTTTTCTATCTCATCCTTTCATCTGCAGGCCATGCTGAAACTATGATGTTTTATTTAACTGCAGATTTTATCAACCAAAAACTCTCCTGAAAATATCATCATGAGTCTCTAGCAACTGTAACTGAGGAAGACAGAGGTTTTCTGGCTTTATTTTCATTTTTGTTAAACAATTAATATAGAACGCTGAATTTGTCTTTATATATCTAATTTAGTTCTGATAGCATTACAGATAGAAAGCATTGTCTACAATAATATGCCTTAATTCCATGTGCTCAAAAAATATTAATTTGAATTGGATTTCACTTACTGAAGATGATTTGTTTATAAGAATTGTGAAATATGTAAGCCTCTCGAATAAATGGTGATAATCCAACTTTCTGCTAGTACCTGTAATACTGTTGAAGATTTTCTGGCTAAATGAACCAATTATAACTCACAAAGTATTTACATTACTTTGTGATATACTTCGATGCCGGCATAGTTACGGCTTTTAAGGCCTTTATTTTAAAGAAATAAAATAAATATCTCAGAAATGAGAAGATATTGCTGCAAATGTAGCATTTTTCAATTTCTGCTGGGGTCTCAAATGCCCCAGATAGTTTAAGAAGTTCTTCATTAATAGAGAGCAGATAAAATGTTGTAGTTCCATCACCTACATTCATGAAGTGACAATGAACATTTCACATGTAATGTTTTATGTGATCCACTGTGGTAATGTCAATCTATTTGAGAACATATTTCTCTCTCATAATTTATTCATTAATCTTAAAAAGACGGACTTAACCATGCTTAAAATTTAAAACCTATCCCTTTCCAAAGTTGCCCCCTGTTTTATTTGTACATTCTTATGAACTGCTTTAAGCAAAATTGGAAAAAAAATAGTTTTCTCCAGTTATTATGTTTGTATTTTTATGAATGAATTATAACAATGTATAGTCTATGTCAGAATAAGAATCCACATGTCTCTTATATTCTGGAAGACACCTGGCTTTCCAGATTTGCTTTTCATTCATCAGAATAGGGTGACATCAGGGTGAGAGCTGATCAATTTTTCTTTTTTATTTATATTTATTATTGTGAGTTTTTTCTTTAATTAGCATGCAAAGTAATGAGTTTCATTTTTCATGCATATTCTGCCTCTGTTACTAGTTCCTAGTCTAGTGACTTCCCCTGTGCACAGGCCACTGTCTTGTTGTTTTTATTCCTTCCCTCTAGTAACAGCTTCTCCTCTCTTGTCACAGAGATTCTGCTCCCTATTGGATTTTTTTCCTCCCTTAATTTAAGATCTTTTGTTTCTTCTCATGACCTCCTTTCCAGTTTTATAACACACACACACACACACACACACACACACACACACACACTTATACTTTAGAATCAATCTATGAGAATCGGGTAATTGTGATTAAGATGATTCACAGTTGTATCTATCTTTTTTTACAATTTCATTTTTCTTTATTACTGAATAAAATCCAGCCCTGTTTTCTTATTCATTTGTCTGTGAATGTAATTCTAAGCTGGGTCATTATTTTCACTATAGTTAAAAGCAGTACAATAATAAACTTGTGTGTGCAATTATCTCTGAGGTACGTCTTAGAAAGTTTTTGTGCAAATATCCTGTGAAAGTTGTATCATATGATAGTATCACTTTTTAATTTTGTGAGAAACTTCCATAGAGATATATAGTGGATCCTCTATTTTATATTTGGACCAGCAGTGAGGAAGGATTTTATTTTTCTCACATTATTGTTAACATTTGTTCCTTCCTTCCTTCCTTCCTTCCTTCCTTCCTTCCTTCCTTCCTTCCTTCCTTCCTCCCTTCCTAGCTCCCTCTCTCTCTCTCTTTCTCTATCTTTTCTTTCTTTTTTATTTTTCCATCATTACTTTGTTTTTCAGTCCTTCCTTTCTCTTATTTCTCTTTTATTTATTCTTCCTTCCACCCTTTATTTATGGCTAGAAACCAAATATGAGTGAGTACATCCCATGTTCATCTTTTTGGGTCTGGCTTACCTCACTCAGGATAGTGTTTTCTATTTTCATCCATATGTATGCAAAATTCAAGAAGTCCTTGTTTTTTACTGCTGAGTAATACTCTAATATGTATATATTCCATACTTTCTTCATCCATTCTTCCATTGAAGGGCATCTAGGTTGTTTCCAGGTTCTGGCTATTACAAACAATGCTGCTATGAACATAGTAGAGCATATACTTTTGTTGTATGATAGGGCCTCTCTTGGGTATATTTGGAGTATTTAGATCTCAGTTTGTGAGTCATGTATCATCATTTTTAGGTAAGGGTCATTATGTTCCTGAGAATATGTTTTCTATATCTGTTGTATAGAATGATGTGCAGATAAAAATTAACTTCAGCTGACAACTCTGTGAAGTTTGTGTTTTTGAAGTTGAATTTGTATGACCAAAAATGACTTAAGAGTCCAGGTTGCCTCACTCAGGGTGGTTTTTTCCTAGCTCCATCCATTTGGATGCAAGTTTCAAGAGGTCATTGTTTTTTACCTCTGAGTAGCAATCCATTTGTCAGGAGCCAATTTCCTCCTAAAATCATTACAGGAACCATCACCCTGGGGAGTCTGCAGAGAACCCCACACCCCTAATTGTGTTAAGAATGGTTCTATTGACAGAGCCTACCCCACACCCAAATTGGCTGTTAATGAGAGCTATCTGTTAGCGGAACCCACCCCGCATTCTAAACTATCTAGAGAACTAGGTGTGTCAACTTCCAGGCCTACTGTGACTTTACCGAAGATAACCTCCTGCCTACGTGACCAACGAGGACCATGTGACCAACGTGAACCACGCGGCAAGAGCCCAGAACCCTGTGCCCATCCCCCAACTCCTTACCCTATAAAAAGCTGTATCTCGTCCCTAAAAAACGGAGGCTTTGACAAACTTTGCATGGCCTTCTTCCTGTCTCCTAGCCCATATCTTCCAGGTAGTGCCTCTCCAGGACCCTGGAATAACTGAACTGCCTTGGCAGGCTACTTCCATTATGTAAATGTACCACACTTTCTTTATCCATTATTTGGTTGAGAGGCATCTGGGTTGTTTCCAGGTTCTGGCTATTACAACTAATTCTGCTATGAACACAGTCGAGCAAATGTCCTGCTTTGAGTGTGCCACCTTTGGGTATATGCCCAGGAGTGCTACTGCTGGGTCTTGAGGTAGATTGATTTCCCATTTTCAGAGAAATTGCCATACTTATTTCCAAATGGGCTTATACATTTGCACTCCCACCAGCAATGGAGGCATGTTCTCATTATTTCACATCCTCTCCAGCATAAACTATCTTTGGTGTTTTTCATTTTAGCCATTCTGACTGGTATAAGATGGTATCTCAGGGTCATTTGGATTTGCATTTCCATGAGGCTAAGGATGTTGAACATTTCCTTAAGTGTCTTTTAGTCATCTGCAATTTTTCTGTTGAGAGTTCTCTGTTTAGATTTCTACTCCATTTTTTTGATTGGATTATTTGTTAATTTGATGGCTAATTCCTTGAGTTCTTTATATATTTTGGAGATCAGTCCTCCATCTGATGTGGTGTTAGTGAAGATCTTTTCCCATTCTGTAGGTTGCAGTTTTGTCTTAGTGTCTGTGAGCTTTGCCTTACAGAAGCTTCTCAGTTTCTGGGGGTCCTATTTGTTAATTGCTCTCAGTATTTGTGCTACTGGGATTAAATTTAGGAAGTAGTCTCCTGTACCCATGTATTCAAGGCTACTTCCCAATTTCTTTTCAATAAAATTCAGTGTGGCTGGATTTATGTTGAGGTCTTTGATCCATTTGGACTTAAGTTTTGTGCTTGGGGGTAGATATGGATCTATTAAGTAGAATTTTTTGAGGATTTGTTTACTACTATGTATTTATATACATTATCTTTTAAAGTTACTATATCAGATATCAGAATAGCTATACTAGCTTGCTTTCTCCTTATATTGTCAGTGATTTGATTTTTTATACATTTTTATTAATATTTATTGAGCTCTACATTTTTTTCTGCTCCCCTCCTCCCTTCAATCCTCCCTGAAGGTCCCCATGCTCCCAATTTACTCAGGAGATCTTGTCTTTTTCTACTTTCTACTTCCCATGTAGATTATATCTATATAAGTCTCTCTTAGTGTTCACATTGTTGTCTAAGTTCTTTGGAATTGTTGTTTGTAGACTGGCTTTCTTTGCTTTATGTTAAATGCCCCTCAACTGAACAATTAATAAGGAAAATGTGGTACATTTACACAATGGAGTACTACACAGCAAAAAAAAATAACAACATCTTGAATTTTTCAGGAAAATGGATGGAGCTAGAAAAATTATTTTGAGTGAAGTAACCCAGACACAGAAAGACAATTATCACATGTACTCACTCATAGGTGGTTTTTAAACAGTGATTTAATTTTAAGAATATGACTAAAAATTTTCAGTAAGTTACATTTTTTATGGACAACAGCATTTTATTTCAAATTACATCCTGTATCAATTAGCCTATGATATGCAATGTTAAGTTCATTTTCATTTGAGGTGATTAGTGGGAGGGTTTTGCTATTTTTGTTCTGGAGGTTGGGATAGGCTTAGTTCTTTCTTCACCCTCTTTGTGTTAGTTGTTTCTCATTAAATAATCTATTTATCTCTCAAAAATAATTTTTATGTGTTATAACTAATAAGTCTGACTTTTTAATACTTTGTGGAATGTTCTTTGGTTTTTAAGCAATGCATGCTGATTTGTCATATATTCTCCTTTTTTCCATCTTGAAATATTCCTATTTCCCACTTGGAATTAAAAGATCATTTTACTGGGTATTACTATCTTGGTTAGCAGATTTTTTTTCTCACTTCCAAGGCTTGAAATAGCTCATCCCATGTGTTTCAGATTTTAGCACTGATGATGAAAGATTTGATGTAACACTGATGTGTTTACCTTCATATGAGAGTTGATAATTTTCTCTTATAGTATTTCAGATTTTTTCTATTCTTTCTATGCCAGACATTATGAGAGACAGGTGATGAAAAATTGGAATTGTTCTTCACAGGTCTTGTTTATTTTGACGTTGGAATGTCTTGCTCTTGAATGTTGTAATGATAAATGTTAACAGGCAATCTGGAAGGATTTAGAAGAAAGACAAGAGAAATGTTCATGGGGGAATTTCCATATTTCTTTTGTGGAGTAGAGAAGATCAATCCACTATAGGTGGTTCGAATCCCAATGGCTATTATACTGGAGTGTCTATGATGGAGAGAATTAGCTTAGCATTAATATACACGTATCCCTTTCTGCATCTTAGCAGAGGATGCAATGTGACCAGATGCCTGTTGTTCCTACCACTGTTAATAACATGCCATGGTAGACCCTAAATTCTCCTAAGTCTCTGTCATGGTATTTTATCACAAGGACTGAAAGGCAAGACAGACAGAAACTAGTATCAATAAGTTAGGATGTAGCCATGATAGACATTACCTTAGAACTGTTTCCAAGCTGGGATGTGGAAGAGTTTGTGCTACAAAAGTCTTTGAACACTGTGAGCAGAGCTAATGGTGACATTTTTGTTTGGGTTTAAAAGGCAAGATTTAAAAAACAAAGAATAGTTAGAAAAAGACAAGAATGCTAAGATTGGAACAAAAATGAGCCTGGCTCATGAGGTTTACAGGGACTAAGACAAGATTATTCATCTGCAGTAGATGACAAAAATAATAAAGATCAAGAAATAATTTAATGGAATAGAGAATAAAAGGAAACCACTCATTGATTTAAGAACAGTTGGTATTTTGGAAAGGTTAACAAAATTGTTCAAATCCTTTCCAAACTAACAAAGATAGAAACCAACAAACAAACAAAAAAACCCTGAAATTAATAAAAGGGGAAAAGAAAGAGCCTTTTGATACATACTCATAAAATTCAGAATAGGATCAAGAAATGCTTTGAAAATGATATTTTACCAAGTCAGAAAAACTAAATGAAACATATAACATTCTAAATTAAAGTCAGAAGATTAAAAAAAAACTTCATTTAAAGAGATCTGTGACAAGCAGTGAGATTTAAGCAGTAATTGAAAGTCCCCAAGAAAAGCCCAGGGCCAGATGTGTTTACTGTTGAGTTCTATCAAACTTTTAAGAATAATAATATGCATAGACAAGCACACTAATACTGTTTAGCTACATCCCCACACTTTAATGTATTTCTTTTGATTGACAAATTTATTAGCCAACCACTTATTGACAAATTTTCTGGTCACCTATTATGAGCCACATATAGGACAATTAATTTTTCCATGTTGCCATGGGTTTACAGCTTTCCCAAAAGACAAGACTGTTCTTAGCTAAAACCAGGAAAGTCCCAGGCAAACCAGGATGGTTAGTCACCCCCAAAGGTCTCTTACGTGCTACTATCTATAAAGCAGATAAAAAAAAATCAATGTGTCCTCCTCCACTGTGGGGCTCTTTTTAACTTGAGCCTTCTCATAATTACACAAGGCTCACATGCCATAGTCATTTTCAAATCAGGCATGTTAGAGTTTGTTGCACATAATCAAGGCTATCCTGCACTTCCAGGTGCTAACAGCACCAAACTCTCAGCACAGTTGGCTGTCTGTTTGGAGGAAAGATGAAGGGCAAGGCCCTGGGTTCAATAAACAAGTGATATGTATGGAGAAATACATTTAATTGACATTAGAAAAGTAATTGGAATTTTAATTACAAACAGATGGCATCTAATGGGTATGATTAGAGGTGGAGCTTGTTGAAACCATTGCACCAGTGTAATGACGTGGAGCTCTGCTGGGCTGGTTAGTTTTATGTCTACTTGATGCAAACTAGAGTCGTCACAGAGGAGGGTGCCTCAATTGAAAAAAAAATGCCTCCATAAGATTGAACGGCAGCAAGACTGTAGGGCATTTTCTTAATTACCGACTGATGTAGGAGGGCTCAGTTCACTATGGGTGGAGCCACTAAAGGATTGAAGGTCCTGGATTCTATAAGAAAGCAGGCTGAGCAAGCCAGGAGAAGCAAGCCAGCAAGCAGCATCCCTCCATGGCTTCTGCATCAGCTCCTGCTTTTAGATCCCCACCCTGTTTGAGTTCCTATCTTTAGTTCCTTGGATAATGAAAAGTGATATGGAAGTATTAGCCCAATAAACCCTTTCTCCCCCCCCCCAAAATAGTGATAATATCATCACTATTCACACTGCTCTTCAAGAAAAGAAGAAGACAAGCACCACCTTTCCTTTAAAGGATGCTTGAATATATTGAATTTCAGACAGAGATACATCATTTCCCCTCTTGCCTCCATCCGTCTCTTCTCAGATACCCTACCACCAACCCATCTATTCTGCCCACTTTCAAGCAGATACCCTCTTTTGTTTTTATTGTTATTGTTTCATGCATATATTTATATGTATGGTGATGAATATCAAGTTACGCCTCCCGGGTTAGCAAGTCCATGGATACTGCCACTGCTCTGGTCTTGTTTGTGCAACCACTTCTTGCAGAAACTGTGTTATACCAAACAACCTCATGTTCTGCTATTACAATCTTCCAAAGCCCTCTTAGCCATGTTCACTGGACCATAGCTGTAGGATCTGTATTCTAGATGTACTGGTAAGGCTGGATTCCCCATGATCTGCTGATACCTGTAATGTGTCTAGCTGTGGTTTTCTGTGAGGTTCTCTACTGTCTATAAAGACATATATCATTTGATGATGTATGCAAGTTACACTTATATGTGGTTATAAAGATAAAATAGGGAATGTAATAAGGAATCCGTCTGGTCTACCAAGTAGAAGTAGATTCTGCTATAAGGTTCATGACCTCACGAGGCTTAACCAATCATTCAAAAAGAGGTTCCAAAGTTGTTTTGATTTGCATTTCCCTGATCACTAATGAGGTTGAGCATGACCTTAAGTGTCTTTTCGCCATTTGAACTTCTTCTGTTGAGAATTCTCTGTTCAGTTCCGTGCCCCAATTTTTAATTGGGTTAATTAGCATTTTAAAGTCTAGTTTCTTGAGTTCTCTATATATTTTGGAGATCAGACCTTTGTCTGTTGCGGGGTTGGTGAAGATCTTCTCCCAGTCAGTAGGTTGCCTTTTTGTCTTAGTGACAGTGTCCTTTGCTTTACAGAAGCTTCTCAGTTTCAGTAGGTCCCATTTATTCAATGTTGCCCTTAATGTTTGTGCTGCTGGGGTTATACATAGGAAGGAATCTCCTATGCCCATCTGTTGTAGGGTACTTTCCATTTCTCTTTTATCAGGTTCAGTGTGTTCAGATTGATATTGAGGTCTTTGATAAATTTGGACTTGAGTTTTGTGCATGGTGATAGATATGGATCTATTTTCATTCTTCTACAGGTTGACATCCAGTTGTTCCAGCACCATTTGTTGAAGATGCTTTCTTTCTTCCATTGTATTCTTTTAGCTTCTTTATCGAAAATGAGGTGTTCATAGGTTTGTGGGTTAAAAACCGGGTCTTCTATACGATTCCATTGGTCAACTTCTCTGTTTTTATGCCAGTACCACCCTGTTTTCATTACTGTAGCACTGTTTGAAGTCAGGGATGGTAATGCCTCCAGAAGATCATTTATTGTATAAGATTGTTTTGGCAATCCTGGTTTTTTTTTTTGTTTTTCCATATAAAGTTGATTATTGTCCTCTCAAGATCTGTGAAGAATTTTGATGGGACCTTGATGGGGATTGCATTGAATCTATAAATTGCCTTTGGTAGAATTGCCATTTTTACTATGTTGATCCTCTCAATCCAAGAGGAAGGGAGATCCTTCCATTTTCTGGTATCCTCTTCAATTTCTTTCCTTAATGCCTTAAAATTCTTGTCAAATAGATCTTTCAATTCCTTGGTTAGAGTTACCCCAAAATATTTTATATTGTTTGTGGCTATCGTGAAAGGTGAAGCTTCTCTGATTTCCCTCTCTGCTTCCATATCCTTTGTGTATAAGAGGGCGACTGACTTTTAGGAGTTGATCTAGTATCCTGCCAAATTACTAAAGGTGTTTATCAGATGTAAAATTTCTTTGGTGGAGTTTTTGGGGTCACTTATGTACACTATCATATCATCTGCAAATAACGAAAGTTTCACTTCTTCCTTTCCAATTCAAATCCCCTTGATCCCCTTATGTTGTCTTATTGCTATTGCTAGAACTTCAAGCACTATATTGAAGAGGTATGGAGAGAGTGGACAGCCTTGTCGTGTTCCTGAGTTAAGCGGGATGGCTTTGAGTTTCTCTCCGTTTAATTTGATGTTAGCTGTCGGTTCACTGTAAATAGCATTTATTATATTTAGGTATGACCCTTGTATGCCTAATCTCTCCAAGACTTTTATCATAAAGGGATGTTGAATTTTGTCAAATGATTTTTCAGTATCTAATGAAACAATCATATGTTTTTTTCTTTCAGTTTATTTATATGATGGATTACATTGATAGATTTTCATATGTTGAATGAGCCCTGCATCTATGGGATGAAACCTACTTGATCATAATGCATAATTTTTCTAATGTGTTCTTGGATTCGGTTTGCCAGTATTTTCTTGAGGATATCATCTTACACCTGTCAGAATGGCTAAAATCAAAAACACCAATGATAGCCTTTTTTGGAGAGGTTGTGGAGGAAGGGGTACCCTCATCTATTGCTGGTGGGAATGCAAACTTGTGCAACCACTTTGGAAATCAGTGTGGTGATTTCTCAGGAAATTCGGGATCAACCTACCCCTGGACCCAGCAATACCACTCTTGGGAATATACCCAAGAGATGCCCTATCATATGACAAAAGCATTTGTTCAACTATGTTCATAGCAGCATTATTTGTAACAGCCAGAACCTGGAAACAACCTAGATGTCCTTCAATGGAAGAATGGATGAAGAAAGTGTGGAATATATACACATTAGAGTACTACTCTGTGGTAAAAAAAAAAAAAAAAAAAAAAAAAAACAATGACTTCTCGAATTTTGCATGCAAAAGAATGGAAATAGAAAACACTATTCTGAGTGAGGTAACCCAGACCCAAAAAGATGAACATGGGAATTACTCACTCATAATTGGTTTCTAGCCATAATTAAAGGTCACTGATTCTATAATTTGTGATCCTAAAGAAGCTAAATAAGAAGATGAACACAAAGGAAAACATATAACATATAGTTATCCTCCTGGCTTTGGGAAGTAGACAAAATTGCTGGGCAAAAAATTGGTATCTTGGGGGTGGGGTGGGATGGTGGTAAGGGGAGATGGGGAGAGAAAAGTGAGAAGGGGAGGATGGGGGGAACTTGGGAAAATAGGATGATTGAGATAAAGGAAGGCTGGATAGGGGAGCAGGGAAGCACATATCTTAGTTAAGGGAGTCACCTTAGGGTTGGCAAGAGACTTGAACCTAGAGTGGCTCCCAGGTGCCCAAGGCGATGTCCCCAGTTAGTTCCTTGGGTAGCTGAGGACAGGGAACCTGAAATGACCCTATCCTATAGCCATACTGATGAATATCTTGCATATCACCATAAAAACTTCATCTGGCGATGGATGGAGATAGAGACAGAGACCCACACTGGAGCATCTGACTGATCTCCCAAGGTCCCAATGAGGAGGGAGAACATGAGCAAAGAAGTCGGGACCACGAGTGGTGCACCCACCCACTGAGACAGTGGGGCTGAGCTATTGGGAGCTCACTAAGGCCAGCTGGACTGTGACGGAAAAAGCATGTGATCAAACCGGACTCTCTGAACATGGCAAACAATGAGGGCTGATGAGAAGCCAAGGATAATGGCACAGGGTTTTGATCCTACTTCATGTTCTGGCTTTGTGGGAGCCTAGCCAGTTTGGATGTTCACCTTCCTAGACCCGGGCGGAGGGGGGAGGACCTTGGATTTTCCACAGGGCAGGGAACCCTGACTGCTCTATGGACTGGAGAGGGAGGGGGAGAGGAGTGGCGAGGAGGAGAGAGGAGGGAGGAGGGGGAGGGAAATGTGAGGCTGGGAGTAGGCGGAAACTTTTTTTCTCAAAAAAAAAAAAAAAGATACAATCTGTGAAAATTAAAAAAAAAAAAGAGGTTCCATGTGCCTGACAAATTGTAAAATTGTCAACCTGGTGACACATATTATATGAAGTTAAGCCAAGCCATATCTATGTATGTGCATGTTTTTATACACTTATATGTATTCTGTATAATATAAAGTAAATGTAAAATAAAATAGTTCCTTGAGGTGTTATGAAATAAACTTAATGCTATTTGTCCTTCATCCCTTCAACTTCTGTCTGATCTTCCACCTGATCTCCCACTGTAGTGTTGTATTATGCTATAATGTTTCACACTTCATAGTACTTGTGTATTGTTATTTTCCTCCCATGCCCTTCTTCCCCAATTATGGTCTTTTTATACTTCCCTAGTTTCTGAGACGAATTCATATTGTATACTTGTATCTAAATATTTGAGCTATAAAATAAAGATTAGGGAGAACTGGGTCTGGGCAATCTCATTAAGAATAATCTTTTATAGCTCCACCCATTTTATCTCAAATTTTAGGTTTTCATTTTCCTTTGTACTGAATGGAATTCCATTGTGTGTATGTAACACATTTTCATTATTCATTCAACTATTGAGGGGTATTTAGGTTGTTCCAATTTCCTGGTTATTGTGAATAGTGTCAGTAAAAATTGCTGAGCAGTTATCTGTGAAGTCAGATGCCTAGACCTTTGGGCATAAGCCAAAGAATGGTATAACTAGGCCATATGGTAGATTAAAGTTTTTGAGAATTTTCCTTACTGATTTCCACAGTAGCTGTGCCTCTTTGTGTTCCCACCAACAGTGAGTAATGATTCATCTTTCTCCGCTCCCTTGTCAGCGTTTATCGTCAGTTATTTTGTTTTTCTAAACCAATCTGACTGGGGTGAAATGAAATCTCAAAGTTTTAATTTGTATTTCCCTACTTACTAAGGATTTTGAACACTTTTTGGGGTTTCTTTTTTTAGTCCTTTCATATTCTTCTATTGGTATCTCTCCGTTTCAAACCCATATTATTCTAATAACAAAACCAGCTAAATATGCAACAAAACTCAAAACTACAGACTGATATTTCTGATGAACAGAGAGGCAAATATCCTCAATAGAAACCCATCAAGCAGATATCAAGATTATCTTCCACCACGATCAAGTTGGGTTTATCTCAGCAATGCAGGACGTTCAACATACGTAAGTTAAGAAATACAACAAATCTTGTAAATGCACACAAAGATAAATATCACATGACTACCCCAATAGATTCAGAAAAAAAGTTTGAAAAACCTAACATGCTTTTATAAAAGTTTTAGAGAGAGTAGAACTGCAGGAATCATAAGGCAACCCACAACCAACAATATCCTAAATGAAGAAAATCTGAAAGCCTTTTCATGAAAATCATGAGAGAGAGCTGTTCACTGGTCCTACTCCTTTTCATTAAACTATTGGAAGCACTAGCTGGAGCAGTAAGGTAAGAGAAGAAAATTAAAAGGACAAAATAGGAAAATAAGAAGGAAATTTTAGATCCTTGCAGATGATACAATATTAAACCTCAGAGATCACAAAAATTATAGCAGAAAACTTCTAAAAATATTCAGAAGTTTCTGAAAGATACAGTGTACACAATAACACACAAGAGTTAATACACTTCCTATGTATCACCAATAAACACACTGAGAAAGTGATCATGGACACACTCCTAATAGAATAAAAGACAATAAAAAGCTGAGATAATTCTAACCAAAACTTCAAAATGAACACTTCAAATCTCTTGATGAAAGAGACTGAGAAAAATACTAGAAACTGGAAAGACATCCTATCTTCATGGATTGACGAATTAATGTTGTGAAAGTGGTCACTCTACCTGAAGCAATTTACAGATCCAATAAATACTAATCAAAATAACTAAAACATTCATCACATCACAGAAAAAGAAAAGTCATGCTAAAATTCACGTGAAAACAGAAATGATCCTGGATAACCAATTCAATCCTGAGAAAAAAAAGACTAATACTGGAGAAATTGTTAAGCCAGACTTCAAGATATACAATTGAGCTATAGTAATAAAAACAATATGGTACGAACACTCACATACACACATAAGAAAGACATGCAGACCAATAGAATAACATGAAATATTCAAACATAAATACTTGATATTTCACAACAGGAAAACTGTGATCATTAGTGCTTGGAAATTGTTTTCTGGTATTTCAGATGTCTCAGTTTCTTTTATGGATGGAATCAGAGAGCACTGAACAAAGAGTAGTTTCCTTATCCTGTATTTCATATATAATAAAAATAAAATTCACCATCTATCACTCACCAAACATTTAAATTAAAATGGAACTATACATACAGGTCAAACCCAGAATGTAGAATATTATAAAACACTGTTTAAAACCATTTTACAGGCTGGATTAATGTTGGGTTATACATATTCAGGGTTTGGAAGGTTCCATAATTTTGACATGTTATTTCTATTCAGATTGAATAACTGATATTCAGTTCACATTGAAATACAGTCAGTGTTGCTTGCCAAGTTAGGTCCAATAAGGTAAATTTCACATTATCATCAACCACTTTAAGCAGTCTATTTGTTATCAAGTATGATTGTATATGACATATATGAGTCACTTTGAATAATAATAGATTGAGAACAGTTGACAATGTATAAAAGATAATTGAATGGGTATATTTATAATAGATATACTGTAGATATAGACAGATGGTAGATTATCATTGGATAAACAGCAGTTATAGATAAATGACCGGCTCGAAGTAGATGGGTAGATAATAGATAGATGATATAAAGAAATGATAATTGATGAATGATAGATAATACATAGATAAATTAGAATTACAAAGTAACATTAATAGAGATATACTTGAAGATGAGACTAAGAAATAAATTATTGGTAGCTAGATTAAAAAGTAAGTAGATGCATAGTAAACTAACCTTGGAACATAAACGTTTGGATCTTCACATATCCAGTTAAGCCAACATGCCTTTTCAAATTCTGTTGTCATGCCAACCAACAGAGCCACCATATGGATGGCTTCTAACACTCAGAAGAATCTCACCTGCAGCTGATAACCGACAAGAGAAATGGAAATGTGGTTAAGCTAACCGTGTCCCGTGCTCTTCTGTTTTTATCTTCCTACACATTACCTTCCCTACAAAAGGAATTCTTCCAAATGATGCTATTACTTTAATAGCTTCCATTTGCATTCTGGATTTTCATTCTGTCAGTTATCCGATTCTTCTTATAGGATGAAATTTGTGGGCCTCGTGGCGATTTTAATGTGATGGCTTTTATACTGTAATTGAGGGAGTCTCCAATGAATAAAGCAAATGGTTGCAGAGGGTTCTTAAAGCCTCAGCAGACATCAGCTAAATGTTAAGCGTGCCTCCAAATCCCCTGGTGCTATATTTTCTAACCATGAAAGAAATGTCATTATTGTAAATTCCCAGGTTTTGTCTGGAAATCTTGTACTAGATCCCTTGAGTGTCAGTTCACTTAATTAATTCAAACTATTTCCTCCCTAATCTCTAAAACATTTTCATATTTAAGACAATAAATGGGGTACTTAAGGGGCTCACTCATTGTTGGTCATTGATATGGCAGGGAATTATAAAAATTACTCCTGGTCTTTAGTGGCGTGAGAAATGTCTCTTTCTCCCTATATTTCTGACCAGGACAAGGTTAAAGCGTGGTTACTTTGCTTCCTCTGAATTTAAGAAAACCCAATTTTCCACATGCTTTTGTTTAACACATATGCCCTGATACTCTTGTTTTTCTTTCAGCAATAAATTTCATACGTGGCTTGATAGGACATGCCAATTTGAAGATTAAATTAGTTAATAACTTTGAAATTAGTGATTAGTTTAGAAGATGAATAATCGCATTTACCTTGAACCAGTACGTAAGGTTAATGCAGTGGGGGTGTAATGGCTCCAGTAACTTTGACACTAATTGGCGATTGTGTTACACATTAAACGTAGTGAGCCTGAACAAATCCTCACGAGGTTTTTCAGAGAAAAAAGTTATCTGTTCGCAAATCTACTTTTCACTATTTGAACAATTGGTTTAATTTCATAAAATGTTGGACTGTGACCTTCATGTTAAAATCTCATTGCACTTGGTGCTTTTGTCTCTGAACTGGTCAAACAGAAACTCAGCATAGGAATAACATTTTCCCTAAAATAAAATCAGCGGCTTAGTTATCAATATGAATTTAATTGTTGATCCTTAAAACAACTTCTTTGGAGAAAAACATTTGAGATGAAAAATATAATAGACTGGCTCTTATTGACAGTCGTTTCTGTTTGACCCAAAGTCACACAATTTTATAATCATTATAAATTGAGTACACACACACACACACACACATACACACACACACACACACACACACTTATAAACTCAGTATTATGGCTTAGATGAGACCAGTGATTTGGAGATATCAAAATAATACACAACTGTTGACTCTAAATAAGACAGACATGGGGAAAGTAAGAGAGTATATGTTACTAGGTCAGTCTTGTCCAGGGCTGTCCAGCCAAAGCATCAGAGCTGTGCCTGTATAAGAAGAGCCTCATTTTATTCTAGTAATCTCTCAAAGGTTTCTTTAGCAGAACTATTAAATATTTACATCATAAGTAGCATTTTAATTGAAATATTTACTCATCAATATCATGGTCCTCATAACATTGATTTCACAGTCATGTTTGGATGATCAAACACACAGCTTATTTGTAAATCATTAAATAATAAGACTCCTTCTTAAAGCACTACCGCCTGGCAAGTCCCAGTTTGCTAACACTGTTTACAATTGAAATGGTTGATTATTCTTAGCTTCACCCTGTAAGTTTTTTATAACATTCATTGCTTAAAGAGATATAATAATCTCCTTATGTTTTCTATTTCAGATTATTACTTTAAACATAAATTTTGATAGTCATATTTTTAAATTCATGAGCCTGAATACCAACATAGCTTCAATAAAAAGGACAGAACTCTTTTGCCCAATACCTGAAGATAAACTCAGTATTTATAAATTAAAACATAAAAAATTGATGTTTATTATGTATAAAAACATAACATTAAGAATAATAGCATACCTGTCATCTATCAGCTATCTATGCATTTATGCATAAGAATTTCTCTAAATGATTTTTGAATAGGTATCAACCATGACTCTGCATGTGGCTGCCTAAGCAATCAGTTATAGTCACAATAGGTTGAAGTAAGCATGTGGAAAGTAGGTAGATATCTTAGCCATTGTTTTATTGCTGTGAACAGATATCGTGACCACTATAATAAAGAAAAGCATTATATTAGGTCTTGCTTATATTTCAGAGGTATAGCCCATTATCATTATGGTGGGTAGATACAGTTCTGTTGAGCTCTGTCAAGTTTTCCACTCCCTAATAGCAAAGCCTAAGGGGTCCTTCCTTATTCAAATCATCACAGTAGTGTATATGTGTACATACATTTTTTCACACAGTGTAAAATGACCTACTTGTTGCTGTGCTACCCAACGTAAGCATCCCTCAGCTTTGCATTTTGTTTCTGTTCTCCCTTTTCAGTTCAAGAATTGTTATATTCTAAACTGAGCAATAAAAAGAAAATAAGATGCTCAAAGAGAATAAAAACTTTTAAATACAATAAGAAGAAACAAAATTAGAAGAAAAGAACAGAAATAGAAATGTTTAAGTTGCAAATAATTTCTATTCATTTTATTGATGAAAAATGTAACTTGAATTTATTTTAAAATATTATAAGTCAATCTCTTTAAAATATTCAAATAAAATGTTTTGACAATTCTTTATATAAAGCTTTTACTTTTATTTTCCTCTCCCATCATTTTTTCAATTTTCAAATAATAAAACTTTAAAAAAGTAAAGAGCTTTGTAAGAAAAATCTTAAAAGAGAAAGCTACTACCTCCTTAGAAACACTAGTGACCACTTTTTATGTGATTTTCAAAACTGCATGTTGCAGTCCATAGTAGATATTCTGTTCTGTGTCCAATAACTATCTTTTCTTTCTTTCTCTTGCTCGCTCTTCCTTTCTTTCCTTTTATTTTTGCGGAAGATTTTCATGAATGAAAACAAAAATAAACATCTCTACCACTTGAGCTCACTGGTCCTCAAATTACATTCTTCGGATTTGGAAAACAACCACCGAAAAGCCCCTGGCTTTGGGCATCTCTAACAGGAGGTAAGTTTGCTCAGCCAAGAAAGAAGCTGCCATTCACGAAGACACTCTAATAATTTCCTTATGACTGCCAAAGGGTGAAACCTGGCTAACATGTTCAAGACAGGGTCTTTCTCTAGTATTTGAAATGTACTCCATGCTCTCGATAAGAGGAGCATGTAGAATAGCAAGCAGGTATGTCACTTTGCACTGGAATTTCAGAAAACATCATGTGAGAGATGATTGAATTGGTGGTGCAGGGTGCTATTTTAATGAAAATTGTGTTTTGTCTTCTGGGGTGTACTGCGGAAACATTGTGACTCACTGATGGATCACTTAGATATTCCAATTGTCTCTCAGATATCAACTAGATTGATTCTCTTTTAGTTAGAAATAAAATGTCCTTAAACTTTCATTACAGTGATATTGAAAAATTCATTGCCCTCCACAGGAAATCTGAAAATTCCCAAGAGGCATATGCTCTTATAATCATGAATGGCTCATAAATCTGGCTTCTGTTGAATTAGTTCAACTTAGCAGTCATATGCCTTTGCATTTGCTCGAAACGTGTTCACGAGCATATTAGCCCAACTGTAAAACGTTGCCCTTTATTTTAATTTTTATGACACACGCCTAATCATGTTTAAATTAATATGTATACAATTATCCTCTAAAGCATATTGAGAAAGAAAGAAAGATGTGCATGCTTATAGAGTGTTAAATACTGTTACTGGGGAAATCAGGATTTCCTTTGGGGTTCTTGGTCTTCTTAATAAAGGAATTTTAGAGATTTAGATGGAAACTCAAGGGCAAATTTGTTAGAATTTGACATAAAACTGGCAAGGCAGGAAAGTTGAAATTCCTGGATCTACAGGAAGAGGGAGAAGGAGAAAAGAAGAAATAAAAACACGCTTTCTGAATTAGGTTCTTAGAAAGCCACCACACTCAACAACTGACATCAGCAAGTAGCTCTATGGCAGAAAGATGACATGGGGGTCTAAGTTTCCTTAGAATTTTAGAAACAGACAAAGAAAAAATAAAGAAGGAAAACATATGGTTTTGAATTTTGAAACCAATTCAATGGAAGTCTTACAATATAATGGATTTTAGATCCCAACACTCACATCATGTTTTTCATAACCACCCTTAACTCCAGTCCTGAGGGACCGGACACTCTCTATTGTCCTGGACTGCCATGCACAAACCCACGCACAGACATATCCATTCACACCTAATTAAAAATAAGATGGAAATTTTTTAATGTGAACTTTTAAGAATCTATGTGTGCTGATAAGGTAGGGCCAATGAATCAGCTTGGACTAATAAGAGATCAATAGCACTGAAGGTAAACTTGTGGTTAACTGGGATACTGGAATGGTAGTGAGTTAAGGCTGAAGAATTAGCTGTGTTTAGTCAAGCTTCACCACTAAGGCTAAATCATCAGTGTTTCATGGGAACAATAGAAACAGCTCACACAAACTGGGGTTTAAGGGGGACAAGGATGCCTCTCAAGCCTGTAGCCAAACTTGGCAATGTAAAAGAGTCTTCCACTTGGTATTGGTTTGGAAGGCTGAGAAATGTCTGAGTAGAAGAGGTCATAGATAGAACCTGGTGCCTGATATCATGTGGCAGGTAAGGTCTCCACGGAGAGTCCAGAAGATGTCAGAGGTGAAGGAGCAACCTCAGCTTCAATGGAGACTCTAGAGTACTGGTGACCTGCAAACTATAGGACCTTCACAAAGGACAGCAGCAAATGCCAAATGGAGGAGCCCTAAGCCTATACAACAAGTTGTATGTGCCAATTAAAGGCGCTTCTTGAGCTCCTTCCTGCCTTTCTTCAAGGATGGCCTGTACCCTGTAAGCTAGAATGGGGTATCTTCTTCCCTAAGATGCTTTTGATGGGAATGTTTTGTCACAATTGCAAAGCCAAGTAACACTGGTTTTCAGGGTTTTAGGTCTACTTCATGTCTCTAGTCCTTCTTTTGTGTGAACTCAGTGAAAGTAAGCACTGTGCAGTGAAGAGACTCACTCAGTCTAACCAGCTACCCTCCACCTTTACGAAGCTCTGGAAGGGACAGTGTCATGCTGCCAGACCAGCCCCTTAGCAGAGAGCATCAGAAGATCTGAGATGAGAACTTTACTGTTTCTTCTGGCAATTGCCCAGTTAGTCCATTCTAGGCAATCTTGTGTCTTATACAATACCCCAGGAATTTGACTACCTCTTCAACCTATACCCCCCCCCCACACACACACAATGTTGTGGCCCACTTAGGCTGTGGACATTGCAGGTTATTTATTACCCAAGATACATCATGAGAAAAGCCATACCCAGAGGATTAATTTAATTCAAACCATTTTTCAATCTGAGATTTCTCAATAGATTCAGTGTAGAATTCTGTTTCCCGGGTATTGTGTGGGAAGCTTATGTACTTGGGATGTGAAGTAGAGCTGGTGGAAGTAGGACCTTGAGTGCGGGTCTTTGGAGAACATGCTTATTTCCTGCTCTGATCCAGCTCAAGGGTCTTCCTAGTTGCCCACCCTGCATGAAGAGGCTTCAGGCTTCTCCTGACACACAAAGCAAATCATGCTTTTATACTTCCTTCATCATGACAAACGGAATCACTTGCAAAACTTGAAGAAAGGAACTTTCCTTTCTTAAGATGTTTTTCCCTTTTCTTTTTCCTCCCTCCAACTTCTATGTACCCTACCCCTGCTCTCCCTCAACGGCTTCTGACCACTTTTCCTTTCATAAGAGTTATAATAGAGACCATAAATTTCTTAACTATATATTCATGAATATATATTACCCTGTTTTATGTTATACTTTATAACATAAAAATATTATTTTTTAAAATTTATTTTATTTGTTTATTACAGACCAATCCCAGTTCCCCCTCCCTTCTCTCCTCCTGTTCTCCCCACCACACTCCTCACTTGCTCCTCAGAGAGGGTGAGAAGGCTTCCCCTGGGAAGTCAACTAAGTCATGGTTAACCTTTGCTTTATGTCTGGTCTCCCAGACCTGGAAAGACAAATATAGTACCTACTCATTGATAAGTGGATACCAGATATAATGTTACTTGTATGTTTATGAATTAAGGACTGGTTACCCATAATGAGGTAAATTTTAGAGGCTCCCATCCTAGATGAAGAACTGTAGACATCCAAGGAATTCTGAGAGCAGGATAATCACTTTCTGGAAAGAGCCTCCCAGTTGGTGATTGAAGGTTTAGAAATACAGGTTTAACAAGGCTAGAATGTTTTAAGTAAAGCTTATTGGGGCATTCTGGTGGAAGTTCAGAAAACTGGGATGCTGATAGAAATGAAGACAGTAAAGACTGAGGTCATGAGGTTTCAGATAGGCATGAACGATAAAACAGTGATTGGACTAGTAGCTATTGTGTTATAGTTGTAGAGGAATCTAGTAACTGTACTCACATCTGAAATACGAATGAGACTGCATTTTAAAATAATTAGCTGTTTTATTTCACAGGGTAACACCCAGGCTGTGGAATAGTTATTTACAGTTATTCCGTGTAGTAATAATAGAAAGCACAGAGACTAAAGATGTGGAAAGCCTGCTGTTTGAGAATGGTAGAATGTTGAAAGCTGTAGGACAAGAGACCACATACTGAGTGCCCTAAAGTTATCCAAGACGTTTGTACTCTCAAAGAGAAACTGGATCACTGTGCTGGAAATATGAAAGGAGCTTTGATGACAAGACTCCACACATGAGAGGACTTTGGGTTAAAACTGAAATCCCATTTGAAAGATTTTTAAATGAAGGAAGAGTGATATTTCTATTTTTCTGTGCTTAAAAAGAACTTTATCAGTCACACATAACACAGAAGGACATTCCATTAATGGTATAAGGAGGCCTGGCTACCTATCAAGTTGTTCATAGAATAGACTTTGCCCATATAGTGGTAGTATTTTTGCATGTTTTGCAAGTGTTATGGAGTTATAGGGTTTCAATCTAAAGTTTCAGAAAAAAATATATATTACATAGACAGTGTATAAAAGAGTTAGTTCTCTGTGTGGAGTTTCTTATTGAGCAGTTCATAAGACGTTATAGCAAGACCTATGTGGCAGTGGAGATGCCAGGACACCAGACATGCTACCATACTGGATTATCTGCCTACCACAGATGTAGTCATGTAAAAGAAGTGCTCAAGGAGAAGGACATGTTTACTGTAGGTGACACTGTAGAGTATCAACTATTCAGGTAGGATTAAAAGATGCCCTCGCATATCCAAGAAACAGCACATGGAGCTGCCTGCTTTGATGTTTTGAACTGTTGCTCCTATGCTAGTCTAGTGATTTCTTGTTACCACCCTGATCCTCTGTTTAGGAATGGGGGCATATCATCTCTTTTCTATTCTTTGTGAAGTGTGTAACGTGTTTTACTGGTTTTACTCACAGTTAAGAGACTGCATAGAATCTCAGAAGAAACTGGACTTTTTATAAAAACAATGATGATACTGATGAATGCAAGAGATCACTTGATGTTAGACTGAATGTATTTTTGATTATAAGGTAGTCATAGGCCTTTCAGGCCTAAGGTCACAGGGCCAGGAACAGAAGGTTCTGTCTTGAGTCTGAAATGCCTTCCTAGTAGGCTCTTGAGTTTCAACACCTGATTCTCGGCTACTAGCAATTTACAGGAGGATGTGTCACCCTTGCGTTTGGAGCTAAGCCCTCAGATTCTGGTCACTAAAGCTGGGGCTTTTGAAGACATCATCTGGTTCTGGCATGGGATGCTGCTTCCTTACTGGCTATAGTATGAGGCAGAAGAGCTGCATGCTATTGCTTCCACAGGAAAAGCTTCTTTGGGTACCACACAATCCTCACCTTGACAAAAAGAAATCCTTGGAAACTCTGAGCATAAAAACATTCTTCAGCCTTAAATAATTTTTGTCAGTATTTTATCATGGCAATGAGAAAAGTAACAAAAGGTATTCCCCATAAAGTTCTTATATCCTATGGGTTCTTGTTAGACACCGTTACTTCACAGTCCTCATTAAACCAAAACCCTCTAAATACATAACTTGTGATCATTAGTCAGGGATCCAGAAGAATTTCCCCTTCATGATCATTTGCTTCTACTGAGCTGTAAGATTTTGTATGTAGGCAGCGTTACACTTGGGAGTTCATACTGCCACTCTCCTGGTTACTTAAAATGTTTTCCTTTTACATCAAAAATTCATCATTTCCCTTTATCATAATAAACATTTAATATTACTTATTTCAAAACTGAAATTTCCTTCCACCACTGCATTTATCTTTTGGTCCTTCTGTAGCATTCATATTTTCTGAGATGAACTACGCTTTACTTGTAGAATTCATTGTTGTATTCCATTTCATATTTGCTCCAAAAAACATTTACTTTCTGTTACATCATTAAAACATATGATTCTCTTGAGTGTTTTTTTATGCACTCAGCAAGCTCTTTCCTCATTCTAAAGACTATGCAAACCCTTGAGTAATTACCACCCAAGATGAGGTACAGTTAAAATTATTTTCTTACTGTTATAAGAAAATTATTAATAAGTTATAATGTAAAAATAGCTTCCTATGTAACTTGAATAAAAATGTGTGTTGCTTAATCAGTAAAGCAAAGAAAGAAAGAAAGAAAGAAAGAAGAAAGAAAAAGGAAGGAAGGAAGGAAGGAAGGAAGGAAGGAAGGAAGGAAGGAAGAAATTAGGAAGGAAAGAAATTATTAATATTAATTTAGGACTTTCCTTTAGATAGTATTCTCTGAACAATCATGGGAAAGGGACCATGAGTGAAAGAAAAGGATTAGGATTTCAAATTATAATTATCTTTCTGGCTGGAAGAAACAAATATGGGGAGTCAGACCCCACTTGAGATCAAATATTCTCTGGGATTAGGAATGATAGAAAAGGGGTTTTCAGAAAAGGAGCCCATAAATCCATGTGAAAATTTTCATCATTTGCTCAGCAGTGTATGATCGGAGTGAAATTTAAGAGGCTCAGGAAAGGAATAGTCGGGGTAGGTCTATACAATCAAGGACTAAACACTTCAGAGTTTGTAGAGCAAAGAGGAACTAAGATTAACATGGATCTAAGGTGGATATGAACTTTTCAAATGTACATAGGACATTTATTAATCATATGTCAATAAAGGCATCATAGTTTTTAAATAATTAAATATTATACAGCATAAGCTCCTGTGCAACTTTGTGGTTTAAGGACTTGGTTTCTCTCTGGGAAATTTTGCAATAAAATCTTTTGACTATCAAGGCAGGTTTTTTGCAATCGAAATATTGAAGAATATATTAGGATAAGTACTAAAATAAGAAAAAGAAACATAACAAAGAATGCAATTATAGTACCGTGAAGGAATTCACAGCTTTGTATTTGCAATGCTAGAAATTAAAACTTGTTTAAAATTATAGAGTTCAGCTTTCATCCCTTGGCTCTATAAAATCCAGTCATCTCCCCACATAGAAGGCAGGAAAGTGCAGAAACAAATCAACTGAAGTAGGGATCAATTAAAAAAGAGAAAGAAATATTGATACCACCAAATAAATTTGTTAATAAGTTTATCAGTATTGGTTAACTCCATCTGAGTAAATTTAAGCATAACTGTCTATCAAAAGACACTGTTGAATCAGTTAAAACCTATGGAAAGGGGAGTAACAGAGGTTACAGAGAAATGAACACCAGGACTTCAGGTACTTAAAGATAGAAAAGAATAGATGCCCCAGTTCCAGGAGAATGAATGTTCCATTCCTTTGTCTCAGTATTCTACTTGTGTCTATTTTATAGCTCAGATGTCTCCTCCCTACATTGCGGAGGGCAGATTATCTTTTTTCTGACCTACTGATTTTAATATTAATCTCTTCTAGAAATAGTCTCACAGAAAGCTAGAAAACACGCTTTATCAAATATAGGATCTTACTCATATTGACACATAGAACTGGCTATTACAGGTCTATGAAAAGATATGTCGTATCATGTCCAGATTTGTCTTTTTAATAATAATTCTAAATTTGGAAGTGGCGCCAACATTCATCAGTAGTGGCCTGGATGAATAATTTGCAATAGAGCTAAGAAATGCAATGTTATACACTGTGACACTGTGCGACAGAAATGAATAAATCTTCTTTACCAGATCACATCTGAATTTAAAGCTATAGCTGACTGAAAATGGAAGAAACAAAGGAATGTATATTTCTAACTCTACTAGTAAAATTTTAGAATAAGGAAGTTTACACTATAGTGAAAAAAATTGCAATAGTGTTTCCATATGATAATAAAGTCGTACAATGGAACAGATTTAAGGGTATTTAGTATGTTCTTTAGATATTTTTAAAAAGAGGTATTTTATAGACATGTGTGTAGGGTGATGTGGTGTGATGTGAGTGGTGTGTGTGTGTGTGTAGATAAATCCACAAAGAATTATGCTCTTTGCTATGTATTATATCTCAATTATACATGTTTATCTCTATCACATTTCTCCCTTGTCTAAAATCTAGTTTCTCAATAACACAGCAAAATCCAGAAAAAAGTAGTGGGTATTTGTCCCCAATTCTTTTCTTCCCCTTTTCCGTCCAATCTTTTCCAACCAGATTCCCTCATGCACTGCTCACTACTACAATCATCTACAGGGTGAAAAATTTTAATTTGCAATGCTTCAGCAAACTTTAGCATATTTAGCAGTGATCTTCCTATTATTAAATGGTATGCCTGTAGTCACTCTTATTAAAACAGGACTTCACATTCTACCCTCTTTGGAATATGCTTCTGCCTTGTCCTCATGTCCATTCATTTCTTTTACTGCTTCAAACTTATAAACCATCTAGATAAAAATCATCTGCATCTCCAGATATATTTCTTCAGGTACATTGTATTCAATCACATGACCATGTATGTCATGACCAACAACAGCGTAAAGATAAAACACATTCAAATATGGCTTCACTGGAGAGTTTTAAAACGACCTTGGAATGATTTCTATATATCTCAGTTAGCATACATCAATTTATTCCCCATTCAGAACTCAACTCGGGACCTACAATACAAAACTTAGCATAATCATGACTCCACCTAAAAGATAGTGTTTCTCTACAAATGTTAAATCTTTTTTGGAATTTTCTTGTAGAATAGCCTTATGAATCCTGTGGTCATCAGAATTTGACACAATTGGGTCTACCCTTTAGTTATATCTCCTAGAAACAAATCTAATTGGCTTAATTTTGTTCACAAGGGTTTTTTTGCCTGAAATAATTATCATTCCACAAAATACAACTGCCTTATACAGAGGCCCAGAGCAATTTTGCTAAGTAGGCCCTTCAGGACAGGTGCCCCTTGTTACCCATGGAATCCCAGAACCTTTATTCTGATAGAATGCTTAGAAGTGTTCCTAGCTAGACTTAAACCCTTTTTGGTTGTGTGTATGCAATTTGCTTACTTCACCATTGTGTAACTCTTTTCTACAGTATTCCCCAAAATTAAGCTGACTTTTAGAACAATGACCTTTGGTCGCTACCAACAATTGGTATATGTTATTTTAATTAGAAAATTAATTATGCATTAGGCTTATAATTATGACTTTCGATTCCCATAACCATGGTTACAAATTGCCCCATAGCCCTTCTCAAATGTTTTTCAAAAATAGCTTCTTTAACTGGAGTGATTTTAGTGCAATACAGATTTGAACATCATTCAACATCAAACCAATTAAATATACAATAATCCCACTACATGTATATATATGAAGGAAATGACCATCCAGCTGTAGTAACATGAGGAGACACAAGAGAAGATGAGAAAAAAAAAAAGCAAAGTTTATTTTATTCACACGTCTTTTTGAAAAGTTATTCAGTAATACTTGTGGAATTCCGGCAAAAGGTGAGGAAGAATGTTTGGAACCATCAACAGTATTGTGAGAATTACAACCATGGGATTTTGCTGTAGATGAGACAGATGGAGACAAACTCTGACTAGGATACGAACTAGGGCAGGAAGCAAGGTTAGGGGTCAGTGGAAGAAAATTTGCTGAGTAAACAACAGAAGAAAAGATGATTTCATAACAAATGGACATCTCTAAAAAAATGCATAAAAGTAACATCATACTGGGAAGGTCATACACATATATTTAGGAATATAAATGTCAATAGTAGATATGCCATAGTTGATGGCCCTTGAGGTCTCATTCCTACACAAAGAACTACAGGGAATCAAGCAATGGTCAAGAGCAAGAGAAATAGTCTTTCTTAGGGAAGAGCACACCAATTGGTTATCTAATGCCAAAATGTCTTGACAATATACAAGTAGCAATATACTGATTGAGCAGCGTGTATTTAGATGTGTGTGTGTGCGTGCTTGCATGCATGCATATGTGTGTGTCTAAAAGAGCAATTAATGAAAAGGGGTGCATGGGTTTAAAAAAGCCCAAAGCAGGAGCATAAGAGAGCGGTTTTATAAGGGAAAGTTTGGAGGGAAGAAACAGAAAGGGGAAATAGTGTAATTATATTATCAACTCAAAGAATAAAAGAAATTATTTTATAGAGTAATCCAGCTCACATACTGTGAACCTAACTCATACTGAAATATGATCATACACTCAGTGTGGGTTGGAAGGTGAAGAAACTGATCAGTGGCCAAAATATGAACATAGGTGCTTCTTATTAAACTGACTTAGGATTTTTGTCAAAACCAGATGCTTCAAGAAAGCATATCATCAATCTAGGAGTATGTTTTGAAGGCTGGGTGGGAGAGTCTGTACAAGCAGAATATTCCTATCAGTTTTTAGGAAAAAGAGGCATGTGTATCATATAGGATCACATGGAAACATGGGTGTTTGGGAAGAAAATAAGGGAGAGTAAGGAGCAAAGCAGGGTGCTAGAGCCTTTGTAATGATGGCCACAGAAAGGGCAGGCAAAGCTGGGGGAGACCTTGGGGTCAGCTACCTGTAATAAATCGAGCAGACTTTAATAGACCCATGGTTTTTATTTTATTGACTGACTGCTATTTGGTCCTATAATGACAAAAGCTGGGGAACATTGCTTTCTGTGGTATGTGGTTAAGAAAAAGATCTTCCTGGATTCAATAACATAAGAAAGGGCATGAGGACTGGCTGACGCAGGGAAGCTTCTCTCTAGCCACTACTAGATTTGCTGCCATTGCTGTTGGTGGTGGTGATGATGAAATATAATATACAGAAATTTCAAAATATATACAATTCAAAGCTCAAAATGAAAACATCTAATATATGAAATGTGACTGGTGCCTTAGTAGCAGCATATTCACAGTATCTGCTCTTAGGAATCTAATGCCTTTATAGATAATTATTCTCACTATTCACTGAGTAATTTTCATATACTAGTGCATAAATTGCCAGCGTCATTGAGTGACTCCTTAGGACTTTCAGTCTTCGTGAAACCATACAATAGAATCTTCCCAAGAGATTCTATCGCAGACTGCAACTGTTGTATAATTAGATGATAGACACTGATGACTTCACATAGTCACCTAGAGAAGGGAATAACAGATGGGAGAATTTAATGAAAATAAGTTTCATCATTCAAGTACCTACAGAGGACTAAAATCTTTAACTGTGAAATGCAGAAAGCTCTGATGACAGAACCAATTAATAGTCTTTTCCATATACTATGTCCCTTTTCTCCAATTTCCCCTCTTCATTTTGGAGAAGGGGGAGGGGGTGAGAACCCTCAAATACTAAAGAAGGAAAGGAAGAAACAGGAAGAAATGCATGGCCCTTCTGTCTTCTTCATAACCTAAGGACATTGAGGAAGTACAGCCTGTCAAAGGCAAAGCACATTGCAGTGAGCAAGAAGACACCTTATTTTATTTTAGTAATAATGGCCAAAAGGCTTCTCTTTTTCCCTGAGCTCTCACAGCCTGGTAACTAAACTCACAGCTACAATAGTCAACAGGCTGCTGCCTGGGGTGAATTGGCTGATTACTATCAGTCCTTGGCAACTCTGAGAGGAATTTTATAGATGAGATGCAAGATCACTTTGTAAAGTAAAATGTCCTTACTTAGGTCAGTACGTCCCCCACCCCTTCCATGCAGAATCCCTGCCAAAGTTCGCCAATGAAGTCTTCATTTTCTAGCCAATAAAATATGGATGACAAGTCATAGAACCACATTCTTCTGCAAACAGACCCAAACCTCATTTTGTCCAGTTTTGAATGATGAATAAGAAGGGAAAGAGGCCACAGCTCATTGTATAATAGTCTATTGGCACAGCATGTAGAGTTAATACAGTCAAATAAATGTAGGTGCTAGGGGCTGGACATGGTGGCACACACCTCTAATCCCAGAGCTCAATTAATTTATTTCAGCATAGCCAGGGCTATATAGTGAGACCCCATTTCAAAAATAAAACAAAACAAAATACAACAATAAAAATCAAGTGCTCACCAAGTAACTAGTTCAAAACTATCAGACATGAAAGCCATTGAAGATGGCCCCTCCTTTAATATCAACTTTGACTCCTACATCATGTGTCTCTGTCAATTCACCATTTTTTTCCTGCAAAAACCAGTGACTATACAGAGGAGATGCATCAAGATTGTCCTACATTAAAACTTAAAATACCACGTGGAAGGTCAGAGTAGACAAAGCAGAGACAGAGAGAGGCAGCTTCGTGCAGGCTTAAAGGTAAGGGTATTTTCTCCTTCCAAAGCGCAACTATTTATATAGATTCGTTTTTCTTCTCTTTTCACTAATTCATTTTAATCTGCTCTGTTACAAAATTTTTGCTCAAAATTCCAGTCTCCTATTCACTCTCTGGTGCTAAATGGATATATGGAATTGAAGATAACCGAAAATACAGCAAGGTTACTGTCTAGATAGGCTTTTTAATAAAAATTGGACATACCATTGTGACTTCCATTATAAATTAATCGGAATGGATGTGCCAATTTCCTGGACAGGAAACCACCCCTCAGGAAAACCTCCATTCAGGAGACTGATAATACCATAAAATATAGATTCCTAGTGGTCCCCCTTAAGTTGTTGCTTATTTGCATGCCTTGAAAATACCCAGCTATTTCTACAACAAGCTATTGTCTCCTGCAAATAACTCTGGTTTCTTTTGTACAGATATCACACAGATTCAGAAGGTAACCAGAGCCTGTTCACAATGTCACCCTTGTCTCAGGAAATCTTAAAGGAGAAGCAACAGTGAAATCAACTGCGACAAGATGAAGGAGTCGAAGAAACTGGTTAGAGTAATTTACCTAAACTCTGTCAAAGCTAAATTTTGATCTGAAGCAAATATATCTGTTTTGAAGAAATGTCTTTTTGTTTATTCATTTCAATTTTGCCTGAGCTGAAACAGTACAAATATGGAATTTTATGTAAACATCATGAAACTGTATATTAAAAAGATATCAAGTAATTAAAATATGTAATAAATTATGTAATTTTATATGTAGTATCACAGCACATCTGTCCAGGACTTTATGGCTTTCAGGGTTTCCTTGAGCAGTCAGGTGTAATTCCGATAGGTCTGCCTTGATATGTTACTTGGCCTTTTTCCTTTGATGCTCTTAATATTCTTTCTTTTTTATATATGTTTAGCATTTTAATTATTGTATGGCAAGAAGACTTTTTTTGTCCAATCTATTTGGTGTTCTTTTAGCTTCTTGTAATTTTATAGATACATCCTTCTTTAGGTTGGGGAAGCTTTTTTCTATTATTTTGTTGAATATTTTCTGTGCCTTTGTGCTTGAGTTCTCCTTTTTCTATCCCCAATATTCTTAGGTTTAGTATTATCATGATGTCCTAGATTTCCTGGATGTTTTGTGTTAAGAATTTGTTATATTTAACATTTTCTTTGACTGATAAATCTGTTTCTTCTATCATATCTTTAACTCCTGGGAGTATTTCTTCCATCTCTTATATTCTATTGGTTAAGCTTGCATCTGTAGTTCTCATTCATTTACCCAGATTTTCCATTTCCAGAACTCCCTCATTTTGTGTTTTCTTTATTGCCTCTATTTCAGTTTTCAAGTCTTGACCTCTTTGAACTATTTGCTTCACCTGTTTGATTGCTTTTTCTTGGTTTTCTGGGGTTTCGTTAAAAGATTTATTGATTTCTTTCAATTTTTGTTTGTCTTTTCCTCCAATTCCTTAAGTGAATTTTTCATTTCCTCTTTAAGGGTCTCTGTCCTCTTCATAAAGTTATATTTAAGGTCATTTCCTTCTGCTTCTTCTGGGTTAGGATGATCATGTCTTCTGTTGTATAACCACTGGGTTCTGGTGTTATCACTTTGCTTTTCAGGTTGCCTAATGAATTCTTGAATTGCTGCCCACCCATCTCTTCTTCCAATTGGTGCTGGCAGTGTCTTTGTTTCTTAGTCCAGTCCTTGCAGTGGGTATCTGTGTCTCAGGGAGCTTCTGAGGTCTCCCGGCATGGTGGGTGTGGGCGTACAGTGGGACTTGCACGTTAGAGGGTCCAATTGATGGGTGTGGATGTGTGTTGGGAAGCCTGTATGCAGTTGGCTTGCCTGCTGGCAGGTAAGGGATGGTGAGAAAGGAGGGGGAGGGGCCCAGGGTTTTGACCCAGTGCCAAAGGCCTAGAGATTGAGGTGGCCAGCTGGGAGACTAATCTCTCATCTCTTGGTCCACTCTGTGCAATAGCAATCTGTGTGTCAGAGATCCTCTGAGGTCACAGGGGACAGGTGGATCTTAGTGTGGAGTGGGACTTGTAGTTTACAGGGTCCTATTGATGGTGAGGTGGGTGTTGGAGCAGCCTACTGCAGTAAGTTTATCTACTGGCCTGCTGGTAAAGCTGAGGCAGGTGGGGGAGAGGCCCTGGGTTTTCCCCCAGTACCATGGACATAAAGATTGGGATGGCCAATTGGGTTGCTATCACTCAACTCTCAGACCTGTCTGTGCTGACAGGAAAATTTATCTGATAGTTAGGTTATGTATAGTTATATTGAAATACTGTAATATTAGTATATGCTAAATTTTAAATTTTGGCTACTAATTTGCTTAAGAACACTTGCCTTAGCGGGTGGATGCATACCTTCCTAAGCCTGGATTTAGCAGAGAGGGCCTTGGATTTACCACAGAGCAAGGTGCCTTGCCCTCTCTTAGGACTGGAGGGGATGGGAGAGATGAAGTGGGTGGAGCGGGAGGGAAGTGGGAGGAGGGAAGGAAGTGAGAATTTTGTTTGGTATTATTTATAAAGTAGTAAAAAAAGAACACTTGCCTTAATTGTCCTAAATATTTTTTTCTGCATACTTTCTTCTAGAGTAATATTTTAAAGCTTTTTCTTTTCTTTTTTCCTTTTTTTTTTTGGTTTTTCTAGTCAGGGTTTCTCTGTAGCTTTGGATCCTGTTCTGGAATTCGCTCTTGTAGCCCAGGCTGGTCTCGAACTCACAGAGATCTGCCTGCCTCTGTCTCCCAAGTGCTGGAATTAAAGGCGTGCGCCACCACCGTGGGTGTATGAATGTATGGACATACGTAAATATACATGTATTCATATATATAAATATATATACACATTTAATCCTTAGACAACTTTATTTTTTATAAAGGTTTGCTTATTTTTAAGACTACATTTTTAGAGTACATGTCCTCTTTCATTACAAAGCATTTTAACCTTTTAGGTCATCTTGGTTATTTTTCTTTTCATCATGATACTTACTATTCAATATTTACACCAGGTATTATAGTTTTTTAGCACTTTATCTGTTAATTATCATGATGCGAATTAACATATAATTGACATGATATGGAGTTATTTATATGCTAAATTTTACGAAGAGTCCCTTATTTGATATTAAATATGCTTAATATAGTATAGAAAGCTTTACATAAGTCAAAACTGACATTCCAATAATTCAAAAATATATAAGTTGTCTTTTTTTATGATCCAGACATATTTTCAATAGTTTTCTTCAGCTAGACAGAAAAAAATACCACTCCTGTCTTCTAAGACCAAATGTTTATTTGAGTTAAAGGTGATAAATGGAATATTTTTTATCTAAGTAAATATAAAAAGTAGGCAAATGTTATGCATTCTTGATGATTAAGTGACAGTTTTTTAATAACATTTGTTTATATTACTCAAAGGAGCCCCTGATTTAGACACTTCATCATAAGCAAAGCAATGTATGTTCGAGCAGGCTTCATGTCTGAATCAAAGCAATATGTTCTGAAGGCAGTGTTGGAGTATTTTATGACGTGATACAGTTACAGTGCATGGTTTTATTCTGAAAAAATGAAGTCACAATAGAAGCGAATAGACGTTAAGGAGCTTCTGTTGGGAAAAAGCATTGGTGCCGAAAGTTAAAAGCAGTTATCAAGAGAAATTGATTAATTGCTTCAACCTAATCATATTTGAAGAAAATACTTGAACTCTGAATAATGTTGATAATTAGGACATCTTAAGAAAGACTGTCAACATTTTTATTAGGTTGTTTTAAAACAAATTTTACCTCATTTGAAATGGTCCCTAAAAAACTGAAGTATTTTATTAACTGGGCCTTTTAAAAATTGTTTTCTTATTTTTCAGGATTATACAATAATTGCATAATTTCCCTCTTCCTTTTCCTTCCCCTAAAACCTCCCACATGCCCCTCATTGCTCTCCTTTGAATCCATGGCCTCGCTTTCCATATAAATGTTGCATACATGCATACATATACACATACATACATATATTCCTAAACACATAAACATAATTGTCTTATTCCGTACAATACTATTTTGATGCCCATTTTTATCAAATAATTGATTAATAGTCTCTCCACTAGGGAAGGCCACCTCCTTCCACCTCTCTGCTTTCTTTATTTGCCTATAGTTTTTTTTTTGTTTTGTGTGTGTGTGTGTGTGTGTGTGTGTGTGTGTGTGTGTGTGTGTAGGGTTGAGTCCTGATGGCCTCTCCTCTGTCCATTTTGGTATTTCGTGTTTGCTCATGTTTAAACAGTCATGTTGGTCAGAGTTAACGGGTGTAGCTTCTGACATTTCTAGGAGACACAGTCTCACAGAAAATTCTCCACGCCTTTGGCTCTCACAATCTTTCCACCTGCCTCCTCTTTTTCAATGATTCTCGAGCTTTAAGTGAGGTTTAAGAGTTGTATATTGTAGATGTAACAGTTGGACTGGGCTACAAGATTCTGCATTTTGATGAGCTGTAGTTTCCTGTCATGGTCTCCATGTGTGGCAAAGTTCCTTTGATGAAGGGTGAGGATTACACTCATCTGTGGATATAGGAACAAATGTTTAGAGTGTCATTAGTGATTATGCTGATTTAGAAAACTGGTAGATTCTCCTCCAAGATCTATGATTTCGCTATCCCTGGGCAATTGACTACGTGTCCAGATCCAGGCATGTTTTTCCTCTTGTTTAATCCACTTAGAGACCTGTGGGTTACACCAAGGTATATATGTCATTACTGAACTCTCAGGGTTATCGTACCATCCTGCTAACTGTTGGGGTTCATGGGTGCCTTAGTTATTTGGGAGTATTGGGTGTGATGCCTCCCTCCTGGAAGCCTTAATGGCACCTTACATCAACTTGAAAGCCAGTGAAACCCCCTTTTGAATATGACTATCACCTGGCAGACTTGCCACATGCAAGCCATCTATAAAACCAACCTATAAAAGGTTACTCACCAACAATTTTGAGGTTGTGAACAACCTCAGCATCCATCTCTACTTCCAACTGTGACAGCATGTATGAGCCCTGTATTTTATGTTATACTAATTATTTTAATAGGAAACTGGTAAAAAAATGCTTACATTAGCTACTTACCTTGTTATTAAGGCTCCCTGCCATTAATTTCCCTGCTATTAAATCCAATGGACATCTTAAAACTATTTAACCATGGTGCATACAGATCTACAAATATATATATATAAGATTTGTTCCTTATTTCACATTGGAAAGTATTATGTGGAGATTCCAGCCAACATAATTTTAGAAAACATTTTAATACAAAGAATTATATAAAACTATTTGTGAACAGTGTCATTCTAACCCTGAAACTTGAAATATTAATGTGTAATACTTTGGTAACAGAAACAATTTATGTTCATAAGACAGGTTAAAGTAACATTTATTGAAAAGGATTTTGCTTATGAAGACTAGTTCTTATCTTTGTTCTTTGTTGACATAGTGTGTAATGAATATTTAGTCATATTATACTTGAACCTATTATTTTCTCATTTGTAAAGTCAGAATACAAAGTTTAAAATACTTAACTATTATATTGCAATCCTTGTATTAAATATTTGGCTAAAATTAACAGGCATATAGAGAAATTTAATTAAATAGAGTACAATAATGATTTCCTCTTTGTGTGAAATTACCAAATAAGCTGACTCATGTTGCTGAAACAATAAATGGATTTTAAATGTTGCATAAATATTCTAATCAAGAATGATCAACTTTAAAACTCCTTAAAACATTTTCGTTTGTTATAACTTTAAGTTTCTTAATGTGGTAGTTATAACCATTCTAGTTTTACCCACAAATGCAACCAAGAACAATACAGACACTGATATTTTCCGACTCTTTAAAGATATCATTTTCAATACAGCCCATATTATTAGCTTTAAGTTTAAGGGAAGAATAATTTTGTTTCTCCCTGATACCCAAACTCACAAACTGCGCAGACTATTAAAGCGTATGGAAGCCCTTTACAAATTTAACTGACATCCACAACCTTCTGAATATTGGGGTTGAGATCCGAAGCTCATATACTGGCCTAGTGTGTTGGAAGACCCAGGTTCCATCTTCAGCATTCCAGAGACTGGGCAGGGTGGGACACTCCCACAATGGCAGAACTCAAGAAGTGGGTAGGATGATCAGTATTTCTGGGATAAGGATATTTATGTCAGCCTGGGATAAGTGACACTGTTTCACAATCATCAAAATTATTTATAGACGTAAGATTTTGACTACGCATGAATTTTATGCATTGTAGAAATCACACATTCATGTATAAATTTCCCTCTTGCCTGTGAGCCCAGTATGTGTATAATGCTGTTGATATTGGCAGTGTTAGTTTCAAAGATACTTCTAGATCTCAATGTCTGTGGTGCCTAACTACTAGGAGAACATTAATGGCGGGGACTGGGGGATGACCTAACTGGAAAACATACTGTGAAGAGTTCATGGCAAAAATAGAACTTTCTTTAAATTTATATCTAATTTTGTCATATTACTGTGGTGCCAAATTGAAGTTGAATGGAAGGTTATAATAGATGACTAGCCTGTGGTTTAAACTTCTGCCTAGAGCACCCAAATTTCCTTCATTTTTTCTAACTCAAATATTAAATGGATTTTGTTCTGTTTTTTACATTTAGAAGTGACACATTGATTATATAAGTTTGTTTATACATTGTGTTTACTTTCAACTCGAAATTATAATAAAAGCATGTAAAACTACATGTAAAAATAGGAACGATAAACAGCAAATAGTAACTTGACTTGAATAGTACTCGAGGTTCAGTAGCTGTAAAATCGGCCAGCTGAGCTGAGTATTCAGAGACATTTTTCTCTCATTTTTCTAAACTGTGTTGTGAAGTTGTAAAATTTAGGTATGTTAATAAGGAACACAGTGTCACTGTTAAAATTTTACTCAAAACAAAATTGCATGAATATTCTCACACCTCAAAATAAATTGACCTGTGTGTTCAGATGCAATCCAGTGCTCAGAAAAAAATGTGTGTTCTAAGGAAAATCATATATTTTAATAATATGCACTGCACACTTTGCAATTTTGGAAGCTAATCTGTGCTGCATGTCATGGATGCTGTTGGAGTTTAGAGAGAAGGATTTTTAAGTTAAAACCAAAACCCGTGCGAAAGAGAAAACATAAGTACACTCTGAAAATCATACTGCTAAAGTCCCAGACGAGTTAAAACTCATCTAAACCACAGTCATAAGCCAAATACTTAATTACAAAATTTTAAGAAGAAAGTATTATTTTAATTTTATTTAAATTAATTTTCTCTGTAAAAGATTAAAGTTAGAAGTTAGAATTATGCATATAAACATGATAACGTGGTTTCAATACAGATATACTTCTATAGTGTTTATATATGAACATAAAATATAAAATTTGGCAAAGTACTGTTGGTGCATGCCTTTAATTCCAGCTCTCAGGAGGCAGAGGCAAGCATATCTCTGTGAATTCGAGGCCAGTGGCGTCTACAGGAGCTAGTTCCAGGACAGGCTCCATAGCTACTGAGAAACCCTGTCTTGAGAAACAAAACAAAACAAAAATCTAAAATTTGAAGCGAAAACTTTACATAGAATAGGTAAGGTGGTTTTATTACTTGTACAATTACATAATGGCTTTATCAGGTTAAATGTATCCATCTTCTCAAGTACTCATCATTCCTTTGAGGCAAAGCATCCCAGCTCTCTGACGTTTTGAAAGTGATTAGCCTAGTGTGCAATGACTGGCTTCCCTTCATCTACAATATAGAATACCAGTCAATCAACCTGTTTCTCTCTAACACCTTTTTCTTACCTATTATAACCATTCCCATCATGAAGCTTTATGAGTTTTTGTTGTTGTTGTTAGATTCCACTAAAATGAGGTCACGTGGTAGTCGTATTTTGGTGCCTGGTTTATTTCAGTTATCTTAAGCTTCATCCTGAGAGGCTTCATTTCTTATTTTGAGAAAGAATTTTCCCAGTGTGTATATTTACTACTTTTTTGGGGGGGGGGTCTTAAATGTTACTAGAAACCTCAGCTATTGTGAATAGCATTAAAAAAAAAACGTGGAAGTGAAGATGTATTTTTGACATACTGATTTAATTTACTTTGAGTATATATAAGTAGGGGTTTGAGGAATTGTTCGGTATCCCTATTTTAAACTTTTGTGAATGATTTTACCAACTGCTTTGTAGAATAGACACTGATTATCAACTTTGCAGATTCTAAACTTCCCGAGAGATAAACATTTGGGAATGCCTGTGAAGGAGTTTCTAGACAGCTACTTAAAGCAGTGTGACCTACCATAAAAGAGTGTTGCACTATTCTATAGACTGGAGTCCTGAAAGGAAATAAAGGAAGACAGTGAATTCTGTACCCATGTTTATCACGATCAGCTTCCTGACTGTGGATACAATGAAACCAGCTGCTTCAGGCTTTTGCCAACAAGAGTTGGACATTGTGAAGAACTAAACTTTCAGACTGTGAGCAAAAATAAACATTTATTTTCTTAAGTTGCATTTCACATATATTTTGTCACAGCAATGAGAAAAGTAACTTAAACACTTGCTGTAATTCACATTCTTACAAACAGCAGACAAAAGTTCCTTTTCCATTCTGTCTTTTCAAGAATTTTTAAATTTTTCTCCTTCGGTCACAGCCATTCTCAATGGAATGAGGTGATTTTTGGGTGGGTTTTATCTGCATTTCTCTGGATATTACTGATAATTTAGTTGTTTTCTATACTTGTTGGGAAAAATGATAAATGTCTAGTTAAAAGCATTGCATGTTCCATCACTCATGTTATTTGAATTTTTATGTATTGAAATTCTGAAGTTCTTTATGTATGTTAAATGCAAGCCCTTTGAAAGACCCATAGATAAAACTATTTTATCCTTTAAACTATGTCTTTCCTTCACTGATTTTTTTCATGTTGCTGTGTGGAAGGCTTGGTCTTGATATGCTTATGTTTTGTTTATTGCTGGTTCACTTATGCTTTGGAATCTCCAAAAAAATGTCTTCCTCTTGCAGTGTCCAGATGCATTGATTTTATGCATTCTCTTTTAGGAGTTTTATAACTTTAGGCACTCTAAGTGTTTCAAACATTTTCAGCTCATATTGTGCAAGACTGATTCCTAGTTCCCCTTCTTCTTCATGTGATTATAAAATGTTCTAATGATTATTGATTTAAATTAATATTTTATTTCAATGTATGTCCAAAGAAAATTAGTTGTAAGTATGGTACTGTTGGGGCCCATGGATGTGGATCTGTTTCACTTTGACTAAAGTTCAGAAAGTTCAGGTCTCTTCTTGCTCCTTCAAGGTTATGACAGGAGGTTTGACCCAGGGTGTGGCTGTCTACAGGATGTTTGGCCTAAGGTGTGGTCACTACATGTCCTGCCTAAACAACAGAATGCTTAACTCAGGATACAGTTATTTGATCTTTCAGGTATTGAAGAAATAATTACTTTTGGTCTTTGTTTGTATCACGATAAAGACGACTTTTCTTCTCCCCTTTTGGATAGGGGTATATAAAACATGCGAAAAATAAACATATGGGTGAGTCAGTATTCACTGGGTTACCCTGTGATTCTATTTTGTGCCTCTGTATATTTCTTTTGTTTCTCTGTTTTTATTTTCTGACTTACATTTCTAATACACACACCCCTAACCAAGAACAGATGAACCTGTCGAAGTGAGACTGTGTCAGAGGACAGCCCAACATGGTACCATGGCAAGATACTTAACTCTTGGGGTCTCTTTTCTGTTATTGGCGGGTGTATCTAGTTTTGTGCCAACACATTGTTTTGCTCACTATACTTTTAGTACATTTTGAAGGAAAGAAAATATTAATGTCTTTGTTCTTTCTGCTCAGCATTACTATTCAGCAATTTTCTGTGTTGCTGAAAACATTTTAGAATGTTTCTACTATTTATGTGAAAAATAGAAAAAAATATCAAAGTTTATTTATTTTAATAATATTTCTTTGTGGAATTGGGTAGCAATTACAGTACATAGCAAGAGAATGTTGATGTCAGGCAAACAGTTAGACAAACAAAATTAATGGTATATGTCACTATTGGATTTATGCCAGTTCAGAAATAAGTACCATAAAAAAAGAGTATGAAGAAAACAAGACATTTGGGGTCTTGGGTATTTATATTCCACTTGTCTAAGAAAAAAGTATGGTGTTAAGAACATTTACTAATTTGGGACATGTTCTTAAAGCAATGAGTCATTTGACCAAGATAATGTACTTATCCAGCACAGCCCCTATGCATTCCAGAAATAGTCCTCCATACTTCAAGAAATGATGCCATGCAATGCCCAGGGCCTAGGAAATGGGCACTATCATCAACTTGTCACACTACCATCAAGATGAGAACTTGGTGCATGGAATAAATTATTCTGCCCATTTTTCTGATAGTAGAGCAGGAGTTTGAATCTAGGTATGAGACCTGTTTGGGTTTCAAACACAAGAAAGTCAAGCAGAACGTTTTGGAATCCTAATCGAAGTTGACTGAAACTGAGAAAGAGAAGGAGCTGCAAAGAAAGCTCTCTGACCTTCTTTCATCTTTCTGTGTAAGGTCTGGCCAAAATAATTATCTGACATACAGCCCTTGAGTGGAGTTCATAAGACCCTGGTCTGAAAGGTGTCCCTGCTGTGTCACTGATGGAGATGAGTAATGACAGAAATGCCAAGAAGACCCTGAATCAACAGGCTTGGCTAAATCTCCCAGTTTATTACTGTTAGAGAAGATTCTGTTTGTCAATCATTCTTCACTGTTCATATAACCTGGATCAAAAGGTACACGTGTCCCGCTTTGGGGCTTTATTTCTGAAGATAATCAGAAGTTATATTTTGTTCTTGGTAATATGGTCTCTGTTGTGGAGGTATTAAGCTATTTCTTAAATGGCAAACATAAAAGGTATTTCTGGTTTTACCCCACCGTGGGCTTAACTAATTTGCAGTACTATCATCTCATAAAGTTGGCATGTAAGGATGACTTATGATGAGAAAAATCAACAGAAAGTCTTTAAATCATTGTCATATACCTCTTGATATAAGTGAACCCAGGCAAGAAGTCTAAAATAATGGATGACCTAGGCCATTTATGCGGTAAGTTATACATGAATCAAGAAATACATTATGGCTGAAATTTACCACATATTAAAGCTTAGATAATTAGGTCATTAGATTCTCCAAATATAAATTTCACCTTAAATCACTTGGATAAAAAGATGGATGAAGGATTAGAAAATAACACAGTGTGATAATTTTTTTCACTGCTTCATCACTTAGAACTTCCAGGCAGTGTGAGAAAGATTTCAAGCACAAAATAATGTCTTACTACACATAATGCGAGGCTGTATCAGTAAAGAAAGCATGTATAGAAGTCAGAATTTGAATATAGCAACCGTTTACTTGTGAATAGGACATTTAACCATGAAAGTCTTCAGAATGTGGAGAATTGAGCTCCGTTCTAAACATTGATGTGCTAGGTAGAGTTCATGAGGCGATAATAACATATCTGATCAGACTTCTATGACATAATCTCAGCAGCTTCCTTCTTCAAGAGGGTTTGTTCCTTGTGGTTTGCTTGCTTTTTGGATCTTCTCAGTCCTGTGCCAGAAGATATATACTGTGATGAAATCTCATGTCTGAGTCATGTATGTTATAGTTCAGTTTTCTGACAAAAGAATTATTTAGAGATTTATAAAATCTTAAGGAAATTAAGTATCATGTGTTTATTTTTAGCAAAATTTAATGAACATAAATACATTATTTAATCACTTTTAAGTATGGATTTGGGTGGCATTATTACAGTCAAATTATTTCCCAACTATGGCCACCATCCTAAAGGAACACTTTCTTCCTTAAACATCTCCTCTCCCAATCCCTTCCACATGTCACAGAGCTTTTACACCTTTTCCTTTGTTTTATTTCTGACTTCTGTGTTAATTGATGAATAGATTGAACTTTATGCTAGCGTTATTAGACCCAATAAGAAATTGGTTTAACTCCACCGAAGAATGGATAAGGAAAATGTGGTACATTTATACAGTGGAGTACTACACAGCAAAAAAAAAAAAAAGACATCTGGAATTTTGCAGGCAAATGGATGGAGGTAGTAAATATCATTTTGAGTGAGGTAACCCAGACACAGAAGGACAATTAATCAAATGTACTCACTCATAATTGGTTTTTAAACATAAAGCAAAGAAAATCAGCATACAAATCACAATCCCAGAAAACCTAGACAGCAATGAGGACCCTAAGAGAGGCATACATAGATCTAATCTATGGGGACCTTTGAAGAGGGTTGAAGGGGGGGGGGTAAGAAGCAGGGAGCAGAGCAGAGCAGTGTAGAACTCAATAAAAATCTTTAAAAAAAAGAAATTGGTTTACAAATTTACCATTACCAAGCATGAAGACAGTTTACTTTTGTTTTGGACAGTGCCATACATTGATGCAATCTGAAATGATTATATTTATCCCTATTTACCACGTTATATCTCGTCCTTTCCTTCCTATCCCCATTTCCAATTAGTTCTCCACGCCAGAGCAACCATCACCAGTTGATGTTTTCTCAGGAAGCAGTGAGACCTCCCAGGTTAATCTATCTGTGACTGGATGACGAAGGGCTCAGTTTTGTTCAGGTATCCGATTCTAGTGGTCATGACTAGAAATAGTAAGTATTTTGGTGGCATCATGGCATAGAACTCCTTTTTCACCTCTGGTCTCTGACATTCTTTTTGTTCTGTTCTATGATGTATGGACTTTTGGGAAGTGATGTAGGTATTTCGTTTAGAGTTAAGCATCAACAGCTATTTATTCTCAGCACTTTAAATACATATATCTCTACATTAACTCTCAGTCTCTGCACAATGAAACTTTTCTGCCCCAGGCTTAGCATGGCACTAATTGCTTAGTATAAACATGAATATTTAAAAGTAAACTTTGCAATATCTCCATTTGAAAACAATACTTGTTTCAAATACCCCACCTTGGACAGATAACCTCTCTAGCCTTAGATAGTTAAATAAGTTTTTGGTTTTGTTTGTTTGTTTGTTTTGTTTTGTTGGTGAGGGTGCTTGATATAGGGTTTTTCTATAGCTTTGGAGCCTCTTTTGGAACGAGCCTTGTAGACCAGGCTCTCTTCAAACACACAGAGATCTGCCTGTTTCTGCCTCCGGAGTGCTGAAAAGAAAGGTGTGTGCAACCATTGTCTGGCTAGTTGAACATGCGTATAGTTTCAGATATGTATGTCCTTCCATGGGCTGAGTCTCAAATACAACCACAAAGAGGTTGGTTACATCAATATGTCTTTATCACTATTGCACCGTTGATCATATGATGTTCTGCTGTTCAGTACTGTGGAAGCCTGATCTACAGCTGTGTGAAACACTTTATTATTTAATTCCCTCAGCAGCCTGCATAGCAACTTCTGGGTAGCCAACAGAGACAGAGAGACAGAGAAAATTTGAACCATGTGTAATTTTTCTAGGTCCTATAAACCAAAGTTTATGATGTCTTTAGTTTTTATTCTTCTCTAGTGTTTTGTTTTTTATTTTTTTTATTTTTATTTATTTATTTTGCTGAGGCAATTCACACAAATACTCTATTTTTATGACCTTGGTAGTTTGAATGATTTATGGACAGGCTTATTTTGGATGTCCTTTCCTTGGAACTTCTTACTTAAGTTGGATCCATGGAAGAGAAACCACAGAAGCAGACTTTTTATTCACATAAAATCAAGATAGCACGTTGTTAACTGAGTTATAAATGCTCATGTTCTCCTTGTTTTTTTTTTTTTTTTTGCAGAAGAGACGTTATTTTTCTATGATTTTTTTCATTGTAAAGTGACCCACAAATCTATCCCTTTCTTGTGTATAACCTATAATCTTGTTTCGGGTCATGGGAGGTTTTCTTTACTATTTGCACCTGGGAGACTGGTCATGGTACTGAATATGCATGATATCACAAAACTCCCAGGAGCTATACTCAACCTCTTTAGGGAACTGCCTATAGATAAGAGCTTTGTAATTCTTCTATATTGAAGGTTTCTCTCTCACATACTTTCTTATATTTTTCATGAATTTATTTAAATCAGCAATTAGATATTCTTGTCTTTAGGGGGGTTCTTAGCTATGTCATGTTCCTTTCCCATAGTCCATCTTTTCCTGTCTCCTGTTTCATTTTTGAATTTCAGTTGTTAATGAATTCTTTCTCTTTTGGTTTGTCTACCAAAGCATATGTCAACATATTTCTAAATTTGATTTTATTTTAAATAATGCGAGTGTGTCTGTCCATAAATAAGTGAAAATATGTGTAGTTTCTCATCAATATTTGCTGTGTCAGACATTTCTAGAGATAGATTTACAGGTAAATGTGAATAATACTAAGTATGTACTGGATATCAAACTTAGATTCTCTGCAATAGAAGTTCATTTTCCTAACTTCTGACTTCACTCTCCATTCTTCTCTACAAATTTAATGGATTTTTCCACAGATAATAATAACAGCTGTGAATCCTTACAATAGTTTAGAGTTTACTACGGTATTGTCTTTCTTCTTTGGTTTCTGACTAGAAGCCTGTGGATTTGTAGGTAAATAGCTCTCCTACCCACTAGTTTATTTAATAATCTTCGTTTTTAAGATTTTTTTATTGACTTGAATATGATTACATATTTCTTGATGCACTTCCAACTGTCTTGTTTGGTGTACTATGAACTCTCTAGGTCTATGATTTTGTGCCTGGCATTGCTTTAGTAAACTTATTAATATTATTTTATTTTTTCTGATGTTTCTTTTCAAAAGTGAAGTAGTCCTTCACTTTTCTCTTTTTGATATTCCTATGTTTAAATTTTAATTTCAGATATTGAAATTGACCCACAGAAATTGAATTGTATCCCCCATTAAAAATATTTCTCTCCTGTAGGTAAAAGGGAAAATATAATATTTTAATAACACATTAAACAATAAAAATTGACAGAAACAACTCATTGTGCTATTTGTAATAGGTATTTATGATCTAAAACAATGGGTGCAGTGAGTTTGGCTCAAACAAAAATTTGACAGCCATGAATTTATTATTAAATTTATTTCAATGACAAACCTAGAAGGTAATGATACAGTTTTAATAAGTTATATTGGAAAATTTTCTTTTTTATACACTTTTGTTTTTCAATAAAAAATTTCTGACTTCTGTTAAAAGTACCAATAATGCTTTTAGGCTAAAGATAAAAATATGAACTAATTTACTGTCCCCAACTAGATGTAAACATAATAATGTAAAAAGTAAGAATAATAACATAAGGAGGAGAAGAGAGGAATGAAAGACAATCCAATGAGTGGTACGAGGTTCAGTAAAATAGAGAAAACCAAACTTTCTGTCTTCCAGTACAAAAACATCAGAGAAAATGAAAACAAAGAAAACATCACTTTATAGTGCACAGTAAGTCTGAGAAAACAACACTAAGTACACAGCTATTGGGGAAGAGCATGACACAACGTCAGAATTTTGCTACACGGGCAGAAACCAGAAGACCTTATGATGACAGGAGGTTGTTTAAGAGTAATGAGAGAACTGCGAGATGAAGGAGTGGACAAAGCACTTGCTCTAGAAGCCTGAGCACAACAGGCTCAGAACCCAAGTGAAAATCAGCACAATTACAGCTGCCCACTATAATCCTGGCATCCAGGCAACAGAGAAAGGATCCCTGGAGCAAACTAAAGATCCAGAATGCCCAGAATTAGCATTCTCTGATTTCAGTTAGAGACCTTGCCTCCATAAAATGAAATTGAGAATGATAGAAAGACTTTTGGAGGTGATTGCTACTCTTATGTAAAATTGACACACACAACCTGAAAAGGGGGACTCTCAATTGAGAAAATGCCTCCATAAGATCCTGGTGTAAGGCATTTTCTTGATTACTGATTGATGGGGGAAGGCTGAGCCTATTGTGGGTGCTTCTATCCTTGAACTTGTGGTCTTAAGTTTTATAAGAAAGCAGGCTGAACAGACATGATGAGCAAGCCGGTAAGCACCACTCCTCCATAGCTTCTGCAACAGCTCCTGCCTCCAGGTTCCTGCCCTGTTTGAGTTCCTGTCCTGACTTCCTTAGATGATGAACAGCAGTGTGAAAGTGCAAGTCAAATAAACTCTTTCTCTTCAATTTTGGTCATGGGGTTTCACTGTAGCAATAGAAACCCTAATTAAAACATTGGACACCAACTTCCAGCCTCCGCATGTATGTATATCTATGTGAACCTTCATATATATGAACACTTACATACATGTGCATATATATATCCAATAATAAATTATAATGATTAAAAGTATTAAATATAAGTTATATAGGATTTCTGAGCTCTGGAATGCAAGAAGGGAATATAGGAATCAAATCTGACATGAAATTATAGCCAACTGAAACAGAATGCAGAGAAACACAGCTAGATTTGAACTGGAAGCCTTCTAAATAATGTTTACCCACAGATAAATGTAGCGTTCAACCCTCATAAAAGAAGACTCTTTCTGCAGCAGACAGAAATCCACTGGTCAACATGGAGCAGGGTATCCATTGCAGATATCCCCCACAATCTAAAACTTATGAGCAATTGTGGAAGAAGTGTGCAGAAGGCCCAGGACATCTGCTTCAGTATATGATGCAAAATATTTTCTTTTGAATATGAAGAAGGAAGAGGAAAAGTAAGGAGGAGAAGAAAAAAGAAGAGGGGAAAAGGAGGAGGTGGAAGTGGAGAGGGAGGAGAATAAGAGAAGGAGAAGCAAGAAAACCAGGAGCAGGAGAAGGAGGACACAATAAGAAAATAATAGAAGATGAATTAAATATGGGAAGATTTAGGGGAGAATGAAGAAGTAAATATGTTCAAAATATGTGATATAAATATTTAAAACATTAATAAAATATTGCTTAAAAATCATTCAGTTCAGTGAGTGATTTATTATTTGTTAAGGAGCTAAAGTTTGGTTGTTAAAAAATTACAGAATGAACAAACATAAAAATCTTTTTGGCCTACAAAGACAGCTAGTGTTCAAGGAATGGTTTCCTCTATGATCAAAGGAGGAAAATTTTAGTTCACTGATATCCTGATTTCAAAAACACCTTGAAACAATTCCCACCCTTCCCCTCACTCAACAGAACAGCAATTTTTAGTCTGAAGCGATCTCAGTGTGTATTCTTAACTCTGCTTGTGAGGTATAGCCAAGTTTGAGTCTCTTAGAATATGAGATATTTTTATTTTGATGCATCACCACGGGCATCAGATGAGAGAATCCAGAATTCTCAGCCTTTAGCGAGACATATGCATCCCAATTCCTGTTGGAAGACCCTGATGATCAGAGGTTGTGGTCTACTATAGCCTGGCAGCTTTCTCGAAGCCTCCCAAGATGACTGCCACACATTAGACAAATGCTGTAGCCATTTTGAGAGGACCCAACCACTACGTACAAATTCCTTTGCAATAGGCACATGCTGTCATTTGTTCCCAGGTTCTTCTATCCTATATATTCTCTATACTCTGGAGTAAAGTTGAGCCGATTCACAGAAGTCTGTATTTCCGAGCACCGTCTCCTTTCCTGCTCATGCACAATATAGAAAGCTTTCTGTCACCCTTCTGCCTCTTTTCCCTCTCAGACTGATGGGTAGACAGGCCGAGAGGGAAAGAGCACCCCACACAGTCTCTATCTCAAAAGCTCTGTGATCTTTGCCGGAAAGAATAGAGAAAGATTGTAGGCTACAGAGCCTATGGATGACTTTATGTAACCAGTATATTTTGGACACAGCAAGACAGTTGCTCATACGAATTCATGATAGCTGTGAGACCATGCATAAGATCTGTGCATCTTCACCATGGATATGCTAAGTGGACAAGAAATCCCATACCTATATTAGAAATGATGGTAAATAACAGGTTCTGGTAGATGGACTTCTTAAAAGATGCAGGCTGTGTTGGGTTGACCATGCTGCAGTGGAAGGCCACACACCCAATAGTATATACGCATTAGCCAGGTATGGAGGCATATGCGATTAATCTCATATGGTAGATTAAATGAGAATGGTGCCTGTAGGCTCATATATTTGAATGCTTAGTCCCCACTGAGAGGAGCTGTTTCAGCAGCCTTGTTAGAGCAGGTGTGGCCTTTTGGAAGAAGTGTGTCCTTGGGAGTAACTTCAAGGTTCCAAAAGCCTACAGCGGTCCTAGTATCTCAATCTCTGCCTGTGTTTTGTGCATCAGGAAGTACAGCTCTCAGTTAACTTCTCCAGGACCATGCCTAGCTGCTTCCCACCACAATAATCCTGTACTACCCCTCTGAAACCATAAGCATGCCCCCAAGTAAATACTTCCTCTAATAAGCATTACCATGATCAGAATACCATTTCAAGTAATAGAACACTAAGACAGATGTTGGCACCGAGAGTGGGGCATTGCTGGGGAAAGTTTGGCCATGCTGTTTGTTGAAAGAGTACCAAGGACTTGGGGAGTTTGGATTAGAAAGTCAGTCTAACACTGTATGTGTGACTTACTTAATAGGCCCTGCTGATAGGACCACAGAGAGCAGTGCCAAGAACAATGTGAGCTATGGTGGCCAAGCAAAGAACTTTCAGAGAGAAAGAATATTAGCCCTGGACTAGAGATCATTCTTGCAATGCTTTTGCAAAGTGAAATAAATAAACAAACAAGCAAACAAACAAACTGAGGCTTCATTTATCCTTCCCCTAAATTATTTGCCTGAGGCTAAATTAAAGAGTTTTGGGTTAATTATCCTGGCTTCTAAGACTGTGGAATATTTACTTTATCATGTGGGTGTGGTTATTAATGGTCACTCTTATGAAGATCTACAATGCAAAGGAATAAGTAATTAGAGCAAGAAAAAATTGCAAAATGTAGTTTGTGGATAAAAAGAGCAGTAGGAAATATTTTATTGGAGCCAAGTCCTGTGCTCAAAGAGCTAAAATGTTTAAAGAAATACCTGATGATAAATGGATCACATTGGATACCCCAAGATGTTGGAGGTGCTGAAGTTGTGGGATTGCTCCCAAAGAAAAAGTTCCTAAAACGATCAGCCCTAGAGAGAAAAGTTTGTTATAGACAACAGAGTTGAACAAGTTGGAGATATAAAGAGCACTTTGAAGTCAGACATGATATGCAAAATTTGGAGTTTGCTCTGCTGGGTTTCAAGGGTATATCAACAAAACAAACTGCATTATGTAGGTTTAAAAAACAGCCACAGTGAAGTGGCTGGATCTGGGCAAAGCTGGGCAAGGGGATGAATATCAAAATAAAGTGTATGAAACCTCAAAAAAATAATAAAAATGAGAAAAAACAACAGAACCAAATGCAAGTATTAACTACTATTTTTAATAAAGCACTTTGCCATACTTATAGCTTTACCTAGTGGAGAAAGCTCCTTCAGTCCTCCACGTTCAACCATTTGTGTAAATGAATACAGAAAATCCATTTCAGTGCCTAGTGATAAAATGAAGTGTTTGCAACATTGAAACCAGATTGGCTTAAACCATTCCCACCACACAGATGTTCTGTACCAAGCAGAGGTAGATATTTGTATTACAGGAATATTATTTTGTGATTCATTCTTAAGCAATCTGTGAAATTATAAAGTAATAATAATTTAATTAAAGTGTGAAGGATAGATTTTGGTGATTTAAATCATGTTTTAACAATCTCATTACTATAATTAGCCTTAGATAACAAACACAATTGGGCCCTCATAAGATGTGAAATTTAATAGACTCATTTCCATAATTGTAGCTATGCTTCTTAATTTATTATTTTTGCCTCTTAGAAACATAGTTGTTTTATTTTCACAGAATGAGGTCTTGAATTAGATATTAGGAAAAGAATTACAGTAGAATGGAGGCGCTGCTCTACATTTAGCCCTGAAATGAAACTCGGAGGACCTCCCTTTTCATTTTAATTACTGACCCATGCATGTAATACACATTTTGCCTCTAGCATTTTTTAAACAATTCAACACTCTCTACATTTTGGGTTTCAGTTTATAAAAATGATGAATAAGACAGTTTTCTTCATGTGGCTATTAAAATAACCAAATCAAATTATAGTTTTCCAACAACATGGTATATGTCTGAGGTTAATTGCTATAGTGCAATATTTATTTGATAAGTTCTGCTAGTTTATAATTCCTGTTTAATAATTGACTGGAATTAAGGAAAGTCACTCATGCCATTAGAAGAAGACAGGAGAAATTGCTCCGTCGTTGGTGGTTTTGGTGATTTTCACCAGCATGAAACACTGAGTCAGCTCTCCAAGAAGGTAGAGAGAGGTCTAAGGAAGGGTGAGAGACAATGCTCCATCAAAGGAGTTTACGTGAGACTAGGAGGAATTTATCAAAGAAGTGGGAATGCTTCTCACTGGAAGCCTAAGTTGGGAACTCAATAGAATTGGGCTGAGGAAGATGTGGCATACCTAAATATACCACAGTGACTAGTTTAGAAACAAAACCTCATGTCCTTCTTACTTTCTAAATGAAGATGCCATGTGTTGTTTGAATATGACTTGGGGCAACTAGCAGGGATAATACATAATTCTTTTTTTCCTAGTAATATTCTAACGTGCTCCACAAATATCCAATATGAACATCTCTCAAACGTTATCCACCATGCATCAGGAAGAGTTTTAATTACTTTGGTGGAATTATCAAATTTGAACTAGACATCAAAACGCCAAATAATCTAATTATAAAATGGGGTACAGATTTAAACAGAGAATTATCAATATAAGTATCTCCAATGGCTAGATACACTTAAGGAATTGTACAACATCCTTAGCCCTCAGGGAAATGTAAATCAAAATGACTCTGATATACCATCTTACACCTGTCAGAATGGCTAAAATCAAAAACACTGGTGACAGCTTCTACTGGAGAGGATGAGGAGTAAGGGGAACACTCCTCCATTTCTGGTGACAGTGCAAACTTGAACAACTGAATCAGAAATCAATATGGTGGTTTCTCAGGAAATTGGGAATCAATCTGCCTCAAGACCCAGCTATACCAGTCTTAGGAATATACTCAGAGGATGTTCAATATCACAAGGACACTGGCTCAACTATGTTCATAGCAGCATTATTTGTAATATCCAGAACCTGGAAACAACCTAGATGCCCCTCAGTTGAAGACTGGATAAGGAAAATGTTGTAATCTACACAATGGAATATTACTCAGTGGAAATAAAACAATGACATCACAAAGTCTGCAGGCAAATGGATGAAACTAGAAAAAAAAAAAACCATCCTGAGTGAGGTAACCCAGACTCAGAAACACAAACACAGTATGTCCTCACTCATACGTGGATATTAGACATAAATCAAAGAATAACCAGGCTACAATCCACAGCAGCAGGGAAGCTAGGTAATAACTCAAAAGGACTCTAAGACAGAAATATGGATTTCCAAAGGAAGGGGAAATAGATGATATCTTTTTGGAAAAATGGAGGCAGTGGTGAGGGTGGGGGGGTGGGGGACAAGGGATGGGAACATAAGGGATCAGGTTGGTTGAGTTGAGGGTGGGATAGTGGGGGAGAGTAATGAAAGAAATATCTTGATAGAGGTGGCTGTAATAGAGTTAGGGAGAAACCTGATGCCAAGAAAACTCCCGAGAATGCAGAAGGATGACCCCAAGTAAGACTCCTATCAATAGTGAAAAGGATGCTTAAACTGGTCTTTTCCTGTAATCAGATTGGTGACTACTCTCATTGTCAACAGAGAGCCATCATCTAGGAACTGATAGAACCAGATGTAGTCATCCACAGCCAAGCTCTGGGCCAAACTCTAAGAGTCCAGTTATAAAGAGGGAGGAGCGAATGCCTGAGCAAGGAGGGGAATCAAGGTCATGATGGGGTTGGGGGTGGCACAGAGACAGCTGACCTGAGCTTCTGCGGGCTCACAGATTCTAGACTGACAGCTGGGGTGCCTCGTGGGCTCGACCTAGGCCCTCGGCATATGGTTAACAGTTGCATACCATGGTTTGTTTGTGGGGGCACCTAACAGTGGAATTAGGACCTATCCCTGGTGCATAAACTGACTTTTTGGAGCCTATTCCCAATGGTGGGTTGCCTTACCCAGCCTTTATACAGGGGAAGGTGCTTGGTATTGCATTAAGGTGATATAACATGCTTTGTTCACTCCCATGGGGGCCTGCCCCTTTCTGAATGGAGGAGTGGATAGTGGGGTGGGTAAAGGGGTGTTTCGGTGAGGAAACAAGAAGAGAGGAAGGAGAGTAATTTGTGGTTGGTGTGTAAAATAAAACAATTAATAAAAATGTTTAAAGACTATGGGACTTTTTAAAAAGTAATTCTAAATAATAGTTAATGAAAGACATATTGACACAGTTTTTAATTTAGCTAGGTCCTAAGTGAATTACCTCACTACCAGAATTTCAATACATCGTCATATCCATGAGACATAAATGAATTGTCACCCTTGGTGTTATTTATTTTACTTGTATTTTCAGAAGTGTGCATGTGTGTGTGAATGCATGTCTGTGTATTCCTGCATGTGCATGTGTATGTGTGTTCATTATCTATTTTATTCACAATTCATCTCTAGCTCATAAGAAATTATTGTCCTCCTAATAGATCTTAAAATATACTTATTGGGTTATATAAAGGAACCTTTGAGCTACTGCCTAGATGTTAAGCCTTATTCTTTATGGACCTTAAGGAAAATAATTGGAAGATAAAATAATTCTTGTGATGATCATTAAGTATGCATATGGTTTGAAATATTTTAAAATACAAAAAAGATTATGAAAATAGATCATTGGCAAAATGTTTTTATTTGAATAAATTTTCTAAGCAACAAAGTGATTCTTTTCTGGCTTCTTTATTTAGCTACATACTTAAAAATAACTACATAGGATTACCTGAATTAATTAATATAGCACACTGGTCATTTCCTCCAGTAAAGCTCCACAGGGGTTTATTTCTGCCTGCAAGTGAAACCAGTATGTCTTTAACTAAAGCTGCAGCGTTCTCTGATTTTGTCTCAAGTGGGGTGGCTCAGATCCCTAATGTCTGTGATGCCAATCAACCCATGTGAACATGGGTTTCAGCTCTGAGTGTGCCATCTTGAATGTTTCACCAGCTGACTGGGTTTTGTGTAAACCGTTATTATGTCTACCCCCTCCTGCTTCTCTTTCTACTCTTTATTCTTGATCCATTACACTTCCTGCAGCGACAAGAGAACAAAGTGCTTGCTTTAATGGGCTTTCTAACTCTGTTTTCTGTTTTTTGCTTCCATCATTTCCAACTGTTTCCTAATATTTTTCCAGTAACTATGAGAAAAGGCAAAACGCCCAGAAGAACATGAAATAATTCAAGGGATGTTCTGACAGATTTTCTAGGAAACTCTTCCGCAGAGAAGTGTGTTAAATAGGCTTGATATTTTGGGCTTTAGATAATAGTAAGAAACTCTTGGTACATTGCTTAACTTTCTAAAGTATTTTACTTATTCTTTGTGAGCATCAGACAACATACTTTGATTATATCCACCACAACCAGCACTTACCAGACACAAATTCTCTTCTCTACCCACCCAGCTTGGTGTCTTCTTCTTGCCTTTCAAGAATAGTTTGTGCTGACCCAAATTTCTTAAATGTGTTTTCTTTCATTGGGTAGAGCATAGTTGACAAACAATGGACTATTCCCTTTAAAAAATTATTCTACCCTTCCCAAGAGCTAACAAATGCCATTATCTCCTAAACTATGAGTGGGATTTGGTGCTCAGCTCCTTCTCCATGCTTGGATTTTGTCTGGCTTGAGCTTCACTGATCTTGTGCATGCTGTCACTGTCTCTCCGAGTTCACACGTGCAGCTACCCTGCAGTGACCTAAAGATAGTCTTCCCTTGTGACCAGTATTTCTGGCTTTGTGTTCCTTCTCCCCCTTTTCTGAAAGAATTCCTGAGCTTTCAGAGGAAGGTGTATGGTATATATGTTCTCTAAAGAACTAAGAATTACATAGTCTTATTCTCTTCAACTTGAGGAGCTGTGGGTTCCAGTTTGAATGACTTTTGCTGCAAAAAGAAGCTTCTTTAGTGAAAAAATATAAGGAGGTGGTTTAACACCACCACCATTTAGCAGACAAATAGAAGTAGGTTTTCTTCTAGAACCTACAAACTGTCTAGCTATAGGTTCTTGTCCTAACGACAGGGTCAGATATGGGTTTCATACTGTGAAACATGACATGTATAAAATCAAAAAGTGACTGGTTGTACCCATGATATTTTTTCTACCACTGCACCAGTGGGCATGTCTTGCTAGGCCAGTCATTATTGCAGCTCACAGCATTCACAGACAGGTAAGATTAATTATTACCTTTCTTTTCTAATAGAGTATGCATAGCACCTTCTAACACTATGCAAGCTCAGGATTATGTAATATGCTTCCAGATGAGTATCGTCTTGATTTCTGTATGTTCTAGGAGTCAAGTATGTGATGTCTTCAGGAATAATTACTATCAACTTATGAAGAGTAATGAAGACCATTGGCAATAGCATATGATGTTTGGGTATCCATGAAACAGCACTGACCAAGAACTTCAAAAGAAATAACCTGTCCCTGCCAATGGACTTTTAGTTGTTAGTTCATAATGTCATGTTTTGGCACTGGTAGTGGCACTATTGCTCTTTATAGAGTAACTCTATATTAAACTTATGTGTGTACGTGTTTGCTTATATGTATGTGTGCTTGTCTGTGTGTATGTGTGCATGTGATTGTGTGTATGTGTCTGTGTGTTCGTATGTGTATCTTGGTGTATGTTTTGTGTGTTTGTCTGTGTGTATGTGTATCTGTGTGTATGTGTCTGTGTACATGTATGTGTATGTGTCTGTGTATATGTGTGTGTATCTGTGTGTATGTATGGGTGTGTTTGTATGTGTATCTTTGTGTATGTATGTGTGTTTGTCTGTGTGTATGTGTATCTGTGTGTACGTGCCTGTGTACATGTATGTGTGTGTGTATCTGTGAGTGTGCAGAAACTTCTACAGAAGCAGATTTTCATATGACTTTTACCTTTAGTGCTATTTATCTGCTTAATCCCACCTCAAGTTTTCTTCTTTATCCTTCCCTATCTCAATTTATCCCTTCCTTTTCCTGTTTAAACCTTTTGTACCAGTGTTTTTCTCCCCTTAAAAACCTTCCCCATAACTCCTTAGTCATTCCTCATCTTCTATAGGTATTCCAAATTAAACACATGTATTTTAACAGTCAAAGCTACCATCCATAATTGAGAGAATATATGTACCTTTGTATCTCTGGTGTAAATACTTTTCTCAGGATGATTGTTTCAAGTTCCCTCACTCATATATAAATTCAATAATTTTATTTCTTCTAAATGCTAGGTTATTCCATTATACCACAGTTTCATTATCTATTCACCAGTTCATAGGCTTCTGGAGTATTTCCATTTCCTTGCTATTATGAACATGACTATGAATGAAAAATATTTCTGTAGTAATTTATGAAGTCCTTTGTGTACATGCCAGTGGTTAGAGTGGAGGGTTGAAGTCTTCCACTATTAGTTTATGGGGTTTAATGTGTGACGTAAGCATTAGTGTTTCTTTTACATATGAGAGTGTTCTTGTATTTGCGGTATAGAAGTTCAGTATTGAGATTTCCTCTTGATGGATTTTTTTAACATGAAATGACTAATATGAAATGTTGTTCTTTGTCTTTTTTGATTGATTTTAGTTTGAAGTCTATTTTGTGCTAGCTACATTAACTTACTTCTTAGATCCATTTGATTGAAAAATTTTTTCCCAACCCTTTACTCTAAGACTATGTCTTTGAGATTAAGGTTTGTTTCTTGTATGCAGCAGAAGGATAGATTTTGTTTTTGTACCCAGTCTTTAGCCTCTGTCTTTTTATAGGTGAGTTGAGTCCATCTATATTAAGGGATATTAATGAGCAGTAATTGTTTATTTCTGTTACTTTAGTTTTTATTGTTGGTGATGTTATTGTATGTGTTTTCCCCTTCTTTGGGAGTGTTGCTATGAGATTATCTATTGTTTGTGTTTTTGTGGATGTAGCTAATTTCCTTAGGTTGGAATTTTTCTTCTAGTAGTTTGTATAGAGCTGGATTTGTGGATAGGTATTGGTTAAATCTGGTTCTGTCATGGAATATATTATTTTCTCAATTCTAGATTAAATATATTTCTAATTGATTAAGATAAATCCTAAATTATTTATATGGCTGATAGGCAGTCAGAATATTCATAAAACAAAACTATGTTAAATTATTATCATTGTTTATGAGGCCTGACATTAATTTCCCCATGTAGGAGAAACACTCCTTTTACGACCTTGCAAAAACACAACTGGAGATATAAAATGATAAAAATAGAATTTGCTAGTGAATACCCACATAATCTTCGCTATATATACATGTCTCATAATTATCACTTTAAATTTATTTAATCCTAATACATGCAATAAAACATTGCATGCTTAATTCAATTTAGTTTTCTCTTAAGTCTTTTGCCTTCACAGCAGTTTTGCATAATAGACGTGATTTTCCTTCCATTGTGCAAATAATAAAGTTGAGAAATGAGATTATGTCACTTGAGGTCAGTAGGGCAGAGGGAGCTGTTTTAAAGTGATGCTTGCTACTCAAGGCTGTGTACATGTATTTGTTATCCTATACCACAGTTCTCCAGAAATGATATGAATTAACTCTCACAATAGACTTTAAATTTTGACTTGTATCTCTCAAAGACAGAAAGTCCCCCATAGGAGTTTCACTTCCTCCCTGTTTGCATGTTTTCACAAGCCAAACACTTTGTTTTTTCTAACAAAAAAAATGTTTATCCTTGTCAAAATTTTTGAAAAGAACAATATTCAGGTTCACAGAATGTTTGCACAATGTTTCCATAGAATCAATACAGTTTTGTTTACAAGAAAGAATTTTAGGGAATTGTAGGATGCTTTCTGCTATAGTCAATATATGTGCAGTAAATATTCTTATTGCCTATTAGTCTGAGAAATGGTTTCATAGGATTTTCTGTGCTCTGTAATTAATATTTGCAGTGCCTTATGCCTGTAGTGTCTTAAGGCAGTATGTGTACAATAGCTATATATTAAGACAGGATGAACACCTCTCATTCAAAATGCAAAACAAAATGGGTTTCAAATTAGAGAAGGTTGGATTATTGGCATCTAAATAATAAATATTTTGGAAAGAATACATATCAAATGAAGTTGATTAAATTTAAATATACTCAAATGGACATAGACGTTAAGTCATTTTGCAAAATATTTTTCATGAGTCTGCATTCTGGCTTTCTCCTTTTAAGTGTGTAAAATTTTTCAGCATGACATATCTTGGTGCTCCGAAAGTCTCAGAGTTTAGATTACTGAATAAGGAATTGTCCACAGAAAATAAAAATAATTCCAATTGCATAAAAAAGCAACAATTGATTATTTCTCAGATTTGGGTTGTTCAAGTTTATCAGGTATCTGCTTGGATATCAGGAGAACCAAGGGACCACAAATGCCCAGTCTTTCAGTCCTTTGCTTCTCCTTTGAGACCTGTCTCCAGATATTCAACTGTTGTGCTTCACCAGGAGAGCCATTTTCCTTCGCAGTTCCCCCAAGCTCACCCCTTTGGTAATTTTTCCATCACCATGACCTTTGTCTATAGCAACTTTCTAGGTGCAAAATCAAAAATACTGCATGGTGTGAAGGGCTCTAGGTATATGCCCCAGAGCTTGCTCTACCTAAAACATAGGAGCTGTTTCTGTCTTCTTCAATGCCTTTATCAGCCTTGGAAACATTGACACTTTATTGCTATGATCATGAGATAGAAAGAGAAGTCGTATATGCTAATTATACAAGTGAAAGAACCTGGATCGTAAAAGAGCAAATCTGACACGATAGCCTGATGGGATGATATTTCTCCATCTTCATCTAGGAGACTCTCAATGGTCCTGAATGTCTGACTGAAGAGTCCTGCCTAGTTGGCCCTCCAGTCTTTATGGCACCTAGGCCAGAGACCAGGAGGTATTTCTATTTTCTTTTTAAAATATTATTTACATGCTGAAATAAAACAAGAAAAGCAGAAAAGGGAATGTATGCAGTAATAGGGTTGCCAGGAGTGAGAGGGTGAGAGGAGAGGGTGGAGGGTGAGAGCAAATTAGAGAACGTTATGCATACATGTGCGAAACTGGTGAAGAACTGATTTCCTGAAAGTCTAGGTTTCTGGTTTTAAAATGGGAAGGCAAAAAGAGACTTTGTAATGGTGTTGAGAAGAAGGGCTGTCCTGAGAAAAGAGCGCTCCTCCTTTGGGAAAAGGGAAGGCTGAACTCACCCATCCATAAGTAGCTTTCATACACATACTGAAAGAAACACAGAGACAATAATTGTATTATTGTGTAGCATGTTTATAGTGTTGTTGTTTTCTCATTACTATTTGAATCAATGCATTTATTATTACATTCCATAACTACCCTATAAATGTTCAAGAGATTGTTTTAGCTATTTTTCCTGATTATTTGGCTATGCAATCATATGAGATAGAGTGCGATGGTGGCCTAGTAGGTGAAGATACACAGTTAAAGTTGCTTGATACACATTCAGCTCTTTGATGTATCTGAAGGAGATGGGGAACTGATTTTATGGCTTATCAGAGTTCAATATGTACACCATCCCCTGAACCTCCCACACATATTTTGAATTTTTTCCTCTGTGAAAAATTTGACTTGTTTTTATCTGTTGGTGGGGAGACAATTTAGCTTTTCTCTCTGTTCTTTAAATGTAGCTTTCAGGTTTTAGTGTCTTAGCTACAGAAAGAGTAACAGTCAAAGTGTTATGACCCTAGTCTTGTCTACAGTTAAAAAATTCAGCAGAATAGCAGTCTCTGTTAAAAAGAACACTTTCGCTTTCTTTCCCCATTGTCCACGGTCTGCCCTCACTCAGATATGTGACAAAAGACCGCTCCATGTTGCTATGTGGGAGACCATTCCCAGGAAGATGCAAAACACGCACTTGCACGCAGGCAGATGTCAATTCACAGCAGAAAGAATTCCTGCAACAGATCAAACAAATGGTTTCACCTAATCTAGCTTGGTGAACAAATGACTTTTTATATTGGGATTAGTGAAAGGAGCTTGTGATGGCTTACTTAAAAGAACAAGCTCAAACTCATCAATGGCTCCACCTCTGAAAGCACAGGGCAATGTGGTTACCTCATAGATGACACACACCTGCAGCTCCCTGCAGTAGTTATAGGCAGCTCGACAGATTACCCTCCACAGCTGATTTTACAGTACAGAATTAAATTTAGGCTGGGATGTACTAATTCAATTATCTTTGAATTTTTTTTCAAAACTCTCTTCTGTGTCTTGCAAAATACTGTCCACACCTATTCTATGCTACCAAATTTAATAAATATGTGGATAAAAATAAAAAAGAACAGGACAAAATGTTTCACTTTGAATGAACTTTTAGATAAGAGGTAATTAAATTTTACATCTAATTTAATTATTTCAAGAGCTCTTTATATTTATTGACATTTCTCTAAAACATGCAAAACCTTGTCTTCAGTTTTGAAAATTATTCTCTAAATAAAAAAATCCCACAGTTGATTTTATTGATGAAAACCGAGACTATTAGCATTAAGAAAACCACAATAGCTAATTGACCCAAGCCATCAACTCTTTTTTAGATTTTGAATATTGTAAATATTTATGATAATATTTGTTATAATAAATGCATTTAGTCTGTAAAATTATATCTAAAAAATACAAACTTGTCCATTAATTAAATAATAGAAGTTTTCTTTCAAGTATAAAATTGTATACCATGTTTTAGTTTGTATCATAACTTTCAAATTCTACCTATTGTTTTAAACAGTTTTGTAGCGTTCTATGAAGACATTTATAAGATAAATTATATTAAAATGGAAGATGGCATAGCTTCTGGATCTCCTTTGTATATATGGATGTGAGTCTTCGATGAACATTCAAAGGAAGAATGTTCTTTCTCTTTTGGTTTAATGAGAATAAAGAAATTTTGTGCACCTGAGGTAAGATACATTTGTAATCTTATCCTCTAGCTTTTCTTCATATAGATAAGGTTATTACAGTAGTTATTCATGGGGCTTGGCATGTAGTCTGGTTAGTAGATTGTTTATCTAGAAGTATAAATTGATTACCAGCAATTTATAAACATGGTCGTATGCCCCACAAAGGTAGAGGCAGGAGAATCAAATGTTCAGGGTTATGCTTGGCTGCATAGCAAAGTCAAGGACAGCCTTGCCTTCTTCATTTCATGAATTAAAAACAAATATGTAAAGAAAAATAATAAATGTGTAAATCAAAGCATTTCGATGTTTTGAAACTCCTCCAGTTTCTGTGTGGATGTCATGTCATGGTTGCAGATTCCAGGGTAAAGAAGTCTGATGGGCTAGTGACCATGAGGTCCTCACACTGAGCCACTTCAGCTAGTGACAGTGAGGTCCTCACACTGAGCCAGCTGTTACTGTGAGGTCCTCGTACTGAACCTGACTTTGTCTAGTAACTCTGAGGTTCTCATACTGAGCCACCTCAGACTAAATCTACAAATCACTTCTTTGAGGAATATACATAATCAAAAGTAAAGAAGTTTGAAACGATGGGTTCTTTTTGAATCTCACAAATGCCAGCAGATCCATTAATAAAATATATGCTACCCAACTGTGGATTTAATGCTGTCCAAGATATCAGACTCTCCTTGACAACAAACCTCTTCCTCCTTGCAGTAGTAGTTACTAAAAAATGTTCATAGAGTTCTTTGAGAAATCTTTGATTTAAACCCTAGCTCTCACTGCCTTCCAGCATCTACACATTCACAATCAATGGGCAGTACACTTTGGTGTGGGAGGTCCTTCTGTTAATGTGTTCCTTTCATTGATTAATGAATAAAGAAACTACCTTGGCCTGATAGGGCCGAAGTTAGGTAGGCAGAGAAGACAGAACTGAATTCTGGGAAGAAGAAAGCAGAGTCAGTGAGACACCATGGATCTGATGGAGATAGACACTGGAAATTTTACCCAGTAAGCCACTGCCATGTGGCGATACACAGATTAATAGAAATGGATTAAATTAAGATGTAAGAATTAGCCAAAAAGAAACTAGAGCTAATGGGCTAAGCAGTAATTTAATTAATACTGTTTCTGTGTGGTTATTTCAGGGCTAAGATAGCAGGGCAAGCTGGTAACTGTGCAGCAGGATGAACAAGTGGGCCCTTCCTGTTACAACACTTAGTATTAAAATAGCGTTTTTGCTGATATTTATCAGTGAGGAAGGGATATTTGAAAATATTTTGTAGCAATAACTCAATATATCTAGTGTATAAATGTTTCTTAATGAAAATGTTGTTCATTAATCATATCTTATAAATTAAATAACACTAAAGAATGTCAGAATATTATATTGAAATCTTATAGAGATTCAAATCTGAATCTATGATAAATATTTAAGAAGTATAGATCATTATTAAATCTAAGGGTAAAATATTAGGAGAAAAAAATTTTGTGTAACATAAGACAATTGTCTAAAAATATGTTGTGTGTGAGGGGGGGAAATGTATGTGTATGTGTGTGTGCACGCGTGTGTGATTGGGTGAGTTACAGTGTATTTCTGTGAGGTGAATGTTGCGCATGGCCATGAACGTGTACGTGTGTCACGTGCCATGTGATGCATGCACAGAATAAAGCAGGATGGTGAATGTCATCTTCAATTGTTCATGACCTTGACTCAACACAATAATTCTCAATGGATCTGAAGCTTTCATTTTGGGGCTCAGGAAACCCCCTGTTTCTGTATCCCAACCTAGTGCAGAGATTATAGGAACACAACTCAATGCCCAGATGCCCATGTGGATGCTGGGAATTTAAACTCATGCTTTCAGAACACACACTCTTAAGTTATGTGATAAATCATCATCTAGGGCTTCAAGTGTCATCTTTTTTCAAATAAAGATTTGAAAGGCATTGGAGTATATCAAAAGGGTGGCTTTGTACCTCTCAATGTAGATTAGATATTTGTGCTTTCTAAGTTACTGGTCTAGATACTATCAATATTCCCTGTCTTTTGTTTGCGTTAGTACTCTGTAATTTGTAAAGACTAAAAATAATGCAAATTAGTTATACACAAAAGCAAAATATTTGTACAGAAATGAAAAATAGTTCTGTCCAGTGTAGGAATAATTATCCTGTGGATAAACCTGAAAATATTCAATTAAATATTATTCATTATTCTTCATACATCTGTATTACATAGTGATATTCACTTGATGTGAATTTTATGATTAATATAATTAATATTGAGTTGAATAAAAATCCCTTAAATGTGTTGCTTTCATGTGTATTTGATAATTTTATCATTTTAGGCTTTAGTACTACTAAACTGTTTACAAAAATTAGCTCTATTACTCTAATAATTTTAATCTCTGCTTAAATTTATTTGACTTGAATAGTTAATAAAGCCTTTAACCATGTCGTGAACATGTCCTGTTTATGTTTTATGTGATTCAAACACATAGACAGATGAATATATTTCACACACACTTCAGGGATGGCTTATATGGCTCATATCCATTCTGTACAATCCTGTAATTATAAAAGTATCCCATGAGCCAGTTACTATTAGATGCAGTTTATTTAATGTACAATTTTTAAAAATCAAATCCAAGCCAGGTGGTGGTGGCACATCCCTTTAGTCCTAGCACTCAGAAGACAGAGGAAGAGAGATCTCTGTCTGAATTCGAGACTAGTCTGGTCTACAGAGTTCCAGGAAAGCCAGGGCTACACAGAGAAACCCTGCCTATAAAAACCCCTCCCCCACAAGAAAAGACATACACACACATACACACACACAAAATCAGATCCATATAGTTTAGTTTGTTTCACATGTAATTTAATATTAAAATAAAAGATACAGTGTTAAGGTAGTGAAGATTTTCAAACGTAATGGAAGATTCCCTTTCCACCTCAAGCAAGAATACTGTCTTTCATTATTTTTATATATTCTGTTGCAAACTTCCTGGTGTTTTAGGGATAATGTGAAATGCCTCAAAAATCCCCTGTCTTCAAGCCTGAAATTAATGCAAGCTACATTTGTTCAGGAGATGATTCTCAATTCCTATAGGAGCTTTAATTCAAACTAAATATGAAAGGCATCATACACAGAACTAACGCAAATTGGCTTTATTATCTTCCTAGTCGATGCACCAACATAAGCAAGGCAAAGGTCCTGTTAAATTACTGATAGCCTGCAGAATTGGCTAGTTCTTTGCAATGGCAAAATAATTACTTAAGTCTCTATTGCTGGTCTGGTAGCTGCTTTCTTTATGTAAGTATAAATCATGAACATTTTTTGTTTTGATATTTAGTATGTTTTCTGTTTACTTCAAACTATGTTATTGAAACTTCCATTTTGGGCAGACATTTGTAACAGCAAAGAAATATGCACTCTGTTTCGGTTTCCTTTCATCGCCTGATGAAGGTTAATATTCAGGAGGATGCCTATATATTTTTCTTTGGGTTCTCCTTATTTAGCTTCTCTAGGATCACTAATTATAGGCTCAATGTCCTTTGTTTATGGCTAGAAACCAAATATGAGTGAGTACATCCCATGTTCCTCTTTTGGGGTCTGGCTTACCTCACTCAGGATAGTGTTTTCTATTTCCATCCATTTGGAGCACCGGACATAAATCTCAAGGTCCAAATCAGGAGCAGAAGGAGAGGGAGCACGAGCAAGGGACTCAGGACCGCGAGGGGTACACCCACACACTGAGACAATGGGGATGTTCTTTCGGGAACTCACCAAGGCCAACTGGCCTGGGTCTGAAAAAAACCTGGGATAAAACCGGACTCGCTGAACATAGCAGACAATGAGGACTACTGAGAACTCAAGAACAAAGGCAATGGGTTTTTGATCCTACTGCACGTACTGGCTTTGTGGGAGCCTAGGCAGTCTGGATGCTCACCTTACTAGACCTGGATGGAGGTGGGTGGTCCTTGGACTTCCCACAGGGCAGGGAACCCTGATTGCTCATTGGGCTGACGAGGGAGGGGGAGGGAAATGGGAGGCGGTGGCGGGGAAGAGACAGAAATCTTTAATAAATAAATAAACGGAAAAAAAAATAAAAAATAAAAGGAAAAAAGAATAAATAAATAATAAAAAAAGAAAAAGAATAAAAAAGAAATATGCACTCTGAGCTAACAATACTAGGACAGAAAGAACAAATCATTGTAGCTCTTTTCCAGATCTGTGCAAGTTCTTTTAAACCTAATGAGGTTTGGTCATAAGCTGTACAGTTAAAAAGATGTCTATTGATTCTCCCCATTATTTTGTTATTGGAGCAATATAATTCCTAAGAAAATCAGTAGCATCAAAATACTTTTATAAAAAATGTTTACAGAGTCTGTGTTACTTTCTCATAAGAAAGAATAAGAACATTTTCCATAAGAAATGCAAAAGCAGACTGTTGCTGAATATTTGCTTACAGTGCAAAGATCCTAAGATGGCTTCTGATTGTTTTAATAGAAAGCTAAATGATCAATAGTTAGGCAGGAGAGAATAGTGGGTCTTTTGGGCAGAGAAAGAGCAACTTGGGGGAGGAATCTAGGCACGGTTTGTTCAGTAGACTCAGAGCAAGTTGGGAGTGACATGGTAAGAAGAGATAACTGAGCCTCGTGAAAGAACATAGACTTTAAAAAATGAGTTAATTTAAATTATGAAAGTTAGCAGTACAAGCCTTAGCTAAGGGCCAAGTCTAGGGGTCATTATTTGTGAGCTGGAGGTCCCAACAAAAATTTTTTGGTGCCCAAAGCATAACACGTATATCTACATACGGTCTGAGAAAAAAAAAAGTTCCAAGTGGGCTAGGTGTTTGCTGTGTACTCTGGAGCAGCACTTTTAAGAGGTCCTACTCCTGAGCACTTGAATGTGGCTTATGAGGGCCAAGTGTCATGCTACTTGATAGCAGGAGTTTAGTTAGAATTGACGACTGCACTGTGGACCCAGAAAATTCCCAGAGCTAGGGCAGATAGGCTGTCTCCAATCCGGGATCACAGGCATTGGGTTTCAGCTCTCAACAAAACTCAAAGAAGGAAGCTAGGAGGGCCTTGCCACAGCTTAGCAGTTTAAGGTTTTCCTCATCTGATCAGAGAAGGCTGTAGACACTTAAAAAGTCAGGTCTACTCCAAGAAACTTCTAAACAGAATAGTATGGAGTAATGTCTCTAAATTTGCCAAATATAAATGGACTAGATATTGTAAATGTAATTCTCACTTGATAGTTGCTTTTATTCCATATAGTTTTACTATGTTTGAGTTAAAACTCTTCCATTTTTTAGACAATACCTGATAGTTGTTTTTATTGTATATGGTTTTACCATAATATGTTAGAGTTAAAAACTTTCCCTTTTAATTAAATGAAAAGGGAAAACATTGCAGAATATTTGTTTACACTGTAATCACGTGTCTTTGCCCATGAAACCTTCTGATTGGTTTAATAAAATGCTAAATGGTCAATAGTTAGGTAGGAGGAAATAGATGGGACTTCTGGGCAGAGAGAGAGAAATTTGGAATCTAGGCATGCAATTTTGCCAACAGATTCAGAACACGTTGGATGTAATGTATTAAGAAGAGATAATCAAGTCATGTGAAAGAATGTAGTTTCTTAAATGGGTCACTTTACACTATAAGAGTATGGGACACGTCTAAGCCAAGGCTAAGCTTTCATAATTAACAATAATTATCTGGGTCATTACTTGTGAGCTGGCAATTCTGACCAAAAAAATATATGACTATAGAAGGCATTTAGCAAGAAATACCCATGATAAATGTGGTAAGTTTTTTGCATTGCCTCAATTTATAAATCTCCATCAAATATGTTTAAACAGTATTAGTAATACTTAGTCTGCTTGTTATTTTACTTTGTTTGGTTCACTTGAATTTGCATAAGAAAACAGTGTATATCTGTATATATGATAAAACAGTCTTAGAATTAAAACTCTGTATTTACTGCTTCTAGATAAGCATGTTTTATATTTATAATCATATGAATAATTTATTTGAAAAAAATCAGTACATGAAATTTAGTAAAATTAAGACACATTTCTTGTCTTTGTGCAAATTCCAGGATGTGAAGTTAAAATACATTGGGAAGAAATATCAGCATTTTCTACAAAAGAAGACCACAAAGCATGGCAATTATAATTAGTTTTTTATATTAGCTTAGAAAAAATAAGTATGCATGAAAATTAATACTTGTAGATATATTGTTCTTTAGAAAAAATCCTTTGTGGGAATTTTAGAGCTAATTATTTGATTTATTATAGAACACAAATACCCAAATATAAAAACCTTAATTGTATTTATCTTTAACATTCTTGAATTGTCAACATCAAACACATATTTTCCTCTCTTTCTAGGAAGTTTTGAAGACTGCACCTTTCCAATATCTAAGAAAGTGAATAGAGCTTTTCTGTTCTAATTCAGTTACCTTTAGTCTTCTCAAAGATATAAACAATCTTTGGGTACTGTTTTTAATATTTTCTTGAAAACTTATGCAAAAATTTGTCATTTAAGCAATCCTAAAAAGACTTAAAAGGTGGGGACATTATGAGGGTTTTATTTTGGAAATACACTGATGCCATTCTTTCAAAAGCAGGACCTGGTGCAAACTCAGCCCTGCTGGTCCTCTGTCTTTGCAGTGGGATGATTTTGTCTGTCTCACTCCTAACCTCCAGAACCATGAACCAAATAATCACTCTTGGGCTGTGGGAAATAGCTCAGTGGCTTGAGAGCACTGACTGCTTTTCCCGAGCTTGCAAGTTCAATTTCCAGCACCTACAAGGCGGCTCACAACCATCTGTAATTCCAGTTTCTAGGGAATCTGATGCCCTCTTCTGGCCTTCATACGCATCAGGCATGTGTGTGTGTGTGTGTGTGTGTGTGTGTGTGTGTGTGTGTGTGTGTGTATGTATGTATATATATATATATGTGTGTGTGTGTGTGTGTGTGTGTATATATATATATATATATATATATATATATATGGTACACAGACTAGCAAGTGGGCAAAATATTCAGGCTCATAAAATATAAACAAACAAATAAACAATCTTATCTTGTGCATTACCCTCCCAGTCTTTGACATTCTATAATTACAAAGAAAAAAAAACACATAAATCAAGACTGGAAGGGTGAGTCAAGAGCCAAGAGATCAGGATTTGTCAGGGTTTTCTTTTTATTTTTGTTGTTTCGTTTTGTTTTTTCAACAAGGAAAATTCTGAAAGTTGGAACTTTATGAATTCTTGAAAAGTTGGCTATTTATCTAGTAGCCAAAAAGTATGTCTGCAGGATGAACTACTTCCTCCGATGCTCTGTAGCACCCTGTCTGCATGCTTCCCCATGTCTATAAGTTTTGGCTTTTCCCAAAGATGATCTCTGGATACCAGCCAAGCAAGTGGAAAGGGCACTAGGAAAACATTCAACTGATTCTGTATTCTCTAAGTAGTCATCAGTGACAGTTATATTTTATATATTAAAATGCATTTAAACTTAATTAACTTATGGGTTAACTCCAAATCCCTGTTTTGATTATGAGGAAAGTTGGTCCTTGATAACTAAAGATTATGTACAGATGAAATGCATATAAACATACTCACATATTTTTGCTTGATATCTTAGGTTGGTTTCTCCTAGACCCAGTGCTGTGGAGATAATTCTCCTTCCTCTTCCTCCCATTCCTCTCATTGTCATGAACAAAAAAAGCTGATACAACACTCACCAGCTTAAAAATATTTAACTCTTTTGTTTCTCAGTTACTCCTTTCTAATAAGTAGCTACTAATTAAGAAGGATTCTGCATTAAATTAAAAAACAGGCTTCTTACCTCAAATCTAGAAATATATTTCCTACACTTTAGATAGTTTCACTTAGTACACAAAACCCACAGATACTGGATTGTGAGAATTTGTTCCTATATAAGACCTTTGGTACCATAACTAATGAGTACAAAGACATTCCTATATCCATTGTATATTTCTATATTTGTTTAATTTAGTGCTAAAAATACTTAACGTGAGTTTATACCCTTAAATTTTGGGCTCCTTTCACTATATTCCCAAAAGTGATATAGCTGTATCATACTGCATTTCTATTGTTTTGTTCTTTGGGGAAGATCTGTACTTATATTCAAGGTGTTAATATAGCTTACATTTATATATAATAATATACATGAGTTCACTTTCCTTGTGTTCCCATTAGCATTTACTGTCATTTGCCTTTCTGATAGGGCAAGATTTTCTCCCTTTTTGTAGCTGCCTCTGCACTCTAATTATTGTTTATCTTTCTGTGTATATTTTTAATTCCATGCAGTCCTGTTTGTTACTTAATGTTTTTATTTTAGACTGTTGCAGTTCTTTTCAGAAAGCCCTTGCCTATCCCCATATGTAAATATTTTTCCAGTGTTTCTCCCTAGCAGTCTCAGTATGAAGTCTTAAATAAAAATCTTTAAACATTTTCAACATGTTTTTGTATGATGAAGAGGTGTGGATTTACTTTCATTTTTATACATGCAGATATACAATTTAATCAGCCACCTTTGTTGAAGAGAGAGTCTTTCTTCAATGTATATTTTGACAGCTTTTAAAAGGAGGAGACACACCTTTAAGGCCAGCACTCAAGAGGCAGAGGCAAGGATACTGGGTTTAAGGCCAGCCTGGTCTACAGACTGAGTTCCAGGAAAGCCAGGATGCACAGAGAAAAGCTATCTTGTGAAAGAAAAAAAAAAGTATTGTAGTCATTGCTCATCACTGTGTGGGCTTGTATCTGGGTTCTCTTTTGTGTTCTAGTGTCTGCTCATGAGTCACTGCCCTGCTGCCTTTGAGGCAATCATAAATGGAATTGTCTCTGCTTTCCTGCTTGCACTGTGACTTCGGCACTTTTGTAGTTTTGATGATGTACATTATTTTACTGTTCATGTGGTTTATTTTATGAATATTTGAGAATTATCTGTTAAATTCATTTCCTCTATGATGTATGTTTATTATAATATTTGTAGAATTTTACTCCAGAAGTTCTATCTAAAGATGAAAGTGAAGCCAATAATATATCAAAATCTATGTGATGTTCCTATGTTCATTAATGTCTATGTCATGAAACAGAAGCTACTATGCCTAGTATATAGAGACTTGTGTTTGTACTTTTTCAAGAAACTATTTTCTCTCTTAATGTGTATGATGCTATCTTTTTAGACTAATTTTATTTAGGTCTGCCTTACAAGGTTACCTCCTACACCTAGTATGTATAAACTTATGCTTGTATTTTTCAATAAATTTTTCCTCTGTTAATATGTATGATGCTATCTTTTCAGGCTAATTCTATTTGAAGTCTACTATACTAGATTACAGATTACCGATACCAGCTGAAACATTAATTCACAGTATAAACTTATACTGGCCTCCCAAAACTCAGTGTGTTTGCTATTGATGTGTGTTTCTTAGAAACAACAATGGATATCTTGTGGATATCTTTGTTTGTGGCTTTTTTTTTGAGACAGGGTTCTGTTTGTAAAAGTCCTAGCTGTCCTGGAGACTAGCTCTTGTAGACCAGGCTGACCTTGAGATCACAGAGATTCACCTGCTCTGCCTCCTGAGTGCTGGGTTTAAAGGTGTGTGCTGTCACCTGTTCAAGGAGGACCCCCTTGTTCATCCCGGCCACCTGGCTAGCTTAGCCCCAAATTAACCACACCAAAACTGTATTAATTAAATCACTGTTTGACCCATTAGTTCTAACTTCTTATTGGCTAACTCTTATATATTAATTTAACCCATTTCTATTAATTTGCATATCACCACGAGGTTGGCCTACCAGCAAATTCCCATCACATCTATTTCCAATGGGTGGATGGGGGGTATCCACGGTGTCTCCTCACTCTGCTTTCTTCCTCCTAAAATACAGGTCTGTCTTCCCTGCCTACCTAAGTTCAGGCAGGGCAGGGCAGGGCAAGGCAGGGCAGGGCAGGGCATCCAGTCTGGGATTTATACTAGTACTGTCTCGATTACTAGACTTTTTAGCACATATATTTACAAGACAATATAAACAAACATACGCATTTCATGGCATTAATAGCTACTGGTCTTCTAATATTAATCTTCCAAAACACCAGACTAAGCTGAGATATCTAGCAAATTCTACCAAGATTTAAAGAAGAAATGACAAAAAGTTCTCTGTTTTCCCAAGAAACAGAAGAAAAGGGTACTTTCAGTTCCTTTATGAAGCCATTGTTACCCAAATAGGCTAGAAGTAGGCATCCTAAATCTGACAGAAACTGCATATTAATATAGTTATTAAACACAGACTAAAAAACTCTCATCAAAATATTACACCAAGCCATAAATCACATAAAAATAAATTATGTAATTCAATAAACCAAGACATTTTATAGATCTGGTTCAGTATTTTAAAAATTAGTTATTATAATCTATAACATTAACATGCTAAAATGCCAAAAAAGAAATATGAAACAGTTTAAGAATTTATAAGAAACTTACTATTTTAAAATATGAATTCCATGTAATAATAGCTATATATGTTGCAAGCACCATACTGTATTAAACTGTTATCATTTACTCAAAATATATTATAGACATAAATATAAAATATAAATTATAACGTTTCTAAAAAATAATGCAGGAGAAATTCTAAAGGCCCTTAAGCTAGGCAATGAGTTTTCTTTGTTTTCTTACCTAATTAAATCAGGTAACATACATTTAAAATTTCTAGTAAGTTTTTAAAAAAAGGACAGATACTGATATTTCATACATGCTCAGAGCCAGTTAATAAATACCCATTCAGTAAAATTCTATCACAAATCTGCATCAATGAAACAAACTGGTAAAATTCTCCATTTGACAATCAATTTGTCAAATGGAGAAGACCAAAACAGAATATTCCATGTGATATAATTTTAAATACAATTGTCACATCAGGAAAGAAGAATAAGTACATTACAATAAACTGTACAAAGGTAAAGTAGAATAACAAAAAAGCATTTTACTAAAGCATAAGATTTACAGAAGTTTCCAGACACGCTATACAAAAAGGTCAGAAGATTTTCTTCTTCTTCTTCTTTTGGAAGGGGGGATGGGGCAGAGAATCTACACTTGACAACGAAGTCACAGTGTTATTAGTGAGGGCTGTGATGTTTATTTAATGTTCCCATTTTGATTCAGACAATCAAGCTTGTTCATCTATAGTGTCTAAAGTTAGACTTGGCTAGAGAACATATTCTAAAAATCTGGTTAGCTGCATTTAACTGCTGCAATTAGATCCCACAGGAGGGGCAGGGGGAAAAGAGACCATAAAATTAAAGTAAAACTTTCCCTCTAAAAAATAAAATAGAAACACTGATCCCCTGGCAGCTAACCCTGACCACTACCTTCATTCACAGTGCTTTGTACTTAAATTGTGGTGGGGAAACATGTCCAAGCAGAGTCACTGTTTTTAAACACTTCACAACAACCTGGATAACACTTCTAGCCTCTGCTCATGCTTTCCTACAGTGAACCAGGACAAAACATAGATTTGCTAATGTGCATGTAATCACCAAAATGAAGATGCCTGGGCTTTATTTTGTAATGTTTCTAACTGTGTCCATTAAATGCAAACCAAAAAAAAAAAAAAAAAAAGGAAGCGTCTTGGCAGAACAGGAGAAGTGATGTATGTACACTTGATGATCTGATTGACTTAAATATTATTCATGGCATATAGCCTAGTCCATACTGTCGCTGTTTCTATGGCGTGGGCTTCATTGGTCTTCCACTGCGCAGCTACATCATTTGCTAAGGGATCATCTGGATTAGGAGCATTTAACAAAGCCTGGATTGACAGCAGAACTGTGTGAATCTGTAGCATACTCTTCCCATCTTGTCTACATTGGGATGATAAACTTGGGTCCTGAAACGTACTTTAGGTGCTGCCTTTGGGTATTCTTCTGACAGGACTAGTTCAAGTTTAAAAGTCCCTCCCTCAAAGAGGGAATCCTGGGAGCCCCCAATGACCGCATGAAAATAACGGGCATTGCTCTCATCGGGTTCTACTTTAATGCCAGGAACTGGTTCTGCCAGCAAACGCTGGGTTTCCTTGATGGTCCTGTGGGGCAGCCCCACCATCTTGTCAGAACCAGAGTTCGGACTCTGCTCTTGCTTCCCAGCAGTGAGTTTTCTATAAGCAACAAAAGCATGATCTATAAAAGACAGTATTAAAAACTAGCTTCATTAAAGGTAAAAACATTATTAAGATTGCAAGTAAGAGAGAGTTCCTGAAGGACAGGGGTGTATTCAGTTTAAACACCTTGAGGATGTCAGTAAAATGTGTTGGTGATTTAGAGTTTCTTTATTCTCCATGTCCCCATGGTTATTCCAATGGTAAGGGAATGTGAGTGGGCTTAAACCACGTGATGGTGGCCCTGACCTTCTGAGTCCTCCACATATTCTAAACTAGTTCACTTTAATTTGTCACATGAGGAACATTAATTTATAATATATCAGGAATAATTATTTTGGAGATTGAAGTTTTATACAATATTTTATGGGTCTAAGCTCAATTACCAAAATAACCTTCCTGATTTTTCCCCACAAAAAGGGCAAAACTGTAAATTAGTTTAATTTGATCATGCTTTCTAATAGAAGTTTATCTTACTACCCTGATATCAAAATTAGCTAATAGAACATAGGTTGAGTCAATGCTTACATATGTAGATCTGTGACACATGCTTATACATACTAGCACTAGATAATGACATGAACATGGGTCATTCTATATTTACAATGCATGAAAAGGCAATGAGAAATACGATCATTTTTTATGAGTATGAATGGCGTGGGAACCTTAACTCAGAGTTCCCTCTCGTTGGATTAAACTATGTCCTGAAGGGCTCAGCCCTCCCACACTTCACTAAATAATCTCATTCTCCTTCCTCAGAGAGGAAAGATTAATCATTCAGAAACCTAATGAGCTGGAAAAGCAAATACCAGTAGAAGAAAGGGGCTTGAAAACTTTCAATAAAATAAATTAGTTTCCATTTGAAAAGTAAATTAGTTGATTTACAAATCTCTTTCTTTTTTTCCCCTTTCATTTGTACTTCTTGGATGTTTTTTACCATTTTCATCAACTTTGCTGCTCCCATGGCACAGCCCGTTTAAACTGTTCTTTACTTCCCTTCATATTCTGGGTTAGAGATTATAGTCCCACCACCAAACGTTCGCACATTTTATGTGGCACTTCACAAGGTGGTGTGAGTCTACTCCAATGCCTTTGAAACTTAACCACAATTGTTTTGAAAAGTCAGAGAAAAACAAACACAGATTTTATTGAATACAGTTTGCTGCTGATGTGTGTGCATAGGTTGTCTTCCTTAACACTTCCATAACCACTGCGGTTTATGAACTTGGTGTTTCTGTTGTAGAAATGCAGATCGAATTTTAGAGCATCATTTGGAGAAAGAACATACAAACTCTAAGCTAAGTTTAACTACTCAGTTTCTAAATTAACAGTAATTCATTTAAGAATTTTCTTCAAACTTCATATTATGAAATATACTCAAAAGAGTAAAACAATATATAAGAACATCGTACAACAAAGTCATAAATGCTTTTGTAGTTAACATCACAATATTTAAGTATATAGAAAATCTTGGACTGTCAGATACTCAGCAGGAGAGTACATCTCTCAATACTTGAAACACTGAATTCTATTCTAGTCCCAGAGTAGAAGAAAAAAACAGACTCAAAAAGTTATCTTCTGACCACCATACATACACCATGTCACGTATGCATCCAAACCACACTCAGTCATGTACATATGTCACACACACACACACACACGAGAGGTGGGAGATAAAATTAAACGCTTTAAATGTGTGACTCAAACACAAAGACACCTTTAATAAATGGGAAATACATATTTCTAGGAAGTTATTACAGAATTTTTAATGTTACTTGAAATTAACATCTTGAAATCTTTATTTTCTACATACTATTTTCATTCCAAATTATCTATGACTTTGCTAAAATTCTTCTCTGATAAATGACATTTGAATAACAATTTATGAGTGTGTTCTTATAATACATAAAACTTATTGTTTCCTTGTTTGCTGTTTTCTAAAGTCCATAGTTAGAGGGACCAAGTCTACCAGTTCATACCTAACTTTAATTTCTTGTCTTAGAACTTGGGAACCTCTGAGAATTGACCCAAGTGCTCAAGGCATCACAGTGTTATCAGTGTATTTGTTCTTCTGGGACTTTCTCCTTATAAGCTTCAGGTGGCCATCTCCAACCTTCAAAGGACTGGGATTTAACTTAGAAAATTCACAGAGCTCCTGAGAACTTGGAGGTGTCAATGTTACACTCTCACTTTTCTTGTGAGGGACACTTCAGTTAGTGCTGTAAAGAACACATGCTACAGGGCATGAAATGCTGAGGGACCGGTGATTCAGGATACCCAAATAGTGAAATATAAAAAACAGGAGACAAAGCTGTTTCCTCCGTTAAACTGACCGTTAATCAGTTCCTACAGCTAGTGATTGCTGTTTGATACTTGCTCTGTGTGTGACGGAATACTGTTGGCAACTTTCAGAAAGAATGTTCCATGTATTTTACGTTGTGTTACAAAATCTTTGAAACTGTATACAAGTGTCTTCATAATTCCTTATGCCCTTGTGCTATATGCTACATAGGGCAGAATTTTCTTGAACTCATGGGCTGAAGAAATGGCACTGCTTCTTCAGTCTCCCAAGTGTTGTGTTATTTATCAGCATTTATGGCTCCTATATATCAATTTTAATATGTTTAATTTGCCTTAGGAATGTTCGGTTTGGAGATTAAATCCATTTTGACAAAGAGATAAGAGAATAGATATACTATTGAGCTGTTGTCATTACGCAAAAATATTCTTGTTATTTTGAATATTTAAATGTACGTCTATTGAGAAACATAGTGGACCTTATCTATATATACCCATTACATCATTAGATGAATTAACTACATCTCACTCATGAGTTCCTGATGATGAATAATATAATCGTTCTTGGAAACCTAGTCTGTACTATTGACTATGGACTCTTTGAAACCAGGCATAAGTCAGTCAAATATCAATCAGTAAGTTAGGCTTGACCTTCAGTGTTCACGTCAGCTTAATGTAGCTTGTACTACCCTTCCTTTGAAGAGCTACTTGTGTGGGCAAAGTATATTTCTAGAAACCAAAAAAATTAGGTTAAAAGTAGTTCATAGGTCATTTGGATTATCTGATTTCTACCTGAAAACTGCTAAACCATTATAATTTTTATAATACTTATATTTTATATAGAAATTTACAATTTATATTTTATATTATAAAAATACATTTTTAAATTCTGTGTAGGTTTTACACATATGTAAAAGAAGAAAAATAGTGGAGAATTAGGGTACATGACATCTGAAGGAATAAATGGAAAAGGGGGACTCTAATTGGAGGGAGTGGATCTTAAACAACCCACAGGCACTACTTTACTAAAACAACAGACTCCCTAACAACATTCTAAGTATTTGTCTTATACCTGCAGATAAGTGTAGTTTTTGTCCCTCAGCAAGGAACCTTCTCTTTTCTACAAAGGGAGACTGTTATAGAAAAGCACAACCAATCAGAGCTCAGAGTTGTGGAGCCCAGTCACTACTGATACATCTACAACACATCCCTTTACTTAAGGTTTGGAATTATCATTAAATAAGAGACATAAATGTCAGGGACCAGCCACTACAAAAATACCTCTTGCCAGGGTGAAGGCATGGGATTTAGAAATATAGTAAAGAATATGAAAACACAAATGGAAATAATAAAACGGATAAATATATAGGATAGTATCAGCAGTGAATGCCAGTGAGTACTGAAAATTGGCCCATGTTTAATTTCCAACTGCTTAACATACCTCTGACCCAAAAAGGTAGGAGTAAGACAAAAGACTCCATTAACATAATACAAGGAAATTAACATACCAATTGAAAGTCCTGGGATACATTCTGAGTAAAACATTCTGTTGCTAGAACAAAACAAGTCATGCTTACACCCTAGCCCTAAAACACTGAAGGAACTAGAGGAAAGTTCCTACTCTCTGACCTTTGATCAACATGAAAACAGGCTCACATTTTCAAGCCTCCACACATAAAGTGGATAGGAACCAGGTAAATGGAGTTTTCTGCGTGTCTCATTTACTTTTATACAGCTATCTTAAGACAGCATGACCAAGGCAACTTACAGAAGAGTTTATTTGGCTTATACATTCAGAAGTACATGGCAGCAGACAGACAGACATCATGGTCCTGGATTAGCATCTGATATCTTATATATTGATTGAGAGCACAATCTTAAAGCACAGAGTTAGAATAAACTGGGAATGGTATAAGTTGTTGAAACCCCAATTTCTACCCCAGTGACACACTACACACATCCCCCTCAAGGCCCACTGCTTAATGCTTCTGAAACAGCATATGTATATTTTCCATATATATTCTTATTTGCCTTATTTTCCATATATATTCTCTTAATAGATCCACAGCTGAAAGGGCCGTAATCATTTTCTTACTAGTGAACAAATAAATACATTTTTTATTTGACACAAAGATTACACTTTAAAATGTACTTTTAAAATGTTTCATATGTTTGCATATTTTTATGGTTAAATCTTAGGTCAAAGTGTTTCATACTTTTACACATTTTTATGGCTAAATCTCAGTAGGTCACTGATTTATTACAAGATTATATTTTGCTCTGAGGATATATTCCATAGTGTTCAAATGCTTGAGACTGCCCGTTTTCTTTAGCGACAAATATCTGGTATAATTTTGTAAATATATGATGTGATTCTAAGCAAAATAGCTTTTGTATACAGCTTATGTTGTTGTCTTTTGTGTGACCAAAACTTGCCAATTATATTATTTAGTCAACATAAAAACTGACTTTACCTGTTTAATGGGTGAAGAATAAAACCACGCTCTTAATTTACTGTGTTTTCTCATATAATTTGACAAGACTATTTATTATATGTAACATCAAATTTGATTATCAGGTAGGTACATATTAAATGGTTGAATAATTCCTTATGAATTATTCTTTAGCAAAATTAATTGGTCCATGATCACTGCCATTTTATGTATTTGGTATAAATTTTATTTTATTTTTTTGCAAATAGATGCACATACATGACAAATTTATTTTAGAATTTGCCTACATTGTTACTTTATTTTTATTTGAAAAGTGCTTCCTGTGAATGCAAACTCTTCACTTACATTCCTGGAAACTTAAGTCAAATCAATCAGCTGTACTTTGCATGGATTTATAGAATAGAATTACTTTCTAATATTTTGTTTATTATGGAGTTGAAGAGCAGGCTATTGTTCAATTTCTACTCTTTTGCTTTTTTCTATGTTTCCTTGTACTCACTTAAGAGTAAGTTTTTTTTCTCTTTGCATTAGATATTCTGTTCATTTAATTGCAAATACATAGCCTAAGATAATCAGAATTAATTAGTATCTTCATTTGTTTGTCAAATGCTGTTAGATTACTCCACATACTTCACCCCCACTTTTGGACTATTGTAATAATACACATTACTAAGAGTTCTTTAAAAATTATTTGAAGTGTTATTGTGATATTCTCATTATAATTGTGAACCATGAATTTTTAACCAAACTATGCTTAACTTTTTGGAGATCTTCTCATTACTATTTAGTTGGTATACATTACTTTCCTGAATTTCAGTTCTTACATATAGAACTATATTATTTTCTTTCTAAATTGCATTTTTGTAGTGATTTTAGTGAGAATCTATTCTGTCTGTGGCAAACTGTCTCAGATTGTTGTGAAAGTGACTGGGCATATTATTTTCTTGAAATGACATATTTTACGTATTCTTGTCATTAGCAACAAGTCAACCTCTGTTTTGTTTTTCTTGAAAAAAACTTATATTTCTTCCTGGCTAATTTTAAGGTAGTAAAATATATTAGTGTATATTCTTGTAACATTTTTACATGTTCAATAGTCTCAGGCTAACTAAAGATTACATAGGGATGATTTAGACTGAACGCCACAATGGAGGTATGCTCCATTTTAAAATGGAAAATCATTTGTGTCAGTTATGTGACTCAGGAGGTAAAAGTGAGTGCATGCTTGAGAATGCACATGCTGTGTGTGCTTACTCTCTCTCTCTCTCTCTCTCTCTCTCTCTCTCTCTCACACACACACACACACACACACACACACACACACACACACACATTTAAAATGAAATTTTAAAATATTTTTAAAATAAAGGTTCAGGTGCTGGAGAGATGCCACAGGAGTTCAGAGAACTGGCTTCTCTTCCAGAGAACCAGGGCTGGATTCCTAGCACTCACAAATGCCTGTGTGCATTTGCCTGGTACAAATGCCTGTGCATATTTTTCATTCTGGGTAATCCAACAAGATATAACTTATTACAAAATACAGCTATATGACATGAAATCTAAGTAACTGTGTGGTGTGTCAAATAATTTAAAACCTGCAGTTAATGGAGTAATATGAATGCATAGAAATCGTTACATATAGGTAATTAAAATTCTACAAATATACACTAACATTCCAAAAACATATATATCTTTGACTGTATGTTATATATAATTTGGACTATTAGGATTAAGTTTCAGTGGTATATTGATTACTTCAGCAATGTGGAAGATTTCAATATAAAGATTTTGGAACTTGAAATTTCCTTAGCACATTTTATTAAAATGAGGTGTGCTTTCACATAAGATAGATACATGACTTAGCTAACTGACATTGGTAGAAGATAATTAGTAGAAACTTTAATTACATTCCATGTACCATTACACAAAATCCACTCCCTCTGCTTCCATACTGACATATTTATTACTTTTATTTTTTTTGATTTTGGAGATTAGTATAGAATTACATACAATATTTCTCCCATTCCTTTCGTCCCTTCAAACCTACTCCTTGTTCTCTTTAAAATTCATGGTGTTTTATTCATTAATTGTCATTATATAAATACACACATACACATAACCTTTTTAGTCTATATAATGCTACTGGTATGTATGTTTTCAGACTTATGATGAACGTTGATAAGCCACAGGCATTCTCCTGGACACTTCAAACAATTCTTCCTATTATGTTTTTGTCTATTTTGCCAGCCTCCATTTATCATGTTCTCCATCTACAATGCTTATTCCCTCTCAGGTTCACTCTATAGCTGCTTGTTTAACCTCTCAAATTCCAATACTTACTTTGGTTTGGTTAAGAACACTTTGCTATCTCCATTTCTTTGCTTCTTTGGAGATGATATCCTTGGAGGGAATTAGAAAATCTTGATTTTTTTCACACTTGTCCCCATCCAAAGAGACATATGAAGAATATTCAATACCACTAAATGTCTTCTTTGTAAAAGAACACCAGACTCCCTTATTGATATGATCATTATTAAAGAATTTCACAAAATCTCTTTGGGTGATTTGTGATTTTTATTCAAGCCTAGGTCCACATCTATTAACTCATTTAAAGAAAGGGAAACAAACTTTAGGGATACTGGATGAAGAGGACAACAGGCATTTGTGCACACAGATAGGAAGTGGAGAAGTGAGGAAAGTTAGACTTGCAGGCACACTTCTAATGAAAGAGATGCTTAGCCATTCCTTCTCCTGCAAAGCTTAAAATGGATGTAGTTTACAACCTGGTGATCTTTTGTTGTTATCTGAAAAGCCAGGCTCTACCTCGATCTTTCAGAATTCATTTCACTTATCCCAGATGCTTTCCCCTAAAACAATGAGCATTACTCCTATGCCATTGTGAGAGATATCATTTGTACTTGACAACTGTCTGAGTAACTTCTGGCCATCCTAGGGCCAGGCCAATCCTGACATGCACAGGTATTCTATCTTGACCCTTCGGCATTGTTTCTAAGCTGATAAAAAATGCATCTTATGGACAAAGCCATGTATACTCTATATGGAGTTCTAATGTAAACATGACTGAGTTAATTGTTACCTGAAATTTTTTTCAAAAATTGTGCTATGTTTACATATGGCAAAAATACATAAGCTGATGTCAGACTCCAAGAAGTCTAGTCCCAGCTCTGGTTACTACCTTCATTCTTCCCTCACCCTGATCACTTATTCTCCCAGCTGTAAAGTCTGGAGGGACATCCCGAACTGCCCAACTCCATGTTGCTTAGGCTTTGTGGAATTTGTTGTTCACCCAGGGTTCTCTCTCTCTCTCTCTCTCTCTCTCTCTCTCTCTCTCTCTCTCTCTCTCTCTCTCTCTCTCTCTCTCTCCCTCCCTCCCTCCCTCCCTCTCTCTTGCCACGCACCGCGCCCCCGTGTCTGCACTCTGTGCGCTGGCACACAGTTACTGAGCTTCGGGCAAGGGGCTGGAGGTTAAAATACACAGACACACACAGACAGAGAGACAGCAACACGGGTCATCCTTGAATTCCCCAAGAATGCCCCCTTTATTGTGTTCAGGGGCAGATAGCCACGCCCCAGCCAAACCCACCAGAAACCACTCTCCTGCCATCAGGAACTCCTGAAGGTTTCCTGCTCAGAGCATCTGTAGGCACTCAGATCAGGGGATTGCAAGAAATTCAGGATCTGGGGTCTCACTGCTCCCAACATACATACTCTTTCTTTCTTTCTTTCTTTCTTTCTTTCTTTCTTTCTTTCTTTCTTTCTTTCTTTCTTTCTTCTTTCTTCTTTCCTTCCTTTCTTTTTTAAAACTATCTTTTCTCATTTTGCATACCAATCCCAGTTTCCTTTCCCTCCTGTCCTCCTGCTCCCTCCTCCTTTTACCCACCACATTTCCATCCACTTCTCAGAGAGAAAGACGGACTTCCCCATGGGGAATCAACAAAGTCTGTTGCATCACTTTGAGGCACGACCAACACCCCCATATCTATGTTGAGCATGGAATCCCTCCAAGAAGAATGGACTCCAGAAAGCTAGGCCAAGCACTAGGTATAAATCCTGGTCCCACCGCATGTGGCACCATAGACTGCTCCAGGCTCACAACTGTCACCACATCAGAAGGCCTAGTTTGGGCCTAGCAGGTTCCCAAGCCGTCAGTTTGGAGTCAGTGAGCTCCGACTACCTCAGGTGAGCTGTTTGTGTGGATATCCTCATCATGGACTTGACCCCTTTGCTCTTCCCTTCCCTCTCTTCGACTGGATCTGTGAGCTCTGCCCAGTGCTTAGCTGTGAATCTCTGCATCTGAATCTATCAGTTGCTGGGTAGTTTCTGTGATGGCAATTAAGGTAGTCATCAAGTTGATTTCAGGAGAAGGCCAGTTCAGGCACCTTCACCTCTATTTCTAAGGGTCTTAACTGGGGTCGTCCTTGTGGATTCCTGGGATTTTTCCTGGTGCCAGATTTCGTGTTAGCCTTTTAATGACTTACTCAATAAAGAAATCTCTTCCTTAGCTCTCCCTCTCTGTCCTTCCCCAATTTTGGCCTTCCAGTTCCCTCATGTTCTTCCCCTACTTCCCCCTTTTTTTTCCACCATCTCCCCTGCTACTCTCCCAATTTTTTCAGGAGTTCTTGTCTAGTTCCCCTTCCCAGGGGGATGCATGTAGGTATCTCTTAAGATTCTTCTTGTTACCTAGCTGCTCTGGGGTCATGAATTATAGGGTGGTTGTTTACTTATGAGTGAGAACATACCATGTGTGTCTATCTGAGACTGAGTTACCTCACTCAGGATTTTTTTTTCTAGTTCTATCCATTTGCTTGCAAATTTCAAGCAAGATGTCATTCTTTTATATCTCTGAGTAGTACTCCATTGTGTAAATATACCACATTTTCTTTATCCATTCTTTGATTGAAGGACATCTAGGTTGTTTCCAGGTTCTGGCTATTATGAATAGTACTGCTATGAATATAGTTGAGCAAATGGTTCATCTAGTTTCTTTAAAGTGATGAGAAGGAACTCAACAGAAGAGGAGACAGAAAAGTGTAAGATCAGAAAGAATGGAGGATACCAGGAGAACAAGGACCTCTAAATCAATTAAACTGGTCTCATCTGAACTAACAGAAATGGAAGCAGCAAGCACAGGGCCTACCAAGGTCTCCACCATGCCTTCTTCATATGCATCATAGATTTCGCTAAGGACTCCTGAGTTTGCGAGTAAGTGGATCTCTGGATCACGTGGCCAGCTTTGAGTGTCTTTTCCTTCTGTTGGCTTGGCTTGTTCAACCTCAATTTGATGGTTTTTGCTTTATCTTATTTTATTTATTTTGTCATGTTGTCTCCTTGACGCCTGTTCTTTTCTATTGAGAAAGAAAAGGGCTGGATCTAGACAGGAGTAGAGGTGGAGAGGAACTGGGAGGAATAAAGAAACTTTAATCAAAATATATTTTAAAGGAAAATACAATTTCAAAAGAAGGAAAGGAGAGGAGGAAGAGACAGATGAAGAGAAGGAGAAGGGAGATAGTGCTGAGAGTCCTAAGCATGTGTAGTGTGAACCATTCATCTACATGAATCATATTTCTTCAGACTCTGATTTTTCAGATTCACATTACCTGAATTTCACATCATTTATTGATAAACATTTTATATGATTTCACCATCTTTTACTGATAAAACACAAGATTGTAAAGATGAAAATCCAAATAAAATTAGAATTAAAGGCAACCTCATCAAAAATAATTTTTACTCTAATTTTAACTCTGTTTATCTTTACATAAAAATTGTGCAGTTTACCCACTTCTGTATAGCTCTTTCCTGCCATACTTTTTCTTACTAACATCCCTGTATGAGAGAAGTGAACATTTCTTATTAGTAGTAAATCTCGATTGATATATTAACTAAAGTCCATGGTTAATTGAGATGTTCCAATTTGTGATTCAATGCCTAGTATATCACAGTCATATTTCTGCAAGCCTTTCTTAACTGCCATTGTTCCTCGAACTTTCAGTTCATAAAAAATTGGCTATTTTCAAGAGTCCTGGTCAGATCTTAAACTTATCCCCAGTGGAATTTTTCTGATGCTTTTCTCATTATTAGACTGGGGCTATGGGTTTGGTAGAAGATTACAGAGGTAAGTGCCATTTCTATCACATGTCAAGGGTACATATAATACCAAGATGATTTATGGCCTTTGATGCTGACCTTGATAGCAGGATGAGGTGCTGGTTGGCCTAGTCTCTTCATGGTGAAGCCATTTCCCCACACAATTGCATTCTGTACTCTTTAGAAAAATGTCACTGTATCTGCCCTTAGGGGTCAAGCAAGATACACTTCCAATCAATTCAAGTAGAGTAGCTGTATGATTTATTTAGAATTATTTTGAAATGGAGAGATGTCTCTGCTCTCGCTTTCTCCAATTACATACATATGTGAGCATGAACTCATGGCATTTAATTTAACTTATGGTTTATAGTCAGATATTAATGCATTAACTTTTGTCATCTGGCTCTCAGGACTGGCAGAGAAATTCATTAATCATTTATATATTTTCAATGAGTAGAGATGAGTGTGTGGGGTGGCAGGAATGTCACACATGAGTGTGGAGGTAAGAGAAGAATTTTCAGGAACAGGTCTTTACCTTCTAGTGTGTAGGTCATGGATGATAGGTGCCTCTGCCCAGTGAACCACCTCATTTTCCCAGTGAAGAACTTCCACCTTGAAGAAATATATTTGTAAAACAAATCCAGAATGCAAATATTTGTTTCTGTCTAAAAACAAAGATGCAAACACATGTACAAACACAAATGTACATGAACAGAGGTGGGGAAAGAGAAAAGCAGGGAAAAAATTTTTCTTGTGAGAAATATGTTTATTTTATGTACAAACTGAAAATTGTTAATAATTAGGACTTAAAAAGCTTTATTCAGATGTCAATAAATAGACATTATTTTGAGCTAAATGATATGAAGTTCACTCAAATTCCATTTGTGTGAAGCACAGAATAATCTTTGGATGACTAAGGTTTATTCCTTTGTGTGACGAGGTAGTGCTTACAGAAGTGACATATGAAAGCCGCTATCATTTATAAAGCTTATCCTATATTTCCTCTAAATTTTAGAATCAAAGACCACAGAGTCTCTTACTTTCACAGTGAATTTGGGATGTTACAAAATGTGTCAAAAGAAAGTGGTTCTCCACTTGTATTTAGGTCATCTTATAATTGACTCTTGTGCAGTACATTGGAGTGGCTGCTAATTAAATTTAATAGCTAATTTTATTTCTCACAATAGATACAAAAAGAAGCATTGTAAAAAATATTTTCCTTTTTTCCTCTTTCTCTGGTTTGTCATGCTTATTTAATGAAAGTTTAACAGAGAGCTATCCAAACAGTTTGCAACACAGACAATATTCTGTCAGCACTTATTAGCCAATGCCCTTATGTTGTCAAAGAAAGTATTGCCATTTGTGTGTGGTGTGTGTGTAAGCACACATTTCTAGTCATTACTTTTTAATAATCAAAATTTGCACTTTCTGAATATCACTATAAATCAAAAATAATACTCATAAAAATGTCCATTTTATGAAGGAGACTTACACATAGCTACCTCCATGAAAGGAATATATTTTCTCGGAGTGTTTTTGTGGGTATATTTAAAATATAGCTTCATCTGAAACAATAAAACAATGAACTCACTTGTGAAATTTTATCTTCTATATTCTCTTTCTTCAACTTAGACATGGGCTTTGCCTGTTAGAGCATGTTAAGTTTGCCTGAATATTTCTCCATAAATTGTAACACAGTTTTGTGGGTAAACAGACTAGAAATTCTTCTTAAACAATTCATTGACACTCAGCTGATCAGAACAGCCAGGAGTTCCACAGGGTGAGACAGAGTCCTGTCTGCCTCCAGCATTCTTCTCTTTATTCTGCTTTCTTTTCTCTGGCTATTCACATAACCTGCCCATTAGTGAGTTGAGAATAACAAATAAATGAAATTAAAATCTTCAAAACCATGATCTGGTGGAATTTGGTCTTTTAAAATCCCCAAGTGGGATATTTATCATTGGGCTATTCAGACACCATTACAAAATCCTTCGAGTTTCCAATAGCAACAAGTTCAAACAACTTTTCTTATTTTCCCCATAAATCATCCTGTCCAGAGAAGCACAATATTTTGGCATTCCAGTGCACCATTTATGAACCCGGGTTTGGAATCAGGCAGGTCTGGTTTCAGTACTTACATTATAATCTTGACTATGTTATTTAACCTTTTAGCACCCCAGTTTCTTTGCCTGTTAAATGGTCCCATTAGGAGTTTTATAGGGTTTAAATGCTATAATCTGCTCAAAGCTGAGGGCAATGCCAGAGACCTTCTTTGTAAAACTCTCAATGGGAGGTCAACCTTGCTCAGAAGGTGAGTGATAAATACTAGCTATAGCTCTTATCAGCATCATCATTATTAGTCACAATGCCCAGCTGAGTCCCTCACAGCCAAATGTAACCTACAATTCTTCAGGACGTACATCTCCCAAGTCTTTCTTCAGTCTCCACCATCATCTCTACTACAGAGAAAATGAAAGGGTTCAGATTCAATTTCTATGCCACTTTTAAAACCTAAGATGGGAGACTGAGGTGAGGGAATGACCGTTTCACAATAAGACCCTCAAATTGGTAAGAGACTTTGTTTCAATATCTAGCTGGAGTCAGGGCAATTTCAGAAGATTAGAATCTGGCCTAGTAGATAAAGATTATCACATAAAAATAGGCCAGGAAACTGTATAATCTCTCAGACATGTTCTGCTTCAGAAAAACTCTATGATGCCAGATCTTCAAAGACACTAGTTCATATCCTTATATCTAAGTGTGTGCTTAGTAATGAGTTAAGAAACCCTCTCTCTCTCTCTCTCTCTCTCTCTCTCTCTCTCTCTCTCTCTCTCTCTCTCTCTCTCTCTCTCTCTCTCTCTCTAATATAAATACTGCTGGTTTATTAGGAATTAAATACTAACATTCTAAAACATTTTAATAAACAGTGGATGGGGAAAACATAGATTAGTTTCCTAATATTATCAAGATACATAAGGTATTGTGGGCTGATTGCTAGAATTTGGAAAGTCTAATTAAAGCTTCCATTCTTTATTGATTGATGTCTTTCCTCAGCATAACCAAAATGATTTGAAGACTCATCTCTTAAGAGACACATAACATACAAACTGGAAAAAAGGAATTATTAAGGTAAATAAACCTTTTGAACACGAATAAACTGAGTCAAGGAAAAGATTCTAGATGAGAAGAAAAGTAAATATAATTAATCAATAATATATAATAATAAAATAATATATTCTATTACAATATTGCACAGTCAGTGGACGTTGTTATATCAGTATATCCTGAAAGAGCTAGGAACGGAAACAAAGGTGGTAAAGAGAAGGTGATAATAAGCTTGGAGGCTTGGAGGCTAAGCCCCAAACATGACTGGCAACCTCCTCAGCATAATGAGAAGGAAGGTTGTGTTGTTTGATGGAAATTGTTTCAGGTGCTCAAGGTGCAAAAAATTGGATAGGAGAGAGGTTAAATACAGGGTTCTGTCTTAAAGGCTGTTTTAGAAGGCCCAACACAAGTTAAATGAAACTTAGATAAAGACTGTGGCAGTGTGAATAATGAGTGTTTCTCATCAGTGTCCCGAAGGGCAAGGTGACCAGGAGTGATGGGCATGGAAGGCAAAGTCAAAGGAAAGAAAGTGAACTCATGCCTGCTCCATTAATCGTATATGAGTGTTTCTGAGGAAAGTGGCTTGAAGCTCTAGTTCATCCAGAGACAAATCTGTGAGACTTAAAACCATGTCATGGTACTGTATTAGATGTTAAGTATCTTTCTGAACAGACAAGCTTATGTAAGTGTATATGGATTAGCAGAAAAATGTAAACACACAACTAAATGAGTTTTCCACAACTTAAAATACTATAGCGTTAGACACGCATATCCGAATTCAACATCATATGTTGATAATTATACTACATTTTAAATGGATCAATTTATCCCTTCTCAATAGCTAGAATGGTGTTTTGCATATAAGATCTACTCAGAAATCATTATTAGTGCAGCTGAGTCTGAGAGATGACTCAGAGTTTGAAAATGCCTGCTGCTCTTCCAGAGGACTAGAATTGAGATCCCAGGATACACAAGAGTGACTCCCTACCGTTTGTATCTGTAACACAAGAGGAATTGATGCTCTCTTCTGGTACCCAGGGGTATCTACACACACACACACACACACACACACACACACACACACACACACACCATTTAAAAATAAAATAAATATTTTAAAACATACTATGAGAGAGGGCGCATCCATATCATCAGTGGAAAATCTGAACAGAGCATTAAGTCTGTTTGTTGAACAAAATGTGAGTTAAACATACATGTGTATGAGTGATAAAAGAAAGGCAAGGAAAACTAAAACCTTAAAATTGCATAAAATTCATTTCTGAATAATCATTGAGATTTATTTCTCTGTTAAGGAAATCTCTCACTAAAACAGCTGCTTTTTTTATTTTTATTGAAAATTCCTACAGTATATCTGATCATGTTTCTTCCCAGCCCATCTCTTCTCAGTTCTTCCACTTCTTCCACCTACCCAACTCTACCGTATTCTTTCTCTCTCTTTAGAAAACAAGCAAATAAAAAGCAAACAAAACAACATTAAAAATAAAAACAAACAAGTGCAGTATTATGGATATAAATTAAAATTAAAAACTGTGATTATTGAAATGTTTGAATTCTGAAAAAGGCAATCTGGTTTTCACATTTGTTCTCTAAGCTCATAGGCTCGGGCATGCTTTCTTCATTTGAACATCCTTTCAAAACAACAGAATATTGTCTTCCTGAACATGCCTTTCTACTCATGCCTCCTTCTCACTCCTTGCTGCCCATGCCTTCCTGCTCATTGAAGATTTTTCAGAAATGAATACAAGGCTGACCTTCCATATTATAAGTCTCTTCCCATGCCAATTCATGTATTATGCTCTCCTCTTTGACAATTTTTAAATAAAATTTCACTATACCACAAACATTGAATACATTTTAAATTTTATTAGTATTTTCCAGCATAAACAAAAAGCTCTCTAAATTTATTGTTATGTGGCTATGAGTGAGTTGCATGAAGTAATAATTAGCTAACTCAAGAGCTCTACCTCTATTCAGTTGTGGTTTATCACTTGATTAAATCATATACTTCAAATCAATCTAGTTGTATCATAAAGCTACCTTAAACTAAGAATCCACTTATAAGGCATGAAGTGGAAATTATGCCTTAGCATGCCTGTTTAAATGCCTTTCTGAAAAGCAGCTGGTAGTTTTATATACAGTGTTCTCCTCTGTACTTGTTACTCCAAGCATAGCAGTGCCTCTTAGATAATCTTGCATTTCTTAGAACTCTCCTTCCACCTCTTACAAGGAGTCTTTTCCACCCTTCACCCTGCCTGTACCCTCATAATAGTTTCTGGTCCCATGCATAGCCCAAGGTAAGTTACCTGGAGGTAACTCTCTGCTATGAGACTACATATTTGAGATACATTATCAAATTATCTCTTTGCTTGCAAATGTTAGTCATTAGTAATATCGGACACCATGGTAACATTTCCATTTTGTAAATTGTGATTTTTCTAACTGCGTTTTCATGAATATTTTTGAGCAAAACTTTATTTCCTAGAAATCCTTAGAAAGTCCTGCTAGCCTCAAGACATAAATCTGAATGTACTACAAAGACATGACAGAATGACAGCTGCTATTTTAAAGATGCTCCATTTCCTATTTTAATGAGTGAAAAGGTTGAGACAAAGACCAGGAAAAGAAACAGACGTCCAACCTCTAGATGTGCAGAAAGTTATCAAATGTAAGCAGCAATATACAAACTCTATAAAGCACTGTGTGGGTGTGTCTGTGTGTGTGTATCCGTGCGTGCCTATTTTCATTATTCTTACACTGGTATTTATTTTTGCCATTTTGCATGTGTATGTGACTTTGTTAATAGCATAAATCTGTACCCTGCTTGATGACTGTGGATGAAGAAAGAGCAGAGCCACAGACAAGGTCTGTGGGTGAGATAAGAGGACTAAGGTGCTCTGGGAAATACGTTGGCAGGAGAAGGATGAGTGTTAGGGAGAGAACGATGGGCTACTATAGCAGAGCAGGACACACGAGCAAGATTTCACCCAGTGAAATACTAGGAGGAATCAGTTTTCCTATGCTCAGACGTCCTGATTAGCTTTATGTGCTTGTGATAAGGAGGAAAAGGCAGGTCAGCAATAGGACAGGCAAAGAGGGAACCTGATGGAAAAAAACACAGAAAAGGGCAAAAGCATCATGCAAGCAAAGCTTAATCACAAAAGCTAATTTCTACCTGATACTTGTTATATTTTATTTGCTTTGATGTCATAGTTAAAATATGACTGGGGCTCTGATCAAAGAAAAAAGTATTCAAAGATATTCAAGTTATATAAAAGTATATATTCATTTATTATTTATAATATGCACATGGAAACTAGGTATGTATGCATCATTTATAAATATGCAAATATGTATATGGTAGTAAGTGAAGCACTTTCAGTGTTTGAATAAAGTCTAAGTAGCTTCGTTTCAACCTTCTAAGTTTTACGGTGACTTAGAACGCTAAGCTCAAACATAATTCTAATATCTATTCCCCACAGCATGTTTGGGTTTCCTTCTGATTATTTGTGACCCCAGAGCATCTCTCACTCTTGCATTCAACGCAGTATTGGGATAACCCTGTGTATGTATGTACGTATGTATATCTCTGTGTGTGTGTGTGTTGTGAACGATATTAATGCTTTCAAAAGAACTGAAGAGCCCAGGAGATCTTCACAGGTGTTTTCTGAAGCAATGACATAGCACACTACACAGCACAACTTCCTTAAATATTACACTAAACATTTCTTTCCCAAGTCTACTCTTAGCTTTCACTTAAAATCTTCTCTCGTGCATCCCTGCCCTCTCTACTCATTCACTCACATATACTTTTGTGTCATTTATTTTATACCTTATTGTTACTTTTATGATGTTCATTTTCTCAAACCCAAAAAGAAACCCTATCTCATCTTTTTGAGCTCTGTTTATCTACTTGTCCTGTCGTCCATGGAAATAAAAGCATCCTCTTTGGAAATGCTGCTCTCGTCTGCTATTGCTATGTGATTAGCTGCTCTGAAACTTAGTTGCAAAAACAGTAATGATTTCACTGTACATTATATGACTCCATATTTTGGTAGGGTCTGGCATAGTGATTTTTTTGCTTATGTTGATGTTTTTGTGTGCATGTATATCTTGATGAAGTATGTCACTTGCATGTAGATACCAGCAAAGGCTGGAAGGCGAGACACTGGATTCCCTGGAGTTTCTGGTGGTTATGATATTCCCAGATGTGGGCGTTCTGCACCCAACTGTTTTCTGGAAGAACAGGAAATACTCTTGATCATTGAACCATTCCTTCCAGACCAGTTATTTAGTTTATTGTGGTGTCCATAAAAAGTCACTCTATGGTACTTGAGTAGTTTGGTCTATTCTGGAATGTAGAATACCTCTGCCTACATATACAAACTTTGTAAGTGACAATTTCAGTAAGGCTCAACTGAGCAATTACTTTCTCCCAGGCCTCTCCACATGTTCTTTTGACCATTTAAAGTGGCAGTATGGGCACTTGTGTCCCATTTGTACTGGAGACCTCATAGTAATCTGGAAGTACCCCTTATAATCTAGTTAAAAATACTAGAGAGATACTTCTGCTTCATACCACTGGTTAGGACAACTAAAATCAATGAGAATTATTCTATCTTGCAGTGAGAGGAACAGCAAAGAATGTACTTATATTACCACTTAGGCTGAAGAAAAATGGCATGAAAAACACATAACTCATTATGTCATGCACCTTTCATAATAAAAAATATTCTGTGCTAATTGAAGACATGAAAGTCCAAAGGATTACAGAGAGTCTCACACTTTCTAATGGATGAAGCAAGGATGGTCAAAGGGAAATAAAGTGTTTTTCAGAATACCCAGATTATCTATATCTTAATACAATACAATGACTCAAGACAGACATATTAGAAGAGATTAAGAACAGAAATCTATAATAAATCTGAGAAAATCCAGGTAGTTTCCTTACCTTTGCATGCTGCCCAGGAAGAATGCAATACAAGTTTTATGTTCAGGATGAAGTAATCTAGTATCCACAATGAGATTAGACATGGAAAATTAATTTGAACAGGATGTTTTAAATCAGCAATCTGATAATGCTTTCTATCATCATTTGATATGCTATGTTACATGATACAAAGTATATTTTATCTACTGATGAATATTTATAAGTGAAGTATTTGCCGTTTTAATGTAAATACTTAGAAATCCAAGGCATATGTTATATTTTCAGCTAGCAGAATTCAGATTCACAATAATTAGAGTACTTGCGAACCACCTGAAGTTATTGATTGCCATGCCTGTAAGAAGGTCTAGACTCTTGCTACACGAACTAGTACTTCAAGCATTAACTCTGTCATGATAAGCAACCCTGTTAGGAATACAGGATTTTAGGTTCAGCCTAGGATGTTCAAAGTTGAAGTCTGCATTGTCATATGATTTCCCGGTGGCAGAGTTCATGGAGTACATACCGTTGCTTAAGATATATCTCACACCTGGCGTGAGTTCTACCATCTGTGCCACTCTGCCCCAAGGCCATCCCAAAATGGCATGGACTGGCTCCTGCAAACAGCAGGACCTGATTTTCTTGCTGATAGAACACTCCGAAGCTGCCAGGAGTCTACTGTCTATGGATTGCAGGCAGCCACTTTTCTCACTGGCTCTTCACAGGACTTGTCATCAATATGCAATCACTTCTGTGTTTATTCTTTTTCTTTGATGCTACTGTTCACATTGAGGTAAAAAAATCACTTTAACTAGGTCAGCTTTATGCTCTTCGTCCCATTTCGCTTGTGCGGAGTGAACATATGTGAACTTTCAGAAACTTAGTTCAGCCTGTAACAGCCTCGTTGTCAACTGCTCTCTTCTGATTGCTACATGATGAATTTCAGAACTTTGATTTTCTGATCCGACCAAGGCTGTGCTGTGTATTTTCCCATAGCATTGATCTTGCATCACTCTCTGGTAATTCCATCCTGTTTTATAACACCCTGTTATATAGAAATTATAACCTACTTTAACATGCCCTGTCAAACGGTAGATGGAATTAGAAGGGAGAGATGCAATGATCAGGAGCAAAACATCATTTCAGACTACAGAACAATTATTCTGCAAATCTGGCATCAATAGAGAGTGATGTAGTCAGTGGGGAGCCAGTGCATCTTCTCCGCACAAAGCCTTCAGTGTGGATTGCCTCTGAACCCATCCTTTGCTCTTGGTTCTTTTCATCTGCAGAGCAGTCACTTGTCTCTTCTAATCTCACATCCTCTATGTGGAATACGGACCTAATCATCTTTTCCTGTTGATTTCATTTCCTTTTCCATCTTTTATTTATCGTCAACATCTCAACTTTCTCTCACTTATACTTACTGACCACTAATATGTTCATGTATTTGGAGAAAATTTCTTGTAGTTTAGCTTCAACCAGGATAACCCTCAAGTTATCCATCTTGGGCGAATATATGAAAGAATAATCTGCATCTATAATTTAAGTTTGGCACAGCAATGGAGTTAAATGCCTTTATATTTTAATTTTATTCATACAATTCTAAGTAGTCTTTCCTGATATGTTACTGAACCAATAAGCCTTGATGGTAGCAATGAAGCAAGTTGCTGTGATCAGAAGTTGTAGAATAAGGAAAAATTAATTTTCTAGGAGGAAGCAAGAATTCAGTTGACCTGAAGCACTTAGAGCTGGCTAAGTGGTGCCCTAGATCTGACTTAACTGTGATGTTGGCACATAACCCAGAAAATCAAGACCAGAGTTCAGGGGGGAAAAAATCAGATTTTATGCTTCGAGCTGGCTGTTCTGTAGTTAAGGAAGAGAGATGGAAACCTCTTTAGGGGCAAGATGGGGAAATAGGTGTTTTCCTTGGATAAGCTGTCCTTCATACTACGGAGTCTGCTGAGTCGCTGTATTCAAGACCCAGTGTCTGGTTTCAGGAGCAGGGTTTTGCTACTACAATCTCTAGGGGTTTGGCATCAGGGTCAGCCACATTTCATTTGCAGTCCCCAACTAAATCACTTCTGGAAATTTCCAGCTCAGTTTCAGGGCATTTGCTGTTTGGGGATGCAGTTCTTTTAGAATCTGCATCCAGGAGAGGATGGGCCTCAGTCCCACAACTATGTAGATTTAGTTCAGCCTACAACTGGGATGTGCTGGAGAGAGTTCTGGATCCAGGATTACAGGCCAGCCAGTGTCCTGCACAGCTAAGTAAAGGCTTGTCTCCAGATCCTGGCAGTGAGAAAATAAATGCAGATTGCTTCTAAAACTGTTATTCAATCTTGTGTTAAAAATATTTTAACAGGCTCACAGATAAATCAGAATAGAACATACAACATGACTTAAAGAGGTCTCCATGACATGGGCTTCATGCCTCCGGCCTTCTCTTGACTTGGATATATTCTTGGTTTTTGTTGTTGTTGTTTGTTTGTATGTTTGTTTTGTTTTACTTTGGTTTGTTTTGGTTTTTTGAGACAGGGTTTCTCTGTGTAGCTTTGGAGCCTGTCATGGTACTCACTCTGTAGCCTAGGCTGGCCTTGAACTCAAAGAGATCTGCCTGCCTCTGCCTCCTGAGTGCTGGGATTAAAGGCCTGGGTCACCACTGCCCTGCTTTCTAGCTATATTCTTGAGTGGAAGACTGTTAAGAGTTTTTCAAATTTTTCTGAGTCAGCCTCTTTCTTCCTGTTTCATACTCTTCTCTCCTTCACTGTCTCTGTGCTGCTCCTCAAATAACAACTCCAACCATCTTTTCTGTGATTTACTTTAGTGTCCTTCTCCCTATCCCCTAGGCTTGTGAGCCTTTCCCTCCCATCACAGCCTACGTCTGACAGAATGCTTAGACTGAAACAATTATGCCTCAAATCTATAATGAATCCATACAGCTCAGAACTTCAGAGTCGCCCGCCCTCTTTGGTCTTCTATTTTAGTAAAAACCAAAGTCTTCCAAATCACTTCAAAGGGCCGGCATAGTCTTCCCTGATTTGTATCTCAGATCTTTTTTACTTCTACTTTCCCACAGTTCACTGGGCTCCAGCCAGCATCATTTTTCACCCGTCTCTTTATTCTCTAGATCATTCTACCGGAGAGCAGTTCTGTCATGTCTATCTGCAATGCTCTTCCTACAGTAGATGACACAAGACATACACCTCAGGTCTTTCTAGTCATTCTAATGACACCTTGCCCAGCTTATCTTGCTTCAACCATGCTATTCTAAATGCAAAAACCTCCCCTTTCAGCTGAAGCCTAATGGTCTTGCTTCCTTGTCGTGACCATGGTCCTTTAGTCCACAGGGGTGTGGTTCGCTGATGAACAGCGTACAGAATCCAGGGGGAAAGGTTTTCTTCTCTCCCCACTGTTGTGTTTCCAGGGCTCACAGCAGTGACTGCTATATTACAGAAAATGAATGACCACAAAACCACAGATTTTTTTTTTCTAAGACATTGTCTAGTCTGTATTTTCTCTTCTTCAATCCCATAAAATCCCAACCTTGTTTTCCTAATTAGCTCTTATTTTACCCTCACATACTCACAATAAATGATGTCTCACATGGAACACTGTATTGGCTCACATGACTCATTGTCGCACCAGAAACTGTGATTGCAGTCCAGTTACACTGCAAATATATTTAAGTACCACTCTTGTAATTGGACTATCAGTTTCAATTGCTGAATGCAAAATCCCCAATATAAAGAAGCATCATTAGCCATAATTTCATCCTCTGTGATTAATAAGTACTTGCATTAAATTTGTGTTATATAGGAATTTGTCATATGTACTAAGCAACAGAATATATAAGCAAATAGGTATTCTTTCTTTCCTGTGTTTCATATATTCATCCTATGTTAACTTATCCAGTCTCAAGTTCCTTGATTATGTTCCTTGACTGAAGCATCGCTTCACTCCAACCTCTTGCAAGGACAGTTATATAAAGGTGACTAACTGGCAGTGTCCTTGTATTTCGTGAAGCTTCTTGAGTGTACTCGTCACTAGAAAAACAGTACGGGGTTACTAAACATTTTTGAGTGTAACAATTACATTTGAGAGGAAAGAATTTGGTTATGAGGGGAAAGACCAAGTTAAGAGCAAAGCATGAGTTAGGAGCATTGTTTCAGCTGGTTGGGGGGCCCATGCAGTAACGCCAATAATGTCTGCCTTCCCGGTGTCACCTATGGAGCACCGATATCTAAATGTCTACCCCGAGCATCTGCATATGAAAATTAGAGGCAATTTAAAAGTAGAAATTATGCTTTCCAAGCTTCAACATAAGGTCTTTTCAGAGAAAAGTGAAGACAATATATATGCGAACTTAGTTTATATGCATATGTATTCTTTATGAAATTATTTAATTCAATGTAAAATTATGAGTAATTTTAATATAATTTTTTTCAAAGATATTTTTTAGGAGCCAGCAGGATGGCTCAATGTATCAAAGTGCTGCGTACGCAAGCCTACGGAGTTTAGTTCAATTCCCAGAACTCACAATGGAAGGAGAGAACTGACTTCCAAAAGTTCTCCTCTGACCAAACACATATGACAAGCAAGAAACCCCACCCCTTCTTGTGTGTGTGCACAAGTATACACACACACATATACATACACAGAGATGCAGACATTAACATACAGTAATTCATAAAATATTGTTAAAAACAGTCTATTCTTCTTTACTTTGCTTCTAAATATTTTCCCATGAGTAATTTATTGATTTCTTTTTTCACACAAAGGTCCGGAGACAACTCACAGCACGCTTACAGTGAGAACGCTAGCTGTGTGTGCCCCACAGCCATCCCTCATCAGTGAAGCACTAAAGCATGGAGACGCTGGGCAAAGCTCAACTCCTCCATTCCTGATCCCTGTCATAAATCTTGGCATTAAAATCTATCTTACAGCAGAAGAGAGACCTTTGATGCCATTTAAGTTTTGGATTATAGGTATATCTGCATGTCTTCAACATTATATCAAGTTTATAGTGATTTCAATATATCACTTAATTCTTAGCTAGCCCATAAACATTTAAATAATTGAGTATTTATTTCTATTTATGTTGCCCTTCATACCCTTTATTCCAAAGCTAGCTACACATACATAATTGAGGAAACAGCATCAATAGATGCATGAATGCAAGGACTACGGAGCTTATAAACAGCCCTTTACTATTTCAAATTTCCTAATAGAGGATATCTTTACTACTCAGTCAATTCTTTAAGCTTCATGGACTTGCCGATAATTTATTACAGACTCTCATTTGGAATAGCACAATCCAGCATTCTTTAACAGCTTTGTTTTGTTGAGCAGGACTTATTCACTTCCATGTTGTTAGTTTTATGATGGTTCATGAAGCGTCACGTCAAGACACCCATACAACGTGATGATATATTAAGAGGGGAAGGGCGTGGGGATAAGTGGTTACGGCAAGAGGAAGCTTAAAAAAAAAAACAAGTCTTCTTTTTAATTCTTTAATCATAGTTAAAGATTCACTCTCCTTGTAGTATTTTTTACATTATCATGAAGCTCTATAAATAAAAAAACTCACAAGTTGGCCTGAAAATGTGTGATTTCTCCTTACAACCTACTGAAAGACATAAGGGGAAGATAGAAAAGAAATACTATGTTCGTGGGAAATAAAGCTTGATGTTCTGGTGGTGGGAAGTAGTAGCTTAATTGTAGTTTTATTTTATCTTAAATCAACCTGTCCTTTCTCCAGTTGGTGATAGTCTGAGTTCATTTACTTACTAAATGAAGGAGTTGTTGTTTAGTAGATACTATGCAATAAATAAACTTGAACCACATCATCAGTCCTCCCGAGACTGGGAAATGGTCAGTGTGCAGAACTGAGAACCTGGCTTGCCCAAAGCTGCAAGAATCACAGGTTCAGTACATGCTTCTCAAGACTTACAACAATGTTTTTCCCTTTGAAGAGTGAGTTAAACAAGAACCCTGCTAAATAAAAAATTACACAGCAAGAGAAGCACCACATCTTTGGTATTTTCTACAATAAGAATGTCTTCTCTGAAAACCTTAAGAGAACCTGATCTACATTTTGACTTTGAATTAGCTTGAGGCCCCTAGGTCAGAGGAGCACTATCCATTAATATTAGATATTTTATAGGTCTCATTAGTGATGTTTAAAATTATGACATCGCCTCATTACCTGAAACCATGACTTATAAGTGACAGCAATGTAAAAGTGTCGTAATTCATGATTTCAGAGAGCAGAGCTCATAGAAAAATTTTTTTCTGATACATTTTATGAAAGGAGAAAATCTCAAGCCCTTTAATTAATAACCTGACCTAGAAATCATCTTTATGGAAGAATACAGAAAATACTTGAAGATATCCAATAATAGCCTGACATCCCCTTTTCTTTCAGAAGGAATCATTTGCTATTAATAATGGTAAGCATGATTTGAGGACATTTTACGAGTGCATCATTCTTTGAACTTGTCAGTTGGTTTTATGTTATAGAGAGGAGGGTGTTGGGGTGGACCAAGCTTGCAGGCATATATAACATTATAGAAGGTGAAGAATCTATGATGCTTCACCAGACAAGCCATTTCATTTTGCCATTGAGTCATAGCAAAGTCATTGCTCTCTGAGGAATTATTGCGAAGTTATCATTTGATGTCTTAGGTCTGGTGAAGCTATTTTACATATAAATGTTAGTAACAGCTTGTATCATCATGCCATTCAAGGGAAATGGAGGTGAAAATAAGAAAATTTGAAAAATGCATATGTGTATTTTTTAAATTGTCTGCAATATTATAAATACTATGATTGGATTATTTTATTACTTGATGTTATTGACGATTATTGACAATTGTTATAGCTATAGACTAGACATATTTTCTCTCCCCCAACTCTAATCCGAACCTATTACCTGAATTTTTTTGTGGCCAAAACTACCTTAAGGCAGGTTCTATGGCACTTGTTGCTAAACCTGGTGACATAATCTCAATCTCTAGGTCCTATTTGGTGGTAGAAGAGAAGCACTTCTCTCAGATTGTCCTCTGATTCCCATGCAGGCATTGTAGTACATGTGCTTATACAAACACACACACACACTCACACACAAACACACACTCATGCACACAATACATGTACACACATGCACACGCACACCCACACAAAGCTAACAATTTTTTAAAGAAGGTTTTCTACATTATGGAGACAACAATGCTAAAGAATCAGTACATTAAATTTTTGTTTGAAAATCACTGCTTGGTCTATTATCTCTAGCTATTTATTGGTTAACTCACATATTAATTTAGCCCATTTCTATTAATCTGTATATCTTCAAGAGGCTGTGGCTTACCGGGTAAAGTTCCAGCATTGTCTCTGGTGGGGCTAACATGGCTTCTTCCAGCACTCGATTTAATTTTCCCTGCCTAAGTACATCAAATTGTTAAACACGGAATTACAGATATTAGACTATTTGGATAATATTTTCTCAATACCTTGACAGTCAAAGATACTGAATAAACATGAAGTGTCAATAAATGATTTCTTCAAGGTTATATTGGCTTCAACACTTTAAAAGAATTTATTATATTTGCTCACAAATAAACTTATCTCATGGAATTCTCAGTCATTCGAAATAATGTAATAAAAACTGAAAGTGGTGGTGGTACAAGCCTATAAATCTAAGGATTAGGAGAGAGAGGCAGAAGGCTCAAATTTACAAGACAATCACTGTCTGCATACCAAGTCCAAAGCCAATCTTGGCTATATAAGACTCTTTCAAAACAAATGTAAATAAATAAATAAACACATACAGGCAGATTAAGAGCTAAATGACAGGATGAATAGAAAAAGTCTGAAGCTATCCCAAGTGGAGAAGCACTCACAGAGCCTGGGACCACCATTCTTGGTAAGCGGAAGTTTTCATCTACCATCTTCCATGACTTGGCTTCCTCCGTAAATCAGGGGTTTTTATGAGGTGTTCTTGTGTAGGCATGATCTCCACTATCCCTACTATCAAGCCGGCTCCACTAGGAAGAATGGGGGGAGTAACAGAAAACTGGACTGTCAACATGACTTGATATTTTTGGTTTCCATCCCCCATCCACAGACCCATTAGCCGTCATCATTGTAACAGAAGAGATTGGGTCCACAACTTTGTTAGCAGTCATTCAATCATTAGAATAGAAAATGCCCCCCTTAGCTAGGAATTTCCATTAACTTAGAATCTCTGGATGAACAAAGAATGTAAGGTTTAGAAGATTCCCCTTCTAACTGGAGGCCTGGGGAATCTAATTATCTTAATCTCAGCAGCTGAACAGAGACCAAGCGTGATGCCCACCGCTCTAGTCGCTCAGAACATCACAGGGAGTGTGGGCACTCTGAACAAGTATCTGTGGGCTGAACTCTACAGATGCATCTCACAATGGTACACTTTTGTTCTGTGTGTGTCACAGACCAACAGTTCTCTAAACCAATATCTACTCTCCCTTTTTTCTTCCTAGCAGGAGAAATCATCCCTCTCTAAAAACCTTTGACCAGGGAACACTGAAAGGATTCTCCCCCTGCCCCAGATATCCTGATAAATAAATAGGAAATGAATGAAGTTTTTAGTTCATTATCTTTTTTTTATTTTTTAATTCATTTATTTATTAAAGATTTCTGTCTCTTCCCCACCACCGCCTCCCATTTCCCTCCCCCTCCCCCAATCAAGTCCCCCTCCCTCGTCAGCCCGAAGAGCAATCAGGGTCCCCTGCCCTGTGGGAAGTCCAAGGAACACCCACCTCCATCCAGGTCTAGTAAGTTGAGCATCCAAACTGCCTAGGCTCCTACAAAGCCAGTACGTGCAGCAGGATCAGAAAACCATTGCCATTTGTTCTTGAGTTCTCAGTAGTCCTCATTGTCCGCTATGTTCATTATCTTAGTGGAATTCCTTCTTTTCATTTCTTCAGTTCATTGAGTTATGTGTGTATCATTGAGAAGCCAGTTTTGACCACACAAATAAAAGGCACCCTGGGGATGGCATAAAAGTTTAAAGAACACAGCTTGCTGACACAATGTTGGTGACAGAAAATACACTGACTCTGAACATGTTCCTGAACTTTGTAAAGTGCAGCAAAATGAGATTACAAACTTGTTTGAGCAAACAGAGCAGTAGCCTACACCATAAGTGAAAACTGTCCATTGCCAGTGGTAATTGATTTATAAGGAGTGTTGTCATAGTCATCAAGAAAAACTGTACAACACAGAACCTGCCACATCATGCGTCCTTTGCTTTCTGAACTTAATGAATAAATTAGTGAATTCAATTATCATTAAATCATTTGATTATATCATTATAAAACATTGGCATTAGTGTTTACTTTCCTGAAGGGATTTTTTTTCTTTTAGTGCTTTAATTAATTTGTCCAAACAGGATAAACAACATTATCAAATATGTGAATAATAAAGTAACATTTATCAATTTCAAAAATAATTTAATCTTATAAATAATTTTAAGGTGGTCCTACAAGCTTTTATGAACACTTTTCCACATCCCTATAATTTTGTTGAGCAAATATCATTTTCTCTTATTCTAAGACATGTTAACCCAAATTGGCCAGCAGCTGACTGAGGGTGACTTTGAACTTCTGATCTTCTAGCTTCTTGCTCAGTAGTGCTAACATTACAGGTTTGGATGACACCATCCAGGCTTAGGCAGGCCTGAGAATTAAACTCATTGCTCCTGGCATGCTAAAAAAGGTTTTCTACCCACTGAGATGCTTCCACAATTCCACTACCATTATGTTTGGAGTTCATTGAAAACATCTACAGAAGGGCAAACATCTTTCAACTTTAATCTCTTACACATTATGTTCCAAGCATAACAGCTGAACAAAGGATATGCTTTCTCACTCTAATACAAATTAACAACACACTAGGAAGGATATTACAGTTTATAATATGACCATTTGAGAGCATGGCACTTGGCAATGTGAGGAAATATTTTACTTTTCTGTGTAGCACAATGGCTTGTATCTGCAGTACTTATCAGATGTCAACAAAGAAGGTATGAAGAGGGTGTTAGCATACAGCTTTCCTCCTGTCCCTGGCACAGGGACACCACCACTGTGTTCATGGAAGAACATGGATTTCAATTCCATTCCTTTAAAAACAAACAAACTTTTGAGCATTTTCAGGGCTTAGGATACAAAGGGCAGTTGTTGGTGTGTTAGTTTGGACAGAGACTGCATTCCTCACCTGGTGCTCTCTTGAGGAGGTATCGTATTTTCCGAGTAACACATTACAGTATTACGTTCTCTCAACACAAGCGTTACTGGAATATCCATCACGCTACTCATTTAACTTTTACAAAGTTACAATAATCTCCTAGCAAAAAACAGAAAATATCAAGAGTACAATGTCAGGAATATTTTTATTTCATTTTATCGCTGTCTGGGTGCTGTGTTGCTCGCCTGTTCTGTCGCGCTTAGAGGGCACACTCAGGTCCTCAGATTATCAGCAATCACTTTTACCCACTGAGCCATCATCTCCTGGATATTGGGAATGAAGCAATTTTAAGGCAAACAGTTTTGCATATTCTTGTTTATTGTCTTTGGTTTTATAATTCACAGCTAATCTAGATAGAATGTCTCAATTATAAAGGTGGGAAAAGACCTTCAGTATTTATAGTAAGCTATAAATGTAATAAAATCCCACATTGCAGAAGTTCATGATTGAGCGACCGAATGCTATATGGGCCTAAGGTATCAGTGGCCAGAGATGATCTCAGAGAGGCTATGAAAATGTGGGAACTCTTGGCATAAAACAGACATGAAAGTACGAAGTTGCTACTTATGATTCTATCTAGCAGGATGCGCTTCCCTTGTGTTTGCTGAGTTCGTCCTATTTTGATGATTGTGGTTTCAGCTAAATGAAGCTTCAAGAAAGTTTTTCACAATAGCGCCATGGGCACAGTTCTTTCTCAGTTTGCTTCATTCTCTTTGCGTTTGGCTGTTGTTATACATATTTAATTGACGTATTAACTGAACCTGGGATGTGTCATTATCTATCACAGCTTGACAGAAAAGCCCAGTGAAAATGCTTGTGTTTATATTCTTTTCCTCCAAAGTGAAAAATATCTCTTCAGTACAGTGTGTGTGTGTGTGTGTGTGTGTGTGTGTGTGTGTGTGTGTGTGTGCGCGCGCGCACGCTTATTGGTTGGTTAGTTGGTTGGGTTTTTATTCTGTTGTTTTGTTTTTGAGAAAAGATCATATGTAGCTCAGACTTGGTCCAAACTTCCTTTATGGTTAGGAATGGCTTTTGCTGCTGGTTCTCTTGCCTTTACCTCCTGAGTACCAGAATTGGAAGTGTGTTCTACCCTACCTAGATTAGTATGTGTCAAGGATTGAACCCAGGGCATTGTGGATGCTGTATCCCAGACTTCTGCCTTCTTTATTGTGCCATTTTAAAAGTCATCCAACAAATGGAATGAGCCACTTTTTTTCTAAGTTTCATGAAGTCTTATAACTATTTAGGGCATGTTAAGGGCATCACGGGGTCATGATGTACAGCTAGTCAGGCCAATGATACATCACAGCTTACACTTCCACCTGAGCCCTCTGAACTTTAGGCTCAGCCATCCCCTTGTGCAAATGGTGTCAGAATGAAATTAACTTCAGTGTGTGGATAAACAACTTCACACATCTGTAGTAACATGTTCTTCTGTATGAACTGACTCTGAGAAAGACAAACACTCTCCATCGTCCTTTTAAAGGGGTCAGAAAGACACAGAGAGAGCAGGAAAGAAGGGTCTACCTCCATTGAAATTCAGTGTCCCTCCATATACAAATCAAGGTACAAAATCACTTAATCACATTACTAATTACATAAACCTTTAAAAAGGAATAGCAAATCACCTGTACTATTTAAATCCTTTGCAAAAAAATCTAACTAATTTAATTCTTATAGCAGTCCTATTGGGTGTCCTGATGTCACTGCTATCTCATGAATAGCAGAACTATGCAGAGACTGTAGACAGAGGCATGCATGAGTCAGCTGCAGGCTTAGGTCTCTGGCTCAGGCCTCTGAATGTCTGTGCTTTGCTGTACTGTTTCTCCATGTCGATTTTTTTGATGGATTGAAGGACTCTTAACTAAATCTTTCTACGCCTACTTATACTGAAACCAAATCTAGCAGCAACTTTTGTAGCAGAAGGAGGGCAGTGGCCTTGATAATTAACTTTTAAAAAATTTCTTTCATTAAGGAAGGAAGTGTGAGAGACGACACTTTCCTCGCTTAGATCATCAGAGAACGGCACCATATAAATTCGATATTCCTCAATGCAATATTTCTGTAACACTTTGCCTCAGAATTCTGTGTCATTAGTCTTGGCTTACAAAACTCATCACTCACAATGTATCCTTTTTGACAGAATCTACTTTCCAATGGTGTAAACACATCAAGGGCCTTAGTTATGTGATGTTCTTTGTGAGAAACATTCCTCTGGACTCTCAATGACACATAAATACTTGCTAGTTTGTGATATCTTCATAGCCCTGTACATTTTCTATGTCCCACTAAACCATGTGACCTGTCCTGGCACTTACTCTGTCCAGATAGCTGCAAGTGGAGTGTTACCTACGACTAAATTGGCATTGTCCCCAGCAGTGACAGTATTGGTCCTGAAGATAGTCACACTAGTGCCCACACTGCAAAGGAAATCCGAAAGTGCCTCCACTTACCTCAGCTCTTAGCTCACAGTGCAGCAAGAGTCAAACAACACAAGGAAAGGGGGAAGACAGCATTGAACTAATCCAGCAATGTCTTTGAACAATGCAGAGGCAGATTCCAAAGCTGAGTCCGTGACTAGCTATAGTGGCAGTTCCCATGCACACTGAGGATGAAACCAAGTTGGGATAAATACCTGACTAATGCCTGTAGTCTGCTAACGCACCCAGGGACCCTATCTAGAAGAGCCTATTCATTGTAAAGTCGGAAGATATAGAAGAATAAGATTTCTGACTTTTTCTAATATCAACGTCCCCATATATATCTCTATCCAGAGCCTGAATTAGTTGGTTAAATATAGGCTATGTAACAGATTTATTTTTTACTGAAGCATGCTTCGGCAGTCCATATATGGTGTTTTGTTAAACTTATACATATTGGGTTTCATGGTCTAAGTTGGTAAGGATGTAATAGTACTAACAAAATCAGCATATAAATGGTTTTTTATTTAAAAATAGGGTTTTTTTTCCAGTGAAAATTTTTCTTTAGTGGGAGATTTTTGTTGTTTTGCTTTTTGATTTTTTTATATTTATTTATTTATTAAAAATTTCTGTCTCTTCCCGGACACCGCCTTCCATTTCCCTCCCCCTCCCCCAACCAAGTCCCCCTCCCTCGTCAGCCCAAAGAGCTATCAGGGTTCCTTGCCCTGTGCGAAGTCCAAGGACCACCAACCTCCATCCAGGTATAGTAAGGTGAGCATCCAAACTGCCTAGACTCCCACAAAGCCAGTACATGCAGTAGGATCAAAAACCCATTGCCATTGTTCTTGAGTTCTCAGTAGTCCTCATTGTCTGCTATGTTCAGCGATTCTGCTTGTATCCCATGCTTTTTCAGTCCCAGGCCAGCTGGCCTTGGTGAGTTCCTGATAGAACATCCCCATTGTCTCAGTGTGTGGGTGCACCCCTCGCGGTGGTCCTGAGTTCCTTGCTCGTGCTCTCTCTCCTTCTGCTCCTAATTTGGACCTTGAGATTTCTGTCCCGTGCTCAAAATTGGGTCTCTGTCTCTGTCTCCTTTCATCGCCTGATTTTGGACCCCAACATGTCTCAGAGAGTAATGGAATTTTCACCAAGCCTGACTGACCTAATTTCTGTCGATCCCTAGAATTCACATGGTAGAAGGAAAAAAACTAGTTAACAACAATTGTTTTCTGAACTCCACAATGACACACACATACACACACAACACACAGTCACATCCTCACACACATAGATGTATACATACAGATACATACAAAGACATATACATTCACACATAATGAATGAATGAATGAATGAATGAATGAATGAATGAATGAAAGTAAAAATTTGGAAAATAAGTTTCCAAATATAAAATCAGGTGCTTTATTCCCCACAGTTCTATTAACTTATTGTAAGCCTCTAAATATCCAAATGCCACTGCACAAGCAAGAATATCCTCGCTAGATATCCCTTAATTCTAGATCTCACTTTGCTGTTATCTACTCTGTAGTCATGACAAATATACAGAATTCTTTGAGCATTGCTTCAGAAATAACATTCCATTTAGAGATGTGTGGCAAAGCTCTGCCCCTGGACTCTTAAATAGGTACAAATATTTTATCTAACCACATGAAATATTCCCTAGCATGACAGCTACGAATAGATAGATTTTGTAAGTATGAATGTGTTTTTCTCACACTAGAAAGTAATTTCTTCCTGTAAGAGAGGTGCAGGAAGATTTTTGTAGGTCTGAATTTTGGCTAATTTTTCTGGTTATACATTCAGTGCATGAACAATTAAAGTTTCACAGGCTTCCATGATTTCTCTGTCCTCCTTTGCTCACCCCCTCATCCTGCTTCCTTCTGAAAATCATCAAATACTCTCCCTTCTGTTCTCTTTCCATCTCTGCCTCTTCCTCTCCCAAACCAAAATCAAGGCTGATTGGCCCATATTTCTCTCAGGAACCAAATGTCTTTTTTTTTCAATTAAAAATAGTGGGTGTTGAAGGATTTATGAGAAACAGTCAAAAAGGCTGATCTTAGGATGAAGAGCAAAGACGAGACAGAGCACAAGACGCCTTCATTGAAAAGATGCTTTCAGCTGGGTGGTGTGCTTCCTTTTTTTTTTTTTTTTTTGAGAAAAGTAGAAAAAAAAAAAAACAAGTTTCTACCTCCTCCCAGCCTCCCATTTCCCTCCCCCTCCTCCCACCCTTCTCCCCCTCCTCCCACCCTTCTCCCCCTCCTTCCACCCTTCTCCCCCTCCTCCCACCCTTCTCCCCCTCCCCCCCACTCCTTTCCCCCTCCCTCTCCAGTCCAAAGAGCAGTCAGGGTTTTCTGCCCTGTGGTAAATCCTAGGTCCTCCCCCCTCCGTCCATATCTAGGAAGGTGAACATCCAAACTGGCTAGGCTCCCACAAAACCAGCACATTACGTAAGATCAAAACCCCGTGCCATTGTCCTTTGCGTCTCATCAGCCCTCATTGTTTGCCATGTTCAGAGAGTCCAGTTTTATCCCATGCTTTTTCAGTCACAGTCCAGCTGGCCTTGGTGAGCTCCCAATAGATCAGCTCCACTGTCTCAGTGGGTGAGTGCATCCCTCGTGGTCCCGACTTCTTTGCTCATGTTCTCCCTCCTTCTGCTCCTCATTGGGACCTTGGGAGCTCAGTCCAGTGCTCCAGTGTGGGTCTCTGTCTCTATCTCCATCCATCACCAGATGAAGGTTCTATGGTGATATGCAAGATATTCGTCAGTATTGCTCTAGGATAGGGTCATTTCAGGTTCCCTATCCTCAGCTGCCCAAGGAACTAACTGGGGACCTCGGCTTGGGCACCTGGGACCCCCTCTATGGTCAGGTCTCTTGCTAAACCTAAAGTGGCTCCCTTAACTAAGAATTGTGGTTCCGTGCTCCCCTGTCCAACCTTCCTTTATCCCAATCCTCCTGTTTCCCCAAGGCCCCACCTCCTTCCCTTCTAACTTTTCTCTCCCCATCTCCCCTTACCCCTTTAGTACTTTCCCCAGTTACAACCAAGGCCCAATTGTCAAACCAGTTATTCGAGGAAATTTGTGTCTTTGAAATAATTCTAGAACCTTATGGAGAAGGTGAATGTAGAAAAATTATAATTTTTGAAGTTGAAATTCAGAGCGAGGAAAGGTAGTCAGTGACTATATAAAGAATGGAGCATTTAGTCACTCAAAATGAATATCATAGATTTCTTCCTAGATTAAAATCTAGTAAATGAACTGGGCTGTGTTGGCACATACCTTTAATTCCAGCACTTGAGAGGGAGAGGAAGATGGATCTCTGTGATTTTGAGACCAGCCTGGTCTACAAGAACTAGGTCCAGGATAAGCTCCAAAGCTCCAAAGAAACACTGACTCAAAATTGTCCTCCCCACCAAAAAAAAAAAAAAGCACCTAGTAAATGAACCAGAAAAAATATAACCATAAGTGTTGGGTCTATTTTCTTCCTACTCAAAACTTAACAAGGCATTTAATGTCCTTCTGACAAAATTAATAACTACATATTATCTGGTCTCCAATCAACAGTAAGTCACAAAACCAAACAAAACAGCACTTCACTGTAGAACTAACTCTTTGAATGAGAGAGTTTGTTCAGCAATGTGCTCTAGAATAGCAATGAACACACAGTAATATGTCTTTGCCTTCTATTTTCTTCACTCAAAACTTCTTCTAAGCTTCTTTAAGGAAAATGAGCCACTGCTGAGCTACTGAAGCTTGAAAAATATAACTAATCGTCTCTATTAAGCATATATTTTTCTTTATCAAAATAAAACTTTGAAGTCTAGTTAAACTATATTTCATAAACAATAAATATTCCAGTACAAGAAAGAGTATCAGTTTACCACAATCAGTAGGTTGATCCACATTTGTGGTTTTCAAAGATGATTGTAACTTCATATAAGGTTACTTTTAAAATATAGGTCATTCTTAACGTTATTCAGATGCATCTAAAATCTGTTTGTCCATTAATGAGTTAGCAAAAGCTTTGCAGCATGTTAAGGGAGCTTAGAATAGGCTGATACTGAAGTATAGGCAGTGTAGCAATGCTCCTAACTGTAGGTCTAACGTGAGCCATGAACTTTACCTGTAAGATTCAACAACCCGGATGAATCAACAGGTAATTGTAGGTTGTCAGAGACATTGAGAGATAGATAGACGCAGAAATCGCACAGGAAATTTTGCAGAAATTATAGATTTGTAGCTTAGGATACCATATTTTTTTTATGAAGAACACTAAAAGAAATCATGTGAGAAAAGGTAACTTTAGAGATTTTGGCTTCATCTTGAATGTTCTGTTTCTGTAGAAGAGATTAGCATGCTCAATACTTCGAAGAGAACAGTGAGTATTTCATCTGTTCTACAGAATATGTCGTATTCCTCAACTCCGTTTTCCTTTTTATTCCCTCTCTTAGATGTTTGTTTACAACAGCTGTACAAGACCCTCACGTGGGAGGCTACTGTTAAGCAGTTCTTAAATATAGGCGCGTGATGTTTCCTCGCACACTAGCAGGAAAGCTGTAAGTTCGACATGATAATTTCGCAAGTTGATACAGAAGTTACCAAGCAGTATTTACTCAAGTGCACTCTCTCTGGTCACTGCCAAATGCCTTGCAAAAGAGAGAGAAGTGAGTGAAATAAAGGCTTGAAGACAACAAAAGAAAGAACCACATGTTCAGTTTGAGGAGAAAAATGTCAGAGAACAAAACTAAGATTATGAAGTTGGTAAAAAAAAAAAAAAACTACATTTACTGGTCTGGGAAGGTGGGTAAAATGTTTGATGTACAAACCTGAGGACCTCAGGGTGGATCCCCACATCAAAGCAGGTATGGCTAGGCGTGTATGTAAACCCAGCAATAGAGGATGGAGGTGGGCAGATCTCAGGGCCTCACTGCCCAGCCAAGCAACATGAAATGCTAAACTGCATCTCCCGTGAGAGGATTTATTTCAAAGATGAAGAATGTCTGAGTAAAACATCCATGTGGACCTCTTTTTATATGTGACAGACACATACATCCATAGGCAGACTGACAGACAAGTACACATACACACACCCAAACTATAAAGTCATAATTATATTAAATTGTGAAGTATTCTTTTATCCTAAAGAAATTGTACTAGACTCATCACCCTTTGTACATCGAGCATTCCTCTGTGTACACCTGAGCGTGTGTGAGAGAGTGTGCATCAGTGTGTGTGTATGTGTGTGTTGTGTGTTAATACAAATGTGAGATTTTGGGGACACCATGCTCATGTGGAATACAGAGGACAATCTTAAGTATTGATCTATACACTCTGCCTTGTTTAAAACAAAATTCCTTGGCACTTTTTGCTCTAAGGCAGTACCAACAGATGTGTAAGCATCTAGATTTTCCCGTCTCTGTTTCCCATCTCCTTCTTGGAGTGTTGGGATTGCAGACACTCATACTGTATGTCCACCTTATATGTGGATTCTGGAAATGTACAATAAGCACCTGTACAATTGATTCATCTCCCCAGTCCTCTTTTCACATTCTTTTGCTAAAGTTTGTGCTATATTTTTACCACCATAGATTTCATTTTTAATCTACTACTGTGTACTCAGAGGCTAAAGCATTTACATTATTAATAGACTAGATATCAAAATAGAACTCTGCTGAAGAGGCAAATGCTCATATTTAAAATGAACACAACATACAAGTTGCCGCATTCTGTTCAATTAATTTTCAGATATAAAGTAATGAAATGTCATTACAGGACCACATCCTCATTTTGCCATGAAAGAAACCACTGTGAGCCCATATTACACTTGTTCCACAACTACTAAATATTTAGAAGCAATAATGAGTGACCAGTAATCATAGACATAAATTATAGATATAAATAATATTATTTATATGCAAATAGAAACCAAACTATGCTATGTGGAAGCACATAGTGAGTGGATGTTTTAGGATGTTCATGGGCAGAATTATTAAAATACTCCAAATTTAGCTCAATTATTCCAATTATATGTATATGGAGGTTAATATGGTGGTTAATATGAAGTATACTATGCTGATAATTTATATATGTAAATGCTCTAATGGTATATAAGAAACACTCTGATCTTTGTCGTTTAAAATTCCAATTTAGGAAATTGGGATGTAAGTCTGGGGCAAACTTAGTATGTGCAAGGCCCTGGTCTCAACCCTCTGCATACCAGAAGAGAATCTAAAACCAGAGATGCACATTTCAGACTTGATTTTACATGATAATATTTCTTTGTGCTTTTTCTTTGTGTTAAATTTATTTATTTCATTTTATTTGCATGAGTGTTTTGCATGTATGTATACATGTACACAGTGCTCATGATTTGTGCCTGGAGAGGTAAGATCTCTTGGAACTGGAGTTCAACACGATTATGAGCCATCATATGACTGCTAATAACCAAACCCAGGTTCTTTGTAAGAGCAACAAGTGCTCTTAACCACTGAACCATCTCTTCCACCCTTCCAAATGCTGTTTCTTAACTCTTGGCGATGATTTCAAATGGGAACAAACACCCGAGCCCCAACCAAGGAAAAGTTAGTGTCTAGTACATCTAGGTGGCCATTATCACCTACATGACAGAATGCTAGTAAAAACTGTGGACTAGCAGACCAAGGCATGGCTAAGTATCATCTAATGAACAACAGTTTCTGCTCTTCCACAGAAAAATAATACACAAGTCAAAATGTAAAAGTGTCAACCACTGCAGACATCAAGTTGATTTAATGCAATCCATTTCTTTAATTATATCTGCATGGGCACAAAACAGATTGGAAAGGGTAAATAACATTCTTTAATGTTTCAGAATTTTCATTAGTTCATCTTTTCATAGTATATTAATAAAAATATGTTCATTCTCTGTTTATATGAAATCCAAGATCCAGCAAAAACACACTTCTGCTCACTCTCTGTGAGTATACACAGAATTTTCTTAAATAATATTATTTTAAAATGAGATATTTGTCTGTATTTTCCAGCTAAGTAGATTTTGTTATCTGGTTCTTACTAGAAAAAATAAAATCAGTGTGTTATAGGGCAAAGAAATATACAACTGAATTAGAAAATATTTTATTTGTAAGATGATAATTTGAAAATTCCTTTTAGTTTAGATACAAGCAAGGGGCAATAAAAGCAGTAACCAAGAACATAGAACCTTCTGGTCAGAATTGTCTTAGTGATGAATTTTCTTAGCTATCCATAATTGTCTTCTGTTTAATGGGATGCTGAAATCTGGCACCCGGTTCCACCCGTGACAATTTATATTTTATATTTTCCATTCATTTATTGTCTGTCACCACAACAGAGTTTTAGGAATAAGCACAGACGTTGTCAATGGTGAGAAATAACACACACTGACCAACACTCCGTGGAAAGGTTGGTGACAGAGCTTTGTCGTGTGACATCTGGGTTACCGATGCAAAACAGGGCAGCTGAGATTTTCCAGTAAGCTTCTAAGATCTGTTTCAATAACCATTTTGGTAACATAAGCAGATTAACCTTATGAGTTAACAGAACACAAAGGTGCTTGAAGAGTTAGAACCATTCTAATCCTGATTGTTGGAACACTCTCGAGAGCAGCAAAGGTTCTCAACCCTCTGGTCATGACTCCTTTGGGGGTCGGATGATGGTTTCACAGAGATTACATAGAAGATCTCCTGTGTATCAGATATTTACATTACTGTTTATAGCAGTAGCAAAATCACAGTTATAAAGCAGCAAAGGAAGTAATTACATGGTTGGGGTGAGCACAACATGAGGACCTATATTAAACGGTCTCAACATTAGGAAGGCTGAGAACCCTCTGCTGTAGAGTGAAGCAGAACACAAAGGAGCCTCCTCAACATAATTTGACAAACACTTGGAGAAAATGAAATTTCCCACATTTTGAAAAAAGAAATTTTTGTTCTTGTTGTTGTTGTTTTGCACAGTACCGGTAGAGCTTCATTCTAAGACAGTGATTGGTCAAACTTTTCTAGAGTTCCCCTTAAAACTTCCTCTAAGGAACTGTCTCAAATGGGCTTTCTCTGCTGCCCCAGTGCTGGAATTAAAGGCTGGCACCCCCACTTTCCATCCAGAGAGGTTTTCTAATCTCAAGTGGTCATCCCTAAAAGCATGTACATACAGCAACACGAAATAGGCTCAGCAGGGTGTACATAGATCCGATTCTATGTGTAACAATGATAAACACAGAAGAGGCCATGAATCGGAGAGGGAAGTGGGAGGAGGGAGGAGTTAGAGCAGGAGCGAGGGTTCAAATGATGTACACATGTTTGAAAGTCTCAAAGTATTTTAAAAGTTGTCTTAAAAATAAGTCTTAAAATTGGTTGACTGAGACATAGTAGGGATAATTTGGAAAATCAAATTTTAAGTGGGCCACTTAAAAAATTATTATATATGTGTGTGTGTCATATATATATTCACACACACATTAGTAAGACCAATCAAAAGCAAGCCACTTTTGATGCCTCACCATAGTCATGAGCTGTGTATGCTTCGTCTAAATGAAAGTGGGGGTAGGGAGAGGTCCTCTGTTTCACTGCTATAGAAGCTAACGTTTTCCACCTTACTGTAACTTAGTGCACAGGAAACATTAGAGAAAGTAATACCATTTTCCTTCAAAAGCCATAGTCATACCATTTATAAGAAAGATAAAGATTGAAATACTAGATTCAAATAAAATATTATTTAAAAATAGAAAAAGAAATATAAAGGCTCACTTTGCTTTTATTCCTCAATTTCAAATTGGAAAAAAATTGTTTGTAAATTCCTTGTAAAATTACTTGAAAAAAAAACCTTGTAATCTTAAATAGGTCCTTATCACAAATGTTTCCATGTATCAGTAGATATTTGTTTATTCATCAAAACAACAAAAGAACAAAAATAATGCTATTATTTAAATTAAACAGTGGCACAAGATAGTGCACACTAACCGCTAATAATAAAACGTTCAGCAGATCGGCACTCCTCATATATACTGAGTTTCAGTACACAAGCATTAACTTAAAATAATTAACATAATTAACAAAAATGCTATCACCACTGAGTTCACACTTCAAAGAAAAATAAAAGTCGCTGGACTAAAGTTTTATATATACACACATTTTTATGCATACATCTATAATTATTTTAGATGAGAAATCTAAACAGAAAGAAAGGAGAGGCTAAGTGGAAGGCCTGGCTGGATGAAGGGGAAGAGAAGTAAGAGGAAAATAACGGAAGAGGGGTGGAGAAGGGGCAGGGCAGGGAATGCTGTAATGACTGATTAATCAAAGAATATGAGATGGCGACATTATCTTGAATTTTAACTATTGACCCGTACATGCCAAAGGCAAAGTAGTGTCTGTTTAAGGAGGAGGAAAAAAGAGATTTTACTCATAAATAGAAAGGAGACAGAAATATAGCAAAGATACACACCCAGCAGAAATGAAGCCATAATTCAAGGGATGCCAGCGGCCCCCAGAAACAGAGAGCACAGCAGGGAGGCTCCCAGGAACCTCAGAGGGAGACCACCCTGTCGTGTTTTAGTTTTGATTTTATGCTCTGCCCTCTGCCCCTGTGAGAAAACACATTTTTCTTTATTGAGCCACTGAACTTGTAGTGATTTTTCAGAGCAGTCCATAGGGAACTAATAACTGGGGTGAGGAAAAACCGGAATGAAGATCTGGGGCAAGAGCAGGTGCGGGTGGAAATACCAGGGCTCTACGGGCCTGGGCAGCCCACTAGGCATTCAAGTGGAGAGAAAGTATCTCAGGCATGTCCGAGTAAATTCACGGTGATTGCCATGTAGACTGTCAGTAACAGGGACCCCAAGATTTCTGCATGGCTAGACACCTGAACTCTGACTCTCAGCATCCCTAAGACAAGCCAGGTGTCGCAGTGAGTGCCTGCAACCCCAGTGCTGGCACAGAGACCATTCAGTACCCCCAAAAAACAGGGCGAGCGTTTCAATGAGAGACTGTCTCTCAACCAGTGAAGGGAAGGCAGTGAAAGAGGATACTAACATTTTAGCTCTGGTCTCCACATGCACACGCTCACACGTACTCACACTTGCATGCAAAAGTAAACACATGGGCATGTATGCACACACAGAGACAGGGATGTATACCACTCATCACCCCCCCCCCCCCACGCACACACACACGACATTAAATAAAATACAAAAAAATAGCTTCGGGACAGAGCTCTGGGCCCCTCCTGGAGGTGTGAGAAGAGTGAGGCGAGCAGAAACCTAGGCAAGGGATCCAATATTAAACAGAACGTGTCTCACTCAGATCACCGCAGTCTCGCCTGTGAAAGCCGTGGCCAGCTACAGGTGGAATGTGGGATTACCGATACTTAGGATCGCATCCAGCTTCTCGAAAGGGCTCATGGGATTGAGATTAGGCCACCAAACTTTTATGACTTAGGTTTTTATCTGCTGAGGCATCACCCTGTCCCCATGGTGGTGGACATAGTTTGTTCAAAAGGACTTAACTAAAATAATACATGAGCCATAACTGTGTTTACTATGAGTAAATTGTGCTGTACTCTTCAGCGGCCTGTAGCCCCAGCATAGGTGAGGGCGCTGGGACAATCACACACTGAAACAGCTCTTGGTGATTCCATAGCACAGATAACTTTGTTTTTATTCATGCAAACACTAGTTCATTTTACGCCATAAACGATTATGAGGCCACTATTAAAAATTTTCGTTTTGTTCTGACTTTTATAGAGAAATTTTTAGTAATAAACAGGTAAATGAAGTTCAGAAAGCTATAGATACAGTAAAAGTGAAGGTCAGAGATTCCACAGGATCTGAACTGCATAGAACAATGTCAGCAAATGTGACTTGACCTACAGGAGGGCAGAAAAATTGAATAAGTGGAAGATAATTTCCTCTGATCTCTGAGCTTTCTTTGTTAAGTTGGAGTCTCTTAAATGGCAGAGCCTTGCGTACCTCCACCTAGAATGTAAAGAGAACTTAACTCTGTCTCACAAGATTACTTCATGTAAGGCACCAATAAGAAGGTATTTTACTGTTGAAAAAGCATTCAAATTATGCCTAATTCTGGGAAAAGCAGACCTCCTGAAGCTCCTCCAAGGCTCCTCTATGGCGGATTCCAGGCCATTAGTATTCCACCTGATTCTTTCATTCTTCTTACAACTGGTTCCTTCCAGAATGTTACAGAAATCCGCAGTCACCTTTTGTAATCCACTCCTCCCAGGAACATAAATTCCATTCATCTTACTTTTGTAAATTTCTTTCATTTTATGCTATCTTATTGGGGTTCTAAAACGAACTTGAGGCCAGCAATTACGTATGTACAGTGACATTCTTTATTTTATGTCTCACAAATTCTACACTGCTACAAAGCACATATCTGTCCTATGATTTTCTACGTAATATGGGTCTAATTTCACCTACATTAAAATATATTTGACCATTCTACTTAAGAAATTGTATTTTCTTACTGCATTTCTGACATAGCAAGTTATTTTTATCACTACTATGTTTAACACTTAAATCAGTTAGAAATGGTAGTTACATGTACTGTGTCTACCACAATGTCAATCTTAGTAAACATTTCAAATGTCTTTAAATAAACAAGCATGAACACATACTTGTTTTTAACACACTTTTATGCTGGTACAAACAGGTACAACAAAACAGAATTTTTATGTCTTTTCCAGAGGCAAAAGCTATTAGCTAGAAAAAGATAGTGATGAAATTCCTATTCAAGAACCAAACCCAGCCCTGACAGTGGAGCAGATGGAGAGAAAATGACCTCTGTGGTATTAGAAAGATATTTATAAAAGGCTGCATGACCCAGAATCTGTGCTTTCCACGTGTGTAATAGAAATAGTCTCCGTTGCATAGAAAATTCAAGTCAAGTCTTTGTAGTACAGTTATTAGTAATTTTAAGATACAGGACCACTATACCCAAGGGTGACACCTATTCGGAAGCCACCTTATTATTACTTTTACTTATGACAAGAAGTTCACAGTGAAGAACAAGTTGCTGTGCACAGTGTCTGGCTTCTTGATAGCTGGGGATATTAATTCATGAGCTGCCGGCAAGTACATTGATCTTTCTAGCCATCCAGAAATAAAATGTCATGTAGACCAACTATTTCCTCATTGCTATTCCAGCATGCTTTTTCCCCTTCCTCGATGCTTTTTTTCTTTCTCTCTCACATTAAGAATCAAAATGCACTCACTCTTTTCTGCAGAAAGATGGCAGACATCACAGTTGTGGAGGTATACAGTCTCATTACTGCTCCATTTGAGGAACATTGCTACATGCCCGCAGTAATAACATGTATATATACATATATATAATATATGTATAATATATATATGCATGCCAGGTATCAGTTGATAGGAAGCAAAGCTCTTTTAATTCCATACTGTGTTAAAATAATATCTTCTGTATCTTTCTATATAAAACAGCCATGAGGGGATGCTCAACCATACCCGATTTCACAAAAACTTGAGTTGAATATATGAATATCAATCTCACCATACACACAACTTATTCAAACACTGAAATTTCAGCACACTTGCTAATTATACTGTTTTACTGAGAAAAGAAAGTGAGAAAAATATAACCCAAAACGATTAAAGTATATTTATTAAAAATCCCTATAAAGTGGAGGGTTAAAAAGGAAAACAAACCAAGAGCAGTCAGTTAATATGCACAAAATAAATATGGACATAAACAGATGAGGAAAAATAAGAAATCAACATCAGTTGACTTATAGCCCCAGGAAAGCCTACAGACTTTTGTAAAATTTCCAATCAATTGTAATTAAGAAGTAATTAATTTAGGAACATTTTCAGCTAATATGCTTAAGAAAATAGCAAGTATTGTGAAACTTTTTTTAGTAACAATTCTCAAAATCAAATTTCCCATTACTAAAAATTGGGATCTTACCATTTGTATATTTTACCACTTTGGGCAATTATATGTTTTCTAGAAAGGCAATTAGTTACTTTCTTACATAAAAGTAGATTAAAACTACTAATCTATGGACATAGATCAAAATTCTACTTACATAAGTTTTGTCAGAATGAAATGATGCATATAAAATATTATCTATTGTGGTCTCTTGATTTATGGGAGAATAGACTATAATATTGGGAGGTAAATTGTTGCCCTTGCCATGCTTAGAAGCATTTTAATACACTCACTATATTATTTACCTCGCTTCTGAGCCTCAATTTCTCACTTGTACATGGTGACAGAGCCTTCGGAGATTTGTTCTGTGTACGTTGATTTTGTCCTTTAGGTAAGATTCTGCACATTAATGTCCACATTTCTATCCAACTTTTATTTCACTTCTTTACAGTGGTAGCAAAATACAGGTTTCTAATTTCAGATACTGCTGTCTTGCTCAATGGCACCTCCAATATTCCATTAAACTCATAAGATCAATATACATACATGAACCAGATCAGTGGCAGAATTAATATCTCCGTCATAATGTTACTAACTGCGGAACAATGCCTAAAATAATGGTGAAAAGCACCTGTGTTTTTCTCTCTCTATTTTGGTTTTGAATCACTTTTGAGGCATCTGAGACAAGGCAGACCCAATCTAGAAGAAATATTTTGGAGAAAAACTATAAATACATAGCCTCTTTTGTCTTCATAGAGACTACAAAGATAATAGAAAATAGAGAAAGATGCTATCCAGTAAATTTAGACACAGAAAGTACAGGGACAGATTCAAAGACATAAAATAAATTACAGCAACTGGTTAATGGAATATTTTGGGGTCATCTAAAGAATTTAAATTCAGCCCTATGCAGAATCAAGAATTTAAAATGGACAAAACTGGAGTCAAATCTCAAAATGTTTCAATTTAACTATCTATATTTACTGATTTTTTGGATCACTAGAATCTTCTTTGGTTATATAGAAAAGGGATTTTTAAAAAACTAAATTTTACATGTAAATTCTTTAACACAGAACTTTTTTTACATTGTTTTACTATAACTAAAAAGTAACAAATATTGCAGACACTAAAGAAGTTATTGTGAAAGTTTATTAGGAATCTAAAATTGGAACTATGACCTGACCCTCTCATATCACTCCCAGATGGAAAGAGAAAGAGCTCCACATCTTCCTACAGAGAGATCTGTACACCATGTTCACTGTTGCTTCATTCACAATAGCCAAGGAATATCATCTGCCTAGAAAGCATACATACAATGGAGTTTTATTATGCAGTTAAAAAGTGTAATTATGAATTTCACAGAAAATGGATTAAACTGAAAAATATTATACTTAGTAATGTAACCCAGGCCCAGAAAGGTACACTGCATGATCTCCCTTGAATGTGGATACTAACTCTGAAAGTTTAGATTTATATGCTTAACGGATAACATTGGTAGAGTCCAGGAAGATAGCAAGGACCCATGAGGTGTCTGGAGAAGATGTCTTAAAGGATGCGGGGATAATAGAACACTTTGCGTGAAAAGTGAGAGAAGTACTGCATATTAAAGACTTTAGCACGGATTGTATGAGAGACAGTAAAAAAAAAAAGGGTTGGTGTAGTGGTATTTCATTTGTATTTTAATAAATAAAGCTTGCTTGAGGATCAGAAAAATAAAGCAGTCACATTGGCCAGCCTTACAGACCAGGCAGCAACAGTAGCATGCCATAGAAACCAGGCAGTAGTGGTGCACAACTTTAATCCCATAACTAGAGAGGGTTATAAAATGGGAGGAGACAGGTCTCAGTCTCAGTCTCCTTCTGAAGCTTCCTGGACGCAGGATCACCATTTTCTGACTGAGGTTGAGGTAAGAGCAGTGGCTGGATGCTTTGCTTTTTTCTGATCTTCAGGTTGCACCCCAGTTTTTATTAATCATGCTTCAGGTTGGTTCATGTGTTCATCCAACTAAGGGTATATGAAAAACCCTTAATAAAACCCACTATTTATAAGTGCATGTGTATGGACATATACTATATGCATTTTGTTTTTAAGGACTTTGGACTTAGGTACTCTGCGTGAGTTGATCATGCTTTCCAAGAAAGACATGAGTTATTAAATTAAAATCTCAGTGCCAGGTAGAGGATACTCCCTACTAGTTATTTGATTTGGTAGAAGTATGAAATAATATATGCTACTGCCACTGACCTTCATTTCTAACACAACTAGATAAGACGTCATGGCTGGAGATACAAAACAAATTTTAGAATACAGAAAAATCAACTCAGAACTGATTGGCTAGCTTTTACAGGGCCAGAAGGGCCATGAAGTCAACAAAGAAAAAAAGACTTTACTGGCATTACCTGGCAACAAAACCCCTCATGTTATAACCCTGACCTTCCAGACTAGGTATGTGCACCAGTGGAGTGAACCTTCATTTGGGTTGGATTTGAAGACTGGTCCACATCAGGGAATCCACGCCTGGCTCTATAAACTTGGCTAAAACCCCGTGACTGGGGAGCTCATAAGCCCCCAGAACACAGCATACCACAGCTGTCTTGTTAAATGGGCATGTTGCATGTCTCCCTTCTAAATATTTATGTTTATAAACATAAATTGCCATATCCCTGACACAGGATTCTTCTCTGTACAGGTAGCAATTTATTTGGAGGCTCAAAACAGGTCAAATGCTAAGAATCAATGTCTATTGAATGCTCAGCCTTGAATGGATAATCTATATCATGCGTCCCTCACCACCAAAGGCTCAATGAACATCATAGAAATGAAGAAGAAAAAGTGTAAAAGCTGGAATATGCAGGAAAATGTTTTGAAATGCTGTCTTCTTCTAGTCATGGCATGGTCACTGCAGCTATGAGTTCACCTTTGAGCTGTGGTTACCTGCAAAAGACTAATCAATATCACAGCAACAAGCACTCACTGGTCTCAGCTTGTTAGAAAAAGAAGAAAAACAGAGATGGAGGTGGAAAGAGAGAGAACAAAATCAAAACAACCCCCCAAGGAAAAAACAGGGAAAATGGTCCCTGGAAGAAGTGAGAAGATAGAGTTGGGATAGATATCCTGAGGACAGATGGTTTACAGGCATGAGACTGTAAAAAAAAAAAAAAAAAGTATTCTATTTTTAAAAAGAAAACATGATTTTGTCATACATGTTCATTGCTTGAGTAGAAGAGTGATGTTATATGAATAAACATAAATGGGAGAAAGCAGAAAAGGACAATATAGAGAGTGATGAGATTTCATAAAAATTTAGAAGAGCAACTCTGCAGGAACTCCGTCTTCTGTAGTGGTGAGGCTGAAGAGGGGACACCATTCACAAGAGAAAGAAGAGGCCAGAGGTCATAAAGGAAGACAGGCTGAAAAAGAAGTTAAGAAATGAATATAGTAACAGCTTCATATATTCAAGAAAGTAAAGTAAATCTATATTTTAAAAAAATAAGGAGTTCTTTTATTTTACAGGATTATTTTGGCTATCCTGGGATTTTTGCTTTTCCATAATGAAGTTGAGTCCTGTTCTTTCAAGATCACTGAAAAATTTTGCTGGGATTTTGATGGGCATTGCATTAAATCTGTAGATTGCTCTTGATAAAATTGCCATTTTAACTATATTTCCTGCCTATCCAGAAGCATGGGAGATCTTTCCACTTTCTGGTGTCTTCTTCAATTTCTTTCTTCAAAGATTTAAAGTTCTTATCATACAAATCTTCTACTTGTTTGGTTGGAGTTACTCCAAGATATTTTATGCTATTTGTTGCTATTGTGAAGGGTGTTGATTCTCTGATTTCTTCCCCAGCCCTTTTATCATCTGTGTACAGGAGGCAACTGATTTTTTTGAGTTTATTTTGTATCCTGCTATATTACTGAAAGTGATTATGAGTTGTAGAACTTCTGGAGGCATCACAATCCCTGACTTCAAATTCTACTACAGAGCTACAGTACTGAAAACAGCCTGGCATTAGTATAAGAACAGACAGGAGGACCATTGGAACTGAATAGAAGACCCGGATAGCAATCTACACATCTTTGAAAACCTGATTTTTGACAAACAAGCAAAAAAATTAAATTAAAAACATGAAAGCATATTCAGCAAGTGGTGATGAAATAACTGGATATCAACATGTAGAAGAATGAAAATAGACCCATATCTATTACCATGCACAAAACTCAAGTCCAAATGGATCAAAGACCTCAACATAAAGCCAACCACACTGAACCTCATAGAAGAGAAAGTTATACACTTGAATACATTGTCACAGGAGACCACTTCCTAAATATAACCACAACAGCACAGACATTGAGAGAAACAATTAATAAATGGGACCTCCTGAAACTGAAAAGCTTCTGTAAAGCAAAGGACACAGTCAACAAGGCAAAAACGACAGTCTATAGAACTGGAAAATATCTTCACTAACCCCACATCAGACAGAGGTCTGATCTCTAAAATATACAAAGAGCTCAAGAAAGTTTTTACCAAAAGAACACATAATCCAATAAAAAATGTAATATAGACCTAAACAGATAATCTAAAATGGCTGAAAGATACTTAAGGAAATGTTCAACATCCTTAGTCATCAGAGAAATGCAAATCAAAACAATTCTGAGATTCCATTCTATACCTGTAAGAATAGTCAAGATCAAGAACACTGATGACAACTTATGCTGGAGAGGTTGTGGGGAAAAGGGAACACTTCTGCATTGCTGGTGGGAATGAAAGCTGGTACAACCCCTTTGGATGTCAGTGTGGCAATTTCTCAGAAAACTAGGAAATAACCTTCCTCAAGACCTAGTAATACCACTTTTGGGTATATATCCAAAGGATGCTCAATCATGTCACAAGGACATGTGCTTAACTATGTTCATAGCAGCTTTGTTTGTCATAGCCAGAACCTGGAAACAACCTAAAAGCCCCTTGACCGAAGAATGAATAAGGAAAATGTGTGTAGTACAATGGAGTACTACACAGCAGAAAAAAATAATGACATCTTGAATTTTGCAGGAAAATGGATGAAGCTAGAAAACATTACTTTGAATGAGGTAACCCAAAAACATAAAGACAATTATCACATGTCCTCACTCATAGGTGGTTTTTAAACATAGAGCAATGAAAACCAGCCTACAAAACACAATCCCAGTATACTTAGACAACAATGAGGATACTAAGAGAGACTTACATAAATCTAATCTACATGGGAAGTAGAACGTGGAAAAGGAAAGAATCTCCTGATTAAATTGGGAGCATGGGGACCTTGGGAGAGGGCTGAAAGGGGGAAGGGACAGGCAGGGAAGGGAGCAGTAAAAAAATATAGAGATCAATAAAAATCAATAAAAAAGAAAAATTAAAAAGAAAAAACATAAGTATAATATTATATAATGGCAAATGTAGAAAATTGAATAATTTATAAATTTAGTTTACAGTTCTATAAATGTTGAGCTCCCCAGGTTCATCCCATGACTATAAAGTATGTCCCCTGTAAACATGAAATTCTTGCTGGGTGGTGGTGGTGCATACCTTTAATCCCACTACTTGGCAGGCAGATCTCTTTGATTTTGAGGCCAGCCTGTGATTTTGAGGCCAGCCTGGTCTACAAGAGCTTGTTTCAGGACAGCTAGGATTGCTACACAGAGAAACCCTGTCTCAAAAAAGCAACAAAAAAAAAAGGAAAAAAAGAAAAAGAAAAGAAAAAAATTCTTGAAGATCATATTCTGATTTAATAACAACTAATCAGTAAACTGAAAAATTTATAATACTGTACTGGCTGGTTTTATATCAACTTGACTAAAGCTAAAGACAGCAGAGGAGTGAGGATCAATTAAGAATATGCCTCCATAAAAACCAACTGTAAGTAAGCCTGTAGGGCATTTTCTTAAATGGTGATTTATGGAAAAGGATCCAGCTCATTGGTGGGTGGTACCATCCCTGGACTGATTGTTCTGGGTTCTATAAGAAAGCCAGCTGAGCAAGTCAATTAGCATCACCTCTCCATGGCTTCTGCTTTGGTTCCTGCCCTGCTTGAGTTCCTGTATTGATATCACTTGATAACAAACTGTGATGTAGAAATAAGAGCTGAATAATCCCATTCCTCCCCAAGTTGCTTTGATCATATTGTTTCATCATAGCAATTGTAACCCCAACGAAGACAACATCACATAGTTCAAACTATTTGGTGTTACACTTTAGTATAGATACAGTAGTTTAGTCCAAGCCCATGGCAGTGTTGAAATGTGATAGGACTTTGAGAGCTAAGTTCTCTTGGGATCACTCAGGATTATTATCCCCTATTAGGTGATTAAGGACCCATTTTCTTGCTCCTTCTGTCATTTCCTGGCTGTGTGCAAGTAAACCTCTTGCTCTCCTGTTTATTTCCACCATGATATGCATTGCCTTACCCTAATCCCAAAGCGGGTGCTGAAACCCCTAAAGTAATGAGTCAAAATAAACCTCTCTATCCTTGAAGTTATCATAGATATTTTGTTATAATAATGGGAAGCAGATGAACACATTAGACTTAGTAACTGAGTGGGTAATTCAGGTTTAATAGTCCCCTAGAGAAACTCTTTCAGAAAAGATAACAATTGAGCCATTATCTGAGTGACAAGAAAAAAAAAAATCAAATAGAAATAGGACAGCTCTTAAGTTCCTCACATAGGAAGGATGACTTTTAATGTTTACTTATTTTTTTAATGGAATGAAAAGTCATATGGTTGGATAATTGGAAATAAAAAGGAGAGACACTGAATGCAAAGTACCACTCAGATCATGGCAGGAAGGCAGACAAAGCATCTTGAGTGCCATTAGAAGTAGAAAAAAAGTGAATAGAAGTAACTTACAAAGAAAGCGAAGAACAGAGTTTGTAGAATGAAATGTCTGAGTCCTTGACAGGGAGTGAAGTTAGACAAGCAGAAGCCCACTGGGACAGTTTGGATGCTGAGAAGAAAGTGACGAAGAGACAAGACACATCAAGGGGGGTTGTACGGCCATTCTCTACAAAGAGCTGAAAACATGAGGGAGAGATTATTGGTGTAATCAGGGTAAGAATAATCAGCTGTACCCAGCAACATGGAGACTGTTTACACCACCATTTAGTGAGGTTGTATGATGGAGAGAAGAATGGAGGAAAATTGATATGGATCAAAGAACCAAACAAGTACAATGTCACATGAGGGAACTGAGCAAAAAGGAAGTCGTGGACGAGGGAACAGTAAGAATTTGATGGTATTTATGGATTAAAAGCTTGGGAGCTATAACAATAGATTACTGAAACAAATTAGTTCAGAAAATAGACTTCTAAGGCGAGAGGGCAGCTTTTGTTTGAATTCTGCCATTTTGGATGATCAGACTTAAGAGTGGAGCACTCATAGAGATGGGAATGATGACCTTCAAGAAAAGACTGTAGAAATAGAAGAGCTGAATAAGCCAGAAACTGAAGTACTCGACTGAGGAATAGAACTGCTCAAATCATATAGATGAGGGCCAATGGCAAAGACCCGGGAACTGCAGAACTGTGGGCAGAAATTGTTCCTGTGCGCACAGAGAAGAACTGAATTACAATCTTTATAAGTCTAATATTAGGTCTATTTATTAAAACTTGGAGGCAAACATTAGATAATATTTAAGATTACCAAGGAACTGATTAGAAATTGTAAGTAAATGTGTGATTACTAATCTGCAATTACTTAATTGCTACTTATTATTTCTGTCAGTAGAACAGGCATGATGAATAAGAAAACTACTTGGAGCTCCTTGACCTGTGCACACTATGATCCTCTGATAGTTTTATTGACACAAATTAACTAAATTACAAGCTGAAATTATTTTCATTAAACAAATCTTGAGAGTTCATTCCTGCTCCTCTCCTCTAAGTCACTCTTGCTCTAGAAGGGCTCCATTCTCATAATGAGGTTGTTACCTTGAAACATTCTTTGAGTACAGGATGAATGTTAATTAGTATATGTAAGAGGTCATCCAATGACACTCTGTGCTATTTTGAAGAAGTGCTTTTGGAAACAAACCTATTGGACAGCTAGAGTTTAACTTTTTAAAATATTTTTATTCTTTCTTTTTTAGCTTCAGTGAAGACAGAGTTGCATACAATGCTATATTTCATATTCTCTAAACATATTAACTGAAGCTTTTCTTCTCTCTACATCAAATCTTACAAAGTCAAAAAGATTCCAGTACAACATACAGAAAATAGCTTCATCCTCCTAGAGAAGAGACAGGAGCAAAATGTGCTTAAAGTCAAATGACTTCAAATATGCCCTCTAGTTTATGTATTGTTTAAAAATTTTCACTTAATCCAAGTGTCCTTCCTTAAAATACTTTACTTTTCCCTCCAATGGTAATGGCAATATTCTTCTAGAGGTGAACTGAAATGAATTAAAATTATTAATTCAGGGCTGGAGAGATGGCTCAGTGGTTAAGAGCATTGCCTGCTCTTCCAAAGGTACAAGGAGAGGGGAGTCAGAAAGAAAGGGGGAAAATGTGAACACAAAGATGAAAACCTATGTGATCCAGCTTCCTACTGGATAAAAAAACAGGACAGTACCTCATATTTGTAGAACTTGATTATAACACCTTGGAAATACATATTGAAATAAGAAGACATTTGTAGTTTTACTGAAAATTTTATCTTAAGGATGATAAAGAAAATATATGGGAGGCCATGTCTTTATGCTATAGTAGTAATGCATCGTGTTAGCCCACGTTAGGTGCCATGTAATCGAACTGAATCTTTAAATAGGCCAACTTTTTAAATAAAATAAGTAAACAGAATTAAGGGGTTCAGCACAGCCATCAAATTTCCACTCAGCTTGAACAAGGAGTTGATGGAAATCACCTCTTTCAACCATGGAAAGATACTTAGCCACCCATGATCATTGCTGTAGTATTTACAATTACTAAGGACTGAAACCATCCTGAATGTCAATCAAAAGAGAGGCGGATAAAGAAAATGTTAATCACAGACACAGGTAAATGTCTTTAGCCACAAAAAAAGTGAAATCATTACAGATGAAAGAAAATGGATGCAGCTGGGAAGTAATAGAATAACAAAGAGAAATATCTTGTGTTTTCTCTTATATGTGGCTCCTACCTTCTAATTGTGTGTGTGTGTGTGTGTGGTTTTAGAAGTGTGATTTATGAGATGATATCTTAAGAGAATGAGGAAAAAAGGGGGTAATAAAATACCATGTGACAGAAAGGACTACAAGAAACAGCAGAGGAAACAACAGAGGGGACAGTCAGGGAGGAAGGGTGCTGGGTGGGAAGTGCCAATAAAAATAAGCTATGCGTGAAAAATGCCACAATTAAACTCCATAGTTTTCAGGTGAGTTCATAGAATAACAATGGATCTTTGAATTGACTAAGGTACATTCATACCTTGCTGCCCTTTCCTTCATTCTTTCATAGACAGGCTATCAACACCCGGTGGTTTACGGGCAACAAAGGCCAGTTACATCTTTAAGCTTAATTCAGCAAAACAAACTTTGATGAGAGAGAAAAAAAAACCTTAAGAATTTATAATTGTGACTGAAAATGGATCGCATAGCTTCATATACATGTTTGCTTGGTACTCCCTTTCCCGACTCTTGAGAAAGGGTTAGTAGGTGGGCCCTAGTTGGAAGAAGTGAGTTTTAAAATCGCACACCTGCTGGGCAGCGAAGGAGTACTCCCTAAATCCCAGCACTCTGGAGGCAGAGGGCAGTTGAATCTCTGTGAGTTCAAGGTCAGCCTGGTCAACAGAGCAAATTCCAGGACAGCCAGGCTTCTGCAAAGAAACCTCGTCTCAAAAAACAAAACAAACAAAAACAAAAACCCACCGACATCAGGCATGATGTTTCTCTTTTCCTTAGAATCAGGATGGAAAATTCTCAGCTACTGCTCCAGTGCCAGGCCTGTCTGGTTCCCACCATGATAATAATGAACAAACCCTCTGAAACTGTAGGGAAGCCCCCAGACAAATGTTTTCTTTGATAAGAGTTGCCTTGGTCATGGTTTCTCTTCACAGAAATAGAACAGTGACTAAGAGAGTTTATACACCTTAGTTTGCTGAGAGCATAAGTTAGGAAGGTCTCAGCAGCAGAACTATTCAGTGATAAAACTATTGATTAACTCTATCCTTCCATAATATATACGTATATACAATGATATATCATGCTTGAATGTGATATGATACTCATGTGTGGAAAAGTGGCATACGATATGCTTCCAGTCAGCCATGACATCAGAAGAGGAAAAATCTAGCACTTGATTCTTCACTGTATTTTCAGTATGGTATTTAATACTTTCTTGAAATATTCAGAACTCTACAACAAATAGTTTTTTTTTAATTTTTTGTTCATATGTAGTCTAGTATTAATATGTTAAAAGCACATTTAAACCTAAACTGCATTTTGTAGGTTAGGCATATTAAATACATTTTGTTTATGATACTTTTCAATTAATGATGACTTTATTAGGAGTTCCTTCATAATGTGAGACAGATATTTATAAATTACATAAGAAGGAAAAGATTAAATTTGCATAGAATATATTTCAGCTTAATCTACTTCCAAATTGCTTTATGAAATATTAAACGCTAAGCATTATTTTAGGCTTGTATCATTTTTCCAATACTAGTAGTTGAAATATATTTTTTCTCAATATAATGTAATATTTTTATCATTTGTCATAAAAAGTAAACAAAATCTATTTATAGGGGCATAAATCCATCCTAGCCAGCCAAATATGCCTGAAGCAACAATGAACACAATATTCTATGTGCATAAAAATGACATAAATTAGATGAGAGACTAGTCAGTCTTTAAGGCACAAAGTTAAAAATTATCAGAATTAAATTCTGGTTATTCTCATTTTATTCTAACCTGAGGAAAAAGTATATTTAAATCTATGTATTGTTTAAAATAATGGTAAATAACTGCTGGTGTCTGGCACGGCAGTGTTATAAATTCATAATTGTAGACAGCATTTTCATTATGACATGTGTCTAGTATGTGACTGCCATGTATCCACAGTCCCATAACAATAACATTTCTCACTGCAAGTAAATAAACTTGTAGTATCTGGCGTATTAGTGTGTGTGTGTGTGTGTGTGTGTGTGTGTGTGTGTGTTATTTTGACTTTAAGAGGCAGGAACAAATGTATATATATTCTAGATAGTGTATCAACATCAGATCAAAGTAAAGACCAGTAGCAAAGATAATTTGTTGAAACAATGAACAAAGAACTTACTGTAGTATTGCTGACAGGACATGGGTGAGTCAAGGCAGCTGCATCCCTAGAACCATCCCAACATGTGTGAAAATGCATGAAAGCTGCATGCCTAGTGTTCACAGAAAACTTACAGAAGGCTCCATCAGAATTCCTTATTCCCAGTAGTTATGTGTCAATTATAAAATCTGGAGAAGTAGATAAACTACTTTCCATATTGCTGTGTCAAAAACATGAGTATTAAGGAATCACTTTATCACATTTTGGGGGGACAGGCCATCATGGTGGGGTAGCCAAGCTAGCAAGAACTTTAGCTGTGGCAGGAAGCCACATCTTGTCAGCAGTCAAGAAGCAAAGGGATGAATGGCAGTGCCCCACTGCTTTGTCCTCTTCAGTAAGCTCAGAACCCTAGCCCGCAGCATTGTGCTTTCCACTCTGGGTGGATCCTCCTACCTCAGTTACTTCTATTTCAAAATGACGTCACTAGACACAGCAAGGGACTTGCCTCAGAAAATTCAAAATTCCATCATGTGTAGAAACAAGGCTTACAGCACGGAGAAACACCTTGTAATTTCTGAAATGCTCTCGACTTCCTCAGTCTTTTAAGTTTTGTGAGGCTCCTGAGCCTTATATTTTTCTTTACTTTCCTGAGTCTTTCTTTTCTCAGTTTCAACTTAAAATGCAGCTACTCAACACGTCATCCTTCTCTCTGGTTCTTAACCTCTTTCTTTCGCTCTTCTTCTGTTTCCTGAGTCTTGGAGGAGAGATAAATGTGAGACATTTTCATTCATTCATGGCTAAAAATTAGGTCACTAGATATGATGATTAATTTAAGTATCAAATTAACAAGTTCTTAGGGTCGCCAAACAGACACGTCTCTGGGCAGGTCTATGTTTATTAGGTTAACTAAGATGAGAAAGGCTCCTATAGCTGAGTGCTGTTCTGTTTTTTTATGAATGTTTAATTATGAATATGTAAACTGCTGCCTCAAGCTCCCATTTCACTGACCTCACATCAAGACAGATTGTGAGCTAAAAGAAACATTTCTTTCTAACGTTCTCTTTCTAGGGAACTTTACCACAATAGAAGGAACAACTCCAGGCCACAAGCATTGTCCCTTATTCTCATTAGCTTGACTGAGTCTCTGCACTAATCTACCCCACTGCAAAATTGAGAAGAAAATTTTGTTGCATCATAGAGGCTGAGTGCAGCGGTAATCTATGAATGATGAAAGTATAAATACATATAACTGAATTCGTCAGACCTATCGTATCCACTTAACAAAGCAATAATAATTGTCTGTTCAATGACTTAGGTCACAGATCTATTTAGCCATGATTTATAGAATCAAACATGAGTCCTTTGCTTTGGAAAAAGTTCTAAATCCAATTGGAAAGTGGCTGGTTCGACTCCCAAAAGTCATGACATTGTAGGCACATTTTTCCTGACATGTTAGTATAGGGCACAAGGTCCATAACTGTGAGCAGAAGTTCTTTCTAGACATTGCATGGTACCTGCCGGCACTGTCTAAGGAACTTCCATCTTCGTAGTTGCCTGAATTTTCCATGACATTCAAAATGCACAATCCCCTGAGCAATAGGGTTTTACTACCTAACTCTGGCATGTAGCCAACAACAGTGGCCAAATCTTTGATCATGTGTTAGGTTTGAAGAACTGCCATGGCCACCAAGTTGTAAGTAAGTAACACATTCATGATTCTGAATTTTGCCAGTCAACTTTATGGCTCCCCGACTTTCTTTCATCAACTCCTTTAACTACTGATTTTGCTATATTGGCCTTTATTTCCCAAATCTGTAAGATGTCTAATAATTTGGGGGATGATATCTTTTTATAGTAAGTGGGAAAGATCTATAAAGGAAGGTTCCTTGCCATTAGTTCCAAGTGCCAGTTTATCAGGGTAGATTAAGGGAAAACCAAAAAGGAATGTTAGCAAAATCCAATACAGCACAAAAAGATCCATCACTTACATCCCTTGCTCTGACTAAAGAGAAATGTAGGGACATGAATGACATATGGTGCTCCATCTAATCCTCCATTGGCCACAGTCATTCTCCATGAGATGTTCTGGTTCTTCATCTTAGTGTGCTGTTATGGCTATTCTGCAAATCTCCCCACCACAGTAGGTCAGTGTGTGCTACTCCATTCAACATAGAACCATGGAAGAGCAAGGCTACATCCTTGACTCTGTTGCTACTTGAGGCGGTACCATCTCTGATAGGTTCCAGGCCAGAAGAGTGGCCTTTGCTTCTCCAACAGCCACACTAGACTGCTGAAAAATCTCCAGCATATGTGAACAATCTTGAGCCACTATAATTTTTTGCAAGGGAGAAATACGAACAGCATGAATTGAGAGTTTTACTGCCCACCCATAGGACAACTTGAATCCATTTTGCCTGTACTGCATTGGCTTCCATTCCCTTTGGCCCCTTTGTGAACGCTGGCTTAGACTATAAAATATGACAGTGGCTAACCCCACATCAGACAGAGGTCTGATCTCAAGAAATTGGTCATCAAAAGAACAAATAATCTAATAAAAAATGGAGTACAGACCTAAACAGAGAACTCTCAAAAGAGGATTCTAAAATGGCTGAAAGACACTTAAGGAAATGTTCAACATCCTTAGTCATCAGAAAAATGCAAATCAAAACAGCTCTGAGAATCCATCTTACACCAGTAAGAATGGCCAAGATAAAAATACTGAAGACAACTTATGCTAGAGAGGTTGTGGGGAAAAGGGAACACTCCTGCATTGCTGGTGGGAATGCAAGCTGGTACAACCCCTTTGGATGTCAGTGTGGTGATTTCTCAGAAAATTAGGAAACAACCTTCCTCAAGACTCAGTAATACCACTTTTGGGTATATATCCAAAAGGTGCTCAACTGGGTGCCACAAGGACATGTGCTCAACTATGTTCAAAGCCATATTGCTTGTCATAGCCAGAACCTGGAAACAACCTAAATGTCCCTCAACTGAAGAATGGATAAGGAAAATGTGGTACATTTACACAATGGAGTACTACACAGCAGAAAAAAAATAACAACATCTTAAATTTTACAGGAAAATGGATAGAGCTAAAAAACATTTTGAGTGAAGTGACCCAGACACAGAAAGACAATTATCACATGTATTCACTCATAAGTGGTTTTTAAACATAAAGCAAAGAAAACCAGTCCACAAATCCCAATCCCAGAGAACCAAGACAACAATGAGAACTCTAAGAGAGACATACATAGATCTAATCTGCATGGGAAGTAGAAAAGGACAAGACCTTCTGAGTAAACTTGGAGCATGGGGACCTTGGGAGAGGGTTGAAGGGGAGGGGAGAGGTAAGGAGGGAAGTGGAGAAAAATGAAGAGCTCAATAAAAATCAATAAAATATATGACAGTGGCTTGCAAACACAACATTAGACTTTCTGTAAGTTTTTATTTTTTTCTTTACTAAAAGCTACAGTTCCATACAAATTTTACCACAATTGTCTCAAGGGACCAAACAAACCCCCATCATCCACTTTTCCTTCCTTCCCCTTCAGCACCTTTAAAACCAGTGTGTGCTGTGCTAAAATTATTCAGATCTGCTGGGGCATCTCCCATCTCAGAAGCCCTGCCTGCATCATGGATCAGCTTCAGAATGGACAATGAGAGACAGGAGATGAGAAAGTCAGGAACACTTGATTTTGATGTCTTCAGGTTTCCTTGGTCTTGTTTATTTCAAAACTGTCAGGTAGACAGGTGCCATATTTGGGATTATACTGTTTTCAGCCTTAATACTTACAACTTAAAATTAAAGACACAGTCAATCAACCAGAATGACAAAACTCCCAGATAAATCAAAGGAACTCTAAATTAGAAAATCAAAGCCGTATGCTTTTATGCCCCCAGATATTATAGACACATTAAACATACATTTCTATAATGCGTACATAAAAGTTAGGAAATTGCAAAGCAACCGCTTGAGAGTTTATGAAAAAGTTCACACATTGGCTCAAATAAGCATTTCAAATATGCAAATACTGGTGATCAATTTGATAAAAAGAAAACTTTAGAACTTTGTATGTAAAAGGCGAAATCTGCGATGTTCTTGCTTATTCTAGCCTTATTCTTGAAGTGATTTCATGACTATTTTGTGACACTGTCACAGATAATTGCTGACAGCGAAATGTGAGTGGAGAAAGGTAAACCTGTACTGGTGGTGTGGAAAGTACAGGCGGTTCCTTAGCTTCAGTCACCTTTGGTCTGAAAATATTAACCAGAACATTCTAGAAGTAGAAGCAGTCGATTCATAAGCTTTTAATTGTGAACTACTCTTGTGAAATGGTAAAATTTGGTGCCATCTGCTCTGTCCTGCAGAGATGTTAGCACCTTTGTCCTGAGAGTACATGCTGTGTGTAACCTGCCCAACTTACTAGCCTTCTGCAGAGTGGCTAGCCTGGTATCACCATGCCTGGGTAAAAAATACCAGAACAGGGTGCTGGCATTTACACCAAAAAGGAGTCAGAAATTGCTTCTATTGGGAAACAAGGCGAAAACGTGTCTAAGTCTGGATATGTTGAAGAAAACATAGCACAGAGAGTTTGGTCCTAAGAGCATGTAGGCACCTACTGTAGTTCTTGAAATATGTTTCCTGTAGACAGGAAACGGGCATGTAAATACAACAACTTTCATGGGAAATGAAGACAACTCATAGTCCTTGTTCTCTGTCATTGTCTGTCAGTGGTGTCGCCATGACAAGCTCAATAGAGGCCTGATTTTCAGATTTCCTGGTTCCAGAAAAGACCAGAAGCTGACACTACTCAGGCACTACCCAGGAAGGCATCATCAAAGGGAAAAATATATACTATTCCAAAAGAAATTCCTAATGTTCCAAACATTGTAGAAAGGATCACCCGATGTCTCTTATCCTGGCACACACCCATCCCCTTTCATGAAGACACCGCTAGACAAATGTCAGTCAATCAGGAGTCCTGAACCTTAGAAATCCCTCATCCCAACCTCTGCTGTGATAAAAACCCCACCCAAACTGAGCTCAAGGATCTTTGATTATGCCAGTGTGTTGGACACGTGGAGAGTCCAAGTTCAAGCCTGAATAAAGCTTCTTTGCTTTCATATACAAGACTCAGTCTTCATGGTGGTCTTTTGGGGATCCCCACAATCTGGGCATAATGAAAGGAAAGACAGAAATCAGACAATAATAGTAATAAACAGACATGAAAACAAAACTAAATACAGCTGATTACATGATGTCTTCATATATTTTACACTAGGAATGCGTATCCACAGAAGGAATAAGAATCCCAGTGCGAAGTATGAATTGGGGAAAACTTGAGCCCTAGATGAACTTGTAATTGTAATCTTAGCCTGAGCACAGGTGCAGCATCAAAGGGTGGAATTTTGCCAATGCGAACTGTTTTTGTAGAACCTCGGCTCAAATCATTGACAGAATATTAACTTATGCAAACACTGGATATATTTTAAGATACTAAACTGAAAAACTGAAATTAAGAAATAAAAAAATCCAAATTGGTTAAACAGACACAGATTTCAAAGTTTAATCCGAGGCAAATTAAAAAGAAATAGCATTTTAGTTTTTGCTACATTGTATTTAATATAATCTAAAATAGTCAATGTTATGATTTCAGCCACAATAAAGCTGACACTTTCGGGGTCTAAGGCCGGCTATGTGCAGAAAAGCCCACAGGCAGAATTGCTTAATGCCCCCCCCCAGGGATGTTAAAGGGCCCCCCACATAACCCATGTGTTGTGTGGATTACATCATTCACGTATGACTCAGCTAAGCCCTGGTGGGTATGCATGAGCCCCGTCATCTGTTTATGATGTAGACACATCAACTCGCTATGCGCATGTGCTAGGCATTTTTTAAAAGCTGGAGACCATCTTCCTCTCTCTCTCTCTCCACACTGACTTCCTCAGACCTGTACATGCCCCCTCTAATAAACTCCTAAGTGGGTTTGTTGCTCCACCATAACATCTATAAATCTGCCTCATTTCTTCTGTGTATGCCTTTCTGAGTCACATGGCTTGCACTTAGCAATGGAGACAAGCCCCGCATTCTCACACTGGTCACCGCATTGTGCTCACTGAGGCTTCCTTCTACCTCTTGGCCTGAAGTCACAGCCTCTGCACCACCAGGTTCCTGACCTACGGTATACTGGCCGCAAACCTTGGTGGTAGTTAATGTCTACTCACAAGTTAGATTTTAGCAAATATGTCTCAATTTGTAAATAAATTAGTAACACATTTGTTTCTGGGCTTAAAAAAAAAGAACTGTTTATTCTCTACCTGCAGCTGTTGGCACTGTGCGGAGATGTCAGTGTTGTTTTTCTATTCTTCCTCCAGAGCAACAGGGCTCTCCTGTCCTCTTCATATTTTTCCGTAACAATAGGTGTTTACAATTCAGTATCAGATTCTTTTCAGAACAGATAGAAAGGAAAAGGAAATCCCAAGGACATGAAAACATAGAAAGAAGCCTTTTCCATCACCTGAAAATCCAGGTGAAGCCTTTTCCAGTAATTGAGCAAAAATTCTAGCACAATTAGCAACTGGTGGAGCCTTCTCTCATGAAGTTATGCCCCTGCAATTTTCTAGGATCTCACCATAAAATCCCTTTAAAGGAAAGGGGCACGTATTGAATCCCTTATGTAGTCTCAGTGTTTCTGGTTTTACTTTATCAGACTAGAATTTCATCAATGGCATTTCCAGAGCCAAATCCCATGTCTCTAATGAAAACAAAGACAATGAGAAAAAAATTTCTCATCCATTTGAAATATAACTTGAGAGTCACCAAAAGGATATATGTAAGACATTTAATAGCTTACTCTTTCTTGGAAAAGCCAGGTCTCACACTGGTGTATGTCCTCATTTCCCCTGCGTTTGCTTGGGTATGTTCCTACTTAGGTTGTCTTACTTTCAGAGTCTCTTTAATTCTCTTAACTTTTATACTTTAGCCAATATTGAGATATCTTTAATGAAGTCACCAAATTTGCTTCTTAGACTAACTAGCTATGAAAGTCATTATCAAAGTCATGAAATGAAGTTGTACCTGAGTTGAGGTACCTAAAAGTCTCAGAAAGTTCCCTTGGCTTTTGAAAATAGCAGTTTGCAGCTGCGTCCCCATAATCTCCTCACTGATACCTTTAAAACTAAAGATGGAGAAAAGGAGCAAGATTAAAAAGATAAGAATAAGAAAAGGTAGCATTCTTGTTAGCAGAGGTGAGTATATTTCCTGTAAAATGCCAAGCAAACAACTCCCTTCACTGTATTCAACAGCTGTCTCCAAATGAATACACGAAAACACACACAGACAAGTTTACTTTTTGACCATGAAGAACTAGTACATATTTTTCCACGTAAGACAAATTCACATTCTCTTCTTAAAGATTTGGAAAATGGCTGTATATTGACAGATAACTATCTAACATCCTTAACATGAATTTCTTTTACTAGCAATTTAAGTTTTATGTGACTTCCTCATGATAATTTCAGTTCAATGAAATGGGGACTAGGGTGACTTGCTCAGCTATGTTTTTGCTAGCTTGTGCTTTAAAAAAAAACAAATAACATAAACGTGGTCAATGTGAAAGTTTAATTTTAAGAGAAATATTAGTGGGCATAAAGACAATAATCTTAACCACTCATTCATTACCAAGGATATTCTCTTCCAAGGAATATTTAGCAATACCTTTAATCATTTTTTATGTACACCCTGGAAGAAGTGTTGAAGATTAGGGACACAATAAAGTAAGCTGCAATGCCTGAGTAGCCCCTACCCAGAGAATCACCTTTGCACATGGTACAACACCAACTCAACATCGAGTGTCCAATGGGAGAAATTTGCAAGAATCTGAGAAAGTTAGGAAAACAGCTTCAGCAGCTACTCTTCTTACTCTACCTTACTATCCCTCACCTTCTCATCTCATTCCAGCCAAAAAGAAAAAGTCTGTGGCGCGGAGTAAGACTGGGAACGGATAGCGCTTGCTGCCCCTGACGGGGGCTACAAAGCTCAGTACCAGCACCTCCTGTATGAACTAAACAGGTATTCATATAAGAGACATTTTGTGAGCCAATAAATATGTCCTCACTGGTTTTGAGTGAGGATATTTGAAGCAGAAGTACTTGTACTCCTCCTATTATCTGGACAACTGAGACGTCAAGGAATTGGAATTTTGTCAGGAGTTTTACATGGAGGAGAAACTTGGGGTCCTGGTGCCCATTGTGCAGTGCTGGGGGGGCGGGGCGGACCTTGGCTCCCAATAAGATTTCACATAATGCTGCCAACTTGCAAGACAGAAGCCAGGAGAGAGTTAATGTTAGACCAAAAATATCTCAGTGGTGGGGAGGTGGTTAGGAATACAATTTGACCAAGACTGCTTCATTATGCAAATCTCTTGTATTTTAAACTCAGACTCTTGTCACTTCCCTGAAGACTAATGTGAAGGTCACCAGATCTCTGAGTTCCTCTTCCCATTGTGGCCATCTTTAACACATCTTTTTCTGCTTTTTGTGATTACTTTTCTCTTTAATTGGACTATTGGAGATAAGTGATCAAGCTAACTAACCAGACCTTGCATTCTGAAGTCTCTTGTTACATCAGTATTTGAGTATTTGGTGAGGGTAGGTCGTAAGCAAGTTCCCTCTCTGTAGATAGATGCTCAAGTTCTGTTCATTTTCCAAATGCTGAGGTTTAATGTGAAGAACAAAATTATTCAAACTTTCCCTATATCCTACAAACCATTAGTTTTTACATTTCAATCATTAATTATTTCCATTATGTTTAAATGATCAGACATATAACATCTTCCAAGAAAGCTTAGAATGGAGACTCTCAAACTAGAAGCCTTACCCAAACTGTCTATGAAATATTTTGAAATGAATAGTTCTAGTCATTCTTAGACTTCTAAATCTGTTTTCCTGATGCTGTCCTCATTTCTAGAAGAGCCAGCTGGATGTTGTTCACTCCTCTTCAGGCTGAAAGTCTGAACTCAAGGGGTCAACGCTATTCCCGTCGCAACAAAGGCTCTTAGGAGAATATGCTCTTCCCTCTTCGGAGTTGGCCGTGTCTGTCCTCATGTTTTAGCATGTTTCTAATCTGTGACCAATCTGTGCTCCATCTCCACATTGCCCTTTCAATTATGTTTCTCTTCTCATTCATTTCACATGAGGATATTTATTACTGGATATGGGAGCCACTCTGATGATCAATTATGTATATATGTCACATATCTTTAGTTATATGTACAAATACAAATACTTTTGCTCAAATAATGAAGTGTTTATTCACAGATATATTTATCTTTTAGAGAGTCATTATTTCCCCTTACCAAATTGACCATCTGAGATTTTATTTGCACTTTTAATATTAATTCCTAAAGATGCTATACTTAAGCCCCCTACTTTTAGAAAAGTTAATATTGATTTACAATACAGCACTGGTTTCCATGGCTCTATGTTTACTTGCCTACTGTGGATATCAGCTATAAGCTTTGCATTAACAATATTAGCAATACAGTACCAAGATCTATTCTTGTAAGATACTTGTAACCAGGAAGGCTTTTAGACTAGCCCACAAATGGTTTTAAATACTGTGATCTTATTGTTAAAATTATAAATACTTCTGAAAAATAATTCCATATACATTTCTCTGGGACTCTCAAAGCACCCAAAAACTTAAGATATTTAAGTCACTATTTGAAGTTGTAATTGTTCAAAAAGGCCAGGGAGATACAGCAGATGCCCATAATCACAGCACTTAAGATACAGAGACAAGAGATCCCTGGAGCAGATGGTTAGCTAGACTAGCAGAGCCTAGGAAGCTGAGTGCAGTGAGAGGCCCTGCACCAATGTCTAGAGTTAGATTGAGAAAGATATCCGTGTCAACTTTAGACCCCATCCCCTCAGACACACACAGATGCAAGCACACACAACTGAACAAAGGCATGTACCCAAACATAGGTGAACTTGCATATACACATTAAGATTTTCTTATAATTGCTCAGGAATTTCAAAGCACAGGTGAGAAATGCTTTCTATCAGTCTAAAGCAGATGATATACTATACTGTAAACATTTTATTTTATTTATGTTTTCCTTTATTAAAATGATCTTCCAAAACAGAAAATAGATGAAAAGAAACATTTTTAATGTGGGCAAAATATACGTCATCCTATATGCTTACTTTAAAAATAATCTAACTTTAATTTTGCACCTAAGAAAAAACCATAAACAGGAACACTGACTTAGATATCCAGGGTGAACAGCATGAAAAGTTGACTTGAGTTGCAAAGATGAGACAATGCCTAAAAAGGCAGAAAAGTTTGTTTCTGGTTTGTTAACTCCCACTCAGATATTTTTATACAAAGGGTACATCTTCAAAGAACTGCGAGGGAGTGAGGTGCAAAAATTCTGCTCATGTGTAACAGGATTTGTGCTAATACCTCCTACACACCACTTTCCAGATGCACCCTTTCTACTGGGTAGATTATTGTCTGCAGAAGGCCTGGGACTTAGCAAAAGTGGATATTTGTAAAGCAAACACTTTGTCACCCTGAATAATTTTCATAAACCTGGCAACTTAAGATGGTAAGAGATATATGAGAGAAACCATGTATGGCTCATATAAATTACAGTTTGATTTGGAACAACAGCAAAAAGACCTTGAATAAGGATAAAGTTTTCAGGTTGATGTAATATCAAAGGAACGAATATTCAAAACATAATTTTTGATCACATCTCTGTTTTCCTAAATCTGTTTGTGGTATTAAATGGTGATCAAATTTGATGCAGGGCATGTATCTCATGCTGGTGCATTGAGATGAACACTAGTGTGTGATTAAGAAAAAGAAACTATTTATATCAGCACATACCCAGGCAACCCTTTTTACAAAACACAATTTTATCAGAAGCTACACGACTTTGGTTGAAAAGCTTCTGGCCAAAAAGCATAGGATGTTTGATAGTCAAATTGCAGGAGGCAGGAAGTGCGTGAAGACAAACAAGAGAAGTAATTTGATTGTGGGCGAAAGGTTGTGCACACAAAGCCCCACAGATTGCCACGTCAGAAGTAGCAGAGTCCCTTCTGGGCTGTAATTTCCTGAGAACAAATAGACATTAACCAAGTGCCCTCAGCTCACAATGCCTACTAATTGCCAGTGATAAACTAAGGGCTCCCAGTTTTAATCTTAACCCTCATGCTATAGTCTTGTGAGTGCCCTGTACGAATTTGCCCACTCAATCTGTGTGAAAAAGGGACTCCTGAAAGTAGCAAGCTTGTTTTCTTGGCTTCTATATTTAAAAATAGACGTACATAATCAAAACAAGGAATGAATGCATTAGAAAATTTTTGTAAGAGTAAGAACTTATTTACATTATAATACATTGGTCAGTCATTTAAAATTAAACTCCCAGAGAGAGACTATTTTTTAAATAAAAGCTTTGTGATTGAATTCCTTATAAAATGCCAACATTTATGATACAATCATTGCTTATGAGTTTTGGAAAACAAAAACACTTCATAGACTTCATGAAATTTTAGTAGGAAAATTTAAATCTAAGTTAAAGATTACTGGAGGAAAAAGGAATTTTTTTTGAGCCTTTCATATATTCTAAACATTTTTCATTGCTACTGGTAAATTGTTAAATATTTTACAATTGGAGCTATGGAAAGCTAGAAATCTCTGTTTTCATAAGATTGTGAGACACTAGAAAATGATCCCATCTCTTAGGAAAACAATGCCTGTTTGGCATATGAATAGTTTTCAGATGATAGTCTTGTAAAAGTACCTTTAATCTCAAAGTTTCAGTGAGAAAGACCACTGACCCAAATGATAATGGCCAGATTAATTAAATCAAACAATTAACCAAAGCAACTTCTTTTATTACTCATGTACACAGGATGTCTTCCCCTAAAACATAGTTGCAAGGTGGGCATAACAAGGAAGTAATAAATAACAAGTCATTATAACAAAGTAGTCATAACAATGTTTTGAAACAAAGATAGGGTTTCAAGGTAGCTATAATAACTTTTTGAAATAAAATCATGGTTGTCGTTTCCTGGAACAGGCAGTATAGAAGTTAAGTTACAGGTGAGGCATAGCCCAATACCTACGAAACAGATTTATTCATAAACCAGAATGAACCTAGTTTTTGGTAAAAGATGGTTTTTAAATCTAAGATGGAACCAGACTGGTTCACCAGCACTCTCTCTGTTCTCCATCAAACGTCAACCTCTGGAGATCACATTAGATCCGAAGATCATCGACAGCATGTCTCTCGAATGTTTATTAGGAATCTGATTTTATCCTTCATTAGCTACTTTTTCAGCCCCATTCCTAATTTGTCACCAGCTTGTCTCCAAATCTTGTCACTTACCTAAAACTGTAACATTTCTTTGCTTATTTGGTGTTCTCTTGCTGATCTTGCCTTATTACCTGGAAGTAAGCTACCTTTGTCAGACTTGGTTGTGGTCTGGGAACTTGCTATGCATTTGAAGTGCATCTGTAGGAAGAGTCTGTTGGTTTCCTCTGATTATTGTAGAGTCAAGGCCATTAATGAGACACCAGAAAATGAAGCCAGTCCCTATTAAGAAATTTAACAAGCACCACCCAGAAATCCCAAGCAGCTAGCACTGAAGCTATAATGAGAAAACTTTCACCCAGGACCTTGAGACCTAACCCATTGACCAGGGCTGCCCTTATTTGCATGACCCTGATTTACATAACACTCATTTGCATGACAGAGATTGCACAACAGCCCCTGCTTACCTACCTTTACTCTTAAGTAGTCATTCTACAGAACATTCCATCACAAGGTGCAGATTATATACAAGAAACTTTTTTTTTTTACGAAAAACCTCACCATAACTACAAACAGAACTATTCACATCACTGACCAATGTATTGCTCTCTTGCAATGTATTCAATAAACTGTTTTTTTTCCTCTTCTAAGTTGGTATAAAGGATGAATTCATTAATCCACTACCGATTCCTGCCAGGCTATCTAGTGACATAGTCTTCTACAGTTTTCTCTATTATCACTGCCTGATGCAAATGAGTGTATATGGACAGAAAATTTATGTAATAAGGAAAGTTATTTTTCCTTACCAATCAGGAATAGACTTTCGTTTTCTCCTTATTTCTCTGTACTTGAAATAGACATACTTTTTGTTCACTTCTCACATTATTTCTTAAATTCCTATGTGATCATTGAAACTTGACTAAAGAGACATAACCAATGCCACAGTTAGATTCAGTTGACTTGACTTCCCTAGGAAAGTCAGTGGAGGAATTTCCCGGATCCTATAGGTCTGTGACCCTCTATGTATGAAGCAGTTTATTAATCGCTAATTGATGCATGAGGGCACATCCTGCTATGGGCAGTATTATCTCTAAGAAATTGTACCTGTACTGTATAAAAAAGGTAACCAAGCAACCCAGGGGAAGGAAGGCAACAGACATCATTCTTCTCTGGTTTCTGTTCAAGTCCTGCTTCCAGGTTTCTGCCTCGAGTTCCTGCCTTGCTTTTACACAGTAATGGACCCATTTGTTTTGATCATCGTTTTATTAAAGAAAATAAAACAAATTAGGACAAACAGGCTGATCCCTTGTGAAACCAAAGCTCACCTTATTGCTTATAAGGGTAAGAGAAGATTTGGAATCGTCTGAAATGTATGATAGAAACCAACACCACATGGGAATTGATTTGGACATCTGAACATAGGAAAGCTTGTGCTTTGTTTGTTTGTTTTGTTGCTGCTACTTTTAATAGATTCCCTTGTGACATGAGACATCCTGATTTCGGTTTCCCTCCCTCTATTCCTCCTAATTCTTCCCCATTACCCCTCCCATCCAGATCCATAACCTTCTGTTTCTCTTTAGAGAGAACAGGGATATATATATATATATATATATATATATATATATATATATATATATGATAAAACATGAAGTATTGCATTGAAGTTGGTCAAGACAAGCAAACAGAAGGAAAAGATCCAAAGAGATGGCACAAGAATCAGAGACCCACTCATCCACACACTCCATAATCTCATAAAATCACCAAAAAAGCAACCCTAACCCTATGCACACTGCCTCATTCTCTGTGAGTTCTTTAGAGTTTGCCTCATGTTCATTTAAAGAGTCCTGTTTTCTTTTGGTTCTCCATCCCCTCTTTCTCTTACACTCTTTCACTATCTCCTTCTCCAGGTTTCCCTTAGCTCTGAAGGGAGGGATTTTATGGAAACAACCCATATATGACGAAGTGTTCCCAAGTGTCTCATAATGTTTGCCATCGGTCTCAGTCGTGTGTTGTGTGGTGTTTCCCTTGCCAGCAGTCAATCCCAATCAACAGCAAAATTAAGTGAAAATTGCAAAGTAAGATTATTAATTGCAGTTCTAAAAGTTATTTGACTCTCTCACTGGAAAACCCTCTTTGCCAATATATATTATTTTCTAGTATGGTCTAACCCAAGCAGCAGAATAATGGAAGAGTATGTCTCTGGCTATTTAGAAGACAATGAAATATGACATCATCCATGCTTCAGCATTTATACTGCAAAGTCAGTATGCTTAGGGATTGGAGAATTTGAGGTGATTTGTATTTGCCAATACATATTTACATTTTAATCATGTGCATATGCAATTACTATGCCATACATCATATACTCTCTACTTCTAGCAAAACTCATTACTGAAAGAAGGCAGAAGCATAAATGATACTCCAAAACGTTACTTCTAAGTAGATAGTATTTTCTTTTGTTCCAACTTGTTAGACTTATGTTTGTAGGTAGAGACGGCTTGTTTGTTTTCTGGCTGCCCAGACCCTAAATAATCACACAGAAACTATATTAATTAAAACACTGCTTGGCCTATTACCTCATGCATACTTCTAGCTAACTCTTATATCTTGAAAAACCCATTTCTATTAATTTATGTATTACCACTAGGCTGTGGCTTATGAGTGCCAGCATGTTGCTCCTTCGGCAGTGACATTGCATCTCCTTGTCTCTGCCTACTTTCTCCTCTATATCTGCTTTGAATTCCCATCTTGCTCTGTTCTGCCCTGTCATAGGCCAAAGCAGTTTTATTCATTAACCAATAGTAACAAAACACACTCACAACATACAGAGGGGAATCCCACATAAAAAAGTTGTTATCAGTCGATGTGGTATATTTATTCTTTTGCTTTAAATGTGATGAAGGATTTAACTAAAATGTTCTTTAAGTACTTGGTAGTATAGATAAAATCTTCTCTATGTTAAATGTCTCATTTCCTTTGCACAGTTACAGAAACTGATAGAGGTTCTACATTATACTCTGTGGTGTTATAGCAGAATGCCCAACATTGAGTCCTTTACAAAAAAAAAAAAGTTTATTTTGACTCAAGGATTTAGAAGTGGGAATTTTTAAAGATGTGGGAGTAGCATCTTATATGCTTTTAATAATGGTTTTGTGTTGTAGTCTGTCATGTCATAGAAGAAAAGAGCACTAGTGTGTACAAAGAGGAAGAATACATACAAAAGAGACAGAGATAGAACTGAGCTGCTTACATTCCACTGTTAAAGGATCTATACCAAACCTTTGGCAGATAACTCACTCGTAGGACACTCAACCCAGCCTCAGAACAACTAACTCTGTCTCGTGACCACCCTCATGATCAGATGACTCTCTGCCATCACTTATCACTCCTATCAGTTCCTTGTCATTTAACATTAAGGATCAAGCATTCATGAAATAACGTCTTTGGGAATAAGGCATATCTAAAACAGAGTAAAGTAAAAAGTTAATGTAAATAATTTGGAGAGATTTATTCTAAGAGTTAAGTCAGATTTCACAATAAAAATCCCATGAATACATGAAAATCCTCAACTCCGTACATAAGTTAACCTGGCTTGCAGGCACAGTTCGTGTAAATTTTCATAACTGTTTATTGTAACTGGTAAGGACTACTCCATGGCACAATTAGCCAGGCCCCATTGAACTTTCTCCTTTGCTGGTCCTCAGGCTTAAACTATTGTACCCAATACAAGTTCTTGGCCACCGGGAACTAACCTATCAAGCCCAGTTTGGCAAAACTCCCAAGCTGTTCTACCAATTTTCAAGTATTCCCCTGCGCTTAACATTTTCTCCCAGCTACTCTCTTAGCCTGTCTGATGCGGACAAGTCCCCTGCTGTTTTAGCATTAAGTTAGACCCCAGATTTCTTTGTTCATAAATTTCTATTGGGTTAGATGTGGGGAAATCCCAGTTGAGGTCTCATTTTCTCAAATAACTGCTCTCTGGTAAAATGTTTTTTATTCTTGGAGATCTCATTTGGATGTCTTTGTAGAGACCCTGTTTATATTTTGCTTCTTTGCTACTCAGTATTTCTTGGCCACTTCCTTCTTTGTAGGAACTTTCTGTTCTTCTGCTTCCCGCTTCTGAAGACTTGTGTTGTATGCTCCCAAACTATGGCATTAACTTTGTTTTCTTTTCAGTTGGATTGATTTTACTAAAGAAAAGGCTCAACTCCAATGGTCACTTCACAAATGTAAGCTCTCCCCAGAATGGTTCATCTAAGAAATAGTTCTTTTCATAAACTCTAGTCTTACTTCCCATTAATTCAAATTGCTTTCAATCTTATCTTCAGTTCCCCCAAATCCTTAGGTATATTTTTCAAATCCCCTGCCTCAGTCTCTCTATCTGCCTCTGTTAGTTTTTCACTTCTATATCCAGACTCTCAGGTCCTTTTTGTAACTTAAGCTCTTAGACGTCTACCTCATTTAGACTCTCAAGGATATGTGTATCCCAAAAGGAACTACATGAGAATGAAAAGGCAAAATGTATACAAAGTGGAATTGTAGCCTGTTAGAGGGACTCAGGAGACTTACCTATGCCAATCCAATGGCACATCAATTTCCCATCTAAGGTGCAAGTTCCTACTGTATCCACATAGGATTATAAACAAGGCAAAAGATAAATTCTCCAAGAATGTACATGGGAAGCTTTATCTTTCGTGTTTAGTTTATCAGATGTGGTAGTTTTAAAGAAAATGGCCCCCAAAGGCTGTGGTACTATTAGGAAGTATGGTCCCAAAGGCTGTGTATTATTAGGAGGTATGGCGTTGTTAGAGTAGGTGAGACTTTGCTGGAGGAAGTGTGCCACTGTGAGGATGGTCTCTGAGCTATGCTGAAGCTATGCCCAGTGTGGAATACAGCTTACTTCCTACTGCTTGCAAATCAGGACATGCTATTTCTTCAGCACCATGTCTGCCTGCATCCTGCCATGTTCCACCATGATGATAATGGACTAAACCCTGAAACTGTAAGTTACCACAATTAAATATTTTTCCCTGTAAGAGTTGTCATGGTCATGGTGTCTTTTCACAGCAATAGAAACCCTAACTCAGATAGCAGACAGCAATTACTGACCATAGTATGAATAAAAGCACAAAGCTAAGCTAAAAGAATTGGTATAAATCACCAAGTTATGTGTTACTCTGCTATTTCTTCATTCTAAATTTTTAGGATGAAACTTTTGCTGCTTTTCTCCGTGTCTGTCTTTGAATGCATGCTATCAATTTATCTTAACTAACTGTCTTTCTAAAGGTTCGTGTGCTGAAGAGTTGGTGGTCAGCTTGTGACAATGCGAGCGTGTGAAGGAAACACAGGACTGCTTCCTCCCTTTCTGCTTCCTATACCGTGATATCAGCAACTTTGACATACCCCTGGTTCCTGCCATCATGTCCTGTCTCACCAATGCTCCAAAGCAACAGAGCTAAACAGCGAAGAACTGCAGTGTCTTAATCCCTGAGAAGGAATAAAGCTTCCCCTTCTAATTCTTGCTGTGCTATTTTATTTCAGCAACAGAAAACTAAGAGCTTTTACATGTGGTATTATACAAAATCTAATGAAGAAATTTTATTCCAGTAGGTGAAGGGAAAAATAAGCACATATCAAAGTTTAATAATTTATAAAAATGTCAGAATTTTTTAAAAGGACCTAAATTTTAATACTTTCCATATAGAAAAAAATGTGCTTTCATAAAGAGAAACAAAAATTTTAGAAAAATCCACTAGATAGAACTTGAGTCAATATTTTGCAATAATGCTAATTTAATATTTTTGGTCTAATGAAAACTTTGTTTTCTGTGTTATCATAAAAATTTTTAACTACTAGGATTTTTTTTTACCAGATATGTTTATAATATTTCTACTAGATGCTTGAAATTATCAAAACTAAAAATAAGTTTTGATGGATAAGTTTATTCACAAGTTTGCAAATCACTTTTCATATCTATAATGCACTGATAGTTTCATTATAATGAGTTCAAATATTGGTATATAATATGTGAAAAAGTTCTCCAGTCATGTTATCATCTATGTCTTCTTTGAACGTGTTTTATTAGTACTTTGTGTAAGCAAATAGCCTGGTGGTTTTACTCAGAAATAATCCTAGTTAGAAAGATGTTAGAATCTTTTACTATGTTAGATACCTTTTGATAATTTCCTTTCCAAATGGAAACCCTAAATGGCACCTTGATCTCAGCGAAATTGTTCTTGAACTTTAAAATAAAGTTTGCTTAATATCATTAATCGCATGAAAAGTCTTGTTGAAGATATGTTTAGTCATTACCACATTTTGATTCTGTAGAACAAATATTAATATAATATCCAATATTGTGTAATATTGTTCACATATGTTAATGTCATCACTGCCCATACTATACCCTGGTGGTGGTTTTCCTGTTAGGCAAACAGGACATAGCATCACTGATGATAACTCAACTTATTTCATTTATTTTCACTATTTTATTTTAGGTCTTGCTTTCTAGCCTGAGATGGCCTTAAAGCAGCTAGTATTTTAAAATTATGCAGCTAAATAGGTCCCCACATTTCTTTAAATTTCAATATTTTTGTCATGAACTCTCATCAGACCTCCAATCATGGCCATTTTAAGTTTTTGGCATCCATAGATAGCAGTTTGTGCTGTTATTGTTTTTCACCGATGCTCCCTGAAAGCTCTTGCAATCAACTACAAGCCAGAATGTCTATACTCAGCAAATAATATCTCAGAGGCCCATAGAAGGACTTTGCCAAGCAGCCTGGAGCACAGGCTTCTGATTGAACAGTCTAAACGACATTGAGACCTTACCACTGAACTGAATTTGGTTTCTAGAACTCTAGTAGAGAAGCCAATGGTCTCATGAAGCTGGTAACAAAACTTGAAGATGGCTGAATGTGCTCATGAGAGATGATTGCAAATTTTGTTTGGAATATTTCAGATGCTTTCTGTTTAGAATTCTGGAAATAAATATCCGAGATCTATTTTTTTTATTAAACTGTTTAGACCTCAGGAATTTATCAAATTTTTCTTGTGTAAAAAAATGAAAACATTGTTCTTGAGTTCTCTGTAGTCCTCATTGTCTGCTATGTTCAGCGAGTCCGGTTTTATCCCTTGCTTTTTCAGACCCAGGCCAGCTGGCCTTGGCGAGTTCCCGATAGAACATCCCCATTGTCTCAGTGTGTGGGTGCACCCCTCGCGGTGGTCCTGAGTTCCTTGCTCTTGCTCTCTCTCCTTCTGCTCCTGATTTGGACCTTGAGATTTCTGTCAGGTGCTCCAATGTGGGTCTCTGTGTCTGTCTCCTTTCCTCACCTGCACGTACTGGCTTTGTGGGAGCGTAGGCAGTTTGGATGCTCACCTTACTAGACCTGGATGGAGGTGGGTGGTCCTTGGACTTCCCACAGGGAAGGGAACCCTGATTGCTCTTTGGGCTCACGAGGGAGGGGGACTTGATTGGGGGAGGGGGGAAAATGGGAGGCGGTGGCGGGAAAGAGACAGAAATCTTTAAAAAATAAATGAATGAATGAATGGATGAATGAATGAAAACATTAACTTTTATAAGTGGGAAATTAATTTTCACTAATTTTAATTGAAATTTAGTATTCCCATCAAACTTGAAAATAGGAGATAATGGCAATATTAGGACTAACCTAATGATTTTGTTGGAAACAAAATATGTATTTTTGTAAATTTGCAGTTATTTCTAATGTTGTAAGTATTATTCTTTGTTTACTTACACTCTTCCATTTTTACTATTCGCTAGAATTTACTTCTTAATTATTTAAGATAGGATTTCTTAGCACTTAATAGTTGTGTATATTTGTGGTGTTTGGTGTGGCATTTTCATATTTCTGGATAAGAAATACTGATCAAATGAGGCTCAATTCTTTCATTTGCATTGCCTTGCCATGATTTTGTTTGGAGACGTTGAATTCTTCTCTTCCGGTAACACACATGTGGCCAATTGTGGCTCCTTGGTTCAATGCTGAAGAACACTAACATCCATCTCTTCTATCTAACTATTTTGTTCCCCCTGTCTTCAAGATTTCAGTTGCTGACTGATCATTGTACACATTGAGTCAGTGTTTCAGCTTCTACACAGGAGATCAAAATCTTCTTTATCTCTCTCTCTCTCTCTCTCTCTCTCTCTCTCTCTCTCTCTCTCTCTCTCTTTTACCTGTTTCACTCCTCCAGTTCTGTCCATTTTGTGCTAATGGACATCTTTGTTATTATAGTTTATCTAAAGTCTTCTGTCTTTACTACTGTAACAGGTATCATAGTATTATTTTCACTGTAGTTCACAGCTTTTAATATGCTATAGTTGCATTTTCATATGTTTCAAGAAATTTCTTCATTTTTCTTCTTAATTTGTGTAGTTAGTTCATTCTGCCATGGCTAATCTCGTGTGTTTGTTTAATCCCTAGTTATTTTAATCACTAAATTTGTTTTATTTACGTTATTTCATTGTGTTCAAAAATGAAGTTATTTCCTGTTATTCCAACTCACTAGACATCTTTTGTTGCCTAATACGTAGCAAGCAGATGGGTGATAATAGAAAGCTGGAGGGGCATTACCATCAACAACAAACCTGGGTGGACAACTTGTATACTTGGAGCCTTTTCAGAGGGCACTTCATCTCCACCCCTGCATTTTCTATGCTTTACAACAGAAAATAACCACTTTGAAATCTTGAGATATTAAGTATTTCTGTTATCATCAACAATATGCAAATTGCATACAGAGGTCTCAGAGATATTTATTGTCACTGTCCATAGCTCTTCATACCATGCGCTAAATCCCTGAATTTAACTTGGGATTTTCATATGATATCATTTTTCAAATTTTTTTCATTTAATTCTTAAAGAATTTCCCTTTATTGCCATCCACCATAAATCAAGCACCCTACACTTTCACGGTAATGGTTAGTATTGTAAAGCTGACAGACTCTGGAGTCACATGACAAAGGAACCTCTGGAAATGTTTGTGGAAGACTGTTTTGATTGCTTTGGTTGATACAGGAAGACCTATCTTATTTTTGGACCAGACAACCCTGTGTAAGTGGAGGCACGAGTGGAGAATCAGCATGTACACATTCGTTGCTTTCTGTTCCTGACCTGATGTCACCAGCCCCCTAAACCTCCTACCAGTGCAACTTTCCCTCTGTGATAGACTGTAATGTGGAATTGTGAGGGAAAATGTACTTATTTTCCATTAGTTTGCATTAGTCAGAATATTTTATCACAGAGGAAGGGAAATAAAGATAGTCTCCTAGTCACAACAGACATTTCAGAAATCTGTAATGAAAAACCCATGGTGGAAGACAGAGATATGAACACATTCAGAGACAAGAGTGATGTCTTTCTATATTTCTTTTATTAAAAATATAATACATAAAATATATTCTGATTACAGATTGTCCTCCTTCTATTTATCTTCTTTTGTGAGTAAGGGGAGCGATAGCAAAATGTTCTTCTTTGAGCAACATTTAGTTAAGGTTTTTTTCCATGTTCTCTTTTTAGCTATGGAACATCCTTGTCTTGGGTATTTGTTCTACAGAGTTCAGGTCAACCAGACATTATCAAGTTTGTTTAGTAAGGGTCTCTCACACTTGGCCACACATAGTAGCACCAGCCAATAACACCACACTTCCAGTTAGCCACCATGGAAAAATTATAAGCTACTAATAAACCTTGGCTGTATAGTGATTATCTGCCTCAAAGAGAATTTACTCTTATTAATTAGCTATCAACTGGCTTGTTCAGTCTGCCCTTTAGTTGCAAATACTCAGGTGCCCCTTTGTCTGTGCACTTGAGTTCAATATCTACTTTTTGATGCAAAAGTCTTTAATGAAGTCTATCGGTTACAATTTGCCCTTGATATATCTCAAAAGGAAGTAATTGTATTTTCAGAGATGGAGTATCACAAAAAGACTAACCTATCTTTCTTTTTATCAAAATATATTGATACAGTGTGTAATTTTAAATAAAGTTAATATATTTATACTTTCTTAAAATATTATCTTTCTATGAATGAAACATCAACATGCATGTGTCTTCCTTGACCTATTTCTTAATTCAAAAATAAAATAAAATTATACCATTTTCTCTATTCTCTTTTTGAAAAATACAGAAAATAATTGCTTTCTAAGTGTATAGAATGGCCACAATTTCATGTTTTGTTGTGAGTATCCATTGGTGAGCTTTTCCCCATCCATCCTTCTCCTTTCCGTTCCCTTACTTTGTAGCCATTATTCTACTCTCAGTTTCCATGAGATCAATTATGTCTGTGCTTATAAATAAAGTCATCTTGCATTTCTCTTTTCACCTCCAGTTTTATCCATATTGTTTTAACTGTCTAGATTTTGCTATTTTCGATAGATGCATACGATATTTTTGCATGTGTACCATCTTTTCTTTATCCTTTAATCATCAGATGAACATTTAGGGTGTTTTAACTTCTCAAATACTATGAATCAAGCTCCAATAAATGCAAGACTACAACTACTCTTTAGCAAGGTGATTTTATTTTATTTTTTTATTTTTTTTGGATAAATTGACATGTTATCATCAGCACTTGCTTATTCTTCCATTAATTGTACCAGAAGCCTTCATACTATTGGGGAAATGGTTGCACTTATTTGATGGAGGAAGGTCATTGGTTAAAAACTAAAGAAACTGCCTTGGCCCATTTTATTGGTTAGAACATAGGTGGGTGGAGTAAACAGAACAGAATGCTGGGAGGAAGAGGAAGTGAGCTCAGAGGCCATGCTCTCCTCTCTCTGGGGCAGATGCCTCAGACAGACTCCAGGCTCCTCTCTCCCAGGCAGCTCCAACCCAGGATGGACCTAGGCTGTATCTTTCCCGGTAAGACTGATGCTACACAGATTATTAGAGATGGGTTGATCGGGATATGAGAATTAGCCTGTAAGGGCTGAGTTAATGGGCCAAGCAGTGTTTAAAAGAATACAGTGTCCATGTAATTATTTCGGGGCATAAGCTAGCAGGTGGCCGGGGTGCTGGGGATGCAGCCCCGCAGCTCCTATTACAACACTTATTTACATTCTCATCAGCAGAGTGTAAGTGCCACTTTTGGCAACATCATTGTGAGCATTTATTTTTTATTTCTGTCTCTGGTAAAATTATGTTATTTATTTCTCTTCATATTGACTTCTGTTGTAGTTTTCTTTTCTGCTGCTCAGACTAAAGTAATTTGGGGTTAATCTGTCTCCTGCTTCCGGGAAGGTTACACTTCCAGGATAGGAAGTGAAATGAAAATTTGAAACAGAAAAACTGAAGTGCCCCTGTTTACTGGCTATCTCATGTGTTCATGCTTACCTAACATTCCATGCCTAGGGAGGGCAACATCATGACTGGGCTACACTCCCCCTAAATTCATTAAAGACCAAGACAACCCCACCCCCACAAACAATGGGTTATGATTGTGGGGAATAAAAGTAGAATGAATATATAATGCATATATATATTCATATATCATCCTAAAATGAATTATAATTTTAATATACTATCCTGATCTTGTAAAATTACTTGTAGAAAATATTGAACAAAAGGTAAAAGACATTTCCTGAAATTTAATTTTGTTTACAGAAAATTCTAAACTGCAATGCTAATAATACACCAAAGAGACAAGCTATTTTATTATCTTTACATTTAATAGATGTGTTGCTATTTCAGGAGAGCTTTTGTTGTTGTTGTTCATCTATGCCATTGTTATTTTATTGCTTTCAAATGTTTATCTCCGCAGACTCCTTGCCTCGTTATTTAAACACTGTAGGTAAGGGTCCTATTAACTATCTCATGATCTCATTTGTAATTCTGAATTAGGTAGTATATGTGTTCTGCCATAGTAAAATTATTATATGTGGAATCATGGAAATTTAACATAATTTCATAAGCCACTGGAGTTAGTTGAGTTAAGAAGATATTACCTTCAACTTTTTAATGGTTTTCTAGACTTCCTGCTCAGAAATCTCTACACTCTTACATTTTCATCTGTTTTTTGTTTTATGAAACTATTTTTGCCACATTAATTAATGTTTATGCTAGATTTTTATCACAGAAACAACAAAATACAATAATCTAAAGGATTCCTTAATAGAGACTACGTTTGCCAATTCACATTCTTCTGTTTCTCAATAATTTAGTTTATAAAAACATAGTTGAAAAAAGGCAAAATCGGGGCTTGCATTAGAGTCTGCATCTCACTATTTTGTATGAATTTCTCACTAATGGGTGCATCTCTCTTTAACATCATGTCTACTTAACAAAACACATAGTAACTTCCCTGCTCGGCCCTGCGACCTCCATCCACCTGGTTTAGAATGCCAGCCATGGATCCCTCCCATGACACAAGCCTCAACTTCAACCAGGAAGTGATTGGTTACCCCTAAACAAACCTACCACTATTCTACCCATGGGCACCTCTTGCCTGACCAGTGAGTACCGTACACAGAGTACACATGTGAGTAGGAATATTTGATAACTCTCCTCCAGCAGCTTGGACAGCACCTTATAGCATTCTGAGGGTCAGTCCACAGGAAGGCAATTCTCATGTCAATTCTGGTTTGATTTCTTTATATCCTAAAACAAGAGTACGTGGTGCCTTTGCCAATACTGTTTTGCCATCTCTCTCTAGTGTGCAACTGACAGTAGGAGCCTTGTCTGTATTATTATGGGAACCTTGAGAGTCAACGTGGCCAAGAGCTCATAGAAATGGACTGCCCTTGGAATTAGGGAATTATAATTTTAATTTAATAACCCATAAAATCTGCAAACAGTTTTTCTACACTTGCAGATGAATGTATCCAAACTATTGCTATAATAATTAGGAAGTTCTCTAGTTTATATTTTTCATAATATTGTATATTATTATTGTCTTTTAAAAAATTGCTTGTACTTTAACATCTTGTATGTTAATTTATGTTAGCCTGTAATTCAAGTAGGGTTTTCGAACTTTCTAGGTCATAAAGCTCAAAATTGTACTTATGCTGATTTAGCAGTTAAATGGTATTTGACTTCTTTTAAACCTGGAGAACTTTCCATAAATCTTATAATTTAAACCATATCTTTCTATTTCTTTTTCTCCTGAAGTTCTTAACAAAACATTTATTCCTTCTGAGGTATGACAAGGAATCTTTTACAGTGTGGCTTCTTTTTTTTCCCATATCTTCATCCTGGATATTGGAAAATTTGAACATTTTATCTTTCTGGTAACAAATTTGTTATGTCTTGTTTTTAAACCCATCATCAACTTCTTCAAAATCTCTGTTGAGGTATTTCATTTACTGGAAATTATGTATTTTCATTCTAAAACCTTGGTGTTTAGAATATTCTTAATTATCAGTGGAATTTTATGGTTAGAACCCCACAAATAATTCCACATCAAAGGAAATTCATTTCCTCTAAGTATAATTCTGCACCCACCTTGCCCACACCTCGGTCTCTGAATCTTCTTTAAACAGTTTTTCTTGGCAAACAGACCCTTAAGCCCTGCTTTTCAGAATCAATATTCAATTCATATAATTAAACTTTTAAAAATAACCTAAAAGTCAATTAGTCAATTCATGATTAAGAACATCTATCTATCTATCTATCTATCTATCTATCTATCTATCTATCTATCTATCATCTATCTATCTACTATCTTAACTTAATCTGCTTAGTTGTGTCCACCCAGCCTTGGTAGAGGTGAAGACTTCTCTTTGCTTTTCTGGTTTTCTTGTTGAACCCCAATTTTTGTCTCTGGGATTTTATTATTTGCACTACATTTGGTGCCCAATGTTTGGGGTACAAATTCACAATAAAGCCATTTGCCTAAAGCTTTTTAGCTACCAACATAGGCCAGGGCTACATGTGGGGCTCCAGCCTCATCTGCTCATTCTACTAGTCGACTTTCTTTTCCTTCCTTCCTTCCTTCCTCCCTCCCTCCCTCCCTCCCTCCCTTCCTTCCTTCCTTCCTTCCTTCTTTCCTTTCTTCCTTCCTTCTTTTCTTCCCTTCTATTTTCTTCTCTCTCTCCCCTCCACTGTGGCTTCCCTGCACTCGCTTCTTAGGCTGCTGCCAAACTATGTAGCTGCCTTGAAATCCAGTCAGGTTTTGACTGGAATTTTGATGATTCTCCCGATGTAACAGCTGAAAGTGCTAAGTCATTAAAGATATGGTCTCTGATATAGATTGTAATTCAACCCTCTAATGATATATTGAAATCTGAATTCTCTGCCATATAGTGTGGTCAATACCATAGTTAAAATGTTTGCAAATGTAATCCTGTTAATATAGCATCAAAAAGTGCTTACTGGCTTTATATTTAGAAGGAAAAAAAAAAGACTGACTAGGAACACAAAGTGAATTCTGCATAATCATGGTGGCATGAAGTGTTGCCTCTAGAAGCCAAACACACTGAATGTTGCTGACAAACTCATGCCTAACAAGGGGCACAAAAGAATTCTCCCTGAGAACTTAAGGAAGATCACAGTCCTGAAAACTTTAAAATTTTAGACCTCATAAATGAAAAGAGCATATTTTTCTCCCTCTTAATTTTTTCATATCATATACATTGTGGCTTATTTTACTGCAGGTGTAAGTATTTAATACAGTCTCATGTCCATTTCCATCAAAACGCTCCCTTCTCAGTTTGAGAGAGATAAAGCATCAGAATGCTTGCCACGGTCGATGTTGTGGCAATGTAGGCCTCCAGGTTTCTATTGATTATATGTTATTGTAATACTGGGCACACCCTGAGGAAAGCCTATGCTTAATGCATTAAATTCCATTGGAAGTTTGTAAAAATCAGTAGTCTATAATTTAGTCATGTAAATCTTAGGACCTCTATGGTTTCTCTTAAATAAATTGCCTGTGGAAAACCCTGCATTATCTGGATGAATATGTCCTTAGAAAGGCTTGAAATCCAAAAGTACATTACTTTTTGATAGAAATTCTGAAACTTTTTAATTTTTTTATTGACTGTGATTAGTTGCTTGACTTTATACATAGACTTTTTAATTGTTTGTAATATCACAAAAAATAGTTGATGAACAAACCTGGAATTTTGATATCTTTACATCATTTAATCTGAAAAAATCAATATTGAATGTTCTAATCAGTAAACATGAAAATATTTCTATATGTGGATATTATCTAAAAAACAGAGGATAATCATAGTATGGTCCCCAGACCCAGAGAGGCTAAATAACAAGGAGGCCTTAAGTGGGAACACAAGGATATCTTTGGGAGTGGGTGACAAAAAATCAGGGGGTCAGTAGGCATCTAACCTAGGTTCTCTGTACATATGTTATGCCTGAGTAGCTTAGTGTTCCTGTAGGATTCATAACAATGGGAGTGGGTGTTGTCTCTGACTCTTTAGCCTAACCACATGACCCTTCTGATCCTACTGGGCTGCCCTGTCCAGCCATGATGTGATGGTGTGTACCTGGTCTTATGGTAGCTTGTTAGGCTGTGTTTGGTGGATGTCTCTAGGGGGTCCTGCTCTTTTCTGAGAGGAGATTAGGGCAAAGGTAGTGGTCTGGAGGGGTAGAGAGGATGGAGGAGAGGTTGGGCGAAGGGTAGTGAGAAGCGGGAGAAGGAGGAGAAACTTCAGCTTGGATGTATCATACAAGAGAAAAACAAAAAATGCTTTAAAAATTATATAAATCATTTCCTCCTCAAGTTTTATTTAGTCATAATGCATTATCATGACAGTAAAATCTGTAACTAAGATGTCAGCCTATTCTGTAAGTAAATAAAGATTTTTGAATGTCAAAAGGATAGAAATGGCAGTAAACACATTTTTGTTTGTTTTATATATATACATATATATATGTATATATATACATATATATATATATATATCCTTAATAAAGTAGAAATAACAAATCCCAAAATAAACTACCTCTGATCAAATTGAGTTGAGTATTTGAAGAAGGAAACTGAACATATCCACTCATCTCTTACTGCTTTGAACTCCAGCAAAATGATATATTATCCCCAGAAAGTTCCAACTATCACCGCCTTAATACTATACCAATTTCTTCTGGATTTAGAAAGGTATTATGCAAATGTTCCAAAATGGGAGACAATTTTTATGTGGATATTCATATATTCATATGTCCCAGTCATCCCCAAGAATCTAGGACTTCATATTATGTTCTTTTCTCGCAGAGAAGAATGATGCCACATACTGAAATCAAACAAAACTGTGTCACAACAGTATTCTCTATAAACAATGGTTTGTATAATAATAGCCTCTCTATCAAGACTATGTACAGTATAGATATGTGTATATATTCTCTAGAGATAGATAATAATAAACATTTAAAGAGAAATTAATGAAATAATTAAAGACCCTGTTTGATAGATGTAATGGAAACCCTTAGTAAAAATGTCTAAATAATTTTGTCACAGTGAAAAACCTGAAATAATAAGTAAGTTGTATTGCTTCTTCATTGTACTGTCATTAATTTTGTCAAAGGAATACAAATGTCTGTAAATATTTTCACACTTCTTTGCAAATTGGAGGTAAGTACCAAATTCTAATTTTCATTATAATCTCCCTGAACATGTTGTCTGTTATCATTCTTTATTAGGAATATAAAATCCCAATCATATTTTTACTTTTGTTTTTCTCCATTTTTTTTTTTGCTTATCTAGTCATTTGTTTTAACCTAATTTTAAAAATCACTTTTCACTTTTCTTTTGGCCATGTATTCTGATATCAACTGAAGAACAATAAGGATCCTGTCATATTTATTTTTCCATTTTATTATCGTATTTTACTGTTAGGAACAAGTTAATTGAAATTGTCTTATTTATATCTATTTTGAACGATAAGGCACAATCAATGTTGTGTTATCTATTTTCCCAGGTTTTTTTTTTTTCTAAAAAGCATCAGCTATGACTAGTCAGAAACACCAAACTTTCACCCAGGAAAACCAGCTCTCTCAGACAGGCCACTGTCACACTGTCTCCAAAACTTTCATGTACACACACGTTTTAAAGTCCAAGCTGTTGGATCTCTGCCCAGCTTTCACACAGGCAAAACAAAATAATTTTTGTAGCTGGGAATCAGTAATTTTCATAATTATTACTGTGATTTTAATGTACACATGGGGAGCAAGACACTATATACAAAATCGCCTAGAACAAGACCATATTAGAGTTATGTACAGTTTTCTGAGGAGACTAATAGAAAGATTCAATAAAATTATTGCATCTGTGCTGGACCCAGAATAATATTGTGTGTGTTCCTAAGATACAGTTTGCTACACCATGAATTACAAGCGGTTAACTGAATTTTGAAACTTCTGTTCTGAAATGCCTTCCACGATATGCAGCCAGGCAGATGCTGTAATGAAAATATGAACCCTGGTGACCATGAAAAATGCATCCTGACCTTCACTTAAAGCTGACAGTGGCCTTTCTGTATGAAAATAATAGATTTCGTCACTCATGTTATGAGGCAAAATCAAACAAACAGGCAAGAATTCTGCAAACAAAAGGTTTGTTTTTTTATATGAGGAAAACTACAAGCTAATCAATATATTCTACCTAACAAAGTATATTCTGATCACAGAATATAGTAACTGAAATCTACAGAAGAAAATATTTTCAGGGCTCTTTTTGTCCTCCCTTCACGTGTTCCCTATTCTGTAAAACACTTTCAATAGGTACAGTAAGGGTACATGTGGTTCCTGCTTTCTTTACAACCTTTGTGACTACAGAAAATAAAATATAAATCTCCAAAGCGGATATAAAATATCAACATTCCATATTTAAAAAAATTCTTATGAAATATATTGAGTTTTGATTTAGTTATGAGTTCCTGAGAGAAAGTCCTCAGGATAAATCCAGGTTATCCAAACTTTTGTCACTAGGCTACATAACAGCTAATTAATCTCCATCATTTTGATATTTCAAACCTACCTATTTCTCTTTAATTGTAGACATGTGAAGACATCAAACATGTATATGTTCATTAACATATGTCCCTTGCTTTTTTTTTCTTACTTATCTTTCTCAAGAAAACACTTAGATCATTGGTTCTCAATCTTCCCCATACTGAGACCATTTAATACAGCCCTCATGCTGTGGTGAGCGCCCCAACCATAAAACTATTGCCATTTCCTAACTGTAATTTTGCTATTGTTATGAATTGTAATGCAAATTCCTGGTGTGTAGGATATCTTGTATGTGATCCACAAATAGGGGTCTGTGACCCACAGATTGAGAACTTAGGCTGACTTAGAAGCTAACTAATATAGTAACACATGTGGCTACCATGATGCTATGACTTATGGTTTTCAACCATAAACTTTTCTGTCTAATCAAGTGAATTTTAAGCAGTCAAATGCCAGCCAGGAAATGTCCTGTTTCATAATAAGTGTGTAGTGACAGATCCCAAGTGACTCTAGACACAGTCAGTAAGAAAGGGCTTTTAGTTGTTCCCAGACTGAACTTGAATCTCTAAAGAAAAAGGCACTTACTATAACTATTATCTGAGTCACTTAAGATATATGGCCTTGACTACCAAGGTTTTCTCCATTTTTCACCTCAAATATGGACATATAAGACCAATTTTCTCCCCCCCCAAATCCTGGGACTATTTGTTAATGTAAAAAAAAAAAAACAGAGAAAAATGATCTTTCTCTCTCTCTCTTCTCTTTTTTTTGAGAGAGGGAGCCTTTATTTCATTCAGATTTTTAAATATTGCATTTACTATAGTTCTTTGAGGTGACATAAAAGCTATTTGTTTCATATTGCTAATTTCATTTTAAAAATCCATAAAGGAAGTCTGGTGGAGATCAGAAATTGGATACTATTTCAGCTATGTTTCTTTCCAGATAAACACTCTTTTTAGTTGCTTATGGAAGAAAACTGATTTTCTACTGAGTAGAACCAAACAAAATGGATATTAAAGAACGAGCCTCTTAAAGTCATAGATTTGTCATTGTGCTCTATTTCTTTGAAAGGCCGAGGGGAGTTATGCAATTTACTAACTAGGGAATAATTTATTGTTGCTAGCTAGGTCCCAAACAAGGAACCAGCACAAATAACAGGGTGAAACGACACCCCATATAAATGGCCACAGTCTCTTGGGATTTCTCGTTTTATTTTTGCTTTAGTAGAGGAGCACATTAGTGAGGCTGGATACTCGAAGATTGAATTTAATTATTATTTTATATCCGGCTTTCATTAATAGACAGTGATCCTTCAGAATACTCCTAAAACTTCTTACATCATTTGACTTTCCAAGGCTCAGAAGAGAAAATATATGAAGCTACATAAGTCTATAGCTGTAGGTGATAATTACTCACAAACCAAAACTGAATATGATAAAGAAAATTGGCATAGTTGGAACATAGTTCAAGCTCATTTGGTGTGAAGAAAGCCTTGAGCTGCTGGTAATCACGAGCATTATACAGTGAGAGTAGAGTTAGTGAAAGAACTAGGCTACACTCAATGTGCAAAGCTGTGGGAACCTGCGTTTTGAATAGTCACTATCATTCTGTAAAGCTTGTGAAGCCATGGTGTCCCTCTCATTCCATCATGTGATTCATCCCCAAATACCTTAGCAGTGTATTAATTATTGGGCATAACTCTCTCATGTACTGTTACTCTGGATGACTTTTCATTTGGCCATAAAATTCTGATATATAGAATATACACTGGGTGCCTTGAGTTCTGGAAAAGGCCCCAAAGAAATGAAATGCTTCTCACTCAGGTGCCAACAGGGACAAAACTGCCACTTGGAAAGCGAGAAATGCCAGCCTCTGGATATTACACTACCACAGTTTCCTCTTTGATCTATCCACCTTAGATATAATCTCTAGGGATAAGAGATTCTGTTCCCTTTAATTCAACTAGCAAGACTCCAATACAAACTCTAATCACACAAATGTAGTCAACATACAAACCCTCATTTATTTCATTCTTAGAATTCTGTACTGATTTAAAGCCCCATACTAATCCTTACAGTATCTACAGGGGAGGTTTTCAGCCACATCCTTTCTGAGGCAGTAGTAAGACAATTGGAGCCTACATTATCCATCCTGTTAGCCCTAAGAAAGGCATAGCTGGTATCATTCTTATTTACCAGAGAATTGTTAACTGTGTCTGTGTGGGTATATAAACTGGAAACCTTGTGGAATGGGAAGAACAGCAAGGAACATCGGAAGAAGAACATGAAGGAGAAACATCGAAAGGGGAACAGCAAGAGAGCATTAGTGAAAGTATAGAAAGAATAAATAGAACATGATTTAAAAAAAAGACCTATTGAGTTAATTTATTCATCCTCAAATACATTTAACCAGTTTTTGCCTGCTGTAGTGGTCTTTCTGAATCCTGAAAGGCTTCAGGGGGTTTATTCCCCAATATAAAACTCAATATTGACTGATCCCCAACATAAACCTCAATATTGAATAAATGTATAAAGATTAGGTGAAGTCTTGAGTGACTGTTTATTGTTTGGCATGGCCGTTTCATGTTGAGGACCAAGTCATAAGATTCATGAGTGTATAGTAAAGCCTACCTTGCAAGGGTCAGTCTTGGAAACTGGTAAAGCCTTCTTCTTATCTTAATGAGAATACTGTTAGTATGTGCAGATATGAATTGTCTGGGTGTGTACAAGAACAAGCAACTGCTGCTTCTTCCTACTAGGTGTTTACAGCCTGAGATTGGCCATCTACAGAGATTGTCTACAGAGACTATGTAAATCCTCTCCATGTGCTGGAAACGGTAAAATTGCTTAATTTCTGTTATTGTGGTCATTGGGCCCTCTCCATCTACGAGTGCACTGCCCACCCAGCCTACTCTCCTCTGTGTATGCTGTTTCTTTAGTATCTGTCTTCTGTTTGCTTCTTCATCAGCCCAATCAGGTCAAAGTGTCAAGCTACACAGGTTGCAGCACTTGTGGACTGTAACATTAACCCAAAATAAATATATCTTTAACTACTAGCAAAAGAAAGATCCCAGCTGTGCTTTCCAAAAACACCCTTAGTTCTGCATGTAATTCTAGTGCAGCTTGAACCCGAAGGTGCCTCAGGTCTTCTCTTGTCAAGTCCTAAGGCAAAACTTGCCTTCTACACAGAAAACTCAAACACGGCTCAGAAAACCATCAAGTTGTCTGGTGGAAAACTATAAATCAAGAGTTACAGAGCTGTTTCTTTAATGTGTTTGTAGTGTCCTCCTCTATCAAGTTTGATTAGATTTGAATCACAGACTATTTTGTCAGCTATTAGAATGGCAATGCTGGCTTCTTTCTTGGGTCTATTTGCTTGGAATGCCGTCTTCCATTCTTTTACACTTAGGTAGGTTCCATCTTTGATGATTAGTTGTGTTTCTTGGATTCAGCAGAAAGATGAATTGTGTTTTCTAAACTATTCTGTTAGTCCATGTCTTTTTGCTTTTGAAATCACACCAGTGAGAGTTATTAGTGAGCAGTGTTTATTGATTTCTCTTTTTTTCATTATGTGGATATTTTCTATCCTTGATTAGTTGTTCTTGGCTTATTATTTCTTGCATCCTTCGGGACATATTAACCTATTTAGACTAAAGCTTTCTTTTAGTGTCTTCTGTACAGCTAGATTTGTAGATAGAAATGGCTTAAGTCTGAATTTGTTATGGGACATTCTTTTCTCCTATAATGCTGACTGATAGTTTTGCTAGGTATAGTCATATAGCCTGGCATCTATGAACTCTCAGGGCATGTAGAACATCTGTTGTGACTTTCCTAAATGAGAACATGTTTCAAAATCAGAGAATGCTCACCTGCAATGCAAGGATGCTGTGCTTGATCTGCTAAAATGTTCATGAAAGTTATATCTAGAAAAAATTTATGTTCAGTTTATAAATGGGTGTTGGCAAGATAGCTTAGTGGTTAAGAATCTGGGAAGTGTTATCTTCCCAGACTCCAAGTTGGGCAACTCAAAACTGCGTGTAATTCCAACTCTCTATGTCCCCTACAGCCCCAGCACTCACATGCTCAAACCCACATAGGGAAACACATATACACATATTTTGAATATATATATATATATATATATATATATATATATATATATATATATATATATATAAATGTTTAAATAAATAAATATATTTTAAAACTGATAAGAAAGCATTTACTTTAAAGTAACTGCAAAATAAATTTGCTCCATGTTAGCATGAGTGGATTTTTAGTGAATAATTCTCAAACAAAAATCTTGAATAAACAGAATGCTATTGCTTTATATGCTTTTCAGCATATTGTCCTTTTGGAAATAGAAGACAATTATTTCCTCAGTCCTGCTTCTGCTCATTGCTACTGGCTCCACTAGGCTGAAGGCTTTGCTCTCAGTTCTCAAGTTGTGTGTGGGCTGGAACCACCTATTCTACCCTCTATCCAAGTTTCCTACATGCAGGAAATTTTGCCCATGCATTTTTTTCCCTAGGTCAGAATCACAAGGAGAGTATCGGATGGGTGAGAGACAAACAGAAAGGCCTGGAAGCTATGCTGCTACCCAAGCGCCTGATTAGCCATCTGACCTCGGTGTGGTTTCTATACCCACCCTGTCCAGGCCGGTCCTCATCTGGGGTGTGCTGGTTACAAGCTCCAGCTTGGCCCATGCAGCAAGTTGAGACTTGGAGCCCATTTTTGAGTCAGTGTCACCCTATTGGGCAAGTTATTCAGAAACTCCACAGCTCAGCTGGCCTCTCTCAGAGATGGCATTTTAGCCCAACTTTTTTATTTTGGGTTCCTCGTTGTTCCTTGTGGCCTGGAGAAGGACTTTAGGCTCCTGACACACTTCTGGGCACACACTAACTATCCTTGGTCACTATTATTTTGGTAGATTAAATAATGAAAACTCACTTTAACATGTGTACTCTTTTAGAAACGTGATCGTGATAAAAGTCAGCCCACAGAAGTTAGCAAGTGGCACTTTCATAGGGTTTGTTTGCGATGTGAAATCTGGTAGAAGTAAGCTCCAATCTTTTTGCCTTTTACTTCCCATAGACCTTGTACTCAGGCTCCGGTTTTGTAAGATCAAACGCTCATTACTTGTGACATTCTGGTTCGCTGAGTCATGAAGATCTTCAAATGTTTGAAGGGTTTCAAGGCAATTACAACAGGCATGTTTAAAAACCACAGTCCATTTCATTTGTAAAGCAGTGGAGTGTCTGGATGCTTTCAGTTCTCCAGGACCTCAAACATATTTTCTACAGTTCCAATTTCAAACAGAAGGATCTAATTGTAACTTGACAAATAAGCTTTGAAATATCATCTTTGAAGTTGTAGACTTTCGGTTCATTGCTTAGAAAATTATGTGACAAATATCCAGGTCTAAATAACTATGTGTTGCCCATTCAATTTTTTTCATCAATTAAAATTGATTTTCTGTTTTAAAAGCTGCCTAATCAGTTAACAGTACATTCTATTGCACACACATTTATTCCTGAGATAGATACCACACATTATTATTTCCATTTTTGGTCCTTTTTGAAGCAAAAATTCATTTAAAAGGCATGTGCTCCAATTTTAAAAATTAATAAAATTAATTTTCAGTGATAGTAACAAGTAAAACTAAATTTATAGAATTATAACAAGGAGGAGTAGCAGGATATTTCAGATTTCCACAACTATTCACTATTGCTGTTATATTAGCAGAAAATTGACAGCATAAAGTAAATAATATCGTATAGTTTTCACATTGAGTGCCTACAAATTATACTTGGAATCTCAATAATCTTGTGAAATGAAAAATCTGAAATTCCAGTAGAATCCCATATCCAATCAAATGTAACATGTCCCCATTTGCAGCTGAGGCATTGTAGTCAGGTGGCTACTTTTCTATTTGAACAAAGTGTAACAAGGTGTACTGGGCAACACAGGACAGAAGCAGGAGCACCGTGCTTCTCTGTGTTCAAGCTGAAAGGTGGGACTAACTAGTATAAAGTTGTCGGGGTGTCATTTCTCTATGAATGTTTTTATCACTTAAATTTCATTGGAGTTTTAATCTATATAGTTGCAGAGTATAATTTAGTACATTTATTTATAAAAGCATACTTATTGATGTAAAGTATTGGCTTTTATTTCCAGTTAACATTTGTAATTATCTCTTATGGAAGACATATACTCATAAGTATATTTGATATCTTGTTAAGCAACTTTTCAACCATGTGACAGATGCTCAAGAACTTAGCCTATTGCCTTCTCCATATCTGAAAGTATAAATAAGGCTCCAATGCACACCACCAAGTTGTGGAACACTTTTCTTGGGGAAATCATGTGAACAAATATCTACTCACACCAAATGGGAAACCAGTAGTAAATCAAATTAAGGGTACCTCCAAAATCCAACTTAGTAAACCAGTGAGTTTTATTGGGATTATTGAAAGAATATGGGTGAAAGGTTAATTTTAGAAACAGAAATGACTCAAAGGCAGCTGAATCACTAAAGTCTACCATAACATGTGTGACTGGCCAGGGAAGCTGGAAACCTGGAGTTCACTGCACAATACGCATCCAGCTCAACGTGTGGACAGCATCCTTCCCAGCAAGTTCTGCTGGTCTGACTCTCTTCTAGGCAGTCCGGCTGGTCTCGTCTGCTTCTTCCATATGGCTTGGCTGACCTGAAAGCATATCATGGTAGTCCTTATTTATTTTACTTACAAATGCTACCTACATGTCTTGGGGAGGGAAGAGCCTAGTGAATTCTGTTAGTTTTAGTGACTTCCCGGAGCTATTGAGTTGTTTACTCCCTCAACATAGTGAACTTTACTGGAGGATGGAATGGTTCATCTCCCTGTAGAACATTCTGTTCTTCCACCTGGCTAATTACAACCTTTGTCTTTCCAAACTTCCTATCCCTTAGATATGGTTACATTAACTCCCCTATAATGTCATGTGTCTTAAGGCTCTTCCCTCCAACACAGAAAGTTTTCATTTCAGAGAAAAAAGCTGCACAACACATTGTCATAGAGGTCTGGCAATATTTTTTTTTCCAGAGATCATCTCCAGTACTATATCGGAGGTCCCAATTATTAGCTATTTGCATATCTAATCTATTTCCCATCAAACAGGTTAGTTGTCCCTCATCCTTGTTTCTAAGTCTTACCATGTAGAGAAATTTGACCTTGCATATTTCACACTACCTTAGACTGTATCATAGGTCCATGAAAAAAAAAAAAACCAGAGTGAGCAGACTCCCTTCAGAGAGTCAAAACAAAAGAATCTAACAAAAGGATTTTGTTATATAATGATGAATGGGATAAATGAGAGCCTTGACTAAATGTAGCCTAGACATTGTCTACTGCAGAAGCAACTACTAGAGAAAAGCGAAGAGGAGATGAAGAACAGAGAAAAAGAGACCACATACCATACACCTCCAAGCTCCAACACTGTAAAAAAAAAAATTGGATGTTGTATAGAGTTTTCATGTCATTAATACTGAGCTTGTTTTAAAGGGTGATTTACCTATTCCATGACTAGCTACAAACACGTTCTTAAAAAAATTCTTTAAATACGTTTCTGAGACGTTTGGAAAGCTTTGTTTGCAAGGAATGTATATAAAGGAAACTATGTTTGCATGTAAAATATATACTAATGCTGCCTTTGAGAAAGGACCTTGAATTGTGATAACATATGCCAGTTCTACTCAGAGTGAGTGCTATGAAACGTTGAGTGGTAGCTTGAGCATGCATGTGTCCCCTTGCCATTTGCCGACCTTGCTTCACCTCTAATTATTTCTGAATAACATCAAACTTTTTTTTATGGACCTCACAGCCTTTAGGTAAAAAACAATAGCTAGTCACTCAAGCTTTGGGCCAACAAGGGAGAGGTATCTTGCTATCCAAGAGAAGACCCCTTTGCTTATAGTCAGTGATTGAACAGATAAGAAGACTGACTGTCCCAAGGAGGTAGTGAGCACTTGTCACCCTTGCTTAAGCAGGATTAGTTGCTTTGTGATTAGATGGAAATCTAATTTTCATTAAATATGTACACAACATTGGTGATTTCTCCTGGCCTTGCCTATTCTCTGTAAGGGTGAGTATGTATTTTGGCTCATGCACGTGAAGGCCAGAGCTCTGTGTTTGGCATCTTCCTCAATATTCTTCTGCTTTATTTTTTATTTAAGATTTTGTAGAATTCCATACTACAGTATTTTTAACATTTTCACCCTTCCCTCTTTCCCTTTCCTACTCATAGAGATCTTAATTTTTAAAACAGTATCTCTCACTTAACCTAGAACTCACTGATCCGTCTCTATTAGGTAATAGCAACCTAGGGATCCTCCTGGCACTAAACTCACCAGCGCAAAGATTACAAGCACATACAGTTCTTGATTGTTTCCACGTGGGTGCTCTCAGATCCTCAGGCTTTTGTAGCCAGTACTTTACCAACTGAGCCATCTCCACAGCTCCTAGTCTCTATTTCTTCAATGTCACATCTTAAGCTGTGACATTCACCATCAGGTAATGATAAGAATTAGATTGCAGGAAATGGACTGAACTAGAAAACATTATTTTGAGTGAGGTAACCCAGACACAGAAAGACAATTATCACATGTACTCACTCATAGGTAGTTTTAAACACAAAGCAAAGTAAGCTAGCCTACACACCACAATCCCAGATAACTTAGACAACAATGAGAACACTAAGAGAGACTTACATGGATATAATCTACATGGGAAGTAGAAAGTAGAAAAAAACAAGATCTCCTGAGTAAATTGGGAGCATGGGGACCTTGGGGAAGGACTGAAGGGGGGAGGGGAGAGGCAGGGAGGGGAGCAGAGAAAAAAATGTAGAGCTCAATACATATATATATATATATGAATTAGGTTCCAAAGTATTAGTGAAGTTACCAATGTGTCTGCCAGAATCTTCAATAGCTCTGGAAGCTACCTTTACTAAAGATGAACAGCCCAACCCAAAACACTGACAGCACTGGCTTTCAAAGTATCTTGCTCCCTGCTCTTAACTCTACTCTCGTCAAAACACTGGCTAAGATAGAGAATACATTTTACAAGTTTGATTGTTTTCCCCTTTACGAGCTCAACGTCCTTCCAGGTAGGCCAATTGGCAGAACCTGAATGGAAATGAGATAAATAGAATGTAACTTTTCCGTCTCAGTGCAGAAGAGATTCCCAATCCCAGAAATCCACCTTGGGGAACCAGGCAAATGAAAGGAAGCAAAGAATAACAAACACAGCATTAATGTACAGAGCAGTAATTTAGAGGCATCTAAATTACTTTGCTGTTGTCGCAGGCTCTAATCATTTTATTGTACAAGAATTGAGTGCTCTGAAAATACTAAAAACCTGTATTTTTTTTTTAAATAAAAGAACCTGAGCTAACATTCTGACAAGAGACTCAATGAAGGAAATACGTATGTGTCACACATTGACCAAGCCTCTTCAATGTCAGGTCCTGTGCTGTATGTTGCCAGGAACAGAGAATGGGATAGGCTGCCTGTATTTTAGACTCAGTATGGTGTGCGATGTTCCCAAATGGCTGCAATCTAAAGCAATATAGGAAAAGCTATGTGAGTACTCTAAAATGTTCCGTGAGTGAAAGAAGAGACGTAATTTTGATAAGTAGAGACGGGCGGAAGGTTTACAGTACCATTTGAGCAAAGAGCAGAGCTGGGAAAGTTCGAAGAGTCTTGATAAATAGCTGCTATATCAGTTTACATTTCCAAAAGATGGCTTAAACGGTCTTCAGTCAGTCAGCTGCCTTCTGACCATACCACAACCATTTATTTTAGGATCTCTTTCCAGAAACATTAACATAAGGCTAAAACAAATGCACTAAAACTAGAAGATAATTTAAATTTATTTCACTTTAAGTATAACAGTATAACTGAAACTTAAAACAATGAAACTATTTGATATATTTTTCTAATTAAACTATGTATTTACTAATATGTAATTGATCTAATTTGTCATATTGCTCATCAAAACAGACCTATTGAGGACATTAGGAGAATTATTCAATGGCCTGTCTTGACTCCAGTTTATTATTATTATAAACATATAATATAAATACTTTTATTTAATAATTGAAGGCATGTTTGATTAATTCCTTCAATTAAAATCCTTGGACTGAATAAACCAAGTTGTAAAAAAAATAGCTCTCAATCTCCACTTCTCTTGATGATGGCTTTTTTTGTAGTGTACTATTTTCATTATTTTATTGAAAATTACTTACATATTTCCTTATAAGCAACGTTGCATCCTCGAGTTTGTTATGGTTCTAATAAAATAATTTGTTTAGGGGGTGGTCTCCAGGTGGTGATGCAGGAACAGTTCCGGAAGGTCATGGTTCTTTTTGCACATGAGGCTTAATTTAGCTGGTTGGCTTGGAGCCATGGAACAAGAGTAGAGAGGTACAATTTATGGAATTTTTGCCAAAGTCCTCTGCTTTCTGTTGGCTGTGGAGATGTAAGCAAACCAGCTCATGTCGCTGTGACCACTAACAGTACTGTACCACGCCACGCCTTCCTTGCCTGGAAGGACTATATCCTCTACATCATAAGTCCAAACAGACCTGTCCCCCTTTTCAAGTTGTCCCATCAACTAGTTGGGCAATGGGACAAAAAAGGAAATGAGAGTTCAACCAAGATTTCCATGTTTGCAATTTTAAAATACAGGGATATGGAGATGTTTTTGTGCCAGGCTGCCATTGCACAATAGTTCTTATTTAATGGAAGTTGATGTACAATTGGAAGAAGTTAAGGCTCTTATTTAATTGTCCAATCTGAAAAATGATTGCCAGAGACAATTTTCCTTAGTTTGGAGTTCATGTTGATTGTGATGGTAGATTTATCTGTTTTAATTGTTTCTTTTGTTAACTTCTTTTGTGTTTAGTATTTACATTGTCCTTAAAATAATTTTTAAAGTACATTAAATGAACAGCACATTTGCATAGAATTTTACAGAATTTTAAAGACATTAGTGCCGTATCTGTGACTGGAACTGATTCTTAATTTTAGATAATTCTGTCTTTCACTATCTCCTTTTCTAAATTTAAGGGAACTTTGACTTGCTTTCATGGGCAAACTTTCAGTTCAGTAAGCATAAAAAACAATTTATGATTCAAGTGTTTACACTGATATAACCTTCCAATAATATTTACTTCATTTTATTAATACTTTCAGAAGAAAAAAAGCAATGTGTTTTTTAATTTGAAAGTTTAATAAAGCTAAATTACTTATCTGTACTTCATGTTGCATAATGCTTTAGCCACCTTTGCAAGTTTTAAGGTAAGTTATATGACAGTATCTCAACACATAATCAGGGAACATATTTTCTTAGCTTTGTTATTGTGGTTACTTTGTTTACATTTAGTAGTATGAGAAGTTATACTTCATCTTTTCTCAATTGGTCTGCGTAATGTGTACTCATGGTGGGTTTTAAAATAGCTGTTCTTATTTGATATTTCAAGAGTGTAAATAAATGAAATCTAATTTATTTTCTCTTATATCTGGCGTAGGCATAAATTTTTTTCTGTACTTCATATAATATGAATGAGGTGGTCCTGGGTAATTTCCATGTTCTACCTGTAGGCTCTGAATTAATGTAGTACTGCTCCTACTTTGGACAATTGGAACATCAGCCCTCAGGCAAACATTTGGAACAGAAAGGACAACATTTGAAAAATCTGTGCCTGAACTGGCTTTACCCCTGTAATCAGATTGGTGAATACCCTAACTGTCATAGAACCTTCACCCAGATGGAAGCAGGTGCAGAGATCCACAGCCAAGCACCAAGCTGAGTTCTGAGAGTCCAGGCAACAAGAGGGAGGATGATTATATGAGCAAGGGGTATGTGTCAAAATCATGATGCAGAAATCTACAGAGACAGCTGAACCTAGCTCCTGGGAACTCTAGACCAACAGCTGGGAGCCTGCATGGGACTGAACTAGGTCCTCTGCATGTGCCTGACTGTTGTGTAGCTTGGTCTATTTGAGGGGTCCCTGACAATGGACAAAATGCCTGATGTATGCACTGGCATTTTGAATCCCATTCCCTATTGTGAGATAAGCTTGCACAGCCTTGATGCAGGGTGGAAGGGCTTGATCCAGCCTCAACTTATTCTCCCAAACTTCTTTGACTCCCCATGGGAGGCCCTACATTTTGGACGATGCGTGTATGGGGGATGAGTTGGGAGAGGGACGGAATGGGAGTGGGGAGGGAAGGAGAACTGTGATTGGTATGCAAAATAAATTTTAAAAAAGTTAAAAAGATTTAAGGATAAAGTAAAAAAAAGGAAAGAGAGAGAGAAAGAGAAAGAGAAAGAAAGAAAGAAAGAAAGAAAGAAAGAAAGAAAGAAAGAAAGAAAGACCAAATTCACTAGTTAAGGACTTCTGTAGGTGTTTTCACTGATACTTCATGTGAACCCATAGACGACAGAAAACAGAGATTGTCGATAATAAACTGTCTCTGACCTCTAGCTTGGGCAGTCCTTCAGATAACTGTACCTGTGTTAACAAGTGACCACAACCAATGAGGCCAAAGTGCGAAGCACACACTTGTGCCCTGTTAGTCCACTATTTATATAGTAATGTAGCACTAAAAAATAAGTATTTTATTTTTCAGAAAATAAAAAACTCTTAACTCTTCTTTCAAAACATTTATGTACATTCATCCATGCATTATTTATATAATTTTGCCTTATATGAAAATATTAGCAAAAACTGGAAGTGGGACAGACTCTTTTTGACCGTGTAGTTATCTTATAATTCCATAGACATCACTTTATTTTTATATTTTAAAAATGTGATTGATTCTATCAGTTCATAAATCTGCAATCTCTTTCAATTTTCTAGTATCCTTTTCAATGTTTCAGTCTCTCTTTTCAGCAATTGACATTTTCATTTTAGAGGTCTATCAAATTCTTGGTTAGTTTTATTCTAAGATATTTTATTATCTTTGATGATATTGTAAAAGGGAGCATTCCATGAGCTCTTACTCAGTGCTATCATAGGCAGTACATAGTTAAGTTACTGGTGTTTTAAAAGTTGATATTATGCCTTGCCACTTTGTTAAAATAGTTGTTCTAAAATGTTTCTAATAGATGTTTGGAGATCATTTATGTATAATATCATCTGCAAATAGTAATATTCTGAATTCTTCTTTTCCCAATTTTATTCTTAAATTTCTCTCTTTTGCCTTATTGGTCCAGCTAGTGCCCTCAGCCTCAGGACAATATTAATAATACTTGGATGTGGTGGGCTGCTCTTATTATTTCAACAGCCCTGCCTCATTTCTGATTTGAATGGGATTGTTTTAAGTTTTTGTCCATCTAAGATAATGTTGTCTGTGGGTTTGCCATTTATGTAGTTACTGAGGTAGGCTCTCTTTTGTTATGCTCTATTTAGGCATTTTATTATGAAAGCATGTTGACCTTTGTTAAGAATTTTTTTCTACATCTATAGATATTAAAATTATATTAAATTGCCTCTCCCCTTCCATTCTTCCAACCCCACCATGTCCTTTCCTTTCTTTCAGCTCCTTCTATGTACCAAGTCTTCTAGTAATAGCCTTGTTTCTTTGATTATTATTGCTATAGATATGCACAAATGTTTGCACTCACCAATATATCTAAATATATAAATATGTAAGTACCACCTGCTGAGTCTGTTTATTGTTGATTGAGTGTATATGATTTCAGAACTGACCACTCTGAATTGAGTGATTAAGGGTCTTACCCCTTGGATAGTCTAATTCTCCTTCTCTAATAAGTCATTCCCTGCCAGTAGTCCTTTGTTTGGAGGAAGGATCCCATGAGATGAACCCTTTCAGCTTTAGCATGTCTACTGATATTGTCATTTTTCAGGTCTTACTTAGGCAGCCATAGTGGTAAGGTATCATGGGTATAGCTTCTCTTTCACTTCTAGGGGATACAATCACAAGTTATTTTCCTAGTCCTCCAGCTCTTTCCATCTTCCTGCGAGTTTTCCTGCAATTTACCCTGAGCCAAGGAGGCAGGAGTCATGGTATAGATGTGTCCACTGGGGCTTAACATTCTATGATCACTTGATCATGGCATTTTGCCAAGTTATGATTTTTTTTGGACTGGTCTATGCTGTAAAGAAAGGCATATTCATTGAGAGGTGAAAGCTACACTTACCTATAGGCATAAAGATAAGATTGAAAAAGCAGTTATGAGTTATGGAGGTGTAGAAATTGGTGGTAGTAGATTTTTCTCTAAGACATTTAGCCTCGGTATCCCTAGGTAGTTGGGTACCACATTTTCTTTATCCATTCTTCAGTTGAGGGGCATTTAGGTTGTTGTCAGGTTCTGGATATGACAAACAATGCTGTTACGAACATAGTTGAGCATATGTTCTTGTGCTATGATTGATCTGTAAAGCAAAGGACACGGTCAACAAGGCAAAACGGCAGCCTACAGAATGGGAAAAGATCTTCACCAACCCCACATCAGACAAAGGTCTGATCTCTAAAATATAAAGAACTCAAGAAATTGCTCATCAAAAGAAAGAATAATCCAGTTAGTTCCTTGGGCAGCTGAGGATAGGGAACCTGAAATGACCCTATCCTAGAGCAATACTGACGAATATCATGCATATCATCCTAGAACTTTCATCTGGCGACGGATGGAGATAGAGACAGAGACCCACACTGGAGCACTGGACTGAGATCCCAAGGTCCCAAGGAGGAGCAGAAGGAGGGAGAACATGAGCAAAGAAGTCGGGACCACGAGGGGTGCACCCACCCACTGAGACAGTGGAGCTGATCTACTGGGAGCTCACCAAGGCCAGCTGGACTGTTACCAAAAAAAAGCATGGGATAAAACTGGACTCTCTGAACATGACGAACAATGAGGGCTGATGAGACGCCAAGGACAATGGCACGCGGTTTTGATCCTACGCAATGTGCTGGCTTGGTGGGAGCCTAGCCAGTTTGGATGTTCACCTTCCTAGATATGGACGGAGGGGGGAGGACCTAGGACTTACCACAGGACAGGGAACCCTGACTGCTCTTTGGACTGGAGAGGGAGGGGGAGAAAAGTGGGGGGAAGGGGAGAGGGGTGGGAGGAGGGGGAGAAGAATGGGAGGAGGGGGAGGGAAATGGGAGGCTGGGAGGAGGTGGAAATTTGTTTTTTTTTTCTTTCTTTTCTTTATTCTCCTTTTATCAATAAAAAAAATACATAAAAAAAATAAAAAATCTTAAAAATGCTTTGGTCAAAGAAAAAAAAATGGAGTACAGACCTAAACAGAGAACTCACAACAGAGAAATCTAAAATGGCTGAAAGACACTTAAGGAATGTTTAACATCCTTAGCTGTCAAAGAACTGCAAATCAAAACAACTCTGAGATTCCATCTTACACCTGTAAGAATGGCCAAGATCAAAAACACTGATGACAACTTATGCTGGAGAGGTTGTGGGGTAAAGAGAACACTCCTACATTGCTGGTGGGAGTTCAAGCTGGTACAACCCTTAGGATATTAGTATGGCTGTGGTTCTTATATATCACAGGTAGATGGAATAATTGACTGAGTCCCTTCTTCAGAAGCTTGCATGGCACCTCTGGTACTATGAAACATGGACTACAGAAAAAAAAGGCTTTCAGGTTAGAGCCATCAGGATGGCTGAGTGGTTTAGGGCTCTGCGTTCAGGTTAGAGCCAGCCCAAATCCTCTGTGTACTGTGTACAAATGTTATGGTGTCCTCAGCAGAAGAGTCATACCCCAGCCACTGAGAGGCAGCAAAAGGCAAAAGAAATAGTCTATTTTTTTTTAAGGAGTCAGCCGCACGACATTGATCATCAACTCAAACAGAAGTTTCTCATGTGTGGTACTTAGATTTTTGTTGGATAATATATTTTGAATATTATTTAATATGTTAAGCTCAAATTAACTTTATTTGTTCTTAAAACTTTTTAACTTTTCAGAGACTTTTCTTCCTTAGTTTAATCTTTATAAATATTTAAAATGTAATTTTATTAAAATTATAATAATTTCATAATGATTTTACATGTTTTGCTTTCATTTATCTCAATGATAATAATTATAACAGGCTTTAGCTTCATAATTTTGCTCTATTGAAGTTTTGAGGTATTTTTGTGCAATTTTGATGGTGTAGAAATATGGCCTTCTGCTCATCCTTCCTTTCTTTCTACAATATGAGCAATTTTCTTTAGCACAATTTTCTTTTTGCTTCCTACTCTGAATTCTGAGAGGTTAACAAGTTATTCCATATAATGATTCAATAGTTTATTGTCAATAGTAGCAATTTAAATTTTGATAATTTTTTAATTTCCTTCTATTTTTTATCCCTTTCATAATTATTTAGTGATATTTTTACTTACATGCCCTGAATTTGTCAAAAAATGTAAATGAAAAATTTCTACATCATACTTGCCCCACCAAACTCATGTATGTTCTTCAGCTAGTCACTGAATGCTTGAGGCATGGGATATTTCTTGATACATTGTAGATTATTGTGACTTGCTGTAGTATACACTAAGTCCTTTGTACACACAAGTACATGTATTAGCAAACATACAGAAATACATATATACACAGTTACATATACAAACATTATAATTGTTTTAACTACTAAAAATTTTTTTAAATCCTCCTTTGTGAATGTATAATTGTTGAATTTTGTATCTTTTCACAATTTAATCAATTTATTTCATAGTAGTCAATATTTTATTTTAATATTTGGTCTTAGTTGTGCCATTTTCTCAACAACTGAAAATAAATAAACTAGATAATAAAGCTTGGGTCTATTTTATATTTCTTGTTCTAGTCATAGTAAAAGGACTGAAGCAAAAATGGAATATGGGAAAAGACAGGAAGTTTATTGCCTATCAAAATGACAGGTATTGCTCTACAACAAAAATTTTAAATCTCAGAAGCATATCTAAGCATAACCTACAAACTCCAGGTGTAGTGAGAAGATTAGTCTTTAAAATAAAGGTTGAAAATAAAGAAGACAGTTAGCATGGGATTCTGATCTCCACATGCATGGGTACACTTTTACACACACTCATATGAACGCACATATATAAATATGTATATTTATATATCACGTACACAACATATAATTTAATCTTATACTTTAGATAGCCATAAATGTTTGCATGCTACAAAATTTGCAAGTCATGTGAATGGCACTATCATATTATATATTTGAAAGTCAATGTGGTCCTTACAACATCATCTTATGGAAGGGAAGCATTTTGTAAAGTTAAAAACAGAAATACTCATCTTAATATTCTGCATAAATTTATTATAGTTAAGCATGTAAGTAAGGGAAATACAGTAGAGAGCTTGTCTAATACTTTGGCCATAAATGGTGATGTTGTTGTGTATGAGTTTATTGAAAATAAATTCTCTCATACAATAGATCCAATGCTATTTTATATATAGAAAACAATTGTCCTAAGTGAAAAAAGAATGGTGTAATTTTTTTCCCAATATGATTATAACTGATGTCAACTCCAATTTTGGTCAGTCATTTTCTCCAAACATATGGATAGAAAATAAGAAAATTAAATTTGCAAAGATAAGCTTGTGATGGCCAGAATCTCTTGTAATTGCAGAGACACTAACAGTTATAGCTAATCATGGAAACCTACAGACTCCAGTCCTGACATAGTTGATTATTACTTCCCTGTTAAACAGATTCTCTAAATATTTGGTGTTCATGTCCTTTATCCAGGACAATTTATTTATAGTAAGTCTCCCAAATCTTGAGAAGTTGCTTTCCCTAAAGCCAATTTGAACATAGAATTTCACTATCTTTCCAGCAGTGTATGTGATGACCAGATGGTTCGGTCCACCTCAGTAGGACAGTGCATTGTCAAGAAAAAAAAAGGACATTACATCAACTGGAATATTTTCCAGTTTACTTATATTTATCTAATGATTAAGGCATGAATTATAACACTTTCTTTTAATTCTCCGAATCAGGACAAGACAAATAGGATCTTTCCACCACCTTCTTTCTAAGAGTCTTCCATCTGTGAAATCCACAGAAAAGCCTAGTTGCATCAGCCCATTGCAAACAAGTTATATGAGCAAGCAAATACAATTGCAGAATGTGGTATGTTTTTACTTAATGTCCATTGTTTATGCTTACAAATCTGAATCTCAGTCAGTCAGTGTTTCTCCACATGTATAAAGTATCATAACAGTGCTGGCAAGGAATACAGATTTTTCTAAGGGCATGTCAAAAGTTAAAACAGCAGAAAAACATTTTTTAACAACTGACTTCACTTATCAAGCAGGAGACCCTGAAAAAAAAAAAGAGGTCTCTGGCACCTGAAATCATTTAATGTGTTTATGGCAGTGATAAAAATCACTTCAGGTGTTGCCTCAGCAACAGCTTTGAAAGCAATAGAGTTCCAACGTGGGGAAGATCCATCAAAAATAAATCAAACCTTGTTTCCGGGGTGCCAAAGGAAGAGTGTGTAATGGCAAGTTATTAAGACCAAAGCCATGTGCCAGCGCTGGCTCAGAACTGGGCCTCCTGCCTGAGAATTCCCCCATCAATCAGTGCCCGTCTCAGCTCTCCCTTGCTACTGCCAGGAGACCCACAGGCTGGATATGACAGAATGTAAGTGCTTTAGGACTTTGGGAGCTGTTACTGTGTATCTGCTATGTATCTCTACTAATAATTTCTGGCACATATATATATATATATATATGTATATATATATATATATATATATATATATATATATATATATATATACACACACACACACACACACACACACACACACACACACACAGTATTTAGTCTACAAAAAAATCTTAGCCCTGAAGAAAAGCATTCTTTTTTTGTGTGTGTGTGGTTTTTCGAGACAGGGTTTCTCTGTGGCTTTGGAGCCTGTCCTGGAACTAGCTCTTGTAGACCAGGCTGGTCTCGAACTCACAGAGATCCGCCTGACTCTGCCTCCCGAGTGCTGGGATTAAAGGCGTGCGCCACCACCGCCCGGCAAGAAAAGCATTCTTAATATCAGCCTGTATAACAAGTTCCAATGACTCTAGAGAAAAATTTATGAAATTAACAAATATAAAACTAGGTTAATATTCAGTGTGTCAATTTCCATTCCCTATTTCTCTAATGCAACCCCCCGACAACAAAAGCAATTCTCACGCTTTCCTTGTACCATTTAAATTGAAATAAGTTCTAATTTAAGAAGGTTTCCCTCCTAAAAGTTAGGGTTTTTTTTTTCCCATTTTTGTTTATAATGTCATTTTAAAATGTGAGACTTAAAACCCTGCATACTTTATGTGGTGATATTTAATGACTGGAATGAGAAAATACCTACTTAAATTGTAGCTAAGATGGTCTAGAATGAGACATCCCTCAATTCCAGTATTTATTACCCACGTTACGACTCAGCAATTAACTGCTAATCACACAGCATTGGTTAGGTTCCTTGTGCCACAATCCGGGTTTGACTGTGTGACAGCTTGATTTTTCACCCTTCATGACTGTTTGAATTCTAAAATCAGGATTTCCATATTACCCTGTGCATTCCCACCACCAGGGCTCTAACTAACATCTGTGCATTTGTCTCCTTCCATAGTCATACATGAGTCCTGGAGCAGTAAATCTCAGTTCCAATATGATAGATAGCTCAGATAATCATTTCACATTTATTTGTGGTCTAGCACCCACATTGTGCAAGATCCCTTCATACACATTTCATAATTATCATTAAATTGAGTGCAAACACATAGATAGAAAATCTTGATATGTCAGGTAATAAACGAGGTCAGCATCTGTCCCGAGACTCAACATGTAGAATTGATTTGACAACTGATTTTTAAGTAATTATTTTAAAAAAACTGGAGTTGAATCATTAACAAAAATTACTTCTTTGTACATCAAACCTTCTGCTTGAATCATGCCAAGATTCCTATGATTCAGTCATTATTTGTTCCTGATTGAGCTCAAGGTTGCTTTCCAGCACTGCCCACTTCCACCACCCCCACTATAGAGTAGTCATAGTCTTTGATTCGCAAAGCTAGAATCACTTTCAAACAACCAAGCTAAAAATACCATCGTGTGCAATGTACTTACTGTCATTAGTGATCCTAATTCACTTAAACATAAGGGGAAAATGATTGATCAGCAAATCTTAGAATTGCATTCTATGCTTTTAATCCCATGTTATTATATTTTATCTACATGTTCAGAGTCACATATGTCTGCATTATATAGGCTCTAGATATTTCTTCTGACCTATATCACATTTATTAAAGGTTTTAACTTTTAGTAGCTTAACTTTGCATGCAAAATCACCAATTGTAATATACAACAAACATTTAATACTATCTTTTTGTGAAAAAATAATTTTATGTGTATGTATTTTTGTATGTATGTATGTACTGGACTTTGATGGTGAGTATATTCATATAACATATACATTACATTTTGTGTGTATTTTGCTTTGCATTTTGTATTATCTAAAGACCAGAGGCCCAGAGGATAGATAAACAAGACATTCATGCTATGTGCATTTCTTTCTTTTTTTTTTTTAAAAAAATTTTTTATTGATAAAAGGAGGATACAGAAAAGAAAAAAAAACAAATTTCCACCTCCTCCCACCCGCCTCCCATTTCCCTCCCCCTCCTCCCACTCTTCTCCCCCTCCTCCCACTCTTCTCCCCCTCCTCCCACCCCTCTCCCCTTCCCCCCACTCCTCTCCCCCTCCCTTTCCAGTCCAAAGAGCTGTCAGGGTTCCCTGCCCTGTGGTACGTCCTAGGTCCGCCCCCCTCCATCCATATCTAGGAAGGTGAACATCCAGACTGGCTAGGCTCCCACAAAGCCAGAACATGAAATAGGATCAAAACCGCGTGCCATTGTCCTTGGCGTCTCATCAGCCCTCATTGTTCGCCATGTTCCGAGAGTCCAGTTTTATCCCATGCTTTTTCTGGTAACAGTCCAGCTGGCCTTGGTGAGCTCCCAGTAGATCATCTCCACTGTCTCAGTGGGTGGGTGCACTCCTCATGGTCCCGACATCTTTGCTCATGTTCTCACTCCTTCTGCTCCTCATTGGGACCTTGGGAGCTCAGTCCAGTGCTCCAGTGTGGGTCTCTGTCTCTATCTCCATCCATCGCCAGATGCAAGTTCTAGGCTGATATGCAATATATTCGTCAGTATTGCTCTAGGGTAGGGTCATTTCAGGTTCCCTATCCTCAGCTACCCAGGGAACTAACTGGGGACCTCAGCTTGGGCACCTGGGAGCCCCTCTAGGGTCAAGTCTCCTGCCCACCCTAAAGTGGCTCCCTTAACTAAGAATTGTGGTTCCGTGCTCCCCTATCCAACCTTCCTTTATCCCGATCCTCTTGTTTCCCCAAGTCCACCCTCCTTCCCTTCTACCTTTTCTCTCCCCATCTCCCCTAACCCCCATCCCACCCCACCCCCAAGATCCCACTTTTCCCCCCGGCAATTTTGTCTACTTCCCTTATCCAAGAGGATAACTATATGTTTTTCCTTGGGTTCACCTTCTTACTTAGCTTCTTTAGATTCGCCTATTGTAGACTCCGTGAACCCTATTTATGGCTAGAAACCAATTATGAGTGAGTACATCCCATGTTCGTCTTTTTGGGCCTGGGATACCTCACTCAGGATAGTGTTTTCTATTTCCATCCATTTGCATGCAAAATTCGAGAAGTCATTGTTTTTTACCGCAGCGTAGTACTCTAGTGTGTATATATTCCATACTTTCTTCATCCATTCTTCCATTGAAGGGCATCTAGGTTGTTTCCAGGTTCTGGCTATTACAAATAATACTGCTATGAACATAGTTGAACAAATGCTTTTGACATGTGATAGAGCATCTCTTGGGTAAATTCCCAAGAGTGGTATTGCTGGGTCCAGGGGTAGGTTGATCCCGACTTTCCGGAGAAACCGAAACACTGACTTCCACAGTGGTTGCACAAGATTGCATTCCCACCAGCAATGGATGAGGGTACCCCTTCCTCCACAGCCTCTCCAGCAAAGGCTATCGTTGGTGTTTTTGACTTTAGCCAATCTTACAGGTGTAAGATGATATCTCAAAGTTGTTTTGATTTGCATTTCCCTGATCGCTAAGGAGGTTGAGCATGACCTTAAGTGTCTTTTGGTCCATTGAACTTCTTCTGTTGAGAATTCTCTGTTCAGTTCAGCGCCCCATTTTTTAATTGGGTTAATTAGCATTTTAAAGTCTAGTTTCTTGAGTTCTCTATATATTTTGGAGATCAGACCTTTGTCTGTTGCGGGGTTGGTGAAGATCTTCTCCCAGTCAGTAGGTTGCCTTTGTGTCTTAGTGACAGTGTCCTTTGCTTTACAGAAGCTTCTCAGTTTTAGTAGGTCCCATTTATTCAATGTTGCCCTTAATGTCTGTGCTTCTGGGGTTATACCTAAGAAGCGATCGCCTGTGCCCATCTGTTGTAGGGTATTGCCCACTTTCTCTTCTATCAGATTCAGTGTTTTCGGGCTGATATTGAGGTCTTTAATCCATTTGGACTTGAGTTTTGTGCACGGTGATAAATATGGGTCTATTTTCATTCTTCTACAGGTTGACATCCAGTTGTGCCAGCACCATTTGTTGAAGATGCTTTCTTTCTTCCAATGTAAACTTTTAGCTCCTTTATCGAAAATGAGGTGTTCATAGGTTTGTGGGATAAAGTCCGGGTCTTCTATACGATTCCATTGGTCGACTTCTCTGTTTTTATGCCAGTACCACCCTGTTTTCATTACTGTAGCTCGGTAATAGTGTTTGAAGTCAGGGATGGTAATGCCTCCAGAAGATCCTTTATTGTATAGGATTGTTTTGGCTATCCTGGGTTTTTTGTTTTTCCATATAAAGTTGATTATTGTCCTCTCCAGATCTGTGAAGAATTTTGATGGGATCTTGATGGGGATTGCATTGAATCTATAAATTGCCTTAGGTAGAATTGCCATTTTTACTATGTTGATCCTCCCAATCCAAGAGCAAGGGATGTCCATCCATTTTTTGGTATCCTCTTCAATTTCTTTCTTCAATGCCTTAAAGTTCTTGTCAAATAGATCTTTCACTTCCTTGGTTAGATTTACCCCAAGATATTTTATGCTGTTTGTGGCTATCGTGAATGGAGAAGCTTCTCTGATTTCCCTCTCTGCTTCCATATCCTTTGAGTATTGGAGGGCGACTGATTTTTTGGAGTTGATCTTGTATCCTGCCACATTACTAAAGCTGTTTATCAGCTGTAAAAGTTCTTTGGTGGAATTTTGGGGGTCGCTTATGTACACTATCATATCATCTGCGAATAACGAAAGTTTAACTTCTTCATTTCCAATTCGAATCCCCTTGATCCCATTATGCTGTCTTATTGCTATTGCTAGAACTTCCAGCACTATATTGAAGAGGTATGGCGAAAGTGGGCAGCCTTGTCGTGTTCCTGAGTTAAGCGGGATGGCTTTGAGTTTCTCTCCATTTAATTTGATGTTAGCTGTCGGCTTGCTGTATATAGCTTTTATTATATTTAGGTATGACCCTTGTATCCCTAATCTCTCCAAGACTTTTAACATAAATGGATGTTGAATTTTGTCAAATGCTTTTTCAGCATCTAATGAAATGATCATATGGTTTTTTTCTTTCAGTTTATTTATATGATGGATTACATTGATAGATTTTCGTATGTTGAACCAGCCCTGCATCTCAGGAATGAAGCCTACTTGATCATAATGGATAATTTTTCGGATGTGTTCTTGGATTCGGTTTGCCAGTATTTTGTTGAGGATTTTTGCGTCGATATTCATGAGTGAGATCGGCCTGTAATTCTCTTTCCTGGTTGAGTCTTTGTGTGGTTTTGGTATCAGAGTAACTGTAGCTTCATAAAAGGAATTTGGTAATGACCCTTCTGTTTCTATATTGTGGAATACATTGAGGAGTATAGGTATTAGGTCTTCTTGGAAGTTCTGGTAGAATTCCGCATTGAAACCATCTGGCCCTGGGCTTTTTTTGGTAGGGAGGTTTTTGATAACAGCTTCTAGTTCTTCGCGACTGACAGGTCTGTTTAGCTTGTTCACCTGGTCCTGATTTAATTTTGGTAAATCGTATTTATCTAAGAAAGTGTCCATTTCTTTTACATTTTCCAGTTTAGTGGCATACAAGCTTTTGTAGTAAGATCTAATGACTCTCTGAATTTCCTCTGTGTTTGTGGTTATGTCCCCCTTTTCATTTCTGATCTTATTAATTTGCAAATTTTCTCTCTGCCGTTTGATCAGTTTGGATAGGGGTTTGTCAATCTTGTTGATTTTTTCCAGGAACCAGCTTCTTGATTCATTGATTCTTTGGATTGTTTTTTGTGTTTCTATTTTGTTGATTTCAGCCCTCAGTTTGATTATTTCCAGTCTTCTACTCCTCCTAGGTGAGTCTGCTTCTTTTTTTTCTAGAGCTTTCAGGTGGGCTGTTAAGTCTCCAATATGTGCTTTCTCTGTTTTCTTTAAGTGGGCACTTAGTGCTATGAACTTTCCTCTCAGGACTGCTTTCATAGTGTCCCATAAGTTCGAGTATGTTGTTTCTTTATTTTCATTGAATTCAAGGAAGACTTTAATTTCTTTCTTTATTTCCTCCTTAATCCAGGTATGGTTCAGTAGTTGACTGTTCAGTTTCCATGAGTTTGTAGGTTTTCTGGGGGTAGCATTGTTGTTGAATTCTAACTTTAATCCATGGTGGTCTGATAAGACACAGGTGGTTAGTAATATTTTTTTGTAGCTGTGTAAGTTAGCTTTGTTACCAAGTATGTGGTCAATTTTCGAGAAGGTTCCATGAGCTGCAGAGAAAAAGGTATATTCTTTCCTATTTGGGTGGAATATTCTATAGATGTCTGTTAAGTCCATTTGCTTCATTACCTCCATTAATTCTCTAATTTCCCTGTTAGGTTTCTGTCTGATTGACCTGTCCATTGGTGAAAGAGGAGTGTTGAAGTCTCCTACTATTAGTGTGTGTGGTTTGATGGCTGCCTTGAATTTTAGCAATGTTTCTTTTACATACGTGGGTGCTTTTATATTAGGGGCATAGATATTCAGGATTGAGATTTCTTCCTGATGAATTTTTCCTGTTATGAGTATAAAATGCCCCTCTCCATCTCTTTTGATTGATTTAAGTTTGAAGTCAACTTTGTTAGAAATTAGTATGGCCACACCTGCTCGTTTCTTAGGTCCATTTGCTTGATAAGCCTTTTCTCAGCCCTTTACTCTGAGTAGGTGCCTGTCTTTGTGGTTGAGGTGTGTTTCTTGTAGACAGCAGAATGTTGGATCCTGTTTTCGTATCCAGTCTCTTAGCCTGTGCCTTTTTATAGGTGAGTTGAGTCCATTGACATTAAGTGATATTAATGACCAGTGGTTGTTAACTCCGGTCACTTTTTAAGTAGTAGGGTTTGTGTATTTCCCTTCTTTGAGTTGCGCTGGTGAAGGGTCTCTAGATGTCTGAGTTATTGAGGTCTTTGTTGGACTCCTTGGTTAGTGATTTTCCTTCTATTATTTTCTGTAAGGCTGGATTTGTGGCTACGTATTGCTTAAATTTGTTTTTATCCTGGAAAATTTTGTTTTCTCCATTTATGGTGAACGAAAGCTTGGCTGGATATAGTAGTCTGGGCTTGCATCCATGGTCTCTTAGTTTTTGCAGTACATCTATCCAGGACCTTCTGGCTTTCATGGTTTCCATAGAGAAGTCAGGTGTAAGTCTGATAGGTTTACCTTTATAAGTAAGTTGGCCTTTTTCCTTTGCGGCTCTTAATATTCTTTCTTTATTCTGTATATTTTGTGTTTTGATTATTATATGGCGAGGGGATGTTTTTTTTTGATCCAGCCTATTTGGGGTTCTGTATGCCTCTTGAACCTTCATAGGTACATCCTTCTTCAGGTTGGGAAAGTTTTCTTCTATAATTTTGTTAAGTATATTTTCTGGACCGTTGAGCTGCACTTCTTCTCCTTCTTCTACTCCAATTATTCTTAGGTTTGGTCTTTTTATTGTGTCCCATATTTCCTGAATGTTTTGTGATGAGAGTTTGTTGGACTTGCTGTTTTCTTTGATCAGTGCGTTCATTTTCTCTATGTTATCCTCAGACTCTGAGATTCTTTCTTCTATCTCTTGTATTCTGCTGGTTATGCTTGTTTCTGTAGTCTCTATTCGTTTACCTAGATTTTCCATGTCCAGCCGGCCCTCTGTTTGTGTTTTCTTCTTTGCCTCCATTTCATTTTTCAAATCATGAACTGTTTCCATTATCTGCTTGATTGTTTTTCCTTGCTTTCCTAGGGTATCATTCACTGATTTACTCAATTCCTCAAACTTTCTGTTATACTTCTCATCCATTTCTATAAGGGCGTTTTTTATATGCTGTTTAAGGGTGTCAATCACTGTCATGAAGTCAGTTTTTTCTCCTTCTTCATGATTAAGGTGTTCATGTCCTCCTGCTGTGAGGTCGTTGGCTTCTGGTGGTTTCGTGTTGTTCTTCAGATTGTTGGGTGAATTCTTGCATTGGCGTCTCCCCATCTCTTCCTTCCAATATTCTCCTATGGATCTTCTTTTACAGGATCAGGTCTTCTTGCCAACTGATGTACCTTCCAAGTGATGTCACTCCCCCGTGATGTTTCTCCTGGAGTCCAGTTCCGATCTCCTTGCTGCTTGGTTAGCTTGCAACCAAAGGCCCACCCTGCTTGCTGCAGGCAGGTTATGGAGACAAAGGAGCTACCACCTTCCCCTTTGCACTCACCTTCCGGTTCAGTCCCAGCACCCAGGCAGGCTGAACAGGGAGGCACTCTGCTCCAAGAAGGGAGGGATGGAGGGAGACAGGGGGTAGGGGGATCTGGATGTAAGCTGGATGGGATAGGAAGAGAGAGGAGGTACCGGGCAGTGTAGCCCTGTAGGTTGATCAGGAAGTGTAGGCGGGCTGTTCCCGGGTGCCGCAGCACTCACTCACCACAATGATGTCTCACTAGGTGCCCTGATGAAACTCCGTGCTGCTTGGTTCGCTCGCAGACAAAGGGCCCACCCTGCTTGCTGCAGGCGGGCTATGGGGACAAGGAAGCCCCCGAGCTCCCCTTTACCCTACGCTTGGGGTTAGGACCCAGCGCCCAAGCAGGCAGAGCAGTGAGGCTCTCTGCCCCCAGGGAAGGGAGGGGGGAGAGAAACAGAGGGTGGGGGGATCTGGATGTAAGCTGGATGGGATAGGAAGAGAGAGGAGGTACCGGGCAGTGTAGCCCTGTAGGTTGATCAGGAAGTGTAGGCGGGCTGTTCCCGGGTGCCGCAGCACTCACTCACCACAATGATGTCTCACTAGGTGCCCTGATGAAACTCCGTGCTGCTTGGTTTGCTCGCAGACAAAGGGCCCACCCTGCTTGCTGCAGGCGGGCTATGGGGACAAAGAAGCCCCCGAGCTCCCCTTTACCCTACGCTTGGGGTTAGGACCCAGCGCCCAAGCAGGCAGAGCAGGGAGGCTCTCTGCCCCCAGGGAAGGGACGCTATGTGCATTTCTTAGATGTCTTCTTTTACTAATGACAGAACAGTAAATTAACCCAGCGTCACATTGTCACTGAGGACTTCTGCCGCCCTCACACTCCTTCCCTGTTGTTACCTAACTCCATTGCCTGTTTAATTGCTCTCGCTGGCTCTCACTATCACCTGATTTAGTTTTCTAGGTTTTCTTTACCAAAGGTTATGAACTTGGGGGCTTAAATCAGCAGAGGTGTGACCTCCTGGAAGCTGGGATTTCATGCCTCCACCGAAAACTCTAGGGAAGGGTCCTGCTTTGGACTCTGCATCAAGATTATGATGGTTTTAGGAAGTACTTCTAGGTTTTGGTGATCAACTTCCTCCAGAGGCAGCACAGGAATGGGGGGGGGGTAGTCTGAGAGTCTTTCATAACAGGGTGTCAGATACAGAACATCATCTTGCTCACTGTTGTACAGACACCAACTGTCGGATGGGAACATACAAGCGTGGGGACCTTTAATAGGCACCTTGGAGTTTGACTTCCAAAATGTGTCTACGTATTAAGGTCAACTACTGATGGAGTAATGTTTTCAAAGGTGTTCATCATTCCTTCTCAGTTCTCTATGTCCCAATCCACGAAACTAAAGGACAGTTGCTGGGAAAGCAAAGAATCTCCCTAACATTCCTCAACTTCTTCCTTCCTTTGGGACTTTGAGAAGCAATATCCGAGGTACAGTTCTTTCATTTTCAGAGGTGGCCTATTTAAAAGGAGCACCTCTAGACATGTTTAAAATGCATGAAAAGTTCTTGTGAATTAGTCAACAGATTCTTATTTAGAGGAAGCCAGACAATTTGACTTCCCATGTCAAAATATATCAGTGTTCACAGACGTGATTCAATCTGACATTAGGAATATTTGATTATGAGCTTAGCTATCTGAATTTTTAATAGAATATGCCATACTTGCAGCACACAAAGAAATTCTCTTTGGAACCGTGCTTGAGTCTGTTTCCCATCATCAAACACCATCTACATGAGCACTCGAAATTCTATGTCCTGTGAAAAATGTGATTATTAAATCAGCAAAGTCTCACTCAGTCTGGTTAAATTCTATTCACACATGGTTTTACTATGGCTATGTCTACTGGCATCAAAATATGCTTCAGTTTTAAAACAAATAATAGATCAGAGATTAACTTTGCTTCCTTTTTGAATAAATATACAAAACATAAATTATTTCAAAATTATTAAGCATATCACCAAGTCTTGTACTATATAACATGTTCACTTTTCAAATGCCAAATATCACTGCCAGTTTTCAATTCTCTTATTCCTTTATGCTTTTATTAAGGGACCCCTTGGGCCAATAACTAAATTAAATGTAATCAAATCTTGGTACTGGAAGTTTTGATGACACAAAATATATAGTTGGGGCCCTATCTCCCCCATTATATGGCAATTTATTAACATCTCTTTTATATATAAATATATTCTAAGAAGTTTCTACTGTATTGCGTTTCCATATAGTATTATTTCTTCTGTATTAGGTTTTCAAGTAACCCTTAACTTTAACTCTCTCTCCCATGTTCCCCTACTAATCTAACTCCCCCTGCCTGCTTTATCTTCCCATTCCAGCTCTCACCATATCCATCAATAACTATCTAATCTTTTTTTCCTTAGGTAAGTCTATGTGCCTCAAACCCAAATTCCCTTATTCCATATCTAACCTCTGTGGTTCTACTGTTATATCTCAGTTAACATTAACTTAACAGCTAATATACACACGTATATGAATACATACTATATTTGTCTTCCTGGGTCTGAGTCACTCACTCAGGATGACTTTTTACTATTTCCATACATTTCCTTGTTAATTTTATTATATCACTATTTAATAGTTGAGTAATTGAATATGAATTCTTTATATTTATTTTCTCAAGGTCAGCAGAGATCATATGCTCAAATCCTCTCATTACAAGAGAAAGCCAACAGAATATTTCCTTCGGATTAAAATGTTGAATACTGTGGAATGAAGAAGATCAGTTCCCTTGGGTGTATTTGACCCACTCATCCATACTAAATGGTGCCATGATGTTAGTGAAACCTTATGATGATGATAGATTAAATGAAGTTATATCGTTCAAGACATACCCTTGTATACACTTTTGAAAAACATGGTGTTTTGGAATGGAGGTACCAGAAAGAGTACAGACGGCTCATGGGAGTTAATTGCCTCATTTTCAGAAATGTTAGAATGTAGTTGGATTCTCTTTGTGCTTTGTAATCTTTATGTCATCATTATGCTATAAAAACTGAACAACACTACAAATCAATAGTATTTAAAACTCTCCTTAAGAAGCTGGTTGTTAAATGCATACCAGACACTGCCCCAGCAATGTTTCCTGTCTTCAATTTGTGACCATTGAGTAAGAGCCACCCGAGTGCGACACTCAGTGTAATGCCACTTTCATAAGTTTTACAAAGACTGTAATCCTACCCAGCAGAAAGATACAAATTCGTCATAAATCTACACAAAGCCTTTCAAAACTACTCAGGGTACATATTTAGGGTACAGTATACTCCAGAAAAGTAATCTGTATTTTCAAGAAACAGCATTCTCGATCCAAGTGTCCCTTCTGTCCTCCTTGAGCCTAATATATACCCATTCACTTCCTATTCATGAGCATGAAAATACAGAAGACTAGAAAGGCATAAGATTTTAATATCTATGTAAATCAAATTCTATTACTTTTCCTTTAGTTTGGAGATTATTATTACTGCTACTATTGCAGCTCAAATATTAGGGAACAAGGAACTAGCATCATAAAACATGTGGTTTTACTATTTTAGATACTGTAAGAGCGAGTTACAGGGCCCCTGACAGAACCAGTATACTTTGTGTCAGGCAGCTGTGAAATGGATGTTTATGGATGTATATTTATTTAAAATTAAATTTATTTTGCTGTGCAATGAAAATCACCATTTTCTTCTTCCTATACCTTTCAAATAAAGCATAAAAAAGAGAAGTGTTAGCCTAAAAAATATGCTAGTATGACTTTAGGACGTTGATTATTAATACACACGAGTTGAAAATTTTCAGTTCATGGTTCCCAGAGTGAAAATAGCTTTGGCAGGCTGCATATAGTATGTATAAAAAGACACACTTGTGGTGCATATACAGTGCCAAGTGCTCCATCTGTGTTCAGGGGCTGAGCTACGATTGCTGAGGGAGATGGAACTTTCTAATGTACTTACTTCAACATGTTCTAGAATTTTGCTACACTGAAGACTTTTGTTCTTATAATCATTTAAATATTGGAAATGCCATGTGTGGTACAGTAATATAAGTATTGGTTTTTTCAAGAAAGCATATTTGTGTAGCCCTAGTTGACCTGGAACTTGCTCTATAGACCTCTCTTTCCTGAACTCAGTGATCCAGTTGTTCTGTCTTCCTAGTGCTGGGATTTAAGTGTGTTCCACCATCACCTGGCAATTCAGGAATATTGAGTCTAGCATGTACTAATAAAATATCTAGCTCTAAAACAGAAACGTGAAGAAAGTTGATGACCAAAGAGAAGAGATAATCAGGGAGCTAATCCAACAAACACCCAACCCACCCACCAGTATGAAAGCATTCAGAACTTAATGTTATAGAGTAGAGCTTAACTTTATTTGTTACTAAGACTTAAACCCAGAACATCAAGCATACTAGACAATCTCTCTGTCACTGAGGAGTGTACCACCAACCATCACTGAATTATATCATCTACTCTCGTTTTATTGTTTGTTTTGAGAGAGAATCTTAGTAAATCTCCAGGGCTGGCATTGAACCTGTTTGGGTTCACACTTTTCCTGCCTCAGCTTCATAAGTATCTGGGACTACAGGCCTGCACCACTAGGTGTTTTAAAAACGAAGAGTGGGAAGCACACGCTGCAAGTACACAGAGTGGACCAAGATGTAAATGAGTGAACCCAGCTGGGCACCCCACTCTCTAAGTCCTTGGTACCTGGGCAAAATCCCAGGGCCCCACCTCACATGCCTCAGTTTCAATAGCCAGACATCAGGCAAGCTTCTGGCAGGTAGGCTGCTCCAACACCAACTCCATCAATTGGACCTTGTAAGCTACAAGTCCCACTCCATCCCTAAACCCCTCTTCTCACTGTGACCTCAAATGACCTCTGAAGCACAGACTTGTGACTGTCCAGAGCAGACCAAGAGAGAAAAGACCAAGATAACAGGCCAAGAGAGTCCTCAGTGGTTTCCTGAGACACAGACAGTGACTTACAGAGCAGCTCCGTAAAACACAGACAGTAACTGCAAAAATAAGGATAGGACCAAGAGGCAAAACACTCTTGGCACCAATTGGATGAAGAGATGCGTAGGCACCAATGCGGGAATTCATTCAACAACCTAAAAAGTAACCTGAACCCTGTGGTCATACAACAGGAAGACCTGATCATCCTAACCCAGAAGAAGTAGAAGAAAATGATCTTAAATATAACTTTATGAGGATGATAGAAACCTTTAAAGAGGAAATGAAAAAATTACCTTAAAGAATTAGAAGAAACTGGTAGGTATGCCTTTAATCCTAGTACTCGGGAGGCAGAGGCAGGTGGATTTCTGTGAGTTCAAGTCCAGCCTGATCTACTAGAACTAGTTCCACGACAGGCTCCAAAGCCACAGGAGGAAAAAAAATTAAAAGAAAAAAGAAATGGAGGAAAAAAATAGAATAAATCTCTTAAAGAAAAGCAAACAGGTGAAGCAAACAGTTTAAACAGTACAATGCTTGAAGATTGAAATAGAGGCAATAAAGAAAACACAAACAGAGAATTCTGGGAATGGAAATTATGGTTAAATAAATGAGAACTACAGTTGCAAACATAACCAACAGAATACAAGAGATGGAAGAGATTCTCAGGTGTTGCAGATATTATAGAGGAAATAGATTGATCAGTCAAAGAAAATATTAAATCCAACAAATTCTTAACACAAAACATCCAGGAAATCTGAAATACTACAAAAAGACCAAACCTAAGCTTAGTAGGTATAGAAGAAGGAGAGGAATTCCTGCTCAAAGGCACAGAAAACATGTTCAACAAAATCATAAAACAAAACTTTCCCAACCTAGAAAGGATATACCTATGAAGAAGATACAAGAAGCTTACAGAACACTAAATAGACTGGACCAAGAAAAAAAGTTCCCTTGCCATATAAAAATCAACACTTGAAATATACAGATTAAAGAAAAAATATTAAGAACTGCAAAGGAAAAAGATCAAGTAACATATAAAGGTAAAGCTATCAGAATTATACCCAACTTCTCAATGGAAACCATGAAAGCCAGAAGATCCTGGACAGATGTGCTGCAGATATTAAGAGACCATGGATGCAAGCCCAGACTACTATACCCAGTAAACCTTTCAATCACCATCAAAGGTGAAAACTAGATATTCCATGACGAAACCAGATTAAATAATACCTATCCACAATTCCAGCCCTACAGAAAGTACTAGAAGGAAAACTCCAACCCAAGGAAGTTAACTGCACCCTAAAAACACAGGGAACAAATAACCTCACACCAGCAAACCCCAAATGTAGGAAGATAAGGCCCAGCATACCAAAAGGAGACAACCTGGAGTCTGCCTGGAGCTGTCAAAGGCCAAGCAGTGTTTCCTGAGTGCCTAGCAATAGGCACTGTCAGAAGTCCTGATAGTGCCTAGAAGTCCTGATAGTGCCTAGACAATGGAGGCAAGAATGAAATGCCAGCCGCCAATGGATCCGAACACCTGGGTATTGGGAGGGTATATAAGCTTTTCCCCTGTTGTTAAATAAACGAGTCCGCTGTAAACTTTCTACCTGACTCTTGGCATCTGTGGTCATTGACACTGTGCCTTTTCCCTCCCTCCCCCGAGTAGACATTAAGACCCAGCAACATCTGGCACCCAAACAGGGATTTCTGGTATGTTTTGAGCTCACCTGGTCAGAGGTGTTTTGTTTTTTTCCTTTTTTTTTTTTGTGGTTGTAATTTTTGTGTTTTGTCCGGCACAGATTCTAGTCATTTTCCTCTCCTCATTCACAGTGTTGCTGCACAGCGTCCCCAAACGGTGTATTTTTCGTGAAAGGCTCCTTGGTATCTTCAGCAGGAAAACATTCAGACTCCCATCCTTTCCTTCTTTGGAAAGGCCCCTCAGTCCCTTTGTCAAGTAAGCACTGGAACCGCCAGCTTTCCTTCCTGTTGTCTGCCATGTTTGTCTGTCCATTTGGTTAGGAAGGCACATCGTTTCCATTTCGGTTCACCCAGCATCTCCATATAAGGCAGAACCAATACTCGGCTCCTGAAGAACTACAGAAATTTCCCACTACTCCCTAGACATAGGGTCTGATACAATATCCCACTCCTGTAGACTGCAACCCCCAGCTGTCCCTCTCAGAGGGGAGCTGACAGGCAGAGTGGAGTGACCTGTCATCTGTGGGAGTGCCATGTTTGCCTAAGCAGGGAGAAGTGAGCTGCGTGGAGGCATGCGAGATGAAGGCCTAGAGGCAAGTCAGCACCTGAGGTGTATGAGCTATGATCTATCATTGGGTGCTGATGGCGCTTGGGCTTCTCACCTGGTGCTGCCAGAGCCATGGCTTCAAGGCCAACCACCTATGCTGTGCTCTGGCTCTGTTGAAGGACGAGGAGCGAGCTGTGCACCTAGGGTGCACACCTGCAATCTGCCCACCTGGGTTCATTCTCCAGACATCGAACGAGGAGAAAGGCTAAATAAGACAGAAAAGCACATGTGGGCCTTTATTTGTCAATTTACCGAGCTCTTTCGAGAAACCACAGAACTAGCACTGCAGGGAGCAAATGCCCCACCTCAGCATCTTCAGCTTCACCAAAGTAAACGTGGGTCATCAACACCTTAGGGTCAATGGTGTTAAGGTTCACAATAAAAATGCAGACAAAGGACAAATTATTCTGGGCCTTCAGATAAGTCATGTAGGAAACTGTGAGACTGATTTGGATATCAAGCAATATTTTTGTGGAGCTAATGTGAAAAGTATTCAGATTCATGAGGCAATGTGGGTGATCCTAGAGTCCTTGATTGGGGGCATGTGTTTAATTGGAGTATTGTCCTTCTTCTTCCTTAGGAAACCACTTTTAGAGGTTTACTGGACAGGACTGACTAATATCCTGAACATCCCTGGACTGAGTGGTTTATTAGATAATATCATTTTGGATTTAATATCAAACTAATTGACAATTACTTGTCAAAAAACAAGATCTTTGCAGGGCTCCCCACACTTCCAATAAAGATACAGTCCCCCCTCCTCTATTCTCATCCCTCATGTTACCCTGACCTTTTCAGATTCTAATAATAACCCAGAGGACTGAGAACTGTTACCTGTCACATATTAGATCTCACTACCTAACCATCTATATCTCTTTACTTCTCAGAAAAGTTACAGTCCTGACGCAATTAAAAACCAAAGTTGGCTTTGGAGTTAGAATGTGACTCTCTCTTTCTCTAAACCCAAGCATGCTGCTAGAAGAAAAATTCAAGGTTTCTCTTTCATATCAGAAGAGTCACCTGGTGTGGGACAGAAACAAACCAAAAATCTGTTGTTTTCAAAACTCTGTTAGCTCCCCAAAACTCTATTTCTCCCTTTACTTATTTTTGACTCTTTACTACCTTTCTTTGGCTAAGCATCTTTAGTATATACTGACAGACTGGTAGGGAAAATAAATAGATTGATAGAAATAGATGATAGATATATAAATAGATAGATGATATATAGATAGAGATAAAAAATAGATGATAGAAAAATAGATAAATCAATATATAGATACATAGATACATGATAGAGAGATAAATACATGATAGATGATAATAGATGTGATATATATATATACTCAGAAAAATATTATTGCATTTTAACATATTTATCTTATTTTTAATTATTTGTAAGTTGATGTATGTCTATGTGTCTGCATGTATGGTTCTGCTTATTTCTTTCAACAATTCAATGAGTTTCTGGGCTCTTGGAAGGTTTCTCATACCACTGGGATACCCTACAATCCACAGGGACATGTTATTATGGAGAGGACCAACAGAGCTCTTAAGGAGCTCTTGGCCAGGACTATCTTGCCAGAGGCTAGGAGAGATCCTCATCTGGCCTTAACAGAAGAACTCTTCCATATGAAATTCCTCAGTTTTGATGACAAGGGGCTCAGCCCAGCTTATAAGCACTGGGCATCCATGCTAAGGAATACACTGCAGCCCCTGGTGAGATGATGAGATTCTATCTCTTGCCAATGGCAACCTCTAGCTCCTAGCTAACCCAGGGGAAATGGTATGCTTACATTTCTTTACACTGCCACAACACCAATGTGGGCCTTTGCAAATGTATTACTCACTATTATGTAAAGTATTACATGAATAATATGAGAATTGCATTACAGTGAGATATTCTTCACCAATATTTTTAAATCCATTTAAGTACAGGATATTGTGTACAATCATGATTATGTGCTGAGTTCCTAGAACAGCATCAAGTAAGCATTTTAAGACATTTAAAAGAGCGTTGGTAGAATTTAAGATTAATGTATCTTTAAACTTTTTAATTCAGTAACAATTTTAAATCAATAATGGATTTTAAATTAATTTTGTGGATATTGACATAGTTCTTTTGTAGTTTGTTAATGTGATGGAGTCACTTTCTGCTGTTAAAATATTTTGACTCTGTGATTGTGATTTGTATCTTTTTGAAATAAACTCTTGAGACCAATTTTTCATGTCCACATACTCTTGGATGTGTGGTCTTCCACTAGCACATCATCAACTTATCAGGGGCTACAGTTTTTGAGAAGATTATCTATCTCTGTACCAGCAGCTAATAATTACAGTTCACTCTGTGGCTAGGGATGAGATGGGTGTTGAATTTTCCTCTCCTTGCTTGAATGTGATCAGGCTTGGGCTCACACAGGTTTGTGCATGCTGTGATGACAGCTGCGGGTTTGAATGTACAGCTTCTCTTATAGGTCCAGAAAATATTTTCTTCTAGGCCACCTACCATTAGCAGCTCTAAACATTTTCCAATCTTGTGAGGCAGGGTACAAGATGTGTATTCCGTTTGGGCCGAGCCTTTTGTAGTTTTTTAGTCTATGAGCATTGGCCAGCTGTGGACCTCTGAGTAAATCACAATCTATCGAAAATAGAAGCTTTTCAAATAAAGGTTGAGAAATCATTCACATATGGGCATAAAGTTAACTTACTAGGAATCGATTTATTATGATGTTCCATTAGCAGAGTAACAATAAATTCTTCTCTAAGCCTCAAACCTGTCTAACCACTGGGTTTTTGCCTGAAAATGGTGCCAGGTATAGGTTTCATCATGTGGAGTTAGATTTACATTTAGCCAGAAAATTGTTGGTTACTCTCATGATATCCATGTAGTTAGAAAATTCATTTTAATACAGTGAATTTTTATTAGTTGAAACTATCTGTAAAGTCAATTTTTATGCCATGCTCTGTTCTATCATGACTGACACTTCAATAAAATTAATTCAAAGCAGAATGCAAACAGAAAAATCAAGTTAGACAGCTGTCTAAGACATTGTTGACATAATTTTGTTTTCATATGTAACATAGAAAGTGTATGAAAAACATCACATCCTTTTACTCAGGCTTAGAACAAGACCCATGTGAAGTAATGATCAAAGATAACTTTTTATACACTATATTTTACTACTATGTTTTCATGGGTATCATATTAAATATCATTGAGTTAAACCTTACAAGTCAATGAATGGAGTTGGGGAAAATAGTCATCTCAGTTAGTCTCTAGGAATTTTTATTCAGTACTTTAAAAAGCTTTCTGTAAAAGTAATGCAGATCAATGAAGGAAAGACAGATGCTTGCAAAGAATGCTGTACAAGTGAGGTAGTTCTCTGAAACTCAAAAAAAAATCAGTAATTGATGAGTTACTCATTAGTCAAACACATCGTGAAATCACTTCAGTGACCATGTTTGATATGGTCTCGTGAACTACTTCTCTTTTCTCCAAAACATTAAGTGATTTAAAAAAATGATCTGTAAATTGACTCGTTGTGTGAATTTCCAAGTTGTGAGGACCTCAGTAAATCCTCGGAAGGATCTCTACACATCTGCAATTTTAAATTTAGACTGCATAAAGAGTAGGCATGATTTTTCTATATACACCGTATTCCTAAAAACTCTTATGAATGCTGTAAGGATTTAGTCTGTTCTTGCTTCTTCTAGTCATTGTGGGTGTGTGTCTTTGTATGTACACATGCATACATCCTAGCAAGTGCACACACATCACATACTCATTGCTAATTTGGCACTATCACCATAAAGCATAACATATTTTAAATATTTTCAGCTGTGATTTCCTATTAGACAGGTATCAACAACAGAAGTACATGCTTATTTCAGAAGATAGGGAGTTGTCCTATAGATGAATTCCAAATTGACACTTACAGGAAGTGCTACCATTGTCTTACTCGTATAATTATGTGTGAAAGACCCATTGCTATCAGGTCTTTAAAATACTGAGGGAAGCCGAGAGGCTTTGTTGGGTGCCTGCTGTGGCATTATCTTTGCAAGGAAAGAACTCTGTCCTCTGCTCTACTCACATTTGAGAAGTAGTAACACGACATCACTGAAGAATAGCTTTGGGAGTGGCAAGGCTCTGTGCATCACTTGCATATTGGATTTGTCTGGAAGTGCAGCTGCTTGGCAGCTGGAGATGCTGGCACCAATCTGCACTGACTCTAGTGGAAATTATAGGTCCTCTCCAGCAGCACCTCTTCTTTACATCCTTTCTTCTTGGTGCTGCATTTTCCTTCCTCCTCAAAATACATTGTTTCTTCAATAAGTTCTCTATTGTCCTTATTTTTATTTTGTCAGTTCTCTTTCAAGATGTTCTCCATGGGCCCATCCATAATTTCATAATAAGGTATCCACTTTTTTTTTGCTTTTTTCAGACTGGGTTTCTCTGTGTAGCTTTGGAGCCTGTTATGTCACTTGCTCTATAGATCAGACTGGCTTTGAACTCACATAGATTCACCCATCTCTGCCTCCCAAGTGCTGGGATTAAAGTTATGCACCACAACTACCTGCCTTAAGGTATATGGTTTCTATAACTTCAGCTTCTGGAAATATTTCTAGAATTCTGGCCCATTAATGTCCCCAAAGAGCTCTAGGATGGGAAGAGAGATTTTCCTACTACAGTGGTCTCTCATCTCCAGAAAAAAGTTGGGTTTGAATTTAACCCTTATCTATACATTCCTTTTATGACTGTCACAGATACATATGCTTCCTCTCTTCTTATTCTCCAGTGCGATATTTAATAAGAAACGTGTGTCTTTACTTAAGTTTTAAAGATTCACAGTATGTCCAACTCAGCTATGTGAGGTAAAGCAAATAAGTATCTTGTAATTTTTCTTAACAAACAAGATATCTATAGGTAACGACCAAGTCTCTATACAAGCACTGTGATTTTTTTATCCACCTGATACTTTTGCCAAAAGTAAAGACTCTCCACGTAATGTTGCTTAAAGGGTATTTAGTGCTGTTTTTGTTTATGTGTTTTTTTTTATTACCAGCCACCAGAGCAAAACAGTACAGATACATTCACTGAGATAAACCATGAACTTCAGTTAGGAGAAGCCACATTCATTCTTTGTGAAGGCAAAAATCTTCCTATGGGTTACTCTCCTTCATCAGCAATTAACAAGCAATTATCGTGAAGGAGTGAAACATTTCTATCAATGAAATATATCTAATTGATGCTATCCCAAACACAAGGAAGACTTGTATATTATTCCATAACACTCTCTCCTTTCTGTTTCCATCAGAATATAGGCAGAATAATTCCCCAGATGAGATTGGCTGCGTTTGACAAACGCTGAGTGTTAAAAACACTTCTGTGACGAGTGTAGTGTTTAGAAAGTGACCTTGCCATCTCAGTCTGGTTAGCTAGTGAGGAGTAGGAATTCTGCACCCTTGAGTACATGACCTTCATCTAAACTCAGTTTTTCTATAGAACATACACTTTATTTGCTTAATAGGAAATGCGACATCAAGAGTAACTGAATTCAAATTCTACGTGCACTTGGCCATTGAGTCGCTTATAAACTCTTGGTAAATGCTTCATGATAGGCAATCTGTTTGTAGGCCTCAAAAAAAAAAATAGAAGTCTTCTCTCCTGAAATAATAAAAAGATGTAAAGTAGTATGCTCTTTTTATAGATGTAACCCAGAATATATAGAGGGCAGGCAGAGCAGGGACCCAGCCCGGCCCTTTATGGGAATCACTAAGAGAATACTTACCTATTCATTGATCTTACTAACTTTATTTTCATCTCCGTTGTGGAATATTATTTTAACTAGACAAAGATGTGTTATATGTATTTATGTTGTGGAATATTACTTTAACTATGTAAAGATGTATTAAGTTTGTTTATCTAGACAAAGATGCATTACATCTGTTTATGCAACATTTCTTTAACTATGTAAAGATGTGTTGTTGTTTTATCTTGCCTGCTTAAGGCACCTGATTGGTCTAATAAAAAGCTGAACTGCTAATAGATACACAGAGGAGCCATAGACAAGGTTGTCAGGCAGACAGAGTAAATAGGAAAAGGACCTATGGTCAGGAATTATAGAAAAGAGAGAACAGGGGAAGAGGGAGACGCTGGAGGATAGAAGCCGGATAGCTGTCAGACATGGAGGAAACTGGAAAGTGAGACTTACAGAAAGAAAGGAAAGGAAAAACCCCAGCAAAACACAGAGAAAGAGATTAAAATAAGAGCTAAGATAAGGCCAAGCATTCATAACTAATAAAAAGTCTGTTTTTAATGATTTGGGTGCTGTTTGGTAGCCAAAAAGAAAGCCTGGCGCATTCTTCTGTATTGTTTACATGTTTGTCTCCATTCCTGTGACATTCTATGTGAATATTGCTAAATATTACTTAAAATAGCAGGGCCAAAAATATGTCATGAGGACCAACAGCTGAACCGAGGACTACGTTTAAAGTTTTACTTAAACATTTTAAGACAAACATTTGCTGTGGAATTCAGATATTTTTCTCGGCTATCAGGTGATTTAAAGAGTATAAGAGACTCAGGCCAGTACGACCAAGCCCAGTTTTCTTGTCACAGGTCCACATTTCCTGTCGTTTCCACATTCCTTGAACTTAGCTGAATAATCTATTTTGTCACACTCTGTGTTTGCGTGCAGTATCTCCTCCTATTCATTTTAGGAAACAGGTTATTTATCGTTTTAGGGTATAGCTCAGTATTGTTTTTGTAAAAACATTTTTAACACACCATGTCGGCCTCTTTAGTATCTGACCAGTAAACAACGTGTTACTTTTTCTTCATGGAATTTGTTCAAGAGGGTGGAATCTATTCCTTTCTGTGGTCACCTTCTAAAACGGAACTTCATCTCCTCATAGGAAGTACCTTGTGCAAATTGTATCCTTGCAGCCAATGGCTAAGATGTCCCATAAATTCAGGTTGAGTTAATGAAGTGATGACTTCCCAAGAAACCCCATAGTCAGCAGAAAATAAATGTTGCTGACTAAGTGCCGCCTATGCAAACTCAAAGTGACGCTGGATTTCCAGTACCTCCCAGATAGATGCAAGACTCCCAGAAAATGTTTACTCATGTGATAATGATTCTAATTAATATTAACCCTCTCTCACCCACACCAATCTATATGTATATATAAATAAACCCATCAAAAAGGGGATCTACCTTTGATATTTTCTAAATGTCTCTTCCTATCTGTTAACAGAAAATCCATAGTTTTATATAAGTTAAGATTTACCAAAAATCTATACAAACATTTGTGCTAATAAATATTGATTAGTATAAAGATACCTCATTTCTTCCATGTCTTTTATAGACTTTTAATTTTTAAGAAAATTTTGATTATTCTTATTATTAAATTTGATTATAAATTAATTCAAATATTATTTTATATTTAAAAGTTGTATTAATAGGATCAATACAATTTGCATTAGTCCAAGAAGATAGAGAATACCAGAGGTAGTAATCACAAAAAGGTCACAATAATCAAAAATTGACTTTCTCAGTTCCTTCGTGCCTCTATCACAAATACATTACAGTAGATAATTTACAAACTAATAATTTAAAATTATGGAGTTTAGAAGTTTCAAGATCAAGGTGACAGAGGATTTAATCTTTGATGTTGACACTATTGCCTTCTTGCATCTTCTCATATATTGGACATGATGGCCAAGCTCTCTTTGGACACTTTTAGGGAAGTCATTCATGAGAGATTTGTCCTCAAGACATTATACCCTTCCTAAGGTTCCACTTCTTAGTATTACTGGAGTATCAACCTAGGACTTTGGTGGAACTTAAACATGTACATAACAACGCTTGAGATGTGAGAGGATCCATTCCTGGAGAAACCCAGAGGTATAACAGTTTTGTATGCACATGCTCTACATTTCACTGTAGCTAAGGATCCCCCCTCCCCAAAGTTTATCTTCTTCAGTCATCCCTTTGCATGCAGTGATCGCGTTAGAGAATGTGATCTAGGTGAGACTGAAGACATAACCCCTGACTTGTACCAGACACTTCTTCCTCATTCAAGATATCATATTAGTACATTCCAAGAACTGTTAAGCACGAAGAGGTAAGGGCATCTTACCAGAAAAGGTATCCGGGTTTCTGCCTTCCTACATTTTTCTACACACACACACACACACACACACACACACGTATGTATACATATATATATATATATATATATATATATATATATCAAGACACACATATCAAAAATGAATATATAACTACATATATGGATAGGTATGTTTCTGTTTTTTATATTTTTTTATAAATTCTGTCAATTGTCAAATTCTGTCATATATATATATATATATATATATATATATATATATATATATGAAACAGGGTCTAAGCTTAGCCTTCCCATCAGTATTTAAAAACTAGAGAAGTGTCCACTACATAAGAAAGTATTAAGTTCAAGGAACCCCCACCTCCATCCAGTTCTAGTAAGATGAGCATCCAAACTGCCTCTGAAGAGGGAGGGGGACTTGATTGGGGGAGGGGGAGGGAAATGGGAGGCGGTGGCGGGGAAGAGACAGAAATCTTTAATAAATAAATAAATTTAAAAAATACTAAAAGAAAAAAAGGGAAAGTATTAAGTTTATTATTGTTGGTCAACCATAGCTACAGTAATGTTTTAAAGGTATAAGTTTTTTATTAATGACTTTATTTCATTTATTTACTTATTCTTTTATTTGTGTATGAGCACTTGTATGGAGGTCAAGGGACAATTTGTGGGGCTTAATTTTATTTTTCTACTATGTGGATCCTGAATATGAGCCTTAGAGCACCAAGCAGCAAGTGCTCTTAGCACTGAGACATCTTGCTGGCCCTAGTAAGATCTACCTACTATCTAATAAAGTCATCTCGGCAAGTAGCCTTGATTTTATTGTGTCATGACCGTAACTGATCAGGATTTAAATAACACAGACAAATATACATTTGATTTGAAAATGGATTTTTCAGGTTCATAATTTTCCTAGAGATTTTGAAATATATTTATATGGCCAGTGCAAAGATATTATCATTGCCTAGCTTCACTTTGACATCATATAAAATAATCATTAATAGTATATTTTACATAATTAATGTTCCACCCTCTCCTCCCCAAAGAAGCTTGATAGTCTATTCAAATTAATGGGTTATTTATTGTAGAATTTTCTTTGATTTTTTATAGAAGATAAATTCTTCTCTCATATCATACATCCCTACGATTTTCTCCTCCTTCCACTCCTGCTACCTCCTCCCATTCCCCTCCCCCCTAGATCTACTGTCCTACAGCTTTATTTTCATAAAAGAGCAGGCCTTCAAGAGATGCCAACAAAACAGCACAAAGTAAAATCCAGTAAGTCAATGCAAAAGCTCCCATATTGAGGCTGGACAAGAAAACCCAAAAGCCAGAAGAGAATACCAAGAGCAGGCAAAAGGGTCAGAAGTAACTTTTAACAATTTTGAAGTATTCTAAGAAGTGCTGTTAATTATTCTGGATATTTCAGAACTCATTTTACCTAAAATACTGCAATTGTCCCTATACATTCCTATGCACCTCCAAACCCCCAGCGAATTCCATTCCAATTACTATTCTGTGAATCTGATTTCTCTCTAGATAAATAATGCAAATAGAAGTCTATGTTATATGTGTTTGTTCATGACTTATTTCACTTAGCAGAAAGTGATGAATGTTTAGCAGGTCAAATTTTTTTGTTTTAGCTTTGAGGCTATTATATTCTATTTTAATGTTCCTGTATATCTATAAAGAGCCTACATTTTAAATCTCTTCATTGTGGGGAGTGGAGGGAGCCGTAAGTGAATGTGTGAGGAACAGATGAAGTACTGAGTGGATGCATATTATTATTCTAATACAGGGATTCTAATGCCTGAGACCCACAGGAATTTTTGAAACCTTCCCAGGTCAGGCTAAAGGAATAGAAAAAGCCTTCCTCTTGCCCATGTGTGAATGTTGACAGAGAGTAGAAGACATGTCAGTTCTATAGTTAACATACACCTAGGATGATTCTGCCGTTGATTATTGTTCGCAACAATGTTAATGGAATGGCTATGCCAATAGTTCTCTGGGGCTTTGATTTCACTCATGTGGTATATGTGCTTAGATCACATGTAAATTCCATGGAGCTGATACGATCAACCCATTTCATATGCATGTTCTCCATGCACCTACAGCACATAGATTCCAGTGATCTCAGATTGTTCCAACATTTAATGGCTTTCCTTTCTTTCCTTTTTTTCCCATGGTTATAGCCCCAAACTGTAACTCCAGTTCCAGGGAGATTCAACTCCCTCATTAGAACTCCATGGCCACTAGGCATCTATGTGGTACACCTAAACACGTGTAGGCAAAACATTCATACATAAAATAAAATAAGAGTAAATAAGCCTTTCTTCTAAATGATAGCCTTTAGAAGAGAGGTGAAGTAGTATCCTGTGAGTCTTTGATTTATATTTCCCCAGTAGTTAATAGTTTAACATCTTCCCATATACTCATTGCTCTTTTGTATTTTTGAGAAATAGATGTTTAAGTACTTTTCCCATTTTGAATATTTTAATGGTTTTTTAAACGAGATACTTTGAATTATGTGTATATTCTAAACATTAATCCCTTGCAAGTATTTTCCTTAATTTAAGAATTGTCATTTTGCTTAATTGGGGCATGTTGGTGGTAAAAATTAAATGGGAAATATTAAACATTTTCATCAAGTCCTATGTGGTTTTTGTTTTTTTTCTTTTCTTCTTCTCTTTCTTACTCTTCCCCTTCTTATTCCTCCTCCTCCTCCTCTTCTTCTTCTTCATCCTCTTCTCCTCCTCCTCCTCCTCCTTCTCTTCTTCTTCTTCTTCTTCTTCTTCTTCTTCTTCTTCTTCTTCTTCTTCTTCTTCTTCTTCTTCTTCTCTTCTTCTTCCTCCTCTTCCTCTTTCTCTTCCTCTTCCTCTTCTTTTTAACTGGAATCTGGTGACTTATGCAATGAAGTGCATCCATTGTCACTAAATTGTCCCTTCATGTTCTCATAAGAGTTATAGAGTTGTAAATACTTGATAGGGATATTTATTGTATTTTTGAGTATGTCAGGAAAGGATATAATATCATTTTATAGGTACATACATATATTTCCAGCACTATTTGATATGGGAGTCCCCTCTGTGTGCTGTGATTACTATTAATAAATAAAGAAACTGCTTTGGCCTCTTGATAGGGCAGAGCTTAGGTAGGCAGGGAGGACTGGACTGAATGCTGGGAGAAAGAAGGTCAGAGTTAGGAGATGCCAGAGTTAGGAGATAGATGTGCTAAAATTTTGCTGGTAGGCCACAATTTCGTGGTGATATACAGATTAATAGAAATGGGTAAAAATAAGATGTAAGAGTTAGCCTATAAAAAGTTAAATCTAATGGGCCAAGCAGTGATTTAATTAATAGAGTATCTCTGTGCTTATTCTGGTTCTGGGAGACTGGGATAAAAAAGAGGGTTTTTGCAGCAACTGTTCATTGAAAACAACATTCCCAAACTGAATGATTCTGTCTTGAAATGGTTTGTTGTGGGTCTTCCTTCAGTGATCCCTTTGTGCTGTAGGTGCTCCCTATGTCTGGCTCCCACTGGTGTCACTGTTCTTATTAATATATTCTTTCAGTGATTTCAAAGATTAAAATATCTGTCCTTTCTCTATACTCTTTTTTTCTTTGAAGAAGTTTTTGGTTTTTGTTTGCTTGCTTTGTTTTTTGTTTGTTTGTTTTTGTTCGTTTTGCATTCCTGATCAGTTTGAGTCCCATATGAAATTTGAGGCAATTTTAGCCCTTACAGAATATAGTTATTAAGGATGACATGAAATTGGTGACTTTAGGTAGCATTGAAATTGATGAAGATACAAAGAGCTGGAAATATAACCAACGTCCCAATGTATTTAAAAGTAATTTTGAAGCTAGTCTTTTTTTCTGATCTGGAAAAGGTACATGTCCTAAATCACACTAGAAGGTAGACTTTTCCCTGATTTCAAACCTTACAGACATCACAAATAAAGAAGATTATACACTAATCTCGTAATTATAGATGCAGAATTCCTTTAACATACTTAGAAAGTGAATTCAGCAGCATGTTAGAAGACTGAGATAATAAGAACACTTCTAAAGTGCGTGGAGAGCTCAACATATGATAATTGATCACAATTAGCAGAAAGAAGGAAAACCACATTCATCCATTCCAATGATTAAATCTGCCATCAGAATTTAGAAGCTGGGAAGGTGACTTGGCTTACAAACATCCTCTGTACAAGCCTGCGTAAGTGAAGTCAGGTTCCTAATAGTCTAGTAAGCACGCTTTGTGTGATAGATCAGTTCCTGCAATCTCAGCACTGTGGCTGATTGCTGAGGCAGAAACAACCAGCTATGGGCCGGGTGAGAGACCCTGCCTCTAAGAGAATATTTGAAAGAGCTAGGGAAAAATACCTAAAGTCCTCCACAGGCCAATTTACATATTTATTATATATTTATGCATATTTAAATCATAACACATGTGCATACATGGTAAACATGTATCAAACATCACACATACATTCACACTCACATACTGCATGTAAGGAGTATATGATATTTCATTACATATTTACATTACATGTTTTCCAAATTAAGTTGCATACACCAAGTTTATCAAAAAGGTTATCATCCTTAATGCTGAAAAGTTCATTTTTATTCCTTCTACTCTTTTTAAATATATAGTGATTTGATTAAAATAGTAACCTCTAGATCTGAATATGCTTTGGTTTTATAAACTATTTTCAAATGGTTCTAATAAAAATCTTTAATACCAACATGCAAAAATCACTGATCTTTGTCACTATGCATAAACAATAAACAATACAGAAAGAAAATTAAGAAAGTAACACAACTTGTAATGACACAAAATAATATAAAATTAAGTATCATTACCAAAGCATCAAAAAGAATATACAGAGAAAAAAACAAACAAATAAACACACACACACATTTATTGATGCGAGATTAATGTAACTTGGAAGACATTCTATGTCCAAATGCATTATAAGATAAATCTTGATTTTTTTCTACTTTTACAATGGATGAGTACTATTGATCTCATCTGAATATGTCATATCATGTAAGATTATATCAATTATTTAATGGCAAGAATTACATTATCTCTATCTTTGCTTTCATATTTGCTTTATTACATACCTACAGTAGATGCTGAGTTTGTGATTGCTCAAACGATATTGATCACAGTATTAAAAAAAAAAACACTGCAGAGATTCTGCTAGCAGAATTTAGAAAAGCAGCTGAAATGCCACTTTTTATCAATTGGTTGACTGAATATAGGCCTTTTTAGTGAGAAATTTTAAAACCATCTGGCAAAGGGTTCTTACTATTATACTGTATACAATATGAAACATTGGAAGATTTAAAAAGAATTCAGTTTATAAAACTATAAAGTATGGTTTTAGTAAACATGTTAAAAGATACACTCTTCCCTTTTGATATGAGTCAGAAGAGAGGACAGTTCTACAGGCCCCAGGCTCAGCCCTTACTAGAGGGCCTCACAGACATCACTGAAAGCTGTTTCCTCAGGAACAATACTTAGGTGTGTTTTCCTGTGTGTAAAACCCTGAAACGTCCTTTTGGTACTGTCTAAATATATTCACCATACTCCTCATCAAGTTGGTTTTAAAACTTTCAATTTTATACTCATGGTAAGTAATTTACTGCAAAAATGTAACTTGAATACTCTGGAACTTTTTGTTTGTTTGTTTCTCAAAGCAAATATCTTACATAGCCAAAAGAGTGTGCCACAGAAGGGGTTTCACAGCATTAAAAGAAAGCCTAAGTCACTTTAGTTACTTTTCTCTAATCATTGACATTTTTATTTAAATTCCAAGTTCCTCAAAGAAAATTTGAGCAATCTAGAAGTCATATGTGTTAGGCAATATGATTAAGTTAAATGATATAGAAGTATTCTTTTATGTATCTTTAATGAACTAAATACGTGTTTAAACTTAATTTTCAAAATCAATAACATTGTTATACCTGAAGAAGGTTATTCTATTATTCTATCCTGCTGTTATCATTTTTCCCGAAGTATATTGAAGAAAAAAATACTAATTGTCTTAGTGTCCCATGCAAAATTGTTGCATTAGCTTTTCCCTGACGAGATATGAAAGAAAATTCCTATTTACTGCAGGTAGGGACATGCTAACACCTATGTACATTTTTAGAATTACTTTTCACTAAGGGTGGAGGGTACAAATTTCCCTCCCTACAGTGTTTTTTGAATTGAGCTAATTGGGGAATCTGTTAGCTGTAACCTAGAGTAATTAGGTAATCGCAAAGGCCATTATACCATCACAAAGAAACATTGGTATCATTATGTTATGAATCTTAAATTAAGAAACTTGTCCAGACATATATTTTAAGCTCATTTTTCTAATTATGGCCATCCATTTAGAGATACCTAAATTTAGACTGGGTCTATCTACTGAGAAATTGTAGTTCTCAGATAAAGACATCATAGTCATGGTATGGTGGAGAAGGCTTCCCTTGCAGTTCTTCTGCAAGTTTTGTATAAGGCAGAGAAAGACTGCATTCTACAGCAATTCAGAAAAAAATAAAAGTTTTTTTTAACCATTTCGAATGACGATTCTCTCACAAATGCCTTCTTCAAAGAAGACAATGGCAGACTAACAAAGCATCCCACTCCTTCTTCTTGCTTAAGGAGGTCTCCTTTACACATTGTGCAACTTTTTATATAATAGTTTCAAAAATGAATAGAACTATATTCTTTAGATTTGAAACACATTAATAATGGGAAATTGGTGCACACCTTCGTCTGTTGGGGCTATGATAATAAAATACCAACCTTTGCATAACCTGTAAGCAACGAACAGTTCATGGTAGAGAGTTCTTAGTGTAGTATAACGAAGGCACTAGGTTTAAGCATTAATATCTGGAAACTATTTTAAAAGTGTTTGGAGATAGAGTTTAAGGTTCAGGTTCTTGCCTTGCATGTCTGAGGTCTTAGGCTCAACCTTCAATGTTCCCTCCCCTGAGGAAACAACAAACATTTGCTATACTCATTTCAGGGGGCTGGAAAGCTGAGATTGAGAGGATTTTGTATAATCTCCCACTGCAACCTCAATCATGAAGGAAAGAGTTACTTACGCTTCTATCATGAAGCCTGCCTCCCAATCATGACACCTCTAAGGCTGTCAACATTCAAACCTTGCAAATTAGTATTTTCAGACAGCCCTTCACTTGAGACCTGGTGAGTACGTACAGCAAAGACCAGTGGGCAGAGAATGCCAGGCTCTCCCTGAATTTCAACTTGGTCCAGCCCTGGAATCTGCCCATCCTTCCGTACACCTGTCTGGACTTCTCTGTCAGTTGGCCCAGCATTCATCTTTCATCTCTATCCTTGCAACTCTCAAAGTGGTATGACTCTAACAGCAGATTTTTCCTGAAAGCTCTTTTGGGTCACTGTTTTGTGAATTCAAACTACATAATACTCTTTATGAGCCACACCTCACATAATCTTGAAATTCTCTGTGACCCTCTTCAATCCCTATTCATTCTGTAAACTCCATAGACAGACATGCAGGCAGACACACAGATTCCAGGATGGAGGGAGCTGAGCAGATCTCTTCTCTGGTGCATCAATTTTGAGGGAAATTTAAAGATATGACCTAAAGCTTTTAAACTATAGCTACAAAATTTTATATACAGAATAATAAGGAATGTCTGTCAAGGTGCTACTTTATGCTTCTCAGAATAAAAATAATGTCAGATATCATATTACAATTGTACACTTCTTTCTACTTTCTACTTTAATGTGGCCAGCCTGTAAGAAAGCACAAATTCATCCACCTAAAGGGACTGCATGATGTTTTGAGTGCATAGTGATAAGAGGAAGACACTCACCTTGGGTCTTCATTGGGTGTTTCAACTCTCAGTTGACCTAGTTGTGTCTAACCTCCCCCAAAGCAATCCAAATTAAAACCACCCAAGCAAACTCTTCCTGGCCTGTGGTGATTTAAGATCCCTAAGTCAGTGGAGATACTTTACAGAGCAACAGATAATTGGAATGTCCCATTTGCCTGGAAATATTGTAATGTATGACTTATTTATAATAACCCAGTATCTCCTTCAGACTGGGCTGCTCTAACAAATTACCATAGACCGGATGGCTTAAAAACTGCTAAGGCTTATTTATCATAGTTATGGAGGCCAGAAATCCAAGACTGGGATACTGGCATTGTGGGTTATAATGAAATCCTTTCTTGATTGCCGCATGCAGACTTCTAGTTATGCTTTGCGTGAAGGAAAATGAGCTCTCTCTCAGATGCATTTTACAGAAGCCCTCTGCTGCTCATGAGGGCCTTACTTGCATGACCTCATTACTTATTAAAGACCCAGTTCTCACTTATACCACAGGTGTCTTTTAATATATGAACTTTGGCACAAGTACATATTCAGTCAATGAAAAAAAAAATGTGCCTTCTTTTATTATTTTTTTCAGGTGAGCAGACATGGTGGTAAGAACTGTTGATCTCTCCCAGAAGAGTACAATAAAATAAGGCAAGATATCCAATCAAATCTCCTCTAAATGCCGTGAGATTGTAGCACAGACCCATTAGGTTACAAAGCATTCTAAACTGTCATTGTAAGCATGCCTACAGCAGTTAGGTTAAGTATTATGTTCTATCTTGGAAATATCTCTTAGGTTGATAGCACAGCTATATTCTATCAGTCACTGGAGGTTTTTTAAAGGAACAATTGTGGACTCATTCATGAAAAGATAAATTAATATCTGAACATTAATATCTGAAAATATCAATATCTGAGTATTATTAAACATTAGTATATGAATATTGTTAAAACATATTGAACAACAGTACTTGCCCATGAATAAAACAATATAACTATATCTTACATTTGATTGCATATATCCATCTGAATACTACTCTAAAGTTAGACTATGAAAAACTCATGAACGGAGCTGAGTATATGAGAATTATGCCCAGTGGATCTCCAATAAAGAAAAAAAAAGAATTTCCTCTTACCACCATATCAGTCTTTATTGAATCCTATATGTAAAACAATGAGTTTTTCCACAGCATAGGAGAAATCTTAGCCTGGAAGTTGCAGAACGTGACTGATTTTGTGCCTTCTTAAAGGACACACCCTATTAAATAGGAGATGGATTAACAATTGTGGCTGTCTGTTCCCATGAGTTTATTGCTAGATAAAATAAAATTCAGGACTTAAGATGTTTGAACCTTAAGATTAACAGAAATTTTGTGTATATTAATAGTTTTAGAAATAGACACTAGAAACACCTTTTTACTTAGTGTATTACATATGCCGGGCATTGTGCAAACTAGGCATATGTCTGAGTATGGGTGTGATGGTTGCTTTTCACCAAGTTGATTTGAAGTCAACCGCTAGACACCCCCTAGACATATCTGTAAAAGAATTTTTAGAGAGCTTTAAGAAGTGGATGTGCCTGGAATGTGGTTTGAATGAAGCTGGACCTATGTGTGGCCTGGGTACTGCTGTGGGACTGCCATTGGGTTTGTACCCTGTCAATTGTGTTTTAATAAAATGCTGATTTGCCAGTAGCCAGGCAAGAAGTATAGGTGGGGTGACCAGGCAGGAAGTAGAGGTGGGGTAATGAGAACAGTAGAATTGATAGGCCAGTAGCCAGGCAGGAATTATAGGTGGGGTGACCAGGCAGGAAGTAGAGGCAGGGCAATGAGAACAGCAGAATTCTGGAAAGTCAGTCTTCAGCCATTACTCAGACACAGAGCAAGGAAGAGGTGACTGCCTCGCAGAAAAAGGTACCAAGCCATGGCTAACACAGACAAAAATTATGAGCTAATATAAGTTATAAGAGTTAATAAGAAGCCTGAGCTAATAGGCCAATCAGTTTATAATTAATATAGACCTCTGTGTGATTTCTTTGGGACATAATGACTATGACACCAGGCAGGACAGAAATCTTAGTCAACAGGGTCCCAAGATGAACACTAGAAGAAAAAGAAAAAGAAAGCTGAGTATGAACAATCATGGCTTTCTCCTTCCCATCTGAAGACACACTAAGACAAGCAATCTCCTGTTTCTGACACCACAGCTCAGTCAGTGAACTAAATAAACCCTCCCTTCAGGAAGCTGACTTTTTGTCAGGTATATTGTGACATTTGAGATAAAAAGAAATAAAAACCTGATCACAATCATTGTTGCAAGTTTGATTCTTTATTCATCACAATATGCCCACGAAGAGTACTCTCAATCTCCTTTCTGTGTTCATTGATCCAAACACATTAAAATTATGTGCTCTCTGCTTTAATAAACTATTTCAGACTTGCTTTACATCTTTCTTGCTTCAAACATTAAACTAGCCTTTGCTTCAGAGAGAAGCCATGTTTTTCTGTGGATGAAACGTTCATTTGATCACAAGAATATATGTCAGGCTTATGCTGGAAATGGCTTCCTTGTTAGGTCACTGACCGTCCAAAGACTCCCTTTTATTTTCTAAACAGCTCATATTTGTGCTTCTGGTCTTGTTTTAAAATGTCAGCATTTCTTGATTTCCTATATATTGTACCTTCCTTTCTGTGAATTTTGTCTTCAGAGAAAGTCTTCATAAAGTTCCATTTCAGTCACATGAAGATGTTTGTGTTAGATAGTAGAGTCAAGTCTACCAGTAGTCTGCTTAGAGACAATTAGAAAATACAAAGAAATCAAAATCCAAAATTATCAGCCAATTAGACTGTAATGACTTGATAATAATTAAATAATACTGTAAATATATATCTAGTTGTATATACAAAATATTTTAATTAATGTCATGTTTAAGAATTTATACTCCAAATTCAGTGTAATTTTGATTTTTGGTATTCATGTATTATTATAGATATCTGTGTTCAAGTTTTTCATGGGAATGCCAGGCTCCCATTTAGTCAGACCTTAATATGTTAATGAGTAGCATTTTTATAGCCTTTTTTTACCTGCACACAGTCTATTACCTGATAAATGGTTATTTCATGATGAGTAAGGCCATATTTCTAATACTTGTATGAATTGTATCAATATTACATCATAGCCCCCCCCCTTTCCTGGAGAATTAGATTGCTGAGCTTTCAACCTAAGGAAACATTTCTGACTACAAAGTTTCTCTACTGATTTAAATATTTGAAGCTACTGAGATTTCTCCAGACTGACCGCCTAGGCTTTACTGGAATCTACCCATTGTCACCCTTAACCCCAGAGTGGCCTGACCTGTCCTGTGGCAGGCACGGGTGCACTGCAGAGATAACCCTTCATTATGTGAAAGGGGCTGGCTTTTCTGGCTGCCGCTTGGTCCAGATGCCAAAACACACACCTCACTCTTAATGTTTCAAAACATAAGTATTTTGTTATGTTTGAATCGGTCTTTTTGTACGTCAGTTTCCTATTCTCATCTTACCTTTTCTGCTTCTAGAGAAATTCACGCAGTATTTCTCAGAAGTAAATTGAGGTTCTTCCCGTATTCTCATGGCCACTGTGGAAGGGGAAGGATGGCTTAAGTCCCACTATTCAGCATCATCACTGTAAAATGTTTACAGAAGAAATTTTATATAAAAAATAGCCTTTTCTTTTGAAGATTTCTGGTTTCCTTGTTTTATGTCAGTGACTTTCTACCACCTCAGGGGAATAGATCGTATTATGCTATTTATTAGATGGGGAACCAAAATAAAATAGCCTGAAGTATTTCCTTGCATTTCTACAACCACATAAAAGATACAATTGACACTATATAAAACACTTCTCATATTTCACATTACCCTAAATTTTCCTTGTCTTCCTTCATTATTGTTCATTTAAAAATAGTGTTCCATTTTGTAAAGAACAAAAAGATTAAATATCTGCTTGACATAATATAAAATAATAACTACCATTTATCAGGCACTAAGTATCATGTCAAATACTGTATAAAGTGCTTTACATCTATTGCATCATTTAATTTTGACAACAACACTTTTAAGTCATGTATTATTATTATCTCACTCTGACACTTGCGTTTATCCTTCCTTTAGGAGAGTCTGCATCTTCCCGTGTTGGAATAATCTCCCTGAATTGTGTCCTGATTACATGGTTCAAACCTCTTTTATCTGCATGAAAGCCCCTGATCATCACTACACTATATTTCCACAGTCTGACACTTTTGATTGACATAAAATCTGAAATGGTTTTCAAGCTTTTAGATAATAAAATTTTCCTTTGTTTATTTTGAATTCCACTCATCAAGGCAGTTGTTTTTGCAATAAGTATTCGCCAAAGGAATAAAAAATTAGTTGGTAAAACATTGTAGGCATTTAAACCTTATGTATTTAAACTATGGTATTGTATGAAACATGCTGGTTAACTTTAAGAATTTGAAAATTAAAAAAGAAATGGGGTGTTTAAAGTTTTTTATGGTGACTGATTCTGTTTTCATATTTTTATTTTTCACTAGGGGCTATAAAATATGGAAACTGTTCTCTGAAATTCTAAACCAGAGAATGTTGAAGCCATTAGTCACTGTTATTAAAGAAAGTAATAAATGTGTGAATTAATGCACTTTGGCCAGCCAAAATGCAGCCCGATGTGCTCATAAAACACCACAGTTCTACGTATATGGAATATTGAAATTTGAGTTTAAATACTTTCCAAAGTTTCAGAGCTACTTGCAGAGACAGCAGAAGTTTTCTTTATCTTACTGCAGTCCCTGAAGTGCAGGGTTGACAAGTCACCAGTGTCCTGCTGATTCACAGATGGAGGGGCCCCTCCTTTTTATTAGGGTTCGCTTTCCCCTACTCCTTATTCTCCTTTTCTTCTTTCTTTACCCCCTGCTGCCAGACATAGCAATATGCATGCTGTCTCTCAGCATTCATGTGTTTATTGTGTGTGCATGCGTACAAGCACACACATGCCTGCTCCACACAGTGAATAATACATCAGAGGACAACTAACAAAATCAGTTCTTTGTTCCACCTTGTGTGCCTTGGGGCTCCAACTCAAGTCTTCTGCCTCATTAACAAGCACCCTTCCCTTCTGAGCCATCTCAGAAGCCTAATGATTGTCATTCTAAACAGTATTGATGACTGATTAAATGTGATATGTGTAATATAGTATACTTTTACCTTTGTAAGAAACCAGGAGAAGTGCTTTTTATGTTTTTAACTATTTCTTTATTTATCTGTTTATTTATTTTTGGCCTTACATGATCTGTCCTTGGCACACATCAGAGAAATGTGTATGCTCCTTCTGCTGGATGGAGTGTTTAGAGTGTGTCTGTTAATTTAGTCTAAAGCATTGTTGAAGTTCATTATTTTCCTCCTGTGTTCTTTCTATTTTTTCTATTTTTGACTTATTTTTAAAAAGGGCATGCTTTGGCTCTTTTTGCTTTATCTTCTATGTATCTACTTGAGACTTTTCCCTTTTCTTTACCATTTACCATGATGCTCAAAAAAAGCATCCTAATTTTGTAACTCCCTAGCATGCCAACAATAGATACAGACTTCCAATCACATATAAGCTCTATGTCTTATGGTTCCATATTTCATTTGATTTTATCAATGCCTTGTTTATGCCTACTTATGTTTGCATATTCATTTAGCAACTATTTGTAACTAGAGCTGTTTTAAAAATATTTACCTTGCAACTTTTCCACAAGTATCAACAGTAGATTTAAAAATGGACCTCTGGCTGCAGGTTTAAACCACTCAGACCAAGATGGCTAAGGAGTTGGGCCATGGCCATACACATCCTCCTTTCATTGAGCTTTGTGTAATTCAGATTGCTTTAAACTGTTTCTCTTTCTGTTTTTTGGGCCAGTTGTGAAGCAATAAAATTTCCAGATGACACAATCTGTGAGATGCTGTAAATCCAAACAAAGCAATAGAACTTAGGTTGGGTAAAATGAACATTTTTCTTTGAAATTGGACACACAGAGTAACTTCTAATAATTCCCCAAAGACAGTACGAGTTCAGCTGGACTAAAATGGTTCAAGAAGCTGAACAATAACGCCTTATGGTTCTGGTTGTCAAAGCATGATCATTTCAAGTTCACTTTAATTAATATTTTTTGAAAGTTTGTGTTGGCAACTTTCAATAACAGGGTGCCTTTAAGTTTCCTGCCCACTTGGGCGTGGCCTCTTATATTATTTATGCCAATGTAAAGCATACATTCTCTCTCTCTTCTGGCAGGGGGATTCAGTCCCTGTTCCCCGTTCATGCGAAGGATTGTGATCTGTAAGTCTATCTTTAAATAAATAACCCGTTATAATACTCAATTATAAGCTAGTGTGGGATTTCTTTTTAGCATCCTTCTTCATCTGGTATCCACATGGGGCCAAGCTCCACACCTACCAGGTAGACCAGCTTATAGCCAGTCCACAATTCAGAAAATTTCCCACCGCTGCCCGCCTGTCTTGCTTTTACCTACTTAGCAGGTTTTCTTTCTTTCTTAATAGGACTTAAATAGTCCTAGAGAATTAACAGCTGAAGTGGAAAAGGAATTGATTGTTGTTGAAGAAAAATTACAGGAGGCACATGTGGATAGGGTGAATCCAAATCTTAATTGCATTTTAGTCATATTGCCTTACAGAATTTCCCCCACAAGAATTTTAATGCAAAGGGATGCTATTATCTTAGAATGAATCTTTTTACTACATAAACCAAGTAAAAAAATAAAAACTTATTTGGAAAAAGTCTTTGAATTAATTATAAAATTGCAGAAGCTAACTCGATTGGTGAAATAACCAGGCTAGCTTAAAGAATAAACAATTATATTGTTATTTATTATAAGGAGAAACTCATTCCGCAGGAGTGAAAAGTCCAGGATCTGCTTGGTCATGGTGGAACCACTCACAGAGGGCGTACCTGGTTCATGCACACGTTTTTCTCTCTGAGTTCCAGAAGGCAATGCCTCATCCTTGGACCCACCTCTTAAAGATGATGGTTAACAAAGCTTACCCCATCATAAAAGGTAAAGTTGAGACTTTGTCAGCTAGCAGGTATTGACCCAGCAGAGATTATAGTGCCTTTTACTTCTGATGTAAAAAAAAAAAAAATTATGGAAAGACAATGAACCTTCGTAAAGAGCTTGCGCTAGTTATTTTAATGCTGTAGGAAGACCTGCCACTTATAATTACTCACCAACTGAGGCGTGGCCTCTTATACTATGTATGCGGATGCAGAAACTGTGTCCGCCCCTTTTTTGTCCTTCCCCTTGCTCCTTTTCACCAATTGCTTCGTTTGGATTGTTTCGATTCAATCTCCATCCACCGTTCAAGCAGAGAATTCTGATTTGTAAGTTTACCCCTATGGGAATAACTATCTCTCAGTTCTGAGCTAGTGTGAGATTTCTTTTAAGCGTCTGTTCACCACTTCATCTGGCAGATTCACCGTGACATTTTAAGGAGAGATTAATAGCAATTATCCCCAAAGTGATAGAATTAATCTTTTAAAAAGAACTACTTGGATCCTTTCCTGCATTGTATGGGACACATCAATAATTGGAGCCCATAGATTCTATGGGCTGATGCAAATAAATTAGGAAGGCAGGTTACAAATCAGAAAATTTAAGCAAGGTGAAAAAAAGCTCATATAATTCTGCCTTCTGCTTTTCTCGTGGTACTAAGAGATTTTAAAGAACCTCTTAATATAGTTACTGATTCACAATATGCAAAAAGAATTGTCTTGCATATTAAAACCACTGAATTTATACCAGTTGATACAGAATTGACTTCATTATTCATACAGGTTCAAGATATAATCAGGAATAGGCTCTGTCCCATATTCATAAAACACATCTGATCCATACATGTCTGCCAGGTTCTCTAGCACAAAGTAACAAAAAACTTGATTGGAAATGAGTTGAAGGCCTCAGAATTTCATAAGAAACATCATATCAATAGCAAAAATTTAAAGAAAGAGTTTTCTGTTACGTCTCAACAACTAAGGAGATTATAAAAACATGCCCTACTTGCTCTTTCTATAACCAAACACAACTTACTGCAGGGACTAACCTAAAGGGTACTCAAAGGAATGAAATCTTGCAGATGGATGTGTTCCACTTTGCAGAATTTGGAAAATTAAAATATGTACACCACAATATTGAAACTTATTCAGGTTTTCGATGGGCAACTGCTTTGCACTCAGAAAAAGGCTGATTCAGTAATCACACATTTATTAGACATTATGGACGTAATGGGTATACCTGCACAAATAAAGACAGATAATGGTCCAGCATATGTCTCTAAGAAAATAAAACCATTTTTGCTTATTATAATATAAAGCATATTATAGTTATACCACACAATCCTACAGGTCAGGCAGTTATAGAAAGATCAAGTCGAACTATAAAGAATATTTTAAACAAATAGAAAGAGATGGAAAATCCCCACAGAAATAGATTACATAATGCTTTATTGGCCTTGAATTTTCTTAATGCTAATGAGAAAGGGATAACAGCAACAGAGAGACATAGAAAAGTCTTCTGAATTAAATCAGCCAGTGTATTTCAAGGATATGATGACCTCATGATGGAAGCCAGGAGATGTACTATGTCCGGGAAAGGGGTTTTGCTCTTATTTTAGCAGAAGAAGAAAAATTACAGATACCATCAGAATTAATAAAGACTTGGTTTGAAAAAGAGAAATCTCTTGAGAAAGAAAAAGGCAACTCATCCACACAGAGGTGACAACACAGGGGTGGCAAGGAAACCTCATAAGGGTTGAGACAGAGTTCTATTCTTGTCTTTGCAGGAAAATACTTATCTTCAAAAGGTTAAGAGACCCTGGACATCTAGATGCCTAAAGAGGAAAGGATAATTATCCAGATAGGATCATCAAGCAAAGAGAATTATCACTTATGAGGACATGTCATATGAGGGTAAGAATCTCTGAATACTAAATAAAAGAGTCATGACTCACTTAAAAATCAGAGCTGGCTTTGGAATTGGACAATGGCTCTGTCCTTCTCTAAATCCAAGCATGTTGTTAAAATGTAAAATTCAGATTTTCTGTCTCATGTCAGGAGCCACAGTATGGGCCAGAAAGAAAAAAGAATTTAGAAAAAAATTTACTTTTTTTCCCCTACATTTTTTTCTCTATAATATCTTTAATTAAATATATATGTCTGTAAAAATAATGCTTTAAGTTTTCCACAATCAACAATGAATTTTCCTGCAATATTCTTTGAAGTTTCCAGGAAGTAGATAGGGCCCCACTACAACAACTCCTTCTAGCTGATATGATGTCATGATGCTGATGGCACCACTGTAAGACCTGTTTTGGCTACCAGCTGCTCAAGATGGTTCCTACTTGGTTAGCTGAAATGGTGTACTTTTTTACAATGTTCTGGCCAGAACTCCAAATAGAAACCTCAGAAAAACCTACCGAATATTCAGAGGCTATTTGCAACTATACCAGACAGTAATCTTGGAACTTAACCATCGATTTACTTTCACAGAATTTCTTAGAAAGAATATCACTCTCTTGGTAGATAGAAGAATTCAAGAAGATGACATCCCCTCTCCCAAAAAAGTTTGTCCTCAGGATTAGGGACATCATTTAGGGGTCGATTATAATTGTTATAGTGTTGGGGGTTGGGGAAAAATCATGTAAGCTCATGGATTTCTTTGAAAAAAAAAGGAAATTGGATGGGATAATACATCAGTGTGAGCTTACTCATACAAATAATAATAATGAGTAATGGAGTAAACACTTGTGAGCTATTATTTATTGGTGATTTACATTGGTATAGACTCTTGTATATTGATAAAAACTTAAATTATATTGAATATTTTCCTATTTTCATCTACAATATTTGTGTAGATAGGCAAAGTTATATTGTCATATTGTATGTATGCATGCTTCTACCTCTGCTTAAGACATTTTGTATATTGATACAATTTTAGGATATATTTATCTTATTGCAATGTACATTTCTACCTCTGATCAAGATACTTATACATTGTTTACATTTTGAGGTCATTATTCTCATTTTTTGCATAGTTGTTTAAAGATTGTTTAATATTATAATATGAACTTTTACTCTTTAAGTTATATAAGCATTAACAATTATAAGTTAATAGTCATCTTTGTCATAGTTATAGTTAAACTAATAACATTCTTTAGATACATAGAGATTATATTTTGCATAGATAAGGAATCTTCAACCATTTCACAGAGCTGTAGAATATGGCATTTAAATAACTTAGGTTTCTGTTGATGTAAGACACAATTGCTCCTGTCAGCCTCATCTATTCCCAAGAGAATGTTAAGCACCAAAGACACTCCATTTGGAGCTTGTTTTCTTCTTGGTAAAACTGGCTTAAGGAACTGCCCATGCATCAACCACTGACAAAATGCATGATGTTCAGACAGGACAAGCAGGATACAAGAAAGAAGATTGTCAAATCTTGCCCAGACAGGGTAAGACAGTTTTGAAAAATTTTGTGCCTCTGAAAATGGTCTGTCAATTACTCCAGGCCTTAGCCAAAACTGGTTGCTCCAATGTTGCAAATGAGACTTTGGGTGATTTCCCAGGTAGCCAGTTGTCTCTATCACTTGTTGCACATTTTGGAAGTTGCTTGATTGTACTTCCTGCTTACTCAAGTGATATTATTTCCCTTCTTGGATATTCAGTGGGGTTGAAGATTAGATAGTTGTAGTTACTTTCCTCTCATGACTTGGCCAAGTTATTTATGATACAATATTTAAACTCCTCAGGATAAGATAATTATTAAAACATTTATCACGTTTCTTGCTTAATATTGTTTATTCTGGTTTTAGTTCTTATTTTTAAACCTGATATTTGTTCTTATTGTATATAATTTTGTATTAGGCTTAGAACTCTCTTATTTAAACAAAAGGAGAGGTGCTGTAGGAATTCCTACAGCCAGTAGCCTTTATGTTATCTGCCCACTGGGCATGACCTCTTATACTATTTATGCCAATGTAAAGCATGCATTCTTCTCTCTCTTCTGGCAGCATGATTCAGTTCCTATTGTTATAAAGAGTGGGACCCCCCCACCATAAACACACTGACTCATTTTTTTTTCTGATGCTAAAAAATCCCATTGATATTTTTAAATTGAAGTAAATTTTACATATTCTGTAACATTTTATTGAACTCATCTTGGATTTTAGAGTTTGGATGTGACCTAATGTACCATAAGAATTTTGTTAGTCACATAAATGTAATTCGATTAATAATTTTTCCTTGACCTGTAATTAAATTGGTACTAATAAAAGAAAGTCACACTCAACCTGTCAAATTAAGATGAGACCTTGTCTCACAATTCAGACTATGTTCATGACAAAAGCTTTCAGATTTCTGAAAGAAATGAAGACTTAAAATAGCAAACCTGTGCATGAGCATTCTATATTGTTAGGTTGACTGAAAGGGAACTGTTATTAAATGTGTTAAAGAGTAATTTAAATGGGGCCTCTTTTTTAATAATGCAATTGTGAGTTTCTTGGTTTGTTTCCTGTTGCCATGATAAAGGCCATCGCTGGAAGCTACTTGGGGAGGAATGTGTTCATTACGTCTTACACTATCAGGTAACAGTCCATCATGAAAGGGAAGTGAGGGTAGGAACTCAAAGCAGGAGCATGAAGAGAGGAACTGAAGGAGAGAACATGGAAAAATGCTGTTTACTGAGTGGTCCTCGTGGCTAACTCAGTTTCTTTCAACCCAAGATCACCTGGCTATGCACAACACTGCCTGCAGTGAGCTGGACAGCGACATCAATCAGCAATCAAAATGCCCTGCAGGCTTGCGTGTAGGCCAATCTTATGGGAGCATTGCTTTTTTATTCACCTAAGGTTCTCTCTTCTTAAATGACTCTAGTTTGTGTTAAGTTGACAAAAAGATTATAAAAATCTAACACTACATTTTGTAGCATCAAAATGTTATTTTAACTCTCCCAGGTAATACATATATATAGATGGGTTATATTTCAATTTGAATAGTTAGATAACTACATATTTACCATTTAGAAATAAGAGCTATATTATATTCAACACAACTTCTTATGTATAAAGTTTTTGGCATTAAAAGAATGCTATGAAAGTTGTTATATGAAGACACTCGGACAAAAGAAGGTGTGGAATAACTAAAATGAATTGAGTAATTAGATACTCATTTATAGGAATTATGTTAATTGCAAAGTAGGTTTATTACAATGCAATATTACTTAACATCTTTATCTATATAGAACAAACTTCTCCAAACTTCAGTGTCTTAAATTAGTCTCTGCTAGTTCATTTTTTAATGATTTAGTACTATGAGCAAGGCTTGGGTGCTAGGTCTGAAGAAGGCGGCAATGATCACTAATACAGCTACGAGGAGCTGGAGGCGTATCAGCTCAGATCTAGGCAGATACTCACGTGCTCACTAATTAGTGCCATTATCTGGTGGATGAAAATGACTAGGCCATGTAAGTCCAGACAGTTGCCTAGTCCTACTCACACAAGGACAGTGGCAAAGTTTCCAGGAGCAGCAAAAAGAGGAACTAAGATCATGTGCAGCTTTCAATTGCTTTACACATTTTACTCTTAGTATGTTCGTTCAATCAGATCTCACACAATGCAGGAGTCAATTTAACAACAAAATTTGATATATACTGTTACTGGTTCCCAAGGGACATTAATATTTAAAACTTTATACAGAAAGGTGGAGATAAGAGAAATGAAATTACTCTCACATGAAACAAAGGTGATGCATGTAGAGAGAAATTTTAGCCTGAACTGTGTGGACTCAGAGCTTAATAGACATTATAGCCAAAGGATTGTTACCTCAATATTACAGATTTCACATAAAATAAACTGAGTGGGGAACTACATTAGGTTGAAAACTCTCATTCAGAAGTCTTCACTAGTTAAAGACTTCTCCTAATCAAGGTGTGCCACACAATCCTATATTGATTTATTTAGTAGAAGCTAGACATTCTAGACATAACACTGTACATTAGAAAACTAAAGATGGCAATGTTTGGAGCACATCCTTGTGAAGTTTAACATTCTACTGGAGTCATGTGAATAAATACATGTCTTCATCCAAAGCTCTTTATTAAAAAATGCAAGCCATATAGCAAGTTACAGATGAGTTGTGTGGCTATTTCTAAGGGACTCAGTCTTGATAATATACTTGGGCTTAAATGAATTGGAGTAAGGAGTAAGTGATTAACTGAGTCATATCAGAGATTGGCTGAGCCCTAAACACCCACGTATGTTCCTAATATATATGAATTACTGAACATTTCTCCCTGTTTGACTTTATACAAGACTTATTTGAGAAATGTATGCTGTTGATTTGCTTATTTGTCCAAAGACTCATAGATATATCTAACCTGGTATCACAAAGAATTCCAGAAATAGAGGAAAGTGTTGCCGCTTTTGTTTTTAGAGACTTTAATTAAAAATCTACTAGATACAGTCACTCATAAAATTCTCATTTATTAGATACTATTCTAAACATTTGAAGACATCAGATGTTCCAACACTTTTTCTTATTTTATAAATGATTCCCCCCAGTATACAGTCAAATAAAGTAAAATGAATATCTTTCTATATTTCTGGATACCAAATTTTATTTTATTTTTCTATGTAGCCAAAAGAACAGTAACATGTTGAAATGAGTTCCTTTTTTAACAAATAATTAGCCACTATCTTCTTGTGGGAACTCCTTCAGCCAATAACCTTTAAGAAACCAGCCCAATTGGGGCATGGTCTAAAGTACTATAAATTCAGACAAAAAGCATGTGCGGCCCTCTTGGCTGATGGATTTGCTTCCAGTTCCCAGCACATGCAGAGGACTGTGGATCGCTACCCTTTCTGTGAGTTTATCGACAAATAGAAAAACCTTTGTTATACTCCATTATGGGCTATTGTGGAACTCTTTTGTATGCCAAATAATTGGCCCCGAACTCAAGATGCTGGGATTAAGAGTCCCATGGCCTATCTACTCGCCATTTTGTAAACAGAGACTGCTCTTATGTGTCCCAGTCACCCAAACATGAATAATCACCAGGCACTATGTTAATTATAACACTGTTTGGCTGATGTCTTGGGTATAATTCTACTTAATCTTGTATTTCAAATTAACCCTTTTCTATTCTTTTATATTTTATCACAAGGCTCGTAGTTTGTTACCTCTTGCTTCTTAGGCAGCTACATAATATCTGTCTCCTTCAGCTCCCTGACTCCACCTACTCTTTCTATATCTCTGTTCAGATTTCACACCTGGCTTTACTCTGCTAAGCCAATGGCCCAAACAGTTTTATTCATCAACCAATAAAAGCAACACATATACAGAAGGACATTCCACATCATCTTATAATTTGCAAATGTATGCTATAGTTTTTCAGGAGATAACCAAAATAATTTAGTGAGGGTTAGTAGTTTTTTATATATTACTACAGAATATTAAAAACACTCTGTGGCAACTCATAGACTTCATATTTGATGTCAATATGTTTTCAGTGGGAACATTGCAGTGAACTGAGTATCTGCAACTTGGTTCCATCACCTTCCAGTTCTGAAGCAGAAAGACTTAGTCTTCAAAAAGCATGCAGGAGACAACACAGAGGAATCTAGAAGAAAGGATTCTTAAATTTCTATGTTAAGTGTTCTGTAGATCATCCTTCCACTCAAATGGAACTTACTGGGGAGTTTAAGAAATGATCTACACTGTTAAATACTCCCAGTTTTCCAGTTTTCAGATTGAAGTATAGGGAATTAGTCCACAGGCAGGAAAGATGGGAACTGATCAGCAAAGGCAGTGAAAATCAAGGGAACATTTGAGTCATGTGATATACAGTTGTAGAAAGACTGATCTATGAATATCAAAAATTTTTCCCATTAAGCTGAAATTGTAATTAGAACCAGAATCTTATGGCACCTAAATTCCATAACAGATAATAAATATTGCACAATTCTAAAACAATGGGAATCTTAACACAGATGAGATATGCTGCTCCTGGGGTGGCTCAGGTGGTAAAATGACTTAACATGGATTTTGTGGCAGATATAAGCAGAATTCAAGTCAAAATTTTGTTAAAAGTTAAAATTTCATTATGAACAGCAACAAAAATGAACTCAATAGGTTGGAATGCATCATGGTGTGATCATGGGCTTTTCTGGTCCATGTTACCATGCTGACAATATCTATCTTGTTCAGCTCAAGTTAGGAAGCCAGATGGGTGTAGCTTCTGCCATTTTTTTAAATTTTTATTTTATTTAAATAGCATTTTAAAAATTTATTTTACATAGCTCCCAGAGTTTCTACTCCCTCCTCTTGTCCCAGTCCCCACTCCCTTGCTTTCCATATGCCTCCCCATCCCCTTCCAATCCTCCTCTGTCTCCATTCAGACCGGGGTAGGCATCCTAGGGGCTTGAGGAAAGCAAGGCACATCTTGTTAAGGCAGGGCAGAGCTCCTTCCCTTGCATCAATACTAGGCAAGGTAATCCAGAATGGGAAAGAGCTTCCAAAAAGCCATCTAAACACCAAGGACAGGTTCTGATCTCAGTGCTAGGATCCTAACAAAGATTCCAAGCTACACAACTGTCACACACAAGCAAGGGGCCTACGTCCATTCCATGCAGGCTTCCTGACTGTTAGTCCATGAGTTCAGGTGAGCTGTCTCTGTGAGTCACCCCCCACCCCACCACCATGATATAACCCTTGGTTCCTACAATCCCTCCTCTTTTTTTTTCAGCAAGATTCTGGGAGCTCAGCCCAGTGCTTGGCATGTTGGGCAGGGCTGGGTGAGGAAGGCAGGTTGGAGGCCAGAAGCAGGGGAAAGAGTAATGACAATGACATCTTAAAGGGAAGTGCATTTTGGAGTTAGTGAGAAATCTGGTGCCAGGGAAACTTCCAGGAATCCCAAGGATGACCCCAGCAAAGACTCCTAGCAAGGGTGGAGAGGATACCTGAACTGTCCTTCCCCTGTACTCAGCTTCTGACATTATCTCACAACAAACTCATCTCTTCCCTCATTCTCAGTATCTTTCTGTGCACCTTTCAAAAATGATCTCTCAGAAATTGTACTTAAGTATTTAAGTGTATACGTGTATACACATGTGTGTTGGGGGCGTGTAACAACAATTAATAAAAAGGGGGCTATAAATTTGAAAATGATCAAGGAGCTGTATATGAGAGGATTTGGAAATAAAGTAATTATACTACATCTCAAAAAACAAAATAAATAATTAAAAAGACTCACCAAGTTAGAATATGTGAAAAAGGAGACAAACAAAAATTCATGAGTTGCAGAAATATAACACTGTAAATTTAAGAAAACTTTAAAGGTGCTTAGTATCAGAATAAAGATTTCAAAAGAAAAGTCACCAGAAAAGTTGACCACAGATAGCTAGAAATGATCTGGTATACACTGAAACTACATTGAAAAAAAAAAAAGGCTCAGAAACTACTTTTGGGATGTTAAAGGAGGCCTTGTCTTTCAGATCATTATGAGCTAGAAAAAAATAAAAGGTGTATGGATATAAAAAGGCTCAAAGAAATAGAAACCAAGAGCTTCCCCAATCCATGTCCTGGTATAATCATGCAGAATCAAGAAGGTTACTTGCCCTAACAGAATAAATATAAATGACTAAATCGACAAACAATTATGATAATATTTATTAAGACAAATAGAAGGGAAAATAACAAACAGAATGAAAAAAGGCACCCAGAAAGAAATGTTAAATATTATAACGGCCACTGCGGGGAAGACCGACTAGGATGAGATCAGGAACTTGCTCAGTAACCAGAAGACAAATGTAAGTGGTCTGATGTCGTGATGTTGGACGTACTGATAAAGTGACAGTGGACTGTGAAAATCTGAATTAAATAAAGAGAGTAATCAGATGAGAACAAGCTCAGATAAAGAAAATTCACAGAAATGCTCACCAGAACGCACCCTCTAATCTGATATTGCTTCAAACAGAAAAGGAAGGATTAAAAGTGAAACATTGAAAAAGGAAGCAAGGTGACAAGATAAGAAATTCTTGGGAAAGTAGACTCCTTTTGAGTTTTAAAAATTGTCTATCTATTAAAAAGTAAAAATTGTTACCTTATTTATTATCTCTCAGTATTTATAAAGGAAAGACAATACATAAGTTGCATAAAAGTTTTAATTTCCAGAGAAAATAGTAAAGGTTGATATAAGAACACTGCAATTGATAAGTATATATTGAGGATCCTGGAGGACTCACTTAAAAATAAGCAAAACATACATAGTTACAGTCCCAATGAATAAATATGCCATAATGTAAATATAAAAAAATCTAGTAGTAAAGGAAATAGGAAGAAAATTGGAAAAATAACGTATCACTAATGATAGCCCATATGATTGAGCAATAACAAATAAAATTCAGAAACTGAATAGCACACTAGAATAAGAATGCAATCCAGAAGAAAGCTAAAAATAAACTCAAAATGAATATTTAAAAAATGAAATATAGTGATTGAAACTATAGAAAGGCCAGAAGGAAAAAGAACTAGTTAGGGTATGCGACTCTTGCTGGAAATGATTTTTCCTGTGATTCCACACACACACACACAAATAAAATTAAATTAAGTTAAAAGAAAGAAAGAAAAGAAGTCCAATCTGAAAGTAGAGGTGCATAGATGTACTAATATAAGAGGTTTCAGAGAAATTATCAGTACAGCTCAATTAAGAAACAGCCCTTTGAAAGAGTGAATATGTTTGCAAACTATACAGCTCTTTTATTATTTTTTTTATTTTGCATACTCACCACAGTTTCCCCTCCCTCCTCTCTCCCTGTTGTTTCCACCCACTTCCTTCCCACCTACCCCTGCCAACTCCTCAGAAAGGATAGGGAGTTCCATGGGAGACAACAAAGCCTAGCATATCAAATTGAGGCAGGAACAAGCTCCTCCCCCACAGCATCAAAGTTGAGCCAGGCATCCTGTAACCTAGATGTCCCTCAACCAAAGAATGGATAAGGAAAATGTGGTACATTTACATAATGGAGTATTATTTAGTGGTTAAAAAAAATAAAGAAATAATGAAATTTGCAGGCAAATGGATGGAACTAGAAAAAAACATCCTGAGTGAGGTAACCCAGACCTATATACCTGCCTTCTCATCTCCCCAAGGAACAGAGGCCTGGCATCTCCAGGATGAGTGTCAAGGCAGCCTGCCAAACTCCCACAAGTCTATTTTAACTGCTCCATGGAGAGTCCCTTCATGGTGTGTTGTCCCGTCCCCCCCCCATTCCCCGCCATCCGGCGGTCTACTTGGCCGCTTCCTGGTTCCCCTTGGGAACCACCTGAGAGTGCAGGAATCCCATTAAAACATAGATATCCTTTAAATTCAGCTTGTTGTGATTTGGCTTGTTTGAAATTTTTGCGTTGGCAGAGAGCTCACATTAGGAAATATTCCTCACAGTACCGTAATGACGTTTGCTAAACTATGTTCATAGCAACATTATTCATAATAGCCAGAACCTGGAAACCACCTAGGTGCCCCTCAACTGAAGAATGGATAAAGAAAATAAATACTCTAATTACACAATGGAGTATCATTCAGAGGAAAAACAAACAAACAAACAAACAACAACGACAAACAACAAAAAAAAACAATGGCATCATGAAATCTGAAGGCAAATGAATGGAACTAGAAAAACCATCCTGAGTGAGGTACCTCAGGCCCAGAAAGACAAACATGGTATGTACTCACTCATAAGTGGATATTAAAGAGAAAGCAAAGGATTACTGAACTACAGTTCACAGCTCCAGAGAAGCTAGGTAATAAGGAGAACCCCAAGAGAGACATACATGGATCCCCTGGGAAAAGGAAACAGACAAGAACTTAATTTTTAAATATATAAGAAAGTTATACAATGCATTATAAAGAGAAACCCAACTACAAATGGGCAAAGGGACTGAATAGACATTATTCAAAGAAAAACATACAAATGTCCCTGTGACAACATGAAAAGTTAATAAATCCCCTACTCAAGAGGGAAAAGAAAGTTAAAATCACAAGGCAAGATGCTTCCTATCCATTAGGATGGTTATTAACAAGAAGACAAGTGTTGGTGAGGTGAGGAAATGGGAATACAGGTACATTGTTGGTAGTCATGTCACCACTGTGGAAGTCAGTATAAATTACCCAATAACCATCAGTGAAGGATGAGTAAAAACTGTAATATATAGATAGAACACATAATGTTTTAGGTATGTACTTTGTAGAGTATTTTTCCACCTTACTAAGAAAGAAATTTCACCTGAAGGGTAATAAACTACGAGCAGCCAGCCAGGAACCAACCACAAAGCTAATGTCTTGAATTCAAACATTCTGCAGGCAGAGGCAAGTGACTCTTTAAGTTTGAGGCCAACTGGTCTACAGGGCAAGGTCCTGGACAGCTAGGGATACATAAAGAGACCCTGTGTCAAAACGCCAAATACTTCAAGTTCTTTCTGTATAAACACTAAATCTTTTTGTATAAACACTAAATCTTAAAAAAACACAGAATAACTGTTGGGAGAAGTTTCCAGGTAAGTAGAAGAGGCAGCTGAGGGTGCAGTTTCCATTACATCGGGATGATTACTGTTTAGATGCATGGTAGATTATGGTGACCTGAGTTCATCATACTGTATTATATACTTCACGTCTGCTCTGAGAGTTTAAGTGTTCTCAATATACTAACAAAACAGGACAAGCAGGGAGAAGATGGGTTTGTTTTTAGCCTGATTATGGTAATCATTTCAAAATGAATACTTATATCAAAGCCTTGTCTTGTATGCAATAAGATTTTATTAGTCAAGCATCCCTCAAAAACACTGGAAGATCTTTATAAAAATTAGTTTCACAGAATAATCAAGCCTATAGGTGATTATTCTAGTTTTCTTTCTCTGTTGATGGGATAATACACTCTGACAAAAAATAACTTGGGGAGGAAAGGGTTTATTATATTCCAGGCCACAGATAATCTTTGAGGGAACGAAGTCAGGGAAGGATCAAAGAAGACACTTGAAGCAGAAACCACACTGCTAACTGTCCCCCTGACATTCTTGTATATCCCAGGACCACCTCACCCACCTTGGCAAATCCCAAACTGGCTGGGCCCTCCGATGTAGACTGACAAAGAGAAGATGCCACACAGGTATGTATAAACAGGAAAATTCCCCCAGAGACACTGCTTCAGAGAGGTCTGGGCTGTGTCAGACTGAGAGCTGACTCAGAATAGAAGAAGTACAAATTATTACCACTGCAAGAATGTTTACTTTGTAAAAGTAAATCAATGAGAGGAAGGTAATTTTCACATCTCAGGATAACAAAAATCGTTAAATCTCTACAATGTGTACTTAATGATTAGAGAGAATAGAGTATTTTATTCTTCAGAAAACGTTGCTTCTATATCTCCTTTGTTAAGAAATACAGGGAAGACAAATTCATGTATTTTATATTAGCACCCAGTACATTGGTTGATATAGGTCAATGCGAGCTAAAGAAATGTTTAAGTAAAATAATAAAGATAGTATTGTATTAGAAAGCATATAAAAGCATTCTTTAGAATCTCATTCCACATTGCTCAGAATTTTCCACCTATTTATCTTCTTAGATTAATTTTTCACACCTTTAGTATCTCCCTGGAAGGCAATTACAAAATTTGAGGAAATGAGTTCACATTTGCAGTTTCTTCAGCCATCCCTCATCAAGTGGTAGGAAATTAGAAAAGTTGGGGTGGGGGAGTATTTGAATGGTATTCAATTAAATCGAATGAAGAATCTCCTGGGTCCCATTTACACCCATTTGAAAGGGAGGAGGGAAAGCAAGCAGACACAGGAAAAGTAACAGTGAGGAAGAAAGAAATGAAATGCCAAATGCAAAAGCAAAGAGCGGCCATTCTGAGCACATTCTACTTGTATTTGAGTCTCTTCAGTTTTACTTAAAATCAGAAACTAAAAAATGGTTTGCTATTTATGCACTTTAGAAATTCCAGTAATTAGTTGACATATAATTGAATTTTTTTTCTATTTAAAGAATTACAACCAATGCCAAACTGAACTCAATTTTATTTCAGTCATTTTTCTAATCCCACTCTCTCTGTTTTATTGCACTACCGTTACAATATACAAATTATTAGTTTTATGTGTGATGCACTGAGCTCTTCTCTGGGATGAAGACTAACAAAATATCTTTATGACTTGAAGAAGAATGGTATCATAATGGAAAAAGAAACAAATGAATCATGTAAGTATCCTCATGATTTTGGTACTGCATACTGGCTATGAACATGACTCTATAATTAACAGGACCATGTATATGTTTGTTTTACATAGTTGATTGTCTAGGGGAAAAAAGCAATAAATCACACAAAAGAACACATTTAGTAGAGGAACACAAGTATTAGAATATAATAAATAGTTATATATAAGCCCGTTCTAAACATAACATGAATAACAGAAAGTTCATGCTACTCATGTGCCCTGTGCAAAACACAACAGAATATATCCCTTGTTCAATACAAGTTACATACAACTTTACTACATTTTTTTGAGCAAATGTGTAGAAAATTAACACAAATGAAATACAGAAAAACAAGTATAAAGAAGGAAAAAGTAATGAACAGTGCTCCTACTGCTATTTTGATTTTAAATCTGTTTATTGACAAAACATTTACTAAGGCAATTAAGTAACCATTAATGCAGAGGCACACAAATAACACTAAAGCTGAAATTAATAAAGAAATGGAGGGCTGGAGATGTTGTGTGGCTGGCACAGTGATTCACTAGAAGGTGGATAGATCTGGATTCAAGTCCCAACAACACTAAAGCTGCGTGTAATGGCACAAACCTATAATCCCTAATCAGGTATCTGGAGACATGGCTACCTGAAGCTCCTGGTGAATTTCCATTAGTCTGAGACTTGACTTAGAGACAAAAGACCATGCTCAAAAAAAAAGAAAAAGAAATAATAATTAGAATATAATATATAAGATTTAGAATGGAGGAAGGAATTATCCTCACCTAGAAAAGTGGCAGTAATAGGTTCTCTCTTAAGATCCATGGCCACACTAGCCCCTGGAAGTTAGCTAGATTGCTAGTACTAGGAAGAATTTCATGCTGCTAAACAGACCTTACATCCAATTAAACAGCTGTTGGTTGCCACCAGCATGTGATCTCCACTAGTACTTTTATGCTTATTGAACCATTCTGGTAATTGTTGTGGCTCATATGTATTGCAGCTGGGAAGCAATGTTTAATTGCTTCCCTCCCTTGAGAGCTTACCTAGTATATTTGGAAAAATGGAAACTCTATTTTAAACCTTTTTTCCTATACACATAGATAAACATAGCAACTACCACTAATGATTGAAGCTTCCCTTCTCAGCAAATGGAGGCCATCAAGGGAAACCACAACTGGATACAATTTGTAGAGCAACAGATAGTGAGGAGCCCAGCACCAACAGATACATCTGTATCGTAGCTCCTGTGTCTATAACATGAAGGAAGAAGGTGTAGAAGGATTTTAAGAGCCAAAAGCTAGGAAGTCTGCTATGAAACAGTCTATACTAGAAACAGCCCCCTAAACAAAACCAGAACAATGTCAATTGACAGTATCAACAGGAATGTTATAAGAAAGGAAATGAATCTTTTGTGGGGTCCCTCCGTATACAAAGAGCTAGAGACAGCTAAGGTGTTTTGGGAGGAGAATATTAGCTTCTCCCGGCGATGTGATCCCTTAGGCAATGTAGAGCTGCAGTCCTTGAAAGTATATGTACAACAGAAGTAGACTCAGCAGCCTGTATGTTGTATGCATATGTATTTAAATATACATGCATATTTGTATGTATATAAAAGTCTGTGGATATATTTAAAACACAATCATATGTGATTGTGTATATACGTAATCATATATATGCATATATAAATATATATGTTTGTGTATATGTATGATTTTATATAGATAATCAAAGGGAAAAGGTCATCAATATGGGGTTAGGCCTGGGAAGGTTTCCAGGTAGGAAAATACCTAGCTAAGGATGGAAGGGAGGAGAGGGGAGGAGGATTGAGATGTAATTCTACTTCAATTAAAACATTCTTGGGAAAAGAAAAAAATAGGAGGAAGGAAGGAAATAAGAAAGGAAAAGAGGGAGGGAGGAAGGGAGGGGTGAGGCTAAACACAAAATGGAAACTTTTGTACACTCCATGAATCAATACAGACATCATTATAAAATGGAAGGTTAATGAGAGCTTTCCTTAGTGACAGAAAGATAAAATATTAATCAATATATTTTATCCATCTAAAATCATCACTAATTTTAGTAAAGGCATACTTCATTATTTTCAACAATAAAGATTATCATTATTCAAAATTGAAATAGTGACTGAAGGAATTTTGTCAATTCTGATTGAAGAGACAGAATTTATTTAAAATTGCTGTAAATTTGTTTTTTGGTAAAATTTTAAACTACAGTTTATATCTCTTAAAAACTTTATTAATTTCCCCAACATCTTTTTTTATTTTTTCCTGAAATTATTTTCCTATGAAAAATTATGTTGTTCTGAGAATTTATAAAAGTGTATTCTATGGATTTTCTTCTTCTTTTGAAGACACTTTAGGACCCATCTCAAATCCTCCTTACAGAATTTAATAAATCCAATTTTCTTTGAAAATCAAGGTGCTCTATACATTATTTAATTTAGTAGCTCTGATCTAACCACGCTAACGCTTAATTTTCCTTCACTTCTACAACGTGAGTATGTACATCAACTGGGTGTAATAATAAAAGTATATTGGTATTTGCAAAAAGGTTTAATTTAAATTCCTCAAGTTAAAAAATCTGCTTTAGATATAATGGAAGTGCTATAACACGTTTACATGAAGTAGGTAGGTGAAGTTAGAGAAATTGCTGATACTAACTATTTAAAAATGACATAGGCCATTTCTGACAAAAATAGTTGTTTTGTTTTGTCTCTATCACAGCGTGTGTGTGTGTGTGTGTGTGTGTGTGTGTGTGTGTGTGTGTGTGTGTGTGAATACATCTGCTGTGGTAGTGTTTGTAAAAGTGAGAGACAATTTAAAGAGCTTAGTTTTCTTCTTTCACCATGGGAGTCTTTGGAATTGAACTCAGGCTTTGTGTATATGCTTCAAATTGTTGAACCATTTCACTGAACCATGAGCACAGAACTAATTTCGTTCCACACCCATATGTTCACCCAAGTCAAAATGGCAAAGATCAACGGACGTCTGACAGCAAATGCTGGACAGGGTGCAGAAGAAGAGAACCCTGATTTAGTTTGATGGGATAACAAGCTGGCAAAGCCACTGTGAAAATCGGTGTGGTAACATTTCAAGACTTAAATAATCTTACCCTTTCTCTCAGCTATTCCACTTCTTGACATATGCCCAAAGGACTCCACAGACACTTGCTACCCTAATCACAATAGCAAGGAAATGAAAACAACCTAGATGTCCTTCAACCCATGGCTAATGCATAGTACACATGTGGTCCGTAAACTCTGTGGAATACTACCTAGCCATGAAGAAATAGGAAGTCATAAACATTTTGGGTAAGTAGATGAAGCAAGAAATGATCCTACTAAATGAGGTAACCCAGACTCAGAAAGACAGAAGATAACATGTTCTCTCTCATTGGAGTCTCCAAGCTCTAATCTTCAGATATAAGTATATAACCCGCAGAAACCAGAAAATAAAACCTTCCATGGATAGAGGGATTGAGAAGCAATAGAAAGAGGAATAGCAGGGTACAAGTGATCTGATCAGGGAAAGTGAAAGGCATCTTTAGGGAGGAGGCAGGGAGGTAAATACAGCAGGAACAGAAGGAGAGGAAAACATAAAGGGGAGTTGCAGGGTATAAGAGATCTGATCAGGGAAAGGAGAAAATGAGGTTCTTTGGGAAGCAGCAAGAGAGGTAAATACCAAAGAGGGAAAGAGAAGGGGAAAATAATAATGATGTCTGAGAAAGTCATAAGGATCATACTGTTGTTAACTACCTAAACATATTATACACATAATTAATTTATAGGCATAGTTGTGTGTATAAATATACATATACAGTATAAATGAAGTTTTCTCATCTATATTGACATGCTTCCTTCAAGAGCCAAAGGCCATCTTATAACCCCCTGCCAACAATATTACACACAAGAAGTTCTCTTTTAATTTACAAAATTAAATTAAAGGTTGTCCAGGAGACTCATAAAATATATTGTCTATTTTTATTGCTTTTGGTTGTCTCCCAGGGGTGGAAGATACCACTGCTGAAGATGCCATGAACTTCAAATTCATGGCTCAGAGCCTCCTGAACTGGAACAGACATGAATGCCTTTTCCCTAGGGAGTAGTCTTAAAGTTACCATGTAACTTCCAAAGAAGAGATACAACCAACCAGCTTGACCAACACAACACTATAACCCTAAGGTGTAGTAGTGGCACACATACCTTGGCAGTAACCAACAGCTGTCTAACTGAGCATAAGACCTGCTCAGCAAGAAGGAAGTCGTGCCTGGTAATCTAAACCTAGATATCTACCACTGTGCTAGTAAAGCCACAGATATTGGAGGAGAATGTACAATCACCACTAACCAGCCTAAATTCTAACTACACTCTAAATAATTGTCCTTAGACACACAAGTATAGTCTCCATCTCTCATCAAGGACCCTCTCCTTTGCAACAGGCAAGATACAGAAAATCAAAATCCATCAAAATGCAGAGTAGTGTTGAGCAGTCCCAGTAGTTACATTTATAAAACACTCCTGTATCTAACACCTAAAGATCTCCTGAAATGTCAGGTTGGCGGGGAGGGGAACAGTAATAGCCACCGGTTCAGGAAGTTTTCTGTGAGTTCGTATCCCTAGAAATATCAGAAGCTACACTAATAATATCTCCAGCATGGCTGCCTGAATGTGAGCTGAGCAAGGACAGCAGCAATAAACACTCCGAAAAACATGTAAAGAAGACCAGAAAGTCTCAGACCCACACAAACAATAGGCAACTAAGGGGATGCTGGGTGGAAGAAATTGTCCTCTCCAGGGAAGAGCACACCAACTGGTTATCCAATATGGTATAATTTTGTTTATAATCTCAACAGATAAAATTTAAAAAAAAAGAGACTGTAAGAAAACAAAGTTGTATGGCACAGGAAGTTGGCCTTATGATCTTTTTAAGAAAAGAAAATTTTCTACAATATTAATTAATAATAAATAATTAAATTAAAAATAAAAGCATTTTTAAATAATACATTAAAAATAACAGTAATCATTTTCACACAATTTTCACATTTTAGCTGCATTAAGTTATCCAGAAATAATTTAAAATATGAAAAATTTTGAGTTTTGGTGATATGCATTCCAGACAGATGTAGTATAATTATACTGCAATATGTATCATACATATATATCAAAAATAAAAAAAAATATTTATTAGCCTGAACCTACCAAACAGTTCAGTTTAACCTAGTCCACTTTAAATGTGTTTACAGATTTTAATTAACTTACTGTTGAACAAAATTTCTTGGCTGAAATTCTATTTTGTAATAAAATGTCAACTACCAAATAGTACAACTACATGAACTTTAAAAAAATAAAACATAGGAAAAAAACGTAAACTTCCAAAAGTCTAAGCCAATAAATAATGGTCTAAAAGCACAATACAGAGAAACTGGCACTTTACCCTGGTTGCTCATTCTTATTGCCTGGAAACATTAAAAGAGGGTAACATATATAAACTATACATGGAACACATGGTGAGTATGCATATGTGGATACACACACACATTACCTTGGCAGTGAAACAAATCTCAAAGGGTTCTTTTGATCTGTTTGAGTAGAGAGACACAATAGACATCTGGCAGTTCCTAAGACTTTGAGCACTAGAGGCTTGGGGACTGAATTTTAAATGAGAGAACTGTATGCTTTGAGAACCAGTCTAGTATGATTCTCAGCTCCCAAAGCCCCGGATTTATGGCTTTCTGCTCTCACAACCAGAACCTTATTAGTCTTGAGTCTCGAGAAGCAGAAACTTCATTCTCCATGCTCTTAGCAAACATGAAGGCTCTGAAATCATGAGCTTTGGGTGTTGGGCCTTAGGCATTCTGGATGCTGAGTGGCATCTGGAACTTCTAGTGGCAGAGCTTTACAGCTGCCCCCTTACCCAAGCCTGGCTATTCGCTGGCACCTCTTCCTTCCACTCTCAGCTTCCACAGCCTTCTCTCTGCAGTCTCCGCAGAAGCCTCTCACCACTTCCCTGTCCTTTAGTCTCCAGATTCTCCACTCTTGGTAGCTTTCTGGAACACTTACGTCACCCTCTGGTAGCTGCCTCCTGCCTCACCTGATATTTGATTGGAAGCCCCAGAAATCTCTCAATCTCTCAATCTCTCTCTCTCTCTCTCTCTCTCTCTCTCTCTCTCTCTCTCTCTCTCTCTCCTTGCAAGAAGCTCACCCTACTTTACCTGTGAAAAAGATCACAAACAAACAGCAAAACCATTTGGGGAGGTTGAAATGTGACCTAATGATGCCCATTGACTGGGGGTAAGAAGTGGTAAGACCACAGGAGAAAATCTTCAGGACTGACAGGATGATAATGAGAGTGTGGCTTAGAGTGGCTGAGGTCTGGTAGGATGGTACTTCTCCCAACACAACTGGGGACAAAAAAAAAGCAGGTCAGAAGAACTTGAGGGTCATCTGAACTTTAAAGTCATTGTCCCTGTAGGTCATTAACTGACCTGTGCCTGGAGCAGCAGTAACAGAAGCCAATCACTGTCATGGCAGTTGTGGGGATCCCTGTGGTTGGAGTGGTGACTTCTTGTTGGCACACCAGGCTAAATTAAAATTCTCTCACATCAGTGGCTGGTTTGCACTTCTCAGAGCCTAAAGCAGCTACGATAATGTTGATGACAGTTCAACAAAGACATGATACGAGGGCCGCTTGATTGACAGCTCTTGCAAAATTGAAAGGAGTTGAATATGTGGCTGCCACTGCCTAGTTGAACTCCCAAGTGGCAATAATGTCCCTAGAAACCCTGCTTTGGTCATGGCCATGGGGACAACTATGGTGACTATGCTTCTGATTTGTGCCCAAGTCATCCTTAGGCAATCAATCCTTCAGTTCCAGTCTGGCCTGTTGTTGTAGCAGTGGTGCCTGGGGTCTGATAGATGTCAATCAAATGCCCCAATGGCTAACTCCAACAGCAAGTATTATTCATTTTAAAGTAGAAAGGGGTCTGTATATGCTAATTTTTTGGTTTTTATTTTTATTTTAAGAGCATTGTGGGAAGCTCACAGGGAATCTATTAGGAAATTAACCTTGTTCAGTGCTTAGCTACCCAATGCCCTAAGAGGGTTGCTCCTCAGACTCGCTGCATGCAGCTCTCACCGTGTGACTATTGTCTAATCACCTGAACCACCTAACAATGACTAGAGTTCAGTAATATATTTTAGTAACAATCAAAATTTTATAAGTGATGAGATTTCTAACCATATAGAAGCTGTTAAAGACTTTTATGGGACTGGGAAGTGGAGAGAAATGATCTTCTGAGGGAAAACCCCCCTAGTTGGTTATTAATTACATAGTGGTCAGTACAGAGTCATATATTTTCAGAATATAGGCAACACTGTATAAGCCAAGCAGGTTATTTGTATTTATGAGTGTGAGTGTGTAACATTAAAAGTTAAAGAAGTCAGTCATGGGAGGGAGACGTAGGAGGTTAGAGGGAAGATGAAAACAAGGTATAAACAGGATCTATGTATGAGAATTGAATTAAAAATTTAAGCATAATGAAAAATATACTCTTAGGTTCCATTCTTATGCTTGCTTTGGCCATATGGCCTTTTCATGTATTCATGTCAAATTCTGCAGATATGTCGACTAAAGAAATCCTTAAATGTTGTGATGGGGCCGGAGAATAGGTCAGACAGCGACAGCACTTACTACTCTTCCAGAGGACTCCAGTTTGGGGTCCAGCATCCATATTAGGTGTTTCACAACTGCATGGAGTCCAGTTATAGGGGACACTCTTCTGGCCTCCTTTGGTATCTGCACACCTTTAGTAAACACGTACATAGGCACAGAGATTTAAAGCAAAACAAAAAACTAAGCCAGACAGTAGTTCCACACACCTTTAATCCCAGCATTTGGGAGGCAGGGGCAGGTGGATCTCTGTGAGTTCAAGGCCAGCCTTGTCTACAGAGAGAATTCCAGGGCTACAAAGAAAAGCCCTTCTCTCAAAAAACAAAGAATACAAACAAACTAGAATAAATCTTTTAAAATTTATAAAGTGGGTGACCAATATTATATCCCATTCTTGTTTGTCATTTATTTTCAGAATCCTCCTCTTGCTTTGACTAATTTGATTAATCTTTCTCACATTTATCACATCTATATTTTATATTAATTTTTAAACTTAATATCTCTAAATATATAAGGTTTAAAATTAGACCTCACTATTTTGTTTGTGGTTTGTTTTAAATATTATAAGCTACCATGTTTAGCGTGTTTTCCAATTTTAAGTAATTTATTCTATATTTTCAGAGATATATTCTTTCTCCATTGCTCTTGCCCTCTCTCACATGCTTTCTCTTCACCCCTGTCTCTCAGAAATGCTGGAATTTTGGGGTCAATTTTTCTACCCTTAGTGCCAAAAATACAACCTTGAGCAATTAGAAGTGATTGATTTCTGAGAACCAACTTGGCCCCTGCCTTTCAGGTCCCTCTGCAAGTATTTGAAGACACAGCTATATTTGATTTAAAATGGAAGAAACATTTTAAAATGCTGATATCAGAATACAAACACCAGAGAAGGATCACATCTGGTATGTGTTGCATCAGTGTAAGAAAATTATTGTAGATGATCAACTGCTATCAACATGTTATTTACAGCTAAATAAATTCAACTCCTTCTATTTTATAACTTGATTGAATAAGTAACACAAACTCACAGGCCATATACTAGTTGATTTGTGGCCTCATTTTTCTGTGAGTTACCAGGAGATCGGTTTGTCTAACTGTTTTAACACAGGAAAGTTATTTCACTGGAGCAATAATTTTTACCATTGTACCACAGGGAGGAAGAAATCACTTCAGACCTATAATAATCTGAGGACATCATACAGAAGGATGTCAGGAGGCCGAACTCACTTGTGTAATAAAACACCAGGCACCACAATCCTTCGTTGAAAAATTTAAGGTCCTTGAATTGATAAAGGGGCTTACAGAAATCAGTAATATGAAGTAATATGAACAGAAAATGATATAATTAAAAACATTTAACATCTTAGAAGACCATACTATGTATTTCATGTTTGCAAATTATCCTGAAAGGAACAATACAAGGCTAAAATTAATTTTGACAAGTGATGCTATCTTTGATACCTGGTAATGGGAAGAATCTTAGGAAAATGGCATTTTATCCAACTTGTGGTTGACTTGTTAACTTTTTGTGTTTCCAAAAATGTAATTTTTGTTTTTGCTAATTTATTCATTTGTGTTTTCTTTCTATTCTGTTTAATTCCTCCTTTATATACAAGGATGGCACTCTTAGAATAGGATGTAAATTATATTGCATCTTTCTACATGGAGTTTTATTTGTATGTAAGTAAAATGTTGGAAAAAATACAATTATTAATTACTGTTTTTCTTAGATGTTTTAAGGTGGTTCTGTGGTTAGTCTGTTTCTGTACTATTTTTTTCTATATTCTTGAATACTTCTGTATTAAACTCTCTCACAAACAAATATAAATCCAAAGGTTTTGAGTTTATCTACTTATTTTCAGCATTCACAAGTCACCCCTATAGATGGAAGCTTCTGTCCCACCCAGTCCCACAGCTGTTCAGTCCCAAAGAATCATACAGAGGCTTATATTAATTATAAACTGTTTGGCCTATTAGCTCAGGTTTATTATTAACTAGCTCTTAATTAAATTAAGCCATAATTCCTGTTCCTATTTAGCCATGTGGCATGGTCCCTTTTCTCAGTGAGGCATTCTCATCTTGCTCCAATTGCATCTGACTGGTGACAGACTCTCTGCCTTTCCTCTTCCCAGAATTCTCTTAGTCTGGTCACCCTGCCTATACTTGCTGCCTGGCTACTGGCTAATCAGCATTTTATTAAATCAATAAGAGTGACAATTTTTTACAATATACAAGAGCATTATCCCACATCATTTTTCCCTTTTTCTTTTCAAAACCAGAACTCTGAGTCTAATCTCCCTTGTTCAGCTTTTCTCCTGATCATTATCCATAACAAATGTAACCAATACTCTAAATAAAGACAAACATCCATAATCCATTTATTTTGTGGAATGTGGGCATAGTTTTCTAAGATACTTCCTGTTGATTTGGGACACTGATAATCTTATAGGGACCCAAAGAAAATTTATGATCATGGTCAAGTCCTGAGCAGAGTATTCTGTGAGGCTGGATCACCTCAGCTAGCAGTCTTAAGGCTGTTGTGGATATAGAACTCAGAGAAAACTGCAACAGAGATGCTCTGAAACATGGGATCGATCATCTGGGACATACATTATTATTGATAAGGTCTGATACGTTACACTTTTCAGTCTGTACAATTATAAATGTTTAAGTTTTTCTACAGCATATCACCAGATGACCTAATGACAACTTAAATTAGAAAACTTCTTCAGTAGTTAAGCTATTTTTGTAACATTTTCACATTTTACAAGTGAGTTTACTCACCCAGAAACATAGCCATATAGATGCTTCCTCAAGATTAGAAGCATTTTTATTTATATCATCTATGATGCTATCTTCCTTTCAACTCTTTTGCTATTGAAATAATATCTCACTAATGAATTTAAGTTAGTGGCTTCCATGAACTACTATTCATACTACAAGAACCAGAGCAGACACTCTTCTAGGAAAAGTAGCACAGCGGTGAAAGCATTACACACTAGAAACATGCAGTACCTTGAGTTCAAGACAAATGCATCTTTTCCATTAATGAGCAGTGTCAACAAAGTGCCTTAATGTTTTCGTTTCTCAGTTTAGATTTCTGAGAAATGGTTATTTGATGGAGTGTTCCACATGTTGAATTTCATTTTTATTGGGAATTACGTCTGGCACATAAATTCCTACGCACTATGGAGCTATGGAGTTATTAAGTATTTGTCATGGGTACGATGTTCTAAGCATTTCTGTGAACCAATGTAGTCAGCATTCACAATATCCATGGTGTTCTAGGAACAAGAGGCAATTATATAAAGTAATAAAATATTCTTGATTTTAGTAAAGTAAAATTATCAAAGGCATGGAATTCATTTCACAATCTTCCTAATTCCATTATCGAACACAATAGTCTCAATAGACACATTAAATGAATGAGTTCATAATGAGCTAAATGTGCATGAAAGTTGAGGGCATTTATAGTAGTCTTTGATAGCATGAAGAACTCTCAAATGAGTGGCAGAATTTAAATAAAATGATAACTATTATTATAGTAATTATCCAATCAATAGGCTATAGTGTTAGAAGAAAGAATAGAACACAACATAACACCAGAATTAGATGATGATGTAAATCAAACTATCAATAACGACGCCAAGCTTTGAAACTGGGATCAGCAAACTTCTTTTTTTTAAAAAAAATGTTTTTATTGAGCTATATATTTTTCTCCACTCCACTCCCTTTTTTTCCCCTCCCAATCTGCCCTCACCCATGATTCCCATGGTCACAATTTACTCAGGAAATCTTGTATTTTTCTATTTCCCATGTAGATTAGATATATGTATGTCTCTCTTAGAGTCCTCTTTCTTGTCTAGGTTCTCTGAGATTATATGAATTGTGGGCTGGTTTTGCTTTGCTTTATGTCTAAAAAATATGAGTGAATAAATATTATATTTGTTTTTCTGGGCCTGGGTTACCTTCATGATGTTTTATAGATCCTGTCTGTTCTTATGTCAATGTCAGGCTCTTTTCAGTACTGTAGTTCTGTAGTAGAGTTTGAATTCAGGGATTGTAATGCTTCGGAAGTTCCTTTATTGTACAGGATTGTTTTGCCTGTTTTTGTACTTTTTATTTTTTGCTTTGCTTTGTTTTTCAATATGAAGGTGAGTATTGTTCTTTTTAGGTCTGTAAAGAATTTTGTTGGAATTTGATGGACATTTCATTGAATCAGTAGATTGCTTTTGTTAAGATTGTCATTTTACTATGTTAAAATTCTACCTACCCAAGAGCATGGGAGATCTTTCCATTTTCTGGTGTCTTCTTCAATTTATGTCTTCAAAGATTTAAGGTTCTTGTCATACAGGTCTTCCACTTGTTTGGAGTTAATCCAAGATATTTTATGCTATTTGTGTCTTTTGTGAAGGGTGATGCTTCTCTGATTTTTTTTTCTCAATCCAGTTATTATCTGTGTAAAGGAGGAGTACCAACTTTTTTGAGGTATTCTTGTTTCCTGCTACATTACTGAAGCTGTTTATAGACTGTAGAAGTTCCTTGGTAGAATAAGGGGATATATGTAAACTATCATATCATCAGCAAATAGTGAGAGTTTGACTTCTTTTCTTCTTATTTGTATCCCCTTGATCTCTTTATGTTGTCTTACTGCTCTAGCTTAAACCTTAAGTCCTTTATTGAATACATGTCAAGAGAGTGAACAACCTTGTCTTGTTCCTGCTTTCAATGCAATCTTTCAGTTTCTCTCCATTTAGTTTGATGTTGGCTGTTGACTTGCTGTATATTGCCTTTATTATGTTTAGATATGTTTCTTGTATCCCTGTTCTCTCCAAGACCTTTATCATGAAGAGATGTTGTATTTTGTTGAAGGCTTTTCATCATCTAATGAAATGATCCTGTGGGATTTTTTTCTACTTGTTTACATGATGAATTATATTGACAGATTTTTGTATTGTGAACCATCCCTGCATCTCCAGGTTGAAGCTAACATGATTATGGTGAAGGATTTTTCTGATGTGTTCTTGGATTTGGCTTGCCAATATATTGAGTATGTTTGCATCAATGTTCATAAGTGAGACTGGTCTGTAATTCTTACTGTTAGTAATGTCTTTGTGTGTTTCAGTATCAGGGAAATTGTTGCCTCATCAAAAGAGTTTGTCAAGGTTCCTTCTGTTTCTATTGTGTGGAACAATTTAAGACGTGTTGGTGTTAGTTGTTCTTTGAGAATCTTGTAGAATTCTTCACTGAAACCATCTGATCCTGGGCTATTTTTGCTTGGCATACTTTTGATGACTGTTTGTATTTCTGTAGCAGTTATAGGTCTACTTAATTTGCTTATCTGGTCTTGATTTAATTTTGGTAAGTGATATTTATCCAGAAAGTTGTCCATTTCCTTTAACTTTTCCAATTTTGTGGAGTACATGTTTCCAAAATATGACCTAATACTGTATGATTCTCTGGATTTTCTCCATGTCTGTTGTTATGTCCCCCTTTTCATTTCTGATTTTGTTAATCTGGATATTCTCTCTCTGCCCTTTGGTTAGTTTAGATAAAAGTTTGTCTATTTTGTTGATTTTCTGGAAAAAACAACTTTTTGTCTCATTGATTTTTTTTTTTGTATTGTTTTCTTCATTTCTATTTTGTTGATTTCAGCTCTCAATTTGATTATTTCCTGCCATCTAGTTCTCCCGGGTGAATTTGATTCTTTTTGATCTAGAGTTTTCAGGTGTTCTGTTAACTCACTAGTAGGGATGGGTTTTTTTTTTTTTTTTAGCTTCTATATGTAGTCATTTACTGCATTGAACCTTCCTCTTAACAATACTTTCATTGTGTCTCATAAATTTGGGTATGTTGTGTGGTCATTTTAACTGAATTTTAGAAAGTCTTTAACTTCTTCCTTTATTTCTTCCTTGACCCCGATGATTCAGGTGATCATTGTTGAATTTTCATGAGTTTGTGGGATTTCTAAAATTAGTGTTGCTGTTGATTTCTAATTTTAAGCCACTGTGATCCAATAAGATACATGGGGTTATTCCATTTTTTTTGTATCTGTTGAGTTTTGCTTTGTTATCAAGAATATAGTCAGTTTTTGAGAAGGTTCCATGAAGTGCTGAGAAAAAGGTATATTCTTTTCAGTTCAGATAATATGTTCTATAGATGTCTATTAAGTCCATTTGATTAATAGCATTGGTTAGTTCCCATATTTCTCTGTTAATTTTCTGTCCAGCACACCTTTCCAGTGGTGAAAGTGGGGAATTGAAGTCTCCCACTATTAGTGTGTGGGACTTAATGTGTGACTTCAGCTTTAATAGTGTTTTTTTTATATATGAGTGCCCTGTATTCGAGATTTCCTCTTGATAGATTTTTCCTGTGTTTATAAGAAATATTCTTCTTTGTCTCCTTTGATTGATTTTAGTGTTCTATTTTGTTAGATATTAGGATAGCTACAACAGCTTGTTTTTTAGGTTCATTTGATTGGAAATTTCTTTTAGTCCTTTACTCTGAGGCAATGCCTGTCTTTGAGGTTGAGGTATGTTTCTTGTATGCAGCAGAAGGATGGATTCTGTTTTTTTTTTATATCCAATCTATTAGCCAGTGTCTTTTTATAGGTGAGTTGTATCCATTTAAATTAAGGGCTATTAATAACTAATGATTGATAGTTCCTGTTGTTTTAGTTTATGTTGTTGGTGTTATTGTGAGTGTTTTTCTTTTCTTTGGGATTTGCTGCTGTGAAATCATCTATTGTCTGCTTTTTTTTTTTTTTTTTGAATGTTGCTAACTTCCTTGAGTTGGAGTTTTCTTTCTAGTACTTTGTGTAGGTCTGGGTTTGTGGCTAGGTATTGGTTAAATCTGGTTCTGTTATAGAATATTTTGCTTTGTCCATCTGTGGTGATTGAAAGTTTTTCTAGGTATAGTAGTCTGAGCTGGCATTCATGGTTTCTTATTTTTTGCGTAACACTTAACCAAGACCTTCTAGCTTTCATTGTTTCCATTGAGAAGTCAGGTGTAATTCTGAAAGGTCTGCCTTAATATGTTTTTTGGCCCTTTTTTTTGCAACTCTTAATATTCTCTATTTATTCTGTATGTTTAGTGTTTTGATTATTATGTGGCAAGAGGACTTTTTTTTTTTGATCCAGTGCAGCTTCTTGTACCTTCATATGCATATCTTTTTTTTAGGTTGGGAAAGTTTTTTTTCTATGATTTTTTGAATATATTTTCTGTGCTTTTGAGTTGAACTTCTTATTATTATTCTATTTCTTATTATTCTTATTATTCTATTATTCTTAGGTGTTGGTCTTTTCATGGTGCCCCATATTTTCTGGATATTTTGTGTTAAGCTTTTGTTAGATTTAATTTTTTTTTACTATTTTCTCTATTGTATCTTTGACTGTTTTCTCTATTGTATCTTCAGCACTTGAGATTCTCTCTTCCATTTCTTATATTCGCCTGTCTAAGATTGCATTTGTGGTTCCTCAATGCTTTCTCTTATTTTCCATTTCCAGAATTTACTTGGTTTGTGTTTTCTTTATTGTCTTTTTTTCAATTTTGAAGTCTTAAATTGTTTCTTTAATCTTTTTGATTGCTTTTTCTTGGTTTTCTTTAAGGGGTCTGTTGATTTCTTCCAATTATTGTTGGTCTTTTCCTCCATTTCTTTGAGGGAATCTTTCATTTCCTCTTTTGGGGTCTCAAACATTCTCCTAAAGTGACTTTTAGGTTATTTCTTCTGCTTCATATACATTGGTGTATTCAAGTCTTACTATTGTAGAGCCACTAGTTTCTGTTAGTGTCGTGTTGTTCTTTGTGGTGTTGAGTGTGTTCTTACCTTGTCTACCCATATTTTCCTCTGATTGGTATAATTGGGGCTGTGTCTCTGTTGATCAGTCTTCCAGGTGCCATTAGATCTGAGGCTCAGATGGTTGCTCCTTCCTGGTGCAGTCAAGGCCATGGTTCCAGTTACTCCAGAGATCACTAGGTATTCCCAGAAGTCGTTCTGTGCTCCTGGGGGTTGTTCTGCAATCCCAGAGGTCTGTTCAGACTTGTTCCTAGAGGTTGCTTGCCTAGGGCTGGTTCCTCTGAGGTCATTGGTTTGAGCCTGCTCCAGTGGTGGTCACTGGCTCGGGCTTGCTCTAGCTGAGGTTGCTGGGTGGCTCAGGCCTGCTCTGGAGGAGGTTACTGGCTTGAGCCTGTTTCCTGACTCGGGTCAGTCCTGCAGAGGTCTCCGACTTAGGCCTGCTCCTTTGGCAGTAGCTCCCTTGTACCTGTTCCTGTGGAGGTTACTACCTCAGGCCTTCTCTGGCAGAGGTTGTTGGCTCAGCACTGTTCCCGCAGATGTCCCTGTCTTGGGTCTGCTCCTATGGAGGTCTGCTTCCACCCAGTCCCACAGAGGTCTCTTTAGCAAACTTTCTTAAAATACCAGGGTAGCAAATATTTAGCCTTGCTACACATAAGATTTATATGCAAGAATTTCACATCTAATGTTGCCTGTTGTAGGGAGTGAATGATGTGATTTTTGTTCAAAAAAAAAAACTATATTTCTATACTAAATCACAAGGCTTCAGTTTTCTGACTTCTTTAAAATGCATAGAATCATCAAATTAAGTCTTGGCAACCAACTAATAATGATGAGTATGTAAATATTCAATGTGTACCAAATATTGTGATTTTCTTTTTACATGATCCTTTACCCTAATGATTTTGATCGCATTGACTCATTAGCATACTCAAGGGTATGCTGATATGCACATATCACAATATAGAGGAGTTGGGCAGGAGATTCAAGGCAGTAAATTAGAAATATCATATAACTGAGTCCTTCTACTCGAGATTATATTCTTGTGAGAAATAAATCCTGTTGTAAAACAAAGCTGCATGCTAATTAGAAAAATACAGTAGCCTAATGACATGATATAAATATGTTCTTTGCCTTTACAGGACCCAGTACACTTCTATACATACAATGAAAACTCAAGTTATTTCCATGTATTATCCAAAGTTATGGAGTTGCTAAAGCAAATTAATATTAGCAATAAATTTTTTATTTATAAATAAAAATTGGAACTATTTAATTTTACGTAATATTTTGTTTGATTATAAATGTAATAATATACTATAGACGATTTTGAAATACTGAAAACAATCATAAATGTCATATTATGTTTTATTGATGAACTTAAGGTTTTTAGTTTTAAGTTCTTGTATAATACCCTTGTGAGATAAAATTTATATACCTATCACATATTTTTCTGAAACTCATCTTTGGAGTAATAATTTTTATAGTTTTCTAAGAATTTTAATATTGTTGATATTGTTGGTTTAAGTGAGAACTCTCTGATAAATATCTGATAGACTAAAGACAGATTAAAATTTGATTTCAGACTATTACTTCCAGAAGAAATTCTCCATCTGAACATCATTTTGATGAAACAGTTTCAAGAAGGAATCAAACAAAACACAGCAAAACCACAAAAATACAATAAAAACTAGTAAACCATGGAGTTTAGAAAAAAAATCTTGAGGTAACTTCATTAAACTTTTATATATTAGCAATAAAATGTAGCATGACAAGAATATGGCTTTGTTCATAAAACTGACTTCAGTGTAGGCTCTTGTTATGGCTTAAGAAAGATATATGAACAGTTTGAAGAAAATTACAGGAATAAATCTTTCTTGGCGGCCCCTAAAGCTCTACAGATAGTTAAAAACAAAAACACACGGGGCAGAGAAAGTTATAAATTGCCTTGTGTTATTTAATCTTCTAAGTGTCAAGACTTGTGAATTTTTTGCTATTAGTGTCATTAGCATGTACCTTTATTAGCTACTGGTAAGACTGGAATGATGTGAAACATAGGCCAAGCTTTAAAACTATTGCTACCCCACTACCAGGATGGAGATTTTAAATATTTTTACCACTGCAACCAGATGCCATATGTATTAAGCTAAAGTTTCTAGATAATTTCTACAAAGCAAGACCAAATAGTGAAGGTGTGGTTCAGTATGAATAATGTTTTGCCTTGAGTGAAAGAGAGGAGTAAGATATTAAAAGCATTTGGTTCACTTCTGGAGGAACTAAGGTTCAATTTTCCGCACATATATTGGGGATAGCTCATAACTGCCCATGACTCTAGTTACAAGTAATTTTATTATCACATCTAGTTTCCATAGGTAAATATATATATATATATATATATATATATATATATATATATATATATTTAACTTTAAAATATCTTTAAGAACTTAATTTTCTTTGCTTACCTGCAAGTTTTAGAATGATTTTTCTTCTCTTCCTAATAAGATTGGGGCTATTGCCAGTGGTGGTGGCACATACCTTTAATCCCAGCACTGGGGAGACAGAGGCAGGTGGATTGCTGTGAGTTTGAGACCAGGCTGGTCTAGAAGAGCTAGTTCTAGGACAGGGTTCAAAGCTACAGAGAAACTCTGTCTCAAGAAGAAAAAAATAATGGGGCAATTGAAATTTTATCTTATATTCATTTTATTTTACTATTGTTGTTAACAAAAGCAAAGAAGAGAAAGTAGCTCTATGTCAGCCTTTCATTTAAACAATATGAGTGGTCTAGCATAATTTCTGGTGTTTATTTCTATTTCTGTTACAATTATGAACTCTGGCATTTAGGTTTAGCCCAAATGATGGAGCTCTCCTTTTCCCTTCCATTTTTCCTAGTCTTTTTTATTTTGGTTTTTCAAGATAGGGTTTCTCCGTAGCTTTTTTTGGTTCCTATCCTGGAACTAGTTCTTCTAGACCAGGCTGGCCTCGTACTCACAGAGATCCGCCTGCCTCTGCTTCCAGAGTGCTGAGATTAAAGGCGTGCGCCACCACAGCCCGGGTTTCCTAGTCTTCATCTTATTTTCATTGTTTTGTTTGTATCTGTTTCTCATTTTGATCCTGAGGAATTCCTTATATGTTAAATTTTGTCCCACATCAACACATCTTACTCACTAATGTTCATAACTCCCCAACAATCTGAAAAGTAAATTTGATAAATGAAAAAGGTTAAATTTTCAGGATTTCCTTGAAATTCTTAAAGAAATAGAACAGAAGTTGGTGTCCTTCCAATTTCACTCATATTAAATACTGCCTTCAGCAGGTACAACATGAGAAACAACACTTCAAGTCTACAATGAGATACCTGTAAAATGGGAGTGATAATATATGTTCTGTAAATCATTATTGCAGAAGCAATAAACATGGGTTTAAGTTATTTTAGGTATTTATAGGATATGAGTTATAAAAGCCAGCCAAAAGGCTATGATTTGCTATGCCATATTAATCATCAGCACTATTCCAGAGACATAGGTGTCTAAGTGTGTTATCACTCATTTCATTGTATGCATAAACACATTTTGCATGGGACACACTAAACAAAATGCTTTTGATATACTTTGCTTTACTTATTGTTCAGAACAAAGAAATTACTACTTGTCTTGAAATTTTTCTAGTCAAAAGTTTAAAATACAAGAACTAGAAAAAAATATATTCACTGTTAGAAATAAATGTGTGTTTCTGTGCATGTATTTGTTTATGTGATTGTGTGTAGTCTTAGCACAAGAATTGCACGAACATACTATTGAAATAATTTTATAGAATGTTACATTTTATATCAACATGATTAAGATACATTCTATCAGTGTGTTTTTTCAAATGCATAAATGTTCACAAATAAATTTATTTTTAATCCAAGACAAATAGAAAGTACCCTGAACAATGTCATGACTGTTGTCATTTGCTTTCAATACCCGCCTGCTGATTTCTCTTCTGCAGAAAGATGAATTGGATCTTTTCCTCTGTATTGTCTGACATGTTATTTCTACATGAAAGGAGGTAACCTTTGTAATTTCCCAGTTCTACTTTGTAACATACATTTCTTTGAGAGAGATAGGAATATTTCATGAAAAACAATTTCTTTGGAAATATCACAACAACTATAGTCATCTATCTGTATAACTCATTTTCAGCAAGAGGCATATATCATGCCATCCCGTTAATGTAACTTCCAACTTAGACTTTTAAATATTCCTTTGTGTGATGCCTTGGAAAGCCCCTGCTTTGATTGTCATTAGCTATACATCTGGTCAAAAATATTTTCCACATGTTGCTTGCTGACAAGGAAGTTTGCAAAGACTATAACCCATGACTCAATGGGATATTAGTAAACTGTTTCAGTTATCCATGGTCATTTAAAATGTCCATATGGATTTGTCAATACAGCTTTTGAGATCTAACAAATTAATATATTTACTTCATCTTAATTCGTGGACAGATGGCATGAGCAGGATTGAGTGATGCACTGGGCTCTCCCTCAGCTTGTCAAGACTTATTTACAGTGCAGGAACCATTCTCCCATGGCTGATTATCTGCTTCATTTAGTAGAAGGGAAATTAACCTCTGGTTTCCATGCTGATGACTCAGCAGGTAATGAACCACAAATGCTAAAAAGTATCCCAAAAAGCACTTGGTCTTCAAATCTAACAAGACTTATTACAAGCTGAATTGCTTTATTGTACCCACGAGATAGAATTAATTATTCTAGCTTAGTAGTTAGAATAATAAAATTTGGAAAAGGATCGAAAAGATTTATTTTCTAACACTAAGTTAAAGCTGCTATTTTAAGTGATGTTTTCACATAACTGCATAAAAATTGGTGCTTGTCATGCACCTGATGTAGAGAAGAATGTTTCAGTGCGGCAAAGCACAGATTTCAACTCCATATGTGAGATGTCACATCACCCTTAACTGAAGAAAAAAAAATGCTACCAGTTCAAATCATGATTCAAAATGAGGGAAAACTTGGTATTTTTGTAGACACAAAATTCATTTATGCTCATATACTAAGCTGCTTTATGGTTTGAGTAACAAACATAAGAACATTCTTAACTTCCTGACAATTAATGATATCGGTGAAATCTTAATTATAAGATAAATATCATTTCTTTAAAACAAAGTCCCATGGTATAGTCCAGATTGGCATAGAACTTCTGGTCCTCTCGCCTCTGCGTCTTAAATACTAAGATTATAGGTAGGTTGAAGAAATACCTTCGTCTGCATGTTAATAAACAGCTGGAGAGCATTAGTGCAGAAGCTACTTTTGACATATGTGTGTTTATAGACACTTTGCAGAGATGTTGTCTCATAAGAAAAAGCATCAAAAAAGCTCATCTACCCACAAATCTGCAGAACTGTACTCAAAAAAGCAACATCAACTTAAATGTTATGAGTAAAACTATACAATTTATACATGTTGATACAGAAGAAAGATTAATATTTGATGAGATTTAAGGGACATGGAAGTTATTTGTGAGTAGGACTTTTTGGTTTAAAAACTTCAGCTCTCCCTGTGTCTAGGCTGAGCAAAATAAACCTCCAAAAAATATGCTCCTAGATGCCAGTTCAAGCATCAGGGATAAATTCTAGTCCCATTGCCAGTGGCCCCACAAACTGCTGAAGCCTCACAACTATCCCCACATTCAGTGGGTTTAATTTGATTCTATGCTATCAGTCCAGAGTCACTAGCTCAGGTCAGCTGTTTCTGTGGGTATCACTATCATGGTCTTGACCTCTTTGTTTATATTGATCCTCCCTCTCTTGGACTGCTCTCAGGTAGCTCTGCCCAGTGCTTCACTATAGATCTCTGTATCTGCTTCCCTCAGTTTGGTATTGCCTCAAAATAAACACCCCATGGAAAGCCTTATCATTTCTGGAGAGTGGATGGGGAGGTGGGGTGGGGGGAAGGTGGAAGAATCAGAAGGAGAAGAGGGAAGAGAGATAACTATATAAAATCAGAAAAGAATGCATTTAAAAATTCTTCTGTTTAATCCTAAACTGATTGGCCCATTAGCTCAGGCTTCTTATTAACTCTTATAATTTATATTAACCCATTATTTTTGTCTATGTTAGCCATGTGGCTTGGTACCTTAATCAGAGAGGCAGACACATCTTGCTTCTTCTGTGGCTGAGTCACAACTGCAGACTTGGACTTCCTTCTTCCCAGAATTCTCCTGTTCTCATTGACCCACGTCTACTTCCTGTCTGATTGCTCCACCTATACTTCCTGCCTGGCTACTGGCCAATCAGAGTTTATTTAAAATAAAATTGACAGAATACAGACCACTGTCCCACATTACTTCCCCCTCTTTTTAATTAAACAAGAACTCTGAATCTAATATCCTTTGTTTAGCTTTTGTCCTGACCATTAGCCATAACAACTTGTAACTAACATTCTAAACAAAGGAAACTATTCATAGTCCATTGTTTGGGGAATGTGGGCATAGTTTTCCAGGCTACTCCCTGATGGTTGGGGAATTGATAGTCTTATGAGGACCTAAAGAAATTATAATAATGATCAAGTCCTGACTGGAGTATCCTGTGAGGCCTGATCATCTCGGGCAGCAGACTTGAATCTGTTCTGGATGTAGAACTCAGACACTGGGAACTCTCAGGTGGTCTTCCTTGATCAAACTTGATTTTTCTCAACTCAGAATAAATTCAGAGTCTCTCATTTTCTGTGGAAACAAAAGCAAAACCTCTTCTCCAAATAAATACCTTTGACTTCAATTTTGAAATCAAGGTATTTTCAAAATACTATTTTGGATTAATTCAGCAGCATTCATTAGCAAATATCTTGTAGCAGCTGTTGTTCCTTCCTCAGCATTCAAACAATTCAAAGAGAGCATAATTACACAAAATATCCAGATTCTCTGTGTGCTTTCTATCTTTATGTGGCTTTATTTTAAACTCTATTTCTTTTATTTTTAAATTTTGGCTTTTTGAGGCAGGGTTTCTGTGTATCTTTGTCCTGCTCACTCTGTAGACCAGGCTGTCCTTGAACTCACAGAGATCTACCTGCCTCTGTCTCCCAAGTATTGGTATTAAAGGTGTGTGCCACCACACCTTGAACTCACAGAGGTCTGCCTGCCTCTGTCTCCCAAGTGTTGAGATTAAAGGAGTGTACAACCACACCCAACTACTCTGTTTCTTTCTTTTTTATTTTAAGGACTTTAACCTTTTTCTTTTCTCTCCCAAGCCTGCATATATTTTTAACACACTGTAAACCATTTAGAGGTTTTCTTTGTCTTTGAATCTCTCTTTAGTATATATCACTCTGTTTCTGACCCTATGAGTCGTTAATTTGCTAGGCAATATGGCTAGGATTAAAGCCTTGGCTTTGATGGCTAAATCCAGCCTATTCATTAGCTTTCTGAGATCCCAGCCTCATGGCGGAGGTACTGGCTGTAGCCATTTTTATTGCCACAACTCTATGCCATTTCAAGGTCCATGCTGCCACCAAGAAACATGTAGGCTATTTATGAAAATCATTTAAGTGTTTTGTGGTAGAGCCTCTTTAAAAGGTCGCAAAGTTTTGGCAGCTAAAGCTGAGTCAGGAAGCTTCTCTTAAATGAGACACATTTGCCTCTAGCAAACAGAGACCACCTGAGAAAATACTGCTATCAATAGGCTGTGCATAACTCTATTTTTTGTCTAAAATTACTTCCCAAGATCTCTCAGGCTTTATGTGGATGCAGTTGTGCATGTTAGGTGTCATTTGTTGTCTGTGGTTTCTGTTTTGCGTGTTTTCCGCAGTCGTCAAGTCCCAAAGAAATTACACAGAGGTCTACATTAATCATAAACGGATTGGCCCATTAGCTCAGGCTTCTTATTAACTCTTATAATTTATATTAACCCATTATTCTTGTCTATGTTAGCCAAGTGGCTTGGTACCTTATTCAGCGAGGCAGTCACATCTTGCTTCTGTTCTTCTGTGGCTGGGTCAGGACTGCCTTTAAAAAGCTCTTAATAAAAAAGAAAGAAATCTTTAGCTGTGCGTGTGTGTGTGTGTGTGTGTGTGTGTGTGTCTGAACAACCTTCTGAACAGACAAGACTAAAGCCATTTTAAACCCAGGCCCCATCTTTGTGAGAGTCTAACCTAGCAGGCACCCCACCCCAGGTGCCCCACCCCATTTACCTGTGAATTCAGAGAAATTCCACAACCGGCCTCAAAACTGCCTGGCTTCCCAGAGACTTGAGGACAGCCAATCAGAAGCTAGATAAACAAGGCTTTTTTTTTTTTAACAGTAATGTGGTGGTTTTGTGGAATGTTACAAAAATCCCCTCTTGACTTAGTGCCAACTATCCCCCTATACAATCCGGTAACGCCAAGGCATGTAACTCCCTGCTTGTGGTTTTTCCCTTCAAAGACCCCCTGCACTGTGTGTTCAGGGCCTTTCTCTCTTACCTGCTGCCTCCATGTTTCATGGGACAAGGCAGTCACCGCTTGCAAGCCTGGAAAACAATAAAGAAAGCTTGTGTAATTACATCAGAAGTGGGTCCCTTGATGGTCCTGCTGGGGGGTCTCGTGGCTCAGGTATAACATAACATATCAGTAGAAAATTTCTGTAATCACTTAACTGTGTAAAAGCACCTTCATCTAAAGTATACAGAGAATTCCAAAATAAATGAGAAGGAAACCAACAACTCAATTAAGATTGGACGAAACATCTAAATGGAAAAATGATGGTATAAAAGCATATGAAGAGATAGTATTCTGTCACTAAGGATCATTCTTGCAAAGCAAAACAACAAAGTATTACTGCTACATGCCCAAACAAATGGATATGAACACTAGTTCCTACATGTTCTGAATGAAAAATTATTTGAGACTTGGAAGGGCAGCTTGTCAGTTTGTCATAAACATTATATATATATATATATATATATATATATATATATATATATATATATATATGTGTGTGTATGTATGTATATATATATTTACCATAAAATTAGATAATCATATTCTTTAACATTTATCACAATTAATTAAAAACCTTGGTCCTCATATAATTTTAAACACAAACTTCAATTGCATCTTGATTTATTATTGGAAAACATAGACATATCCAGATATCCTCAGGTAAGAAATATCAAAATAAGCTTCAACACTAGAAATAAATGAATGTTCCAAGCTCAAGTAACACACAGTAACCACAAGTGAACATTGTTGAGTGAAATTAGCCAGTCTTAAAGTACTGTACAATTAGTATCACCTCATAGAATCACAATACATAGTAGTATGGAAATAGTAAAATTATAGAAACTATTCAGTGATTGACAGAATCCACATATGTTCCACTCAGAACATAAACCTTAAAGTACAGGTTTGAAAGAACAGTAGACATGAGAACATCCACTGTTCACCTTTCTTGTAAACATAATTATAATCTCAAAACTAAATTCTACATTTACTAGAAAAAAATCTAAGTAGGATTTAATTGCAAAGAGTGGTCTGCAGTAAAGACAACATATGCCTAAAATTAACTATTTTTTAAACTCTTGATTAGAGGTATTTTGCAAAATATGCAAAAGCTAGAGACAATTGTAAACTCTATTAAATCATGCCCAAGGCTTTGGGTAAAAATTCAACTGGCTTATGTTTTTCAATTACTATGAGTTAGTTTTGGGAGATGAATCATGTGATGTATACATATTCCCTTGCTCTTTCGCTTAAATGCAGATATTCAAACATGTTGGTAAACAGTCACATAAAAAAAACAGTAATTTATTTTGGTATAGACATTAAGCAGACTTATGCCCTTTTACTGCAGTTGCATTGAACAAAAAATAAACCAACATCTAAAATTGTGACTGTAAAGTTAAAATTCTAAAGGATGTAAAGAAATAATTGAAATCAACTTCCCATCAAAATGATCAGAATGTATTAAGGAGGCTTAGCAATTTGTGCTTCCAAATGATGTAGCATGCAGCTTTTGGAATACTTTGAAGAGCCGGGTGGTGGTGGCGCATGCCTTTAATCCCAGCACTTGGGAGGCAGAGGCAGGCAGATTCAGCCTGATCTATAAGACCTAGTTCCAGTACAGGTTCCAAAGCCACAGAGAAACCCTGTCTCAAAAAAACAAAAAAGAAAAAGAAAAAAAAAAGAATACTTAGAAGAAGTTCAGCTGTTCTCAGCTTGTTGGTTTCTGTTGATTTGTGTATGAGAAAGTAGACATACTTCCTATGCTCTGACACTGCCTAGAATTTTATCATGGCCTCAATATCCTTCATAAAGGGGCAGGGGATGAGATGTGAGAAGGTGGAAGGCTGAGTGCACCCATCATCTCTACGCGCTGCGCAGCAAGAATCCATAAACGATGAAGTTGGCCATTATATTCCGTGTTCAGTTCTTTAGATTCTAGCCACCCACAGCCACTGCGCGCCTCAAATGTGACTAGTAGGACCAAGGAACTAAACATGAAGCAATTTTGCCTGTAAGAGGATTTGTTAATTTTAATTCAATTGAAATTTGTCTCCAATTGTGGACCTTGTTTTGGGGTTACCGACAGTGTAGCTCTCAGTCTGCAAAAGGGGAAATATCCATAGGTACAGAGTGAGTTCATACTGCTCTCCTATCTGCATCCTACATAGTACACTAGCTTCAATATTATACTGTCATAATTTGTATTTTTGAGTTTCATTGAATTTTTTTAATTTAAAATTAAAATTATACCATTTTCCCACTTCCTTATTCCCCCTTCAACCATTCCTGTTTCTCTTCCCAGCTGTTCTCTTTCAAATTCATAGTCTCTTTTTCTTTCATTTTTATTATTAATTATTATTATTATTATTATACATATGCATAAAACACTAAGAACAGTTTGTTGTGACCATTCAGTGCTGCTCTTGTATAATATGATTTCAGGACTAAGCACTTTCTCTCAACTCATTAGTTGCCAATAATTCTTGTGTTTGAGTGGGGTCCCGTTATATTTTCCTCCTTTCATGTTACCGTGTGCATTGACATTGGCATTGTTTAGTTCTTGCTTAGGCAGTCATTTTGTTGAGTTCATCCATGAACTCACCCACCATTTCTAGGAGTCATAATCTCACAAAGGTTTCCTGGTCCCCTGATTCCTAAAGCCTTGTCAACCTCCCCCCTTTCACAGTGCTCGTTGAGTCTTAGGTGCAGAACTTAGGTGTAGTGCTATACATTGGGAATGGACACCCCTATAACTAGCTATTCTTTGGATTTTGACCACTTGTAGTTTTCTTTAATTCTCTCCATCTGCTGGAAAAAAATGTTTCATTGATAAGGTGTGTGTGAGAGTTACTCAGATCTGTGAGTATAAGGATAAGTATTTACAATGAACTTAGGAATTAGGTTGGTTTGGTGAAGTGTTGGTAGTGGATTTTCTTCTAAGATTCATGATCACAGCAGCCTCAGGTAGTTGGCTAGGTTTTCTGTGTCGGTCAAATGTGCCTTGAGTTCGGTAGATAACTTTTTATTTTATTTTATTTTATTTTTTTGGAGGTGGTCTATACTTTTTTTAAATTTATTTATTAAAGATTTCTGCCTCCTCCCCGCCACCGCCTCCCATTTCCCTCCCCCTCCCCCAATCAAGTCCCCCTCCCTCATCAGCCTGAAGAGCAATCGAGGTTCCCTGCCCTGTAAGAAGTGCAAGGACCACCCACCTCCATCAACATATAGGCATCCTCCTGAATATTAACCTTCATCAGTAGATGAAAGGAGACAGAGCCAGAGACCCACATTGGAGCACCGGACAGAAATCTCAAGGTCCAAATCAGGAGCAGAAGGAGAGAGAGCACGAGCAAGGAACTCAGGACCACCGCAAGGGGTGCACCCACACACTGAGACAATTGGGGATGTTCTCTCGGGAACTCACCAAGGCCAGCTGGCCCGAGTCTGAAAAAGCTTGGGATAAAACCTGACTCACTGAACATAGAGGACAATGAGGACTACTGAGAACTCAAGAACAATGGCAATGGGTTTTTGATCCTACTGCACGTACTGGCTTTGTGGGAGCCTAGGCAGTTTGGATAACTTTTTATTACCTCCAAGATATGAGTACTACTATTACACCCTATTACTACTATTACACTACGGATCATAAACATTACAGTTTGGTAAAACATGATCGCTTCCCTCCCATGGCAGCTCTCATAATCCCTTCTGGTGCTGCAAAAGCTAGTCCTCAAGGAAAGGGCTTTCATGCCAGATACAGTCTTAATGCAGAGTCCTTTATCTTAAATGTATAGTGCCTTCAGCAATAAGGACCTACGCCGCTCAACGTCTGGGAGGCAACCGACCTACTCAACCTTTGGAAGGCAACCAAGGGTAATTGCAACTGCCTACATTGGACCCTTGGACCCTCCCTGACCAACAATTTTAAAGGAGGATTCTCAAACCTAGTTCAGGGGTTTTCTTATATAGTCTCTAGCTGCTGGTGGGAGCATCATGAGTCCAAGTGGCATGATGTCATATGTATGTATGTATGTATGTATGTATGTATGTATGTATGTATGTGTGTATGTATGTATGTGTGTATGTATGTATGTATGTGCCTATATATATATATGTGTGTGTGTGTGTGTGTGTGTACAAACACATATTTTCTTTCTTTCCTTATCTTTTTTAATAAGATTAATGGAGAACTGCATGGCACAGAGCTTCCATCGCCACACACACGCACACACACACACACACACACACGCACACGCGCACACACACACACACACACACACACACAGAGGGTTCAGATGCCACCTGCATGTCACCCCCTGCACTCCCCATGCCTGCAGTATCCTACACACATATAGCGGTTCCCACTCCCTCTCCCACAGTGTGTGTGTGTATGTGTGTGTGAGTGTGTAATTTATTTTTAGTCAAAATAAAATATAAAAGTTTTTAAAATGTCTTTTTACAATCATCCTTAGTAGTATTTCTTTTTCTTTCCTTCCATCTTCTTCTCTATTGGCCTCCTGGCCTCCTTCTCCTTCCCCAGTTAACACTTCCCTGTTACACTACTGATCCTGAGCCCTCATGCTGGAGAGGAGACTCAGTATTTGAGAGCATGGACTGCTCTTGCAGGGAACTGGAGTTTGGTTCTGAGGATGCACACTGACAACTCACAACCCCTGTGGCTCTAACTCCAGCCTTCTGATGCCCTCTTCTGAACTCAGAGGGCACTTGTCATCATGTGTACTCAAACCTACGGACAAACACACACACATATACACATATTTTTCTAATTTAAATAAATCTTATTTTTTAATTGCAAGTCCAGCTATGTGGTGGACTTGTATTTTCTTTTTCTTTAAAAATTGGTAAGATAACTGAATGGAGAATGGCCTTATCCCTGAATTGTTTTAGAATGCTTTTTTAGTCACCAGCAAATTGTTCTATTTTTCTGGGCCAGGTGTACCATCACCACCCCGAAGCACATCTACTTAATGTGAATTTGATCTCGTCACATTACTCATCCTCACAGAGAGCTGACCCTGACTGTTCCTCTATTCCCACCTCCGATTCTCCACGGTGCATAGCCATTGCATTAAACAAATTGTCTTCTTCAAGCTGCAGGTCCCTTAAAATTACATTGACACATTTTTTGAGCAGAGTGACCCACTTAGGTTTTTAACCTGCTGCTCTTAAGAAATCAGACCTTTGCCCATGGCTTCTGCAGTATAATGTACTAAGGCTTGCTGTTATTATGGTCACATTCTCTATGCCATCCAACAATCAGTGTTTTCTAATTTGAAAGGTATAAAAAACACACACATAGGCAGACAGTAAATTTAGCAATACTATCAAACCATGTAAACTTGGATGCTGTGGGCTTAATTTGAAAATATCAATGTAAATTACTCTTATTATAGACTATTTTATTTGTCGGACTGTTTTGCAGGGTTTTTTTTGTTTGACTCCTGTAAAAATGTGTTGGAGTGAGCTGAGCTGGAAAAAATTGCTGCTTTATCTCAGTTTCATTATTGAAAGCTGACGTTAATGCATTTGTGTTTAACTTTCCTGGGTCAAGATCACCGAGATTCCTATGTGCATATGCTTGGATTTATTGGTGAGAGTGTCAGGTGGAAGAGATTATGATCTCTTGAATTGGGGGGCTGCCTAATCTGTCCTCCATGTGAGATTGGACAACATGCAACTTTATCATACTATGGTGTAGCAAGGAGGTGGAAGAGGTTGAATTGTGTCTTCTGCTACCTTAATTATTATTAAAGATATATTTATTCGTTCATATTTTATGTACATGTGTGAATATATGTATATACATGACATGTATGCATATATGCACCATGTACATATACCTGCATATATACATATATATATATACACACACAGACCCACATATACACACTCACACACACATATACATATATGCACCATGTACATATACCTGCATATATATACATATATATATACACACACAGACCCACATATACACACTCACACACACACATATACATATATGCACCATGTACATATACCTGCATATATATACATATATATATACACACACACAGACCCACATATACATATATGCACCATGTGCCTGAAGGCCATAGAGATCAGACAGGACATTGGATCCCCTGGACCTGGAATTACAGGTGGTAATGAGTTCCCATGTGGGTGCTGGGAACAGAAACATAGCTTAGTCTTCTAGAAGGTCAACCAGTACCCTTGACCACTAAACAGTCTGTCAAAGATGCCTCAACACTAGTTTTTGACCATTGGTGCTGGTTGTTGCTGACCTCAGCATGCCTAGTAATGAGCCAGCAAACTCACTTTGCAGTCTCTTTCAAAGAACCTCTAGGCTGCACTTAGTTCATTCACCTGGATCTCCCTACCTTGTGTCAAATGTCAAACCATCCTTTCATTCACTGCCTTTTTGAATTTTTCCACTAATACATTTATTAATTAGCCATGAACATAATTTAAATCCCTTTAGTTTGTCATTCTCTTGCACAATCTATGATGCAATTGCATATCACAATTAGAATGTAACTTTGGAATGTATAAAATTTTTGCTTCCAACGTGTGAGCAGCAACCTTTATTGCTCAGTTTCCTCCCTGTGTTTTTTTTCTACCAAAACATAAATTTTCAGGAATAGTAGATTTGGGTCGTTTTAGTGTATGTTGAAAATAAAGTCTTAATTAATATGCAAGTACAAGCAGTACATAAGAAATGCCGTGTGTGTGTGTGTGTGTGTGTGTGTGTGTGTGTGTGTGTGCTCATGTGCATACATACATACACTTTATTAGAAAGAAGACAGAGATTAGAGGCCTGGCCTCATTTTGCAACATAGTCTAGCCTGAGGCTCACTCTATAGCCCAGGCTGTCCTTGAATTTCCACTGCTCCTCCTGTTTCAACTCCCCAGGGGTTGGGAATATATCACCACATGCAGCTCCTCAATTTCAGAGTTACATTTTTCTTGAAGTTAAACCAGCAACAATGCACACTAAACATAATTCTCAAAGAAGAAGTTACTACTTATCTATCCCCATTTGAAAGCCAAGTAAATAGTCACTTGGGACTCTGTGATCTAGAAAGAAGGAGAGAAAAAATTATTATGCATCATCAAAAACGGGGATCGATTCTTGAAAAAAATGTATTTATGGGTCAAAATTCACCTATCTCAAAACTGAATTTTAAAATATATTTATGTCTAAGTACTCTCTGCTCTGTCCTTGAGAGGTTGTAGGGTCAAGTGGGATGCAGCTCGGCATGACTGAGATCCACTGTTGAGTCTAAAATTTTTCCATGTTAAGTCTGCCCAGGAAAATGGCAGAATTTCACAGTGGCAACTATAGGCCATGACAAGATGTTTGAGCTTATATGCCAGCCCTGATAAATGTACTACTAGTTTACATAGTCCCTAGCTTTACTCTATGCAATGCACCTTTTCTGGGCTCAGGACAAATTTGTTCTTGAACTGTCTTAGAGTGATAAGATAGTGGTATTGCTTTATAGTAGACTCCTGACAAATCTGGCTTCAGAAAATGACCTGGTATCACAATAGTAGAAGTGATCATAGTCTCAAAGAAAATAATAAGCCTTCTTGGAGTTTAAGTAAACACAAGCACAACCACCCAGTTAATAAAAAATTGTGGACTACATACCAAACCCCACTAGCCCATAGGACATGACACACTAAATATAAAGAGTAATCAAGAAAACATGACCTCATCTAGATATAAAAACAATTTTCTAGCCACTGCTCATATGCTGACTAGTACATGTGAACACTCCAACAGAAAACTAAAATGGGTTTTTTAAAGGCATAACAAGCTTCAAGAATGCAGAGAAAAAGAAATAACTTTCACAAAATAGCTTAACAAAAAGTTGGATACAGTTTTTAAAAAATGAAATTGGTGTGACTATAGATGCATCATTTGACATTAAATCTCCCAGTAATGTCAAAGGTTATACCCGTAAGGTCTAACCTACATGACTGTCAAAACATGAGCCGAACGAGGACAACAATAGACATGCTAAAGAGGACAGGAAAGGCTCACAAGTATTCAGTTCTACACAGAGAACATGCTACCAAAGCATGTTGCGAATGGAAGAAATGTTTGTTCTCAAGGAAAAAGCACACTAATTGTTCATACAATTGCAAATTCTTGTTTAAAAACATAAAATTTGGCATGGAGGGGAGCAGAGAATAATGTAGAGCTCAATAAAAATCAATAAAAACATAAAATTTAACATAGACTAAGAAGGTCATATTTAGGAATATATGTGAAAGGGGATCATGAGTTTGAAAGAGGGCAAGGAGGAATATATGAGAGGGTTTGGAGGAAGAAAGAGGAGGGGGGAATGATTATATTGTATTATAATATTAGAGTATCAAAATTAGACACCTTTAATTCCAGTAAATGTAAGGCAGAAGCAGGTAGCACCCAGTAATTTAGAGTGAGTTCAATGCCATCCAGGACTAAAATGTGATTCAATGTCTGAAAAAAAAAGGAAAGAAAGAAGGAAGACAAGAAGGAACAAAGAAAGACAAAAAGGAAGGAAGGGAGACAAGAACGGAAAGAAAGAAGGAAGAGAGGGAGGAAGGAAGGAAGACAAAAAGGAAGGAAGACAAGCAAGGAAAGAAGGAAGGGAGGAAGGAAGGAAGGAAGGAAGGAAGGAAGGAAGGAAGGAAGGAAGGAAGGAAGGAAGGAAAGAAGGAAGGAAAGAAGGAAGGAAAGCAGTTATGTTGATGAGACTTCATGGTAACTTCTGGCACTAGTAGGAACACAATCTGACATTGAACTTCTTGATCCTCGAGATCTTACAGTCAGGCTCCTGTTGTGCAATGCTCCCTGAGCATTAGGTGCAGGAGTTGTTTTGTAGATTTATCCATTGCATTGCGTTCCACATCTCTGAATTTTAAAACCAACTCTCCCAGGAGCTATCAATTGCCACTGGCTCCTGCCTAGGATTAGTACTTAATTTCTACCTACCCTCTACACACTGGAGCTTGATCTGGCTTGAACTTGCACGGGTCTAGTGGATGCTTTTCTGTTTTATGAATAATGTGAGTTAATATGCACAGCTGCCTTCTTGTGTCTATAAGATGCTGTTTCCTCACTATCTTCAACTGCCACTGGCTCTTAGAATCTTTCCACTTCCTCCTCTTCCTCAATGATTCCTGAGTGTTGTGAGAAAGGTCTGTGATATAGATTTCCATTGAGGGGAGAGAATTTCTCAGTCTTATATTTTCTGATCTTTGGCCAGTTTGGGGTATTTGTATTAATTACCATTTATCATAAACAGAAGTTTCTCTAAGCTACAGAAATGCAACAATGACAATAATTCTATGTAATTAGCTTAATTAATACTGTACACATTTAGCAGAATAAAAGTATTTGATTCTTTACTATAGCTTATGACTTCTCTAGCCAAGGTTTCTGGTCTGATAATGGTGACAAGAACAGACTCATCATGTAGAATGGGACTTAAATTTAGTCAGAAGTGGTTGACTCATATTATGATGGTTTTGTTATCATTGCATCGGTGGACATTTCTTGCCAAGCCAATCATTACTTTAGCTTGCAGGTTTGATGGCTTGGTAATGCTGATTACTACTTCTCTTTTATTGTAGATATATGTGTAATTACTACATACTATATTATAAATATTTGTGTGTGTATCTGTCTGTGTCTCTGAGTCTGCCTGTGTCAGTCTGTGTATTTTTTGTATAAATGCATATTCTATACATACATAAAATAGTAAATCATGGCTGGGCGGTGGTGGCGCACGCCTTTAATCCCAGCACTTGGGAGGCAGAAGCAGGTGGATCTCTGTGAGTTCGAGACCAGCCTGGTCTACAGAGCTAGTTCCAGGACAGGCTCCAAAACCATATAGAAACCCTGCCTCAAAAAACAAAAAAAAAATAGTAAATCATGATTACCCTATAAGAGAATAACAAATTCTTCAACTAGATAACAAATGCTGATAATTGAAAAAACACACAAACAAACAGAAACCAATAACAGGAATAGATTGCCTCTTTTGGAGCTGTTGATCATTATGATCCTACACCTATTGCTTTTGATTATCCCTAGAACTTGAAAGTTAAGAGCCTTTTGCTGTAGACATCAAATACTTCAGTCATCAAACATAAAAAAAAAAATCAAGCTGATATTTACATGGAAGCTTCCACCCCACTGGCTAGCTTTCACACATGGATGAAATAAAATCACTGCTGCTCACAGAACGTTTAAAAATACATCAGTGTGACCCTGTCTTCCAGTCATATGCTCTTATTTCCATTGGAGATACATATATCTAAACAGGTTTCCTCCCTCCTCTATAACAGCAATAACATGGTTCTTCTCCGTAGCTTTTAACTCATTTACCAAAACCAAGGTTTGCAAAAAGAAAATGGGAGAGAACTGAATAGTGCAGCATGTGAGAAAATAAAAGTACCTTTAGGATTTTAGGCAACAGAAAACTCAATGATGAGACATGGTGATATATTACCCCAAATCAGCTATTATGGTTCTTTGGTGTATTAAAAGAATGATCATGTTAAACACCAAGATGATATACGAAGCCATTCTGCTTGCTTTGCCCTCATATGTGAACAATTTAAATGCATGTCCATTCACCTTAGGGAAACAGGAGATAAATGTACTTTTTATTCTGATAGCATGGCCTTTCCAGCACATTAGAAAACCCCATGAAACGGCTGAATCTGCTATTCAATTTCTTTCAGGAAAACAATTAAATTGTTAATTCTTCTAGGGCATAAAGGATAAGCATTTATATTTGTGTGCTTTAATAGCATAATACAATCTAATACATAATACATAGCCAGTAAATGTTGACTAAAATTTTTTAATTCATTTAAAATATGAAGGAATGAATCTTAATTAGGATAAATTCTAAAATATTGTATTCACAACCACGCTTTGCATCTTATTTAACAAGTTCACACACTGAAGGTATTTGCATTTAATCTCATAGATGTGTTTCCCTAGATCTCAGGACTCTGAAGTGATCCTTACAATTAAATATTATGAGTTCCCTTTAGTAGACAATGAACAGCTAGAGAAAGTTGAGGAACACCTGCTGGCAGCTTCACACCTAGAACTGGATTGAGTAAAAGGATAGAGTTGCTTCAGTTCACATTAGCATATGCTATATACAGTGTTAGGTAATAATTCATAACGTTGCTAGAGAGGAAAACTTTATCATACCCATTTTTGAATAGCTAAGTCCGAAGAAGATATTTTCGAGAGTATAAGCCGTATGTTCACGTATACACCTACTATGTGGAAAGGAAATGACAAAATACTGTTGACATGATTCATCCAGGCTTTGCCTGAGTCTTACAGATAGTCTACCAGAAAGAGAAACTACTGAGCTCAACCTGAGCATGAAATTACTTTTCTAACAACAGAGATTTTAAATCAAAGAACATCCTGGATAGAGTCTACATGGCCCTCAGACCTTCCAGTCTTATCATAATGATTGTCTTTATTTTTTATTTTTGAGCCATGAAAAAGGAGTCATAAGAAAAAGATACCCAATAAAAACAGGTAATTTAGAGAACAAGTGATATCTGATCAAAAGTCTAGCTCTATCAATCAATAACACCCCCCAAAAAACTATCCACAGTTATTAAGAAAAAACTTACTAAAATCTCTTGAATACTCTTTCAGATGGTAATTGTCGGAAAATGATTCACTGTTTTGGGTTAAAAATAGATTTCCTTCATTGAAGGCACTTCATGGATGTTCAGTGTTTGGAAAATATTGATCTTTAGAAAAGAGAATACTGATAGTAAAGGAAATTCTATTATTACAAGGAAGCTCCTTATAGCTGTCAGGTGTTTTCTAATGTGTATGATGAGATAGGCCTGAAATTCCATAACAAATCCTTTGCAAGTCAATTTTCACCCTCAGTTGTTCAACCATGTGGACAAATGGAATGAAATTCTGAAGAGAAACCAAAGTCATTAAGAAAATGGTAGAAGCTGAAAAATTCCCAAGATTATAAAATGTCTTCAGAAAATAAATCTTTGTCAAAGAATTGTAAGGGAAAATTAGCCAAGAGAGATATAAATCCATATAATTATTTAGGTAAGTATCATTCACACCTGGTATTCTTTTTATTAATTTAATTGCATAATGCAGTTGTTTTTAATTTTATCATGATGATTAAAAAAGATCAAAGTGTTGTATTTTAATATTAAAATACTATCAGGAAGAAATATGTATTCATCACTGCAGTACTCTAGATTTGAAAGCTTCCAGCTTGTTTCAACTTATACTTATGACCTTTTGTACTGTCTCAGATCATAGTAAGTATTTACATAAATTCTCTTTTAAATTAAAATAATAAATTAAATTAAACACACCCCTCTATGCTTGTAGAATCATATAAAGTTAGTCAAGATCATGGAATGTTATATGTTATTAATAAATATTTTAAAGGCTTCTAAGCATTGATTTTAGCTATCAATTTTCCCATATCTGGTACTATAAACCTAGCCAACCATTCATTCCTAGAGAGGTGCATGAGCCCTAAAGGAGAACATAATACTGCCACATTTATAAACCTGGTATGGGAAGTCCTTCTCTATGTGTTGCTTTTATTGGTTAATGAATAAAGAAATTGCTTTGGACCTATAGCAGGGCATGACTTAGGTAGGCAGAAAATACAGAACTGAATGCTGGGAGGAAGAAGGCAGAAACAGGGAGATGCCATGTAATTTTGCCAGTAAGCCAATTTTATGTGGTGATGCACAGATCAATGGAGATAAATTAATTTAAGATGTAAAAGTTAGCCAATAAGAAGCTAGAGCTAATGGGCCAATCAGTGTTTTAATTAATACAGTTTCTGTGTGATTATTTCAGGTCTAAGCTAGCCAGGTGGCTGGGAACCAACAAGCGACCCCGCTTTACTACATAAACCAATATAATTTCTACTTGTGTTCTAAATTACTTACCATTATATAACTAGGTAAAGGTAACTCTCATCTCTCATCAAACCTTTTTATTCAGCAGCAGCGACAGCAGATAAAAATTATTAAATATATATGCACTTGGTAAGAATTCAAAAAAACAATTGACCATGGAGTGCCCAATCCCTATTGATATGTCAACAAATTAACCTCTACATATAAAGCTCAGAGAATACTTTAGAAGAGCTCATAGAAGTATTGCAATTGCCAGAGGACTAAAATGGTAGTTGTGAGAGAGTGTCTTCTAAATGACTAGGACCCTACAACCTTAAAATCTCAGTAGTATGCTTATCTACCCAAGACCTACAAAATGACACCAGTTCACAGTTGACATGGATGGGGGAATCTCCCAATACTCTACCTGTAATTAGAGACTACACTTTTGTTTCCAAGCTTTCCAGACCCAAATAATCATACAGAAACGATAGTAATTGCAACATTGTTTGACTGATAGTTCAGGCATATGCCTAGCTAGATCTTGTTTCTTAAATTAACCCATTTCTGCTTTTACCATGAGGCTCATAGTTTGTTACCTCTTGCTTCTTGGGTAGCTACATGGCATCTGCCTGGCTCTGCCTTCTTTCCTCTATTTCTGCTTGGTTTTCCTGCCTTACTATATCCTGCTCTTCCATAGGCCAAATCAGCTTCTTTATTAACCAATGATAATAAAACATATTCACACCTTTCAGAGGAGAATTCCACATCATCTTCCCCTAGATGAAAAGCTACAGGAAATTAATAGCTGCTGCGTGAGGGATAAGTTATTATCCTAGCCTAACTGGGTCAGCGCTAAACACTTACAGCTATGAGCAACACTAAATGGCTTCAGGAGGCTATAGTTAGACATGCACATTTAACAACAAGTAGAGAAGAGGTCATGAATTTGAAAGAGAGGATGACATAGGAAGAGTTGGAAAAAGGAATGGAAATAATGTAAACACAGGATTCACATATGAAATCACTAAAAAGGGAATTTCTTTAGTCTCAGTCTTTGATAGAAAGGAATGTATTAAACATGTGTTTTGAGTTCTTAGTATTGTAGGTCGAGCAGTGAGGGCCATAGTACTTACTAATCAGTTAGCAACTGTAATGATTGAGTGTAGCTTCTAAGACACACCTAGACTGACTGCTGCCTCTGCTGGTTATTTTCTGTATAGCTTAGGAACATGTGTCTGTTCCCTTCAATACTCTAGCCGCAGAACCACCGGCTCTGTTTCCTCTCTCTCTCTTTCCTCTCTCTCTGAATCTGCTGTGTCCCCTTGTACCTGAGAGAATCTCTCTTACTTCTCAACTGTCTATCACAGTGCATCTCTCAGCTTCTCTTTGAAAAATCTGGATTTTTCCCTGTCTGCCTGGCAGCTTCCTTAGCTGCTCACCTACAAAGTTCACAACTGTGGAACATATCACGTGCCGTGCTCAGTCAAGGCAAATAAAAGACGAATGGATAGATACCTCCATATCAATTTCTTCTGCCTTAGATCTAACTGTAAATTTCAATTACATTTTATTTTCAGCCAAACAGTGAGAAAATTGTTAAAGTATTTTTTATGTCTTTCATTTACACTTCAAATTTATCTGGTTATACACTCTTCATTGTTATTCTTCATGTTTGTCCATATAATGTCACAAAATTACACACGTGGGATCTTACTACTTCATTCAGGGGCCAGATTAGGCAAAGAGGGCACTCGGGTGCTGAAAATTTGCACACCATCTTAGACTACCATTTATGAACTTCTCCAGTGTGCATGCTGCTTTTCCTACATTACAGGGACCAGTCACTTCTCTCATTGTCTGTCTTTCCACAGTTGCCTGCCCTAGGTAATCACCTTCAACAATTCCCCCTGGAAATATCTAAAAATTTTATGAGGGAGGCTGAACATGAATTTAATAACATGATAATTATTGACTCTGGAATTTCAGAAATTCACATCAGATTCAGGAAGCATGGGAAATTTGAATAAAGACATCAGAAACAAACATTTTGATGAATTTGGGATACACATTTATTGCCTAGCATCATTTAGCCTCTGTGGGATTTGAAGCATAACATGAAACATTAACGTATTCATTGAACTGAAATCATTATGGAAATTTAGAAATTTGAGAGGTTTGACATAGCAGATAGTAAAACTGACTAAAACTGTAAAAGATGAGGTATTTTTAATGACCTCCCATCTAAAATGATGAGTTTATATTGCTATGTGATCTGTCATATTATAAAATTGTATTTCCAGGCTAATAAAATGGTTTATAAAACCTGACTTGAAATATATTCATAGTAGTATATTAATATTAGAAAGATGTATGAATATGTAAAATATAGATGTGAAAAATATAGATGTAACAAACTTCTCTACAGAAAGTTTAGCCATTATGTCAGAAAATAGTACTTTAGAAAATTCCAGAAAACATGAACTGCCCAGAGAGAGAGAAATTAGATGGCATGGGATACTAGAGAATACTCTACCATTATAATCCTATTAAAGTGGAAATACCAGAAGTGGCCCTAGCAATTTGCTCTGGAAACAAGCTGTGTACTCTCTCTTTGCATGTGGCATGCTAAATAACTGTTTTGTTTTGTTTTGTTTCCAAATGGGTTCTGAAATTCCTTTACAGGATTAAGGAACTCAAGGCAACATGGCCATGAGTGATGCTTGAAATGAATCATGGGGGCAATCCGGGGCATACAGATCTTATTCAATCTGGGCAGAAGTGTGGCCAAGGGAAAGTACAAATCCTTCAACAATATAAAGCACACTGCAGCAGTGATCAGCTGGGAAGTCTTTGACGGGCTTAAGTGGTGACCTGGCGGCTAGCTTTGGTCCAAGGACAAAAGCTAATCCTCTAGGGTTGGATGAGAGCTGCTTCAAAGATCTTGAGCTACTTGAACTCATTGTCCTGTTTATAAAAAAGCGATAAGGAGGGTAAAGGAGTGTTCATAAAGGTGATTCAGGTTTCCATGCAAGTGGACATAATGGTGGACTTCCTTATTCATGCTCCACCAGACTGATTCTCAAAAGGGATTTGCTGTCTGGCTTGCTGGCTGACTGCCAGATTTATTGGTATTGCTGCCAGCTATATTTTGGATTACAGGGAGGCAGGAAGTTAAAAATGCCTGAGAAAGACCTGTACTGAACTGAGAAAGCAGGCTGGCTAGAAATGTCCGCCACCTCTTGCTGCACCAAGACTTCCAAAAGTCACCCAGCGTCAGTTATTTCACCAAGTGACATGTTTCCAGAAGCACAGAGGCTCAGGGCTGAGTCCTCTAGAGATTTTACTACTCAGAGAAAAGAAAACTCGGCAATCTACCCCTTTTTAATGTGAAAAGAGGCAGCCTACCAGAGAAAATCAGACTGTGAAAATAAACATGCAAAAACTGACATAGAAAATAAAGCAGGGCCTATGAGTATATTGATAGTGCATAAGTCATAGGAACAAGTTTAAATATGGGATCTTCTAGAACTTTTGTGACTTTAGATAATGTAATTGATCCTCTCTACACCTTTGCTTCTAAGTTCAGTAGCAATAATCTAACTTAACTGTCTTGCACTATAACAATGTCCCTTATCTTCTTGCTAAAATTATAACCCCTATCAATTTCATCATCTATTGGCAAATCCATACCTTTCCTCATACTTACATAGGATATAGATTTTGATTGTGGATTTTGTTTATTTCCCCTCCCCAATGAAATATAAACTTCATAAAAAGGATGTTTCAGTCCACTCTGTGAACACAGGGACTAAAGTATCATTTAACACACAGTAAGCAATCTTGAATGTCAAAAATACCACTTTATTCATAGTGAGTGACCGTGTTTATATTTACTAAATGAATTTTCATTCGTGGCTCTTGGAGGAAATGACGTGATTTATATGTAAGGTCTAGCTTGCAGCACCTAGAGAATGGCACTCTCTTCGTTCACACTATTACATTTTATTGCCCCTTAAAGTGTATTTGGATTTACCTCTTCATCAGACGGTGCTCTGAGAATGCTCACGTGTACTTTATCACCACATACAGATCCCCTGTTAGGGCGGGGGGGAAGGTAACCAACATGTATTGAATGAATTAGTGAGTGAGTCATATTGAAATAAACATGTGACAGTTTAAATGATTGAAATATTTGAACCAGGGCAAAACATTTGAGACATACTCTAATGTGTGTCCTGGCAAAAATCAAGATAATATGAGCATTTGCAGCTTTCTTACCAACCAGAGCAAAGCGGAGCAGCTTCCATTTAATCTCTTCCATTTGCCCTAAAACAATGGGTTGCATTTCTTTCGTGTTGATCCCACACTCATTATCCACAGTTTCTTTCTATAGTATGTAACGTGACAGCTGGTCTTGGCTGTCAACTTAACTCTACTAAGACACATCTACTACTTGTAAATTGCTCTTGCGCACCTGGGCTATTTCCAAAGAGGATTCCCATGTAAGGCGGTTCCTGGGATAGGAAGTCATGCTTGCAATGGAACAGCACCTTTCAATAGGTGACTCAGATTTAAGAAATTAATCCAGAAAAAAAGAGCAACATTCACGCATCTGCTTCATCTTTTGTTCTGAGCAAGCACAGCCATTGTTGCCACTTATATCTCAAGTGACTTGACACCTAGCTTGTTTGAGCAGCATGGTATCAGTATTGGTAGCTCTCTAAAGGAACTTCAGGCTTTCAACGCCTGCTGGAATGCAGAGGCCATGCCAGTTTTGGGACTGAGTGACTGTGGGTTTCACCTCTAGTATGTAGCCAGCCAGTGTGAAATTATCTAGAAATGATTCTCAACCTTCCTAATGCTGTCGCCCTTTAATACAATTCCTCACGTTGTGGCGACCCCCAACCATAAAATTATTTTTGTTACTACTTCATAACTGGAATTTTACTATTGTTATGAATTGTAATATAAATATTTCCTATGCAGGTTATCTAATACGCAAGCCCCATGAAAGAGTCATTTGACCCCCAAAGGGCTTGTAACTCACAGGTTGAAAACCACTACTATAAAACTATTAATCACACACACTATTGATTTTGTTCTTCAAATCAGCAGGGACTACATAGTGTGATGTTATCAAAGCAACAAAAACAAAAACGGTGTCTGGTAGCCTATTCTCTGTTCTCCTTGGAACGAGACTGCAGGAATATTGATACAGTAAACTGGGAGTCTAATTCAGTGACAGAGTTTGTGTTAACTAGGCTTAAGAACTGAACCTGGGTTTGACTGTCAGCACCTCAAAAATCAAAATAAGATTGTTCAATATGGTTCTATGAATCACTCCAGTGTCTCTGCATATGATAAACTTTAAGTAGGACAGAGGGAAAAAAACTGAAGGAAGAGAAATCTAATTTAAGTGGACGGTGGGGTTAAGCATTTGTTTGGTATGTTTGACAGGTAAATTGGAAAGATAATGGCATGACTTTAGCTGTACAAGGGCTGCAAACTAAATAGTTCTCGCAGAAAGGAACAGGTTTGCAAATCTGCAGTAAATTCCAGTCGTCAGGACAGAAACTCCAACTCAGTTAACAGGAGTGACCATGCCGATTCGAAAGTCTTCCTCCAGTTTTGTAACTATTTCAGAATATTTTGAGTTTTAGGGAGACACTGAAGTAGGGCTGACTACACCTTCAGAAAGGTGTGGCTAGACTCAAAACAACCATTCTAAAGTGGAAGGCCCAGCAAGTTTAAGAGCTGTGCCTAATGTTACACCTACCAGAAGTAACAAATAAAAATGGTCTGAATTCTCAGGAAATCTACCCACAAAAAGGTTTTGTCGCATTAATTTTGATTTTCTAGAATGATACACAGGCTTTATTCTTTATTCTCAATATTTAGAATGAGAACACTTCATATATCTGACTTGTTCAAATTTTAGAAAATGAAGTGCTGGAATAGCAGGCCCAAAAACATATGAAATTGGTTAACTTTAATATACACCTTTTATAAACAATGTTTTCATGAGTCTGTGTATGAAATGACTTTGAGTATATTAAACCATCAGAAAGCAAAGATATCACTATCTCTGCTGTTTATTTATTTATTAGATCTTTTATTTATTCTTTGATGTTTCAGAAATGTCTGCAATATATCCCGATCATACCACGCTTGCTTTCACCAGCATCTCTCCATCTTGGCTTCAGTTCCTTTGTTTGTCGTGAGTCGATGAGTCCAATTAGTGAGACTCTTGGGTGTTGATTCATCTTATCGGTTTGATCTTGTGCACTTCTTCGATAAGTAACCACAGAGGCAGTAATGAGCTCATGACTGAAGTAACCATGTCATGTCCAGAAAATGGTACTTCATAGCACTCCTCCCCAGTCTTTGGGGTTTGCATTCTTTTTCTGAACTCTCTTCTGCAATGTCCCCTGAGCTTTTGATGGAGAAAGAGGGGTTAATATAGACGTCCCTTTTAGGACTTTATTTTAGCTACTTATGTGAATAACTTCTAGTCATTTAGCATCATATGCAAACTGCATATTATCCACAATCATTTATGTATTCACATATGTATACATAACAGTAGAAAATCTACAGACCATTAATATAGTTAATAACAAACGACCTTCTCATGAGACCTTCAGAATCCTGGCATCAGCAACAAAATATGGCAGCTTTTGGTCTGTACTCACCATTCTGCGTGTATTAAAGATTAGGGGGCACTGAACTTTATTCTGTTAGGTGAGAGAAAATTTTAGAGGCCAAGAAGGGACCAGGAAGTAGGTCCTCAGGAATGAGGAAACATTTTGCAGAAAAGCTTTCAAAAATGTTTTCTTTTTAAATGGTCCTTAACAATAATTCTCATTATAGATTTTCATATTTTATATGTTGATATGATTCCTTGTTCTAATATTAATATGTGCTTTTCTGGTCCGCCTTATACCCATCATGTTTCATGTAATTTCTACAAACATTTTATGGCAGTGTTGACATAGTTTTCAACACCATTACGCCGTTACATTAGAAAGAGATGTTACTTACTTCATACTGGCAAATAAATGAAACAATTTAGTCTAATTAATGCTTAAACCTTCATTGATGAATGCTTCCAGCTTTTGATAAGTTGGGAGAAGACAGCTATTTGCAGACCTAAGGAGTGAGTTCAGTCTTAGCTTTTTTTTTTTTTAATGGTTTCTGGCCCTAAGCTATAGACAGAAAAGTCTCCATTTCTGTATTTTATTTTGTTCCCAACAGTTAAGTGTATATTTGTCCAAAACATAGAATGTGGTAGGTTCTATACCAGTTGTTCCACAAGGAGCAGAGGATGTTGGGGCACCTATGCTTACCCAAGAAAACCAAGAGTTAGAGATACAGAGGCCCACTCAATGTTACAGAGGAATGATTACATACTTTTACACCAGTTTCAAAGGAGGGGGCAGGAACGATGTATTTTCACTTTGCTCTGTGCCAGTTTTTTTAACTAGTAAGTCCTTAAATGATGAAGAAAAGCAACTCACCTGCTAGACATTGTCAGAACAGAGAGTGTACCCAGCACGCACTGTTGTATATGTGTAGTATTAAGCATTAGCAATGATACATGTGTCTCCCTTTGTGCTCAAATTCTTTCAAACACCACACCTTTGTTTCCTGCCGATACACTGGCTACTGCTAGCACACTGTTTAAAACAGGGGGTTTGATGTTTTTATTTGACTCTTTTTTTTTTTTTTTTTTTTTTTTTGGTTTTTCGAGACAGGGTTTCTCTGTGGTTTTGGAGCCTGTCCTGGAACTAGCTCTGTAGACCAGGCTGGTCTTGAACTCACAGAGATCTGCCTGCCTCTGCCTCCCGAGTGCTGGGATTAAAGGTGTGCACCACCACCGCCCGGCTATTTGACTCTTTTTTGATTTTGCATGGCCACGTGGAAGAATTAATGAAGCCACATTTGGGGAAAACACACATCGTAAGTAAGCTCTTTTTTGATTCAGAGACTCATGATATAGCCTCGTCTGGTCTGAAATTCAATGACTGAAGTTGAGCTTATATTGATGTAAGCACTGGACTTACAGTCATTCACCCCCGGGTCTGACTTCATTAAAATAATTATGAAAAATTGAGCTGGGAATGAGAACAGCTGTCAAGTATAACACCAACAATAAAATCTTAGACTCTTCATTAAATCCAGCTAACCTGTAGCAAGGACAGATCAAAGGCGCTACATGTTCAAAAACAATCAGAAAGAATATCATTGGAGACTCAAAGATTTTGTTAATGCAACAATTAACTTATATAAAAAAAATTAGATAGAGTGAGAAGGACTCAGCGTTTCTCCTGGTAGAGCAAATGTACCTAACCAGTACCCCTGCCTTAGCACATCTCTGCATCACTACCCTGTTCCTAGTATCCTTGGTAATTGCTGAGGCTGACATCAGTGCCCTTAAGAGGGATCCGGGCCGAAGGAGAGATGTTTTATTAACATTAGTTGATACCATGTCACACTTCCGAGATTTGGCATCTGCTCTTTGATAGGCAGATGTTACATCACCACTGATTTTCAAATTTTAATGTATACATTCTTAAGTTCCTCTAGAAAGTTGATTGTTGTGTTCAATATCCAGTCCATCATGAGACATCTTTGACACCATTGAGTGACATCTCTTCACTATGATGTTGATGGGCATATATATTTCAATTTGGGCCTAAGTCCTTCCTAAAAATTGCTTTATTCTACTTTTTATTAACTTCTATTTATCTTTCTCACTTATGTATATCAGAGTCTGTTTTTCTAGTTTTTTTATTCATGTGTGCTGGCCATCACAATGCCTCCTTTTCTATGATGCTCGTTGCTTATGCAATGATCTCTCCAACAGCTTGGCTTTAATGCTATAAACATAATCACCTTCTTATTTTATACAGAATGTCATATGAAGGCCTTTTTACACATTTAAGTAAATAGCAATATCTCTATATCACAGGCAAGAAATTGTGAAAATAGTTATGTGGGTATATTGTGGCCTTGTGTGGAACATTGTGTGGCATTTCTGCCAGTGTGTCCTGGCTTGCTCTCATGTCTTTGAGGATGTGATCATGGGAAGTATCGGGATGGACATGGGAAGTTTGTATTGCATCTAAAGAGAATTGAGAGGAGTGCAACCCCTGCAGGGGCAAGAGAATATACCCTGTGTTGTATGCATACACCACAGTGACCCATCGTGGGAGTGAGATGTGAAAAGTTTTACATATTGGCACTGAAAATGTTTGAATTTTGAAACATTTTAGATTGCAAATTTTTCAAATTAGGGATGCTTGCCTTTTTAAAGTAATAATATAGTCTCAACATCTTACAGAAAAAATGCGCCAACCTCAGAACCCATGCTGAATTTATTTAAAGAAGTGCTCAAGCATTTCTTCATTTTTCCTTGATTGGACAATGAAAGATTGCAGGGATGTGGTGGCATATTCCTCATTGTGGTACCATCATTATTAGCACCAGGCTGCCGCTTTTTAACACGTTTGTCACAAGTGTGATGTTATCATTTTTGTAGAACATTTTTTTGGATTGGATGATTTCAAATGGTCTTTATATTTGAGAATCTCATAACTCACCTAATCTAATCAGACTATATAGACTATTCAGTTATAAAATTACTATTTTAATTTGTAGTATTCTAGGAGGTGTAGCTTGAGTCTATATGAACATACTATTCTCAAAAGTACTAAACTTTGTTAATGGAATTAGCTATTATTCCGGGTTCTTTTCTGGTAGTGTCTTTCCCTTCACATCATTTCTTCTAAATTTATTTGTCTTTCATTTGGTTATCTTTTTGTTAATCTACACATTCTTCAATTCCCACCAACAGCTTATTTCAATGTTGAACTTACTTTAAGGTTTTACCAGTAGGATATTATTTAAGCTCTATTTTGTGTTTGATTTTTACTTTTCCAAAAATGTATGATCTGTCTTTATCCAAAAATTAATCCCCATCTCTTTTTCATCAGTAGCCATATTAAGAAATCAAATGTTAGGGGGTCTTCAGCTTTAGACAGACCAAGCATACATGTGTGTGTAAAAACAAAAGTAAATATATATTTAAATGCATATAAGGAGAAATGTATATAACTAATATTTTATATCAATATTTTATTTCTCATTTAATGTTGCTGTGTTCACTTTATTTGTTAAAATTTTCCTAGGTTTGTCATCATTCCTGACAATGAGGAAGATGGTTCAAATTGTTATTTGAATAATTACTTTCTAAAAATGTTCCCATAGTAATAGCAATGTGGCACATGCCAAGTATTCCTGGAACTTTGAAGATGGAGGAAGGAGTATCATAATAAGTTCAAGGCCAACTGAGATACGTGGTACATGGTGAACTTTTAAGAAAATAATAACAGCAATGCTAATAAATTGAATAATAAACTTGTATCCAGAGAACAGATACAACATACTTCTAATTGACATCACCAGCCCTCCTGTTACCTCTCCCTCTAAGCACCCAGTACTTCCCAAACTGTTTGACATCATGCTGAGCTTTTCTCAATCCTAATTCTTTCACACACACACCCCCAAACACAATCTCCAAGAGAATGCCCATCAGCCTCAAATGAGTTTCACAGGTAGAAGGAAGAGATGAAGAGAGGAAGAAGGAGGGAGGGAAGAAGAGAGGGCAGACATGGCAGGAGATACTTTTCAATACAAATTGCTGACTTGATATTTATTTAATCTATTTTTTTAAATATATGGATTTGAAGATGTTGGTAATTATTTTCCACCTAAAGCTGTCCTTGTTTGTGCAAGTGTAGAAACTTTCAAGACCTCAGATTGTTTGAGTGCTTCATTCGTTTAGCTTGCCTTCCTAAATGAATCAAGCGTCTCCTTGAAATCAATATCGAATCATTATACTGCATTGATTAAAATAGTGTCTTTCTTTTCAACTGCTATAGAGATAAGAGCTAGGCAAACAACAAAAATATAGGTTTTTATTCTTGGTTATACTTAATAAGCACTGCTATTCCACCTTGTCTATCAAAAATATATCCATCTATGTTGCCACAAACGTCATTTTATCATTTGTAATCTGATATTATCCTTTTTTCCCTAGGATTTAAAAACAGAATTTAGTTATCCTGTATCATTCAGACTCAAGTTTGCTCAAGAAAAGATATAACCACCAAGATTTCATTTTTTCAAGCATAGGAAAACACTTCACTAAACTCTGAATGAAGCTCTACTCCCAGGCTGTAGAATTCTGTCCCCATCCTCAGAGATAATGTCACCATTAAGCTCCACAAACAGAAGCACACGTATGTGAATGCACACTCCTATTTAAGCACATACAAAATTATGCAGACACCCTTATTTGCATCATTTGTCAATAAAACAAACATGCTTCACATTAGTGAAGTTCAAATTTCATTTTACCCCTTCTATAGCTGTCTAATAACATTAAAAATTCAACATAAATATTAATTTTCCATAATACTTAGATTACTACTTATAATGTATTATAACTAATTAAAAACATTTCAGAATAACATAGTATATAATCTACTCTCAAGAGGGAAAATTTAAACAGGAAATTTACTTTGTTTGTAAAGAAATAGTATATCTGTGTGTGTAAAGATAGAAACCCATGCATGTTCATATGTGTGTGTGTGTGTATGCGCGGGCGCGCGTGCTTGCGCACGCGCAACACCTACAATATATTTATTGCATTAAAATTTTTAAGAGGATCCATTTGGCAGCCATGTTATTGAGATTTTATAGGTGTGGCTACCCAGTCATATTTAGAAGACACAACCTCACCACAGATCTCCTAGTCCCCTACCTTCTACATCCTTCCCACTTCTTCCTCTGAAATGTTCTCTGACTCTTAGGTGTAGGTAGAGGTTGCTTAGAATGTGTGTGAAATGGTGTTGGCAACTCCAAGGTCAGTTGTTGTTCGAACTTGGGCCGACCATTGCTTTCTTTAACAGTCTAGTCTTTTGCAAAAAAAAGAGAAGCTTCTTTGATGCAAGGTGAGAGCAGCATGGTGTGACGGCAGGCATTTAAAATGCGGTAAGAAACTATACTTCTTTAATAAAATAGAAGTTGTACAGCAGGGCATTGGTGACAATGCCTCTAATTCCACTCTGGAAGGAGAGAAAGGAAGATCTCTGTGAGTTTGAGGCCAGTCTGGTCTATAGAGTGAGTTCCAGAACAGCTAAGGCTGTTACACAGAGAAATCCTACCTCAAAAAAGAAAACTAATTTAAAAAAAAAATGGAAGTAGAAGATTCTCCTCTAAGATACATGACATTGCTAGCCATAGGTAGTTGACAAGGCCCAATTAGACAGTCGCTGGCTACCACCAAGATAGAAGTGCTTCTCTTGCACCTTTTAAGTGTACCTGGCTGTACTGGTCATGGTTGTGATTTATAAAAACCACTTCTGGGAAAGACTCTTTATTTACATATTGCATATTACATAGGGGAAATCTCATAGGAGTCCAATCCAAGATGAAGAGATATAGACTATTAATAACAGTTAAGCAAGAAAGCATATTCTTCTCCCAGGGATGAATCCCTTAATTTGTTATTCAATATCAAGTGGTCATCACTAAAATATATACATGTAAGCAGCTATAATATGACTCATTAAGTTGCATTTATACATTTGTTAATGCATATATAGATGGATGATATATATGATCGATAGAGATAGATAATAGAGATAGATAGATGATAGATAGATAGATAGATAGATAGATAGATAGATAGATAGATAGATAGACAGATGATAGATAGATAGATAGATAGATAGATAGATAGATAGATAGATATAGATTTAAAATGAGACAGATGGACACTGGAGGGCTTGGAGAGACGGGAAGAGGGAAGTTTTGTAAACATATTTTAATATTTTAAAGTAAATTTTTTCTAGTTAGTATGAGATAATTGTCTTCATATTCTACACTGTATGTGTGTGCATTTCAGAAATAAGGTCTTATAGGATATAAGATGATCAATATCATTGGCAGTAGTCGTGGCAGATTCTGTGGGACTCATATCTTTGGCCAGCAACTCAACAGTGACTCAAAAAGGTGTGACCTGTTCCTTGTACTGAGGGTTTTGTTTGGCAGAGCATACTGCTTCTGTTTGGGGGAGCATTGTTTCTCCACTTCATTATCTGGTAACTCTATTTAAGTATATTTTATTTATGTCTATATTTTAGAAAGATTCTACAACAATAGGTTTGTGTATGATCTTTCAAAGAGGCCTTTAGTATTAGCTTTCCCTTCTCATACTTCCTCCCCTACTCTGATTTCTTATATTCCTCTCCGCAGTAGGCACCACCTTCTAGCTTACCCTTTATTTATTTAAAATACTGTATTCTATATTCCCTTTTCATGGATGATTACCTCCTGTTCCTGATATCTGACTAGCTCCTTAATGTCTTGGGTATTCTAGTTAAAGCATACATATTTAAAGCTTAAATGCTAGCATCCATACAGAAGATAAAACATGCAATTTGGGAAGGTCAATGTTATCTCTCTCAAGATGTTTGTTTCTTGTTCTATCTATTTGCCTAGAAGTTTCATATTATCATTCTCCTAACAGCTGATTGCTTTTCCATTATGTAAGTATAGCAGTTTTTCGTTATACATTCATCAGTTGATGGACATGTTGGATATTTCCAATATCTGGCCATTGTGAATAAAGCAGCAATGAACATTGGAGAGAAAATATTTCTGTATCAAGATGTAGAGCCCTTTGAGTAATGTGTGCTAGAGTAGAGAAGTTGTATGTTCTGGTAGGTCTGTTTTGAGCTTTTTGGAAAACCTCCACAATGATTTTCATAGTTGCTGAACTGTTTCCCTCTCACAAACAATGTTCCTCTCTCCCACCAGCCTCACTAGAACCTGCTGTCATTTGCTTCATTAATCTTGGCCATTCTGACTGTGATAAGATATGCCTGCTGGGGCAATAATGACACAAATGTTAGGGTTGTAACCAACCACTTTTAAAAATTAGACTTAAGGCCCATTCCATGGGGTGGAACTCACACCTGAAACTGTTAATGGGTCAGGTACCTGAGACTAGATAGAGCATGGTCCCTCGGGAAAACCTACCTCTATTGTTCTCCTAAATGAGTATAGCAATGGAATGGCTCCGAATGGCTTATTGCTATATCCATAGGTCAGCACGTTGCTCCACCCTATCCAAATAATCTTCTTGAAGTAGATGTTAATGAACACAGAGACATACAACTAGACAGTGTGCAGAGAATGAGAGACTTTGGAGTTCCACTCTGAGTGAGATGACTTTATCAATGCTCTAATAATCTTTCCTCCATTGGAGAAATACTACCAAGCACTAAACCAAAAATAAGAAGTTCCACTGCTAAATAACAAACAGCAACTTTTCTCAGCGGTTCCCCACAAAATAATAGATACTATAGAAAGCAAATAATTACTTAGCATCTGCCTGCTCTGACCAATATATCCCTGCATGATTCATACAATAATAAAATATAATTTCACTACTATCTAGCTTTCATTGTAATTAATTTACATTGTATTTTTGTACATAATTTACTGTATTATGTAAAATTAAATGGAATTTTATAGTGAAAATAATGTGGAATAGAGATGTGTACTGTATCTTCATTTATGGCCATTTACATTATCTCACTAGTAGCCTGGATATCATAGACTTTTTGTAGCTGGAAGGGACACTGATTAATCCTTTCATGGAAGGAAGTACTTTATCTTTCAAATGCTTTCTTATGGTATGGGTGCTGGTAGATTGACTATACTCCAGTGAATGTGCCCCCGCCTACCCATGGATATACAGAAAGCACAAATTTGATTAGGTGAATTATAAAACAAAAATAGTACATGAAACCCAGAGGAATGCCAAAATGTTGATCTGGGAGGAGTTAGAATAAGGGTGCTCATCAATATTACTAAAACACATTTTGTGCAAGGACTTATCAAAGAATGACCATATTATATTAAATGCTTCCTTATAGCACTAATAGCAACTAATTGCTTACAAGTAATCTGCTACTACTTAAGGAAAAAAGAGAAAGGGAAGGGAGATATTTCTGTGTAAGTTTTATAAACAAAAAATGTTTTATACCAAATAAACTCTGGACTTTTAAGGGATGCCAGATTAAAGAATGGAGATAATTGTCATTTTTCACTGCTTCAAAATTATTATAGGCGTAAGTTCACAGATGTTCAAAATGTGGTGAACTTGCTGAAAGTACACTTTCCAAACAAACCTAAGCCTACCACGAGAGGCTGCTGGAGTAGGAAAGGCTTGAGGTAGATTCCCAAAAGGAATAGAAGCCAGGAGATGACTTTCTCTTAAACATTGACACAATAGAAGATAAATGAACAAATACTATACCAAAATCATTATTTTTATCAATATTTTCTCCTGTGGTCTATGGCTATTAAGAAAAATATTTCTCCACTATATTATTGGCAATTAAAGGTTATATGATACACAGAAGAAAGGAATTTCTATCTAGTTCAATGACTGGAAACTGGCCTGGATTAGAATAGAAAGATTCTGACACTGCAAACTGAATGACCCAGAGCAAGCATCACTTTCAGGACAGTTGACATATGTGTTAGTTGGCTTTATCTTGTCATAGATGTGTCCACTGTCCATAACTCAGTCACTCTGGAAACTGGGAAAAAATTAAAAATAAAACTGAGTGCTATGTTAGATTTTCATTTCTGTGATAAATACTTGAAAATACTTATTCAAAAGGGGGGAGATTTATTTGGCTTGGAATTTCAGAGATTTTTGTCCAGGCCTGATTGGCTCAACTGTGTTGAGTCAGAGGGGCTACAATGTCATGGCAGTGTGAGCATTTGTAGGATCTGCTATCCTCATTGCAGCCAGAAAGCAGGAAGAACGTCTGTGTTTGTGGACTTCCTCTTCTTGCCTTCGATTAACCATCACAGGTACTAACACTGAGACCCATGAAATTCTACCAGTTTCTGGAAGATTACTGTGTTTTAAATATTAGTGAATTCAAATAACAGATTAGAAAAAGATTGTTTTATTTTTATTTTATGGGTTCTTTGTTCTGCATGTATGTATGTGTGTATACATTGTTTTGCATGTATAGATACAGGTGGGTCTTGAAGAAACCTAAAGAAAGAACTAGATCCCTGAGAACTGGAGTTACAGTTGGTTGTGAGCCACCACGTGTCTGCTGGGAACCAAACTCAGCTCCTCTGGAAAAACAGCCAGTACTTTTAAATGACAAGCCATATCTCCATCATACACCCCTAATAACAACTTTTACAAAATTTTAATAATGCCCATTGTTTCAAAACTTTTATTTAAAAATCGAGCATTAATAAATTCCTTAATAAAATAATTCACTCACAAAAGTGAAAAGAGAGCATTTATAACTACAATATTTGACAGATTTTACTAATGCAGTATTTAATTGCTTGTATCTATTAGACAGAAAATAAAGGGACTGTTAGGTTTTATATGAACTACATGGGTTCTTAAAATGGTTAAAAAATATTTTCTAGACACAGCACATGATGCAACAAGCCTGTCACATAAACACTTGATACACTAACCCATGTAGATCAAGACTTCAGGACTTCAATCCCAGCCTGGGCAAAACAGAAAAAGTAGCAAGTGGAGAATGGAGTGTAGGGATAAGCCCAGCCCATTAAGGGGCGTGTTCGCCTCGGGCTAATGTTTACACATAAATCTGGAGAGCTTTCCTGGACTCCACTGGAAAGGTGGTTCTGTAAGTCTCTTTCCCCATTAAAGCTGTATGTATTTTTACAATCTGCATTCATTTACACCGTTACAATGGAGAGGGAGGAGGAGAATTGAAGAAGGAGCAAAGGTTTCATCAGACTCTTCCACTGGTATTTTAGTTCACACATTGATGAATTTCATGTGGGAACACCCATCATTTTGCTTAAAGTACATAAAGATGTTCAATTCAATATAATTATATATATAATTGATTTCATATCAAAAAAAATGTGTATCTATTTTCCAGTGGTGACCATGAGGGTCCAATAAAGGTAGATTGCAGCAGGACACTTCATGGCATCAACCCTATTGCATCACAAAAACCAAGTGGGTAGAAAAGTCATGGCATTAAATGCAGAAACCTGGTGAGTTTAAGTTCATTCTGCATAAAAAAAAAAAAAAGAAGCAAGTCAGCCTGTGAATACACACCTTTAATCCCAGCACGCATGATGCTGAGGCAGGTGGATCTCAAGTTCAACGTCACTATAAACTATTCGGGAAGACACTGTGTCAAAAAGATAACAAGCCAAAGGCAATGGTAATTCTACTAAAGACAGAAAATGATGGATCATGAGGATTAACAAAAACAAATTACACCCCATTTACCGTGTAGGAGGCAGAAAGGATGGTCACCAACTCTGGTGATTTTGTGTGAAAAGTGTAGCCTTTAAAAGTTGGAATGTCATGCTGACACTGCTGGAGGCTCTAAATTCACCAGTGGTACTGACATGAGGAGGGCGCACCAGCTGAGAAATAAAGATAAATGCTGAGGCTGAACTAGAAGCTTCTAGTAGCTCTAGTGCTGAGCCATCCTCTAGTTTCTCCATGGTCTAAAGCACAGGCTTCCCTGAAAGCCATGTTCAGCCAGCGTGAGTCAGAATCAAAGAGCTGAAAATGCAGTAAAAAAAATAACTATCATAAAGAGGAGAAGATACAGAGAGCTTACCTTGACCTCAGAAGTTAGACATCTAAAGAAAATAAAGCAGAGTTTGAAAGAAAGAATATTATGTTCAAAGAGAAAGAATAATGCAGGTAGATATGGAAAAAATCAATATATAATGGAAATTATAAAGTCTGTAATTAACTACATTATAAAATTAAAGCTCTATGCACAGTTCAAACATGGGTTACTGTAATTATATAGTCAGCGTATGAACTGTAGGTATGATTTGAGGCTTGGAGAGATCGCTCTGCTGGCAAAAGGTTTTCCTTTGCAAGCATGAGGACTTGAGTTTGATCTTAAGAACCTGCATCTTAGCCAGGTGGTGGTGGTGCACACCTTTAATCCCAGCACTTGGGAGGCAGAGGCAGGGGTTGGGGGTTCTGTGAGTTTGAGGCTAGTTCTGTAGTTTGAGGTCTACAGAGTGAGTTCCAGGATAGGTTCCAAAGCTACACAGAGAAATAGAAAAATCCTGTCTTGAAACCCCCCCCCCCAAAAAAAAGAATCTGCATTTTAAAAATTGCTGTGGTATTGCAAGGCGAGAAGATAGACTAGATAGGTCCTTGGGAATCCTTTGGCCAGCCAAGCCTGCCTCACCTATTTGGTGAATGCCAAACCAATGAGTTATCCTATACCAATTAATACGGTAATTAATTCTTGGAAATGATGCCTGAAGCTACTCTCTAGCCTCCACAGGCAGATGCATATATAGACACACACAGGACCCACTCCACTCCAGAGAACAACTGCAGTTGACAAATAAAAAGTAATAGAGAGTGTCCTTAATAGACACAGAAGAGAAGGATGCGCTGATGGAAGAATGGAAAGAAGAGAGAAGATGTATTTCTGGTGCCCGAGGGCTTGGATTTTAAATAATTTCTATAAGATGATAATTATGGTTTCTGAAAAAAAAACTAGGTCAACTTTTTCTCTTTAGTAATTAAAATTAATTTACTGGAAAGCAAACTGGTTTCCATACGCTTCTGTTTCAATTGATTCTGTGTTTCATTAAATTATTATTCTATTGAAATAATTTAATTTATCATTACTAAAAGACGTTTTAGAATCCAGGCAACTAACTAAGCATGGTTTTTCTGTATACTCTCCTATCTTGGTCACATCTGGCTATGACAGATATAAACTTTTATTTGCTATTTATGAATAACTAATAACTACCAAAAGCTTAGACAATTTATGTGTGATCTGGATTCCAATTCATGTGTCTTACCTGACTCCAGTCTGTGACCTTTAACAGCTGTCTTTTACCATGCATTTTTAAATGATAGTTTAAAATTTAGAAAAAATAATGTGAGGCAAACACTAAGTAGCAAAAATAGTTATTGGTTAAATTTCCTATTTGAGGAAAATACATGAAATCAGTTTTGTGAATCAGTTCATGAAGCACAGAAATGACCTTCAGTCTCTTGTTGGGTACTCTTGTCCCCCCATCACCACACACGTCAATTTCATCCTGTGATCATATCAAATTAATCAAAACTAAGAGTGACTATTCAAGACAAAACAAAACAACATCTACCTGGTTCTCCCCAACACTGTCAGTAATGTGAAGCACAGTGCCCCAGAGAAGCTATCATGAGAACAAGAAAGTAAGCTCTATGAGTAAGGTCTGAGCAAGATCACTCGTGGAAAGTTCCAATGTTGTCTCTAGATTAATTATTAGTAATGAAATAATTTGATTTTCCTGTTTTTGGGTTTTTTTTTCGATTTATTTATTTATTATGTATACAACATTCCTTCCATGTGTGCCTGCAGGCCAGAAGAGGGCACCAGACCTCATTATAGATGGCTGTAAGCCACCATGTGGTTGCTGGGAATTGAACTCAGGACCTCTGGAAGAGCAGCCAGTGCTCTTAACCGCTGAGCCATCTCTCCAGCCCCTGATTTTCCTGTTTTAGTTTTGTAGTCATGCAAGACATTTTAAATGTAAAGCTAATTGGTTAAGAATAATAATACATGTCTCTGTTTACATTCTGCTGGAAGATATTGAATAGATTTTGGGAAAGTCTCTCCTTATAAACCTGGGTAATCAGTCTGTTCACCTCAGATTCTGTCTGAGTAGACACAAATATATAAGAACTACTTGTATTGAAATAGTGATTTTTTTTTAACCAAATGGAGAGTTTAACCAAGAGGAGATAATTGGCAATTCTTGAGACATTTTGTCAACATCCAAGAGGAAGCACTACTGACTCTCAGTGCTGCTGATAAACTCCTGTGATGATGAACACAGCCTCCTGAAGTCTTCGTTTCCAGTGTTATAGATAAGCTTCAATGCATTTCTTCTGACGCACATTCATAGGGCTCCTTATAATTGCTCCTTGCAATAGTCTGCAAATATAGTTCACAAAATTGCAGTGTGGAGATTTAAAGGCCCATTTCCTGTTCCTGCTTTCCTGTGCATTATCTGTATATCTAATATGTTTTGCTTCAGTGTGAGATCTAAAGAGAAGTAACAATTCTTGTCTCCTACAGCGGTTGTGAAGACCAGCTGTAAAGAATGTAGAATATTGTGTTGTACATCCAAACTCTCTACGTGAGTGAGATATTGTTACTGCTGCCATCAGTGTCATTGTTCAGAAGGAGGCTCCCCCTTACCTCTCATCCAGGATTGGTACACAAGGATGCTCTTACAAGGCTTTCATCCGCAAGGCTCTGCATGCCACCCAGACAAGCATGGTGCACCGGTGTTTTCTGCCTCTGGTTATCATAGCATGTCTTTTCCCATGAGGACTTTAAATCAATTTAAAGTATTCTCTCCAGGCCTCTGAGTTTCAGAATCCCAAGAGACTTTGCCATGGGTTTCCTTTCCAGCTGGGGTATACTACTGTTAGATGTTAGCATTTTCATGGTTATTGCCTTAAATGTACAAAAACATGGATATATATGAGGCTCTTATGCATACCTCACATTTATGGCTGCATGAAATTCAAACCACAAATAATGTTTAAAGTGTTATTCCCACAGTACTTTATGTTTGTTTTCCATCTGGCCACCTGGGAATCCTTTGTCTTGAAATACCTTGTGCTTTTCTATTTCTAAAGTTACACAGTTCTTCAAATCATTTCTTGAGGAACCTGCGTCTCTAAAAGCTGATAACATTTTAAACATGAAGATAAATTATTCTTGTCTAAAGTAAGATATATTAGTGAAACACATATATTTTTAATTTTACATTGTTTCCAAATGAAATAGAGGCCCACTTTTTAACGTTACAGCAAGTCTGACGTTCACGTTTCAAAATACGTTATTCATTCAGCATTTGCTTTTTGTGTACATGGATAAATTGTAATAAATATCACTTTCACAAGTAGTTTGAAAAATCATATTATTGAATAAACATTTTCTTAGACTCACCTCATACTTCAGAGAATAAAGGAGAGTAATAAATACAAAACCAGTGTCACAATTAGTATCTCCATGGGACACAGGTGAAGAAAGGTGGCTGGTAAGTGTTGCCTCACAAGAGAGCCTTAAGCAAAAGAAGTCAAGCTTTTTTCCTTGGAACTTGTTTGCGGTTCAATAGGCCTAAGTAGGTGTTTGGGTATTTTTCTCAAGTATAATACACAGACCAGCCACAGATAATTTACCATCAGAAGCAGTTTGATTCATGACAACGGTTTTCCTTATTTTACAATTTTAGGCTTCCTATTAACAATTTATCTGGACTGTGTGGACTTTCTATACCTATCTAGAAAAGCTCAAAAATAGAAGTAAAATGAAACCAGGCAAGGCACCTGCCAAATATCTAACAATTATCTATTATTTATTATCTATACAACCTTTATTTCATATACTCTAGCATCTGTTTATCTACTGTCTATTATTGCTTACTTATCCATTGAATGTGTCTACATACATTATCTAGCTACTTATATATCACCTGCTAATCTATCTAATGCATATTACTCAATTGTGTGGTGCACTGTGTATATACTATGCAGTTTCTCTATGGTATACAGTCTCTGACAGTAACCACTCACGGGTGCCATTTGTATTTAGTGCACGACTGCCCAGTTCGTGACACTGATTAATTTAGGTGGATGTTCTGATCTGTCATGCTCAAATATGATACATCAAAACTTCAAACTCTACTTTTCAAATAATCATACGCATGTTCTATAAATGAATTCCAAGAATAATACAAAGAAATAAAAACTCCATTTGCCTTCTTTCACAACAAAGAAGCTAGGGCCATTGCCACATTGTCCATTACTGGCAGAAGCAAGAGCCAAACCTAGGAAACTGGCCCTGAAATATTCCCATTTAACCTCCACAAGGTGGATTTGTCTAGTGATTGTCTATATTATCAGAAATGGCAATTTTTCTGAACCTGTCTATCGAAGCAAAGGCCATTTGGAGTATTTAGTCTGCAGAGATGCTGGAAGCATCCTTTAGCACTCTCTACCTGTTCAGCATTAATTCCAGGAAAAGAAATTAATAAAAATTCTCAATAAATCAATCGTGATGCTATTACTTCTCTTCCCACCCCATCATCTCACAGCAATAATGAATGAAGAGCAGGGTTTCTGATGAGCTAAAATGTATGGCACGGTTACTGTAAATTAAGGCTTTCTGGCTAAAAGGCTACACAGTCTTTGAGAGTAGTTCGCAATTATGTACAACAGATAACATGAGAGAAATTTGTTCAATGTTTAGTTAGTTTTTAAGGTTTTACTTTGTCTGTGTGTGCATTTTACCCACAATTACATATGGGTATCATGAGTATGCCCAGTAGACAAGAAGTCCAGGAAAGGGATCTGGTTCCCCTGTACCTGGAGTTTCATTTCAAGTGGTTGGCGCTACCAATGTGGTTGTTGGGAATAGGTCTCAGGTTCTCTGAAAGAGAAACAAGTGTTGTTAGCCACTGAACCCTCTCTCCAGCCCCTCCAATGATGTGATTATTTCTGAGACACAGAGTTAAATAGTGGGTCCTGGTTAATCTCATAAGAGAAAGGTTTGGACCCACCTGAGGTTGATGCCTGAGAAAATTATCCCATTCGCAGGAACTGGGATAACTGACTCATTCACAAGTAAAAGTGAGTGAATTTGCTAATGTTCTTGTACATAATAATTCAGGGTCTACAGGCTGACATTATTTTAAATCTAAGTGCCATTAAAAAGAGCAGTTTTGGAAATTCAAACACACAGTTACTCATATCTTCAATATTAAATTTAAATAAATTGTGTAGTCTAAAAATGTATGGACCTCATTCGTTGCCTAGAACAAATTTATAAATAATCACAGGGAATGAAAAGTAATTTCCATAGTTTTAAGCAGAAAATAAACAGTATTTCAAATGGGCAGAGAAATATTTTTATACACTGAGAAATTGTTTTGGTTTTTTTAAATTCTAACTTAATAGTGTACTCCACAAGAAGCATGGGTCTGTATTATAAGGTGAGTCTTGGAACTTTCCAGTTGTTGAAATACATGTACAAAGATTAACCTCTGCCCATGGTGAAGTCACACTAGGTTCCATAATGATTCAGAACACTTCCGCAGGCAAAGGAAAATAATCAGAGCCCAAACAGTTGCCATACTTTATGGAAAACTGAGGTAGTCACATACTAAAGTTACTGTGGGATTATAGAAAAGAGCTTGACAAATTAAAAATAAATGAAATCTTGATTATATATATATACATATACATATATGTGTGAGATACATACATAAATACTTATATGAACATTAAAATGCAAGATAATAGTTCCCCTGGATATAACTTTATAGAAACCTTCAGAGGTGAGTTTTTAGTAGAGCCTAAAATGGTGACTAAGAGAGCAGCAGGCTTCTAAGTTGTATCACACATCAGAACATATTACAAGTTTATATTTTCTTCTATTGCTCCTTTGCAATTAGCAACTTTTGTAACCTGACAATTTCTCCCCCAAAATCATATTCTTTATGCTCATGAGTAAATCAATTAGCTATCACAGTAGCAAACCTCAGCATTGATGTATCTAAAATTTATCCTCCTTCTTATTTTCCTGACTAGTTTTTGAATTATTCTTGATTGTACAGTTGAGCTCCTGAAGCCAAAATCTACTATGACTCAGGACCAAATGTTTACAAAATTTTCATTTTTTTTGTTTGTGTCATTATCATGTCTCCCAGGATTTTGCTTGTGTGTGTGTGTGTGTGTGTGTGTGTGTACGTGCGCACTCATGCTATATTAGATTTCATATGGAAAATGCTTCAAAGGCTTCATTAAACTTTAGAGAACAATGAAAATTAGCATGAATTCTAATACAAATCATATTGTTTTACATGCAGAAACAATAATAAAAGATATCACTCTACCATGTGATTTAACCTGTTGAGATACAAGTCATAGAATAGAGAACATGCCAACACACGAAGGTCATTTAGTCCAACTTGTAACCAGAGTGGAAATACATTCTGCCTATATGTGCCATACAATTTTCAAAGTTCTGTTTCACAGTCCTTCTTCTCATTGATCAGATTATGATTACCAACTCTAAGTTAAATAAACCAAAGTTCTATTCATCCACTAATGATAGGTTTTCCTTTTGAACATTAAAGAGATCCTACGGAACAGTTTCAAACACTATTCCGTTGACAAATCTTCAAACACTTGAGACAGGTATCAAGTAACTCTCTCATTTCTCTGTCAAACAAAATATTTGCTTCAGCTCAAACATTTTTATATGGCATAATTTTCAGACTTATGATAGTAAAGAGAAGTTACTACTTTTAAAGATATGATTTTTATTGCAACATCAGTTGACAGCTGTCCATAGATAAATGCTAAGCTAAACACAATAAGAAAATGTTTATAAAATTTGTATGTTAGACACTCAATAAAATTAGCATCTGTAAGTGTTAGTCTACATTTATCATTTCTATAAATATTAATCTTCAGAAAACTGCCAGGAAGATTAAATTTTCTTTGGATTGAGAAAAGTGATGCACGGGTATTAGTTACCCACCCTGAATTCATAATCAAATTTGCATTTCTGTGTTTAAGGAAATATTTCCTCCAAAACTCCATTCCAAGATTTTCTGCTTATATCAACAATTTCATGTCTCCTTCTTTGAAAAGAGGAATCATCAAGAGTGCAGAGTAGAAACTGAATAAAAAATGATAGTGTTAACAAGGAGTGTAATAAAGTCCAAGTGAAACATAAGAAGCACCTCCCTGCTTTAGGGGAGGAACTAGACCAACAAGAAGGGTAGACTGGAAGAGAGAACAGTGCAGGAGGGGTCTTAGAACCCATAACACATATGCTTGAAAACGTTATAATTAAGCCCAGTATGCTGACTGCTTTCTGAAACGTGTTTTTTTTTTATTTATTTTTGTTCAGTCCCTGTCTAGCTGGCCTTGCTGAGCTCCCATTCCATCAGTCACACCATATCAGTGGGTGGACAAACCCCTCACAGCCCTGAGTTCCTTGTTCATCTTCTCCCTCCTGCTCTTCATCTGGACTTTGGGAGCTCAGTCCAGTGCTCCAATGTGGGTCTCTGTCTCTATCTCCATCTATTTCCGGATGAAGGTTCTATGGTGATATTCAAGATATTCATCAGTGTGGCTATAGGAGAAGGCCAGTTCAGGCACCCTCTCCTCTGCTGCCCAAGGACCTACCTGGGGAAATCCCCTTGGACACCTGGGAACGCCTCTAGAGCCAAGTCTCTTGCCAACCCTAAAATGGCTCTCTTAATTAAGATATCTTCTTCCCTGCTTTCATATCTACCCTTCCTCCATATCAACCATCCCACTCCCCCAAGCTCTCCCTAATCTTCCCCTTTTCCTTTCTCTCTCCCCCTCTTCCTTTCTCTCAACTCCATCCTTACCCCTATGCTCCCTACTTTTGCCCGGCGATCTTGTCTGCTTCCAGTTTCCAGGATGATCTATATATGTTTTTCTTTGGGTTCACTTTATTATTTAGCTTCTCTAAGATCACAAACTATAGGCTCAATGTCCTTTGTTTATGGGTAGAATCCATTAATGAGTGAGTACATACCATATTCATCTTTTTGGGTCTGGGTTATCTCACTCAGTATAGTGTTTTTCGATTTCCATCCATTTGCATGCAAAATTCAAGATGTCATTGTTTTTTACCACTGAGTAGTACTCTAATGTGTATATGTGCCACACTTTTTTTTATCCGTTTTTCCATTGAGGGGCACCTAGGTTGTTTCCAGGTTCTGGCTATTACAAATAATGCTGCTATGAACATAGTTAAACAAATGTTTTTGTAGTATGATTGGGCATCTCTTGGGTATATTCCCAAGAGTTGATCCTGAGGTAGGTTGACTCCCAGTTTCCTGAGAAACCACCAAGTGTTTGCATGAACATATGATGAAACCAAACTCTCTGAATGTGGCTGACAATGGGGGCTGACTGAGAAGCCAATGATAATGACACTTGGATTTGATTCTACTGCATGTACTGGCTTTTGGGGATCCTAGTCTGTTTGGATGCTCACCTTCCTAGGCCTGGATGGAGAGGGGGAGGGCCTTGGACTTCCCACAGGGCAGGGCACCCTGCCTTCTCTTATGACTGGAGAAGGATGTGGAGTGGGGGAGGGGGAGCAAAATGGGAGGAGGGGGAAAGGTGGAAATTTTGAATGGTATTATTTATAAAGCAATAAAAAAAGAAAAAATATTTTCAGGCTGCTTAGGAACAGGGTCAAGTAAAAAACAACAATTTCCATTGTTTCATTTCTATGTGCTATAGACAAGTATTACAATGTCATACAGTATCTCATTATCACACAGAACTATGTGTCAATTAAATGTATATGCATATATATGTATACTCATGTACATATATCTATGAGAGTGTGCTTAAAATACTTCAAAAAGGTTTTTAAGATGGAGGGAACAAGCTAAATATAGAACAAATATATGTGCCAAAAAATAAGTTTAAGACAACGAATGAACAGCGACACTAAGCTGACTAGGTGGTTTAATTTTCTTGGAAATATTCATTAGCAATAGTGTAATAAAGAGATATTACGCCTTCAGTTTTTATTTCTTCATTTTGTGTTTCAATAAATAGACAAGGTATCTCACTTCCTATTCCCCTGTCTTCACTCCTTGTACACTAGATGCCATTGAAAGCATTGAATACTACCATGACTGGTTCATGTTGTAATTTTAAAAATATACATTTATTTTAATATTGATGTGGTGAGTTTGTCTGTGAAAGAGTTGAGAGTATGTGTGTGTGTGTGCGTGTGCAAGAGAGAGAGACAGAGACAGAAAGAGACAGAGACAAAGAGACAGAGAGAAGTAATGCACGTGCAGTTTCCTGCAGAAGTCAGCCAGAGGAGGACATGAAAGACCCCGGAGGTGGATTTGTCAGTGCCTGAAGTTACATTTGGGTGTTGGGAACCAAACTTCAGTCTACAAGACCATCAGGCATTGTTATCCACTGAGCCACTCTTCTAGCCCCCAAGCTTACACTTTAAGTCCAGTGAAATTAAAAGCTAACACTGTGTAGAGAATTATCTTTCCAAACATAGCAAGTTGCCAATTGACTACCTGTAATTTCCACTACAGTCTGTAAAGCAGAGCCAAGAGACACTGATTTCCCAGATACTGAAGAGAATTGAGATAACCAGTCAGCAATCTCTAAATGAATTATACTTGGATGATCTTTCATTCCCAAATCGTGCTGGTTAGTTTATGTCAACTTGACCTAAGCTAGAGTCGTCTGAAAGGAGGGAATCTTAATTAAGAATATGCCACCATGAGATCCGGTTTTAAGGCAGTTTTTAAATTAGGAATTGATGGGGGAGGGCCCAGCCCATTGTGGATGGTCCCATGTCTGGGCTAGTTGTACTGGTTTCTTTAAGAAAGCAGGATCGGTATGCCAGGAAACAGCCCTCATCCATGACCTTTTCATCAGCTCCTGCCTTCAGGTGCCAACCCTTCTTGAGTTTCTTTCCTAACTTTCTTCAGTGATGGATTATGATGTTGATAAACCCTTTCTGTTCCAACTTGCTTTTGGTCATGGTGTTTCATCTCAATGATAGATCCTAACTAAGATACAAGTAAATTCAACCTTTGTTCTGTATCTGGTTGGATACCAGGATATAACAACACATATGGGGGCCAGACATTTGGTTCAGAGGGTAGATCCCTGCTATTAAGCCTGATGACCTAAATTCACTCCACAGAATCCACATGGTGTAAGGCGAGAACAGACTCACATAATTTGTCTTGGAATGAAACATGTGTACATCCACATACATGGAAAGAATTTATTGAAAGGTAGAAATCCATGATCCTAAAATCTACAAAACTAATGTAAAAGTCATTATTGATAATACCACAATGCTGTGAAAAGCCTATGATAAGAAGATAAGATAAACGGGGGGGGGGGGGGGGGGGGTGGTAGAAGACAACCTAATTTTATTCTCATCTGGTTTCTGGGCTCCAGCCAGCTGAGCAGTTCTTTCAGATGGGATGTCCAATCGGAAGACAGTACACATAGCCATGGAAAACTCTTGTAATCTGACTAGGCCAGTGACTCTCATTGGTCTCTTCATCTCTTTTATCTATAGTGGGAAACTCCTTGTAGCATCTATCCTAACCAGTTCAGCTGGAGAGTGAGCATGTTCAAGACAAATAATCTCCACAAAGGCAATGTGTTGATTTTGCCCAGTCTCTCCAACAGCTGATGATATTGGATTACTTTAGAGGATATTTCCCTAGCCATGATAGTTTCCAATATCCTTGATTTTTAATATAAAATTAAAAACATAGAAACCTACCTCTGGGTGGGATGTAGTAGTTCATAAAAGGACAGTAGTGGCAACTATGAATGAATAAAATCACATATTCTTGTGTGTATGTAAAAATATTGATAACTTGATATGGAAATAGTACTGATATTAACACCCAAAAATGTAAGAACTCACCCCAGCTTTATTTTTCTCATCTGATTAGGCTATGCATGGTGTCTGCTACAGGCTAAGAGAGGCCATATTCCATCCTGGGTTAGATGCACATTTCCCTGTTGGTAAAACAGAAGGGAAAGGATATTGCAGCTGACATGCATCCTCAAGAGAACGTAGTTAGGTATATATTCCAATTTAATACATAAAGAATTATAACAAGAATGGAACACTTGAAAAGCTCAAATCTAAATTAGATTCTAGAGCAAATTATATAATGATTTTTATAAATGTGACAGATATTATACCTCATATCTACCTTTTTATTTTAATGGATGCAACATCTTGGAACAGTCAATTTTAATGACATTCTACCTCTAATCATCTCTCAAATTATGATTAATTAAGACTGTGAATTATCTGAGAAAGAGATCCAATAATATCTCTTCTATTAAATTATTTTGATGACTAAGATATGATCACATGTGCTAAGTGCTAAAATGTAATATATGATTCACATTTAAGAAAAAATTATATCTGTGAGAAAACTCAAATGGATTATTATACATGTCTATAGCATGATAGAAATAGTGCAATGAAATCTGCTCTAAAATGGATAATTAATATTATCTTTTTTTAGTATTCCTCAATGACATCCTTCTAAATATTTTATATGATTTATTTCACTCCATGTAGAAAGATCTGTAAAGTGATTTATCAGTATAATCAGCATACATGAAAGTTAACTGTGGAACAAAGACCATAGTAAGATTTAATGAAAAGCAGCAACTTAAACACAGGCATCCTGACATCAGAACCACGCTGTTTCATTCTTTAAAGTGAAGATATAGAAGGTAGTTTTAAAATTTTGCAAATGTGATAATTTTCATTACAAGAAAAAAAAACAAAAAAAAATGTAGTATATCCCTTTTTAGATTGTAGGACAGATTTTGAGACAAGGACTTACCTAGTCTCATCAAAAGCTCTCTCTGTATTCTAAGTTGGCTTCAAACTCAGACTCCTCACTGGGCAGTGGTAGTACACGCCTTTAATCCCAGCACTTGGGAGGCAGAGGCAGGCAGATCTCTGTGAATTTGAGGCCAGCCTGGTCTACAGAGAAAATTCCAGGAAAGGCTCCAAATCTACAGTGAAACCCTGCCTCAAAAAACAAATCAAACAAAATAAAATAAGGCTATGAGACACTATGTTTAGTTGCTACAGACATCATACTATAAAGGCAATCATATTCACAAATTAATATAAATGTTTTGAAATGAAATTCTTATGTCTTAAAACTTTATGTGAATATTAGTTAAACATTTCTCAACATTTGAAAAATGATGCACTACAACTAGATTTCACTAACAATGTATGACATTAAAAGCACAAAGTTTTAAGTTGAAAAATGTGCAGGCAATTCACAAAAATAATTTTTTAAACGAACAGGTACAACTCTTTTTGCTCTTTGTCAGTTTTCTGAATAAATTTTAAATGTATGCTTTATATGACTTTTTAAGTATTGATTTTTCAAATTTCCACATTTAAAAAGCATAAAATTTCCTCATGAGATCACTCATAAACATACAGTTTAAGAACATGAATGCCATAGTTTATTTAATATGAACAACCACTAGACATTTTGTCTGAAATCTATAATAAACTAGCATTGGAATTTTTTTTTAAAGTAGAAACAGAGAGTACCATCCCTTAAGTGATCTGGTCTGCAGAGAATTTCCATACTTGCTGTGGAGGAATTATCTGAGATTTAACCCTTTCATAGAGCTGCATCATGGCTATTAACTGATTTAACTCTTTCCTATTGCGGTATGAATGACTGATCACAGTAATAAACACCTTTTCTTGTCTATAGATTTAACAGGAAAGTAAAAACCAACTGTTGGTGAAAGGCCAACATGACACTTAACCTTATTAGACTGACCACTCAGCAAGTTCATTCCACTTTCTGTTTTAAACTTTGAATCATGCTAAAAAGTCAAATTACATTTATGGAGCATGATTTGATATATATTATTGGCCTAGGCAGGGTGACATTTCTAAAAATGAACTTCAACATCAAGCCAGAAGAATAATGCTCTATTTGAGTAAACATCTAAGGGATTTCAAACTCTTCTTTTTAAGAATGAATTGTGTAGTTTTCTCTATTCGTATTGTCAAAATTTAGATATGATATATCCCTTCCAAGGCTTCCTTGTTGAGGCTTAGTCCCTGAGTGATGAATACAGACACCGAGAAGTGATTAAATCATGAAAATTCCTGATCTAATCAATGGCAAATTGCTGATCATAGAAGGCAAATGTGAGAAGTATCTTGAGTGGTTTTCAACTGAGCAGGCAATCTTGAAGGCATGTGCTTGTGTTCTGTGTCTCTGTCTCTCCATCTCTCTCTCTTATTCTCCATCCAAAACCCTGTGGTCTCCTTTCTCTTCTCTTCTTTCCCTTATATCCTCTCCCTTTCATTCTTCCTTTTTTCCCATCATGTATGCACGAAACTAGGAGATAGCTAGACAATACCCCACAACCGTCTGACTCATGGTTGATCCAAAAAGTAGAGGAGTCATGCCTATGCGACTATACACTGAAATCTCTTTAGCCACGAATCTCAAAACATCGCCTTTAAGTTGTTTTGCCAAGATATTTGGTCATACCAACTAAAATGAATAATAGACATAAGGAAGAAATTTAAATAACACCACTTAAATAACAGGAAATTGAGACTGGAATACCAACAATCCGAACTTTTATGACTTTCTTCACATACATTTTTATCCCTTTGGTCATGACTTGCTTCTGTGATGAAAATTTAGCCACACTAGAACAGGTTAAAAATGCAGGATCTAGTCTTTCTTTTTTGAAGGCACGTAGTAATATGTATTAAGAAAATTTAGCTGCACAATAAATTACCAAATTTAATTCTTTATTTTTTTCACCCAATCATTGGTCTATTTATATTTATATTCAGGATTCAAATATCAGATCACAAAATGTTCTAATACATAAGACACTAAACGTTGCATAATTTTAGGTATTATAATTTCTCATACAGTACATTATCAGATTCCACACATTGAGGATATATGACCTAAATAAATCTGACAGTCTATACAAAAATTAATGTAAAACTTCACTATATTTTAAAATGTGTCAGAAATACATATTTTTACTGATAAATAATGCAGATAAACTGAGGCTTTAAATAATGAAATATACTTTAAATATTAACTGATACTTATCAACAAGTCATAACGAGAAGGCAGAGTTGATGTACATAAATGCACATGTCAGATTGTGGAAATATGCTCCATCTTTTTCACTTAATAAAGCTGCATCTGTCTCTGTGTTTCAGTTTTCCTCAACTATTCATGACAATATTGGCATCAGTGATTTGTAGATTATCAATGGCAGGTTTTAAACCTGTTGTGATGAATATTTAAAAGTCAGTAAGAGGTTTTAAGCTAACACTAATCTCTGATGGAGGAAGGTCATTGGTTAAATAAAAAGAAACTGCTTGGCCCTCATTGGTTAGAGGATAGGTGGGAGGAGTAAACAGAACAGAACGCTGGGAGGAAGAGGAAGTGAGCTCAGACTCCACAGCTCTCCTCTCTGGAGCAGCCGCCTCAGAGAGACGCCATGCTCCCTGCTCCTGGGAAGATACACACGATGAAGCTCCGACCCAGGATGGACATAGGCTAGAATCTTCCCAGTAAGCGCACCTAGGGGCGCTACACAGATCATTAGAAATGGGCTAAATTAATATGTGAGAATTAGCATAGAAGAGGCTAGATAGAAATGGGCCAAGCAGTGTTTAAATGAAAACAGTTTGTGTGTTGTTATTTCGGGCATAAGCTAGCCAGGCAGCCGGGGTGCTGGGGATGCAGCCCCACCGCTCTTATTACTACAAATCTCTAAAAATCCATATTAAAGAGACAGAGCTGGCTCAGAAGATAAGAGCTCTTGCCACTTGCTCTGGTTGGTCTTTGTAAACATAATGCAAACTGCTCAAGGAAATATCAGGTAAGAAATGGAAATGGCCTCCATCAGATCCACGGTCAATAAAACAAAAAGAAAGCCGATTGAATGGAAAAAGATCTTCACCAACCCATCAGACAAAGGACTGATCTCCAAAATATATAAAGAGCTCAAGAAATTAGACATCAAAATTCTAAATAAATCAATTGAAAAATGGGGTACAGAACTAAACAGAGAATTTCCACCAGAAGATCTCAAATGGCCAAGATACTTAAAGAAATGTTCAGTGTCCTTAGCCATCAGGGAAATACAAATCAAAACAACTCTGAATCTTATATATGTCAGAGGATAGCTTATGTTGGAGAGGATGTCGAGTAAGGGCACACATCCATTGCTGGTGGAAATGCAAACTTTTACAACCACTTTGGAAATCAGTATGGCGGTTTCTTAGAAAATTGGGAATCAAGTTACCTCAGGATCCAGCAATACTACTCTTGGGCACATACCCAAAAGATGCTCAATCAACTACAAAAGCTTTTATTCAACTAAATTCATAGCAGCATTATTTGTAATAGCCAGAACCTAGAAACAATCTAGATGCCCCTCATCCTAAAAGAATGGATAAAGAAAATGTGGCACATTTACACATTAGAGTACTATTTAGCAGTAAAAAAAAAAAAACAATGACATCTTGAATTTTACATGCAAATGGATGGAATTAGAAAACACTATTCTGTGTGGGGTAACCCAGACCCAAAAAGATGAATATGATATGTACTCACTCATAATGGATACTAGCTATAAACAAAGAATATCGAGCCTATAGTACATGATCCTAGAGAAGCTAAGTAATAAGTTGAACCCTAAGAAAAACATATATAGATCCACCTAGAAAGTGGAAACATAAAAGATTGCCTTTCAAAATTGGGAGCATGGGGGTGGAAGGAGAAGGGAGGGTGGAAGGGGAAGAGGAGGTGAGAAGGGGAGGGGTGAGGAGAACTTGAAGGAATGGGATAGTCGAGAAGGAGAAAATACAGAAATGAGAGCAAGGAAAAAGATACCTTGATTGAGGGAGCCATTATATAGTTAGCAACAAACCTGGCTCCAGAGATATTCCCAGGAATCCACAAGGATAACCCCAGCTAAGACCCTAAGCAATAGAGCAGAGGGGTACCTATCTTGACTTGCCCTGTAGTCAGACTAATGAATATCTTAAATATCACCATAGAACCTTCGTCCAGCAACTAAAGGAAACAGAGGCAGAGATCCACATCAGAGCACAGGACTGAGCTCCCAAAGTTCAGTTGAAGAATAAGAGGAATGAGAATATGATCAAAGGGGTCATGACCATAATGGGTACACCCACTGAAACAGTCTACCTGAGCTAATGGGAGCTCACCAATTCCATCTGGACTGGGAAAGAACAAGCATAGCACCAAAACAGTCCCTCTGAACCCTCTGAACGTGGTTGACAGATGCATGTCTAGGGCAGACAGGGGGCCACTGGAAGTGGCACCAGGATTTATCCCTACTGCATGTATTGGCTTTTTGTAAACCTATTCTCTTTAAATGATATCTTGCTCAACCTATATATAGTAATAAGGGCCTTCAAACTTCCCCAAAGGAATGTGCCTTACCCTCTCTGAGGACTGGGTGGGGATAGGATAGGAGTGTCTGTGAAGGGAATGGGAGGAGAAAAGGGAGTGGGAACGTGGATTGGTATGTACAATAAAAGATAGTTTTTTTAAAAAAAATAAAAATTAAAACAAACAAACAAACAAAAAAATAACCAATAGTTTCTCATTTTACATACAATCCCAGTTCTCTCTCCTTCTCCTCCTCTTTCTCCCCCCACCTTCTACCCACCCCACCCTGCATGCATTCCTCAGAAAGGGTAAGGCTTTCCATGGGGAGTCAACAAAGTCAGGCACATCCCTTTGAGTCAGGACCAAGGCCTCCCCCCTCTATCTGGACTGAACAAGGTATCCCTCCATAGAAAATCAAACACTAGGGATAAACCCGACTCCCACCGGTAGTGGCCCACAAACTGCCCAGCCAACAACTGTCACCACATTCAGAGGACCTAGTTTGGGCCTATGCAGGTTCCCCTACTGTCAGGCTAGATTCAGAGAACACCAGCTAGGTCAGGTCAGATGTATCTGTGGGTATCTCCATCATGGTCTTTATCCATTTTCTCATATTATCATTCCTCTCTCTCTTCGACTGGACTCTGGGAACTTGGTCCAGCACTACATATGGATCTCTGCATCTGCTTTCATCACTTGCTGGAAGAAGTTTCTATGGTGACAATTAAGGCAGTCAGTCATCAATCTGATTATAGGGGAAGGCCAGTTTGGCTATGTTGTCTACTATTACTTAGGATCTTATCTGGGAGAGTTCTTTTTAAAGACAGTGAATGTTCTAAATTTAATGTCTTTTATTTTTAGCAGGTTCATACATGAATATAGTATTTACATAATGTCTATTCTCTCTCTCCCTGCTCCAACTATCTGTATGTCCCTCTTACAACTCCCTCTCTAATTCCTGAATGTTTCTGAATTTACACATAATTTCCTGAATGTACACATGAACATATGTAGCCCTTTTGATATTTCTCTTACGTACTTGTGACAAGGTATTGGGTATTGGGTAACCTAACAAGGGATTCACTCCTAGAGTGAATGGATTTCCCCTCTCTCAGTAGCCATTGATTGCCTGTACCCTTCATCTACATGAGGGACCTTGTGAACTTTTCCTCATTCATGCCACTATTTGAACTGCTCCTGTCATGATAAAAGAGGTGCATTCTGTCATTCAGAGGTGCATCTTTCATATCCTGTCTACAAGACATCACCTCCCAGCCTTACCCTCTAGCTCTTACAATCCTCCGTCCTCTCCACTACACTTTTCTCTGTGTCCTCAGTTTTTGGAAGTAGATGTAATTACTGGGGTTGGCCACCCAACCATCACTTTTTCATGACTATTAAAAACTAGCAGATTTCTTAGCAGTTTTTATATGTTACAGGAAAGGAAATTCTTTGATAAGGAGTAGCAGAGAGCTACACCGATCTCTGTGCACACTTAGAAATATATTTGTTTAAGAAAATGGTAGTAGGTTTTATTTCAGGAACTATGATCTCCCCAGCCACAGGAATTACCACCTATTGAGAGGGCCTTATGGCTAATTAGATAGCTGTCAGTTGCCCCAATTAAAAGTGCCATTGTTGCACCCTCGGAACATCTTTTGGAGGCAATCATTGTTATGATTTACGTGGTTTAAATCTGGGTAGGACTCTTGATTCCCTGTTGGAAGCATTTGAGAGCTGATCTTTAGGGAGGAGGCTTCCAGGACACTTTGAGTCTGATACTTCTAAGTCCTGTGTCTCAAGCAGGTAGTGCCTTCAGCAATAGGTGCTTACCTTCAAGTTCTGGGAGGCAACCAAAGGCAATGGTAATGTCTTGTATTGATCTTAGAATCTGTTTGAACTCTTGAGCAACAGTTTGAAGGGAAGTTTTTCCATGCCTGGCACTGAAGTTTCTGTTAGATAGTCTATGGCTCTTGAGGGAAGTATTGTCCTCCCAAGTGGCATAATTTCATTTAAACTGTGTGTGTGTATACATATACTTATACTTATTTTAAAGTGAATCTAAACTGATGTTTGCCCTTGGCTTTTCCCAACAATTTTAGTGCTATTTATCCTTCCTTCCCAACCCTCTATTACTTGCCATTCCCCACCACTACAAGAGGTTCCCCGAGTCTTCCTGTTCTCCCCTCATAGCCCCTGTCTCTTCCTATCACTGTTCTTCTCTCCTCATTCCATAGTCATTTTGTATTTTTCTGGCTTTCTCAACTACTTCAGGTAATAGACTGGATATTCACAGACACAGTACAAAAATAAGAGAAACATGAATTATTTGTCTTTCTGGGTCTGGGTTACCTCACGCAGTTTGTTATCTAGCTCCACCCATTTTCCTGAATTTTATGACTTTATTTTTCTTTAAAGCTGAATAGAATTTCATGTATGTATGTACGTATGTATACATGTACCACATTTCCATTACCTACTTATTAGCTGAAGAATATTTAAGTAGAAGCATTCTCTTGATTTCTAATTGCTATAAAATATACAAGCCTGTTCTGGGCAATGCCATCCCTCAGCAGGTGATTGAGGGACCTTTCATATATATATATAACACCTGAGCAATCCAGAGGGAGCAAATCAATAAACAGTCTTCCTTCTTGGCCACTGTTTCAGCCTCTCCACCTAGGTTCTTGACTGCAGCTGCAGCCTTGTCTTCCCTCAATGACAAACTATAGAATGGAAACCAAATAAATCCCTTTCTTCCCAACCTGCTTTTGGTAGCAACATAAAACAAACCAGGAAAAATCCTAGGATGCTCTTTTTATAGAGGATTCAAGTTAAGTTCCTAGCATCCTCACAGCAAATTATAGCCATCACAATTCATCCTTCTAGGTCCAGGGTAACCACTGACTTTGTGTGGTGTCAGACACTACATAGTATTCACATGCTACACATACATACATTGAAACAAAGACTCAAGATCATAAAATAGAAATAAAGAAATATTCAGTGAGAAAAATATGTCTTATTAGTACTTTGAACACAAAGAAGATGTAATTAAAACTCAAAATGATATTTCAAACTTTAAAATAACTATTGGATTTTACTCTTTGTGGTTCTGCCAGTGTAATGATTTGAATTTGGAGTATAGAGATATTAGATGTTAGATATTGTTGACATTAACATAGTATCCTAAACCCCTATTTACAGTATGTCTGTCTTTCTCTAAATAGTGAGAACTAAGAATCTGTCAATTGTAAACCATGTTCTCATCACCTCCCCTTTTAATTTTTCATGTCTTAGTGATTGTGTTAGTGTTTCATCATAGTAATAATTGCCTAAAAGGATGGCTAATAAGAAGGAGAGATTAAGCTTGACTTGGATTTGCAGAAGATTTGGGCTATGATCATCTTGTTCCATAAATGGCAGCCTAAGGAGAGACTGAATGAATACCATGATTGCGAAACCATGCACTGAAGCAATGCGCCACAATTGCTGGCAGAAAGCAAAAAAAAACCAATAGTATAATGGGCCATGGACAAGACACTGTCACCATATAAGACAGTATACTGTGTCCAGGAACTAACCTTCTTCAATCAGGCCCATATCTGAATGTTTACACCTACTCACCATAATGCCCTCGAATGTGAACCCATTAGTAGATTGAATCATCTTGGAATAAATTTTGAACTAGGGGCCAGGTGTTCCCTGCATGAGTTTCTAGAAAGAGATTTAATATTCTTGACAGATTGTGTCAGCGGGTCACACCAGAGGAAGGTAGGAAGGAAAGGGAATGAGGGGATGATTCAGGTTCTGTTGGAGAGTGTAGTCATGCAACTCATTATAACTAAACAAGGACCTGCCTCTGCATTCTTCAGAGGTCTCAGTAGATTCCGAACTGATTCCCCCTCAGAAGCATGAGCTTCACTACGAATTCTCATTGGATTGGTAAAGAAGAAATGACTGGATTTTCTTTGTGGGAAACCCAGTCTCCCTTTCAAAACTTGTTTTATACATCCTGTGACATGTGGCTACCTATCATGGTTTCTCCTTTTTTAATTATGCTAGATTTTCTATGTGAATTTTCCAGATATCTAAAGTAAATTCTTCATTGAAAACCCTAGATGATTTCAAGTTTGCTAGTAGATTGATTGCTATGGGAAACATGCTTGTTTCAGTTACAATTGAAGTTTGGCACACAGAGCATAGCTACTAATTGGCGAGCTATGCCCAGTGATGTAAGGTAGGGTTGTATGGAACTTATTGTTCCACTCTATATTTATGTTATGGTGAGATCCATGACTTTGAGTAGATTTTGTGTCATATTTGTATCTAATGTTTACCTCTATTTTGATAACACATCAGGTCAGGTAGTTCACAGCCATTTGTTTACTATTAGAAAGGGATGAAATATCATAAAAGGATTCTGATCTATGGGACACTAGACAAATTGAGATAGGGAAAACTCGGAATTCCAAATAACTTCCTATCAAAAAACCTTCCTTAATGAAGTTTAACTCACATTGAGGCATTAACAGACATTTCTGTAGTTATACATAAAAGATTCTTAGAAATGTAATAATATAAGATGCATCCACTATTTAAGAGTCAACCTTGGCCATCATTTTGTGTTTGCCAACATTTAACATCCACACCTAAGAGCACTGTATTAAGCCACCTTACAGAGTTGGCAGTGTGAGGTGGTCTTCTTATTCTGCAGAAGTTCCTTCAAGCTGGTTCATAGAGAAATCACTTGTTTGATAATTAAAAATGTTTCAGGGACTGAGAGTTTTCTAAACTGAAAAACAAACAAACAAAAACACCTGCCCAGGACATAAAGGCCTGGTTTGTGGAATTTGAATTCCCATTCTATATTACAGAGCATTTACATATTTCTTCCATTGATATTTTCTCCCACTTTAAAAGGTATTATAATTTATCATGATCAAAATTTTCTAAATGCCAAAAGGGTTATAGCTATCACTTTGCCTCCATGTCCAGTGTCACAGTTACAGTAAGCACATGGTAGCTACTTTTAAATTTTCTGTAGACTTGGTCATCCCATAATCCAAGTAGGAAAGTGGGTATGAATCAGGGGAGCATGAGGGAAGAAGATTTCCTGAAGCAAAGGGCAGTCAGTCGCCACTGTATCTACAGAGAACTCCTCCCTGACTCCTATGTTACTGCACTGGGCACACCAAGCCACAGAGGAAGGTACAAGCACATCACTGGAAAGCATCATTCCTCTTAAGAATTACAATGGTTAGATTAGCCTGACAATGAGTGCTTATGGTTTGTTTTCCTCGGCTGTAGACTTTAGCTTCCGATTTTCCCTGTTTTGTGGTTGGGATTGAGATGTGAAAAGGAATACCAGAAATATCAAGCAACTTTGCTGTGATCAAGAATACACTTGTAGAGAACAACAAAAAAAAATGCGGCTAGGCCAACAACTGTTCTGAATACCAGGAACAGGGGCACCCAATTTCGTTCCACATTTTCAGCTGCCTGTGACTGGCAATGAAGGCTTGCCAGATATGAGAGTGGCCAAAGGAGATATGTGATATTTAGGAACCAAAAAGTAAGGGAATACTTGGCTTAAAATGTATATTATGGAGTTATTTACAACTCACCAAAGGTTGTAGGAAAGGTCTAAAGTAATATTTTATATTTGTTTGATTAAACAGGCTGCAAGAGAACAGGCTACTTAGACTAATGATAACAGCAAAAGGGACATTACACTGAAAGCCTCAGTTCGAGCTAGAGTTTAGAGATTCGGGTAGAGGCTTATCTTTAGAGATGAACCACGATGATTTGATGGCGATATCTTTGGTAAAGAAATATCAGTAATGAAATATTCTTTCTTATAAGTTATTATGTTTCATTAGTTCTCATTATTTTCCAGATAAAAATCATTGTCAACTGCAGTTAGAATGAGACTTTAGTACTAACACAAGAAGTGAAAACCAACTTCCAACTTTGTTTAAATTTATTTGACTAAGTCAATGAATTTGTCATTTACTGGAATAACAAGTTAACAACTCTAGGAAAAAACAGTTTTTCATAAGGAAAACAAGTTTTGTAAAGAACTGGAAAGGCCAAATACAAATTCAATTTCTTGTGGCATAGTGTTGTTCTATTTCTTCACTGAAAATGATGTGTGTCCCTAACTCTGCTATTAGTATTCATGGGTGCTTACTCCAATGTGCCGCCGACACCTCAGTGCACATACTTACAGAAAACAGATTAAGACACAGAATTTGTTCACATGAATCCATTCTGCAGTGTTGACTTTTCCATTTGCAAAGAAGAGATTTCATGTCAGGAAGAAATTCTGTAAGACATTGGCCCAGAAAGATGAGAGACTTTTTAAAACATCAAGCACACACAACTGTTTGTTTAAGCAAGAGTGGAGCACTCAGATTTTAGAGATTATTTGATTCTGTGAACATAATCTCTCAATTTTGTATTAATGAAGTATGGCAAAGGTCAAGACTTAAATGGCAGGCTGTAAGAAGTCATGATGCTCCAATGTTTCTATTATTGTCTAAACAACTTTCATCCCATTCCACTGAGTTAAACAGTGTGGGGGTGAAAGGATAAACATATTCTGTGGCCAGTGCCCTTGTAGCTGCCATCCCCAGGGCACAGCATTCCCTTTGCCAACTGCAGCAGAGTACAGAAAGCATGAGCCTAAGCCCTCATTACATTTTACATGTGGTAACATAGACTACACTGCTTAGGAATTAATCCTTTAATTCTTTCTTATTATGTTAGATTATAGATTTTTCTTTCTAATTTAGCAAGCTAAATATGATGTGAGATTCCCCTCTGTGTGCTGTGAATATCATTGGTTAATAGAGGAATTTCTTTGGGCCTATAGCTGAGCTATAGGGGAATAGAGCTAGGCAGGGAAAACTAAACTGAATGCTGGGAGAAAGGAAGTGGAGTCAGAGAGAAGCCATGTAGCCCCACTGGAGCCAGATGGAAATTTATACGGTAAGCCACAGCCATGTAGCATTACAAAGATTACTAGAAATGGGTTAAATTAAGATGTAAGCGTTAGCCAATAAGAAGCTATTGGGCCAAGCAGTGATTTACAGTTTTTGTGTGATTATTTCAGGACTAAGCAGCCTGGAACTAACTAATGGCCTCCTCCTGCATAAGTATTTATTTTTTTAGATGTTAGCTATCTCTGTGTGTCTAAACTCCTATAACAGAATCCCATGAGTCTAGAACTTATGAATAACAGAATTAACTTTTCATGGATCTGCAGACTGAGCAGCCAGTGACTACTGCATCATAGATGTGGTCAGGAATTTATGGGAAGTCTCTTATAGGGCTCTAGTACTGTTTATGAGTACCTTCTCCCTATCATTTGTGAAGGTTTTATTGTGTGATTGTAATGTTTCTGACCTGAGTAAAAATAGTACACATGGCTCAAAATGACCACAAAGTAAAAAGTAATTAACTTCATAGAAGGTGAACTATTTTTCAGTTATGACAGCTAAGATAATTGTTTTCAAGTGCTTTATTCTTAAGATTATGTGAAATAAGAATTTCCAAATGAGTTTATCTTTAAAAAAATCAATGTCATACATATCATGATGACCTGAGTCACACAAACATTTCAGTATCACTATTTTCAGAATCCTTATCGACTACACAAACATTTCAGTAACACTATTTTCAGAATCCTTATGGACTTTTACATAAGGATCACTTCTATGCATGGAGCAAATCCAAGGGCAGGTCAACCAAACTTAAGAATGTATTTTATGTGGTCGTTGAAAGAATAAACCCAAAGAAATTTTACACACACACACACACACACACACACACACACACACACACACACACTATGAATCTTTCAGGGCTTCTATAATCTAGCTCTGTTAGCTACGATGGTTTCAGATTCTCAAGCATGCATGTAACTATTGCATTTTTAGTTTATGGACATGTTCAGCCACATACTATTGTTCCTTTCTGTATGGATATATGAGAATATAATAGAGCACACAACTCTCAATAGGATTGTATCTCTCCTAGAAAAAAATGGTATTGTCACATATGAGTGCATTCATAGTAACAAGGCAACTCTATGATGGTTTCTCAATAATGACAATATAAAAGTCCTTTATCTATTTTTCAATAGTATGCTTTATGATATTTTAGACACATACTTGTATATACACATACTTGTTTCTACTAAAAAAACCCCACAGAGCTTCAATTAATAATTGGTAAAGTAAGAACATTTAATACATTATACATTTTAGATATGGCATGGGGAGTATGTGACCATAGTAAATCATTTAGCTGAAAATTCTTGCCCTTGTTTGTAAAAAATCATAAATATATTTGTGACCTTTACCCTATTATTATGCAAACATAACTAAATTTGCACTATTCAAATTATGACCATGTCAGCAAATAACACCTTTAATGAGAGAGAGATACAAGGAAAGCTCTTAACTCTAAATATCTTTATCTTCATTGATTTTTTTTAAAGCTGTTTAGCCTACAGCGATGGGATCTCTACAAATGGCAATGCAGAGTTCTGTGGGTTAACACAATTTCCCCCTCCATTACTCTCTAACACATCTTACCACAGCCAAGCTGCCTGCCACCCAGGCCAAGAACCAGGGGTGTGAGTCAGCCCCCCCCAACATCCACCTCATCTATGAATTGCTAGAGCGTGTGAAGGGGACGAACCTACAGATCTAAAACTGCAGGATCTCCTTTACACAGGACAACAGGATATCCGAGAGCAGTCCCAGAGAGAACCCATTAATGAAAGCACAGCAGAAGTCACAGGACTTGCAACGAGATCAACGACTCAGCTGTGAACACTTATAAGTAGCAATGAAAGGATGAAAGGGTAAACTCTGTGGCTCACTGGGCTTCCATTGTGAGATTTTTCTTCCCTTTTACTTTGTGTGTTTGGTTTGTTTTGACCTTTGGTTTTTCTTTTAAATTTTAGTTAGGTAATTTGAGGGGGAGAGGGAGTCTCTTGCAAGGGCAGAGGGCATATATGAGGGGACAGGCAGATGAGTAGACTTGAAATGCATGATATGAAATACACAAATAATCAATAAAAATTAAAAAATTTTAAAAAAGAATGTGTCTGTTTTTCTCTATTGCAATCCCTTAACAAAGGAAAAATACAGAGATTTTGTTTGCACTATCATATTCTTAGTACTTAGAAGGAGATCTGGCACATTCAGGGACTCAAAAATATAACAGCTATTTAAATAAAACTTATTAGATCTGGAACTACATTAGAGCAGCGGGGTAAAATTAGTAATAGAAGTACAAGATTAATATCAAACTTCAAACATTTTCTCTGACATCTGGTTATAAATTTGATGATAAATATACAGAAAGAAATAAAATAACATGGAGGAATCCAACTTCGCATGCTTTCTCATGCAAACCATGCTATATGTTTTCTTATAGATTGTCTTTATGTGTGTTTATGTGTATATATGTGTGTGTATCTACCCATGTGCTGTGCACATATGTGCATACCTATATGCATTATGTATTATTGTTTCATAGCCTTCAGTTAGTATCTCTTTCTAAAATCTCTCATTTTTATGTATCATGATCATTGACATACTGTCTCTTGTCTAAGCCCAGTAGTAAATACTTCCCACAGCCTACCCCAGTTTTTCTTATTATCCCATACTAAAATCCAAAAAATATTCTCACTATTCCGGTACATGTTTTTTTTTCCCTCCTTCTTCACGTTCATCCTTACGTTTATAATTTCCTACCTGGCAGTTACATTAACACCACAATCTTTCTTTGATATCTACATAACCATTTCCTTTAATTGCTTTATGATTTTCCTGGATCAACATAGCTTCAGTCTCCATATCCCTTAAGAACTATGGTGCAATTCCCCTAAAATGTACTTTTCATATGCTTTTGGATAGTTGTTATTTGTATGCCCCTTGCCCCTTCTGTGCATGGAAGCTGTCTAAGGACAATTTGGCACTTTGCATGCCGTAGTCGCTCTCTCAAAACACATTGTGACAAACATGTCAGCATGTTTGTCAGTTAAATGAATTATCGGTGATAGATTTATTCACTGAATTTATCAAATCATAGGTTAAAAACAAAAATCAAACAAGGTCTATGCATATCAAAAGAAAAGAAAAATAGAAAATAATGGATGCTAGATAGTATATGAGCCAGGACAAATCAGTTATGCTTTATGAACACAGGTTTTCTTCATGGAAAGAAAAGAGCTACCCTAGGTTATTCCCACGCAAACATTCTATAATTTCATGGCTCAGTAGAGACTCTCATAAGTCAGTGTGAGGATCCGTACATGCCTCCAGCTCCTAGCTGCTCTATGCCCCCCCCGTCAGACTCCTCCAGCAATGTGTCTATAGACAGTCAAGTGCTACGGTGCTTTAATTCAGCATGCAAAATAGAATAGCTCAGAGCCTAGAAGAAATCATGCTGTAGGCAGGAAAAGAAAATTGGAAAGATGATCCACAGCTCTGTAAGATGTTGGTTTTGAGTAAGTATTTTTCTCATATATTAGATGTGTAATCTCTATAATTTGGAGCAAGGAAAAATAGATCAAGTTAGCAGACTGAATATATGCACATTACCTCTACTAACTTATAAACATATCGATATGTACTCCTTTTGACTTCATTATTGCTTTTTAAGTAAAGCAGTCATGTTCCTGCTTCTACATGCACATTTATAGGTGTTTCACATGTGTAACTTAATAGGAAATTTTAGTCTCATTATAGTCAAGAGAACTTCTGGTTTAGTGGTGGTAGTAAGCTGTTATCCCATTCTAATAAGGTGCCAAGTTATTAACAAACAGAACCAGATTCTTTGGTTAGTTAGCTGTAATGAAACTCCAGAGTATCTTGGAATTTCCTTCTTTCTTTTCCTTTATCTGTCTTTCCTTCTTCCCTCGCTTCCTTCTTTATTTCTTCTTTTCTTTCTTGTTTTTTATTTTTTTTAGATAGAATTTTGAAAAATTCATATAGTTGCTGTAACATATCACATAACAAAGTTCGCTGAAACTCATCATCCTATTCCAGCAGCCCCCGCTTTCATTTTTCTACATTATCCTGTAAAGAAAATTGTTTGCATGTATTTTTCTGCATGTGTGCATGTGCATTTTTCCATGTCATAAACAAATAGCTCTCATCATTCACTCCATAATATAACCCTGATTTCTAGGTTCAGTCTTTATTTTCTCCTCTCCCTCAGACCTCACAGCAGGATATACCAAGACAGATGCCCTTTGTAAATATCTCTCAGTTTTGTATGCACAGTCCTTTCTTTTGCTTTTACTGTAGATCAGTTATCTTCAAGCAGGGTAGATGGCAGCATTGAGAGAAACAATTAATGAATGGGACCTCATGAAACTTAAAAGCTTCCGTAAATCAAAGGACAATACAAAACAACAGCCTGTTGAATGGGAAAAGTTCTTCACCAACCTCACATCAGACAGAGGTCTGATCTCCAAAATATACAAAGAACTCAAGAAATTTGTCATCAAAAGGAGAAATAATCCAATAAAAATAGAGTACAGACCTAAACAGAGAACTCTCAACAGAGGAATCTAAAATGGCTGAAAGACACTAAAGGAAATGTTCAACGTTATTAGTCATCAAAGAAATGCAAATCAAAACAACTCTGAGATTCCATCTTACACCTGCAAGAATGGCCAAGATCAAAAACACTAATGACAACTTATGCTAGAGAGGTTGTGGGGTAAAGGGAACACTCCTGCATTGCTAGCAGAAATTCAAGCTGGCACAGCTCCTTTAGATGTCAATGTGGTGATTTCTCAGAAAATTAGGAAACAACCTTCCTCAAGACCCAGTAATACCACATTTGAGTATATATCCAAAAGATGCTCAATCATGCCACAAGGACATGTGCTCAGCTACATTCAAAGCAACATTGTTTGTCATAGGCAGAAACTGAAAACAACCTAAATGCCCCTCTGAAGAATGAATAAGGAAAATGTGGTACATTTACACAATGGAGTACTATGCAGCAGAAAAAATAATGACATCTTGAATTTTGCAGGAAATTGGATGGAGATAGAAAACATTATTTTGAGTGAGGTAACTCAGACAAAGAAAGACAGTTATCACATGTACTCACTCATAGTGGTTTTTAAATATAAAGCAAGGAAAACCAGCCCACAAATCACAATCCCAGAGAACCTAGACAACAATGAGGTCCCTAAGAGAGACATACATAGATCTAATCTACATGGGAAGTAGAAAAAGAAAGATTTCCTGAGTAAATTGGGAGCATGGGGACCTTGGGAAAGGGTTGAAAGGGAGGGGAGAAGCAGGGAGGGGGGCAAAGAAAAATGTGGAGCTCAAAAATCAATTAAAAAAACAATTTGCCATTCCTTTCCAAAATAAAAGTCTTCAGAACAGAATTAGCCTACTGACTCTGAATAGGCTAATCTGAACATATCCTGCCTGTGCAATAATAACTCTGGCTGATAAAAAATATTGTGCACATTGTTTTTGGTAAGGTAAGAGTCAGTGAGTATGGCTAAATAGCAGAGTAGCTGTCTGAATATGAATATGAATACAAACTGCTCAGTCTGTCTAATATCATTTGTCTGTATGTGAATTCAGTATAGGCCACTTGATTTTGAATAACCAATTAATGGTTTTTCCTTGGAGAAGATGATTTATCCTTTTCAGCACTATCTGGTTTTTTTGTTGTTGTTGTTGTTCAGTGTCTATGGATAAGGCTCAATAATATTTCCTCCTTCCATGTTAGCATATTTATTGATGCCGTGCCTTATTTAGGCAACCAAATCGTTGTGGTATCATGAGTGAAGTTTTCCTGTCCTGTTTAGGACACTCAATCTCAAAGCAACTCTCCTGATTCGCTGATCATTTAGTCTTTCTGATCCCTTTTGGGTGACATTTCCTAAGCTTTATGTGCAGCAATTGTGTTATGGGTGTGTTAAATGGAGATGGCCCACTCTTATGGAGACCTAGTACATGCATCAAAGCTGTTGTTCACAGCTGTAATAGCTGTGTTTTGCCAGGAGGTGACATACTTCAACCCTCTGCCTATCTTTCTGATTCTGACATTTCTCTGCCTGAAGAAAAAAAAAAACTGTTCAGTTGTTTCTTGGGTCTTAGAAGGGGTGTGTCTATAAACGTCCCGTTCAGAGTTGAGCAAAGATTAGTCTTTTAAAGGGACTTGATTAGAGGAATAAAAAACACATGAGTTACAATGAAAGAAGCCATCCCGCAAGACGTCTAGGATGTCATCAAGCAAAGGAGCAGGGTTTACATTATGGGAGTTTCAGAAAGATAACAAATCTGATTTCACTAGCGTACACGAAGCAGTCTCCATATGTAAGGCCAAAGTGCACATCCCAACGTGCTTATGAAGTCTGAAATCACATCAGCTGTCATCTCAGACTGCACTTGTATGAAATTAAAAGTCAACAGTTGGAGGAATTGAGAAATCTATAAATATGTGGAAGCTAAACAATAGTCTCCTGTGTGAAACCAAAGGGTGAATATAAAAATATCTTGAGATAATCACAGTAGGAACAAAAGATGCCAACACCTCTGGGATGCTGCAAACGCAACTGCAATAAATGTATTTTTGAAGTAAATTCCTAGTATAAAAGATGAATTCTGAAAGGATTGCACTTCAAGGAATTAAAACACATCAAAGAACTAGAAAGAACTAAACATAAGATTATCAGAAAAAATAAATAAATCAAATACAGAACATAGCAACATCATAAAGAATCAATCAACTATAATACCCATGCACAAGTGCACATGTGTACACACACACACTCACACACACACCTGAAAATGGGACATTTACCGGCACCCACATAGTCACCCATAAGCACATACTCATACTTACATGTGTGCAAGTGTTTCCATTGTTGAAGGTGTGCTTTTCTCAGTAGGTTTAAAACTACTTATGTGATTTTCATTTCACTCTCAGGCTCCCTCTCATCATGAAAACAGCTATGGCTCCTTACCCATCTATCCCTCCCTTTCTTCACAAGTGGTCTTAATATTAAGCAAGTGCAAACGGAGTCTGCTGTGAACTGACTTGCCTCCAGTGATGTTAGGGGCGACACTGTCCTGTGTCTGGGTCAGTCAGTCTCTTTCATACACAGACAGACTTAAGTATTTGTAGCTATATTATTTAAAGGTGTATTGCTTTTAATTTTATACATAAAAGCAGTATTGGGAACCATAGTGACAATTATAAAAACTAAGGTTAAAATTGTGATATTAATAAACAAATTTAAGTATATGTTAAAAATTACAAGTATAAGAAACCACAGACCCTAGAAGAGAGTTGGCCTGTGAGTTGTCAAAGCATAGTGCTGTATAAAACTGAAAAGAAATCCATTTCTGCATCTTATACAATGAATAATACATGATTCCAAAGGGAGACAGTTCTTATTTGAAATGGTGATATTGGAATTCCAGTTATTTTCTTATTTTAAACATTTTCAGGTTTTATTGAGGGCACATAATCTTTAAGTTTACTGTACAGATTTAAACTCATGAGTAAAATTAAAAAACAATCATACATTTTCCCTTATAGATCTACAAAGACTGCAAAGAGAAACTGCAAATCACACAGCTGGGTACAATATCAAAACTACACAGCCCTTCTGCTCCAGTTAGTTCTTACCTTCAACTTGACATATGCTAGGAGTCCCTGGAATGAAGAAGTCTCTCCTGACGGACTGGCCAGATCAGGTTAGTCTGCGGCCATGCCTATCGAGAATTACCTGGATGGGTGTTGGTGGAAGGGAGCCTAGGACATTCTGGTTAGTGCCGACCTGAGCAAGCAGAGCTGGGTTGTGTAAGAAATCTGCATGAACATGAGCCAGAGAAAGAAAGTCTCTGAGCTGCATTCCTACTTGATTTCTGCTTCAGGTTCTCCTAAAGTTCTTGCCCTGATGTCCCTTGAAGATGGATTGCTACCTAGAATTGAAAGACGGAGAAGACACTCTTTTCCTGTTCCTAAGTTATTTTCATCAGGTATGCTTTCTCACAGCAACGGAAAACTAACCTAGAACACAGCTACTGCCATCCTAATAAGAAAATGCACACAAAACAAGGAAGCATGGCATATAACCAGCTAGCGAATCCAAGAAAAAATTTATTTACAAGTATATCTTTGTTAAGATAATTTGTTGAATAAGAATATTAGTTGCTTTAGTAATCTATAATTACCTTACAAAATGTACTATTTAAAGTCCGTTATCAGGGCATTCTTGTCCTCTCTAATAAATATCTATAATGGAGAATCTATAATAGAAAATATTGTAAATAAGCAAATATTGATATCAGCTAAATGTGAGCTGCGTACTAGAAGGTTTGAAGTGTCTTGCCAACTCTGTTGGCTTCCAGGATGGCTATGTAAATACAGGGCTCTAATGATGACCTTTTTCAATTTCTAATTAAAGTATCCAATCACGTGGAAAATTGTGCATTTTTCTTAAACACATGTGACTGAAACTCAGGAGAGGTTGAGCAGGAAAAAAAAAGGCTATGGCTTTGGCCATCATTAGCATATTAATAGAATTGAAGCCAAGGAACTGGATGAGTGAGGAGATATGAGTTGGTTTAGAGATGTCAAGCGAGATAAGTGTCCAGTGAATCTTGGAACAATATTAGGAGTGACATTGCAAACACATTTCGTGAAGTGGTAGGTGTACAGGCCAGAGAAGCTCTGTTACTGGGTAGAAATACAGCTAGAAACGCAATGAAAACATCAGCAGCCTGAGGTTGGGCATGAACGAATGGCAGGATGTATTTATTTTTAACTTGCTTGTTTTTGAGGGCACATGGACACTCAAATCTCGGACATGTTTAAACACTGAAGTACAGAGAAGAACATGAAAGTACAGGAAAGAAGTGGCATGTTTGATGGAGTTCTCCAAAGATGGGTGAGGATCCAGGGCATGACTTGAGAGCCTATCTCTTGGTAGGAGAAACCACAAAATAGATAATACTTTGTGCTAAATAGCAATGCTTCAGATGCTTAAAAAATGGAAAGCATCAATAAAATGTGTAGAAATTTCTTACTAAGAGAAGTTGGTAAAATATTTCTACAGGTTTTGAAGCAAATAAACTGTAGACAGAATCTGAAAAACAGAATGGATAACACAGCTTGAGAAAAGATGATTGAGTATCGTTTGCTTCCTGTTGTCTTCACAACAAGGAATGAGAGCGGTGAGTTTTGCTAAGATAGAGATGCCTCATTTTTGCAAGCTTTTAGGGAGAAAGCAGGGGCAGCAGAAAGTCCAGTGACTTGGGATCTCAATGTGCTTAATCTTTGTGTTTAGACACTAGTTATCTGACTGAATTCTCACATATTATCTTCAGCTTTACTTCTGGACTTCATAGTCAATGAACTTCAAGCATGCGCAGTTGGCTCATCGCACACAGTTCCATGAACTGCCTAACATTTTATTCCTCCAGCAATCCTTGTTTTGGTTTTCGCTGTTTGGTTTGTTGTTTTTTAACATTAAAAGCTCAGCATTCTTCTGAGGTTAAAAAACCCTCAAAAAGCTTAGAATGTATTGCTTGCTCATTCTTCTCCTCCTTCTCTCACTCTGCCCTTGAATTCTGATAATTCTAAGTATACACATATCAAAGTTCTCCCTGTTCATGGCCATCTCTAAAGATCAGGCTACTATCATCACAGCCCTGTAGCAGGCTGCAGGATTGCTGTGCCTTCCTTCTCATTGACTGTGTTCTGTCTGTTTGGGCTCTGTCCACAAGCAGCTGGAGAGGTATTGAGATAATGGGAATATCTCTATGCCCTATAAATAGCCTCTACTGGGTGACTCGTTCCTATGACCTTGACAAAGACTTCCAGGTGACTTAGCATAGTTTCCAGACACTGTTTACTTGCTCCCCAGTTTTGTCCCTCCTCCATTGCCACTTACCTACTCGTTTCTCACATAAACCCGGAGTGCCTACAAAGGCAGGGCTTAGGTTTGTTTAACTACCAGCACATAGCAGATAACACATAGTGTGGAGCACAGTGACTGCTACCCAGTGGCAGTGATAAGTATTTGGTGACTGAATGTTAGCCTGCTCATACAGTAACAAAACACAGTAAGAGGAAAAGGCATTGATGCTGCTGCCAGGATCTCTGTTTACTCCTCTGTCTGCACACTGCTGTCCTCTCCACTGGCTTATAATATGTTGACTGAGCATGAGAACTGGGGTGCAAATGAAAATTAAGAAAATCAAAGCAAATTTTGTTCATTAGGTTCCACATTGGAAGCTACAACCAGCATCAGCCCTTTGACCCCAGAATTTTCCCCTCAACACCCAAGCTCTCGAGGTTTCTGTATGGGCTTAGAGGCTTCAACCTTTAAGTTCCCAGCTGAGCATCAAGGAGTCCAAGATTGTAGATGTTGTGGATGACTACAGTACAGACCTGGGGCAGTTGTGTAAGTCTGGATGAGCTGCAGGGTGCACCAGGGAAAGGGCCGTACGTTTGCTTTGCCCTGAAATCTCTCCTCTCCTTTTGAGACACTTGCTATCCTGTATCCCCTCTCTGTCACTAGCTCAAGAAGAGGAAGCCAGAACACTGGACTTCCTCCCCAGAAAGTGAGGAAGATCAATCCATCCCAGCTATGTTAAAGTTAAGCAGAACCTGTGTTTAGGAGGCACTCCTAAAAACCATTCTAGTAATAAATCCCCATCACATTCTAACAGAGGCTGTGGCCTCTGTATCTACATGATAAGCCAGAAAATCTAAGCTAAGTGCATTAAAAACTGTAGAGAAAAATGCTTTAGTTGCACATTAAAATGTATATATCTGGGGCTGGAGAGATGGCTCAGTGATTAAGAGCATTGCCTGCTCTTCCAAAGGTCCTGAGTTCAATTCCCAGCAACCACATGGTGGCTCACAACTATCTGTAATGGGGTCTGGTGCCGTCTTCTGGCCTGCAGGCATACAAACAGACAGAATATTGTATACATAATAAATAAATATTTAAAAAAAGTTTCAAAAAATGTTTTTATCTGTCTACATAGAATTGGGATTTTATTATTATTGTTTTCGTTGCTGTTTTCCAACACTGAAATAAATTATTACTCAGTATTGTTCATTCAGCAAAATTTTTAAGCAAGTGGCAATTTTATTTTATTTTTTAAAAGAGAAAACAATCTTTTTTTAATTTTACATACCTCCCAGTTCCCACTCCCTCCCCTCCTCACGTTCTTTCCATCTTCCCCCTACCTCACACCCCCATCCACTCTTCAGAGAGGGTAAGGCACATTGCTTTGAGGAAGGACCGAGGTCCCCTCTTCTATATCTAAAAGTCACAATCCTGACCGAAACAAAGTATTTTAAGGAGAAGATTCAATCAATATTACTTTGTACTTATTTTCTCTATCATTTTATATGCCTCAAGGCATGATTTGTAATAATTTTATAATTTTCCCTTACTGGGAATTGTAGTGATTTATTTAACAATACCCATGTCCATTATTTCAAGTTGCTTCTAGTTTTCTACTGTTACAAATGCCATGAATATCTATCAGTTTACCTAAGTGTCTTCTGCTGCTCCTGATGGCAGGGGCTGGTTTCATCCTCTCTGCTCCCCACTTTTTCCATTCCCTCTCTCTCAATAAACCCTTCCACTGGAGAACTGTCCGCATGACGTGTCTGTGTCTCACCCACCGTGGACTGTCACCAGCCATGGGACTCCTTAGATCGGCCAAGGTCCCTCTTATGCTGTGTCACAACATAAACATAAAATAACGTGCTGTTATGTCTCTGCATAAGACATATTTTTAAAAGCAGGCTCGTGTCATTGGTCCTACAGGCATGTTAACAAAGAGTTTTTCAGAAAATTGCCATTCATTTACGTCACAGGCAAAAAGAATATCACAACTTTTATAGTTGTTTGCAGGAGAATAAGCTTTCTTTCTTTACTGCTGATTTATCTTTATGTATATGCTGCCGATTTCCATAAACCCCATGTCTTCTTCGCACTAATACACTGTACCTTTTACTTATTAATTTATAATTCTTAGCAAATTAAATATATTAATCATTCTATATTGTTTGTTTTCATCTACTTTCCATTAATTTCGTAACACTTATAGTGATTACTCATATGTAGTATATTTCCCTTTTCTGTAGTTAAATGAATTAGGTTTTGTACTCATGATTGCTCATATTTGTAAAGACCAACTGACATTTTTATATATCAACAGCTATGATTTTATAATTACATATTTTGCACATACCTTTTTAATCTAGCCAAAATTTCTTTCTTTTCTTTCCTTTCTTTTTTTATAAAGTCAAGGTTATACAGAAATACAGAGTAAAATGGATAAAGAAACAAAGAGGCAGAGAGAAAATGACTCAGAGAAAGAGAGACAGAAATAGAAACTGAGAGAATGAGAGAAAGAAAACAACTCATAGACTAAGACAGACAGATGGACAGGACAGGACAAAGAGGCTGAGAGAAACAGACAGACTCACAGAGAAAGAAAGAGATAGAAAGATAGAGAGAACTGAGAACAATACAGACATGTTATTTTGGGATATCAAGAAGTTGAGCAGTAGTCAAGGTTAGCAAGTTTGAAGCTTAGAAAGGGTTGCAAGACTGGATGCTCAGGTACAAGCTGATACTATAACTTTAATTCTTGAGTCTGCAAGGAAGGACAGCAAGCTAGAAATTCACAAAGGGTTTCTTTGCTTTGGCCTCGAGGGAGAATTTCTTCTTATTTGGAACAGTGTTCTTTCTTAAGGCCTCAGTCAACTGAATGAAGTCTTCCCACATTGTAGAAAGTCATTGTTTGACTAAAAATTAACTGGTCAGGACTGCTCATTGCACCCTGGCTGCCCACTGCACACTGACTGCTACCTGCATCCTGACTGTTCACTTAATCCTGACTGTCACTGCATCTTTACTGCTCACTCTACTCTGACTTTTCGCTGCACCTTAATTGTTATCTGCCTCCTGATAGTTTACTGCATCTTGACTGCTCATTGTATCCTGACTCTCACTGCATCCTGACTGCTCACTGCAACCTGTCTGTTCACTGCGTCCTGATGACTGCTCACTACACCCTGACTTCTTACTCTATCCTGACTGTGCACTGCACCATGCTGCTCATTGAATACTGACTTCTCACTGCACCCTGGCTGCTACTGCATCCCGACTGCTAACTGAATCCTGACTGCTCACTGAATCCTAATTGCTCACTGCACCCTGTCTGCTCACTGCATCCTGGCTGTTTACTAGAAACATCAGATCCTGGCAACCTGGACTTCTCGGATTTCAGCGCAGATTTCAATAATTTCAACATTGCTCACAAATTTTCAGAGCACTTCCTACCATGATGGGGGGCTCCAGAAAATACAGCAGTGATCTGCTTGTGAAAATTTCCAGTGTTTTCTTTATATAATGTGGATCATTATCTCTATTTCAAGGACATAAAATTCTGCCTTTTCTAAAGACAGCATTCTGTTTTCATCTAAAATTTATGACAATATCACCCCATCCATGTTAAGTCTACCCTGTTCCTTTCACAGTTTGGCCTGGGCTTACTTAGAATTCTTGATCCCAAAATAAGAATAAAATTATATAACTGCGAGTTATATTGAATATATGCATTTTGCATATAACTTTTGAAGTGTTTTCCATTTTAACAATATTTTTGCATTAATTCTGCCTCTACCTGAAATATTAATGTTTATTTTATTCTCTAGATATTACTCTAATATGCACCATCCTTTGTTTCTTTGTGCTATAATTATATTCCCCAAGCCCCAGCCCAAACCATGCTTCTGCTCCTTGACACTTTAATTATCAATATTCAGCAGCAATCTGGAGATAGAAAATGAAAAATGCAGAAATAATTCATACATTTTAAATGATTTGCTATTCTGAATTGCACAGTGAAGTTCACACCATCCTAGTACTTCTTGACCTGATGCTGAGTGATCTCTGTATCTAAGGCACTCACGCAATTTATTCTGGATACTGTTCATTATCAGAGCAACTGCCACAATATCATGGTACTTGTAGTTAAGTCACCCTTAATTTATTTACTCTTAACCACAAGAGTAATGGTCCTGGCCATTGGCAATTTTAGAATGGATATTTTAAGGATAATTTAAGGAAATGTATTTTGACAATGAGGTTAGGAATACTAGAGATTAGCAGTGATATCTAATTCCATTCACAAAATTCTATCATAACTTATTAAATATTATTGCTAATCTGTAATATATATAACCTGTTGCTTAAATTTTATTATAGCTGTACACGTATGGGGTAAAATTATATATATACATATATATGATAAACCTATATATATAAATATATATGTATATATAAATATATAGAGAGATTTGGGTTCTATCTATGACTTCACACATTCTTGGGCATTTTTGCAATACATCCTCATGGTCAAGTGAATACGATGACTGTACACTTAACTGCCTAGGAACAAAGTATGCTTCATAGAGAGTCTTGCAACTAATGCAGCTCATATTCCTCTATTAAAGGCAAATAGGATATAATTTGTAGTGATGTGTGTAACTGACACATCATTCTCAGTGAGAGATGTTCCATCTTCTATGGTGTCCTGTGCTGGGAAATGGGGGTAAACAAAAATGACCTTGAAGATGATTAAATGTCCTCATTAGTCCTATATTTCCCAATTTCTTCTCAATTTTGGATGATATAAATAAAATTTTACCTAACTTAAACCACCATATTTTATGGGTACCTATTTCTAAGTAACATGTAATAACATCAGCAGGGAGCTGTCCCAGAAATAACCGTTCATATCAAATGACATTGGGTTAGCAGGTACTTTATGATTAGAAGTTATAGCTTATAAAATTGGCAATTACAGTGGTATGAAAAATGACTGATTAGTTACCTAGAATTACTAATTGAAAGCTCTTTAAAGATGAGGCAATATTAATTGCTTGAATAAAAGTAGAGAAAGAAAATAGAGAGAAACAGGAAAAATGAGAAAAGAGGAGGAATTTTTATTTTTAGGTGACATGTTTATATTTTCCAGGGCATACAAACAAAGAAAACATTGGTCTGTAGGACTTGGCCTCATCTGTTCTTTTGTGTTGCCATTGCTGATGTTTGTTGGCCCCAAAGTTAGTATCGACAGCAAGTGGCTGATAAGAGGTGTGTGGTCCTAGCCTGGTAACTTTACCAATCCATTCATGTGTAGTCATTAAAGATAAGCAGCCAAGAGTTTCTGTCAGGAAAAAAAAAAAGAAATACATGTCATTGGGTATGCTGCCTCAGGAAACTGTTGAATTCTCAGATGGGAAATCTTCAAACTTCTCACCCAGAAATAAGTATGGCTGTTATATATTCAAGAACCTTGACAGATATGTGTCTTCAATTATTTTTTTTCCAAATGAAAGGTATGTTTTTCTTACTCAGTTGCTGTGTATAGTTTGAATACTGTTATGTGCATATGTGCACATATGTTAGAGTTCCCAAGAGAAACAATCACTAGGAGATACATAAATGTGTGTAAAGATATATGCATTCTTAATTATCTAAATATTTATCTTTGAAAATAATTGCCATAAATTATTTTACCATGTGATTTAGAAACTGGGAAGTTCTATGTGTGCTATCTAAATCCAGGAAACTCAGAACAGATGATGGTGCAGTTCAAAGCCCTGGGAAAAGATACTCAATGTGTCAGATTGCATGATTATCTTATGTCCTAAAAAATTCAGAGCCCAGAGCACAGGAGAATACCAGCTCTCTAACTGACACAACTAATTTAACCTTCTGAATTTTGGTTATGCCTACAAGTTTTCTCAAGATTTAGTAATAAACTTAAAATATTGACTCTTCCAGAAGCAACAAAAGTGTTGCATCAAGGAGTAACATTATATTAGCATTCTGGGGCAACACATGGTTTGTCAAGCTGACATTTAAAATTAACCATAAGTCTGTATGTGTGTCTATGTGTCTCTGTGTGTATTTGTCTGTCCATCTTTTGGAATGTGCTATTAAGTGTGTAGTTTGTAGTGTGTGTATAGGTGCACTATGTGCATAAACCCATTTTCTGGAGAGGGTGGTTAGATTTTGGAAGTCATTTGCTCACATTTCCTACTTATTCAGTTAATGTTATTTCCTTCCTGAGACTCTGAGGGAGTTGAAAACTAGATAGTTACAGTGTTCCTTGTTTACCAGACTCTGAAAAAAACCTCATTAAACAGGTATAAAGTGTATAATATCAAAAGATAGTTTTGAATGGTAATGAAAATTAGGTTGCTTCCAGGTTCTGGCTATTACAAACAATGCTGCTATGAACATAGTTGAGCATATACTTTTGTTGTATGATAGGGCCTCTCTTGGGTATATTCCCAAGAGTGGTATTGCTGGGTCCAGGGGTAGGTTGATCCCGAATTTCCTGAGAAACCGCCACACTGCTTTCCAAAGTGGTTGCACATGTTTGCATTTCCACCAGCAAGGTCCAAATCAGGAGCAGAAGGAGAGAGAGCACGAGCAAGGAACTTAGAACCGCGAGGGGGGCACCCACACACTGAGACAATGGGGATGTTCTATAGGGAACTCACCAAGGCCAGCTGGCCTGGGTCTGAAAAAACCTGGAATAAAACCGGACTCGCTGAACATAGCAGACAATGAGGACTACTGAGAACTCAAGAACAATGACACTGGGTTTTGATCCTACTGCACGTACTGGCTTTGTGGGAGCCTAGGCAGTTTGGATGCTCACCTTACTAGACCTGGATGGAGGTGGGTGGTCCTTGGACTTCCCACAGGGCAGGGAACCCTGATTGCTCTGTGGGCTAAGGAGGGAGGGGGACTTGATTGGGGGAGGGGGAGGGAAATGGGAGGCGGTGGCGGGGAAGAGACAGAAATCTTTAATAAATAAATAAATAAGAAAAAAAGAAAATTAGGATGGAAAGTGAATTAGATACAAGTGTGTTCCCACAGAGGCTCCAAGGCAGCAGCCATTACAGGTACACAGAAAACCTGGTGCAGACCCATGCAGGGCCTGCACTTGCTGATTCAGTCTCTGTGAGCCCATATGAGCCCTACCTGGGTGATTCAGTCAGTCTGATTTCCCCAGGCCCACCTACTCAAGAGTGGCACTCACTGCCCATGGAGGTTTGGGATTTCCCATGTCAACGATAAATCAAAACAAAAATTCCCACAGACTTGCCCACATGCCAGCCCTATGGAGGCACTCCCCCCATAGAGTTTCTCTATGGAGTTTTCTCTATGAAGTTTCACTCTGCAAACCAAAGATGTAGAAAGTGGTACTTTAGATAGAGGAACCTGTTATAATAAGAAAACACAATAAATAAAAGAAATGAGCCTACAAGATACAATTATTTAAAGGAAGTTCAGGGAAAACATAATACTTGAAAATAAGACTTCTGTACATCTGAGAAAAACTATAAATAAAGATATATTGATGGAAAAAATAGGTGAGTTATGGGAAACAGAAATGGCTTGAAGCATCCAACAGGATCATAAATACACAAATAATAATAGTAGAAAAATGCTGTTTGGCAATGAAATGACCATTGGCGTTCCCAGCAAAAGTGATTCAATTCCATAATGTTTCAATTAAGCCATATCTCTAAATTTGGAGGAAATGTAGGAAAACTCACCATGGAAAGATACACCGACATCTGTATCTGTTACTTAACCTAATTTTAACTTTGTAAGAGTATTAAGAGCCAAGCGGAAGGCATCCAAAAAGCACAGAATAATGATATGATTTGTCTTATAATGACATGGAATTATACGCATTAGTGAAAGCATGCTATGAACCAGGCTGACATAAAACAATGGCACCTGCTTTTAATTTTAGAGACAGCACAGCCCTGGAATCAATACAAAATCACAGATGCCTGCATCGTCTAGACTCTCATTAGGGCTGAGGTGAAGGGTGTTATCGTTAGAAGAAAGAGGGTGAGGGATAGATGGGAGGGTTTGGAGGAAGGAAAGGATAGGGAGAAGTGCTGTAATGACATTATAATCTCAAATATAAAAAAAGCTAAAAATTCCAGGATGTAACTGGTTCAGATACGTAGAATTTAATTTCATTTCAAATCCCTCCTGGTTTGCTGCCCATCTTGTTATTTAACCACTTTCAAGAAGTTGGGGAAACAACTAATGTTGGCCTTGTTCTTACTCTGCCTGCCACGAGAGGAAATATCTCTTTACTTCTGACCTCCGTGATTTTAGACTTAGCATATTAGGTAAGCCTTGGACATACTATAATATAAAACATCTGTATAAAGATCCGTGGCTACTACATAACTGCTGAAATTTTGATCTAGGAGAAAAGTATAAAATAAAAAGGACAACTCTACTGCCTAATAATTTTGGAATCACTTGTAGTAGTATCTGTTATATCTATGATACATATTGAGTGTATCTGCATACATCTGAGAGCATATTTTTGTTTATATAGGGTTATATGCCTACTTATATTTTTGTGCTTTAAGAGTATGTAACTACATATGTACTTCTGTAATTACATGTGTCTATATATAGCTATACTGTCTATGTACATATGCATGAATTTAACATATATAGTTATGTCTGTTAGTGTGCATAAATGATACATGTATTTCAATTTCCATTAGCTTACTGTAGTCTTATTTACATAGTATATATTTTTACATAAAGATAAGAGTCAATATCGGGATATTCTAAATTGCACATGATGCTTTCAAAACTACCTTACATAAACCTTCTCATCAGCTGTCATAGCATGTATAATTGCTTTCTCCAAACCAAACCACCAAGACACCAAACCAGTGCTGGACAAAATAAACATGATATTTTAGTAACAACTGCAACCTTGATCATTTCAGTGGTTATGCTGGTACCATAGTCCCTTATACATATATTTAACTGTTTCAATGTGTCTAGATGTCATCTAACTGCTAACTTAGACATGGTCATATCATGTATGTAGTAATAAGAGCGGCGGGGCTGCATCCCTGGCACCCTGGCCACCTGGCTAGCTTATGCCCCGAAATATCAACACACAAACTGTATTCATTTAAACACTGCTTGGCCCATTAGTTTTAGCCCTTACTGGCTAATTCTGATATCCCGATCAACCCATCTCTAATAATCTGTGAGCCCGGTCTTACCGGGAAGATTCTAGCCTACGTCCATCCTGGGTTGGAGCTTCATCGCGTGTGTCTGCCCGGGAGCGGGGCATGGCGTCTCTGCTCCAGAGAGCAGAGCTGTCCGTCTGAGCTCACTTCCTCTTCCTCCCAGCATTCTGTTCTGTTTACTCCTCCCACCTATGTTTTAACCTATGAGGGCCAGCCATGCAGTTTCTTTATTACTTAACCAATGAAATCAACAGATTGATATATGACACTCCCACATCACATGTAAAAACTATTAATATCAGAAACATGGATAAATTGGCCTTTTAGAAGGTATGGTAAAGTAGTGCAGGGAAATCATTCCATGTGTACCTAAGGAACATACAGAGAAATTAACAAAATACTTTTTGCAGTTACAGAAATTAATTTCAAAACCACCATTAGTCACTTTGCAAGCATATGAGGTTTAAATGAGAGACATACATCACTATTCCGCTGGAACCTAGTGCCCAGAGACATTCAAAATCATACCCATGACCATCCTCATTTGAGATATCAATATAGTCCATGGAGATAGTATACAATAATTTATTGACTGTTTTTGTGGCAAGAGAAGTGAATTTTTAGAAGAAGTTTCCACTGTTCATTTTCTTCCAAGTGTCTTTGCAGAATGTCTTTATTACCTTGGCTTATATGTCACTAAAAATTTCCAGGTTCTGTGGTTTGATGAAGACATCCCATTTAGGACTGACTGTTACAGTCTCTCACTCTCTGAACACTATTCAGTTGTGGGTCTTTATTTGTTCCCATCTACTGCATGGAGAAGCTTCTCTGACAGTGGCTAGGGCACTGATCTACAGGTATAGCTGAGTGTCCTTAGGTGTCATTTTGTTACTATGTTTCTTTACTAGCACAATAGTGATTACTTTTCCTCTATGCCCCTGACCCATCTAGTCTCAGGACCTTAGCCATCAGAGCACTGTCCGGTGTGGGTCCCATCTCATGGAATGTGTTTCTTACTCCCACAAATCTTGCCATCATTTCACCAGCATGACTTACAGGTGTATAGGTCACAGAGTTTGCAGCTGGGCAGGGAGCCCTGTGGAAGAGGGGACAGAAACATTGTCAGATTCAGAGGGTAACCAAGTCTTCCAGACATGAGAGGACTCGTGCATATATAAACTCACAGAGACTGTGGCAGCGCATAGGGCCGCACAGGTTCAAGTCAGACAGGGTCCCAGGGTGGAGAGAAGGAGACTCAGTCTTTGATTCCTAATCAAGAAGCTACCTTCAATTGACATCTGCCTCAAAAGGAAAATTTAGTTTTCTGTGATAGAGTCTCACTGGGGATATCAACGACACCCATGTCCAGCAGCAGATGGCTAACCCAAAATGAACTTACTGATGTTTTGGTAGAGATTGTGTTTCATGTCACCTTGTTTGGGAAAGTTGTTTTACTGGTCTTTTTCTTGTATGTTGTAGTTTCTGATTTTGTATTTTTAATAGGTTTTGTTTTATGTGTGTATGTGTGTGTGTGTTCTCTCTCTCTCTTTCGTGTGTGTACTTCTTGTGCTTTCTTTGTTATTTTGCTTTGTTGTTAATCTGATCTGTTGGTTGCTTGCTTACCTGTTTTGTTTGTTTTCCAAAAAGAAAGAAAAAGAAGCCATGGAACGGGTGGGTTGGCAGTGAGAAAAATCCGAGAGGATGGAGAAAAGGAAAATTGTGATCAGAAATATATTATATGAAAACAATAGTTTTCAATAATAATAAATTAATAAAAATCTAGGCTGTCATCCACAATTATATGTAAGAAAAAGACAAATTTTGTCATCACACTGAATGTTTTCCAGTTTCAAAGACATAACTGCATCATCTGCAATTGTATAAATTATGAAAGCTAAATAAAATATATAAAAGAAATTAAATTAGCATGCACCATAGAGTATCTATATGCAAAAGAGACTATTGATCCCTTCTAGGTAGAGCTACATGGCAATCAAATTCATGATCATTAATCTGTCAATGAGCAAAGAAACTAAATAAAATCAGTTATTTAACTGACGCAAATATCTAAAGTAATTAAAATGAAAGAGATACATTGTCAATTTCTTAATTCTTGTAAACTGAAAGAAAATACTAAATACTGGTTAGCAAAACTCCCCTTACCTATAGATTGTGTCAGTACCACAAATGATCTTATCAATATGCTTGTGGTTCACTGTTAATAACCACTAACTCCAAGACTTTTTCATCTTTACATAGACTTTTTTCCACTTTTAATGAGACATTGTATATTTCATCTATTTTTAGTGTACACTTATTGCCTTCAGTTTTGCTCATGGAGAGTGATCTTAATTACATTTTTTATAATCTCATTCTAAACTTCAGGCATGGCATGTGAGACTCTGGGCTCTATATGAGGGCTACTTCATATCAACTGTTAAAATGGTAAAATCAGATCACTATATTTGTATAGGAAACACACACATCTGTATGACTGATGCTTTTAAATTCTATGAAACAGGAAATAATAATCTCAGAGATCTCATCAACTTATATACTGCATTTGAAATGTTAGATAATTATATCTCTTGATAAGTGAGTGACAAGTGAATGAAGCTGGAACAAGAGTGGGATTCCAGAACAGCAAAAGTAAAGAGCAGTGGCTACTCCCAAACCAAAGTGAAACAATAAACAAAAAAGTTATACAAAAGTAAAAGGAACCACTCAGTTCTCTGGTAGTGGACTTGAGGGCAAACTTGTTCATCAAGAAGAAACACTCTGAGGAAGGACCGAGGCATTTGGAGTGTACCTCAGTAGCTCTTTTCCCCAACACAACCCAGTTCTGAAGAAATACTGAGGGTTTTTTACTTCAGTCAATGACAAAAACAACAGCAGCAATATGGATGCTCTATCTTCCCCAAGCTCCAGCCCTGGAACCATGTTAACTCAGGTGAAAGCAGACAGCTGATATCTCATGTTTTGCCAGCCCTCCACCAAAGTGGGGCCCAGGTTCACATGTAGAAAACTGAGACTAAGTAGACCACAATCCCCATCTTACTCCTGATCTAGAATAATAATAAAAAAAAACAATTCTAGATATCCAAGGCCTACTATCTCTTTCATGAGCATTAGCAGAGTTCTAAGAAGACAATTGTCACCACCAGCTCTGAAGTGATGGTACATGAATTCTACCCAAAGAGACAAAGCATATTAAATTAAAAGTTTCAGAATATGCTGAGGAGACCACAGAAACAGAAATTTGAGAACATCTTGCCTGAGACAACAAGTAAAAGAGAGAGGTATCTATGACATTATTATTGTTATTAATATAATAATAATAATGATGATGATGATGGAAAAGGCTAGGGAAAGAAGCAACCAAGTAGAGTCAACTCTAGGATTACAAAAGACAACGTACACATGCTAGGTATGCTCCAATCACTCAGGAGCACTTTGAGTAAAGTATATGCTCAGTAAACAGAGTATAGAAGTCTCATTGGCAGAAGGTTCTCTTTTGGGCAATGCTAGCCAGGCAATGTGAGCTATTTGTTCTGATATGGGAAACTCTCAAGACACTAGGCTTAAAGTGAAAATCACAACCATTCCTGAGAATAAAAGACTGATTCTACATATCACCAGAAAGAGAGCCTCCAAAGTCTTAATCCTTTGTTAAAAGTGAGAGAAATTATGTGAACTTGTTTGACTGTAATAATGGTCTCCAAGCTAATCTTGCATCTTCTCATAAAGGGAAAAATAATCTACCTTGCTAAAGGTTATGAATGCAAACATCTGGTTTGTAAGTGTCTTATGCAAGTGTTTAACTCCTACATTGCCAGTGTGGACAATGAAGTCCAAGAATAGGAGACCAAGCAGGAACATCACATGTGTATTGCACAATGCACGAGGAAGTAAAAATGAACAAAACTAGTTTATCCAAGTATCTGAAGGAGTACTGATTTCCAAGCAAGGAAGAGCAGATCCATATCTAGAGTCACTGCTAGTAACTAGGTGCTAGTTGCCTGTTTGTGTAGTAGCTAGCCATGTATCAACTAATAGTACATTGTTATGACCAGTGTACTGCATAAACCATTCTGTTTTTTAAAAAAACCATTTGTAAAGACATTTAGAGTTCAAGAAATTGTGACTCGAACACAAGAACAAACTACAGGTCATATTGCTCATCTTAGAAGGGTTTAAGATGATCAAAAAATGACTCCAGATGATAAAATATCTACCATGACTCTATCTTGTGGGAGCAATTATATAGAGAGATAATACTTCCTTGCTTTCATATAAATTGTTATAATTAATTATAAAAATTCATTTCTGATCTGCCTCTATGCCCTATAATACAGAGACATGCTTATACATGCCAATACCCTCATTATTGATTTTCATAAAAGTAATCAATTAAAAAATCTAAAAACCTGCCTATTCCTCTAATAAGCTGCCAGTCATCCATGACATTGCTGTTTTTAGAAATTGTGCTCATCCAGAGATGAAAATAAATGCTTACTCTTGCTGTGATAAGCACCATGGCCAAAAGCAACATGGGGAGGAGAGGACTCATTTTATCTTCCAGCCCACAGTCCACAACAGGCAGGGGTCAGGGCTGGAACCTGGAGGCAGGCACTGGAGCAGAGGCCAAGAATGAATGAAGCTGTTTACTGGCTTGCTCATTTTGTTCCTATACCCAAACTAGCTCTACCTGTACAGATGTGGCACCACCCACGGTGGACTGGACCATCCCACAACAGTCACTAGTTAAAATTAAACAGATGAAGAAGAACAAAACACAGCCCCACAGGCATGCCTGCAGGTCATTTTCATACAGGCATTTCCTCAATTTAGGTTCCTTCATCCAAGACATCCTAGCTTAAGTCAAGTTGAAAAAAACAAAAAGCTAACGAGCCCAAAGTTAAAATCAGGACATTCCTCTAGATGTGAAAATAACACTATCCACAGCAATTTATATGTTGGATTCTCCTTAAAAATCAGTAATAAGACCAATTTCATGTTTTGACATGTACCTAACATGTGGATGTTCCCAATAAATAATGCCTGTGGCTGAAAATCAAGTCCTTTTGCTTATTCGTGTGTGTATGTATGTGTGTGTATATGCATGCATGTGTATATGTCTGTTTGTGTGTATATTTATATGTCTGTGTGTGGGCATTTGTATTCATCTGTGTGTGTGCATGTTTATATGTGTGTGTGTTTGTTTGTGTGTGTGTGTCTGTAGGTAGTGTGTGTATACATGAAATATTGAAGACACATTCATATACCAAGGATAGGTGATCAGATAACAATTCCTGAAGGTCAGTTCCCTCCTTCCCTCAGACTCATTGTTGTATTGTAGATGTTATATTAGGGATTTTGTTGTTCTACTTTATCCCAAAACATTGTATAAAATTAGCAAGCTGATAGCTTTAAGAAAGTCACTGTTTGTTTCCATATTCCCTGCATATTCATCTAAAGATGTTGGTTTTTTCCTTTCTTTCCATTACTGATTGTAGGGGAATACCATTTTTAAGTATTCTGATATAGAGTGAAGATAAACTGCTTAAATTAATAGACCTGGAAATTTCATACCTAGGATCAAACGCTTAAAGCAAAAAAATATTTCTTTGTTGTAAGGTTATGTAGACTTGTTCTTGATGTAATAACTCTGGACCCCCACTAAAAATATGCAGTACTGGGCTCAAAATAATGGCACTTGTTGCCATGCAGAGAACCTCACTTTGAGCTTCAGCACTGTTCCTCCAGTTCTAGGGAATCCGATGTCTTCTTCTGGCCTCCCAGACATCAGGCACATATTTGAGACACATATGTAAAAGTAGGCAAAATATATAAATATAAAATGAAATCAATATTTTAAACTGACCTCTTGAACTGTAACTTTGCACCAAACAAATAAATAACAAATTAACGCAGAGACTCATTTCAAGGAAGTGCATGCCTCTTTAGGTCATACACATTTCTGTCGTAGACAATTTCCCATATTTGCCTCTCAGACTGAATGCTCTATCTCTGCTATTGTTTGTTTTCTATTTGGAAGTAGGAGGAATAGAATCCACTGTTTTTTCCTGATAAGCAAATGTCTTAAACTAAACTGTACTCATTGTAATAATCTGTTCTGTCTCTTTAAGAGACAAGCCATGCTCCCACCCCCCTCCCCATCCACTGAAGCAGGCAGATCTTCCTTCCTGCTTACAGCCTGACTCTCTTTCTTTTCCATCTTCCTCTCGAAGAGGCAGCTTCTGTCTCTCCTCTCTCTGTCTCTGTCTCTGTCTCTCTCTCTCTCCCCACCCCCACTCTCTGCTCATCTCAGTTCTTCTCTTTCTCCCCCTTCCACACTTCCATAATCCACTAAATAAATATCCAACCTCACTTGGCATGGTGTGTCTATCCGTGTCTCTGTCTCTCGTCTGTTGCCATGTGTCTCCCTGCCTGGCACCAGCAGCCTCCTGAGACCTGCAGTGTGGTCTTGTGGTGTGCCCATCTATCTGTCTCTCCTTGTGGGACCCTTCTTGGCCTGCTGCAGCCACTTGTGGAACTGCACCATCCCTGCCTGAACTGGCTACTCTCAGAACCTGCTGTTTGCTGCCCGGTGCTACATGGCCCACTGCCTGTTACCACTTGGGGACCTGCAGTATTTCTGCTGCTGCCACCGCCAGGGATCTATAGCATTTTTATTTAATCCATTTCATTGGTGCCATGAGACTCAGGAGGCTCTCCCACCTTGTGCCCCTCTCCTAGGGTCGGTATCCAGAACCAGGTATTTTTTTTTACACAACAACCACATGTTCCATAAGCCTGAGCATGATTTCTACAGCGTGATTTCTACACACACCACTGGCTTCAGTTGGTGAGTTCCCCCCTTCTGGTGAGCTTAACCATTTCTCCTAACCCCGGGGAATTGAGTGGTGAGATCCTGGCGATTTTCTGGTGGTCCTAGATACAGGGGACAGCCCCCAACCACACTCTTTAAGGCTATGGTTGAGCCCTTCACTGGCATTCATCTCTGGATTGCTTCCCTTAGCTAAAATTGGGACCAGACTGACCAGGGTCAGTCCTCCCTCACTAACACTGCACACTCTGAGCAGTGCATTCACCTGGGTGCCCAGGGTCCCTGAGTTTTTCTCTTTTTTTTTTTCTTTTTTCCCCTTGCCATAAAAGGCCACTCGAAGCAGCCTCTGGCCTCTCTGGCTTCCAAGTCACTCCAACCAAATCCAGTCAGGCTGTAGCTCCCCACCCAGAGGCAGAGGATGCTCTCCCATGGGTCCTGCAGTGTTTGCACTGATTTAAACTCCACCTATAGGGGGAGACATCCCGTTATAGGCCTATTGCCATTTTTATTGATTTTCATGATTTCAACTATGGGTAGCAAGCCATCCATGTCCGTCCCCCAGGATGGATGCCTTTTAGAGGCCCTAAAACCCCAGGCCTTAATGCCCTACTTCTTCAGCTCCTACCATTACTCTGCTGGTGTCCTGACAACTTCACTTTTATTGGAGCTTTCTAACTACTGTCAGCAGGAGCTTTCTAACTACTGTCAGTGCACAGGCAAATGAAAAGAGTTTCTTCAAACTATCTTTGCCACCACTACTGCTGCCAATAAGATTGGTCAGATCCATGAGGCAGCTTTTTCAATTTCAGCTTTTTGCCCCCCGCTGTGACTTGTGGCATGGTGGCTCAGCGGCAGGGCAGAACATGACTGTAGTTCTCTCTTATTATTAAACTTAAAATCCCTGCAGCTTAAAAAATGTGGTTTTTCCATACAACATGTGACCACTGCCATGTTGGCTGAGGTCAGGTGACCTTGGTGAGTTCACTGCCATCTTAACTAAAAGCCAGTTCAGGTAACCAAGTTCCGCCATCTTTACTGAAGTATACCCTGCCTGATACCCTGGTTTACTTATGTTTTTGTCTCTAAATTCCTCTTGCTGACTCTGTTGCATGTGTGTGTTGTGCAGTGGCAAGCCTTTGCTAGGGCCCACCAAGAGCCAATTCCTGTTCCCTCCGTTTGTGTGTGTTAATACATGTAACTTAAATGCACCTATGTTCACTGTTAGATGTTATAATTGTCTGTTCATTGCATCACAATTCAGACTACAGAAACAAGTCTCATATTTTAAACTGGTATGTACTTTTAAGTCTCTTACAAAAATACTTTATATTTTATCCAACCCTCATTTATAATGTCTTAAGCTGTTCACTACTATTAACAGTTCTGCCATTAACTTTCTATTGCAAGCAGTTTTTTTTTTTCTTCTTTCTGTCTTTTTACGACGGTAAATCTTTCCAGTTAAGAGCCAGTACGGTCAAGCTCAGACCCAGCTCTCCAGGCAGACTTTATAATGTAGCTGTACCTGATAAACACCCCTCAACTGTTCAGAGATCTGGGAAATATGGCATTTAAATATTTAATTATAAAAACTTTTCACAACAAAAAGAGACAGTTTGGCTCCTAGCTGTACTCTACTTCCTCCAAAGACAGAAGACAAATGGGCACAGAATAATGTCCATTCACAATTAACTTCAACTGCCAAGCACTGACCACTGAGCAAAACTGCTTTTATCTAAACTGAAGATCTTCAGACATGTACAGAATCGCTGGAAATGACAGCCTAGCTGCTCAGGTCAAGGTAGGCTTGTCTTCCTACAGATTTCTTAGCCCACATGATCTTCTGGAGCCTGGCAGGCACTGCACTGAACAGCAAAAGGCAAATACAACCCTCAGGAACCATGGAGGACCCTGAGGAGTAAGTGGCTCTAGGTGCCAACCTAAGTAAGTTCTCTGTTGTTTTTTTAATCAATAACTCAAGTAAAATTTCATCCTTCTCAAAGATTTCTGATGAAGTTTGGCAGCTGAGAGGTTTTGTCAGTTTAAAGGACAACCTCACCAAACAAATTTTAGTAAAATACAAATTCAAGACCTGCAAGTTATAAAGTTATGAGGGCAAATACAAGTTATCAAATTTCTCTCTCATGCTGCCTTCCATGGTCTTAAAAATACTTTTCATTGTGCAAAAATATCTGTCACAGTCATTCTGACATAAATATGCGTTTGTTTATACAATGTATATGTCTAAAACTTCATAAACCACAAGAATTCTTGTGAGTTCCAGGGAGCCGAATTGAAGAATCCACCTTAAACAGGTCAGATACACCCGTTTGCTGCCTGCTGCCACATGGGCTGCTGCCTGACACTGCTCGGGGATCTGCAGTGTTTTCTACTGCTGCCGCTGCCAGGGATCCATAGCATTTTTATTTAATCCATTTCACTCATTCTTCTGACTTAGAACAACTGTGATCATTAGACACCACAGAACCATTACATGGATCATACAATTATCACATGGTATAAACACCAGATCCAATCCATGTTGGGGATCACTACACTTCAGCAGCAGTAATATCTCTACATAGTTAAATAATGATCACAGGTAAATAATGATCAGGTGTATATAATAACCACAGATATATTATAATGATCACAGGTATTAAAAAATAAACAGCTATATAATGACTATAGTTATAAAATGACCAGAGGAATAGAATGGCCACAAGAATAGTATAACCACAGGTGTAGAATGACCAGCGGTATAGAATGGCCACAGGAATAGATTGACCACAGGCATGGAATAACCACAGGTATAGAATGGTTATAGGCGTGGAATAACTAGAGTATAGAATGGCCACAGTTATAGAATGACCACAGGTATAGGATGATTACGGATATACAATGACCACAGGTATATATTGACCATAGCTATAGAATGACCACAGGTATACAATGACCACAGGTATAGAATGGTCACAGATATAGAATGACCACGGGTATACAATGACCACAGGTATAGATTGGATACAGGTATAGAATGACCACAGGTATAGAATGACCACAGGTATACAATGACCACAGGTATAGAATGGTCACAGATATAGAATGACCACAGGTATACAATGACCACAGGTATAGAATGGCCATAGTTACAGAATGACCACAGGTTATAATGACAACAAACAAGATCTGAACCAAAAGTTAACATATGTAAAACTTTATATATCACTTCAGTTTTAGTTAATATTAGCCTAAATTTTTCAATTATCATTTAGAAAGCTAATTTAACTCATGGTTTAACTGCAATTAGCATTTGTTGCATTAAACCAGCCTGACACTAATGACAAACTGGAGCTTACAATGTTCTCAGGGCATGAGTCTTAAAGACGACAACACTGGAGATACTTTTTGATTCCATGTGGCTTTCAATTGCATCACTCAACTACGTGTTGTGCTTCCTTCTTAGGAGAGAGGGGCTCTCAGTATGAGTTTTGGTGTTAACAGTTTCTGTAGATACAACGAAAACAGGAATTTGGGGAAAATATCTGTGCAAATTAAGAAATACAGAAGAACCAGTAATAAGTTGTGGAGGCCCAAAAGTGTGAGAGTCTATATCCACCTTGACCAGAAGTCAGAGAGTTTGGAACTTTCTCCTATTCCTTCAAGGTTATTGTCTGTTTCTACCTCAAAGACCCCAAATAGATTTAGGTCAGAGAGTTCTGCTTGCTCAAGGTTATTGTCAAGAGGTGTGGCGAATATCCAGACCTTGCATTTCAGGAATAGAGAAGTAGATGTGTTTCTAACCCAAACAAGAGTCTAAGGCTCCAATTAAGTTCCTACTCCCTTAAAAAGATAACAATGAATTGCAGTCAGGGAGTAGTTTGCCTACAGAATGTTTTGGTCTAGAATGTGAGCCTGGTTTGTCTTATTCTAGCAACAGAATGTTTAACTAAGAATGTAACTCACAACATTCAACTGGTCTATTCACTTCCTAATCATGTTAATGCAGTTTTTTTTTTTTAATCATACTCCTACCTTTTGGGGTCAGGAGTATTTTAAGCAATTGGAAATTAAACGTGGCGGTTTCAGCATTCATTGGAACTCTCTCCGGGTACTATCCTATCTTTTCTGTTTGATTATTTTTACTTGTATCTTTGTGCCCTATACTAACTCTTCTTATCCCCATGATCCTACCCTGGTAAGTGATATTTTCGCCGCAGCTGGTCCCCAACAGCAAGTATCAGAGGAGTCTACAAGCAGAAATATAACACTTGCCGTTACTGCCGGGGGCAGACTACCTCTCAGTATTGAGCACATTGGAAAAATAATGTGTGAAGAGACATTCTCAGAACAGACTATGAGCATTGACGCTTTTAACAAGTTCTTTATTGTCTTGGCAATGTGAGCATCTATACAGGAAAAGTTAATGACAGTGAAATTTATATTACAGTTAATTCACATCAGAGTGTTACCTACCAGCTGCTTTCATTTCATTTTTATGCGATTATGATCAATTTGGGTGTACCTTTCTTTATTCCTGCTTTTATATACGGCATTATTCATGTATACTTACAAATTTTATGTTATTTTTAATTTTAAAGTATTTTTTCTTGTTTAACTTGGTTTCACAGAATGTTATGTGGTGGATGTGAACTGCAGAATGGTTCCTCTAAAATGAAATAGATTTATGTAAATATATTAAATGATTGCAATGTTTTCAACAAATGAGCTCCTGGAATTCTTCAGCAATTGAAGTCACTGAATCACTAAATCAGTGTATGCAATCATAAATCTCCACCTGCTCTACTATAGTACAGCTTTGCATACTTCTCCTTAGGTCAAGGATATCACTTTTCAGACTTCAAGATCCTATTAGCTAGCCATATTGAAATGTTGGTTTTTCTGCTGTTTACAATTACCAATTTGGATATGCATATATAGATTTTTTTCACCCTCCTACATAAAACTGTAAGAAGAACAATCTAATGAAGGAATGATAGGTTAGAAAGGTATGTTCCCCCTGTTATGTGATCATATAAACTATAAATACTGGTATAAATATTCAAACAGATGGAAAACACATTCAATAAAAATAAAATATTAAAATAAATGGAGAAAATAAATTATTCTGTCTGTTTTTAAGTTGAAAGAACAATGCATAATTCATTTGTATTAGTAGCTAAATATATATATATATATATATATATATGTGCCATTTAATTTAGTCTTTGTCAAAGACAATATTCAAAAACAAATTGGAAGAATTTAAAACATGAACCCATACTTCTGCCTATTATAAAACTTTCTCTAAATATAGAAAAAAAGAACCATGCAAAATCTCTGAATATTTATATTTTGAGATAGAAAAAAATTCTCCAGAGCATTGTGCAGAGGGGAGACCATGAATTTAAATAGTAGACGCATGGTATGATTTGGCTTGTTTTTCCCAGAATCAAGAGCAGAGGGAAAGATATGAAGATATTCCAGTAACTGAAGGTAGCAGACAGAGGGCTAGTCTCTCTTACATATGAGTTCTTGCATATGAAATGTACTTACATATTTTAAAATGAATTTATGTATTTCAATTGACACAGAAGAACATACATTTATGTATAGCACACATGTGTACACATATACATGCATATTAAAGTGGTACCAACCATGTGTTATTTTGGTATATATCTCTTATGTTTAAATAGACTTATAACAACTATCTCTTCAAAAATTTGTAATTTGTTTAAAGGTGAAATATGTAAACTGATTTCATTCAGACTTATAAGAAAAACATCTTTTTTACATGTCACTCTTATTTTTTTTCTTGTTTAAATTTTTTTTAAAAAAGAAAATAGACTTTTTTTTGTTATACGTACTGATCCACGTTTCCACTCCCTCCCCACCTCCCACGCACTCCACAGACCCTCCCACCATACCCCCATCCAATCCTCAGACAAAGTAAGACACATTGATTTGGGAAAGGTCCAAGACCCTTTCTACTATATCTAGGCTGAGCAACGTATCCATCCAAAAAGAATAGGTTCCCAAAAGTCAGTAAAAAGAAGTAGGGATAAATCCTGGTGGCCCCTCAGTCTGCCCCAGTCATGCAACTGTCAACCACATTCAGAGGAACTAATTTGACCCTATGCTTGTTCCTTCCCAGTTGGAGTTAACGAGCTCCCATCAGCTGTTTCAGTGGGTGAACCCATCATGGTCTTCTTTGCTCATATTCTCATTCCTCCCACTCTTCAACTGGGCTTGGAAGCTCAGTCCTGTGCTCCGATGTGGGTCTCTGGCTCTGTTTCCATCAGTTGCTAAACGAAGGTTCTATGGTGATATTTATGATACTCATCAATCTGACTATAGGGCAAGGTCAGTTCAGGCACACTCTCCTCTATTGCTTAGGGTCTTAGCTGGGGTCATCCTTGTGGATTCCTGGAAATTTCTCTAGAGTCAGGTTTCTTGCTAACCCCATAATGGCTCCCTCAATCAAGATATCTCTTTTCTCACTCCCATCTCTGTTCGATATCCTTAGCCATCAGGGAAATGCAAATCAAAACAACTCTGAGAAACCATCTTAGTCAGAATGGCTAGGATAAAAAACGCCAAATGATAGCTTATTCTGGAGAGGATGTGGAATAAGTGCAACACTCATTCGTTGCTGGTTGGAATGATAACTTGTACAACCACTTTGGAAATGAGTATGGCAGTTTCTCAGTGCAAGTGTCCCTTATCATCCACCCATCTTTCCCAGCACTTGTTATATTTGGTTTTCTTAAACGCCATTTTACTCTTGTGGATCCTGATGATTAACTGTTGCTGACCATTTTTTCAGACCTCTTGACCTCTGATCTGCCTTCCATGGAAAAACACTTATTTAGGAGTATTTTTAATTTAAATACACCATCATTGCTACATTTATTTTCCCTTGTAACACATTTTCAGAAGATTTTGGACGAAACCATTATTTTGTTAACAGGTTGTCTCAGTTACTGTTCTATTGCTGTGAGGAAATACCATGACCAAGACAATTTATAGAAATTTAATTTGGGGCTTGCTTACAGTTCAGAGGGTTAGTCCATTATCATCCTAGTGGAGAATATGGTGACACACAGGCTGGTGTGGTGCTGAAGAAGTAGCTGAGATCTAAAGTTTGATCTGCAAGTTGCAAAAGAGAGAGAGTTCTGGTTTGCACGTTTAAAACCCCACAGTCCATCAATAGTGATCTACCTCCTCCAACAAGGTCACACCTCCTAATTCCTGGGAAACAGACCACTGACTGGGCACCCAGCATTCACATAGATGAGCCTATGACAGTCGTTCTTATTCAAGCCACCACACAGGTCCAATTTTATTTTTAACGGTGGCATTCCTTTATATAAGGTTGCTTCTTGTTTCTATGGAGCTGTGGAATGTTAAAATCAAGAGTGAACAGTGGTGTGAGTGTCAGTGTGTGTTTTATGTCATTGTTTCTGCTCTGAAATAATCATTTAAAGTGAAAATTTTAGTTTTTCTATTGTGAATACTTAAAACATTTGTTTATTCATTAATGAACAAGTAAGTTAATATCCTAAATTTAAGTTAAAAGAAAAAGATATCGCTATGTTTCTAGGGTATTATTGTCTATAGCATAGGTTTCTACTTTAAAAAAAAAACATTCCATTAGTTTTCCAGAAAATGCCCAAGCACTACATTTAAATGTCGATTTATGTAGTACTGAGACTCATGAATTGCTATCTCTGTTCAAATGATCACATAGAATCATTACATGATCATTCATTATATGATCAAATAAACTATTTCCATTAAGATATTAATGTGTAATGTTATCAAGATTTACCCATAATTGACTTGGATGGCAGAGTAAAGAGAGAAGAGTCCAGATCCCCGCTCTGAATGTCACAGGTAAACATAACTTTGTTTCTTCTCACCGTTTCCTTCCTCCGGTCTCTTCCTCACCAGCATGTCAGGCCGTTGAATTACTATATGTGTGAGGGATATTGCAATAGGTAGGTACAGAAGAGCATTCTAGAAGACTGTCTTAATGGGATGATTCCTATGCCTTATCAATTGAGCTGCAGCTGACATTGATCTAGAAGCACAAGCCAGCAGCGAGAGTCAACAGATCAAGATCAAGTATCATTAGAGAGGCTAGAGAGAATCTTTACCTCCATGGGATACCCCAAGGTTAATGTCAAATTGCAGTGATTCCAAAGAATCTTGCTTCTTTTATTTCAATAGGGAAGTCATCTGCCAGTCATTTCTACACAGGCAGATGGACATCCTAGCTGCCAAACATACCTGTGACATATACAAGGAGAATGTAAGAGGTGAGGTGAGAAATCCTACATGCAATCTAACAAATGGGAAGGTAGAGAATATTCTCATATATATAAATATATATCACACATATATATACATTATACAAAATATATATTTTGACGTAATTGCTATAACTGGAGAAGTGATTTGATTTTAAGCTATAGATTTTCTACCACATTAATTCAAGTATTATGTGCCCAATAGAAAGTTAATATCTATAATCATAACTTTTCTCCTAGCTGTGACTAAGTATCTAGTAGAAGCAAGTTCAAGATTTAGCTCAAGATTCAGGGCACCTGGTCGACTATGTGGGGAGCATCATGGTAGTAGGCATGGTTTGGTCACTGATGGCAAGATCTTATAGCACAGCTTGCTCACATGGTGCTAACCTTAAAGGAGAAAAAAAAGTGAATCAGAACACAAGAATATATTACCTCATGGCTCAATGCCTGTAACCCACTACCTCTAGTGATGCCTCACCTCTTAAAGGGTCCACAGCCTCTGGAAGAAGAACAGTCAGTGGGAAGAAGAGAGGAAGGGTTCAAGCCTTTGGTGGACACTTAACCTTCAAACCATATCAAGGTTTATCTTCTGGTTTTTTTTTATTTTAGTTTAGGTTTTTTTTAAAAAGAGATTTAAACTTCACTGAAGTACAAGCAAGCACATTAAATAATGCCATGAAAACTAAAATTTTATTTTTACATCTATGCCTCAATATGTAATGTGTTTACTTCAGAACAAGTTAAACAGCAAGGTTTAGTGCCACGGAGTGGTAGTATATTGTGAAGTGCCCTTGGATCTGTGTGATTAAAGTTAATAACCACCCCTCCTCAATTTTACATAATGCAAATGGTAATTTTACTTGGAAAATAATAGGTGATAGGAAAACATAGAGAGAAATCATTTCCACCCCAGCAGCCTGCAGAGGAACCACACAGTTAAACTTCAGAGTGTGAAATCTAGGCTTGAAGAACTGACACTCAAAAGTGCAGTAATGGGATGTTTAAATACGTTAGCCCTGTGCTGTTCCTCCATAGTCTTTATAAGCACTACATTATGTTCAGCTTCTGTGGGTCTGTGTAAGACAGTGGCTTTCATAGGGACAGGTCATAAATACTGCCCCGCTGTTCTAAGCTTTCCTGAGGTTGAGGGTAATTGTGTGAAGCTTAAAAATATATTGGTAGCATAACCCCGTGCCCCTGTGAGCGCCACGTGAAGAGAAAGTCAGGAGTATAGAAAGTTTCCATTTTATCTGAGGGTCATACAGGACAGAAAGGAACAACATTGAGCCCCTTGGCATGCGCGATGATCTAAAAACTATTTTCCGGAGCTCACGTTGACTATGGGGAAAGGAAGTTACACTTCTGCCTCTTCTGAAAAGCTGATTAGCACATGTGAAATTTTTTTCTCTTTTCATTTAGCCTGAGATACCTGGTAACTGAAAGGTGAGCTGTAAGTTAATGAAGTCGGCTCAGAGCCTCTTGGATTTCCCAAGTGTCTCAATCAAGCAGTCATTATTTTCAAATGGAAGCTAAATAGTGCTGGCATCTCAAGAAAAACTGCTGTGGTGGTGGAAAAAGAAGGAGAAATGGAAAGTACAGCTTTGTCCCCTCCTTCTGAGATGAGTATGTCAACTGGGGTCTGCAACTCTGGGGCCAGATCTCCCAGAGCTCAGCTGCGAACAGCAGACCATGCATCTGCCCTTTTAGATTGTCAATTATAATCTCAATAGTATTCAGATTTTGAATGATTAGCTTGTAATTTTAGCTAAGTTAGTACACCTAAATGTCCTACAAACACTCTCCTGGTCTATCAGAAGAAAATGGCCTCAGCTCAAAGAAGAGTTTAAACAGTGAAGTGCTTACTGAGTACCTTCATTCCCACCCACTGAGCGTCCTGGTGAAGATCCAGGGTATGTGCTGGGCAGCTTTCCATCACATTCCTAGGGATCTACAGCAGGCCAGAGAGCCAACAAAAACGGAAAAAGAAGAATCAAACCAACATGATTCGGAGTCACCGAATAGCAAAGAAAAACATTCTGTAAGTTTCAAAACAGAATAAATCGAGAAAAGTTATATGTGTAAAAGTGAATAACTATTTTCTCACCCCCTCCCCCGTGTGTATATGTGTGTATGTACGTATACATGTATGGAGGTGCATAATGCTGCATGTGTGTATGCACGTATACATGTATGGAGGTGCATACATGCTGCATATGTGTGTATGTATACATGTATGGAGGTGCATGCATGCTGCATGTGTGTATGTATGCATACATGTATGGAGGTGCATACACGCTGCATATGTGTGTATGTATGTATACATGTATAGAGGTGCATACATGCACACACATTTCTACTGTTAACTTGTGTGAGCCTTCCCTTGCTGTGATAAAATCCAAGAAAGCTAATTTTCCAGAGGGAACACTTGTGATTACAGCACTGACTCCCCACACAGGATTTTCTCTCGAGAGGGAAGGCTACTCAGCAATTCCTGGATGGACTAATCCCCTTCTGGAAGGAAGGCAGGAGCAGCAGCTACTGTCCCACAAACACAAATAGTCATGAGTGAGACAGAGACTGAAACTCAGCAGAGGCCGCATCTTCAGAGAGTAATGGTTGGGGAGCCCCCAAGCTTCTGGGTATTTGACACACCAGAACTCTGACTCTACTTTGCCGAAAGAAAGAAAGAAAGAAAGAAAGAAAGAAAGAAAGAAAGAAAGAAAGAAAGAAAGAAAGAAAGAAAGTGATTTTCTTTAATTACTTGCAATTGGTAATATGCTTTTTAGTTTTTATTTTGTTTTCTTTATCTTCAGTTTTTCACACACTTTATTAAAATCTAATTATGTCCCTTTCCCCCTGCCTTTTCTTCACTCCACCCCCTCTTTCACTTAATTCCAACTGCTTAAAGTAATAGTCTCTTCTTCCCTTAGCATTATTGTTATGTACATACATACACATATATGTATATACATGCACTGCAATGCACATATGCCCACACGTATGTACACACTCACTGCACATACACATCACACACTTATATATGTACACACACTGCACATACACACATGCACACACATATATATATACATGCACACACACACACACACACACACACACACACACACAGATCTCCTGCTGACTTTACTGGCTTACTTTTGCAAATATTAGGAAGGAGTCATATGCACTGTTTCGCCTTTTTCAAAATCCTCCAGAAAGGACAGCTTTGTAACAATAAATGTTCTGTCAGAGTTTAATAGATTTTTTCCATGACTTTGATTTCCCTCGGTAAATAGTTCCTTGGCTGAATTAGCGACATTTCAATGAGATCTGATAAAAGGAAGATGTGCTCTGAAAGAAGGTGGCTTTCTGTAAACGTGGTTCTTTAAAAGCAAGGAAATGGTGGCTGCAGATGTAAACACATGTAATATCTCTCCCAAGTAAGAAATTACGATGCAATGCTTTTCTCAAAAGAGCAAAGATAAAGGCTAAGGTTGTAATAAAAATTAATGAATTGCCCAAATATTGGTTATGAAATAACTACATAAAATGTATATAGTACTGGAATGGCCTCTATATTTCTAAGGGCTCTATATTGTAAACAATTAGTAAGGTAAGAAGGAGAAACCGAAACTTCATGGAATTTCCTTGAACCTATTGGGGACATTGTTAGAAAGGTTCTTAGGCAAAATGTCTAGTTTCAAGCACAAATCTGTTCCAACAAGGATACTAAAGGGCATAGCAGAAAAATAAATGGCAGTCTAACAATGTGGTTTAGAAAGGTCTTTATAATTTATCTTCTCCCGGTTATAAGTAACAGCTTCTCTATTTGTTACTCTGAAATTCTATTTTGGGATAATGGTATAATCCATTAATCTTATCCATTTTTTGTATATGCATGTTGTTGCTGTTGTTTTGAGACAGTCTCACTTTGTAACCCTGAATGGAGTAGAACTCAGCATATAGACCAGGCTGGCCCAGACTTGCAGTGGTCTCGTGGCCTCTGCTTCATTAGTACTGAATTATTTAGGTGTTTCTTGTACATTTGTTTGTTTTATGATCGTGGTAAGATAGTAGTATACTCAGAATGAATGTGGCAGAAAAGGTAATTAGCTGGAAAGCTTATTGAAGGGAATTCAAGGGCAGAGACTTGCTTCAACATCATTACCATTTTATGTGTCTGATTCTGCTTTTAAAAATTGTTTCCTTTATAGAAGGAGGTGCCTTGATTGTATACTGCAAGACTGACTGACCCCCAAATAGAAACTGAGAACACCTTCTGGTATCTCAAATTCAGATGTCTACTAATTCAAATAGATAGGATTAATTTCCCCAGTCCTTCTTTCACAACAATAGCTGGGAATATGGCTTTGGAAGGATAAAACGTTTCTGATTGTCAACTTGTATTTGTGACCCTCGCTCAAAATTCTTGTACGAGGGACCTAGGCATGCATACATCTGAATATTAAATTAAATAACATATGTAAACCACTTGAAGGGAATACAGGTGCTATTAAAATGAAGCCATAGGTTTGAAATCACCAAGATAAACATAGTGCTGTTTGTGGCATACGGTAGTAAGAATTGGATGACGGCATGAGAGTTTGAAAATTTGAGGAATACACAGACTCTATGGCAACGTATTTTTAGGCAGAGATTTACATATTGTTATCTGAATGTACTTCCCTTTTCCTTAGTTCCCTGATATGTGTATCAAAGAAATTTTACTAAGGACACTGCACCAGGTAAGGCAGCCTTCTGTAGAAGCTGTTTCAAAGCAAATTAAATCATTATAGGTTAAATACTTTAAATTTAAAGATACATACAAATATGACTAAGTTACTTGTGTATTGCCTTTATCTTGGGCTTAAACCGGCAAGAAAACTAATGACTATGTTTACGTGTATTTACTTACAGAGACGGCTAAGAAGAGAGGGATGGTTCCTTCTAGAGAGGCTGTGTCCTTCTCTACAGGGTCCAGGTTTTGCAGTGTCTAAGTGAGCTGTTTTTGAAATGTCAGCTTGGTTGTCAGGTTCTATATCATGTTTGTATGGCCTGCTTTAACTAAGCCCTTTTCTTCTTCATATAGCAAAAAATTACAAACATCCCCTAACTTCTTGTGCTAACACAACTTTCTCAAGTGGAAGAAGAAAACTTGAGCAGGATGTTCTCTCCTTGCGTTGACTAATTTTGATACTTGGCATATTTACTATATAATAAGATATAATTATATGATGCCTCTATGATGAGAAATCTCTGCTACAGAAAATTAAGTCTAGGCATTAAGCCATTTTTATACAACAACATCCCATTCAAAGTTTAAATCAGTTCTTTAAAATTGAAGCATCAAACCACAGAAGGTCAGAGTTTCATACCTTGACATAAAGATCTGCAAAATAAACTGACTTTTTTTTTCACTTTCTTTTTGTTTAGATTTGTCTTCTTCATTCCCAGGAGAGTCTGTCTCATTAATGCTACAATAGTCCTCTGTGTACACGGGTAAATGATTTAAGTGTAAAGTCTTGTAGGAGAGAGTCATTGTATTTTAAATTGATTTTAAAGAGAACCATTATCATTTCAAGGGAAAACATATTTGGGAAAATGCAGGTTTTTGGTAGGTACCACTGTCTTTTGTCAACATCTCTTCATCTCTATCAAGAGGATGGGATCTATCAGCCTCCTATGATGGTAAAGAAGCAATACTGCATCTTTTCTTAGGTTATCTGCCCATTTCCCAGACTCATTTGAAGTTGCATAGAGAACATGAGATTCCTCTTTGGAAAACGAACTAGAAACATTAATAATATTAATTTTTAATAATAAATAAAGCAGTGCCATTTATGCTATCAGAGCACATGAGTCTCTGCAAGTTTGTCACTCCCATAATGATGACCTTGAATTCAAATATCCAGGTGAAACACTACAAAAGTTTAATATTATGACCTTGAATGTATAGAACAAAAGAGAAACTAATTTGATTACTATGAACTAATCACGATGGAGGAACATGTCTATTTTGCTCAGCTTCTACTATTTTGAGCTTTGGATTTTATTATCATGTATTCTAGATTACCCTTAAATGAAACACCCATTAAACATTTGTTCTTAAAAAAAGATAAAAGATAAACATTTTATATAACATTTCCTTCACTCCTCATTTTTCTACACTTTATAGAAAATATTGAAGATGAAAATGAGTTCTCTTGCTGTTATATTTATATATTCAATAAGTATTATACATTATGGAATAGTTCAAATTATTAAGAAAATTTCAGTGGTTAACAACCCCTAGATAGTCATAGAAGTCAGAAGTAGCCATATCTAGTACATCTGCAAAACTATACTTTCAGTGAGTCTTATCCATAATTTCATAACTCATCATTAACAACAATTAAATAGTGACTTATGCTCATTAAGCAAATATTATTTTAATACAATTTTAATGAGAAAGATTTTGTATATGATAGCAATATCCATTTTGACATCTTATACCAAGGGACCAATTAACTGTAGAAAAGAAACATAAAACGTGTAACACCTAATTATTTCAATAGCTTAAGTAATTTGTTCAAATCACGTAAACGTGTTTTTCATATATTATAAAAGTCATATGTGTCTTTATAATTTATCAGATTATGCAATAGAATTCAGCTGTTTTTTGTTAACACATTAAATGTCTAGATAATTCCGTGTCAGATTATGCTGAGGAAAGAGTACATGAAGTGGGGCAAATAAGGGATGTGAGTTTATAACAAAACCAGAAACACATAACCTGATAGAAAAGAAAGTATGGAATAGCTTTGGACTCATTGGCACAGGGAATTTTCTGAACAGAACACTGTAACACAACACTGGGCACTAATTTCAGCAATTAATAAATGGAACTTTGTAAAACTGAAAAGCTTCTGTAAGACAAAAGAGATTGTCATTAGGACAAAGAGACATCCTACAGAATTGGAAAAGATTTTTTTTTACCAGCTTCACATCCAGTAGAGGATAAATATCCAAAATAATAAATAACTCAAGAAACTAGATATCACAAAAACAAACAACCCAAATGAAAATGGGGTACAGATCTAAGCAGAGTGTTTTCAATAGAGGAAATTCAAGTGGCCAAGACACACTTAAAGAAATGCTCAACACACTTAGCCATCAGAGAAATGCACATCAAAACTGCTTTGAGATTCCATTTTACAACTGCCAGAATGGCTAAGATTCAAAACACAAGTGAGAAGGCATGCTGGGGAAGGTATAGAATAAGAAGAACACTAGCCCATTATGTATGGGAATACAAACTTGTACAACTATTGTAAAAGTCAATATGGTGATTCCTCAGAAAACTGGGAAGTTATCTACCTCAAGTGATATGCCCAGCTATACAATTCTTGGTCATATATGTAAAGGATGATGCATTCTACTACAAGGATACTTGCTCAACCGTGTTCATTGCTGCTCTTCATATTAGGCAGAAGCTAGAAACAATCTAGATATCTCTCAACAAAAAATAGGTAAAGAAAATATGGTACCTTATACAGTGGAGTATTACTCGTGTGCTAAAAATGTATAGGTAAATGGATGGAACTAGAAAAAAATCATCCTGAGTAAGGTAACCAAGATCCAGAAACAAATGTGATTTGTATTAACTTATATGTGAATATTAGCTATTAAATAAATGATAACCAAGGTATAGTTCACAGACCCAGACAGGTTAGGTATAGAAAGGCTTGTGGATCTCCCTGGGAGAGGGAAATAGTATAGATTTTATCAGTGGACTGGAAGTGGGTGGGGAAAGAATGGGAGAATGGGGGATAGATAGGGTTGGAAGAGGGAATTCAGAGAGAGACAGCTGTAAGTGAAAAGCATTTGAGGGGTGGTATGGAAACCTAGTGGAGTCAAAACTTCCTAAAATATATGAAGGCAATTCTAATGAAGTCTCCAAATAATGGTGTAGACTTTGTCCTAACTTACTATCTCTTGTCACCAAATGAAGCTTCCAGCATCAGGACTGAGTTACATCCAATTGAATTGTTGGCTAAAGGGGTCCCATGGAAAGACTGAAAGAACTCAGACTGTTGCCACGAAAGTAGGTGGCTCTCCTCAAATTGACAGCAAGGCCTCACTGCTGAAGACAGAACCCACATAGGACATTGAACATAGGGAAAGTTGAATTGGTACCAACAAAGAACCTACAATCCTATGTTCCAGTGTCTTCTATGTGGGAAGTAACTTTTCAGGCTACAAAAAGAGAAATATAAACATTATTCCGGCTACAAATACTATGCTTTACAATGTTGTTCTGTCTGTAAAACATGCAAGAGTAAAAGGGGCACAAAGTTTATGGGAGTAACCAAGAAATATCTGATTTGACTTAAGGCCTACTCCATGAGATGGAACCCCTACCTGACACTCCTGGAGTGATCAAAAGTCAGAGCCTAGATAACCCAGAGACCTACGTTAAAATAAAACACTACTGGTTCAAAAAAATTAAATGCATAGGTAGTGACAAAATGACTTTTAATAATATTCTGCTATATTCTCAGTTCAGTGCCTTTTTCAGTCATCATTAGAAGAGCTTCCTTCTGTCGCAGATGGGAAAAATAAAGAAACACATATCCAGTCATTACACAGACTATATGTATGTAATACACACATACATATATATATTATATATATATATATTATTATATATATAATAGCTTTCAGTTTAGTATTTTTGTGTAACTCCTGAATGTTTGAATAACTGGGTCTCTGAGTCTTCTACCTTCCACTGGGGTCTGTTTGTATTGTTAGGTTGCCCTGTCCAACTTTGATGTGATGGGTTTTGTTTTACCTTATCACATTTTATTTTGTTAGGTTTTGCTGTTATCTATTAGAAACCTGTTCTTTGCTAATGAAGGACAGAAAGGGAATGGATCTGGAAGGACAGGAAGCTGAAGGGAGCTTGGAGGAATGGAAGGACGGGAAACTGTAGCCAGTATATATTGTATGAGCATAGAATCTATTTTCATGGAAAGAGGGAAAAGATAGCTGAGTTTAAGTAAGATACATAACTCATATGTGTAGACAAGACTGAATAACTCAGCTCTTGTCAACCTCAGTTTACCTAACTGTGAAGTCTTCATATAACATAATATGACAAATAAGACACTTTGCACAGAGACTTAAGAATGTTTATAGTAATTGTGCAAGAATTCAATTGTAACAGAAGGAACCTAGGCTCTTTCTGATAAAGAGAAATTCATAGTCTTTTGGTCATTTATACCATTAAGATACTTCTCAGTTTGCCTTCCCTTGAGGTCATGAGAAGTAGAAATACTCTTCCTTCAGCTGACGGAGAACATCTGCAAGGTGAGCAAGAATATGTGGAAACCCCTGTATAACCTAGAGTATTAAGTGGATGCCCTGTGGAACAGAAACAGCCGTGAGTGGCCAGGGTAGCTGTGGTGGTTTCTGTAAATGGACTGAAGTGCTCTCCCAATATCAGAAGCTAGCTTAGAGTTTTTCTGCCATCCCTGAGGTCTTTAATGCCGTGAAGGCTCCCATGGCTTAGCTCATGGTATAAGTGGATGGTAGGAAACTCTATAGTATTCATGAAGAACAGAAATGGAGCTGAGGTTACCATTTTCTGGTGGAACTTCCAGAGTGGCATCAAGATTGTTTATAGCCCTGAAGACTTGAGAACTATGGAGACAATAAGTGTCCTTTCCCATCTAAACTCTACTTTTGTTAGGCCTGATGCAATTGATTAGCCCTACTTTGAGCAGTTCCAACTGTGGTATTGAGGACATAATGCCAGTTACCAATTAAGTAGCTCACTTCACTGATCCTGGAAACCTTGGTCATTAAAAGGAATGGGAAGAGTTTGTGACAAATATCTAGCATAGAATGAATATTTCTTCTACAGCAAACACTGGATGACAGCAAATGACCTTATGAAAGTGTGTGATCCAGTGTTGCAAAGCCAGGGGAACTTCAAATTCACGTGTTAGAAAGAGAGCTGCAGAATACCCAGCATCAGAAACCAGTCGACCTATTCAAATGCACCTGGAGGGGGGGGGGTGAAGATTGAGGGAAGATATTGACAAGAAACAGAAGATAGAGTCGGGAGGGCATCCAGTGAATACTATATCCCCCAAATTTATTTCTTATAACCCTTATGTACCCCAAGCAAAAAGCAGAGGGCAAAAGACTTCCTACAAGGAACAACTGAGTGTAATTACTTCTTTAATTCTCAAAGTATCCAGTAATCACACCTTAAATCAAACATCCTATTATTTGCCTTTAGGATCAGAACATCTAGTAACCACACCTTAGATCCAACATCCCCAATCCCACTCCCCCCAATCTCTCCCCAGTCTTTCCCTTCTCCCTTCTCGCTCCCCCTCTCCCTTCCCCTGTCCCTACCCTTACCTCCACCCCTACTACCATGCTCCCAACTTTTGCCTGGCGATCTTGTTTGCTTCCAATTTCCAGGAGGATCAATATACGTTTTTCTTTGGGTTGACCTTGTTATTTGTCTTATCTAGGCTTGTGAACTATAAGCTCAATGTCCTTTGTTTATGGCTAGAGTCCACTAATGAGTGAGTACATATCATATTCATCTTTTTGGGTCTGGGTTATCTCACTCAGGATAGTTTTTTCTATTTCTATCATTGGTGTTTTTAATTTTAGCCATTCTGACAGGTGTAAGATGGAAGAAAGAAAACATCTTCAACAAATGGTGCTAGCATAACTGGATGTCAACCTGTTGAAGAATGAAAATAGATCCATATCTATTACCATGCACAAAACTCAAGTCCAAATGGATTAAAGACCTCAATATAAATCTGACCACACTGAACCTGATAGAAAAGAAAGTGGGAAATAGACTGCAACACATGGGCACAGGAGATCGCTTCCTACGTATAATCCCAGTAGCACAGACAATGACAGCAACAATGAATAAATGGGACCTCCTGAAACTGAGAATATTCTGTAATGTATAGGACACTATCATTAAGACAAAAAGGCATCCTACTGAATGGGAAAAGATCTTCATCAACTCAAATCAGACAAAGGTCTGATCTCCAAAATATATAAAGAACTCAAGAAACTAGACATTAAAATTCTAATTAACCCAATTAAAAAATGGGGTACAAAACTGAACAAAATTCTCAACAGAAGAATTTCAAATGGCCAAAAGACACTTAAGGTCATGTTCAACTTCCTTAGTGATCAGGGAAATGCAAATCAAAATAACTTTAAGGGAAAATATTTTAAGTAAATAGTTAATCAATAAAAATAGAAATGGCTATATTAATATTGGACAAAACAAAGGTTAATGTTGTTAAAGGGTAAAAAGAAGTAAACCCTACTGTAGTCTGCTACAGAAACTCTGATCTAGGCATCCACAACGGACTTTGCTGAAGGAAAGTGTTCCAATAAGTCTTCTCCTGTCTACTTACAAAACCATCTGTTAGTAGGCAGTTGTATACATGGTTTGACTATGGTTTGTCCCTGTTGAGGCTCATGTTTAAGCCTAATTCTCATTGTCAGGTACTAAAAAGAAAATTAATCTAACTACAGTGTACGTGGGTAGAAGGGGATGTTCCAGTAGATTCTGAGTAGGTAAAGCCATCACTGTGGCATGCCTCTAATTGATTATGGGATGAAGAGCACTTTCTGTATCTTACCATGTGATGCCCTGTGTGATCCGAGGATCCTGCCAATGAGAACACCATCACCAGATGTTGCACCTCGGCCTTGATTCAGAAATAATCTAAGCCAAAATAAACCTCTACTCTTTGTGATTTACCAGCACATTGTGGTAGGCTCTTAGTAAGAGGAAATATATGTGATATGAGATGAGATGGGGGACAGTCAGAAAAAAAAATAATCATAACCAAGCAAAATCCATCAAGGCAGATTTGTAGATGAAAAAAGAAAGGGGAAAAAGACCACTAAATCTGAAGATGGACCTACAGACTGAAGCCTAGCTGTCTCCCTGCATTCCATTTTCACCACCCTGTATTCTACCTGCCTCCCTACCAGACCCTTAAATCAGTCTTCAGAGCATTTTGCTCAGACTCAAATCCCATTACACTGATAAATATCAAATAAGTGATGTTACTTAAGACAAAATTAAACAAAAAACCTATAACTTATAAGTCTATTTACAGCCTATGAGAGAAATTTACATAAAAGAATAACTTTTCAAAATGACAATGCTTTCAAATTAAAATAACTAATAACTATATTGAAACTGAAAGTCAGTCCCTTGTGCCTTTACTAGGGTATAAAATAAACACAGGTATTACCAAGAATTTGAAACAGTTGTTATTTGCCACTGCTGACACCACATAGTTGACATTCCTATCAATTCTTCACTCAAGAGTGAATAAAAGTCATAATGGCTCAGTCTAAATTACATCACAAAAGAACTGAGCCAAAAGGCAGAAGTTGGCTCTCTGCTCCTCCCTGTTCGAGAGACAGCTGCTTCTTTTCGTGCAGTGCAGTGCCAGCCTCGTTCCAGAGACACGATGGTGAAGGTCAGAGTCAACGGATTTGACCATATTGGACGCCTGGTTTCCAGGGCTGCCTTCACTTCTGGCAAAGTGGACGTTGTTGCCATCAATGACCCTTTCATCGACCTCAGCTACATGGTCTACATGTTCCAGTATGACTCCACCCATGGCAAGTTCAAAGGCACAGTTAAGGCTGAGAATGGGAAGCTTGTCATCAACGGGAAAGCCATCACCATCTTCCAGGAGCGAGATCCTGCCACCATCAAATGAGGGGATGCTGGCACCGAGTATGTTGTGGAGTCGACCACTGTCTTCACCACCATGGAGGAAGCTGGGGTCCACTTGAAGGGTGGGGCCAAAGGGGTCATCATCTCTGCCCCTTCTCCAGATGCCCCCATGTTTGTGATGGGTGTGAACCATGACAAATATGACAATTCCCTCAAGATTGTCAGCAATGCTTCCTGTACTACCAACTGCTTAGCCCCTTGGCCAAGGTCATCCATGACAACTTTGGCATCGTGGAAGAACTCATGACCACAGTCCATGCTATCATGGCCACCCAGAAGACTGTGGATGGCCCCTCTGGGAAGCTGTGGTGAGACGGCCGTGGCACTGCCCAGAACATCATCCCTGCATCCACTGGCGCTGCCAAGGCTGTGGGCAAAGTCATCCCAGAGCTGAATGGGAAGCTCACAGGCATGGCCTTCCGCGTTCCTACCCCCAATGTGTCTGTCGTGGATCTGACATGCCTCCTGGAGAAAGCTGCCAAGTATGATGACATCAAGAAGGTGGTGAAGCAGGCATCCGAGGGCCCACTAAAGGGCATCCTGGGTTACACTGAGGACCAGGTTGTCTCCTGTGACTTTAACAGTGACTCCCACTCTTCCACCTTCTATGCTGGGGCTGGCATTGCTCTCAATGACAACTTTGTAAAGCTCATTTCCTGGTACGACAATGAATTCGGCTACAGCAACAGAGTGGAGGACCTCATGGCCTCCATGGCCTCCAAGGAGTAAGAAGCCCGCCCTGGACCACCCATCCCAGCAAGACACAGCAAGAGAGAGGCCCTCGGCTACTGAGCAGTCCTTGTCCTAACTAACCCTTGACACTGAGCATCTCCTTCACAGTTTCCATCCCAGACCCCCAGATAGCAGGAGGGTGCTTAGGGAGCCCTACTCTCTTGAATACCATCAATAAAGTTCATTGCACCCCTCAAAAAAAAAAAGGCAGAAGTTCCCTGGACTGACTCTATGTTCTAAACAGTCCAGCATATCTTTTGCTATTCTAACCCCCAACTTTAGAGGAAAAGAGAACACCACAGTTCAAAATTAAGAAAGAGCCAACCAAGCATCCAGAGTAAGAAGGATTTGGGGGAAGATATCACTGGAGATTGCAGCAGGTGCAAAAGTAAAACAATGATCTCAGAACTCTAGGGCCTGGGAATTGTTCCATTTTAAAATAATCCCCTGAAAGAACGAATCTCCAGATACCATTCAGATGTTTCTTGTCCCAAGAAGTCTAGCTGTATGACCTTGAGCATGCACCTAAGTTTTCAATGCCCTTGATATCTTCACATACAAAACATAAGGCTCATTATTATTATTGCACAGTGATGTAAAATCTGATTTTAAAACAGGATGCTTGGTAATAGGTGTCTGGTCATTGTTATATCAGGGGGTGCAGCTTTCCTGAGCTGGGTTTGTTCCTTTCAGTGATGTACCTGCCTTTGAGAAATCCATGTAACTGTAACTAATACTCCTATAAGAAACCCCAATTTACTCTCTGTTTCCATAAATTGACTTAAGTAGAATTATCTCTTTGACCTATTGCCAGTGCCTACACTGGAGTAAAGAGATATTTGTTTAGTTCACCCTAATAAAAGTTCCATGACACAGTGTGCAATCCTAAGGAACCAAAGACAAGTTGGAACTTAATTAAGCATTAGGGGTTTTGGTGTGCCAATCATACCTAAGCAAGTTGCCTGATTTTCTTCATGTTCAACTTGCCTGTGGTGGTTCGAATAAAAAATGGCCCCTATAGGCCCACAGGGAGTGGCACTATTAAGAGGTGTGGCCTTGTTGGAGGAAGTGTGGCCTTTTTGGAGGAAGTTGTCACTGGAGGTGAGCATTGAGGCTTTAGAAATTGAAACCAGGCCCAGTGTCTCTTCTGGTTGTCTCTAGCTGCCTGCTGATCCAGACATAGAACTTTTGGCTGCCTCTCCAGCATCATATACACCTGCTGGGTGCCAGGCTTCCTCCCACAATTATAATGGAATAAACCTTTGAATTGTAGGAAAGACCAAATTAAACATTTTTGTTTATAAGTTGCTGTGGTCATGGTGTCTCTTCACATCAATAGAATTCCCAACTAAGACATTACCAAAATGGTTAATTAATCCTGAGTCCTAATGACATTTTCTGCTACTCCTTAAATTAGTTACTTTACTGCTGCTGTGATAAACTTTAGGCCAAAATAAACTGTGATAAACTATAGGACAAAGTAATTCATTTATGAATTATGGACAGTTTATTTTGGCCTACGGTTCCAGAGTGAGAGTCCACGATATCAGCAGGCAACTTGAGCAGGAGGCTGAGAGATCATTAGTTCAACTGCAAACACTAAGCAGATCTGGTTAACTGCAAGTGGATGCACAGCATTAAGTTCTTAAGGTTCAGTCCAGAGGCACACTTTCTCCAACAAGTCTCTGAACTTCCCTACTAACTGGGGAACCAGCATACTTGTGCCCATGCACTGCTATTTCTCATGCAAACTGTCACACTCCTAAAAGTATGTTTATTTTGTCTTTATAGGGATATGCTCAATACGCCGCATAAAAAAATCACAGACTTTAGAAATTCAATAAATTTAACCATTGCATTCTTAAATGTTCAAGGAGCTGCAGCTACAACTTTTATTCTAGACAAATATCTAGATAAATCTGTTCGAATATGTTCTATTACCATCAATCTCTTCAGATTTCAGGTACAACATTATAATTATTCTTTTAGAAAAAAAAACCTGCTTTAATGTTAGTCAAAAATTAAAGTTTGATTGTCATTGAAAATACTGTAAGAAAACAATGATTTTTATAATATAACTTGAAATCTTAGATTAAGCATTCACATTGCTTTAGGATGGTCTCATTTTCATACCCATATTTTTCCCAGAGAACATAGTCTTACTCATAAATGGTTATACAGTAGCATCCTTAAGAAAGCAAATACATTGTATGTACCTTGACAGTAATTTATTCTGCTTTGGATTAGTTTTGTTACTTGTTTTTGATTGCTATTTATTGAAAATGTTAGCGGTGGAGATAGCACAATGAACCAAACATATATTTTTCTGTCCAATGGGAAATTCAAACTTTTAGTAAATATTGTTACCATAAGGTGTTTATATCTATAAACTCTTTAGTGTATTTTAAGATTTGCATCATAGTACAAATTTAGTATGTTAAAGAAATACTTTGAAGAAATTGCCCATTACTGCATATTATAATGTTAGTACTAAAGGATTTTGAGAAAATAAGCAACAAATGAAACTGTAAAATATGTATCGCACAGGTAATATAGGTTTGTATCATACGTGTTTACAACTGAGTCTGGACTCCAGGATTTTATAAATGTTATACTGAATTACCTCCTGAAGAATGAATTTTACTTTATAAAATTTAATTTTAGTTATCAAAGTACATGGACAATCCATGCAGTACGGTAATAGATTTCGAGATGACTCCATCTACATAGAGGCATCTCCGTAGTCACTTTCCGTGTAGTCACAGAAATATAATTGCATAGTTACAGCAATGCACCAGGTGATGCTGTGTTAATTAGACAGTCATGTTCTTCATGTCATTGTTGCTTCACTTCATAGAGCTGCAGAAATTGGTACTTTTGAGCTTGATAAATTAGTCTTTGTTCATTTAGTTTTCAATTTTTTCCCTAACAGAGCTGAGTTCAGATATTACAAATTCCTGTTATCTGTTGTCCTTACATTGCTTCTTTTTTCAAACTTTAAGTGGAACAAAGAACTCACTTCTTGTTACCTCTTGTTTTAGTGGAACCAGATTGAGTTACTTGAAGGCAAAGGAAGCATCATAACAAGCATTGCCAGAAATGTCAATACTAGATTAACATAATTGCTTTTATTTTAATCAAGGTTGCTCTTCCAACACTATGTAAAACAGATTGCAATTTATTTTCTGCAACCAGAAGAATGTTCAGGAATAATTAATTTTGTAAGTTAAAATTTTCACTTAAATTTTGTAAGTTTAGGGCTTAAATTATTTTTATTTACTGTAACATATAAATCATGAAGATATAAGTGAATACTGTTTAGACAAATATAAATTAAGAGTCTTTATTGATCTGATTGAAAATCTAAGAAGAGTTTTCCCTCTTCTTTTACTGATAGCCTTAGAAAAGTATTGGTGAATAGTTATATTTTTTCATTGTTTTCCACTCTTGAGTAAATCTATTGGAAAGCCTTGTGTTTGCTTGTGAACCCAAGAATATTTTTCTTAAAGTCCTGAACTAATACAGGTTGCTGCTACTTGACTACTGGATACTTGAAGAATCAACTATATGGGATGTGTTGGTTATTTTTTATGTTAACTTGATGCAAGCAAAAGCCTTTTGAGAAAAGGGAACCTAATTTGAGAAAATGTTTCCACAATATCAAATTTTGGCAAACCTTTGTGGCATTTTCTCAATTAGTGATTGATGCAGGGAGAGCCCAACAAACTGAGGGTGGTGCCATCCCTATAATCCTGGTCCTGGGTTCTATAATAGAGTAGGCTGAGCAATCCATAAGTAGCAAGCCAGTAAGCAGTACTCCTCCATGGCCCCTGCATCAGTTCCTGTCCCCAGATTCCTGCCTTGAGTTCATGTTCTAACTTCCTTGGGCAATGAACTGTGATCTCAAGTGTAAGCAAGGTAAAACCTTTCCTCCCCAAGCTAATTTTGGTCATAGTGCTTCACCACAGTAAATAATAACCCTAGTTAGGACAGAAAGAAACACTGCTTTGAGGACCTCTTTATTTCATTTTTTAAACAAAATTTTTAATCATCTTATTAAAAGGAATTCAAGTAAAAATGATAAGCTAATTTTAGCAAGGATATTGGCAGTTGATAATGTTCCTTATCAATGATGATTCAGGGAGAGCTCATATTGATAGCAAGGACAGTAGAAACTGGCTCACTTCACCAGGGAATTTGTGTTCACAAAGTTGTGCAGTTTTACTCTAGAAATTTCTGTCTTACAGACATAGCTTCAGCATATATACTTACTTGCTAAAGACTGGTTGAAGGTCATCTTAAAGATATATGAATGCTGATTTGCATCAGCTTGGCTATATAAAGGGTGAAATTTCTTCCTATTTCTACAGTCTTTACTGGATTGACTAGTACATCTGCCACCAATGGAATGACCACTGTTCATGATGCTAAAACAAAAGCCAAAGGAAAAAAATCACCACAAAGAGGCGGACATCTTTCAAAGCTTTCCACACTTCAGTTAAGGCCTTCTTCAAGCATGTGTTTGTTGATATAGCTACTTTCCCACAAGTGATATAGATGCTGTAACGCCTTCTGTAAAGAATTCCAGAGTGTCCATGTTTATCTGTGCATGGTAAGCTGGTGTGCCTTCCTGATGAATGCTGTATATCTTGAGTATGAGTGTGCCTTCCAAAATGGTGATGGTCTAGAGAGTATTTTTAGTTCTCAAGGGTTGCACATGTAGGATATGATTTAATGACATTATGAGTAATAAGGCATGCAACAGAGGTTTCAGCTGTATTCCCAGAAATAACTTGTAAGAGAGAAAGTACAAAGAGAAAAAGACATGCAGATGTGATCTTTTATGTTAACTTCTGATTTGGCAGGAAAATAAGAAGAAAAACAGATGATGATATGGAGGTGGTATTGGCTTCATATTTCCTGTAGTTGGCAGGATGTGTGAGAATGAAAGTGAAAATTAGTTCTTGGCTAAAGAGAATTCCAGGTATTAGAATGTTTGAGAACAAGAGGAAACAGTAGAGAGAAAGGGAAAGCTAGGAGAAGGGATACAAGACATTCATCAGATCCAGCCATTAATACAGAGTGAAAATCCATGATTCTGCATGCAGGTGCGAGACAAAGTAATATCCCAGTAAAAGAACCTATGCTAATGAGAAGTTAGCTCGGGAGCTCTGAAATTAAGAAAGATTTGAATAAGAAATATGAGGGGTATATTTAATTGTTTCTTAAATTTTTCTTGTTTGTGAGATTGTAGTATATGAAGGTGAAAGCTGCCAATCTAAGGATATAAAATCAAATAACTTGGATTGCCCCTTTTTTGATAAAACTTTCAAAATCTAACATAAAAGCGGGGAACCTGGTCCCTGATGGTATGATTTATGTGAGCCTTTAGAAACATGGTTATTTGTGTCTGAATCTCCACAAATCCCAGGGACTTAGAGACAGTAGAGGAAGGGCAAAATTAATTAGTAAAGAAGCATGAGAAAGGCAGAATTTGAAGCCTAGTTCACTGGGCCAAATATGACCTTTTGTACAGAAGTAATAATTCAATTCAGACTATACTTTGGAACTGACATCGGCATTTAGACTTTGAAGATTCCCGTTGTGAGACTGGACCTTTACCCTGGTTGATCTCACTATTCAACAGATTCATAAGGTGCTTTAACTCCAACTAAAGAATGAGGAAAATGAAAAACAGATAAAGAGAATGTTCCAGATCATAATAAAACAAACAGAGCTAGATTTTTTGGTGTGTGTGCAACTGGAGTTCCTAGGATAAATAAAAAAAATGACAGAAAGCATTTGTGAACTTCTAGAAGGCTTTAACAGCTAAGTAACTGTTTGCCAAAGGGATTAATGAGGGGTAAATGGCAAGGTTGTGCAGTTAAAAGAGTAAGTTATGAGCTCTATATTAGTCATGGCTATCTAGAGAAACAGAACTGCAGGATGACTCTATCTATATTTAACCACCCATATCAATCCATGTTTATATCATATTTATAACAGGACTTATTGGATTATCTTACAAGCTATGGCCCTACTATTCCAACAATGGTTGTCTCTCGATGCAAAATTTCAAGAATCCAGTGCTGTTCTGCCCACGAAGCTCAGTGTGTCATCTGGCTTTCAGTGTACATTGAAATGCCAAGGAAGTAGGCTCTAATAGCAGTGAAAGAATAAACTTGTCAGCAAGAGCAATGGCAAACAGGCAAAGAGCAAATGCTTTCTTCCATCATGTCCTATATAGGCTGTTATGAGAAGGCATGGCCCATATTTAAGCTGGGTCTGCACACCTCAAATTACCCAACCAAGAATAATCCCTTACAGGTGTGCCCAGAAGCTTGGATTTTAGTTAGTTCCAGATGACTTCAAGATGACAACCATGAAGAGTCATCACACCCTCGGAGTTTACTTTTTATGTGTTTCTGTTGTCAGAATATGTTCAGAAATGCTACTGTTTACTTGAATAGATGGTGCCTGTCAAATTGTCTTCTAAATTTGAGTTTAAACCCAAAGATGTCTGGTGCTATCAGTCTCAGAAAAAGAGGGAAATATTTTTTTTTCTAATTTGTATTGACTACTGGGGAAATTCATAAATGGTAAAGATACTGAGAATAAGTCACTGATGTTTTGACAGGGTGGCCCAAGGCTTTGCCCTAATGGGAAGAGTATATAATCAAACATCAACATCACTTCACTATGTATGACTCAAGAGACAGACAGAACATAAGAATTCGAGGATGAAGGGGTGGGCTGTTGTTTAACTGCATCCTGTGCATTAAAATACTCAATTCTGGAGGGTAGAAGGGATTCCTATGAACACAAAGAAGCAAAATGTACTCAGATGACAGCTACAGGATTTGTGGTGATACTCACTGAGGGTACAGAGCAGTAAATAGTCACTGATGGGAAGAGCTGCCCACATTTTGTTGTGGAGGAAGATCCAGAGTGGTGGATTTCATGACTCATCACCCCTAAGGGAATTGGCTTTCCAGAGAAGTGGCACCTTTGCGTCACCTGTGTTTCCACAAATAAACCTTCAATCTTGCTACTTTAAGCAACACTTCTTTCAGGGTTCTGTACGTAATCCAATAAATTTATTGGTTCACCAAGCTATACTTGAAGGAACTGGTTATTTGGTCTGTTTAATTGTACTATAATAAGTGAAAAAGAAGAAGAAAACGTGTTTATACATCCCCAAGAAAGTAACACACAAAGGTGGGTACAACATTATTATGTTCTACTTAATTGATTACATGGCTAAATATGTTCATATGATTAGATACAAATTCAAAAGCCTGTTTCAGATAAAACTTAGGTATCATGATGCCTCCAAAAGCTTTGCAAAGCTCTAAATTTGAATACATTTCAGTGTGCTGATTAACAACAGTGAAAAAAATAATATCTATAAATGAGAGAATTTAACATATTCTCTAGGAATATGGAATCTAATCAATATGTCAACATCAAAATCTAAACTTTAATGTGTTCTTTCTATCAGATGCATGAAGAAAAAGGCCAAATAAAATGTCTCTACAACAGAAACTTTATTTTATAAATCTTTCAAAAATTGAAAAATTAGACTCAGGCTAAATAAAATTTTATCATTTCCAAAAAAAGCATAGAATAGATACTAAGGATGAGTTGTAAGCTAAATACAAATCTAAATATTTTATTTCCCCTCTAAATCTCCATGTTGGAATTACCCTGTAAAGAAAATGATCAATTTTATACACATCAGGAGGAACTAACTACAATTTAGTCATTAGCCATGTACTTTGATCAAGATATAGAAAATAAAAGAAAAATACAGTTATGGAAAACTATAGGAAGGAGATAGCTTGTTTGTTCCCAGCCTCTTAGCCCCAAAATAATCACACAGAAAGTGTATTAATTAAACCACTGCTTGGCCCATTAGCTCTAACTTCTTATTGGCTAACTCTTACATCTTAATTTAACCCATCTCCATTAATCTGTGCATCACCATAAGATCATGGCCTACCAGCAAAGTTTCAGCACATCTGTCTCTGGTGGCTCCATGGCTTCTCTCTGATTCTGCCTTTCTTTCTCCCAGCATTCAGTTTAATTTTACCTGCCTACGTAAGACCTGCCCTATCAACAGGCCAAGACAATTTTCTTTATTATTTAACCAATCATAATCACAGGGAAATCCGACATCAGGAAACAATAGGCAGAAAGTACTAAATGAAGCTGAAAGCCATTGGGTCTCATCATTTCTGTAGCAATTATTTCTGAGAGGCATAGTACTATAAGCACGCCTCATACTGCAAAGAGGAAGGGGAGGGGCAAAATTAGGTTTAGAGTTCCATTTCTGCCATCATGGGGTTTGAAAACTAACATAATTTGAGGGTCATGTTGGCAATAACAGTGAATGGCAAGAGTGGACCTCTTATACACTTAGCAATTAGGTTCATTGTTATGTATAACCATCAGATTTCTGACACAGCTACAATACGAAGAGTCCATGTCAGTCAAAGAAGGAATAACTGCGGTACAATAAACACAAGGTTGGAACTAACAAGGGAGGAACAGATTCATTGGCAATGAAAATTAATATTAGATGATGTGGGATTTCCCTCTGTGTGCTAATGATTACCACTGATTAATAAAGAACTTCTTTGAGTCTATGGCTTGCAGAACAGAACTTAGGTAAGAAAAGTTAGGCTGAATTCTGGGAGAAAGAGTGTGGGGTCAGAGAGAATCCATGAAGCTGCCAGAGACAGATTCTGGGAACCTTACCCGGCTAACCACAGACATATGGTGATATATAGATTAATAGAAATGGGTTAAATTATTATAAGAGTTAGCCTATTGGCTATAGAAGCTAGAACTAACGGGCCAAGCAGTGATTTAATTAACACAGTTTCGGTGTGATTATTTTGGGTCTAAGCTAGCTGGGAACCAACAAGCGACCCTCCCTTCAACAATTCGATAAAAAATAGTAATGGCACATTGCTAGTGGAGAGAAAGTGTATCTTCCTCAATCGGCATATGAAAACACTACCTTTCTAGGAGATTTGACTCATTCTAAGGTGGTGAATATCAAGAGATTTTTGAGTTGAATAAAAAATGACAAAATGAAATATGACAGCATGGGTTAGAGCTCTTCAGGGGTTAAGAGATTAGCAGTTGTTCCAGAAGACTTTGGTTCAAATCCTGGCATCCAGGTGGCAGCAGATAACCCTCTTTAGCTCCAGTTCCATGGGATCTGATGCCTTCTTCTAGTTCCAGTGGGTACTGCACCCACATATTGCTTAAATAAGCATTCAAACACTCATACACATCAAATCAAAATAGATAAAAATCTCAAAAATAATAAAATATGAGAACAAATATTTTTCATAAACAAACATTAACCACCCTTATAATTTATTTAAAAAATGCAAGAAAAATAAAGGGGCAGAAAGGGAATTTATAAATAATAAAAAAATACATCAGCAAATCAAATGAAGATATAATAATTCTGTGAAATGGCATGAAAGATAGTAGGTAGTCAAAGCATGAGGATATGCTCAATTCTATACAAAAAATTAAAATAGTTTTTCTTTGTGATCATTAGAAGCATGAAGTGATACTATCAATTGTGTAAAGGGACAGACACAGATGCTAATAAATTAAAATATGTGAGACTTCGTGGGGCAACAAGATAAATATCTTCCTTACTATTAATGAGTAAGATAATGTGTGCACAAGCCACCTTATCAAATCACAGGGTCCCATTCACATCCCTCCACCACTTGTCATCCCATAAGGATCACAGGCTTCATGTTTACCTTGCCCAGTAATCAGACTAATGACTATTTTGAATATCACCATAGAACCTTTGTCTGGTGATAGACAGATGGAGATAGAGACAGACACCCACATTGGAGTACTAGACTGAGCTCCCAAATTCCAGCTGAAACGAAGAAGGAGGGAGAATATGAGCAAAGAAGTCAGGACCAAGAGGGCTGGTCCACCCACTGAGACAGTGTGCCTGATCTAATGGGAGCTCACCAAATTCAGCTGAACTGCAACTGAACTAGCATGGGATCAAACTGGACCCTCTGAATGTGGCTGACAATTGGGGCGCAGACTGAGAGGCCAAAGATAATGGCACTGGGATTTTCTCTACTCCATCTATTTTCTTTTTGGGATTCTATTCTGTTTGGATGCATCCTAAGACTGGATGCATGGGCGAGGGCCTTGGATTTCCCACAGGGCAGGGTACCTTGCCCTCTCTCAGGACAGGAGAGGGAGGGGGAAGGTGTGTGGCAGAGTGGGAGGGAAGTGGGAGGAGGAAAGGAAGTGGAAATTTTGATTGGTATTATTTATAAAGTAATAAAAAAGAAAATAGTAAAAAAGAGAAAAATAATTTTCAGTTTAATGTGGTTTCTAATGAGATTTTGATTATATAAATGGCAAATTTCTAAAATTATCATTGTTATTTCATGGCTGAATCTTCATATTTCTAGTGCTTCAAGTGACTAAACTCAAGCAAATTGTCACAGTTCTGTGACCAACCTGGAAAGACATATATTTATAGACATATATGTTTATAGACATATATTTTTGTTATTTTGGTTTCATTTTAGTTTAGATTTTGAAGGACAGAATTTCATATATCCATGCTAATTTCAAAATGTTTGATTCCTTAGTCTCAACAATCAAAATGGTATAAATATACACACATATATACATATATGTGTATATATACATATATAATTTACTTTAAGTAACCACTTTGCTTTCTAAGTTTCCTTGGTTTTGAATTTTACTTTTCTACAAAAGAGGTACCAATCTTCCCAGTGTAGGCAAAACCCTACATACATGTGCCTTTCTCCACATACATATGCGAGGACCCTAAACACAAGACACATACCACATACACATATACACAACGGAGAACAACAAATCTGTTTTTTATCTTGAATGGTAACTGTGTTATAGTGGGCACTGTAACACAATCTGATATAAACAGTAAGGAATATTTCTTATCTCACATAATGTTATGTATCTCAGGTAAACTTGGTACATAATATGGGGACCTAAAATTACTGACAAGTACTTACATTTTAAACTGGAGAGATGGCTCAGAGGATAAAGTATTTGACCAGCAAGTGTAAAGATTTATCAAAATGTAAGGTGGAGAGCAATTGAGAAGAAAAACTGTTGCCAACCACAGGCCTTCAAAGATACCTGAACATACGTGTATTTGTACCAAAATCCACATACAAGCCTTTCCCCACATACATATATGAGTACCATTCACATAGGATGCATACCACACACTTCATACATACATACAAGTAGGCACCAAGGAGAATAGGAAGTCTATGTTTTATCTTGAATGTTAAAACCCTGCTTTGACACAAGGAGCAGGAAATAGACACATAACAGTGTTCTGAGAGTGGGTTGCAGCATCTTTAGGTTGTGCCTTACAGCTCCTGTCTTAGGAACAAGTAGACTATTCCTACGACACTTTGCACCAACTTCACCCTTTCCCATGAATCATTAACCACACTATAGAAACAGGCTGTCTCTAAAATTAATTCAATTTAAAATGTCAATTCAAAATTGAAATCTAGCTTTGACCAAGGGCTAGAATCAACATTACCTCAGCTGAGTTTCTATTAAGAAATGAGAAATATTTAAATAAATATGGATGTCTCTACCTCAGGCAACTCATACTTTCCAATGAAATATTGGATATTAACGTTTCAAAAATAATTAGTTTTAATTTTCTCCAAAGAACTAAAAGAATTAAGCAAGCTCTGGCATGAGAACTGCAGTCAAATAGTCTAAGCAAAGTTTTCATCCTCAAATTTCAATTTCCATACTTTCAAAGTGAGAATAAATTTAATAATCTTACATATGCTTGAGAGATTCATAATAAAATAGATAACACATTCAATGAATTATGTGAATTATAGTGTTTGTATAAGCCCAAGATACAATAATTAATTTCATTTATATTATTATATCAGTTTTAACTTCTAATGAAGAAACAAGTTGGCAACAGAAAATGATGAATATTTTACTTAAGAGATATGTTAGTGTAGTAGGGACAAATTCTTTTCCTCCTCCTTTTTTATTGTGCTGATGTAAACTTTGGGTTTCAAGTACTGTTGCCATTGTTTGTGGAGACAATCTGTGGGGTTGCTGCTCATGAACACAGAAATGTAGGCTGAAAACAAGATCATCCAGCGTACGGAAAACACTGAACTGTGCATAACAGGTGCTCATGAGCTTTGCATTTGTAGAATAACCAATTCCAGCACTGGTTTCAGATAGAGTTTTCAATAGAGTGCGCCAACTCCTGCTTGAATACAGAATGCTTTTAGTGTAGAGATTAGAACTACATAGTCATACTCAGATTCATGCTCTGATCTCGACATCCAGGTTTCTGAACATGCGTGGAGAATATGCATTGACTTTGTACTCTCAGAATTATTTTAATAGACTATTCCAACCTTTATTTCATTTCCTACTTGTAACTAAGATATTGATGAATTGATATGATAGAATACAAAGTTTGAATAAGAAATGTACTAACAAAGGCCTTCTCTGAGGATGTGTTACATAGGTTTCATCTGAGTTTATGGCACTTTTGGAGAAGAGGACATAAAATCCAGAGGGAAAGACACAATTTTTTCCAAGGTCAGATATAGTAAATGTATTTGTCTACCAGTAAATAAATTTTGCTATCAGTCTAAGAGCTACTTTGTTCAAATCCAATATAGCAAAATCCTGCCCAAGCACGTACCTTTTAGTTTCCCCTTTGTTCTCCAAGTAATACTGATACATATTCATTTGTTATGGCACCTATACAAAATCTAATCATATTGTCTGCCTTAGGCTTTTTAAAGCATCATTAAGTGGACAGCCAAGGTAAGAACAATATGCTAGTCTAATCCTGACACTGAAATCTAAAAGCGATAGTGCGAGAAAAGAACTGGACAGAGTGGACCCTTTGAACCTGCCAGCAACAAAGGCAATTTAAAATCATTATCAAAGTTGAGCCCTATTTGAAATCATTTGAATGTGGCTCGATTCCATTTCATTTCTTAAGAGCAGTTTATGGCTTTTCAATTATATGCTGCTGAAAATTGTTTTCACCCAAGTTAACAGAAGACCTTGATTGAAATAATCAAGGTTAACAATCAAATTCAATTTGTGCTTCTGAAATTATCTAATTTCTTCATGTTCTCCACAGTTTTAGCATGATTGAATATTTAATTTTTAATTATTAATTTTTTATATTTTCATTATGAATTAGTTTATTATGTTTTGCTTTTTATTTTTTTAAATCCCTTTAGGGCTATAATGGTAGCTCAGTGATTAAGAATGCTTGCTCCTCTCACAATCATGTGTAACTCCAGTTGCAGAGGATTCAAATCTCTCTTATTCCTGCTGTTGGAGCCAGAAACTTATGTGGTACACATGCACCTATACACGTAAAATAATTAAATTTGGAAGGAAAATTCCTTGTGAGATCTGCAAAAATGGTTAAGCAGTCAACTGCACGCAAGGAATTGTAGGCAACTTAGGAGTGCTCAGAGTGGGAAATTACTCTTCTCCATGGAAGAGCTCATCAATTGGTTATCCAAAACCAAATAGTCAGCCCTGGAAACATGCATATGAGCAATAGCATAAAAACTGACAGATTATATATAGGAATTTTACATTATATGATATATACATATACATATGATATATACATATGTTACATGCATGTAACAACAATTAATGAAAAACGGGGTCCTGAATGTAAAAGAGAGTAAGGGGAAGTACATGGGAGGGTTTGAGAGGAGGACAGGGAATGGGGAAATGATGTAATCATATTATCATCTCAAAGAAAAAAGCATGCAGAATACCTGGATGTTGTTCCCAGCATCTGTATGTCCAGTTCTGGGAAACGCAGTCCTTTTCTGATCTTTAATAGGCTCCTGCAGACACAAGTGCACATAAATTCAAGCAAGTACATACACATTGTCATAAATAAAAACTAATAAAAACTTCAAAATGGATCTTTTTTTAAAAAAAATCTCTTCTTAAAGATTCTCCAAAAATCTTTCATGTCTGGGATAAGTTTTTTATAAAGCAGAAGACAATAAATAATACCTGGGAAGGAAAAGGAAGGCGGAGTCCAATAGGAATATGCAGAAGCAAGTTTTTTGCTACTCGTAATTTAGAATTTTCAATAATAGTTCATTACTTGACTCATTGATTAAAAATTTCTTCAAATTATATTTAAGGCAAAAAGATTGTAAGAGCCAGAATAACAGGAAGCCTACTGTGAAGCAGTCTCCTACTATTAACTGTATAAGCAAGACTGGAAAATGAAGATACCAAAGCACATGGTAATGCAGAAGGGGACAAACCTCATGTCACCTCTAACAAAGAATCACAGGTTAATAATGGCTGCTGGGAGAAGGAGAAATATCCTCTCCTAGGAATCGACCTTATGAGTTGTCCAATGTAGTGTGGTCAGTTCTGAAACCATATACACCAAAAATGAACTGTAGGATAGATATTATGTATGTATATGCAACAATAATAATTTGTTTGAGAGTGAGGGTACAGAAGCTACTTAAGAAGCATACCTGGGAGAGACTGTACATATGCAAGGGAGGGAGTGGAAGTTACTTAATCCTGTTTGGATTAAAACCATTTTTTAAAAACGAAGAAAAAAGGAAAGAAAAAATATTCCGTTAATTTGAGAGACAGAGAGCAAGGAGGTATACAGGACAGATTGGAAGGATGAAAGGAAGGGGAGATTGATAGAATTACAACTTTAAAATTTTTAAAAATATTTAAAATGGTTTTTCACATGTTACTTTTGCTTTCCATATTTGGAAAGATCTGGTGTCATTATTGAGACTAAAATCAGTGATTATAAATTGATGATGAAAAGAACTGCTGACCCAGATAGATATGTGATCACATCTTTATACCAACCCTATTCTTTTTTATTTATTTGCTTTAAACATTTTTATTTTTCTTAATTAAAATGTAATTACATCATTTTCCCTCTTCCCTTTCCTCCCTCTTCCTTTTCCTTCATTCAACCCTTACAATGCACCCCTTTGCTCTCTCTCAAATGCATGGCCTCTCTTTCTTTAAAGTTGTTGTTATTGTGTATTTGTGTTCATGTGAATGGGGGGATATTCCTGAATATATTAATACAATTTTCATAGTCTATATAAAGTTACTCCTATGTATATTATTTCAGGCTTCAGGACTTACCACTTGGTTTTGGATAACAAACTTTGGAACCCTACCTTGGGAAGGATTATTTCTACCACTCTCGTTAGTCCTTGGTTGGCTGTAGTTCTCTAAGGTGGATGCCTTTGTTTATGGGTGTCAGCCATGGTCAGGTCTTGTTTAGGTAGCCCTGTTGGTGAAACTTCATGAATATAGCTTCTCTCACAGGTTCTCACAATTTCCTGTTCCTCTGTTATTTATCATCTTTCTGTCCCCTCTTTTCCTTTGACCTCTTTAGAAGGAGGAGCTGGCTTATAGATGTAACAGACAGCTTCATTCTTTATTTTTTAAATATAAATCTTTAGCTTGTAATGATATTATTTGAGCAACAGTACAGGAAATGTAGTAGAGACAACAACAAGACAATAACTATACATTTTCTGACATAAAAAATACTTAATGAAAGGTACAATATGATTAAACTTTACTCAAATTTTATATGTTTAAATAATATATAATGTAGTAAAAAGAAAACTGCTCAATGATGGATTTTGTCATGAGAAAAATTAAACTTTGATAAAAATGACTTTTAGATTATTTAAGGTAAACTAATTAATTGTTACCATTATAAATTTACATGAGTTGTAAAAATTACCATCTGAATCTTTATTAAGAGCAAGGGAAATTTTCACTGATTAAAACAAAATAATGTTTTTCAGAAAGATAATAGAGATTCTGGAAAATTATTATTATATTGTGTCATTTTAATATTTTAAGGTAATAAAATATTTAATGATAATACATTGCTTTAAAAAACTAGACTGTACATGAGACATTTAGAAATTGTGATAATAGTGGGAAAAGAGAATGGAAGTGAAGAAAATTATGTTATAATACTTTCAAAAAATATTAACTATGATTAAGTAAATCAATGAAAATATGTTACCAGACAGCAGGTATAGAAATTAAATCAAATATATTTTCATCTCATGCATAAGTTGTCTTGATAACTTATGAACTTGGTGCAGGTGTATACTGGAAGTTTCTCCTTCAAATCACAGATCAATGACACATAGGCGTGTGTGTTTCATAGACAAAATTCTCACAATCCATCTATGTTATAAATAGTGGCTCAAGCAACTGTAACTAATTTCAAAATTCAATCTTTAGCCCTTGAATACTTGCCTTATAGGTGAAAATTAACATTATAGCAAGTTTCTTTCACTTACAGTCAATTAATTTAAAATTAATTTCAGATTTAGCCAATGAGGTGAAAAAAATCTAATAATTATTTAGATTTAACATATAAGTTCCAACTAACGCCATTAATGACTAAATCAAGAAAAATGGATGGGAAATGCTCATTTTCACTACCATATTTATGATTTATTATCTCTATTGAGCTAGCTATTATCCCCATTTTAAAGATAAGGAAGTTGAAACTTAAGAATATGAAATACTATTTTAGTAAAAGTAATATGAAACCATTTAACTGTAGAAAATGAAATATCCAAGATATTAAGGTAAGATTGTTGCTCTGGTTTCCCAGACCAGTCAATTATAATCTATATTCCTCACAGAAGAGTCACCATAAAAATCACAGTGTGTGCCTAGGAATTGGCTGTACAAGCATGAGGATCTGAGTTTAATTTACCACCACCCATGCAAAAATCGAGTTGTGTTGTTTTGCACCTACAGTCTCAGAGCTGGGCAGAGTGGCAGAAACAAGAGGATCACGGAGGCTTGTGGGCCACCAGACTAGTTCTAACCTCAGTGACAGACCCTATCTTAAGATCAGAGAAAAAGAACGGCACAGCAGGATACCTGATGGTCTCCTCTGACCTCTGCAGATAAGTGCACAGAGCATTTCCTGCACACACACACACACACACACACACACACACACACACACACAGCCAGAGTGAGGGAGGGGGGAGAGAGAGAGAAAGAGAGAGAGAAAGAGAGATATGAAAAATAATAAACAAAAACAAAATCTTAACATCATAATGTTGAGGTTTCTTTTATTTTAAAGAATTTTGATACAAATATTCTAATTGTGTTTTTAACGTATTTGAAAACAGGTCAGTGGGAGAAGGCAATGTGATTGCTTAAGCAAAACCAGTGAAAGTACTACGACACTATGCAGATTTCAAGTTCTTCTCCACAGCCATGAAAATCTATGCATATATATGCATTAAGTATTTTTGTTTTCACTGAAAGTGAATACATTTACATTCTGATACACACATAAAGCAGAAACATGAAAGCATTGACTTTCAGGTGTTTACTATAAATAGGGAAAAATACGAACATATTTTGCAGAAAATGAAGCAGTGAGTCGACAATGGTCATTAAAAGTTGTTTCCAGATGATGCTTTTCAGCACCTAAGAATGTCGCTGAGATGCCTGTGGCATCTTCTCGTGTCACACATGGAAAGAAGCAGAAGAGAACCATGAACTGTTCCCACTGCCTCTGCTTTCATCCAAACAATGCTGTAGCAAATTCTTTTATATTCAAATGACTCCAAAGTTTGCTGATTGATAAAGTATCTCAACACTTATATAACAGTTTTTTTGTTTATTCCAGCACTTTATTCAGAAAAAAATTAAAGGTGAGAAAAAAACCGAATTTAATAAGAGATAACCATATACACTCTCCTTGACTTTAGAATAAGAGTGTTGCTCAGCTCAATGCTTGAAGTTATCTATCCTTTCTGTTTTTGTTATGCTTTGCTTTGTCTGGCTTTTGTTTTGTTTTGAATCCTAAATTAAACTGTCAAGTCAGAATACTTCCTCTTGCATACTCTAACATTCATTTACCCAAAGTCTGATATGTTCTTAAGTTTCTTCTTTTGGATTAAATTTAGATGTAGCACAATCCACAAACTTTTGTGTATTATCTACCTTTTTCTTAGAAAGTTTCAATTCACTGAAAAATATTGGAAGGGCCATACAATAAGAATAAATGTACCAACAGGCTATATACCAGAATTTATATTATCCTGAGCATTCTCTTCGTGTATCCATGTATTTACTGGTCATGCTATTCATTTGCTAATTTCCCAGGATTTTCTGTGTATAATGTTTGTAGATTTTGTTTAACGCTTTTTAAAGTGTGTGCATGTGTGTGCATGCATATGCACCTTTCCACAATAGCTAAGCACACAGGTCAACAACGAGTGTGAAACTGGAATCCTTACTATAAAATGTGTACTTTTAGCACACAAAACACAGAAATAGAAAGTCAAGCATCAACTACCTGTGGTCAGGGCTTGGAGAAGAAAAAACTGGAAAGAGAAGATGAGTATTGACATCCAAGATGCTGGAGATTTTGCTCTCATGTCATAAAACGTTCTGAAAGTGATGCACTTACAGTTCTAGTCCTTGAAGAGCTCTGTGTCCTTAACTGATCCATAGGCTGCACCCTTTAAATGGCTGAGCTGATGAAGTAAGTATGAACAATAATCTAAAAGAACTAAGTATTTTAAACGTGTCCCTATTTCCCCAGTTCAGAGAAATCAATTTTAAAAAATGGTCTTAACACTCACTCTAGGAAGATCTGAGTGACTTTACAAGTGTTTGTTCTGGTGTAGTATGTGTGTGTGTGTTTCCATGGGCAAAACAATAACATATAGTAATCACTAAAAGAAAACATGAGGAAAGTAAAATAAAAGTATAAGTAGTATAGCTAATACAAAAGAACCTTTTGAAAATGAAACCCTGATTCTGAAATCTACAGGGAAGACATTATTTGTAATTGAGGGCAAAAGATTATCAGTGTATAGATGTCTGACTTTAAATCAGACAAGGACAATTTCTGGGAGCTTAATTTTCAGTGCAGTGTAAAATAAAACATACTTTACAAGTTCATATAATAAAAGCGGACTCGCTGAACATAGCAGACAATGAGGACTATTAAGAACTCAAGAACAATGGTAATGGGGTTTTGATCCTACTGCACGTACTGGCTTTGTGGGAGCCTAGGCAGTTTGGATGGTCACCTTACTAGACCTGGACGGAGGTTGGTGGTCCTTGGACTTCCAACAGGGCAGCGAACCCTGATTGCTCTTTGGGCTGACAAGGGAGGGGGACTTGATTGGAGGAGGGGGAGGGAAATGGGAGGTGGTGGCGGGGAGGAGGCAGAAATCTTTAATAAATAAATAAATTTAAAAAATGCTACTAAGACAATAGTTGAGATACTGTAAGAGAGTTTGAAAGGGTGTTATGATAATTGGTAGGTAAAGTCTTAACAAACATTTAATATTTGTGCACATGAACTCCCAGTAGTTACAAATACATACACAAGATCAAGCTAGTCCTACTAGGAAGTTGAGAGAGAAAAGCAATGGGTGATGGGGAAACAATTAGAAGGGATGAAATGGGTATGGATTTGATCAAAATACATTATATGATTTTATGAAATTCTTAATAAACACATTTTTATAAAATTATTCAACCATGAAAATATATAAGGAAGAGGATCCAAGATAAATGAGAAAGTAAACACAAATTATAAGGAAGAGGCAAGACATGGGTGGTCCAGGAAACCTAGGTGTGAACAAATGTAAGCACCCACACATAGCAGCCAAAAAAGTCATGTGTTCTTCCCAATATTGTTTCTGAAAATATCATTCTGTAATCAACTCCCCAATACAAGCATACTGCAGTAAATATTATTATATTGTTTCACAATGAACACTATTCTTGCAAAACATTTACATTAAGAAAAAAACAATCTCTGTAATAAAATCTGAAAACCTAGATATATAAAAAATGATATGATGTGATTATTACTATTGATATTAATATCATCATTACAATTTCAAAACTTGTTCTTTGTAATATTTCAAGCTGTGTATTAACACTCAAAGGGTTTAATTATACTTCCTCATGGAATTGAGTGTCAGTAACAATGGCAGTGACTAGTCCAATTATTAGCCAAGCTCCTTGCTATGTCACATGGCTCTTTTGATTCTGCCAGTGCTGTCAAGTAGAACTACTTGTTTTGGCAGAAATAGCTTACAGCTGTGCTCTCTGGTGACATGTGACTGCTGGATACTAAAGTGTTGCTATCATACCAAGGGATGGAAACTTCAGGTTTTTTTTAAATGTGGTTCATGGAGTCATCGTGGTTACTATCACTAGGTTATACAACCCTGTTTTCCTAAGGCAAGATTTGCGTATTTGTAGAGTCTTGCAGTAGATTAAGTACTGCAAGTGCCATTACCTGTTTATCTTAGGATCTCTATTCCTCAACCATTGTCCTTTCATTAGCCAAATAAATATTTGAATAATTATAGGCAAAAACATATCAACAATAACATGCATCAAAAAGAGAAACATTTTAAAGAATGACCATGTATACAGACATTCTGAGATTGTGAGACAATCAATATAAGTCATAACTATGAAATAGCATTTAATGAAAGGAAATAGGATTTCCAATACAATGGCAGCTTGTGTACTTCCCTGCTCTTACAACTTCCTATCTGTGCTTTCAGTACTAAGTACATGAGAACATCTAAAATATTTGCACAGTACATGTTAATCAGAATACAACTATTTTTTAGATATTGCTACACATTAGCAAATGTAGATTCCTTCCCAAATGAAATTTCAAGGCAGCAACAAAATAGTGGGAAAGGATGAGATGAACCCTCGAGAACTTCTATTGTAGAACTTTGTCCTCTGGCCGAGTCATGGCTCTTGCTATGTTGAAATCAGAGCGGTTGTGATTACTTACATGAAACCAAAAAGTATTGGGCCTATTAAAATACTTCACAGAAGGTGGGGAAGAGTTTACAGGGTGAATAATGCAGCACACAGGACCAACAACAAGTCGTAGGTACGACTACATGCAGTAGGTACAAAAAGCTTCCCCCTATCCCTGAGGATAGCTAAGTGTTCAACAATTGCTGGCATGAAAAAGACTCCCCTCAAGAAAAGCCACCCATGATTTATTCCTGATGCTGTAAGTAATCCCTCACTTATACACCAACAAAAAACTCTAATTAAACTCTCTTTGTTTACCAAACAAGATTCTGAAGCTGTGCTGGCTACTTTTTGGTCAGTGTGACCCAAGCCAAAGTCAGTTTGGATAAGGGAACACCAACGGAGAATTTACCCCACCAGCAAGCCTGTTGGTATGATGAATATACTCGCTGTTATATTACCACCCAGCATAGTTTTACTTTCCCCCAAATGGACAGAAGTCTACTCGATCACGCATTTCACCTTTGACGCCTATAGCCTCCATAGACTCCCTTTCCGAACTTTCATTGGGTTGGAACACAAAACAAAATGTTTTTAGTGTCTTCTTCCATTTGATGATACTCTTCTATGGTTCCTGCACGTCCTTCTATACCATCAAAATGCAGTTCTTTCTACCTCTGAATAACATCCCACCTACTATATCCCCTGCGGTCCATTCACCTGCCTAAGGACATGTTCTTTGATTCAAAATTTCGTCAAATATGAACAAAGCTGGTGTTTTCTGTGAGCAGATGTTTTCAGTTCCTTTGGGTAAATTAAAAAAAAAAAGGAGACTGGTTGCAGGATAGAACATCAAGAGTTGTCCTTAATATAAGCAACTTCTAATCTGTCTTCTGAATTTTTTCATAAGCTGTTTTATTTTTAATGGTCAAGAAAATTCCTATGGCTTCCTCTGAGCTGTAGCAGTTAACAAGGCTTTTATTGCATGCTTCGGCCATTCTGAGAGATGGGCAAAAGTGTTACATTTAATTTTTAGGATAAATAGAAAAAACATGCATTGAGAGGTTATTGGCACAAAAAAGTAATTCTTACTGTGAGTAGAATTTGGGTTCAATTGTCCACGTCTCAACTAACTCTGTTTTTTTGTCGTTGTTGTTTTGCTTTTTTTTTGCCTCCACTTCTTTTGTTTTGGACCGCACAGAAAATGATTTTGTTCCACTTGAGTTTTTTCTCCAATGAGCAATACTTATTTTGTTAATATAGCTGGAGTTCTTACTCTTAGCCAATAATCCAACTATTTACATAGTCATGTGATTCCCTAAGTAAGAGTTTCTATTTCTGCCAATAAAGAAATCAGGTTTCTCTGTTTCCCAGGGATGACTACATTGCATTTGGATAGCATTTGTTCACTTTGAAATATGCACAGAGTTTACATAAAAAGCCGTTATGGAGCATGGAGAACATTTATTTATGAGCTAGTTAAATATATTTGAATGTCAACTACAGAACAAGAATGACATGGTTTGTTTTGTTTTTTAAAAACTACCTTCAGAAAAATCAGGGATTGACATCTAATTCATTTGTTTTACAAGTTACCATTCTGATGAGGACATTTTCCTATGAGCTTCAGAATATCTATGAGAACTTATTGGAAAATCCCTCAATGCTGCTAAACTATTTTGGGGCATATTTTCATATGAAGGAATCATTTTTAATGTCGTACTTCTAAGAGTAAGGACAAAGTGAAAGGGTATAATGTGAAAGATACATGAAATTCTGAGAGAACAAAAGTCTCACCGTAGTCGGTGCTGGAGACATGACTCAGTATTTTAGAGTGATTCCTGTTCTTTGAGAGGTCCTGGATATAGTTCCCAGAACACAGGCCACCTGCTTCACAATCATTAGCTCCAGTGCCAGGGAATTTGATGTGATCTTCTAAAATCTGGAGGCACCAGCCAACATGGCATATACATCACATACACTCACACACAGTCACATATAGTCTCTCTCTCTCTCTCTCTCTCTCTCTCTCTCTCTCTCTCTCTCTCTCTCTCTCTCACACACACACACACACACACACACACACACACACACACACACACACACAAATAAAGATGCATTTTTAAACTGTCATGATATAAATTGTTTTTTAAGTACTACCATGACCCAGGATCACACTAGGTATCCCCTTGAGCCTTTTGAATAATTTCATTTTAAGCATAAGAAGCCATGATTCTCTAAAGTAAATATGTCCGCAATTAGCAACTATATGTTCCTTTTTTCTTTGCACTTTAATTTTACATACTATACAATGCAACTAATTTAAATAGCTATTTAGCTCAGCAAATATCATCACTGATAGGTATAGTTGCTTGACAACAGTAATATTAAACAAAACACAAAACAGGCCGGGTGGTGGTGGCGTACGCCTTTAATCCCAGCACTCGGGAGGCAGAGGCAGGTGGATCTCTGTGAGTTTGAGACCATCCTGGTCTACAAGAACTAGTTCCAGGACAAACTCGAAAGCTACAAAGAAACCCTGTCTCAAAAAATCACACACACACACACACACACACACACACACACACACACACACACACAACACAAAACAAAGGTAGTTTAGTTGATTACACTAAAATAATAGGGTATTGATAAGACAGCGTATTTCTTTGAGCAGTTCTGATGCAGAGACTCAGGGCAGTGATGTGTCATCTCCTCTCATTTGCCCCACACTAGAGCAGACAGCCCAAGGGAAACAGCTAGCCTCAGTGCAAATCATCAGTTTGATTGATCCTTTAAACGATCGTCTAGTTCTATAAATACAAATTAATTGATAGATTATTTTCTCTTTTGAACAATTAAATGTTCCCCTTGTTAATTTCTTCTTTTTTTATTTTTTTTTATTGAGAAAAGGGGAAAAAAAGTTTCCCCCTCCTCCCAGCCTCCCATTTCCCTCCCCCTCCTCCCACTCTTCTCCTCCTCCCCCCACTCCTCTCCCCCTCCCTCTCCAGTCCAAGGAGCAGTCAGGGTTCCCTGCCCTGTGTAAAGTCCAAGGTCCTCCCCACTCCGTAATAGAAAACACTATCCTGAGTGAGGTAACCCAGACCCAAAAAGATGAACATGGGATGTACTCACTCATAATTGGTTTCTAGCCATAAATAAGGGTCACGGAGTCTACAATTGGTGAACCTAAAGAAGTTAATTTATTCTTTATATTCCTTCCTTTTTCTTGGAGTGAAATAAAATACCTATGTAGGCTCCATAAGTATATTTCAATGGAAGCAAGTCAACATGCTTTTTAAATCTGAGTCGTACCAAAAATCTTTTTAGTAATTCTTTTATCATTTATGAATGCTCCATTAACAAGATTCTTAAATTATTTAATATTTAGTGTACTTTTCAAAGGCAACGGTGACCTCTTTCTTTCAAGAGCAAGGAGGCTATGTGTGAAGGTTTAGAGAGAGGAAAGGGAAGAGGGAGATGATGTACCTATATTGTCATTGAAAAAATAAATAATAAAAAAAATTACAATCAGTAGTACTTTTGTTCTTATGGTGTATATGTGCTTTTTAGCGTTCTCGGTGTTCTGGGCAAAAGAATTTATAGGGGCATATCAATGAAAAAGTACTATTTTTCAAGTACTTAGAAATATTAATATAAAATATATTTGAATTAATACAAATATATTATATCCCTGAAATGATACAAAGTTAAATAATTTTAGATGTTCTTTTGATATTTAACACTCCAAATGTTTGCTGGGCGGTGGTGACACACGCCTTTAATCCCAGCACTCGGGAAGCAGAGGCAGGCGGATCTCTGGGAGTTTGAGGCCAGCCTGGTCTACAAGAGCTAGTTCCAGGACAGGCACCAAAGCTACAGAGAAACCCTGTCTTGAAACCCCCCCCCCCGCAAAAAAAACAAAAAAAAACACTCCAAATGTTAGTTCACTCCTCATGCCTAAAAGATGACAAAACTCTTAAAAATAAAAATAACGCAAACTGAAATTATGTAGAAACATAATATGTTTATATGTGTATACATATGAACAATTTATATATTTATAAATTATATATGTAAATATTATATATATTTATAAAGTAATTCTTAAATTTTAAGATTATATATTATTTTCTTCATTGTGTAAATTCAAATTTGTATTAGACTATTAGATTATTACTTTTTTTTTTTGGTTTTTCAAGACAGGGTTTCTCTGTAGCTTTGGTGCCTGTCCCGGAACTAGCTCTTCTAGACCAGGCTGGCCTCGAACTCCCAGAGATCCACCTGCCTCTGCCTTAACTTACATGTATAAACAGATATAATAATGAAATATTTTATTATAGGTCATTCAGAATTAAAATATGGAATAGAGAAGGGATAAATGGTCTTGTTGTATCGCTAAACAAATATTTAGCAACCAAAGCCATACATCCAGAACTATGTTTGATATTTCTCAAGCAATTGTTTAAAAGTAAAATGAAACGAACAAACATAGTATTCATACTTTTAAACTCAGCATATGAGAGGGCCAGGAAGTGGTATCCAGAATTTAAGGCCACTCAAATCAATATATCAACTATGATGATGCTAGTCTGAGCTACATGATATCCTATATAAAACTAACAAACCAATAAACTAATAAAAATATAAAAGACTGAGAAGGACAGAGAGGTCCACTTTTAACACTGGGTAAAGTCCTTCCTCCTCATTCAGACAGTAGTTGTACATGTGTGTAAATGCACATATTAAATAAAATTTAAAAAGCTGGAAATTTAAAAAATCAAACATATTTAAGTCCGACATAGTTGGCATAGAAGAAACTGTTTATGAGGCCATATGAATGACGTGCACGATTTTTTATTGTTTTTCTTTCTGAATGTACAGTCTGTTGGAAGTTACAGGATAGGATGACATGAGAGGACAGGCTGTGAGAAAACTGTCAGTAGTCTAGTGCTACCCAAATTGGAGAGAGGTCAAGCATCCACACAACTAACACTCTTACTTTACACCTAAAAATAATGACAAGTAGAAGTTGTAAGGTGGAAATTCCCTGAGGCAAGTTTCATTTCTGAACCCATGTCTCATTACATGAATGTACCAGTGTTTCTACAGCCATGTCTCACTACATGCATGTACCAGTGTTTCTGTGCTTTGTGAACTCTTATTCAAGGGATCTTAAAACCGAGAAAGGTCTGTTCTGAGTCATAATGAAGTGTTTCGTTCCAGAGGTCAATATATTACTTTTCTGTTACCATTCATCAGAGAATAACGTTTCTAAAATCGCATGATGTCACCCAGTTGTGTTAGTCAGGCCTTCCTATTGCAGCGACTCAGTACCTGAGGGAAAATTTGAGTAGATGGAAATAAGATTTATTTTAGTTCACAGTTTCAAAAGTTTTAGTTTTTCATGTCTGAAAGAGTATCGTTGAGCAGATCTGTTCACTCCATGATTTGACAGGGAAAAAAGTGGCGTTAGGAATGAGGCCAGGGTGAGACCATGTTCGAGTTATCTAACTTCACCCCCAAAACGTCAGTTTCCAGCACTTCTCAACAGTAAATTTGATTTTCAACAAGTCACTAGATTAGTGTTGACTAGGTCAAAGTCCTCATGTTTAATCAACTCTGGAAAGGCATTCACAGTCAAACCAAGGTGTTTGCTAATTGGTCAGGAGGCCTCTTTCAGTCCAGTCTAGTGGAAAATCAAGATCAGCCACTATACCACTGAAACATAAACCACATGAGTTCTTTAAAGCAGTCATTCTTTGATATTAAAGGCACAACTCATATGTATCCTTAAATAAACCTTCAGGAAAGTAATGATCTTTTTTCTCTCTTTTTAATTTTTGGAATTATCACAGAAATACAAATATATTAATTTTGTGATAAATTTTTAGTAATTGAATACATGTAAATTTTGATTAAATACTTCAATAGGCTAGTTTTTAGATATCTAAAAATATATGATATTTGTTAAAGAAAAACCTTGAAGTGATACGAAAGAACACACACGAGTATTTCTAATGGCCAACAACTTATCACATATGTGAAATATTGACCTTGATGTTTTAGGAGCTGCTATCAATAATTTCCATCTATTAGCTGTGTAATCTTCACAAGACCAAGATGCAGACATTGTCATTGTAGAAGTGAAACCAGCAGAGAAGTTTCTTAGATGTGAACATACTACTGTTCGTTAGTTAAATGACGGCAAACGTAAGTTATTTATACGTGGCTGTGGTGCTGACTTCTCTGGTTAAAAAGCCCAAGCCTTTGAGTATATTATTTCACATCTCTCTAAGAAAAAATATAAGAGACAATGAACTAACTTGCAAAGAAATAAAAACTGTTCAAATTAGGGACGGGCGATGATGGCGCATGCCTTTAATCCCAGCACTCGGGAGGCAGAGGCAGGCAGATCTCTGTGAGTTTGAGACCAGCCTGGTCTACAGAGCTAGTTCCAGGACAGGCTCCAAAACCACAGAGAAACCCTGTCTCGAAAAACAAAACAAAACAAAATTGTTCAAATTTGACAAGAATGCATACCACATTTAATTCAATTCTCTAAGTATCAGAGATAGGTAAAAAGACAATCCATGCATGGTGACTGATTAGCTGAAGGTTTGCAATGGTTAAGTGAAGAGCAATTTGGCAGCATCCATGAGGAGTCTTCCCATACCACACAGAGATATATGTAAGGAAGTTCAACACAAAATAGCTTGGAAAAATGAGAAACTGGAATTTGCCAAAATCCAAAAGGAAAGGTTATAGCAATGTTTTCATATCATAGAGAAAATAATGTTCAGCCTTTGAAATATAGCAAAGCAAGTTATGTCCCGACGGCTGGGGAAACATGTCACTGATACAAGTACAAAAGGATGCTGTGCATGTGTAATTTTAAATTATTTTATCAGTGATATATATTAATACATTGAAATTACATATAATATCACTAACTGTGAGCTATTAAGAGAGGTCAGAACAGAAAGTTAAATTGGACCCTAAGGGAAGATAGAATTGGATCAATTTCACTGTTTTAAATGTGTCTGTCTATCCTAAATTTATTTAAAAACCATGCATGTACCCTGTTAACTATTAAAGTAATATAATGAAATGATCTGTTGCTTACTCTTGTTTTGTAAATACTAAAGCAATACCTACCATGACAAGTACACACTGCTCACTAAAGATGAATGCTACTTGTGTGAGGGGGGACCCAAATCAAAGCCATCCATCTCCTGCTGAGTGCTTATATTCAGAAAATAGAAAGTTGTATCTAGTATCTATTTTCACCCCACTTAACAATTGTGACAGAATTTCCCCCGGCAAACAAACTCTGATGGTATCAGTCTTACAAAGAGCTCCTCGGGGCTTTTCTTCTTGTTACTTGATGTAGCAATTTTACAAAACCACAGTGTAGTCTAAGGTTCTGAAATTGCTCTTAGCTTGCAGTGAGGGGGAGTGCAGGTGGTGTTTTCTTCCTTCTCCTCCTGGTCTGCGCATTAATGGAGTGCTCTGCTTGCTTCCCTGGAGGACTGTGATAGACTTACTGACTCTTTGTTGAGAACTTAAATTGATTGACCACATGTCATCAGAGTTTCCACCCATACCATGTTCTGCCGTTCTTATCAGTAGAATTTAGTGCCCACGGGAGGACACAAATGATAAAGTATTTACAATCCAAGCAAAAAGGATTTTTCTTCCCCTGCTTTTACCACTCTAAACTTCATGATATGTACTCTGAACAAAGCAGTTTCTTCAAACAAAGGCAGGACTAAAATATAGGCTACTTGGAAGGATAGATAGATGATAGATAGATAGATAGATAGATAGATAGATAGATAGATAGATAGATAGATGATAGATAGATGAATAGATAGAATATTTTGTTTTTCTTTGCCTTTATTTTGTGGAATAGACACACTGATAAAACGTTTTAGTAGAACATGTAGGCAGAGGCTGTTCGTTTCTCAGCCGCCCAAACCTAAAATAATCACAAAGAAACTTTATTAATTACAATGTTGTCTGCCCCATAGCTTAGGCTTCTTATTAACTAACTCTTACATCTTAAAGTAATTCATTTTTATTAATCTGTGACTTACTAGTAAGGATCTGGCCTCTATCTCCTTCGGCAGCTATATAGCATCTCTTTGACTCTGCCTATTTTCTCTTTGTATCTCTGTTTGGATTTTCCAACTGGTTTTACTCTGATAAAAAATTGGCCAAGAGCAGCTTCTTTATTAACCAATAACAATAAAACATATTCACAGCAATACAGAGGGGAACCCCACACCACCAAAAGATACTAAAATTCTGTCAGCATCATATATTTAGTAGACAGAGCTTGAAGTTAAATCTGTGATCATAGAATAACAAAGTGTAACTTTATACATAACTTTTTTACAAAATCAAAATTTTCTAGAGTGAATGGGCTCTCATTAATAATTATTACAAAATAACAGCATAAAGTGGAACTTGCCTAAGTAAAGTATACCATGAAATGACACTTCCATTAGGAAAGCATAGCCTGGTATAACAATTTTGTATTTAGGTTTTTTTTTTTGTAAAGAAATGTTTGGGTGTCAATTCTGTAGTTCAAAAAATGAGTCTCAAATCTTTCTTCAGTGAATTGACATTATAGTCATCATAAGATTATATGGATATAACACTAAGATAATATCTCTAAAGACTGAATTTTAACTTGGATACTCAAAATGATAGGCCATATACCTGTATTGGTAGCCAAAGCTAAATCTAGAGATTGAAGGTTGAAAGATAAGAATAGGTATTCCAAGTCAATAAAAGCTTGAATCAGGAAAATGAGCCACAGTTGAAAAAACAGATTTGAGACACTCTAGTAGAACCAAAGTTCAACATAATCAAATGAGTGTGTCATCAAACATATAAAATGTATATATATATATATATATATATATATAATGTATGTTCTTTATAGCACACACTTAGAGAGAGAATATATAAATAGTATATATATGTATATATACTCATATATATATATATATATATATATATTACATAGAGAGAGATTTCAATCTATTTTAATAAAGAAAGTTTGACTCAATGCCAAAGAGTAAAACAGTCACACTGGTTAGCCATATAGACCAGGTATGGTGGCACACACCTTTAATCCTAGTAGCCACAGTAGTTTATCATAGAAGACTGGCGGTAGAGATACACACCTTTAATCCCAGCACTAGAGAGGAGTATAGGCAGAATAAGACAGGAACTAGTTCTCTTTCAGTCTCAGTGTTTCACAGAGGTAAGAACTCTCCAGTGGTTTGGTTGTTTTGTTTCTGATCTTCAGAGTGAACACCAATATCTGTCTCTGGGTTTTTATTGTTCATACTACAATTGCTACCCAACATGGGGCTCAAACCCATGACCCTGAGATTAAGAGTCTCATGTGCTACTGACTGAGCTAAAATTTGGCACCCAACATTTGGGGTATGAATCCACAAAAAAGCGTTTGCCTGAGGCTTTTATTCACTGGTATAGGCCAGAGGTGTTTGTGAGGCTTCCACTGGAGCTGCATGTGGGGCTTCAGCCCCACCTTGCCAAGCTTTCTTTTCTTTATTCCCCAAGCCTCTCAATCCCCTGTGATATTTTAGACAGCTCTCTCTCTCTCTCTCGCTCTCTCTCTCTCTTTCTCCCCCATGGGTTGTAGGTTCTCCTGAACCTCCTTCTTGGGCTATTGCCAAACTAGGTTGTTGTCTTAAAATCCAGACAAGCATTTACTGTTCTATACAGTAGCAATCAGTCTTACATCTCTCTCAACTTCAAAAATAGTTTTTGTAAGACAATGGGGAATTCTTAAAGGGTGGAATTAGTTAAAAGAGAGACTTTTTCCCCACATTAAACGGTGGTAAAATACCATCACAATGGAGATATTTGGGATTCAGTATGATGATATGCTCGACAGTTGGAAAATGGAATGATTAAATGAGGGGATATCTAATTTAGATGTCAATTGTAAACATTATTAGCTTTATCATTTTTGTCCTACCACTAAAAATGTTGGTTAATATGAGTGCTAAGAAACAGGCCTTAGAAAAACCTATTAAAACTGATCAGAGAGATACTCAAATCCAGAGAGAATAATTTAATGGAGATCCAATTTCAGCATTGCATTATGAAAAAAGAGAGAAACAGCCTAAAGTTTTTAGACACCATACTTAGTATATCCAGTAACCTTACAGGAATTGCCAAATAACAGATGCTCTGTTACAGCTAACTGGAATCCTGTGCCATTGATAGATTTAAGGTGATTCAAGTAAGCAACAGTCTCTTATGGTATGCATTCACCTTTTGTAAAGCAAATGTTAAACTCATGGTCAGTTTGTAATAGAATTATCCCTAGCGACTGGATAGATTTGGCTAAAGAGATTTAGAGCCTGGTCCACAATTACAATGGAGTACCTGGTTCAGAGAAAAGGCTAAGATTATTGAACAATGGAGTAAAGCTAGAGGTAGCAAAATCTCACAAAATCAAATTCTTAGAGAAGGAGACTTCACTACTATAAAAGGGCAGGCTGTGTGTGATGACTGCACCTAGATTTAGGCTGTGCAGCAGCTTTGAATGCTTGGGAAAGAATTGGAAAAATAGGAAAGAAAAATAAGTCATTTGCTTAAAGTTCTGCAGTGCCCAAAGTTAGCCTTTACAGATTTCTTACACAGATTCACTTCAGCAGTGAACAGAATGATACCAAATTCAGAAGCTCAACAAAAAATAATTGAATGTTTGTATTTTGAGAATGCAAATTCTCCGTGCAAAAAGATAATTAGGCTGTTAAAGGTAAGGTCAATACTTTTGAAGGAATGGACTCGAGATTCTCATCTCATTAACTTGATGATGCAGATAAGAAGAGACTGTTTCTAGAGGTTTGAGAAAAAATCAAAATGTCAAATCTTATAATTATGCAAAAAAAGGTCACCTTAAAAGGATTGTAGACAGGGCATTGGTAGAAACAATGTTTTTTCTAGGAATAATCCATTTAGAATACCCATCCCTTTGAAGGTATAAGGTGTGGCAAAGGCAAGTATTAAACTAATGAATGTAGGTCAACGAGGAATATTCATAATAATCCTCTGCCACTGGGAAACTACATTAGGAGGCTTTCACAGGCCTCCATGTTAAGTCCAGTTCAGTTGTTTCCTACCATTATAGAGAAAACACCTTCCCAGAACAAATAAAAAATCTAAGTCCAATTGTAAGAACATAAACCATACTGTCCTTGATAATAGAATAGTAGACCCATTCAAATGGGTCTAAAATTCGACCCACAAAGTCAGATCAATCTTAATAAAATGAAGGACAGACAGAAGGAAGGAAAGAAGGAAGGAAGAAAGAAAGAAAGAAAAGAAGGAAGGAAGGAAGGAAGGAAGGAAGGAAGGAAGGAAGGAAGGAAGGAAAAAGAAGAGAAGACCTCAAGGCTAAAGTAACACCCAATTTCATTGTATTGTACTGAGCTCCAGTAACAAAACAGTGTATCTTAACAAAAAACAGACATAAATTGTGTGAATAGAAAAGAGAAAGAAGAAATATAGCATTGTAGCTGCAATCAACAGATTCTCAACAGTTGTAGAATCTATGCTGGAGAAAGAACAACCTCCTTCACAAAATGATTCTGGAAAATCTGAATCTCTAAATGTAGTAACCATTATCACTCACCCAGACCTTAGTCACCTGGGAATAGATAAAGAACCGTGGCATAAAATCAAAAACCGTGGAAATCCACCTTAAGAGAGGGAGGAGAGATTATATGAGCAATGGGTGAGGGACTTGATCATGACAGGGAAATCTACAGAGACAGCTTAACCAAGCTCATGGGAACTCATGGACTCTAGACCAAAAGCTGGGGAGCCTGCCTATGACTGACCTAGGCCCTCTTCATAGGGTCAGCAGTTGTGTAGCTTGGTCTATGAGGAACCTCTGGCAGTGTGACCAGGAACCCACTCTCTATGGTGGGATGCCTTGCTCTGCCTTGATGATGAGGGCAGAGGCTTGGTTCTTACTCAACTTAACGTGTCAGGCTTAGTTGACTCTCCATGGGAGGCCTTACCTTTTGGGAGGTGTGGTTAGGTGTGGGCTAAGGGGAACATAAAGGCGGAGGGAGGAGAGGTGAGAGGAAGAACTGTAGTTGGAATGTAAAATGAATAAAAAAATAATAAAAACGCTGAAATCATTAGTGAAAAGGAAAATGGTGAGATTTCAAGATATCAGTACAAGCAACAATATTTTGAACTGGACTCCAAAAACAGAAAAGACAAAAGGAAAATTTGGCAAATGGAGTTACATCACACCAAAGGCACCGAACAGTGAAGGGAGCAGTAATAGGGAAACACAAGAAAGTTTCCGGAGTTGTGAAGGACATTTGTTACGTGTTCCTCTCCCAGATGGTTGACATCCAGAGTCCATTAGTTGCTCAGCTGAACAAAGTAACACACACCTGTAATCCCCACACTTGATAAACAAGCTTGTGTTACAAATCAAGAGTAGGAATTAAAAGAAAAAAACTTAAAACATAACTATAAACCAGTTAAAACTGAAATAGTCAACAAACATCAATAAAATGTTGAATATCATTAGAAGTAAAAACTACAAATCAGGGCTATAATGAGATAGTATCTTACCCTAGTCAGAATGATTAACACACAAAAGTAACAAAGATAACTGCTGAAAAGCGTAGTCTGCAAAAAGAAATTATATATATTGTTCAAGGGAATATAAATTAGTGCAGATGTCATAAAAATGATAAAGGTTCTTAGAAATCTAAACAGAGAATACAACACAGTACTGCTCATCCAGTTCTGGATATACATCTGAAGAAAATGAAATCATTTGGGAAAAGAGATCAATGCTTTCTTGTGTTCAATGTATTAATAGCACAGCAAAGTATAGAATCAGCCTTGGTACCCTTCAGCAAATGTATTAATAAAGAAGATGTGGTGTATATAAACAGTGTAATATGTTTTAGCTATAAAGAAAAAAATTCTGCCATTCACAGTGGAATGAATGGAACTATAGAATGACTCTTTAATTTGGGTTAAATTATATATAAGCCAGATGCAAAAAGGGAAAGTTCACATGTTCTCTCACATGTAGAAGGAAAACAGTAGCATTTGAACAAAATCTGTTTGATATGATAGTAATTACATGGACCTGGGACATATGTCTCCAAGGAAGACACTTCAAGTGTGGAGGACATACAAATGGGGGGATTACCCTCTGCATTCAGGTATAGAAATGCCACAGTGCTTCCTGTTGTTATGCACAGTAAATATGTATTTATAAAATGTAGATATAGAGAAGACTTAAAAAATATGGTAAAATAAAAAAACTTTTCTGAATAATTGCATGTGAATCACACGTGAGTTTTGGGGGGATATAAATGGAATAAATAAAATTATAATTCCATTATAAAAATGGAATCTTATTATAAGATGAATAAAATTAGTTTAAGAATATTGATAAGGAAAAATAAACGAAGCTTTGATTTCCTTTTTTAAATTTGCTTTATTACCAAATAACCCAAAAAAGATAAATTCTAATTTAGCATATGATAATTAATTCATCTTTAGTAGCATTGGAACTTCTCCAGATAAATCAAGAGAGTATGAAACATTGGAGGTCTAAAAGTGGCAAGAATTCCCTTCAGATGAATAATACTAATTTAGATTGTCCTGGCTATGCTCTAGGGTGATGGTGTTGCTAGCAAGTGAAGTGCTGTGGTTAGGAAGCATGCAAAAATGATGGTTACTTTGGGGAGATCAAAGGGTTGAGTTTTATTTGTCCCATATGGAAGGATTTAAGGAGAACATTGACAAATTATGGCTTGTGATCTGGTTATATTTTACAGGAATTATCTTTTTTTCTTTTCTTTCTTAACAAAGTGAATAAATGGCCTACATGTTGGTCTTTTTCCCAACAGATTCTGTTCTCATTGATGGTCCTTTTGTGAAACTTCCACAGGTCACTGAACATCTAACTTGATATCCTGTGTACCTAAAATATGTTGAAAAGTGATGCCTCTGGATTTTTTAAATGTACAGGCTACATTAAATCAAAGCTTTTGTGCCAAGTTAAGACATCCATGTAGATGTTGCATGCATCCTGGTCAGAAGTTTGATTTCCACCGTATGTTTTAAAGAAAAGCTACTCTCAGAGAAATAAATGCCTTGTTCCCCACCAACAAACTCAGTGCCACAAATTTTTCAATTATATCTATAATTGACTGGTCTATGAAGCTATAGACAAGTCTACTTATTTATTATAAGTATTTTCAAATATCCCTATGCTTTAAGTAATACAATAATTATAATAACATTGATATATTCCATAATATAGTGCAAGCTATAAAATTTATTGATACTTTTAAACCCTCTACTATAATTCTTTCTTAACTAAAATATATCCAAACAATAACTAGGCTTTTATATTTCTTTACATTTTTCAGAATTTCTCCCTTGCAAATATTTGTTTCTAACTAAAATTATTTTACCCTTGATCCAGTTTGAACCATAAACTTTTCAATATTTTGTTGCCAGTGTCTGTCAGCTTGTATATTTTGTCAATAACCTGGGTGCCTTGATTCTCTTTTGTCTTGCTCATTCTAATTTATTTGCCTTCCTCTTGCTTGTTTAGAGCTTTCTCCAGAGGATAGTTTAAAATAATTGGCTCCCAAATCAAACTATCCTGTGTTTATTACAGTTGCTAATATAAATGTCTCTGAGCATACAAGGGAGAGCCTACACTTTGGCTATGGATAACAGCTCTCTTTATAAACTCTGATAATGCCTCATTGTTGTGGGGGCCTTGTCTATTTGTTTTCTTAACGCATGCAGCCATTCCACACTGCTCTAATCACATCGTCAAAGAAGAGATAGCTATTAAAAATGCTATAAAACCTAAGTAAATGGTTTAATAACCTGGTGTAAGTCAACCACTCCCTTCCATTATAGATAATTGAGAATTAATTCACTTGCCAAGTCTAATAAAACAAAACTCTTGCATACTAAGGCTACACTTTTATTAATATATTTATACAGTCTATATATATACATATATATATATGTATATATATATAATTTCTACTACATCTATAACAAATAGCCCACTGAAATATTTATTGACTGAGGTCACTTTGACATATCTCTAAAACCATCAAACAGTGACAAAATCAAGAGGTCTGCCATAGGCAATTTAAGTCACAATCCAAAACTAAAGTAACATTTGTTCATGCTAATTGCAGAGGCATTCTACCTACCTGCTAATACTTAGCACTGCACTGAAGCCAACCAGGTAAGCAAAGGTCTGTTTCAAGGCTGTGTCATTGTTAAATTCTCCTAGGCTCTTGCTACCAGGACAGAGATGAAACACGGCTGATAAAGACATCACGTTTCTTCTATATTTAAAAATGGGCTTTACAAAGGTTGACCCTTAAATCCTTTGAGGATAATAAAATGAAGCATCGGGGGCATAATTTCTTGCCAAGGTTAAACATTTCACTTGTAATATACTGTCAAGTTTGACCATTAATGAGTTAATAATCATAGCTAAAGTCAATTTGCAAAACATACTATAAAGACCACTGCCATTTGACTACAGGAGTATCTATTACTTCAAATGGGTTTGTTCTAATCTTCTGAGGCCTTTATTAAATGATACAACTGTTATTCATGAGCATGGAAGTTCATAGCTCAAACAGAAATTCTGATCGAAACCTGTCTTTTGTGTGATGTGACTAAAAGCACTGTCATGGATGCGGAAATTTCCACTTGCTATTTTTTTTCTTTTTCAGACTTCCTCTTCCAAAGAATCTGATGAAAAACTTAAAAACAACACATAATTTTCTTACGTAAATAGAATATATCAAACATGATTTAACTTTTGCAAATGACTCATACTGAATTTAAATAGAAAACTTGTGATCAATTTGTCACAACTTTAGAGGAGATATAAGGCTTAAAAATCATTTTATTCTTATAAATTATTTTTGTCTTTAGCAAATTTGTCCCTGAAGATCTAAATATGATGTTAGATATTTTATGCTTTCAAATTCACTTGGATACTTATAAAAATAAAAATTCCTTCTTTCTATATTTGACATTTTGATTAAGAACCTTAGGTACAAATGACAATGCATTCTAATTACTTCTCAAATACATTTCATAACAATTTTAGTCTTGCTAAACCATTGCAAATTTGTAAGAACAGTATTACTTAAGAAGAAGCAAAAATCATATGAATATTATTTATGTGGAAAGTGTGAGCAAATAGTAGCTGCCCGAGGCTAAGAAAAAAGTGTTCTTAGTGACAGATGCTTAGAAGTCAAGAACCTCTCCATGAGAAAAGACAAGATCCACGCAGTGAAGATGTGATACAAACATTCTGATAGTCAATTGAAAGCAAAAATGAGAAATCCCAGAAAGAAAAGATTACCTCTAAAATGAGTGTTAATAAAGAAAAGGCATGGATAAAAAATATATCACATAATGACTTAGATTTGATAGCTAGCATAGTAATCTGTCTTTAAGCAATCACCTCTTCAAAAGAGGGTGCAGAGAAAATAAAACAAAATGGGTAGCTTTGATATTCCAGATAACATTATAAAATTCTATCTGTGGCTTTTTATTTCTCTAAAACAAGTAACTGCAAGGAGAAATATATTTATTGTTAGAAACATTCAAAAATGTAAATGGGAGATTCTTTGTGAGGAATTAACTAAACTCAGATATTCAGCAAAAAGCCTGTTCATAATGTTAGAGCCAATGCTACTTAGTATCCAACCCTGTTGCGAAGAGTGCAGTCACAGTAATATACTTGAAACAAACTGATGAAGCTCAGTGATTCATTTTCTTATATCACAGACAACAAATTATAGAATATTTAAAATATTTATTGTTTAATTTATAGGTGAGCACTATTGTGTATGTGTCTGTGTGTATGCTAAGTGTGTGCAAGCAAGGGCCAGCCAGAAGAGAGCAGCAAAACCCCAGAGCTGGACATAGAGGTAGTTGTGAGCTGATGACTGAGTTATCTTGCCATCTCCATAAGGAATGTTTTAAAGGAAAGGAGGTTGTTTGATCTGTATACATGTTGAGTGAAATTCCTATGCTTAATGTCATTACAATTGAGTCAAACCTTCTACTTTTTAACCCCATTGAATGATTCTTAGCATATTAATGATATAGTTTTCATAATTAAAATAGACTAATATTAAAAATTCATTGTTGCGTTTAAAATATTTATGAAGACCAATGTGTAGTTTTTTCCAAAGAGCATTAGAAATCTCTATTATATAAAAACAAAGCTTCTATACTCATTGAAGCAATTAATATTTTAAAGTCTGAGTTTAAATATATTATTTAACTACAATGGTACCATTAAATGTGCACCATGTATTCAGATATTTGGTTATTTTTGTATAAAATGTTAAGATATAAAGTCCTGAGTCAAATAAACTATAGGACCTGACTCATTTTCCCAGCATATGAGAGTTTACACCATAGTCAAACACACCTTCTGGAACTAAATTTGACCCTCAGTTGAATCTTTCCATATGTTCAAGTTAGGGTAAAATTCCTCTTCCTGAGTTTGCAGCCTTAAGCAGACTGAGCTGCAGTTCCTAAGCACTCTTGAAATCCATTGGTAAGAAGCCATGTCTAATTTCTGACATACAGTCTTATTGCTGCTTACTCTAAGTGGTTCACCTGACCCTCTTCCGTTCATAGGTATTAGAATTACATTCTTACAGACTACATGCTGACTCCTGATGTGGAATTCCCCTCTGCAAGCTGTGAATACAATTGATTAATAAAGAATTGAATAGTTTTAGAACTATGAATCCATATATATTTAATAAACTTACCAAGTAGGATATGCTGTTTTCAGACAGTTTTTTCCTTTTTTGTTTTATAGAGATTTATCAAGATACTACTTTTGAACTCATTTATTACAGGAGTCTTCTTGTGCCTTCAGTTAGTTATTTCTTGACAGTATGTTTAAATTCATTTATTCCTTTCATATTCTACTGTGACCTCTCTGTTCTTTTAAAGTATTTATTTTCAGGAGTTAGTTTATACGTATATGAAACTTAGACCAATTCCATGGGCTTTGGGGCAGACCTTTATTTGGTTATAGTTTTTTTATTCTATTTTGGTGTTCTTTTACCATGTTTTCTTGGTTTTGTGGAATTTTGATGTTGTATTGGGATTTGTTTGTTTGTTTTTGAGAAAGAACCTAAAGTGGAGTAAAGTTGGGGAGAGACTCTAGAAAGACTTGGGGCATGGGAAAAATCTGATCAAAATATATTTAAAATTAAAATTTTAAATAAAAATATGTACATGAAACTTAGAAAAGTTATAGCACACATTTTAGTACTGCTCCCCTGGCCCCATCTATACTGTTTCATTGTCTGTCTTATCAATCTGGTTTCCTTGCTTACCCTTGCAGGGAGTCAATATTATTTGGTTTTTTTTTGTCATTTCTTTGAATTTATTTGCCTTAGAAGATATGCACATATTACTGTCTTTTTATGCTATAAGTCTATTTTCTCTTTGTTTCTCTTATGCAATATATAGAAATTGTGAATAATTCCATGTAAATTCAAAAGTTGCCTTCATATTTTAGAGGTACACATACTGTATTTTATTCAAGAATTGTCAAACTTATTTGAGCCACAACACATTATAATTTTATACAACACTGAAGTGAATATACTTGTTCAATTTGTAGCTGTGAATAGAAACCCAGAGGTGTGTGAGTGTGTCAGATTTTGTTTCATTTCACTGAATTGTCCTATCAAAGATCAACACTAGCTTGCATTCCCAGCAGCAATATGTTGGAGAGCTATTTTTTCTTTCAAACCTCATCAACATTATCCATCCATCAGCTGAAAGACAAAAAGTGATATCACAAATTTTCCATTCCATGATATTAATCTTAGCAATGTGTATTTTTAATATATCTTAGTTCTTATTTTTTCCCTTTTGAATATGCTTTTGGTACAAGTAAGGTTGCCAGATGCTATAATCAGTCATAGAAAATAAAGACAGAAAAGAAGGAAGAGAGAGGGGAAAAGCAGAAATGAAGAGGAGTGAAAGGAAGTAGGGGAAGCCAGTGTGTGATCACTTTGGGGACAATGACAATCATACATCATTTTCTCTTTCCATTTATAATTGGTATTAAGCATTTGTTTTCCTTCTCTTCATTTAACTAGTCTGTTTCCAAGGTTATCTCTTGCTATTTATTCAAGCTTGGCTCTAGAGTCCAAGATGGCTTCAGATTCCTCACTGTCTTCCCTCAGCCTCTCCCAAAGCTCCTCAACCCAGTGCCACCAAACCCATCTTTCAGCTATTCTTAATCATAAATATTAGAGTATTTACACTATTACATTTTCTCTGGTTGGAGCACAAACTTTGATAATCATTCATTTCATGATATTATTGCTTTCTTATTTTATACAACAGTATTTTCTATCTTAAATTTCTTTAACTTTTCTTTCTGATACTATTTTATGGAAGCATCTTTTGTTTTTTGTGTAGTCCTCCTTTGTTCTTTCAGAACAAACATAGAGTATTTAGAAATTTCTTTTGTTTCTTGCTATGAATATTCCGAGTGCTCTTGCATTCCTCTGAGTTTTCAGATGAACCCTTTCATTGCCCTGTAGTTCTGATTACTGTTGTAGATTGTTATGTTTCTCTTAGTTATGGATTCTGAACTAAGAGCCACACTGGACAAAAGCAAAACTTAGCATCTTAAATACTTTTGCTACACTGAACTATCCATTTGAGAAAATACAGATCCATTTGCTCTGGTCAACATTTTAAGGACAAGTCTTACTTGATTAAATCTTTTAATTAATTATTTATTGTCTGTTGAATAAAGAGGAGCTTTCCATTCTGTGACCTTGAGAATTTATCTTCAGCACAACTGAATGCAGTTTACAGATACTTTCAGATACTGTGACTTAAATCCACACAACTTAATCCATCTGAGTGGCACTCCTGAACCCTCACCAATTTGGTAAAATATGTTAGTTTCTTAAGGTTGGCTATAGTGGCATATACCTGTTGTCCAGCTCTTGGAACTCTGAAGTCAAAGTTCCAGAGTGTCATGAGCTGGTGACCAGCCTAGGCTACAGTGTGAGATTCTTTTTCAAAACAAACAAACAAAGCAAAGAAATCAATAAAAGGAAACACATAGTATAATATAAATTATAGGAGATATATATTATACTAGCATTCCTCTTTTTTTCCAAAATAATTCAGGAATCTTAGAGATGCAATTTTCAAATTGATAACAAGAAAACAGAATTAAGAAACTATAGAACATGACAATTGTTCAGAAAATTATGTGATGTAGCAAAACAAACTCTTTGCTTATTTTTCTATTTATGTTTAATATTTATTTTCTTACCTGTTCTATTTTTGTATTTTTATAAGGAGATCTCCAAGGGGTATTATGACCGTAATTTACAAAATCCTTTTTAATGTTTAATATTAAATATAGATTTGTAAGTGTGGTATTGTACTTGTAAGTATATTAAATATTAATCTATTGTTTAAAAGATAAGTTTTTGATAATTAATAGAATATTTACCAACTTTCTGAAAGAAAGATCACAGCATCTTTTCATGCAATATTTTGAATTAATTTATATTACTTAGTATAGTTTATTGAAAACTATTTTTTATTGCTGTGCTGATTATGATAGAGTAAATATCTTTATAGTATTCATAATATATAATTTACATCCACGCTAAAAATAAAAATCAAATTTTTCTATTTTTTGATTCAAGTGTGAGTGTGGCATGCAAAAAGAGAGCTGGCTGTCAAAGGAGTATCTTGACATGTGCATATTGATGGTGTAGGAGTTCCTACTGTTTGTGTGTTGCTTTCATTGGTTAATGAATAAAGATACTGCCTTGGCCTAGTTGATAGGGCAGAACTTAGGTAGGCAGAAAAGACAGAACTGAATGCTGTGAGGAAGAAAGGCAGTGAAAGAGAGAGACACAATGGAGCCTTATGGAGTTGGTTAGCCTTTTGGGCAACAAACTGTTCTTGCCTAGACTGCTTCACTGGACATGTAGTACCCACAGAGACATGACTGCTAAACTTATCTAAAAGTGAGATGGTACTTCAGGGATCCTGCTTCACTAAAGAGTCTGCTAGACATTCTGCAGAACACAGAAGAAAGTGACTGAACTGTCTTTGAAATTTCCTGCTTCATGGAAAAGTCTGCTGAATACTATGGGCCTGTGGGCTGAAGATGGATGCCGCAACAATGCAGAAGAACAGCCACATTCAGAGGGTCCAGTTTAATCCCATGCTTGTTCAGTCCCAGTCCAGCTGGCTTTGGTGAGCTCCCATTAGATCAGGCACACTGTCTCAGTGGGTGGACCAACCTCTCGCAGTCCTGACATCCTTGCTCATATTCTCCCTCCTGATGCTCAGATGTGGGTCTTTCCCTCTATCTCCATCTGTCGCCAGATGAAGGTTCTATGGTGATATTCAAGAAAGTCATCAGTCTGACTACGGGACATAATTCAGACCCAAAAATATGAATATGATATGTACTCACTCATTAGTGGATTCTAGCTATAAACAAAGGACATTGAGCCTATAGATCACAATCCTAGAAAAGCTGAGTAATAAGGTGAACTCAAAGAAAAACATATATAGATACTCCTGGAAATTAGAAGCAGACAAGATCGCCAGGCAAAAGTTGGGTGCATAGGGGTGGAGATAGTGTGAGGGAAAGGGGAGAGAGGGAGAGAGAAAAAAGGAGGGGAGGGTTGGGAAGAACTTGGGGGAGTGAGATGGTTGATATGGAGGAAGGATGGATATGGGAGCAGGGAAAAAGATATCTTAATTAAGGAAGCATTTTGGTGTTGGCAAGATGCTTGGCTCCAGAGGGGTTCCCAGGTATCCATGGGGATGTCCCCAGCTAGGATCCTGTGCAGTGGAGGAGAAGGTGCCTGAACTGGCCTTATCCCATAGTCAGACAAATGACTATGTTGAAGATGATCTTTTAAAGTCGAAAAAGAAATTCCAAGCTTACAAGTTTGTGCTTAGTTGAATGAATTTTTAAATAGGGATATATACATATTTCCACCAATGTGTAAACTCATATCATCAACTTCATAAAAATTCATATTGAAGTCATTTTATATGAATCATTAGATAAAAAGAAAACAGTTCCAAAAGCTATAAGAATTAGCAACAATTATCAATAAACATTGATTTCTAAACCAATGTTAACTTTCAAAAAAGGAACACTATCTTATTATAAGCAAACAGAACAAAGTTTAATCTCTTCAATGAAGACAGGAACAGATATCAAAGGATACAAGAAAAGGGAAATGAGTATAAATTTTATAAAACTCAGCTATTAAAATGAAATGAATCTCAGAAAATGGACAAAAAAAATGATGTATGATGTTTCCAAAATACACCTGACACAATCATAGAATTAAAGCTAGAGGTCTAAAACAAAGAATAGACAAATGTGAATCAAAGTATAATAGTACCAGGACAGTAGTCTTAATGTCAAAAACAAAAGAAAACTCAAAATTCTTCATGAGCCAAAAGAGGGTGTTTTATGAGTATATAAGAAAAAACAGAGAAGAAACATAAATATATATTCATGTTATACCTAGAAACTAAGTCTCAAAACATATCACAGAAAAAGTAATTGTAGGATCTTAAAAATTATAGTAAAATTATGACAAACTTTGGACTGTGCTTTAACTCCTACCTGATTTGTGTTTTGTGAATAAAGCTTTATTAGCACACACTCACTATAGTCTATTCACATATTAGTCATGAATGTCTTAGCTTCATACAGACACAATAGGTTTTACTGAGACCCATTTGTCTAACTAGTCATCCAAACAGTAAAGATAAGGGAAACTCCAAAATTGAGTTTGATGATGGGTGCACATTTGTAGTGTTAAGAAATTCATGGAATTTTGGCTTTCTGATGACTGAAGTGTTGTATATCAGATTCATGTCAACAAAGCTGTTAGAAAGTTAATGTCTGGTTCTCAACATATGATATTGCTAGACTCTAACATAAACTACACCAATCTCAAGTTTCATGTTTTAAACATTTCTAGTACTTCTTTCCCAATGATCCATTTGTGTTTATTTGTGGATATGACTTTAATTTATAATTTCTTAATTATTGCTTTGCAGTTGTTATTTAAGTGATACAATGTGCAACAAAAATACACATTTTGTCTACAATCTCAAATGTGCCAAGTCAATGTGATTCACAGTAATTTTGTTATTTTTAATAGTTATGTCTGTGAATTTTTGTGATTTTTTTCGACATATATAAATTCAATTATGTCTTTCTAACATTTGTTCCATATTTTCAATCTTTTTTATAATTTGTGTTATCACTGGCAACTACTATATTACTATTTGGTTTGTATTTGCTATGATTTTATGATGTTTATACATTTACTTCCTTAGTTTTATTCTTCTGCCATTTTTTAACTTTACAAAATTCCAAGTCATTGCCTAGGTGTATTAACTCTTTTTGGTTTGGCTAGATCATAAGAGGATGGTAAATACGACTATCTAATTTTCAACCACACTGAAGGCCTGAGAAGGGAGATAATATTACTTGGGTAGGCAGGAAGTGCAATCAAGCAGCTTCCAAATGTGCAGTAGATGATAGAGACAACTGGCTGCCTGAGCACTCTCCAAAATTCTCATTTGCAATGTTGAAGATATAAAATTTGGCTAAGGCCTAGAATAACCGACAGACCATTTTCAGAGGCAGGAAAATTTGCAGTACTGTCTCACCCCGTCTTGGCATGGTTTGGCAGTCATTTTTCTTGTATCTTGCTTGTTCAGTCCAGACATGATGCACTTTCTCAGTGGTCAAGGCTAGTTTTGCCAAGAAGAGAAACTCCGGGTGGAGTGTCCTAGCATTAGGACTTGGATTTATTCCTAATGCTTGAACTGGCTTTTTGGAGCCTATTCTTTTGGAGGGATACCTTGCTCAGCTGAAGTATTGGGGGAAGGGTCTAGGTTGTGCTTCAGTGGTGTGTCAGATTTTGTTGACTTCCCATGGAAAGTTTTAGTCTTTCTGTGGCTGAACAGGGTATAGGGGGTGGATGGGGAGGTAATGTGGGGGGAGTGGGGAAAGGGGAGGGAGTGCTAACTGGGATAGGTATGTAAAATGAAATATTATTGTTTTAAAAATAAATTAATTAATTTAAAAAACACACAATAGGAAGACAGAGTAAATTTACACTCCATACTCACATTTGAGGTCTTGATTTCCTATTAGGTTATTTTCCACATTTCTCCACATTCTTCTTAGGGATATGTTCCTAAAATTAAATATTAAATTAAAAAAATAGAAATAAGTAACGGGCAATTATTTAGTCAGTAAAGTGCTTTCTCCAAAAGCATAAGGACATGTGGGCAGATGTTCAGGGCCCATTTAAGAGCCTAGCATGCTAGCATGCACACTGAAGCTGCATACTGGAACAACATAGAAACCAGAAATAGAGTAAGGAAATAGAAAAGCACAGAAATATGTGTTTATGTATGTATGCATGGATGTATACATGTTTATAGAATCTAGGACTAGAAAAAACAAAAGAACTGGTTAATGCCTCATAAAAGATAACGTTTCAACAAACTATAATATTTCAATAAACTATAATGTTTCAACAAACTACTTTGCAATCTTCCTTGTAAATGTGAATATCATTAAGCTTATCATGGAATCCAGATCAATAGAAAGTTGGTGAATGGAGTTGGTAGCACCACAATTGACTTGATGATTAACAACTATTGTGGGGCAGATTATAATAAAATTATATCATTTCTTCCTCCCCTTTCTTTCATCCAAATCCTCCCACTAACACTTATACTTTTTCAAGTTCATAAGTTCATGGTCTCTTTTTTTTCATATATTACTTTTCCATGCATATATATGTATATATAGTACACACATATTAAAGCTGCTTAGTCTGTATACTATTAACTGCATGTCCATTATCATGGCTGACTATTTGGCATTGGATAACCAATTGGTTTACTTTTCTCTATGGAAGTTTAATTCTCCTGATCCCAGCACTCCTAGATGCCTATAGTTATTTGTATAGAGTTAACACCTCATGGGCTTTGCCCTCTCTACCTAGACATATCTATTGCTGTTGTCCTTGTCTAGCTCATGTTCAAACATTCATGTTGGTGATCCTTTATGTATGTAGCTTCTGACATGATTAGAGGAAACAATATCATAACAACCCCCCTGATCCTTTGTCTCATATAGTCTTTCTGCTCCATCTTTGACAATATGCCCTGAGCCTTACGTGTGAAAGTATTTTATAAATGTGTCCATTGGAACTGGGCTCCATGACTCTGGATATTGGTTGGTTGTAGTTTTCTGCAAATGGTCTTCTTCTGTTGTAAGGGGACATTTCCTTGATGAAGGGTAAAAACTACTCTTATCTGTGTGAATCAGAAGAAATATTTAGAGTGTAGTTAGACATTTTGCCAGTTTAACCAACAATTCTTAAGAATGGGGAGAAAGAGGAATGAACACTACATCTATACCATCGGGACTTATATAATTATATTGTTTTCAGAAGTTCTGCTACCTTAAATAAGTCACTAAGATCCCCAAATTGAAATCCAAAAGAGGTAGGACATTGAGATCTTTGAAGTTTATAGTTTTCATTGCTTTTAGTGTGTCACAAATATAGACTAGTGAGTTATCAATTGCAGAAGAATGAATTATCACAAACTTAAAAGCTTAGGCCATCACTCATTATCTGCCTCGCAGGCTCTGTCAGCAGGACTTCAGCAGACTGACTGACTTTCCTGCCTGGTATCTCACAACAATGAGATAAAGATGTCTCCTGAGACTGGGGCTTCTTCTGAAGTTCAGGAACTATTTTACAAGGCGGTTCCTGGAGAGTGTGGTGTGAACAGAAGGTGCCATTAATTGAAATAAAAGTCAAACAGATTTAAGATTGCACAGAGTGCAGTTCATTAAAGAAAGACAGAGGAATGGTCAATGATGCCATGAAGACAGGTGTATCCTTGCAACTCAGGTCAGAAGAAAGGACTTTCTATGAAACATGCATAATCTCGCTTGTTTTTGCTATTGATAGCATCAAAGTAGAGTTATATATCTCTAAATATCACTTTAATGTTTTAGTTAAATATGATAGGAAACTATTCAATGAGAGAGGCCAGAGTTAGTTGGGCCAATCATGGTAACAATGACTCGGAATGATTATTGGATTAATGTGCTTCCTTTCCATCATGAAACACATTGAGTCTATTTATTCAAAGCCATCAGGAAAGCCTCTGAATTCTATAATGCACAAAATAGCCCTGCATTCTATAAGAAAGTGGCCGAGCAAGCTACGAGGAGCAAACCAGTAAGCAGCACTCATCCATGGCAGCTGCATCAGCTCCTGCCTCCATCACCCTTCCCTGTTTGCATGCCTGTCCTGATTCCTTTCATTAATGAACAGTGGTATGAAGATATAAATCAAAACAAACCCTTTTCTCTCTAAGTTGCTTTGGTCATTGTGTTTCATCACAGCGGCAGTGACCCTAACATGGACACCACCCTAAGGGAGAAGGACATAAAATCTGTATTGTGGAAAACATAACCTTGGGAGCCTTATAACTTCTATCAGGCAAAAGTCAAGTGAGTGCAAAAAATCATGAGCTTGAGGGAGGGGGAGAGGAGTGGGGGGAGGGGGAGGAGGCTGGGATGAGGGGGAGGAAAATGGGAGGCTGGGAGGAGGCAGAAACTTTTTTTTTCCTTTTCTCAATAAAAAAAAGTAACAAAAAAAAAAAAGAAAAAAAATCATGAGCTTGTGCCCGAAAGATGTCGGGGAGAACACTTGTTATACCAAACCTAAAAATATGAATAAGTTATTTGTGCTTTGTAACTTTATATTGTGACTAAAAATAAGGTCTTGTAATAAAGTTATAAAGATTAAAGATTATAAAGGTTAAATTATTTCATGATTTTGGAAATCCAATCCATGGTTGTTGTCTGTGGATTTTCTGTTCCACCTGGTCCCACAGTTGTTAAGTCCCAAAGAAATCACACAGAGGTCTACATTAGATCTAAACTGATTGGCCCATTATCTCAGGCTTCTTATTAACCCTTATAATTCATATTAGCCCCTTATTTCTGTCTGAGTTAGCCACATGGCTTGGTACCTTATTCAAAGAGGCAATCACATCTTGCTTCTTCTGTGGCTGGGTCAGGACTGCAGACAGAGCTTCCCTCTTCCCAGAATTTTAATTGTCCCGCCTCTACTTCCTGGGTGATTGTCCTGCCTATGCTTCCTGTTTGGCTACTGGCCAATCAGCATTTACTTAAAATATAATTGACAGAATACAAACCATTGTCCCAAACCACATGGCCAATTAGTCTCATTCGTTTGGAGTCTGTGATGAACTGCTATATTATAGCAATAAGTGTGTGGTAGAAAAAATAACTCATGACCTGAGGAAAAAAGACAGAAGAGGAGGGGACTAGGATCCCATAGTTCCTTTGAGGGTACAAGTACAATGAACTAAATATCTCCTAGACGCCACCTACTCCTTAGGGTTTTACCACTTCCCAGTACTTTCATTTTTACGTTTCCTTGTTTATATCTTCCGGTCAGTGCAATTGGGAAGATTCTGTGTTTTAGGGAAGATATAACTCAGAGCCTGAGAATTACAGAAAACCACAATCAATCAAAATGTAGAGAACAAGTGACTAGGGAACCAATCCCAGCCAACCCATCCACAGCACAACCCCTGTAGTAAGGTGCAGGGGGCAGAAGAGGAGAACAGGGGGTTTGCTCTGAAATTTTATCTCCTAGAAATGTCATAGAAACTACACCCATGATGTCTCACAAACGTGGCTGCTAAGACCTGGGAAGGACGACAGCACTATACATAGTAACAAAGATGGGGAAATCTCCTGGAGCTCTAACTCTAGAAAAAGAATTATAGTCAACAAAGGAATCCCGAGAGTGAGAGAAATAGTCTTCCCCGGGGAAGCATCCTTAATGGTTATCCAATGCCAACTGGTCAGTCCTGAAATTGTATATAAAAGTAACAGGATATGAACTGTGCAAGTTATATTCATTTACTTAGGATAGTGTGTGTGTGTGTGTGTGTGTGTGTGTGTGTGGTGTGTGTGTGTAAGAGCTACTAAATAAAAAAGACTATAAATTTGAGAGAGAGCAAGGAGAATTACATAGGGGGTAGAAAAGGAAAGGGGAAAATGATAGAATTAAATTTTAATTTTAAAAATAAACAAGATTTAAAAGTCCTTTTCTCATAGATTATATATTATCTGGAAAGTGAAAAGGAAACAAAATGGATAAAATAAATAATACATCAAAGATAAAGGACGAGGGAAAAATAACATCTGTGAAATGTGGATATAAGATATTGGCTTTGATGAGATAGGATGTAATTTCATATGGAGTTGGTTCTTGATTAAATAAGTAACTTTTAAAAAGCATGTCTGTGTGGTTATTAACAAAAGACAAGAGACTGGTGTGTTTGGGAGACTGAACAACTAGTGGATATGTGTAGAACACACAAAAAAATAGCAGCTATGTGTTGGCAGATGTGTCTTCTAGTTCAAAATGCCTTTTTCTGATACCCTGAAGGTTACAGTTAGGTGTTCTTGGGTTTTCTTTTAATCTAGCCCCACATTGAAATGTGAAAATATTGTTGGTTGTTTTTTCCTCTTTTGCTCTTCGCTTATTTGTGGGTCTGCCTCCCAGCTCCCAAATAAATTACACTTGCAGGCTTATTATTAACTTTGAATGCCTGGTCTTGGCTTGGCTTGTTTCCAGTCAGTCAGCTGTCCTTAACTTGCCCCTTCTACCTTTTGTCTCTGGGCTTTTACCTGTCTCTTACTTCTGTAAATCTTACTTTGAGTCTTACTCCATGGTGTCTGGGTGGTTGGCCACTGATGTCCTCCTCCTTTTCCTTGTTCTGTCTTTTTCCTTCTTCTCTCTTTCCTTCCACATTTTCCCTCCTATTTATTCTCTCTGCCTGCCATCCCCGCTTATTCTTTCTCCTGCCTTGCTATTGGCCATTCAGTTCTTTATCAGACCGTGAGGAGTTTTAGACAGGCAAAGAATCACAGCTTCACAGAGTTAAACAAATGCAACATAGAAGAATGCAACACATCTTTTGCATCATTAAAACAGACATTCCACTGAATAAACGAAAGTAACTCAACTTAAAATAATATTCCACAACATTTAGGTTCTTCCCAATTAATATGTCACTAACTTACCAAGAGACTTTCTCAGTTTTTATAGGTGGGCATATCCTCAGAAAATATTATGCTAGTTATAATATCATTCACATCAGGTTATGTAATTTGCACTATGGTTTTGATACACACACACACACACACACACACTATGGTGGGATTTTTAGGTTGTATATGGGTTGCAAAATCATAAAATGTAGATCCAATCTACAAGACTTGGAATAGGACAAAAGGTCATCCTGCATCATTGATAGTCAATAAAATTTCTGTAATTCACAAAGTAGAACTCAGCCCATTAGATTCCACACACACTCTCCCTTTATGTCAGGCCGCTCTCCTCTTTCTCTGATGTTTACCTCGCTTTGCTCTACTAGTCTATGTCTCTCAGGTGAATTCTTCCTTTTGAGTTAAAAAAAAAAAGAACTCAAGAACACTGGTAATAGGTTTTTGATCCTACTGCATGTGCTGGCTTTGTGGGAGCCTAGGCAGTTTGGATGCTCACTTTACTAGACCTGGATGGAAATGGGTGGTCCTTAAACTTCCCACAGGGCAGGGAACCCTGATTGCTCTTTGGGCTGACAAGGGAGGGGGAATTGATTGGGGGAGGGGGAGGGAAATGGGAAGCAGTGGTGGGGAAGAGACAGAAATCTTTGATAAATAAATACATTTTTAAAAAAAGAAGCAAGGAGATGACACCTTGGAATATTTTCATCAGTTGACAGAGAAAGAAAGACGTATGAGGTAACCTCAAAGAAGTAATACAAACCGAGAAAGTGCAGGGCTGTTGGACTCACAACAAAAGACTCCAGGCTTTAGTCTCGGATGAATCTGAAAGATACATGTGGCCACTGGGTATTCAATAAACATAAACTTGCACTTTCAGAGGTCACTCTAGAGCTGGACTGAGTGTGCATTCGCGGGAGGCAGGAGCAAAGACACCAGTGGAAAGCACTCTGAGAAAGACACCTCTAGCATCTGAGAAAAGAATGCAGCCCTGAGAAGCAGTGGAATTCTTGGATATGTTTTAAGTACAAACTTCATTGAACCATATGCTTGTAATCAATCTTCACTTTCTTTCTGATTAATAATTTACTCAACTGGTAAAAATTAAAGGGAAAATGAGGCAACTCTAGAATGACAACATGAAAAATCAGCAATATTGCTGCTTTTGATATTATGAATCAAAGGTAGGATGAGTAAAGATCAAATTCAGACTAGTCTACAGTTTTGAAAAATCATTATTGGATATTTGCAATCTTTGCATTCCAGAAAATATATTGATATGCAATGTTAAGTGATTTGACACTAACATGAAACAGTTAACATATAAAATCTAAATTAGTACCCAACTCCAATTCTTCTTTACCTATTATTAGAAATAGTCACCATGTGATCCTTTCAAAAATTACCACATATTAAGAACTAAACTAATGAGCTAAAATCTAATCTGTGGTAATCTAAAGCTATGAAGAAAAAGTTTAGTGCCCTCAAAAAACTACTTTAGTTTTAATATCATAGATTCTGTGCTTCCTAACACCTATTTATAAATCCATGCCAGGTATGGTAAGAATCAGAGTGGGTAGCTATGGATTCTCAGAGTCTTTTGTTACTGTTTTATGAGAGATAACTTCCTATCTTGTAGGTCAAATCTTGTCATCAGAAGCTTTTGTGTCTCATGAATGGATTTCTTCATTGTAACATAGTGAATCATTCCAAAATATGTCTGGTCTTTGTAATTTTCATAACTAAGGATCATGCTGTGGCTATGTTTTATCAGCATGCCCACATATAATGTGTATTGTATGTGTTTGTGTGTGTGTGATATACACAAATCTATATAAGCATATACATCCACTTACTGAGGACATGGCTTTAGAATAATAACAACTCTTACTCTTGTTCACATTTTATGTAAAGTCCAATTGACTGAATGAAAGGAAGAATCCAAAGGCATTCCAAATTTTCCCAATGTTAGTACAGATTTACTCACGCTTCTTGCTGGTGTGTTAGAAGGCTTTGGGATTGCAAAACTCACTCTTAATTATAATGTTACTGAATATTTGTAGCCACTTTAAAATTAACCTTCATATCCTCAGGAGGTTTGTATTTATAAGAGTCACTTGGTGTCTCATAGAGAAAGTAATGAGTCAACAAATGAGAAATACAGAGGGACAGAAATGAGTTCTTTGTTTACAGTTACATGATCATGCCATATAATTTGTATTGTAATTAAATGTTTGATATTGCAAATGGAAAATATTTGATTCAGGGAGAGATAATAGCGGCAGTTTTCAAGGGTTCCAATAAGCATGTTGACACTTGCTTTGGGACTATTGAAAGGCACTTACAGTTCAGAACGAAGAGGTAGAGAAAAGAAAACTGCACACTCTACAGTATTATCAAAAGACCTTCCCATCTCCTATTGCCATTGTTTGCATTCATGACTAATTCCCCAATTTGACAAAAGTCAACAAATATTTTAAATTGACAGAAAAGGGAACACCCAGACAGGCAGGATTGGTTATTATCAGTTCTTTTTTGTTATGCTAAATCATTTTATTCTTCCATTATTTCAAAAGAGCCAGTGTTTTCCAAATATACAGAGAAAAGTGTTTACTGAGAAGTCCTGATTATCTGTCAGTTAACCACAGTTAATGATAAGTGCCTCTATTGCCTGCCATTAATCTACTTATCACCTGACAGGGAACTGAGGAGACACAGAATTAGAGGTTATCTTTGTAGTTATTCTACTTGATGAAGGTCCTGACTCTCTTCTTACCTCAGATTATTAACACATTGCCTACCCCATGTTGTTTATAGCCACAAAGAACTAAAACCAAGACATGTAAGTCATATGCTCCTTTTCCACAATATGTAAACTTTATATTGTAGACACTGAGAGTATTTTATTTTGTTTCTCAAGGCATTTCAACTCATTCTTCATGTTCTTTACCTTCTGCTATTTCTAAACGTATAAAACAATATGAATATTTTTAAATTAATCTTAATATAAATTTGCATGTCAAAAGTAAAAGCACATATCACAGTTGAATTATTGAGTGACGAGAATCAATCGACAATCATAAAGAAAACTTCATTATAAATACCTGTGTTGTCAAATTTGCATCCTTAAAAATGTGTATAAATTCATATAATAATGTGAAAACCCGAACAGGCCTGTCCTGTCCTGTAGCGCCCATGACACTACAAGATGGTACAAGATCGGGAACTAAGCCTGGAGACTTAAAAACCATGCACAGAGACAGACAGAGAGAGACATGGACATGGGTCATTCTTGATACAAGAATGCCAATGCCAACTTTATTGTGCTCAGAGGATGCTTATATAGGAATCCTTAGCCACACCCAGCTCTCGGGATCTTTCAGCTGCAGATTCATCAGGCTCAGAGCAGCTGCAGGCACAGGGATCTTTGCTCCGTTCACTCCAGCAGGCAAAGGGTCTGAGGCAGGCAAAGAAAGTCAGGGGCCCAGGGATCTAAAGCTCCCAACATAATAATTTGCACAAGTCAGGTACTAGAAGAGAGCTTGACCTCCATGAAACAATTGACACAAGTATTTTAGGTTTATAACCCATCTCACTGCAACATTTAAATGAAGGAAAAGTGCATTATATTGGTGGGTTAACCTAGCATAGCAGTTGCATAAGGTAAGCTAATGACAAGTCTCCTAGATTTAATACAACACTTTTATACTTAGATAGCTATGAACCCTAAATCTACTAGTTAACTGATGCTGTCACCAAAGATGTTTTACTCCATATGAGATTTTATAGCAAAATACAGCAAACTGATAGATTCATAAATTGTGAAAACTTTTTCCCCCCACAGTTCCAGAGGTAAGGAAATCTGGGCTCAAGGTTTGCTCTTTGGCAAGAGCTTGCTTTATGAGTTTAGCATGGCAACTTGTTTGTGTACTTGTGGAATACAGGCAGCAAAGATAAAAAGAACAACCTCAGTAACTGAATTACTCTACCTGGTCTTTTTACAATAGCCCTCATTCCCTATAGCCACCTCACCACTCTTTCATCCTCTCAGCACAGTGAGAGTTAATTCTAAGGTGAAAAGCTCGGTGACGCGGAAGCATTTAAGCCACAACAATAAATTTGTCCCAAAATGTCTTTGTATTTAGAGTTCCCAATATGAGAAACCGATTATAATACATCTCTCTCAGCATCATTGTCATTAAATAAGCTAACATATAAGATCAGATCATAATGAAGAGTTGATAAGTGATAGGTTATATAATTAAAATTATCCTTTAAGAAATATTAACTGTCAGGCACATTAGTGCACATATTTTAACAACTTTGAAGGTAGACCAAAGAGTATAAGGAGTTCAAAGCTAGCATCAGCTATCCAGGCTACATGAAACTCTGTCTCAAAAAAACTAAATAAAACCAAGGACTACTGAGAACTCAAGAACAATGGCAGTGGGTTCTTGATCCTACTGCACATACTGGCTTTGGGGGAGCCTAGGCAGTTTGTATGCTCACCTTACTAAACCTGGATGGAGGTGGGCGTTCCTTGAACTTCCCACAGGTCAGGGAACCCTGATTGCTCTTTGAGCTGATGAGGGAGAGGAACTTGATCGGGGGAGGGGGAGGGAAATGGGAGGTGGTGACGGGGAGGAGGCAGAAATCCTTAATAAATAAATAAATTAAAAAAAAACAAGTACATCATTAGAAGATTTATCAAATCTTTTAGCAGTTCCTTCTTCATATATACTAGCAAAAGATGTCACTTGTAGTTAATAAATCCAATTATAAGCACCAGTTTTAATAAACTAAAATACAACATCCACATACCTAGCTGAATACATTTCTAAAATATTTATTAAATGACTGCTCTGTGACAGATATCAAGCTGGATAGTAATTGAAATTCAAATATGAGCAAATATTATTTTCAACCTTCAAAACTTTACAGTTTAGTTAGAGAGATAGATAATTATACAATAACTCAATGCAGAATTACAGGCACTGCCACAAAGCAGGGGTCTCGAACATTGAAGGGAAAGTTATTAATTTTTCCACTCAGGGCCTTGCAGTTCGGTGATAAAATGGATTTACTGACACTTCTTAAGATAGACTTTAAAGTCGGAGATTGATAAGCATGGCTCATGAGGCAGAATGTGTCCACAGACTGGGAGGAGAGCAATTGGAAGCAAAGGGCATGTATAATGGGCTGAGGGTAAATGAGAAAGGAACATTAGCTGGAAGCTTTGTTTACTGTGCCGAGGAGTCTGTACTTTCATCAGTGACAAGGGGAATCATTAACGAATATTCTTTTTCTCTCCGTAAAGCAATAGCATTGGTGTTCTCAAGATCTATTTTAGCAAAATTTATCTGATTTGCATGCTAGGATGGATTAAAATGAGCAAAAGAGTGAAAGTAAGGGAATCAATTACTGAGCTATTTGTACACAGAGTATCCGTGTACCTGAAAGATAATGAAACTCTAAACAACACATATAAAGTGTGGGTGGAATTTATAAATAACACTGTGAAAACAGAATCACCAGGATTTACTGACTGCCTGCAGGGGAGAAGTAAGTTACATACCCCCAAATATCTTTGCCTCAGAAACTAGTTCTTCCCTTTCAGAAACAATGTAATTAGGAATAGCTGTGCCTGGAAGTATAGGGTAGTTGTTGAGAAACAGTGTACTTAAAGTTTGAGGAAAACTGCCTGTGTATGTTTATTAGAAAGAGGAAATAGATTACTGCAACCTCTGAAACAATTCCCCGATAGTGGGAGGTGGTAGAAACAGAATGAGTTAAAGAAACTAATGCAAGGGAAAGAGAAATAAAGGAGACACACATCTGTGAAAAAAAAAAACAATCATCTGGAGGTTGAGGAAAGAGGAAATTAGATCCAATAAAACAGAAAAAGGGCTTCCAGAGAACAGTGAAAAATGATACAGAAGAAGTCAGTGATAAAAGAGACATTTCCAAGTAGGAAGGAATCCATCACCATCAATGGAAACAGAGGAGGCTAAAAAGGTAGGAAGTCTGGCATGGGACTCGGTAATTTGGAGGTTATTGGGAACGTCCAAGTGTGTGGAATTCAGGTGTGAAAAGAAATTCGTCTGATTGCTAAGGAAGGTGAGCATGACCTTAAGTGTCTTTTGGCCATTTGGACTTCTTCTCTTGAGAATTCTCTGTTCAGTTCAGTGCCCCATTTTATAATTGGGTTGATTAGCCTTTTACAGTCTAATTTCTTGAGTTCTTTATATATTTTGGAGATCAGACCTTTGTCAGTAGCGGGGTTGGTGAAGATCTTCTCCCAGTCAGTGGGTTGCCTTTCTGTCTTAGTGACAGTGTCCTTTGCTTTACAGAAGCTTCTCAGTCTCAAGAGGTCCCATTTATTCAATGAGGCCCTTAATGTCTGTGCTACAATGATAGCCTTTGCTGGAGGTTGTGGAGAAAGGGGTACACTCATCCATTGCTGGTGGGAATGCAAACTTGTGCAACCACTTTGGAAATCAGTGTGGCGGTTTCTCAGGAAATTTGGGATCAACCTACCCCTGGACCCATCAATACCACTCTTGGGAATATACCCAAGATGCCCTATCATACAACAAAAGTATATGCTCAACTATGTTCATAGCAGCATTGTTTGTAATAGCCAGAACCTGGAAACAACCTAGATGCCCTTCAATGGAAGAATAGATGAAGAAAGTATGGAATATATACATATTAGAGTACTCTCAACAGTAAAAAACAAGGACTTCTTGAATTTTGCATGCAAATGGATGGAAATAGAAAACACTATCCTGAGTGAGGTAAGCCAGACCCAAAAAGAGGAACATGGGATGTAATCACTCATATTTGGTTTCTAGCCATAAATAAAGGACATTGAGCCTATAATTAGTGATCCTAGAGAAGCTAAATAAGAAGGAGAAACCAAAGAAAAACATATAGGCATCCTCCTGAATATTAACCTTCATTAGGTGATGAAAGGAGACAGAGACAGAGACCCACATTGGAGCACCGGACAGAAATCTCAAGGTCCAAATCAGGAGCAGAAGGAGAGAGAGCACAAGCAAGGAACTCAGGACCGCGAGGGGTGCACCCACACACTGAGACAATGGGGATGTTCTATCAGGAACTCACCAAGGCCTGCAGTCCTGGGTCTGAAAAAGCCTGGGATAAAACCGGACTCGCTGAACATAGCGGACAATGAAGACTACTGAGAACTCAAGAACAATCGCAGTGGGTTTTTGATCCTACTGCACGTACTGGCTTTGTGGGAGCCTAGGCAGTTTGGATGCTCTCCTTACTAGAACTGGATGGGGGTGGGTGGTCCTTGGACTTCCCACAGGGCAGGGAACCCTGATTGCTCTTTGGGCTGAGGAGGGAGGGGGACTTGTTTGGGGGAGGGGGAGGGAAATGGGAGGCGGTGGCGGGGAAGAGACAGAAATCTTTAATAAATAAATAAATAAGAAATTCATCTGTTAGAAGTATAAGGACTCAGGTTCTGGTGGTGACGTTAACTATCTACCAGAGCACTGGGATATTGCTGTGTTGTCACGTGGCTGTTATCTTACTCTCTTCTCTTCAAATTGTAGCAATTCCAATATATCACACACTTATGCCCTGTTTTTCTACCACAAATAAAACAATACAAAGCATTATAAAAACAGGTATTTCAGAGGGGAAATTAGCAATCTTTATCTTTTGGAATGGGAAGAATCCACTAACATATGAGTTTACTTCTTAAAATAAGATTGGAGTGGTAGGAAAGGGGTCATGAAAAAAACCAGAGCAACAGAAGGTAAGTAGGAATATTCCAATATTGGCGAGGATAGAACAAACACAATTCTGAATATTTCGTGGCATCTAACTATATTTCCTTGCAAGGAAATGGGGAGAGACTGAGGAAGGAACAGACCGTATCATGAGCAGTTCCTCACAAAGGGGCTGCATCTTTCTAAAGATCTGGAGCCAATTCAACCCCAAGGAAAGAAGCAGAAGTATCTCCTAACAGGAACTAAAGAAGGCTGAAGACCTGGTTCTGGAGGCCTCTGTGTTGAAAGCATGTAATAGCAGAGATTTACATGTTTTCACGCTGTTCTTTAATAACACACCTCACAAAAATGACGGATCAGAAGCAGCAAACATCACAAAAGCATGCAGCTCCATCATTTCTTTAGACTACATCAGACAATTCTGCATGTCACAACCCTATTTGCTTCTTAGGAAGGCATAATATCTCAGTTGCCCTGCTTTTGCCAGGATTCCAGCATCCATTCATCTATGTTATATGACTTCATCATCCAATAAATTATGTGCTACTCTAACAGAAAATTTATCTAAAGATGGTTCAGATGAACTTGTCATAGAATCCATTGAATGATTACAGAAATAATTATGAACTAAATTGCTCTACAGATAATCTTACCTTCACAAACTTCCGCCAAAGTGCTGTTTTATGCTCTTTTGAAAAGAAAAGGTGCTGATGTAACTTCTCTTTTTATGAAAATACTCTCTAGAAAATAACATCCTGCCTGAGATCGGTAGGTGAGTTGACAGTAAGTGCATTGTGTACAGTTTCTGGAAAAAGAAAAGAGTTGACACAGGCTGTGATGTCCCTAGAGGAAACCCAATGCAAGCTTATGAGTTTGTAAAAGGAAGTATTTGGTCCACCAAAAAACAAACAAACAAAAAAACCCCTAAAAACCAGTTAGTGTAACTAGACTGAGTAGTAGAATAGTAGACAGGCAGAGAGTTCCTTTTTAAGATCTATCTAAAGATTTTCGACTTCGTCCTAAGAGGAATTGGATGTCACCCAATACACTTCAGTAGTTATTACTGGAACTGCTGTGGTTTCCTATCTCTCTGGCTGCAGAATTGAGAAGGGCTATGAAGCCAATGCTGATAGTTCTATTAACAAATGTTAGAATCTTCCAGATGATGTGAATCTGACTCGAAGGTTACAAGGAATTTTTCAACGGACTTACAGGATTTTTAGAAGGTTTAGGTGACTGGCTAAACTTACATAGATTGCGTGGGAGCAGACGTGAAAGTGTTAAAGAACTTAGTCTCTTAGTTTTAGCACAGCTGGATGGATGAACAACTCGGGAAGAACATCAATGTTTCAGCTACTGAGCTCACGTGATTGCATTTGGAACACTACCTAAGGTCATTGAGTGAGAAGCCCCTCTGAAGTCTAGGGAATCTGAAGACTTGGTCTACAGTTGTTGGCTGTTTGGTGAAGACTAAGGAGTGTGGCCTTCTGGAAGAAGTATGTCACTGGGGACAGACCATGAGGTTTTAAAAGACCTGTGTTGTTTTGAGGTATCTGTCTGCCTCCTGCTTGTAGTTAGAGATGCCCTAAGCACTTCTAGCACTAGTGTCTACACAACTAAGTACCGCATGTTTCTCTTGGGCAAGCTCATCACTCCTAGCACGATACTGGTTTTGTATTATTATTACTATTCACATTTGGGTCAGATTAAGTGACTGATATGATACACACAGACTGATTCTTTGTGACTGTAACTCATGTTGGAAACTGAGTTTCCATCATCTCTCAGGTGAGCAAAGTTCACCATCAATACCTGCTCCTTAAAGCCCGTAAGAGACCTGGAGTGATGAATCAGTGATGAAGAGCACCTGAGAACCTGAGTTCAACTTCAAGTACACACACCAGGAGGCTCATAACATACACAATAGATATGTGTGTCTGTATGTGCATGCTATTTTCCTTCTTTTATTGGCATTGTTTTGAATTTTGTCTGTACATGTGGGCACTGAGTAGCTTTGGGGCAAATAGATATAAAAATGTATTGTTTGAGATAACAAATCAATTGTTAGATTACTCGAGTATGTACTACATGGTTGGAAAGATCATAGCTAACAACCATGTGCTATGAGAATGCAGCTTACCTAAATGCTTCTGGGAAACAGAATATAAAGCAACATCTTTCCTTCAAGATAAAAAGTAAATAAATCCAGATTCCTTTTCATAAAATATAGCTTTCTGAATTGGAGGAAATCTTTGAAGCTGTACTTGATAGTGTCAAAAATCTCACAGCAATCAGAGTATATACACGTAAAAGTTCATGAATTTATCAAGTTTCCTGTGGCGGACAGACTCAATTCTCAGAATCGTTTATCACGTTAAGCTGTTTCCATTTTGGCTGACAGTAAAATCTTCCGAGGAGAACTGTCTGAACAGATGAAATGAGCTACTTTTTACACTTTATGTGATGTTCACATGACACAATGTATTTGAAATGAAAAAAAAGTTCTATATTTCGATGAATGAAAGTACAGGGAGTAAATTTGTGTACAACCTGATATCGCAAATAAAACTTCTGAATTCTCTTTAGAATTAACTATGCAGTCCTCTGCAGATGTACCTGTTATAAATAAATAAACATATAGTCATAAAAAATTATATGTAATATATATTTCTTGATGAAAAATTCATTTAAAATAAATGACAGTTGAAGGAATACATAAACATTTGCCATATTTATTGTACTGGCATCTATTGCTTCAAATGTTAAAAATAATTTATAACGAATTACACTAAAATTATTCAAATCTTCCCAGTGAATCTGATTCTCATATTTCATATTTGACAGAACTCTTTAAACAGGTTCAGTAAATGTTGCAGTGAAAGCAAAGTACTTAAATTCACCTTTTTATTGTTTTTACCAAGCAATTACAATTTCAATTAGTATAATTCTAGTTTTACTGCAGATATATAGAGATATAGATAGATGGATAGATAGATAGATAGATAGATAGATAATAGTAAAAGTGTCTCAAATTATGAGGTAAAATATGGGAGTCTTAATTGGACTAATAGTCTGCAATAAATTTGCAAAATTATTAACTATTTAACAAAGACACCTGTTATAGACTGAGTTCCCTGTATGGTAACTAACCTGAGAGTTCCCTGTTAGATATTAAGCATATTTCCAAGCAGTGAGCTTCAAATTAGTAGGTAATCAACATAATTAAATTCTAAATAATATGACCTGGCAGCAGTGGTGCATGCCTTTAAACCCAGCACACAGGAGGCAGAGGCAAGCGGATCTCTGTGAGTTTGAGGGCAGCCTGGTCTACAAGAGCTAGTTCCAGGACAGGCTTCAAAGCTCCCTTTCTCAAAAAACCAAAAAAAATAAAAAATTGACAGTAATACCATGGCAAATTCACACCCACGCAAATCAAAAATGAGAATTCGAACTTGATGATGAGGGCACCAGCACCTGTATATAATTATACTTTTATTTTAAGAATCTATATTTGGGAGCTCAATCCAGTGCTCTGATGCGGGTCTCTGTCTCTATTTCCATCAATTGCTAGATGAAGGTTCTATGGTAATATTTAAGATATTCATTAGTCTGACTACAGAGCAAGGCCAGTTCAGGCACCCTCTCCTCTATTGCTTAGGGTCTTAGTTGAGCTCCCCAAGTTCAGCTGAAGAGTGGGAGGACTGAGAATATGAGCGAAGAGGTCAAGACCATGATGGGTTCACCCACTTAAACAGTCCAGAAGGACAGGGAAGGAACAAGCATAGGTCCAAACTAGTCCCTCTGAATGTGGTTGACAGTTGCATGGCTGGGGCAGACTGAGGGGCCACTGGCAGTGGCACCAGGATTTTTCCCTACTGCTTGTACTGGCTTTGACCTTCCCCAAGGCCATGTGCCTTACCATCTCTGATGCGTGGATGGGTGGTGGGGTGCAGGGGTAGGCGGAGGGAAAGGGAGGAGGAAAGGGAGTGGGAACTTGGATTGGTATATATAAAAAGAAAAAATGGTAGTTTGTTTTCTTTTGAAAGAAACATTATTTTTTAAAAAAAATCTATATTTGGAGGAGAAAGGTGTAACTGTGCCATTTTGTTTTGCTGTTCACCCATTTGGTGGGGTTGGGTTTTCCTGAAAATATATACTGTTCTATAATTGTGAAGAATCTTTGTGTTACCCAAAATGCTAGGATAACAGTTTTTACTGGCAAGTTGTCAATATTATTCTATTTCTTTTGACTCTGCATCAATGATTACTAAGCATTATTTTTGTTCCACAGCTCACAATGCAACCTTTAATCTGGCTGAGAATCAAACATGCTTTCCCCCATCATTTTTCAGCATCTTGAGTATTGGTGTGTTTAGTGTGATGGGTTATGTTTTGTGGGGCTCTGGTTTATATTTTTCATCAAACCAGGAAAGTTTTCATTCTGATGAAACATCCTGATTTTTGTACATTTTTTCTGTATCTTTCCATAGATCCCAATAATGATACTCCTCCACAAGCTTGAATGGAATTTATTTTTAATGACTGATGAAATTTAAATTCTCTTCCATGATATGTTTAATACAGAATTAACAAGCACATCACAGATGAATCTTGAGAGAAGTTATATTATCTAATATGTCACCTATGAACCTAGAAGCTGTAACTCAAATTTATAACTTTTTTTTTTACCTTTTGTTTCTATTTGTTTGCATTTTGGAAATAAGTTGTCACTATGTAATCCTGACTGGCTCAAATTCCAGTGATGCTCCAGGCTCTATGGCTCTAATGCTGGGGCTGAGGGTGCACATACTCACTACTCTTTTTAAATTCACTAGTTTGAGCTCACTGTATTCCTAGAATGTAATGGTTGTGATGCTGAGAGCCCTCAACTCCAGTATACTCCTAGATGAAGTGGCTGGGAATGGGCAAACAGGACAGCACCAATCTCTTTTTGTTTCACACATCCAAGGTAATGTCAGAAGAGCAAAACACCAGTAGAAAAAACTGAAGGAAATAAATGACATCAATTAGGAGAGTCCACTGGTAGCAGACAGTCACAGTAAAAAGTCTTAGAGAGCATGACCAGAGATACTTGGAAAGATGTATGATACATGGCCTCATAGAAGAGATAGAGTAACTACTGTTTTGGGATCCAGAAGTGGTGGAAGAGTTAATTGGATATAGGCTTCCCACTCCAGACTTGTTGCCTTTGGAAGTTGAAGATTACACATGCTAGCACATGAAGAGCTAACCTACTAGATCTATGGGCTTCTTTTTACAATTTTCAGTGTGTGTGTGTGTGTGTGTGTGTGTGTGTGTGTGTGTGTGTGCATTGTTTGTATGCTATAGGAAATGTATGGATGTCAGAGAACAACTTTAAAAGCCAATTTTCCTCCTTCACAGTGGATCCTGGGGATCAACTCGGATCATTATGCTTGAGAGGCAGATATTTTATCCATGGAGCTATGTCTTTGTCCCTCCCCACATTTTTGGCTTTATAAAAACACGTATTTGTGTCATTTTAATTATATATACTATAATTAAAATTGTGTGTGCATCTGCACGTGGATATGTGCACAGGAGTGTAAGTATCTGTGGAAGCAAGAGACAATGGATCCCTTGGGGCTGAAGTTAAATTTTCATACACACACACACATACACACACACACACACAAATACATGTATGTTAAGCCTTCATGACCCAGACTGAAATAATAAAACATCTAAAAAAAAGCAAAATAGACCAGGTAAATCATGTTTATATACTATTTTCAAATAACATTTAAATGGGGAATGAGGCTTATGTCCTGCAATTGATGATCGAAAGTATCCATTATCAATGGGAGTAGACTGCAAATTATACATATCTATCTTAGCAGGCATCTTCCCTCACAGTGATAAAGGTATACTAAGAATAGATGTTTCAGTATATTATATTGTTGGCAGGTCCATAGTCTGTAGGCTGCATTGAGATGTCAGTGAGATAGGACAGTCTTTTAATTGCCCTTTCTGTGTCATAACTCCTGCTTTTGATCCTTATGACGTCAATGTCCAGCCGAATTTATCTCAACATCTTGCTCCACTAAGCTTTTTAATAACTTAATGTATTTTTATGTTTCCTGTGTTTGTAAGTAAGTGAGTGCTTCATGTTTTAAGATTCACAATGTGGAAAATTGAAAACATAAAATAGTAAGAATTCTACTAAAACCATCAATATTTTTCAACACCTTGAAGCTAGGCATACTAATAAGAATCCCAAATTAGGCAAAGTGTGGTAGTGTACATCTTTAATCTACTCTGAATCAGAGGCACATAGGTATCTGTGAGTTCAAGGGCAGCCTGGTTCACATAGTGCTTTCCATGGCAGCCATGACTACATAGAAAAATCCTGTGTCCTACAAAGAAAGAAAGAAGGGAGGGTAAGGAGGAGGGAGGGATAGAAATGGAAGGAGGAAGGAAGGAAATAAATTTAATTTTTTTTAAATTCAAAGTATCTTATAAATTTGCTGAAAATTTAGCTAACATACTCATTTTACTCATCAATAAACATATAAGATGATATTATAGTGGAAACTAATAGTAAGGAATGGAACTCCAAAGATTTCCCTTAGAAGGTACCTATATAAAACATAGCAACAGCTCAGTATATCCATGTTCAAGGAGCCCTCCATAGTAGGATTAAAGTATATTCATGAATACATAATAGGCCCAAATATACATTTCATGGTACATTTCTATTATTTAATTTTAAAATAGATTCGTATACATTTCCATTTGACCCTCTTAAGTATGTAACAGTAATGATTATAAAATGACAAAAGCTAATACAAAATGAAAAATTACTATAAATTTTGACTGTGTTAGAACTTTTTATAAAGTTATATGAATTTTACAAATACCTGTAAATTAATCAGTTATATTGTGTTCATTTTACATAAACTAAGCTAAAGTTTATAAAAACAAGAATGGAGTTAGGGAAATAGCTCAGAGGTTAATCACACTATCTCAAAATGACCAGAATTTGAGCCCGAGTACTCACACTGGCTGCCTCACAACTGCTTATAACTCCAGCTCCAGGGTAGCTAATATCCTCCTCCCGCCCCTCACCCCCATAGGCACCTGCAAAACCCCTCTCAAAGGCACATATAGACACACATAAATAAAAAATAAATCTGTTTTAGCAGTTAGGAAAGTTGTTTGGTTCAGTGCAGAATATATGTAAACTACTTGGGATATAGCTAATAGATTAATTTTAATCAAGTTTATAGGTGATTGCAGCTAAAGAAAATTAAAGAGAACTAAGAGCATAATCAAAATACGATTTGTAATTGGTGGGTTAAGATGTCTGAAGAAAATCTAAGCTTTTCATGATTTCATTTGAGGGTAGGATCTGGGTTGGCATCATCTTTATCATGTACATGTTAAATGGTGTTGGACAACTCTCTATACATGAAGTGATGATTTGTTGGTTCATCATTAAGATTAACTCAGAAGAATGAAAGGGATGCATGATGGAATCTTATTAGTAGATGCTCAATGTGTTTCAGCCATCTGCCATAATATTGTCAGGAAAGGGTCATCCTGAAGGGCTTCTGAACAGATGAAAGTTTGAGACAACCATCTTTAAGGTGGCATTCTGCTACAATAATGTTTAAAAAATGTGAACTGGTAATTAAAAGAAAACTCAGACTTGAACTGATAAAATTTTCATTTTTTTCTTTCCTGTTTTCTGACCTTATATTTTTTGATCTTGTGTTGGTAGATAAATAGAGGAAGGGGAGAGAAAAGGAAAGAGAAGGAGCAAGAAAGAGATGGACATCCTGAATAACAAACTAGGGCAATGTCCGAATTCATACAGCATTCAAACCCCCAAATTAAAACACTCACCATGTCTTAGGTATGAACGTTCATCTAGCCTCATGAAAATTTGTGATTTTGTCTATAATATCAGTGCCAAGTAGTTACAGAACGTGCACAGACAAACTCTGCTGGCAGAAGCAAGCTCTGAAAATAGAATATCCTGCGTTCAGGTGGTGTTAACAATTTAAAAGCAAGCCTTCCTCATAAAGGCCTCAGTATCATACTTGGGGGTTTATGTGCATTTATTCATACTGTCCCTATTCAAACCCTCTGAATCTCTTTATCGGGATTCCACTTTTTCAAAGTTATAAAAGGATAACTTACTCCCATCTATCCTAAAATTTCAACAAGGTTTCATAGTTATTTATCTGCGTGTGCAGTGAGAGCTCACTTTTCACAATCTCTGCCCAATTCTGTATGAGTTAAAAGACTCACTAACAAAACTGAATGTGCATTTCTCAGTGTTTCATAGGAACACATAGTCTGGTGAGTTGATACATACCTGTAGGCCCATCATTTGAGAAACTGTGGCAACTTTGTAGCCAGACTGGGCTGCATGCACAAGCAAAGCCAGTAAAAGCTACATAGAAAGATCTAGATTGACAAGAAAAGAAAAAAGATAAAAAAAGAAAGAAAGAGGGAGGGTAAGGGAGGGAGGAAGAAAGAAAGGAAGGATGGAGACAACCAGGGAGGAAAGAGTAAGAGGAGGGGAGAGTGAGGAAGAGGATAAGGAGGACTAGAAGCAGAAGAAAAGGAAGAAATACAGAAACAAAGGAACATAGGAAAGAATGACAGACATCTCATAAGGCCTCAAGCAAAGACTGTGATAAGGGGGCAGGTAACTCAGAAGGAAAGAACTGAATTCATGATTGGAATCTCAGAATCTTGGAGAAAGGGTTATGCTTTCTTGCAAACGCTCCTTTTGTTTCTTATCTGGGGTTTTGCATACAACCTCCTCAGCCATTGAAGGAAGAAGGAATGAATGGATGATACATGGATAACGTTGTGTAGTACAGAGAAAAACCATGGGAGGACTACAAGGATTCATCATAAAATAATTGGTGTGCTAGTCAAAAAACCTACAAAGACCTGTGAAACCATACTATTATTTGTTTAGGATATTTTTGTTCAGGCCGCATAAGAAAAACTGTCTCTAGCTCTCAAGATGAATTTATATGGAACACTTTGTCTCTTCCCTTCCTAAAGTGAATGAATTTTACGTTCCTAGATTCATGAGTTTGAGATAATCCTATATGTGGTGGGTGTGGAGTTCCTGATAGAGTCATGACTTAAAAGTCAACCAGGCCGAGTTCAGCGACATGCTTTCCATAACATCTAATGTTTTCAATATCACTGAAAATTCTCATAACTAGAACTTGAAATCATGATAAAGAATAGTGAGCATTCTTCCTTTTCTAACATTGATCTGGAGGAATGGTCCTAAATATGTCCGTAGAATACCCTCTATTTCAAAGCCTGATTATAGAAGGACTAGAGACTATTTTACCTGATGAAGAGAATTATGGAGTCTGTGAATCTTGGTTGTGTGGTATTATAAAGAAGCATAAAGAACGTTAGTTCTCTCTCTTCTAAGAAATTTTATTCGGCTAAAGGCATTTTCTGATATATTGCTGACCTGCTTACTGAAAATGTCATATTCTAAAACATAAAAGAAGTGATAGTTGAAATGGCAAATGACATACGGGAGCAAATTAAAAGAGAGTAATAGAACTCATGCCACTGGGGAAGTGTGTTTTCAACTGTCTGGTCCAACGAAGAGAATGGCTATGGTCCTGGAGTATATCAACATGCATGCTGAACGTGTCTACAACACCGACAGTATTTTATTCTCTAGAATGAGTCCATCATGCTGGCCCCAGTGTATCTTCTCTCTCATTATCATCATCTTTCTTAGCAGATATATTATTATGTCAAACATCTCATGAAGCCTCAAACAAAGATGTTGATAAAAAGTTAAATTAATCAGAAGGAAAAAACAGTGCATTTTTTATATAGTAGAGTAATTCTGTGGCTACCTCAGAGAAAGTATTTATTATCAGGGATGAGTAGAAAATCGTAATGAGAGTGAGGATCGGTAAATGCAAGTCAGGTGAGACAGTACATGCCTTTAATCTAAGTACTTGCAAGGCTGAAACTAAAAGATCATGGCTTGAAGCTGGGAAACTCTATATGAGAACTGGGGTTGTATTGAGTCCTAACACCTGAAACTGTGGCAATAAAAGGAGTAGAAACTGAATAGGTGGCTCAGCAGCTAAGGGCAGGTACTGATCTTGCAAAGGACCAGAGTTTATTTGTCAGCACCTACATAAGGCAGCTCATAACCAACTTTAACTATAGCCCCAGAGGCTTATAATGTCTCTACCATCCACAGACGTCCACACATACCCACATAGAGACACACGAATGCATAATAAAAAATAAATAACTCATTAAAAATAACAACTTCATTAAAATGGGAATTGAGGTAACACATAGGTTCATAGTAAGCAATACACATTAGGATATAGAAAACTGAAGAAATTTAATCATAAGAAAACTTTTAAACACCCATATGCACAAAAGCAATATCACAGCTTTTGTCTATATAGCCATTCTCCACCTTCCTCATGCTGAAATCCTTTAACACAGTTCCTAATGTCGTGGTGACCCCCAAATAACATTTTTTTGCTACTTCATAACTGTAGTTTTGCTATTGTAATGAATCATAATATAAATATCTGATATGCAAGATATCTAATATGTGAGCCCTGTAAAAGAGTCATTTGATTCCCCCAGGTGATCATGACCCATAGATTGAGAACCATTTGTCTATAAGGAAAAGGGAATCAGAGAATAAACCAAGAATTCAAGAATTTAGTAACTTAAGGGATATATATGTGTTCCAAAGTCATTGTTTTTGCTGAGCCTTGGTCTCTCAGATTTGCATGCCAAAATGACATGAGTTTTCTGCCAAGAATATAATTAGATTATATATAACTAGTAGTTCAGTTTGAAACTAAACACTGCCTAATGCTCTTCAGAATACAGCTTAGAAGCAAAAAAATATGCAATCTTAGAATCTTCTTGACTAGTATGTTTAGGATCTTTCCTGAGATGCTTTCCTTGGCAGCTTCCATCACTCTGTCAGCTGGTAGTGCTGGGAAAATCCCAGAGAGGACACCAGGGCACCTCAGAATCCAGGACCTGTTTGGTTTCTCTTACACCTCCAAAATTATACATATAAAATGAGACTGCAGATATGCAATCAATGGCTTTATACATAATATAAATACATAAAAAGGATGAGGAAGAGAAAAGAAGAAAGAATTAAAGGAGGGAAGAAACAAGGAAGGAAATGAAAGAAGGAAAGAAGAAGGGAGAAAGAGAAGGAGGGAGGGAGAAGGAAGGAAGGTTGCTATTAGGGGAGCTCACTCACTGAACAGATTCATAAAAAAATTAAATGCAAAGAGTAGAAAATGGAATAATAGAAAGGAAATTATGCATTTATACCAAGAGATGCACAAAACATGAGAAAAGGTTGTTAGCTGCTGGGTGAGGAAATGTCAGCTTTCTCTGAGGATGCAGCCCCTGGTTATTCAACCTTGTTCCAGTGCAAGAACACACATCCAAGAACATTTTGAGCAGCAGAAATTGATCCTGAAGGGTTAAAAGGTGGGAGGGGACAATACTTGAGTGCCTTGGGAAGGATGTATCTGGGAAAAATTATGAAGGTGAACATAATCAAAACATACTGTGTAATATTCAAAACTATCAAAAACGTAAATTTTTTAAAAGAAGAAAATGAAAACTCAAAGTTCTAGGTCACCTGCACAAGTTGACAAATCTCAATAATAGAAACTAAAGATCCTGTGGCTGCTGACTTTCCAGGTATATATTTTAGAGACATGCTTGATCAGTGACCACACAAAAATAAAAAAGATTGAAATTGATGAAAGTGAGGAAGTCAAACCGATACTTACATGAAGATATTCCAAAATAGATGGATAAGCTAGATATTTAGTAGAGGAAAAAGTCAGCAGAAAATTGAGTCTGTAAATAAAACAAATGGAAATACTGTACATAAAGGCTCTATCAGGCTGAGAAGCAGCATCAACAGACGGAACTCATCAAAAGAGGAGTTTCAGGAATATAAAGGAAAAAATGAATGATCATGCACAAAGTTTCCAAAAATTCCAATAGTCATTCAAGAGAACAAACTTAAGAATTAATTGACTAGAAGAAGGAGCTGAGAGAAAGTTAACATAATAATAAAATATCCAATGAAATTACAGTGGAGATGTTCCAGGTCTAGAGAAGACATTGACACCTAAACAGCAGAGGATTTTAAAAGCCAAACGTGACCAGAGCATATCACAATAACAAGTCGTTACAATGTCACAAATTCAACGCGAAGAGCATTGAAAACTATAAGAGATAAATACCAACTCACCTACAAGTGCAAACACAGAGAAGTAACATCAACTCACCTACAAATGCAAACAGAGGAGTAACACCAACTCACCTACAAGTGCAAACACAGAGAAGTAACATCAACTCACCTACAAATGCAAACAGAGGAGTAACACCAACTCACCTACAAGTGCAAACACAGAGAAGTAAAACCAACTCACCTACAAGTGCAAACACAGAGGAATAGCATCAGTTCACCTACAAATGCAGAGGAGTAATGTCAATTCTCTCATCAGTTCTCTGACTGGTCCTTGAAATTCATCACATTAGTGAATGCTCTGACTGTTATTCTCAGTGTCCTGACAAGAGGCAAACAAATAAATGAAGAGCTCCAGTTCCATCACAGTTTGAAGGCCCACTTCATCATGGTGGAGAAGTCCTTGAAGATGTCAACAGGCTTGAGAGACAAAAAACCAGAAAGAGATGAGCACAGGTGTGTAGTCTGACTTCGCTGTTCCATCAGTCGGCTCTGTTCTGCCAGCTGGTTCCCAAATAACCACACAAAGACTTTTTGTTAATTATGAATGATTGGTTGATAGCTTAGGCTTCTTACTAACTAACATCTTAAATTAGCCCTTATTTCTTATCTATGCTCTATCACGTGGCTGGTACCTTTTATCAGTATGGAATATTCATCTTTTTCCTGCATCTTCTGAAGACTCCACCCTTTTCTTCCTAGCATTCTCTCAGTCTGGATCTCCAGACTAACCTCTTCCTGCCTAGCTATTGGACAGTTGGCTCTTTATTAAATCAATGAGTACAACACATCTTCACAGTAGACAAAGTAATTGTTCCACATTGCTTATGTTTAACTTACTTTCTCCTTTCTCTTCAGTCCTGAACCCTGAATCATGAAATGCCACCAACATCTAGGGCTAGCATTCTATCCATAGTTAGCTCACAGATACACTCAGAGGTTTGTTTCATAGAAAATTCCTTGACTTTTAAAGTTGACAAGCAAAATTAACAATCACAGGTTAGAAAGCATAGGCTAACATTTTTACAGTAAATCTCAGGAATCAACTAACAGGATTACACCAAAACAAAATGCCCAGGACATAGCAAATGAGACAAACCACAGAATATACACTTAGCACAGAATAAGAATAAACAATTGCCTAATATGTGGCTGATATCTAGAACATATAAAATTTAGATACCCAATCGCCAAGTCTTCGACTTAACAAACAAATTAATAAACTGAAAATGTTCTAAAGAAGAAATACAACTTGCCAATAATATTTGAAACAGTATGAAATAATCTTGGTAATCAAGTTAATGTAAATAAAAACTAGTTGAGATTCCATCAGACATCATTGAGAATAGCATCAAGGAAATTCAAATGTCTGTGAGGATCTGGAGAAAGGGGGATCCTATATAATGTGGGTAGGAATGTGAGTTAGTACAGTTGCTATGGAAATCAGAATGAAAAATACGCAATCAAGTAAAAATAGAAATGACTTGCTCTTACCACGTCTGTGCTCATACCCAAAAATCTCTAAGTCCTACAGTGGAGGCAATACTCCATGTTTATTGCTGCCGTGTTCATGATAGCCATCCTAAAAGCCCATCAACAGATGATTAGATAATAAAATTATAGTATATATATACACAATGGAAGTTTATTCAACTGTAAGAGAAATTAAATCATGATAGTTGTAAGAAATGGTAAAATTAGAACTCACATGCTGAACTAAATATGCCAGATTCAGAAACATAAATATGACAAGTTTTGGAATGGGAGAAGGCAATTGGAGAAGAAATAAAGGACAAAGTACATATAAAGGTATCATAATAAAACCATTAATATTTGCAAATTTTAGAAACTGTCAAAAAGATGGAAATACATGGTTGTATGAAATGTTAAAAGTAAATACACACCCATCTAATTTAACAGGTGCTTCTGAGACAAGAGAAGCCATGTTGACCGAACATCTTATAGATGCTACTCAAGCAGTTATATAGTACTCTAGGGAAACTCATTTCCAGTGAGAGATTGAAAGCATTTTTCTGACATTAAAAAATAAATGAGAAGGGAAAAAAGTAAGAAAGATGAATGGCAAACCTTCATTTACAAATTTATAGTCTGCACGGAATGGCTCTTCCCATCATTTTCATAAGGAGTACTTACTTCTTCAGTTAAGGCTGGAACAGCCTGCACTCCACATTTCTCCCCCTTTGTGTCATAGAGGTCACAGATTTACTGTGGAGCATGTTATAATCTCACATATATTATTCTAAATTTAGATTTGGCCCAGACTTTTTGCTGAAATAATGAGAGACACAGCAATAAAATGAAACTGCAATGGTTTTTATCATTTTCCACTTGCAGAGAAAAAAAAATCATAAAATAAATTGTCCTTAAAGAAACCACAGAAATCATCAAACTCTGCCTCCTTAAAATGATTAAGTCATTTTATTCCCCAGCTACCCCTGCCTGAATTGCTTACTGAGTGACCTTGTGGCATTTTCTGAATAGCCCTTCCAACAGAGACAAACACACATCAATGTGAGACTAGAGTAGCTGAACCTATTAGTGTTCAGTTTGAAAGTCTGACATTTTTTGATGCTTTCTGAGTGTTCACTTAATCCACTCAAATAAAAAAATATTTAGTTAATTTATCATATAGGTATTAATTACTACTGTTTAAGGCATACTATATTCCTAATTGTCGAGCAGGGGACAATGACACAAAACTTTCATAAAAATAATATGCAAAAACATATCATTTCATAATAGGCTGTTAGAGGAATGAAATTTTACCAAATTAGAATCATTAATTCATTATGCCTTTAAGAAGTCATAGGATGAATTCTACTTTTGAGTTCTATGAGTAACACAGGCTATATTGCACAACATTGAAAATTAAATTTTAAAAAAATAGATATAAAACAGTGAATATCTGTTCTGTCAAGGGCTATGAAGTATAAATAGCTGATTCTCTGCAGTAGAACGGTCCTGAAACTATTTCCTACTTTTCTGTTCTCGAGGACTTAAACTGTTCTTATCCAACTACCAAATTCTCACCTTCCACATACACATCCACAGTTTGTTTCATAATGTATTACAATGAATATTCAATAAACAACTCCAAATCTTTCTCAGCTCTACAGTTTGACTCACAAAAAAGGAAATATAAGGAAAATAAAGAATCCCAGGAAACACAGAAGTCTTAACTCAGCATACTGCCCCTTCCCGGTCAGGCCTCACTCTATATTTAGTGTTTTATATGTGATTACAATGGCTAGAAATTTGCTCCATCAACAAAGTGAAGTAATAAAAGCAGATAGAATTACAGCCTTCAATGAAAGGAAGATACATATATAATACAGATATGTATATAAATGCAAGGGCATAGCACACACACACAACCGTGTGTAATCTATACATGTGTCATGTCATGGAAAACTCAGTAAAATAAAGTAATCAAAGAATGGAAAATCAAAGAGATGACAATGAGAAAGATGTCAATTTTAAACAATACAGTAAAGAATAGGCATTGATTTTAAACAATAAAGAGAGATACGTGTGTAGGTAGCACTTTATAAGAGTACTAAAGGAATGAAGCCTGTCTGCTTCCCTTTCTCCTCTAGTGTTCTGATGAGGAGGACAAAATTATGGTGTGTGGTCCTCAACTTTACACTTGCCTTATTTTATCCTGCCTATTCGAACACTGAATTTAGGACAGTATTTTAAGCTGAAGACCTTAACAAAGTCTTTAAGGAGGCTGAAAGATGGCTCAGTGGTTAAAAGCACTATCTGGTTTTTTTTTTTATTTTTATTTTTACTTAAAAAATTCCACCTCCTCCCATTTCCCTCCCCCTCCCCAAACCACCCTCCCCCTCCCTCTCCAGTCTAAAGAGCAGTCAGGGTTCCTTGCCCTGTGGGAAGTCCAAGGTCCTCCCCCCTCCATCCAGGTCTAGTAAGGTGAGCATCCAAACAGACTAGGCTCCCCACAAAGCCAGTACATGCAGTAGGATCAAAAGCCAGTGCCATTGTCCTTGGCTTCTCAGTCAGCCCTCCTTGTCTGACACATTCAGAGAGTCCGGTTTGATCACATGCTCCATCAGTCCCAGTTCACCTTGCTTTGGTGAGCTCCCATTAGATCAGCCCCACCGTCTCAGTGGGTGGGCGCACCCCTTGCTGTCCTGACTTCCTTGCTCATGTTCTCCCTCCTTTTGCTTTTCATTTGGACCTTGGGAGCTCAGTCCAGTGCTCCAATGTGGGTCTCTGTCTCTAGCTTCATCCATCGCCAGATGAAGGTTCTATGGTGATATGCAAGATATTCATCAGTATGGTTATAGGATAGGGCCATTTCAGGATCCCTCTCCTCAGCTGCCCAAGGATCTAGCTGGGGACATCTCCATGGACACTTGGGAACACCTCTAGAGTCATGTCTCTTGCTAACCCTAAAATGGCTACCTTAATTAAGATATATACTTCCCTGCTCCCATATCCACCCTTCCTCCATCCCAACCATCCCATTCCCCCAAGCTCTCCCCATCCCCCACCCCCTTCTTTGTTCTTTACAGAGATCTTGAGTTCAATTCCCAGCAACCATATGGTAGCTCATGATTCTTTAAGGAAGAAAAGATTTTGGCTGCCACACAGCACTGTGAATTCTTGGTCATGGGAAAGATAAAATATTATCAGTATAGTCTACTGAATCAAGATGAAAAGAATGATTTTTTCATTAATTGCCATATTTATTGAGCAATAATATATGTTGTATATCAGTCAATTCTGGTGATGAAAGAGAAGCAAAGAGTCCCCATTTGGAGGTTGGTCTGGAGAGGTCAGATGATGCACTCTGAAGAAAACAAAAATGAATGAAGGTCTAAACTAGATGTCAGTACAACTGAGTTCTTGAAAGTAAGAATTAAAAGGAACAGAAAAGAGACAGTTGGTTATTTCATAATAATTCAGAAAAGATCTTAACTCAGAAAAGATTTTAGTATATACAACAAAAGAAAAGTTAATTAAAGAATAGTTGCATACAGAGCAAGAAAAGAGTCTTGGAAGTATGTGAATGAGAAGGAACAAAACCCCCAAAGAGCTCTGTGGATCACTGAAGATCTAGATTTTCTATTTGAATACAATAACGGACAGCTAGAGGAAGTTTGAAATAGAATGAAATGCAATTTAGGAAAATTTTTAAAGTGTTGTGTTTCAGAAAATGATCAAACGTTTAATAGAACAGAAAAAGAGGGAATGTGTTACACTTGAAAAGACAGGTTATAACTGTTTGTTACATTCAATGTGAACCCCAGCACGCAGGACTCTGTGCCTATGTGGGGTTAATACCGGGCCAGAGTAAGTCAGGAATGGATTTTTTACTGATATAATTATGAGCTAGAATTCATTATCTCACAGTAGGTTTGAACTAAATGAGAGACAAGTGTTTCAGTGATGGACAGGTCCACAGTGACATGATCTATGACATGATCTATGATTTGAAGAATCTGGTTTATACATACATGTCCCAGTGTTGCAAGTCCCTGATTCCACACGACTGAGAGGATTATTCTTTCAGATATAAGTACATTATTTTACTACTCTTAAATCTCCACAATGAATCCCACCTTTCTACAAGGCTTTCCGTGACCTTTCACATTTGATTCCTCTATATGCTTCTATATTCACTTCTCCTACTTCCTGTTCCTATACACCTTATTCACTTCTGTCTGCCCCATGGACCCCTTCTTTGTTCCTGACCCTATTAACTACTTCCTGGATTATCCTGGGACAGTCTTCAGATACCCTCAGGAATTTCACATGGCTTAATCATGTTTGTATTCAAAGATCACAGTATCACAAAGGCCTTCATTAACAACTTTACTTCAATTAACACTCATTTTCTCTTTCTTTATCCTGATTTTTCTTCCTAATATTAATCATCATGACCAACTTGATATTTGTTTATTGTAAATTCTAACTCATTGAAAAACCATTTATTTTTCTCCTGATATAACACCAATGTGAAGATCACAGTATATTTAAATCATACTTGTACACTAACTATAGATGTTTTTCAGCTTTTCTGCTCACAATCTCCCTCCTGTCTTACACTTTAGACCCTTGGAAACACTATTGGACATGATTTCAATAAATCTCAATCAAGTAACTTCACAGACTATAATGTTGTTCTGGATAAGATTTGCTCTATCCAGGAATCTTGGATTTAACTAGAGAAGTACACTTCATGTCAAAAAGGACAATGCTAAATCCCAATCAGTGAAAACGTTCAGAATTAACATCAAAAGATAGAAAGTATGTGGGGTTTATTTGTTTGGTTTTAGATTAAAGAAAAATATTGGGAGCATTTCTATATTTCCTCTCTAACACTCTGACAATTTTTCCAAGTGTTTTCTAAGTTGATTTCCCCTTACTGAGCCCTGTTGATGCTCCAGAAGTTTCCCCTTCTTGTATATCAGCACCTGTGAATTTGAATTTTCATATGGTGTCAGTTTTATCTATTAGCCCTGGTTGAATGTATACCTTTTTTTAAAAAATATAAACTTTCAACAGACACAAAGAGAACATGTGTGTCGCCTGCTGTGGATGTGAGAACATGGCATTCTCAGTGGTTGTACATCTCTGAACAAAAAGTTAATGCATTGTGCTCTGCGTAGAAGCCCGGTCAAGTTTTCTCTGTGGTGGCCACATCCTGGCCTTGACCGCCCTGCAACTTATCCTCCTCCAAACTCCTATTGTTCCTAGTTTTAATGGGTCTCTCGAATCTAACCTGTGTCGAGGACACTTAAAGGTGGCTTTGAAGGACACATAAAAATTATTAAGGCAATGTGATTTTAAGGCTACAGAGTATGAGAGGAAAAGAATACAGAAGAGTGTTCAGGGATATTAAGAAACCTAGGGTTTAAATATAACGCATGCCACATACAGGGCAGTAAACATGCTGCCAGTGGGACCACACATAAAGTTTTAATTAAGTTTTATATTAATCTAGAAAGTAGAAGAAAATAGTTTCTTAGAAAGACTATGACTACCTAACACTGAATAGCTATTGTCTGTGTCACTCTAGCTAAGAATCTTGGGTACTCTTGAGAGATATGACATCAATTTCCATATATTCAACCCTTCCTTCATGACCCCAGGACTTCCTTTGTGCTATTCTATTAAGCTATGACCTGTGCTGAACTTTACTTTAATTATATAGTTGCAGCTCCCAAGGAATTCTTTATAGTGAAAAACATTTCTGCATTAGTTAGCCAAGACAAAGGCTAACGGATGTCCTAAAATTAAAACAGCTTAGAACACAAAAAGGTGTTTGATACCGTATTTTGCAGGACTGGAATTTGAAAGTTAAGATATCTTGGGGATCTGTCAATATCTAATAGTATTACAAAAGGTTTTAGTCTCAGATTGTCTCAAAAGTTCTGGTACTTTTTAAATTTATGGCATTAATGTTAAAGTAAGCCTTTAAAAATAAGTATACCAGCAACATTGAAGTATGTGGGGGGAGGGAGGTCCCTAGTTAAGACGGGCTTAAAATTTCCTTAATAACCCAGTAGAGAATCATGAATTTTATTACACTCATGTTGAGGGGCCTCCCTGTGTTAACATGAGATCAGCTCAACTGAACTCAATATATCTCAAATGATGTCATATCCTCAGGGTATGGGATGGGGATTTCAACATATGAAATTTGGGGAAATAAAGCCAACAATGTACCTGATATGAAACCTTGCATTTGATAAAGACTGTTTTAATTCATAAGAGCTTAAGAACTGACTGAAAAATGGACAAATAAGTGAAGAAAAGTACAAACACTCTTGGCCATCCCTTCTCCACTTTTATGGTTTGGTTTCTAAAAGTCACAGTCACTTCTGCAACAGCAATGACAGTGAACTAATCACACTATGTAGAGATTTACACATATGATCATGTACCTTTGCCAAATTTCCCAAATTATATCACTCAGTCATATAAATATCTATTCCTTTTGTGCCAAACACAAACCTTCCTCTAAATGAAGAAACAGTTGTTACTAAATAATGAAACAATGGTGAGGATTTAGCAGTGTGCATGAGCAAACACTATATACTGAAGACTTTTTCTTTCAAACTTTACTAAAGCTAGCATCAGAAAACCCATAAACCATCATTTGCTTCATAAGACAGTAGGAATATCGGTGAGAATGTGGCAATCTGAATGACTTGCTAAATCCTGGAGTGCCCACACAGATATCTCCAAATTAAGGTGAAATCTGTACAGTTCTTCACTGAACACAGAGGCAGTCACAAAGCAGTTCTAAACAAATGAAGGGAATAAAGCATCCCATTAAATAAGCATTTATTAATCTCCTGGTAATTCTGCAACTCTGCTTTGTAAGCAACAATGGCAAAGTCAATTTTATTGTGGCTTCAGGTTCTTTTATTTTCTTAAATGCTTTTTTGTTCCTAATTCTAAAGACACTCAGTCATCGTGAAAAAGTCCTTACACTGAAAAATACATTAGCACTGCTTCCATTTCTCTGAACCATAATAGGTGGTTTATCATCAGGACCAACTTTCTGAAAATGACTCACTTTTCTCAGCATGCAGTCTTCATCATAACAACATCTGGAGATCAGACCTTTGTCTGTTGTGGGGTTGGTGAAGATCTTCTCCCAGTCAGTAGGTTGCCTTTGTGTCTTAGTGACAGTGTCCTTTGCTTTACAGAAGCTTCTCAGTTTTAGTAGGTCCCATTTATTCAATGTTGCCCTTAATGTCTGTGCTTCTGGGGTTATACCTAAGAAGCGATCACCTGTGCCCATCTGTTGTAGGGTATTTCCCACTTTCTCTTCTATCAGGTTCAGTGTTATCGGGCTGATATTGAGGTCTTTAATCCATTTGGACTTGAGTTTTGTGCACGGTGATAGATATGGGTCTATTTTCATTCTTCTACAGGTTGACATCCAGTTGTGCCAGCACCATTTGTTGAAGATGCTTTCTTTCTTCCATTGTATACTTTTAGCTCCTTTATCGAATATGAGGTGTTCATAGGTTTGTGGGATTAAATCCGGGTCTTCTATACGATTCCATTGGTCGACTTCTCTGTTTTTATGCCAGTACCACCCTGTTTTCATTACTGTAGCTCTGTAATAGAGTTTGAAGTCAGGGATGGTAATGCCTCCAGACAATCCTTTATTGTATAGGATTGTTTTGGCTATCCTGGGTTGAACATGAGCAAAGAAGTCGGGACCACGAGGGGTGCACCCACCCACTGAGACAGTGGAGCTGATCTACTGGGAGCTCACCAAGGCCAGCTGGACTGTTACCAAAAAAAGCATGGGATAAAACTGGACTCTCTGAACATGACGAACAATGAGGGCTGATGAGACGCCAAGGACAATGGCACGCGGTTTTGATCCAACGCAATGTGCTGGCTTGGTGGGAGCCTAGCCAGTTTGGATGTTCACCTTCCTAGATATGGACGGAGGGGGGAGGACCTAGGACTTACCACAGGGCAGGGAACCCTGACTGCTCTTTGGACTGGAGAGGGAGGGGGAGAAAAGTGGGGGGAAGGGGAGAGGGGTGGGAGGAGGGGGAGAAGAATGGGAGGAGGGGGAGGGTAATGGGAGGCTGGGAGGAGGTGGAAATTTGTTTTTTTTTCTTTCTTTTCTTTATTCTCCTTTTATCAATAAAAAAAATACATAAAAAAAACAACATCTGGTGACAGTAACAACCACGACTTATTACGTATGACAAACACCACTCATACATACATACAAACATACACATACCACACATACATACATATACACACACCACACATACATACATACAAATACACACAACATACATACATATAAATATACACACCCCACACATACATACATATATACAAATATATACATACTACACATGCGTATATACACATGCATATATACACCACACATACATACATACATATACACATTCACATGCATACATACAAACACACACCACATACATACAAACACATACCACACATACATATATACAAACATGCACTAACCATACATACATATAAATACATATACACCACATATACATACATAACACATACATACATATAAACCCCACATGCATACATACAAACACACACACACTACACATACAGACATACACACACCCCACATGCATACATACAAACACACACCACAGATATACTGTGGGATAATGGTCTGTACCTTATCACTTGTATTTTAATAAAACCCTGATTGGTCAGTAGCCTAGCAGGAAGTATAGGCGGGGCAACAAGTCAGGAAGTAGAAACGGGGCAAGGAGAAGAGGAGAATTCTGGGAAGAGGAAAAATGAAGTCTGCAGTCATCACCCAGATACAGAGGAAGCAAGATGCGACTGCTTCACTGATAAAGATACCAAGCCATGTGGCTAACACAGACAAGAATTATGGATTAAGGTGTAAGATATGAGTTAATAAGAAGCCTGAGCTAATAGGACAACCAGTTTATAACTAATGTAGTAGACCTCTGTGTGTTTCTTTGAGACAGAAACGGCCATGGGACAGGCCGGAACAGAAACCTCTGTCAACACACATGCATACATACAAATACAGACACACACACACACACACACCATGTAGTAGGAGAAGTGGTGGGCTCTGTCCTATCCGCCCAGCTAGTTTAGCCCCAAAATAACCACACAGAAATTGTATTCATTCAAATACTGCCTGGCCCATTATCTCCAGCCCCTTATTGGCTAATTCTCACATATTAGTTTAACCCATCTCCATTAATGTGTATGGCCACTTGACTGTGGCTTACCAGCATGAGTCTAACCAGTGTCTGTTTCAGGCAGGAGAACCATGGTGTCTGCCACACTGTCCTTCTTCCCAGCATCCAGTTCTGTCTACCCTGCCTATCTACTCCACCTATCTAAGTTCTGCCCTATCAAAAGGCCAAGGCAGTTTCTTTATCCAACCAATGAAAACAACACAAATACAGAAGAACCTCCTACAACATCACATATACACACATACATACAAACACCACACACACACACAAACATACACATATCATACATACACAAATTTGTTATTTTTCTTGCCAAGTTTTGAAAATGTAGAAATAATTGTTCCTTTGCCTATTCATGAAAATAAAAAAAAATGCTGTTAAAACTGGATTTAATTTGGAGAGTCAGTTATATCAAGAATGTACAGGATTTGTTACTACCTTGACTGGAATGACTTTCAAATGATAGCACATATTTTAGTTCTTACAATATCACTTTCCCTACGCACAGAAACAGTCTCCCCACATTCCTCCCAAATTTCTCGCCCCATCACTTTTAACTATCCATTTCTATTAACAACATCACCATGCTCTTTTAAAACCAACCTGAATCTCAAGCAGTGTCCATCTAGTGGATGACTTTCTTTACAAATGCCACCTGACTCTTTCTATAAAATGTGCTAGAATTTGGAGATACAGCAGTGATGTGAGACAATATGCACACAGAAGCCATAATCTCTCCATGCCCATCCAGGTGGAAATAATCTGCAAAATAAGGAAACACTGCATATATATATGGCTTAAAATACTATAAGAAATGTCAAATTTTCCTGTTTTATTTTTATTTCTCTCCTTCCAGTTGTTTAATTAATCTGTTTCTAAATTTTCCAACATGTTTTTTATCATTATTTCAGAAACTATGCCTTCTTGAGTCTATAAAACATAGTGTGAAACTATGTTTATAACTGTATCTGTTGGTATTAGAATGCATTCAGTTTTAAGTTTCTTAGTTGATAATTCACAATGAAAAAACTATGGGTCATTGACCCTGCTTCCTTAGTGCACTGGAACATTTATTTAACCACATCTTCTTGTTTTTTATGCTTCAAACTTGTATGTGTGTGTGTGTATTCTTAACCTCTTTTTCTGGGCACAGATACATTATAAAGCATATCTTTCTAACTTTTGGTCAGTAAACTAGGGACTCTTTTGATTTAGAGTGAATGTTGCTTCGGTAGGGAGTTAATGTCTTTCAAAGTACTTTAAAAAGTCTACTATAAATTCCCAAATTGCAATATCATTGGTTGTAATCTAAACCAGTTCTGCCCTATGTGAGCTGTAAGAATTGACCCTAGCCGAGATCCTCTCAGTGGTCCTTTCTCCCCTTAACATTCAACTCCTAATATTTTCATGCAGGGAGGAATAGATGCTCAACTTGGACTCTAGGAAGGTCTTAACGTGAGCAGTGGGCATGCATCAACCTCTTCCATTCCTCCACCCGGAATTGCTATTCACTAAGTTCAAGCTGCTGAGTGCCCCGGAGTTTCACATCAGTCTCAACCAACAATACTTGAAAACAGATGCATTTTATGTGTTTTTCTAAAGTGGTGTTTGGGGTGACAGCATAAATGCATTCACTGCTTCCAATTTGATGAGAAATAAAAGTACTGAAATCATCATTAACCAAGAAATTTTTCTCCCTATGTAGTCTAGCCGTAGACATGCTGATCCATACAAGGTAGACATGTCTATAGGTGGGTGTGTGCAACATAGTTAGTTTCAGACTGACATCACTACTTACAACATGTCCTTCATGCTTAGCGCCATTGACTGACCCTGTTCTCAACTATTCCCAAACATACTCTCATTCCATCACTCTCATTCCCAGGTTTCAGTGCTCCGGCTTTTTGTCACTTGTTTCTTCTCTCCTCATCTCCTTTTGTGAGACAGAAAAACAACAATTCTTACCTTCGTCATTATGATAATTTAGACTTTCTCTCAGGAGGCTTTCCTCCAATGCCTTGTGCCTGTCTTTTCTAAAGAAAATTTATTTTCTACCAAATTGAAATTATTCTTTCATATGTCCAATGGATAAATGAAGAGGTAATTCCAAAATAAGGAATAAGATTGGTTGGTGTATCAATACCCTAAACTGATTTGAACATATTCCACATTTACAATCAATTCTGTCATCTGGAAATTCTCATATACCATGTGAAAATAACGATAATTGTGATCTATACTCTGAAGAGTTGTTATGAGACCATTTTAAATAATCTCCATGCAACATGACCTGCAAACTGTCCAGTGGGTATAGCAAATAATGTACCACGAAACATAGTGATCTACATGGGCATTTACCTAAAACACACGGGAACTTATGTCTACAAAATAAATTCTATGAAAATAGTTATAGAAAGTTTATTCGTAATATGCAAAAATCTCAAAAGATAAGTCTAATGAAAGAAATCAAACCTGCAAGATCCCAAAAGATGAATCTTTTTAGTGAAAGGTACTAGACACATAGATTGCATAGTTTGCCTGTGGTGTTCCATAATAAAATTGACTGAGTGCTGTAAACAGAAAAAAAATGGTTTTTAACTAATTATAGAACCCAAAAGTCCCAGGTCAAGGTATGAAGTCTTTTAATTTCTACTCAAGTCTAATACCTCAGAATGAAAATTATTCGCTTCTTCCCTGTAGTTTCATGGTATTTCTCATGAACATGCATCATTTTGCTGCTTATTTTTATAATGTCACCACTCATATTTGTTTAGGGCCACAAATATATGACCTCACTTAACCTTGGTTTCCTCCTAAAAATTATGTAGTGTGGCTTTTCCTTGAAAGTTATAAACAGATACCTTCTCACCCCAGAGAGGTACCAAGTCAGGACAAAGGAATGATTTCTGTTATTTCTATCTTAGAGAACTAATGTGTTTATCAGAGTTGCTTCAGGAACAAGGGTAACTTAAAAATAACTACATCATGGAAAATGCTGTCCCCAAATTGGTGATAACTCACAAAAGCTACATCCCAGACCTCCCACACCAATTTACTGGCAGCAGGATATGAGGGTTCTGAACAGCCTCAGTGTTCTAAGTTCAGAGCTTCCAGAGTATTTGGAATCTCTTACCACCCTCTAGCAAGGACTGCTTCAATTTAGAGGACAGAGCTATAAAAAGAATTCCTACATTGCAGGACAGAGTCTCTATACCTAAATTTAGAGGTAGAGAGGAAACGTTTTACCCCATTACTCTATTGATATGTATAATAACTTATAATATATAACTGAATGTATAATAACAGACCTTATTTTCAGTAGCCTATAAGGCAGCAGATACTGTGAGTGTAGAGAAGGCACAAGGGAACGTTCTATAACTTCAATTTGGTCAAGATTAAATGGGTGTGGTACTTGTCAAAATTGCCAAACTGTGCACATAATATGTACTTATTTTTCTTTCTTTTTAAAATTTCTTTAAAGACAAGGTTTCTCTGTGTAAGAGTGCTAACTGTCCTGGAACTCACTCTGTAGACCAGGATGGCCTTGAACTCACAGAGATCTGCCTGCCTCTGCCTCCCAAGTGCTGAAGTTAAAGGCATGAGTCACCACCACAACCTGGAATACTTATTTTTGTAATGTTAATTGTTTCTACATGGTTGATTTTAAAAAGAATGATGCAATTTGTGAAACTTCCCCCAACGGTCATCTACATCTGATAGGACATGCCACTAAATCATCATTGCGCACCGAACACCTCTGAAAAATGCTCACGTCTTCAAGAACTAACAATTTGGTGGTTTGTTTTTCCAGAAAGCATATTTCAAGTTGATTCAAGTACCTCTTTGAGACTGCTGTTGGCTGTCATCTTGTGACAGACACTTCTATGCCTAACCATCTAACATGACTTACCTTTCCCTGCACCCCACTCCTCTTCACCATCTTGGATGGCTTTATTATTCTCCCAAGAATATATCAGCACCTGACATAACTGGATGTGCATTTGTTAATTAGTGTCTGTCTTCACCTGACAGTCAATCAGGCAGTATCTCAGCTTTTTTCATGACTTTTCCTCGAAGCCCTATGCAACCTCTCATAGTTATTAAGTAAATATTATTCAAGAAAACTTTAGTAACTAAGAACACAGTGTAAAATTAGCTAAACAAGAGTCAATGAGCAAAGCCTTGTGCAGATGCTGCCACTGTAGGGGTTAAATTTGTGGATGCTAAAAGTAAAGTTATACAACAGTAAAGCAGAAATCTTCAACCCGGGCTACAAATTAGAAGTGTCTGGAGAGCTTTTAAGTTAAACACTGCTAATACTCCAGCCCTACCGCCAGAGAACCTAAAATAATTGGTCTGAAATTGGGTCCAGATATTAATTTTTAAAAGCTCCCCAGGTGACCTTCACACAGAGCCAGTGAAGAAAACCATTGGTATAGAACAATTTCCCTCTCTCCCTTGCCTTCTGCTGAGCCATCTCTTCAGTGTCTCCGTGGACCAAAACATATAGATAGTGTCATTTGTTGCTCAATTTCTAATTGGTCTTAGTAATAAAAAATCCTGAGTTAGATATTAAGTGTGAGAGCTGAACAATCAGAGAAGCAGAGCAGCCAGCCACTAGTTCTTACCTCTACAAAATCCTCAGAACCAAGGGGACAAGAACGTGTCTGTCTGAATCTCCAGGCTGAATCCCTTAAGCTCCTGTGTCCTCCTGCTTTATATTCCTCTCTCCACCCAGTCATAGCCCATCTTATCTACCTTCCTTAGTTGGAATAAAAGGCATGTGACTCCCAAGTGCTGGGATTAAAGATGTATGCTTCCATTGCATGGCCTCTCTAACTAGCGGCCCCCTCCACACTCTGATCCTCAGGCCAGCTTTATTTGCTATAGCACAAACAAAATATCACCACACTCATTGCTTCACAAACCAACTCTCCCAAGCAAACAGAAAAGCAGACTTACGATGGATTTCATCACTTAAATCAGAAACACACAGGCAAGTTAAATATGTGAACATGCATGTATGTACGTGTGTTTTGGACACATGCAGAGAATACAAGTCCAAAATGTGTTTTTGAACTCATTCATAGACTCATAATTTTATAGCAATAATTTATTCAAGTATTATGAGTTTAATTAGAGTTTTATTGTTTAAGATCCTTGGTATTTTTTTTAACACAATGCAAGGAGTACACATCCTTCCAACAGCACCTTCTCTGCCAGCTGCACCTCGAAATCAAGTGGTAGAGGAAGTAACAGTGGTAAGCTGTAGGTTGCAAAATGCACAAGAATGTTGCTGTTACAACTCCCAGTTAAAAGAGCAAGTAAGCAGCTAATACAAATACAAATCTGTGATTGGATTAAGAAGTAAATATTGGGCTCAATGTGCTAAAATACGATGATAAAAAGATAATTGACAAGGTCAATCTCATGAGCTTGAAAAGCTGGAGAAAACATGGGGGCTCAGTGTGGTTTCCTTGATGCATGAGCATGGAGAAGACCTACTGTCTTCGTGACCACATTACACTCTTCTAGAAGACCCAGCAGTACTGGAGCTGAGCAATGAGAGAGAGAGAGAAGAAAATCAATGTAATAGAAAGCTAGAATGCTATTATTGTAAATGTACCATTTATGTTTGAGACTTTTTTGAGTTTGCTAAGCAATTTTTTTTATTGTAATTATAGTTATATTATTTAAAGTCGACCTAGAACCTTTGGATATTGCAAACAAAATTTCACACGTTAAACAAGATCTAATCATTTGATTATGTCAATAGCAATTTAATGGTATATAATTGGTTGGTATTCATATACATTATATGTACATATATATAAAAATATAGGTATTAGATTCTACTCATATCAGGAATTTATTTTGGAAATAGATATAAAAGAAAAAGAAAAAAACATTTATTATAGAGGATTGTCATATATTTAAGGCAAATGCTGTAACTATACTTAATCATAAAAATATTTCAAAATGGGCTACTAGAAATAAGGCACAATAAATATAATAGATAATATAAAATTAGGAAACTAAAATACAAAAGTAATATGTCCCCATAACTGGAGAACCAAATTTACTAGTTCAAATATATCTAGCTTCCCCTAACCTTAGTAAGCATTTAAAAATGTTATGTTTGAAACTAATGTATTTTCACTAAAATATTGCAGTGAATTCTATAAACAAAGTGAACAAAATACATACATAGAGAAGTTTTAGTGAAGTTCTGTGATAAGGACCTTATAGCCTAGTCCTTGCTAGCACAGGGATCATTAGCATAATAAAGGGATAGTATAGAAAAACATAACTGCTTAAAGGTACTTAGTGACTCAGAAGAGCAAGCAGACTTACAAAGCTCCCTGTGTGCCTTGCAAGCAGCCACCTTAGTAGATTCTAAGACAGAGACAGTGGCACATGCACTCTGATGATACTGTGACATAGAGCCTCCGAAGGGGACTTGAGGGCAAGACAAGGAATGCTTTTGTATTTTAGTGCTGCGTATTGGAAGTCTGATTTCGAATGATCTAAATCCTGAGCCCTGTAATTCTGGCCCAATTATCTTTTCATATCAGAGAGGGAGGAAAAAAAATCTCCACAGAACTGGCTTCCTTGAACTTTGAACTACGGTAAAAGCATTTGTCACTGTAAAGAAATATGACAGAAATGGCTTCTAGGGTTCACGCTTTGTTTCTAACAAATTGATGGTTGTGTTAAATGGTCCTTTGTGGCTGATGGGCTAACAGTAACATGTATGTCACAAAGTGATCTATATCTACAACTTCCTTGTTAAGATCAGTTTCTAATAGGTTAAAACTCTAAAACACCTATAGCCATGATCTGATCATAGTTGTTTCTTAAATATTTTGTAAATTAACTTGGAACATATTGAATGTTTCCCTTACTAATAAGCCTCAATACATTATTAAATTGTGAATATGATAGAACTACTAAATTATTTCTCATCTACCAACTTCCATACAACTGAATTGTATCAAACTAATTCACTTTCATTTTAATGAACCCCACATGAACTTAAAAAGTATACTGTTTTAAAAAATATTTCCCATCAAAATCCTTTGGAGAACTAGTCTTGAAACAATAGAATTTAAAATGTAATTGAATAAAATGATGTTTAAATAATTTTTTTCTTGCTTTTCTGATTTTATTTTCTTATTGATTTTAGGTGTAAACAAAGTTTATTTGAAGTAGTAAATGCCTCTAGATTAGAAAAGCTTTCTAGAAGTCCCTGATGCTACTTACATTTATGCAGACTTTTATGTCAGCTCTGATAGAATGAGATGGTGGAAGAAACTGAACTCCGGGTGGCCAAGAAGCACCAATTTTGCAGGAAATCAGCATGCATTGAAGACTTGCTTATTATACATCAAACATGTCTGAACACATGAACCTACTGACACTATTGTTTTCACAACTGGCACATTAGATAACCGAGAGCTTTATTCTTGTTCAGTATTTGAGAGGATAATGTAGACTATAATGGGCCAAACTGTAGTCCTCTATATTATTTATAAAGAAATTTACATTTATAAATGTATTTACATACATTTACATATATATAAATGTACTATAAAACAATGATCATTTGTTCTTAGTTACTATAACTACTCTCCATTTTGCTGCTTTGGTTCTACATGGTATGTGACCAAACACTGAGACAAATATTGAGTGTTTATCCTTGCATCTAACAAAGTAACCTTGGATACTACACAAAACATTCTCTTGCAAAATGCAAGTACATGCAAATATCCAATCTCATTCTTAATATAAATTAAGTCACCACAGGATTCAAATCGCAGTAAGGATGCAAATTCCAAGAGACTAGAACAGCAGGAGGACAAGCCCTTTGTTTAGAATCCTCTTTTTTCAAGTATTTTTTAATGATTTTTTTTTTATTTAAAAGGTTTTTTTTTTCATTTTGCATACCAAAAACAATTCTCCCTCCCATCTCTCCCCACACTCTTTCACCACCTTCCCACCACCCAAACCCACGTCCACTCCTCAGAAAGGGTAAGGCTTCCCATGGGGAGTCAACAAAGTCTGGCATAGCAAGTTGAGGCAGGATCAAGTCCCTCTTCCCTGTATTTAGGCTGAGCAAGGTATTTCTCAACAGGGAATGGGCTCCAAAAAGCCAATTCATGCAATAGGGATAAATCTTGGTCCCATCGAAAGTGGCCCCACAGACTGCTCAAGCCATAGAACTGTCACCCACATTCAGAGGGCCTAGTTCGGTCCTATATAGGTTCCCCAACTTTTAGTCCAGAGCCAGTGAGCTCCCACTAGTTCAGGTCAGCTGTCTCTGCCAGTTTCCCCATCACGATCTTGACCTCATTGTTCATATAATCCCCCCTTCCTCTCCTCAACTGGACTCAGGGAGCTTGTTCCAGTGCTTAGCTGTGGATCTCTGCATCTGCTTCCATCAGTGACTGGAAGAAGGTTTTGTGGTGACAATTAAGGTAGTTGTTAATCTGGTTACAGGGGAAGGCCAGTTCAGGCATCCTCTCCACTATTGCTTGGAGTCTTAGCTGAGGTCATCCTTGTGCAACCCTTTTGAAGAAACGTGTTTCTATATGCTACCAAATATCGGAAAGATTTGTGTTTTTTTTCTTTCTTTTTTTTTTCCTGTGCGTGTTTTTATTTTTTTAATTTATTTATTTATTAAGGATTTCTGCCTCCTCCACACCACCGCCTCCCATTTCCCTCCCCCTCCCCTGATCAAGTATCCCTCCTTCATCAGCTCGAAGAGCAATCAGGGTTCCCTGACCTGTGGGAAGTCCAAGGACTGCCCACCTCCATAAAGGTCTAGTAAGGTGAACATCCAAACTGCCTAGGCTCCCCCAAAGCCAGTCCGTGCAGTAGGATTAAAAACCCATTGCCAAATATCAGAAAGAAACAGTCCTCTTGCCTGCAAATTGGTTCCGTGCAGTTTGAAGCTAGATCCTCTGGTGAATGTCACTTAATGGAGGTCAGATTTTGTTCTCCTCCAAAGGGTATTTCAGAATTCTGTGAGCTGCTTGAAGAATGAGGAACTAGCATATAGCTAGCTCGAATCTCTCCAGCTGTCTTTGGGAATAACTTCTTCCTGTTTTTTTTTTTTCCCAAAATATTTGCTCCCATTTTTACTGGGAACAGTTTTCTATCACATGTGCTGTATAAAAATCCCTGACAGTACTTGCACTGGAAAATACATTCGATAAGGAGACATAAATATAGAATCCATATACATAAAACCAGTGTGGAATTCTAGTTTCTCTGAGGCATTTCTTCTTCCATTACAAAGGCCAAAGTTCCCATTTGTCAATACCAATATCATTTTCTAAATGCCAGGAACAAAATGCAAATTCAAGTGAATGCTCAAATCGCAACCAATCACAGTTAATTAACTGAATTTCTATGAAGAGCCATGACCTAAGTGAATTGGGAATTATGACATCCCAAGGCAGAACTAAATGATGGAAAGGTTTGCTCCGAACCCAGTAAAAGCTGTCACTTCACTTACATGATCCTATTTACAATGTGGAGACTCTGGACGTCATTGTCAAGACCAATCACTGCAGACCTTCTGAAAGCTGTGACAATCTCACAACGATTTTAGGGCCATTTGAATCGGGAGCGATGCAAACCACCCTTGGCTACACAAGGGTTAGTTTATTAATTAACTGCTTTCTGCCTGGAAGCTTCTCTCATCCCCTTTCAATTGTTACACTGAAAAAAATTCCTCCCTAAATTAAAAACAAACTTGCATTTAAATGAGAAACCTTCCCAAAACTTTCATATCCATTTTTGGTATCAAATTCCCATGACATTTTTTGCCCATACGAATAATGTATAGTGCATGCACAAAAAGCAAGGAGGAAGTCATGGTTTAGAGACTAATAAAATTGTTAAAGATGAGCTAGATGGTGGTGGTGCAAACCTTTACCCCAGCACTTGGGAGGCAGGGGCAGGCAGAACTCTGTGAATCTGAGGTCAGCCTGGTCCACATAGCGAGTAGCAGAGTAGGCTCCATAGCTACACAGAGAAACTCTGCTTTGATTAAAAATAAAATAAAAAATATACTAGCATCCATAGAACTGATTGCTCTTTTCCTCTGCACAATGTGCTCTTCCTGTACATTCTTATTTCCTTCCCTTCTCTTCATTATTCTATACAGCACCAGAAGGAGCAAGTCTGCAGAGAACAGTGCAATTGTCCTCTAAAGAGACACCTGCACTGCCATTTCAGAGGCACATTCTGAAATGATGGACCACTTTGCTTTAAGATACAAAACATAGTGTCAAATAAGGCAGAGTATGAGGTATTGTTCCCCAAACAGGAAACACAAGAGCAAAAACTAAAGGGGAGAAGTAGGAGTAGTTGGCATTCGTGAGAGTTGAGGTGGGACTTTTTAGATTGCGATTAATCAGGACAATGCAAAAATGAGGGAGACTAAGATCTACTTCAACAGAAAGAGACTGCACTTCTATTGCTTTGAGGAGGAAGCAACCTTTCCTGGAAGGATGGTTGTGCCCTAGGGCCATCAGTGAGCCAGGATTTTACAGAAGAATAGAGTGGGGGTTGGGTTAAAGGTCTTCTATGGGTTTTTTTGGAAATGGTTGTTGGATAGACCCCTGGGGTATTTGGGAAATGGAAAGAATGATTGGTTTGTGCACCTTGATCAGGAGGTACCAATGTTCTCAAGAGGTGGGACAGTATTTAGTTAGGGGAGGTGTATTATCTGTCAAGGTTTACTATGCCTACAAGGTATACTATTCTGGGATGTGGAAGGTTGAAAAGCCTGGTCTCTGAGTGAGTATGTTTTTTTTTAATGTTTTAATACAATTATTTTCTCTTTTTATTTATTGGAAATAGGCTGTCCCCTCTTGCAATACATACCCACCAGACTTTCTTTGACTTTGTCTACTCTCTTGATATATCGCCTCCAGCTTGGCTACATTCTGACCTGCCTTAGGCCAAAGCAGTTTCATTCTTTTCTTTTGATTTTTATTGAGCTCTACATTTTTCTCTGCCCCCTCTCTGTTGAAGCAGTTTATTTTAACTAGCCATAATAAAACATATTCAAAACATACAATGGGAAATCCCACATCTTCTCCCCTTTCCTGTCTAAATAAAAAGGAAAGTTTTAAATTTAACATAGTAACATTACACATAAACAAACAGGTATCCATCAAGAATTACACTTGCAAAATTTAGTCCATTTTCTTTTGGCAAATTAAGGAAAATATCCTAACTTTGTGAGTCTAAAGTTTTATATCTAGTTTATCTTTCATCATAACTAAGAAAAGCTATAATTATATCTATTCAACTCTATCAAAGAATTTGGAAGGATATAATATTACCTAAGTAAATAGTAAGTGCATTGTAAGCAATTTCCAAAACTTTAGAATTGACAGAGACTTCTTGTTACCTGGCCAGTTACCCAAACTGTTGGGCAAAAAAAATTTAGGATTCATGGAGACCTTTAGGGGGGTCTTGTTCCATCAAACCACATTAGCCTGGAAGGAATCCACAGGTTCTCATTTTCTGTCCAAACAAAAGAAAAATCTCTTTTCCAAAGTAAAATATCCTTAGAGTCAAATTTTAAAGTCAAGAAACCTTTAAAATATATATGTTGGTTTAACTTAGCAGGAAGTCTGTACAATGAAATGTCTCTCTGTAGTTAGCTCATTCACAGTAAAAAAAAAAAAACTCAAAGAAAACATAATAATATACACAATCTAGACTCTATGTGTATTTTCCATCTTTACATGGCTTATTTTTTAACTCCATTCTTTACTTCTTTAATGTATGGCTATCTATACTCTTTCTTCTCTCTCTCTTAAACCCATGTACATTTATCCAACACTGTAACCCATTCAGAGGTCTTTATTTTTATCCAAATATGTCTCATTGTGTATCAGTAATCATTTTCTGCCCAGAAGCACCTTTTTTTTAAATGTTAAGTGGGCATGACTAGGACCAACTCTGTAGTCCTGCCTGTTGACTTTGCCCTGTCCAACATATTTACAGCTTCTGTGAGCCATGCTCACTGCCCCAGCTCCAGGGATGCAGAGGGTCTATGTCACCATTAGGCAACTTGTAGAGTGCTCCTCACAAACCCCGTTTAAGTGCTCCATAAGAGGACCAGTACAAATCAGGAAGCTGACTCTTAAAGGAACCACACAGTTTTTCTTGCTAATGCTGTGTCAGGAAGCCTTCTCGTAAAGGAATCATACCTTTGCTTGCCTCTACCAAACAGAGACCATTTGAAAAAATGTTGCTACCAAGAAGTTGTGCTTAGCTCTGGTCTTTGGTGCTAGAACTCCGTCCCAAGCTCTCAGGTTTTATATGGCTGTAATTGGCACACATAGTGCCATTATGCAAGTAGATGATGGGGAGAGTCTTCTGTTTTGTGTTGATTTCATTGGTTAAATAAAGAGACTGCCTTGGCCCTTTAATAGGACAGAAAATTAGGTAGGCAGAGTAAACAGAACAGAATGCTGGGAGAAAGAAGCCGAGTCAGGCAGTTGCTATGATTCTCGTACTCTAGACAGACACAGGTTAAGATCTTTCCTGGTAAGCCACCTTGTGGTGTTACACAGATTATTAAAAATGGGTTAGATCAATGTGTAAGAGCTAGCCAATACGAGGCTGGAACTAATGGGCCAGGCAGTGTTTAAAAGAATACAGTTTCTGTGTAATTATTTCGGGGCATAAACTAGACATGCGGGCGGCCGGGTGCCGGGAACGCAGCCCCGCTGCTCTTATTATTACAAGTAGAGGTTGCTCATTTGTTTCCTGGCCACTCAGACCTAAATAATTACACAGAAACTATATTAATTACAACTCTGTTCAACCAGTGAATTAGGCATATTTCTAGCTAGCTTTTAAATCTTGAATTAACCCATTTCTATTAATTTGTATATTGCCACAAGGTTGTGCCTTATCATAAATGCTTTAGGTCCTTTGGCAGTGTCATGGCATCTCCTTGACTCTGCCTAGTCTCTCTCTATATCTCTTCCATTCTGCCATAGGACAAAGCAGTTTCTTTATTAACCAATGGTAATAAAACATATTCAAAGTATACAAAGGAACAGAGGGAATCCACATCACTTTTCTCCCCTAATCCATTCCCTTTCCATCCCTCTTCAGAAAAGAGCATGTCTTCAAGAGGCAACAACCAAACACACCAAAACAGAATATAATAAAACCAAACAAAATTCCTCATATCAAGGTGGTAAGACAAACCAACAGGTGAAAAGAGAGCCAGTAGCACATCTGCTGCCACAGTTAGGAATCCCACAAACCACCATATTAATTGTCATTACACATACACAGAGGAACTGTTACAGACCCATACAGGCCTTGTGATTGCTGCTTTAGTCTGTGAGTCCATGTCAGCCCTGACTAGCTAATTCTGTAGCCTATTACCTCCTGGTATCCTCCATCCCCTGGCTAGTAATACAATAAGACCACAATCTGTATTTATGCAATGGGAATGAACATTTGGGAGGGGGTATCATCCTGCAGCAACTAATTGACTCTAGTGCTCAGAGAATCAAGTGTTGTTTTCATAGAAAGGCAGAAGAAAAGATATGAAACACAAGTGGACCACGTGGTTTTCTTTGACACCCTCTTGTTCTATAGTAACTGTGACCACAGCAACTGTGACATAAAAATGATATAAAGCTGGTATTAGGAAGTCTGTGCAACCACCACCCTTTAAGATTGTAATTCTAAAGAAATAACATATTCTAGGAGGCAAATGTAGCCCGGTTTTGACAAGGAGGAAGCTAGTTAGCAAGTTCAGTCTCTGTGGCTGCTGTAGTGTTCCCTGGGAAATAAATCAATCAGTTAGATGAAGGCAACCATGGTAGTCGTGGATGCTGTGGAATTTCTGAAAAGAAGAGCAACTCCTCATATGAATAGCACTAGGATTTGGGAAGAAAGTTAGGCCTTCTTTTACAAAAAGCCCAGCTCTTTAATTGAAAAATAAAAGCTTTTGGTATAACACAAATCTCCAGATCATGCGTATGCTAATAAGACAAGGAGCTGCATGATAAGGAAGGAAAAAAGAAAATCTGGGCAGCACTCAGAATTGAATCACTGAACTTCAGAATTGAAGCGCCAAAATTACAAACAAATCATATTAACAAGCATTCAACCACCCCACCTCATTGATACCTCTTTTCCACACAGTCATTGGCTTTATGGGAAATTTCCTATATCTTCCTGATGTGTGGAGGAGGGGAAATCATTATAAAAACCTGAATGGGCCAAATCATCACAATGTGCATTCACCATATAGCACAGCAGCCATGGTAGAATGCCATCAAAAAAGACGTAAAAGGCATTTGTAAAGGGAAATTCCCAAGGTGAGAGAAGCATAGTTAGTACATATAGTTATTCAGTTCCTTTGGAGGAGTTGTCTAAAATAAGATAGATCTCTAAGTCAAGCGAAAGAATTGGCTGTTAGCTAAAAGAAAAAAATGGGTGCTAAAGCACAAGACATCTGAGGAAGAAGCACGTAGTCAGAAATATGAGAGTGTGCTGGCTTCTCGGCTGTGATTCATGTCAATATCCCGAGAGACGATATGGTAAAGTGAATCCCTGTAAGAAAGGGTAGAGAGACACAGCCATCTACTTCTGATAGCACTGGGCCCCTAAACATCTAAGGCGGAAGAGGAGAGGCTATGCATGAGGTCACCATCATGAACTTGCTTCATCAAGCTGCACAAGCCAACATCATGGCCGAAACTCCAGACTCCCCACAGTCATTCTATCACTGATCATTGATGAAGTTACCATTCCTCAACAAAACCCATTGCTCTTAGGAGCAAGTATGTTGCATGGAGTCCTTCCACTTGAAGGAGTATTGATGTGCCCTTCTTAAAACTGACACCTGCTATGTATACATTTCTTGCCCACAGTTCTTCTGCTGGAATGCCCTGAACTTATAGCATGGAAGATTGATTTGGTGTAGTATTCCACCTAACATTTTCCTGGCATTCTCCCACTAAGCAGGACAATATGCCAGTCAATCTGCCAGTCAGTGTTGATGGAGACCCAGAAATGAATGTTCTTATTTATAGCCACCAGGTCAACTTCAATGGAGACTGTTCTTGTGATAAGCATCCTACAGTGATCTTTATGGAATTTATGTTGGCCAACAAATCAAGTGAGATGTTATGACATTGCGTATTTAATAAAGGACACATACATCTTGTCAAATCCTATAAGTCTGACATCTTGATAAATAACATGAAGACCGCAGTTTTATGCAGGCCAACCCCTAGCTTACTTAGCATAACTTTCAGAAATTCAGTCTTATGTTCTATAACCATTAGTCCACATTCATAAATGTAAAAGAGTTACTACATGCAAGACCACTCTTGAGTGTTGGAGTTAGAATGCATGGATGAACCTTCCTCTTGTATCCCGGTGGGAGATAGTTCTATAATCCTTTCAATTGTTCCTCATCAAGTGATTTAGAGGTGAAGAGTTACCACTCATCATGGTGAACAACTGATAAACACCCTTATGATGAAACTTCTTTGTCCAGGCTCACTGCCCCTTGTCCTTTACTTCCTTGGATCAGTGTACAAATAAATCATAGACAAATGAACTTTATTCAAAGTTTTGGTTTTAGTGGATGGACTCTAAAACATACTTAGAGATTCATTTAACATATGTTTAGAGTACCTATTGAGTTTGGGTTTACTACGGTTAAAAGTCTGTCATTTTACTGTTTACGTCTTTGTCACATAATAGATTAACATGATGCTTACATGTGAGTCTGAGGTTTTAAAATATATATCTTTGTCTGAAATTCCATTTAGCCGTATAGTCTAAGAATTATTAGAAAAAAATCATACAATGCTTTACCTAAGAGATCTACTGGAGCATAGAAATTGGATACAAGTTAATTATCAGTAGGCATCTGGTGAACTAAATTATACCATTGCCCCATGCACTATACAGTCACATCCAATAAAAATGAAGTCGTTTTAATAAGGACATTGGTTCCAAACATTTTCTTTGTAATTCTGTCTGTTGCTTTTTAAACTTCATATTCTGTAAGGGTAGTTTCAGTTTGGCCCATTTTCTTTTAGGTACCATGTATATACTTTTGTTTGTGGGTTTATATGCATTTATTATAAAGCAAAACCTTTAAAAAATAGAAACTCTTGTTAGTTTGATAATGCTGTTATAGTTAGAATCTATCTTTTAGGTATTTTCAACTGTGAGAGTGTGAATATAAAAGTTTTACATAATTATTTGTTAATAGGAAGGCTGTGGACAATCCCACTAACTTATTGACCTAAGCTCACCCACATTACATAACAAGAAAAATAATTTGTTCATCATTTTCCCACTTTTGTGTGATGTAGCGGCGTAAACGAATGCAGACAGATTGTAACAATATATATATAGCTTTAATGTCGAAAGAGACTTACAGAACCACCATTCCAGCGGAGACGGGGAAAGCAGAAGCAACGGCTGGGAGCACTTTCGCCAAATTTATAGGCAGACATTAGCCCGAGGCGAACACGCCCCCTAAGGGGCGGGACTTATCCCTACAGTGTGAACTCCTCCTGAGGAGAGAAAACAAGCTCTCTACTCACCCTAGATAGGGCTCCATGAACAGAAACCACAAAACCACTCCAACTATGTGCATCTTGATGAGTCAATGAGTTTGATACGGTTTCCTTATGGGAAGCTATACTACTGAAGAAGAAAACATTTCTTTCGCCAACAGCATTAATTACCCAGAACGACCTGAGGTGGGAGGCTCATGAGATCTTCCCATTTAACAAGTCACAACTGTTTTAACTCTCTGGAGAGGGGTTGGTAGTTTTCTGCGCTCTTTCCTTCTCCATGAGTAATATTAAATGACTTAATGATGCACAGAACTATGGATTAATTACAGCCTCTATAAATTCCAGAAGGTCACAGTCACATCACACACACAGACACACACACACACACACACACACACACACACACACACACACACAGTAAAAGCCCTCCATAGCAGCATCTTAAGAAAGTACCTATTATCACCACCTTTCTTTCTCTCTCTACTCTCCTGTTTTTATCCACCATTGACCCTTCCCCTCCTCTTTTTGTTTAGCTCTAACTTACTCAGAATGAAAGAGGACCATTAATCTAATTTCTTAGGGTCTAATCTCCTGAAACATCCTAAAAGGCTTCCAAGAATGCAATTGTTGATGTGTTGGGATCAAAGGACAAACTGAGCTGATAATTCCACATAAAAAGACAAGGAAATCTGTGGTTCCTGAGTAGGAACGGGGAGGTCAGAAGAGAAATGTGGGAAGAAAGGGCAAAGAAAAGAAAGGAAAGGAAAGGAAAGGAAAGGAAAGGAAAGGAAAGGAAAGGAAAGGAAAGGAAAGGAAAGGAAAGGAAAGGAAAGGAAAGGAAAACCAAGCAAGCAAACAAACAAACAACATAAAAAACTTCACAGACAGAAAAGTTTTATTTAAAAAATTTTAAAAAAGGTAAAAACAAAACAACAAAACAAAGAAAAAAATAGGAGAGACAGAAAACAGTTACACAAAAGAAAATAAGACAATTTTAATAAGGAAAAGGGGTGTTAGAAAGCAAATCCTGAATCAAATATTGAATGAGAATGGCCCCCTAAGCTCATATACTTGAATTCTTGGTCCCCAGTTGATGGAACTGTTTGAAAAATGTTAGGAGGTTTGGCCATAGAGGAAGTCTATCACTAGGGCTGCAATCATGAGCTCCAAATGAGTTATTTCTTCTTTAAGTTGCCTTGACCATGGTGTCTTACTACAGCAGTAGAGAAGTGCCTAAGTCACATGATGACAGGGATACTAGACAGAACAAATAAATAAAAGCTTAAATAAATGAGGTCCTAGAACATACAGCTCAAACAAAAAGGTAAGTCTAAAGGAATTTTCAATTACTTTAAATAAAGGAATAGAAATAAATTTTCTCTAGTTTCTGAGCTCTTAGGATAGAACCCAGTAAAACAGATAAAACAAGAGTCAAACAAATTTATTAGCATATTAATTTTTCATATGGCTGGGTATCATTTTTTCAAATAGAGCCCAGAAGTGAGAGCAGAAATGGTTCAGATTTCAAAGTTTTGGATTTTTTATGTTTTTATAGATTCTACTTGTTGAGTATCTCTAACATAATTGTGTTCAAAATACAAAATATTATGAGCTAAAAGTTGTGAATTTCTGAGTGTGATTTCAAATTAGATATCTACAGCCTGCATCCGTGAGAGTCCAAAGCAACAACTAATTCTCAAAGAGATTGCTTTAAATTTTTCCACAAACTAAATTTTTACAGAACTGAAATTATGAAGGAGGAAACTGAACATCTAGAGGCAGAAAGTCGGGATAGGGCAAATAAGTGACATTTACAAACTGTTTATTAAAATTTCTGAAGATCCCTTTGCTGTTGTCTTCATTGAAAAATGGCCTCAAATTTAACTTCCATCCTTGTTAGAGAGAAGGGAGATCTTTGTTTTTACAAATACATGCATTGCTACTAAGAAAATAAGGGTGGTCTCAGAGCTTTTCCTCTAAAAATCCCTACCCACCCCTCCATCTACACACAATCCTCAGGCAAATTTCCAAATTTGAAGCCTTCTGTCACTTTTGCTGCATTCTAACATTTTATAAAAATCTGGCATTTGAAATTGTGAAAATGGTCAGCTCTAGACAAGTGAAAGATACTCAACGTGGAAGGCAAAAGATCAAATCCTAACTCTAGCATCGCCTTCTGTGTTACAGTAATACTGTATAATAGTTTAAATCTGCCAATGCTTAAATGACATCAATAGGAATTTTATAACCTAACAATATCAAACATCCTGGGTTACTGTGCTTTTTAAGCAAATGATGATTGCATTGAAAATGAGTTTGTGCAACCCTTAATACATAGTACACAATGAGTAAAGTGTTTTCTGAATCCAAAGGTACATACTGAATTCATAGAAATACAAGTAAGCATAATAACCTTTTTATATTATTGAAAACTAGGTCCAATAATTTTACAATTGTATGAAATAAAAATTTTCAAATTGTCTTTAGTTTATCTTCTATATATAAAAATTGTTACAATGTAAAATAACACATATCTTCAAATTTATTCCAAAAAAATCTCAAAAGAAATTTTGAATTTGAATCATTATATTTTCTTCTCAAATGCTTAAAATGGGGATATTTTAAAGAAAAACTTTTACTAGCACTCATACTTAAATAATAAAAACATTTGTAAAATACAATAAGATTTTTCTGTTTTGTTTCATCAGCTATGTGCTTGTTATTTCCATGACTGGTGGGTTTTGAGAGATTGGGTTGCTTAATTTCATTATTATATTATTTTGAGCAATATAAAAATTTACTGAATTCCTAGAAAGAAACTTTACTAAATCAATTTCTTCAAAATATATTGACCAAGAAAGCTCTATTAATCTAATGTAAAAATATGTGCAGAGTATTTTTTAAAATGAGCTATTGGTCTAGCTAACAGCTCCAAAAGAGCTATTAATGTCCATCATTAAAACCATTTAATGCCTTTGTAACAGAACAATTATTCATTTAATTGACCGTAGCAATGGCTTTGGTAGAGTTATGGCATGTCATCTACTATCCAGGTAAAGCTTCTTAAAAACTGAGATTAGTTCATTGTTCTGTTACAGGAAGTCAGCCCGGAGGGCAGACATGAGAACTCCTTTAACCATGGAATATCAGGGTCACAACAGAAGTAAATATATGTGAGGGTGAGTTGAACACTCAACAGGAGGCATATTGCTACCTCAATGAATTAAGCCAATTCTCCTCATTTCCTTCCCACTTCAGTTTTTCCTCCTCTTTTCTTCCCCTCCCTTCTTCTTACTTATCTCTTTTCTTTATCTCTGTGGGGATGGGGGTGTGGAGGCTTCTTCTTTGGCTGGGTACCCATTGGTGAACCTACTTGGCTACAATGGAAAATTCCATTCGAACAGTCACACCAGTTCCCAGGATTAAACTGAGTTAAAAAGCAAAATAGAAAGTAAAGCATGACTTGTGAAATGGACTGGTAGGGCTTTGATGGAAGGCTATAAGAATAGGAGAGACATAAGAAATAATTAGGCAGAGAATGATAAGAACACATATGTACATGTAGGAAGTCATCAAAGAACAAAATTGATCAGTTAAAAATATCAGGAATGAGAATTTTTTTTTTAAAAAAAGCAGAACCGTCAGGAATGTTATCTCTTCTATAAAACAAAATAAATCAAAAGAATCTCTGCTAACAATTCTGTACTGCACTCCATAGATAAAAGTTGACATTGCAGAGTTGAGTTTAATCCATTCTTTCCTTTTATCCTGGTAGACTACTAAGAAACTATAATGATAAGTCATGGTGAGATAGCTTAAATGTTATGATACATATATGTTATGGCACTCAGAAGACATCTTCTAGCTCAGATGCAATGGGACAGAAGAGGCTAGGTTGTATAACCTAAGCTCCTCTAGAAGATGAAACAAGAAGAGGTTGTAAAACACAAGTGCTTATAGAAGAAATCTTTCCAAGATGCTCTGTCTATGACCCATGGCAGGGGAATCATATGTAGGCTAATCGCTAACCACCAGATTAATTGATAATTGTTATAATAAATAAATAATTATTAAATATTGATTTTGCATAAATTGAATTCTGTGGTAACCAGACTGTCTCCAACCTTAAAAGCACGGCAAAATGCTTGTAATTTTATAGGTTTGAATGCTTTGCTTCTGTCTGCACTAGAAAAATAAAAGCATTTCTAGTCCTATAGAGGAAATCTTTCGTCCATAGGAGCTTGGGTTAAACAATAAGTAGAGAACCCAATGGTTCAACCTGTGTCATGAACCCTTTGAAGTTGAATAATTGTTTCACAAGAGTCTCATATCAATATCCTGCATGTCAGATATTTAATTACAATTTATAACAGTAGCAAAATTACAGTTATGAAGTAAAAACAAAACTAATTTTATGTTTGGGAGTCACCACAACATGAGGAACTGTCTGAAAGGGTCTCAGCCTTAGGAAGGATGAGAACCACTGACTTAAGGTCTTATTTTGCATCCCTCTAACTCTCAATCAATAAAGAGAAATCAAAGGGTTGAAAGTTTGCTGTGAAGTACTCTTTGAATTGACTGTTGTTGTTTTTATCTGAAGTCTCCAACTGACCCTTCATTTGTTTGAATTAGCATCATAATCTTTACAGAAAAGGAATAATCTTTGATGTGCTTAATAATAATGTCTTTAGTTACTGCAAAACAAGAATCGGGTGTGGTGAGTTCAGTTGCCCAGAGCTCATGATACCAAAAGTCTAAATTGAAGTTTTTAGTACAAAATACAAAGTTTAGGGAAGGACAAAAAAAAAGCTATCTGCAAAAATTATTAGAAGGCAAAGGGGTTACCAAGACAATACAACTTCTGCATTATTCTCTGACACACATTCCTCTGCAAGGACAGACAAAAATTCATAGTATCAGGACTAGGGATGCTTTTGTCCTGGTGTATAAAGTAGCAAAGAACATAAACTAGACATGAGTGATACCAAAGTACAGTTTTAGCTGTATTTACATATGGACCTTTTCACATTTGAAACAGTCTGAGTAGAAATCTCATGCTCTCCACTGGCATCAGTGTATGCAAAGTCATCAGTGTATGAGAAAAGTGGCTACCATATTTCACTTCAGTTCAGTTAGCGCATGACATGCTTATGTGTGTATACTGGTGCTCTTTCATGAACTCTGCTCTGTGTAATGACGAGAAGAAAAGAGAAGTAATGTAATGCAAATCTGAAGAAAAGGAGGACAGGGACCTACTAAACAGCATTATGTCTGCCAGTTAGGTAGATTAGCCTTTATCCTCAAAATAATAGAGAATAATCAAGAGAAATAATAACAAAGCAAAACGATTTTCTGAAAAATTAACCCTGGAACATAAATAAAGAATAGATGAATTGAGAAGGGATATGAATGTAATCAAGTAAATCAGAAAAGTGGGATTCAGTATTGCAAAAATCAAACAAGAAGTAACATTGGTTCAAATAAGCATGAAGAGGAAGTGACAGACCAAAGACACACTTGATGGGCAAACATGTTTTGGGGTTGGGAGGGGTAGCTGACTCAGAGTGTGAACTCGTGGAAGGTTGTGTGAGAAGATGATAAAAACTGGCTGGGAAAAATAAAAAGTAGGTTTGTGTTATTGTTGCTAACTGAAGGCTGACTGGAGAGATAATGTGTTGACTCTGGACATGCTGATTTTCAGTGACTGTCACCGTCTATTTTATGATGTCCAATAAGCAATGAGAGCTATAGATGCGGGCCTGAGGAGAGAGGCCAGAGTGAGAGATATTGGAGACATAAATTTGAGTCATAAAACTGAAAGTCATAAATAGGAACCATAAAATTTGAACTAAAACCATGAGGGCAAAAAGAAAAAAAAAGCCAGGGAGAGTAGAGAGGAAGGAGAGCCTACATAAGCTTAGCTTGAATTGTGCTGTCCCTGGGTGGGGCAAGTGGTGGAAAAGAAATGTGTGAAAGAGTCAGAGAGATAAACCATGACAACAGGGAAAAAGATCAGGAAAGACTGAGCACCTAGGATACAGAAATGATGGGACATCAAAGGGGAGCGATTTCAATAGCAGCAGATGAAACACTTCCTGTGAAGGAGAGACATCGGTTTACAAAGACGTGTATGAATAGTTCTAGCAGAAAGATCCGAAAAATATAACTGAACTGAGGGGCTGGTAAGACGACTTAGTGTGAAAAGGGTCTGCTGAGTGTGGTCCACAGAACCCCATGGTAGAATAGGAGAACTAAGTCTCACAAGTTCTCCTCTGACCTCCTAATGTACGACATGGCACGCACCAGCATGAAGACCCACACATGATTAAATAAATGTAATAAATAATTAATTAATAAGGGTGTGTCAGTGAGGAGTAGAACCTCACAAAGAGTTCAAATTTGATCGTAATGGAATTGCCTTATAACCATAAGGCACATGCAGAGCACTTAAATTTGGATGAATAAAAGGTTGTTGTTTGTTTTTCTGTTTTGATGGCAGTCATGTCAGTCTGTATTTTGATGAAAGAGTGAAGAGTATGAAATAATAAGAGGCAGGACTACAAGAGTTGGTTCCTGTGGCAGGCATTGCACTAACCGTCTGCTGACAGAGAAAGATCTCCTTGGAAGAAAGAAGACAGGAAGACTGGAAAATCTGAGGTGAGACACTTAAGAGTCCAGCAGACTAATCCTGTGACCAGCTTGGGCTCAGAGGGAGAGTCGTATGGGTTTGAGTCCCAGTCACATTCTTTGGAAGAGTTTCCTAAATATTTTTAGTGCATATGCTAAATGCATATAGTATAATATACCATTAATTAAGTAATATATAACAATTAAGAAAAATATTTTCCCGTAAGTTACTTAATCTGTATCATAAGCTATTATTTTTGGAGAGAGAGAGAGAGAGGAGGGAAATGGGATTACCAGTTAATGTCAGAGAATTATACCTGTTCATGAAGGTTTTCTCAACTGAAATGGACATGTGACTGATGACCAAAGGTGTCACACAGCATTTGAACTTGTGCTAAATAATGTTTGTAGGTCAGAAATATAACTCCTATACCCAATCATTTTGTAGTTCCCATTCCACTATTCCTCATATCGTAACTAATTTTAGATAGCTTCAATCAAAAGCTATCTTTCAATTTTACTTGATGTTTACTGATCTCCTTCATGGAGATCACTACTTTAGGATATAGAAATAAACATTGAACAAAACAGACAAAATTTACTCCCTCATTGAAAGTTATTAAAGTAGTAGTCATAAAAGATATGGAGAAGTAGCAAAATGATGTATATAGCATGTTAAATGCTGATAGTCAAGGAAATAGGAGATAGCCAACATGGAAATAGGAGAAATTACCATGCTAAGTAAGATGGGGGCATCCTGAGAACACAGCCTGTGTAGGGTTGTTCCTGTCACCAATGGCAACTAATATAAACACCCTGAGGCAGAGTGCTCCTGTTGTAATCTAGAAAAAATAAAGTCAAGCTGGGTGAATGGAAGTGGATAAGGAAATGGAAGGATTGCAGAATATTGTAAGGGCAGGAGAGACGAGGTTACCTATACCGCAAAAGCCAAACTCTTGCTATATGCAAGCAAGGATATATTTAGCCAAGTAGTTATATTACAGGCATGAGACCCCGATGGCTTCGAATAGAGTGGGTGCCAAGGAGGTAGTGGGGGTGGATAGGGTGCACATGCGTTTAGACAATTGGCCAAAGTTTAAAGTCCTAGTTGTGAGACTGGGGCACTGGAGCCTCCAACAACTCTGCATGGCTCTCCTTTACCTCCAATCATGGAAGCCAAGACCACTGTTAAGTTTACCCAGCGGCCTAATTCCCTAGTTTATATTTGGTTTATTCCTTAGGACTCATCACATGAGAGCAAATCTGAGACAAGCTTCAACTTTAAGAGATGATGTTTTAGCTAGCCTTTATCATGACTGGAAGTGTGTTTAAAAAACTAGTGTTTTGAACTCCTCTAAGGAACAGCATCTAACATTTTGACCTTATGCAACTGAGATTATCTCTTAGTCTCTGTGCGTGTGTGTGTTTATGGTAGAATTAATTTTTTATAAATTTCTTTAATAGTTTATTAATTCCCAGGACACTCTAGGACAAAACAGCAGAATACAGCAAAGGAGTGTCATTTATTCTTTTTGCCACTCACTCCTCACTTGTGGGCATTTTCTAAGGAGAAACATTGTCTTTAACAATGTTCCAGTCCCCCAGAGTGATGTTCACTTTACTCTCAACTTCTTTATAAGAAACCAATCCAAAGAAATGACAAAGGTCTGGCTCTTCCCTAGATCGCTACTAGGTAGGTTGAGTAACTGTTTATAACAAATAATATTATTCTGACATAAAAATGCCAGATGATTTTAGATTTATCTTTACATATGCTTGTTGTTTTGTTTTTTTTTAAATTTGTCTTACTTTGTCCTGTTGAAGAAATGTAAATATCCTAGGTTAAAAAACAAGATCTGTGGTTTGTAACAAGCGATATGACAGTGAAATGCCAAGATTCTCATCGCGCAGCGGAAGGAAATCAAGTTATGACAAGCAAATCACAGACAGACATGTGGTCTATTCGATGTCCTTAAGCAAGCAATGTAGGTATTTCACTGCTAGAAATTATCCTGTCAGAATCTGGGAAAAGAAATGTGGCTCTATATGAATAAACACATGGTGAATGTTTTAAGATCAAAGTTCAAACCCTCATTAACTATCTGATTATATTCATAATAATATAATATAAGTTTTAGAAAACAAATTACATTAAATCACTAGTTATCTTGAATTATTCCAAGAGTTGAATACCAGGGTGTCCATTTAAGTAAATAAATAATAATATAATTTGGCTTTCAAGCAAAATACATGGAAACTTATCTACTAGAACTTTTTAAATAAATTAGATCATCAAGTGTTTTAGAATTAATAGATTTTTCCTATGTTTGACAATTTACAAATAATATTTACTAATTGTTCTTTCTCTTATAATTTGTTCCTATGACATAAAATTTGTATCTCCTTGAACCACATAAAATATATGAATTTTATACTACCTTCAAAAGTAAGAAGATACAGAAGCCACATATATTCTATCAAAAATTTACTTGTGAAACCACAATTTGACTATTTTATTATTATTGGGCTTTTTAAATGGTATTCAAACAATGAGTGTATTAACTAAAAGATGAAAGTATAGATAGATAGATAGATAGATAGATAGATAGATAGATAGATAGATATCAATCTATCTCTTAGCCATAGGAATCTGACCTTTAAGTGACATGCTCAAATAATCATTCATAGCTTTTCGTGATTAATACAAAATGTAATATTAATACATATGTTTATAAACAAAGTTGGCAAGTAGATAGTAGCAGATGCTAAAGCAGAAAGCACATCGTTCAGCAATGGCCCTGAGAACCCACTAATGGTTTACTTAGTACACTAGAATAGGTGTGTTCCCCAGACTACCCAAGAGCCCCACCTCTGTATTTCCTGGATGCATGTTTTCTTCTGCTTCTTGAATGCATTTCTGCCCACACTTTTTTTTACCAACTCTGAATTTTGGGGTGCCCTCTTTAAGGCAGACAGTTGGTAATTTAATTTCCAGGAAACAGTATTCTAACTCCTGTCACTAAAATGTGTTATTTGAGAGGCTGAAACCTATCGCCTTGCACTGAGAAGCATGAGGTCAGAGAGATGAGATGCTGACCTTTTTGGTAAATGTTCTTGAAACACTGAGTGGGAGACCTGACACTGCTGGTGAAACAGTGTGCTCCTTAGCAATGAATATATGCAAATACTTCAGTCTGCTCCGTTCCTCACATATGAACAGGCACTCACAAGAGCCGAGGGAAAAGCTCAGTGGCTCAGAGTACATACTGTTCCTGCAAAGGATCTGAATTTGGTGCCAAGATTAATGACCAGCACTCACATCAGGCAGCTCACAACTGCCTGTAACTCTAGCTTCAAAGATCCATGCCCTCTCTGGACTCTAGAAGAGCCTACAATAATATGAACAGAAAACATACATATACACACAAACACAATTTCTAAAGTAGAAATAAATATATTAAATTAAGAATAACTACTTGTATTTTATAAACAAATAAATAAATGATCTGTAAGAAATGAATTTTAAAATGAAATATTTGTTCTTCTTTTTTCTATTCAATTTTAACTTTTTCCAATGGTAACAGGCATTTTACAAAGATGCATTTACTTGAATTTAAAACTATATATCTGCTTTACATAAATGAGTATATGTGAATATGCATACATAATTGTCTTTACATATTATAATAGAAGCCTTCTTTTAAGTCTTATTTTAGTATTTACTTTCCCAAGAAGACTGTTTGACTTTTAGAATGCAAATGTTTAAATGTGATATTAAAATTATAATGAATAATTTTAGGTTATTGGGACTTTTTTCAAAATTATTACTAAAACTGCAGGTTATTATAAAATAACCTTCTTTTAGGTATTTAGTGGACTCCAAAGAAACATTATATGAGCAGTTAGTTAGAATTTTCCTCCTGACTTGGGTTTTGAGTGTGCTTTCAGGTTGCCTCTGTTATGTCTGTACAAGCAGTGACGGACTCTCCTGTTACAAAAAACAACACACACACACACACACACACACACACACACACACACAAACTCTCTTTTGCTTTGAGAGATTCAACTGCAAGAGAAAGCAAGTATCAAGTTGGTCAAGCTGGTTCAGTTATAAGTGGAGGTTCTGGTTTTGTACATCAGGGATGTACCAGATCTGAGAATCATGGTTGCTCCCCTGGAGTCTTGCAGAGAGGTGACATCCACCTTTCTTCCTTTCCTCCCGTTTATCTCTCTCCTTGATCAGTCCTCTGAGGCACTGTCTGCTCTTCTATATTTTATGTAAATCCCACTCTAGCCTACTTTTAGAACAACAATTTTTTAATTATATAGTTGGTATGTCTTGCTGCTTTGTGTTAATTTGGGAGGAGAAATATAGAAATGACAACCTTAGACTATCATGTTCACACCAGTCAGCATCTAGAAATATTTCCCCATCACGGAAATAGGTGCATTTTTACTGTGGATGAATGTACATTTCGAGGTATCACTGTCGTAACTGAGTGGGAAGCAATTAGTTACTATTCCACCTTCTGTGGAGTTGTCTCTGCTTCCGCACATCTGGATCAGGAAAGTCTCTCGTATGAACTGAGTCTGTCCACCAGAAATAATGCACAATCATCCTCTTTGTGGTCTCCTAAGCTGAGACCAAAAGGTAGCCTACCATGAAGCAAGGTCACCGGCTCCTGATGCATTCCTCTCATCACAACCCAACACAGCATGTATTCACCTTTGCCCAGAAATTACTTACAATAAAAGACGTTTATTTTGATCAGAGGTCATGTTTGAATTCAATACCAAGGGAAATATTTCTCTGGATGACATTATGTATTTGGCTTTCCTTGTGTTTAGCATATTCATTGGGCCATGATTTCTACTCTGAGTTTAGGTAATTACAGTTTCTTTCAAGCTTGCCTAGGCTTTTGAGGATTTACAATCTAATTTACAATCTAACCTAACATTCATGTACATGTTCTAATGCTGGCTGACCTGTGTCCTGACTCTGAACCTTCCTGAGGTTAAGACCTGGAAAGGCATTCCTTTTTACTTAGTTCTGAATTGCTAGGGTGCAATCCATCTCCGACGCTGAAACTTTATTCTCGGCCGCCGAAAACCAGATGGAAGCAGACTAACATAAACAGAGCCTACTCCCCCATCCTCTGCTCTGCCATCAACCTTCCAGGGAACTCTGGACATCCTCAGACTCACTAATGTTTTAAATGTGCAGAAAATAATGTTCTCCACACTCTTAAGTTGAGTAGAAGCTATTGGTTAAGAGCTTGCTGATTAACACTATGTCGTTTGAAAGCAAACACTGTGTAAAAAAGCAGGGGAAAGAAACCATGGAAAATAAGAGTGTCAAACTGTGGCAGAGCGAACAGCTGTGGCCTAGATGGGATGAGCGGCAACAGTGAGTGGCGTTCTCTATTTTAAATGAATCCTGTGAAAGGCCTGCATGGCAAATCTTCAGAGAAGCTATTTTTAAACATCCATGTATAAAATTAAAAAATTTTATTTTATATACAGAACAGTGGATGTAGGCATTAAACACTTGATCTTCGAAGCAAATGTTTCCAGAGCCCTTCAGTCTATAAATTAACTGTAGATGTCACCTTTTATTTTAAAAGTGAGTACATTATGGAGTCAAGGGTTCAGAAACTTATTTACTTCAGTTGGGGCTTCTATATTAGAATGAGTTCAAGTTTGGCCCACAGTAATTTAGAAACTACCAAACAGAATTCAGTGATATTCAGATGATTCTTAAACTATGTTCCCCTAGGAAAAGGGAATGGAATAGTTTTGGGTGGATCAGCATGGGGAGGTTGTTGGGATTGAAGGATCAAATGAGGAGGGAGGGGAAAAGGGGGGTGATAAGGGAATAAAATGAGAGAGCGACAGATAAGGGTAAGGGCCATTTAAGGGATTGTATGGAAACCTGATAGAGTAGAATTTTACCAAAATATATACATATAAGAAGGTGAACTAAATGAAATCACCAAATCACTTAGGAGGGACCCAAGTGGATATCTCATGTCACTAAATAAAGCTTTGAACCCTAGCTGTCTTCTAGTTTCTGCCTCATCCTGAAGAAGTCACATGTGTGCACAGGCTTGTTACATGTGTGTTGAGACTGACACTCTAATCCTCATGATTGTGTAGCAAACATTGTTAACCACATAGTCATTTCTCCAGCCCTGAAAAACTTTTGAGTCAACATCCAGCAATATACGTGGAAATATATGTGTCATAAATTGCTAGTAGTCAAAAAGTACGCTTCAGCAAACTAACAAGAAATATCTACTAAATTTAAATTTTCATGGTAAAATTGAAAATGCTCACCTTGGAAAATGACTGCTGAAAATGAAAGATTAGTGTGAAGAAGTACACACACATGTATATGATCACATGGGCACAAGTATGTACTAAAGCTATCAGCAGGAAAACAGCCTTCACAGGCAACAGTAAGTACCTACTGAATGGGTGACAATGATTTCACTCAACGGGTTATTGGCAGACATTTACAAGTGCATTTGTAAATACTCAAAAGGAGCAATGTACAAGATACAGTGTGTTGTTAAATGAAGAAAACGGGTGCTGAATGGTCTAATTTTAGTAAAACATTTATAAAAAACTTAAAATTCCTTTTTATGTTTGCTTACATGTTTCTGTGCACCCATACAAACATGAGGGAAGTCATATGTACATCAGGTTCCAGGCTGAGACTCTACAGACAAAATTAAAATTGATTGCTACGTACATCTCTAATAAATAAAAACCTAAATATACACATCTAATAATAAACATAATTTTTTCTATGTATTGTTTATTTTAGTTATTTTAGTACAAGAAATGGCTAGGATTAAAGTCTTGGTTTTTCTAATGATAACTTAGTTGTCTGAACATCATTGTTGACAGTTCAACTTATTAACTCTCTAAGAAATTACCTCTATTCTCTGTGAAATCCCCATATACATGAACATCTGTGTAGGGTTCTCCATTGTGTTATATTGCTCCATGTAATTCTGAAGTGCTACCACACTGCTTTCAAATTCTGAAGCTTTGTAAAACAGCCTATTGTACAAATTTTAAAATTCTATCATCCTTCTTAATTGCAGGTTTCATAGATATTAATACCGTGTGAAAGTTTTACTTTTTAACATTTATTTATTTTCACTTCATTTTATGTGCATGGGTGTTTATGTTTGTGACATGTGTATTCAGCTTCCAAGAAGTTCTGAGAGGGTGTCAGATACCTTGGAATTGGAGTTCTTCGTGGTTGTGAGCCACATTATGGGTGCTGGGAGCCAAACCCAGGTCGTCTGCAAGAGCAACAATTATTCCAAACTGCTGAGCCATCTTTCCAGCCCCTCACTAGTCCATTTTACCATATAAACATGAACATCATTTTCAGAAATAAAAAGTCACTAATTAGCTATATACTTACCTTACTATTTATAAAAAAATCACACTTTTATAACAATCATATCACTTCAAATAAAATATTTTTTGCCCTCAAGAAATAATTTGTTCATTTTTCCTTCCTACATATTTTCCAAGAATGATTTATGAAACAATTAAGTAGTCTGAATCAACATTAGCTGAATGGAATGACTAAGATTTCTATTTTATAACTGATCTCAATACAGAAAACTGCAAATGTCAGGGGCTAGAAGAGGTCAGATAGTTTCAGGTATCAGGTGTACTCTGTTGGAGGAGGCCTCTTGTTTTGTTCCTGGCCACTTAGCCCTGAAATAATCACACAGAAACTGTATTATTTAAATCACTGTTTGGCCCATTAACGATAGCTTGTTATTGGCTAACTCTTACATCTTAATTTAACCCATCTCCAGTGATCTGTATATCGCCACGTGGCTGTGGCTTACCAGCTCAAGTTCCCTCTGGCTCCAGCGGGGCTTCATGGCTTCTCTCTGACACTGCCTCCTTCCTCCCAGCATTCAGGTTAGTTTTCCCCCCACCTACCTATATTCTGTCCTGTACAGGCCCAAAGCAGTCCTTTGAAGCCAGGTATAGTCACAGCATACAGAGGGGACTCCCACATCAGTTCTCTTAAGTCTTCACAATTAAAAAATTAGTGTTCTTTGTTTACCCTTTTTTTTTCTATGTTCTATTTGTCCTATGCTACCAATGTTTAGATCTCTGTGAGATAAATTAACATGAAACAAGTTAATCACTGTCTGTATCAATTCCCTTAGAAATGCCTAGATAGACTGTAGTATATATTTCAATCTATAGTTTACTGACTTATAGTATTATATACAATAATTTATATATTGTGTTTTATGTCATTATCTTTTTCTATCTTATTTAAAAAAACAAACTATCTTTTTGTCATTTTATATACTAATCTCAGTTCCCACTTCCTCCCCTCCTCCCATTTTCTCCATCCACCCCACTCCCCATCCACTCCACACTGTGAGTGTAAGGCACATTACTTTGAAGAAGGCCAAGGCTCTCCCTACCTACTCTTTCTAGGCTGAGCAAGGTATCCCTTCAAAGAGAATGGGTTCCAAAAACCCAGTAAAGCCAATATAAGCAGTAGGGATGAATCTTGGTACCAGTGCCAGTGACCCCACAGTCTGCCCCAACCATACAACTGTCACCCACATTCGAAGGACCTGGTTTGGTCCTAAGTTTGTTCCCTCCCTGCCCAGCAGAGTTGGTGAGATCCCATTAGCTCAGGTAAGCTGTTCCAGTGGATATCCCCATCCATGGTCTCAACCTGTTATCTCATATCCTCACTCCTTCCACTCTTAGACTGGACTTTGGGAGCTCAGCCCGGTGTTCCACTGTGGATCACTGACCATGTCTCCATCAGTTGCTGGATGAAGGTTCTATGGTGGCATTTAAGGTAGTCATCAATGTGGTTACCGAGAAAGGTCAGTGTAAGCATCCTTATCACTATTGCTTAGGGTCTTAGCTGGGGTCATCCTTGTGGATTCCTAGTAATCAAGATACCTCTTTCTAGCCGCTCGGGTGGTGGCACAGATCTCTGTGAGTTCGAGACTAACCTGATCTACAAAAGTTAGTCCAGGACAGGTTCCAAAGCTACAGAGAAACCCTGTCTCAAGAAATCAAAAAAAAAAAAAAGATATCTCTTTCCTTGCTCTTCTTTTCTGTCATTCCCCCGTTTGACTATCCTGTTCCATCAAGTTCTCCTCCCACTTCCCCTTTTTCCTTCCTCATCCCTTGAATCCCCCTTATTCCCCTACCCCCATACTCCCAATTTTCTCAGGAGATCATGTGTATTTTCCCTTCCCAAGGGGCTCTCCATATGTTACTCTTAGGGTTGTCTTTGTTACTTAGCTTTTCTAGGGTTATGGAGTATATAGGTTCATTATCCTTTGCTTTACAGCTAGTATCAATTTATGAGTGAATATATACCATGCTCATCTTTCTGGGTCTGGGTTAACTCACTTAGGTGTTTCTTTTCTAGTTTCATCCATTGGAATGAAAATTTCAAGATGTCATTGTTTTTTTTACCACTGAGTAATACTTCCTTGCATATATGTACCACATTTTCTCCATCCAGTCTTCATTTGAGGGGCATCAAGGTTGTTTCCAGTTTCTGGCTATTACAAATAATGCTGCTATGAACATAGTTGAACAAATATCCTTGTAGTATGATTGAGCATCCTTTGGGTATATGCCTAAGAGTGGTATTTCTGGGTTCTGAGGTAGGTTACTTTCAAGATAAATGTCTACAACATGATAATACTTAAAATAATGAAATGTACTGCAGCAGAAAGTGGCAGAGAGTGAGATCACAAACTATTATTTATTTCCCCTTTTTGTTTTATATTAGTACTCAATCTTCCATTCAATAACAGTTTTAAATGTCTTATATATCTTAGGAAACATAATAGTTGATTAAAAATATCAAAATAAACACTAATAGAGCATACACACAGGCAAACCAGGGACAAAAACAGAGGAGAAACCCCAAATGTGCAGCAGGCCTGCTATGCAAACCCATGATAGAAATAGAGGTGAAACCCCCAGGTGTGCAACAGGTATGATGTGCAAACCAGCAACGAAACAGAGGTTAAACCCCCAGGTGTGCAAAAGGCTACTGTGCCTCCAAAGTCTGGAAAGACAAACACTGACATTTATTTCAGTGCAGCCTTGGGATGGGAATGCCTATGTCAGCAGTATGAATGGATGAGAGTTAGTTAGTTAGTGGATAAACGAGAGGGGAATGCCTATGCTCAAAGTATGGATGGATGAGAGTTAGTTAATGGATGAAGGAAAAGAAAAAAGTTACACTTAAGTGTTTCCATGTGGCACTATCCACACATAGAAGTGCTAGGCTAACAAAGATGTAGATTTAAAATTGTTGTGTTCTATTACTTTTAATCCAGGCAATGATACATACAAATGAATAAACAGTTAATATCCCTACTGCACTCAAAATTGCAAATGTTAAAAAAATCACAGCCCTCAATATCCATTAATGAAACCCCACTTGCCAGGACAGATGTAGCTCTTATTACAGATTCTAACCGGAAATCCTAAAAATTATTGTATGAACCTAAAAGCCCTTTAAATTTTAATTTCTTCTACTTGGTCTTTCTGAAATCCTTAAAGTACTATGCGTTACCCCTTTTTAAGGCATTCACCTGGTAACAATTAAATGGATGTTGCCAATTGAGGACCAAGTTAGATTTCTATGTGGACTGTTTTCTTCTAGATGAAATGGGCCAAAAATTTATGTGATCTAAGGATGTACTAAAATATTTAATATGCAGAGCTTGCAGAAAAGTAAAAAGCTAAGACTTCAAAGGGGTCACAGGGGCCAAGCAAAATGGTCTTTCTGGCAGAACAAATACTAAGTAGTCCAAAAGGTATCCAGCATTAAGCAGCTTTGCTTTCTGTCTCCATCCTCCTCAAGAACTCTGTGCATATTTTCCTCATCCTGTCCTGCTTCCCTCTCACATCCATGCCCATTCTGTCTACTTCGCTCATTAGTACCACTCAGTGACTGATTCCAGCTTCCCAATCTCTCCTCACTATTTTCTTTGAGCATTTTATACATGTCAAACTCTTCATTATTTGAAGGAATTCTACCAATAGCAGGCTTCTTGCCATAATCCGTGAGTAATGGCTTGTATCTGGCGGCCGGTTCTGTGTTTGATAGCAGGGAAATGTCTAATAGATGGAACCTCCTCTCACACTCAATCTAAGCTGGGGAGATATCTCAGTGAGGAAAATGCACCTCTGGCAAGCATGAGACCCTGAGTGCCGATCCCAGAACTCATGAAAAGTTGGATTCAGTAACACACGTCTATGAGTCCAGTACTCCTACAATGGGATGGAAGTTTATGAACCAACAGGGACCAAATATCTAGGTTGTGCTCTAAACTCCATTAGTGTCCCATGTTATGAAAAGCCAGCACTCACATATATGCAGGAGATGTGAGCATATACACACAGAGACAGACACACATGCACAGAAGAGAGGGAGAAAACAAAATGATCAGCTGTAAAAGCATGTATACAAGTAACATTAAACAGACAGAGCAGATTGTGTTTACCTAAGTGAGTACATATGTACATGCATATGAATAAGAAAGAACAAGGAGGGCTATATGATAGGGTTTGGAGGAAGAAAAAGGAAGGAGGATGTGTGTAATTCTATTGACCTCAAACAATAAACAAATAATTACAGTTTAAAAACAAAAGAAAAAGCTTGGTTCTCTGAAAGATAGATTAAAAATTACAAAACAAGGAGCTAACTTTACTGACATTTTCAGAAACTCATCATTGGGAGAGCACGGCTGAGAGCATTCATTTAGCCTTCTTTCCACTTTAATTATTCCATATAATGAACTTATTGCCTTTCTATATTGCACCACGTGCAATGGCCAATTGTGAATAGATGGTTGAAAGTATCTTTTCCATGAGGAAAAAAAAACCAAATTATTTCTAATTTTCTATAAAATATGAGCTACTTCTAAGTTTTAAAAATGTCCTTTTAAATAGAAACACTAAAGATAGTGTCTATCTAAAAAGATGCAGTCTTTGAAATTATCCACATTCCTTTGATGACAAAGAGATTAAGCCTTATTACTAATGGGCTGTGAGATTCATCTAGTTGTTCATTCAACACGAAACGAGAGATTTGTATTTTTGGTAAAGCAGCAAGTTTGCAAGCGAGGGTGCAGTAGAAATGAAGAATGATATGGTTTTATTTTAAATAGCATTTTACTCAGAGATGAGTTGTGCAGTTACTAATTGCACAACCAATTATGTAAGGTAAATTGGGCCAGTGCCATGAAGGAGATACACCCAGTTTATCATCGCCTGTCCAGTTAACATCAATGAATATCTTAGAAGAAAGAGAACACAAAAAGAGAAAAAGTGCAGCGTTCTTACCCATTAGGTTTACCATTATGTCTGTATCACTTTGCACAGTGCATGGCATTTACTAGATGCTAATTAAATATTTACTAAATGAAATAAGATGCTAGAATAAAAAAACAGGGTGTTTTTACTAGGAACTACATCATTAAAAATGCATACCCTTGGAACAGCAGAACAAACTTACATAAGCTATGCTTCCCATAAACTCATAATGGGAGATTTTTATCTTTTTGAACATATATATGTGTCATCCTACTTTATATCAAGATTTTGATTAAGCTTGTCAATAATTTTCTGAGCCCACACAGAAGTAATACAGGAAGAAAAAAACAGAAGGAAAGAAAGAGAGAAAGGAAGAAAGGAAGAAAGGAAGAAAGAAAGAAAGAAAGAAAGAAAGAAAGAAAGGAAGGAAGGAAGGAAGGAAGGAAGGAAGGAAGGAAGGAAGGATAAAGAAAGAGAAAGAAAGAAGTCAGACAATAAAACATGGTCTGAGGCCTCCCTGCTCTCAGAGTAAGTGAATCAGGAAGTCCTGAAGTTAAAGACTTATGGTGAAATAAATCCAAGGCCTGGTTTTATAGAAGTCTGTCTTTAATACAGCATCACATCTGAAAATGGATTAATGGCAAACGCACAGAGGAACAACAACAACAAAAATCAAGGTCACTAGCCCTGGAGAGAAAGCAAGCAAAGAAAGCAGGAAGATTTTTCTGAACTTTCGTCTAGATACATGTAGGCAGATTATTCTCCCTGTCTTGGGTGTCTCATTCAAGCCATAGACCCTAAATCTTATGTAGATCTCCCAGTTGATTTTACAACCCTGGAAATCTGATAATGATCGAGAACACTTATCTTCAGAAAGTGCCATGTGGAGTCAACAAAGGGAATGTCCTTTTCTTATAAAACAGAAGAGTTATAAAGTCACTTTATTGTCCTTCTTTCCCAGATGTGTATAATTCCCTATATAATCCAAAAACTGACCATACAGTTTAACTTCATGTATCATGTTGTCTCCAGAGAACAAATCATAAATAGACCCTTCTTATTCCTTTGTTTTTCTTTCCCCTTTCTGACTGTTTTAAAACCATTATAAAAAAGGTAAAGTAATTTTATAGTTCTTTCAGTCAAAGAGAAAATAACCTTGAAGTCAAACAAAGACTGTCTATCATCTACAGTAGAGATGAAGGAGATCTGATTAAAATCAGAATTCCCACCACTACATCTTTGCTTGCCACACCGAAATCAGGAACTATTGATTCTTTTAATTAAAAAGATCTGATATGGAAATACTACATTGAGATGAATCCCATATGAGCAGCTCTGTGAAGATTTCTATTTTCTTACCTCATACCTCAGAGAAAGACTTGTTTAAAGCACCTAATTAAATGTTTCAGGGCCATGATGCATGCTTATCCACCAAAATACCACAAGGGGGAAGAGAATACAAAAAGAAGAAAGAAATGGGAGGAACTGAGTGGAAACTTGTGTGGAAGAAGACTCTAACAACAGCCGGCAAAATAAGCCAAGCATATAAAGAACCAAATATGAAAAGAACTAACTGGATAATTAATGAAAAGAAAAACTATTAAAATAGAGTTGACTGACACAGTGATCCTTCAGTTCTCACAAGGGGTCATGTCAAAATTAAACTACATAGAGTGAGACTAGGTAAAAGAAATTTGTTAAATATCACCCTCTAAAGATGATCAAGAAGCCATTCAAGAGTCCCAAGAAAACCAATTAATTCTATGCCTCACTACTAACTCTCATTCCAAAGGTAGTCTGTAACCAGGAAATAAAAGAATGTATAGTTTATGTATTTTCTCTTTTTTGCCAGTAAGTGGTAGTGAATTATGAAGGAAATATCAGCCTTGTGTAAATAAGGATGCTAACACCAATTGATGACTTTAATCAATTGACTAATAGGCCACAATGTACAGCTCTCTCCTGTACAGTTTATGTTCTTTATACTAATAAGCAGTAATGACTAATTGCAAAGAAAACACCAGCGCTTTGGAAACGGCATGCTGACATCAAAGCTTTTTATAACTGTGTTTCCTTTCTCATCATTAGGGTTCATATATGAAATCCAAGTAAGAGGAAATGCACTGGGATCCAAAGGGACAAGAGGGCAGGGAAGGAAAAAGTACAGGAAGGGGGTAATGAATGTCAATTCATAAGTGAGCCAGATTATTACTTCTCATCGCAATTTATCTCAATTTTATATTTTGCAGGTATATGAGAGCCAGTTCAAAACAATCTAAATATCTTTAAAATAAATGCTGGTCATCATAAAAAAGAAAGAAAAAACTGGAAATACATGTTCATATACAACAAAATTATAACAAAGGCTCTCAAAATATTTAGGCAAGAATCATACATAGGTCATTAGTAAGTAAGGAAACGGAAATAACACCAGTGTTAAAATAATCTACACTTGCCACCAACCTTAGAAATGTATATTAAACCAATACAAATATCACTTTCAACTGACTGACTGACATGTAGTAAGAGGATAGCAAATACTCAAAGTTATTTACATCCTGAAAACATGGGCTTTCACAATGTTTACTGAATTTTGAGTCAGTAAACCCTTCAAGGAAAAGTGCTAACTACATGTAACAAGTATATGGGCAGTGTGGCTGTGGGTACGAATAACAATAGTTAGCATTTGTATGTCAACACGATATAATGGTACTCTACCCATTGAAGGATGCTTACTTTGAATGTAACCTCAGGACTGAATGTTACCTAAATAAGTCAGTCGATGTCTAGTGAGTATGAAGGGGAAGAGAATTGTTTTTATACTAGTATGGACTTGAAGCATTGTAGATTTGCATTATATTAAATTTATAAAATATTCTCTTGAAGAATGGAAAAATAGCCTGTTCACCTGACTCAAAATGTAAGAAAAATATCCACATTTAGAAAGCTCATAGCAACCCTGTCAAACACAGTTCATAATACATATTTAGAATAACGCATAGCATATATTATGAAATAACTGTTATGTAAGTAAATTATAATTTTAATGCTAACTAAAAACCAGGAAATCCTACAGTTTACTGTTAATGGAAAAATAACAAAAAGTAAATGAGGGGATGGCTAAATTTTGACAATGCAATTACATAGTATTTATGGTTCAAAAGATTGGCAGTGATATTTTAAACATAAAAATAGCAATCTACAAGGCTAGAATTATCAACAGGGATTTCTAAAATTGTAATAATATTAAGCTACCCTTAATATCTACAGAGTACTGAGGATATTTGCTTGTTCGAGGCATTTGCTCCAGGAAGACAATCCTGTCATCTTCACCACTATCATGGGAAACTTGAATTTTTAAGAAAGCACATTCAAATTGCAGGTCACACTAAAATAATTCCTTCTCCATGGGGAAGTAAAAATTTTAGAAAGAGAAAAAATTGCCTTGTCTTTGTGAGATTTGCTCTAATCAAGGGGAATCTCAAGTTGTTTCAAATTCTGTATATCCTACACCTGGTGGGAGACCTTAAATATTAGAACTGATATTTATCTCTACACATTTGTCTTCAGTTATTTCACTGAATGTTATCTGTACTCTCTTTACGCATATCTTTACTCTTATACTCATATCTGATTTTGGATATCTTGCATTAGTACTTCAGACTGTACTTTGTTTCTTTTTTTATAATTTTTGTTCCTTAATTTTTAAAAAATAATTCATATCTTAGCACTACTTATGCAAAATTCCCACCCTCTTTCTTTCCCTTTGCTTTAGTTTTTGATCATCTTGTTGTCCTACTACCTCTTCTTGAGATTTTTGTCTAAAGGGTATTGCTCTCTTTTGCATATATATGTTCCATATGAGAAGATTTGCTATTATTTTACAAATATAAAATCTTTTCTTTCTAAAAAGTACCAATAAATTTTTAGTATTTTCTTTTCTCCTAGAAGTCCTCATTCACACTTGATTGTAAGGTACTACAACATATACTCATGTATCACATAAATCACGCTTTGGTCAATAAATCACATATAAAAAAATGGTTCCCTAAAATTATACATAAACTAGAGAACTACGACTTAATGACACTGTAACAATCATGTCATCATAGTATGTGTATCGCTCATGTGTTCATAATTCTGAGGCAAGTACAAGTAAAAGTATAATACATAAAATACATACTGTATATAGTATTGACAATCACAGAAAACAACCATGTGACCTACTGGTTTACATATTTTCTACTCTATATGTATTTTTGCATGTTCTCATTGCAACTATGAGAATTTATCACAAAATGTTATGATACCATACTAGCATCAATCTAGGCAGCTTGTGTTTTCACATCTTTTAATTGTATCAAAAGTCATAAATGTGTAAGGGTACTTGCTATAAATGCCCCATTTGTGGATAATTTTTCAACTGACACTTATTCCCTGTTCTTCGCTTGGTTGTGTATTCTTACATTAAGAAACCAATGTTCAGAAGGGTCAGAGAAATCCTAAGAGCCAGAGGTTGTGGATGATTGGAGTAAAACAGTGCCTTTGGGATTGATAGGACCACAGAACTGATGAACTACAGCAGACTGCAGAGATCTGCATAAGAACAAGCCACTCAAGGTCTCAGCCTGAATGGGAGAGAGCTGGGAGCCTGCATCTCTAACTGAAGAGGTATTGACAATTGATAGCATTGAGGCAGGGAGAGTTAGGTTTTGTGTTTGTTGTTTGTTTTTAATGGTGTGGCCCTGGTGGGTCGACCACAGTCCATTGGGTTATTCCATACTCATGTGTATACGCCCAGGGTAAATTAGACTATGTAGATTATTGTTCTTTTTTAAAAAAGGACATGAAATCAGGACATAATGAGGAAACCAGAAGTTGATATGGAAAGAGTTAGGGAAAGGATGTATATAAATATGAGCAAAATATATTGTATGAGATTCTCAAAGAATTAATAGAAATACTATTTTTAAAAGGGTCACATGTTTTATATTTACACAGTGACATGATGATTCATTTCTGAGAATGTGCTTACAGGGTTCAATAATGCCGGACAGCAGTGGGCATCCACATATCTGCACAGCTGCCATATCTACAGTAAGGTACTAAATTACCCATTGCTAGTCACATGACTTTAAGGAAGTTGCCCTTTCAGTGTTTCAGGTTCCTTATGTCTAATGATTACCAACAATAGTTGTTCCTCACACAAAGTGACTAATATTGTAAAATACCTGAAAATACTTCCTACAAAGTTAAGCCCAGCAGTATGTTATGATAAACTAGAATCTTATCATTTATTCTTCTATTTGTACATTTTAGAGTCTTCCAATAGATCATGAAATATCTAGAGATATTAAACTTTTATTTTTGCTGTGTGAAATCTCCACCTACCAAACATGCTCTCTTATTCTGTGTGGAAAACATGAGCTAAGTTAAAGTGAATCCAGTTATCAAACTTTCTTTTTCATGGATTATTTCCCAGCTTTCCCTCTCAATGGCTTGATATCCATATATTCTTCTGTGTCTTATTTGTGAGGACTTGACCACACATTTCAGAGTCCAGTATTCTGGACAAAATGGCTTTCAAAATTTGCTATAAATCCCTTCGCAATTTATATTGAGATTTTATAGAAATTTAAGGTAAGTTTCATGTTTCACATAGTATTTCTATCCAAATGGTGATATAACTATTTAAAACAATGAAAAGCAGTTATTAAGTGAACACAATTTGCCTAATTATAACACAGCATTTGTCTCTGTAAATTCACCTATTTTAATAAGCACTGATATTTTGGGAATAGAGCTTATGAATAATTGTACCAATTTAAATTTTTCTCCATAACGAACAGAAACAAAACCCAAGGTTTGGATCTATTTACGAATTTTCACTTCCCCGTGTAGCGAGTAATTGGCCATATGCAGAGAGATTCCCATCAGGACCAGTTCCAGAGTCAACTACTGAACATTTGCAGCTTCATGTTCGTCATGGATGTGTGGACATGCACAAAGCTTGTGTAGTTTTGAGATGCTCAGATCAAAGTTTACTTTTGCCATATTCTATGAAAATTGACCTTAAAATATAACTGTTCTGTGAAGAGGCTTTCAGTGTTTCAGATGAGATCACTTTTGAAAGCATCAAAGAGAGCATGCCAATGGTGGTGGGGATGTCGGAAACAGCAGGGGCACAGTATCCACTCCTAGTGTTGGTGACAAGAAGCTTATTTTTGGGATTGAAGTTTCCATAATCAACATTATATGATTACACAAAATGTGCCTCGTAACTACACCTGTTATAGGGAGCATCTTCTCTTTTTACTCTAAATGAAAGATTTTAAGTTCAGATAAATACTTTTCTTAAGGCTTGTTTTTACTTATGTGGGGGGGGGGTGTCTGTGTAAGTGTATGCCACATGTGTGTGGGTACCCTCAGAGGACAGGAAAAGGTGTTGGATCCTCTGGAACTGGAGGTACAGGCATTTGTGAGCCACCCAACTTGAGAACTGGGGACCAAACTCAGGTTTTCTGAAAGAATATTGAGTATTAGTATCCAATGGGTCATGTCTTCAGCTACCAAGATTAGTTATTTTTTTAAAATGTGGTTTAATCAACTTTACTTAATATTACTAACTTTAGCTTTTCATTTATTTATTAACTTAATAAAAGTTTAAGTATATATATATTTAAATATATATATATATATATATATATATATATATATATAGAGAGAGAGAGAGAGAGAGAGAGAGAGAGAGAGAGAGATGTTTCTTCCACTAACAAGGAATGCAAAGCCACATTGTTGCATCATTATTTATTTATTTTTTTTGGATCATGGGGGCAGCATGATCTCTATTGCACAGTACTGGCTCATGAAAATCTATAGCCACTCCAATCATGTAAAAATCAAATATAGTACACATTTTAGAAAATAATACTGCTGAAGAAAAGTAGCTCTAAAAAGTCAATTGAGCTAAACATGTTTTCTGACTGCCTCCATCACCAGTGACATGTGGGGCCCATCTATCTTCCAACAAGAGTTACAATAAGGAGAAGGGTTTGTGATCTCAGCCCATAGAAATGCAGGCACGTAAAGCATGCTTCAACAGAATATGGCCTTCCTATCCTCTAATTTCCTGAGCCAATCTGTAGCTTGTATAGTACAGTTCCTCAACCATGGCTCTCAAACTGGTCATGACCAGTTTGTGGGCCATATATCAGATATCCTGCATATCAAATATTTACATTATGATTAATAACATTACCAAAATCGCAATTATGAAATAGTAACAAAGTAATTTTATGGTTGGGAGTCACTACAACATGAGGAACTGTATTTAAAAATCACAGCCTTAGTAAGGTTGAGAATCACTCTTCTACACGTTTCTTATAATAAAACAGAATATTAAAATTTATTTAGTTAAAGATTAGTTGTATATTATATGTGTGGTAGAATAATCATTCTGTATATTGTAAGTATACATTGCTCTCGTTGTTAATAACAAGCTAATGATTGGCCAATAGCTGGACAGAAAGAAATTAGGCAGAAGAGCCAGACTAGGAGGATGGTGGGAAGGAGGGCAGAGTTAGGAGTTACAAGCAGAGGAGAGAGAAACAAGATGGGCATGCCATACTGAGAAAAGGTATCTTATCACAAGACAAAACATAGATAAGAAATATGGGTTAGCTAGTAACAAGACTGAGCTATTAGCCAAGCATTTATAATTAATATTAAGTTTTTGTATCGGTTATTTGAGAATTGGCTGGTGGGACAGGAAAACTTTGCCTACATGTATGTATGTATATCTGCTTGTCTGTGTGACAGAAGCATGCAGTGTCCACAGAGCCCAGAAGAGGGTTAAAGATCCCTTTGAGCTGAAATTGTGAGTAGTTGTGAGCCTATATAAGTATACCTATATATAAGTTCTACAAACCTAACCCGGGTCCTCTGAAAGAACAATAAGTGATTTTAACTACTAGCCAATCTCTCCAGCTCATATTATATTAATTTTAAAAACTTATATTCAGTTCTTAGATGTAAGTAATCTCAGGAGTTTATTATGAATTCAAATTTGAGAGAAGTCTGCTGAAAGAACTATGCAAAAGACATTTACAATTTTGATTGCACCTTAAGCAGAGAATCTTAATTGTGTTATCATTAGGCAAAAACAAATTTAAATTATCTTAGATAGTCAACAATACCCACTTAAAAGTAAATAACAGATACTGGAGTCTCTGATTCCTCACTATTTTCATCGTTCGAGTCACACTTAAGTTGTAGGACAGCAGCAGGCTACTGTCTTCCATCTGAGAAATGAGGATGCATCACCCATGGTTTATTCAAACACGTGTTCCTGATGAGAACAGAAACTGTGCAGACGTAAATGGAAAGCAGACTGCAAGGTTCTGTAATGGAGATTACCCCACAGCAATGAAAAATGCAGAACGCCGTGCTTTGGGCTCTTTGGCCCATTCTGCCCAATTGAAAAGGAAAATTGAAAAGGCTCAATTATTTAATTTATACCTTGATGAGTTTTTATAACATGAAATGAATTTTGTGATTAATGAGGATTTTATGTAGACTGTACATTAAAAAACTCATCTACAAAAGGTGAATAGCTTTATTTTCTGGGTAGTGAAGGTGAAAATGAAATGCAAAATAATGTTGATTGACTTAAATTTAATATATAAAGGTAACAGTAGTTAATAGAGTATTGATTAAAGATATAAAAGGGATGGTGACAAATTCATCAAATCTCCTTGTTCCATGCCTCAAGGCATTTGGTTAATAAACATCTTCTCTTATAATTGATTTGTATCTTCCTATTACTCAGTTTGTGCCTTGTTTCTTTCCCTGTGAACATATCAGAAATACATGATTCCACTACCAGCACCAGACACTCATGCAAAAAGTTTTGTAAAAGCTCACAGTGTATTTTAATATTTTAAATGTGACTGATCTTACAATAGGAGCAGGAGCTCACAAACTGGGGATAAATGTAATTAAAATACTTCAGCCTGAATTACTTGACCAACCCAGGAAAAAAGTTGCAATAGATAAATGCTGAAATGTATCCACAATTTGTATTTATTAATAGATAATTTTAATTTCATAACAATTATAAAACATAATTTAAACAATTGGATATGCAAACAATAGTTAGTTTCTAAAAGACATATGTGCATGGGACTCCTTTTGTGATATATCAAATTCTGGAAACAATTTTTTATTTTAGAAAAATGTTTAGTTTGCTAATTGAGGATTTATTTCCTCATTTTTACTAAGGGCTATAATTTTTGTATACAGATAATTTATGCAAAAAACCTTTAGCATCAATTTAATCAAATCATTGCAAAAAACTTATACATTTTCTCCTATTTGTATTTTAAAGAGTTACGAATCCTAATCCATGTTAGCATCTGCTCAATTTGCATTAATCCTGATATGTGTAACAACTACCTGATATGTATCAATCCTGAAATATGTAACAACTGCCTAAATTTTTCCCTTTAGGATATGAGACATAACTGATGGCTGTGTCTTTAGTGATTACATATTTTTCATCATGAGCATACTTCACAGATTACATGACTTATGTACCTAAAAATTTTGGGGAGTAAAGGGAACACTGAGAAGTTTATCCTACATACAGCAAACGTGCTAACCACTTTCTTGTAAACCTTAACCTATAGAAGGTTTTTCCTCATGTTTATCCATTCTTAGCCTTAGCAAAACAAACAAACAAACAAACACTCAGCAACTCTGAAAGAAGCAGTATTCTACCTCACTCCATAGCTTATATGAGCAAAATTATGGACTTTGACCAGCATATAGTGAACGGCACACAGAATCACACAGCTTGCATTGGGTCAGCGTGCCAAGACATGCCTGGTTAAACCACTCAATGTGCCGCAGCATTAAAACCATTCGGCAGCTCAGCAAAATATTCACCCAATCATTCTTTGCCCTATCTCACTATCACCAACATTATTCAATAGATAAAAGCATGAGGCCGTCCTGTTGTTTGATGAGCAACCAGTAAAGATGAACAGGTGCACTTTTCTTGCTCACAAAAATCCTTAACAGTTAAGAATGCCTCCTCTTCTTCAGATGGTAGAGCAGGAGGAAAACTTATTTGCTAGCTTAATATCTTAAAAAGAAATATAAAATTGTAGATATTTTGTTCCAAAAATTTTCTTCATGGTAAGAAAAACTTAACAGCACAGAGTGCTTTAATAGACAAATATAGTCATTTCATAGTCAAAGGTAATGAGTGATTCTTGCCACTATTCCCCAACATACTAGAAATAGATAGCATTGCACGGGTAATTTTGAAGCTTCCTGGAAAAGCTACTGAATATGTTTAGAGACCACTATTAATCACTAGCTCCGCTCAAGATCAATATTGATGCTCATGAAACTCAACTTAGTCTGAAATAGGCCTGAACTTAGTCTGAATTAGGTGAGACTGCTACATCAGGCCACTAAAGCCAGTATTTTTTTTTTCTGGATCTCATTGTTAAATTGTGATTCTTTGTCATTACATGCATCCTTGCTCTTAGTTTGAAAAATTTAGTCACCATGTTTGTGGGTGGGGAGAGGAAGGAAGGAGGGAGGGACGGGCAGACAGGCAGACGGATGGGCGGACAGAGAGAAGGAGGGAATGGAAAGAGATGGGAGAAGAGAGTACCATGATTCACAGTATTTGTCTGATGTGTTCTTATTAAAATTTCGTCTCTCTAGTTTTCTAAGTACAACTTCTCTGTGATTTCTAAAAATCATGAGCATGTTTCTGTTATTTTTGCTTATTTAATCTAAAAGTTGCTGAATACAATGAACAGTAACACAATTTTTGCCAACCTTTTCTCTTGACAGTCACCAAATTGCTAAATCAGGGCTAGTCATGATATGATGAAGTCAGGCAGCACTAGCTCTAAAATAAAGAGGCCAAGTGTTTTCTTCTGCCTGACAATATTTACACAGGGAATATCAAGAGTAAAATATGATATGAATACCACAAAAATTCACATTTACAATTTACAAGGTAATTTCTATTTTACTTTCTACATTTTAATAGGACATGTTATATGAAATCATTTAAATGAGGAAAAGATTATAGAGTAAGGACCTAATAGATGAGATTTTGCCAATTCAGACATATCTGCCTAGGTCCTTGAGAGAAAGAGTCCCTTGAACTGTTCGCACAGGTAGGAAAGCAGCTATCTTCCAGGAAAATACCTTCCTAAGCTTCTAGATGTATTTATCCTTGCTATTTCAAGAGGACAAATAAACACATAGGCAAAAATCTTGACGTTGGCCTGAAGAAAACAAAATGGAAGTTGGAAGCTGAAGATAGTTCCTGGAAACAATTCCCAGCATATTCCTATTTTATCTAGAGGCTAGAAATGATTTCCTTGCTCTAAACAACAAAATAGAAAGTCACTAGAAATGAAACAACAACAACAAAAACTTTAGATATGAAATTCGGTGGCTAATTAGGGCGTATGTAGGACAGTGTTTTATTCTTCAGTGCTGTCTAGGAGTGAGGCTTTTGTGAAACAAAAGAATGAACATAGTTTGCTTTATAACAGATTAAAGTATAGTTGTGAAATAAAATAAAAGAGTTTGTTGGTTTTCTACTATTTCTATCTTTAAAACACATCTAAAAGATGTAAGTTGTAATGAGTCTTTTTCTGCTCCACCAGCCAGCTCCCAAATAATAACACAGAGACTTATTATCAATTATGAAAGCTTTGGCTTAGGTTTGTTCCCCTTCTCTTCTAACTTAACTCATTTATTTTAATTTACATTCTGTCATATGGTTTGTTACCTGATGTCTCCATACTGTTCGTGCTGCTTTCTCCTTTCCTAGCTGGCAACTCTGTCTACCTGGAAGTCCCACCTATAGCTCCTGCCTAGCTATTGGCCATTCAGCTTTTTATTACAAGAATCCCAGCGTTACATTTTCACACAGTGACAAATATCCCACAGCAGGAAGTTTCCACATCACACTCAAGAGTACCTAAGCTTCTCAGCTGCATAAGCAGGGGATGCCCACTCTCTCTTTAAAGGTATGCACACAGGCATTAAATACAAGAGGAGGAGAATGGGAAAGAGGTGGAAGAAGAAGAGGAGGGAACAGATGAGGCTGCAGAGACAACTGAGTTGAGTAGTCTTGCAGTCATGACCAGAACCTAAGTTCTCTCTTTTTATTTTTTTTTGTTTGGTTTTTCTAGACAGGGTTTCTCTGTAGCTTTGGTTCCTGTCCTGGAACTAGCTCTTGTAGACCAGGCTGGCCTCGAACTCACAGAGATCCGCCTGCCTCTGCCTCCCGAGTGCTGGGATTAAAGGCGTGCGCCACCACCGCCCTAAATTCTCTTAAAAGCCAAGCACAAAGGAAGTGCTTGTAACCCTAGTGATGGTAAGTAGAGGCAGATGGATCCTGGGTACTCTGGCAAGCCAATCTAATCAAAATAAGAAGGTCTAGATTCTGTAAAAGAAAAATAAAGAGGCGAAGCAAGGAAGACATTCTGGAGTCAGTCTTTGGACCACACACACAATTGCTTACACATACACACAGATAAATAAATATTTGAAAAGAAAGTAGAGGGAAGGCTGCCAGAAAATCTGATGCTAATTCCACCTGCACAAGCAGATAGTTAGGGAAGGATTGCACGAGTCTCTGCACTGAAATCACCTTCTTATGATGTCTCCTGGCAATGGTCATAGGTATCACATTTTGAACGTTCCTCCGGGTACGCTGCAGAACAACAGATGACTTTGAGTTTAATTCCATTAAACTGTGATATTCAAAACTGTTAGTAAAGGTTAAAGCTTAAATGCAACAGGTTAGTACTGTGAAGGTTAGTAATGTTAGTTAGTAAGGTCGGGAAAGGGGTCTCCAGGAGAAAGAGTGAAGTCCCAGCTGACACAGACATGGCTTCCCACCATCAGTTTGGGGATTGACTTAGGAGGGGCTAGATTCGGAGACATTACACACCTCAACTGTGGTTTCCAAAATCAAGGTTCAATCCTTCAGTCCTACAAACCACCCAGACATAAGAATAAAGCACCTGCTGGAATCTGGAGTAAGTCATCCAAATATAAACAGAGTATCTAGAGCTTAGAAAAAGTAATTATTGCTAGAGCGAAATTAGAGTTAGCTGCTTACATTAGGTTGCTACATAATCAAAGAGGACTTCACAGCTCTGCAGAATCTTAGGAAGCTGATGTATAGCAACACATAGACAATCACCAAGGGAAAGCCGAATTCAGCCAAGTGCTCAGGTTCTCATTCTTCTAGAAGCCTTTGTTTTCCTTCACCAGTTTGTGTTTCTCCTGGAAATGGCTTCTTCTTTTTTGTCCTTAAAACTATCAATCTGTAACTTTACCTGATCAGTTTCCTTCTACTAATGACAAAAGGATTCTTCTGCTGATACATTTGTTTACAAAAAAGATTCAGGTCTCAGCAATGACAAGGAACTCAAATATTTTAAAAGTTCTTCTTTAAATAGACTGAGGATATTTAGGGAGAAGTCAAAGAGTAGGGGAGAGCAATGGGCATGGTTTATTTGCATTTTAATAGAGTAAGAATCCCATTTTGTAAACTGCTGAGTTTCATTTTAAATCAAGTTATGTCTGAATACACACATTTCAACATTTTTAAACACCCGTATTTCCCATTCAACCACTACATACATTTAATTTCCTCAAATGAAAGTCTATTCCTATAACGCTAAGGGGGTAAAGAGCATGATACGCTGGGAAATGCACAGACAAATGCAATGGTACTCATGGAGTATGTTCCATCACAGGCCCCAGGAGAGCAGCAGGTCTGACGAAACAGATCCTAGCTTTGCTAAAGAGAGAGACAGCTCCACACAGCCATTCATATTGTTATGCAACATGTCAACATATCGCAAAGGGGGAACTTTGCTTGCATGTGGTTCCTTTCAGATGAACCGAATTTATTTTAAGTATTATAATTTGTCCTGTAACCTTGCCAAGCATATTAGACTTTCTGAAGAAGGTCTGGAGCTAGGGAAGACTGCTAGTTGGCGGGAAAAAAACAGTTTCTGTGTCAGCATGAAGACTTGAGTTTGAATCATCAGCATCTATGTAAAAAGCCAACTTTCTATTCATCCCAGTATTAAGAAGTAGAGACAGTTTTAGTAGGTCCCATTTATTCAATGTTGCCCTCAATGTCTGTGCTGCTGGGGTTACACATAGGAAGCGATCACCTGTGCCCATCTGTTGTAGGGTACTTCCCACTTTCTCTTCTATCAGGTTCAGTGTGTTCGGACTGATATTGAGGTCTTTAATCCATTTGGACTTGAGTTTTGTGCATGGTGATAGATATGGGTCTATTTTCATTCTTCTACAGGTTGACATCCAGTTGTGCCAGCACCATTTGTTGAAGATGCTCTCTTTTTTCCATTGTATACTTTTAGCTCCTTTATCAAAAATGAGGTGTTCATAGGTTTGTGGGTTAAAATCCGGGTCTTCTATACATGTTCTGGCTTTGTGGGAGCCTAGCCAGTTTGGATGTTCACCTTCCTAGACATGGACGGAGGGGGGAGGACCTTGGACTTTCCACAGGGCAGGGAACCCTGACTGCTCTTTAGACTGGAGAGGGAGAGGAGTGGGGGGAGGAGAAGAAGGGTGGGAGGAGGGGGAGGGAAATGGGAGGCTGGGAGGAGGTGGAAACATTTTTTTCCCTTTTCTCAATAAAATAAAAAAAAAAGAAGTAGAAACAGGTATAGCCCAAGAGCTTGCTAGCCCATCAGTTTAGTCCAAATGGCAAGCTTCTAGTTCAGTAAGCAACATCATGGTAGTAATTTATCTCACGGCAACTAGGCAGAGGGTTATTGAGGAAGACACAACCCATTGCCTGCTCTCTCGTCTTGTGTGTGCTGGCACAAGCACCCACATCCAAAAGCTCACGTTCATGCAACACCCACAGATACCATGGTGAAAGGTGGGGATAATGTGTCCCCTTGATTATAAATGTTTATAATAGGTAATAGGACATAATCACCACATCAGATATTTTACACTGGTTAAAAAAAAAACCTATCCATCCAGAACTGTTAAACTGCTGTTTATATAATAAAGTTTATATTTTCTAATTTTAAGATAGTGTCACATATTTTTCTGTTGGGGAAACTAGCTTTCACTAAAGTTAATTAGAAATAAATGCATCACATGGAGAGATTATTTTACCTGTCAGTAGAAGAGATCCGACATTGTTTTGACTCCTGCCACTCTAAAACTCATAAATCTTGAAAATAACATTGTCAATTCTTAATTATCTACAAATTAATTTCTCTTCTCCTCCTTACCTCCTGTTTCAGAAAAATTACCTCTAGCCTTTCCCATGTTTAATGTTTCTACGTCATCTCGGTCTGCCTTGTCAAAGAATTCTCTTTTGGAAATCTGCCAGCCCAGGAGGATGATGGCTTTTTGTATCACACAGATCTGAATTTAGGTCTTGACAGCTTCTGGCTTTCCAATTTCCAGTGCTGTGGCCTTAGGTGAATTACTCAATCAGTTTGCATCAATAGATAATAGTTTGCAAAATTTCTTTTTCTATAGTATAAAATTTTAGCCTCTTATTAACTCTCCCAGATGACTCCAGCTTAGCAAATTGCATCTGGATAAGGAGGGACTATAAATATTTAATGATCAAGACACAGGTCCGGACTTCCATTAATGAGGATTCTTGTATCTAGCATCTTTCATGCAAGGCTCCTGGAATCTACGGTGTTGTTCCAAGAGCCACCAGCTCCTATGGAGTAGGACACACCTTTATTAGGTTATTTGGCATCTTCTTAGTAGGAATCACATCTTGTAACATCTGAACTATCTTATGATCTACAGGATGAACTTCTAACAACAAAAACAAAACACATTGTACTTCCCAGCTTGTCCTTGTCCTTTGAAATGTTCTCAGTTTTTAGTGTTGAACGTGGTCCTTAATGATTTTGTAAGTCTGAATTTCTGATTGTGTCTTAGAAAGAGTCCAGGTGAGTAGGGTGGTTATGACACATCAGAAAGTTAATCTAATTATAAATCAGTGCACACAGATAACTCATATGCACCTATGTTTTCTGTACAGATATGGAAATAGGAAGTATGCTGCATTAGTATTTAGTATACATGATAGCTAAAAATACATATGTTTAGGATGCTACTCTTCCTCTTGCTAAGGTTTATCTGGAGGAGCTGGTAACCTAAATAGGTATGCAAAGCTCTCTTCCAGCTATTTCTAACAAGAGGTTACTCAGTTTGTCTTAGTTTGTTCCCATTACTCTCCTTCACTGAATAAATTCTAGTTGAGATCTAGGCCAAGCCAAGTGAAAAAAAAATTTTATCACCAAATAAATTATAGAAACAGTGGACTGACCTTCAATACTCACACCGCCATTTTATTACAATACTTCTTACAGTTATCTCCTAAGAAATGGAATGAGAGGAGACACTTTTGCTTGAGCAGTTCCACTGCCTCCCTCTTTATAAGCGCTGTGGTAGTTTGAATATAATTGGCCCATATAATGACATAGGGAGAGGCACTAATAGGAAATGTGGCTTTGTGGGAGTGGGTGTGGCCTTGTTGGAGGACGTGTGTCACTGTGGGGGTGGGCTTTAATGTTTCCTATGCTGAGGATACTGTCCAGTATCTCAGTTCATTTCCTGTTACCTGCAAAATGTAGCACTCTCAACTCCAGCACCAAGTCTGCCTGCATGTTGTCATGTTTCCTACTATGATGACCTCTGAAACCGTAAGATAGCCACCTCAATTATATGCTTTACTACATAAGAGTTGCTATGGTCATGGTGTGTCTTTGTGGCCACAAAAACCCTAATTAAGATTAGTGCTACCTTTAGAGACATGTGCTGTTATATAAGAAATATACATTGTCTGTGTGACTTGCATTAAAAAATGTTCCCCTGTGTGCTCACATCCTTGAGTACTTGGACGTCAGTCAGCATGGCTGTGTAGCATGAATAATGAGATCCCAGAGACAGATATCAGAGTTCAAGCTGGAAGAAAAGAGAAGCAAGACAACCAACCTCTAGAGAGCTCTTGCCTCTATGAAATCCTCAGAGTGGAAAGAAAGCAAGTTCCTGACTCATCCTTATATAGGAATGTATGGTGCTGCTATTCAGGGCATGCACCACCACTGCTCAGCTTCTCTGGCTAACTAGTGTGGTTTCTGAGATTAAAAGTGTGTGCCATCACTGACTGGCCTATATGGCTGGCTAGTATGGCTAGTTTTGCACTCTGATCTTCAGGCAAGCTTTATTTATTAAACTACAAATAAAATAAACACTATATTTCCAGTTTTTGTCTAAAATAAAGAGAAGGTTATAACTAATATAAAAAATCTATATACAATAACTATATACAATCTATATAGGCAATAAGTGCATCAACAATATCTAGTTCATTTGCACTTGACAAATTGAGAGAAAATATTCCACATCTATCCTATCTTGGTCAATCAAAAGTCTTATACCTAATTTACTTTCTATAATAACTTACATTACCATCTAAAACAATCTTTTGATATCCCTCAACCTTATACATTTCACATTTCTTTAGTGAATTTCTTTTTTGAATCTCATAAAAAGGAAATTTATACCTATAAATATCTAGTATTCAACTCCCTCAGAGATTCAAGAAGGAAATAATAACTGAGTAAGCAGAAAGTACAAGCAACAGAAACAGCTGGAATCCTGAACAGTCACCTAAAGTTCCTCTACAATGTTAGGGTATCCATCTTCAGCCTATAGGCCTAGAATACCTGACACACTTATCTATGAAGCAGGGTTTTTGAATGATTACCCTGCCTTTCCTTGACAAGATTTGGCAGTCACTCTGTTTTGTGTTTTGCTTGTCCACTTAGGACAGTATATTGTCAGCAGTCAAGTCAAGGACATTTTCTTGCCCAGAGACTTACTTTTGCCACAAGGAAAGAAAATTCCATGTGAAGATTCTTCGATTACTATCATCTTCCCTGAAGTAGATTGGTACTGCAGGGAGAAGACATGTCTCTTTGTCATAAAAAAAAGAACCTATGTTGTTAACATATCTTAAATATCCTATTCTGTAGATCTCTGAAGTGATTGAAGATGACCTTGAAAACATACATAATATGACTACAAGTTTGATTGTAAAATGTGAGCAATTGCTAACCTGTATTAGATTAAACAGTTGGTAATAATAAATGTCAAAGGCTAGAAATTTGCATTCCATTGTTAAATGACTTGGATAAGCACCACACCTTGAACAAGATTAGAAATATATGTATAGTATGTTCTAACAAAAATAATCTCAACTTTGTATCAATATATAAAAAAATCCAAGTCACTATAAAATAATTAAAACTAGTGGTTGCTTTTTAAAAGTAGATTCAATACTCTTTTATATAATAATCTTTTTATTTTATTGTGTAAATATCCTTCCATTTTTCTTTCAGAGTAGATTCAATAATCTATTACTTTTTCTATGATATCTGTATCTCCCTTTTTTCTTTCTAAAACAAGAACTCTAAATCTAATATCCTTTGTTCAACTTTCCTCCTGACCATAACCAATAAAAACTTATAATAAATCCCCCCTGAAATACAGCAAATATCCCTAACTCATTAAACAACCAAAAATCACCCACCCCACCTCTTGGGAATGTGGATGTCATATTCTGGAATTTACATTCTGCTGTCTGGGGAATGATGACATCTTTAGGGAACCCTGAAAAGAAAAATTTGGGTTAATTGTCAAGTCCTGGGAGAAGGTAGCTTTATCATTTTTTGTCCAGTCTCTGCATAATGGTAAAGTGCCTGTCTTGTCTCAAGTTTTGGCTAGAGATGTCTATGAGGCTGGATTATCTCAGCTAGAAACCTCAAAATTGTTATGAGCAGTTTGTCACCCAAAGCTGATCTTTAGGTAGTGTTTCAGCTTAGTGGTGTTATCATAGTTCTGGAAGAATCACAATTGTGGGGCCCCATCCTCCTTTTGGAGATTTCAGAGGTTGCTGTTAGACATGCTCATGGTTCACTGTAGAAACAGAGACTCAAACTAGAATCATGTACAAGAAGGTAGATGAAACCCTTTTCTAAAATTAGTCAGTACTATATTTGAGCATTAATATAATGTTAAAATATTTAAATACATATATATTAATCTTATAAAACTTAAGATGATATTTATACTTTAATAAAAGTTGTTAAAGAATCAATATAAACCAACGAATTATGAGATTAGTGGCAATAAAACAGTCCTCAAATGTTTGCTGTTCTTCTCTTCCATATCAGGTGGGTATTCTGACATAAGACAGAGATTTTCAATTTTACTTTAATAAGCATGCTTGGGTTTAAAGAAGGAGAGAGCCCCACTCCAACTCCAAAATCAGCTTTAACTTTTGACAGGACTGGGACTACAAAGAGACCATTTACATTATATGTCTGTAGAGAACAAACATTTGGGAAGATTGGTGAAATTTTACCTTGTTGGAAATGTGATATACCAATAGGTAAATTTACTGTTTTTCAGAGATTCTCTTTTGGCAAGTTACATCTGATCAAATGAAAAGCATTTGTTAGTTTGATAAATTAGTTTAGATTAAACAGGCATTATATTCGATGAACTATAATCTCTTCCGTTGAGAGGTGTCTTTTGATCAAATGAAATTTTTATTTTGATGGTATCCATAGCTTTTCTTCCCTTGTGGAAACAAGAGCAAAACCCATTCCACAATATAACACATGTCCTGGTTTCCATTCTGAGGTCAGTACATCTTTAAAGTATATTGGCTGATTTAATTCTGTAGTTTTTTTTCTACTATCCAATATTTCTCCACAGCTGTTATTCCTTTCTCTTTAGCATTTAGAAACTTCAAGGTTAATAAAGCATTGTGTAGTCTAATTCTGGGGGTATTTATTATCTCTTTCTGCTTATTTAACATATCCTTTTGGGTTCGATTTGATCCTTCTAAAACTGCCTGCCATGTAGGATTGTGTGGTATACCTATAAAACACTTTATATTATAATAAGCAAAAGACTTTTATTTTCTTAGAGAACTATGCTAGAGCATTGTATGTCTTTATTTGTACAGGCATATCCATAATGGCTATAACTTCTAGCAAATGTTTGGTTACTGAATCAGCCTATTCCAGACTCAAAGAAATTGTCCATTGAAAACCTGAGTAGGTATCAATGGTATAGAAAACATATTTTAGTTTTCCAAATTCTGCAAAATGGAACACATCCATCTACCAGATTTAACTGTTTGAGTACCCTTTGGGTAACCTCCTGCAGGTAGTGTGTTTGGTTGTATAAAGAACAAATAAAACACTTCCTTCTAATTTCCTTGGATTGTTGTCACATGATGGAAAAGTATTATTTTAAATCTTTGCTACTGACTTGATGTTTTTCATGAAATTATGAGGCATAATAAAGGGGCATTGGCACTCTTGTATCATGAAGGACCCATGTCCATGTCTCTGTCTCTCTGTGTTTGTATGTTTTTAAGTCTCCAGCTTAGTTCCCAGCTCACATACCACTCCTGTAGTGAAACAGGAGCTACAGGACCATCAGTTTCTACAGGACCATTCGGCTTTTAACAGTGAAGGCTCCCAGCGAGATGGGGAAGGAAAGAGATGCTGAGAAGATCCCTCAGGGATGGGGAGGGTGGATTTTATGGTGTTTATGTGTTTTTCATCCCCTGGTTCTTTCCCAATAGCAGTTCCTGGTGGTGCAGGCACCATAGCAGGAGGCACCACTGAGATAGAAAACCAAGGGTTCTCTGAGGGACACCCTCCAGAAGGCTGGCCAGCAGGAAAGTAATAAAGAGGAGGCACAAGGGTAAATTGAAGGCCTCAAAGATTTTTAAAGAGGAAAAGTAAAAATAATAAGTTTTTAAAGAGACAGAGTGTAAATAAGATGGAATGTGTGCAGATGTATGTTGTTGTGTTGTTTCTTGTGTTCTTGAATGGAGAAAAACATTTGATTCTGGGAACTGCTAAGAAAGGTATTTTGACTTTAAAATATGGGCCTAATGATTTGATGCTTCAGAAAAGAGGTTCTGCTTTTGTCTTCACAGAGGATGAGAACCTGTGGATTCATTCCAGATTAATGTAGTTGGATACACCTAAAACACCTGAAATCTCGCTGTGAATACCCTTAAAGGTCTAGAGCCCCCAATCAGCAGGAAGTAGTTTAAGAGAGAAAAGCTATGCCCAAATTCCCTAAAGGATTGTTTAAGTGGGGCCCCTTCCAGGGTTCCAGAAGAGTAAGCCTGCTTCCCCGAGTTCTGCTCTGCTTTCCACACCATTTTGGACTCAGCAAGTGCAGCTCAGGCCAGAAGGTGGCTGAAGCCAAGACAGGGAGTGAGGAGCATTGGCAACTGTGGCAGCAAGTACTGGAGCTGGGCCAAGGGTCATGGCACCAAGAAACTGGCAGAATGGCAGTGGTCACAGTGGCGTGGAGGAACCCAACTGTACACTAGTAATGTGGTCTCAAAGCGCTGCCAATGTCCCTGCTACCCCTCAATTTGTGGGGGAAAGATATTTTGCAAGGCAGCGTACATTAGTAGACCAGGGCTTTAGCCCTGGGCAGGGGCTGATCAGAGATCTTTAGTGGTATCCAGGCTGTTGCCAATGAAAGGTTGATTGTGGGGCGTGATATGGACAGAACACAAGGTTGGAAAATTTTTTCTGAGGGCCACTATTAAGCCAAAAGAAATCTAGCAGTTTGCAACTATTGTGGGACCTTAAGCAGGCTATAATTATGGGATCTTTACAGCCATAATTGCCAAGACCTGTGGCTATCCCTAAAGATTATCACATGGTGTTGATTGACCTCAAAGATTGCTTTTTGCTATTCATTTGCATCCAGAGGACTCACCCAAATTTGCTTTCAGTGTTCCCTCTGTTAATTTCAGAGAGCCACACCAAAAATATCACATTTCCAGAGCTTTGTGAGCAGCATCCCCAGCTGTGTATTATTTATTGTGTGGATGATGTTCTTGTTGCAGCATTGGGAGAATGTGATTTGCATGCAGGATTGCAGGTTTGGTTGTTTCCCCTGGGAGTGTGCAGACTGTGTTTACTAGATCAGTTCCACACTTTTAATGATGTTCAACAACTTTTGTTAGACAATAACTGGAGCTGACTCAAATCCCACATCTCCCAGGCTAATGACTCCTAAAGGCCACTGACACTTGAAGGCCATAAATGTCTTAGATTAGTCAAACAGTGGTTAGCCAAAGCCCATCTGAATTGCATGGATTATTGCCAATCTTTGCTTCTGCTGGTCTTTTGCACAGCCTTTCAGCTCATTGTAGTCTTTTGGCAGGAGGCACCTATTCTCTGGGTGCACAGACGAGTTTCTCACAAAAAGGTTGTGCAACCCTATCATTTGGCTGTCCCGGAGGTATTGCACACTGCCTACCTGGAGAGTCTTAAGATGTGTGGCAAAATCCCTGAGAGTGATGAGGAACAGCTTAATTGGCTCCAGTTATTTAACCCAGCATGGACCAGCTTATATCAGTGAAGGCTTTCCATTGTTCCGTGACAGTTATGACATCCTTCATAAGACAGGATTGCCTTACAATCTCCAGGGACAGGCCATAGTAGAACAGGCAAAGACTATATTCATAAAACAAAAAAGGGGGAGTATAAGTATCTGGCAGTTTGTCTTTTATTTTTGCTGAATTTTTATTCATTTTGTGCTAAACATTGGCACGGTATTGTGGTGTGTGGCCAGAGAGCACTGTTCACTGTGGTGATGGGAACTGTGATCACTTTACAAGAATGTTACCAAGGATTCTTGGGAGTTTTGTTTCTGGAATCCAGCCCAATGTGGTATAATGTCTGCCTTCATGGGATGGTATCTCTGTGGGCTTCATGCCTGTTTAATTTTGGATCCTTGGTTGTGCAGGATTCCACCTTGTCTAATATCACAGCAAGATGGAAAACTAGAGCCAAAATAGGGCTTCTGTCTGTGGCTAATTACACCATAAATGATCTTGGCCTTAACTGTTCTTAAGTTTTGTGTCTTTTGAACAGCTGTTGGGCTAATGAGATGATTGCCACTGTGGGCCTGGTTCCGGGCTTGGTGGCTGTTCCAGTGAGTCAACTGTTGCTGAGCTGCCCCAGCTGAGACTTTGGGATCACAGCCATTGGCCGCTATTGTTATGACTGCAGTCTCCAAAACAACTGGAATTGCCACTAGTCAAAGGACTACTTTGGTTAGCACTGTTGCCAGAATTCCATATAGAATTTTGCCAGGGCATTTTTTGTTTGGCCTATAGATAAAAACAGTCGAAGCATGTGGTTGGCTGCTCCCTTTCCTTTCATTATATTTGTGCTATGCCCATGCCAGTCCAGCCACTTCCATATGGCCTAGGCTTGCTCCACAGCTAAAAATTCCTGCAGCTGGAGGATTTTTGTTGCTCTGCCTCTACAACAGACACTAGCTGCAGCAGCAGTGATGTAAATTGCTATTTTCCCAAGAACGTGGGATTCCTCTGAGAGCAGTATGGACTAGCAGGCTACAGATAGACCAGTAAGCCAGAGACGGGTAAGGGAGGAGCCTGTCACAGTCAACCTAAGACAACCTAAGGCCTTGTGTACTGAGACAAGTGTTCTTTATGATGGGTAAGATGTAAATATGTGCTTCTGCAACCCAAGACAGGCCTGGTCTAATTATATAGAAAAGGGGAGCTGTTGGGAGCTATAGATTCATGGCCTCTTGACTTTCTTTGCCTGCAGCTACTCTGAGCATGAGACCTTTGATGGCAAGTCTACAGCTGATGATCCCGAGAGCTGGGCATGGCTAAGGATCCCTCTATAAGCTGCCCCTGAGCACAAAAAAGGGGGGCATTAGTACTCTTGTATCAAGAGTGATCTGTGTCCACATCTCTGTCTCTGTGTTTGTATGTTTTTAAGTCTCCAGCTTCGTTCCTGGCTTGCATACCAGTCCTGTAATGACATGGTAGCCATGGAACTGTCAGTTTTTACAGGGCCATTTGGCTTTTTCCAGTATCTTGACTTCAAAATTTGAGTCTAAGGATATGTTACTTTGGAAAAGAGGTTCTGTTTTTGTTTCCAAAGAAGATGAAAAGTTGTGGATTCTTTCCAGACTAATGTGGTTTGATGGAACAAGATCTCCAAAAAGGTCTCCATGAACCCTAAAAGTACTTTGTCCAACAAAAGGTAGGAAGCAGTTTGGAGAAAACTACTCCCAAATTACCAAAATGAATGTTTATAAATGTTTGTTTTCATTTAAAAGGGGTTAGGTATTAGTGGTCACAGTCAATCTCTTTTTTAAAAAATAAGGGAAATAAGATCTAAAGATGAATACTCTGCATTGGATCTTAGTCTATTGATACATATTTAAGATCAATTTTCTTATATAAATTTCTGTTCTTGTTTAAGGGATTATGTTTATACAGCTCAATTAAAAATGTAATGTATAATTAAAATTGCAGATTAATAGAAAGTCATTTATTTATTGTCAGACTTGTAGTCATGTTAGTTAGGTATTCTAGATATATAGAGATTTTTTTCAGATAGATAATCTTCAACACGTCAAAGACCTACAGAATATGGCATTTAAAATGCTTTAAGAACTTAGACTTTTCACAACAGTGAGACACATCTGCTTCTGACAACACCAATTACTTCAGAAAGGTTGATGGGCATTGAAGAAATTTGTTATAGAATTTATCTTCAATGTGATAAGCCTCGTCTTTTGGGTAAGAAACTTCTCTTGCCTAAACTGTTTGATGGTCTGTTATATGACCTGGAGATGCAGGACCCACAGAAAAGTGATTGCTGAACTTTCCAAAAGATGAGATAGATGGTCCTTCAGTTTTCCTGCTTCACAGAAGGAACTGCCAGACATTCTGCATGTCATAAAAAAAGTGACTGACAGACTGACACTATAGGAAAAACAGCCTTTCAAATTACTGTTTCATGAAATAGTCTGTCAGATACTATGGGCCTGTATGCTGACAATGGATGCCCCAACCTTACAGAAGAACTTTGGGACTATCCATGCAGCAAGATGTCTCTGTCAAGTCTAGAGATTTAGAATTTGCTTACAATTCACTTCCTATTTATTTATGTAACAATATATCCTTCTGGGGTCTTTGAAGAATGGAAGACAGATAGTTATAGTTGTCTTTAGTTATGATAAAAGATAAATTAGAAATAAAACTTTTGGCTCACAAAGATAGAAATGATGATATCTTCCTTAATTTGCCAAATGTAACTGAACTAAATATTATGACTATAATTCTTGCTAGATAACTGTTTTGTAAATGTAATTTTACTCTGTTAAAGTTAAAACCTTCCTTTTTATTTAGACAAAAAGGGGGAGATGATGTGGGATTCCCCTCTGCATGCTATGAATATGTTTTATTATCATTTGTTAATTAAGAAGCTGTTTCAGTCTATAGCAGGGCAGAATAGGGGCAGGTTGGGAGAGATATGGAGAGAATAGGAAGAGTCAGAGAGATGATATATAGCAGCCAAAGAAGAGGGACATGCTGGAATATTACCTGTTAAGTCACAGCCTCATGAATTCATACTCGAAATTGGGTGCCAGATAAATGCTTTCATCTATAACTTGCTTTTGTTTATGGTATTTTATCACAGCAACAAAAATGGCAACTAACAAAGAACTTTATACAGAGAGTGAAGTGGCCTGTGAAAAATATGATCATATTGTTTTTTGGAAGGAATGGAAGATGTTAGAACTTTGGACTAGGAAAACTGTTAAATGAGGACCAGATCTTAATGGGATACTCTAGTTGAAGCTTGGAAGATGGTAGTACTGAGATTAATAAGTGTGGTACAATTTTGGCTCATGGGAATTTATAGGAGAATGAGGTTTCTATTAGACTAAGATAGAATATGATTGCATGATATTTTAGCGAAGAACCTGGCCTATTTATGCTTATTTCCTAAGAATTTACATGAGGTTAGATTTAAAAGAAATAGACTAAATTATTTGGTGGGGAAAAAATACAAGACAGAATAATGTTGAATCTTTGTGATTGCTATTATTAATTACTCTTATATATGTCTACAGTGAAGCAGAGCCACCACAACAAAAATAAATACAAACTGTATGGTTTGAAGTGAAATGCAATGCTAGAAACCTTGATGCTGCCATCATCTATTGGCCATCTCTGCACTAGAGCAATGGGAAGAGAACCGTACTCTCAGGGCAAAACAACCCCCACGCTTAACTTCCAAAGTGTGAAAAGAAGAGTTATGAAAAATGGATGACTGATAAGTAAATAAACTCTTATAAATGGAAGCATTAAATCATGGCTTGCATACAGTCATACAGTTTTAAAGGGTTAGTCTATTATGATCATGGTTGGAAGCAGATAGACATGGGGCTGGAGCTGTGTCTGAGAGCTTTGCATCCTGACCCACAGGCAGCAGGCAGAGGAAGAGAGAACATTGAGCCTGACATGAATTGTTGAAACCTCAAAGTCCATCCCCAACCGTACACCTAATCCAAAAAGGCCACACCTCCTAATCCTCTTTATACAGTTTGTCAAACAGAGACTAAACATGCAAATATATGCACCTATGAGGGCTATTCTCATTCAACCCATGACACATTTTCACATGTTGGTTGGGATTTGTATCTACACCCTTCTGTCATTTATTTCCTTATTCATATGTCCAGCTTAGCCAATTCTCAGAAGCAGAAGGAGAAATCATTCATCATTCCACCAGCAGCCTCCAGCCCATAGTATGTCTTTAGCAGGCACTAATTTTAGTGAATTAACATAATGAGTTGAATTTTAAAACACATAAAGTTGATTTGATCTGGAAATGCTTAAATATCCAGGACCCAGTATCTTTATAAACCAGAACATAAGGTATAGGAGAGATGGGAATATCTAGATAAATAATGACTGGGATTTTTCAGAAAACAAAACATCTGTACTGGGAAAGGGCAAACATTTAGTGGAATGTGATCTTAACTAGTACCTTCATGGTGATATTTACCAGAACTGGACACTTGGATAAGGAACCACAGATATTTCACCGGACTTCATAAAAGGCCACGTGAGGCTTCTGAGCTATTTTTAAAAAGTTTAAGATACATAATTAAAAATGTAAGCTTTTTAATACTTCTGAAATATGAACTCTTTGCAATCAAGAAAATCCAATTGAAATCTTTCTCACTGCAAAGAAAGTATTAATCTCTGAGCCTCAGAAATAATTTAAAGGAAATAATTAAAAAGCGGAATCTATAATACAGAGATTCAGAAGGGAAAGAAATGAAGAAATTTTCAGTTAGATTCTAAAATACATGAAGCTTGTTGATTGATTAGATGGCATATTATAAAATCAAATTTTACTTACTAAAAGAAGTTAAAATGACCTTCTGTGGGACAATTAAGTATATCCCGCCCTGTGTTTGCCCTGAGAGAGATAGAAGAAAGAGTCTAAGGGATATAAATCTGCACGTTAAAAACAGATTTTTCTACTAGTAGAAATTATAACAGGAATTATAGAAGATGCTTTAGACATTCAACACTGACTTATAACTAAAAAGTCATCCTTTTCATGCCCTGAACAATGATTATTTGTTTTCTTGATTGATTACTTTGAGACAAGATCTTGCTATGTAGCCCTGCTTGTAATACTCCTGCTTCAGTTGGCTGTCTGTTAAGACTTGAACATTAAACACACACCTGACTTCTCCAGTGATTTTTAAGTACCTCCTGTCAACTTTTCACCAACCTGCGGAGACCTTGTCTGCTGGACCTGGGATCTGAGGACTGGAAAAATGGGGCAGACCATGGTCTAATGCTGTAGACAAACTTATTTCGGGGTCAGCGTAGTTAGATCCAGGAATATAACAAAGAAAACAATGATACAAAGAAGGCTATTGGAGTTCAGAAAAAACATAATCAGGAAATCAAAATCAGAAAAATAAGTAAATAAAAGTCAGTAAGTACATGTTAACAGAACAGTCCTTTTCCAGAACGTTCTTAGGACAGAACAATGTAAACACAATTTCCTGGCACATACTATAGGTTATATTGGAAAGGTAAGGCAGATGGTGATCCAAATTCAGAGTACACTGATCAAATTGGGTTCTGTAACTGTATTCTGACACGCAACAAGAATAAACATGCCATAAACTGAATGTAAAAGTTTAATACAGGAGACATAAAATCCCATTCAAGAACAAGGCAGGGAACAAGAGCACTTGAGGCAAAAGGCCCTTTGCCTTTTTTCCTGGAGCCTCTCTCACAGTTCCCTAATTCATTCTTTTGATCTTGTTCCAACATTCTCACGTCATCATATTCCAACATTGTAACCAGTCTTATTTATTCTAGCTCTTATACTGATCAGCAATATTGTTTATCAAGCAACCGACCTGGAAAAAAAAGGTTTACAAAAAGTGATTTTTTTTATGGTATAAAATATCACTATGCCATCCTTTTATTTTGTTCATTGAAAACTTCATACACATATGTAGTCCACCGTGACTACTCTTACTCCACCCTTTCTTATACCCTTCCCATCCCTCCTCTTCCCTATCAGTTCATTTGCCTAATGCCCAGATCCTTGAGCTTGTTTTGTTTTGTGGCTAAGTCTTTAAAACAAGGGCCATCTGTGTGACTACTAGATAGGAACTAACCTTTGAAGCCTGGTGGTTTGAGAAGAAGATATTTAAATAAAGACAATTATTGTACCTCTCCCAGAATCTATCAGTAGTAGATAATTACTCAGTGATGGTTACAGCTAAAATACAAGATTTGGTGAATATAATCTCCTGGTGTTTTGATGAATTTTTGCCATTGAAGTTAGAAAGAAAACACAGGTTAGACTTTCAAAACATGAGAGACAAGAGCTCCTGAGCCTGCTAGACAGTTTATGCCTCATCTATGCTTCCTTCTCTACATTTCTTTTGTTTGTTGTGTGTTTACTTGTTTGTTTTTTCTCTCACTCTCTTTATCAAACTTTGCACATAGCAAAATTCAAGTCTTCAAATAATCCCAACCGATAAAATATTTGCAATTGATGAAATTTCACTAAGTATAACACCTATAACACCTAGGGCAGGCCACTTGTACAGAAGTAGTTGGCCAACACAAAACAGTCCCCACGGGGAATTTTTATGTGTGCCATTTATTTTTCTTTGTTTTGTTTAAGTGTTTTAATCTTAGTTTAGTGTTTATTTAATTGTTTCTCTTGTCTTTTTTTTTTTTTGACAGTGAGAGAGATGAGAAACAGAAAGAACATGAAAAATGGGCACAGAGATGGTGGGAACAAGAAGGCGTGAGGGATGGGAAAGAACATAATTAAAGTATATTATACACATTTTTAATTAAAAAATGTTGAAATAAAACCAATGAACAAAATTGGTAAACAAATAATTTTTTTAGAAAGTAGTGGAGAGGTGGTTGGGTAGTTAAAAGCACTACTGACCATCCAGAGAACCTTGGTTCGATTCCTAGCACTCATATGGAGGCTCACAAGGCTCTGCATCTCCATCTCGGGTGATCTAATGTCCTCTTCTGGCCTCTGAGGACATCAGGCACACACACACAGTACATAGACACACATGAAAGCCTATACCCATAAAACAACACCCATACCCATAAAATAAGTAAATTTTAAAAAGAATTTAAGTACACCTTTGTTAAAGAAATAAGCATGGAGAAAAAAAAATTACTTTAGCTAATAAGGTAAAGAAATGCAGAGCTGGAGAGATGCACTCAGCAGGTAAAGGTTTTTATTGCAAATCGCAGAGACCTTGGTTTGATTTCTGGTACCCACACATAAAATTAAAACCTAACTCCTGTAAGCTGTCCTCTGGTCTCCACAAATGGGCTGTGTACATGGAAACATATACACACATGTGTGCAAAATAAACAAGAATCAAATAAAACACTAAGTGTCTTTAAAGTAATAACTGAAAAGTACAACTTATTTTAGACAAATATATCATTACATGAAGGATTTAAACCCTCCTGTTAAGACTTGGGGAGTCTCAAGTTATTGATCTATAATGAGATTCTTGAGAAGCAGTGCTTCATAACTCAGTCTGTGAAAAGCAAGGAGTGTTGAGAGTGGGAGAAACAGTCTTCCCCAGGGCCAGGCACACCAACTGGTTATCCAGAACCAAATGTTCAGCACTGAAAACAGACATACAAGTGACAACCTAAGACTGGCCTGGGTGTATCGGTGAATGTAGATGAGCAACTTTTAAAGGGGGGGCTAGAATTTGAAGGAAAGCAGTGGGGAGCATATGGGAGGGTTTCATGGAAGGACATTAATCAGAGAAATGATATAATTATATTATAATCTCAAAAAATAAAGAAAAAATTTTTGCTCTTGGGTTACTTTTATTTTTTATTGGAAGTTTGTAAAATATATTCTGATCAAGTTTTCCGTTTCCCCATATCCTTCTCCTCTCAACCTCCTCATCCACCCAGCTTCACAATTCTTTATCTCTCTTCATAAAACAGGCAAATATACAAAAAAGCAGACAAACCAGAAAGGAAGCACAACGAACATGTACGTGCACACAAGGAACAATGCTTTCAAACAAAAAGGTTATAACTATGATTATACCACCTAAGTTCAGCTCCCTCCAAATAGAGGCTGATTTGAACCAGAAAAAAGTGTTTATGATAAAAGAGCACATTTTGTTAATGCTGTGAATTTGACTAATTTAAGACAATTTAATGTTGTAGTCTACATAGTCCTAATTGACACTCAGTACCATTAATGTCTTGTCTCCTTTTCTTTTTATTTTCCTTTGAGCCAGTTTCTCTCAATGTAGCCCTGTCTGTCCTAGAACTCTCTATGTAGACCAGGATGGCCCTGAACTCTGCCTTCTGAAGGATAAGACTAAAGGCATTTGCCACCAAACCCAGAGTTTGCCTTAGATTCTTTCACTGCACCTTAAAGTCATCCTTGGCACAAGGTCACTTGGCAGCATCAGGAAAATTAAAGCCCTTAAAGAAAAGGGCAACGTTTTCACTAAGCTATCTTAAAAACAGCTTTGAACTGACTGCTTCAATCAGTTCTGATTGACTAACAGCAGGGTTCCCCCCCCCCAAACTTTTCAGTGCTTACAGTGGCCCACACACTTGGATCCCTTTAATCTCCTGAAACTTTGTGGTCAGGTTGCAAGAGGCAAAGGAGGCCTGAGCAAAGGCCCTCCATTTTCTCTCAATCAGAACTCCAGGTACAGCCTGCAGGAGACCCGTAACAACCAATTTGTGGTTGCAAGTCTGTCACAAGGACTATGCAGAGGAAACTTTTGAGATCTGGGCTCACCATTGGTGGGACAGAATCTGATGAAGAATCAGTAAGGTAAGGAGACAGTACCGGTGAGGACCAGCTTGTATGTCCTCAGGTAACAGTATCCCAGAGAGCTATAATAAGCAGACTCAAACATTACAATATAGCGCTAAATATAGCTTATAGACAAAGATCATCAAATGAGCCAGAAGACTTCAGGTGAAGAATTTTGTACAAATTAGGAAAATAGTGATTAGTTAATGAGATGCATTTAAAACCATCTACTACAAACAGAAAAGTAGTAGTAATCAGTGATCATGACACTAATTTGATGAGTCCTGTTAAGGATAACAATTTTTCTTGCTACAAGTATGAGTTATTTTTCCATTTAAGTTCCTATACTACAAACTTACAAGTAATAATAAACTTTACATATGAATGTCTACTCTAAGTGTAGATATTCTGAACCTAAACAGCAAATTAAATCCTTATCAAACTAAAAGAGCAGTGGCATCAAATTTTCCATCATTCATGTGATTGTTGGTGTTATTTTTACACAGACAAAGCTATGATTTATATGCGCCTGATGTATAGCACTTTGATGAATGCTTTATATTTGAAACACAGTCACTTTTTTTAAATTTATTTATTTATTATGTATACAACATTCCTTCCATGTATGTATGCATGCCAGAAGAAGGCACCAGATCTCATTATAGATTGCTGTGAGCCACCATGTGGTTGCTGGGAATTGAACTCAGGACCTCTGGAAGAGCAGTCAGTGCTCTTAACCTCTGAGCCATCTCTCCAGCCCCATTCTGTCACCTTTTTGTGATAGAATAAATAGAAGCTTATTAATTGGGTACTTTTAAAATTGTGCAGTTCTTTAGCAACATGTATATTTCCACTGCTGTGAAGACATCACTACTGCACCTCCAGAACCTTCTCTCCCCAAACAGAAACTCCATATCCTTCATAACATGAGGTCCCGTTCTTCCACTTCCACACTCACTGACATGCACCCTTCAACTTTTCCAGTTCCAGGAATTTGACTGCCCTGAGTAATGTGATTTGTAATTCTAGTATCCGGTTGGTTGGTTTTCTTGAATTCTTTTGTGAATTCAAGAAGGATTCTATTTCACTTATTCTGCACTGTATAAAATTTGTTAAGAGCAGACAGTAATCTACTCTGGGCACTTGTCACATTGTGTTTATGAACTCACCTGTTGATTCGACTTGGGGCACTTCTACCTTCTATCTATTAAGAGTAATGTTATCAGAAACACTGATGCTCAAATGTTTGAGAGTGTTCCTTCTGTTACTTTTAGGTATGAACACAAGCACAGAAGCACTGGACCATATAATAATCATGTTCATATTCTTAAGGACTCACCAAAATGTTTCCACAGTGCCTGCACCCTTTAATAATGCCATCAGCCAGTTTGCGATATTTCAGTCAAGTCCCCATCAGCAGTGCTCTGAGCTTGAGCCCCTGACTACCTAATGCTAGCTGATTACCATTGCTGCTAATAAAATAATCTTCAAAAAGTGTTTGTAATAGTGGCCCATCTAAATCCTGAGGCTTAAATTTATGAAAATTTTAGTTAAAAGAAACTATTAGTGGCTCCTCCTCCACTAATCACAGCCCCAGCAGCCAGTCAGTATGTAAGTCTCCTGCAACTGCTTCGTTGTCACCCACAGCTTCATCAGAGGGCCCCAGAGGCACAGCCCCACCTTTGCCAATTGGAGGAAGAGTCCCAATAGCCAGGCAGCAGGCAAGACTACTGTGGCCAAGCCTCTTACCACCAGCCCCAGGGGTATCAGAGGCTACCCAGAGACATAGGCTCCACCTGTATTAATTGGAGGAAGAACCATCACCTGTAGCTATAAATACTCCAAACCCAGATGGGTAGAAGACAGTGTAATAATATATCCACCAGCATTAAGAGCAATAAGGCACCATCAGAACCCAGTGGTTCTACAACAGCAAGATCTGAACATACCAACACAGATGAAGAAGAAGAAAATGACTTTAAAAATACTTGATGAAGATGATAGAGGCACTTAAAGAGGAAATGAAATTTTTTTTAAAGAAATGAAGGAAAAGACAAACAAAAAATTAGAAGAAATCAATAAATCTTTCAAGAAAGCCAAAAGAAACAACCAAACAGGTGAAGGAAACCATTCAAGACTTAAAAATTGAAATACAGGCAATGAAGAAAACAGAAACTGAAGGATTTCTGGAAATAGAAACTCTGGGTAAATGAACAAGAACCACAATTGCAAGTATAATCAACAGAATACAAGAGGTGAAAGAGAGTCTTTCAAGTGTTGAAGATACAATAGAGGAAATAGATTCATCAGTCAAAGAAAATGTCAAACCCAACATGTTATTAACATATGATATCCAGGAAATCTGGGACACCATGAAAAGACTAAACCTAAGAATAATAGCGATAGGAGAAGAACTCCAGCTCAAAGGCATAGCAAATATATTCAACAAAATCGTAGAAGAAAACTTCCCCAAAGTAAAGAAGGACATGCCTATGAAGGCACAAAATACTGCACCAAAAAAAAAAAAAAATCCCCTCGTCCTTGCCAGGTAATAATCTAAACACCAAACATACAGAATAAAGAAAGAATATTAAGAGCTGCAAAAGAAAAAGGCCAGGTAACGTATAAAGGCAGACCTCTCAGAATTACACCTGACTTTGCAATGGGGACTCTGAAGACAAGAAGGTCGACAGACGTTTTACAGACACTAAGAGACAATGGATGCCAGCCCAGACTACTATACCCAGAGAGGTTTCAGTCACCATAGACAGAGAAAACAAGATATTCCATGACAAAACAGATTTAACAATACCTATCCACAAATCCAGTGTTACAGAAAGTACCAGACGGAAAACTCCAACTCAAGGAAGTTAGCTACACCCACGAAATCACAGGCAATAGATGATTTCACACCAGAAAATTTCAAGGAAAGGAAACAGAAACATACTACTAAAAACAAAAAAACCAAAACCAGAAAATAACAGGAATTAACAATTACTAGTCATTAATATCCCTTAATAACAATGAACTCAACACACCTATAAAAAGACCCAGGTTAACAGAATGAATATGAAAACAGGATCCGTCCTTCTGCTGCATATAAGAAACATACCTCAACTTGAAAGATAGACATTACCTCAGAGTGAAGAATTGAGAACAGATTTTCCAATCAAATGTCCCTAAGAAACAAGCTGGTGTAGCTATTCTAATATCTAGACTTCAAACTAAAATTAATTAAAAGTGATGGAGAAGAATACTTCATACTCATCACAGGAAAAGTCCACAAAGATGAAATCTCAGTTCTGAACACTTATGCCCCAAAGACAAAGGCACCCACATTTGTAAAAGAAACATTACTTAAGCTTAAAGCACACATCAAACCCTGCACACTCATAGCTGGAGACTTCAATACCCCACCCTCACCAGACAGAAGCTTAACAGAGAAATAAGGGAACTAATGTTCCCGTATAACATAATAAATATCATGCCTCAAATGGACTTAATAGAAATATATAGAACATTTCACCCAAACACAAAAGAATATACCATCTTTTCAGCATCTTATGAAACCATCTCTAAAATTTACCACATACTCGATCACAAAGCAATTCTCAACAGATAAAAAAAAAGGAATAACCACCTGTATCTTGTCAGATCACCATGGCTTAAACTTAGAATTCAACAACAACACAAAATATAGAAAACCTACAATCTCATGGAAACTGAACAATGCTCAATTGAATCACCAATGGGTTAAGGAAGAAATGAAGAAAAAAATTAAAGGCTTCCTACAATACTACTAAAATGAAGGCGCAACGTACCCAAGCTTATGGGATACTTTCAAAACAATGCTAAGAACAGAGTTCATAGCACTAAGTACCTACATTCAGAACCTGGAGAAATATCACACTAGCAACTCAAGAACACGCCCTCTAGAACAAAAAGAAGCAAACAACCAAGGAGGAGTAGATGACAGAAAATAATCAAACTGAGGGCTGAAATCAATAAAGTAGAAACAAAGAATTAATGAAACAAAGTTAGTTCTTTGGGAAAATCATTAAGATAGACAAAGCCTTATCCAAACTAATCAAAAGGCAGAAATGAAAACAAAATCAGAAGCAAAAAGGGAGATAGCAACAGACACCGAAGAAAACCAGACAGTCATTAGGTAATACCTCAAAAAACTGTACTCCACAAAATTGGAAAATCTAAAAGAAATGGGCAATTTTCTGGGTAGGTACGACTTACCAAAATTAAATCAAGACCAAATAAACAACTTAAATGGACCTATAACCTCAAAGGAAATAGAAACTGTTAGTAAAAGTCTCCCAATCTAAAAAAGGTAAGATCTTCTGAGTAATTTGGTAGGGGAAGGAGAAGATGGAATGAAGGGAAGGGGAAGTAGAACATGAAGGAACAGGAGAGTTGAGATGAAAGAGGGACAGTAAGGGAGAACAAGGAAAGAGATATCTTGATAGAGGGAGCCATTTTGGGGTTAGGGAGAAACCTGGTACTAGGGAGATTCCCAGGAATAGACAAAGATAACCCCAGTTAAGACTCATAGCAATAGTGGAGAGGGTGTTTGCACTAACCTTCCCCTGTCATCAGATTGATGACCACCCTAATTGTCATCATAGAACCTTCATCCAGAAAATGACGGAAGGAGATGCAGAGATCCACAGCTAAGCACTGTGCTGAGCTTCTGGAGTCTAGTCTAAGAAAGGGAGAAAGGATTATATGAGAAAAGACGTCAAGAGCATAATGGGGATACCCACAGACACATTTGACCCAATCTAATGAGAGCTCACTGACTACACTGATAACAGGGGGACCTACATAGGCCCAAAGTAGGCCCCCTGAATGTGAGTGACAGTCTGTGGGGCCACTGGCAGTAGTACCAGGACTTATCCCTAGAACATGAACTGGCTTTTTGATGTCAATTCCCTAGGGAGAGATATATTACTCAGCCTAGATACAGGGAGGAGCGGCCTGGTCCTGCCTCAACTTGATAAGCCAGTCTTTTTGACTCCCCATGGGAAGCCTTACCCTTTCTGAGGAGTGGGATGGGAGACTGGGTTGGAGGAAGGTATGTGATGATGCAGGGGGGGGGAAGGAGGGGGAAAGTGTGGTTGGTATGTAGCATGCCCCAGTATTTCTTCTTACTTCCACCCATGCGGGGTTGCTTATATTAGGAGGTGAAAACATTAGTGTAGCAAAGAGAAGGACTCTGCTTTGTGTCTAAAGCCACAAAATAATCCTCATTGTTGCCCTCCTTCAATCAGTTGATACAAGCTTATTTCTTCCCTTCCAAGTTCACAAGCCTGTGCTTCTGGCTCTGCTTCCCAGGGTGCTGCATTCTTCCTATATACTCCTAAATGAAACAGTTTCCCAAGGCTCGTCAGTGACACCCTGTTCCCTTTCCTGAAGATGGAGGTTACTGAGCTGACTTGGGATAGGTCAGCTCCCTCTAGTTCCTTCAAGTAGCCTCAACTTCCTCTGTCATTAGTCCCCATTAATGTACACCTTATCAATCACCCCTCACTCTGGACTACTGTGAAGTACTGCATTGGTCAGACTCTCATTTCCCATTGTTTGAGACAGAAACGAATAACATATTGACATCTAACTCACTGTCATCTTTTCTAAGTCTCCTCTCCATTTAGAAAATATATAAGGGCCCTTCGAGATATAACTCAGGAAAAATATGACAGAAAGTGAGTATGTGTATCAATTCTCTTTATAAAAGAGCATTTCTGATCTGAAAGAGAATAAATAAAATTAAAAGAAAAAAGTCTTTGAAGTGTGTGTTGTGTGTGTATGTGTACAGTGAAATATACAAAGAAAAAGAAAGATTACATTTAAGACAGACAAAAATGTCTACAACAAATACAGTAAATAACTTTTTTTTTTTGGTTGTTTGAGAATCCAAGACAGGGTTTCTCTATGTAACAGTCCTGGCTATCCTGGAACTATCTCTGTAGACCAGACTGGCCGCAAACTCACAAAAATCCACCTGCCTCTGCTTCCCAAGTGCTGGGATTAAAGGCATGTGCCACCATTACCCAGCAGGTAAATAACTATCTTGATAATATCAAAATATATAAAAATGAAAGATAAAATAGATAAAGAATATTTGACATGAGGCTTAACACCAATAAAACTGCAAATTAAAATGGATTACCTCTTAATAGATAATCATTTTATTATGTTTACATCCACTGTACAAGGATTATGAAGAGACAACACTCTTACATGTAGGAAATGGAAACAGACCTATAAAACAGTCTGAAAAGTAACCGATAAGTGAAACTGCACAACCTGTATTCACATTCTGCACATCCATTCCTCACTCAGTCTAAAACACTGCAAACCGACAACTCTGCCGGTGCTGACCGTGCCAGGGGCTGCACCTTCCCTGATTAGATACTCTATCCATCATAGCTTTGCGAAACCATTTAAATAAGATAGTAAGTAGTTATTATGATGATTTTACAAGTGAGAATTCTGTAAAAAGAAATTAAGAGGATCTTGACCCTTGGGTGCCTTGGTTTGGGTAAATGTCCTCCAAAGACCTATGTGGTAAAAAAAAAAAAACCATTACCAGGCTGTATGAGTCAGGGTTAGCTAGAGGAACAGAACTTATGGAATTAATCTCATCTGTCTGTCTGTCTGTCTGTCTGTCTGTCTGTCTATTACCTATCTAGTTCCTGGAGAGAGTCATTATCATTAGTCCACGATAAAAGCCATTCTTCTGTTAGTGAAGGAATCGGTTTGGCTGGAAGGAAGGTCACGTGTGCAAGAAGGGATGCCAAGCAAGCCAAAGGCAATTGACCCCCCTCTGCCACACCCTTTTATTTATCAGGGCTGCCACCTGAGGGACTTGCACACATTTGGGGATTTTTTTTTCCACATCCGTTACAGCAAATAGGATAACTCTTCCTGTGATTCTAATCTGTGAGAAGTTGACACTACATCCATCACAGGTACTCTATGATGATTTCAGGACCCTTAAAAAGTCTGCTACTCCTTGGTGTATACCTGAATGAGACACTGGAACCCGACTTCTTTCTATTCCTTTCTTTATCAAGTCCCACATACAAAGCATGCAGATTTTTCTCTGCCACACACTTTCTTATATTTTATAATCTCACCATAGGTCCAACAGTAATTAGGGAATTAAATTTCTGAAACCATGACCAACAATAAACCTTCCCTTTCTATAAGTTTATTGCCACGTGTGTTTTGTTATAGTAACAATCAACTCACTCACAAACTTTCTTGACTCTTATACAATGGAACTCAGAGGCAATCACAGGGCTACTTCTCTAAGCACAGCATGACCAATGGCAAGTGAATACATAAACTGTTCATATTATCCAAAAATAAGAGAAAACTGGAAATCAAGGCAATCTTAAAAGACATTGTTTGTTTGCATGCCTATTATTTGTTCAAAGCCCAGACTTGTCCTAAGATTGATGGGTACAAATCTACATGAATGAATACATATACCTCAAAAATGAGGCTCAAGAAATATTTCTTTTTTTCTTTTTGGTTTTTTGTTTGTTTGTTTGTTTGTTTTTTTTTCGAGACAGGGTTTCTCTGTAGCTTTGGAGCCTGTCCTGAAACTAGCTCTGGTAGACCAGGCTGGTCTCGAACTCACAGAGATCCGCCTGCCTCTGACTCCCGAGTGCTGGGATTAAAGGCATGCGCCACCACCGCCCGGCTCAAGAAATATTTCTTAGGCATGGGAAATTACTATTGCAGGCCACTGGGAAAAAAAAACAACTTTGTAAATGCAGATCTCAGTTTTATAAGACAATAGTTCTTTTTTAATTGATTTTTCTTGAGTTCTACATTTCTTTAGTAGAGGTCACAGATCATGTCTGAGTTGTTCTAATTCACTTTCGGGAATCCACAACTGACCCTCTGCCTTCAACAGTCTTACCTCTCCCATACATAGAATGCACAACAATGCAAACTTCAAGATCCGGCCATTATATGCATCTTTGGTGGTTCCCAGTAGATTAATTGCTGCAATGTGTTTGTACCGCAAGCCTCTACACTAGCCTGCAGATTGTGGCCATTGTGATGATGAAGCAATAAATAAAACAGCTGCACTTAGGTTTCTGACTCAATTCTCACCTCATTACTGGTTTTCCCCCATACACAGCACTCTTTTACAAGTCAGTCGGTGGGAAGTGTATGTTGGAAAGCAAATGTGATCTGGAAACAAAGGGCTCCAACAATCACCAGTAATTAAATCACTGTGGAATATAGAAATGTATTCTCCTCAGAAAATGTGTATTTCCCCCAATAATCATAAACCTCTGTCTTTATCAGTAAAAGGAACGAATGAAAGGAATTAATAATTTAAGCCAAAGTAAGCCATTGTGGGGAAACTGTATTAAAGGCAGACCATCCTACCTGCAAATCCTGTTGAATGTCAGAGTGAGCCTGACAAACCGCATGCACCCTCTGAACCTCAGTTTGTTCCTGAAAAATTAGGAAAGATGATTGGCAGCACTGATATGAGGGCTGTGAATAAACAAGACTAAGCTGCAGTAAAATAGATCTCAGAGAAGGTGCTCCACAGCAAGAACTGAGAGCGCATTTCGGTGGCCAGCACTTTAGAATGTAATAACGTTTTCCCTAGCAGCCATAGCTGGGATTGTTCCCAGTTCAGTGGGGAACCCACTTAAAGGCCTACCCTTGACTCTCAGAGTTTCCCTCGCCTGCGCATCTGCCTGAAATGACAATGGCAGCAGGAAGAAGGAGATGGGCTTTTGATTCCTCTTCCGAGACTCGGGACCAGCTCAGCGAATGATTATGCCATTCACATGCTGTCCCTTCTCCCGCACCGCTTTATTTAAAATACCTCAATAGCCGTGCAGAAAGCAAACTTAGGTTAGCCCAGGTAAACTTTGTTATCCTGTGGCACATTCTTGCTAAGGCATTAAATGCTCTAGAGTAAATCTCCTTGCTCTGTGGTTTAATAAGGAATCGCTCAGAGTGGTAGAGTCAATTATAGTCCTGCCCCTTGCTTCCCACCACGGAAAAGGATTGACAAATGACACACAGAGGCCTGGTTAGTGAGAGGAGTCGCTTTTCTCTTAACTGCAACTTAATCAGCATGGTCGTCCCAGTGCTAATGAATATTAGTCGGAAGACATTTCAGCCTGAAGTGCGCCGGGGACCTTCACTAAGGCAGTCATTTTGCAGATGAGAAAACTGAAGCTGAGTGAACAAACCTCACTAGGCTGTGGCAGGCACTGGGTACAAGCTCGGTTAATGAAAGACTCTAGTCAGAGGGCTAGACTCTAACACACAAAAACGTAGCTAAGGTATGCTGGTGGCCTGCAATAATTAGATGCTATTCTAAGTGCTGTATCCGTGTCAGCTTAGGATGCTTCCACAAAGCATGCACAGACAGAAGGACATGTAAGTTAGGTTAATGACCTAAGATATCACTTAGGTAAAAACAATGAAGATGACCTTTTATCCAAAAGAACCTGTCACCCAGAATACACACACTTAGGAGTCTAGTCTCGCATTTCTGCTTTAAAAAATGACTTATCTCTCCACTTCCCTCCAACATTAGTATTAATCAAGTTCAACCTCCAACCTCGCTTGTCTTGACCCCTGATACAGCTTCCTAGCCAGTTTTACCTCCTGTCTTCTCCCTACATTATTCTTCCCAGTATCATCAAACCAATCTTCAGAAAAACTTGTTGAATCATCCCTTTCCCTTCCCTATGGTAAGAACTTCGAATGTTTCTCCATTACCCCAAGTCTATAAAACAGCCTACCAATGGGTTTTGGGACACTTCTTTATCTTTTTGTCTAGAAACACACAGCCATGCTGAGCTTCATTCCTTTGCTAAGAGCCATGTCACGTGACCTTCACCTTGACCTGCTGTTCTCCCATTAGAGCTGACTTCCAGTTATCTCCAGTGCAAGCTTAGATGTGGCTGACTTAGGGAAGGACCCATTTCTCCCACAGAACTGGCAATGCTAAGATAAACGCTCCCCTTGAACTGGTTTCTTACTTTCTTGGACTAGAATCTAATGAAATTTGCCTGTATACCATTGGGTAGGTTCAGTAGACAGAGTTGTACACAGAATACTCCATCTTACCTAAAATCCCCTGTCTGATTTCTAGAAGAAACTAAATCTTCTTGATTAATCTCACTATTTCTCTAAAAGAAATGAAACTTATTTATACCACATCAAAAGGAAATCCTTTAATGTTATCATTATAGTCATGTGCCAAACCGCCAGTTAATGCCTGGAGTGTGTTGCCAACTAGTTTTGGGGTACCCAAGGCGTCAAGTTGCCTCATAAGGTACATGCTGCAGCTAATACATGTTCATGTGTTAAGCAACTGTCTATCTATGCCTCCACCCTGGGTCTCTGCCTCCATCCTGGGTCTCTGCCTCCACTCTGGGTCTCTGCCTCCATCCTGGGTCTCTGCCTCCATCCTGGGTCTCTGCCTCCACCCTGGGTCTCTGCCTCCACCCTGGGTCTCTGCCTCCATCCTGGGTCTCTGCCTCCATCCTGGGTCTCTGCCTCCATCCTGGGTCTCTGCCTCCATCCTGGGTCTCTGCCTCCACCCTGGGTCTCTGCCTCCATCCTGGGTCTCTGCCTCCACCCTGGGTCTCTGCCTCCACCCTGGGTCTCTGCCTCCATCCTGGGTCTCTGCCTCCACCCTGGGTCTCTGCCTCCACCCTGGGTCTCTGCCTCCATCCTGGGTCTCTGCCTCCATCCTGGGTCTCTGCCTCCACCCTGGGTCTCTGCCTCCATCCTGGGTCTCTGCCTCTACCCTGGGTCTCTGCCTCCATCCTGGGTCTCTGCCTCCACCCTGGGTCTCTGCCTCCATCCTGGGTCTCTGCCTCCACCCTGGGTCTCTGCCTCCATCCTGGGTCTCTGCCTCCACCCTGGGTCTCTGCCTCCATCCTGGGTCTCTGCCTCCACCCTGGGTCTCTGCCTCCACCCTGGGTCTCTGCCTCCACCCTGGGTCTCTGCCTCCACCCTGGGTCTCTGCCTCCATCCTGGGTCTCTGCCTCCACCCTGGGTCTCTGCCTCCACCCTGGGTCTCTGCCTCCATCCTGGGTCTCTGCCTCCATCCTGGGTCTCTGCCTCCACCCTGGGTCTCTAATGCTTGTTGTCACTTCTTGCCTCCATCTGCTGTCTCTGTACGTTATGACGAGAGAAGTTTTTATTGGACCTCACGTATCACTGGGAAAGGTAGCAAAGGAGATAATCTCCAAACCAATGTGCTGAGATGTCCTGAGAAACCTTCTCTCTAGCCTAAGAAATACTTGGACCCATCATAGACATGTGTCTTAGACTAATTACAGGCATTAAAGCTTGTGTTAAAACCAATTACAGTCATTAAAGGTTGTGTTTTAGACCGATCACAATCATTAAAGCTTGTGTTTTGGCCAATCATAGCCTTGCCACCAGTCATAGTGACCTTTCTTCTCCAGAAAGGGAGGAAATGATTGCCCTCTGGCCCATCTGTAAACAGTTCATTGGGTTTGTAACAGCATGAGTTTCAGTATAAACAGTCCCAAACTGTGACTGTGCCTTCAGAAGCCACAATAAACAGCTGCTGCCTCTGCATGGTTGTCTCAAGATATCTATGGAAAGTTCAAGATGGCTGGCAATGACATAAGGCTCTTTCATCTGGCTGTTGGGAGTCCTAGTTCTGGACAACTGGGGCAGTAAGAAGGAAATCAATGGTTTCTAATTAAAGAGTCAAATTTTCCCCAGTGTCTTTGCTTATTTATAAAAAAAATGGGCATTAAAGGATGTGATAATAATATAAACTTAAAGAACTTATCATTAGGTTAACAGTGATTTTTAACAGATTTTAACAATTCTCAATCACTGCCCAATTTCCAGGGGAAGGTGGCTCCCCAGGATCTATCTCTACAATTACTTAGAAGGGGAGAGAATCAGTGAAGAACTGATCTTTTTTTCTTAGATGATGATCAAACCCAGAACTCACTCTTACCAGGCACGAAATTTACAAATAAATTGTGCGTCCCATAGACCTAATATATTTTATTTTAATGTGCTCAGTTGTTAACAGGTGAATATTCTCCAGCCTTACAGGGTATCATAGCATGGATATACATGTTGGTCTGTATGGATGCTCAGAGATTCACAACTATTTCTAAATACATGAATATGTCTTCACTATTATACAACAATACAACTATAAAACACTTATATGTGTTCATATTGTATGGAGACTTGGTCTTTATTAAAAAGACTGAGACCAAATGAGGTAAGGATGACCGCACTTCAGATTTAAGAAGGCAGTTATAAATGGCGCACTCATTGCAGGTTTCTTGGCTAAGACCCAATGCTTAGGGCTGATTCAAAACTGGGAAGTTTCAGGGGACTCTTGATTTATAAGAACTATTGGTCGAGAACTAATTCCACTAGTGCTGAGGCAGCTGCAAAGATTCAAAGGCTACTCCAAGACTAGACACAAGCTGATCCCTCAGCCAGGGGAAATCTCATCTGTCCAGTAACAGCAGCAGCCATTCAGAAAGAGCAACAGTTAACTTGACTTGTAGAAGGAGAAAATTCCCTCGAACAAAAGTAACAGCATGTACCAAGCTCATGCAAAGAGGCAATGTACAGTGTACAACAGACATTGAAGAAGTGCTAGTGTTGGTGGATGGAAAGAAGCAAACAGCTGCCAAGCATGAGTTACAGTAGATCATGACCAAGATGTCAGAGCAATGGACCCCAAAGCTTGACAAAGGGGTTTACTTTGAAGCCAAGGACCTATATATAGCTTAAACAATCATTGCCAAGACTGGGTTTCCAACATCCCATTATTTTTGCTACTGCAAAGTAGCTAGAATATGAAGTGCAAACATTGATTATTTAAGGGAATATTGAGAAATGCCTGGGGAGGTAAGGCTGGTACAATACCTCAGTTGCATGCAGGAATCATTGTCAATGGTCCCCAGAACTGCATCTATAATTTCCAAGTGCTAAATTGGAAGTGGCGAAACAAGGAAGCAAACAAATTAGAAGTTCTAGATCATCTTTGACTACCAAATGAGTTCAAGAGTAGACTGGAATATGTAAGACCCTGTCTCAAAAACAAACAAAAACAAATTAATTAATTAGCTAATTAATAAGAGATGATCAAGGTAACATAATACAAAAGTGGTATAGTAAAGAAGAGATGTCAGTGAAAATTATCAAAGGATTTTATTTATTTTTTTAATATTTATTTATTTATTATGTATACAATATTCTGTCTGTGTGTATGCCTGCAGGCCAGAAGAGGGCACCAGACCCCATACAGATGGTTGTGAGCCACCATGTGGTTGCTGGGAATTGAACTCAGGACCTTTGGAAGAGCAGGCAGTGCTCTTAACCTCTGAGCCATCTCTCCAGCCCCTATCAAAGGATTTTAAACATGAAATCATGAAACAATGTTTTTAGTGTAGAAACATGTAAAACTAATTGAAGATATGAGACCAAAATAAAATGAAGTGACTAAATGCATAAAGGGAAACTAGAAAGGTCTATAGTGAGCCTGAGGACCTGAAGAAGAGAAGATGCAAGTAAGCAGTTCAGGAAAAGGAGGAACCTTTTAAAATTAAGTTTTGGTGGGCATCAGGTTTCAGAGGCATCACTAAAGAAAGGCTACACACACAAATAAATAATAATAAAATGACTCAAAGGTCAGGCAAGAAGCCCTTGACTTACAATCTGACTTAGTGACACTCAATATGTTTTATGGTTTACTAGACTGGAACGTGTACTCCTCAACACTTCCACTGTTTTCACCAGTAACATTCCACAGAGCACAGCGCTTCACTCTGCTGTGCCTGGAAAACATTGCTTTGCTGTTTCTGCTCCTCTCTGCAATGATCCCTAAGCCTTAGTAAAGGACATTGAGAGCTGAACATTCCACAGTTCCTTATTCTCTGCATCCTAACCAATTGTGAGTCTCTGTATTAATGACTACCTCAAAAAAGGAGCTTCTCTGACGAGGGTTAAGAGATGCACTGACCTGTGGCCATAATGATAAATCATTAGGGGTCATTTTAATAATAAAAACACAAAGTTGGGTTGGTAGGGAACTGAAGGTGGGTAGATCTGGAGGGAGCTGAAGGGTGAATAAGATCAAAGTATAACATATGACATTAATAAAGAAGTAATAAAAGGTGACATAAAAATAACAGAACTCTTCCATGACAAGGGTTCTTCACACAATATATACCAATATAAGATCTCTGATGTCTAATTTCCTAAATGTTTTCATAACAGGGCATCATGTTCTAGTAAAGAGGTTGACAGTCAATGTTTAAAAACCAGCACAAAAATGTCACATTTGGTCAACTATAAGTGTTCTGTAAGTGCACTGTATGAACGAAATTTATCTTGTCATACAGTGCCTGGATCTATAAGCCAGACTGAAGCAAGAGAGCAATTCTGGTCATCACAAGGTTTAGCCATCTGAGACCTGATCTGGGGAATCAAATCTTATGAACTGAAACACATCAGGGATCAAGAGGCCAATGTAGTATCGCACTATTTGCTGTAATGGCACTAAGCAATCATACGGATGGTTTGGCAGAACAATGAGCATTAGAATCCCTATTGTGGAATCATCCTCAGTTTCGTTTCACTTTGAACTGTGTATGAAAGGGCCGGAAGACACTGGGCAATAGACCTAAAGGAGTTGCTGAAGTTTCCAAGTAGACAAGGCCAAGATGAGTATCAATTTATCTTCATCAGAGAGAGCTGTGAAGCAATGCATCCTAGAAAGGTTCTAGGCACTGAGCCCATCCCTGAGATGCCAAGGGAGAAAAAACACAAGCTTTGAAGTTAGAAGGGATAAACCTATGCTTAATGTATTTCCTGGCCCTCATGATCATTGAAGAGGGAACTAAACCACATCTCTACTTATAAAATAATAATGGATGTTTATAACATCAAGTAAGAATCAACCAAGCTATTATGAAAATTCACACACACACACAGAGAGAAAGAGAGAGAGAGAGAGAGAGAGATCAGTGTATCAGTGCTAAGAATACAGGTAATCAGGGACTGTGTATTCCTTATCATCCATTTTATGCTTTTTATGAATATGTTGATAAGTCAGTGGATACAGTGGATATAAAACCCCCTGGAGTGTTGATAAAAAATATAGGTCTACAGGCACCCCTTCCCAGTAATTCTAAGAACACGTGGTTCTAGAACAACACTCAGAAATGCACACAGCCCTCTAAGTCCAGCGACTGGCACAGCTGTTACATGTACTAGTGGTGCTTTAATGAAGCGATCCAAGAGAGCGATAAAATAACTCTAGACTATAGAAGATCACTACTAGAACAACTGTATACATGCATTAAGAAGTGATTGAAGATCTGACTCAAATCTGAGCCTAAAGAATGTCCAAGGTCCCAGTCAGGAGTTCCTACAATGCTATAGGCTTGGGAGGGGATTTGATATTCCCTTTCAGGGATAGATACAGTATTTTTTTAGACAGTAACATTGTAAACTGAGTAAGATAGAGTAAATCATCTCAGGTTTAAGTGAGACCCTAAAAGATGTTTGCTATCATTTGCTTTGTTTTCTCGTAATTTCTAAAGTGGTATCTCAGCAGCACATAGTTTTTCCTTTGCTCATATTTTTCCTCATGAAGGAAATGAAGCTCCGTCCATGCAGCTCGGGGACACAGACATTTCCTGGTTTTCAAACACAGCAGCGAAGACAAGGGCTTTTTACCTGAATCTGAACTGTCCATCTCCCTAAGTGCTTTTGCACATTCCCCTGAGCAGCCGACGTCCCATTTAGTTGTGGTATGAGAGGGAACCAACCATTCTCAAAATCAGACATTTCTTTCCACTCATCTTGCTCTTCATGATGCATGAATGTATTAAATCACTCAGTGCCAAGCAGTGATAGGTCACAGCTCTGCACACCTGACTTCAATCAAAGTCACTGACAAGAAAACCTCATTAAAAGGAGCTCACTGGATGAAATAATCTTATTCTAAATACGATGTAGGGGGAGCTGTTGGCCATCACGGAGACAAGAAGAGGAGAGCAAAGAGATCTGACCACATTCCACAAGAATGGAAAGACAGAACAAGGAGGGCAAGAAGAAGGTACTTTCCCTTTTTATGTAGGGTTCGCATAAAAAGGAACGACAGAAAGATTCCCTCCGATTTACAACCCATTAGAAGCAAAATTAAAGTGAAGGCTACCAATAAGAATTTAAAAGTTGGTAGAGAAATAGTTTTAAAATCACCAATCATCACTCTCAAATTTGAGTGCACTTTCAAAGGCTCCAAAACATAAAAAATGTAGCTCTAAACGGGTCTCTATATTTAGGAGGTCTTAGGGTCCCAGCAAGAAATCAAGGAACTGGCAATCAGCACTTTAAGTTCTAAGTGTCCCCGTCAATCAGCAAATGGAACTCTTTTCTCTCTAAAGGTTTATGTGGAATAAGAACTGGGTTCACTCCGGTAAAGAACATTGAAGAAAAAGCCTGATTCAGAGTCTAGACCAAATGTCAAATGTATGGGGGATGGGAAGGTCACAGAAAATGGGGAAAGTCTCCACTGTGCAACTCTTAGTCCTTTTAAGATAAAAAGTCTCTTCTTCTGCTACTGAGATGACAAGCTCTTGCTTCAACCTGAAAAGGGAGGGAAGGAATCCCTGTTTATTCCTTTCCTTTTCTTTTCCTAAGCGGCTAGAGGTCTCTGTGTATGTTTTTGAAGCGAGGAGTGCTATATAGCCCATGATCTCGTGTACATGTGAAATGGGTTAGGAGAGGGTGAAGGGATTCAAGAATGTGCCACGTTCTCCTTTAAGGGGCCCTTGCATGGTACATTCTGCTTCTGCTCATGTCTGTGCTTCCTCCCCACCCTCTCTGCCTTGGCTGTGGGTGCGCTGCATTTGTAATCCCAGAATTTAGCTCCCTGAGGTTTCAAGATCACAAATCTGAGGTCATCCAAGAGGCTATCTTGCAAATAAAAATGAAAACAATGAAGTCTCACTGTTGAAAATATAAATTTCATCGACAACCTCTATTCCTTGCATCTTAAGCTACTAATGCCACATATTAAATCTTCATATGTTGGGCAGCTATTAACAGAGACTTAGGGCTGTGCAGGCATTGTTCTAGCCACTGTTGTTTGATACACATGGAAGAATGCAATAAGTAGAATTTCAAACCAGAATTACTGCAAGGATTTTTTTAAAAAATATGTTCATACATTTATGCTTACAGAAACTTCCTATTTTCTTAGAATGCTGTTAGTTATTATCACAGATCTTCTCAGCTCAAACTGAGGAGACTAGTTACCCTTTAGCATGTTTATTTTTCTTCGTTAAAGTATTTTTTTTTTAGTTTGCAATAGAATTACTTAACTTTCTCTCTACCCTTTTCTCTCTCCAGCCCCTCCCAGCTATCCTCTCTTCAACCTTTCCAATGCCCTTCACTTTCAAGTTGGTAGCCTCTTTATCTTTTCTTTGATTTTTGGTGCACGTACGTGTCCATGTGTGTACATTTGTGTGTGTATACAAATATATATATATATATGTATATATATGTATATATATTTATAAATACAACCTGCTGAGTCTGTCAAGAAAGAACAATGTTCACCTATCTTTTGCTTCACAGTATTGCTTTTCTTTTCCACCTGTCTTCCCATCATTTCTAGTATTATTGGATTAATGTAACCACTCTGGTTGCACTGGGTATTTTTAATCCCTAGTCCTAAGAAAATGAAAGCCTGAGGGCAATTGGCTTAAGTTCTCATCATCCCAATTTCCAAATTCAGAAGGATGTTGATATATCTCCCTTATTCCACCTTACCCTGCCCCTCTCACAACTAATAATTACAGTGTCCATGGACCAAAAGCCTTTGTGCAAACCTGCATTTTCAAAATACGTTTAACAACAGCTGCATTCACAAGGCACTTCATTGATGGCAAGCGCTCTGAGCTTCCTGTGTTATTTCTCTACTTAGATGTGATGCCCATGAGTCATTCATGTCCCGCTTAGAGTCCAAGGATGAAATGCACAGTGCCATACCCCTCTACCTCAAAGTGTGTGCTCTCTGTTAATGTGGGATTTCCCTCTGTGTGCTCGGAATAGAGGTTATTACCATGAGTTAATAAAGAAACTTTTTGGCCTATGGCAGGGCAGAATATAGGTAGGCAGGAAAACTAAACTGAGTGGACAAAGGACAAAGAAGGCAGAATCAGGCAAACACCATGTAGCTGCTGAGGAAGGACATCAGAACCTTACTAGTCACAACCTCATGGAGATACACAGATTAATAGAAATGGGTTAATTTAAGATGCAAGAATAGGACTTTTAGCTAGGATTATGCCCGAGTCATTGGCCAAACACTGCTGTAATGATTATATAAGTTTTTGTGTAATTATTTGGACCTGGGAGACCAGGAAACAAAAGTGCAGTCTCTGTTTACACTCTGGGTTTTAGAAGCAGGCTGTAGGATATCTTTCAAAGTTCAACAACACAAGCAAATTACCAACTGAAAGCATCTCAAGCCCTTCTCTATGCCCCTCTCAACTCTGTACTTCAAAGATTTGTTGCGCATGAACCCAGGGTAGTAGAGTCTCATTCTTCCTTTATTGTTCTGTAATTTTTAAATGATTGACTCGATTTATTGTCATGTGGCCACTTTAGACATTCCTTCTCTCCCTGCTTCCATGGTGAGGTAACTTCTCAATGCTATGAAACTAATTGTGAGCAGGGATCACTGGCTCCACAATCTTTTAAAACTAACAGTGGACCAGGGATCTCTGGCTCCATGTTCTAGGATTTCATAGTTAGCATTATTGGTCTTCTCTCCCTAATGTCTATCAAAATAGTAACTCCTTGTTAGAAGTGAATAAATATTTACCTATTAAAAGTGAGCAAGTGAGTTCCTAATCAGATCCATATTCTGCTAACGTACACAGTACTGCCCTGGTTAAGGTATCTTGGTCACAGTCTTTTCTTCAAATCCTCATTTTTCTGGTTAAATAGGATATCCCACCCAAAGTCTTAAAGATACTTCTACAGGCATGTCCTATGTGCACCTTCATCTGCCTCCTGTGAAAATTAACATCATAGTACAGAAACCTGACTTCTGGAAATTCTTATGGTGCCCTGTAGATTCTACTTTAGAAAGAAGCAATTGGATGAGGGAGGATATTGATTAAAGTCATGGCAGTAATATTTTTTCTCCAAATACTGAGACGTGAGTTAGTCAATTGAACAAAGTTTTAAACTCCAAAGCTATAAAAAGCTCTTGATTTTTGTGTTCGTGGAACAGCAAAGTCCATTGTGACCAGACAATTACGCAGATAGCTGGACACAGAAGACAAAGAACACAATTATCTCTTGTCTTGTAGGTGTTTTATACTTACTTTGACAGCATGGTTTAAAGCCAAGCTGCCTTTGAGTTGCTTCCATAGCTATATGTACATGCTTATCCAATATATTTTCTCTGTTGTTTCACATGAGTTACTTGGAGAGATTTCACAAGACAACACTTTATCTCCAGGTCCTCTGCAAATTTTCTTCCATCCTTGGCAGCACCCCAAACAGTTTTACCTCCCAAATTCCCACAGTCCACATTCCTCATCTGGTCACAAACTCATATTTCTACAACAAGTTTTCCAGATGATTTCCACACCAACCAATGCTACCCTCCACTGCTGCTTCCTTATCCAAAGGCACCCCGTAACAGGTTCAGTTATCACTCAATCCATTTGAAGCCCGATGATCCTTCGTACACACCTTGTGTTGTAGAATATTTGTTTAACAAGGCAAAGATGTACAACATTTGTTTATGCTGCATTTGTTTAACTATGTAAAGATGTGTGGCATTTGTGTTAATTGAATAAAATTAACGTGGGCTCAGAGAGGTGGGGTTACCTACTAGTTGACAGGAAGTAGCAGAGAGGAGCATAGCATGGGGTTTTTAGTTGGGGCAATATGGAAGGAGAAAAGATCCCAGGATGCCAGCCAAGAGAGAAAGCCAGTTTTTACTCTAACTCTCTGAGCTCACAGGTTTTTACCCTAGCCTCTGAATCTCAAGTTTTATTAGAATGATAGAGATTTAGTTAAATCTACTTTTAGCAGCAGGAATCGAGCTATTGGCTGGTGAAGTGGAATATCCTTTTGTAAATGTGATGCTTTTATTGGTTAATGAATAAAGCTTCTTTGGCCAATGGCTTAGCAAAATAAAGCCAGGCAGGAAATCAGAACAGAGAGAGAGAGAGAGAGAGAGAGAGAGAGAGAGAGAGAGAGAGAAGTTGAAGTCAGAGAGAAGCCATGTAGCTGCCGAAGGAGACAGACACCAGACCCTTAGCAGTAAGTCACAGCCTTGTGCCAATACACAGATTAATAGAAATGGGTTAATTTAAGGTGTAAGAGTTAATTAGAAGCCTGAGCTGATAGGCCAAGCAGTGTTCTAATTAATACAGTTTCTGTGTGATTATTCGGGTCTGAGCTGCCAGGAAATGAATGAGCAGTCTCCACTTACAATCTGGGGGCACAGAATACCTTCCAGACTATAGCCTTAGTAGCTACCCGCTGATAATTTAAAGTGCAGCCGCTGTGATGAAGGTAAAGCAGCACTACTGACCAGTCCCAGTAACTTCCACACCTCTGATCTTTTCTAGTACCTTGTGCAAAATGTAACAACATCAGCAACAGTGCAGCAACAAGTCAGAGGAATCCAGCTATGTCACATACTCTTTATCACCATGTACCACTGAGCACTGGTGGAGACGTTCCCTCTAGAAATCCATCTTCACTGGCTTCGTGCCATTAGTCAAGTCCATAGTAGACTATGTGATTCTGTAACCCAACATCCTGTGACCATACAAAAGTGGGAGTTTGGACACAGACATGCACGCACAGAGTACAGCTTATAAAATGTAGACAGAGATCACGGTGGAGCTTCTACAGAGCAAGAAACGCAAGATTTTCAGTCAAGAATTCAGGACAGAAGCTCAAATCACAGTTAACTCTGCTGGCATCCTGAGCTCAAATTTCTACTCTCCAAGACTATCAGAGAACCAACTTCTGTTTCTAAAGTCACATAGTTTAAGTCACTTTGTTTTGGCAGCTCGGATGAAATAACACACTACATCTAAATGTCTTCCAGGCCTATGCTACATAATACACTCCTCACAACTGTTGTAGACGGTATCGACAGTTTTTATTTTTTAGTTCCTTCTGAGAAGACATTATCTGAATTGATAAGTGTGAACGAGGCTCACCTGTCAATGCTTACTGGGCAGAGGACCATCAAACACAAGGGCTCCACACAAATCCTTAAAATACCTCATCTTGACTTCCTAAACCTGTAGTTCAATGCCATGGTATAGGGCTTCTATGAGACCCAAAGTTCTACTGAGCATCTATAGCTATTCAGAGGTACGGAAAATTCAACCCTGTTGACATCTTCCTATGCAGTGACCTAGTTTCTAAATTTGTGTGCTCCATTAATCATTACCATTTCTCCATCTGCATTCTTTCTTCAAAAAGTATATATTTGCTTTATTCAGACCATAGCTGCAGTCTCATTATCATCACTGAAGAGGCCTAAATTACTTAATGTCTTTGTTCTCATTTTGGTTGCATTTTTCTGTAAAGAGTTTAGTGTGTGTGAAAAATTTCTACTCCAAACTGAACTCCAACAGCATTTAAATATGCTTCTCAACTGCACTTCATTTAAGTCAACTTTTTCTTTCGGCCACTGTGTTAGTAGCCTCATCCTCCTGGAACCATAAAAACCTGTTTCTTATGCGTCTTTCCCCCATTTCTCTACCTCCCCAAAAGTCTTTAGACCACTCTTATCTAGTTCCTACTGCTATAGCAGCTTCATGAATAGTGTGCTAATGATGCTTCCAAGGGCTCTGTGTCATTAAACTCCATGAATACTCTTCACCCCACCCCTTCTCAGCATAGGCTGAATGAATGACCATCACCCCACTGCTATCCTTCCATTCTCTGTCATTGATGCCTGAGAGACTGTGCTCTTCTAACTTATCTCCTACCACCCAGTGCGGCCTTTTCAGTCTCCTTTGCTGACTGCATCTCCCTATGATGATCTTCGAGCTGGGTTACCCCAGGGATCTTCTGAGATGCTTCTCATCTGAGAACAAATTCTGTGTGATGTATTCTAGCCCCAGTCTCTGTAGATTTACCAGTCATCTGTTTTAGATTTGGATGCATTTTTTCTGACTCATTGAAAGTTAGGACACTTCCTTTGACTGTATCGTTAATGTCTCTCTCTATATATATACATATATATATATATGTGTGTGTGTTTGTGTTTATAAAACATTTCTGAGTCAAATAAGTGGTAAAAAATAAAAAGCTGCATATCGAGACCATGATATGAGAAGCCTTAAAGGTAGAGTGGGCAAAGGAAATAGTACAGGAATAGAATTGCAGAAGAAATTAAGGATGCTTGGTGAGGAAAAGTGAGAAAAGGAACACAAGATGCTCTCCCAAAGACAAGCTGATATGATGTCAGGGACCATTGTCCTAAAGATGTTTGCAGAGAGCCCCACATCCCAACTATCTTGAGAACTGTTTGTTAACGCAACCACAAAACGAATGTTTCCACTTACACAAAAACCATCAGGTGTGCTGACTGGTGACCTTTGCTACTCCCTACCCCCCATCCCAAGCCAGGTTCCTCATTCAAGGGCTATATAAGCTGTAACCATCACCCTAATAAACGGAGACCTTGACAATTGACTTTTGCTTGGTCTCTTTCTTTTCTCTCGCCCATGATTCATACAGGTAGAACCTCTTCAGACCCCGAATAACTGGACCTGATGCATGGGTCAATATGAAGATTTGATGAGGGCCGGAAGGAAAAAATGTGTGTTCAAGAAGGTGAGCCCTAAAGGCAAATGGGAAGGGTCCACAAAACATTAGTTAAGCTAACATGGAAACATTTAGAGAGAATCTTGAGTAACTGAAGAGTAAATAATAGAATGCCAAAGGACAATGTGGAGAAAGGTGTTGCATTTTCCTGTCTTTACCATTTTCCTAACATTATTGCTGACTATAACTTAATAATCATGCCATTTTTATATAAAATACTTATAATTTCAAGTCATTTGTTCAGTATATCAGTCAGCTGTCAATATATACATCCAGGAGCACAGATTGCCTTTAATTTAACTACACACCCTAGAGTTTGATCCCATTAGCCAGATTCCCAGAGGTCATGAAGCCTCTGAGGGGAGAGAAAAGTCAGGGAAGGTGAGTGGAATCCATCTAAGATGCTCCCAGGACAACTGCTGCTGTCACCAGGGGTCCTTGTGCTTCTCTATCAATGATGTCAGACAAACTGCTCAGATAAGTAAGGGTTCCTGGTGCCACCGTTACTTCCCATCAGGGCTGTTCTAGAGGAAACTAGGACCATTGTCCCTGCTTGTGGCTTCTGTAATAAGTCAAAGGGCAGAAAGGTCTACTGAGCCTTCTGCTGTCCTTGCAGATCTGAAAGGGTTTCAGAATATTCTCTACTTACCACTCAGACTTCATTCTCCTGCACTTCTCTCATTCTGACATTTCAATGCCATTTGTATTTAAATTCATCTTAAATCAATATATAGATATTACAATTTCATGTATGTATGAGGCTTAAGTAATGTTTCTACTAATTTATGAAATAGTAATAATATTGAAGAAGATGTTTGGGAGTGGTTGTCTTTCTCTGCCTTGTTGAGGTAGAATCTCTCTTGTTTCTGCTGCACTGTACACTCCAGCCTAGCTGACCCACAAGCCCCTGGCTGATTAACACACCTCACCATGAGGGTGCTAGGATCACAGATGCACACCAACACACCCAGCTTCATAAACACATTCTGGGGGATAAAATTAGGTCAATTCATTAACTACTGGACCATCTTGCCAAGTCCTCATACATAGTTTATAAATTAGTTAAAATATAACTATTTCCTCAAACATTTATTGTTTTCTTTACAGTGAAAACACACAAATATTTTCTTTTGGTTTTCTGAAAACATGGTATACTGTTGTTATCTTTAATAACCTGTTAGACACCATAGCGAATGTTTTAGTTCAGTGTTCATTGATCACCTATTCTGAATCTCACGGCCTCCCTTTCTCTCTAGTCTGCAGAACCCACATTCAACTCTCAATTGCTATACAAAGAGGGCTTTTCAATTCCTTACACAAGTGAGAGTATGTCTTTGTGTGGCTAGCTTATTTCACTTGACATAATGACCTCCATCATCACAAATAATACAGCTTCATTTTTATGATTGAACAGTGCTCCATTGTACATGAATATTTTCTTCACCTATTCATCAACTGATAGACACTTATTTTTTTTCATTTTCTGGCTATTGTGAAAAGTATTGCAGTAACAATGGGTATAAGTGTACAATAAAACACCTCTCTGGAAGACTTAATTTAGCCTTGGTGTGGGGGATTTGATTGTTTTTCCAATACACATGCTAACCATTGTGTAACTCACACTAGCTATTTACACTTGGTTTGTTTTTGTTTATTTATTCTTGGTTTTATTTGTCAATTTGTTATTGAGCTCTTTTTAGTTCTTCATATCTGCTCAAATGCAGCTCCATGTGAGTTTTACTTTAAAAATATTTTTCTCATCTGTAAATGGCCTCTTCATGCTACTGGTTGCTGCCTTTCTTGTACAAAATGCTTACAACAACATCTAACCCCATTGATTTGTTTTTGGTGCTCTTGAAAAGTCTAATCTTTGCCAGTTGCATCTTCTAAAATGATTCCCTACCCTTTCAAATCATGTATTTACATCTTTAATGCACTTTCAGTTCTAAGTCATGTGATACGGGAATCTGGCTGCATCCCTCCACGTGGGGACACCACGCTTTCTAGGCAACGTTATCTGAAAAGATTATCCTTCTTCCAACGTTCTCTGTTTTAGGGTTTCTGCAATGAAACACCATGACCAAAAAGCAAGTTGGAGAGGAAAAGGTTTATTCAGCTTGTATTTCGTCATGGCTGTACATTACCAAAGGAAGTCAAGACAGGAACCTGGAAGCAGCAGCTAACGTAGAGGCCTTGCAGGGATGCTGCTTATTGCTTGCTCATCATGACTTGTTCAGCCTGCTTTCTTATAGAACCCATGACCACCAGCCCAGGGATGGTACCACCCAGCACAGGCTCGGCCCTCCTCCATCAATCACTAATTTTAAAAGATGCTCTACAACTGGATATTATGGAGGCATTTTCTCAACTGAGGCTCCTTCCTTGGTGACTTCTGTAGCTTGTGACAAGCTGACATGAAACCAGACCATTTATTTGCATGGCAGTTCATTTTAGTTTCCATTGCCTATGCTTTCTCTCAGAAACAGATCTCAAAGTGTCTTAATATGCCATAGACTGACCTCTCACAGAATTAATCTGTCAGTCCTGTTTTCTCTCCCAGTGCTAGTCTTTATTCCTAAATTTTCTATGCTGCCACATACTCAGCAATCAGTATGTTCAGGTTTATCAAAATATGGAATGCTGTTATTTTAAAGACATGTAACTGTGCACATTTTAATTGATATTAAGCAATACAATTGCTTCATGTCACCAAATAAAAGATGAAAACTGTCCCTCAGACTTGTAAAATCAGTTAAATGAGATGTTTATAAATATTTACCAGGGAATTACACTATCTACACACACACACACACACACACACACACACACACACACACTATCCAGGTCGTGGTCACCTGGATGGTTCCAGCAGGCTCCTATTCCTCCCTCTATATGCTCTACTATTCACTCTGAAACACCTATCCAAGTGTTTGTTTTTCTTTTAATCTAGATGTAATTCTATGTATCTGTCTCTATGTAGCTAAAATCTTCCAGTAGATTTCATTTCTCTCAGAATAAAAACCAAAGTCCTGACAGCCCTGCGAAGCTCTGTGTAACCTGCCCTCTTCTCCTCCATCTGGCCTTTTGTTTTGTTTGTTTGTCAGAAACTAATTTCTGTCCACCATTCTGCTCCTGCCACAGTGGCCTCTTTGCTATTCATAGGATACTCAAAGTGGAAGCCACTTCAAGGCCTTTGCCCTGTGTTTCTGTCTGCCTGGACAAGCCTCCCAGGACTATATCTTATAATACATTTCTTCCTGTAGATCTCTACTGGGCATCACCACTGCAGCTTGTCTAGATACCCAGGAGTAAGCTGTGTTCTTCCCTCGAAACCAGGAACTCCTCAACCTCTCCCAATGTATTTTTCTCCATGATGTTTTGCCTATTGTGTGCTTGTTATATTTTATATCTCCTCATCTGCCACACAAGTAACCACACATACACCACACCCATCGCCACACACAAAGCCTCCATGGTGAGTCTCAATGGTGTTGACTTATATCTGTCTCCTTTACTGTTACATTCTCGGCAAACATAAACTCCCTGATTATTGTTACACATTAGGAGCTCAATAAATATTTGTTTTAGTCGCAATGGAAGCATTTTGTACATAATAGAGCTTAACAAAAAGTCGTATTTTATTGCAGATATTGATTAATCATGTTTATCATTAATATTTGCAATAATCAGGATGACAAGTCAGTTACTCTGATGTCTCCTCTCAGAGATATGACCTACTCTGCAACATTGTCAGTGAAGAGATAAAGAGGAAATATATTACAACATCAAAAATAAATAATCCAAAACGTACTCCAATGTAAATCCTAATCATTTTTCATCAAATCTACTGAGACTATGAAAGATACATCGCAAGTGCTAAGCTATATCTCATACCCCCCATGTTATCTTCCGAAGTAGCATGGAGACCAATGATGCAGATAATGGGCTGGGTGCTGTTATCAGAGAATAAGTATTACATGCTTCAAGGTGCATGAATGCACACATACAAAAGCACATTTTGAAGAGGCGATTCTTAAAGTACCAGGGGCTGTCTAGGAAAAAAAATACATTTTTAAAAGGAAATGCTGAGACATCGGACTGAAAGATAGCAATTACACATTCTTCTAATAACCAAAAAGGAAATAAATAATCTGAATGTCATTTTCCTTTATTTTGAAGATTTTAAGACTATCCCTATGAACATGGTCATGTTGTAATTTCCCCAAAAGACAACTACTACCTTATAAAATGAATCACTTGTCTATCACATCCATGGCTTGTGGGATATGTCAGACAATTGCTAACTTCATGTCTGCGCGATAACATGCCTACCATATGGAGCATACAGCATGAGAACATTTAGAACAGGACTCCGGGTTACATTACATACTAGCTTGGGTGTTTGGGAGCCGGTTATAAAGTTCCAGAGTCAATCAAATACCTCGAGTCAGTTTTTTAAATCTCATGCAATGACTGCCATTGTAAGAACGCAATGTCATAACCAGCATTCATGTCTCTCTCTGCTTCCTGTCTACCTACCCTTGGAGACATAGCTGCATTTAGAATCTCCTAGGCTTGGATCAAGACTCTAGACATGTTTATGGGGATGTTTATAAAGAGGCTTAGCTGGAGAGATAAGATTTACCCTGAATATGGGTAACACCATTCCTCTGGGATTTATACTAAATAAAAATGGGAAAATGAGAAAGCCATCAAAATGAACACAGCCATTCATCTCTCTGTTCCTCTACTGCAAAGCCATACGATGCTCCAGACAGTATGCCTTTGAGACATGAACAACACAATACCCTCTTACAACATAAAGCAAGTAACTCCCCTGCATTTCTTCCTCTCTCATATTTTTTCACATCAAAAGACAAAGAATTAATATGCATTGTAAAAAATTAAGTTGCATAAGGTTCTTGTCACATAGTCTGAAAATGGCAGTTGTTTGAAAACGTTAATTTTCTTTCAATTTCCCTAGATATTTTAAACTGTGATGCCCCTGTTCTGGCTAGTTTATCTGTTCACCTAATCCAAGTTAAGTATGATACCCTTCACTGTGAATCCGCTCTACTGAAAAATAATCAGTGCCAATATAAGCAGTATAATTGGTATTAATATGGATTCTCAAATGAGAAGCTACTTACAATGATAAGGAAACTCCATAAATATTAAGAGACTATGAAATAACATGCACTAAAGACTTGCTTTTACTGCCTGGTTTTTATCTACTTTCCTGTGAAAATTTTGATCGGTAAGAATCCATGCTGCCCCATGTCCCATTCTCTTAGTGCATGCTTAGAGAGGAAGGACTGTTGTTTACAGTTCGCCAATATGAAGCATCCAGCGCTCACTGAACTAGGAAGCACATTCCACCCATGGCACAGGTTCACACTGCGTGTCTCAAAGATGGTATGCCTCCCAAGCCTGGCTCGTCAAGAGCTGGAAGACAATTTCAGAACTGCTTTTAAACTCTCAGATAAGAGTTCTCTCTCCTCTGCTAAACTAAGAATATTTTACAAATGAAAGCCTGAAACACTGAGTGGCCTATGAATAAGTTATTCCAGAGAAAGCAGAAGTAAATATTCTTTGCTATGGTGTAGTTCCAGTCCTGAATTACAGGGCACCTCTAGTAGATGTTGTCATCGTCTTGCCCATGCTTCTCTGTGTCTATGTTGGCTTCATCTCTACTTGATTGTTGTTTGTGGCTAAAGAAGGGATTTCAAGATGAACATAGGGTAACTCAGATTTGCCTACAAAGTATAACCCATCACATGTAAATGACAGCTAGTAGAAGACAAATATACTGCAATGTCTTTGCTCTTTATTTGAAATAACTATAAAACTTTTTTACAGCATCACAGATAACCCAGGCAAGTTGGCCCTCAGTGGTAATGTTTGTTCATAACCTTTGCTTGACCTTTTTCCTGTCTTTTCCCATTCCTCACAATAATTCATGGAATCCCTTCCAATACACTGTTGTATGTCAACATGTCTTGTAATCTCTTGGGAAAACTTAAGTTAGTTGAGGTCTTCACATTCCTAGGACTAGGGCCTCAAGGTGGAAATAGAGGATAAGATCAGCTAACAGATAGGATTTCACTGTGGCGTGCACCATGAGACAGAAGCAAGGTTATTAATAATCTTCCTGTAGCACATTGTATGAGATACAATGGAAGACAAGACACAGGCTGTGTATAATATTCTAGCCTACAAAAGATATGGGACATGGGTAATTACAATCATTACAGAGTTGGTAGTCAGATGTCATTATCCAAATGTCCCTAAAAGAAGAAAACAAGCCAAATATCAAAAGAGATCATCATCATCTGCAGAGGAAAGAAAGCTTTGCTGTAATGGGCTTAAGATCGGAGTCCAAGGGTTGCATTACAAAAGTAGCAGAACTTGGAGCCCTGGAAATTTTCCTGTGATAAAGACAGAAACTTGATAGAGAAGGAGGGGGGCCTGGGGCAGTTTTGAAACATAAGATCAGTCAATTAAATAGAAGCTAGGTTTTTACCTGAATGACCCTGAAATTCCATAAGTAGATTCAGCAGTATTATTTTCCAATGTTGTTGACAGAGTTTTCACCATTCTTTGACCAAGGTTTCTGTCCTGTCTGGATCCCGCAGTCATTAAGTCTTAAAGAAATCACAGAGGCATATGTTAATTATAAACTGATTGGCCTATTCACCCAGGCTTCTTATTAACTCTTAAAACTTATATCAGCCCATAAAACTTGTCTGTGTTAGCCATGTAGCTTGGTACCTTTTTCGGCGAGGTAGTCACATCTTGCTCTCTTACTTTCTCTGTGGCTGAGTCCCTTTCCCATAATTCTCACTGTCATGCCTCTACTTCCTGCCTGGCTACTGGCCTATCAGCATTTTACTAAAAATAATACAAGTGACAGGATAAAAGACCATTGTCCCATAGCACAATGTGACCTACATGCATTTATTATAGAAACTATCATGTAGAACAGAAGAACCAAATCTCTTGAAAGCCTCTAGATAACAGGTGATAACCGCTAGTGATGTAAAATGCAATCATGGACCTCATTGAGAATGAGACATTCAGGTTCCAGATGATTACTACAGCCCCACCTAGGTCATTGTCACTATAGATGGATCCACAGTGTCTATACACCCATTCCATGAATGTAGGGTAAAATAGATATGCTTACACCTGGAAGATGCTCCCTAAGTGCTGTTCCTAGGGATTCAGAGTGACCCTCTGTCAATCATATTTAGACAAAATACCACTTCCCAGGTTGGTCTTAAACTCTTTAATGCTGTGGTGCTGGGGTGCTGATTAGACTTTATAGTATACTACAATGATTCTTTGTTTAAAAAAAATACACAGCTGGTCTTTGAAATCTCATTTACTCAGAACAGAGTATTCAAGGGTTATGCTAGTTCTCCAGCAGCCAGTCAGGCAAATTCCAATAGACCTTCATCACCGGGAACATTGATCTCCATGGTATTTCAGTAACTAACACAATGCTTGCGTGAGTTGAGGCTCATATTCAGTCGATTAGAATACTGAATAGGAAACAGAGGATCACATGGGCTCTCTTGTAAAACATATGTAAGCAGACTACATGAGTAACCATCAGAGATTACTGTCTGAATTATCAAAGGAGTTAAACCTAAAGACTTATTGAGTGTTCTAACACATCCTATGCTCAAACTGAAGAAGTGCCACCTTCTCTCGGTTAGTAGGCATTTCCATTTGAAAATAGTCAACTTACATGAATTACTTAAAACTAAAACAAAGTAGTTCTAGTAAATCAAAAGTGGACTGCAAATGAGAATAACAGGAACCTTTTGTGTGCTCTTACTGAGCTCTTTGCAACCCACCTATCAGAATATGCTGGTGACTAAAAGTACCTGTGACTCTACCTGAAAACACACCTACTGTCACAGGGAGAGGTATGGGAGAATCAGTGAGCCTGCTGCAAGTTGCCCTTCAGTCAATGACAGAATAGGTTGTCTGTGAGTAGCCTAACATTTTCCTTCCTACTTAAAACTCTTGGACCGCTCCAAAACCACAGAGAAACCCTGTCTCGAAAAATCAAAAAAAAAAAAAAAAAAAAAAAAAACAACTCTTGGACCAGCGTACATTGTATCCCAGATGTCCCCAGGTAAAGTCTACTTTGTACAGAATAATATTCTAATTTACACATGCCGTCAGCTTACGCGGCTTCTTTGTACTGCAACTACCCTGAAATTTCTGGAAAACATGTCCCACAAAGTCTTACACTTATATCTTTGTTTTCTTCGAGTCTTTTTTTCTAGGAAAAAGTTAACCTAAACCAGCACAGTTGTTTGGACTGCCTCTGAACATTCTTTCTGGTATGAATAATAATAAACCTTTTTTGGTTCAGATAAAACAGAGATCCTCAAAGAGCATGCTAAGAAATTACCTTAACCCCTGAGCTATGCCTTGCCCCTCTGTTGTCAAAAGCTGGTTTCAAACCTGTTTGAGTAAAGTTGGTGTGTGTGTGTGTGTGTGTGTGTGTGTGTGTGTGTGTGTGTGTGTACATAAATAAGGCTTTTGCAAAAATACCATCATTTATGTTTAATGTAAAAGATTTTATTTTATGTATATACATGTGCGCATCATGCACATACCAGGGGCTACAGAAGACGATATTGGGTCCCTTGGAACTGTAGTTCCAGGCAGTTCTGTTCTACCCGATGTGGTTGGTAGGAACTGAACCCAGGCCCTTTGCAAGAGCAGCAAGTGCTTTGAACTGGTGCACTTCAGCTTTATCTTAACCTCCTCCAACTCCTGCCTGTTGAACCAAACTGAATTATCACCTCCTTTGAAGCAGTCCTGAAACCTCAAGGCCAATTCAGTTTATTACTGCAAGGCTACATCTCATGAATAGTTTGTAGCTCTGCTATGGTAATAAAATATATAGTATATATTTCCCTTTCTGAGACTAAAGCCCTGACAACTATTGTGAGTTATTTTTAAAACTGAACAAACTGCCTGGCAGAGTCAACTTGTAAGCAGTGTGCATTCTGGAAGTAAGGAGTGGTCAGTCGATAGTGACCTCTGGCAGGACTCAGCTTTGAGCTTCTCCATAGTACTGAGGGGTGCACAGCAGAAACCTGGCCTATTTATCTGCTTTTCCGTTGTCCTGTAAATATGTTCTCAGAAGCATCTTCTTCCTCCGTCTGGAGGAAGAACAGGACAGCTCATGTCTTCTAGCAGAGACTAAACAAGGACAGGACATCCATAGATCAGCATAACACACGTCTTCGGAGCAAAGCCTGGTGGTGTATTTTCAATGACTTAGCAATGCATTATAATTGTCAATAATGCCCGAACTCTAGTCAAGTAAGTGAGCATGAGACCAGAGAGCAAGGTCACAGAAGAGTTTATGGTGCTTGTAACTGAACAGCATAAAATCAATCCTAAATTCAGTGAAGGAAATAGAACCACCGATGGTATCTCTTTTCAATATAAAACAAATAAATTGCTTTTATGATTGGAGACAAGCAGACACAAGTATCCAATCTCTAATTAACTCCTACCAACAAGCTCAGCTCTTATCCAACTGCTTGCCTTCGGGGTCAACCATATAGAAGATAGCCTATCACCATTGCATGCCTGTCTGTCTGCACTGAGTTTAACCAAAAAAAAAAATGCACTAGAAGACATGCATAAAGGCTGTATGGAATGCTACCACAGAAATACCACAACATTCCATAAATACATTCTCAGAAGTACCCATGTGCCCAGTGTTGATATAGATTGTAAGATAATAGCTATTAGACACAGGAATTCTGTGCTCCACACACAGTTTTTGTTATAATTCCTCCTATAATTTCCATCACAAAACCATCCTTGCAGCATCACCAACATGGAAATGATAAGCTGAGTTAACATGCACAAAGCCATGAATATTTATGAAGTAGGTACTTGAGAGACACATGGCTTATTAGAGGCTAACCAAATGATGCTGTAAGTACATTTTAAATGCCCAATTTAGCAAACAGTCGATTGTTTTCATAGCTTATAGATAGTTCTGCACTGACAAACCAGTCATAAAACTCAGAAAAAAATTCACATTTTTAGTGCTTGCAGATTGCTGTTGTATAAATCCTCCTGTCATGGTTAATTTTAAACTACTGTTCTTTTTGATTGCAGGTGACAACATTCCCTGACGTTTATAGGGTTGTCCTTTTCACACGGAAGACCCCAATTAGATGCCTAAAACTGCAGCATAGTAAAGGTATATACACTATTCTATTTCCTATTGCATAGCTAGAAATATGTTCTGTTTAGGTGAGGCACAGAAATATATTAACAATACTAACTAATAACATGGAAGTACCATCAAAACATGCTGTGGAAAATCTGTGTGAGTGGCCAATTTTGTATTCACAAAACTGAGAGAACTGAAGTCACAAAATGCAAAAATGTCATTAAACATGGACTGCTGTGTAGGTGTGTTCTTTCCCTCCACTCTAGTCCGCTTCCCTCCGTGACAGGTGCAGAGAGGCTTGTTTTTCTTGCTCTCTCGTTTTCGTTTGTTACCAGTTTTGGGCATGACTACAGCTGTCTGCACGTCTCTGTATTTACAGTGTCTCCAGCCATGATGTCACAAGGGCCTAATCGACGAGCTACCAAGCGATCCCCAAGCAGCAGGTGAACCGTGTTGTCACTGAACCGCAGTCACCAGCTGGGCTCAGCCTGGTGAGAAGTTTTGTTTGATCACTCAAAGTCTTTCTGAAATACTGAATTAATTAGCAGCCTGTACAAATTAAGAGGTTTCACATAAAAACACAAATTCTCAGTTTGTCTTGTGAGGTTTGAAGACTTGACAACACTAAACCCACACCCTCGCATGCCAGGACCTTCCTGGTGCTACGTGCAGCTGCTCTGTGTAAGGGAAGCAAGTACTTCCCAGTTTTCAGAGTGTCCTCCACCCCCTTGCCTTATACTCCACCCAGTTTTGTTCATTTGTTTTACCTATCTGACTCCCAAGGAATTTTTTAGTTGGCAACTGCAAGATAATGTTTTTTTTTTTAAAAAAAATTAAAAAAAATAACATGACACTTTAGAAGTAGACAAACCTGGGATCCAGTCCAGCCTCTGTCACTCAGTAATGTGTGAACATAAGCAAGTGATGAAATTAGCCTGGATCTGTTTCCTTATCAGGGATATCAAAATAGAAATGAAACCTAGCCCAAGAATATACCAAGGACTAAACTTGACAGTGAACGCAAACGTCTTGACCACCAGCTGTCACCAAGCTGCGGATCCCGCACCCAGCCGTTCTTCTCCCACCCTCCACAGTGAACTCCACTCCCATCCCCATTGCATTCCTTCATGGTTTCTCATCATTATTCTAAGACTGGCTGCCTGCCAAACTGACCACAGTGTCACACAAAACATTTTTACATCTTTGCCTTTCTCTTTCCTTGGTCCCCAGCTGTATTTTCTTGACGAAGTACTATTTGTCTTTGGAACGTCAGTGACCTCCTTGGGCTCAGATCTTCTCACTCTGGATATGTCAATCATCTAATTGTACAAGCCATAGGTCCATCTCCTGATCTTAGCCCAGCCTCATTGCCCAGGGAAAATGAAGGAAAGAGAGAAGCCTGGTGGTTTATTTCAGAATCAATTATTTACTGGTTAACCTATTTCTTGCATTCAGAAAAAAAAGTGTCTTCATACTTAAGTATATGCTATACCCATTGCATTTAAAGATTCTTTTATGCATTGAAATCGGGAGATATAAAAAAGGTTTCCAAGTACACTGTGGTAGTTACCAGGATCCAGGGTAAAAAGGAATGTACATCTACTACTCTACGAATGTAACATTTCTGCTATGCAAGGTGAATGTCTTGTAGAGATCAGTATATAATGCCAAAGCTGTATTTAATAATGATTTTGTACTCTTCATACTTCAGAAAACACACATTCTACTGAGCAAAGCTACAGAACTTTGGGATGGTAGTGATGGTACCATGAAAATATGCACAAGTCCAAACTCATCAAAACTGTACAGGGACAGGTTCCTTTTCTGATCATCAATTTTAACTCTGTAAGCTGTTACTCAAATTGTTTTCTTAAAAAATCTTACTTGAAACCTTGCTGCTAATTATACTTACATTTTCTGGTGTCTCTGTAAAAAACACATTTATCAATATTGCCTTAATAATCTCTTTCATAGGCATATACATCCAGGCAGTAATCATAACAAGTCTATGCTTTCAGAGCTTTTATTAATAATGAAAATAATAATACATGTGTATTCCCCTTTTAGCCATCGTAAGTTACCAATGTGTATTTGTTATCCAACCAAAGTACCTTGTTCAATCTGTCATTGTGTTTAGTTCTCCACCACCATACACTCTGACCTGAACCAGCCTAATTTCTTGCATGGAAAACTGCAAAAGCCTCAAGCTGCTGCTCTGTGCATAAACACTTTAGAACCAGGTTCATGGAGCACCCCAGCTTGAAGCAACACCCTAGGTTTATGGAGCACCCCCAGACAGATGGAGCACTCCAAACAGATGGAGTACCCCAGGTTTATGAAGTACCCTAGGTTGATAGAGCACCTAGATTGATGGATCAGATTGAGTACTCTAAGTTGATGGAGTGCCCCAGATTGATGAAGTACCCAGGCTGATGTAACACTGTCCAACACCTACCGCTGTCTTCTCAGGTAGCAAGTCTTACATTGTCATGAGCAGGCTTCTAATGTGTCATGGATTTCAGGGTCCTTAAAAAAAATCTCAAATTCTATCATACATTACTCTACCACAAACTAGCATTGCAGCAAGTTATAAGTCTGCTAGAAAAACATTCATGAATGTCATTTGGAGTGAATTTCTAGCTGCTGCTGTTTATATGTCAAGATGCCTGTGACATGATTGTATGTGAACAAATGAGAGAAAATCGGTTTCAGGGGCAGTTTATGATAAGAATAAAATTCTTTTCACATCATTTGCTGAACTTTTACTGAGTCCTTTATTTTAGCTTTTGCAAATGAATATCGACTACTCCATTTTGTGCTGTGTGCAGTATAAATGAATTTTTCAGAAGGTTAGGGCAGACATAAGAGAACAGCAAAGCGTGGCTAAATTATAATTTTGGTAAAAGAGCAGTTGGAGGTGATACGAAAGTGTTAGGGGTTAAGATGTGGGGACTCTAAGAGACAGCAGGTTAGAAGGATGAATGCCCTAAGAAGTCTACAGTATTCCCTGAATTAAGTCAGAGAGTGAAATCCAGATACTCTTGAAGCTCATTCTCTCCATTTCACAGCTGAAGAAACTGAGGTTGGATTCAATAACAACTATTCAATGTAATTAGTCTAAAATGACTCTCAACTAAATAGCCAATTAACTCCTGCCTGTTCTCTAAACTGAGAAACGATGTTGCCTCCTGTCTTCCTCCTCCACAAAATATGAGTAGACATTTAAGTCAATACTCTCACGTTTATAGTATATACTTTAAAAAGCATGTCCTTACTACTTTTAATAACTAAATATAGAATTTTAATTATGTATCAGAGGTCCACACATTAAAAGTTACATAAAAATTGAACAACAATCATCAGCGTGATAAAGCATAAGAATATGTTAATTACATAATTTATTTTATTGATCTAACTATCCAAATCACTTAATTACCTAAATCTTACACTTTAGCAGTTTCTATTGACCCATGTATTTGGGAGACTGCCTAGTCCTCCCTCCACCTAAACTCCAGCTAGAGATTTTTAAGGTGTTGTTGTTATTTGTTTGTTTTACATCTTACTAGTCATTTCCGTATTCATTAAAAACCTACTTCGATATTATTTATCCATATTAACATGTGTGTGTGTGTGTGTGTGTGTGTGTGTGTGTGTGTGTGTGTGTGTGTGCAAAATAAAGTTGATGGAATATTTTCCCTGGAAGGATGAGAAATTTCAAATTCTAGGTAGATCACTGTCAATGAAATTAAATAACAATTTTGCAGAACTTTGTGTCCAGGACAGACAAGAGTAGAAAAGGTATTTATCTCAGGTCTATCCTCACGAGTTTAGATAGCTGTCAGCCTTCACTCCTGATGGTGTACAGAGGCTGTGCCCTAGTGATATTTCTCTCTACAATGCATTTATGCCAGAATGTCTGGTTTAAGAAAAAAATCCTCTTAGTTTGGAACAGCAGTGTCTTTTTCCTATTGCTCACACACATTGGTCCCAGTTGTCCTGTTTGAGGCCCACAGAACAATTCTTGTTCCTCTTCATTATAACTAGCCCACTGGACCTCATTATGCATCTGCTACAATGTCCTTATTAACAGTTAAAAGCCAAGTAACTGTTATGTTACATATGAGTTTTGCCTCCAAATGGTCAGTGGAAATGAGACTCTTTCTGGTTCTAAACCTCTCCAGAAATGAAGGATAGCTATTATGATCTTCTTTTGGCTTTGCGGGGCTAAAACCTCCAGTGATTATCTTGACAGCTGTTCATAATCCTTCCAGGATGAGCCATTGACTTCCAGCCAGCCATCCGATTGGGACATGTTTGTCACACCTCTAAACACTTTCTGCATCTTTTAGAGATGACTCAAGAGAAATCAGTCACTACTCATTTTTCCAGATATTTCTCAGTATAATTTTTATTGCCTTAAATTTAGAGAGAATTTTGTGATGATTTGAGCAAGTTAAAAGTTAAAGGGAAAACCTTCCTTCCAGTCTGATCAGATAGCAGGCTGGTAAAGTCAAGATCTGTCAGCTGTACTTAATTCTGCTCTGCTCTCATCCTCCACAACAGCTCTTATCCTTTTCCAGCGAGTAGAAGTGTGAAAAGGAGATCAGTCACCTTCCAGTTTTTTCGGAAAATGTCTCAGACTGACCTGACTGAGTGGCTTGTCCACCTTCCCCTTTAAGATAGAAACTTTGCCTAATTTTATTCTATTTGGCAAGGCTTGAGTCATCTGCTCATCCCAGAAGACCATATCAGACTCACAAAACAGACTAAAAAATAATAGCAACTAGTTCTTTCATCCACAGAGAAGGGAGAGTTGGCAAGAGAAAAAATGCTTATACTACAACTTTACAGGAAGTACCATGGTTCCACTTCCTCTGTTGTTCTGATGTAGGCCTTTCACACTGCCAGAATATCTGAATAATGACACAGTAGTTCCACACAACCATTGAGTGGTATGTGATGGTTGTAAAATAGAAAAAGGTTTGTTTCCACTTATTTGAATCAATTTTCATTATAATTGATTTTTGACAATTTTATGCATTCTGGGTACTCTGATGTCTGCTTAAGTTCGTCAGCATATATACTTGTGTTACTTGAGTGTGTAAATTAGTGGGTCTTTGAGTCTTTTGCCTTCTCCTGGGGCTCTTTTATTTCTGATGGTGTGACTTGTCCAACTTCAATGGTTTTCAGTTTAACTTATTATATTTTATTTTGTTATGTTTTGTTGTTATCTCTTAGAAACCTGTTCTTTTCTAATTAGAGACAAAAGTAGAGTTGGGTAATGCGTGAAACAATCTCACACCAGTTAGAATTTAAAAGGGTATTTATTTTGGGGGTAAAACTCAGAAAACACCAACCGTCAGGAAAGGAGCTGGGTAATGCGTGAAACAATCCCACACCAGTTAGAATTTAAAGGGGTATTTATTTTGGGGGTAAAACTCACAAAACACCAACCGTCAGGAAAGGAGCCTAGTCGCTGGAGCAGGAGCTGGAAAGAGCGCTGGAACCAAGAACACTCTTTTTTTAAAGATAAATAGACCACGCCCCAGTGGGCTGGTATTTCAGCAGCTATTGGCTAAAGGAGCGGAAGGCTCTCTCGCAGCACAGTGGGCTCGTACTTCAGCGGCTATTGGCTGAAGGAGCTGAAGATCCTCCCGCAGCAGTTGGGAAAAGAGATAAGAAAGAACTGGGAGGAGTAGAGGGAGGGGAAATTATAGATGGATTATATGGTATGAAAAGAATCAATTGTCAATATAAGGAAGAAGGGGTGCTCTCATGTATGCCCTCTCTCATATCCCCCCTGGTCCCGTCAATACCCCAATTCCCTGAAAGTCCCTTCCCATGTCCATGCATATTTTTCTTTGTTTTATGACCCACTGATTAAATCAAAGCTGCTTGCGTGACCATGGATCTGAAACACTTTAGTGATTACATGGGGTTTTATCATTGGGTGCACAATGGAAGACAATGAGTCCCACTCCTCTAAAGCCCATCAGCTTCACTGGTTCAGCAGGAACAAGGGAGCATGGGAGCACATTAAAGAATACATGACTTACTGTTGGGAAGTTTGGTTTTCTGCAAGCCCAGAGTGGCTGCCATTAGCTCATTCTTGCAATGGCTGTGTCATGTCTAGAAGATAGTTTTTCACATCTCTTCTCCTCATCTTTTAGCTTTTATCTTTTGCTTCCCTTTGCATAATATCCACTGAGATCTAGAGAGGGAAACTTGACAGAATACACTCTATGTATAACAAATGCTTTGGCCACAATATGTCCTCAGAAAAGCTTTTAATTATGATCAATATTTTAAATGAACATAACTCTAAAATAACAGAAAAGTGAGAAATTTTCAATATTAAACATTATAATCCAGACTAAATATAATCTGTGGCTTAATCCAAAAGCTTGCTAATGAAATTCAATAACTGAAGAAGACCGAGGCAAGGTGATGGTTTAATAGCTAAGCACTCATGCTACTAAACTATGAGTATCAGAGGTCAAATCCCAAGCACCCACGTAAAAAGCTGGGCATGGCCTCACAATCTGTAACCCTAGCACTGAGATAAGTAGAGAAAGGTGAATCTCTGCAAATTGCTGAGTTCCAACCTGGCTCCAGTTTCAGTGAAAAACCCTTCACAGAAACAATGCAGAGAGTGAAAGAGGACACCTAATAACCCTCCCCTGACCTCCAGATGCATACATCTATATATGTGCACATATATGTGCACATACACCTCACACACATTCACATATATGCATACACACAAAATATAGTACAATAAAATTATCATTCAAAACTGTTTACTTTGCTATGAATTTTTAATTGATTGCTTGTCTATATGTATGTATGAATGTGCACCATGTGCATGTTTGATAGGCAAGGAGTCCAGAAGAGGGCATCAGATTCTCCAGAGTTAGATTCCTGGATGGTTGTGAGCGGCCATGTGAGTGCTGGCAACTAAACCCCAGATTTTCTGTAAGAGCAGCAAGTGCTGAGCCATCTCTCTAGTTCTTGGTGTGTTTATTTATTTTAAGATTTAAGTAGATACAAGAAGTTTTTAGAAAGAGAAGCATCAAGAGCTCATGCAAACACAAAAAGAAGGTATATTTTCACTAACACTCTTCAGCCTTGAATAAGATATTTAATTATTGATGTGGAAAGCAAATATTTTATTTACTTTATTTTAAAACATTTCCCATTTTCATGTCTAAGCAGAAGATGAAGGTACGAGCTCAGTCATGTTTACTGCTTGATCAAAGCATAGATTGTTCGTGGGTTAATGGCAATCCAGGGAATTCGTTGATGTGAGGTATATGTATATGAATACATATGTGTACACACCCACATACACACACTAACACATGCACACAGGTTTCTGAAGTTCAGTTGTAAAATGAAACAAAAAACATTATATTTAAGAAAATATATAACAAAACTTTTAAATTATCATTTGTAATTATACTATATAAACCAGGCAAATTACATTCTAGTGATTGGCACCAAGATAAAAAAGAAAAAACAAAGAGTATGGAATTTCTGGGCAAAATGGCAAATTAGAAACCTTGTTTGCATGAATGGAAGAATCTATTTAGGGCAGCCACAGAATCAAAGCTTTGCTACCACTGGAGCAAGATGTTCCCTCTAACTCTATGACTAGCTGACTAACGAATATTTACACACAAGCAAAGTTCTCACACACATGGACCTCTGCTGCTACACTTAGTGCTCCCTAATCTAGGCCACCTGAGGGTGAGTCTCAACTGCTGAATCATCCACAGAAGCAGCACCAGCAGTGAACCTCTACCATAAGCTACTCCTGGCAACAGCCCCTTCCCCCCACCCTTGTCAGGATTAACCGCTGCAACCATTGCAGCCACAGTTGCCAACAGTACTGTCCTCATTACAGTACAGTTGCCATGCTTTGATGCATCAGCCATTCAAGTAGAGCGACGCAGGGAATCTGCATCAATTGTCTCTAAGTGAAGGTAATGCAAGTGTGACCTCCAGGAATCTCGCTAGACCATGACTGCTGAAAGGCGAACATGGAATTTAGACCAGAACATGTTGGGGAATATTATTTTCAGTTGTGTGACTTTTGTTTACGCTGCATTTGTTTAACTCCATGAAGTTGTGTTACTGTGCCTGTCTAAAATACCTGATGGTCATAATAAAAAGATTAATGGCCAATAGTGAGGCAGAAGCAAGGATAAGCAGTCTTTTGTGTTTACAGATTAATCTTTTGATTTTTCCCCTACTTTTGTGAGCAATGACATTTGAATTTTGATGGGTATTGCATTGACTCTGGAGATTACTTTTAGTAATTAGGCCACTTTTACAATATTAATTCTGCCAGTCCAAGTGCATGGACAAATTTTCCATCATCTATTATCTTTAATTTCTTTTTCTTTTATAGTGTCTTAAAGATACCTTTGTAGAAATCTTTAATTTACTTAATTGGGTTTATTTTTAAATAGTTATTTTTTGAGCTATTAAAAATAACATTTTCCATGATTTTATGCTCTGTATCAACTAATATTCTTCACCATCACTAAATTATTCAATGTTGGAGGATGTCCATTGTGAATATTTAAATTATTGCAAAATCCATAATGTAGAAAAAGTATATCCTCCTGTGTCTCACAGAAATAACTGGAAATATGTTTGCTATTTTCCAGGGGTTTTTTTGAGACTCTTTTCACTGAAATTTTAATCCATATGTATACCTGTGCATCTGTGTTTCAAATGAGAAAACATTGTACTGTTTTCTTCTCATGTAATAGTGCATTGATAGGTGTGTTTGTTTTCCTGAGAAATGAGACATCATAATTTATGTAAGAGTATTAGAATTTACTTTGAAACTAGTAGTCATTCACAAAACCATGCAGCAACTATCATAAAAAGAATTTCTCCCAAGATTTCACTCCCTGTCCACCCATCTTTAGATTAATAAAAAAAGTTATCATTTTCAGAAATGAGTATAATACTTAAAAATTGAGGGAGCCAAAATACCTCTGGAGTCACTCACCACGGAACAGGTCCGAAGGCAGAATGACAGCCTCAATTTAAGGAACACCTATAAGGAAATACTCTACTATCACCTAGCTGTACGATTTAATAGCTAGCAAAAGAGTATATTGCTCATAATAGAGTGCTGTACTGAAAGTGAGTTTGAGGGGAAGGCGATGCTGGATGAGAAAGTTGCCGCCCCAGTCGCGCCGAGTGTGGAGGGTTATGGAAATAGACTCTATCAGGACTGGAGCTCAGGAAATGGAGTGTAACGGGTCAAATGCGGTATCAATTTGGGGCAGGCCACTAGGCAGGAGTGCTCCTGGCATGGGTCAGTGCCCCAGCTGAAATGAAGGAGAATATAAATAGATCCAATTAGAAGCAATCCCCCTTTGGAGGTCATTTTGGCCTTAAAATAAGACAAGCAGGCAGTTCCGTCTATCTGTGGCTAAACACTCAGAAACAAAATAAGCAGGGGAACACCTCTCCAGCCCTCCCTGGCTTCTGTGGATAAGTAAACAGCATGAAAGGAAAATAGAAATTTCATAATCCCAAATAGGAGGCTGTCAAAGATTGCTAGGTCGCAAAGGCTACCATTAAATTTCTGTTATAAATGGTGACCTCAGGAAGTTAATCTACTACAACACATCACCAAAACCTAGAAGAGTTACCTATATCACTGTTGAAGAAGAGGTCATTTTAGGCAAGCATATTTTTTGTCTGAATTATTTGGGTTTTCAGCATACATTACATAAATTCATAATACAGGTCCAAATTTTACAAATTTATCAGGCAGACAATGTTCCAAACATTGTGATAAGAGCATCCATTAATTTTTCCTAATCTAATTGAGGCAGCAATTATGGGGAAAAGAGTATTATGGAGACTGTTGCTCAGAGCAGAAAAAGCAACTTGATAAACGTCCTTTGTAAGTGAGCACAAGAACTCTATTTGAACCCTATCCTAGACACACACACCACACATACACACACTGTAGTAAGACAGTAAGATGAAAGTTATAGGTTCTACCTCTCTAGCAGAAATCAGTACTATGACATGTGGTGTGTGTTCACCTACACTGACCAGTCCCATTGTCTACAATAGCATCCACGTATGGAACTCCATAGGGCAGTTTTCAGGAACTCAGGACTTCAGTGCTGTACTGCAGATAGCCGGGTGTTCCCAGCAAGTCAGTTTGTCTACTGGTACACAGGTAAAATCAGTAGAGAGACAGAGGCTAGACGAGGCCACAGTAGGAGAGGTCTCATGTATTATAAATGCAGACAAAAAGCGTGCCTGGGACTCTTGGCTGCTGGATTCGGTTCCAGTTCCCAGTGCACACAGAGGATTGTAGATCGCCATCCTTCCTGTGAGTTTATCCACAAATAATAAACCTTAGTTATACTCCATTCCAGGCTTTTGTGGAACTCTTTTGTACGCTAACATCTATCACAGATTTATGCTGTCAGAACGTTTCACTCTATTAAAGCTTATTGGAGCATGACCTGGACTAGCTGCACACTTCTGACTCTGTTGGAGATGATATTAATGGCAACCATTCAGTTATTTATGTAGCAATCTGTACTCAAATTTTTGAGGCAACTTGGGGCACAACCCTTTTCATTCAATAACGTGAAAGAGTACCAAGGATATGAAATTAATTAGGTGCCATCTTCAGGTCAATAATGCTTTATTGTTCCCAAAACAAGCTATCTCAGAGTTGGAAATTTGTAGACTCTGTCAGATCCTATATAATTTTTGCAACAGAAAAATACAAAGTGATCTAGACAAAATGGATTAACTGTTTTGTCTATTGAGCATAGCTATAGTCATTCCTCTTTAAATAAGGTGGGATGCTTGCAGATTTAATGAAATTTCCCAACCATCTTAGTAATTAAGCCATTTAGTCTTTCCATTATTTACTTGTTTATTTAAAGTGATCTCTCTTACAACAGTTACTCGTGATAATGCCATTTCCTTCAAAAATCAAATTCTTTGAGAGAGTTAACTATTAGTCTGGTTGCTGAGTGGAAAATGAGTTCGAAAATGGGAACAGGAGCAAGGACAGCAGACAAAAGATGAGAATGGTTCAGTGTTCAGACAGTGATAGAGCAAATGAAGTAGATTAATGTTTACTTGTATTGAACTGAAATAATGGACCATTAGTACACTAGACTGTTAGATTTAAGAAGAAGGACTCCAACATTTTAGATGTCAGAACTTTAGTCAAGAGAAACTGAATTTTCTTCCATGAAAAAAATATAATTAGTCTAGGAATGGATATCAAAGCATGTTGGATTTATTTTTTTATAAATTTAAGACCTATAGGGAATGCTGGTGAAGACGGGAAATGTTTGGCTATAAGAACGCATAGTGCATAACTCAACATAAATGCCTGAGTTGGAAAAATATGAGAATGACTAATCCATAGATTTCACAAGAGGGTAGTCATGAAGTCATGAACTAATTAGGGCAACGAGTACAGAAAGGGAATATAAGAGCATCTTGGACCCATTTTTTGAGACTCGAGAAGTTGGAAAGAGCCACAGGGAGTCAGAGGAGTAGAAGGACCAGTGGAAGATGTGGAAAGAGATTATTCCAAAGAACGGTGCTCAACAATGTTATATGCTGTTTGATATAGTTAACACACAATCACCATCACCATAGTCATCATCATCATAATAAATCCCTGACCCCTGTATCTGTATCTTGGCCGTCATTAAATATTTTAGCAAAAGAAGAATATAACCCAAGGCATGTGATGCACAGAAATAAGATGAAGTGTTTTTCCAAAAACTCTGCAGAAGTTTGAGTATGAAAACAGTCAGAGGAATAGTGGAAATTCTATTAATCAGGATGATTTATGCAAGCTGCCACTATAGGCAAACCCAAGGGCTTTACATAATAGATGTTTATGCCTTGCTCATGCAGTGTTCGATCATGACCCCCACAGCCCATCCTGTGATTCTGCCATCTGGAATATGTGGCCTCTAAGTTCACTGCGGGAAGAAAAGAATCCATGGAGGAGGCCCACTAGCTATTATTGTCACTCACAGTCTCTGTCCTAGAAATAGCCAGGGAAGATGAGAATTCTAGCAGTGTACACTGAAAGCATGTGTTGCACACATATACATACTGCTGCTACCATAGAAACTGAAACAAGAGTCAAGGACCATCCGGCCTCTCAGTTGATATATTCAGTCAGTTTTTAAGATGAGAGGCGTGAGCACCCGCAACATCCAATGACAAAAATCTGAGCAGGGGTAAGAGTGGGAAGGATGTTATGAAAATATCAAAGTAAGACATTTCAAAGGACAGTTTTCATGAGAGCTCAACAGGGAATAGATTCCAGCATCCAGAAGGACTGCCTACTGATAACTTTTTCTGGTAAGCGTTCTTCTAGAAGGAATGACTGAACACTGGCTGGAGCGTATCTGCAAATTTGGTGGTGACAGGATGAGCTGGAATCAGTTTCATGGGCTTTTGTGTCTTCTCTGTACTATGAAACAAGGTTACGATTGGGAAGCTGAGAGGATGTTGGAGGGTTGAAAGAGAGCCTGGGAGATGCAGAGTCTTGTAAGGGAATGACATAATTTCTGTAGGGGGAGATAAGCCTTTCTCTTTACTCCTCCCTCAGTGATAAGCTTTCCAATATCTGGGAATATTTAATAGAACCAAAACATGCCTTATGCTTGCTTATATTCATAATTGTATACTTGCTTTCCATACTGCCTCTACTACTCTCAATTCCTTATCTGCCTTGCAAACCATCACTGACCCTTCCGCTCTTCAGTCTAGCAAGCAGCTGTATTTTCACGAAGGTTTTTGTTCGTTCTAGGAAGATCAGATTCTAAGTCTCCTCAGGTTACCAAGCTTATCTCTTCCTTTTTATTCCCAGACTGAGCACAACACCTCACACAATATGAAAAGACGTTCAGAATCATTTTGGTATCGGCAGTCGGCATTGAGTAGAGTATAAATTCTATCAAAGATTGTGAATAAAGTTTTTCTGTCTAAAAATATGGTCGAAACATTAAATTTAATTAACTTGAAATATCATTCAAAAAAATCAAAACATGATGAAAACCAGTCCACATTTACTAAGGGAGCTGAGGTGTTCTCTGGCACAAAAGCAGTAGTTTCAAGTCAGAAACACTGTAAATAACTAATTAAAAAATCTTTCTGTTGCAATAAAAATGAAACCCTTTAAAGCAGTCTAACCTGCTTTCCCTGCTTCATTTAGTTCCTTCCTCACTGTGTAAAAGCCCTTTACAAAACACACACCAACTTTACAGAGGGTATTTTTGAACAATTGAAAAATGAAAGGAAAAGAAATTTGTTAAGGCATGCCATCTGTTTTGGTTTTCTGGAGCCCAATAATTTTATTTTTTCCTGAGACTCAAACCAATTCACCCTTTACAGCAATTCATTAAAGCTTCACTGCTGGGGGTGAGGGAAGACGGGAGAGACATAATCATGGTGTATGAAAAATAGCTGTTTCTGCCCCATTTTCTGTATTCAATGCTTCCAATTAACCCAGGGTATTTCTACCACTTTGCCCATTCCTCTCAGCTCTATAGGCTCCTTGGGTAGGGAGATTTAGAGCTAGTTCCCCATCTGACAGCCCAGTCCTTAGCTGACCTACATTGACACAAATCATTTCTGTTTCCCATACCCTAGTCCACATCCCATTAAAATTCTACTACTTGGTAATAGCTCACTGAAATAGTTCTCAAAATCAAATTTAAATACTGGGCCCTGTTGGGGCTAGCACTGCATGCACATTTGCTCATTATCAGAAGTAATATGTGATTAGTAATAGTTCTTGTAGAGTTCTCAAACGTAAAACATTCCTAGCATGCTACTTTACCCTTCATTAACTTGCAAAGCTAAATATTGCCTTCAGAAGTTGAAGAAACCCCATATCAATGGGAAATGCTAAAATTAAGTTGAGATGTATTATTTGTAATAGCCAGAACCTGGAAACAACCTAAATGCCCTTCAATGGAAGAATGGATGAAGAAAGTATGGAATACATACACATTAGAGTACTACGCTGCGGTAAAAAACAACGACTTCTTGAATTTTGCATGCAAATGGATGGAAATAGAAAACACTATCCTGAGTGAGATATCCCAGACCCAAAAAGATGAACATGGGATGTACTCACTCATAATTGGTTTCTAGCCATAAATAAGGGTCACGGAGTCTACAATAGGTGAATCTAAAGAAGCTAAGTAAGAAGGTGAACCCAAGGAAAAACATAGAGTTATCCTCTTGGCTAAGGGAAGTAGACAAAATTGCCGGGGAGAAAATTGGGATCTTGGGGGTGGGGTGGAATGGGGGTAAGGGGAGATGGGGAGAGAAAAGTTAAAAGGGAAGGAGGGGGGGCCTTGGGGAAACAGGAGGATTGGGATAAAGGAAGGTTGGGCAGGGGAGCACGGAACCACAATTCTTAGTTAAGGGAGCCACTTTAGGGTTGGCAAGAGACCTGACCCTAGAGGGGCTCCCAGGTGCCCAAGCCGAGGTCCCCAGTTAGTTCCTTGGGCAGCTGAGGATAGGGAACCTGAAATGACCCTATCCTAGAGCAATACTGACGAATATCTTGCATATCATCATAGAACCTTCATCTGGTAATGGATGGAGATAGAGACAGAGACCCACACTGGAGCACTGGACTGAGCTCCCAAGGCCCAAATGAGGAGCAGAAGGAGGGAGAACATGAGCAAAGAAGTCGGGACCACGAGGGGTGCACCCACCCACTGAGACAGTGGAGCTGATCTATTGGGAGCTCACCAAGGCCAGCTGGACTGTGACTGAAAAAGCATGGGATAAAACTGGACTCTCTGAACATGGCGAACAATGAGGGCTGATGAGACGCCAAGGACAATGGCACGGGGTTTTGATCCTACGTAATGTGCTGGCTTTGTGGGAGCCTAGCCAGTTTGGATGTTCATCTTCCTAGATATGGACGGAGGGGGGAGGACCTAGGACTTACCACAGGGCAGAAAACCCTGACTGCTCTTTGGACTGGAGAGGGAGGGGGAAAGGAGTGGGGGGGAGGGGGAGAAGGGTGGGAGGAGGGGGAGAAGGGTGGGAGGAGGGGGAGGGAAATGGGAGGCTGGGAGGAGGTGGAAACATGGTTTTTTTTCTCCTTTTCTCAATAAAAAAAATAAAAAGAAAAAAAAAAGAATAATGGCCACAAATTTGAGAGGACTGGATTGTGTCTATGATTCTGGCAGTAACTCAGTAACTAGGATACAAAGTATCTTTGAGTCTTATATTCTTTTTAAATATTTCTTATAGTTTATATAACTTTAGTTTTATTTGCATTGGTATGAAGTGTCAGGTCCTGTGGAACTGGATCTTCAGACAGTTGTGAGCTGCCATGTGGGTGCTGGGAATTGAATCCGGGTCCCCTGGAAGAGCAGTCAGTGCTCTTAACTGCTGAGCCATCTCTCCAGCCCGAGTCTTATATTCTATACACATGAAATGAGGACTTCAGACATCTGCTTTTTAAGACCAATTTATGCATATAAAGGCTACCTAGATAAAACTTAGTTCACACCGTGAAACCAGTGTATCATTCATATTCTCTGGATGCTGTGAAATTCCAAAAGATATTCAAGAAAATAGGAAGGAGCAAATGAGCAGCTATATGAGGAGAATGTTCAGGGCCAGTGGGGCACAAGCAAAAGGAAGAGAGGAGCAGGGATCTAGTGAGAGTAAACAAAAAGAAAAAGCACAAGTAAAAAAATTATTTTCATTTAGCATCCCTGTTCACTACTGCTCCCTCCACTACTAATTATTCTTGAAGGTGTTTTTTGCTCCTACACCAGTAGTGAACAGAACTATTAGATATTAAAACTTCCTTCTCTTTTAGGTAGTATTCAGTTCAGTCATTAGAGTCAGAAAACGCAAAACAATGGTGTATTAATTGGAGAGGAAAAAGGAACAAAAGTGGTTATCCAGGTTATCCCTCCTGTAATGGAAATTAGGCAGTGAGGGATAGTGGTACTGATCGTGACCATCAGAAGAACGCTACCTCTGCCCTTGGCTGGCTCATATTTGAGAGGAAGAGTTTGCCCTGCAGCCAAAATGGATCAACCAGCTTTCGAATTTCTGTTGTCAGATGCCACAGATAGAACAAAGTAAAAGAAACAAAGACTTGCCATTCTTCGATGACATGCTCCAGAAATTACACACATCACTCCTCCCCCAGATTGAGAACATAATCATATGGATAAACAGTTTAAAAGGGGGCCTGAGATTAATCTTTCACTGAGAAATGTAAGGTTATCTTTTGTTGAGAAACGTGTTGACAGGCAAGAGCAGTGGAGTGTCCACTACACTGGAGGAAAGAAACAATGGATACCAAGGAAGGTGGTCTCCAGTTCCACTTTTGGCATGTGAATGGACTACTGTGCACTTTAGTGGAGAGCCATGTATAGTTTTGAGGAATATTCAGTTTCTGTATTCTGTGCCTCTTCGATTCTTGTAACAATTGTGTGTTTCCTCCCAGTGTTTCCCAACCAGAAAGAAAGTAACTAAAAGAATGCTTCCCTTTATTTCCAGTGTGGTGTCTTGCCAAAAGACATCTGCATCTTCAGAAGCAATCTCAACTGATGCTCATTCAAGCACAAAATAAAATAGAGTAAATGCTCAATAAGTACAAGTCTCATGGGCTGTGTATTTTAGTGACAAATTCTTTCAAGGTACCCTTCCATCAGGTGTCCCTACTGAGAACCAACTACCCACTGCACAATAAAACCATCCTCAATGAATTTATTTTTATTTTGTCTCCACATTTTTACTCTATTTTCCACTGGACCATGGTATTCTTCTTTTAAATGTCATAAAATACAAGGTATATATGAAGGAGTGACTTTAGATTTTGATTTCATATTAAATTTCGTGATCAAATTCAAATGTAGGCCATTATTTGATATTGAAAACTTCAGGATACATGTTTCCAAAACATATAAATTTTTTTAAATTTTTCTTGCAAAATCTTAGGGGATACTGATTTATGTACATTAATCTGCTCATATGCCATTAATTACATTAAGTTTTCAATGAATGTTTCTATGATAATTAAAGGTTACATTAATGATGTAAATGACACCCATTACTGTACGACATTCAACTTATGGCAGACATTTAGTCTGTAATATGTCCCACCCTGTCTGTCTATTGCAGCTCAGGGATTACTTTGAATTCCATATTGCAAGTCACTTACCATTCACTTGGTTTGTTTTATAGCCACTGTGGTCTACTGGGTGAATCTGAGACACGGAATTAGAAAGCTAAAGACTATGACAGTCTCCCAAGTGCTGGCTTTTAAAACAATGACTATTCAAAACTGTCTTAATAAGCATCTGTTAAGTGTTGCTTCCTTTGAACTTTGTACATTTTTAGCCTAAAATAAAAGACAGAAAATTTTTGATTCCATTCAAAGAGAGCACAGTTATGTTGTGAAGGTCAAAAGAAATGATGCTACCGTTCTAGGACCTCTCCATGTGTAGATGATCACATTCTCACAAAGCATTTGTTCAGTTCCCAAGGTAACCCAGTCCCAGTCCCATCAGAGATAGAGAACGAATAGTCCATCAAATGAGGGAAAGGGTCAGAAAGGGGCATGGTATGATTTCAAGTTTATTTTTTTCACAGTGAATAAAGGAAGGGTATAAGCTACTTCACAAAGGTAAAGAATGTGCTGAAACGTTTCTATGTATAAAACTTTTGGGAAAGTTCCTTAAAGTGGAAAACAGTGCAGACTCCTAAAGTTCTGTCTTTTGCAAATGCAGTATAAAATGCAAGGATGTCTCACAAACCACAGGTCACCCAGGTGACTACGAAAGGTGAAGCCATCACAAGCAAAACTCCCTTGGGACATCCTTGCCCCGGTCCCTTGAACCCATACTGTTACTTTACAGGGAAAATGGAACAGTGCATGTAGAGCTCAGGAGGACAGGGAAAAAGAACATCTGGAATTAACCAGGTGCATCTCATAGGAACCCTTCAAAGTGAAGAGCCTTTCTTAGAGTCTATCAGCAGGTACCAGATCAGAGAAGAGCAGTCACAGAACTGCAGCCTTGCTGACTTGAAGAACAAAGGGGCAATAAGACTATGCACTCCCGTGGCTTCTAGATGCCCAAACTCAAGGCAAAGATGTCTCGCTCTGGCATTAGGAAGGATGCTTTTCATTTCATCCCAATGAGACCTTCAGTGAATTTCTAATAAATAAAAATTATAGGTAATATTATGTGTGGTTTTATGTCACTACTTCAGTGATAATTTGTTAGAGTAGCAGTAGAAAACAGTTGTGTCTGAGGACTACACTTTGAATTCCTCTGAAACACCTATTAATATTACAACGTAAATTTCAGGGGCATTGACCCACTGTGTCCTCGTTCTTAGAAATGTTTCTTTAGTATGAGATGATTCTTCAACTCAGCAATTCTAGTGTTTCCTCTTATGCTGTAGTTCTGTTTAAAGATTTCTGTGTTTCAAGTTTATTGAAAACTAAGGAAGATGAGGGGTCAGGGGAAGCATGTAAGAATAAGGGAGGGAAGGGCAGTAGGGGAACCTAAAGAGAGAAAATGGAAGATGTGTACAGTCTCATTAGGTGAGCAGAACGATAAAGAATTTCAGGTCTTCCACATCAAAGGCAACAGTGGAGATGGTCTTCCGTGTTACTCCACCAATGCCACTGTTTCCCAAGAAGCACATGTGTGCCCATATCTTCTGTTCTAGATCTGGCCAACACCCACTATCTCATATTCAATCAAAAGAGCTTACTTTTACCATCCCAAAACATTCTGCTTCTTTTTATTTCTATAATAACATCTCCAAGTTACTAAATACTACACACTTTCCAAAATCCCGGTTTCTAAATCAACACATTTTTAAACCCAATATCCCAAACAGAGTTTATGTGTGTCTTCTTTAGACAAGCCAAAAACAAAACTAAACCAAGTGAAGCAGGTCTTTGAGTGGAGGGTTTTATTTTTTCAGAAGCCATAGTCAGTCCCATAGACATGTGGAAAGCCCATGCATTTCCCGTGAGTCTTCAGATGGCATAATTTGGGTTTAGTGAAAAGGGTTAACTATTTTAGATTTTAGACTCAATGAGTAGGTTCGGAAGCAGGAATGATGGAGGAAGGTCATTGGCTAATAAATAAACTGCCTTGGCCCATTTGATAGGCCAGCCTTTAGGTGGGTGGAGTAGACAGAATAGAATGCTGGGAAGAAGGGAAGTGAGGTCAGATATGCCTTAGCTCTGCTCTCTGGGGCAGATGCAATGAAGCTCAGACCCAGGATGGATGTAGGCTAGAATCTTCCCGGTAAGCGCACCTCAGTGCTACACACATTGATAGAAATGGGCCAGGCAGTGTTTAAATGAATACAGTTTGTGTGTTGTTATTTTGGGGTATAAGCTAGTCAGGCGGCTGGGAGCAGGGTGGCAGGAATGCAACCCACAGCTCCTTCAACACAGGAACAAATCAAACATATAATAGTTAATATGCTGATGGTGTAAATTTAAAGCTTTTTAAACATCAGTGGCCTTTGTGATTGACTTAAGTGACTGGACTTAAATACACATGCCACTAACTCATGCAGCCATTCCCTCCAATTGTGTACTCACGGATGAACGTGCCAGACTCCAAGGGTATTTCTAAAGCCATGGCACACACAGAGAGAGTTCTGGTTAAACTCAGTTGGTCATAAAATTAAACAAAAAGACATGAATGGAGTCTTCAGAGGCAGCTACGTCATGAAGAATATGTGTTGCTCTTCCAGAGGACCTAGCTCAGGTTCCTAGCACCCACATGATGACTCACAAACATTTATAAGTCCAGTTTCAGGGAATCTGACAGCCTCTACTGGTCCCTGAGAGAACCAGGCACATGTGTGTTTTTTAAAAATTAAAATATACTAATGTTGGGGAAGGACTTATAAGAAGAGGAGAAAAATAGAATTGAGAAGGTGGCAAGAGATGTGGGAGTAACAATAATAAGAATATACTTTATAAGCCGGGCGGTGGTGGCACACGCCTTTAATCCCAGCACTCGGGGGGCAGAGGCAGGCAGATCTCTGTGAGTTCGAGACCAGCCTGGTCTACAAGAGCTAGTTCCAGGACAGGCTCCAAAGCCACAGAGAAACCCTGCCTCGAAAAACCAAATATATATATGTATATTATAATTTTATAAAATCATCAATTAGCAAATTTAATAATCATTACAAATACTAATAACTTTCACCTGAGCAGGAAAGGCACCAGTGTGTTTAAGACCTGTTATCTCAGTATCCTAGAGGCTGAGACAGGAAGACCCGGCCAGCCTAAACTATGTAATAGTCTTTGTCTTAAACACAAACAGCTGGTAACATAGCTCAGTGAAGGAATATTTGTCTAACATACCAGAGGTCCCTTACACTCCTCTTCCCTATTGGTGTGTAAAGACTTTGTTAAAGTTTCTACTCAATTTTGCAGACTAGAAGTGTTTCTTGAAGTTATATGGGATCTAGCTGTTAAAACGTAAAATTCAATGAAAATCATATCACATCTCCCTTTCTCTGTAGAAAAAGGAAAGGCTAACTTCTGCCTAGTACCTTTCTGCAAATTGGGTGGCCCCTTCCTATCATAAAGACTGAAGGAAGCTTGCTTTCGGAGAGAGTGGACTAAGAAACTCCCATCTTTTGTTACAGTGATGTGGAATTCAAACATGAGTTCTACTCTTGCTTCATTGTTGCGATAATCATGAATAAAGCATCCCTTACCCGTCTGAATTTATCAGTACAATTTTTATTTTAACATAGTTAAATACCTAACTATGCAAATTGCCATTAAGTAAAAATGTACCTATATTCTCTAACACATACACAACCAAAGAAAAGTAGCAAGAAGGGAAATTTCCCAAATGGTCCTAAAATTTATATCACTATCACAAAGAACATATAAAACTACTGGATTAGAGAAATGCTGAAGGTATCATTATCCCTGGTCTCAAATTGTACCTCAGAGCTATAATGATAAAATCAGCATGATATTAGCACACACAAATACATAAAAAACAAACAGACAAATTGATCACTAGAATCAAATTGAAGACAAAGATATAAGTTCACACTTCTATTGACACCTGATTTTTAAATAAAGAAGCCAGAAATAGATACTGGAAGAAAGACAGTATCTCCCATCAATGGTACTGATGAAAATGAATAACTGTATGCAAAAGAATACAAAAATATCCATACTATCACCCTGTACAAAACTCAATTCCAAATGTATCAAAGACCTTAATGTAGAACCACATAGACTAAATTAGATAGAAGAGAAAGTATGGAATAGCCTTGACCTCATTGACACAGGAAAATACTTCTTGAACAGAATATCAATATCATAGTCACTAAGAGCATCAATTACTGAATGGTATCGTATTACAGAAACTCAGAAAAAAATAACCCAATTTAAAAACTGGGGTACAGTTCTAACCAGAAATTTCCCAAAACAGTGGCTGAGAAACTCATAAAGAATGGTTTTACAGTCTTAGTCATCAGGGAAGTACAAATCAAAATGACTTTGAGGTTTTAACTTACACCTTCAGAATGGCTAAAATCAATAAAATAGATCACAACACATGCTGTCAAGAATATAGGGTAAGAAAAATGTTGACGGAGGTTTCTGTTCCACCCAGTACTACAACCATTCAGTCCAAAAGAAGCACACAGAGGTCTACATTAATCATAAACTGGTTGGCCTATTACCTCAGGCTTCTTATTAACTCTTATAACTTATATTAGCTCATAATTCTTGTCTGTTAGCCACGTGGCTTAGTAACTTTCATTAGCAAGTCATTCTCATCTTGCTCCCTCTGTATCTGGTGATGACTGCAGATTGACTTTCCTCTTCCCAGAATTCTCCTGTTCTCATTGCCCCACCTCTACTTCCTGCCTGGTCAACCTGCCTATACTTCCTACCTGGCTACTGGCCAATCAGCATTTTATTAAAATAATACAAGTGACAGGGTACAGACCATTGTCTTACAGCAGAGAAACACTCATTCACTGCTCATGGAAGTACAAATTAGTAAAATCATTATGTAAATTAATGTGTTGGTTCCTCAGGAACCTGGGAATAACTCCACTTCAAGATCCAGCTGTACTAATCTTAGGAGTACAACAAAACTTCATCCTACCACAGAGTTACTTTCTGATGTACTTTCACCCATTGCTGCACTGTACAGAATAGCCAGAACTTGGAAACAACCTAAATATTCACCAACTAATGAATGGATGAAGAAAACATGGTACATTTATACAACTGAATTTACTCAGTTCTTCAAAACAAAAATGAAATTTACAAAAAAAAAAATAGATGGTGTGAGAAAAAGAGGCATCCCGACTACAAATGACAAATGTGGTATGTTTTCAGTTATCTGTTGGATATGGATCTTAGCTGTTAAGTCTTCAATAAGCAGGCTTCGAGCCATATGATGACAAAGGTTAGGTATACTATAAGGGTCTGGGAAAGGAGACGCAGATAGACCTCCCTAGGAAGGTAAAATAGTATAGACCGTTATGGATGGATCAAGGGTAAGGGCTGAAAGAGAAGGATCAAATGGGGAGGGGGACAATAGAGGAGGATAAAGGAAGGAGCACAGGGAGGGAAAGCTAAAACTAAGGGCCAATTGAGGGCTATTATGGAAACCTAATAGAGTAGGAGTTTCTTAAAATGTATACATATATAAAAGAAATCAAAATGGGACTAAAAATAACAGGAAAGACACAGCCCCAACTAGAAAAAGAAACTCACCAGAGCTGGGAATTACATCTGAATTATTGGCAATGAAACTGCACCCCCCAAAACAATCTAGGCTATTGCCAAGGCATTTGGTGGTTCTCCATAAATTAATGGCAAGGCCCTATTGTTGAAGACAATACCTACATAACTCACTGAACATGAAGAATTTGAGCTGGTGTCTACCTAGAACTTTCATCCCAACTGATGTATGTTCATGATACTAGAAAGTACTCTATAAACTGCCATAGAATAGTAAACACCAAGTCAGACACGAACTCTTATGTGGAAGAAGAGTCAGTATTATTGTTTTAAAGGACAAAGGAAACATAATACACGAAAGAAACATGACCTTCTAGACACAACAAGACTGATTCACATATAGATTCACAGAAACTGTGTCAACACACACAGGGCCTACACATGTCTAAGCCAGATGGGTTCAAGTATTGAGAGGGGAAGGAGACACAAATTCCTGTTCCTAACCCAGGAGCTATCTCTAATTGATAACCCCTTACCAATGAAAAATTAGTTTTCTCCAAAAGTCTCTCACCATCTATACAAACCATACTTAATAAAAGGCCCCATGCCCACTGATAGATAGCTAACATAAAACAAACTGTCAATGGTAATTTTGGAGGGTTTTGTTTTTTGTTTGTCTCCTATTGCTTTATCTTTGTCAGGGCATTTTTTTAACCTCATAATGCTTTTGTTTATATGTTATAATTTCTGATTTTACTTTTATGGGTCTTCTGTGTGTGCAAATTTGTGTGTCTCAGCATCTGTATGTATTTCTCATGCTTTTTCTTTGGCTTTTTTCCTCTTCTTTTTGTTTGTTTCATTCTTTCTGGTTTGCTTATTTTTATTTTTTTCTTATTTTATTTTATTGTTTTAGACACCTTCTTTCTAATGAGCAAGAGAATGAGTGTGGATTTGAGTGGACAGGTGGAAGGATCTGGAAGGAACTGGAAGAGGGGAAAGCATAATCAAAATATTTTGTATTAAATAAAATCTATTATCCATAAAAATGAACAGAAAAGAAAAAACTTCTTTGTTAGGAGATAAAAATTAATTAATTGAGTAATAAAATTACATAATAAATAATCTTACACCAAGTTCCAAGGAAATGTAAGAAAATGGAGGTATAGAATGGAAGACACACTCCCTGTTCACTGTGATGTACTGGGCTGGTGGGGGTTCTGAAATGTAAATCAACAATTGTAATTCAGCATGGTAATTGCTTTCAGGGGAGTACATGCACAGAGCCTTTAGAAGGTCAAAGAGGAGTATCTAATTTAGATTGGGGAGGTTTTACAGAGAAAGTGACACTTTAATTACAACCTGAAGGATCAGTAGGGATTAAGCAAGCAGAGTTAAGGAAGCTAAACTAGGGAGCATAGCAATACACACTAGAGGCAGAAACAAAAAAAAAAAAAGGATGTACACAGGAGAGTCAGACTGCCAATGGTTGAGAGTGGGATGACTTTATCAAGAGTGTGCAACGCCAGCACTTCCTCCTCATCCGTCAACAAACACTTTCAATCCGTCTTCTACAGCAGAGCCTGCTTGTCTTATTCTCTTCATCTTCTACTTCACGTCATTTTGGAAAAAATAAGACATGGATATTAAAATTTCTATTTTAGAATCTCAAAATTGAGCTTATCTATGTCCACATGCTAGTAAATAATAGCATCAAATCTACCCATTTCTATTATTCATAGCATTGTTACTGGAAATTTAGGGTAGTCCCATCTGGGTGAAATGTGTCACCTTGTAAACTGGGGTCCCCTGTTTAGGTTTTTAGTCTCATTAATGGGGCTGAAATGTACTGACTGTTTTACGTGTCAACTTGACACAAGCTAAAGTCATCGGAGAGGAAGGAGTCTCAGTTAAGGAAATGCCTCCATGAGATCCAGTTATAAGGCACTTTCTCAAATAGTGGTCAATGAGAGAGGGCTCAGCCCATTGTAGGTGGTGTCATTCCTAGTCTGGCGGTCCTGAGTGCTAGAAAAAGGCAGACTGTGCAAGCCAGAAGGGCAAGACAGTAAGCAGCACCCCTCCACAGGCTCTGCATTAGCTCCTGCCTCCAGATTCCTGCCTTGATTTTCTTCAATGATATGGAAGTGTAAGCCAAATAAACCCTTTCCTCATCAACTTGTTCTTTGGTCATTTCTTTTGTATCAATAGAAACCCTAATTAAGACACCAGAGTATAATGTTAAGTTTAATAGAAAAACCCTACGAGAGGCAAGCCTTACATTTCAGTAGTTACCTGGAGAGGAAAGACATAGGAAGTATAAAAACCATATCTTTTTAAGTAGTCATATGGCACAAAGGGGAGTGAGTGGATACCATTAGAGACAGAGAATGAGAAAGCCCAGAGCATCAAAGAAAACATGTCCAGGTTTTAGCAGGTATCTAGAAGAAGTAAAAACAGATTTTAGGGACAAGGAAAATGCTTATTTTTTTAAATTAATACTTTTAGAAAAGTGGGCAATCTTAGGAAAACATGACCGTATCCCCAAGTGAGTGCCTTGAGTCCAGGGTTTCTGGGGAGGAAAAGTATATTAAAAGGGATAAATTATTCTTCCTCCCCTCTGGCTTGGCTGGAAAAAAAATCAGCCATCCAAAGAAGTAACTTCTTGGCCAGGTAACTCTTATATGTAGGTGCAGGAACAGGGATTGCCTCTCTTATCACCTCCCAACAGCAATATGCTCAACTTAGTCTGGCAGTAGACAAAGACATCCAGGAATTACAAAAGGGTCTAGAAAACCTAAAAGATTCATTAGTCTCTCTGTCAGAGGTGGTTCTGCAGAATAGACGAGGCCTTGACCTGGTTTTTCTTAAAGAAGGGGGACTTTGTGTTGCCCTTAAAGAAGAATGTTGCTTTTATTCAGATAAAACAGGCTTAGTACAGGATAGCATACAGAAGGTAAAAAATAGTTTAGAAGAAAGAAAAAGAAACAGAGAAAAGCAGGAGTCTTGGTATCAAAACTGGTTCTCCACTTCCCCCTGGCTGTCCACACTTTTGCCTAGTTTATTGGGCCCTCTTATGGGACTATTACTACTATTATCCTTTGGCGCTTGGGCCTTCAAAAAACTAACCCGCTTTATTAAGACCCAGATTGACGAAATAACAAAGGATTCCATAGCTGTTCTTTACCATCGCCTGAACACTTGAGGCTCCATGGAGGACCTCAGAACTCCAGAGACAGAGCAACCTGCAGCTGCTCTCCAATTTTCCACCATTGCTACACATCCCAAACCCTTTAGGTCCTGGAATCCCTGGAAAAAAATGTTTGGCAGGCAGCACTCGTAATCTTATTGTGGAGTAGGCATTTAGGAAGGAAGATGTACCTTAGGCCAGATTAAAAGGTTTGGAAAATGCCCTTTCTTCTTGTCTGGAAGATGGAGTTATTGGTGCCCAAATTATATCATTATATTTTGTTTGAGGAGCTCCTCACAGCCTTTTCATTAATGATAGACACAGGGGCCCAATGACGGGAGTTAGTGTGGATCCTCGCCTGAACAGCACACCATACAGAGGCTGTACTGGCCGGCTCAAAATGGCATGGTGCCAGGCATGAGGAGTGCACTCCACATAGCCTAAGACAGGGCACCCTGTGATCTGCTTACTTTAAATCTTGCTAGATACCTTTCATTTGAGGAGCTCCAAGGACGGGTGACTTGTGGCAGGAAATCCCCCAACCTAAGACAGGATACTGGGAATCCTAGGACTGGTAAGGAGGATAAAGACCTGGTCCCCACTCGACCTAAGAATCATAAGGCACCCCTCTGTTCCCAGGAGAGGTAAATTGCTTCACCATTCGAGAGGAGGGTCTCTCCTTGTCCCAGTCCCTTCTCCTTTAGATCTGACACCATGGTTGGACTCTGACCTGATGCCCTTCACTTAATAGCTGCCTGTCTTTATAAAAGAAAGGGGATCTGTCAGGAGCCAATTTCCTCCTAAAATCATTGCAGGAACCATCACCCTGGGGAGTCTGCAGAGAACCCCACACCCCTAATTGTGTTAGGAATCGTTCTATTGACAGAGCCTACCCCACACCCAAATTGGCTGTTAATGAGAGCTATCTGTTAGCGGAACCCACCCCACATTCCAAACTATCTAGGGAGCTAGGTGTGTCAACTTCCTGGCCTACAGTGACCTGACCGAAGATAACCTTCTGCCTACGTGACCAACTCGGACCATGTGACCAACGTGAACCACGCGGCAAGAGCCCAGGCCCCTGTGCCCATCCCCCAACTCTTTACCATATATAAAGCTGTACCCCGTCTCTAATAAACTGAGGCTTTGACAAGAAACCCCGCTTAGCCTCCTTCCTGTCTCCTAGCTCATATCTTCCAGGTAGTGCCTCTCCGGGACCCTGGAATAACTGACTGCCCGGTGGGTTACTAACCGTAGACTGAGTAACCCCCCAAAGGCAATCGACATGAAACCTCAGACACTGTGAGCTGGAATGAAATGCTCTCCCTATAAGAGTTCTCCTCAGGCAGTTTACCACAGTCATGAAAAGCTGACTAATATATTCTGCATTTTCTCTTTCCAAACATTATTATTTATCTATTACATTTACCAGTAACTAAAATTTTTATTTCAGTTTTACTTTTGTTCCAGTGTTTTCATGTTGGAATGTAAATCTAGAAGAAAGGAATGGTTTTCCTCGTTAGACATCGTTGCATTTCCAAAGTCTATCACTACACTTGCCACAGAATAGAGAAATTAATTAGCTTAGCCTAGAAAAGTAAAAAAGTTTTAAATACTAAAAGATAACACAAAGGCTCAAATTTTATGGCATAAAAGCAAATAAACAAAACAAAAATCGCCTTTCTGAAGCAGAGGGATTTCAAAACTTTTAAAAGAATTATTCAAAATTTTCAGAATTTGTGAAATATAAAAGCAACTTAAGTAATTTCAAATAGCACTGTTGTAAAAAAATAATCTCTGAAATCATACACACAAGTAATATATAGTAACATATTAGTAACATTATACAGACTAAGCATATTGCATTTGTATATTAGGGATACATCCATACATACAAATATTACATACATACACATATGTAATAAAAAGTCCAGAGGACATGAATTTGAGGAAGAGGACAAAGGAGGATACATGGAAGAAGCTGGAAGGGTGTAGGCCCATATTTCTTTAGGGTGTGGCAGCCAGGCTCTGAAGCCATAGACCCACCTGAGGTGGTCAGGTAGACCTGAAGACAGCCTCAACAATAGCCAGGATGAAGCCATAGACCCACCTGAGGTGATCAGGTAGACCTGCAGACAGCCTCAACAATAGCCAGGATGAAGCCATAGACCCACCTGAGGTGGTCAGGTAGACCTGAAGACAGCCTCAACAATAGCCAGGATGTCCTACTCCTTTCTCTTCTGTTATAAATATAGATCGCCTGGGGAGAGGTGTTGGCTGAAGCTGATGACCTAATGGCAGGTGCTGTCCCTAGCCACACATTCCCATTCCCGGGAAAGAGAATATTAATGAGGTCTCCACCTCAGTTGAGAGGGGGATTAAGAGATGTTTGAAAATAAATGCAGGTAGATCTTCAAGAAAGAGAGAAGCCTGAGATGTCCTTCCGTAATGACCATGTAAGCTGTGTCTGGTTATTCCTCGCGCCTCCGTACCAGTCCAGTTAGGGAAAATAGTATTTTTGTGTTGGGACCCACAGGCCCTAACAGAGGGGGAAATGGAAAACAATATAGTTGTATTTAATTAAAAATGAATACTGAAACAAAGTAACTACAGTTGGCAAAGTAAATGTTTTATATTTGCTATTTTAAAATAACACATCAATCAAAAGGGCTTTACCTCTTAAAAGATCATATTTGACTGAATTCTGATATTAAATCCTCCACTTATTTCTGTGTGAATTTGGAAAATGTAGTTGAGTTTGCTGTTTTGTTTAGGTGATCTCTTCCGTTTTCTGTTAATCATTTTTTTTTCTCTTGGGCGCTTGCTTGAATTTGTACAGGCATGCTGGCAAGTTTGGGGGCACACTGCCTTTTCAGGTGTGCCCATGAATATATGTATGCGTATGCATGCATATGGAGACCTAGTACTGGTGTCCTGAGTCTTATTGTTCTGCACCTTATTCATTGAGGCAGGGTGTCTTAGTTGATCCCAGAGCTGGCAAACAGAGCTGCTCAAGCTAGCCAGGTTGCATGGTCCCTACCTTCTAGGAAACTGGTTACAGGTAGGCCTGCCCACCATCCCCTCACCCTGAGGTCTGAAATTTGCTCTTCCTATTCACACAACAAGCATTCCAATGAAGCTAAATCCATGGCCTCGTTAATCATTTTTAATCTCACGTGCACATACACATAAAAATATCCCTTCCCACAACTGTCTAAATTGATACATTGATTTTATAAATGAAAGCAGCTGAAACATGACGGGTGATTTTTAAGACACAATTTTAAATCCACTGTCTTGTATGTATTATAGACAGACAGGTTTTAATTTGCTGCACTCTCTCCTGGTTACCTGCACGTAGGCTGAAGATAAGTCAGCTAATGTGTCTAGCCTGAGGTAGACAAACCTCGGAAATCACATATCTGAGACAAAGATACAGATCTCCCCGAGTGACAACATTTAAATTCTCAGTCTATATTCTAAGAGAGATGTATTAATTCAAGGGAAGTTGCTCAGGAATTACAAAGGCAAGAGATCATTTCCCTTTTAACACTCCTTGCTATTGATCCTCTCTCACTCCTCCACTTGCTGAGAACTGGAAAGGCGCCTAAGCAACAAGACTATCATTGCAACTGTCAAAGTGACATTCGATTAAGTCAGGGCTTCTGGGCTTATCTTTAAAAGTGGCTGGATTTCTATGCTAAGAAGTTAATCCTGATGTTTCTGATGCAATTACATTTGTAGCTTCAACCTGGGTTTCTATTCTGTCTCTTTTTCCAGAGGCAATTACGCAGGAAACCCGAATAATCTGAACGGCACCTGCTGCTTCTTTTGGAAAACTTTAAGAAAAGTGGGGTGGGTATCCCAAGCAAGCCTACTTCAGGCAAGCATTCCTGTGGCTATCTCTATAATGTACTGCATTGTCTTAGCCAGTGGTTGGCTAATAAATCATCTTACGTACCATCGGCTACATGTACAAGGCTGGACATTTAATGATCCAATGTACATACTTTAAATCTATCAAGAATGCTCAGCTATTAAAGACAGGCACAGTATAATCCCAATGCCCAGAAACTGAGGCAGGAGGATTCCCATGAGTTGTAGATCAGCCTGCAATACATAGTGAATACCAGGCCCAAAAAGGCCACATATCAGAAGCTGACTCAAAAGCAAAGCAAAGCAGGGGGGGGAAAAAAACAAAGAAAAAGGGAAGGAGGAAGGAGAAAGGGAGGAAAAGAGTGAAGGAGTGAGAGAGGGAAGAAGGAAGAGGCAGAGAAAGGTTGTTAAAGCATTCACTATATGCACAGGGGTGGTGCCAGACACTGGACACAGAAAGAAGGCAGGATATTAGTCCAACTGCCAGACAATAATATTTCTTATGGCTTACCAAAAAGCATACCACTATATCTTCTCTATTAACTCTCAACTGTTCATTTATTTTTAAAATGCCACATCTTCTCTACTCTCTACAGTATGGTCCTTGAGCCAGGAACTAGTCTGAAGATTTAAAAACATACACACACAAACAGAGACCCGGGGACATGGGTCATCCTTGAAACAAGAATGCCACTGTATTGTGCTCTAGGGAAGCTTATAGAGGGATCCTTAATTGATAGCCACGCCCCAGCTCTTGGGATTTCTAGCTGTAAAAGCTACCAGAATTCACTCCCCTGCCATCAGGAACTCATGAGGGTCTCATGCTCAGAGCAACTGCAGGCACAGGAAAACAGGTTGCTTTGCTCAGTCAGTTCACTCTAGCAAGCAAAGGATGTGAGGCAAGCAAAGAAAGTCAAAGGGCCAGGGCTCTGTAACCCCAATATAAATATAAATATATTTCCTCAGAGTTAAGTATCTCCATTAGGAATATTACTCCCTGACTTTATAAGCATATACAAGGGAGTCTCATTTTAAAATGTGTCCTCTTCTGAGAAAATAATTTCAGAGTCCCAACAATAAATTGGGGTTATGGAGATGGCTCAGTGAATAAGAACAGTTGCTCTGTAAACATGAGGAGCTGCATCTGTATCCCCCGCTTACATATAAGAAGTCAGGTAAGGCTACAAGTGAACCTCAGCCCTGGGAGGTGGAGACAGGCAGATTTTGAGAGGTCAATGGCCAGCCAGGATAATAAAATACTTCTGCTTCAGTGAGGAAGCCTGTCTCAGGGTGATATAGTAGAAAGCAGACAAGGAAGACAGCAGGCATCCTCTTCTGGCTTTCAAAGTTTGTGTGAATGGGTACGCATGCGCAGACACTCACATGCAGGCACCATACACACCACAAAAAATACAGACAGAAAAGGAAGGAAGGAAGGAAGGAAGGAAGGAAGGAAGGAAGGAAGGAAGGAAGGAAGGAGGGAGGGAGGGAGGGAGGGAGGGAGGAGGGAAGGAGGGAGGAGGGAGGGGGGAGGGAGGGAGGAAGGAAGGAAGGAAGGAAGGAAGGAAGGAAGGAAGGAAGGAAGGAAGGAAAGAGGAAGGAAGGAAGGAAGGAAGGAAGGAAGGAAGGAAGGAAGGAAGGAAGGAAGGAAGGAAGGAAGGAAGGAAGAAAATGAAAAACTATATAAAAGTGAAAGACCATAACCTCAAGTGTTGGCTTGGTTGGCCCTGTCCTTAGATAAAATAAGACATGCAATTGCTGTGACAAAAATTAAGCATAACCAATTCAAGAAGCTGCCACTAAAATTCTTTTTTATCTCATTATTCTCCATTTGCATCTTTGACAAAATAAATAGCCTTTTTTTAAACCTTTCACTAAAGAAAACCTGAAAGACCTATGTGAATGTTCTCAGCTTAAAACCGAACAAGAAGTTGACACTTGGAAAATTTCCTACCCATGATTTCCCAAGATTATCCCTGGGTGGTGGTGTTCTTTTGTGTGCTAGCTTGTTTGTTTCTACCAAGACTACCAAGAACAAGGGAATTCTCCTAGAAACCTTTTATGTCCAAAGTTGCAGCTCAAAATTAATCACCTCAGACTGATTCCTTATTTCCAGACAAACAAAAACTTTTAAAGATGGCTACTGTGATCCTTCATGCCCCTTCCGAATTCAAGTTGAAATTTAACCCTCAGTGCAACAGTACGAACAATGCAAGAGTTTGGGCGGAGATGAATAGATAGTTCATTGGGGTAACACAGGGCGAATGACTTTATGTAATGGGTACAAGTGAGTCTTTCTGCCCCATGAGAACACACCAGCAGCAAGCCAGCATTCTGAAGCAGAGCTGAGAGACACCACTGGTACCTTGGCTTTAGACCTTCCAGCCCCCAGATCTGTGAAAAACAACTTCTATCCCTTGTAAATTTCTGCGCTTCAGATATTTTGCTATTGCAACATGACAAGAAGGGGGTATTTATTCCTCTCTTGGGTCTTCTTGAAATAAGATGCATGAAAACAGGTACTGAAACAGAAACGGACATTTTATAGTTTCCTCGCCGTATTTCTGATAGGAGCATCCTAAAACGGATGATTCTGTCTGCGTGGAAACAAGAACACTCATTAATATTATTATATTATCCTGAAATATTAGGTTTCCACTATAAAACATATCCTCTCTCTTTCTGCCTAAAATATGGAATTTATGAGTGCAATGTTAAAAGTCTGAAAACTTAGACTTGTGGGGTGTTACTTTTATATAATCAAAGACGGAGGGTGTATCAATCTTGTTTGCAACAAAACGTTTGAGTTTCATATGGGCCTATAGTATGTGGCTCTTCACTTTTATCGTATTAGGAAATATTGAAATACAAACACAAACTGCTATAAGAGTCCTTTGATATAAGAGGAAGATGACTCATTTTTTAACATTTTCAGCTTATTTTGAAATTATCTATTAATATTACACAATGTTCCATCCTGCCAGACATAATGAGGCTACTACATACTTGGCACAGAAGAAGAACACGGGGCTAAGAGATACACACACAATTTTTCATGCATAGTTTGTTTCAGTTCAGTGCATGCAGCATCAGAGGGATGCCTTAAATATTTGCTACATCAAAGAGCTGGGTGGCGGCAAAACACAACTCATAATGAGGAAGTACAATACGGATAAATGCCACTTTGCTGACTAAAAAGTGAATATCCCCTGTGTGTCGGAGACAGCCGTGCCTCAAGGAATACCAGGTGAGGGGGCCTGGTGGTGGGTCAGCATTTGTAGAATTGAAAACTGATGGAGTAGCAGAAGCCAGAAGATCCCACAATCCTTGAGAGAGATGACAAACAAATGGATTGAATCCCCAAGTGGAAAACATTGCTAGAAGGATGAGAAATGAGATATAAGACAGGTCATAAGGAAAAGAAAAGTAGCTAGAATACTAGAGCTGTGTTCTTTAAAATGGAAAATTGAATTTTAGATATCAGAAAATCTATTATCATTAGAGTAGGTACACACAGCAGGAGGGGAGGTGTCCAGGAAATTTATATGTTTTGGAGTTAGGTGTGTTATGTCTTGTGGGCAAGGAGAAATCAAGAAATCTGCAGCAGTGTCTGAGTAGCTTTGTCTTCTGATGGTTAAAACGCCCTACCATGGTAAGACAACTTAGAAGCTATGGATAGATGCTTCCTAACATACCAGAAATTAAAGTACCAGAGCACTTTCCCATTGACCACTGGTGCCCATCACTGAATACTCGGACATGCTGGGAAGGAAAAACCATGGGAACATTTTGGTTCTGGAGTATGTGTGGTAAAGAAGGGTGGTACCCAGGCTAAGGGGGTGGGAAGGCTTGCTTTAGGTTAACTATTTCATCAAAATATGGAGAACCAGAGCAAAGAGGTATGGAGCAAGGGTTGAGGTATGGCTGTCTTAGATATGGAGGGCAGAGTCAGAACTATCTAGGATATGACATTTAAGCAAATCACTGAAGTAAAGGAGTGGTTAGCCTGGAGATCCACAATCGAGGGAAAGAAAGGGCATCTACGCAGAGGGATCAGAAGTGTGGGTGTCTGCAGAGGAAATATGCCAGGGTTTGAAAACCATCAAGGCTAAAGGGGCTGTGAAAAGATAAAAGACAGGGAAGAAATCATGTAGGTCTCGACTATGGACAATCCTCTGGAACGTGTCCCCATATGTAGCCTAGGAGACTAAGGAAGAAAGTGCAGGGAGAGACGACTGGAATTGGGGGTCATTTGGCGCATGATGTAGAAACTAATGCAGAGGATAATTCCTGGGATCTATGAAAGCAACCCTGGAGAAGTCCCCTCGGGATACAGAGCCAGAACTGGCTATCTTCTATAACTAGGCAAACTCTCCAATCCAGACGCAAAACTACAATCTGTCCTGATTATAAAATATGCCGGGGTTAAAGGTGGCTCGGAACTTGTGGGAGTGGCCAGCCAATAACTGGTCCAACTTGAGGTCCATGCAACAGGGAGCCCATGTGTGACACTGCCTGGAGGGCCAGGAACCCGGGGCAGAACAACCCAGAAACCCAGTCTAGAACCAAACATGATTGGGAAGAAAAAGTCAGTCATGATTCCTGATGATAGTCTGCTTCACTCATAGATGGGTGCCTAGCTCAATTATCGCCAGAGGGACGTCATTCAGCCCCTGGTGGGAGCAAATGCAGAGACCCACCGCCAAACATGACTCAGAATGAGAGGAACCCCACGGAAGAGGGGGAGGAAGGATTGTAGGCATCAAAGGGGTTGAGGACACCAAAAGAACACGGGCCATAGAATCAACTAACCAGGGCTCATAGGGGCTCATAGGGGCTCACAGAGGCTGAAGGGACAATCATGGAGCCTGCATGGGTCTAAGCTAGATCCTCTGCATATAGCTTATGCTTGGGTAGCTTGGTGTTTTTGTGGGATTCCCGACAGTGAGAGTACATAGGGATGGGGTCTGAATCTCTTGCCTGGGCTTGGAAACTCTTTCCTCTATTCTGTTGCCACATTCAGTTGTAATATGAGGGTTTGTGCACAGAGTTATTGTATCTTGTTTGGCCATGTTTGGTGGCTATCCCCGGGAGGCCTTGCCTGCTCTGTCTGTCTGTCCGTCTGTATTTCTGTCTGTTCGTTTTTGAAAGGAAACAGAGGAGGAGTTGATCTGGGGGAGAAAGGAGGTGTGGAGAGGGACTGTGAGGAGTGGAGGGAGGAAAACTATACTCAGGATATAATGTATGAGAGAATAAAAGTTAAAAAAATAAGCCTTTGGATTTAATTTATATTCTTTAGTGGCATATATTAATAGTATAATGTTGAATTTCAGATAAGCAACTTCTTTAAAGTCTATCATACTTGGACTTTAGCCTCCCCTCCCCACACTCGTTCAGCTTTCCTATTAGTCCCTTTCTTTCCTCCAGTCTCACTTCTGTTAAATGAAATAGGAACAGCTGGAACCCTTTGAGCAGAGGAGGGACAAGGTCGTTTCTGTGTTTTCGACCAAATGTGCATGCTGTGTTGGGTACCAAGCCTAGGCAGTCACCATAGACACATAGGGAAGCAATCAAAAGGAAGTAGTAGTCATAGAGCAGAGCTTTAGAAATAGAATTAGCCCAAAGGAGCAAAATTCAGAATGTGTTTTGGAAAAGCGGTGATGAAAATTTGTAATGGATATAGAATAGATAAAGGGAGTTTGCGAGGACTTCAAGGACCGAAGTCCAGGCAACTGGCCAAGTGACCACACCATTGATAAAAATGAGGACACCTTAGAGAGGGGGAAACCGTAGGACATTTAAAAAAAAAAAGAACTGGAGAAAGCGTAGGGCAGATGTTCTCTTTCGGTATAAATTAGACTGTAAAAGCAAAAGGTGCGCGAAAGGTGAAGCCCGACATCTCAGATGAGAGCTTAAATGCAGTGATTGTGCGAGATAGAAATTAAAACTTTTTAAAAGTGAAATTACTTGACTTTATAATTGGATTCTTCTATTATCACAGACTGGGAAATATCTTCACATCAATGGCTGACTTTACATCGAATAGTCATTATATTATCATTGCATCACAGTCTTCTGGAGAGTTTCTTTAATAGTATATTAATGCCAGCTCCTTGGAGCCCTCAGGTAAGTAAAGTGGAAAAGGCCTGTGTTTGCAGAACTTCTTGTACAGCCCAAAAGACAAGGTAAAACCATCAAGTTTCTTTCTTCGTCCAAAGGTGATGGCAAACCTGGAAGACAAAAAGCTTCTGTTTCATGGACACACAACCAGCATGCTCTTCTGTGATTTCCCAGGACAATTTATCCCCTGAGAGTCTTAAATTTTCCTAGAGAAAAGGGAAAATGCATTTGTTTAGGGGCTCGATTTCATCAGAGAAAGTATAGACAGAGATCCACGTCTCCACTGTGTCCATGAGTTACTTATTATACACGAGGAGTGGCAAAACTCAGCTTTGATAAATCAGAAGCTGATTACACTTCTCCATCTCCCAGCCATTATCTTTCTGTGCCTTTTAGTACTTCTAATTCTCTGTTTTCAGCCTAATGGGAAAACAGGGAGAAGTGTATCCCTTTTAGTAAAATATATGTCTTTTGTTGCTGGAGTCTGGTTGAATAACAATTTGTAAGTCACGAGCATTGATTATGGAAACATCCCATCCAAGCTTGTTTTTGCATCTATAAAATAAATAGCACCAGTACCAGTCTTAGAAGAAAACATAGTAAGTTCATTTTGCACAGCACACCCAGATTCAATTCTACAATGTTACATCTTCTCAATGGTTTTGCTTCCAATACCCACCCCCATTATTTTAATGGAAATAACTGTGCTGGATGGGGAACTTGATTGGTTTTAAATCAACATCTTATCAGAGGTAACAACAGTTGTGGATGTTCTCATGCTAGCACGTGAGGGAAATGCGGAGTAAAGAAAAGAAAGGAATCACCTTGAATATTGTAAAATGGTATAAGGACATGACAGTGATCTTAAACACAAAGTGTCTACCATGATTGTTATTGCTAATGAATCATTCTATATGAAGATTGTGTGCTTTCACTTATGATACTTATGAAACTCCCGAGGTATAAATTATTTAAAATTTTTAGGTGAAGGGCACCCTATTGCTTCTGACAGAAATGACCTTGACCCCTGTTCCTTTCTCCATCACATGCCCTTCTTAGAAGTCTTCAAACAGTCCAAAGCTGCCACCGAGATACCTTGTGAGTGGCGTGGACCTGCTAAGTTAGTTCAAAGAGGAGGTGATTTGAGTCTAACTGATTATAACTCTGCAGACAAGTTAATTGAGGGAATGGTAACAAGCCCAACACTCATTGATCATGAGGATATTAATCTCCCTCAGCTTGACTAAACTGTGCCTGAGCCTCTCACTGATTTTCCATTCCGGGAGAATTTATTCCACAAAACTTATTAATTGCTTCCTTTTCTCTTTGAAATGGGAAGTTTTAAAAACCTCCCAATTAATTAAGAAATCAAAAATATTTTTTCCAGGGACTGGGAACATGCCTCACATAGTAAAGTGTTTGCCACGCAAACACTGAAACCCAAGTTGGGATTCCTGTGCCCAAGTAAAAAGCCACGCATGAAGGCTCAAATATAGCTGAAATCAGGCAGTTTACCAGAGCTCATTGGACAGTCAGCCTAGCCAAGTCAGTGAACACTGGGCTCAGTGAGAGACCCTGCCTCAAATGCAATGGGAAATGATTAGGGAAGATTTCCAACATTGGCTTCTAATCTCCACAAACACATGCACATGCAGACACCCACAACCACCTACACATGTTCAGACAAAGGAACACAGAGGGAGAGACAGAGAAAAGGAGACAAACAGATAGAGAATCCTTGACAACGAATTCTGTCCTCTTTTTAAAATGTAATTATCAAAACCACTCTTTTGTCCCAGTCTGTCCTGAAGGACAGGGGTTGCACTTCTGGGGATTTCTGTTCCAACCACTCAAACTATCTCCAATCATGAAAATAGAGGGAAGCCAACTATGCTTAAAGCAGAGCCACTTCACAACACAGGTGACCTAAAAGCCATCTCCTGCACTGTTGTAAAGACAGCGGGCCCCTCATCTTGTTACAGACACATACCCAGATTTAAATTGCTCACTCTCTGTTGTTGGCAAGAATATCAGAATAAAACCTGCTGCAATTCACCCATTTTGTCTAATTGAGTTGGTGTTTATCACTGGTACCCTTATACCAAGAAAGGCAAGGGGATGGTGTGCTTTGAAGTCCTGTTGTGCCTAGTCCTTACCTAACAGAGGTTTTCATAGGGTCTTCCCTCTGAGGCAATACTTCCAGGAAATGTGCTCAGGGTCCCCTCATCTAGGTGATCGAGAAGATTCCTCTGGTGTGTTCAGCATTCTGATAATATGCTAGGACACCATTTCCCCTGAAGTCCAAGGTCCAGAATCATACAAGTGAGATAGATTTTAAAATAACACACACACACACAAACATGTATACACACACATACATGCTTGCACACATACACACATGCACAAATACACACACATACATAGACACTCATGTACGCACACTCAGATACACATATGTACACATACACTCTCTCATAATGTTTTAATTCTACTATTTTGGGTTGGGCTGAATGTAGTCCTTGGGCTGCACGTTGGACATGCAAGGATTCTGCCAATTAAAGGGCATCTTTTTCTCCCCCTCCAATTCTCCTCTCCCCTCTCTCTGATCTATCTATTTTTCAGCTAAACTTAACACATTCATTTTCTAAACCATACTTTGCAAGGAACAAGAATACAATGTATTTTATTGGAATATGAACAGCACTTTACTCTGCCATTCTCTAAAGAGCCATGAAGGTAAGAAAACCTAAAGGACCAGGCTCTGGTAACGAGGAGGAGTCGAGACAAATCAAGGAGAGAGAATAAAAATGAAATGAAATAAACTAGTAATAAAATAATAATAAAACAGTGATATCTCAGCAAGAAGTTGTGTTGAAATAGTGAGGCTGAATTATTTCCAATGGAAAAGGAGGCTTGGGCTTGTACCATGTTGCCTGAGTGGTTGAGCTACAACTCTCTGTGCTCATGAAACAAAGCCCAGGATGCTTGTCAACTGTCCTGTAGGATCACCAAGGATCTGTCAGATGTATAATCTCAGATCCCATCTAGACCACTAGAGTTGGTCATGAAACATAGCCTGGGGATGTTTGTTGACTGTCTTCAGGATCATCATGGATCTGTAGACACAGAATCTCAGTTACCACCTAGACCCTTTAGAGCTGGTCATGAAACAAAGGCCAAGGGTGCTTGTCGACTGTCCTGTAGGATCACCAGGAATCTGTCAGATGCACAATCTCAGGTCTCAGCTAGACCAATACAGCTGGTCTGCCTTGTAAGATGAATTCCAAGTGTTCAAATGCCATCAACGTTTGAGGAACATGAGCAAAGGAAGCTCTGGAGCCACAATTAGGATGGCAAGCCAGACAGGTGCCAAAGCCTTCATAATCCACTCACAGTTGTTAACAGATGAGTAAATTCAACAATGCAGAGTAAATTCTTCAAACCCACCAAGCTGACTGATTGAATCAAGATACTCAAAATTAATTGAAACAAACTGAAGCCATTTGTCTGTTGCTTACTGGCTGGATGATCTTAAGCAAGCTGCTTTACTGTCTAGACTTTTATCTGAAAATGGGGGAGTCAGAGGGACATCCCACAGTTCTATAGAGATTAAATAATAGTACTGATGCACAATATTCCAGGTGCAAATAATATTTATATTTACAATGTTTTCAGTTACCTCTGGGGTAATGCTAGGTCTGAGTGAAGACACTGTGACAGGAAGATTGCGGAGCAGCCCTGGGCAGGGCACAACAATATGTATTGCAGGGGCAGGAACTAAGGAAAATCAATGATGGTGGAGCTGAGAGATATGGCTCGGCAGTTAAAATCACTTGCGGCTCTTGCAGAGGACCCACATGGAGTGACTCACAACCGCATGCAGCTTCAGAAGCAGGGGATCTGGTAGCCTCTGTGGCACCATTAGCATTCCCCGCTAACCTACAAAACCACTAATATAGAAAATTCAATGTAAAATAAGAATTTTTAGAAGATTAACCAGAACCCTAGAAGATGGAAAGAATTGGGCACACTCACCCAAAAAAAGCTGCAAACTGCACATTTCATTGCTAATTAGCCAATCTGTATAATTTAACACTATCAAGAATTTGAAGTTAATAATAATGGTTCGATTTTTGTGTTCTTTTTACTGTATCCTTTGTTTTGTTTTAAGCTTCATTTCTTTTCCTTTCCTTTTTTAGCCTAAAGTTGACGCTGTAGGGTAGAAGAAGATGAGAGACATAAAAGGGAGAAACCTGTTGAGATGCTGGGAAGGAAAAATCACATTCTTAGGACTCTAGCTCTAAGCTGGGGCTGCCAAGCCATGAGGTAAACTGAGAAGTCTCCTGCAGAGTTTTCAAAGAAACCAGACACAAAAACCAATCTGCAAACAAGCAGGGTGAGGTGTGAGAGTTGTCACACTGTGTCAAAGACCCTCTCTCACCTTTAGTTCCTACACAGTGGTAGGAGCGTGCCCAACCCTGCTCACACTCACGCACACGCTCCATCTGTGCATTCTCACTGTTTCGCTTTTCTGCCCCACAAAGTAGTTTCCAGAAATTGTGCTCTGTCTGGTATATTTGTAAAAGAAAAAGCATAATTTTAACATATATATATATATATTTAAATGTGTCAGCAAGCACGTGCAGTATGGAGCATTCTATAGAGCAGGCTGTGAACATTGCTAAGGTTCCTAATAACATTTGAACCTTCTATTTCCTAATTATTCCCTACTTACTACTCCCTAGAATGAACCTATTAGTGTATTTTAGAGTATTAATAGATCTTTTATTAGCAATTATGTCTCAGAACTGCTTTTCATATAAAAGGCTCACACTAACAGTGTCATCCCATTGATCTCACCTCAATGCGCTCCCTATGTCATTTCAAATGGCTAATAACTTGCGAATATAACTTTACAGGTACATTTCGTACCGCTCTCTCCACTGATTGTAGACCTACCAGATCATTAAACACTGTGAAAGAACACAGGCTGCAGCCCTCTCTTTTAACAAGCCAGCCATGTGGAATCAAAGTCTAAACCCTCTTTCTTGTAATGATCTTGACGCTCCACCTCCACAATGCCAGGAGGTGAGATGTGGGCAGGGAGCCCCTCGGAGAACTGCTCTACAAAGGATAATTAAAGCTTGGGTGGTGTTCCTAGCGTTGGCTTTCAGACAGTGTTTTAATCTTCCCTTTTCTTTCCTGTGTCATTGCAAGATCTTGTCAGTGCCATTAGCTAGCTAAACGGGGAGCTTGCCAAGGTCAACTGTTGAACAAGGCAAGGATGTGTCGCGCATACTTCCACACAAACGTAGCTAGTTCTAGTCTATGCCTGTTTCTCGCAACACTAAATACAGCAAGCGGCTATCAACTGAGTGAAAAAAGCATCAAGGATACTTAAGTCTACGAAAATTCTCATGGAATGAGGTGTAAGTAAAAGTTACAACTTTAAACAGAGATTTTTTTGAATCCTACTAGTCCTTGGTGTAGCATTTCATTATTAGAGAGTTCAATAAAGCTAAAGATATTTATTTGCCTTGCTTTGGCCATTTGATAAACTATTTATAAATAAAAGAGAAATATGTTTAAAGTGGCTTCTGTGTTCACTGAGAAAATAGAAGGCAATGAATATTAGGGCCAATAAGAATTTAGTTGTCGCTCACTGAATTTACCCTAAGTTTACAAGGCAGGTGTCACATGACTGCAAGATAAAAAGAAATCAGAGCACACAGCTTAATTTGAACTTCATTACTCCAGTTAGGTTAACACAAGGTGACAAAATTGTTCAATAATTGCATTCTCTTATTAGACCCACAACTTATGTTTTCAAATAAATTTTTCCCATTAGAGACTTTTAGTAGATGTCTGCTTCCAAAGCCTTCACTCGAGAGTCAGAGTCCACTGCCTTAATTCATGGACGGTTATAGTCATGATCTCTCTCTTTCACACATGAACATAAGCATTCATGGGCTACATCCAAAAAGTCAGCAAGCTGGAGGTAACAGCTTAGATGAGCTAGACACTCAATTTCTTTCCCTCTTTCAGAGAGAATATGTGATCCTCAGAAAATAATGAAGTGCAATATATCAACCTGTCTGCCTAGAGAACTAAACTTGTGCAGAATAAATTAAGCCACCAGTATGGAGTGTGGCAATGCAAATGAACCAACATGGCTGCATTACCAATTATATCTCCTTTTTACTCAGCGATAATCCTAAAACGACAGTCACTCTCTTATTTGAGGGCTCCTGAAACCCTCTGAACATGATGCTAGGACAGCTTTTCCTCAAATGCTGTCTAGTCAGTCCCTGAAATGAATTTTCCAACCTAGTAATTCTGGGTGTCCTGTAAGTAGAGAGCTTCTTTTTGAAATTCTAATAAAAGCTTGCAAGTGAATGGTGTGTTTACTGATCATTAACATTTTTACTTAAGATACCTGTAACTATTATTCTATTTCTATGGGTGTTTCACTGCATGTATGTCTGTGCAGAACATGCAAGCCTGGTGTTAGCAGAGTCCTAGAAAAGGGCTTTGGATCCCCTAAAACTGGAGTGATGGTGTGAGCCTCTGTGCTTGGGGATGCTGGGAATTGAAATTAGATCCTCTGAAAGAGCAGCTGACACTTCATTCTTAAATAAACTGATCTCTTCCTTTCTAAATTATGTTGTGCTGTTATTAATACTATTTTATTTTCAGATATCCTGAATGTCCAATCCACTATATAATTTTACTTGTTACTCATCTTTCAAAGATCGTTTGAATTAGGACATCAACTAAGAAGCTTTTTCTCCAATTGTTCTACTCTCCTCCTCCTGTGAATGCCCAAGCACGTGAAACACATTTTTATTTCAGAACCATTAGTACTTACTTTCTAGTTATGTGTATAATGCTCTTCTTTTTCCTCACACACTGTAGGGCAAAATTCCTAAGGGGAGGGGCCACATTTCCGCTAGGCTCTAATGCAAGAATGAGCTAACTGTATCACAGAAGTTCAATTCAGTGCAACTTCATCAAAATTATTTGACACAAAATGTGATTTAAGATTATTAAAAATAGACTAATGTTTCAGAAAATAAATAAGACATATTCATTTTGTTAAAAAATCTGACTTTTTAAATAAAATTTAAAATGTCTAAAATAAGAGATATTTTACCTAAAGGCTAAGTATGGAGCACATTAGTTTATAAACATCTACTGTGGAAAGAAGTAAAATCTTAAAGGAATAAAAATTTGTAGAAGTCACAACTGTCCTATGAAAAACGCAAACACCAGGGACTCTTCTGTGGAAGAGGTGTGAATTCTCCTATTTTCTGGTTCTACAACAGTAGCAAAAGTAGACTGCCTTTAGGGGCTCCCTACAAACTGGGCACTTTGTGTTCTCCTTCGGTTCATGAGAAAAAAAGATTTTGAAGACTTCCTCTAGCGTCTCAGGTGCTAAACATAGAAGTAGACGGGAGTAAAAGGAAGGGTGAGGTTCTACCGAAAAGACCTTCAGGGCAAACAGAGAAAACAGAGAAATTTAGGTTTGATGGAGATGAAAAGATACATGTTTTATATATTCAGAATGACATTATCAAATAGTATTAAGGTGCAATCAGAAAACACTAGAGTCAAGGTGATCAGAGCTAAGGGACTAAGAGAGGCTGTATAGGGTGCTAGGCAACAGACAGTTGAAACTCATTTAAGACAATAAATGTTCATTGCAGACATAGAGGGATGCCTATGACAGCCTAAGAGAATGCTGACTAGAGCTCCAAGAGCAAACAGGGAGAAAGAATGGAGAAAGCATAAATAGAACTGAATTACAGGAAATGTACAATCATAAACAATTGATATGAATGTGACATGGGAAACGGTGGTCAGAAGGTGAATTGGAACGTTTTAGCTATTGTTTACGGTGGTGATAAGATACCATGACCAAAAGTGACATATAGAAGAAAGTTTATTTGGGCGTAGAGTTCCAAAGGAAGAGTCCATAAGGCAGGAAAGACATGACAGCCAAGAGGCAGCCACGGAAACAGTAGCAGGAAGAGGAGGAGCAAAGACAATGCAGAGACAGGGAACTGGAAGTGAGACAAGGTTCTAAACTCTCAAAGCCGACCCCCAGTGACTTTCTTTCTCCAGCAAGGAGCCACCTGCAAAAGGTTCCCTAATGTCACAAGCAGCACTATGAACTGGAGACCAAGGGATTAGACACGTGAGCCTCTGGGGCTATTTCTTACTCAAACCACCATGGACCTTTAGGCTTACTAGACATGTTATTTTCCAGAAAAAGTGGAGCCAGACTTCAACTTTCTGAATGGAATAAAATCAAAAAAAAATCTTTCCTTTGTCTTTGGTGATGATGCTCTCAGGAAGAACACACCATTTCTCCAGACACTGCTCATCCCGCCCTTCATCCTCTGGAACTCTTCTTTACCCCATTCTGTTTATTTTTAAAGGTTTCTGTTATATAGATGGAGTCCAAGTTCTGCTTCCAAATCTAAATGAAATCACATTAATTATCACATACCTAGCATTGTTATAAGTGGTTCAGAATTGAAAACAAAGAATCCAAAGCTCCTCACATGTTCACAGTGAACACAGACACGGCCTTCATTGGGGCTGTGAATGAGACCTTGTCACTTCAGAACCAGCCCCTCACATGTTCATAGTGAACACAGACATTGTTCTTCATAAATGCTGTGAACGAGACCTTGTCACTTCGGAGCCAGTTGTTTCTGGATTATGAATCATTCTCTCCAAGTCCAATAGAATTTTAATAAAGAAAAAAAAGAGTCACTTTTCTTTGAAGATATAAAGTCTGATGTGAGTCCCAGTTACTTAGAAACAAACGAAAATGTGTTACTGCTGCTGCACGCACAGCAGCTGGGCTCGTGATTGGGATCCTTGCTCAGCCCTCACGCCCTGGTCTTTGACATGTTAACCAACTATTTAGATTTTGTGGAGTCCTTTCCCTGAAATACATTTCAGGTGCAGTCTTGCCTGGCCTGTGCTCACCTGTGTGCTTCAAGTGCATCGGAGCAGCTATAGTCCTCGTCCTGGCCCTAATTTAGCAAGTTTAATTATCCTACCCTTCAACAAACATTTACTCTGCAGCATTCCAGGTTAGCTTGCAATTGCTTTGACCTGATTTAATCCTAAACTTTCGAACATCTCTGCACTGAACCTGTTGTTGCATTCTAATAGGATTAAGATCTGCCAGTCTGATATGAACCACTACATTAAGGCTAGTTTTTATTTTTTTTTTCAATAAAACTTTAAAAAAATATTTTTATTGTCGTGTGTAGGTGTGTTGGTAGGGAGATATATGCCATGGATCCTTCATAAAGGTCAGAGGACAATTTCATGGACTCTGTTCTCTTTTTGCATCTTTATGTGGGTTCTAGAGATCAAATTCAGTCAGCCAGGCTTACAAACGATTGCTAAAATTCCCAAAGTAGATACATAAATAATGCCTACCATCTAACCCTCTTCTAAGTCACCACGACAAACAAAAGTATGATTTCACAAATGTTCACTCAGGGGACCAATGAGTTCATTAGACTTGCTCACAGAGCAATAGGTGAAGTGTTACAGGTAGGATCATCAGTTGCTTTAACGTAGTCACACTGGAAGGTTTGTACCTAGGAGGGATGATGACATCCCCATGACTGTGTACAGAAAGACCCTTCCCCCATCCTTCCCCACCTCTATACTCTAGCCCCTATCAGAGACCCCAAAGTTACAAGAAATGAGAGCAGAATGTTATACAATTGGTTAGTAGGGACAGTCGGATACTGAGGTATGGGTCCCATAACCCTCTGTACTCCTTCTGAGAAGGAAAGTAAACAGTCAGTAAGCCTGGGTTTGATGATCTCTGGCAAGCAGGACTAGCTGGACTCCTGAAGATGGTTGGATATTGTAGAGGCCTAAGAAATATGAGCCTATTTCAATCTTGACCGAAGGTCAAAGATTTGGAACTTACCTCTATTTTTTCAAGGTTATTGTGTTTCTACCTCAAAGGTGCCACATAGATTTAGATCAGAGAGTTTTGCTCTCTCAAGGTTATCATCAACAGGTGTGCCTAATAGCCAGACCTTTTATTTCAGGAATAGAGAAGTAGGTGTGTTTCTACCTCAAACAAAAGTCTAAGAATCCAACTAAGTTCCAGTTCCCTTAAGGAGATATCATTGGATCCCACCCAGGAAGTCATTTGCCTACAGAATGCGCAAGTGTGACTTGTTTTGTCCTAGTAACAGAATGTTTAACTATGGATGTAACCTGGAACCTTTAACTGGTCTATTTTTTTTCCTTGTATCATGTTAATGCAATTCTTTAATCTTACTCCACCTCTTGGGGTTGGGGTTTTCTAAGTCCCCATGCCCCTACCATAAATAGAGGTGTGTTTGTCAACGCTGGTCCCCGATATATGACATCACAATGTGGAGGTGACCAGTGAATTTTGAAATGCACAGAAGTGTGGCCAGGCATACAAGGGAGCACCTGAGGAACCCCGCAAGAAAATTACACTGCAGGTATAGAGGTGAATAATGACATCTCAGAAATAAATAATAGATAATTAAAAAGGAAAGAGAAACGTGTGACAAAATGTCAGAAGTAAAACTGTAAATATTTGTAAATATGGAACAAGGAAATAATATTCAACTTTCTGCACAGTTGCTTAGATGTAATTTGATAGTTAGAGGAGTTAAAATGGAGCAAAAACAAAGGCAGAGATGTTTAGAGTTTGTAAATATTATATTGCCATCCCCATGATGGCATCATATCCGTCACCACTTACAGGCTACACCGGGACTTGGAGAGGCCAAAGTACATCCTTGCCTTTGCCCCCACAAGTGGCTATGCTGTGGTCACCTAGCTGCAGTCTCTGTTGCTGCTTAGTGGGTGGGAAGAATGAAGGAAGTATGGTGCTGGGCACAGCAATGTCCTGGGTTACCACTGAGATTGGGGCAGTCCACAGACATGCAGAGAGGCCAGCTGAGTCTAACCCATGCATGGCTAATTATTGCTCCAGAGAAAGTTCAAAGGCGCCCACCCTTCCAGTATTTAGGTTATATGTTACATCCTAAAGAAATTAAGCCTCAAAGATTAAATTAGGAAGGATGGTTTAAAGACACTGAATGATTTTCAAAAGTTATTGGAAAATATCCAATGACTGAGACCTTATTTAAAAAATCTTACAGGAAACTTTGAGCTACTAAGTAAAATTCTTAAAGGGGGCAGTGATCCAAGTTCCAGAGAGCTTAAAGAACCTGCTGGATGGATACTCAAGCAGGTAGAGTATGCTATACAGAAACAGAAAGTACTTTATATTAATTATGATCAGCCTTGGCAAGCATGTATATTACCTACAAAACTTATTCCTACAGCAGTATTATGGCAAAACAGTCTGTTTTTATGGCTACACCTTCTCATTTTGCCAATTAAGGTATTAAATCCTTAGTTTGAAGCATTGGCTTGCATATCACAGAAGAGTAAGATGGAATCTAGGAGATATTTTGGCAGAGAACTGGCTACGATCAATGTTATTTATACTAAGCAACAGATTGATAGGTTATTTCAAAATAGTGATTCTTGGAGAATTGTGTTTGCTCAATTTAAAGGCCAGATTAGTAATCTTTCCCCAGCTTATCCATTGCTGCAATTCACACAACTATAATTCTTTATTTTCAAAAAATTGCAGCAAAAGATCCTTTAAAGGATGCTATGTTACAGATAGTTTACAGATGATTCTTCCAAAGTAAGATCTGTGTATGTTGTGAATAGTGTGAAAATTAAGATATGTGCATGTGACAATCGATAGATATTCAGGATTCTTAATGGCCACTGCACAAACTGGAGAAGTTGCTAAGCATGCAATAACTCATTGCTTAAAAAGCTTCTCATACCTGGGAACCCAAAAAATCATAAAGATGGATAATGGGTCCAAATATGTTAGTAAAGGATTTCAGCAGGTTTGTTCCTAATGGAATAGCAAACATAAAACAGGTATTCTGTATAATCTTCAAGGACAAGGAATCGTGGAACATGCCCATGGCTCCTTGAAAACACAGTTTCAGAAGATAAAAGCAGGAGAATTATATCCTCAAATGCCACATAATGCCTTGAGTCATGCACTTTTTATGCTAAACTTCTTGAATATGGACATCATGAGCAATCTGCTGCTGACAGATTTTGGCATGATGGCACCAAGGTGACCTTTGCTAAAGCCAAGTGGAGAGACCCTTGTACTAGGTTATGGAAAGGACCCGATCCTGTGTTAAAATTGGGTGGAGGACATGTCTGTGTTTTTTCACAGAATGGGGATCAAGCCAGATGGCTTCCAGAACATCTGCTCCCATGCATCCTGCAGAAGGGTGCCAGCCCTGAAAACATGGCAGCTGCTGAGACTCCATTGGACAAGTGGAAAGAAGTTTCTGAACTCCTGATCTGACCTCCTTATCCCACCATGCTGTGGACTGCAGAAAGTGGTCCCTGACCCAATCTTCTAACTCACAACATGATGTTGCAATCTGAGAAGGGAAAGAAGATCATGGTGATGCCTGGGGATTCCTAGCTTCTTGATGGACATGCTGTGCTGTTCGAAAAAGATTCGAACTTGTCTAAGAAAAGTTTGACATTACCAGTGAATTCTTGAATTTGACATGTTTGATAAGACAAATTTAGATTTTGATACAGATGGTTACTGTTAAGAATCACTTTAGACCAAACCCACTTGGAATGCCTTTTTGGACATATCAGGAAAGGAAAAAGCCTCCCTCTGAGCTAATTCACTGAAATGTGTAGGTTTATTTATCACAGTACCTGTGAATAGTATAGTAAACCAGGCTCCCTTCTATTTAGATCTGGAAGTACTTGATGTCTTCTCACTGTATTTATAAACTGGGTATTTGTACTTCAGTTATTTGTCTCTACACATTTCATTCAGTTTGTCTGGGTTTTATTTTCAAAGTGCTATTTGGTTTTCTCTTACTTTCTTTCCAAGTTATCTAGGAACAAGAATTTGTGTGTATTTTGTCTTCCTACTCCTAGCTCTGCAGCATAGAAGATGTATGAAGTAGGATGAAGCAAAGTACACATGACCAACCTGGGTTCTCACACTTTTCGTGATGATGTACTGTGGGCAAGCCCAGACTAGGGCAGTTCTCCTAGAGACAGATCAGCAATGAATATCAGTCCTCTCAATCAAATTTCACTATGGAAAGTGGGCCTCAGAGGCTGCCCCATCTAACAGCAGAAATACTTCTGCCTGCACTGGGCAGGACATGGCTGTCCATGGAAAGTGGTTCCACCTGCACAGGACTTGGCTGGCTGTGGGAGGCAGTAGCTAGAAAGCTGCCCCAGCTGTTAGGCTCCTTACCACTCAGATTCTTTCTGGTCTCATCTCCTCTATCCTCTGGGACTCACAAGTAGATTTTAATTGTACTTATTGTGGTAGGTATTTTTCCTCTGGGCCCAATTACTGCTTAGAATTAAGATATGTTATAAATGTTTTGCTAACACCTTTCTCATTATGTTTATACAAGTTACATTTGATCAGGATAAAAAAATAAATAAATGCTTTGAATCTATCATCTTCCATGGTCATCCATTCTTAGATTGTCACAAAGTAAACTGTTACAAAAGATAAAGAAGACTTTTGTGGGGGGAAGTTTGTTTGTTTGCTTTTGCAACTGAGAACTAGTTCCCATCCCCTTTCTATCATCAAGGCTAAAGAATATTATTCAATGGGTACTTACTAATCCATATGAAACATAATCGCTATGTATGGTATTACTCCTGACTTTAGCTATAAACAAAGCAGGTTTATCCCTTTCCTGGGTGCAACACCAAGCCTAGTCAAATATAATACAAAAAGAATCAGAAGGAATTTAATTTTTTGTTATTCTTGCCAAAAACTATACTTCCCCAAGACTTTCTGATCTGAAAACATATTTCTGCTTAGCGTTATCAAGAGTTTGAAGCAACTAAAGATTACATTGAAAACATTTGGACTCTGTGTTTGTGGTTCACAAGAGGCATTGTATGTTGGGATATATTTGCCCACATTTTTGTCAAAATATTTGTACTGTTAGTAAAGAAACTTTATCTTTCTTACATGACCATAGCACCAAGCAAAGAGTCAGCTTTCAACAAGTCTTTGTTAACAGATGTCTACAAATCCTGCTATGGCCAGGATGCTTGGGCCTATTTCTACTGAGGTCGGTGACAGCAGCTCTTTGCTGGTACTCTTTACGTCTCATGGAGGAGTCATGCCAAGTCCATAGTGACTGTGAAAAAGATTCCATTTACGCTAACGGAAGTCTCTCCAATAAACCTGTTGTTTTCAACACAGACTCAAATCTCCACAGATGTCAGTTTTACAATCATATTTTTAACTCACAGAAATTATTTCTAGGCATATCCTCAAGCTCACACCGAATGGGTGGGGGGGACAGACAGGCGAGCTTATACACCTGCCCTAATTTCAAGAGATGTGACTGTGTGGGTGCATTCATCAATCACCCTCTAGAAAATAATGAGGAGAGTAAAAGTCTTTGGGAAATCAATATTAAGGTGAGTGGGTGCATAGGCGACAGATGGGAGACTTAAAAATAAGGGTTTCATTGAGAAGACATTCTTGCTCTAGATACTATTTGAAGTACAAAATATTACTGTTTTACAAATATCAAGTTTTACAAAAAGAATGCTGACTATCACTTTCATAAAGTCTTTGGCATTGACCTGCCTAATCATGGTCTTATTCACAGCCAGCTTTTCCTGATGTATGTGTAATTAGAGCTTGGCAAGCAAGGATCAGGAAACACAAATTTCCTCAGAAAACATGCATTTTTGTAAAGCAAACATTTTATTTAGATTTCTCTTCTGTAGTTCTATAATTAGGAGATGTTTCTAGATTGCTGTCAAATGTCTTAAAAAGAAACACATATACACAAAACCTTCAAGCATAATTGGAAGCATTTATGTTTTTGTAAGGCAGCAAAATTATAAGTGGCTTAAATGGTAACTATATCAGGTAGAGAGGGGCCTTTGTAACTCGTGTACCTCAAAGATTTTTACTATTATCAGTGTTTTAAAAAAGGAAAAACCTAATAAAATAGTATCCATGAATTGTAATTTTAACAGAAAAACACGTATCACCTTCTTCAATAAGACAGAAAAAGAATATGATCCATTGTTTATTGCCTCACACTTGTTTGAGGAAGAAATTGGTAGAATCAACAGCCTACTTCATCATCATTAAAGGTAATTAATAGTAAAAAACAAATGCTCTAACTTTCCAGCCAAGTTTCCACTAGTCTATATAGTTTTAACAAATATTAAAACCTGAAGTGATGTTATGTTAAACATTAGTGCTGGTTTTAACTGTCAGTGTGAAACAACATCACCTAGAAGAGAGATTGAAGAGATTGTCTCGACCAGGTCGGCCTGTGGCATGCCTGTTGGTTTGGGAAGTCCCCACCTGAATCTGAGTGGCATTATTCCATAGGATGACTCCTGTGCTGTGTAAAAGAGGAGAAAGGCAGCCGGGAGCAAGCAAACAAGAGTGTGCTCATACTCTTTGCTCCTGACACTAGTTATGTGACTAGCTGCTTTATTTCCCCAAATGGTGGATTAATAGTCATTTTAAGCTAAATAAACACATCTATCCCTAAATTGCTTTTGATCAAGGTGTTTCTTCACAGAAAGAAAAAGAAAGAAGCCATTTAACTGCTTTGTGACACCTACTAAGGTTGTCCAAAAAGTATAATACATCCCATTAATGCAAGTGTAGAATACTCAAAAATGAGACACTAAGAAATAACAAATAAGAGAATAATAACAGTAACAATTTTCTTCTTGTGTAGATTTTGTATTTATTGGCTATTCTCATTTGTTAATGGACAATAGTGTATACATATTCTTATTAATGTCATATTGGAAAACCCACCATATTCTTAGTCATTTGTGGGGTCTTTTTGTTTTAATTTTTTAATTGAAAATAGATTCTTCTGCTATGTGATAAATCCTGCCCAGAGTTTCCCCTCTCTCCACTCTTCCCAGCTTTTGTTGACTTCCTTCTCCCCCCTCCTCTGCTTCCTAGTTCTAAAGGAGCAGACTTCCAAGAGACAATAACCAAATACTACAAAGCAAGATACAAGACAAGACAAAAGTTTCATATCGAGGCTGGACAAAGCAACTGAATAGGAGGCAAAGAGTCCCAAGAGCAGGCAAAAGAGTCAGACACACCTGCTCCCACTTTTAGAAGTCACACAAAAATACCAAGCTAACAGCTATAGCATATGCACAGAGTAGGCTTTTTGCTTATCACTCAGTCTTAGTGAGCCCACATTTTCCCTACTTAGTTGATTCAATGGGGGGTGTGTTCTCCTGTTACCCTCCATCCTTCTGACTCCTATAATCTTACCTCTCTGTCTTCCATGAGGTTCCCCCAAAGCTGCGAGTGGAGGGTCTCTACAAAGACCTAGAATTTAGATTCTTCAATGTATCAAATAGTACAGATTTTATGGCAAGAATTATACAATGAATAAATGAAATGAAATTTTCCAGGTAGAAACAGAAAATACTCCTCAGATGTTTCTGTAAATATAACCAAAATGTGCTATGTATGAGATATGGTATTAAATATCTTTGAGATTTCACCTACATTCTTACAAGCAAGGCTGTTACAAGAGCTACATGGAACTAAGGGACAACATGGGAATACGTCTCTACATCATTCATAATCCCATCCCCCATGCCCAGATCTAACATACCTTAGAACATAAGTGTGGGTTGATGCCATGGAAGCAATTCTCTCTACACTAAGCTTCGAGGTTCTATTAGGGAAAGTGGTGGGAGAGGCTCTGGTTTATCTTAAACATGAGTTTGGTCTGATATCTTAAACATGATTTGGTCTGAAGCAGTACCCTGATACCCATTCAATGGCTTTGTCTTAGGATGAAACAACCCTTAGCATTCAAATGAACAGAAATGTTCATGAAAATAGAAGATACAGCTTTGTGGACCACTGAGCTACAGACCAAACCTGACCACAAAGCAGATGTGTAGGCTCATGCTTACAACGTCAGCAGCTGTAAGGGAGAAAATAGAGGAATTCAGTGTGCAAATTATTGCTGAAACTATAGCTTGTTTCAGCCTTATGTCAGCAACCATTTCCAGAGCATAAAGAGAATGCTGTGAATGTAAAGAGACTCACCCCTGTATGTAGCTCACTCCGGTGGAAGTAGGCTTAGCTTAGCTTGCCCACATTTGGTGCACCTTCTCACTACACACAATGCACGCTGACTCACTCTTTTTATTATTAATTTTTTTGTTCAGTATATTTTAACCATGTTTTCTCCTACTCCTCCAAGATTCTCCTTACCTACCTACACATCCAACTTCATGATCTCTCTCCCTCCAAAAAAGAAGGAAATAAAACCAAATAACTACAACAGAAGTCAATAGTACAAAAATCCCCCCAAACAAAAGAGGAAAAAAAAACTTGGAGCCTATTTTGTGTTAGTTAACTACTCTTGGGCATGGGGCCTGTCCTGTAATGGTTGATATACCCAGTGATGCTCCACTGGAGAAAATTGGCTTTTCTATTACCATCAGGCATCAATTGCAAATAGTTTTTTGGTCAGGAGTGGGACTCTGTGTCCACTTCCCCTGCTTGATAGTGGGAATTAGGCTGATGTAAGCCTGTTCATATCTTGTGCATGTTGTCATGGTCTCAGATTTCGTATTGCATCACTGTTTCCTGGGAGTCAGTCATCTCCTCTGGATCTGACAATCTTTTCACCTCCTCTTCTACAGAGATCCCTCAGCCTTGAGAGAAGGAATTTGAAAAGATCTCATTTAGAAATGAGTACTCCAAAATCTTTCAGCTCTGTATATTGTCCAGTTTTGGCCCTGTGTGTTAATTATCATGTACTGCAAAAAGAAGTTTCTCTGACGAGGGAGAATTTATATCTAACAGTGCTAAGGTGAATAAGAACCTCAGAATGGATATGTAATGGGAAACCTACTATTACTCTGCTAAGAAAACATGCACTAGAATGATTTCTAATGATAGTGCTCTTTTGTAAGCTAAGATCACAAATTGGCAACCTGGTTAGTAGGCTATTCTGTTTGTAATTACAACACAATATGGTCAGAAGGAATGAATCCCACCTCACCAAGAGCAAGAGCCCAGCTGATTCAGGTAAAGCTCTGTCATAGTGTTGCCCTAAAACAATTTTATAGCAAAGTAAAAATGTGGGCATTATTTTTCTGAACATCAACACTCACATACAGGACTGACATGGGATTCCTTTCAGTATGATATGAATATGTTTCATTACCATTGCTTAATTAAAAAAATAGTTGCTTTGGCCTATGGCAAAGCAGAATAATACCTAGGCAGGAAAAGCAAACAGAACACAAGGAGAAAGAAGGCAGAGTCAGGCAGATGCCATGTAGCTGTCCAAGAAGCAAGATGTGAGGTAACAAATCACGAGCCTTGTGGCAAAATATAAAATAATAGAAATGGGTTAATTTAAAATAAGAAGCCTGAATTAATAGGCCAAAGAGTTTGTAACTAATATTAAGAAGCAGAGTGGTTATTTCATAAGCAGCTCTGGGAACAGGTAGGCAGAGAAAGACCAGTCTAGGGGAACCAGCAGGATGAAGGCTACTTCTAGCTACATAGAACAAAAGCATATTCCATTCAAATAAAAATAGAAAAAAAATCGTATGCTGCCCTAAAAGTAAAATTAAGTACTATATATTTTTAAAATGTACACACACACACACACACACACACATGCTTAAGCTGATTAAGTTCTTTGAAGTCTTTTGTGGTTTCATGTAGATTCAGGATTGTTTTATGTTTCTGTGAAACGATCACTTGAATTTGGTAGAGATTGCACTGCTTGTGGTGTTACACAATTTCTAACAATGTTAATCTTTCATTCCATGAATACAGGATAGCTTTCCATTGCTTTTGTATTTATTAACTTCTCTCATCAATAGAAGGCAAAGGTGATTGCACATAACAATATGGCTTCTATCTTTGCTTCTGAGACAGAGGTATTCACTTCCTGATCTGAAATTACAAAGCTATAGTGATCAAAATCACAATAACAGCATGAAAACAGAATAGAATACTAACATTTACACAGTCAACTGAGTTCTGAAAAACCTCAAAATATATCAATGAGGGAGGGAATATAGCTTCAATAAATAGCTAAGTAGCCAAAAAAAAATATACAGAAACAACATAAGTGTTGAGATAGAAATAAATATAGAAAATATAGTATACACCAGGAAGATATTGTTATCTGTAGCAACATAATTGAAAATGAAGGTGCTTAACTTCTATTAGGTACAGGAGTTAGAGACAAAAACTAAAGGATCTCACTTGTATGTGCACTTCGTAAATTTTATAAAGATTTTAAGCAGTGGGTAGTTAGCAGGTTAGTAGTGGGTAGTAAGTTTTGAAAGTAAGGGAAGGGTGATAGTGGTCAAAAGGAACAAACTTTCCCCACAGAGTAAGTTGGAGAGTCTTAATGTGAATGATGTTGACTTCAATTAATAATAAAGTATTATATACTTGAGCTTGTAATGAGATCTGTTACATCTGCCACAGAAAGGGGTAATTGAATAGATGAAGTACAAGCTTGATTGTGAGCAGCAAGGTATGATTAGCAAAATATCATACTGTCTAACTTAAAAATAAAATATACAACCTTATTTATTCTCTCCCTCTGTCTCTTTCTTGTTCTCTCTCTCTCTCTCTCTCTCTCTCTCTCTCTCTCTCTCTCTCTCTCTGTATGTGTGTGTGTGTGTGTGTGTGTGTGTATGTGTGCCATAGCACATGTTTGAAGGTCAGAGGACAGGGCTATTAGAAGTTGGTTGTTTCCTGTGACCTTGTGCAGGTCAATGTGGGTATCAAAGGTAGCTTCTTGGGCTTGCTCACAAAAGTCTCTACATGCTGAGTCATATCACTGGCACAAATATATATAGTTTCTATTTATCAACCATACTTCAATAAAAAACATGTTAGATAGCTTTTTAGTAAAATATTTCAGACAAAATAGAAGTACTTCCTTTAAAAAATATAGAGGAGGAGACATGGACGTGCTAGGATAGAAGCACATATTCGTTTCTGATTTGCCTTTTCTTCTTTGACATTTACGTGATAGTTTAAGTAGGCGATCATCTGCACGTATGTAGTGGCAGGGGTATCATGAAATATATGGTAGATGAAATGGAGCAAAGAGAAAAGGAGCCTAGACCTTGGTGTGATGGCAGGAACAGATGAGAAACCAGCTTCATGAGCAAAGTAGTGGCCACTTAAGAAGCCATTGCAAAGCTGCCATCACTGCAGTCAGAGATTTTCTAAATAACCAGGGTGGTTACAGAATTTTGTTATATAAGTATTGATGTCTGGTGACAGAGATCGGTGGTATTTTCCTGGCAAGCAAAAGAATCGCACTATGTGAAGGGCTCAGTATGTGCCGACTCACTTTTCTGAAGCAAATTTTAAGTTAGCATTTTTAGTTTATTTTTGCACAATGTCTTCTCTTTATAATTATTGTATCCGTTTTAGTTTTTATTTTTTCTAAATTTATTTATAAAAACATTCAAGGCTGTGATGTAGCTACTATCTGGCCAGTGTTAGTAATAACCCTCTAATTTTCAAAGCAATACTTTTGTTGAATTTTTTCTGTTCAGTCGACACATGGTATCTTCACAAGTGCATTTTCCACAGAGAGAGTTGTTTGTGTGTAAGTTATTTAGAGTAGAATACTCAAAGTTATTACTTCTTTATTTTTGAGGTTATAATTTAATTACATTATTTCCCCCTTCCATTTCCTGCCTCCAAACCCTTCCATGTACCCTTCCCCACTCTTCTTCAGAATGGTGGTCTCTCTTTCCACTGAATGTCACTGTATGCATACATGCATATTTAACTACATATATTACTAAATATAACCTGTGGAGTCCATATAACGCTACTTGGATGTATGTTTTCAGGGCTAACCATTAGGCACTGGACAAGCAATGTGCTCTTTCCTGGGGAAGACCACCTATCCCGCTCCCAGCTTTCCTAGGTTGTCTGTAGTTCTTCGGGTAGGATTGAGGCCTCACGGGCTTTTTCCTGTCCAGTTTGGGATTTCATTGGTGTTAACCCTGTCCTGCTGCCATTATTGCTTAAACGAAAGGAAGCAAACAAAAACCCGCGAGGACAGGCATTTCATGCCATGCACGCGGGAGACTGACGACGACATGCAGGAGTTCATTCTTTCCTTTCTCCAGGTGGGATCTTGGACTCTAACTCGGGCCATCTGGCTTGTGGCAAGCATGTCTATCCACTGATCCATCTCATTTCTCGCATTTTTTTCTTTACTAACTCAATTTATCTTAAATTTAAAAATGTAACCTCTTCAATGGCTTCTTTGTGGAATCAAGTTGACCTTTTTGTTCTTTCTGAAATTGCAAGCTTATTTTGTAAAACTTGTAAGGATTTATAACAAGAATATATTTTTGGTGCTTCGGGGTGCTAAGTCTAATATATTTCTATTAACCTAACATCATTAATTCTACCACTCAGATCTGTCATGGCCTCATTTAACGTGTGACTATGTTTTATGGTGAAGATGGCTCGTGTGCTAACCTTCTCTCAGCCATAATTAAGCTGCTTGTCCCTCCTTGATTTCTAACATTTATTTCCATTTTTTAGTCACATGAATTTATGTGAATTTTCTGGCTCTTATAACTGTGTATAAAATTTGACTTTCAATCTTCCTTTTTTAATCTTTAAATGTTCTTTCCATAATCTTACCATTAGCACCTTGCTTTGACCTTGGTAGACTTTATTTAATGTATATCTGGTCCTTGTTCTTGAATCTTTTGGGTTAAAGAATACATACAGCTACTGAAAATAGATTTAAAATTTTTGTGTCACAGAATTTTCATGATTAAAATAAATATTTTTAAAGAACTGTTTTATTAATTTTATTTTTGCCCTGACTTCTGTTAAGTTCCTATCTTCTGTAGGTAGCCTCTGTTTTCTCTTTATTGCTCTTTCATAAAGATATGTATTCTTTATTTGATTATACTATAAATTACATTTTTTCAAAAAAGTCAGGTCTGTAGTTATGTGTAATAACAATTTAGTAACTACACTGACAGTCACAAGTTTGAGAGGTATTTTCAAGGGAAACAAAAGAAACAAACATATTTCCAAGCCTTAATGATTTGTTATAAATTAGCATTTGTCTAGCTGCTTCTCTCTCTTTCTCTCTCTCTCTCTCTGTGTGTGTGTGTGTGTGTGTGTCACTCTCCTTTCCTTCCCTTTTATGTGAATGTGTGTGTGTACAGAGGTGACCACACGTGTGTGCTATGACATGCGTGTAAACTAGAGGCCAACCCCAGAAACTAGGTTCTTTCTCTCCTTCAGCCACAGGGGTCCAAGGGACTGATATTGGGTTGTCAGACTTGGCAGCAAGGACCTTCCCTATAGAGTCATCTCACTGGACTCAAGTTAGCATATCCTATCAAGTTCTGGAAAGTCTCTGTGATTGGTTAGACAAGAGGAACTAGACCTGTGAACTGAATTAACTCCCCCCACCCTTGGGATGAGCAACAGGGTGGGGTGGGGGGGATAAAGCAGCTGTCTTGAAATTTCTTCTGCCAAACTAATTAGTCGTTAGTTTTTACTTCCGTGTCTCTCAATTTTTCAGAATATGAGGACAGTTTTGACAAATTATTTGCCAGAATGTAACATGAGCAGTCTCTCATCCAACTCTCAGTTGAGTTTAGTCCATCTGAAGTCTCATTAGCACCGTCTCTACCATCCACATATGAGAGAGCATCATGCCAATCTCCCACAGAATCACACATTACCCCTGCTTATTACATTCTATGGGTTTCTCTAGCCTGCATCTCCCAATTGCTCAAAAATACTCTGGCAAATTAGTTAGTTCCAAAGGCTAGAAAACTGCATGGTTAGATTTAGTGAACCCCCTCATTCTGGGTAACACTTTTCTGGGATTTTGTGTGTGTGTGTGTGTGTGTGTGTGTGTGTGTGTGTGTGTGTGTGTGTGTGATTTTCATGTCTCTATGGCCAAAATATCTCAGGATATTTTATGGTTTACCAGTGATCTGATTTAGTGTTTATTTTTGTTACTTAAGCAATGCCTTTGCTCTTGATAAGTCTACTACATTTGTTTTCTATGTTGTACTTATTTTTAAAGCAACCACACAAACTTAGAGTATTGTAAAATACTGTCTCGCATGAAGGGGGCTAATACAGAAAGACACGCATAGTCACCGTAGTTGTCTGTCACCATTCTGGTGAATAAAAGGTGGACTCTGTCTTCATTCCTGGCGTAGTCACCAGAAACAGCAGTAAATAAATTGCTTTAGTACAAAGCACTCAGAATTTTTTCATATAAATGAATACATGAAGCTCTAAAATATAAAGCAAGCGCGTGCGCACACACACACACACACACAAACACACACACACACACATGTACCTTTCATCCTCCACTCTTATCTACAGAGAATTAACAGAAAACCCCTGCAGATAGAATAACGAGTCCTACATGATAGTAGATTTCAAGTCACTGCTGCATCGTCTCCTTAGAAGAAGGACCTGAGGATGCAAGTCCACACTAATGTGCCCAGGGAGAGATTGTTTCTGATTCTGCTTCGGAAACCCTCACTGCACAGTAGGGAACTGATTGGCAATTTTCTTGTTTCTGCACAGGCTGCATCCCAAAGTGAGAATGAATAGCTGTGAACAGAGCCTACATTGGAGGATATAGTACTATTCTGTTTCAAAATGGCCAAGTGTCATGGTATATCTTCACTTCCCTGTTATCTCCGGTTGCTATATTTATTCTTAGTTTCATGTAAATGGTACACATATATGTAATTTTAGGGATTAGCTAGCCAGCGAATTAAAACATTAACTAGATTTGTATAAGAAAAGTAGAAAAATAATGATGATGAAACATAGAAAACATGCCATGTAAGTCAAATCCCAGTTACCATTGAGATGCCAAGCATCCTGCCATTTTGTACTTTAGGAATAACAATGAGGGCCAGGAAAGATGGCTCAGTGGCTAAGAGTACTTACAGCTATATAAGTACTTACAGTACTATGGCAGAGGACACAAGCTTGCTTCTCAGAACGCCCGTGGAAGCTCACAGCTGTCTCTAATTCCAGTTCCAAGAGATCTGATGCCTTCCTCTGGGATTGGGTGGCCTGGGCTCTCGTTGGTGAAGCTATGACACTCTGGAAGCGCATGTTGTTTATTATATACAGCTGAATTTGAAAACAGATGCAAGCAGATGAACAAGGAGGCAAGGTTATTACATACAGTTAAACATGCAAGCTGGGCTATTGTATACAACTGAACAAAAAGGCAGGTTTAGCTAATATCAGTAGAAGCAATCTTTGTAGGGGAACAGTCTTCTGACCATAAATATCTAGGATAGAGAAAGCTACAGTCTACATATACTTTCAACATTCACACTGAGACCTGAGGAAGACTTTGCAATTGCTGTGAGTCTCGCCAGAGAAGACTGCCACTATCCTAGAGCGGCAAATTTATCTCCTGACATGACTGTGCCCATGTGAAAAACACACATTCACTCATGACTTCACTCACTCCCCGCATGGATCTCTGGCAACCTTTATGTAAATGGTTAATTCGGATTTTTCACTTAATCTCAGATTGTACGGGACACAAATGAGACACACCTTGGGAGTATATCTAAGGGCTCCTCCAGACAATAACTAATAGAGTATGCAAGCAGCAGAGTCCCATGGATAAAAATAGAGGGGAGGGAAAGAGAGGGAGAAGGGGAAGAGGGAGAAAAAAAATCAGCTATAGATCAATAGTTCCTTCTCTCTGCTTCCTGGTCTACCCAAGTGTAAGCAAGCAGTGTTGATTCCTACCTCCAGAGCCCAGCGTCACTTCTCTGCCTCCCCTGCCATGAGGAACTGTGACCTCAAATCCGGGACCAAAATAACCCCATCTTTCTTTCAGTTGCTCTTCAAGAAATGCAAACATGTACCTAACATGGGTGCAAAGTGACTGCTATCCATCACTCCCTGAGAAACGCTTCCTTTCAGGAAACTCTGGAACATCAGCCTCAACAGAAATTACTTCACTTGTAAAGAAACACTCTATGGTTATATTCCCAAGAGTAGAATTGCTGGGTCCTGAGGTAGGTTGACTCCCAGTTTCCTGAGAAACCGCCACACTGATTTCCAAAGTGCTTCCACAAGTTTGCATTCCCACCAACAATGGATGAGTGTTCCCCTTACTCCACTCCTCTCCAGCATAGGCTATCACTGGTGTTTTTTATTTTAGCCATTCTGACAGGTGTAAGATGGTATCTCAGAGTTGTTTTGATTTGCATTTCCCTGATTGCTAAGGAGGTTGAGCATGACCTTAAGTGTCTTTTGGCCATTTGAACTTCTTCTGAGATGTCCCCAGCTTGTTCCTTGGGCAGCAGAGGAGAGGGTGCCTGAACTGGCCTTATCCTACAGCCACCCTGATGAATATCTTTCATATCACCATAGAACCTTCATCTGTTGATGGATGGAGATAGAGACAGAGACCCATATTGGAGCACTGGACTGAGCTCCCAAGGTCCATATGAAGAGCAGAAGGAGGGAGAACATGAGCAAGGAAGTCGGGACCCTGAGGGGTGTGTCCATCCACTGAGACGGAGGGACTGATCTAATGGGAGGTCACCAAGGCCAGTTGAACTGGAACTGATGGAGCATGCGATCAAACCGGACTCTCTGAATGTGGCTGACCATGAGGGCTGACAGAGAAGCCAAGGACAATGTTGCTGGGTTTTGATTCTACTGCATGGACGGGCTTTATGGGAACCTAGTCTGTTTGGATGCTCACCTTCCTGGATCTGGGGGGAGCAGGGAGGACCTTGGACTTTCCATAGGGTAGGGAACCCTGACTGCTCCTTGGACTGGAGAGGGGGAGGGAAGTAGGGTTTGGGAGGGAAGTGGGAGGAGGGGAGAAGGTGGAAATTTTCAATAAAAATAAATAAATTTTAAAAAAGAAACACTCTATGTCTTATGACCATTATGATGGCCCTTCATGACAATGATCTAGTTTCCTCGTATCAATGAGGAAGTTGATACTAATGAAGCTAAGTTGAAAAGCTGTGTCCTACCATTACCAAAATGTAGAATGTCATGCTGAAGAAAGACTGAATTACTCAGATCAAAATACCAAGTGCTTTGCACAGGTTATTTGCATCCTCATTATCACAATCATCCTATCTTGTAGATACTATTATCTGCATTTTGTACATGAAAAAAACATTTTGTATATGCAAACACTGGATAGATGGATGATTGATAGATACATAATAGGTAGGTAGAATTTTAATGCTTGTGTATAACCCTGGAAAGAATATTAGAATGTTTTAATTATGTTTCCTGTCATTCAATAAATACTCTAACAAATCAAATATTGGGATATTTTCCCCAATAGCACAGAAACCAAGAATGAGTACATCTGTCCAACACCAGAACCCTAGTCTTTTCATAGCTCTGTCCTGATTCCAATTACATGAAGGGCCAGGCCTGCTTGTTTGTTGCGGTTTTTGTGCCGCCCAGTACCCCACAACTGTTTAGTCCCAAAGAAAAATCACACATAGATCTCTATAAGTTATAAAGCTGATTGGCCCATTAGCTCTAGCCTCTCACTGGCTGACTCTCACATCTTGATTAACCCATTTTTTTGATCTATGTTAGCCATGTGGCTCAGTACCTTTTTTCAGTGAGGCAGCTCACATCCTGCTGCTTCTGTAATCTAGGCAGGAGTGGGAGGAATCAACTTCCTCCTTCCCAGAATTCTCCTGTTCTCATTACATCATTTCTACTTCCTGTCTGGCTTTTCACCCTATATTTCCTGCCTGGCCAATCAGCGTTTATTTTAAAACATGATTGACATATTACAGACAATTCTCCCCAACCAGATTTGCCCAACATTTTAATCTTCTGCAGGGAGACATCATCAAAATTCACTCTTGAGAATCATACATAATGAAATTACAAAAGCAAACAACAGAAAAATTAATAAATGTCATGATGCTTTAAGTAACTTTACAGTTTTGTGTTGAGCCTCATTCTTAGCTATTTGGGGTCCCATGTGACCCTTGGGTCATGGGATGAACACACTGCTCTACTGCCCAGACAAGAGCAAAAATACGCTGGAGAGAGAAATGTGTGCCCATCCTTTATGCTATCAGACCATGGAAACAATGGTTCCAAAGGATATGGACTATTCCCAGGAATCTAATGCTGGAGAAAGGAAAGGATGAAACTGTGCTCCCAGCAAGGGAGGAACTTATCTCCCAGGAAGAGATTTCAGAGAGTTCTAAGAATTCATAAGAACACCTTACAGGACACAATGGAGCCAAGATAGTGATGAGTCACTGATGGAAAGGACCACATTTTAGGTCTGTGTGATAGTTAGTGAAACTTAGCCTCTGTTCGAAATTAATTTGGAGGTACTATATCAGTACCCCCAAAGATGTACTTGGGAGTTGCTCGACCTCTTTATCTGTTTTTTTTTTCTGGTTGTGGCCACCTTGAATTTTTTTTCTGTTTGGACAAGTGGCTAAACCTAGCTTCTTAGGGCTTCTAGAGCCCAGGCTTTGACCTTACCAACTCCAGTGACAATAGAAGAGCATGTCAATCATTTGAGCCTTTGGAAAGTCCTGTTGCTCTCACAAGGGGCTAAACCAGGAAGGTACCATGCTGTGTCCATTCACACACAGCTTATTTAGTCTTAACAAGTGGTTTCGCAACATCTTCAAAGTGGAATGTGAAGTGAGGAGAACTCTATGCAGCAGTATGCAGTGGGAAAGTTGAGTGTTGACAAGCTCAGGCAAGTTGAACCTTTCTGCTTCTTCTCGTTACTCTTGCTGGAAAAGCCTGCCTTGGAGAAGCGCTTGTGTTCACCTACAGAGCTCTGCTAAGACCTTCCGAGCCAGCAAACATGATGGCACATGCCAGATGTGTTCATGTGTCATGACTCTGGGCAAATATAAGAATTTCCCTTTCTTATCCTGGGTCTTCAACAGTATCAAACATCCCAGGCCACAGGTTCTTGAAAAGATCATAATTGACACACCTGTGCCCCCACTTTAGTGTGCTATAAAGACCTGTCGAGTTCTAATTAGCCTCACCTGCGGGTTCATTGATATTTCTCAGTTTGTTTTATCGATCACTAAAATGTAACAGGCAACACCATTAATATGCCAATAAGAACATGAATTTATATCTAACTCAAATGGTTCCTGCCCACCTCAGGTGTCCTCTATGTACAAATATAATGTTTTTGTGTTTCTTAAATGCTAAGCATTACAGAAAGATTGATTCATCCACTGTTCAAAATATTCTTGGATAGAGTTTAAGAACAGCTGTCTAGTAAGAGGACACAAATGACTTTCATTCAGTGTGCTCTCTCTCCCCTGCTAACACAAGCCAGAAAGAAAAGGTGAATTAATTAGGACATAATAGTGTCATAATGACCTATCTTCTGAGTGAATTTTCTCCTCTGCTTGGGTCACTTCTGTGCCTATTTTTCTGCCATCGGACTTGGTTTCTTTGGTGAACACTTCCCAACCCCTATCACAACATCATAAATAAGTTTTAAGCTCTTTTGAATTAAATAACTTCACAGTTTCCTCTTGAATTGTTTCTTCCTCTAACGAACCTGGAATTTCTAGGAAATGTGAGGAACTCAAACACACACATCATCATCTTTCTACTTGAATGTGATAATTGTGAGCATCCTTTTGCAGAATTTTCTATTATCACTAATAACATCCGTCAATTCACTTCACCAAGCATTCTGAAGAGATTAACCATTTGTAGGGACACACACAATTTGTTGAATTGTGGTTGAAAAAGTCGTAGGACTGACAAATATTTCATTTCATGATAGAGCATACTTCTTTATCCAATTAGTGTATGACAGACACACACACATGCTCACACATGTACATAGTAATATACCCTTTCTGCAGAGAACAGTCATTGCTCTGGTCTGATTTTGCTCTTCTTTTGCTGTCTCGTGCACACACCTCTCTCAGACAAAGTTTGTAATGAACACATTTTTTCATTTCTTCTTCAAGACTGTGGTGGTTTGAAAAAAAAAAATGGTCACTCATAGGCTCATAGGGAGTGCCACAATGTGAGGTTTTTGTAGAGCAAGCCATGCCTACTCTCTGTGTGTATCGTTCTCCTCTCTCTCTCTCTCTCTCTCTCTCTCTCTCTCTCTCTCTCTCTCTCTCTCTCTCTCCTGCCTGCCGATCCAGAGGTAGAACTCTCAGCGACCTCTCTAGCACTGTTGTCCTGTGTGATGACATGCTCTCGCCATAAATATCACTGTGCTGTACATGGGCCCCAATAAAATATTTCCCTTTATAAGAGTTGCCATGGCCATGGTGTCTCTTTATAGCAATACAAACCTTAATTAAGACAAAGCTGTACATAGAGTTTTACAATGTACCAAAATAACCTTACAGTTGTTCAACCTAAACTTCTTTTTATTAATAATCTTGTTTCTCTGGTTATTTTTGTTTTATTGTACATTTTAATATAAAGACAAATATACTATATTAACTTAATAGTTGGCACTAAAATTACTTTAGACCAAATTGCCCTAATGGTTTTAAGTCACAAGGGGAAAAGTTTACTCTGAGGTCATGTTTTGGCAGGATTCAGACAACAAAGAAGAATTTCCATTGTCGTGCATAAACAATGAAGTATAAATTGTCAAAGGGAAATAGAAAAGAAGCAAGAGAGGCTTACTGAAAGTTCATGTTACTGGATTAGAGAGTGACTTCCACATTAGCATGTGAGAAAAGCTAGTAGTAAAAAAGACAGGAAGTCCCACCCCCACTGAAGCTAATAGGCAGAAGAGCATGCTCAGAAGACACTGTACAGATGTCCCAATCTCTCCAGGACCATCACCCTTCCATTTCTCAACTCTTTCTTCACTTTCCACACTACTCCCAACATCAGAAGGGCTCTCTTTTTCAATACATTATCTGTTTTTTCCATATTACAAGTGTCTCTGGGCCATTCCCTCTTTACTGGAGAAAGAGAGAAAGAGAGAGAGAGACAGAGAGAGAGAGAGAGAGAGAGACAGAGACAGAGAGAGACAGAGAGACAGAGAGACAGAGAGAGACAGAGAGAGACAGAGACAGAGAGAGACAGGAAGGAGGGAGGGAGGGAGGGAGGGAGGAAGGAAGGAAGGAAGGAAGGAAGGAAGGAAGGAAGGAAGGAAGGAAGGAAGGAAGCTGAAAATAACAATGGTAACCCCTAAACCCTAATTCACACCTATAACGCTACTTGCTGCTTGTCTTAACTAGAGTTTCTATTGCTGCAACGAAACACTCTGACAATAAAGCAAGTTAGGGAGAAAATGGTTTATTCAGCTTATACTTCCACATTGCTGTTTGTCATCAAAGGAAGTTAGGATAGAACTCAAGCAGGGCAGCAATCTAGAAGCAGGAGCTAATGCAGAGGCCGTGGTGGAGGGGTGTTGCTTACTGTCTTGCTCCTCCTGATTTGCTCAGCCTACTTTCTGGTATAATCTAGGAGCACAAGCCCAGGGATGGCACTACACACAATGGCTACACCTTCCAACATCAGTTACTAATCAGGAAAATGTCTTACAGCTGGATCTCATGGAAGCATTTCCTCAACTGAGGCTCTTTCCTCTCTGATGACTCTAGTTTCTGTCAAGTTGGCATAACATCAGCCAGTAGACTGTTTTGAAGAAAAACCAGATTGAAATCAATGAAATTGCAATGGGCACACATCTTTGTGAGAACACCTGCATATAAACACCCACATTAGATGGCTCCCACCTGCGGTAACCCCAATTCTAAGGGATCTGATGACCTCTTCTGGAATCTATGAGCATGTGCACAGATGTGGCCACACACAGACACACACACACACACAGACACACACACACACACTCACACACACACACACTCACACCACAAAACGAAACCAAAGGGTAACCCTACCTTGCTTGCTGGCTAACTGAAGGGAAAATATCCATACAAAATTTGCATTGACTCCTTGAATAATAAAGTAGGTTCTTCTTTTTTTTTTGAGTTTTCATTTGTGGTTGAGGATGTTAGGGAGTACAAAAAGTAAGCATAGGCTATCTAGAGCCATTCCAGAGACAATGGGAATGGAATTATAACAGAATACACACACATATATAAACTGTGGCTATGAAAACCTAAAAGCATGTGTCAGGACAAGAGCGTAGAAACTCCTTAAGTTTTCAAGAATATTGTGTTAGACATAGACCTTACTATACAATAATTTAGGACAATTGAAACTATACTCTGAGGTCTGTACTAGGACTGAAAAAAAATTAACCAATACCAACATCATGAGAGTATTTTTATAATGTTCCATAGGGGAAGACCCTAGACAACCCTGATAACTTGGGAAGAAACTAGTGAAACAATTTGTAAAGATTTTTCTATAGGAGGGTAATCATTTGCAGATTATTTCAAAAACAGTGTTAAGCAAATGCAAAGTCAAAATAAAAATTTTGTGACTGAGAGGTGGTTCAGTCTGTGCTACATAAGCACAAGAACTGAGTCTGGATCCCCAACGGGCACGTGAAAAGCCAGGCAGAGAGCACAAGCCTGTGAGCCCAGAGCTGGGGGGTGAGACAGAAGGATCCTGGAGCTGGTTTTGCCAACTCAGTGAGCATAAGGTTCAGTGTAAAACAATGTTGCAAAACACAAGGTGAAGAGCAATAGAGGAAGACATATTGGAGTTATAGCCTTCACACATACAGGCAACGCAGACACACAAACACAGACACACACAAACAAACATTCACTTACAGACACATACACTCAGACATACACACACACAAACAGAGACATACACACTGATACACATACAGACACATATGCAAAGGAACACACAGAGGAACATATACACACAGACATATATACACATGTGTGCACACATGCACGCAGACATGCTCACGCACAAACGCATGCGTGCGCACGCGTGCGCGCACACACACACATTTCCATTTTCATAGCTATAAAATAAAGAAAGAGGCTTTCCCTAAGCCCTTTTGTTGAAGTATTACTTTACAAATCTCTAACAGTTCTGGCATGAATGAAGTTATTCTAAGAGACAATTGTTCCTTCAGCTATACGGCTATAGAAACAAGGAACTATTGGAGGAGGCTGCTTGTTGGTTCCTGGCTGTTTAGCCCTGAAATGATCACACCGAAACCATATTATCTAAATCACTGCTTGGCCCATTAGCTCTAGCTTCTTATTGGCTAACTCTCACATCTTAATTTGATCCATTTTTATTAATCTGTGTATTGCCACGAGGTTGTGGCTTACTGGGGAAAAGTTCCTGTGTCTATCTTCAGTAGGTCTACATGACTTCTCCCTGACCCCACCTCTTTTCTCCCAGCATTCCATTTAGTTTTCCCCACCTAGCTCTGTTCCCCTATAGCTCTGCTATAGGGCCAAAGCAGTTCCTTTATTAACCAATGATATTCACAGCATACAGAGGGGAATCCCACATCAAGGAACCCAAAGAAAATGAAATTGCTCATGCTGTAGTAGAAAATGGCTGTAGCCAGATGACACCCAGAGTGGGAACTGGTCTCCCAGGAAGAGTGTAGTCCACAGAACTGACAATTTGCCAGTTTAGGACAGACTGAAGCCCAGACAGTGGTGGCAAGCAAGAATATACTTTGGCTGGAAAGGTTTTGTGATACAAACAAGCCTTCTATCTAAACTTGCCTTAACCCAAGAAGGTAGACTTGAAAAGCTCCCTGGACCTCTTGGTTCCTTTTCAGTGTGACCCCATTGACTAAGTTTTGATTTCTGTTTTTGATTATTGTTTGTTTACTTGCCTTTTTGAGGACTGGTGGGAAACTGAGGCTCACTAGGGACTCTAATGACCTAGGCTCTGACCCTAACTCTTTCTCCTTCTCTTTGAAATCTATGTAAATCTTTCTTTAAAGTTAAGCGTGCCTCTTACAGGTTTGATGACCTGGTAAAGTCTTCTCAAGGACTGAACTCCATCTCTTTGAAATGCAAACATCAAGTGAGATGAATCCCTGCTTCTTAGAGGAGTTTCTGGAGGGGGATGGGGGACTCATAGTGTGGGCCTGGTTCCAGCTTCTAAAACTACCTTCTGTCATAAAGATACACATTTGCTTTTCTTTGTATAAAACCAAGAAGCTAACACAGATGGTTACCCCAATTTCAAGATCAATTTAGGATGAATTGAATGAATTGCATACAGTAAAGAATGCAGTCAACTCTTCTTATTTCGAAACATGTTTTTTTTATCTTGAGAAACTGTATTTATGACTTGTCTATATCAGTCCACACAAAAGAATGAGATTTCTTTGTGTTTGTGATCTCTTAGAGGGTTACCTATAATGTCCATAATAAATAACTATTCTTAAGGTTCATTCCCCCCCCCCTCTTACTGACTCACTCACTCCAATGTTTGTGGAAGGTATTTCTGGGTTGGAAAATTATTTTATTTTTGTTTTATAATTATTAATGGTATAAGTTCATGTGTGTGTGCAAGTACAAATAAGCATGTTGCACACACATATGAAAAACACAAGTCTGTAGTGCCATATCAATTGTATTTTAATAAATAAAGACTGCCTGAAGATCTATGAGTTAGACAGTCCCACTGGTTAGCCTTACAGACAATATTATGGTAACACATACCTTTAATCCCAGTAGCCACAATGACAAGCACCTTTAATCCCAGTAACCACCTTGGTTGCCATAGAAATCAGGTTTTGTGTGCCTCTAATCCCAGTGGTGCATACCTTTAATCTGAGCCCTAGAGAGGAATATAAAACAGGGAGGGAGACAGGTCTCAGAGACAGTCTCCTTCTGAGATTCCTGGAGACAAAATCACCATTATAGACTGAGGTTGATGGAAGAGCCAGTGGCTGGCTATTTTGCTTTCGCATCTTCAGGTTGAGCCCCAATTTCTGACCCTGGGTTTTTCTTAATTGTGCTTGACAAGTCAGCCTAAATCCTCTTTCCTTGGGTGCTGTCCATTTTATTTTTCAAGCTGGGATTTCCCATGGCCTAAAATCTTCCCATCAGGATAAACTAAATAGCCTACAAGCCTAGGGATCTACCTGTCTCTGCCTCTCCAAAAAAGGGTTTGCAAAATATACCACCCCACTTGATTTTATTTAACATGTGTTGTGGGGACCAAACTCAGGTCTATATGCTTCTATAGAAAGCACTTTTACCAACCGAGCTATACCCCCAGACCCAGGAGAGGTTTATTTTAAATTTTAGTTCTCCAAAGTGTAAAATATGTCTTACACATTAACAAATTTTGGGCAATTTACATCTACTAAACACTTGGGTTTTATTAAGGAAGCCAGGACTAAAGGCTTGTTTTGTAATTAGAGACCAAGATCTTGTGGAAAAGAGAGTGGGGATAAAGGAGTTGGGGCAATGAATGTAAGGTCTAATGAGGCCCTGAGGAGGAATTCATCATTACTTATTCTATAACATTAAGTAACAAAAATTAACAAGGATAATTAACAAATAAGTAGAATGTTGCAAGTCCCACCGATACACTGGCATCAGAAGGACTATGTAATTTAGATATTTATCCCTCAGTGTCATCTAAAATGTATCATTATGGTGGAGAAGCTGTGCATGAAGGCAAAGAATCAAGATTGACATAAGAAGAAAACTAAGCAGAGGATCATTGGAACCCCCACCCTCCTACCCAACCCTTGCTTTGTGTAATGAAACAGAGAATGCTTAGAAAAAAAAGTCTGTACTCTCCTAACACCTGAAACAGTGAGGGCTTCATCAGTATCCCACAGATCTCGACAGACTGGTGACTGGGGGCTTGGAGTGCTTCCAATCATTTCTAGTTCTCCGTCCTATTTCCTTTCTCAGAAGTGACATTTGCCTTCTCACTAAACTGCCTCTATATAAAAGTCCAGTTCTTTGGTCTCTGTTATAAGAATCTGGGAGCCTGAGTAAATACCGTCTGGACTCAGCCCCTGGCCCTAAACACTGCCCTGTAATGCCACAGACATTAATAACTTTCACCAAGGTCTACATCTTCACTGCAAATGCGTATGTTTGAGGATCAGCACTCAGTCTACACTCAGGTTTAAAGCAGAGCCTCTTCTTAGAGTTAACCTGAATGTTTATGATTCTCAGGATCTTCGTTACTTCACCGGAATCTGTAGTCATCCCAATGTGTTTGCAGTGTGGCCTTTTAGCTTTGGTATTTTATCTGGTTTGTAATCTGTACACTTAAAGAAGCCACTCTTCGCTGTCCTAATGCATGCTTCACTCTGAAACCTCACCCCTGTCGTGCCCTTATTGCACAGTTTCTTTAACAACGGGTGTAATAGTTAATCTCATTTGTTGACTTCACGAGATCTATAATCACCTGGGAAGTGTGCACCTCTAGGCATGCCTATGGGAGATTATTTTAATTACTTTACTTGAGGTAGAGAGACCCACCCACTCAAGGTGGCACCATCCTCTGGGCTGGGATCTTGTACTGCATAAAAAGGAGGAAGTGAACCAAACACAACATTCAAGACTCCTTGCTTCTGGAGCATGGATATTGTGGGAGCAGCTGCCTAAGGCTGCTTCTGCTCTACTTCCCCACCAAGATGGACAATAGCCCCAAACTGTGAACCAAATTAAACTCATTTTCCCTTAAGTTGCTTTGTCAAATTATTTATCACAGCAGCAGAAAATAAAAAAAAATAGATAATATGCCACCATAAAGATTCCTCCTAAACCACAAAGATGGAAAAGTCAAGAGGACAAAAACATAGAGAAATAAAAGGAGATGGCTAAGTAATTGATACTCTCTGTGAAAGTCCCCTTAGCTAATTTGCATATTCTGTAGTTATAGCGTATGCATATTGAGTTTCTCTTGGAAGGTAATTCTGCAACCTATCCCCTTTACCTAGATCTGATATGGAGATGAACCTAGTTAAAATTTCTGTCTTTTCATTTTGTTAGAAGTGGTCCTGTGACTGTGAAGATTTCTATTCAGGTCTCTGTGTGAGATTTATTCTTTAGAACATGAAGCTGGTGAATACCTGACTAGCGCCCTTTGTTTAAGAACCTTAAGTGTATGGGAGAAGGGATAGTGAACGGTTCCACCAATGTGAGATAATTAGCTGCGGTATCTTGGAGGCAGAATGAAGCAGCAAAGATGTGAACATCAAACCACACAATGAGAGATTAGTAAGTGGATGGTTCAAACATATTTTTCAATGGGAGGAATGACACTTTGTAAATGGAAGAACATTCTTGAATTTTACTTTAGAAACAGGGATGGAGCAGGTAGGGAAAGGTTAGAATCAAAAGAAGTTTCTAAAATCTTTGGACTTAAAGGAATTGCTAAGCTTCATGATACTCTGATACTTATGAAAATCACCATGTTATCACAAAACTTTGAAGTGGCTGCTAGTTGTGCTATTCCTCATTTAGAGGTAAGCCATATAATCACCATCAGCTTGCCTGAACTTTGCACAGGTTTCTTCCTGATTCCAGAACCCCACCACTTTCTCTCTCTCTAGAGTATTTGCTTCAAGAAAACTTTAACAAGCCCAGTGGCATATGTCAGTAATCTCAGCTACTCAAGAGGCTGAGGAACAAATACTGTACCTTCAGTGGCAGCCTGAACAACTTAGTGAGACTCTGTCTGAAAATAAAATGTAAACAAAGGAGAAAACTCAGGGCAGAGTACTTGCCTAGCATGCATAAATCCATAGGTTCAATCCCTAGCATGGTGAAAGGAAGAGAGATAGAGACAGACAGAGGCTTAGAGACAAAGAAAAAGTATGCAATGTAAACATTTCATCTGCTCTGTAGAGATGCACACGATATGAGATTCATTCCTTCAAAATATAAGTATTAAGAACAATACCTTTCTTCAGATTTCTTGGGAGGAAGGGGACCCCACTTTAATAAGCACCAGACAGCAAACATGGGCAACTTCATCACATTTTTAGACTCCCTGCTGATGTCACTCCAGTTCTTTTCCAGGAACTTGCTCCAGGGCTGCAAAACTCTCCTGCTTTCTGTTTCTACACAATTGTCATCAATCTGCTTCCTTGACTTGGCAATGTTCTCACATAGTCCCCATGTCATCTGACATGTCCAGTGGCTGTTTCAGTGGGAAGGACATCCCTGGTCTTGCCATTCTTATTGCTATATCTGTAGGTCGATGTCAGAGTCAAAGTCAAAGACATCCGTTATTACCTCTTTAGCTCATGGGGTTGAAACACCTGCTGAATAAGGAAATTAATGTCAGGTATCCACCAAATCATCCTTGCCAATTCCATGCAGTGTGTGAATATGAGTCCCAGTGCATGCAAACTCATGGATACACAGAAACACAAAACCGAGAGAAACTAAGAAAAGCAAAAAGGCACATACCAGAAGGTATGCTGAACCACAATATTGAGATAATAAAAGCCATGACTATGTAAGTAAGCCAAACATGTTACATAATAGGAAGAAAAGAAAGGACGGCTGAAAAGAAGGGAAACATGGATGAGAAGGGAGATGTAGAAGGCCAGGTGCCAGAAAAGGGAGAGAGAAAGATGAAAATAAGAAAGACAAGAGGGATGGAAAGGGAAGAAAAGAGAGATGGAGCAAAGAAGGGGAGAGGACTGCAGGAGAGGGGAGAAGAAGACTGAAGTTGGCATGGAGCAACGGAACAGAGGCAGCGAGGGCAGTGTGAACGCAAATCTGGAAACTTCACACAGTACCTGCCGGTGGGACTAAGTTCTCACTCACCAAGGATTGAGTTTCCATTGTCCATAACACCTGTCAATAGGTTGTCTGGACCATCTCCGTATCTCCTGTTTCCATTCTTTCCAACGTTTTATTATTCCCCCAATGCAGAGTGACAGGCACAGATCACTAATTGGCTCAGCACAGGTAACTATTATGGAAACATGTCCATTTCGTACAGTAGTCTCTCTTATTATATTTTTACTTAACAGATCGCATTAATGTGTTTCCAACTTCAAAATGAGGACTTGTAACAAAAGACTATGAACAGTACTTCGGTAAATAACAAGAACAGTGAACAATATTTTAAATGAAAATCAAAAGGAGGAAAATGTAGGAAAGCGCATGTATGAGAATAGCGCACATTTCTTCTTGATTACAATTGCTCTCAAATTCTTTTCTCCACTTTATATGCATTAATTTCTAGTAAAAACCTGTTCAGTCATCCTTTATTCCCATTTTTTTAAATTTAAAAGCCAGGTCTCCTGCAAGAGCAGCTAACACTGTTCACGATGGAACCATCTCTGTGGTTCCCCTAGTTTTGCCTTCGGCAGTTTTTGTTTATAACAATTATTCTGACGTTCAGATAAGAAATGAAAAACTCCCAGAAACAAACAATTCATAAAATTTTTATGAGCTCTATTTCAAGTTCTTTTAAAATTTTAAAGATTTTTAAAATTTCTACTACAGTGCAGTTGTTGAAATTGTTTCATTTATTATTATTTCTGATAATCTTTTACTAGCCCTTATTTATAAATTAAGTGTACTTGTAAGTACGTATGTGTGGAAAACACAGAGTCCACATAGAGCGTGGTATAACTGAGGAATCACTGACCCATCTGAGCCTTACTGTATTATAAACTGCACACATCAAGGAGGGTCTATATGTAGTTAGCAGGAGAAATTGGAAAGTCTCCATGTGCACTACCCCACACTCTTGGAAACGCTCACCATCACCACACACCCATGGGTGAGAATACTGGTATTCCTCCGGAATCCTCACATCAGAGCACAAAACAGCTTTAATCAAATAATGTCAGGGGTGGGGATGAATGGGCATTTCCTCCCTGGTACCTTCCACTGCACTCCCATCGCTGGCTCTACGCATGACCCCCTTTCTCAGCTCTTTATCACAATGAACCATCCGCAGATTCAACGCAGATAGTGTGCATATGACTAACATCAGGATCCAAATATATTTCCCATAATTAATGCTTTCTAGCCCAAGTAGTGAGTCATATTTTTCTCAGAATACAAATTAAATTAGCTAAATTAGACCAGGATGAAGAAGTAAATGTATCTAGTGTGCATCTCTGGACAACTGTTAATGAGCATCCCGGGAGCTATGATGAGGAGGGCTCTTAATATAAATATCAACAGCAAGCATATAAATCTGCAGGCAATAATGCACTCCTGGAGAAAGATTACTCAATAAGCGAGCAATATTTATTATGAGCTAGGAGAACAGCACTGGCCCCAATGACATAGTCACCACTTTGAAGCCAGATGATTAAAAATATAACACATTGAAATAATGTCTTATACTTATTTTGAGGGCCCTTACATAACCTAAAACATTGACTGCCAGAGCAGCTTGGCTTCCTGCTCAATAGATGTAAAAAGGCAACTTAGAGGATTTAAGTCCTTTTCCAAAGTTGGCAGTTTATAAGATTAGTAATTTGCTAATCTAGGACTCGGTGCTAATCTCTAATAATTACCACAAAGTGTCACAGAACCCACTCCACCCTACTACTGCAGCATTCTCTTCCGTCCCTTGTGGTTACTCTCAGCTCATGTGCGCGCATCCCCAAGCAGTACACAAATGACTACGGGTTGAAGAAGATTATAGCCGAGAGAAAGACCAGCTGGAAAGTGGAAACGGCACAATTTTATTAAAATGCATTTGGATATGTCTCTTGCAAAAGCCAAACGAATCTACAGTTACTAATTATGTGTTTTATATAACTCACTGTAAAGTCTTATATGGGCCAAATCACTGAATTTCCTGAAGGATCACGGGTTATTGGCTTTAGTTTAATAATAGAAATGCCGGGATAATGGTTGAACTGTGATAGTGAGATGAAGGCAAAACTTAGCATTGCCAAGGAAAGTCAAGTTATCATTAAAAAAACAAAGGCCTTGAACAGCTCTGCCTCAACTATAGTGTGTTCAAATATACTTAAGGGGACAAAAGAAAGCATTGTTCTCAAATTTGAAAAGACGAGACCAGCCCAAAGGCGCCTTGCAAAGCTTTCTTGGTATTTGGGAGTGTTGTTATTGTTTTCTTTGTTCTCGGTTTTTCACTGGTCCACCATGTTGGGGCTTCAAAAATTGATGATTTGTTCCAGGTTTAGTTTCAAATATGTATGCAATACCCTATATACATAGCTAGTGCTCTACAAAAAGAAATAATAGAGAGAGAGAGAGAAAAAATATCTATGCTAGTGTGTTCATAATTAGGTGTTAAAGAAAGGGAACTTGAGGAAGATGTAAGCTCAGGAACAAAGGTTGGGAAGACTGAGCATAGATGTGGAAAAAGTTTATTGCTTACATTGGAGTCCTGACTCTTCCCTGACTAGATTATGCATAGGTCTCAAAGACTTTCATGACAAGGTAGACTTGCTCGTTTGTCCAATAGAAAGTCTCTATAAGATGCTTAAGAACAAACCAGGCCCATGACACCATCAGCCATGAAAGTAGACACAGCTGACCCCATTTTTGCATTAATAGAAATAGTGGCAGCAGTAGCAGGAGGGTTCTTGAGATGGGGCTGAAGTGAGAAGAGCACAGACTAGAGTATAAAACCCTAGATCCAATTCCATACAAAAAAAAAATCACTGTGCCTTTTGCTGTCTGCAAAATGATGTGAGAGTACTTGGTTCAGAAGTTGGCTATAAAGATTAAGGAACTGCACTTTAAGGAAAACAAAACTTTACAAACTAAAATCTTTCTTATGCACATTGATTCTTTTCTCTACCACTGGAAAGTTGGTCATGTATACAAATGTCCCCAAAGAAAGAACATGTTGTAAACTCTCCATCAATGGCATCATAGGGTGGACTCACATGAGTACTTAATTAATCCCTTTCTCTCCCACATGAAAACACAAGAGAAATTTTGAGCAGGATTGTAAAGGAGGATGGCAGAGACAAGAAGAGAACCACTCTGGAAGGTCAAAGAGGTGATGGCAAGAGATGAAATATGGAAATGATTGTTTAGATACTAAATACTAAAACCCAGAAAAATAACTTGGTCAAATCAAACACAGAGAACCATTTTCACCACCAATTACACAGCTCAGTTAGGTAGCCACAGGATTTTTGTATTTATTTTTGTTTTATAAAGCTATGAATAATGTATTTTGAACAAAATGCTTTGTATAGCTCAAATTTGTTATGAAAGACAATTAAAAGAAACAACGTCTATCATCCTTTCTCTTTACATTTCATCCAAGTTAGCTGTCAACGCCATGTAAGACCATATGCACCTATACAAAGGGGAAAAAGCTCTCAAGCCTAAACTATTTGATCAGCACCTTCCTCAAGATTCAGTGTTGAGAAGTATGCAATCGTAATGTTTGGCATTGTCTTTATAAGGGTTGAGAGCAGCTCTCCCACCAATAGAAATCTCTGTGATGACATTGACATTATGACAGAGGAAATGACAGTGAGAAAGGCCTCCCATATTAAGGTCTTAGTGAAGTGAACCATATCCCTGTTTAGAGTAGATAGTAGTTTTTCCTCACTCAATGTGGAAAATGAATGATTCCTGTAAACATTCAAACCTGTACCTGGATGAGCCAGAAAATATCAAAATCTTGTTTCTATTGCCAAAGGCAATTGTTTTAACTTATATACATGCATGTGTATAGACTCTGAAGCCAAAAGTGTTCATCTTCCACCATCCATCCTAAATATACATACACATATACGTGGGTAAGTGTACACACACACACACACACACACACACACACACACGTGAACTTCTGTGAACAGAGTACCCTATAGCCTTTAGAGATATACGTGATAATGCACACTCACAGACACGATTCAAATTGTCTGAAATCCTAAACCATGTTCTGCAGCATTCTCAATTAATGCACTAATCTGATGTGTCCTTTGTACTTATGTAATTCTGGAACAACCACTCAGGGGTCTTTGGGGAGATTAAAAGTTAACACTTGACATGAAAACCAACAGAGGAATGAAATGCAAAGGTAGAAAGAACAAAGATATGAAACTTATATTGAAGCAAACTTTATCCCCTAGAAAATACATGGTGATATACTTCCTACCAAGTTAAGTATGAGATCGGCGGGTCTTTAACACACTCTATATTCACACCAACCACAGTGTCAAGACTCAAAGTCACACAAACCAACAGACACACAAATATGACTTTCTTAATACAAAGCACATAACCCTAAGTGTCATGCATTAGTAAAGCACTGCCAATGTATTTGTTCCTATATTCCCTGGAGACTCGGTATAGCAGGACCTGGAAGTTTCTCATTTACACTCTGAGATGAAATGTTGATGATAAGCAGCTTTACCACCCATCTCCAGATGGTTATTAGGACCTTAGATACTCGTGAATAAATCTGACTTATGCTGCTCTTCCATTTGCGTGCACTTCTCCACTCGGAATTGAAAATGTTCCCAACAGGGCTGGAGAGATGGCTCAGTGGTTAAGAGCAATGGCTGCTCTTCCAGAGGTCCTGAGTTCAATTCCCAGCAACCACATGGTGGCTTATAACTATCTGTAATGAGATCGGGTGCCCTCTTCTGACCTGCAGGAATGCATGGAGGCAGAATGTTGTATACATAATAAATAAATAAATCCTTAAAAAAAATATCTCATAAGGTCCCTTCCAGAAAGTGGAGGGAACATTTAAAAAGAAGAAGAAGAAGAAGAAGAAGAAGAAGAAGAAGAAGAAGAAGAAGAAGAAGAAGAAGAAGAAGAAGAAGAAGAAGAAGAAGAAGAAGAAGAAAACATTCCCAACAAATGTGTCTCCTCTGAGGTTCAGGAGATCAAAAGCACTTCCGCGGGGATATCATAGTTTCACTGAGACCAAACTTCAAAATGAACACAGGCAGTCTGAAGAGGGAAGTCACAAATGAAAAGCAATCTGGACCGATGATCTGGCTGCAGTGCGAAGACCCAAGTGTATCTGGAGAGGACACCCAGATTCCGGCAGGACTTGTTGACAGTAGAAACCACACAAAGGTAGTTTTGCTGACAAATTGTCAGGAGACATGAAAGGGTCAACTTCCCAAAGGGACCTATCACCACTATTAGCTTCAAGAGGGAGCTGCAGGACAGAAAGGCAGGATCGCTTTCTCTGGCCCTTGCCAAGTCTGGGCACACACAGTCAGTAAGTCCTGCTGCTCTTGAGCATCCTGAAAAGGAGGCACCTGCCCTGCAAACTGAATACTCATCTTCAAAGGATGCCGTGTCTCTCCATTTGATGCCGCATGAGCCCCTGGCCGAGCTTTTGTCAACTTCTGTCATCAACATTTCTAAGCATTTCTGACATTCTTAATCATTGATACGCCACACCTATTCCCTACTGATCACCACCTTCCTCCTTCTCTTCCGTCCTCAAAGGGCCTGTGGTCCTCAAAGCTCTGTAAGCCATTTACTTCAGGAGTTCAATCTTTCCAACCAACTCACTGAGGTCTTTCCACAGCAAATCTATTAGTTGCATGATATTTAGGAGATGGTTTTTTTCTTCCCAGTTTTAAGACATTGAAATTACAAAGGCAGTTCCTGTAATCCTAGCACTTGGGAGGTGGAGGCAGGGGGTTACAATAAATTCAGGTCAGTCTTGCATAGTGACTTACTGAGCAGCTGAGGCTAGAATTTGAGATGCTGTCTTAACCTGGGAGACAGAAAGATATCATCAACTTTTCCAAACGTGAAGCTCAGAGATGAAATTCACCTGCCTTTGTAAACTGATCATCTGAAAGTCAGAATCCAAGCATCTTTATTTTCATTTCCTACTTTTCTGATCCCAGCCACATCCAAAGGAGACTAAGATGGTCTCCAGAGAAGAGGGATGCAATGCTTATGTGAATTCAGGCACTGACGGCATCTATAAAAAGAAAAAAAAACCCTTACCATTTTATGAATCATTGCAAAATGCTGCTGTGTATCTCCCCAGGTCTGCAATCCAAAGTGCTTTCCATTACTATTTAAATTGGTTATAAATATGTACACTTCCATAGCATTTCAGGATTATGTTTTCCTGTGTTTCATGGTGACTGATGGCCAAAATAGCTAAGATTCTTCATGCTTGCAAAGCCAGTAATGAAGCTCACAGAGCTTATTGAAACTGCCATTGAAGGAAATAGTTTAGCCCATTGCAAATGCCAGCCACAGTTCCATTGTAGTTCAAGCCAAACGCCGTATAAAAACAGATCTAAAAGGCTCCATCGCTTGCTTGTTTTCAAGGGCACAAGGAAAATGTCACCAGTATATAAAGTGAAAACCAGACTGTTTTTAATGACTCCTAGACAAACTAGAGGAAAGCCAGCTCAGCAATGAACAGCCATCGGGAATGATCCATCACTCACCAGGATCCATTCGTGTTTCCTGATGTCCAAATCTCTCAAAGAATAATCTGTTCATTTCACTGTTCCACAGAATCTGTGTGTGTGTGTGTGTGTGTGTGTGTGTGTGTGTGTGCTGTGTGTCTGTGTATATGTCTGTGCGTTAATGTAACCCTTCTTTATACATGTGGTTGGTGACACTGCTCTTGAAATGTTACCCTTCAAAAACAAGTGTAGTACCAGCCTTCCATCACTGTAAGAGTTAAACAATGCCAAAATAGAGTGACTGAAACAGAGAAGTCACCTTGACAGTCCTGGAACTCAGAAAAACAGCTTAAGGCCCAGAGCTTTCATTGTCAACAAGCTAAGTGAGTTTATATCTATTCAACAACAAAATATACTTAAATAACATTCCAGTTTGAAGACAAGTTGAGAAAATTCTCTCTAGAGTGCTTGATACCGTATTATAATAAAATATACATGTTTTAAATTTTTTAAAAAGGTAAATTATACTTTCTGTAGGCATTATGCAGTGTACTGATGTCATGTTAGGGTATCATGAGAAAAAATGTCTCTAAAACAAAAAATTAACAGAGAGCTTCCTGTAACGTTTACTATAAATTTTAGAAATTCTTCAAGGTTTGGGTTTATTTTAATGGTTTTGTAATTGCTTAATGTCCCAAAATGAGTATTAGAAAACGCATTTAAAGTGGACAGACTGGCAGATTTGTAGTTATTATACACAACAATGTCAATATGTTAAAAAAATTATAAGAAATCTAGAAATACACATATCAGACCATTGGATCATTTTTTCCTGAATTAAAAGCATAATCTTATTAAAGTGCCATTTCTCATCACTAATGTAGAGCCACTCTAAAATACTGCTGTTGTTTTTATATGCTCCAAGAAATGGTAGTGCTCCACCCTACAAAATAAACATCATGTTTGGAAGATATCTTTGGGTCAAATATATTGAATATTTTTAATGTTAGTGAGGACAACAGCTCCATTTTAATGATTTGAACAGAAACTTTACTCCTATTTCCATATCAATTAGAATTCACAGAAAACACTACAGGACCCAACAAAGAAAATTAAAAAAAAAAAGTGAGAACTCTCGGTCTTAATGTTTATTGCCAAAGAAAACACACTTTTCCTCAATTTATTAAACTATAATGTGCTTCTGCTTTGAGACATTAGTGTTTCCTATCACACTGCAATGGTCTGATAATTTCATCAGAATTAAATCAAACATGCAAAGGTCTCAACATCTAAATCAAGGAGCGATCGGCCTCCATATGACATCATTCTGGCAATGAGAGAACTAGAATGTGACAGTAAATAAGAAAGGAATATGCCCCTAGCACCCAGTAGGCAAATGGAGGTGCTTTCTGGAATAGCTATAAAATAATAGGTTTTGATGGAAGTAACTAAAGACTGTAGAAGGAACATTAGGCAGGCCTGCTTTTCATCCCGCCCGGCTTCTGCACAGCTAGCTTAGCCCCGGAAATAACAACACACAAATTGTATTCATTTAAACACTGCCTGAGCCATTAGTTCTAGCCTCTTATTGGCTAACTCTCACATCTTGATTAACCCATTTCTAATAATCTGTGTAGCACCACGAGGTGGTGGCTTACCAGAAAAGATTCAGTATGTCTGACCTGGCAGCTGGCTCCATTGCATCTGACCCAGAGAGGAGAGGCATGGCGATTGCCTCACTTCCCTCTTCCTCCCAGTATTCTGCTCTGTCTACTCCACCCACCTGAGGGCTGGCCTATCAAATGGCCAAGGCAGTTTCTTTATTAACCAATGAAATCAACACAAAACAAAAGACCCTCCCACATCAAAAGACCAAGTCTTCTAATAAATTCAGGCCTGATACTGACTGGGAATGTGTAAAGTCTTGTCTAGAGAACACATACAAATCAAGAAACTTTATCCCACATAGTTCGCCCATCAGTGAATGCTCATATCTTACTGGATATTAGAGCAACACCTGGTATCACAGCTCAGATCTCATCCCCTTAGAGCTCCACCAGAGTTCATTGCTAAAGCATCACTTCACTAATACAGACTTTCATACAACATTCACAGATGCTTACCCTATGTTCTTCCTGAAAGATTTATTTTAGTTGTATGTACTTGTGTGGGGTATGAACACAGAAGTGCATGGAGGCCAAAAGAGAATTTAGGATACCTAGAGTTGTTCGACTTCAGTTCCTCTAGAAGAGTAAGGAGAAACCACTACCCCTGAGCCATCTCTCCAGCTCTCATTTTTCATTTTTTATACACCCCTGCATTTGGCTTTTCAATTGTTTTTCTTCATGTAACATGCCATAAACGCTAACAACACCATAGTCTCAAGGAGCCCTGAAAACCCAGCAGCACCTTCTAGAATCACATTCTTAGGTCTATATCCTTTCTATATTTCCCTGGTTTCTGAACTCTAAACACTCCTTTATTGGTGTGTATCAGTGGTGGTTTGATTTAGCAAACCTGAAAGTAATGTTGCAGAGTGTAGTCTTGAAATCCTTGTGAGGGGGTGGCTGAAACTTTTTGAATTCCAATTTCTTTGAAAAAAAAGTTTTGCAAAGTACTTTGTTTCCTGATTCGAAGGGTAGGGCACCAGGAGGACTGAAACCAGACTAAAGTATTGTTATCACTTCAAACCAAAAAATCAGCATCAAAGGGTAGCAGTATGGAACACTGCTGGTCCTAATTACAGGCCTAAACTCGATTTCAGAAGTTCCATTTATATATGTCTTGATGTGCTTTGCTGAAAGCAAACTCTGAAAGGCCCAAGCCTGACAATTGTCTTCATATTTAAACGACCTTTTAAAACTATTACAATAAATCCATAAAACTGCTATATGCTGCCATAATGGAGCCAATAGATATCCTGACATTTCTTGCCTCTGCATTATCCTCTTTCGCTTCCACAAGCAATGCTATAAATTTGAAGTACAACCACCCTTTTACAAAAAAGGCTATTTAACATAAAAATCAGCCCTCAGCGTTGTTTGACCTGATTATTACTGAATTATAAATTCCTTCATCCCCAGGCAGGTGGTGCTCATTGCTTCTGATATTTCTGCAAAAGTACTTCATGTGTCAGCCAGGTTGATGTGTACTGAAATGTAAATTATGAAATATGCTACTTTCAAGACGATCTGAATAGCTAGACCACTTCTACATTGACTTGGTATGAGTAAACAAGTTGTTGATGACTGATTGACTATCTTTCTTCTGGTGATACCATCTCCTTGAGCCCACGATCCCTGCAGAAATATCCCCAGTGACAATAGATGTTAAAAACAATTCCTTGTTTCTAGTAAGGCTGTCTATTATTGAATTAATGCAAAACTCTATGCTAATATTTAAACCTATAATAATATGCTTATTTTTCTCATAGATTAGACCAATGAACTATAAAATATGATTGCCTCAGTTTTTCAAGACATCTCTATATGGAAAAAAACTGTAAGCCATTTTTCTTGCAAATGTTGAGCAAGGATGGAAACTGAGTTTCATCTTTGGGCAAAATTGCTTCCTAGCCTCTCTCTGTGAAGGTCAGAAAGTGAGTAAATACCTGGGTAATATGATCGAAGCCTTGTGAGAACCCATTTCACACTTCTTTTATGCTCACATTTAGAATGCCAAGTCTAACATCCCAAGGAATCGAATTCTGGAGGAAAAAAATATCACTACAATTTTGATTATTTTCAAATCTATTTTTAAATCTATTTTTCTTTCCCTGTATATGTTTAATTTCCAAAGCATTTTTTTCTGTCATTATATTTCAAGTGAAATTACTGGTCATATAAATAATTTCCCATTTGCAGCATTGGCAGAGTGAGGGCTAAGAGCCATAACAACAGCGCTTCTGGACTGCAAGAGTCAGACTCAGATATTAGGTGGGAAGTTGATTGAGCAACAACCCCTCACAATAGGACATGAAACGCAATAGGAGGCAATGGAGGTGGTCACTCCTGTTGGCTATAAAATAGTTAACAGTGGTTAGTAAAACAGATGGTGGTGATCACTCTTTCTGGACCATCTTGGTACCTCAAAAACTGGGCAGAGAGGTCAATAGGTGCTGGTGTTCAACTACAGCAAGGTCAGTTTAAAGCAGATTTAGGGACGTCTTGTCCAGAAAAGAATGTGTAGAGTGTTGTTGTCCTTTCCCCTAATGAACTTTTCAACTTTAGGGCTAGATAGATAGATAGATAGATAGATAGATAGATAGATAGATAGATAGATATAGATTAGATAGTTAGATGATAGAGAGATAGATAGATGATAGATACAGATTAGATGATAGATAAATAGGTATGTAGATAAATAATAGATAATACATAAATTAAAGATAGATGATAGATAGGTAGATAGATATATAGATAGATAGATAGATAGATAGATAGATAGATAGACAGACAGATAGATAGATAGATGATGGATAGATAGATATAGATTAGATAGATAGATGATAGATAGTTAGATGATAGAGAGATAGATAGATGATAGATAGAAAAATGTAGATACAGATTAGATGATAGATAAATAGATAGGTATGTAGATAAATAATAGATGATGGATAGATGATAGATAAATTATAGATAGATGATAGATAGATAGATAATAGATAGATAGATAGATGACAGATGATATATAGATGTAGATACAGATTAGATAGATGATAGATAAATAATACATAGAGAGATAGATGATAGATAAATAGATAGCTGTAGATACAGATTAGATAGATTATAGATAGATAAATAATAGATAGATGATGGATAGATGATAGATAGATAGATAGATAGATAGATAGATAGATAGATAATGATGATAATGAAGATAGATAGATATAGATGATAGATAGATAAATAGTAGATAATAATAATAATAATAATGATGATGATGATGATGATGATGATAATGAAGATAGATATAGATGATAGATAGATAAATAGTAGATAGATAGATAGATAGATAGATAGATAGATAGATAGATAGATGTAGATACAGATTAGGTAGAAGATAGATAGATAGATAGATAGAGAGATAGATAGATAGATAGATAGATAGATAGATAGATAGATAGATAGATAGATAGATAGATAAGGCCAATTCTGGGAGAGACAGGCTTCAACAAAAAAACAAAAAGCAAATACTACTACACCACTTTCCTGGATATACAGGGAAAGGAAAAGCAGGAAAAATAGAATACCAGTACAAGTCCAATACCCATTGCTCCTTGATGTTGCCCACTGTGTGTATGTGTGTGTTGCTTGTTTGTTGTTATTAAACATTTTAATTAAAATACATAAATACACCACTCCTCCTTTTCTTACCTCCCTCCAACCATTCCCATGCTCCCTACTCCCTCTCAAAGTGATGACCTGGTTTTGATTATTATTGTTGAATATATATTCATAAATATATAAATTCAACCTGCTGAGTACTTTTGGTGAAGCTGATGTATATATGATTTCAAAGCTAGCTGGCCATTTATTATTAGATAACTAATTAAGGGGGCCCATCCCCTAGAGAGACTAATAAATTAATAGTCTAATGTGTTCATATAATGACTTCTAACTGACATCCCCAGCCATTACCCTCTTGACTCCACTTTCTTCATCCACTGAAATATGTCTCCCAAACAAGTCCCCTTCTGATTTCCTATGGGAGGAAACATGAGCATTGAGAAGGCAATTTGACAATATGATCACTTACCAAAATAACAATAGTTGATTCCATACACCCCACACCCAGTGGCCTGATCTTCTTCTAAAGGGTGTCTTCTTGCATCTTTACTTGTTCTTCTTAAATTCTTCATTAGTCATGCGGCCAAAGCTGTCTGAAATCGCCTTCAAAAGTGCAAGGACTGAAAATACTGCTGCGGGCAAGACCAGAGGAAACCGACGTCCCCGAGAACACCATGTTGTGTTACATGTCACAGTACCCATCAGGCCACTGACAACAGCTGACTGCCAAAACAATGTTACTCTAGAGAAATAAATACCTGCTATGGATTGTGATTAACGCTATAGAAAGAGAGGACAAACATATTCGTCACCATCCCTTGTTGGTACTAGAGAGTCAATTCTAAGTTTAGAAAACAAAAACAAAAAACAAAAGCCGCAGTTCTGAGTTATTTTTTTTTTTCATCTGTCCATCTTTGTTTGCTCTGATCAATCTCAGTCTGGTAAAAGAAACTTAAGTTTCCAAGATCCAAACGTCTTTCTCGATAACAGGATAACATGCTTGTTAAGTACCTGTATTGGTTGGGAAACTATTCAACTACTCAATGATGATAATAATTGGTGATGATAATTGAGCTTATTGCAAGAGTTTGCTGGGAATGAATTATTTTACTGAATTCTCACACCAGCTAAGTTAGAGTCTACTACCCTTGTTTTAGGGATGAACAACTGGGACTCAGAACATGAATAACTGCGAAGTGGTGGACCCAAACTGGACCCTCAGCCTTTCTCAGTGCAAATTTCATGCTCTCCACTGGTAAGCTAAAGCACTCACCTCTTAAAGGTGTGTCTTCCCTCAGATATTCAAGCTGGAATCCAGATGCCTCCTTCCTCCTGCAGAGGATTTAGGACAGTTAAAATTCATTAAACAGCATTTCAATATTAAAAAAAATAGAGACCACAATATCTCTGATCCAGAGGATACCAAATATTTTGCTTCAGAATAGAATATGTTTGTGTCTGTGCTTAAGACAGTGAAAATTATGCCCGTATCCACTGCATGAAAAGTCAGCCCTTGCTATTTCCAGTGAGCTGCTTACAGCCAGACCTTTTGGAATACAAATACTCTATTATGCAGCACTTTCTACCAGTAGCACAATTGTTCCACTCCATATGTTCTTCCTCTAGGTGTCTAATGAGTTCCTACATATGAAAAATGACAAGAGAGCCTATCTCAGGAACCATTCCAGGAACAGTGGCATATGGAAACAGTGTTTTCAAGCCCCTTGCCATGATTTCTAGGCAAAGCAGCAAGAAGACCTGGCAGAGATTACAGCTATCATTCCTGGCTGCTAAGTTCATCCACCACACCTGCTGCAAGTCTCAATCAATTCCATCCGGCTTCAGGCTGGCCATGATGACAGGAGATAAGCTGGATACACCCTTTGTGTATTTTTCCACCCCACACTGAACATTTCTCTGCCACCAAGTTCAATTCCACTCAGTTCTGGACCAGGAATCAGCATTGCCTTTGCATTCAGTGCATTTAACGAACATGGAATCATTTTTAAAATTCTCTTGTATTTCAAACTATTTGATCTTCTGATAGTCCTAAATCTACTTACATTGTCTCAGCTAAAACATTTCCAGATCTATAGCTCTTCTTTTTTTTCTGTTCTGATGCAGACACCTTGAAAACGATTAGATTAGGTAGCACAGAGATATATGGTATGGTAGTTTGAATGACGATGGCCCCATGCGCTCATGTAGTTGAATGCTTGGTCAAGAGGGAGTGGAGTAGAACTCTTAGAAAGGATTACAAGGATTAGGACGCATGTTGGAGGATTTGTCATTGGGGGTGGAATTTGAGGTTTCAAAAGCCCATACTTGACCCAGTGCTGCGCTCTAGCTCTCTCTGTGTCTCTCTGTCTCTCTCTCTGTCTCTGTCTCTCTGTCTCTCTGTCTCTGTCTCTCTCTCTTCTCTCTCTCCTCTCTGTCTCTCTCCTCTCTCTGTCTCTCTCCTCTCTCTCTCTCTCTCTCTCTCTCTCTCTCTCTCTCTCTCTCTCTCTCTCTCCCCCCTCTCTCTCTCTTTCCTTCCGTCCCTCCCTCTCTTAGCCTAAGGATCACAACATAGATCTCAGCCACTGCTCCAGTTCCTGCCTATGTTTGCATGCCGCCACGCTTCCCACAATGATGATAATGAACTAAGCCTCTGAAACTCTAGCAAGCTCCCGATTAAATGTTTTCTAGGAGTCGCCACAGGTCAAGGTGTCCCTTCACAGCAATCAAACAGTGACTAAGGCATGTGATAAAAAGTGACTTTCCATGCCTCTCTCCTAGGCATAGCAGTAACCTTGTATGTAACGCTGGCTTCTGCAGCACTTACCTACAAACATGGAATCTCTCATCAAGCTCTGACAAGCCTGTATCCTCCAAGCAAGTGGTCATGCAGCTTGCTGCCCTGCTCACGCATCTGCCCTTAATCTCTCTTTTTTTTTCTCTCACACTCTACCTCCCCTTTACGTGTCTTCTTCTGTCTATCACTCTTTCATTTTGTTTTAAATTGACAAAAGAACATTGTATTTTTTGATGGGGTACAAAGTGCCATTAGAATTTTTGAAGGAAATGTAGGCTAATTAAATCAAGCTAAGTAATATATCATCACCTCAAATGCATACTGTTTTAATAATGAAAACAACCGGGATTCTTTGTTATTGTGAAATGTACAATATGCTATTCACCTAAATTATAAAACTATACAGTGGAATTAAAAACAAATCCTTATTTCTCCTAAATCGGTTTTGTACCTTTCGACTGCTATCTTCCTATTCTTACCCTTGCCTGATTCAGACTTTGTAACCACACTTCTATCGGTTTGATTGCCTTAGATTGCCCATAGTGGTGAACGCATGCTGGTTTCTCTCTATGCCTGTTTTATTTGCCTAACATAATGTTCCTCAGCTCCACATATATTGTCACATTTGGCCAAATTTCCTTTTTATCTAAGGTATTCATTCCATTGTGTATAAATAGTGCGTTTTCACCTGCTGGTAGATATTAGAGTGACTGTATCGCTTGACCATTGTGAGTCATGCTGCAATGAAGCCAGAGACCACATGCATCGACTTGAAATACTCAGAAGTGGGTTAGCTGAATGATATTTATAATAACAAACTTCTCTTCACTGTAATAAAATAACTTACATGGACTGACTACTAAGAAGACGAGGTTAAATTAGCACGCATTATTAGAACATGCTGCCTGTGATGATCAGTTTAACTCTCAAGATCCCATGGTTAACAATAAAGATGAAGCCTGGAAATCCCTTAACCATGAGCAGAAAAAAGGTGGGACCAAGTTCAGGCTGTACAAGGAGTCTCCCAAAATTTCTTTCTGAGGACCCACTTCAATAACTGAAGAACTCACTACTGGGCCTATAAGTCAAAGCCTCCCCTGCCGTCCAATACCACCACCTTTGGGCTAATGCCACACTTAAATTGGGCACACCTGAGTAAGGCCAACTCAATAGCAATATAGTCATTAAATTTTTAAATTTTGAGGAACCTCAATATAGTATTCCATAATAATTATATCAACTAACATGTGCAGCTATGGTGCATAAGTGTTATTTTTTCATCCATTCTAAAATGTATTACCTAAATGTTGGTAGCTTCACATTTTACACTCAAGTCCTTTGAAATATAATATATTTTCTTTGACTGCTGTTGTTCCTCTATCCACACTCTCCGAAACAATCACTTCTATACTACAGAAGGGCAATTAAGAAAGGAAGAAGTGGGGAACACATATGAAGACAAGACTCTAATGTATTCAAGATTTCATCTCATATGGACTGTCTCTCAGAATTAATGAACTAGCTTGTAAAACCCAGCAACAAATCCATGAAAGATAATCACCGAGGGATCATGGATAATGTAGACATCCTGAAGGCAAGGGTTATTAAATACAGTTCTGATTTCCAAAGACTAGAAGAATAGGTGAGATAGGAAGGGTGACATAATTTCTTTAATCCACAAACGATGTTATCAGGATAAATGAACACAATTTCTACAGATATGTGGGAATGGGAATCTGCCCTTTAAGCTTGGTCTTATTTGCACTTTGGAACCACCTGCACTAATGACATAAAGACTTCCTACTTGCTCTAGTTTGCAAAGATTCCCTTGCCTTCCAATAGTACCACCTTGGGGAAAAAAAAACCTTTAATCACAATGGGGATGCTGAAGCTGTATTAACATCAATAGATCAGAATTGCATTTAATAACCCCTGCCCTGGTCTGACCTAGGAAATGGTAAGCATTTTTATATTACTCTTATGATTTATAGCATATTCCTATACAGGAATTTAGGGAGCTATAATTTTTAATAAGTCAGTGCTCATGAATAATAGTCCACAGCCAGATGTGGAGGATCTTATTCCACACCACTTATTATCAGTTATGTGACATGTGCAAATGACTTACCCTGCTAGCCCCCATTTCCTCGTCAGCAAAGTGCAGACATTCAGAGTTTCTCCTTATGACTTTGTTGAGGATTAAATGAGCTAAAATATACACAGGACTGAACACCACACATGGTATATTCAAGGCAATTTTCATGAAGTAAATCCTTAATTAAAATATGTCCTTTTAATCTTATCTCTAATTGAGAGTGCTGACTGTCTTGCAAAAGGCCCTTTGAAGAAAATCTTTTGTTAATAATTAGGCATAAGAAGATCAAATACAACGTGATTCAATGCTTAGAATAGCATAAGAATGTCATAGATATATAATATTTACTCAAGCCTTTGCATGTTTAAAAGATGAAGTGCCTGTAATTATTGCAATATTGGAACATGTAAAACCAGAGGGTTATATGACCTTGTATTAATTAGCAATGTGCTGCTGGTATTTAATAGCTCTCACTGATAGAAAATGTTTCACAGATTTTACCAAGAGCATTGGAAGCCACGGGTCTTCTCTGGCTCATTCTAATAATGACAATAATATCAGAATCCATTTGTCTAGATCTTTTAAACTTTGCAAAGAGCTAAGCAATCATTCACTTCCTCCTCACAATAACCGTGGGTGGCAGATGTGTCATTTTTTTATTATAAGATCATTACTTATGTATGTTATCACATCATTATTATTTATATTTCATGGGTGATAAAGATGAGGCCCAACATGTTTAAGTAATTTTCTCCTTTAGGGTCACAATTTGTCTTCCGCAATACCCTCAAATAATGCCTATAAGATAAATGAAAAATTACGGATGTGCAGCTTTTTTTTTCTGAAGTCCTTGGAAACAAAGCATGAGGCAAATGCCAGATCTCCAGTGAGGAAAGTCAGCATGCTTCTCTGGACAGCTGTGTGGCACTGGCACTGGACAACTCTAGAAAGCTCCAGGTTCTATGCAAACATCCTGTGTTAAGGGTGCTTCTTTGGTTTTCACAGTTTGTGTGACCACAGCCAGTGCATATGAGGTGATTACTTATACAGAGCCTAAAACAGCAAACAGCCATGGAACTGACATTTTGATTTCCATTTCACTGTGTGATATCACAGAAAGGAGGAAGGAAAACAAAAGATGAAATTGAACAGAAGTAACATTGGGGAAAATCTGTCACTCAGGTTGGATTTTCTCTTACTTGGAATTTACCCTGTCTATATTCGATTGGATAGAATGGCATTTGATTTAACTGACTAGACAGGAAAATGGCAAGTTGCATCCAACCTCGGGCTCTCGGATTTCATTTAGTGTTTAGTGCAGCCATGCTGAAATGAAATGAGCATGTGCAGGAGGCATCATGGTGCAATCTGTGGAATCTTGTTTGATTCAGAGCTATTCAGATTCCAAAATGGCAGGGAGATCCTACAGGACTGAACTGCTAGGAAGGAGCTTATTCTTCCACATTTTTCTCCTTACACTAGAAATCTGCTAATTGAATTGTAAACAGCTCCAAGTGCCACAAATATATATATATATATATATATATATATATATATATATATATATATATATATATATATGTATGTATGTATGTATATATTCCATTCTGTAGCAGTCTGAAAGACAATGTCCCCCCAAAGGAGTAGCACTATAAGGAGGTGTGGCCTTGTTGGAAGAAGTGTGTCACTGTGGGGGTGGTCTCTTGCTCAAGCTTCCCTTGGTGTGACAGTCAGTTGACTTCCTTTTGCCTGCAAGATAGAGCAATCTCAGCTCTAGCACTATGTCTACCTGCAAGCTGTCATGCTTCCCTTCATGATGATAATGGACTGAACCACTGAAACTGTAAGTGAGCCAATTTAATGTTTTCCTTTATAAGAGCTGCTATGGTCATGGTGTCTCTTCACAGCAATAGACACCCTAACTATAATCCATTCTTTGGTATTCTTTCCTAGTAAATCTGAAAAAGACCAAAACATGTGCCATGCCTTCCTTTATCAACGGTCATGTGATTTGCCCCAAAGCAGGTTGGTTCAACAATGATTCTTCTCAAAGAATAAGTGGCCCATTTTGACTCTTGAAAACTTAATGGGAATCACAAGATGAGAGAAGACTTCTAATGGGTAGCCAGAGGTTAAATGAAGGTCAAATGATTAACCCACCAACCACTTCAGTGTCTATTAATATTAGAGATACTGACAACATCTATTTATAGCTGTGCTAATGAAATTTAAAATAATTTAAAAAGTTTAAACATGAGTTAGGGAACATATAACTGAAGAAATTCACATACACAAAAGAGTGTTGAAGGTAAGCAGAAAGTGACTGCTGCTTGGGGCATATTCAGTGGCCTACTTGATGAGCCTGACAGTGAGACAGTAATGTATTGCTTGTGTGTTCCGGAACACACAACTGTTGGATGGTAATTGGATTGTGTTTCCTAACGCATCCTGTTTGCCATGGGCTTATCAGCAAATACTGTTGACATTGTGTTGCATGGAAATTACAAGAAGCCTTTCAATGTCCCTGACTGTTTAGCTGTGACACATTTGATGCACAGTGTAAGAAATCTAACTAGCAGATGGGGGAAGAAATAAAGTGACTTCTGCCCTGAAATCACAGTCACGTTCTGTTTGTTGGACTCTTCCCCCGTAGCTCATAACATCATTTCCAAGTGGTGAACAGGTTAGCCAGTCAACAAGAAGCAAACTCGGTTTCAGTAGGTGAGCTCTTAGGTGATACATACTAGATCACTCAAACAGTGAGCATTCTTGCCTGCTGGCATAGCCCAGTCCCTGACACACAATGAAATTACTGAGAGGAAAAGACCAGGATTGCAGAATTAGGTAAAAAGCCAATAAATAAGCAATTACAACAGCAAGAGAATAAAAACAAACTCTCTGAAATTGCCCAGCCTGCCTCAGCTACCAGCTGACATAGAAATTAGGTCACCAAGATACACAGAAACACTCCACTGGCCGGTAGACTTGGAAGCAACAACAAATGTTTTATGCTACTGTGCTTGGGTAATGGCCACAAAGCTGTGGATAACTGATACACACCCCAGAAAAATCTCTGGATCATGAATTGTGAGTGGATGTGAAGACAGAAATCCTCACTGTTAACTGAACCCCAAATATAATCTTATAAAATAATATGAATGTCTTGTTAATCATACAATCTACTATAATCAAAACAGAGGGTTTCTTTTATGATGACTATTTTCCTCATTCAGGGGATTCCTTGGGTCTGCTTTCAGCTGGTTTTCTCTGCAGTATGACCATGCAAATTTAACATTAAATATTACTTGTGAAGATGCTTACAGAAAATTGTTATAAAATCATTAAAGACCCTTCCCAGGAAAGACATCATTCTAAAGAAAGATACTTACCACTTTAATTTATTCACTATGTCTCACACAGTTCTTGGCACACAATTGTACAAAAATAGCTACTAGTGAATGAATGAGGGATCTCTGAGCCCATCTCCCCATCCAATACCCATTGCTTGTCCCTCTAGCCCTTCCTGGGATTCATGAGTTTACACACCCAGAATTTCTGAAGCCTCACTGTGCACACTTTTCCTCTGTCACTGTTTTAAATGACATTAGTCTAAGCCTTTCTGAGTTCCAGCGCCTTACAAAGTGGCAGCACAATACCTATCTCTAGCAGGACTTAAATTAATGGTCGGATATGGGGTTCCCCTCTGCATTCTATGAATACCATTGGTTAATAAAGAAACTTTTTTGAGCATAAAGCAGAGCAGGGAAGAGCAGAATGAGGAGGGGAAAACTAAACTGAATGCTGGGTGGAAGAAGGCGGAGTCAAGGAGATGCCATGTAGCCCTGCCAGAGACAGAACTTTACCTGGTAAGCCATAGCCTTGTGGCAATACACAAATTAATAGAAATGGGTTAAATTAAGATGTAAGAGTTAGCCAATAAGAAGCTAGAGCTAATGGGTCAAGTAGTGGTTTGGTTAATACAGTTTCTGTGTGATTATATTGGGAGACTGAGCAGCACGGAAATGAACAAGCAGCCTCCTACAACAAATTGGTACTCCAACATGTGCTAGCTAAATCCACCTAAAACCTGAGAGGGCTTGGAAAGGAATTCTAGACACTAAAAAGCAATGTTTAGCTGCATTATTTTTCTGGATAGGCTCTGCTTACTGGCAGCATGCTGCAGCTTTTTTAAGAGTGGTTTTCCTGATTCAGTGGTGGCAGAAAAAAAGCAGAGCAGTTTTGAAACAGTGGCTTTCTAGGCCTTGCTGATAGCACAAACTCTGGCTCTCTCAGGAAGCTGAGCTTTTAAATGAGGTTTGTGGGCACCTTGCTGCATATCACTTGATGGCAGCATGGGCCAATTGGTTATCAGAGTTGAGGTGGTGAGGATGGCTCCTACCCGGCAGTCTCAGAGGTAGTGAATGGACGTCTGCCATGTTGGACTGGGCAGAGCAAGCAGCCAGGGTCATATTTGTCCTAAAAATGCACCTGCTTAGGTTTTTAAAAAGTGCTTCGCATTTTAAGAAGCAGTCTTGGTTAGAAAAGAATTACAGATACACAATAAAGACAAATCCAGATGGAAAAGACCTCTAAATGGGTCACAGTGTATTTTAAAAATGTATGTAGGCTTTGGAGAGAGAAGAAATAAAGAAGAGACACTAAATGTAATACAAAAGAGTACAGACAGTCATAGATTAAAGGAGTAAAGATAATAAAATAAATATTAAACTTGTAGAAAACATAATAGAGTAATAAAAACAAAGCCACATAAAGATGGAATATATACAGAGAGTCTGGATTATGTATATTATTGTGTTTTCTTTGAATTTTTTGACTGTGAAGGAGCTAAGTACAGAGAGACATTTCATTGTATGGACTGCTAAAATAAGCCAACATAAATGTATCTTGACTTTAATATTTGGGTCTAAGGATTTCTGGCTTTGGAAAAGAGGGTTTTTTTGTTTCCACAGAGGATGAGAACCTATGGATTGCTTCCAGGCTAGTATGATTTAATGAACCAACTCCCCCAAAAGGTCACCATGAAGCCCCCCAAAAATACTTTGCCCAACAAAAAGCAGAAAACAGTTTGGAGAAGAACTATGCCCAAATTCTCTACATGATTGTATATAAATGTTTGTTTAGATTTAAAGGGGGATATGCTATAAAGATTTGCATTGGTATGGATCTTGGTTTATTGACACAAATTCAAAGTCAGTTTTGTTATACTATGTATATGTATTTCTGATCTTGATTAAAGTATTTTATTTGTCCAGGTCATTTAAAAATATAATGTATAACTAAGAAATAAAGGTTAATAGAGAATCATCTATAATAGTCAAGCTTGTAGTCATGTTAGTTAGATTTTCTAAATGTACAGAGATGTATTTCAAATGGCTAGGCATTCTTCAAACCTTTTAAAGACTTCACAATATGGCATTTAAAATGCTTAAGAATTTATGACTTTTCATGGCAATGAAACACATCTGCTCCTGGCAGCACAAATTACTTCAAGAGGAATTGGGCATTGAAAAGACTACTTATGGAGTTTGTTAGCAATTTGAGCAAGAAACTGCTTTTGCCTGGACTGCTTGATGTTATGCTGTATGAACTGAACATGCAGGACACACAGAAATGACTGTTGAACTTTCCTAAAGGTGAGATGATCCTTCGTGAGAGTTCCTGCTTCATGAAAGAGTCTGCTAGACATTCTGCAGGTCACAGAAGAAAGTGACTGACAAACTGCCAATATAGGTGGAACTGTTTTTTGAAATTTCTTGCTTCATGGAAAAGTCTGCTGAACACTAAGGGCCTATAGGCTGAATATGAATGCTCCAATGGTACAGAAGACTTTTTGGTGACTGTCCAGGCAGCAAGATGTCTTTGTCAACTCTAGAGTTTTAGAAGTTGCTTATAATGCACTTCCTGTTTTCTTAGGTAATATTATATAGTTCTGGGGTCTTTGATGGAGTTGAAGAATAGGTAGCTATAATTAAGGTTTTCTTTAGTTATGATAAAAGATAAAGTAGATATAAATATTGTAACTGTAATTCTTACTTGACACCTGTCTTGTTATATGTAATTTTGCTATGTTAAAGTTAAAACCTTCCTTTTTGTTTAAACAGAAAGGGGGAGGTGATGTGAGATTACCCTCTGTATGATGTGAATACCATTGGTTAATAAAGAAACTGCCTCGAGCCTATAGCAGAGCAGGGCAGAACAGAGCTAGGCAGGGAAAATTAAACTGAATGCTGGGAGAAAGAAGGCAGAGTCAAAAATAAGCTATATAGCCCTGCCAGAGACAGATGCCAGAATTTTACCTGGTAGGCCACAGCCTCATATTAATACACAGATTAATAGAAATTGGTTAAACTAAGATATAAGAGTTAGCCAGTAAGAAGCTAGAGCTAATGGGCCAAACAGTGATTTGATTAATACAATTTCTGTGTGATTATATCAGGAGTCTGAGCAGCTGGGAAATGAACAAGCAGTCTTCTACACCAATGGTCCATCGTATATTCTTGGGTATAACTCATGGCACAAATCAAGTTATGCAGAGATGTTGGTTATCATTTTGTGTGAGTGTGCACATGTGTGGTAAGTTCTCATGTACCATAGCTTGCTATAATGAATAGCTAAGGAAGATCTTGAACATTGTTTCTGTTTATTTTTGAGACAGGGTCTCACTAGGTAGTCCTGGTTATCCTGGAATTCAATATATAAACCAGGATGGCCTTGAACTTACAGAAAATTTCCAGCCTCTGTCTCCTAAGTACTGAGAATAAAGACATATGCTACTATTCTTAATTGGTAACTATAATTTTAAATCTTGACCAATCTTTACTTCACATTCTCCCTTCCTTTGTCCAGACTGTAGAGAATATACTGACCAAGAATAACATACTGCTGTCAGTTAGATACTGAGAATTCTGCTTTGACCTTGAAGTTCTCAATGTTAAGATACACTAAATCTCTTAAAAATATTTTCTATTCTCCTTGGACACTCCATTTATTGTAGTCAGCAGATGATGCTCATTTATAAAGACATGTATGTACCATCCTACACATACATAGTTCACTTTCTTACATGCTGCAAACACTGATACACATAAGATAAAAATAATAAAATCCATTTAAAAATTTCTATTTGGCTTCATCAAGCATTACTCACTTGATTCATCCAATAAAGGAAGTGCATATTGATTCCTCACACCAACCCTTCCATTGCTTACTCCATGATGAAAATCATTCTTGTTTTATAATTTCTAGTTCTCTCATGACATTTATTCCCAGATACTCCTCATAGAAAGATGTTTCCCTTGGTCTGTTCCTTTTCTTGCAGCTTCTTAAATATAGAAAACTTCACCATTTAAAGTTATTTATTCATAATATGTGTACTTCTCTCTTTTATTTATCCCATGTACCAGCAGGATTTATATTCTTCTGTTTCATATAGATTGATTCCTAAAAATATGTTTCACACAATTTTAAGAATAAGGGAATTATGTCTTTCATGATTAAATAATTAAATTTTAATAAATTCTTATCATTGAATCTTCACAACAACACTGAATACAAAGAATTACCATTTTACAAATAAAAAATATGGAGACAATACTCATTTCTCTCATAATTATTACTAAATTATTGTGAAATTGTTAATTATACAAGTGTCAGTAGCTTGGACACAGCTGATAATTATCACTTCAACGAATGCCCTTTGAGTGTGATATATCTTAACATCATCACTACTTCATTGAAGATGCTTAACAAGCCAACCCTAGTCCCTCTGCATTTTTCTGGTCCTAGGGGATGGTCTACAGAATTTGTTCCTCCTTGCTATTCATACAACATGAGTAGACACCCTTTCCTTCATCAATTTCTTTTTTTTTTTTACTCTCAAATTCTGTATCTATCTACCTACTCCCTCCCTTCTTCATTCTTTGTGGCATATATAGTCACATTCTTTTCCCATGTTAGTAAAAATAAAATCTCTTTTGATGGTGCTTTGACTAAATCACTATCTTATCTGTTTCACTTCCTGTTGAAAGAAAAGTCAACAGGTGCTTTTTCAACTCTCAAATCCATCCCTTATTTTTCAACTCTCTAAAACCTCAATTTTTTAATAAACATTTGAATAAAACTGTTCTGTCCAAAGTTAATGATAACTTCTAATTATCAATGCAATTAAACTATTCAGTTCTTACATAACATGGCTTCTCTGGATGTTTTACAGGCACTTTAGCCTCAATGTGTCTTTAAACAATGAACTCGTCCTCAGCCCCTGCTGTGTAGCCTATGCGTTCTTCAAGTTTTTGCTAATGTTTAACTGAACCTGGGTTTTCCTGCTCTAGTGAGCTCAGAACCTCCTGGAGTTCTGGCCTCATTTTCCTTTCCATTGTTCAGTCATGTACCCATCTCATCATGTTCATCTTGAGTATTAAACAGAGGAGCTTTTATAAGAAATATCTATACCCAAGTGTCAATGTCAGGCCAATTAAAGCATGCTCAGAAAGCAGGAGTGGGCAAGGGTAAATTTTAGGATTTCTTTGTGGAATTAAACTTGAACTAGGATGGAGACCCAATGATTCAAATCCTCCCCAGTATTATTGTCCAATTCCTGGTCTTCATAGCTCTCCCATAGATGTTCTTACTCCTCTTTAATCTCTTCCCATGTTCACAATCTGTCCCCTTTGAGAGTTTCGAGCATATTTTGCCAAGATGTGTAAACTACCACATTTCATTTTTTCATGCGAGTTCCTGAATTAAGTTTGTTTTGCAGACTAGAGAAGACCTTTTAGAAAGATGTTCAAAGTACCCATTTAGTAAACTGAAACATCCTGAAGAAAAAAATGTAAACAAATTAAAGCAAGACCTGGATAGAGGTGGGCGGTCCTTGGGCTTCCCACAGGTCAGGGATTGCTCTTCGAGCAGATGAGGGAGGGTGACTTGATCGGGGGAGGGGGAGGGAAATGGGAGGCGGTTGCGGGGAGGAGGCAGAAATCCTTAATAAATAAATAAATTAAAAAAAAAGATATAGGGAAAGGTGTCTGACGGAGGGAGAGAGTAGAGACTGATTGAATAACTCAATGAACGTCCATGTGGTTCCGCCCCCTTCTGGCCTTGTTAGGTATTGGAGGGCTACAATGCATTTCTCTATCAACAGTCTTTGGCTTTCTGACTAATATCACTCAGTGGTCTTCGCAGCAAGACAATCGCTTCCCAGGACTTTTCACTTAGAAACAGTAATAAGAATCTAGACATCTCCTTTGACTAAGTTTTTGACTGACCTTTGGGTGCCAGGCAAAAGTGAAAGATGAAACATGTGAAGATCTTGTAGCCATTCTTTGTGGCTGTTCCCTAAAAGTTTCTGACCTGCCGCACACGGCGCCCCTGTGTGCAAGGGAGCTGGAGGGCAAGGGACATGGAGGTTAAAATACACAAACACACACTGACAGAGAGACAGCGACAGGGGTCATCCTTGAATTCCCCAAGAATGCCCCCTTTATTGTGTTCAGGGGCAGATTATATAGAGATAGCCACGCCACAGGCAAACTCACCAGGAACCACTCTCCTGCCATCAGGAACTCCTGAAGATCTCGTGCTCAGAGCAGCTGTAGGCACTCAGATCAGGGGATTACAAGAAATTCAGGATCTGGGGTCTCACTGCTCCCAACACTGACCCTATTGTGGACTGGGGGAAATTTGACTTCATGGGGTGTTGAGTCTCTGAGTGTTAATGTCCTTGGGGAGAAATGTGGACTCATTCAGCCCCACAGAACATCCTTTACAGGCCAGAGGAGTTCTCCTTGCCAGGTGGCACTCTGTAAGTCCCTCCCCTGAATGTTCAGGCTCCCCACCTGCCCCCTCCCAGCTCTTTGGGAGACCCACTTCAAGAAAAGCCTTAATTGGTTCTCTAAGTGGAGGCTGAAGGAACAGATGCTCAAATTTAACCTTTGTCATCACACAGAAGCTTTGTGACGAGATAGTGGGGTGAAGGACAAGAGTCTCTCTCAAGGCATTTGGATACAGCGAGGGGTGGGAACAATACCAGAGACTGAAGGGGGGAGAGTATGTGTCTACCCTCTAGGTTGACTCTTAAATAGAGAAAAATAGTTTTAAAAATAGTGGGCTGAACTCTTCCACCAACTACCAGGTATTGGCCCAAGAATCGCCAAGTTCTAAGGCTGTGTCTTGTACAAGGTCTACCTTGCCCTCCCTTCTTTCTTCTTACTATCTTCAACCATGGTCTGTTATTTTCTACTCAGAGTGGTCAAGCCTGCAGGACAGAGGTTGAGAAATGGTGAGATTCTGGTCAGGCCATTTTCTCTAAATCTTACAAAGCACCCTTGTCTCTATTGCTGTGTTTGATAGGACACCTGTGACGTCAGCAGAGATGATTTAAGTAAACACTCAGTCAGCCGTGTGCTCTGAGGAAATCATAGGTATGGGGTGAGTGAGAAAGCAGAAGAACCATGAGATTCAAGGAACAGCCAGCAGGGACATGGTGGGCATATGGAGAACCATCGTTGCCAAGCATACATTCAACCGGCCTATGAACAGTGATAGAAACAGAAGGATGAAGACAGAATGACAGAGGGTTAATGAGTGATGGAGAAAGTACACTTTCTTTGTTGACTTCATCTTGGCTTCATCATCTCTGTGGTTCCAGATGGTTTCCCAACCTGGGTTTCTTCAGAGGATCTTGTTGCTTGTAGCACGAACTTCCCTGATGTTTCTTCTGGCTCAGGTGCTTTCTCGGTGCCTTAGACACTTTCTTTGTAATTTTAGTGGCATCCATGGTCTCTAGCACTAGAAGAAACCAAGGTTGCTGTTGATCTCAGCATAGCCAGGCTCAGCTCAGCCAAGTGGGAAGGGAAAGGCTTCGAGGCGTGTGCATCATTCAGATGCAGCCTCAGACAGGTCTCAACAGCAAACGCCTCCTGACAACAACACCCCTGAGTATCTGACTAGATTCGCTGAATAACAATTCTGTAGGTTCAGTTCACATTCCTGGAGTTATCAGTAAATTTTGTATTTCCAGTGACTCGATGAAGAAGGAAAATTCAAGGCTGATGCTTTCTGCCCAATGTTCACTAGTTGCAGCTTTAATGATTTGAGCACCACATCGATGCTTAGTAAGAGTCTTCAGATGTGACTGAGCTCTGATTTGACAAGCACACTTGTCCAGCTCATTGCACCAACAACCAGAATAACACTTCCCATGCAGTAAGAGGAAATAGCTTTTAAACAAGAGCTGTTGGCGTTACATCGTTATTAACACACACACACACACACACACACACACACACACACACACACACTAAAGGCAATATCATTTGGGTAAAAATTTTATGTTGTTAAGACAATACATGAAATTAAATTAAAATGTCTCTCTAGTCCTTAATGAATTCATATTTAATACAAAGTAACAAAAATATGATCAAGCAAGTTAAAAGTCCTAGCACACAAGGGGAGGGGTTCTCGAGGCCTCAGTCCCAGCAACTGATGGGTGCTGGGAGAGGGAGATCCACTTCTCTTCGTATGGTAGCTGTTGGTAGGTTGCCATTGGCCCAGTGGATGATCCCATGCCTCTGTGTGTATAGGGAACAATATTTGGAATCAGTGGATTACTAAAAAATAAAATAAAACCAAGCACATCAAGTCAGGAGGAAGATACATAGAGCATAGCCCTGGAGGAGCTGGAGGGAGGCCGACTATGGCGGAGAGGCATTGCATACTTGTATGAATTTTCCACAGAATAAATTCAAAACTTCAATGACTGCCAAAAACAAAACAAATTAAAGCAAATATGAAACACTGATGAATCTGTTTATTTACTTTTCCCATTGCAAAGCACAAACAGCATCCAGAAAATTTGTCTTGACCTGATTTAAAAGGCCATTCTCAAGAATGAAGTCCAAAATATTAATCTGGCCAAATATGCTTACTTAGTAGAGATTCAAAAACTGTCAGTTAAATGCTGGATAACCATACTAGTTCACATTCCTGGGGAGTACAAACCAAGACATAGATTGAGAGATAGATAGATGATAGATAGGTAGATAGATAGATAGATAGATAGATAGATAGATAGATAGATAGATAGATATGATACATAGATCAATAGATATATAATATAAATGATAGATGATGCATAGATATATAATTAGATAGATGATAGATTATTAGATTATACATGGATAGATATAGATAGATGATAGATAGATAATAGATACATGATAAATATTTCCTAAATAATTCAATTATATTTATATATTATGTATATCATACAAAACAAAAGAAGAAATAAAGGAGGGAGGAAGGGGATATAGAGGGACAAACAAACTAAAGATCTTTACCTTAACAAAAATAGTAATGTTCTGTCCTAGGCATCCAGGTAGGTGAAGACAAAAAGATACCTAGTATGTAATGTAGTATGGTGTAGGAAGCCCTTCTGTATTTGTGTTGCTTTCATTGGTTATTAAAGAAACTGCCTTGGCCTTTTGATAGGGCAGAACTGAGATAGAAGGGGAGGACAGACTGAATTCTGGGAGGAAGAAAGCAGAACCAGAGAGAGCCACCATGAAGCTGCCAGGCCAACATGCTGAATCTTTCCTGGTAAGACACAACCTCATGGTGATACACAGATTGATGGAAATGGGTTAGATCAGGATATAAGAGTTGGCCGAGAAAAGGCTAGTTATAATGGGCCAGGTAGTAATTAAATTAATACAATTTCTTTGTGGTTATTTCGGGGGTTAAGCTAGCCGGGCAGTGGGACGCAGCACGCTCCCCTCCATACTACAGTCTGCCTTGCCTAACTTTTCCAGTGCTTTATCCAGAGTGTCCAGTATTATCTAAATTCCCCTTGAAAATTACAAGAAAGGCTGAAGGATGAAAAACTTATCACTTGATTTTTTTGCATACTTCTTTTTTCAGATATAAATGCAAATGTGTTTATAAAATTTTCATGCGTATATATTCCTTGTGCATGGGTACTTAGATACAAATAAACATAAATTAATTAATTGGACTAAGTTGTGCCATAATCATACTTAATAAGGGAAGTAAATCCCAGGGAGGAAAAAAGCTTTTTTTGTTTCAGCCATAGTACTCAGACTTCTTACGGCAAATTTAAAATGATACCAAGTTTAAAATAATTAAGAATTCTGTCTGAAGTTAAAGGTAAATTGTCTGTCACAGCAGCAAAAAGAAAATACAAAAGTAAAATAAAGTTATAAGATATTATTCTAAAACTAGGAACTTTAGAATTGTCACAACCAGTCACTCTTTGGCCATTATAGTCACCTCCCACCTAATGTATACTCCAGTATCCTACGGTAAAATGGCAGCTGTGTGTTTTAAAAAGATGAAAGTATATATACATGGTTCTTGTGAAAACTGACAAAAATGTAAATAAACCTTTGAGCTCATAGTACTACACCAATGTGAACTTCCATGTTTGACAGATGTATTATGATTCTGAAAGATGTTATCCATGGAGGAAAGATGGCAAAGGGGCAGAGACTCCTTTGCTACCTTCTGTAGTTTTTGTAAATTTTGAACAATGTCAGAATAAAAAGGCATTTCCAAGGATATTTGAGACATGGCATTGATACATTGTTCTATTCCAGTGTGTTTCCTAAGGTAAGCCATGCATAGAGCTTTCATTGTGAGATGAATTTTGCATTTGTGTTTATAGTTGACTTTCAGGTGAGCCTCACAAGTGTCAATATATTGATTTCATGGTTCCTAAGAAGTAGGTCAAATACTATTTCTTAGCACAGAAAGTTTAGCACAGAACATTATTAAAAGATGATTGAATAATTTGTCAGTTTCTTTCTAAATTTGAAATTGTATTGGTTACTAATTAAGGTGCCTTTAAAACAGAACACAAGAAATCAGATTCTCCAAACTGTACTTGTGAAAGGGAGTTGATTTTATATTCCAATTTTATTCACATTTTCTGAATAATCACAACATTAATCTACTGGGAATAACCTAGTTCATATATTTGAAACTCCATTTATTTTTTCTATTGATACGCATGTATTACACTTTTCTATAATACAGAATTTCCAGCGCTGTTTTAAATAACATAGTTTTCAAAATGAGAAGCATGATCTATAATTTCAAACAAACCTAGGATAAATTCATAATGTCTAAAATGATATAGTTTTCCATTTTGTTTCAAAGAAATTAATGATATTTTGTTTGACATAGAAGTCCATCACAACTGTTATTCCTTTCATTTCAACTCGGTGTAGTCTTGACCTATTGCAAAATCCACTTGGAACCACCTAATTGGAATTATCACAATTAAAAGGGAGGCAGGAATCACTTCATTCCATGTATTTATGAGGCAGTTGACTTTAGCACAGTATTTAAAAAATATAGTTTTCCAATTGAATTTTTAACAGATTTTATACTTTACGTTTTTCTTCCAAGTAAAGGGCCTGGTTAGTGTCTAAACATTTGAATATCACTACAGACTAACATAAAAATTTTCTAGCTTATGTGATCCTCCATCACAGAAACCAACAGGTTAACTGTCATTGTCCGTTAGTTTTACCAGTAGAAAAAGTCCAAAATACCTTCATTCGTCTACCAAAATGATGGACCACCTAATAGGATGATCTATGAAGCATCTTTAGATCAGGATGAAATAATTAAGACATGAAAAATTCTTGCCTTTACATTCCTTCAATCTACAGGCCTACACCATATTATTACATAGTTGTAACTCAGTACCCAGTATTCTCTCCCTCTACTCACAAGTAAAACAAAATAAATGCAGTATAAAATTATACATTCTATAATAACTTAGAAAAAAAGTAAATCAATGTTTAAGGCCTTTAAATATTTGTAAGACATTCCTGAAGAACTAAAACTCACAAGTTTTAAGATGGCTAAGAAAATATAGACAAAATACTGGCCCATGATATTATTTGATTGGAGCAAAGATAAGCAAGTATTTAGACCTTTGAAGTAAAAGAAAATGAACAATTTTTTCCTATCCACAGACTGAACAAATATATAAGCATTCAAGCAGTCATTGGAATCAAGCAAGAGGCGATCTTGAAATGAGACAGAGAAGATAGTTTAAGAAAATACTAGAATAAAAATAAGTGATAAGAAATTAGAAAAGCACATGCATCCGTGGCATGTTTTTAAAATGGAAGGTTACCCACTAACTTACTACACACTGGTGAGATCTGAGAAGGAAAGAAAATGAAAACAGAAAAAAAATACACTTTTAAAAAACTGGAAGGGAAGGTGTGTGCGAGGCACAGAGTGCTGTGCAGTGGTAATGGGAATCCAATCCTAGCTGCTATCTCTCTAACCGACAGAGAGCAGCAGTGAGGTGTTAGCCTTGGGGAAACATGTCAGCACGTCTATACATTCTTGTATGACTGATGTATTCAGATCATGGTGACTTGCCAGTGATTATCATTTTCAATAGAGAAACACTTCCAACCCTTTCTCAAAGGCAAGTGTGAGATGTTAAAACATGTAGGCTCTCAGTGTTTCAAGATTAGAATACCAATAAAATTGTCTCAGTCTACGCCATGCCAGAGGAGTTCGCAAAGGAAACATCACCAAAGCTGTGCACAGTCCTATCAGACAGTGAACAAAGGACCCAGGAACACATCTATGACAGGACAGTGCACTTGGGAGACAGCTTCAGAAACAACTGAAGTCACAGCTGAAGCCAGGAACCCTACAGGTGGCAGTCTCTGGTGTCACCCCCAGAACATCAACTCTGCACCAGATTTGTGGAGAGCAGCGTCTGCTTCCCTCAGAAGTGCAATTAGCTAAGCACAGTTCGCAGCTGATGCAGTCTTCTTCAGGACACAAAGTTCACTTCAAAGTTTTTTTAAAGTCTTGGTTTCAATAAGAAGCTGACAGCAAGTCATGGAATCCCTTGGAAATAGGCTTAAAAGCCCCTCTTCTAAGAGGTATAAAAGTCTTCGATTTCAATGCAGGAGTCAAGTTTCTATGTGTGTCTCCATGATCTCAGTCTTGAGGATTGCTTGATTTTTTTTGTGGTTAATGGGTTACCTGGGAAGGAAGAAGAAAATATAATGAGCTCTTTATAATAAAGCTATAAGCTTAGGACAAGTAAACAGTTAACTAATGGCTATGAGTTGGCACTCACTGTATCAAACACATCATGGAATTCTCCAGGACCTTCGTGTTCACATTGCCAACTTATTATCTGAAAAAGTGAATTATTCTGAGAGCCCACTCATTCATGCAGTTAGGGTGGCTATAATCTGTGGACCTCTCTGGAGAAAAACTTTGGTCACTGGAGTAGAATGAGAGTACAATACACCCTTAAAGAATGGTTTTACAACATTCATTCTCAAATAGCATAAAAATCGAGGGTGGGGATATCAGTATATTTAATATGTTCTGAAAAATATCATCTCTTTGTGTGATCAAAAATATTTAGGTAAAAGAGGGAAGGAAGAGAGGAAAATGGAGAGAAATGTATAGTGCAATAAAATCATAAAAATTGAAGAAATAAAAAATGAAGAACAGTGTAATGGTTTACCAAATTACAGAGTGTTCAGACCTTCTGATAAAATGGACTGTATTATTAATGCAATTTGAATTATTAGGAAGATTGACAGTAAATTTTCATACATATTAGTATCCAAAAATAAACATATATGAACAAAATAAAAAGAATGTATTGTAAATACATTATTTGCTTTTATGTAAAAGATACAGGAAAAGCCTCAAGCCACTGCTGTGCTGATAGTCTCTTCACTTTACATTAATACCATATATTGTATTTGAGGCAGCAACAGAAAAGTTATCTTCTGCCCCTGGGTGTACCAAAGAATGAATTTTTAAAATAATGTGAACACTTGGTTTTACTACATTAGGTGACATAGCTTTTAATAGTGTTTAAAAAAAATGGTTTTACTTTGTTTTGTGATCGGCTATGGAAAATGAAAATATTAAACTATATAATAAAATAACTCTAGACTTTGCTCTACTATGGATAGAAAGTACATGCAAAATTAAATATGTTTTAAAGCACAAGGGAACCATCTTGATTCTGTCGTACAGTCAAACACATTTCTACTATTGTTCTTCTTACACTAAAGGTTACAGCCTGAATGGCTTGCTAAATTACAGAGATTATGGAAGTGGAAATATCAAGGGTAAAACTTGGGAGTCTCATCAGTTTGTCTGCCAGTCAGTTATCATTCAGCACAGTCTGTGAAGTACTTCCAGGAAGTCGGTGCAGGAAAGAAAAAGGGAAGAAAATATTATTTCTAGAGACATTATGCCATGATGGTTGATCACCATGGGAAAGAAAAAGCATTTTCACGATAACATTTGCTCATAAACTTTATATAACATAATCTTTGGCTATCATCAACTGAGAAAAGCTCAGCTATGTTTTCTGAAATCTGTTCTTCCTAGCCAGAAACCTGATTAAACATAGCTTGGGGACTATGTTTGTGAAAGTGTTGCTGAAATAGAAGAAAAGGTAAAAAAGTGTTGGGAAAGACTGCAGAGATTTATGATTAGTTTTAGAAGGGGACAAAGCAATGAGGCAGAACGCTGGAGGTGAACAAGAAGCGGGAGTGCGTTCCCCAAAGGCAGGAGAGTGGAGGGGGCCTCAGCACCTTCTAGCCCCAGCTTTGAGTCACTGGCAGGTTACTATGGTAATCTCATCATTTTATCTTTACTATAAGGTAAACATTTGATCCTGTTAGTTTATAAAAGCCTATAAGAAGGTGGTGTTGACCGTTTGTGTATTAATTAAAGCTTTGTTTTCACATGATTTTGAAAACAAACAACATCAGAAGTCTCCTTAAATAAAATCAATTTCCCTCCATCTTTGAAAGTCTGTAAGCTCATAAATGTATATATGCATACATATACATCAATAAATATACACATTAATGAAGACATATAAATATCATAAGTATATAGTCCATACATACAAGAATATAAACACATAATTTTAAAATGTATTTTACTCTTGGATAAAATAATAGCTAGAAAAACAAAAAACTTAAGCATGACCATAAGAAGTGGTTACATAAAAATAAGAATTATTTTATAAGCATGGACTGAAACATAAACAAAGCAATTTTTCTCACATTCATGCCTTGTATAGTATTCTTAGATCAATCCTATTCTGAGATGAGGAGTATCAAATAAAATAATTTCTAGTATCTGATGGCAGTGGATAGTCTATTTTAGACTCAATCATTCTATTTTATTAGGACACACTATGGTTAGACACGTGATGCTATGGATTTAAACCAAAGTGGTAGAGATATGCCCGGAGCTGTGGGAATTATACCAGCCCACTTGAGTGTGGTCTCTTATACTATAAATGCAGCCATAAAGCTTGTGCATACTTTCTCTCCCAGTTGTTGGATTTGTTTTCTGTTCCCCGCTTGTGCAGAGGACTATGTTCTGTGAGTCTACCCCTAAATCAATAACCATTTATTATACTCAATTCTGAGCTAGTGTGGGATTACTCTATAGCGTCCATTTCAAACTCCATCCCTCTCAAATTTCTCATATATAAATTGCTGATGATATTGCTAACTTCTGTGAGATCTAAGCATTGTAATGCCTATAAAAACATACCGTTTTGCCAGCATTACAATACCATGAAGTAACAATTTTAGATATGGAATTGTCCTAATGCATAAATCTGAGGAAAAGAAATTCAAAGTAGAGCGAGAGAAGTATTGTGACAGAAATTGAGGTAAGTTTGAGGGATACAAATGAAAATAAACTAATGGTTTCAACATAGTATAAAATGAGCTCATGAGCATCTATCTGTATACCTCCTGGAAACATCTAGTTTCATACCAGATATGATGGCAGAACCAACAAGACATACACATTTTCAAATATATTCCAACATATTATTTTAGATATAGAACATGATTAGGGGTATAGATATGCCATATCCAATTTGAATTACCAAGTAAGCATAATTCAAATAACATTTAAAGACAAAATCACTAACTAAAAGTAAACAAAAGACATCAATCATTTAACAATTTCTGGGCTCACTGAAGAAGTTCAAGTGATCAACCCTAAATTCTGGCTCATTCTTTGGGTGAGTGAAGCTAACATCGCACCTGCTGTAAATTATACATTGGAATGTTCAGTGTGTAAGTGTTCTTAAGTAGTATTTATACAATCTGGAATTTTAACAAAGGAATGTTGTTAGTACACCATATAAACATTACCCTATTTTTAAGAAGTAAAATACCACATTTACACTAAAATTTTATTGTCAAGAAAATATCAAACTTTATTTTACTTATTAATTAATTAATTATTAATTAATTTATTTATTTATTGGCCCAAAAATGCTGGATAAAAGTCTTCATTTTCTAAGATCTTCAGCTTTCATTAGCTATACTAGGTTACACTATAGACAACCAAGGTTGTTTCCATGGATGCTGCCTTCTTGTTCCCAGGACAACATTCACATAGGAGACAACGAAATCACCCAGTTTGCCCCAGGACCACATGCTATAGTCACCCTTCATCACATCTGCCTTCGATGAATTACTGTGTCATAGAACCGTTCCTTTTCATGCAACCTTATTTTCTGCCTATCAAATGGCATGTTACATTTCAACTGTTGGAGAGCTGAACCCACGTATATTCAAAAAGAGTACTAATAACAGTAATTGCTTCCCCTGTATCAAGCACAGCTATGCTTAAGAGACTCAAAAGGATAAAGAGACTAATGTAATAACAATAAACACAAGTGTTAAGGACTGAAGCATCCAATTACACCTGTCCAAAAATGTCTATTCCAGATAGCTTCTTAGATTCTCAGATATTTATGTGAGATCTGTACACCAATTTGAACTAAGAAAATCAAGTGAGCAACACATAAGATACTAGTTAAATCTGAAATAAGTAAAGTCCATTATTCTTATGCTGTTTGCTCTTTATACTTAGAGCACTATAAATTATAAAATGTCCTTAATTTTTCATCAAACTGAACATTGGAAGCACATTCCAATATTTTCTTTCTCCAATTGTAAAAGCAAATTGAAAAAACTCTTAATACGATTATGCTCATAAATGTCTGGTTTTTTCTTCCAAAGGTCTGCTGACTAGGGAATAAGTGGAATACAAGCCTTATAGGAGACACATGACATCTGCAGGCAGATTCTGGGCTCAAATCCAGTCCCTTTGGCTTTCAAACAACTGTGGGTCTAAAAGCATTATTTAACCTGCATGAACCTTCCCCTTCCCATGTCCGATTTTAGAACAATATTATTATCTTTCCACACACACTTGCTATTATGATTAAATCAAACATTCCTTGCAAAGAGTACTTCCCAGAAAATGCATCTTAAAAATTAGCAGGTGGTAATAATGATAATTTTCAAATAAGACACAAAATGTGACATGTAGAACTCCCATCAAGAAGTGTTACTGTTGCTTGTTATCTAGAAATATTGAATGAATTGGTGTTAATTTTCTGGTTTTTATAGTAACTCACCTTGCAATTGACTCTTTCAATAATATTATTTTTAAGCATCATATATCAAGAATTTCACACTTTCGGATAGCTGTGGGTAAAACAATGTGTTTCAGATAACTACACAAAATAGTAGTTAAAAGGTTGATGCATGGCATCTGGCTGCCAGGGGCCAATGATCCATCCTGTAGATGGTTCAGAGTGATTCAAGGTACAAATCAGGCCCCTAGCATCCTATGGCCATGAGCTAAGAAGTATAGACCTGGGCTAAAGACAGTTGCAGGCAGTTGATGTTCATGGAGCAATCCTTTTTAATGTGTGTATCATGAGGCAAGAAGTACAGACCTGGGCTAAGGACAGAGTCAGTAACTCCATAGTGTCTGCATTGTAACTACCACTATTCAAAGACATGTGTTTTAGCATGGCCTTTGCTCAGGTGATTGACTCTACATCCATGTACATATGAGAAGCACTAAGTGGACTCTGAGTTAGATATAAGGCATCTGTATGTACAGTAACTTCTGACTTTCCCCTATCATTGGGCATGTGTTATGCATTCCTCAGATTCTTATCTTCACTTTCTGTGTTTTTTCTTTGTGTTTTCTTTGCACTGACTTTCATGAGACTTTGCACACAGGACATATATCTAGGAAATTATCCAGGAATAGAACCTGCACCGTGATCATGCAACAATGAAATGCAGATGTGAAGATGTCCTGCTGTATCAAGGATTACTTTGATGTTATTATTCGTTAATTGGATCCTATCGTACCTCTCTCTTTTTTCAGTTTGCAATCTGTGTAAATTTGTGAGATCAGTTCCAAGTCTCCACAGCATCAATGTATATCTTTTGCCAATTACAGAATAGCATAGTCTTTGTACAACGTTAAGTCCTTAAAAGTCTTGGTATGGGGCACTTTGGAATCGCATTTATATCCTTGTCATTATAGGATGAGTCACATACACACATTAATGGAGAGACTGTGTGTTTGAGCAGGGGAGTAATTTCATTCCAAGGGACTTACATTTTCACTAAAATACCCATGTTATTAGAAAAACATTTATTTTTTGTACTAATGAACATTCTTTATTTAAGCAAGTAGAAGACAAGAAAGTGTGGCAATATTTCTGTGACAAAGTAGCAGGTTTACATGCCATCTGTGCCCAACCTTTATAGTAGCGGCTTAATAACAGCACAAAATAGACACCATTTTACACTAGAATTCCAACAAATTTATTCTGCTCAATAAAGGCACAGGAGCAGCAGAATGCCTTCATAATCTTGAGTGCTTATTTGAATGAACTTTTTCTTCCTTGGAAAAGAGCTGCTGCTCACTGCAAAGGAATTTTTTTTTTTAATGCAGCTCTCACAAGTACATGAATCTAGCTCTGGTTTCACTATCTGTATACTAAGTGTGCAATTAAAACATCATTATTCCACAATAACAGATTTTTTTTGATTTAAGCTCAGAAAAGCTGCCATTAATTTGGTCATAACTATCCATGAACGTATTCACCGTGTCTCCAAGCATATTATACAATAAGGTATCATAACATGAAAAACACCTGCTTCGTAAGGACGTGCATGCCCAAGCAGGCTTCCCAAAGAGCTTTCAGGTACCTATAAGGCACTACAAGACAGCGGCAAATGAAACATTTTCATAAATATACTCATCTGCACAAATTAAGTGTATATATTACTTTCGCAGTAATAGACATAGTATCTATAGCTCTGACCATCACTGCAAGTTCATATCACAGTTTACTTTTCCTTCCATAGAATTCTCGTGCTTGACCACTTGTGACATTTGGTTCAACATAGAGCAATCATCTATCCAATACTTCACAAGAGCCAGCATGACAACTAAACAATCTTGAACAAATTTCAGTTAATTCTTTTACTAAATTCTTGAAAATTGTAGTGGGTGTAGGTAATTGGAAAAAGGGTTATTTCCGACAACCCAGAGTATTCCAGACAACTACAGATGGCTAACGAAATCCTCATAGTGTGAGCTTCCATGGAAGCAGAGAGGTAAAGAGTCCCTGGATGTGACATTCAGTTCCCTGCACTTCCAGCAGATCAGAGCCCTAGATGAGATGAGCTGAGACAGTCTTTTCTTGCTGGCACAGACGCCAGAGCTTTTACACCACCATGGCTGCCTGCTAGTTTTTAACTTTAAAATCTCTTGAGTTTGTAGCACTCCGAGCTGCCAACATTGTCACTTGGACTGAGTTTCTAATTCCTCTCTTAGCCCCAACTAGTAAGATTCTGCCTAAGAAGCTTGACTTCCAAATAGAATTAAATCACCTGGACACCCTAAACTCAGTGGTGGCATTGCCACTTGTATTTGATTTTCTAAAGGGTGCAATTATTTTATCAGTGCAGGGCGACCGAGTTTTCCATGGAGGAAACATTTGAGGTTCATGCACCGAGCAAATGAAGACCTCTACTGGAATAGAATCTTCTAATCAGATGGACTTACACTATTTCTTAGAACTTCAAACCCTCCTACATGGTTCACAGAAGCAGATGAGTGTGTTCTCCCTTCAGGAACAAACAACCCATCCTCAGCTTGACATTTGCTATTAACAAATGGACCACTCCTCACTTTGTCTTTGGGTGCTTAATAAATGCCTTTGGCATTTTTTTCAGAATTTTTTAGGAAAAGATGTCCTTCTACTTCTGGTACCCCATATATATTCTCTGTTGCAGGCAGCACATAAACACAGAAAATAAAATGGTAAATTTAGATAAGAGTTAGAAGGAATCAGGAAAAGAATGGAAATCATAGGAAGTATAAAAAATATTTCAAGAAAGTAATAAATGCCTGAAGAGAATCTAACTATATTTTTAAGATATGAATTACATATTCCAGCACTGAAAAGTTTAGCAACCATTAGACTTTTTTTTAGTTCAGTTGGAATGTACTTCACCTGCCATATTTGATATTCCATTTGTTGTTTAGAATTCACCTCTCATTTATACAGAATAATTTGAATGGATGGTTTTACCCACTTTCTGCAGTAAAGTGTTAGGTTAAAATTTAAGGCTAGTCAAGAACTATACTCCTCAGCAATTTCAGCTTCACTGCAGTCAGAGTGAATGGAAGCAGCAGCAAAGTGCACAAACTGCCTCTAAGTGAGCTGGCATTGAGTGGGACTTGGGAAAAAGGACCAGAATTGAAGGTATCCTTCACCGTGGTTTGGGGTCTCTAAGAATATTTTCTCTTAGCATCCTGGTTGGCTTGAGTTACAGATGAAATGGCTTTCAGTAACTTTTCCTTGGGATGCCTGTCCAAATAAATAACACAGGGATTTCATGGTGAAAAGACATGGTGTGAGTTGTGGAAGGACAAAGTCGGAGTATTCTGAGAACATTCCAGAAGGAAGACATGCTCTATTATCTTCTTCCATTTAATTAGTTTTAGTGATGATCATTCCATATGTAACAGTAGTTTTTTAAAATCCCTTTCTGTACATTGCAAACTTAAAATCCATTCTCTGAAGGAAACAACATCATAAACAACAATAGTTAACAAGAAGAATGTATTGACTATGCAACCACCACCAACTCACAGCATCACCTAGCTATTATCTTCCCTGGGTCTTCCTAATAATATAATTCAATAGTCTCAGATTTCTAAAGTTGGTATATATGCATATGTATATATATATGTATATATATATATATGTGTGTGTGTGTGTGTGTGTGTGTGTGTATGTATGTGTGTGTGTCATTGCTTGAGGTAGGACACCACATAGCTTTCAGTCTTAATTCTAATACATAAAGAATGACTGGGTAAGAAGTCTGTCAGGATTTGTTTTATGGAGATTAAGTGAGAGCCTGTTGGCTCAGTGCTCTTCATGCATATTTATAAATAATAGGCAGGCTGAACACTGACAGATGCTCAGCAACATACTAGGGTTTGTTGCTTTGTTTTCAATTCTAAAGCACGTGGCACTGCAGGGCCACTGGTGGAGACAGCATAAGGTTCACCATTGGTAACATATTGTCTTAGTGTAGGTACAACATCCAACCTGTGGGCTTTGTGAGTCAGTTCAGAGAATGATGACTCTTCCTATTTGTTTCTTTTTTATTAAAATAAATCATTGCTTTCTTTATTAACTACGGAGTCAGTTTTTTGCCTTCTGATCTCTAACATTGTACCGGTTTTGTTTCCTCCATCTGAAACCAAGCTGGAAAGCTATAAGAAAGAGTAGGTCACAGTTCACCCTGTGAACATTGGGTACACACCTGCTGCTCTGTGAGAAATGAACGGAGACAGGTGCTCATTTCTGGAGTTGTTTTGAATCTTTACTTCTCAAGGAAACTTCTGCCCCTTCCTCAGAATCCGACCAACACTACGATTCGCCATAACTACTGCTCCAGCGTGGAGCCAGAATAAATTTGAATGCGGAAAATCAAAAATTGTCATGAGGCACAGCAGAAACCTTCTCTTTCTACTTCTCCATTCCAACGTGAAGAGTTTTACACGTTTGCCTAAGGAACAAGCACATGTCAAGCACTCCACTGTTGAACAGAATATCACAGGATTCAAAGCTGGGAGAAAGGGAACATTTTAGTAAGTGTAAAGTGACAACAAGACAATAATGTCCTTTGCTTCGAACAAGCTCACAGTGGGAATAGTTCTCTATTGCTCTTAGAAGGCTATAAATGTGGAACACATACAATAAGTAGGGCTAACTTAAAAAGCTTTTATAAGCAATTTCAGCAGGGATTGTAAGTTTTCCTTGTGAACAGTTTGGGAAATATTTTGCACAAACCAAAGAAGAAATTTTCATTGAATTCAAGCAAGAAATAACAAAGAATTCAACAGCCAAATATCTTAACATTGACATGTCAATGAATCATAGAAACATTATGTGGAAATACTCAGTTGGAATCCTAAGATTTCATATTTGCAGTCATAACCATTCATAGGCTTATCTGAATATCCATGCCTGCAGTGATTTATAGCTTGCTGATGCATAAACTAAGATCATTCACACTTTAGGGCAGGTAAAAGAGATCAAGCCTTTTAACTAATGTTTAAGTTTCACCACCCATGGGCACTTGCTTTTCAAGCCAACTTCACATCTCTTAAGTCATTATTAATCCTATGATCCCCATGAACACTCTGAATAATATCCATGATATTTCAGCTGTAATTTATTATATATTATAGATAGAGGCCTTCACAAATTTTTTTATGCACCATTCTCCCAAAGAATATGTAATTTGAATAATAATTTGAGAAAAATACAAATAGTATTATTATTCATAATAAATCATATGTAGATGAAGTCATCCATTGGAATCAGAAAACAGATGGGTTTTGTTAGAATGAATCAAACTATAACATTTCCTAGATGAATTTGAGAGGACAGAGGAGTTAAAATTCACTGTAGAGAAAAGACCAAACACGGCATAATAGAAATTAAAGATATTTTACAATTTAAGAATGATTTTGACTTTTTGAATAATAAATACATTTCTTTTGCCATTATTGCTAACTTTGCCTCTCCTTATCAAACTAGAAAATGCAAAATTAAGTCAATGTGTAGGGTAGGGCAGAACTTCTATTTGCTGATCAGCCATCAAGAACACCTGACTTTCTCCAGACACACCCGAGCAAAGATTACCATAGAATGGGTCAGTTCCGATACAGGTAGTGGATGCAGTGGCAGAAGACAAAGGATGAAACTCAAGGAAATGTAGGAGAGTTTCATACCTTCTAGAAAAATCCAGTAGCGGGAGATATGCACCACTCATGTCTTCCTAATGCTCCATTCCCTTTACATTGCTCAAAACCATGTTTTTTGAAAAATATTCTTTAATTCTATATATTCCCCCATTGAAAACATAACTATTGCCCACACATTTCTTGCTTTTCCCACTTCTACGCATCCTCCCAATCTCCTCCCACTTCCTGTTCCACTGCTCCACCATCACTCTCTTAATCAAGGACTGTGACCCTCTGGTTTGTCTAAGTGAAATAACTCCCTGATTTATCTTGTCCTTTGTATCTTCTCTTCCCCTTTGCTACCATCATTTAAAAAGATAAATCTATAAAATCAGAATCTACATAAAATCCTTTAGCATTAGACCAAGCAATTAGTTTGGTCACTCCTTTCCAAAGTCTCTATGGGTACACATATTATGCTCTGCTAAGTTCTTGTACCCATGTGTGTCACTCTCTTAATGGTGCACATTAAGCATCTGTATTTTATTTAAAGTCCTAAACAGATGAGAGAATTCAATGATCCATATATTCAGAACTTTGTCTTATACTTTAGGTATATTTCATTATAACAAGATGGTTTAAGAGTTGAGAGCTAATATAAGGCAAATATATAACACATGCTTCATTTTTCATGACTAAGCAGTATTCCAGGCATTTAAATGACCCCTTATATTTATCAAATGTAAAATTAAAGTAATGAATGGATATGCATATGGGTAAATGAATGAACAGATTAATGAATGGATATATATATATATATATATATATATATATATATATATATATATATGAGCAAAAGTAATAAGCAGCTTCAGACAGAAATAGAACTACTATTTGAATTCTCTATAAACACCTAGAGGCATGATCAGGTGACCCCATAGGCCAATTTCTCAGCTATTAATTTTTCTAGCATTATTCCCATGGTTCTGTATTTTTAGAATTTGAAATTATAGATATCTATGGGTTCTGACATTCAACTTCACTTTTGTACCTCAGATATTTAAATGTATTCTCATTTGGAAAAGGTCTGATTTTTAAGACAAAATTAATTCATGAAAATAATAATTCAGGAAGATAATAGCAGTCTGTGATGCTTTAATTGGTATTAGGCTAGCCACTTGGGATGTGGAAAATGTCCAAATGGATACATCAAGCTTCATACTGGCATATTTATTACAGTTAATATTTCAGTTATGAATTATCCTACTTTTAAAAATGCTCTTCTCTCTTGAGTAATTTCCATACCGCTGCTTAACACTGTCAGGGAGTTTTTCTCATGAAATATTTTGTGGTAGCACTACACCTAGGAGTAGTGGCTCACTTGACCAGTCTGGGGGTGCCATTGAAGCAGCATCAAGTTTCCTATAGTGGAACATATCAAACAAATGATAAAATGATTGACTCAGTGCCATCCAAATAATACTATTCATGTAAACACATTCACACAGAGAGAGGGAGGGAGGGATGAAAGGAGGAAGGGAGGAAGGGAGAGAGACTGAGAGACCTGCTATATTTACCATTCAGGATACCTGACACCTCTTCCCCAGCATTCTCCCCTAAGACATAAAGACTGACTTTCTTTACAGGAATCATTTTTCCATTCATCAAAATTAAATCTATTACACTATTGCCTACTTCTCTTTCCTGTCTCCCACCATTCCCCTGTATACTTACTTTCTTGCTTTCAAATTTATGTTTCTTATTTCCTTAATTGTTTTAACTCTGACTGGCTGGAGCTCAGGCTGGCTTGTAACTCACAGAGATCCACCTGCCTATGCCTCCTGAGGGCAGGACTAAAAGTCTACACTATCATGGCTGGCTAGGTTCGTTTCTCTTGCCTCCCTTGCCTTCTTTGCTTGGTTCCTTTTGTACATTTTACTAATCTATCATGTCTTTAGCTGATTTAAATGTCCATGACATTCCTACATTTCCTATAGAGGAGCAGCTCTGAGGTTTCATTTCAGTGTTGTGGGTTATTTTTGCTTTTTTTATTGTTGTTGTTGTTGCTATTGCTTAGGCTCCTTGTCATCGTGTATGCCTGGTTTGGTGTTTTATTTTTCTAATTGTATGCTAGGTTTTGTATTTGCAAAGTTGTAAAGTTACGGTGACACTAGAGCTGTAGTTTTCCCCCAGAGATTAGGATTATGCCTCTCCCAATGACATTTCCACGATTCATGTTCTTCTCAGTCCAGTTTAAGGTATTAAGGTGGTTCAGGCAGTACCCTGTAAATATCATTACACTTCCATGAGCACAACAGGGATATGTGCCTGGTGACATAGACTATTATGACAGTCCCCTGGGGTCTGTCAGGTCTCTTTCAATCTCTAGATTTCCTTGTATTGACATTGACCTCCATAGGCTAGGAGTCTGGTCCTAGAAACAGACTGTTCTCTCCTGATCATCACACTTCTCTTTTCCTATTCTCTTTGAGTTTTTGGTGTCAGAACACATACAGTTTACTAATTTGTCATTTAAGGAATGTAAGGTAAGGTACTTTGAAGATTTTTCTTAACCATAACTAAAAGAGAATGGCAGCTCAGCTTTTTTGAGGAACTTGGTGTTAATAAGTCATCAAGTGTTTGGCAGGATTTCATGTTTCTCTTTGGTATTCTCCAACTTCCATACTTTTATGGTACCAACACATTACAACTATGCTTGGAGCAGGTATAGCACAATGGTATAAGTTATGTACAGCTAGACAACTGTATTTTCCTGCGATGGTCCTACTTTATACCTGCCTCCTGAATTCCTCTTATGCATATCCTAAAGGGATTTCCCACTGTCGTAAGGAGTTCTCTCATCACCTAAATGAGTAAGTACCCTCTTCATGGGAATTTGAGTTTTAGTGAATAACTCTTGGATATTGACATCTTCAAGACATAAGGATTTCTGTGATGTGGTGAGCCCAAAAGAAGCATTCCTTGAACCAGAAAACATTTTTAAAAACTACTAAATCACTTCAAGTTTCTAACAAATGTTTAAGGTTAGTGTTGAGCAAGCATTTCTGGTTATAGCGCTGAGCTAAGTTCCTCAACATGTATATCATAAAGATGAGACATGGAGAGTGTAATGTGAAAGGCTGACCGGAATATTATCAGCTAGTGCTAGAGCCCAGGGTCACGCCAAGAGCCACATTAAACTCATGGCACACTCTATTACCTTCAAGACAAATGACTTATTACAGCAAGGAGGTCAAAAACGCCTCTTACAAAAACCCAGACCGATTTTAAAGCCCAAAGATGTTGGAATTTGAGATTATCTAACACATGCTTAGGTTTCTCAGTTGGGTTTTACAATTTTTTTTCTGTCATATATTTTTAAAAACTTTCTGTTAGAATGAAATTTTCATAAAATTGAGAAGTAAAAATTACATGTGGACTTCAACTTCCTCATTTTTCCTCTTTTCTTTCTTTACCATTGAATTAATTAGAAGTTGGTTAAGAAGTAATAATAGAGAGCGCCGAATCCGTGGTGGCGCACGCCTTTAATCCCAGCACTCGGGAGGCAGAGGCAGGCGAATCTCTGTGAGTTCGAGGCCAGCCTGGTCTAGAAGAGCTAGTTCCAGGACAGGAACCAAAAAAAAAAAAAAAGAAAAAAAAAGCTACAGAGAAACCCTGTCTTGAAAATCAAAAAAAAAAAAAAAGAGAGAAGTAATATTAGGCTGGATGTTCATCTACTGATGGTGATTGTCTTAATAATGATGATGTAATAACGATGATGTAATGTTAGCCTGAATGTTCATCTACCGATGGTGATTGTCTGCAATAATGATGATATAATAACAATGATGTAATGTTAGCCTGAATGTTCATCTACTGATGATGATTGGCTGTAATAATGATGACATATGTTAGCCTGAATGTTCATCTACTGATGATGATTGGCTGTAATAATGATGATGTAATAATGATGACGTAATTTAGCCTGAATGTTCATCTCATGATGGTGATTGGCTGTAATAATGATGAAGACAGCATTTCAGGAGGATGTATGCTGCCATAATGAAGAGTGTGGGGTTAAGAATATCTAATCATGGAACTACTTTGACTTATTAGATTTATTCACTATAGAACTCTTTTTTCTATATACAGTAGCAACAACAAAAAAACCCCTATCTCCTTATTCATAATAGAACTAATCTCTATTTCATCACACTGCTAAGCAAAATAAATGCAATTTTGGTCCCAATTAAGAAATTGATTCACCCATTCAAATACCGTCAAGACTTACTTTGAAATAAATATTTTCAAAAACAATTTCTACCCCTCCTTGCTTACTCTGATTACTCTCACTGTTTCAATGCTATTACAAAAGCAGGAAATCTAATTATATAATAAAGCATTAAACATAGATATGTCATTGGCTTTTAAAATTCTATTATTTTAAAAACATATATTATTCTACGTTTTTACAGAGTTAGGCATTTCCTGTACAAAGTATGGGTCAATGCTGCATTTTTTAAAAGTTATATTAGAGTCTGGGAAAACAAATAAGTAGTTTTATTGTGCATATAATTTGTAATGCAATTTTTCATCACTTAAGAGCAAAACACATTGCCACATATTTAGGTAGAAATGTACTATTTTAAAAGAATCACTTTGGTTTTATTTGTTCTTCCATAAAAAGAAATTATTAGCCTCAGTTAATTGCTGAATATCTATAAGCACTTTCTGCATCAGTTTCTGCTGGTCATTTTTGTGATTTAGTGAGAACATTAATGTTGTATTAGTAACATTGAAATGGGCGAGGGTAGCTCAGCATTCAAGCAAACAAACTTTTCCCAAAGCAGCAACCACTCCAGGCCAGCATCATTTCACACTGCCCCAGGCAAAACAACACAAAAAGTTAAGATTAAAATAAAAGCAGATATAGGAAAAGCCCAGTACATAGCCATAGTATACTCTGTCCCCGGTTAACAAAACAGTTTAATCATAAAGAGACACCTTTGTGAGTCTTCCTTAGAATTATACTAAGAAGCCCTTGTTAAGGTCAGCAATTGCAAAGGACAGAAAAAAGTACTTCACTTCATATAGCCTTAGTAAGATACAACTGAAAAAGCAATGTCTGGTGGCTAAAAAGGACACAGCAAAGCTTATGCTCCAGGAGTATACTTCTTCAAAGATGATTTTTACAATCAGAAGCATAATAGGTTTGACCTAGCCCACACTAGTGATGGGAATGTCCCCGGTGATATGACCATTAAAATACTACACCCCACTTCATCCAGCTCTTTGGTAAATTAAAAATAACAGCAACAACAAACATGTTAATAGCATTCATGTATTTATTTATGTATTTTTTTTATTTATTGTGTGGGAGGCAGTAAGCACACACAAACATATTTGCTCCATGGCATATCTGTAGAAGCCAGACAACATCTTACAGGACACCATCTTACTTTCATCATTGATTACCGAACTTGAACTATCAAGCTGAAGCACCTCACCCACTCTCTATAAGAATATTTTTTGGGTTATTATAAAAGGAATTGAGTAGAGTTTTAAATGAATCTATGCTTTCTTTGAAGGGCCTTGTTTAACGATGAGCTTATGTGCCGAAAGGAATGCTGAGACATTTCTACAAGTGTTTATTTAGCAAGACTTACTACTGTTGAATAATAATGTTCACACTTTATTCATTGGGAAATTGGCCTATTTTATTTTACTAACCTATTAACAACCTACTAGATTTATGTACTTCCCTACTTCCCTCAAGAGATGAGTAAGCCCTAACAAGTGACGGGTACCTATTTTGTTTTGTTTTGTTTTTTGGTATTCCAAGGCAAGATTTCTCTGTAGCTCTGGAACTTGTCCAGGAACAACTAGCTCTTGTAGACAAGGCTGGCTGCCTCTACCTACTGAGTGCTGGGATTACATGCATGTGCCACTACCATCCAGCTGGCTAGTAGGTGTTTTAAGTGATTTCTGAATGTTCACAGGTTTAAAATACTTAATAATCCACAAATATTTACATAATTGTTCCATTTCACAGATGTGCAAGGAGTGCTGGTGTCAAGTAACTTTTCCAAGGTCACAGATATGGACCTAAGGAATCAGATTCAAAGCTCTGAATTTAAGGGCTGGGAAGATGGCTCAGCCTGTGAATGGTTGCCATCCAAGCATGAGGACCTGAGTTTGTTCCCCAGCATCTACATTCAAAAGCAGAGCATGATTCAATCCAAGTGTTAAATAGGAAGAAAAAGAAGGAAGTTGGGGCTTACTGACCAACCAGCCTAGCTGAATGTACAAGCTCCCTGCTCAGTAAGAAACCTTGTGTTCTAGTTTCATTTTTGTGGATGTGATACAATATTCCACTGAAAAGCAACTTAGAGGTGAAAGGGTTTATTTTTTGTTCACAGAGGTCACAGTTTACCATGGTGGGGGTTTGGTGTCAAGAAAACAGGAACTTCAGGCATCTATCCACATCACATCCACAGTCAAGAGCAGAAAGAAATGACTCAAATCAAAGAAAAGATGTCCATTTATATGATGTGAGAGGTCCTTCTATATGTGTTTATTTTATTGGTTAATGAATAAAACTGCCTTGACCTATGGCAGGGCAGAATATAGACAGGCTGGAAAAGATATATAGATAGAGTAGGCAGAGTCAGAGAGATGCCATGTATCTGCCAAAAGAGACAGATGCCAGATACTTACCAGTAAGCCACAGACTTGTGCTGATACACAGATTAATAAAATGGGTTGATTTAAGGTGTAAGAGTTTATTAATAAGAAACCTGAGATAACAGGTCAAGCAGTGTTGTAATTCATATAGTTTCTGTGTGGTCTGAGAAGTTGAGAAATGAGTGAACAGTCTCCATTTACACTTATAGGTTGAGTCTTTCTACATTAATTAACATTAATCAAGGCATTCTTCGACAGACATGCACAGAGGCAAATCCTACATAAACAATCATTGAGACTCCATTTTCAGATAATTCTATGTTGTATGGAGTTAAAAATCAAAGTGAGCCACCATACCCTGTCACTAAAAGTTGTCTTTAAAGAAGATACCCAACATCACTTTCACATTTATGTTCACAGAAGTGCACACACACACAAATACACACACACACACACACACACACACACACGATACACATATGCATACACCAAAAATAAAATTAGGATAAAGTGAGCTCATAAACATCAAACCCATTCTTGAATACTTTCTCAAAGAGTAAATCAGACATGTCTTTCCAAAATAAATGAGACTCATCAGATAGAGAGATAAGAAGATAGACAGAGAGAAGAGATAGGACCTTCCAGAAATGTATCAATTGTTAATTTCTACAGTAGAGCTAATGATATTCTTTTTTTTTTTTTTTGGTTTTTCGAGACAGGGTTTCTCTGTGGTTTTGGAGCCTGTCCTGGAACTAGCTCTTGTAGACCAGGCTGGTCTCGAACTCACAGAGATCCGCCTGCCTATGCCTCCCGAGTACTGGGATTAAAGGCGTGCGCCACCACAGCCCGGCGAGCTAATGATATTCTTGAAGCCATCCTGAAGACCACTGTGATTTAGGGTGAGCTTTTTTTCATACAAAGGTAATTTTAAGTCAACATATGCTATTCCTCATTCATACAGGGAATAGGGTTATGTGCATACACGTAAGGTTAAATAGCCAGACATGAACTTGATGGATTTGTCTTGTTCTATTCTACTTAAATTTGTAAGAACTAACTATAGAGACCAGACTGGCATCAAATTTGCAATCTTTCTGCCTTTACTTGTTAAATTTTGGGCTAATAGGTATATGCCCATATGCCTGTGACTCTTGAAAGCTTTTATGATGAGAATTCTTAGCTCTGATAAGTTTGTTTGAAGAAAACTAGATATTTTCTATTATATCATGCTTTTGAAAATATTGTAAACATAAGTCTTTTGGGGAAAGATCATTTGAGATAATTTTTAAAAGAATTATTTCCTTTGTATCTTCTCAAAAACTTTCCTTCCCAATGCACCGGATACCTTATAGAGGCAATAAGAAGCATGTATACTGCACCTATAAAGAAGGAATTAGTGAAAGCTTCCAGTGTGCACACTTGTTAGGATGGCCAGAATCCAGCACCAGCGCTGGCAAGGCTGTATGTACAGCACCAAGATCTTCTATTGCCTGCTAGTGGGGAAGCGGACTAGGACTGCTACCCTAGAATGTACTGTCACAGAGATAAGCACAGCCTTACCATATGACCTAGCAATTCTACGTCTTGCTAGTTACCCCCAAAATGCCTAAGACTATTTCTTCATAAAGACACATGAACAAAGGATGTTTTTAGCAGGTTTATGAATAGTTTCTGAATTCTGGGGACAATCCAGTTTTTTTTTTCCAGAAAGAACATAATAAATAACTTCATCAATAAAGTAGAGTGTCATCCAGGCTAAGAAGAAAGGCAATAGTAAGCTATTAAAGGCATGCTATAAACTTGACTGCATACAAATCACTAAAGAAGGCCAAACTGAAATGGCTATATATTATATGATTTCAAGTAGATAGCACTCTGAGAAAAGCAAAACAATAGGGGAGAAAAGACCACTGACTGCCAGACGTTTGAGAGGAAAGAGCAATTAACACAGCACAGAGAGCACTTGTGGCCATGAAAAGAGTCTAGTGTAACATATGGCCTTATATATCTGTCTAGATTCATAACATGAACAAAAACAAAGGCTCAGCATATTGGATCTTCTCTAATAGACATCTTTAAAACTTCAGAACAAAAGCTAAGGGTAGGTTTGTTGCTTCAGGGCTGATCAGTGCTGATTTTTCAGTCCTCCTATCATGGTAACAAATGATATGCCTAGTCATGTGCACCCTTCAGCCTTGGCTCTGGAATAAAGAGAATTATCCTCTGGAGACCAAAAGCCACATAGGATGATGGCTGACTGAGAGTAAATCCTGTTTATTTTAACTATAAAGATTCACAGGCTTTTCTTCTTGCTTTTTCTGTTCAGCCTAATCTACTTCAGAGTGTAACCTGTTAGAACACCACCGAGAACAATTTCCACACAGAGCCTTTATCTTACTTAAGTAATTTATCCCTAAGACGTAGCACAGATCCTGATATCAGGCAGGCATTCAAAAGTATTTCAGGAAATGAAAAAAAATCCACTTATACTCTATCATAACAACAGTAAAATAAAGGACAATATCTAAAAACCTAGGGAAAATATTCTAAGAAACTACATTAGAAAAATTCTAGAATTTACAGAAATTTCTACTCAAAATAACTAATAAAATATTGATATATGAATTCTACAAAGGAGTCACTATTTTAATCACTGGTTATACATGCAGTTAAAGCATCCCACTAGGCAAAAATATAGTAATATTTTTATAGTATAGTATGTAATATAGTATAAAAATATAGTCTATGTTACTCAAGGGACAGCAACATTTGTGATTTGAGCTTTTAACTGATTGGTGGAGGTCCACCCCCACATTAACAAAGGCAATGCCCTTTGTGCACCCCCTCACCAATTTAAATCACATTAAAATACACTCTCATGGGGAGAAAGGATTAACGGAGCCAGAGAGACCAGGGGGACCACAAGAAAAATACAGAATCAACTAATCTGGGCTCATAGGAGCTCAAAGAGACTGAATTGTTAACCAGAGAGCTTCCATAGGCCTGACCTGAGCACTTGGAATATATGTTACAGTTGTGTAGCTTGTTGTCACGGTGGGACTCCTAACAGGGGGAGCAGGGGCTCTCCTCTCTCTTACCGTTTCACTTGCATTTCGGACCCTTTCCTCCTATTGGGCTGCTTAATCCAGCCTCAACAGGAGAGGAGATACCTAGTCTTATTCTAACTTGATACACCACGATTGACTGATATACATGGAAGGTCTACACGTTTCTGAAGAGAAAAGAGGAGGAGTGAAAGGGGGACAGAGAGAGGAGGTTGGATGGAAGGACTGGGAGAAGAAGAAAGGAAGGAAGGGAGGGAGGGAGGAAGGGAGGGAGGGAGGGAGGGAGGGAGGGAGGGAGGGAGGGAGGGAGGGAGGGAGGGAAACTGTAATCAGGCTGGGGGAAATTAATTAATTAATAAAAATAAATTTAAAAAATATACCCTCACAAGAAATGTAATGTGTGATTAAATATTTGGGCACTGTAGACCAGCCAATTGACACAATTATAATTAGCCATCAGACTTGACTTTCTGAACATGAATTTTTACTTTATATGGGAATGAATAAATAAAGCCTTCTAATGACTGAATATTAACCACAACACCTCTTGAGATTCTTTATTATAAAATCTTCAAGAGGTATTTCTTCTGGGTTCTTCCTCCTTGCAAAACACAGGAAGATGAAACTTGGCATGTGCATCTGTAAACAGTAACTACATTATCCTCCTTGATTTGGATATGGTGTTCCTGTTTTGTGCTATACACAAAAGATGTAAATGAGCTAGCTTCTCTGAGAAAAACAAGTATGTCTATATCAAAGCAAAAGATGCACATGGAAGATGTACATGGAAGATGCACATGGAAAGCAGAGGATGTCCATAAGACTCTTTAGGAGTGGCTTAAGTTTAACTGAGAATAAACACAGGGTTTACTCACTAATGCCCTGGATGAGCTACATGTATGATGTGTTTATTATGAGACACAGTTGAAGGGCACTTGCTAGGTAAGGCTGAGAGAACTATTGTGCAGAAAAAATGAGAGGATTGTTGTCAGGTTTATAGCCCTTCAAACTTCCCAGGGCCCATGATGAGTGCAGTGGACAATGAGCAATTATTGAGTACACTTGGACAGTGTCTCATGTCATTGGGTACACTCTGACAATGTCTCATGTCATTGGGTACACTCTGACAGTGTCTCATCTCATTGGGTACACTCTGGCAGGGTCTCCTGTCATTGGGTACACTCTTACAGTGTATCATGCTCTCTGTATTTGCTGTATGCTCAGGAAAGATAAATTCTCAATGTTATACTATTGCTATCAAAGATAATTCTGTCATGGTGTAGGGTTTTTTCACCTCACATGATTAAACATGTTTTTCATATTATCACTGTTTATCCTTACTTGTAGTATAAAATAGTAATGTGATAACATATCACTGGATAGGAGCTCTTTAGACCATCAATGTTGGTTAAAAAAAAACTGAGTATATCAAGAGTTATCATTAATAACTTTTATCAAACTTCATCCATAAGCACATTTCCTCATAACTCATCTAGGCACCCCTGAAGTGCCAGTCTGGAGGCAAATGACTAATCTGCATGGTTCACAACAGTATTATGCATGCAGGCAGTGCCTTCAACAAGTTCATCTGTGAAATTTAATCACAAAGGAGGCTTGACCGTCTGACTAGACATTTAGTAATCTCACAAATTGATCACATGTTGTAACTGAGGTTAGGAAATTGAGATTTCTTATCATGATACCCATGCAAATTTCTCTGACTGTGAGACAGAGTGTCTTTTAAGAATACTCAATTTTGTTCCTTTCAAGATAGAACAGAAGTATCACACCACATGAGTTCTAGAACCATGCTGAGCAAACCAACTCTCCTAAACAGCCTGACCAAACAAGGTCTCCCATAACCAGTCTTTATGAGTCCAGAATGCTTCAAACACAAAATTTGAAGCACAAATTATAATCAGTAATTTGCAAGCATCCTTTAAGAAATCAATCTCTTCTCCTCTCCCTGCCTCTGTTCCTCTGTGTCTCTCTCTCTGTCTCCCTCTCTGTCTCTCTCTCTCTCTGACACACACACACACACACACACACACACACACACACACACACACACACACACACTTCTTCTCCAAGATGTCAGTTTTTATGAACAAGATGAGGAAGAAAATGCCAATGAAAGGTAAGAGTATAATATGTTTGCCACCAGAAGAGACTCAGCAATAGAAGCAGAGGTAAAAATGCCAATAGCAAGCAGGCACTTGACAAAGCAAACCTTTATTGATTTTTGGTTAATCTCATCATACATTATGGCAAGTCAACACCCCATGCTTAATAGAAGCAAACTATTGTATACTGAGTGTCATGAGTGAAGGTTGTGTTAACAGTTAAATCATGCGTATCTCTAAAAAGTTAAATATTAAAGACTACAAAAAATCCAAATTCTTAACTTCCTATAAACTATAACAGTTTTTATTTTTTGTTTTAATCCAGAAATTGGAATTTTATATTATATACAATATCTCACTAAAAGTCAGATTTTCTTGTGCTATTTCAAGATTTAACTGCTGTGTGAATTTACAATATTGACAGATATTTTCATAATATTCAATGTTCTTAGGCATTGATGAGATTCTTGGTTTTCAAAGTATAGCTATTACTGTGGCCCCAATTTTTCATATTTTTATACAGATAATCTCTCTTTTATTTTCTCTCTTCCTTTTTAACTATTTCTGTATCTCATATAAATGACTATACAATATACAATACAATGATGACAGAAAATTTAAATATAGTCAATGCATATTTCAGATTGCATTTATTCAAATTTCCATGTTTATTTTTCTATAGAAATAGTTGGTAATATAAAAATAGCTTAATTTAGAAATCAACATTTTGATTCACAGAGGTAGCTTTTCTTTTGCGGAAATTTAGCACAAAGGTGCAAAGAAAATTCAGTTCTCCCTTTACAACACAAAATAACAGATTGCTTATTAGATACTATGGAGACAAATTGGCAAACAATTTCATTTCTGATGCCTCCACTTGTCTCATTCCACATCACCTGGTAAATATCTTCGAGAGCCTTGATTGAACCATTCCTCCTGGGAAAGCTTTATAATAAATCGTTTCAATGCAATCCATGGAATTCTCCAATATCTGCTTTTGTCTAGTTGTCTATATATCATTCTGTTTACGAGATTCTTCTACTTAGAGTCTCCATCGACAGCTGTCACCAAGTAATCACCAAAATATAAGCAAATAGGAAATAAACATACAAGTCTCACTTGCTATATTTTAATCATCAAGTCATCTTGACTCTACTCCTTACCTCTCTACCCCCACAGTGTCACCCCTTTCCTTACTAATGTCAAGTCCATAATCTTATACCTCCTTCTGGTCCCTTGTAGCTGAATATACTTAACTATAAACCAGACCTTCTCTTTCCCCAATCTCATAACATGAGCTTTCATAGCTCATCTGCATCTAGCAAATAAAATTCAAATCTTTCACATAGAAATTTCAGTTTCTTATGATGCAGATTTCAGTTGCTACCACTCTGCCCCTCAGAACTACAAGTCCCCCCTTCCTTTCACATGCCTTATTGCCCCCCAAGAGTGAGCATCAATTCCGTAATTAAAACTGGATCTATCCCTCCAAGCTTTTGTATATGCTGGTTTCTGTCCGTATCATTGTTGATCTAGTCAACTTTAAATTTTTGCATATAATTCACTTTATAATGACATCTGAAGGTGAGGGGTTTCTTATTTCCCAAGGCAGTCCTTTTGTCAAATGCTATTACTGAATATGTTATTCAATGGTCTGGGTTATGATTACTTATAAACACACAAATATTTTTCTTTCCTTGCTATATCTTTATTTTTTTTTTTTTTTTTATTTTTTTATTTTTTTTTTGGTTTTTCGAGACAGGGTTTCTCTGTGGTTTTGGAGCCTGTCCTGGAACTAGCTCTGTAGACCAGGCTGGTCTCGAACTCACAGAGATCCGCCTACCTCTGCCTCCCGAGTGCTGGGATTAAAGGCGTGCGCCACCACCGCCCGGCTCCTTGCTATATCTTAAAATGATTAAAAACACATTATTCTTGTGTTTCTATTCTTAGAGGTTAATATCCACAAATCTAATACATATATCTTTTTCTCACCCACTAAAATTGGGGTCTGGAATTTTACTGCATATGCCCAACTGCAGTGTGATCATTCTGACAGAAAGCCCAGCTCCTCCCTTCATATAAGGCACACCTCAACCAGCTCCACAGTTGAGAGACAGGTTTGACAAGTTGTGGACCATTCAACAGAGAACTGCCATTGACTGTCTTCCTAGAGAGAGAGGGGTCTGGGGCACAGCTGTGCTGTCATGCACCACTTGGTCACCATTGGCCAAGAATACCTTCTGTCTTACTTAACTGAATTGTCTTTGCCCTATTCGCCAAGATGAGAATATTAAGTTGCACGGGAACTCATTCATCGGTGCTATAAAACTTACTGTGCAATGTGTGCAAAGGTGTGAGAATGGAAGGAGCTTTGGTAGAAGACATAGAGTACTATAATCAGTACAAAGGCAGCATGTATTCTTAAGTAGGAAGTTTGTCCCTCAACATAGAAATAAAAGCATGAGGTCTCCAAAGAGTGGTTCCTTGAGTATCACCATCGAATCATTTTCTTTTTTTTCCATATTTGAATCATTTTTTCCGATGTATTCTTGCCTAATTTCAATGTATGGGTTCCTAATTTCACACAATCATATACAACATGTTTGGACACACACAATGTCCAGTGACCCCCATCCACTCTCCCACTGAAACTCCCCAACAATCCCCCCCCCACTTTCATGTGTCATATCTCCTTGGTAATCTTCTTGAAAATGAGTTTAAGGAGCTGGCCTGTATTGGGGGAGGACTATTCACTGGAGGGTAGACAGGTAACAAGAGGCGACACTGTAGTGGAAACTGACTTCTTCCCAAACCCTCCTATTCTTCAAGTCCCATGAAGTTCCATTTTTCCTTCCTTAGGGGACCCCACATAATCAAAAATAGATCAGGTGTTGACTCCCCAGGTATATTTACTTTCATCAAATATTATACCTAAAATGTATTTTAACTAACACAACAGAACTTTGGCCTTTGACCATAATGTAAGAGACAGTCCTAGAATCCTCCTTGACATAATTCACAGGGAATACTCCATGGCCTAAGATATTCCTCAGAGTTGCTAACAAAATTCTGTGGTGCCCAACCAAGATTACATTATGGTGTGTTGAACACGCACAATCAACTTTAAGATCATAAGCATGCTCTTTGGAGTAGCGTTTGCAAATATACACGTGACTTGAATAGTACAGACTTGTCTCCATCCTCCAGGAGATTCAAAGTACTCATCTGTCGCCCGTTGTTCATTTTAATTGTGAAAATATAGGACACATTTGAGAAATACAGCTCTGGTGATCTATTACTTGAAGTCTTTGCATTAATTTCCAATAACTCTCTAAACAAATGCCAAGGCGGACACCCTCACTCCCGTAAATTATTGTTTATGAAGTAAGCAGCTACCTGATTTAAAACAGCAGATTTAAAATGTTACCCTAATGCTGCATCCTGGGCACCTTGCTGGGTTCTTACCTGCCTTGAATGCAGTGTCTAATTGATTTGAGAACTGTACACTCTAATCCATTTCTGTCTGAACCTCCTTATTATAAAAAAAAAACCCTAATGTTATTACCATGATTACCAACTTCCTTAAGTGTTTTGTTTCTAATTGCCTCCTCATTTAAAATTTTAACTTCCCTAACACTAATTTCACTCACTGTATGCCTTTCTCATTATAATAGTAAAAATGTTCACCTATTCTTAAGAAATATCAATTTCAAAATTCAAGGATTATACCTGCTTTTCCATTATGCTTAATGGCCTAGAATTAGTGAGTATTAAAGAAAAACAGATAGGGGGAAAATACAGTCTTTCCACAGTCCTTCCTATGTCACCTCAAGACAACTCCTGATGTGGGTTTCCTCTCTGTAAGCCATGAATACCATTGGTTAATAAAGAGGCTGTTTTAGACCTGCATAGGACAAAATAGAGGTAGGCGAGGAAAACTAAACTGAATGCCGGAAGAAAAAAGGCGGGTCAGGAGAAGCCATGAAGTCCTGCTGGAGACAGATGCTGGATAGAACCTTGCCAGTAAGCCACAGCTACGTGGTGATACACAGATTAATAGAAATGGGTTAAATTAAGTTGTAAGAGTTAGCCGATAAGAAGCTGGAGCTAATAGGCCAATCAGTGATTTAATCAATACAATTTCTGTGTGGTTGTTTCAAGTTTGGGTGACCGGGAAATGAACAACAAACTCTCATTTTCCACATGTTTAACACAAAAGATTAAGTCCTTTCTAGCCTTGAGTGATATGACTTGCTCCATCCCTGACAATCCCTTGGATGTTGTTTTCCCAGGACAGCTGCCATTTCAGGGACTTTAACTTGTTCTTCCATCTCTTAGAAAACATATTCTCCAGATAGCCAAGTGGGTTATCTACTCATCTTCAAACCTTCAATCAAATATGCAAATTCACTAAGCACTTTTCATTCCCCATCCTTCATCCCCATTGTGTTGTGTTAACACCACCATCTAAGGTGCTATTTACTTTATTAATTTTTAATTTTTGTTGCCTCTCATGTAATAGGCAAAATCTGCTGTGTCTTTGTCACTTAGACAGATGTATCACCTTTCATATCCCGTGAGTCCTCAAAGAAGCAGTAGTTTAAGTGCTATGGTGAATGTCCTATATTTGCAGATATAACTGAGTCTGTTGAGCAGCCCAGACTTCAGAGACGACTACTCCCACTAGGTGGTCCTAATGCTGTAACTACTTCATCCCTTAAAAGCAGTTGACAGTGGGCAGAGGAGTCAGTTGAAGTATAGCAAAGGAAGAAGACCGAGGAAAAATGAGACAGGGAGAGGATAAAGATGCTCAGGCATGAGGAGGCCATGGTATGCCTCAGACTGGAGAGAGAGTGTGATGAGAAAAACCATCATCCTAATGGAGGTGACAGAGGCTCTGGTAAGGGGCACCCCAGCCCTTACAGTCTCCAAGATGACCCTCATAGTGATAACTTGAATGAGCTTTGAAATGGCGTCTCCCAGACTCAGCCCAAGGAAGCACAGCTCTGTTATGAAAAGGTGATGCCCCCTTTAATTCTCCCTTCACAAAACCCACACAACAGATACTGTAGTGCCAACTGTAATCTACAGATACTCAGCAGACATTGTATTAAGTCACTGAAACTTCCTTTAACTTCTATGGCAGCAACAGAAAACTTACTACAACCTAGGAGAGTACAGGTCTGGGGTGGGGGCAGCAACTTTTGTTTCCTTGGTTTTTGTATCACTGGTGTCTTTACTTGAAACATAGAACAAATCATTAAAACAGCAAACTATACAACACTTTTGAATTAATATTTATTTGTCATATATACTTGCTTCCCCAAAACCTATATCTCAAAAGTAAATTAAATATTTACCCCAAAATATATTGAAAACTGATATTAAAATGCATGAACTGGATTGACTTGAGAATACTTTATTCAGGAGTTAGCATCTCCATAAGTTCCATGAAGCAAGATGTAGGAGGCAATCAAATATCGAGGTAGCCTAGCGCTTTCTAAAATGCAGAACACAACTTATCAGCAAGTGATAAAACCAGTTCCTGAGGCTGATATTTGAAGGAGGGAGGGGGAAGAGGAAGAGAAGGGGGAAGGACACAGAAGGAAAAAGACTAAAAGGTAAGAAAGAAAGAGAACCGAAACATCAGAGGCCAGCTTTAACTGACATGTGGCACATACAAAAGTGTGTGTTTGTGTGTGTGTGTGTGTGTGTGCATGTGTGCATGTGTGTGTGTGTGCGTGTGTGTGTGGTGTGTGTAATGAGTCACAAGATAAGGTATATATCTTACTGTCGGTACTATAATATAATTTCTCAACCACAGCCCTAAAGGTCATTTGCCTTTGTGCTGTAGGCTAGAGTGTAATTCAGGCCCTGACTGGAGAGGGATGAAGACAAATGGATGGGGATGTGCAGGATAAGAGCGGGGTGATCAATAAAGAACCACACTATTCTAAATGTGTACCTACATTTGCCAGGCAAAGTGAGCATTGGGAATGAAGAAGGCATACAAACTGTGCCATCTTAAAGGAATCAAGTAAACTTAATCCTCCTGCCATGTTCTTCCTTTGCCTTGGGTCTGAACAGCACCCTTGTCCCTGTTTAGATCTCCCAGCACTGAGCCTTGATATAAAATCCAGCTTTATCTGGAAGGGGCAACTTGAGGCTTTGATCAGTAAAATTCACAAGACACTGTTTCTTTCCTCCCTCCTAAAACTGGTCTTATCTGTCTTCTGAGGTTAGCCATGTATTAATGTCATATTAATTTAGCTGTGAAGGAAGTTAGAAATGTCCTTGGTACACACAGGGAGAGAGCTTGAAACTGAATTGACATCTTCATGCCTTTGAAGATGACAGAGCTAAATCAAGGACATTGCTAGTCTGTTATTTTAATAACATTAGTCTTGACACTATTTGCCATTGATTCCAATGTCCCCTCTATGCAGGATGCTGCCCAGAGATAAAAAAAAATGGTGCCACAAACGCTACTCATTTCCCCGTCTCAAATGCATGTGCTGCTTGTGGGCCATGATTATTTTATATATCTCTGTGTTGTCCATTTTCTCTAGTATGGTTGATGAACTTTACTAAGTAGGACTGGTGTAGTATAAAATAACAGCTATGTCAATGCTGTATTTCCTTTTATGCTTAAATTATGAGGATTGTTATTATATAATATGTTCATTTTCACTGTATCACCTTTAAAACTCAATTTTGTTCAAAGGTATATTTAAAAAATATATAATTCCTATCCTCTTGAGGTATTTGAAGTATATCATTAAAAACAAAAATACTCCAACTAGCTACAAATTATGCCCCCACGAATTCATCTTATACATGGGAAGAGTAGGCAGACTTTGGATACATTATTCCCAAAGATGATATTTCTAATGACAAGATGGAGTTTTTATCATGTTTTCGTTAAGTAAGAATCAAACCTAAGAGCTACAGACCCCTCTGTTTTGGAGCATGATGTCCTCACCAACAGATCAGAAACTGAAATTCTAAAGCAGTCCATGACTTCCTTAGATCTTCCCCACAGGAAAAAAAAATCAAAACATTAAAAGCAATGAAGTATAGTCTGTTTTTCCTGATGATCCCAACAGGGTTAAAGATATTTTCTCATATCTTACAAGCTCTGCAGCACCTTTCCCCCCTGCTATTTTGTATTGTATAATTAGCATATAATTATGTGCTCTTTTACACTGGAGAGACTATTCTTTTATTAATGACTCTAAAAAAAAAGTTCCTCACTATTTATCTTTGAAAGAGAGTTTAAAATAAAAGGCTCATATGACTTTTCCTCTCTCTTTATCTTAAGTCTTAAAAGTAATGTAGGAGATAGTTTTGCATGTCATAGGTGCTCCTAAATTTTTCTTCTTAAGCATGAGAAGGGGAAAAAAGATTTGGAAACAGTTGTTGCATTTTCTATGCTTTTCAGACTAAAGGGGTTTGAAAACAAAAATTTGATGTTGCCTAAAACTATCTGTTCTTTTTCTTCCCTGCTTTCTCGGGGGGGAAAAGTAGGTCAGAACAACAACACCAAAGCTCTCTGAATGGATTATAAAGGCAGAAGCAGGGTATAATTAACATTTGTGATCAGGGCAATGAGGCTCCAAATTAGTCAGATGAACTCACCCAGCCCTGATTTCTAGTCCATTCTGGAAGATGCCATTTCTCTCGGCTGAGGCCATGCACGCCTCACTGCTTGGATCTGCCTGCCTGACTGTTCTCCTTCCACTGTGGGGCTTACCTGAACATTCCAGATTGGATATGGGCAATAATATGGGAAGGTGTACATTACTGAAAATTTTAATCATTTCTCCAGCCATTTCGCTTGCAATGAAAATCCCATATGACCATCATGTTTTGCCTCTGAAACACAAATAGCCCTGGGCTAAGAGCAGTTCACAAGGTACTTTGCAGCCTTTTCCAGTTCCTCTTCTAGGCATCCTATTGTGTACAGAACCTGCCAAATCAGGGATAATGGTTTCATAGTGAATAAGTCGCCCCAGCTTACTTATTCAAGACTGGTAATTTGACAACAACAGCATTAGGCTTATGCTTCTTAATAATATATAATTATTTACACTTGGAAGAATCACCTCTGTCCACTACTCATTCTTTGTGTAGCGCTATTGTGGCCCAACCTTCTTAAGAGTGTTTCTTTCTTTTCTCACATTTTACAATGTTATAGTGGGAAAGGCAAAGCTGATAACATTAAAAAAAAAAACTTTAACTTTTTATGGTAGTATAGCAATATTTGATCAAATAGTTTTGTGAATTCAATCAATACTTGTATTTGTACAATTTTGACAGGTCAGGTAAACTATCATAGTATCCAGCTAATTGAAAATATCTAAGTATGTCTATGTTTTACAAGTGTTTTTCCTTAGGGTTGGAGAGATGACTCTGGTTAAGAGCATCCACTGCTCTTACTGAGAACCTGAGTTTAGTTCCCAGAACCCAATGTGGATGAGCCTACACTTGTAACTCCTGTTCCAGAGTTTCTTATTCCTCTCTTAGCCTTTTCAGACATCTATACTCATATTCACATACGAACACAAAGGCATATATGCATATACATAAAGAAAATTTTAAATGATTAAAATGCAAGAAAAATTAAAATATATACCTAAAACAATTAAGAATTAAAATGTTTCTTATAAAAGAAACAAAGGAAAAAATAATTTACAATGATAAATCAAAAAGTTCCCTTTTTCAAGACATTTTATCTTTTCCCTTACTATTTTTCCTGCTATAATGAGAATCCTAGTCTCAGAATCACTAGAGATCTTAGAAGCAATTCAATCCAAGTACCTACAACAGTATTAATCCAGAACAGATGATGAGAATTCTTTCTTGGATGATATACAGATGTTAAACACTGATAAACACTATTAAAGTTGTAGCTAGTTCGTGTGGGCCAATTGTCTGTATTCTGTCAAATATATATATTGGTTTTTCGAGACAGGGTTTCTCTGTGGCTTTGGAGCCTGTCCTGGAACTAGCTCTGTAGACCAGGCTGGTCTCGAACTCATAGAGATCCGCCTGCCTCTGCCTCCCGAGTGCCTCCCGTGTTCTGGGACACCGCCCGGCTATGTCAATTATATCTGAAATAAATACTGATTGGTAAGTAGCCAGGCAGAAAGTATGGGTGGGACAACAAGACAGGAAGTAGAGGAAGGTCAATGAGAACAGGAGAATTCTGGGAAGAGGATGCAGTCCTTTACCCGCTGCAAAGGAAGCAAGATGTGACTGCCTCACTGAAAAAGGTACCAAGCCATGTTGCTAACATATACCAGAATAATGAACTAATATAAGTTATAAGAGTTAATAAGAATCCTGAGCTAATGGGCCAATCCATTTACAACTAATGTAGACCTCTGTGTGATTTCTTTGGGACTTAACGACTGCGGGAACTGGGTAGGATAGAAAACTCAGACAACAGCTAGCGTTAAAAGTAAGTCTGCTAAGTTCTTGCTGTAAACCTGACTTCTGATGTCCATTTTCCAGTCAGGGAGAAATGATGGAGCCACAGAGCAATCTAACTCCATCATTTGCAGCCGTTGGGCTCCTGGCATCCCTGAGCGGCATAACCAGTCAGACTTCCCTTCTGCCATCATCAGTATCAACTGCTAACCCTGAGATGCTTCAGGAAAACTGCTTTACAACCACTATCATTCCCCTGGCACTAGAGACACTACTGGTGTGCTGTGAAGCAATTTTCTATCAGACTTTGTGTTGTCACAAGTTTGTAGGAACTCTAGATAACCCTGCAACCACCTAAGCTAGCAGAGGAAAAATTAAGCCATTGACGTATCAGAGGGACTTGCAGCCTTAAAAGACAAGGCTGCAAATGGTCCAAAACTTAAGCATCAATGGCTGTGTTTGGTTTAAACACTATATAAGCTTGCTTTGTAGGCTCACTTATTGAATTGGCTTAGAATTCTCTGAGCCTTCTGCCCTGGCATTACACACTCAATGTGAGGCTTTCCTTAAGCAGTCTTTTCTTGTCTGCTTTCAGTAGTGAAGGCTGAGCTGGTAACATAGAGAAAGAAACAATAGAGGCAGAAGAGCCACGGTGATGGATTTGAAGCACAGAAGTAGCCCAGCAGTCAGCGTGGCAGATGAGTTGTGAAAAGGGGAAGACAGACATATGTCTGACAGTGGGGGAAGCAATTTGGGAGCATTTGTGGCAGAATTCATGAAGGACGTAAAAGAATAAAATGCTACAAGGATACCGAGCAGACAAACTCAAAGCTGGCTTCATTTCTGTGAATGGGTGAGAGATATTTGCTTTTTCTCCTATCTGCTTCCACTTGCCTATGGCCACCACTTGTAGCTACCAACTACACACATAGCAAAAGCCATCAGGGATATAGAGTTTGAAGAGCTTCCTGTCTGGTTCCATTTTTTATCCTATGATGTCAGCATAACCCTCAGCCTGATGATGGAGGACAATGTATCCTATAAGGTCCTCCACTGCCATCTGTTCATAGGAAGAATGAAAGAAAATCAAAAAACGTTGTTTAATAGCACGTAGTACCATACTACTAAAGCAAGCTATAGGGTCTAGATGTGGTTTTACTGTCCAGAACCACCCACTCTTTCATCTGTCCTCTTTCTACACATTGGACTAAGTTCTGTGAAGGTGAAGCTTAGTTTTAATTTTGAATTATTGAGAATTGGCCAACAGGGAAAGAAAAGGCACCATTAGAGAATAGTTTTTGAGAATTTCAACATTGCCTTGACCTTTTCATTTCAGTGATCCAGAAAGTTAAATATATTCTTAAAGGTCTATCCCCTATGAAAAGAACTGTAGGAAAATTTAATAATTATCATTTAATAATATATTAAATCGTATGTTAAAATTAAGTAGCAGTTACATATTAAGGGATCAATTTTGAGATTCAGGCTATGTAGCTGAATCTTGGTCCCTCAATTAATTACCATTATGACCTTGGGAAGCCAGTTAACTTTGCAAAGCATTGGTTTACTCATCAGTAAAATGGAGATGAAAATATCTTCTTTGTGGAGCTATTAAGCAGAGTAAATTAGATAATGTATTTAAAGTACCTTGTTCGGTGTGCAGCATATGTTTATGGGTCCAGTAAATGTCAGCCTCTCCTTGTCCAATGAACTAATGAAAACACGGAATGGCTATAGAGAGCTCACTTTTTTTCCTTATTTACTTTGCCATTGTCTTTCAGAATCTCAAATCTTTAGTGAATTCCCATTAGTCTTATTTTTGGTAGGAACAGTGTGGGGGGAAATAATTTCATGGTAATAAATACCTTACAAGAAAATTTTATATCAACAAAATATTGACAAATTAGAAAGAATTAGAACTTTTGCCAGCCCACTGAATAATAGAGTTATTCTAGCTAACTGACCATGTACTTGGCACAAAGAATCAAGAATAACTGGCAAAACAATAAAGTATATTCTTTATTTGTGCTATCTAAAACATGGACACATCTGGTGCATCTAGTGTTAATGTACTGATGACATTACTTGACAAGGTCGAATGTGTTGGGATGACAGCAATAGAATAATGACCTGAAGATACTCAGAAGAAAAAATTTTAATTTCATGTCAAGTAAATAATATTATCTAGCTTGGTGTCACTTTTAATAAATTTTTACCATTATTTTATTTTATTGTTCAATTATTCAACTTTAGTCAATTGCCAATGCTCCTTCAAAACAAACTGAAAAGTATAAAATTTTAATTTTCAATTGTACTTTTAAAAATATATAATTTATATATAATTACATATAACTTTTACATATATAATTATATTTAAAATGGAAATCAAATTCTTTCAGTCCTGGAAATTCATGCAGTCAATGGAAGATTAAAAATTAAATGGCTTCTTGCTCCTCTCCCATCTCCATGGAAGTTCTTGAGACCAAAAGTCCATCTCTGCCCAAAGCATTGCTTTGTGTTGATCCTGAATCACCTCTCCATTACCCATTACACAGATTGTGACCCTTTACTCTTAGAAAACTAATTATATGTCCCAAACTCAGGAAAATCAAAACAACCCCCTTCACAATACAGACAGAACCTAAGTTGTAAATATATATGGAGCCATATGTAAATTAATCATATGGAATCTCTTTTAGAATTTATTCCCATAACTACTCAGCTGAAGAACAGGGGTTGGGGCCAGTTGTCTGCCATGTCTGTGGAAGTAGGGGGCATTCGTGCTGTTAGCAGAACCTTATGAGAACACGGTGATCATTCATCAGAAAACATGGAGGTGGATGGCGTGTGGTAGGAGATGGTATTCTGAAATAAAAATGTGCTATGAAGAAATGAATCAATGGGAAATTCACATTATATAAAGCAATACCATTCCATTCTACAACGTCCCTTAAGATGCCACAGTACACAGCCTTCTCTCCACTAACTCGGAGATCCTTTGCCTCCCAGGCTGGCTGTCCACTCACCCTGGTTGTTTTCACTTTGTTTCCAGAGGAACAGCTCCACCCTTTCCGATCTGGGAGGACTTTACACTCCTCTCCCTCCAGGCATGGCTGCATATGACACCACCATTTTTGTTCCACTATGGATGCTGTAAGGAGAGAGGAAAATTAGCTCACTATTTCTATTCGGGACTGCCATGGGACAAAATGCACTGATCCAACTAATCTATTTTGTATTTTCAAGAATTTCTTTTACATATAAAATTTTATTTTACCACTGTAAGGACAACTAATATGGGATATATGATAATAAATTTCTAAATGTTCAACAGAAAGTAATAACTTTACTCACTGTGTTGAAGGTTGTTTCAAGCAAAAATATAGACTTCATGAAACTAATATTTTGAAAAACTCTGCACTGATTTATATAAATACATAATAAACTATACCCACGCCAAGATGAATCAATATTTTAAAGTCAATGGAATGCTCCCCATGAGCAAGCTGAAAATCAGGAGACTGTTTGTAGATTTAATATGTTTTTCTCTTTTTCTTTATCATAAACAGCAATTTCTTCACAAAAAATATTCCACATAAAAATTACTGTTTATGATGTAACAATTACTAGCCTCACACAAAGATTTGTAATCTACTGTAATAATATGAACTATCAAACAAAAAACCAACATTTACATCCATCTCCATTGAAATCGTTTTATGTGAATTATGTTTGCAGCCAGTCATTCATGCACATGGAGTTGAATTTTTTTCTCTTCTTTTTAAACTCTGTCCAAGGTTTTTGAACATATATTACCTAACCCTCTATAGGCATCTTGCATTTCCTAAGTAATTTATGTATCTACCATCTACCAGGAAATCTGTATTTTATGACAACAATATCAGAAGCACATTGACTAACTGGAACCTCGTTATAATGCTTTTGTAACAGAACTATGTGAGATGTGACTAACTCTAGCTAGAGGTATTCGTGTCACACAAAGCCCCCCCCCCCAGGTAACTTTCTGCCGTGTGATCTACGGTGTGGTCCCCTGGGAGTGACTTCAGTGGGCAGCATTATAGCGGGGTTCCAGTTCTGACGATGTTGTAAGAGTGAGCAATGAAAGAGGTCGCACCATCCACACAAGATGGAGCTGCTCGTGTGGTGCCTGCCACCTGCCCAGGGAAGCAGGAGCACTTGACCGTCTGGGACCGTTCTTCTATCTTGTTCTTGTTACAGCATCTGTGCAGGGCCACCACCTCGCAAGTTCCCGTCTTAACATGGTGAGCTGTGCAAACAGAAACAGAAGAGAAAACCATGTTGAGGAAGATTTGGACGCTTTGTTTCCTGTTTTCAATGAGAAATATTTCAAAATATCGCCGTATAATAGATCTGCCAAGCAAAGAACCAGAAATACAATGATGTCGGGGCCCTAATGCAGATTTGATTTTTCTTTTCTAAATGTACTGAGACCATTTCTGTCAGTAAATAATTGGTGAAGCAGGAACAATTAGTGACTAGATTAGAATGAGTTGTTAAAGGAATCTGAAATAGAGAAGCAATCTGTAATTCTGTAAAAGTGTATTTATTTGCGCAGTTCATACCTCTCTCTTCAATGTGTTAATCACCAGAACATAAATCCCTGGAAGTGGTACCTTATAGTAGGCTTGTTGAGGCCAGTCACACAATCGCAGCAGGGTGATGTAACAGTCGTGAGCCTTCTCAGCATAGAGAGAGAGGCTTTGGCAGAGGACACCCCTTCAGGAAGCAGTGAATTGCGTGAACACCGCAGCCTCAGAATATCCTGCCCAGTTTCCCTGGAAATAAACTAATTGGAAGACTCTAAAAAAATACCACCATTTTCTTACAAGTTCCAGCCAATGTCGGGACCCATAATCATTCCTCTTTCCATTTTGCCTGAGGAGACAACCGCCACCGAATGGCAACAACTGCGGGCAGAACGTGCATGGATTGCGTCTGGAAGCCAGCCACCTGGAAAGCCAGTATCATCAGCCGCCAAGCTCACAGAACCATTTGTCCAACCTTAGAGTAAGATGAACGACAGACCTCTGGGGATGATTGAAAATTCGGAATCTCATGACATGCCTTGAAGGGACTCAAGTTTGTCTACGTCAGAATTGCTTTCTCCCCACATTTCTTCTTTAACTCATTGTCCTTAAAATGACAGGTCACAAAGTTCCATCTCCTGAGTGAGATTCAGAGCATTTTTAAAAACAAAATTAAGCATCTACTAAAAGAATGTGCTTCAAGAAAACATTTTAATGTAACATTAAGATAGGAATTTTAATGGGTAGGGAATTGGCTATAGTTTAATACTATATACTACATAGTTTAACACTATATATAGTTTAATACTTTGAACCTCCTCTCCCCATAAATAAGATCAGCGCATCATGCATTTATATCAACCTGCCTGGTAGAGATGAACAATGGAACTGGCAGTTAACTCACCTAAGCTTTTCTGGAGATGAAAATCTTATATAACGTAACTTCTTATCCCTCCATGTGAGACCTAGAAACTGTGACAGGTGCTTCTCAGAACAGCTAGAAAATGGGTGCGATCTCCAACACCACGGATAGCCGTGTCACCAGAGATGCCAGTGGGAGAAGTTCTCTATGTTTGAGTCAACTGCATGTATTGAAACCCAAGCTAAAATATATAAGACCCAGACTTCTGGCCTGAGCCTCTTATACTCTATAATTTTCCCCTCGTTGAGCGTGAGTCACTCACTCTTAACTTCCCAAATATACCATGCTTCTGTTATAATACACAATTGATACTGCCTGCTGCACTGTACTTGGTGACAGTTAAAATGAGTGACTACCACACATTACAAACTTCTCTGAGTACTGGAGCTGTGATGAATTAACAGGACAAAGACGTTTCCTGTCCTCAGGGAGCTTACATTGCCGGGAAGAAAACAAATAATAAACACTCAAGTACATTATGAAGTCAGTAAATATTTGAAGGAAATCCACTACAGAGATGTGGTTGAGAGTAACAGCGGGGGAGGAGGGGACTCTCATCTACATTTGAAAGTTCCAGGGCATTCTCTAGAGTAGACATAGTGTGAGTGACAGGCTGAATTAGAAGGAAGCAGCACCCTTTATGAAGACCCAGAGAAAGAGAGAAAACGCAGAAAAGAAAAGCAGTGGCCTGTTTCTGAAACTGAAAAAATGTTCTCCTGGGCTGTAGCTCTCACCTTTAAGTCCAGCATTTAAGAAGCAGGGGCAGCCTGATCTCCAGGTTCGAGGACAGCCTGGTCTACAGAGCAAGTTCCAGGAAAGCAGGGGCTACCAAGAGAAACTCTGTCTTGAAAAAACAAAATGCAGCTATCAACAAAAAACAAAAACAAACAAAAAGGAAAGAAGTAATGGTCTAATAGAGAGTATCTGAGAAGGGGGCAGGGTTCACAGGAAGCAGGAGGAGGGAGAGGAGAATTACATTTCTTTTGGCCCTGCTAAGCACAAGGTTGATACAGCCATCATGTTATGTATAAATAAAGTGACTATTCATGAAGCGGAGCTTGCAGGAAAGAGTTGGGCTGAAAACACACACAACCCTGAGATCCCTATAGGTTGTATGGGAAACTAGGAACTGAAGAAGACTGTTATGGGGATGTGACCCACCCAGGGGAGGAACAGGAAATGAGCACTAATGGGGCTCACGTGATGTGGAAGACAGCAGAACTAAGGGCCGCTGGTGGGAACAAGGGAAAGCACAAAGAACAAGAGCACTAAAGAGCACAGAATAAAATACATCTGACGGCAGGGATTGATCAGCACTGTCAGACCTGCTGAAGATCCAATTAAACGAAAAGAAGTAATTGTCCATTTAGAAAGTAATATACCCTGGATCGCTAAGGCAATCTTGAGCAAAGGGAATAAATCTCTGACAAAGACATCAAGAACAGGTGAAGAGAAAAGGCAGTACTTCCAATAAGTGGTCTTGTGATACATGCACACCCAGAAGAATAAAGTTAGACCCTTGCCTTACACTACATAGAAAAAGCAACACAAAGTGAACCCAGAGACTTAAATGAAGGACCTGGAAGTGCAAAATTATTAGAGTAAAACATACACAAGATATGTCTATGACATTGGTCTGAGCATTATTTGTTTTTTTTTTTAGATACAACTTTAAAAGCACAGACAACAAAAGCAAAGATTTAAAAACAGATCATAGCAAACTCAATAAACTGTGTGGCAAAAGATAATCAAAAGAGAAAAAGCCTGTGGAATAGAATAATATTACATAAAAGGTGATAATAATAAATAAAAGGCTAATAATAATAAATGATTATATCCAATATATGTAAGGAGCCCAAACAACTCAAAAGCAAGAAAATAGTTGGCCAAATTTAAAATAGAAAACTCGTTAAGAGAAGATGTAGACAGGGCTAACAAAAATATGGAAAATTCTCAATATCCTTAATTACTAATATGGTATAAGTCAAAAAGCATGAGATGTCATCCATATCGAACAATTATTACCAGAAGCAAAGACTAAGAAGTGTTGGTATGTGGAGGAAAAGGAATGTTTAGCTATTGTCACTGGGGATGTAAATGGTCCCAGCCATATGGAAAACAATATGCAGGAACCTTGGACACAAGAACTGAACTTTCGTATGATCTAGCAACCCCAATGTAAATAAACATTCTAGCCCTATGGAAAACAGTATGCAGGAACCTCAGACACAAAACCTGAACTTCTGTATGATTGAGAAATCCCAATGTAAGCACACATTCAAAGGAAATGATACTCATGTATTAAAGAAAACACTGAGCTTCTGTGGTTGCTGTACCTTTATTTATAAAGCCAAGAAATTGAATCAACCAAAGTATCCATCAGCAGGTGACCAGACATATATACAAAGTGTCCATCAACAGGAGACAAGACATACAAACAAAAGGGTACCCTTCGGTATAAAGATAATGTGATCCTTCCATTTTTTATAACACAGATGGACTTCCAGAATACTGCACCTTTAAGGGAGCAAGGCAGGAACCAAAGAAGGGTACTATATGATCTCATTAATATGTATGATATGACAAAGTTTAATTCAGAAAAGTATAACAATAGTTACTAGGCACCAAAGTGGAGAAGCAAATAACGCCTGTAAAGGGAGACAAAAATCTAAGAGATCAGTTATATTACATGGTTATTACAGTTTAAAATATCTAAGAGAATAAATTTTAAGTTTTATTTCAAAAAACTACATGATAAAATTTATGTATTAATTGATTCAACACAGCAATTATAAAAACATACTTATTTTAAAATATAAGTATGTACAAGACAAATGCAGGCAATTTCGTCAATTAAAATTAAAAGTAAGTGTAGTAAAGCATAAATTAAAAACATAGTTGCTAGATTCCAATCTAAGCTCCTTTCTGTAGCTGTTTTGCCTGAAGCAAAGTACCCACTCCCTCCAGATAATAGTTCTCTTCATCTCCATTAGGAATATTATCTACAGGTTAAGGATGAAATGAAGTAATATGTAGAGCATGTTTAGAACATTGCCTGTCCTATAGTAGATGTTTCTATAAGCTACCTATTATCATTTTGACAATGAGAATATTCACATATTGACTACTTAGCCTAGGCACAAGAAATGTTTAATGGTAGGAGAAAAGTAAAACCATACTTGAAGTAAGCACAGTAGAGGATTGTTACAAGGAGAACAGAAGCATACTGCCAGTAAATACAGTAGCGAATAGGAGGTGAAGTTGTAGAGAGAATAATAAAAAATTCTTTCAAAAGAGTTTTCTGTGATGGGAGAAGAGAATAGAAAAATAGAAAGCCTGTGAAACCAACAGAAATTTGTAAATGGATGTTTAAAAAAAAGCACTCTTATTTTCTGGCCTGTCTATTAGGGAGAGAGAAAATGACAGTGCATGCAGGAAGGAAATGGGCAATTGAAAAAGAATCTTCTCAAGGAGGGAGAAGGAAGTGAAATACAAGGCACCCAGGGGGAAGTCACATTTAGGTGTTGTGGAGACACAAAGAACATTAGCAAGACTAAAGGTGAAAGATGTGGGTCTGGAGGTGGGCAGGGGAGCCAACTGATCAAGGTGAAGCTGGGGTACTTGAATGGCTTGATTTCATCTATTCTTCCTATGAAGGAACAGAAAATTTTCAGAAGAAAAAGGAGAGCATGAAGTAGGTGTCCACAGATAGAAATCTTCTGAGAAGATGCAGTAGAACCTCACAGGGATTAGTTTAGACATGGTCACTTACAGAGATCATGAGAAATAAAAAGTGCCTGAGTTTACAGAGCAGGTAGAACAGAATGTCTGTGTGGTTAGAGATTATTTAGGATGGTGGAATTTTGGTGATTAGGAAAACAGAGATATACTGTAGTAACTATACTGTAATCCTCCTTAGAAGTCTCTCCCAAGAAGGCTGGATCATTGTATCAGAAAGGAATAGAATCCAAAATTCATGTGAGCCCCAGAGCCTGATGTCAGAACTCCTAATCTTCATAGGCTTGACTTCTCTGTGCATGGTCCACACAACCTGGAACTGCCATGACTTACCAGCTACTGCTTAACACCCAGATTACACACCTTTCAAATCTTGTCTCACAAATCCTCAGGACCAATTTCCCTGTGACCAGTCAGAGTCCACTCACCATTGCTGACCACTCTAAAAGAGCCCGGGCATACTCTTGGGTCCTCCACTTCACTGCATTTTTCATCTTCTCCACTGAATAGATACCCCTCATAAACCTTCTGACTGACTCCTATGTGTTATTAACTCATCCTTTCCCTTCAACTGATGACTCTGCTTCTCTACCCCTAAACAGTGGTACCTTTGCTACTGTTAGAGTAGCCAAAATTACCTGATGTGATCCCTACTATTTAGGTTGTAAGAGATGGGAGGTGTTAGACAAATAGAGATGATCACCAGAATCAAGATCTAAGGAGAACTGGAGATGGAGATGAGGTTTATGAAGGTACTATGAGCAAAAGAGTGTAGACTTTGTCTAGTTAGATATAAAAGGAGCAAGGAGACCAGAAAGGGAAAGTGAAGCAATAGAAAGGAAGGGCATATGGTGATGGACCTTCCAAACAGCAATTCAGAAATTTAAGGTAGAAAGAGCCCATCAGCAAAGGAAGACAAGAACTAGGAGAGATAGCCAGGGCAGTTTGAGCTTAAGTATGAGCTAAGCTGCTCAAGAACAACAGGGGCATGTGCTGTGTCCTGAGGATTGAGTCTAGAAAGGAGGGGAAAGGAGTACTTAGTAACTCAGGAGGTAGTGAGGGGTCAAATACCTTGGAAATGAAGCCAGGTCCAGGTTAGATAGCAGAGAGGAAGATACAGCAACAGGAACAATTTGAGGTAGGAGAATTGGAGTATCTTCTTGAGCTCTCTCATGTGTCCTGGAGAAAGAGTCTATCCCACCTAGGAAAGTGTCCCTCAGTGGAAAAACATAGTGGGGCTGATGAAATGGTGGCATATAAGTAAAGTCATTCTGCTAGTCTTGCTCTAGAAAATGTCTTCAGGTTTGGTGAGTGGGAAAAGGAGGTGTTTCAAGAGCTCTTTAATGGGAAACCTGAGAAGAGATAATGCATGGAGTGTCAATGCTGTAAAGAGTCTGAGGCAAGAGGGGGCATACAGATAGATCTTAAGTACAATGAGCAGTGGTTGATATTCCAAATGAAACTTATACTGACTATGTACAGCAAAGAAAGGGGAGGGGTTCTGTAGGCCAGAAGAGGCAATGAGACCATTTCAAAAGATATATCAAGAACCTTTAGGATGGTTTCCTTTTGTCCAGTTAGACAGCATCATCTGGGGGTTTGACAGTCTGATCTGAGAAAAATGCTGAGAGGATAAGAGAATTAACAGAGGATACAGTCTCCGTATCAGTGGCTCAGAAGAGCCCTAAGAGAGAGTGCAGAGAAAGGTCATTTACATACTGAGGGAGGCTTCTGACAGTGAGGATAAAGTTCAGTAGGTCCCAGGCAAAAGACCTGAAGAAGTGAGGGGTATGATGAAAAACTGTGGAAAGGACTGTTCAGACCTCAGACTGTTCAAACATCTGCTATGTCTCCTTCTGCTCCTGATTTGGACCTTGGGATTTCAGTCCGGTGCTCCAATGTGGGTCTCTGTCTCTGTCTCCTTTCATCGCCTGATGAAGGTTAATATCCAGGAGGATGCCTACACTGAGACAATGGGGATGTTCTATCGGGAACTCACCAAGGCCAGCTGGACTGGGTCTGAAAAAACATGGGATAAAACCGGACTTGCTGAACATAGCGGACAATGAGTACTGCCGAGAACTCAAGAACAATGGCACTGGGTTTTGATCCTACTGCACGTACTGGCTTTGTGGGAGCCTAGGCAGTTTGAATGCTCACCTTACTAGACCTGGAAGGAGGTGGGAGGTCCTTGGACTTCCCACAGGGCAGGGAACCCTGACTGCTCTTCGGGCTGATGAGGGAGGGGGAGTTGACTGGGAGAGGGAGAGGGAAAAATGGGAGGTGGTAGCGGGGAGGAGGCAGAAATCTTTAATAAATAATAAAAAAAAAATCTGCTATGAGGGGGTATTTAAGTGCCCAAGTAAACGCAAAAATGTCTTGTCAAGTTGGGACAAGATGTCTTTGAGATCCAGAAAAGGAAGAAGAGATGTGAAAGGGAACATGTTGAATAGAGGGTGTAAGGGTTGAAGACAACCAAGTGAATAAGAATTACAGCTTGGTTAATCAGGCATAGGTCTTGGAATAGGCAATGAGAGTTGTTTTGATTTTTTGACTACCAGAATTAAGAGTGTTATGGAGATAGTTAGTAGGCAATAAAATAAGAGCTTTAACAAATGTGATGATTATGTTTTTAAGTATCTTAAGTCCCTCAAAAGTGAGTGGATACTGAATTTCACGCACAAATGCAGAGGATCGTATAGTCTGATCATATCAGAGTATGGTGGGTGATGGTAAGAGAATATATCTCAGACCTGGGAATAAACAGAAAATAAGAGTGCAGGGGTCTCCTTTAGGAGGATGCTAGCCTGAAAAATAGAGCAGAAGGAAGAGAATTGTTATGTTGGGGACTTTTAATGGAAAACTAAAAGAGATATAGAATTTTTGGGAGAATGTAACTTTCAGGAGATGGATCAGATAGCTGGAACTGAACATCCGGGAATGGGGTTTTTAGAGCCAGAGGATCAGGGAGTTTTCTTTGAGATTGTGTTTCCTAGGAATGTCAGAAAGTCTCACCTACATGGCTGTATAAACATGAGATGAACAAGGATAACACCAATAGACATGCCAATATGAACCAGGAAAAGTCAAGAGACCTCAACCCGACAACTAAGGAATATTGAGAGTGGGAGAAATTGTCTTCCTCAGGAAAGAGCACATGATTTGGTTATCCAGTATCTAATGGTCAGCCCTGAAAACATGCATACAGATAACATTACACAGACTTGGCAAGTTGCTTTTATGTACTGTGGGATAGATAGATGGATGGATTGATGAATGGATAGATAGATGATAGATAGATAGATAGATAGATAGATAGATAGATAGATAGATAGATAGATAGATAGATGGTAGATGATAGATAGATAGATAGATAGATAGATAGATAGATAGATAGATGATAGACAGATGATACATGCATACATACATACACACATACAGATAGATAGATACATACATACATAAATATATACATACATACAAAGATACAAAGGTACATGATAGATTGATAGATAGATAGATTATAGATAGATGATACATACATACATACATGCAAAAATACAAAAGTACATGATAGATAGATAGATACATACATAAATACAAACATACATACATACAAAGATACAAAGGTACATGATAGATAGATAGATAGATAGATAGATAGATAGATAGATAGATAGATAGATACATGAAAGACAGATGATACATGCATACATACACACATACAGATAGATAGATATATGATAGATAGATAGATAGATAGATAGATAGATAGATAGATAGACAGATAGATGATAGATAGATAGATAGATAGATAGATAGATAGATAGATGATAGATAGATAGATGATAGATAGATAGATAAATAGATAGATAGATAGACAGATAGATGATAGATAGATAGATAGATAGATAGATAGATAGATAGATAGATGATAGATAGATAGATAGATAGATAGATAGATAGATAGATAGATAGATAGATGATAGATAGATGATAGATAGATAGATGATAGATAGATAGATAGATAGATAGATAAATAGATAGATAGATAGACAGATACATGATAGATAGATAGATAGATAGATAGATAGATAGATAGATAATACATACATACATGCAAAAATACAAAAGTACATGATAGATAGACAGATAGATACATACATAAATATATACATACATACAAAGATACAAAGGTTCATGATAGATAGATGATAGATAGATAGATAGATAGATAGATAGACAGACAGATGATAGATAGATAGATAGATAGATAGATAGATAGATAGATAGATAGATGATACATACATACATACATGCAAAAATACAAAAGTACATGATAGATAGATAGACAGATAGATACATACATAAATACATACATACATACAAAGATACAAAGGTACATGATAGATAGATAGATAGATAGATAGATAGATAGATAGATAGATAGATAGATAATCAATCTTGCATTCAAAGTGCTGTGAGAAAAATATCTACTTTCAATTTTCTAAATGCTGAGAAACACAGTATGGAAAATGAGATATCTAAAAAAGGAAACATCTAGAATAATTTAATTCGCCTTAATATGTGTTTGCAAAATGTACAAATCATTTGCTATGCATCTTAACTTTCTCTTATGATACTTCTTGGAGACAACGACTGATTTTTCATGTACACAGCTCAGCATGTGTATGTGTTCAATAAATGGAAAATAAGCAATTTAAGAAGAGAACACTGGTGCCTGTAGTTTCCTCTAAAAGGTTAATGAGATGGTAGGAAATTCAGATGAGAATTTTCTATGTAGATTCAGACAAAGCTCAGGATCAACTAATCTAATCAAATATTAAGGCTTTCCAAATTAACAAAACAGGCTTCATGGAAGATCAGTTAGCATCATATGAAAATATGAAAGACCCTGGAGAAGATTTAAATTAAAAAAAAGAACTTTCTTCATGTCACAATTCCAAAGTCACCAACACAGACCAACACACACACCTTTGTGATGTTTTCTCTTCAATCATAAACTACATAAACAGAAATGCCTTCTAGACTTCTGTGAAATGACATCAGATACATATGGGTTTCTCAGAATCCTTAACACAGCATACAAAGCTTACCAGATTTTCTGAGGTTTTGATTTCACATCTCACTTGAGAAATATGACCTTTGGCCCTATGATGCTCCCAGAAGTGTGTCCTCAAAGATTCTTTTGCATCACAATTTAAGATCCTAACATTTTGACCTGCTGTTGGAACTAGCACATTCTGGCATGGTGTTTAGAGAGGCTTTTGCCCAAACGCTCTGTTTCCAACTGCTGTTCTATGATAAGAAAAGATGCACTTCCAGGACAAAAAGCACAAGTCAAAAGAACCTTGCTTATATGTCTAGAGTTTTACAATTATATATATATATATATATATATTCAGTGTGCAACATACACATGATATGGCCATGTTTGATTTGTTACCTGTGAACCCAACCAAAAATACAATGAAGATAAAATGAGTTTACATAGAAATTCTATTTATGTGAATCTTTCTCCTTTTGTCATAGTTACAGAACTTAAGATAATACTTAAAAGCAAAAATATGTATACCAGATTCTATATGTAAAATAACTCATCCAGCCTGGAAAATATTTGCAGATTGGTAGTACTTGTTAACATTTTTAAATGTCTACTACTTATTGATCAAAAAACACTAAATAGGAAATTATTATTATCCCCAGTCCACAGAGGAAGAAACTGAGATAAAGCTATGTTGAAGTTCTCAAGGTGGAACAGCAAATTAGAGTATTCACCCTGCTCAAGACATCATGGCCTTAATGGTTTCTTGTGGTGGTTCTTCTGTGGTACTCTAAACACACAGCCCAGATTAAAATTTCAAATGTGAAAGACGCGTGTGTGGTAACCTCTAAAGAACATGGGTATCCACTGAGAAATGTTTGATTTCAAACCCATCTTGACCTATACTCTGATAGAGCTTTATTCGAGTTCAATTATTTTGCAAATAATGGGTTTGATTGCTAGGCTGACTTCCTAGTGTCCTTCTGCGGACTGAACAAGCTAAGTCCGGTGAAACTCTTTGAAAGTGATCTCTAACTACTTAGGTGTTAATGCTGTTCAATTTTTACCATCATTGAAATTAACATATATCAAAATGACGACATGCGCAGAAGTGACAAAGACGCAGCTATTAGAGAAAGTTTGCTACATTTTATGGAAGTTCTAATTCCACCTTTCAAAAACTCTCTGTACACTTAATTGTGTTGACAGAAGAGGGCTGTGAAAAAAAACTCACTCTGACACTTAGCTACAAAAGAGTAAATTTAGCATCGAGTCGTGAATTTGTGAGCGCTTGCTTTCCTCTCCATTAGACTTCAATTCTTATTTGTATTCGGATTTGTCTCATTGATTCTGAAATTTTGTTTGTCTTCATATACTCCTATTTAATAGTTTCGCCCAGTTCCAGGGCATCCCTGGAGAGTCTGTCTTATACCTTCTAAGTGGAAATAAAGCTTGGCCTACATGCACCAGTGGTCATCTGAAATACAGGCCAGTTAGTGCATTTAGGCTCCTGTAAATCACTTTGAGTGGAAAAAAAAAATGTGCTGAAACAAAAACTTTTTGAGACAGCTAATTTCTCAGCTTTATTCATTAGTATGAGAAAAGAAGGTGTATTTTTAGATTCTCATGCCAGAGCAATCTAATTAAAAGCAAATGGTCATTTAAAGAACAGAATGAAATTTCCAAAGTTCCCACAATTTATAAAGTCAGGATGATTAGGTTAGGGAGGAAATAGCCAAGTGACAATGCAGTTTTATAAGTTCTGTTTTCTAAAATTGCTTCAGAGGAGGTCGTAGGGAGGATGAAATTAAAATACTAGAATAAGAAAAGTTGTCAGTACATGATGACAACTCAGAATTTTTAACTTAACAGAACATTGTTTGGTAATAAAATGCTCAGCTTGAGCGTTCCCAATGATTCACAGAGAGGAAGTGAGGAGGAGCTTCAGTCCTACAAGAAATTTTCAGCTTAGACTTGGGCTCAATCACAAAACTTTTCCTTCTATATATGTAAACAGAGACTGTTCATTTGTTTCTCAGTTGCCCAGATACCAATAATCACACAAAAACTATATTAATTATAACATTGTTTGGCTGATGGCTCAAGCGTATGTCTAGCTAGCTGTGACATCTTGAATTAACCCATTTCTACTATTCTGTGTATCACCACGAGGTTGTGGATAACAGGTATGGTTCTGGTCTTTCTCCTTTGGCAACTACAGGACATCTTGTTGACTCCACCTACTCTCTCTATATATATCTCTGTTCAGATTTTCTGCCTGGCTTTACTCTGTTAAGCCATTGGCCAAAATAGCCTTATTCATGAACCAATAAAAGCAGCACACATACAGAAGGATACGCACACCATCTATATGCATTTTAAATAAGGATTTATGTCAGGATAGTGAATATAAGGAACAATGATCCCTTTATCAGCAACTTATATTTGTGAAGACTTCCCTGTGAAGGATGTGTCGGAGCAATGATAGCTAAAGCATGTAGAAATTGAAACATAAATCACACAACTGTCCTGTGGAAACCGACATGTGATTCATCTAGCTTCTGGAGTTCCTGGAAACATTTAGCAGAACAGAATTCAAATGTCACCCCTCTTTCCTGAGGTGATATGATGTATCTCCTTGCCCCAAACATGTGCTGTCTTCACAATTTCTTATTTAATAAGAAAAAAAGAATACAAAACAATTATCCCACAGATGTATTCTCTAGTATCACTTTCTCCAGGAGACAAATTTCCACCTTTGAAGTAGGAACCAGCAAATTGTCAACCCCTGATCACACCTCCTATGTGTACCTCATATGGAAAATTTATTTTGCAAGGCCATCAAAATTTACAACTACAGAGATAGGTCTATCAGGCATATATAATTTATTACTGGAAATGTTGCATAATTTATTTATAATTTTTCTAATGGCAGGCATTGAAAGTGGATTTTCTGTTTAATCCTAAAATGTACAAAAATACAAAAAATTAGATCATTCCTAATTCCCAAAGACTATACTAGGCACATAAGTCTTTTATGATTAGTAGCATCTTTATAGGTGTTATAGAGTATGAGACAGTGAAACTTGAATGCTTCTTGAGGGAAATGGAAGGATTAAACATCCAGACAGAAGGGACCTGAATTCTACTGCACAGTGGTCCACCCCTGGAGAATTAGATGTGGATAAATGCTTAGGTCTCTTATCTCTTATCTACAAACTGGGGAAAGCGGGATATATTTCAAGTAAATTAGTGTAAAGATTGCTTCCAGTTCAACAGTTCCACAGCTTTGTGAAGTGGTTAAATTCCACTATAATGAGGACAATCTGTTAGAGCTAACAGAAAATGAACTTTGAAGTATGACAGACCCTTAATTCCGTCCATCCAACTAATGAACTCCGTGAAGTCACTGAACAATGAGAAACTGTAGAGGGAGTTTACAAAATTTGTACTTGAGATTCATTTCCTAATGGTACAGAAACACAAATCTAAGCTTCATGGTGTAATTCTCACTATTAAGATGATCTGTATTTCTCTATGCATAAGCTAGCTGATTATTGCCAGTTCCATAAAAGCATGTCTAAAATGTCACAAAAGCAACAATTCAACTGAGGAGGTTTCTGAGGTGGAGTGGTGTGGGATTCCCAGCTTTAAAAGACAATGAATTCGTAAGGCTCACAGAACTCCTGAGTTCACAGATACTTTCCAAGTCCCTTCTAGGCAGGGAAGTGTGTGCCACACCCTTTGGCACAGAAGTGACTTAAGTGATCTTAAAATGTGACTTTAGTTTATCCATTGCTATAGATAATGAGAGTTGAATCCCTAACACATACACAAAGGTGGAAAGAGAGAACCAACTCCACAAAGCTCTACCCTGACCACCTATGCACTGTGGAATGCACCCCCTTCCCACACAACTGAAAAAAGAACAACAATGTCAGGCCTTGCCATTTAACAAAATGGAACACAGAGCCTTTAAAAAAATGATAGTTCATATAGCTGAAGTTTCAAAAATATACCATAACTTCTGCTTTCTTAAGCTCTAGGTCTATCCCGACTAACAAATTCTTCTCTTTCTGCCTCTAGGATACCACCTTTACCTCCCTCCCACCTTCCCAACTCTGTCTCACCAGCATCCTTAGCATCACTTCCTTTCATGCACATGAATATTCTTTCTGGTTTCTCTACATTTTCTTTACATATACAGACCCCACAAAGGTCATGCTAGGAGGCCTTTCTAAAAGTAATTCAATAGTATAGTACCATGTTGACTCTTCACTTATGGAGTAGGTTCAAACTCTCAGCATCCTTCTCTCAAGCCACTTTTTGGTTTTGTTTCTGTTTGCCCATTTTCTAAAGTACACCTGTTTCCGGCTGCACTGCAGCCATGAAAACTACCTTCAGAATCTTGCACAGAGCACACCTTCACATGTGTTTTTGCTTGAATGACCTTACCATTTTTTTTTCTGAATTTATATCTTCTTTGTAACCCTGGGATCCTACCTCCTCCTTCAAGATTTGGAGCATCACATTATCTGTTCTACAAAGCTGCTACTAAACCTGAAAGAGACTAAACAACCCTCTTCCCTAAGAGACACTCAGTTACTTCTGTAATATCTCACTTTGTAGAGAGAAGGTGCTGGGAATCAAACCCAAGGCCTTCTCCACTGAGATACATTGCCAACTCTATGCTTACATTTATAAATCTTGACTTTTCTCTCTACTTAAATCTAAGGAGCAAATATGATTTTCACCACTGAGTCCTTATTTGTTACAAAGCTTGAAATCTATAGTAGGAAGTAATTATGCTTAATAAATGCATAAACATATGATTAATTATGAAAGTTTCCAAAACAGAGGGCATAAGGAATAGATTGAATAATTTTTCAGCCCAGTATTAGATGAACTTACTGGAAATTGGAAAAACAATTGTTCATGTCTCCTTGTTGCTATGCGTGGTGTGTGTGTGTGTGTGTTTGCTTTAATGGAAAACCACATCATATTTCAATAAGTGTAACATGAAGGTCTGTTTGTTTGTTGGGTTTTTATCCTGCCCAGTACCCCACAACTGTTTACCCCCAAAGTAAATCATACATATGTCTCCATAGATTATAAGCTGATTGGCCCATTAGCTCTAGCCTCTCACTGGCTAACTCTCACATCTTGATTAACCCATTTTTCTGATCTGTTTGCCATATGGCTCTGTACCTTTTTCAGTAAGGCAGATAGATCACATCCTGCTGCTTCAGTGGTCTGGGCAGGAGTGGGAGGAATCAACTTCCTCCTTCCCAGAATTCTCCTGTTCTCATTGCATCATTTCTACTTTCTGTCTGGTTTTCCCGCCTATACTTCCTGCCTGGCCAATCAGCATTTATTTAAATCATGATTGACAAAATACAGACAAATCTCCAGCACCAAATAAGCCCTGAACAGAGGTCAGAAACCCTTTGTATCACTTGTTTTATCTATCTTTAACTATCTACTTATATTAAGCACATTAGTTAATATTCCTATAAAACCATAATGCTAGAATCCAGCTGTGTTCATGCAAAGATTTTCACAGTCACTTACTAAGACAGTGTCTGTAACTCCCAAGCTAACAGAAGATCCTAGCACCGGGGAACTTTATCTAGAAAGTGAGTTAACATCAAAGGGGACACTGGAAAAATTGGTGGGACACATCCTGCCCTTCACTTCGTTCCTGCTTCTTGCCTGGAATCAGCAAGCTTGGCTGCTGGCCATTCCTGAGAAACTGCCCTGATTCTCGTAAAGATCTAAGAATGGTCTCTCGCTCCTGCTCACAGACACTGAACCCTCGCTCCAGAGGCTCAGCCATGCTGTCTGTCTCTGGTACCAGAGCCTCAACTCTCCTTGGAGCCCTCCCCACTATGCTGTTGTCTCTCTCTGTCTGTCCCTTGTCTTGATGACTCTTCTAACACACTTCTTATATCAGTAATCCATCTTAAGATACTCCGGACCTTATCCATTCTTTGGTAGAGGGGTATTTAGGTTGTTTCCAGGTTCTGACTATGACAAACAATGCTGCTATGAACATGGTTGAGCACACGTACTTGTGGCACAATTGAGCACCACCCAAAAGTAGTATTACTGGGTCTTGAGGAAGGTTGTTTCCTAATTTTCTGAGAAATCACCACACTGACATCCATAGGGGCTGTACCAGCTTGCATTCCCACCAGCAATGCAAAAATTTTGCCTTTACCCCACAATCTTTCCGCATAAGCTGTCATCAGTGTTTTTGATCTTGGCCAATTTTCAGGTGTAAGATGGAATCTCAGAGATGTTTTGATTTGCATTTCTCTGATGACTAAGGATGTTGAACATTTCCTTTACATTTACAAAATGGAGTATTACACAGCAGAAAAAAAATAATGACATCTTGAATTTTGGAGAAAAATGGATGGAGTTAGAAAACATCATTTTGAATGAGGTAATCCAGACACAGAAAGACAATTATCACATGTACTTACTCATAGGTGGTTTTTAAACATAAAGCAAAGAAAACCAGCCTACAAACTACAATCCCAGAGAACTTAGACAACAATGAGGACACTAAGAGAGACATACATAGATCTAATCTACATGGGAAGTAGAAAATGACAAGATGTCCTGAGTAAATTGGGAGCATGGGGACTTTGGGGGAGGGTTGAAGGGGAGGGGAGAGGCAGAGAGGGGAGCAGAGAAAAATGTAGAGCTCAATAGAAAATCAATTTTAAAAAGCTGTAAATAGTCATGCTGAATTAAATAAAACATAAAACAGACAAAAATGGTCCTCCTGATCACCACCCCCATACTTAAACTTAACAATTCTCAAGGTTATAATTTATTACATATGAAAATTGCCCAAATACGATAGTAGAATAATTACTATCATGAGGAAAACAAATAAATTGTGAAAACAGCTTAAAGTATTTCTGTGTCATAGGAGAAACTCAGTGCAACCAACCAAAGCTTATTCAATGGAAGAACCAGGAGGCATTGGGCTCTAAATGTTCTTGCTTCTTGTCTCAAATTGGTCCAGACAAGACTTTCTTTTTCTGCAATATAGAAATCAGAAATCTCAGCTTTTCTTTTTAGCTCTAAAATCTGATGCATAATGTGCTATGTACAAGTCTAGATGGATATTGGTACCATAGTTATTTAATTTTAGAAGATTATCATTCTATGAAAAATGAGCAAGTTTGTATGATTTTTGTATGTCTTTTGGCAGATTAATAACTTCATATCCAATGGTGTGAGAGGTCCTTATGTATATGTGCTGCTTTTATTGGTTAATGAATAAAGACTCTGCATTGTCCTGTGGCCGGGAAGAAGAGAAGTAGGTGGGAAAAACAAAACTGAGTGCTGAGAGAAAGAAGGCAGAGTTAAGAGACACTGTGGAGCCTCCAGGGGAGAAAGATGCAAGGTGCTAGCAGGAATCTTGTCGGTAAGCCACAACCACGTGGAGATACACAGATTAATAGAAATGGGTTAAAATTAAGATGTAAGAGTAAACTAGAAACATGTATAAGCTAATAGGCCAAGCAGTGTTGTAATTAATTGTTTCTGTGTGGTTAATTCAGGGCTGAACAGTCCTGTGTACAGAGGTTTATTTTATAGGTATGGAGGGAATGTTCTTACACATCAGTAAGATACATATAAGCAGAAGACACCAGCATTGTTAAAATCGATCAAACTTTGCTTTCCAGTTATAATCTAACAGAGGTTTTCCTCACACATGGACCAATTGCTTTGTTCACAGAGATTGACATGTAATGTAAACTTGGGTTATCATTCCTCCACACTACAGCAATTTCAATGAGCAACATCCAGGTTCTGAGTGTCACTCTAGATCCAAAGGCTATAAATCTTTAGTTGGATGATGGGATAAGATAGACAAAGCTTCTTTTCACACGGGGAAAAAAATACTAGTATCCCTTTAAGTAAAAAAACATTATCTTGTAGTATCCACTGACCAAGTAAGGATTATATACAGCCATACCAATTAACTTTTATTTAATGTTATTGGTAGCTTCATCAAATGTCCTCTTTATAAACAACTTTGGGATTTGTTTCTTATTTGAGCTTCAAATTAGAATAGAGAAGCAAAGAAAGAGGTAGATAGGCGCTAGAGAGAATGCTCAGTGGATAAAGTACTTACTGCTCATCTTCCGAGGACCTGGGTTCAGTTCTTAGCAGCCATTTGGCAGTTCACCATCTTCTAGACTGCTAGTGTCGGAGGATACTAGCCCCCTCTTGTCTTTACAAGTATGAAGAATGAATATAGTGCATGAAGACATGTGCAAGCAAAACACTCTCATACATAATATAAACAAATCTTTTATTTAGAAAAATACAATACCGTGCTCTCCAACAAAACCATTTACGAATCACTGGTTAACATGTTAGGGAATCTGGTATCCTTGATTATACTTCACTGCTTACTGTGAAACCATGACCAATTCATTGATAGTTTAAAAATTTATTCCTCATTCGACAAGTGTCAGGCATTGCATCATTATATCATGGTTATATAAAACCACAAGGAAAATTATTCATGTTTTCAAGGAGTTTTAAAGATAATAAAAGGAAAAAAACAAAACAAACAAAAAATTTAAAATAAGCAAGGCAAATAAATAACTTACAAAAGAGTTGAAAAAATAAACTTAATTTAAAAATGTTTTCTGTATAAAAGATGCTCTCAAAAAATCATGACTCAGAGAGAGGAAGAGGGCAGAAAGATCTGCCCATTGCTGAGGAAGAGAGAGTTTTTATTTAAGAATGTGGATCCTCATGGGAGAGGGTTGAAGGGGAGGGGAGAAAAAGGGAGGGAAGCAAAGAAAAATGTATAGCTCAATAAAATCAATTAAAAAAAGAATGTGGCCCCTTATGGGGTAACTCACTCTAATGGATTGCCATACACCCAAGAGTATACATGAATCAATCATTGGACCTAACAGGCTTAAAAAGAGAGTGAGGACGCACACAAGGTTGGGCAGGTATGGAACTGGGAAAGCAGATCTAGCAGGAGATGTGGGAGAGGGACAGATATGATCAAAACACAAAGCATGTAATTCTCAGAGAATTAATAATGATTTTAATACACTATCAAGATCTCTCTTTCATTGTTCTCCCGCTCTATCCCCCTCCACTCTCGACCATCCCCTTCCCTCCTGCTCCTATCTCCCATCCTCTCTCCTTTACCGCATCCCTCGCCCCCAGTGTACTCAGGAGATCTCATCTAATTCCCTTTCCCTGCATGATTCATATGTCCCTCTTAGGGTCTTCCTTGTTACCTAGCCTCTCTGGAACTGTAGATTGTAGTCTGGTTATCCTTTTCTTTACATATAATGTCTACTTATGAGCGAGTGCAGAGAGAGCCACTATGGGGTTAGGGTTAGGGAGAAAACTAGTACTAGGGAAATTCCCAAGATGATCCCAGCGAAGATTGCTAGCAATGATGGAGCACTAACTAGCCTTCTCCTGTAATCGGATTGGTGAATACCCCAACTATCACCATAGAGCCTTTATCCAGCAACTGATGGAACCAGATGCAGCGATCCACAACCCTCATATCTGCCCTAAATCTGGAAACTCGCTCCCAAGGTCAGGTGAACTCGAACTGTAAGGCTTGCTACTGTGCACGAACTTGCTGCAATCACCATACTCCAAGGCCTTGGGGAACCAAGAATGTATTTTCCTAACATTTTTGTGGGGATTGAATGAGATCCTGAATATCCAGGAGTTAACATTGTTAACCCCTGCAGATTATTTTGTAAGCACTCATCCTACAGTTTACTGGATTCCAAGGGAGTTCCAGAACTGTTTCTGTGCATTGTGTCCCTGGGCTGCTAAGAAAAGCCACCGTGTTGTTCTGCCACAAAGCTGACTCTCCAACCATCCTGCCACAACACCAGTGCTAGCTGGACTTCTCACCCAAGACTCTTTGTGACCATGACACTGGCGAAGTCTGATGACGAGCCTTGATTTTGCCGTTCAGATTTGCCCCCTCCACATCCACTTCCATTCTCACTCCCTCTTCCTGCCTTGTAGGACTTCTACCATCCCCTTATTTACTATTGATTAAATTTCTATTGTGGGGTAGACACAGCAAAAACCAATTCCCCGCTCTCCTGGAGAAGACAAACACTGAACACATCATGGCACAGATGCGGAGAAGCAGGCAACAGATTCAAGGCATCGCCCTGGATCTGAGTCACCTGACCCTCTCATTTAGTAACTTTGCTTTTGGTGAATTTTTAATTGCTTGATTTCAGTTTCTTCTTTCGAGAAATGTAAATACAAATGTCCAGTTTTAGCTAGAGGGACAATTCTTCTCCATCACCATACACCCTGCACCCAACTCTGGGAATCTATTAGACCATTAAAGGAAGAGAAATAATTTTACTGATTATCTTCTGCTTGCAGAAACTCCCGGGAAAGATGGTATTCTGAGAAATGTGAGTTTTAAGAAAAGTAATGTTTTCAAATCATATAAATAAATAAAAGGTCACCACCCTTGAATTTTTGAATTTTTGAAAATTCAAGGCCTTGAGCCCCGTGAGTAAAGAAGCCCTGATCCAAATCAACATGTCGAGCAGTCTTCACTGTGAGCAAGTAGTGTGGTAAACCACGCAACATTATAAACAAATTTCCCTCCTAGAATAATGCTTTAGTGTTGATCAATTAGATCACCATTAAACTGACAGAATTCTCTTAAGGATGTGTGTGTATGTGTGTGCATGAATGCACACACATGTGTGTCTCAATGTGTGTGTGTGTGTCTGTGTGTGTGTGTGTGTGTGTGTGTGTGTGTGTGTGTGTGTGTGCAAAGACAGAGAGAGAGAATCAACAGCTGCCTATCTGAAGGCCACGTAGAAGGAGGAGATAGACTTTCACTAGGAACTGGTAGAAAAGACCAGATTCGGAGAGGCGCATCCAAAGTGACCACTTAATTTATCATCTAAATTATGGTTTATTTGAGAGTAAAAATGACCTGCAGTGAAGAACAGTGCTGGAAACCAAGCTGTTAAATTGAGCTGTTTGGGTGCGGGCTGGAACAGATAATTGCCGTAACCAAAGCTCACCCCATCTACTGCACTGAAGCCTTGCCTTGCTAACTGTGGTCTTTTTCCAAGCCAAACACACAGGGTTTGGAAGGTGCTTCTGGGGATTAATCTCCTATGAACTCCACTGGTAGGTATAACAAGATAAAAGCTTGGAAGGACTAAAATTAGTCTGTAGGGGGAAGATTTCCTCAGTGGGATAGAGAATTTTTATTATGATACGCCAACGCCATTCTTCTCTGAAAAGCCCAAGAGAATACATAAGCAGCTTCCCATCACTAGTACATAGTGCCTTTGTAACTTTGAATATTATTCCTCTCTATGACAATATCTCTATCAGTGAAGAGAACGTAATACAGTGCTTTCATAATTTAAGGCAAAAGCTTCTACCTAAAAATACAAATAATAACTTGGCAATCTATTCAAAGACATCAAATAAGGAAAGATACAATATGAAAGCTCACATTAATGGCCATCCAATACCATCATACATTCAATTTCAACCCACAGAAATTATGCAAGAAATGACAGAAATCAGATTAAATTTGACACAATTAGAATCCAGACCTAAATACTGCCAGGCCACAATATCTGCATAGCCCACACTTCCTCTAGTCTCAGAGACCCCCGGCAAGCACTGTACAAAGAGCAGGCCAATGAGTCTGCAATGTCCTAAGAGATTCCCTAGGTGCACCTATTTCTCAAGTGAGAAATCAAAGTCCACCTTCTACAGAGAGCTACAGGCAACTGAGTAAAGCTGAGAGCAGAGGTGGTCCTTCCCAGAAGAGAACACTAGTTTTCAAGTGCAAAAGGGCCTTCCCTGAAGCACACACACAAGTAATATTACAGGGACTCAATAGGGTATATATAGGAATATATGTATATACTAATACATATATGCATGCATGATGGAGGAAGGTCACTGGTTAAAAAATAAAGAAACTGTTTGGCTGGCCCTCATAGGTTAAAACATAGGTGGGTGGAGTAAACAGAACAGAATGCTGGGAGGAAGAGGAAGTGAGCTCAGACTCGACAGCTCTCCTCTCGGGAGCAGACGCCTCAGAGAGAGATGCCATGTTATCCCCCCTCCCCCCGGGCAGATGCACGCGATTCAGCTCTGACCCAGGATGGACGTAGGCTAGAATCTTCCTGGTAAGCGCACCTTGGGGTGCCACACAGAAGATTAGAAATGGGTTGATCGGGATATCAGAATTAGCCAGTAAGGGCTAGAGCTAATGGGCCAAGCAGTGTTTAAAAGAATACAGTGTCCGTGTAATTATTTCGGGTAGAGCTAGCCATGTGGGCGGCCTGGTGCCGGGGACGCCACCCCGCAGCCCCGCCGCTCTTATCACTACACATGCAATAATAATCAATGAAAAAAAGAGGCCATGAGATTGAAAGAAAGCAGGGAGGCATATATAGAAAGGTTTGAAGGGAGGAAAGAAAAAGGAGAAATGTAGTTAAATAACAGCCTCGGAAATAAACAACAACAACAAAAAAGCATTAATTAAATTTAAAAAATAAGACTATCATTGGCAACACATCCCTCCAGCCCCTTTCCTGCCGTTTGGTCTGCCAAAAAGTCAAAGACAGCCGGTGCCTAGTCCTGCTGCGGCAGCTCCTTCCTTCCTGGGGGACTTGTAACAAGGGGTCTCTGCTGGGCGTATTCTTACCACCCCCACCACACTCCCATGATATCTGTGTCGTGAGGACTTGATTTCCTTTGAATTTCCGTCATGCTTCTGACTGCCCATGGCATCAACTCTTCCAATAAACTTCTTACCACAAGAATCAAATTCTATATCCCCTTTGAACCTTTTCCCCAAGATGTTTCACATATATTTATAAATTGAGAAAAACAACACATAAAACAACATGTCCATGAGGCATCCTTTTGCATGGCCACAAAGTGGCCCAGGAAGTATGCCCAGCATAGAGTCTCTGAGCAGTAAGCTCCACTGTAAAGAATGCTGGAAATGAGAGACCCAGGTATTTATGAGAACAGAGAGTGTGCTCCTCTGTCTACCAAGGAAAGCTGCTCCTTGGGTTGTGAGCCACACCATGCAGCAAGGTCATCTTGGTGTCTGTGTATGTATACGTTAACTCTAAGCACTCCCCTGCCTGTGATACTGGATGGCAACATGGAGGAAAGGAATAAGGACCACTTGAAGTACTGAAGAAAGCATGAGAGTTGCACATCCAAACCCTACCACCGGACTTCCCTTGTTAGGAAGTTTCAGTAAAACTTAGATCTCTGGATATTCTCTTTACTCTTTTGGCAACCTGCCCTACTCCTCTGATTCAGCAAGGCTGTGCACAGCATGGCCAGCCGGGAGCCCAGGAGAACAAATACCAATAGTTATAGCTGTGCTGAGACGGGCCATGCAGAAGAGCCTTGAAATGCAGGCACATCAGGTCTTACCCAGACTGGTCTAGAAGAACGAGTCTTCTCATTCAGAAGCCAGACCAACAATGCTCTCATCTAGGTTTAGAATCATTTTGATTCCCCTTTTAATATGTACAACTTCTCCCAGGCACTTGCTTGCTAGTACAAAAGTCAGCACGCCTTTCTCAAGAAATCTGCCGTCATAATTTTGAAGGTTAAGAAAGACACGAGCCAGGTGTTTTAGTACAAAGCTACAATCCTAGCAATGAGAAGACCAAAGCACATAGATCATAAGTTTGAGGTCAGCCTAAGCTCCAGCTTTAGACAAACCTTGTCAGAGACAGATTGGGGGACCTAAGGACATAGGGAGAGACCCCATTTCAATATCAGTGAGACAGTAGAACCCAACTTTGGTAACTACTAATTAGCAAACACAAGATATGGTAGCATAATTCTATCATTCTCTCCTTTAATATGCTGTAGTTATTTTTATCAATACTTCAACTAATATTTGGGCTGTTCCTGCCTTTTGTTTCTCCAGAGTTTGGTCAGTCTCTTCTGCTAGCAACAGCCATGGTTTTTACTGCAACAGCCCACAAACAGTCTTCGTGCCATTTTTCATGAGTATCTGGTGCAATGTATCTTTCCAAGGGCCTAGCCATTGATCAATTGCTTGGACAGCTCAAAACATCATCAGGTGTAAATCAAATTTGCTTGAATAGGGCAACTGTGATTTCAGAAGCTCCCGAGAGCCTCTGTCAGCCTCACCCTCCAGAAACAATTCCTCCCCTGCTTGCAGAGGAAATAAAGCTTTTCTAATGAAGAAGAAGCCTCTTGGATAAGCAGGGATCAAAGGCTGGCTGTGTGAGTGCATTTCAGTGGCAAAGTAACCAATCAATCTATAGGTGCAAGTCCGTCATTACTGGATCCCTACCCTCTTCGGACTGGGAAGCCAGAGCCTGAGACTAGAAGAACAAGGAGGGGGACTGTGGAAAAGAAAAGAGACAGAAAAAAAAATAAGTAAGGATAAAGACAAATTTGACAGGATTTCCAGCTTTGTCTTCAGGCTGCCTCATCTACCTCCAACTGGGCTAGGATAAAAAGAAGTTGTAGGCGGAGGTACTCTGTCTGCAGCTGCAGATCCAAGCGGCCACACTTGGTTTCATTAATGACAATGTTCAGAGTTTATTTTGTTAAACAGGCCTTCCCTCTGGAGAAGTAACAGACTCCAGAAGATCACTGTATTCCAAACTGGTTTTTTTTTTTCCCACCTTTCCTAACCTAATGTGCTCCAAACTAGAGTGGTTGCTCATGTGCAAGTGTTCCAGGGGCTCAGGCAAAGTAAAAGACTTACTATTTTCCTTATCACAGACATTACTGTTATTATCTGTGCTGTTATGAAACAGAACCTCTCTAGGTAGTACAAGCTGGCCTTGACATAGTGATCCTTCAGCCTCCCAAGTGCTGGTTTACAGGTAAACATTAATCTGCCTGCCTAATAAATATATCTAATAGATATATCTAACATATATAATATATCTAATAGATAAAGATAATAAATAAATAACATTTCAAATAACCAAAAGACAGTACACAATAATAAACTATTATTTATATAATATGTGTAATATAATTAGATATAAATGCAATATATAAAATTATTTTCAGATTTAATATAAACATAATTTATGTATAATATATATCACATGCCACATCATGATATGTGTTATGATATATGATATATTCTATATGTTATATTATATAACATGATATGTTATATATAATATTGTATATTATACAGTTGTTTACTTGTATATGTATATATGCAATATGTAATTTATATGTGTCTATATCTATATCTTAAAATTGTTATTTAGGAAATTTTAGGAAAAACTCTGTGCTACAGTTATCAACTTCTACCAAAATATCAGCGAATTTTACAACTGTCCCAAATCAACAAGATATTTACACTAAAACAACAGTAATTATAATCAGAACTCAGTTAAAATCAGCAATTTCACTTTAGCTTTGAAACAATTGCTAGCAAATTAGATAAAAATAGAAATATATAATATTTGTAATTTTTTATGTTTGCAAAGATTTTTCGTTAGTCTTTTGTCATGATAATTAAAATTCTTCTGTAACCCGGGGACTGTTCAGGAAATGTAGCTAAAATCACCATTAGTGCATGTGATCCAGTGATATAGTGAGCTTATATTTGTTTTCTATTTAATTGAGATATTCATCTGAGACTTAAAAGCAATCTCCCTGAGGAATATTCCACAGAGCTTTACTTCTTGATCTGAAGAAGTGCAGTTGATATTTATTTGCATCTTTTTGGCAGGGAGATTCCAAAATTTAATCAGAAAGCCTGGAGAAAATATTTATTCTTGGAGAATTTATGCAAAGATATGTTGCATATTTATTTTTCCACATGCTTTTACATCAAAGGGTCAAAAAGTTGTTTGAAAACTTCTTACAAAAAGTGGTGCATGCGGATCATTAGCTACTTGATAGACAGCTCCAGGCAAGGAAGTTTGAAGTGCTCCAGGCCCGAAGGAGATCAATCAGAAATATGAAATCAAAGTCGTGAAGGGACACCGTAAGGAGTGTAAAATTAGCACCCATTGTGGATACAGTTGTTAAATAACATTTGCCTATTTTGGTTAGAAGGGCCTTGTTTGAATTGGATTTGACTTCACATGTCCATACAAGGCAGACTCGAGTTTATTTCTGGTAATAAAATTAAGGGAGTTGACAACTCCTTTTGTCCTGTCGCTGTTCTCGGGCTTCTATTGAACTGTATAATAATATCTGCCTTCCTGTACTGACACAGAAATTTCCTAACTGTGGTCCCAAGGAGCTGTTAAATAAATATTCATTAGATCAAAGTAAATGAACAATAGATATGTGCCAAGATAGGAAAAATTTCCACTTCCAGTTTTAGATATGAAGCTACTCAAATCAGTAACAGAAAATTTCTTCTAACAAATACGTGCTTCAATAAGTGGGACAAAAAGCCAATAGAGCAATTCAAGATTATCTTTCAAATTATACTCATGGTTATTCTCCAAAATCAGCAACTCAGGTATAATACACAGGGTTCAGTGACCTATGTTTGTAGTTTGTTTTATTTTATTCCTTGGTAATTTTATAGAAGAATGCAATATATTTTGCTACTACTTTCCCACTTTACCCCCCTCAACTTCTCTTGGAATTTCCATTAAATTCCAAACCTCTCTCTGTGTGTCTCTCTTCCCCCTCTCTCTCCCTCGCCCTTTCTCTCCCTCTTTTTCATCCCTTCTCTGTTTCTATCTCTCTCTCTCATAAATCGAGTAAAGTTAATGCTTCCTCGGTGAGCAAGGGTGTAGGCCCATCCACTGAAGCATGGGCAATGCTACCATGAACCATGCCAATAAAGAAAGCTGACTCTCCTTTTCCCATCAGCAATCAACAGCCAAAGTCTGCTCAGCCAGGGGCCCAGAAAGCCCATTTGCTCTCCTGCTGGCATATCGATTGGCCTGTTCATGTATAGGTCTTATGTAGGCTACCACATTAGTATGTTCTTCTGCCATCTCCAAATGGCAGCTTTGCTTCAGTCTTTCTTGATTTCTGCCTTGTGAATAGGTGTGTGTGTGTGTGTGTGTGTGTGTGTGTGTGTGTGTATGTCTGTGTGTATGTGTGGGAGAGAGAGAGAAAGAGAGAGGGAGAGGGAGAGGGAGAAGGAGAGAGAGAGGGGGGGGGAAGAGAGAGAGAAATCATTGTATAATTGGGGCTGAGCTGTCCAAAGTCAATTATTCTCTATACTTTAACCAGTCATGAGACTGTGTATTAACCACTCTCTGCTCGACAAAGAAGTTTCTCTGCTGAGGAGTGAGACTTGTACTAACCTGTCAACATTAAGAGCATGAGATCTCGCCTGTATATATATTATTTTAAAAACCAAATTTATAAGATTGGAAAAAGAGGTGTGTTCTTTAAATAACTGAGTAGCGTTATCTGTCCTGGGTCTCTTACTAATTATTTACTTTGAGAACAGATTGGACTTTTTATTAATCGTCACAGACAACTTTAGATTGTGTGTTAAAAGACTGAATGGGAACTAGAATGACAGCAGATAACATGGCCACTTATGAAACCAGCATACCCTATGTTTTGTCACCCAGGTTGGGAAACCAAGGCGGAGACTGAGCCCTCTCAGGAAAAATGAAGGAAAAGGAATGTTGGAAGACAAAAGCCCAGGATACTCCCTTCGCAGCATGGAGAAAAGCCTTCCACATACAAACAGTAGGGAGATGAGAAGAGAATGTTGGTGACAGAGTCAGGCGACTGTCTCCTGTCAACTAAATTAATACAGGAGATATGAAGGTTCCCCAAGGAAGGTAAGAGACGCCATCTATCTCTGGTCCACTGAGCATCTTTCTGTCACTTTTAGAGTTCAACTATAAATAAGAGGACACAAATACATTAAAATGCAAGAATGAAAATGATATCTCATGCAAACAGCAGTCAAAAAGTCTTGGCATAAGAACTGTTTCAGAGAAAAGATTATTTCTGTTCAAAGAATAGTAATAGTTCTAAAAAGAATATCAATGAAGATAAGACAGTAATAGAATTACACATTAATGCTCCTAATATCTTGGCATCAACTTCCTATTGCAAGTGTGTTGACAAATCCATGGGAGGCTTCCCCTTTTCTGAATAGAAAAAGGGGAGTAGTAAATGGGGGGGCGGCAATAAAGAGGGAAGGTGGGGAGAGGGACTGGGAGAAAAGGGGAGATGGGAAACTATGGTCATGATGTAAAATAAATATAAATAAACAAATGAGAAATTGCAAAAGAGGAGGCAGAAAGGCTCAATAAACCAAGCACTGTTAACCAAATAAAGGAACTAAAATTGCAAGTCTTATACACTCCTAGTGGAAGTGTAGGATATTACTACAATGTTTTTTCAAATAATTGTATGTGTTTTTGCCTGTGTGGATCTCTGTGCATGCAGTGCCTGTGGGTTATGAGCCACCATGTAGATGCTAGGAATCAAATGTAGGTCCTGTAGAAGAGCAGCCAGTGTTCTTAACTGCTGAGCCAAATTCTAGTTCACATAAATCTAAATCATTCCACTCCAGGTCTTTCTCCTGTTCCCATAACAATGAAAAGACGTCTAGACAAGGAAGTGTAAACAAACCATGATGTTTTATTTCAATGATCAACTTGATGGGATTTACAATTACTGTAGTAACAAATCTCTGGCCATGTCTTTGGGGAAATTTCAAGACTGAATAAATTAAGCTGAAAAGAGCCAGCCTGTTGAAGGACAGGACAGAATAAAAAGAAGAAAGCAAATTGAGCTTCCACTGCCCCTCTTTCTGACAGCAGGTGACCAGCTGCCTCCTGTCCCTGCCAGCATTCCTTCGTCGCCATGATGTGCTGTTACATCAGACTGAGTCAAGCAAACCCTCCCTTGCAGAGTTGTTATTGTCAGGTATGGTGCTGCGGCAGTGAGAAAAATAACTAATACGTGAACATTTATAGCAGGTGGTGGGGGTCAGGAGAGGGAGATACAGACATAACGACATGAAACACTGCAATTAAACAATAAGAAGACAGGAGGCATTGCTACAAGGTACAACATGAGTGCTTCTCTATCAATTAAACTAAGCTTAAAAAACATATTAAAGGATACCTATTATATTATTCCCTTTATGTGAAATTCAGAAAACAAAAAATAATCTATAAAGACAGAAAACAGGTTGATAATTTCCTGAAAATTGGGGAATAGGGTAAGGTAGGGAGTGGCAGGAAGGTAGATATTATAAAATTACAACAAAATAGAAAGTATTTTCTAGATTAAAGCAATTTTCATTTAAATAAAAAATAAATCAAGAAATGAGACTTGACTATTGAGATTACAACTTGACTTTAAAAGTCATGATTGCCAAGGAGATTATATATATAATCCCAGGAGCAGTTTTTCTTCCCTCTCCTTCCAGTCCCTCCCCCTTCCATCCCCTTTGTTCAAACCTCAATCTACTCTTCCTTTGTTTCTGTTTAGGAAAAGGCAGGCCTCCCATGAGTATTGACAAACATGGTATATCAAGCTGCAGTAAGAATAAGTACCTCCCCATATATTAAGGTTGGGTAAGGTAATCTGGCTGGTAGGAGGGATGGGGGTCCCAAAAGCCAGTAAAAAGAGTCAGAGACAGCCTCTGTTCCCACTGTTAGGAGTCCCACAAAAAGACCACATTACATAACTGTTACATTTATGCAGAGAGCCTAGCTCAGTCCCATGCAGGCAACCTGGTTGTCACTTCAGTCTCTGTGATTCCCTATGAGCCCAGGTTAGTTGATTCTATGAGTTTTCTTTTGCTGTCCTTGACCTCTCTGGCTTCTACAATCCTTTCTCCTCCTCTCCTGTGGGATTCCCCAAGCTCCACCTAATGTTTGACTGTGGATCTGCATTTGTTTCCATCAGTTACTAGATGAAATCTCTCTCATGACAACTGGGCTAGGCACCAATCTCTGAATATAACAGAAGAACATTTTTTCCCTCAAGTTATGTTTGGTTCTGTTCTAGATCTCTGAGTCATCCAACCTGCAGGTCCTGATATCCAGAGTATGTCAGAGGTGGGCTTACTCTCCTGGCATGGGATTTAGGCTAGATTGGTCATTGGTTGGTCATTCCCTTAATCTCCAAGCCACCCTTACCCCAGCATATCCCACAGGCAGGGCAGACTGTAGGTTGAAGGTTATGTGGCTGGGTTGTTTTCCCACTCCCTCTACTCAAAGTCTTGCCTGGTCACAGGAGATGGCCAGTTCAGGCTAAGTATCTGCTCTTGCGTGGAGTCTTAGCTGAGGTTATCCTTTAGATTCCTGGGAGATTTCCTTGCACAAGTTTTTTACCTGACCCTGAAATCCCCCTGCCTTTTCAGTCTCCTTCAGTACTCTCCCTGTCTGCCCCCACACCAGCCTGATCACATACCCACAGTCCACTAACAAAATCTGTTCTTTTTCCCCTTTCCGGGGAGATCTGGGCATCCCCGACTCCTCCTTGGTACCTAGAATCTCCAGGTCTGTGGATTGTTGGACAGTTATCCTTTACAGCAACCTGATGTCTCTCAGCTGAGAAATGGATTTAAAAACTGTGGTACAGTTACACAATGGAGTATTACTCAGCTGTTGAAAACAAAGGCATCAAAGACAGGCATCAGGACATTCAAAGACAAATGAATAGAAGAACTAGAAAAAAACATCCTGAGTGAATTACTCCAGACTAAGAAAGACAAACATGGTCTGTACTCACTCATAACTGGATATTAGCTGCCAAGCAGTCCTAAACCCACCCATCTTTCACTAGATGAACATAAGGAAATAGCGCTCCTCTGACTGTTACATTTAGCTCTGAACAATTCTGCGAATCATCCTCTTATTCCCAGAGCCTGAGGAACGGCACAGAGCCCTTGTAAACCTGGAATGTACAGACTGCCCAGTTTAAAATGAGCAGAAATGCAGAAGCACATCTATCAACTAGCAAGAAATGCAAGAGGCCACGCTGCCACGCCTCTAGGGCAGCTGGCATGGAGCTCCCTGCCTTAGACAACTAGTTGCAAAGACTTGAAAACGCACAGGAATAAATCAGAGTGTTTACTACCCAGATGTTAAAAGCCAGATACGCTGAAAGAGCTGGCTCCCCTGAGCAATGAACCTATTTAGTACAATAGGATGTGGAATGGTGAATGGAGTTCGCTGAGCACGACTCAGCACCGGCATCTCCAGTAGCCACTAAAACCAGGCTAATGAGGAGCTTGTAGCCGTCAAACTGAGAAGCGTGCTCCAGGGCACAGGGCCAATGGAAAAAAAGAAGCTATCCATCAGCTTGCCTGCCATCAGTTACTGTCATCAGGAAGAAAGAGTTTTGCTCCTTTAATTAAAAAAAGAAGAAGAAGAAATCAAAATGAAAATGTTGACACTAATGACACAGTGGAACTAAGGCCCAAATAGTCCCAAGGCACTGTCCTCAACTCCACCGGACAGGAGGGTGGGTTTGCATCTGCTGACTCAGTAAAACGCTTACAGGGCAGATTGGCCCAGACTCAGCTGGACGCAGAACCCAAAGCATAGACCACAGATGGAGTCTTCTGTACGGAACTCGGGCTTCCCAATTTTCACCATCTGACCACAGCCTCCTGGGTGAGCAGGGCCCAGTTTTATCCCATCAGTTTCATCCTGGTGAGAGCATGTCATAAAATCTGCCATCTTCCTCATTTGGAATGTACAACTCAGCTGCACGAAATGCATTCTTGTTGAGCAATCGTCACTAAATATCCAGCTACAGAATTTGCTCATCTTCCCTAGTGAAAACTCGGTCCTTGGCAGCCTCCATTTTACTTTGTCTCTCTAAATCTGATTCTATATACATAAGTAGAACCAAACAGTGTATGTCTTTTTATAGCTAGTTCATTTGGCATGAGGTTCAACTGTGTGTTTAATGGGTACCAGAATGTTCTTCTTTATAAATGCTAAATAGCATTCTAGTGTAGTTTCTTTGTAATGCATGGAACTTCCATGAGACACCTTCATGAGATGTCATAGTACTTTCATAATAATGTGAAGTAAAAAAGAATATAGTATAAATATCATCAAAACGTGAGGTTTTTCTTATACTACGAATTTTATTGTTAGCGTGTTAAAGAACTATATTTAAAACCATCCAAAATAGGACAGGAGACATTAAAATGTTTCATACAATGCTATATAGCATAAGAGATTGCTTGATCTACTAATATTTAATACTATGCGTGTAATTTAGGAATGTGTAAATGAAATGTTCTTTGTATTTTTAAGCTCACATGATAGTTAATAGCACTTTATGGATGGAGAACAGTTTTACAACATCTGTTTATTATTCTCATACCATATTGTTTATTTTTCATATCACAAAATAGTAATACTCAATTGCTACTGCTTACTACTTAGGACATTTTGACTCTGGGGAGGATCACACAGTAAGCGTTCTTCTGCTTCCAGACTATGACATAGAAGACTGATCCCACCCTTCAGGTCTTGTTCAGACAAGAATGGTGAATTGGGTCTTTGGGAAAGCTGAAATATAGAGTTCTGAGGGGGAGAAGAAATTATATCCTTTCCGAGTTAAACCTCAAGGTGGTCTACCTTTACTGTCTGATGTAAACAACTGGTAAGTGTGTTCATAGCTCCAATGTAGAGAGGGTGAACTGGGCGGTCCAGAAACTAAACTACGCTATTATTCTTGGTGTATTAATTAGTTTTCAATGCTGTGAACAAAACACGTGACACTATTTAAGGAAAGGAAGGCTTGTTTTGGCTCACAATTTCAGAAGATTTAGTCCATGTTTGTTTTCTGTCATGTGCTTAAGGAGGGCATCATACTCATGAGAAGATGTGTCTTAAAAGAGTTGTTTTATGTTTTAGCAGGAGAGCGAGAGAGAGAGCGAGAGCGAGAGCGAGAGAGAGAGAGAGAGAGAGAGAGAGAGAGAGAGAGAGAGAGGAGCGAGAGACAGAGACAGAGTGATAATGTCTAGGACAATATACTCTCAGAGATGTAGTCTGATTCCACCAGCCAGGTCCCCCCCCACCCTAAGTTTCCATAACATCTGAAAACAGAGCAGTGACCAGAGACCATGTATTCAAACCACGAGCCTTCCAACACCAGATTAGAAGTATAGCTATACTTCTAGTAAATGCTTCTTTCCTCTGTGGAACCAGCATTCTATTACTTTCTATTACTCTAGTTTAAGATCTCTTAAAAATCCAGCAAACAACATTACTAGAATGAGTATTGTCAGTTGAAGTGGTGATCAAGTAACAGACATTTTATATGAATCATGACCAGGACTATGCCATAAAATTAATTTAAATGGCACCTAAAAGGCAAAAAAAAAAAGACTAAGTAATAAAACTAGTGATCAGGGGATAGTATAGTCAACCATATCCAAGAATATAGCACATTCTCTAGCCTTCTAAATGTCACATATAATGCCAGTCACCTTTCTCTTAGTTTTCATCACAACTGAGAAGCTGGCAGGACCTGTGCCTAGGATCGCTGTACTTAGGTTTGAGATGTGGCCAGGAAAAGCTATATGACTAGAATCTTGTTTTCAAAACATAAATTTAAGAGCTTTATGCAATTTATATTTATGAGGAGGGATCCTTCAGGTGAAAAGCCTCAATTTCATAACTAAAATTAGGGAAGAAAAGAGAAGACTTGAATTGGAAATAGCAAAATTTTGAGAGACAAGTTTACTGAGAACTTGGATATTTAGAGAAACATCCAGTGTCCTATTTAAATTTAGCTGTCAAGTTGACACTGGCTAGAGTCACCTGAAAGGAACTCCTCTATTAAGAAGTTGCCTAGATCAGATTGGCCATTGTCATGTCTGTGAGAGACTGTCTTGAATATTAATTAATACAGAATGATCCAGCCCACTGTGAGCAGCACAATCCTTAGGCAGGTGGTTCTGGGTTGCATAAGAAAGCTAGTTTAACCATAAGCCTATGAGCAAGTCAAGGAATGAGCCAGCAAACAGCATTCCTCCATGATTTCTGCTCCAGGTTCCTGTCTTGATTCCTGCCCCAAGCTTCCCTGAATGGCCACTGTGACCTGGAAATGTAAAATAAGATAAACTATTTTCTCCCCCAAATTCTGGTTGATCAGAGTGTTTTTATCACAGCAACAAAAAGGAAATCTAGAACATACAGGATGCTAAGAAGCCGAAGAAAAGAATAAGTAAATTGTTTTCTACGACAGTAAAAAACCTCTGGAGTTTCATGTATACTGTCTTAGTACCTTCCCCTGTTGCTATGATAAAATACTTCAATAAAAGCACTTCTGGGCAAACGGATTCATTCCAGCTCACAGGTTACATTATAGTCTACCATGGGTGGGAAGTCACAGAGCAGGAGCTGGAAGCCACTGGTCACATTATGTCTGCAATCAGAAGAGAACAGAGGATGCCTTCTTGTTCAGCTGGCTTCCTCCATCCCTCACATACCAGGTCTCAACCACAGCCATGAGGGGTCTTCTCCCATTAATTAACATATTGAAGCTAATCCCCAGGTACAGAAACCCATCTTCTGGGTGATTCCAGGTTGTTTTGTTAATAATTATATATTCACTATTAACATTAAACATCACATGTAAGAACATGATGAGAATTAAAAAGAGCTCAGAATTTGAGAAAGAGGAGGCAGAACAGGTGAGAAGAAATGGTGAGAAAATGAAGAACGTGGTAGGCAGCATAGAGAAGAAGGTTACAGGCAGCTATGTCAAAGACTTCAGAAAGGCTAAGCATGATCTTGGTAGACAAAAGCTCTTGGCTGACTGAGAGAGAAGTTTTATACACCAGAGGGCAAAACAAGATTCCAGATAGAGCAAAGACATAAAAGTTAATGAGAAAAGATTTATCATCCTGTTAGTGCAAGGCAGGAGCTGCAGCAAGAATCACTGTGGCAAATGGCAGGTATGGAGACTCCTCTATAGAACATACTGGGCTCAGAGGTTAGTGAGCTCTCGTCCCATAGGACAACCCTAGATCGTGAAAGTCCTAGTATCTCTGGAATATAATAAAAAGAACTATAAATATCTTTCTATATATAAAATGTAGATTTTACCAATACTATTAAACATGAGGACAAAGAAAGGACAAAAAAAAAACAAGCAAAGTGACAAGGATGAAATCTACATTATATGACTGACAGATGAGCATCTCTGCTGTTTCTATTCTAAAGGTAAAAGTTCAGGCAGTTCAAAGTCTCTGACCAGGGTGGTTGGCTGGGAATTGTAGTTCATTCATTCAATAGAAGGAAGAATAAAGTAAGAATCACCACCAAGCATATTTTATATATATGCTTCAGCTTCCCTGTGATTTCACAAGGATGGCTTTCTTCCATATTCTCCAACCAGCTTTGCTCCAAGCATTTATCACTGATGCATTATACATATTATGAATCAGAATGTTATCTATAGTTAATTTCAGCATCTACAATATCAGTTATCCATCTACGGACATAAAACTTGAACATAAAAGCTATTCTTCTAAACTCTTTAATTTTCTTTCATACATCTATATTTCAAGATTTGTTCAAATTAATACTTTATCAGTTTTTAAACTATGTCTCCCAATAAACCTTTATTTTATGGCTACTGAGTCCTTGCAAGGTTTGGAGTCAAGGCAATGAGAGAACAAAGATATAGAATATATTTGAGAGAATAAGAGCATTTACAAACCTATGACTTATATGCTAGTTGCCATATTCCTATTTTTCCTACCTTACATAGGTCAGTACTCTTAATAAGCCACAATGGTCTCAGTTACCCCATGGTTAATCACTCAGCAACTGAGGTGAGAAATAGTATTGAATTCAGTACCTCTTCAAAGCTTCTCGGTCAGAATATTCATCATCTTCAGTCAACAACAGAGTTACTTATGATAGCTACCTTACCATTCAAAGATGGTGGCAGCATGATCTTCCACACTTCAAAGAATGTGTGGTATAAATCTCTCGTGTATAACTCTTCAGCAGTTAATAACCACCTGACACGAGTGTCCAGGTTTCAGCTAAGGCGGCTAACATATAAAATGGTGTTTGTCTTCAAACACACCTGACACTGATTATAAGATTCTTAATGTCTAATGAAGCCATTTCTGGCTAAGTTCATTCTCACCATTCAAATTCAGGGAGACCTGAATTGGTTTACCAGGTCCTCTAACCTTGATCAGAAAAAGAAGGCATCTCATTTGGTTCTCACTTATAGGTGTGTGCTAATGCCACCAAGCAAAGAGACTGGGCAAACTTTAGAACAGAGAATTAGTTGAACTGATTCAAAATTTTCATTTTATATCACACACAACACATGCACACACACACACACACGCATACACGTGCACCCACACACACGCACTCTCTCTCACACACACACCCTAAGCTGAGTTGTTGAGTCCAATTAAATTTCTATGAATCATAATTTTAAAGAACTCTGTAAAATCAATGTTCCTAGAAGTCTCTGAAGATCACTGAACTTTGATATATTCCAAGTACTTTCTAGGGTTTTTTTTTTTAATTCATCTTCTCACTTAAACCTCATATAAACCATTTGCACTCACACTTAGGATTCTTCCTATGTGTCAGATGAGAAACAGGAATGTAGCAATTCTATAACCTGCCTACCACTATGTTTGAGAAATTATATATATATATATATATATATATATATATATATATATATGTGTGTGTGTGTGTGTGTGTGTGTGTGTGTGTGTGTATGAGTAATTATATATACATATATAATTTCTACTGAATTCATAGCCCTTCATAAGAGAACACAAGGCTTACCACACACACATATTTGTCACCAAGCAACCTTCAAGGAATTTCTGTGTGTCAATGTGTGTATCTCAACATCTGCATGTGTTTCTTGTGCTTTTACTTTGGGTCTTTGTTTCTGGTTTGTTTGTTGGTTGGTTTGTTCATCCTATTCATGTTTTTTTGTTTTTATTATATCTTACTCAATTCTTCTTTGACATGCCTATTTGTTTTGTAATGAAATTCAACAAGAAAAGATGTGGGTTTATGCCATTCGGGAGGTGTGGGAACCTGGAAGGAATTAGGGTAGGGGACCTGCAAACAAAACAATTGTATGAAAAAATCTATTTTCAGTTAAAGAATGAAAAAGAAAGTCCTAAGGCTGTCAAATGGCCATGTCCTCCCAAAAGGCTTCCCATTTTTAAAAAGCTTTTTAGAATTTTATAAATATAATAAGGATTTATCATTTCTACCTTTTGTTTTTAAAAAGTATAAGTAGTATACATCCTGCCTGGGAAAAGAAAGAAAGTAAGAAAAAGAACAAATTAGAAATAATATTTTCATCTGTTAATAAAAGAGATTATATAACATTTACCAGTAGCAAGAATAACAAGTATTTTGATCAAATTTTAATTTTAGAGGTGACTTAACAGTTTCATTTATAATATAGTACCTACTAAAATACAATCAAGAGACCACAACTGAAGCCACATCACAAACACTCTCAGCTGAAGCCAAATCCCACATACACTCAACTGAAGTCACATTCCATCTCAACTGAAGTCATATCACACACAAACGCACACACACACTCAACTGAAGTCACATCCCATCTCCACTGAAGCCAAATCACATCTCAACTGAAGCTATATCACACACACATTCAACTGAATTCATATCAGACACACACACACTCAGCTGAAGTCACATTACACTACTCAGATGAAGCCTCTCAAGATTCTAAATTGACCTCGTTATATGAACAGAAAGATTCTACTCTATTCAAAAGTTCAAGAACATGCACTAAACTATGTTCACAGCAGAATTTTTTGTCATAGCCAGAACCGGAAACAACCTAAATGCCCCTTAACAAAAGAATAGATAAGGAAAATGTGGTACATTTACACAATGGAGTACTACACAACAGAAAAAAATAATGACATCTTGAATTTTGCAGGTAAATAGATGGAGCTAGAAAACATCATATTGAGTGAGGTAACCTAAACTTAGAAAGGCAATTATCACATGTACTCACTCATAAGGGTTTTTTTAACATAAAGCAAAGAAAACCAGCCCACAAATCACAACTCCACAGAACCTAGTCAATAATGGGGACCCTAAGAAAGAAATACATGGACCTAATCTACATGGAAAGTAGAAAAAGACAAGATATCCTGAGTAAATTGGGAGCATGGGAACTTTGGAAGAGGGTTGAAGGGGAGGGGAGAGTCATGGAGAAGAGCAGAGAAAAATGTAGAGCTCAATAAAAAACAATAAAAATGTTCCAGCTTCAAAAATATTAAGATTCTATATCATTAGTTTTAAATAAATGTATTTACTTATTTTTATTTTAAATAAAATGAATTTGAAGTGCATTTTAAGTGTTCTTCAAATAATTGTTAGAAATATTCATTACCTATATCATAAACAATACAGTTAATAATACTGGTGACAATCATAACATCTTGAGTATGCCAAAAAGCTCCTTTGTACAGTATCTTCCTTAATATGACCACAATAATCATTTAGTGAATTTTCATAATAAATACATATCAGAAAGTAGAAATTTACATTTAGTAAAACAATGTAGAAATAGCAACTTATTTATTATCATTTTCTAAAAGCTCAGAGAATAGCAGGATTTATTAATACATTTTAACACAACATAGATTTATTCATAGGCTCTAGAAGTAGGTTTGGAATTTAGCCTAAACTTCTGATGGTTTGATCTTATTGAGCTAATATATTTGTATAGTAAATTGTTTCTTGTGGCTCAGAAACATATAGCGCCAATAATAAATATATTTAAGTTATAGTATTATACCAAACACAAAGAAGAAAAAGACCAAAGTAACAGAATTATTAATGCTAATTAATCAATAAAAAAAAAGGTGGAGATGGTGAAGAAAATTTAACTGGTTCCCTGATATTTTGTTACATTTTACTGCATATTTTCATATATTATTTTGTATATTTCAATACATGTATAACTATTAGAAAATAACATAATTGTGAAGTGGTTATTCCATCTGGCACAGGGAATAGTAACTTCAGGGTAACTGGGATGTGGAAAAGTTGATGCAACAAACAATGCCTGTGGGCATGGAAGTTGAAGTGAGAGGAAGAGGTTTGGATTGATTATTTTTAAAGCCTTCAAGTTGAGGCAGAAGAGTTTAGGCTTCTAGGACAGGGCCACTTTGAAGGACAGGGATTGGAAGGAGTATTGTAAGATGGACGTTATGAGGGAAAGACAAAAATCAATGAGATCTCTAGTTTCACCACAACTATACATCCTGATACAGCAACTATAGCACAGTATGCAATCAATAAATGTTTACTGAATGCAGGCAATGGTGAATGAACAATGATAGCAGGATGGAACAGAGATCTGATAAAGGGATTTACAGATGGTAATCACACGTTACAAGTGATGTCCCAGTATAAAACTACATAATTTGAATGTGTGTGTGTGTGTGTGTGTGTGTGTGTGTGTGTGTGTGTATCCACACATATAGAAGGCAGATAGCATGGGGTGAGGAAGCAATCTGAAAAGTCAGGCTTCTGGATAAATTCACAGTCTTAACAGTTATTTGCTGAACTTGGACACGTCTTCTTATATTTGGAGGAGCGGCACATTTTCTATTAAAATGAAGTTAGAATCACATTTATCTTAGAAGATTAATTTAGTTAATAAAAAACCACTTAGACATGGCAAACATCAATAAAAGCTATAATTCTCAAGTTATTTGTCTTTTTCACTGAGCCACCTTCATTTAGATATTTTTCTTTTAGATGTGGTTGACAATACCGCAGGGAACAACACAATGCCCTCCATAACCCTGATTACAAGAACAAGACCAGCACTAATTATCAACTAACTCACGACCCTAAAAGAATAGTGTTTTAAAGAATTTTTAATCAGCAAAAGCATTACTCCATAATAGCTTAACTGACAATGCTATGGCATATTCTTTCTAATTTCATCTTAAACTTTTATTCCAAGGGAAAACTTTCAGCATCTAGTTAAAATAGGGTAGCATATTATTCAGCAATAATTTGAAACTATTGTGCTCTATTATCATCAACAAAATGTACCATGTTCTGGTGTGGGAGGTCCTTCTGCCTCTGCATTGCTTTTTTGGTTAATGAATAAAGAAACTGCCTTGGCCTATTGATAGGGCAGAACTTAGGTAGGCGAGGAGATGGAAGTGATTGCTGGGAGAAGGAAGGCAGAGTCAGAGAGTCAGAAAGAAGCCATGGAACTGCTGGAGACAGATGCTGGGAATTTTACCCGGTAAGCCACAGCCAGGTGGCAATATACAGATTAATAGAAAATGGGTTAAATTAATATAATAGTTAGCCAATAAGAAGCTAGAGCTAATGGGCCAAGCAGTGTCTTAATTAATACCATTTCTGTGTGGTTATTTTGGGGCTAAGCTAGGCAGGCAGCCGGGATGAACAAGCAGCTCCTTCCCCTACAACAATGTTCTTCTCAGTTTCACACCCTCTTCTGCGTAAACCATTAGACCACATCACCTCCCAGGACAGGTTCAAAGCTCCACATGGTCCTGATATTTTCTACAGAATTAAAACACCACATTCCATATCAGTAAGTCATTGCGGGAGGCTCTTAGAATCATATTGGCAACCTCATTTCTTCTCCCACAGAGACTTTGTGCATCTAGAAATTAATAGAACTTTCCTATGCCTAGTTTTCTAAAATGTATTAGTTTTCTTTAAAATTGGTAAGTGAATGCCCAAAACTTTTGCTTTTCTAAATAAAGCTTACACAACATATCCTTCTTTAAATTTTAGAATATCAAGCATTTGCAAACTTCCTGCAATCTCTGTTGGAGGGAGGGACAGGAATTATTTCAGTCAAGAATAAACTATTATTTTTAATTCCTTCTTTCACAAAGGACATGTACAACTTTAGATTACAGTCCCTGTTGTCTTAAATACAGATGTTCTTACTTATACTCAAGTATATGGTTAAATGTAGCAAATTAAAGAATAAAGGATGAGTCTAGTAATGGCAAGCGATAGCGTATTAAGCTTATAGCTCCAATACTGTAGCCAAATAGCTGTGTTCCACAGCTTTGTGCTCTCATCCTCAATTAATGTTTGCTGCTGGGAAACAACAGCCCTGGTGGAGATACACATGACATAGCTTGCCTGATCTCTTACCAATACCATGTAAGGAAGTTCTGGCCAATGGGCAGAGGATTTCCTAATGCAGAGAATGAGTATATCACTTGAGGGACTGAGTCTTAATAATCTTCATTCATCTTCATCTGCTCTTGAATTATACAACTGGAGATGGTGTTCAAAGATGGCCTCATAGACCAGGCATTGTAAAAGGAAGAGTTGATGTTGCCTGCATTTCTAAAACTGGGTAGAACTCAGAGCAATCCAAAGCCATTCCTGCCATTGCTGAATGGGTCAGAACGCAATGTTCATTGTGATTTATTTATTTTATGGAAATTAAAGCAAAGCTAATTAATACATGTGGCCAAATTCTATACAGTAGAAGGCTTTCTGATGCTGTATAACCTAAATTCAGAATATTCAAAGCAAAAAAATAAACATATCACCAAAGGGGATATTATATGCCATTATGTGCCAGTTAATACACATAACAAAATTATGTGTAATAATATAATACACACATAATAACACATAATAAAATTATTACTTACAATTTGACTAACATTTCGTGAGTGCTTAAAATTTGCCATTTTATATGCATTTGCACATTTCATTCTGAAAAACCGTACATTTGAAGAATAAAAAGCTTCAAAAGTTACTAAGTGCATTCCCCAAGAGCATATAGATATTAGTCATTAAAGGAGGATATTTATAAGAACTGCCTAGTAAATAAAAGGAATATTAAAAATAATATAGCAGCACAAACCCGAAAGTTTATTTTCGTCCAATTAGGAAGTGTTTATGTCCGTGCCATGATTATGTCGTGGATTATGGGAAACAAGGATGTTTAAAGGGCATGAACCATGACAGAAGCATGTGTAAAACAGGTGAGAACAAACACCACCTGTGAAAGGAGCCACAGTGGTTTGTAAGAATACGGCATCACGCGGTGCTACAGAATGTTCTGGTAGAGGTCTGTTTTAGAAGAAACCAGCTAGTACTCAGGTTGGCCCTCTCGGCATACAGAATCCAACAGGCAAAGGCAGAAACAAAACCCACTCAAGTGACCTAGACCATGAGTGTGAGAGCTGTTGTCTCTCTTCCTCTCATGTCGGTCTGCACTTTTAGGGGACACCTGAGTGTGTAAATAAGTGGATCTCTGATTCCACTGCTTGCTTTTGGGGCTCTTTTACTTTTCTGTAGGCCTGCCTTCTTCAACTTAAAAATGATGCTTTTGTTTTATCTTATTAATATTGTTATGTTCTTTTGTTGTTCAAAACACTGAAAACATTTTAACTTCTATTTAAAATGAGGGAGCTTGATAGTGGATAGTTTCTTGCCTTATCTCTGTTAAGGGCCTGGCGAGGTCCTTTGAGAAGAAGGTCAGAGAGAGACAGGGTAGTGTGGTAGTGAAAGCCAAGGAAGATGCTACACATGGAAAATTCAACCTTCTAGGTAGCCAAGTGCTAGACAAGGAAATTGATTCTCCCCAGCACCCCATCAGAACCCTAAAAGGCAGCAAAGCCTTGATGAGACTGTGATCTTAGTTTAGTGAGACCCACTTAGGAGTTCTGACTTTCAAAATAATAATTAGTGCTTTTATTTGTGTTTTCAATACTGTTGAATAACTTTATTATTAATATATTCATACTACTCACATATTATTGAATATATAGTAAACGTATTGCTATATAATATGTAATTATATATTATTTATAATACTCATGTATTTATATATTATTAATAAACTTAGCATTTTATTTGGGTTTTCAATAATGTTGAATAATGGCATTACTAACTTTCTGAGGCTAATGCAGAAGACACCAGATTTCTCTTAGGTAGCACATGGCAGAGATGTTAGTGCGGGGAAATAGGGCGCTGATGGCCAAAACAATGGGGAAGTAAAAGATGGTGATGCGTATTTTTGCCTGCAGATGTTTTCAAATATTAATTAGATTAGCTCTCTGAGTTTTGAGTCAAAGTAGTCAGCTAATGACAAAAATGTATTAAACTGGAAATATTACATGTATCATATATATGATATGTATATATATGAAAAACAGCAAGAGCAGAGGAGGGAGAAACAGGGCTATTTCCGATACTTATCAATTATCCAAAAAGGACAAATAGTAAACAATATAGTAAAACAATATGAAATGTATTTGTCTCAGACTCAAAACTTAGATGAGATTTGAACTACAAAATTAGAGATAAAATTGGGGCAATAAGTAATTACATGGCAGGTAAACCTATGAGACCAGAAATGTTATTCCTCCACAAAATATTTAGTGTGTGCCTGTCTTTCCAGGATCTGGGAAGACAACAGTTAACAAAGTGAGCAGAGCATTGCCTCTCATGTCATGCAGGCGCCATTCTAGGGAAAGAGACAGATGAAACACCGGGTGAATAAACGAGACAGCAGGAGGAGCAAAGTATTTGCATGAAAAATTTTAGAGATGTATTCGTCTCACAACTAGTTTAAAGACCAGTTGGGAATTCTCCAGAACTGACAAGATGTATGTAGAGAGAGGCAGCATCCACACACTGAGAGTCGGGGAAACTTTACTGGGAAGGCGTTTAAGCCGAGACCAGATGACAAGGAAGCAGTTATGCTTTTTTCTTCCATTTATTGTCCTCCCTGTCGCTGAGTACCTGAAGGGGAAAACCACTGCTTATTGCTTACACAGGGTCTATCACTGACACCACGAGTATGGCGAATCATATTGTACCCTGCGTGCCGTGGAAAATTTATGAACAAGTAATAAGTATTTACTATCTACCAGATTTTAGAGACCCAAAGAAACAGAGACTTTACTGCTTTTTTTCCCTTCTCCAATAGCTCGCAATCTATTTGAAGACACATGTTTGTAAACATGGGGCAGAGATGGCAACTCAAGGGCATGACAAGGCAGACGGCTCCATGGAATACTGCATGAAGATGTCCTGGCACAGTCAGTAATGTTTTATAGTAAGAACTTACAGTAAAAGAAAAGCAGCTTGTTAAACCTGAGCAAGATAGGTTTGAGGACCTCAGTGAGTAACTCAACTTCCAGACTGGCATTTGTCAAACTTTAAATGGAGCAATGGAACTTTACATATTTTCATACCTTACCTGTATGGATCAGGTCCTAGTCAGTTATGTAATAATAGTAATAATGATAATATAGTATAAAATGATGTATTATGATATTAGACCCTAATTTATTAGGATGGTATCTTAAGAGACTAATGGACCAAAATGTGCTATAGACATAAAGAATACATGTCAAGGAACTTATATTAGATGATTTTTGACTTAACAAAAGTCTTAAATGTACACTTCCAGTCCCTTTACGGTATTTTTCCTACCAGAGAAAGCTTTTTATTTTTTACTACTGCAGAGGTGAGGTCATCTTTAAACTAGTGCATTAAAGATGTTTTCTGAGTTAAATGGCAACTAGGCATGCCTGGGGTCTTTAAACACTGAAGCTGTAATTCTTTTCACTCTGATGTAGATTATTGCATCAAAAAACAGCCATAAAAAGGCTATAGTGAGAGAATTTGAGTAAAAAGCAATACCAGTGACATATAAAAATGGTCAAAATAAACTTAAATCAGCCACCTCAAAATGACATATTGCCACAGTTCTGCAATCTCCTCGGCCAACCTCCAGCTTCCCCCAGGCATCTCCCCCAAATACTCGGAACTTCATCCTCAGAAACTTCCCATCATAGTGATGGCTCTGGGGAATCTCAGCTGCTCAGTTACCTGCGATGCCTGCTTCCAGCACCCTGCAGCTACATTCAAGGCTGCCAGCCAGCTATAACCCTCTCTCCCAGGTGGCCAGACTCATCTGTGTGAGTCCCCCTCATCTATCAGCAGGGGGTGCCTGCCATTCTCATAAGAGTAGAACCTGGGTCTTCCTCCATTGAGTTTCCAGACTATCAGCTCACATCTCTTTATTAAACCTTAACTTTCTGCTGTTCATCAAATTTTCAGCTCATTCTGCCAATTTATACTGCCACATCTTTGTATCTATCTGATACACCAAGCCCTAAAGTTTAGTCATATCGTTGCTTATATACGTATGTGTATACTAATACACACACACACACACACAGAGAGAGAGAGAGAGAGAGAGAGAGAGAGAGAGAGAGAGAGAGAGAGAGATTCTGTGTTTAATAGGTTAAAATGCCATTATTTTCAATAAAGTGGCATAACGTCTAAGGGCCACTGCCCTTTCGTTGTGACAACAGGTATGTTACAGATCAAATATACTGGATCTAAAACTTTAGTAAGTAATGAGACTTTTCCCTCAATTTCTATTGTAGACCTTATAGAAAGAATGAAGTCTTTGAAGGAAGAACCATCCATAGATTTTATACTTGCTAAATGACCTGCCCTCCTTAGAATGGATTTTGTACCATTTCCAAGCAATAAGACTCCAAGGAACACACAGCAATCTTTGAATTAAATAATCAATTGGGGGAGAAGGATGGAAGGAAGGGGAAACTGGATAGTATGCAAAATAAATAAATAAATAACCAATCAATCAATATGGCGCATTCTAGATCTAGTATCCAGAATTACTATTTAAAACAGCTACACAGCGAGAATACTTGGGTGCCAAGGAAGCTATAACATTATCAAGTACCAATTCAGTTATATGCCACACTGTCTTTTATTTTTAATCAATTTACCCAAGTTATACTTTAAAAAAAAAACTAAGGAAAAGATAGACTTAGCGAATAAAACTTGTTTAACTTTCTGCAAAACCTAAGTTGGCAAGCACAGGGGATGATATGCAGATCTTGCTTCTTTTGTTGCTGCACAAATCTCTACCCTAGATCTTGCCATCCAGCCTCGCTCCCCTCTAGTGACTATGACAGGTGAACTAGATCCTCACGTATTTTACGGTGAACATATTCTGATAATCTGACACACGGTGGATGGTTGTATTTGTAGGAAGAGATAGGTTGGTGTAGCATACTAAGAAATGATGTTGACTCCTTCCAAAAAGGTAAGTCTTCCCTGAAAATCTGATAAAAATATCTTTTTATAAAATTTCATACTTATAACTGAGCTAGGGAAATAGTGATTACTCAAAAATATTATTTCAAATCTATGTTTTTAATCTCTCAATTCCACTTGGTACCATGGACTCCAAATCATGTATTCTCATGCCTGTAAAATGTTTCAGTGGTATGATGTGGAGTCTTCTTTTACGTTTAGCTGAATTCTTTATCCTTAAACTACCTTTCATGCATATCTAAATATTATATCTAAATATTCGGGATAATTACAGAAACAGTATTCATGTGGAGAGCATTCTAGGCATCTGAGTTCAAAAACTTGTTCTAGTGTCATTGCGGTTTATTGTCTTGAATCTTCCTTCAGAGTCTATGCTATTGTTGCCTTTTCCCCCCTCTAGCAGATGTTCAAGGGTGAATTATGCAATTAAGAATCCAAAATTCCACTTCATCCAGATGCCTAATTTGCTAACTATTCACTTGTCGGAAACACATGTTTACTACCTGTTACAGAATGACTGTCGCTCAGCACAGCTTCTGGCTTGCATTTCATGCACTGCTGCGGAAACTGGGATGAGTGTCCCAGAAGGCATTTGCTAATACTCATCCTCACACCACTGCATTAAATTTCATTCACCTCTCAGCATCTGTTTAAAACAAAACGTTCACCCTACGAGTTTTAGTTCCAAAATGAACGTGCACTTTTGTTTTGAAGGTCCTTATATGGGGGAGGTGGGGTGTTTCTGGAGTACACTCCAACACCAACAAGAGGAAGAGTGGCGATGTCACCAACAGACGGAAGCACAGTTCCTGAAGGGCTTCAGTATTGGGTCCAGTTTGTATTCTCAGTTTGTACTCTAAAACCACAACGTGGGGCAGGCAGGCAGGCAAGATTTTACAGAAGCTTACGTGGCAGTCAGCAGGTTGTTAAGGGCAACGGCCCATCATATCTACTGTTTCTCTAGGTAGCAAGGGAATTCATGCTTGGCAAATAGGCAGTACACTTAGTGCTTTTAAGTACATCACTAAAATAAATCAATGTCTAATAATTGGTCTTTCCTACCTTATTTCACTACATCTCCTCTTCTTCACCTTCATAACACATAATGAATTCATCGTGAAGAAATGGGTTGGTAATCCTTGCATATTTTCTGCATCGTATCCCATTGGCTCTCATTTTTATCTTCAGCTTTAATCTCTTTAAATATTTTTTAGGCATTTTCTCATGCTATTCCTGACTGTGTGGCATAAAAATTCTTCATTTAGAGCCATGTATAGGTGTCTCTTCAGTGGTAATCTGGTCTAATCCTCTAGGATTTTGGAGGACCATTGCTGTTAGTGAATCTATTTAATTCTGAAGACTATGTTTTCCTGAATAATAAGTTTCTCCTGATCTGATGAGAGCGCTGGCTGTGCTGACCTCATTGGATGCCTATGACAGCGGATCAGTGATGTCAGGGCTGTTGCTAGCAGAACTGGTAAAAAGTACAGGAGTCTCTTATTTTTTTTTTTTTAATCTAAGGGATGTAAGTATTGCTGGACCTCACTTCCTGCGAGCACACCTAAGTCAGGAGCCAAGAAAAGCAGTCTGCAGCTGTCTCCTGGGTAGCAGGTGTAAGTCCTCTTGGGCCAGGAGCAGTATGTACCATTAGGAACTTCTAGCTAGAATGCTAGAGTCCTTTTCTTTCTTTTCCTTTAACTTTTTTTATTTTCTTCACCTAGTAGGTTTTTCCTAAAACTTGACTTGAAGAGGTAGCCCAATTGGATGCGATTCTTTTGGGTTATTAGTCAGGTTGTGGTTAGTCATTTCCTATACCTGTATAGGTAACCTGGCTTGCATGTAAGTATATCCAGTAATCCTGACTTAAATAGAGGAGCTCATGCTGGCATTTACTAAAACAAGAATTTTAAGATATGACCTTTCCAGTTTAAGGGTTTTTTATGGTTAGTTCCTGGCCCCCTCCACCTCAGCCAAAGTTCTATTATGGCCTTAACTGTTTGTCCCTCTCTGGGAGCTTCCTTCCAGGCCCTTTTCATGGCAATGACCACTATTTAAGATAAGACCAATAGGTTCTCCCACAACCCACAATTGTTCTTTTGACCTCTGGCCATCTGTCCACAGGCTGGGAGCAGCTGTACCATCTCCAAAGGAATCAGTCTGCTGTGCTGGTGTGGACAGTGCCGTCATAGCATGACGAGGTCTGAGGGATGATCCATGCTGGCCTCTTCCTCATTAGAACCCCTCTCAGCGGAAGTGAGTTATATCAATCACTGTCTAGGAATTGGAGATGCCCTGGAACAAAGTTGCCCTCCAGACTAATTCACGTGACAGGATCAGAGAGGCTGAGTGCCAAGGGCACAGGCATGTGTCCACAGGATCAGAGAGGCATCGGGAAGCAGAGTCGGAACTGAGCTTGGAACTCTCTGTTCCAAGGTTAATCTGAGCTGGTCAGTTTCAGATACTAGTCTGGGTGGGTGCTCACAGTCCATTTGTGGTTTGTGTGCACAGCAGCCCTGGTGACACTATGGTGTATACAAGGCTTGACAACTGCAACTTTAAATGCTGAGGAAGTGGGCAACTTGTGTGCAGTGCCAGCCAAATTTTTCAAGAACCACCTAAGGCAGGTGTGTCTATGCTCTCAGAGGAACCCTGAGTCCTTTGGGATCTGTGGAAGTAGGTGGCTAAACAGAATCTCAAAAGGAGAGTAACCACATTGACAGGGTGTGCAATGAACTCTAAGCAGTACATGTGGCAGAATTTCTGGCCAAAAGAAGCATGCTTCTTGGCAATGTTTGGCCAATGTTGTTTTAAAATTTCTATTTATTCTCTCAACTGGTCTAATGACTGAGGATAGTACAGTGTGCACGAGTTCCAAGTTAATTTCCCATGCTAGTAGGAAAAGCTACTCTGTCTGAAAAAAAAAATGTACACCGTAACCAGTAAATATTGGTATCCTCTGCAGGGGTGAAGGTCACTGAAGTTATGCTTCTAGATGTTCATGTGCTTAGGGCCCCTAGTTCTGCGTCAGCATGAAGGCCTTGAGTCCCTGCTTGAGATTGCTCTGAGCATACCGCAGACAGGCTTTGCTAGCTTGTTGAATCAGTGGTTGTCAGGACCACCAAATATCTTTGCAACAGTTCTGGTAGGGCAGTTTTTCAAGGTGGGTTGTTTCATGAGCTTGCCAGACTAGGCTGGGAGCAGTTGTCTCTGAATTGTAATCTTCCTATTTGTGGTCATCTTTTCTGACACCAATGAGAGTGGACGAGAGATATCACTGGTGAACCAAAACCAGGATAGCTCCTGAAAAGCTTCAATCTCAGGTCCAGATTATATTTTCATTTCATACTCTGAAACCACAAACTAGGGTGAGCAAGCAAGCGATATTTTACAGAAGGGTACTCGGCAGTCAGCAATTTGGTAAGGGAATTGACCCATTATTTAGGCTATTCCTCCAGGTCATTCTGATCCAGGTAGTAAGTGATGTCATGCTTGGCAGATAGGCAGTACAAAGAAGTGCTTTAAGTGAATCACTCAATAAATGAGTATCTAATAATTTTCTATATTATTCTACTCCACTTAAGACAAAAATGTAGAAAATAATATTCCATTCGGTCTCTAATATTTATGAAAATTTAATTGATTTTTATAAAGAAGAACTGTACCCTTCACAGGACAAATGAAAAGCTAAATGTTTGTGCCATTTTTAATAGCCATTGTTGAATTTTTAAAGAAAGTTGCTTTTGCATTAGTTTCTTCCACCCCATTAGTTAACAACACCTCTTAGTGTGTCCAGATCAGTGACGGCTTTGGTGACAGTGTGTTCACCTCTTAGTGTGTCCAGATCAGTGACGCTTTGGTTTGTTCTCTACTGTGATAGTGATCCTTGGTTGTTAACTTGACATGCCTGGGAAGAAGGAACCTCAATTGAAGAACTGCTTCCATCAGATTGGTCAATGGGCATATTTGCAGAACACTTTCTTGCTTGCTCATTGATGTAAGATTTTTCAGACAACTATGGGTGTACCATTGCTAGGGAGATAGGTCTGGGATACATAAAAAACATAACTGAAGTTGAGGCTGAGAGCAAGCCAATAGGCAATGTGCTTGCAGAGATTCTTCTTTAAGCTCTTGCCTTGAGTTTCAGCTTAGACCTCACTTGAAGATGGACTGAAATAAGCCTTTTCCTCCCCAGTTGCCTTTGGTCATGATGTTTATCATGAAAACAAGAAAGCAAACTAGGATACACACTCGCATCTCTATCTCTAGAAATCCAGAGCATTTGATGTCTGTTATAGTAATAAATACAAAATGCAGAAAAGAAAAGGGTGAAGGAGTCGGGGTGTTGAGAAGGAGAGTGGAAAAACTCAAGAAAGAAAATAAAAGAAATCCGTCCCCTGTTTCATCTCTCCTAAATAAGGCACTTGCTGAGAACTTGAGGAATCCATGAATAACTGAATGTGAAAGCCAAACAGGAAAGAGATCTACTTGAAGAATATCATGGATCCAAGCCTGGCTTCTTTCTCTGGAGGGAATACTCAGACTGCATCAAATGTCTCATCGCATCATATGTGAAATAAAGGAACAAGATAATGTGACATATAACTGTATCACTAGCATTCTATGACAGGGATAGATATATGAAAATTATTTCCTTTGTTTTGTAACCATTATACAACACTACACAATCAAGAGGTGAACATATTAAAAAAAAAACTGGAAGAGGACATCTGTACCTTCTCCAATTGATTAGTGAGAGGAATCACTTTTTATCACCTGTATACTTTATAAACTCATTTAGTCAAGAGTTCCTTTTATTTCCTAAGACTTATTTCATGCAGGAGAGACAAGGCTATGAACAAAAGCACACCCACACATGGAATTAAATGGGACGTTGAAACACCTAGTTGCACTGTGTACCCCAGCTCTGTATCTATATGTGAGACGAGCAGGCCTGCCAGCTTACTTTCTATAGTTACAAGATAAGGTGTGAATATCTTCTGAGGGATGACTAACCATTGGCCGTACAGGCAAATGTTGTGCAAACGTTCTACCTTTATTACAAGTCATCTGTTTTTATTGGGCTTGCTTGATGGACAATCTAGGAAATTGTTAGAAACATTAAAAAAATAGTCAAGACATGCCTACAGTTAAATGAGTCCACCTTTTTCAATGTAAGTTGGCATTTCCACCTCTAGAAGGAATAGTGTTCTCTTTTAATAAACTGGTTTGAAATAAGACAACGTCAAAGGAAGAAATCAAAGAAGAGGGTGGGAGGTAGGAGACAAGTAGAGAGAAGAGAGAAGAGGAATGGAGGATTTAAAGAGACCTTGGTGTTTAAAAGCTTTCAGAAAATGGCCTCTAACTCATATTAACATAAATTTGTGAATAACTCTAATAACATATTTATCCATTACACTTAAAATTTCTCTACCACTTCTCCAGACAACATTAATTATAACAGTGTATAATTGACTACATGGGGTCTAAAAATTCAGAGGAAAAATTCTAATTAAATCATTTTTTCTACACTGTCTAAAAACAGATTTAAAACCCTGTAAAAATTGACAGTTGCAGGTAGCTGGTATATTTTTCTATGGCAGAAACCTCACTTACCATGCATGAATCTCTGGCTTCATTCCCCTAACAATATAAGAATTTCAAACTCAGTTTCCAAATGACTTGCTTTCTGGAGAAATTTTAGTTAATGTCGAGCTGTCCTGGGCTTTTTGAGTTTCACAATCAACTTTACAGAGTGACTTGGAACTGTCATTCACATTTTTAGGTATTCAGAGCTAGGCAGGATTTAGTTGAAACATGAGCTAGGAGTGAAAATCAGATGAAAATCAGAAATAAAGCAATACATGGAGAAAACTATATGGCAATTTTCTTTTGAATATACTTTTTTGAATATTTTTCAAATGATAATTTCTTTTTTAAGATTTTTTTAAGTTACATGTATGTAAGACTGAAGACTGTGTGGGGGTACATGCTTGTTAGTATAAATGTTCATGGTGGCCAAAGACAGTCACTCAATCCCAGGAGCTGATTATGAACTGCCTTACACCACTCCACCAAAAGAAGAGCCAGTTCTCTCAACTATTGAGCCAACTTCCCAGCCCCTGAATGGTAATTTTCTAATGGTTTTTAATGATATCGTCTTACTAAAAGATAAATGAACAGTGAACTGATTCCATCAATTAACTGATGTAGGTAAATCCTGTTTCTATGTTTTCAATGTTTACCAACAGTTAAAATAAATTAATTTAAATTTTGGGAAACTGTTCTTATCTCCTACATCTTTAAAAGTGATCACCAAGATTCCTCTACCACACAACCTACACAATTCATTTGTTATTTGTACAAATATAATTTCAGAGTTGACCACTTGGTGCTAGACAACCAGTTGGCAAGGGGCTTATCCGAGGGGAAAACTATTGACCCTGCTCTCGCCGTTCTTTAGTTGCCTGTAATTCTCTGTCTATTGATGGGGCTGGGTAAGATCTCACCCTTCCATGTTAGCATGGGCATTGATGTTGTGCTCCTTCAGATCTTAATAAACGACAAAGAAGCTTCACCCATGATACATCAGCAGTATAGCTGCCAAAACATATATTATTTTTAAACACATTTACTCCACTCAATGCTACCAGTGTGTGTGTGTGTGTGTGTGTGTGTGTGTGTGTGTGTGTGTGTAAAGGACCATACACTGAAGCATGGGTAGGTCACCTCTCAGAGGTCACATCCCTGAGGAAGACTGACTCTTCTTCTATCAGCCACGAGTTCCCAGGAGCTGCTCATTTATGGATGAAACTTTGTGACCCCCATTTACATCAATCCTGGAATTCTGCCTGAATTCTTACATTTTGTATAATATATTCATTAGTGCCATATCCTTTGATAATGAAAAGCTTACTGGCCATTTTCATCACACTATTGATAGAGCTATTTTACCTTGAAAATGCAATAGCATTTTGTTCTCTTCAAATAGCAAAATAAAGTGTATCCCGGAGGAAAAAAAGAATGACCAGTCCTTTTGTCCATTGCTGATATCTAGGGTTTACCAACAATGATAGTAATGCCTTCAATTCATCCATTCATCAAATACACATTATACTTCTGCTATGTGCATGCTGTGAAACATCTCTGAGGAACACAGACATAATTAAGACTTAGCAACTTAGCATAGAGAAGTAAGAACTTTGTTGTATTAAGTTTTAAGGCAGCATTGTCAATGAAAAATGTTTAATGAGAAAATATGCTTTAAGGGATTACAAACCAGAACAGAGGAAAGTGAATGCATTGTATCAAATGCCTTTCTCTATATGGACTCCTGGATGCCATCTTTAAAGATTATCTAAGACAAATGTATATTGATAAAGCAAAATTCTTAAAATAAAAGATTATCTAAGACAAGAGATAGTAGAGTATAATGGTTGGCCATTTCCTTAACCTATCATTGCATGTGGCAGAGAATATCGCAGAGGAGACACAGTGAATGGAGACATTTGCTTGCGAGATAAGAGTGTGTGTGTTTTAATAACAAGTGATTGTGACTTGGATAGAACCACAGCTTATCAGAAATGTCTAGATATGACTTTACACTTTCAAAGAATACATACACAAGGCAGAGTGGAGTGGGATGAAGGATTTGGGTAGAAAGGAAGGCCACTGTGGGTGTAAGATTAAGCAAGTCAATTGACGACATGTCGACCAGACTATGGAAAAGCTAAAATGATTCTGAAAGTTCATACCTGTAAAGAGTGTCACTAACGGAAGTTGGGGAGGCAACAGGGGACTTTGGTTTATGGGGTAAAAGCAGGTTGGTTTAGGATAGACTGAATTTGATGAGCTAGTGAAAAGGGAAAGCCAAGGAGGATAAAAAGATCTGGGAGACTAAATAATGATTTCTACTACTGAGTTTCAGGAAAGTGAGCTGGTAAGCTGGAGGAACCTGGGGACATTGACTTTATGTACAGCTTCCTCAAGGAAGCAAAACAATGAGGCTACTGAGTGATAGATTTAGAAATAGAAAGTTTTAATGTCTCTATAAAGGAGATAATTTATGGGTATTTGAGGTATTCATGGAAGCCCACATGACTTTTTGATCCAGTACACTGACAGAACCTCTCACTTTAAGTGTGCAATGCTATCCTCAGCTTGGACTCACAAAAAGCTATATTATGTAGGAGGTGGCTTGTGTTGTTGACCTCTTCATTTATTCAGTATCTCTCTGTGTTCCAGCCTGCCAATCTCTCTCGCTCTATCTCTCAACAGTGCATTACACTCTGCTATATTTTTCCCTGGGTCTTACATGCTAACGGAATGTTGAGTAATGAAGGAATACAGTTTTAATTCCAGCATCAAGATTAATATCAGAACTCACGGTTACTAGAACTGTGGAAGACTCTCAAATGTCCAGCTACCTTTTATACACTAAATCATCTTAATATACAGTTGAGTAGATCACTCTGAAGAATCTAGCCAATATTCTGCAGTGTTAGTAATGATATGGCTCAATGGTTAAAACTATGTCAATATTAGCATTACAGTTTAGATATAAGGTATCTCCTCCAAAGACTCATATACTTAAGGCTTGCTTCCCAGTGGGGCATTGTTCAGAGGGGTGGCATTGGGAAAGTGATGAATTGTGAGGAATTTGACTTGCATTCATCCTTTGATGGGTTCATAATACGATGCCATTAGCAGGAGATAGTCAGAAGTAGGTCACTGGGAGTATGCCTGGAAAAGGATTCCCATCCCCCGTCCCTCTCCTTTTTGCCTTCTATTCCCAGTCTATCCCCCTCTCCTTTTCTGTCTGTCTCTATGTCTCTGTCTCTCTTTCTTCTTCCTTCCTCTTCCTCTTTTGTCTATCTTCCTTTCTCTTTCTCCCCATCTCTTTCCCCCTCTACTCCCTTCTTTCTTTCTCTGTTTCTCTATCTCTCCCCCTTCCCTTCTGTCTCTCTGTCTTGCTTTCTCTCTCCTCTCTCTCTCCCTCCTTCCTTCATGCCATGAGATAACTAACTTCCTCATACTCTCCCACCATGATGACTTTCTGATTCACCTCAGGCCCAAAGCAATAGACAACTACAAAATCAACCTTTTCTTTTATATGGTTTCTCTTAGGCATGCATCACAGTGATAAACAGACAAACACAAGAGAAGTTCTATGCAATTTCCAAGTTGCAGGCTTAAAGAAGTAGCTTGCCCTCTCTTCCCCTTTTTCTACCATCTTGGACAAACAGAAATAATAAGATCAAACTTGGAGCCTTGAGCACATTTTTTTTGTTTGATGAACTCTTGCACTGGAGTCTCCATTGAGTCATGGATTTTAAAATGAACGAATACTCTGTCCTATTTAAAACAAAATGACTGTGAAGCTTGCTGGGTAATTTCAAGCAAAAAGATGTTTTAGGTAACATTTAGTCTAATGTTCTCTAATGCATATTTAAATGGATGTGTAGTAGTTTTGTGGTATATAAACAAAGGACAAAGAGTAAAACCAAATAAAAAAGGTTTCCAATACACCTCAAAATCAAATGTGTTTCCTCCTTGAGGACTCATGGGAAATGTTACTTACCAAAACATAAACCACTGGAAAAAGAACTCATGTAAATTTTTATTTTCCTACAATATACCATGTGACTATTCTAAGCCAAATAGTTAACATACTTTGTAACTATTGTTTTGTGAAAAAAAAAATCTTTGAGTCTTTTTGAGTCATCAGGTATAAATCACTGATAACTATACAATAAACAGTGTTAATTCTTATTGGGTATCTTAAAATAGTGGCCAGTGACCAGCCAGTAGAGGAATGTCACTATGTCAAAAGATAGCCCATTTTCCCATTTCTAAATTTTGGAAATAAAAAGAATAATTGTAATTTTATTTGTATTTTATATGTTTATATTTATTAAATATTCATTAAATGTGGCTGGATCCATCTGTTTTTTATCTAATTTTTCATGATATATTAAGGTTTATTTAGTAATTCAAAGATATATGAAAGTTAGGGAACTTACCTGATCATTCTAGTTTCCTCTCTGTTACTGTAATAACACACCCTAACCAAAAGCAACATAGGAAGGAAGGGATTGGTTTAGCTTACACATCACAGCTCATTATTGAGGGAATTGAAGCAGAAACCCTGGAGGAATGAACATTAATGGCAGGCTTGATCACAGGCTCAAGCTGCACTTCCTCATACTCAGGCCCCTGGAGAAGTCCCACCCTCAAAGGGCTGGGCCCTACCATAACAACATGCCCACAAGCCAACCAAATCTAGCCAACCGCTTAATTGACATTCTCTTTTCAAATGACTGCAGGCTGTGTCAGGCTGAAGTTAAAGCTAACAAGGGCACCACTGATCCAACAGTTGGGTTCCCTTTTGCCACATCACTGTTTAATTTTCTCACTATGTCAAGTCCTCCACTTCTGAGAGTACAGAATAAAAAATTGAGAAAATTTGTCTTCTGCCCTAATCATCTGATAACAGCAAACACTACTGAATTAAGTCAATTATTTTCTCATAACCAAAATGACCAGTTTTATCTCTTGTAAATTGCTTAGAATTTAGATAATACAAAAAATTACATTAGTGAACTATACATTTATTTATTCTCATCTCAATTTACTAATAAGTAATTGTTATAATGTATAATGCTGCCTTGGTAATTTAGTATAAATATTAATATAGTATACCCTACCTTTTAAACTAACAGGAATCTATTAAAATGGTAGCACTTACAGTGGAAACAACTTTAGCTCAACACACACAGTAATATTCCTCATAGCAGTTACTGCCATGGCCAATGAAACTAAAATTTGATTTATAAATACTAAAAATAATTCAAGTTTCAAATAATCTTAGGCCAATCTTTTTTATTGATTTTATTGAGCTTTACATTTTTCTCTACTCCACTCCCAGCCTCTCCCCTCCCCTTCAATCCTCTCCCATGGTCCCCATGCATCCAATTTACTCAGGAGAACTTGTCTTTTTCTACTTCCCATGTAGATTAGATCCATGTATGTCTCTCTTAGGGTTTTTATTGTTGTCTCAGTTCTCTGGGATTGTGAATTGTAGGCTGGTTTTCTTTGCTTTATGTTTAAAAACCACTTATGATTGAGTACATATGAAAATTGTCTTTCTGGGTCTGGGTTACCTCACTTAATATGATGTATCTAGCTCCATTCATTGTCCTGAAAATTTCAAGATGTCGTTTTGGTGTTTTTTTTTTTTTCTGCTGTGTAGTACTTCATTTTGTAAATGTACCACATTTTCCTTATCCATTCTTCAGTTGAGGGACATTTAGGTTGTTTCCAGGTTCTGGCTATGACAAGCAATGCTGCCATGAACATAGTTGAGCACAGGTCTGATCTCCAAAATATACAAAGAACTCAAGAAATTGATCATCAGAAGAGCAAATAACCCAATTTAAAAAAATGGAGTACAGACCTAAACAGAGAACTCTCAACAGAAGAATCTAAAATGATTGAAAGACACTTAAGGAAATGCTCAACATCCTTAGTCATCAGAGAAATACAAATCAAAACAACTCTGAGATTCCATCTTACACCTGTAAGAACGGCCAAGATCAAAAACACTGATGACAACTTATGCTGGAAGAGGTTGTAGGGTAAAGGAAACACTCCTACATTGCTGGTGGGAGTGCAAATTGGTACAGCCCCTTTGGATATCTGTATGGCAATTTCTCAGAAAATGAAAATTAAAACAACCTTCCTCAAGATTCAGCAAAACTACTTTTGGGTATGTACCCAAAGGCTGCTCAGTCGTGCCACAAGAACATGTGCTCAACTTGGGCCAATTTTTAAATCAGATCCTTATCTTCACAAACATTTTTTGTAACCTGGCAGCTTTCAGTCAGATAAAAAGTGTCACAAATTAACCAAGCATGCAGTAAGAAGAACTCCAAAACCGCATTCAATCAGTCTAACACAGTTGATTTCATTCACTGCTGTGGACCTCAGTTACAGTAACACTCAGCACTGGAGTTCCAGAAGTTTAATTAAAGAGAATTAGCAATGATTCCACCGAGCTCTGAATAGCCATCTGATGGGTCCACATGGACAGTTTGATTTTGAATACCAATATATATTCTTGAATAAATTAATAGTGTTCCTATTTCTTTTCCCAATTATAATTTCAAATTAAGTTTATTTGAATGTCTTGTCATCTCAGTAAGATATTTGTGGGTAGTAATTAATTCTATTTAAACCCTGAAAAGTCTCATGGCACATCTGACTCTGAGATGTCTATTGGGTCCCTTCAATAGGGCCGGAACAAAGTTTGGCTCTACCTCGTTATTCAGCTCAAGCTTACCTTACTTTTATACTGCAAATATGATCTTGAGATTGTCAAATAGCAAAATGTCTGCTTTTCAAAGCTATTCCCAGCATCATAAAGCTACCAGTGATATTTGTAGTACTAGTATGAACCAGATGAAAGATAGCAAGACATCTGGCTCCAATGTTAATAAATAAATATCTAACTCACTGGAAATGCTCTTATGCACTTTTAAATATTGAGTCACTAACACAAATTTATTTTTTAATAAAATTCCACAATATTTTTTAAATTATATTTCATTCATTTCTCACTCTCCCTCTCTCTCTTTCTCTCTCGCTCTCGCTGTGTGTGTGTGTGTGTGGATGTGTGTGTGTGTGTGTGGATGTGTGTGTTTGTGTGGATGTGTAAAGTTCAGAGAACAACTTACGGAATTCTATTCTCTCCTTCCATTCACTATGTGGATACAAAAAACAAATTCAAGTTGTCAGGCTTGATGGCAAACACCTTTACTCACTGAGCCATCTCACCCAGTCTATAATTTGTATTTATAATCAAAACTATTAATTCATGTCAAGATTACTTAAGTTATACAAAAATTAAAATAGAGAAATACATACATTGAATTAGCATTTAGACATTTATATAAGCTAGGCAGCTTTATGAAGTATTCAAGTGCAGTTATTCCTCCTTACTAGGAGAATATTTTCCAAGGCCTCCTGAGAATGGACACTCCAGTGCACAAAGTCTTCTGTGTTCCACATGATGGAATGCACCTGCAGCCCTGGGATCAGTAAGAGATGGGACAATCCAATGGCTGTTCTTACATTTTTGTGGTCACAGCTTCATCCTGAGCTGTGAGTAAAACTCTACCCCCAGCCCTGGGTATGGGGTACCTATACCTTTAATAAATGGTATGATGTCACTGATGTTGATGTATGCTTTGTGGAGTCCTCACATACACTCAGTGTTTTGTCACATGTTAACATCAGCCCGACCCTGTTTGTAACCACAGGCCACACGTAATACATGATATACCTACTACAAACTGGAAAAAAAAAAACAAACAAACTTACTCCTCAACAAATACCTTATGCATAGCAAATAATTTCAATAAACATAACTTTTCCAGTTTTGTTTACTAAGGTTTGGACTCCAATCGTTAGAGCCTTGCTTTTGTACAGGAACAATTGAATTTTGAATCACTGGGTAACCCTAGACAATGAACGTAAATTTTGTTTTAGTTTTTTGTCAACCATGGGCTATAAGACAGATGCTGCAGAAGTGCAGTGACTCTGGTTCAGGGCTTCATAACAAACAGATTTAGAGACAGAACTTCCTGATTTCCTCCTTCCCTGGGCTTATGCCTTGAATCTTACAAACTTGCATCATCCTCAGCCATACTAGATATGAGAGTAAGAGGAATACAGAGAGTTAAATTTTACAAGGAAGGAAACTTCACATACAGCCATTGTTTCCAACTCTCTTAGCAATAATTTTCATTTTCAAAAGTAAAAATCTCACGTGCAATTTTAATGAATAAAAATGATCAAATCAGATGCAGATCTTTCTGAACCAAAGTAGAGAACATGGGTCCTAAATCTACCTCTTCCTGTTCCTTTGCCATGAGCACATGTACAAATTTTATCAAAAGTCAACAATTTCCGTAACTTTGTTTTTTGTCAAATGGGAAACTAATGAAATCTTCCCTATACTCTTGCTTTTCTAGATTGGGTTTATCACTGAAGTGGTGGAGTGAAAAACGGAGACTCTAGTCTGATTTCTTTCTCTTGGATCTAATCCTGTTAACCAACACTGTCTTAGTGATGCTCTTGCGTCTGATGACATGAAGAAGCAGGTCACTGTGTGGTATCATATACTCCTTCAGAGAAAAACAAGAGTCTACTGCGAATAGAGACAGGCTAGAACTTCCCTGAAAGAACTCGAGAGAATCTACACAGACTATAAAAAGTTAGGAGTGTATTTTAAATCTATCAGTAGGATTTGCTGATGGATTAAATGTGAATGGCAAGGAGATGTGTCAAGGGTGAATCCAAAGATTGGTTTAGCAGTTAAAGAATGGAGACGGGAGGGGACTGAGAAAAGAGGAGATCTAGAGTAGAAAATGCTGTTTGAAAAGTAAAGTTTAAAATGCATATTATAATCAACAGTTGAAATGTAATTTAGGAAGTGGGATAAATGACACCACAAAGAAGAGTAAAACTGGGGCAAGAGACTGAGTTATGAAGCATACAAATAGTATTATATTTTAAGTATGAGCTGACTCACAAGGCTGTGGAAGTCTAGAAAAAAAACGAGACATTCACAGACTAAGGCACAAAGATGAGTCCCTTCAAAGAGAATGAGACAAGGTAGCAAATGATGGTAGACAAAAACTGAGACTAAAGATATGGCTAAGAAAAATAAGTGGAAAAAATCAGCAGTAAGAGATTATGTATTTTCAAGTAAATTGAGGTGGAAATTTATGGCTAGCTTCAGTGATTGCCTTGTGTTAGGACAACAGCAATTTCAGAGACATGAAAGGATGCAAAGCCTGATCTATTTTTTTGCATATTTTTCTTTTTAACTTGCAGACAGAACCCAGGATTTTATACACTCTAGGTCAGTGCCCTGCCACAGAATTATATAGTTCCCAGCCAGAGATTAGGAGTTTTCTAGAGAGGCAATGTAAAGATTACAAAAAACAGAAATAACATATTTAGGGAATGTCTTTAAAAAACTTTGATCTAAATGAGAGAGGAGGTAAATTAAGGAGTTGGGGGAATCTTTTAATTATGATTTTTCATCAATAGCAATGGCCAGAGGCAATTGCTGGTCAATGCAGAGAAGAAAATGAAGAGGGGGCAACCTGCAATTTGATGACAGAAGACTCTGTCTACCATATAGGCAGAGGATTCACCTGCCCAACAGGAGATAGTAGAATCTAGAAGGAAAAGATCGTTTGATAGGTTGGTATTTTATGAAGATGTTGGCATTCTCTTATAATAACATTTATTCAGTCTTCTTCCAAAAGTGATTTTTTAAAACTCAGCAACTGAAAATCAGGAAGTAAGAACATTGAAATTTAGAGAGAAAAAGAGAGAAAAGAGTTTTCTTATATTCACAGTAAATTGACATGGACAGAGGTTAATTCTTGCTACAGCCTGAGTTACCTAGGGAATCTCGGCCTGCTATGTACACTCACATGATACTTTAATGTAACTCTGTTAGAATTTTTAGAACTGAAATCAGGGCATCGTAATTATTGAAGAGTTATCCATAATTTTTAATTGTAAGAACATGTTTTTTTTTTTAAAAAAAAAAAAGTGGCATGATTCTACTCATCCACGTCCTTCATAAGTGCCTAAATTTTAAATCTTGATTCCTAAGACTAAATAGATAATGAGAGTCCCTCTTCAACCTTATAGCAGGTCAATTTCTCTGACTTAGCATGCCAGATCCCTTCTATAACAGCCCAAACATTAATTTTAATTTATCCCCATGCATACTATTGTAGAAGTCTCTTGTCCAGATAAAATGGGACTCAGCACTTCAACTATGCCACAGACCTGTACCTCTGCATTTCATACTGTTTACCTCTACCTGTACCCTCAGCTTCCATAATTTCTAACCAGAGCTACATCAAAATAATTTGGAGATCTTTACCATACACCCCGTAAAATCCTACTCCATGATTCCGGATAGAATCTCAGAGGTTCTCCATTTTTATCAAGTTTTCTATATAAATTTTATGTAGTCAAAGTTGGTCTTTTAAGCCAAGGATTGAAATCTCTCTGGATGCATATTGGTCCCAACAAAATTTTTCTCATGCTTTAAGATATAGGGAATATTTTTTTTGTATTGTTCACTGAAAGATCCATTGCTTTTCTCTTGACAAATAATGACAGCTGTTATACGATATTTAATCACATTGGGTGAAGATGTGTCTCTGTCCTTCCTTGCCTGCCTAAGGCATCTTCTGATTAATTTAATAAAGAGCTGAACAACCAATAGCTAGGCAGGAGAAGATAGGCAGGACTTCTGGGCAGAGATAGGAATTCTGGGAAAGAATCTGGTGTGGAAATTTGTCAACCAAACATGGGGGAAGTCAGGTACTGAATAGAGGTAATGAGCCATGTGGTAAAATCTATATTAATATAATGGGTTAATTTAAGTTTTAAGAGCTAGTTGGGAAAAAGCCTAAGCTAAGGTTAAGTTTTCAAACTTATTAAGAAGTCTTGGCATCATCTGGGAGCTGGTGGTCCAAAGAAAGCCTGACTACAGACAACTATCATGCTTCTTGGATCTTGTGCTTTCTTTCGGTGCTTTTATAAGTCACTTAATCCTCACAGCTAGCATGGTTCGGTGTTTAAATACAGCTTCTGTGTACTCTCAACACTTTCCTCCTGGGCTCAGCTGTGGACACGTGTCCAGTTTCTAGTGATCTTTTGCTGCTTTCCCCTCAGAGTCTGGCAGCAGGAGCAGGAAACCAGAAAGATCGATAGCGTGAGGCTGTCCGGTTTTGTAGCTTGCTGCCAGATTCCTTACCTGCACATTAGCTCTTATTTCTGCTATGAATAACTTCACTGATTCACACTGTTGACCTTAGCCTGATCCTGTGACTTTGGCTTCTGCAGAGGGAAGCTCGGAAGACTTTGGGCCGGTCTGAAGCTCCATTTCCAACAAAGCACATCTCTACATTACAACTCTCTATGCAGCCGTGCAGTGACCTTGCGGATGGAGCTTTGCACAGTATTTTGCTAAGAGGTCAGTACATGTTTTCCCAAATCCCATCATGGGGAAGATGTCAGCTCATGAGGGACTATCCTAATTAGATAACTTCAAACAGTGAACAAGCCCTGCAGATAAAAGGAAGAGGAAAAAATTATAAGAAATATCCAGTTCTGAAATCCTGCCTATAGGTGCTTTGATCATTTGATCAGGATTCTCACTGCATCTAGATGAAATGTCAGCCATTTTTCTTCATTACTAGTCTCTATTCAATAAAACTAATGATGTCACTGCAATTATTCTTTACATCAATTATGCTTTACAGTGTTAGGAAGTTCAGGTTTAAGTCTTGGAACATGGTTTTATTCCCCCCTGCTTCTTTCCCTCTATCATCCTGAAATAATTGCTGTGTTGTGTCAGCTGCTCCATCTTGTTGGGAGCACAGCACGAAGGTCCGTGCACCCACACATCTTCAGAGAAACCAGGAATATTAAGCACACAGGCTTGTCTTTCCAATAAGAAAGATACAAATTTGAAAGTAATTAATAGCATTATTTGATGGGTCAGACCATATCAAGCTTCTACAACCAGGACAAGAGGTGACTAGCAATCTAAATGACCCTTACAGTCAGGGTTTCCCTGGGCTCCCACAACCAGGACAGGAGATACATAATAGTCTAAATGACCCTTCATTATCTGCATAGCCATGTTTTTCCCCAAGCTCTTCCAACTAGGACCTGAGGTGGCTAACAGCCGAAATGACTTCTATACTATCTGTATGACCAAGACCAGGCCAGACTCTTCCTTAGGCCCTTAAGTTAGTACAGCTAGACCTCATCTTCTTGGAAGAAATGGCATGTACTCTGAGTCAAGTTTTGATGCAATCACACTTCCTTGTGCATTGGGGATTGTATTACAACAGGAAACTTTTTTCCAGATTATATTATATTTAAATTTGTTTGTTGGGAACAAACTGTCTGGCATCAGATTTGATAAAGACTTCACCCAGGCTGACAAACTCATTCTGAGCCCAGTTTTCATTTGCATCTCTTTGCAGTTCACTCCCTGTCTGTGGTGACCACCTACAGGGACCCCTCACTGTCTGGATGGCTTTCTGCTCTCCTAACTAAACTTGAATCCATTGTCACTCACTACCTGAGGAAAACCCCAGGTCAACCTAATACTTTCCTTTCTTCTCACCATAAAGAATGTATAAAACCTGTAGATGAGAAAATAAAGACAAAAAACAGACGATTGCTGCTAACAATGATGTGCTCATTTAGGCTTGACACATGTAGAAATAAGTCGCTGTACCTCTTAGAAACTTGAGATGATGCTTCGTAATGTTCACTGTAATAAAAATTTTGACATCAAAGTATAAACTCTTCCTGTTCTCTGAAAAGAGTAGATGGTTAATATTTTAAAATTTCAATGCTTTGCAAGTATGTATGGTTTTTATCAGATATTATCATTATTGATTTAATTATTTCCATAACATTAAGTAAGGGTGACAGTTACAAATAATACTTCAACAAACAATCTTGTAACAATTTTTAAACTGTCACAACACAATGGGAACACATCTTTTCCTATTCATCTGAGATGAGATCATAGGATGCTTTGTGTCTCAGTTACTGTGGAAGTACTGCGGTATGCACAGAGGCCCAGGGGTCACCTTGACAGGCTGGGTTAATTTCCATCAGAAACACTCCCAGATATGGGACAGCTGGATCCAAAAATAAATTTACTTTATTAAATAAGAAGAACGAAAGAAGAAAGAAAAGGAGAGAGGGAGGGAAGGAAGAAGGAAGGGAAGGAGGGAGGGAGGGGAGGGAGGGAAGGCAAGGGAAGGCAAGGGAAGGCAAGGGAAGGTCAACTTTATCTGAAGGAGAATTTGAATTTCCAGCTGCTGGCAAGGATGAGGATGAAGAAGATAAGAAAAGAAGGTTAAAAACTGGGCTTTAAAATGTACCTGGAGTAAGTTCTGCTGCTCTGTGTCACAAGGTGCTAACTATGGTTCAAAGAAACTATATATTTTATGATGCTCTCAAAGAGAGTAGCATGAAGGTTCCAAACATAAAGAAACAACACACTATGAAACTTTCAAAGAACTAATAATAATCCTAAAAATAAACAGCATAGAGCAATGTCGGCTATTTTAATTCAATCACTGAATGCGATGGTGTGCACAGAAATATTCTGGTGTGAGGCTAGAAAGACTAGCCAATGGTAAGCAGAAAGTACTCTTCTTCGAGAGGCCCTGAGTGAGTCCCATCCTGAGCACACAGATAATACCTCTCACTGCTTTCTACCTGCCATTACAGCTGCAGGGAATGCCGATGCCTCTGGCTTCTGTAGGTACCTGCACTTATATGCACATACCCATAAACAGACCCAACACACACATACACATTAAAATTTAATAAATCCTCTTTAAAGAGATATATCACACTATACCTAAATAATGCATTAGTTAATGTACGTCAATAAAAATTAAGACGTGTACATATGACACATGCCTGAATTTTTCCTGACTACTACCAAATTAAAGGTTACAAACATCCTGTTCTTTCTTCCTTTGTGCAAAATCTGATTGAAACCTATTTTTGGTCAAATTTGGTTATGGGAAAGACAGAGCAGCTGTCATTAAGAGCCATCAGCTCAAGGGATATAGTTCTTCTACAGTGCTTTTATCTACGGAAACAACCTTAAATGCTGTTGAAATTCACTTAACTAACGTGTCCTTAGACAACCTGGGATCGTGTGGTGGCCTCTGTGCTAGCGTAGATTAATGGGTTCCACACACACCATAAGCTCTTCATTAGCCATTTACTTGCCCTTTCTCTGTGTATCATTATAGCATACTCATGTTGCACGTGTGATTATAGTTATATAACTGAACTGATAATTGATACAACGTGTTCTTTGAACCTGAAGTTCTTAGATAAAAGTCCCCAAAACTAAATCATTTTGAACAGTTAGGCATGAGCGGAGAATATAAAAACTCAGAAAGAAATAGCATCTGTGAGATATATACATATATATATATATATATATATATATATATATATATATATATATATTGTTCCATAAACACCATAAGTTCTGCTCAACCTGAAACTCCCAGTGACACACTTAGGGTCATTTGTGCAAGAAAGATGGAGCAAAGTTCCTGGGAAACATTGAGTGAGTTGGCATATATTCTGGCTACTTCTAAACTTCATCATTTCTTATGAAATCCCATCATTCAGACAAATCACTATTCATCCCAATGACATTGAATAAATTATTCACAATAAAAGCCAAAGCTCTTACAAAATAATAACAGCCCAATTCTCTGAAAGGAGCAATTCTATCCAAAGTATCCATGAGAATTTCCATACATGTGTATATGTACTCATACATGTTACATACAAGTTAATTTGAAAATAGTGAAGTAAAATTTTATGTCTATAGGTTTATTGAAAATGTATATGCTTTCCTTTGTGAATTTCCTAAAGTTATAAAAAATATTTATGAGATTTCTTCCTTACTGATGTGATCCTTAACATAGGGCTAAAGAGATGATTTTGTGTTTAAGAGCTCTGGCTGCTCTTGTAGGGAACCCAAGTTCCCAGCACTGTAATTCCAGTTTTAGGGGATCCTATGTCCTCTGTGGACAAGGTACACTTGTGGTGTACTTACATACATTCAGAAAAAGCACTCGCAAACTTCAAATAAAAATTAAATGTGAAAAAAAAATCTATATTTTTGGAATATCATCATCATAGCTGTTGTAAATGCTTTGGCAGTCTGTCTCTTGTTTTTTAGGTTAACTGGTGATATATTTTTTACTAACCAAAGCTTTTAAGTTCCCCATTCATCTTTCATCTCTAAACGTATCTAATTTCTAATTGACATAATAACTAACACATATGGTGATAATTACAGTCAATTGCTTGGAGTAGATTTTGTTCATTCTTCCTCGAAGCCATTGTAATTTATTTTATTTTTCTTTTGCTGCGACTTCCTCCAAGCTTGCAGAAGTGGAACATTATGTGGCACTCTTTTTTTTTTTTTAGTGAAAATTCCTTTTTACCGCATTCAGTTCACTCTGGGATCTTCAACATGTCTCCTCACAAAAAAATAAAAGTGAAGGTTGTTCTTTGATCACGTCGATACTCTCAGCGTATGGGTGCCAACAAAGAAATGAAATGAATGGAGAAGTTACTTAGCAACAGTATTAAATAAGAGAGGGGCTCCCTTGATGCCCTCGGAGGACAGGATGTGCATTTTGTTGTAGAAATTCTGCTATTCTTCCTTTAAATGAAATTAATTAAAAACCGTTTAATTACCTCTAAAATATATCACTTACTTGTCTAAAATATCATGTGTGGAATGTTTTAAGTCCGGGAGCTCAAACCTAGTTCAGCAATTACTAATCAGATAGGTACTCTTTGCAAGACTATATGCTAATCACTGAAGACAAGAAGAACAAGGCAGGCATGATTGCTGCATTCCCGAATCTCACGTTCAAGTGGGGGAAAGAGAGAGTCGACAAACAAACATACCAATAAAAAAGCAATTATAATTTTAATAAGTGTTATGAATACGTGAAATGCAGTACAAGAGCTTGTAATTAGGGCTCTTTGAGGAAATTATATTAGATAGGAGCACTGAAGGGTGGGAAATAATTAGCCACGGGAGTAGAGAGTCTGAGACGACTGTGAGGCTCGCAGAGCCCAGAGAGAAGCCTGTGCTGCAGCGGCTGTCACAGGTAAGCCTAACCGTCATCCAGGGCTGGTTAATGTGGGAATGGCAATTGCTCCAAGGCGAGTCATTTCGAGAAACTAAACCCAAGGGTAGAAAGTGAGTTCCTCTCTGGTGACAGAATAGTCATAAACAGGAAGAGGCTGAGCATATTCCTGTGGCTCTAATCTCTGCTTGTGGAGGAAGTTTCAGGAGAGAAAATGAGATTATTTCAAAGGCACAAAACAAGGAGAAACAGAGACAAACAGGAATCTCGGCAGATCTATGTTTTCTAGCGTTTTTTCCCCAAACTCCATAGCATGCCTGTTTTTAATCCAGTTATGCTAAATTCTATAGTATGCTTCAGACAAACCCCTTTCTTGAGCCTTTGCTAACATATGAGTTGCTATCACTTTCAACCCAAACCATGTTAATTTATGCAAGCAAGCAAAAGGCTAGAGTCACTTCAAACAAAAGAGCCTTCATCAAAGCTGAGAACAAGCCAAAACATGGGATATTCAGAAAAATTATCAGGATAAGTTGAGTCCCTCTGGCCAGAAAGAGCTGAGCTCATGTTGGTCCTTAAGGATGTTTGTGGGATCTGATACTTGGGATTCAGGCTCAGAGCGATTTTCACTGAAGCACAAAGAGAAAAATGTAAACAGGGAAAAAAGGCATTTTATGATTTAAACATTGGTGTTTTTCCAAGCACTTTTAATACTTTCAGTGAATATGTTTGATAATTAAGATATGCCAAATGCTGCAGAAATGCATCTAGATATGAGGTGGCAAGGGAAGGGGCAGTCATTTCATTATCTAAAAAATATTAATTACAAAATATATTTCCAATAATTCTGAAATTGCATCGTACTTGTAAAGATTAAAAGTAAAACACTTGCAAGCGGAGAAGCTCCCCAGACCTCTGGAAAAAACACAGATGGGATCAGGGCTGATGATGGCATCTAGTTCGGGGAGGGCAAGAGTGCTGCTGGCCCCACACAATACACGCCCCAGGTCCCTTAACTGAGAATTGTGTGGCCCCAAATGTCCGCAGTGTCCAGGCTCAGAACTGCTGGCTTGGAGAATCCAAAGTAACACAAGGAACAGTGGACGTTGGAAATTAGTCCACTGTGGAACAGTGGAAATTAGAGGGGATGACTTCTCTCAGGCTGGGTCCTCCTCTGTGATAAAATGTACCTGTATCCCTGAGACAAAGAGGCAAGGGAAATCACACTCTTACCAGAAAGCTGAGTCTAGTAAGGGAGCCAAGAAAAAGAGCAATGACCAAACAGTTCTGCAACTGAGGACAAGGACAGTTCCCAGCCCCATCTACCGTGAGCCAGCCCCCAACTCTCCCGCTTTCCAAGTCATGCCTTAGTTTGTACCATGAAAGTGTAACTAAGCCATCTGAATCAGTCCTGGAGGATGAGAAGAAATTAGTCAGGCAGAGTTAGCCTGGACTACAGGCAGGAGCATAAGTGGATCGAGTGGCATAAGAGTATATAGAACATCCACGGTGGTAACCTTCACCGCATGTCTGCGATGGCTTTGTCAGGGGCAAGATTTCCTCCAGAGGAATCTTGGCTGACCAAAGCTGAGCCCAGAGCCTCAGTGGTCACCAGCACAGTGCTCTGACTTCTAATGCTATGAAATGGCAAGCAGTGGCATTTTGAGGTTAATCTTGACTTAATATGCTTCAAGTCTATTTTTATGTATGTGCCTGCAGTGCCTCGGCTCTGTATCTCACTGTGCTCGGGTATTTATAGTGAGAGTGTGATAAATCAGTGGTAATGTTATTTGGCATGTTTCACAACCAGTCAGTGTGACTGACACACAGAATCAATCTAGCAGATTTCAAAACTTCTTAAACTTACTTTTGTTGTAAAGCTGCTTGGATATTAAACATCCATCTCCACTGATTCCTGACAAACCCTCCTTTAATTTTGTGCATGTTACACAGAACAGCCTTCAAACTAAGAAGAGACAATAGACTGCACGGAATTCATGAATGGAAGCTCAAGGTAGGAAATGAGTTAAAAAGTAACAGAATGAACTAGCCAGGCTTGGAAGATCAGCTAGAGAGGGAGACAACTTGATTCCAGTCACAAGTGAGTCATCTATATTTCTAGGGCATCTCCCAACTCTGCTTGTTGTCTCTAGTATCTATTGGACTTCATAGAGTTTTTGCTTTTTTTCCCTTAAATATCTTTGATCCTCTGAAATATTTAGCATTTCCAATTAAAACAAAATTAGCAATTATCCTGATCAGACTTGTAGTCAAGGAACAAAAGGAGATGATAATCTGTCTCTTTTTCTAGAGAGTTTTAAGACATTCTCTTTAGAGAATGGCATATTGAGACAGTAGGAGTGTGAGCAGGGTGGTAGACAGTGGACATTGTGACATGAGAGACATTTGGAGGGGACACTAAGTAAGAGCAAGCCAATAGTCAGAAGTCAAAAGTTGTACAGGTCCCTAATACTGAGACACAGCAAGCTCGACAATTAGCAATAAGAATAAAATTCCAGCTTTCAAAAAGATCCTGTCACAAAGCCTCATCAAATGAATTCAATAAGATCCTTTCAGTCCGTATGTCGCACAGGCACCGTCATACTGTGTGTCTCCTTATGCAGCAGAGAGATACCAGTGACATAGAGATACCATTGACACACTGAGCTCTATCTCGAGGTGACCAATTGGCAAGCACCGTGAGGGCAGATCTGGATGAGATAGCTGTATGGACTGTGCCAAAATATTTCTCCCTCATTCAAAATTTTAGTAACAGTCAAAATGGGGCTTGTTCTCCTGCAAGGTATTTGGGAAGAACCTGTCCCAAAGGCACTTCCTTTCTTAAGGAAGAAGCTGATGCAAAGATCACCAGGATAAGTAGAGTATCCAAATTAACAAAGAGAGAAAATAGAGAGAGGTGGAGAGCCAAACGCATAGCAACCATTTCCTAACCTCCCAACTTAAAAACTGGACAGTGCCAGATAAGTTCTAACCAGTAAAAAAAAAAAAAGTAGTCAGGATTCTACCATTTTTAAGCTCTGTCTTCACAGGGAACCATTCTGGGTTTGGTTTGGTATTCTTTTGTTTCTGTCATAATTCAGTGCTGTGCAGAGAAGGGATACACTTAACACTAGATCGTGAATCTTCCCCTCCACCTACATAGATTTTGCTGTGCACACAGAGGCAAAAGATGAAAGCAAAAGGAGGAAAACAGAAGCATGGCCTAGATTGCTTAATCAAGAGCTGCTCCCCCCTGGGGAAGAGTGTATGCCCTGCTTTAGGGAGGTCAGCTGGCCTGTGTTCCATGGAGCTCTGTCTCCATCCTAACAGTGATGCTATTTCAAGGCTGTCATTCCAGTAATTTTCCCCTAAAGTTGAACTCTGTTGTTCTTGAAAATGTCAGGTACAAATTCTTTGAAATGTCTGACATTTTAAAATTCTAAACAATGGATTGCATAAATCTGTTTGCAGAATAAGAGGCCAAATTAAGAACTTGAGTGCATTCAGGCTTGTGGGGTATTTATAATGAGTCGTTTAAATTAAGAACTTGAGTGTATTCAGACTTGTGGGGTATTTATAACGAGCCATTTAAATTTTTGTGTGTGTCAATGTCCACTGGAAGGCATGCAAAGCTCCCTAGAATAAGACGTATCAAAAGAGTCAGTTAACACTCGATCTTACTAAAATTATATCAAAAGCACAATGAGTCATAATTATTTGTAGACACTTTGCTTTCAGCAAGGGTAAAAAAAAAATAGGAAACAGAAGACATATACTAAAACACAGGGACAAAACCAAAGAACAATTCAGCACAGCAGTTGAAATTCTTCCACTTCTGAAACACCCTCCATATTTCATGTTTAAGTTTTTGTAATAGTTACTTAGTAAAACAATCTACACCTCTTCTACGAAGCCTTCACATAATAGTGAATTACACAAGTCTCCAATGAAGTGGGTAGCTGTAAATGGTACCGCATAAACTTGGGAGCAGATGAGTGGCTGTTTTCATGGAGAAGCAAAAGTAGGACATGGAAGGAAGAAGGAAGAAGACGTTGAGTGTGTCAAGAGAGACAAAAGGAATGGCTAGGCAGAGTATGTTCACCATTGCTCTAGGTGGGTGAACCAGATGAACTGCAAAACAAATTCACATTACTAATGTCTGTAGGGGAAGGGAGAGGGGACCATGTTGGAAGGTTCTAAGTGATAGTTGTTTCTGTCTAAAACAAGAGACCAGAGACCCTTCAGTCAGGTAAAGAAATTACTTCCATGTTTGTTCAATGATTCTGCTGTACTCTGTTCCCAAAGGAAACTTGAGGCATAGTTGGGAAAGCAATGAGACTCCAGATATTCGAAGAAAATAGATTTAATAGAAGAAAAAAATGAAGCTTATCAAGCAAGTTACAGAAAAAGAAATAGAAAATTTTAGAATACTTTCTCTTTTTATTCTGCTTTTGACAGTCCTCATTTAGAATATTCTATAATGTAAAAATAAATCTTCAAAGGATCATAAAGAGAAAAGCCTTTGATTAGTAAATGCAATGGGTCAGAACATAAAATCCAAAGACAAAAATTTCTAACAGAAAAGACCAGTGTCTGTAAAAAATATAAATGCTTATGACATATCGGAAACATGGGTGTGGTGCTTTGCTATCTGTTTATAATAGTGACTGAAGTTATGCACCAGACCGGAAGGAGACAAATCTATACACATAGCAATGGAAACGCATGTCTGACTACACATGTGTGTTGTTGTAGCAAGACGTAGTACCACATTATGCTTTAAACTGAGCACATACAGAATCATCCACTAATTGGGGAAAGAGAAGATACGCACCCAGGTTTCACTAGTCCTTAAACTCTAATCAATATGATTTCTAAGGAACAAAAAGTGTTCGGTGCTACTAAATAATAAACACCTGTCTTATACAAGACATCCCAAAATTGTTTAATAACTTATGCATAAATGTAGCTTACAGGGCAGGTGACACTTGGAAGGATGACAGTCTATAAACATATTCTGTATTTTTACTATTCATTGAATTGTGCTTTCTCTAGAATAAGCAAGTGAGAACCCCTTTTTAAGTGGATTCTACATGTTAACCAATGAAGAAATTCTTCATCCTTAAAACCTAGTCTTTGACCCTGAGTGGCAAACATCCCCACTTTAAAAAAGATTTCTATCTTTCTGAGTGATTTTCTAAACTGTTTCTGGGCACTTTCAGCCAGACTGAGATCTAGTCAAGAATAGTTACAATATTTCAGTTTTCTGACCTGGATCATTTGTTGGTCAAAACAGAAAGATAAGTTTTCTATTATTCTTACAATAGGATATAGAAATCCATATTTTCTATGTATTCTCCATGTATTTCTATGTATGATTATTTTTTTCTTCTTTGAGATATGGAAATTCATGTCACCAAGATTAAGGTCTTCATTGTTTAAGTTAAAATGGTTTATTTCTATAGAAACTAGGTGTTAAAGCTCATTTCATCTAAAGATTTCCATTATGATCAAATTTTTTAAAAAGTAAACAGAAATAACTCTGTTCTGTTAAAAAACGGAATGCCACTATGTTTCAATAAAATATCACAGCAGCAGTTACAGAAGCGGCAACACGTTGGCTAAGAATCACGACTCGTGAGCAATTATCTCACCACGTGGGAATTCATTATTAGTTCATAGACAACATCTTTGTTTGAGCAGTTTGCTCATCCCCACTTAAGCATAGTTTCATCTCCTTGAAAAAAGCACACCAATGTCATCTACATCTTCACCAAATGTCAAAGCAAAAGCATTCTGGGTACTAATTCCTATTTAAAATTTTAAAGATACACCATTATGCTCTTTGGAATTACCTCTAGAATAGTATCCAAGCCACAAATGTCTAGGCATGGTGAAATAATCTGCCTAAAGAGGTAGCCGCCTATGGATTCCTGGGGACAAAGTGGCAGGAAACAAACAAAGATAGTTTATAAAAAAAAATAAGATGGTCAAACGATGGACTCTTAAGACAGCCCCAGTACCATTAGGTGAGGTTATATTATATGAATCTTGGTTTACTAAAGAGACCAGTCAGCAGTTACATTACTAATAAAAAACAGTAATTTTTTTATGTTGAGATAGGTCATTTCGTAAATTTAAAATGTTCAGATTTACTCAATCAAAGTTATAGTCTCTATGAAGAATAAGTAAACGCAGAGATGACATTAAAGGCTTTGGTCATCCCAAGATTCTGGTCTTCAAATCCTAAGCCCAAGGCTTTCCACTCCCTGTACTGCCAGGACAAATGGCGCAGAAGTTTTGAAATTGTGCCTCCTGGAGCACTACTGAGCGCTGTATACTACTGGTCAAACTTTGATTTATTAACCAGAATAGCATCTAAAAGAAAAGCCTTCCTTCATAAGGAGTTAGTATTAGGTTTTTAAAAGAAGTTTAGATCTGAAACTTTACAACAAACAAAACCTTCAAGAAGCCTTCAAACAGCAGGTTTCTATCTTTATAGAAGAAGTATCCATTTTCAAAGAAAATATCTCAGTGTTTGAAAACCCCCCAGTGTGTCTCGGGGCATAAGCAATCATTAGATGACCCCCAATAAAGTCTAAAGCGCTCTGTCTCTATCACTCATATAAACAATCCATAAAACAAGATTCTACAAGAACACAGAATGTTCACATCATGTTGAAAGAGCCCAGAATGTTCCCAGTGATAAAATAAATGAATGATTGCCTAATACCAGTTTACAAAGCTGTGTTTTGGAAAACTCACTAACAACACATGGGAATAGTTAGATTTCACAAGAAAATGTATTACACAATGCAACATTTTCTTCTGCTTTCTATGTGCTATTCACCTTCCTCTAAGTCTATATTTTGACATAAAAAATCATTTTTCTAGAGACATTTGCAGTCTAGCTTCCTTATGAAGTACAGAATGCTAGCTAACATGTAATGAAGTCAATCTTGAAAAGTGGCAGATCTAATAATGAACAATAGCGACATTCAGGAGCACTTTCACAGGCCTAAGTTGTGTGTGTCTGGTAGACCAGATGGACAGAACTTTTGTATAGAATTGAAACTCTTACTATGGATAAACAATCCACATTCCTCAGTACATATTCTTCCAACTATTAAAATGCTAGGAACAATTTTTCTTTTGAACAAATAAATACAGTTATCCTTCAGTGTCTACAAAAGACTGTTTCCATAGATACAAAAATCTACAGATGTACAAACCAGTTAAATAACAGGCTTGCATATAACCTAAATATACCCTCCATTCTGTATGCTTTACTTCATCTCAAGATTGCTTTTAATAATTAATAAAGTATAAGTACTATGAAAATAGTTGTAATAACTAAGAAATGACAGGAAAATAGTCAGTACATTTGTAATACATATCCATTTTAGCTAATATCTATGAACTTCAGCTGGTTTAATCCACCAATGCAGGAACCATGGTATTTGGGGATAAATATAGGCCCCCACTTACAATGGCACATTATAAGTGATTAGGCACAGGGCCAAAAAAAATGGCTCAGTGACAAACAGGCAGGACCAGAATGCATAGTCCCCGAACACACATAAAATTACGGTAGGAAAGAAGCCCACCTGAACTTCCAATGTCAGAGGACAAAGAGAGGATCCACAGAGTAAGCTGTCTAATGAGACCAGCTATACCTGTGAGTTCTAGGTTTACCTGAAAGATTCTGCCTCACTGGATAGGAAAAGACAGGTCAAGGGTGATTACTAGCATGAATTTCCAGCCTCCATGTGCTCCCACACTCATATGCATGCACACACACACACACATATACCTAAATCTATGCAAAAGAACTTGCATACACAAAGGTATACAAACACACATACCCACCCATGAATAAAAACAGAAGGGGAAACTAATGGATATTATTCTTGTATTGCTACTGAAGTAATAGAGCATTTTCACTGCTGATACAATTTCTTCAGCGCTTACAACCTTTCAAGACAACTCACACTCACATAAAAAGACATAATTTCAGAACAGATGCAGATGAGAAAACAGAAAAGAACTATGTTTAAATGAGCCCATGATATTAGGAGTGTCTTGACTGGATCTGTGGTCTTTATTTATATTACTTACACATAACCTCGATTTCTACAAAAACGTGATTTGCACTTCAATACGAACTACAACTGTAACCTAGAACAACACTGCCTGTTCACACACAGCTCTGAAAATTATCAGTCGCATTTTGATAGAGGCATTCAATTTCCACTGCAAGAACACAAAGAGATTTCCAGAACTCTACAGCGAGAGTAGTAAAACCTCTGCAATTCTGAAAGCCAAGCTGTTCCTTCAGGAAAAGTGGAGACACATGTCTCTCTCCCAGCCTGTTTCATCAAACACATCATTTCGTGGTCATAGCTCCCAGGCATCCTCACCTCCTTGCTTCCCACATAGGTTTCTCTTTCTCTTCCAGCCACCTATATCTTCCCTCATGCAAATCTACTCATTCATTAAACATCAGCCATCCCTTACTTCCACTGGCCTACCCAGCCTGACACATGCATACATATGTCCTACCAGTTTCACTTTTTCAACATGAATGTGGACTTTATTATTTCTTCTACTATTGTTATATGTATGTGTGTGCACATGCCTATTCCTATGAATACATAATTCCATAAGATATTAAATTCTCATTGTGACATAGTTTATTTACACATATATTTTTCAGAATACAATAATCTATTCATTATGATGGTATGTGGGTATTTAAATACTGTCTGCCACATAAGCATCAGCCTCTATTTGTTGAATGAATAAATAATAGTTATTTGGGAAGATATTTGGAGGTGAAGAACACAATGTGAATTTAAAATTATCGTTCAAAATTGATTGTATTCTATGCTTGATATATACAAATTACAATGAGAAACCTACTATATGTAAAATGCATGAGAGACCTGTTGGGATGTAATTACTTGCATGTCCAGAGGACTGACCTACAGAAATGGATTCTCTTCAATGGAAATAAACTCTGCTATAAGAGTTCATCGAAAGCGAATTTTGGATGCACATAAAAATTTAAAACTTGTTTCACCTATATTTGACCTGAAAATCCACAGGGTATGAACATTTTGGAGGAATTTTCACTACAGACTTGAAACAGCATTATCTTTGTTAGGGAATGAGGAATGGTAAAGGTGATTTTACCAAAGTAACTTCTGCTTTGGGATAAGATATATCCTCATAAGTTTTAACTGTTCTCAAAGAAAACAATGCCCTATTAAGACACCAATGCGCCTTCTCTGAGTCCACTGCAGTAGCATTGTAGCGGCATCTACATTTTATCTTTATAGCCTTAACTTTACAGCTTGGATGCAGTGGCTTGAAACTGGGAAAACGCTTCAACTTATTTCTCAACATTAACCTTTAAGTGAGCAAGTTACAAACTGAAAATACATTACAAAACAGCTTGGATTTGTTTTTTTCTACTGTCAGGTGATGTGGAATTTTGGCAGAATATACCCATAGATTTTCATGTGCAAAATTAGCTGAATTTCACATGTAGTTAAAGAATTAAGAAGCTGACTCTCCCTCCCTCTCCCCCCTCTTTCTCTTTCTCTATCATTCTCTCTCTTTTTCTCTTTCATGCAATAAGAATTATCATATTGCAAAAAAGCAAGAATAGCTGGGTGTACTGATATATATCTATAATTGCAACACTGGGAAAGTGAAGGCAAGAGATTCAGGAGTTCAAGGTCATGATAATCAACATAATTAAAAATTAGTCAACTACATGAGATCTTGTCTCAAAGTCCAAAGGAAAAAGAATATCACAATGTTTTCAATATGACTCACTTAGCCAAACTGTTTCTCGGAACTGTCAAGATTTGTAAAAGTGTTATCAGAGAAATGTAAAATCTGTCTAAAACAGAAACAAACAATAGCTTATGTTTTACACCTTCAAAGAAGTTTCATACTTACAATCATTTCTATCTCTATACCAACCCAATATAAGAAAGTGAACATCTCTTATTTCCTATTTTCTAACAGAAAAACTAAATGTTCAGAGGTAATAAAATTCAAGCACAATAAGACCAAAGCCTAAATCCTTCTGATTCAAATTTTTCTCATCTTTAAAGCATCTTAAACATAATTTGAAATGAGCCATTCAGTCTGTTTATCCTACAGTGGTGGTTCTCAGTCTTCCTAACACTGTGGCTTTCAGACTGAGCACCCTTCCTTAGAGTCTTCCACATTCATGTGAATGTACACACATTCTACCCAGCAAGCTGACATGTTCATTCATAAGTGATCAATTAAGCAGCCATCATAGGCTAATTTAATATCCAGCCATGTGCCCTGCTTATTAAACTAAATAACATGCAGAGATCAGGACTAGACATATAAGTAGCAGACTTCTTATTACATGGAAAATCAATACAGCATGATAAAGCCAAACCACAAAATTATAGAAAATATTTCCTACCCCCAAGGCCAGAAGCCTGGGATACCCAAGTTGGCATGGGTAGACCAGCAATTATTTTTGTTAAGGCACTACCTGTGAAAACGCACATGGATAAAGAAAATAAAGTACTGCACAGATAATGTTTTTCTTCAGATGTTTACTAAATGAGTTCCTGAAAATTAAGGCAATGGATCCTGTAGGCTATTTCCCATATCCACAAAGCCTGTTACACCTGTGTGTTTTAAGGCCATCTGTAAATGACATTAATGGCAGTGAACACGTACTGCTGTCCAAGCAGGCAGGATCACAGAAGTAACAAGTGCCTCTAGGGTGTTCATTTAGGGCAGGGGTTGTACCACCCCCTAAAAGAGGTGAAAATTGGCTTATGAGAAGTGACTAATTTGAGTCTCTTTTCCTGGAAGTCACAGATATATCTGCAAGGCAGAAACAGGCAAGGAAAGGAAAGACAAACAGGGGCAAGTGTCTAAATAAAGCTTCACCAACGCTTTCCCTGGGCAGCTTCTCCTCTGGCAAAACTATAAATAGCTTCAAGCCCGGCTCTAAGTAAACTAAGAGTAACAAATTAGCCTCTAAATTAAATAAGCAAAGAACTGTCTGACTCTTTAATTCTTGCTGAGTGCTGAGGACTAGCAAAGCCAAAAGTATATATGTTAGCAATATCCATTACATGCCTGGAAACAAATGTTGAGTTTTGAACTATGCACAGTCAGAAAATAAATGCTTTATGATATCATATTATTTATTATATTATTATGCAAGAATTGTGTAACTTCATTTGATAACTATAAATGCATCTGTACTAGAGAAACTGTATCCTATATTTTAAAATATTAGATTCATTCTCATTTGGGAAGGCATGTGCAGTTTCAGGATTTTCCCTTTTAAAACGCTTGAATCATCTACTAGAAACAAGCATGGGAGAGGAAGGACGGTGAGAATGTTCCCACCCAAGGTCAAATAAAACATGCATAGCGAGGCATACTAGATTAAAATTGTTTCTATTTGCTCTACGTTTAAATGTGTGGAATTCCTAATATGATACATTCTTAGTTAAAAAGAAAAACACACCCCTAAAACAGGAAAAAACTATGAAAACATTTTAAATGTAATTCAGCTTATTTAGAAATCCAGTGTCTTAATTAATGCTGGAATACTTTAACCATCTACATAAAATAAGAAAATTCAAACTCTTTTGTAATGTCTAGTAAATATTGTCTCATTTAGGGTTTTTATTGCTGTGATTAGATACCAACAGCATAAGCAATTTCAGGAGAAAAGGATTATATCAGAATCCATTACTAAAGAAAATAGGAGTAGGAACTCAAGGCAAACACGCAGAGGCAGTAACTGATGCAGAGGCCATTGGGGAATGATTCCTACTTGCTTCCTCCTCGTGGCTCGATCAACCTGCTTCCTTAAAGACTAAAAGACCCCATTCCACATCAAATGTTAATCCCAAGAAATTAATTCCAAGAAAATTCCCTACAGGTATAAATACAGGCCAAGCTTATGGAGACGTTTTCTCAATTATGATTCCCTTTTTCCAGATATGTCTAAGTTGTGTCAAACTGACAAAAACCAACAAACTTCTGACATAATTGCAATACTCAGTCTCCCAGCAAAGTCCCTGATCCTCTGGCTCTTGCTAAGAGCAAGAGAAACAGTCTTCTCTGGAGGAGAGAAAAACAACTGTTTATTCAATGCTAAATGGCCAGTCCTGAAAACATACACACAAGTGATATTATACATACAAAATAGGTTATATTTATGTAAATTAATATATATATATACACAATACATAGTATGAAATAACAATTAATAAACAAATAGGTCATGTATTTGAAAGAGAGAAAGGAGGTTGATATGAGAGGGAAGAATGGGAAGGAGAAAATGATAAAAATTATATTATAATCTCAAAAATAAAAGAAGTACTTTAAAAACTCAACCAGTCCAGGTGTTCAGCAATATGAAATTCAAATTTCACATATAATATATTCAAAAGAGACAATCTCATTGGATTTTCATGTTAGATATTGGTAGGTGATATAAAGCTATGTAATGCCTTCTGCACCTTTACAACTGAGCAACCTTCTTAGAGGCTACCAGCACATCAGGAGATAGTGCCAGTCCCTTTTGGCCATACTGGGAGGAGGATCCTGAAGAGTATGGGAGTGATTTGGATATCTAGGGAGGAAGCCTCTTACCAAGTCTGCAGCTAAGTTCACAGATCTGTGAAAATAGTTCACACAAATATTAAGAAATCAGAGAGGTGGTCCTGTATTGGAAATAACCTATTTCTGAGACCAAGAATTTTAATAGAATACAAAGAAGGAAGGAAAACACACCCAGTTTAAGATCAGTAAAAGGAATGAGAAAGTTGAAATAAGAAACTAAAGTTAGGAACAGGATATTTTCACATAATAGGAAAATACAGTAGTTTAAAACCAGTATCATAGCATTATTTGAAAATGTTACAAGAAGGTGTAGGAGAAAAAAAGGAGATATTGGTTACAAGGTAAGGCCTTCAGGTTTAGGATGAATAGAAATCTGAAATAACACAATAGCAATGCCCAATAACAACACATCACATACCTGAACATTCCTAAGAGGATAGACATCAAGCATTCTCACTTTGGTTAATGGTTTTATTAATTTCACAATGCAGGCATATACCAAAATATCACGCACTACACCCAACCATATGAAATTTTTGCTAACTACACCTCAATAGATCTATAAAAAGGAAAAAGTCATATTTTTAAGAAATAGAAATATTTTCACTCAGCTTTTGCTCTGCATTTATTGAACTATGGCAGAGGATGTGATAAAGATTTGGAGCTAAAGGAGAGATGGTTGAAATTTTAAGACACCCTGCCAAGCCAGGAATAATATGTAAAACCTTAGAAAGAAACAGTTGAATCAAAACCATCATTGTTGCTAAATTCATTTAAGCAAGAAACAATGATACCAAAGTCTTGGCAGTGAGTTAATGAAGGCCACTGGTGTAGATTCATCAAAGGAAAAAGGGATTGGAAGCGCCAAGTCACAGTAGACATGAGGGGTGAGGACCATGGTCAGTGCATGGTCAAAGTCACCTGAGAAGCTTCTAAAACTGCCATTACTCTCCATCATTTCATGTTACTGGACTGCTGTCTATCCTGGGGTGGGGGGGGACTGATTAAACCACAGAAAGATGAATATGAAATGTTCCAACCCCAACTTCAGCAGCTTTTGTCTCTCAGATCTCCAATTGTCTTGGCCAAGAGGACTCATATGCAAAGTATCTGGCCAGTTCCAAAGGGAAAATCAAAACCTAGCAACAATGGTAATTATCCAATAAGGCCTTTCTTCATCTTTGAAACTGAATTTCAAATTTTGCAAGCCACACTGACCTGTTGACCAAACAATGTTTATACTATCAAATATCAAAGGAATACTTTTAGCATTAAAGAGAGAAAACAACATAGTGTGTGTGGGGGGGGGGGGAATCCCAGAAATGAGGTAATAAGAAAGAAGAAATACTCAGAAGAGAACATTCAAAAGGTATAAACACTTAAATTTTAAACACATGAAAAATATATAATTTTACACAGATTTAAACAATAAAAGGATCAAACACCCATTTTGAAAGTAGAGTAAAAAGAGATAAAATAAAAGATGGAATATAAGAATTAGAAAATAAGTTCAGGAAGTCAAATAGTCACGCTAGTACAAGTAAAAGAATAGAGGAGATCCTGATGTAAGAGCCTGCCTCGATCTTAGGCATAAAAGCCATTTGAGTAAAGACAAACTAGGCTCATTCATGCTTATGATTAAACCTCTGTTTCTCCAGGATTAGGCTATGCCCAACCTGCAACCTTAACTCTCAGCTGCAAATGGTTCCATACTGCCTGTTCCAGGGAATGACAACAATCATGACTTTGTTTCAAAAGGTTATTATGCTCACCTGTTGTTATGACTGCCTTAGAACCAAACTGTGATCATTTGTAATAACCATCTTGCAATCCTACCTATGTTTCAAAAGGTTGTTATGACTACCTTATTGTGACCATCTTGTTATACTCTGTTCTTGTAACCCCACATATTTTGCCCACCAAATTCCCCATTTGCAAATCACTCACCCCTAAGCTATGAAAACCTTGTCTTCCTCATAGCCAGTGCTAACCTCTCAAACCCCACCTAGGGTTACATGAGTTATAAAAACTTACTTTAATTAATTTTGCCATGATGATTCGCATGGGTATCTTTCTTCTCCAATCTTTGGGATTAACAATCCTCAATAAAATAATTCCAGATACACTCTCACAACTGAAAGGCTTGAGTTTCCACATAAAGACCCAAGCAAGTGTTCCTGAGAGAATGTTCAGCAACAGACATGCCAATTGAAGATTACAGAACAGGAGAGAGGAAGAAAAAAAACAGTCATAACAAAAGTGTAGGATATCAACAATCATCACGTTATAATTTCAAAACAACACAACCAAAACAAAAATATCAATACTGTCTTTCTTATTTATGAAAATTATTCCTTCTTTGTAATTCTCTGCCTAGCCAAACAATCACTTAACCATCAGGGTACATCAAAGACATCACTCTGAATATGTGGCCCTCTTGATTTTTTTCCTTCTCACAGATCATCAACAGATAATACTTCATCAAAATAAAAGAACACATCTAGGTATATGAGCTGAAACATCAGCTCTATGAGATGAGAAAAGGTATTTTTGCTGGAATGATGGTGAAATAATCTCAAGAGGGATTATTATCAGGTCCAAAGCGAACTCCAAAATGAAGGACTGCTGTTGCTGGGACCAAAGCTCAACAGGCAGCATTCCTTGGGAACCTGTGAAACAAGTTTTCTATCTGCCAGAAAGAACCACTTCCTTAGGTGAATACCCATGGTTATATAACAAAGCCCATGCTGACCTCCAGAAGCCTTCAGTCCCTATCCACACTTACCTCCTGGCCCTCCTCACCTCCTTCTCTACCTAAACTCCCAGGCTGCTTCAGTTCACGGGCTTCCCTCTCTAGGCTACTGGTCTTCCTTGTAAACCCCATGAGTTTTCCAGGACTGCTGCCTCTCTAGCCAGGGCCATGGCCAGTCCGCTTCCTTTTCTCTCTGCTCTGGACTTGTCCAGATGCCTCTGGCTGCTGTCTCTCTTCTTTACACTAAACCTTCCCCCTAACCGTGAAGCAGCCATTTCAGTGGCTTCTTTACTCTAACCCCGGTTACAAGTATATACCATCTAGAAAAAGCTAATTCAGAATAAGCAGGTGCCTTAACATCAGAAACACTGGAGACCTGTTCTCATTCAAGCCCCTGCCACCCTCAGTGAACCTCGGAGGGATTCCTGGACTGTGGTCTGTGCAAACAAGCCAGTGATAGTTTGCTTTCTCACCCTGGGTCTCTCAGTGAGAGCTACTGCATGTCTTTGGCTCCACCCCCACCCCCCAAAAATGTGCTATTTTCTCCAAGCTTAAGAGCTTGAGTGGGCCTGACTGAGCGTGCTCCACCCAACCCCACCTCCCCGCTCCCACACTTCTATAGCCATAGACCACTCTCTTAGCTGAGCTTGTCCTGCTGGGCCATTGTTGGGCACATTTGCTGGCAGAGCTTCCTTCTCCTTCACACAAACCTATCTACTCAAAAAAAAAAAAAAAAATGGAACAAAAGGAAGGAAAAGAAGGAGATAAATCAGCATTCCAGACCTACAGTTTAGAGAATGATTTATATTTTTGTTAAATGTAGTTACTTTTGTGACTAGAGGGTCTTGAAATAAATTTGAGTTTCTTTGCTGTTGTTTTTTGGTTTTGTTTTAGTTTGTTTGTTGTATCTGGATCATGTGCTCCTTAAGAAGGCTGCAGGACCTATCCAAAGAGAAATCACAAGAAAGAGTAAAAGTAAAACTATAAGAAAATCCTAATTATTGATGAGAGAATTAACTTCTTATATGAAAAATAAGAAGAAACAGTTCTACAAAGGAAGGTGAAAACTAGAAGGTTACTAGACACAGAGGAAAAAAGAGAAAGAGAAAAAAAGGTGATTCAAGCACATAGCAAAGGGAACAAAGGCAGAAGAAAAGACAAAAGCAGTGGTTAAAACACACAATAAAAGCAAAGGAAACCAAAACTAAATCTTGAAAAGATTCACTCACTAATTAAAAGAGATTTAAAAAAAAAACTAAATAGAGGTTGGCATATTTTAAAAAATAAAAAAAACAATATTAAAGGTTTTTAAAATGCGCAATTGTCTCTTCTTACTAAAAAGGGTAGCTGGGTAGTTGGGAGTGGTATTCAGTCCCAGCAGAGGGCCATTCCAGTGTCAGGCCCTGTGAGCCTTTGAAGCTGGGCTCCTGTCTGCAAATACTCTGGGTACGCAAAACTTGAAGGATAAAGTGTTAATCATTTATGAAATACTCTCATAAACTACAAAAATTATATCACATTATAAAATTAACTATAAAGATATGAAAAGGAATTAATAAAAATATCAATTGTAACAAATTTAGTAAAGCATTTACCATCTTTAATAAGAATTGCAAACTAAAAGGAGATGAAATTGGCAAAATTCTAAGAGAATAATAAAAATGTTGATAAACATTTATGAATATGGGCATCTAAGTTCTGTGCTGATGGGAAGAAAACATTTGTTACCTTACAACTTAGATCAAACGTCATTTATTTAAATATGCATAAATGTTAATTAATGAATTCTTTATGAGTCCAGTAACATTGTTATCTTATAAATTCTTCTCTTACTTTTTAAAAATACCGTCAAGTAAACACAAAGTTGTTCAGTAATTATGAGTATCATTGTCAAAGTACAGTAACACATTACTATTCAAACCAGTTGACCTACTTGTTCTCTCACTACAAATATAGTTAAGCAAAGACAAACCAATTGTATATATCAGTGCTCATACAATGTTATCATTACTTAGGGAAACTTAAAAGAGCTTAGAGAATAAGACAAGGTGGTTAAACAAATATTTTGAAGGAAACAAGAAGAAATCACAGCATACGTAAGAAAGGGGCTACAAATAGATATGTAAAAATTCTTTGTTTTTTCCCTCTACAGATCCCAATATTTTAGATTATAAGTCATATAAACATTATTTCAAATAACATCAAACACTGTCTCCTAGAAATTGCTGCAGAAATAAGACCTGAAAAGTGATGATATCGATAGACATGATAACAGGGAAGGGGAAGAACCTTACTGGGTTCTCCCTCCAGACAATACTACAGGCAACTAAGGTCTGCTGAGAGGGAGAATTACCTCTGCCAGGGCCAAGCCTCTACTAAAGTTACCCAAGAGGAAAGCAGTCAGCCCTAAAATCACATATATACAAACAATAAAAATGGCCACAGTAGGTTGTTTTGTGCACACACACATACACACACAAACATAAACATACAATAATAATAAAGAAAAGAAAGCTATCAATTCAAGAGTTAGGTTGGATTTCATACATAGAATGAATTAGGAAGAACTGGGAGGAAAAGACAAAATAGGGGAAAGACACATTTTAATTTTAAATATATATATATTAATTATGAGTATCATTGTCAAAATACAGTAACATGTTACTATTCAAACCAGTTGACCTAGTAATTCTCAAATTATATTATATTATATATAATTTGAAAGCATATAAACTAAAACATACAATGAAATGAGTAGGAACACGTTTTAAAAGCTGTGGTTCTCCAACAAACCAATAACATTATTAAATATTGAGGATGACACCTCATGTAACAAGGCCCAGTGTTCAATCTCTACTACTGGAAAAAAAATTTCAAACGAATGATGAAGAATCTAAATAACAGAAAATGAAAATAATCCTAGAACTAACTTTATCCACTTACTGACATTCAAAAGAATAAATTATATGAATTAACCAATATATATAGATCTCATTTAATGGATTTATTTTAATTAGTAACATGTATTTTTTAGAAGAGGGGAAGTTTTAAATGCCTTTATTTGGGGGGCACTGACAACAGTTTTAGACAGTATTTATAAATATTCTTGTGGCAGAGATTTGTCACTTTCTTCTCAAACATTTACTCCTCTGTGTTCTTTCTCTGTGGAGAAGAGCAAAAAGCCTTGGATAGTAGATTTCCCACAATTCTTTGCTAGCTTGTTGCAGTCAGATTCAGCTGTGGAGTGCACAGAAGCTCTGCGTCCTCTCCTGCTCAGATCCTACGTCAAGTTTTCTTCCTTAAAAAAGGGGGGGGGGGAGGTTCTCCTGTGTCCTCTCATCCATTCTGCAGCTTATGTGTTCTAATTGTAGGAGCCAGTCATGATAAGCTAAATATGAAAAGATTGCCCAAAGGAAGTTCTTTACTTCAACCATTATCACCTGCCAAAAAAGAACTCAGCCATCGATAAGTTTAACAGAGGCCTGAGTCTCAGTTTACCCTGAAGCAATACCTGGTTGCAGGAAGAACCACAAACTGAGATTACCCCGAGTACCACCCAAGAACAGACCCTCCAAAGGAAATGCCTAACATTCCCACTGCTGTAGATAGGACCACATGCCAGAACACACTCACCAGGACACCCCTAGACAAATATCAGCCAATCAGGGGTCTTGAACCTCAGAAACCCCTCACCCCCACCTTTACTACTATTCTAACTGAGCTCGGGGCTCTCTGTTTATTCCAATATGTTGGACATGTGAAGAGGCCGAGTTTGCATAAAATAAAGGCTCTTTGCTTTTACATAGGGGACTCGGTTTCCTTGTTGGTTTTGGGGGGACTTCACGGATTTGGGCATAACACTAATCATTCTGAAATTTTATCTTTATAGCACTTGTAATTAAACATTTATTTGTGAGACTATCTGACATGACATCAGGGCTTTCTCCCTGGATACGCTATAAGCTCTACTAGGACATAGATTTTGTCAGTTTGGTTTAATTACACACCACTGGAACTCTACTTAAAGCCCAACATTTAACAGATACAAAACGTATTATATTCTGCCTCCCGAGTAGTTATTTGAATTAATGAATAAGCTATTAAATAAACCAAAATTCAACTTAAGAGCTACCTTTAAACTTTCTAACCATTGTTATTTTATCCAAAAATTAAAATATTTATTTTTTTTTCAACTAAATTTTCTTAGGAAGAAAATAAACTCCATCACGAGTTCTAACTCAAATTATTAATTATATTGATTTACAGTGAGAATAGCCTATATTTAAACGTAGTTACTCAAGCTAACTTTTGGGATTTTTTTTTCTCCTCTGTATAGTTCTCACACTATGTTTCCAGCCCAAATACTTATGGATGATTTGTTCACTTTAGATTTAGTTGGGATTTGGTGGGTAGACAAAGAAAAGACACAAAAACATATTAGCTTTCTAAGATTAATGGCTATATTTTTCTTTTGGGAACTTGGAGACCTAAACTAAAATGTTTCCTCTCTGATCCCCAGTATCTGAAGCTGTAGCTAATGTAATTGCTTCCAAGGGGGAAATACTGCTTATATTTTCTGACTCACTGTCTCAATGTTCTCAGCTAATCCTCCCCCCCGAAATGCCCAGCTCAATATAATTATAAGAACTCAGGGCAGAATCTTTCCAAGGCAGAGTGAGCAATAAACTTATGTGTCTCTCTGTGAAGGACTGTTAATTCCCAAAGATCAGAAGTCTGTTAATATGGTGACAACGGTTTCAGATTTTTAGATATCTGTTCCCTGAGGAAAAGGTGCAGTGGATTACGAGTGTGTCCCTGTGTCATAGCAAGGAAATGGAGCGACATAATTCTCCATTTGGCTGCTCTTGAGAGCAGGATTTATTGCATTAGTATATTGCTGCAGCTATTTATTGATTTGATCATTTCGTAGTGCACATCTGTCTATTCTGAAATTACCTGTTCACAATTCTCTGCTGTATGCACACCTTCCTCTTAAGTATTTCTCCCTGTCTCCAAGAATGCTTGGAAACATTTATACTCATGGATGTTTTGCCTGGAACATTCCACCCCCTTGATAACTCCCTACAAAAAATGTGAAGTTATGCCCAAAGGCCTTATTTAAACATATAATCCCTCCTCAGCACTTCCTCTGCCGCTTTCCTCCTTTATACGCTCTCCACAGCATTTATCCCATAAAACATACCGTTTTATTTCCTTTTCTTTTTATCTATTTTCCTACTTCAGAGATAAAAGCTCCATAAGACAAAGATTTTTATCTCTTTTATGGACTACTATATTCTCTGCCTTGATGCAGGTACTCAAAAAATATTGAGTAAACAAACAACTTTTCCATTACAAGTATCCAACATAAAATATTTCCACAAGATGACAATGGACTCAGTCAGTACAGGAGTGCTTATTTCTACAGATGCCATACTTTTTATTGGAGGAAAGAGAAAGGTCTGCTAGATAAGAAACTTTGAATATAACTGTATCAGCCTAGGCTCTCAGAGCTGTAAATCAGCAAAACAGGAGTCAAATATCAGTGGGGTGGATGATCTGGGCAGCAATTGCTCTGGCAGCTGAAAAGAATACGTTGGGTGAAAAGTGATCCCATCAGGGTACCTCTTTGCACTCCTTCCAATAGCTGTATTTATCAGTTAGTGTGGGGTGGGGAAGCACATGATAAGCAGGGGTAGAGATCTCAGTGAAACATCAAACAAACATCCCAGATAAGAGTAAGATGGTTATCTAGAGTGTTCTATAGTGTCGTGGTATAATTTACAACCTCCTATTCATCTGTAAACCCCATAAGCCACCACAATGGTCAGCATGGAAATGTATACACAAGGTAAAATGGTAGCACTTATATTTCAGGGTTAAAAAAAAAAAAAGAAAGAGGCACCTAATTGGATATGAAGCTCACTCCATAGGAGGAAATTTCTGCCTGGCACTGTAAACTTAGCCAGTGTGTGTTGTTGAGGTCATGGACTCTCTATTACCACATTCCTAAACCAGCACAATCCCCAACTACATCCTAAATACTATTCTTATATCCACAGATACATGTAGCTTTCATCCCTGTTCAAAGAAGACTCATTTTGCAGCTAACAAAAACCATCACAGAAAACCACAACTGCTCAAAAATGCAGAGAACAATTGACTCTGGGGTGCCGAACCCCAGCTGTTACATCTACAACTCAACCCCTTCACTTAGAGATCAAGATGGAAAGGGGGAGCAAAAAGATTCTAAGTACCAGAGGATGAGTAAGTCGGCTGTAAAAAGTGTTTCTGGACACGATAGAGAAGCTGCACCCACGAAATTTCAGTCATATGTGTGCCTTAACAAGACATTAATAATGAAAACCCAAAATAACATGTTGATAGGAATGGAGGAATGGAGAGAATTTCAAAAAGATGAACCACTAGATCAAAAACTACAGGCATACATAAAGCAAAGAAAACCAGCCAAAAACCACAGTCCCTGAGAACTTAGACAACAATGAGGACACTGAGAGAGTCTTACAAAGATCTAATCTACCTGGGAAGTAGAAAAAGCCAAGATCTGAGTAAATTGGAAGCATGGGGACTTTAGGGGAGGGCTGAACAGGAGAGGGGAGAGGCAGGGAGGGGAGCAGAAAAAAATGTACAGCTCAATAAAAATCAATGAAAAGAAACAGGCAACCAATGGATTCTGAAAGAGGGGGAACTGGCCTTCTGCAGAGACAAGAGCCCTGATAGCCTATCCAGTCTCACGTGGGCAGCTTTAAACACATATACATGAAAGTAACACTAACAGCCTCAGTATGGGGTGTGTGTGTGTGTGTGTGTGTGTGTGTGTGTGTGTGTGTGTACACAAAACAACAACAATTCAAGAAGACGTGAATTTGAGAGGCAGCTGGGGGGATTTGGAAGAGTGAAAGGGACGGGTGGAATTGATGTAAACACAGTACTTATAAAATGCTCAAAAAACTAAAAGATTTAAATAAAAATTCACAAAACTGTAGAGTAAATATAAATATGATATAGTCCCTCCTTCTGAAGAGGACACAATGTCTAATTTATTTATCAAAACAAATTAGAAAATTTCATAAGATGGAAAGCAGAAAATTAGAGTAAGGACCATAAAGACATTATATTGCAGAAAATTCTCAGGAAAGAAAACAATTTTAGAGGTATATAATAAATAAAATTAAAGCTCATTAGTGGATGAAACTATAACTCATACACAAGAAAACACAAAAAAAATGTATGGTTTTGAAAGACCTGAATACATACTCCGAAGTGTAGCACCGAAAGAGCTGAAAAGTAGAAATGTAATACCAAAACTGAACTACACAGAGAGAACAGTGTTGAGAATGTCATCCTGCACATTACACTTCCAGCTAGTGGTAGTGACAGCTCCTATATTCTGTTCATGAACAATATTAATCTGTGGACTCAAGAGGTCAGACAAACAGACACAGTAGTGAAGAATTTCAACACCAGATATGTCATAGCGACATGGAGCAGGACTGTCAGATTTGAATCCCACTTGCAACATTTACTAATCAGATTATGATCAATAAAAGCTGTTATACAATAGTATCCATCTCATCAACTGTTATGAAGATTAGATGAGCTGGTATCTAGCTTGGATGTTCTTCAATGACACTAGATTACTTTAAATATTTTTACCTTGAGTATTCATTCACCAAGGTGTTAGGAACCAGAGGGACTGGTTTCGTATTGTAATTGAATCAGCCTGGCTTGCCTAAATTTCATCAAGACATGTTCATGTAATGAAGAGGGGACATGCACAGAAGAGTGACAAAGAATAAAGGATGTGTTAGCTGCAAGAAAGAGATAACCATTGTGCTCCCATACCCCAAAGAGTAAATCTTGTTTTGCTTCACTGAGCCCAGATTGGAATGGATCCTAGGTTGTCACCCTGTTATTATCTAGAATGCAAATTTCATAATTCCAGTGTAGACACACCAGATATCTATCTCTAAGGGCTTGCCTTTATAATTGGAAACAGCCACAAGTATTTTTTGCCTAACTGAGGAAGGTAATGAAACTATAAACATTTAGGTCTTATCAAACAGCTATGGAAATGGCAGATCTGTGACAGAGAAAGCCAGTGGCAGCATAGCCCAGGGATTTTATAGAAGAAGCATTGGAAACCCAGTGAAGGTCAAAGGCCCTAACACAGGTGACGGCAGGAAAGAGATGTAACTAAAGTATCTGCCACATAAAAACAAGTAAATTCATAGTACTATCATTTCAGTACTTTATGGGCAGAATAAAATATATAACTTACATAATAAAATGCAAAATTGTATGAAAGGAACAAAATTGTATGAAAGGAGCAGTAGAGGCAAAATTGGTCTTTTGAAAATTAATAAATCGACCAATATCTGAACAAAATAAAAAAGTGAGATATATTCAGAATGGAAGAAGATACACAGAGAGCAGGGTACAAAAAGACAAAAAGGAAATATTCAGAGCAACTTTATCTGTGTTATTAGACTAGAACACCATACAGCATTGTTACCTCCAAAGAAACTTGCACATGTGCACTGAAAGCAGTGTACAATAATACTCCTAAATTGTTGTTCAGAACAGGAAGAAGATAGAATGCAAAATGTCTATGTTTTTAGTATGTTTGCAGTAACTTCATGCAACATGGATCAACTGTGGAAAAATCGATGTGTTATACTTTATAACATACCTTAAAAGCACTGTTTGGAAAAATAGCAAAATTACAATTGAATACTTCCTGCCTAATACTGTGTACACAAATTCAAGAACTACCCAAGCTAAGGAAATTGCTGTTGGAAATGTGCATTCATGCTCACATGAAGAGGTTATTGTTAATATAAAGACATTCTAAACGGAACATTGAGAACAATGATTATGCTAGCACACTACGGGAGCGTGGGATGAAGTCAGTCTGCAGACACAGTTGGTTCAAGAGCACTAGAAGGGGCATACTGCCCAACTTGTTGTTGAGAACACTGTGTTCACTTTTAGGAACATGTGCTATACAATCGGTGTTTACATTGCCCTTATAATTCTGTGTGTGAAATAACTCAAGACAAAAAGAATGAGTGGGGAGAAGAAGAAAAGAAAGGAGGAGAGAGAAAGGGAGACAAAAAAGAGAGAGATCGCTCATAAAATCTTTATGCAAACTAACGGCAAGGTGGAAATGGGCTAGAGAATAACCTGGACTCGCTGCTGCACAGTGGATTGCATTTGGCGGTGGACATTATCTTATACAATGCAGTGTTTTATGCTGTGAGACTGCAGAGATGGCTCAGCAGGTAAACGTATTTTGCTGTTCTTCCAGAGGTCCTGAGTTCAGTCTCCAACAGTTACTTTAGGCAGCTCACAACCACCTGTAACTCCAGCTCCAGGATAGCAGAGGCTTTGATCTGGACTACATAGGCACCTGCACTCACAGATAAGCATGTGCCCACATAATTTAAATAAATACCTTTCGAAATGTATAAATCAAATAAAGAAAGAAATATGTAAAGTATCATGTTAACAAGCAGTAAGAAGAGCTAATAGTTCTGGAGCTAGCACTGTACAGGATGACTAAGGATTCTTAAATGTGGCTTTTATGGTGACATTCACTTTATACTCATTATAGAGAAATGTGACCAGTTCCCTCACTCTCCTACGACTGTGACTTTACCGAGACAATCAACTATAACATGGAATTGTGATTAAGTTGCTCTCATCAGAATACTGAACCACAGCAACAGCAAAGCAAACCAAGATAACAATTATTAAAGAGGTTTAAACGTTTCATTGACAGAACATGGGCAAATTTAATGAAAAATATACATTTACAAACACACATGCCTCTATAGCCCAAAAACAGAATTACAAAATAAAAACAAACTCTCCACAAAACTCTCCTTCATGTAAAGTCTTATTTATTTGTTTTCAAGGCAAAGGAAGGGGTTTGTTATATCGACGTCAATTCCCACACCATATCTTTCATCTCTCTGTGTTAATGTTCCATTCAAGGCTAACTAAATGCACGTGTGTAAATAATTTCAGTGTTAGCAAATCTAAAGAGCACTCTTAATACTTCCTTTACCCCAAAACAGAATAAGAAAGGAAATGGTTAGCCTCCGTGGTGGACAGAGAATTGAAGAGCCAAACCATATTTCACAGAAAAATCTAAATTGACTTCTCAGGTTATGAGTACTTGATTACGGTAGATATAATGGAGAAAAAGCCCCATTTAAACTCATTTGGAAAAGGCAGCCATTCATTACACTGAGTCTAATGGCAAGGAAAGAGAAAAGGGAGTGATTCTGAGCTGACAGCGCACACATAGAGACAAATAGTCTCACTTTTCTGTGGTAGGACAGAGCCTACTGAGGATCATGGTAGAAACAGTGTCCAAATAACGGGCACAGAGGCACAATGCCAAAAAAGACGTGGTTTACAAAAACCTAAAGGAAAACGTTGCAGATAGTGTATACATATGATTAATAGATGTGCCATGAAAAACATTTTTTATGAAAATAAGGGCAGTTTGAAATTCATCTTTCTTATATACCAAGTCAACATTTTGCAATCGCTATCCTTAAAAATGGAGGAACAACAGAATTTTGCACTCATTGGACAATATTCGCAGACCTGGCAGTCATCCTGAAAACACCACGTTTCTCCTTTCAAAGTCAACTCGAAGACAGCTCTCTGCATTTTCACTGAGAGAAAATGAAAATTGCTAGGGGGAGCCCACACCTAACAAAACTGAGCAGACCAGTGAAGACAGCTTATCGCACTCTGCTCAAAGGAACCATCTCACACAGACAGAGCAGGCGCGCAGAGCTCACCTTTGTGATGGTTGGCGCTGGAAACAGCTTTCCCCAACAAGGTCACGATAAAAATGATCATCAGCAGCTTTCCTTTTGTGGCTTTCTGTAAGTCTCTCTTACTCATCCTGTGACACAAAAGCAAGACAATTCCTCAGAACATATAATCATCGTATTTCTTTAATTGTACTACATGCAAGTCTTTCATGACACCTCAACGTAATTGGTCCCAGGAAACTTGAATTTCTCACATTGAAGGTTCTATTTATATAAACTATGTTACTATGTTTAGTTTGTTTTTATTTCTGTTATTTGTGGTTGTGGTATTTGTTGTTGTTGTTTGGAGCAGGGTCTTGTTATGTAGGATGGGTTGGTATTGAACTCATAAACTTCTTACCTCAGGTTCCCAAATACTAATGAGGATTACATGTATGAGGCACCATGCCCAACTATGTAAGAACTGTGAAGAGGAAATAGAAGTTTTCCAAACAAAGCCATTTTTATATGATTCAAGAATCAAGCAACAATTTGCTTTTGTCCATTTTTATCAACTGAAAACAACTTAGAAATCTTGGTATTTCCTTGTTCATATATGAACATAAATGCAGCCGGGCGGTGGTGGCGCACTCCTTTAATCCCAGCACTCGGGAAGCAGAGCAGGTGGATCTCTGGGAGTTCGAGGCCAGCCTGGTCTACAAGAGCTAGTTCCGGGACAGGCACCAAAGCTACAGAGAAACCGTCTCGAAAAACCAAATAAATAAATAAATGCAAGGCCGGGCGGTGGTGGCGCAGGCCTTTAATCCCAGCACTCGGGAGGCAGAGGCAGGCGGATCTCTGTGAGTTCGAGACCAGCCTGGTCTACAGAGCTAGTTCCAGGAACAGGCTCCAAAGCCACAGAGAAACCCAGTCTCGAAAAAACAAAAATAAATAAATAAATAAATAAATAAATAAATAAATAAATAAATAAATAAATGCAATTCTAATGACATTGTTTACTTTCCCTCCCTGAAGGTTATTTTTTCAATTTCAGACTTCTATACATGTTCTACGGCATGTGTACATCCATATACATACACACATGTTCTATCGCATGTATATGCCCATATACATACACAAAAAGTAATAAATGTTCATTGCTTAGATGAACTCTACTCAGAATAAAATTATTTCAAATTTATTATTTGAATTGAGATTTTGAAAATGCCCAGTAACAGTTTTCTTGTAGCCAGCTAATCTTACCAAACTAAATATGTACCACTCTGCAGTGACAGACTCAATGCTATTGAAATAAACTTATTGTACTTCAACAGAAGTAGGAGAAAAATGAGAAAAATCAGAATTAAAAAATATTAACATTTTCAAATTGAACTCATAAAATTAAGAAAAGGAAAAAAAGGTAACTACTTCTTTATCAAAACATTCAGCATCTATTTTGTCAAGCATCTTATACATTATTTCTCTTGCTCTTCAGAATATAATGTCTACCCTCATTTTGTAGCTTATACAATTTAGAAATTTTCTTAAGGTCACATTTAATGATAAATATCAAACCAAGAATGACATAATTCTAAAATCCTTATTTAAGCTACTGCAATGGTTAGGCGGAAGCAGAACAAAAGTGAGTAGATTCTGTGTGGATGCTCTTACAAGGAAGGACAATACACACAACTCTCCCAGTACCTTCCAAATTCAGAGCCTACATCTAACTTAACGTTCTCTTAGCCTACAGACTCTGGTCTGTCTTGCTTCTAACAGCATTCTGGGTTTACCTGGCCATGCTTGATTCTTCTTCCCTTTGAGGTCACTGAATTACTCTTTCATCACACCTTTACCGCCAAAACAACCCGTCTTCCAATCCATGACCCAGGGTAGCAAACAAATCTGAGTATACAAGTCAAAGTGTTCTTTTACATGCAGAAATGCATGGAAAGAATGGTTTGATATAGTGTATGTTTTAATATGGATATGTGTTAATATTTCCTAACTTTGGAAAGTATATACATCATGTGGTGGAAAGGAAAGCTCAAAGGTTTACAAACATCAATTCCCTAGTCTCAGGGTTCACATCCATGCTCTCTGAGTTCCTGATTATGACTCTAATGGTTGACGTCATCTTGGCAGTGTTACCTAGGAGAAAGGCACTGACTAGATTATAAAGGCTTACCTAGATTAAATTAATTGAGGTGCTAAGATTTATCTTTAGATGACAACATTTCATTGGCTAGGATCATGGCCTTCAAGAGAAGAAAGTGAACTAAACAGGAGAATTTATCACCTTCTGTTTCCTGACCTAAAAAGCAATGTGATCACAAGCTTCAGTCTCCTGCTGCCTGACTTCCCCACCAACATGGACTGTACCCCTGAACTCTGAGTTGAAGCAAACCCTTCGTTCCTCCCTTACAGTGCTCTTGACAGATACTATGTCACAGCAACTAGACAAATAAGTAATACAGTGAGCCTTACACAACTTTATTTATTTTGGATCTATTGCTTTCAAGTTTTTCCTGTAACTACTGGGATACTCCGCTTAAGTTTCTTCTATTGTAGCTTTGTATATTTATATGAAACATGTGACCCCCTTGTCACATGTCAAAGATAATGCACAAAGGGAGAGACATTTGAACATTTAAACTTGCTCACTGGGTCTAAAATCAAGTTTCTTGTTTGTTGGCTATGTAAGTTTGTATAAATTACTTCATAACTATATTTTTATTGGCAGTAGGGATGAGTTTTAATAATATTGATCATAATTATAACTGTTATTAAGAATAAATGAAGGAGTCCATGTAATATTTTATATTCACAATAAATATTAAACACAAGTATTTGATTATATATTAGACTGACATTTCCCTAACTGTGATCTCTAAATCATTGGCCCCATATAATTCTAGTTCAGCATTAGTGAAAGATGAATTGGGTAAATGTATTTTTAAAACAAGTTTTCAGATTCAACAAATTTAAGGAGTTTATTATTGAATAAACTTTTTAAGAAGAATATTCTTAAATAAGCCTTTTTGAAGCATGTTTCAGTATATCTTTTAACAGAGTACCATAGTAGCATAGAAAAATAGTAGCATCACTGGAAAATCTTTTAGAGAAACCGTGAGCTATAATAATAACCTGGCCTAAAACACTCTCAGTAAACAAAATGTTTGATCTTAATCTTTAATTATATTATTTTGTGTTGTTTAGCTCTCTTGGTTTTGATGGAAATCCTCCTGGTTTCATTTTTTTCAGCCACTGTGCCTCCCCTTCTACATCCAATCCCATAATTCCATAGCAGCACTTGTGTAACATAACACAGAGCAAAACTCATTAGACACCACGAGCTGCTTAACGTAATTCTTGATAATAGCTTCGCCGATACAAATGATCTCTACCACAAGGTCAACCATCCATCATTTTCCCATCCCATTGCTCACCCACCAAATGAGGTGGCTGAAGATACAGCTCACGACAAGACACACGGAAAGAGAAATACCCACTAAGCTGCCAGGCTGTTATAGGAAAGAGAGAGAGATGAGAGTGTAGGTCAACATTTGGAAGTGTGTAACAATACTATTTTCTTCCTCTCATACCATCAATACTCTGTCCAGTCCATCAATCATACCCCATTTGTATCTCTTAAGTTACACACTTAACCTACTTTACTATGATAAAACAAGGCATGTTACCAAAATTTCTCACTGCCCACAGTATGTCCCTCCTATTTCCAACTATACAGTAGCCCTCACACAAGCTGAAGCATGCATCTGACCTTCCCAGATTTCCTACCCCTGCACACACATATTTAAAGTATGTATCTGAGCTTCCTAGATATACTGCAATATTCAGAGTTTGGTTAAAGATCATCAACTAAAGATAATGCAATTTCTATGCCTTAGAAAAGCAGTAGCTATGATGAGCTCTCCTTGCTTAAAAGCTTCATGTGATCTTCCAGTCTCAGAAAGAAAAAAAAAGGCATAGTCCTTATCAGAGGGTTTTCTGACCCTAATCTTATGCTCTTCCTCTTCATTTTTCTATTTCCTCTGTGGCCTGCACCAAAATCTCACTTCTTGTCAGCTGACACCTGCCCTCCATTCCCAGCGACTCTCCCTAAATGTCCCAAATAACTAACTTGTATTCACTGGTCATCATGTAGTATAGGATTCCTCTTATAGGATTTATTCAAGACCAGGTTGAATATCATTTCACTGCAGTGGCTGTTCACTACTGCATTACAATCCATCTTTTTTATCTCAACCCAGTCTAATATAAGGATTCTATGTACAGAGACCGTGACTCATAGAATATGCACGGTGTGATCCAATTTCTAGTTTAATAATTGGTAAATGCATATTTGTTGAATATTTGAAAAACCTTTTAGCCAAATATTGATGTGGGAGTGTCATATATCAATCTGTTGATTTCATTGGTTAAGCAATAAAGAAACTGCTTGGCCCTGATAGGTTAAAACATAGGTGGGAGGAGTAAACAGAACAGAATGCTGGGAGGAAGAGGAAGTAAGCTCAGAGAGACGCCATGCTCCCCTCTCCCAGGCGGACGCTAGAGCTCTGCTCTCTGAGGCACATGCGATGAAGCTCCAACCTAGGATGGATGTAGGCTAGAATCTTTCCCGGTAAGACTGATGCTACACAGATTATTAGAAATGGGCTAGTCCGGGTGCAAGAGTTAGCCGAGAAGAGGATAGATATAATGGGCCAAGCAGTGTTTAAAAGAATACAATTTGTGTGTTGTTATTTCGGGGCATAAGCTAGCAGGCGGCCGGGGTGCTGGGGACGAAGCCCCACTGCTCATATTACTACAAAATATATTCTGTAGTTTTTAACACAAGGAGGAAGCAAGTGTATGTCAATTATCTCTTTAGCATGCAATTAGGAGGTGACAAATGGGAACAGAGCGAGAGGAGACAGAAATGGGAAAAGGCAAACTGAAAAGAAGTAAAAGAGTGAGAACTCACTTCTCTAGCTTTCTTCTGACTTGGAAAAATAATCGAATTTGAGCAAAATGGTATAATGGAGTGATTAATAATTTTTTGACAAACAGACAAAAACAAAGAGGGGAAAAGCTGAGAGGCACGTTTTTTCTCACCCTTGTACAATGGCCGCAGAGGAGACAGCCCTCTTTGCTATTTTCTACCCACTAGATTGCAAGCGAAAGTCTTCTCCTATAGATTAGAACTGTCAGATTCATCCGTAAAAACAGTAAAATTTCAGCGAATTGCCAACCACAAAGACCAAGTGGACAGAAACTGCAAGCTAATGGGTAAATGCACACCGAAGATGAAACCTTGAAATTGCTGCCTGAGCAGCAGGAGCTTGCAGAGAAGACGGGGGATGTGGGATAACTGAGAAATGGTAACCTTGGCAATCAAGGATGCTGAAGCGAAGTTTTCAAACTGGAGGACTGAAAGTCTCTCACCCTTTACCCCTGTACCGCTTGTTTCAGTCAAGTCACGGAGAATTAGACTTCTGGATATGTTTTGTGGCCCCTTCACTCCCTCCCTTAAGAAAAAAAAAATGTGACTTGTAACCAAGCAAGAATATAAAACTTGCTATGAGAAAAAGAAATTCCTCATGAAAACAGAAAGTAAGCATAACTGGTCTACGGAAGATAACGTAAAAACAAAGGGCAGTGTAGAAGTAGAATCTGGGGCCTGGGTCCACCATCCAACCCCATCTTGGCTGGAGATATTTATGCAGAAATTAAACATCACATTTGACAAAATATTTTAAAAGCCTAATTATGACCTGTCTCTGTACAAACCCAGGATTCATACAATGGCAAAGACTCTGACAATCAAACCTACTGTGACAATGCATCTTTTAGGATAGACTAAGGCCTGTTCCCTCCTTCTAGAGACCTGAATGGTCTTTATAAAATGTCAATCATGTTACACCACCACAGCATCCATTGCTTTAAAATCTTGAATTTCCCCACTCAGAGGAGGGAGAGTAAAAGCCAAGTTTTCTGCTGAAGAAGAAAAGCCCTACAATCTCTTTGCTCAGCCTCTCTAACCGCGGGTACCATTTCTGATTTTACACCTGACATTCCAACTTATGCCAAATTTAGTTATAAATTTTGATCTGCACTTTAGAGTCTGATTCAGGCTTTGTGTGACATTCTGGTTTTTGTAATTACCCCATAGAGGTCACTTCCTGGAACTCCACCCTCCAGAATCTAGGAAATCACCTCCAGACTCATTCTTCCAAAATCCCATGGCATCATTTATACTCTTGTAACCTTAAATAGTCCCATCCATTCCTTTTCACATTTGTTTACATATGTATGCTCTTCTTTTCCTGTTAAAATATAACTACCTTGTAGGCAGAAGTCCTACTTACGGGTCACTGCTTGAGTAACTAGATCATCACACGGAGCCGACATGTCGAGATAATTTTACTGAATGAATGGCATTAATTTTCATTAGAATAAAATAGTTGAGTCTTTTGTAGGGTAGATATTTCATTACATATGTTAACTTAATGATTATATTTCCATGACATATAGCAGCTAGGAATGGTGACAATAAAAATAGTATACCTTGGGGGATACTGAAAGATGAAGCACAAAGAGGAAGTGGGAGATGAAGAGATGAAAACAAACCAACCTTTTCTTTTAGTAAGCATGCTGAAATCTACCATAAATCCTCTTTCAGCATTGAAACATGGATATATATATATATATATATATATATATATATATATATATGATTTGTATTAGGATATACATATACATGATATGTATATAACATATACAGGAAGATATCAACATATAAAGAAAGACAGATGATAGATATTAAATAAATATAGATGGATATTAAAGTACAGGGCCAGCTGGAGAAATGGCTCAGTGGTTTAAAGTGTTTGCTCTTCTTACAAAGGACCAAAGTTCAGTTCCAGCACTCACATTGGACAGCTCACAATAACCTCTAACTCCAGCTCCCGGGGCTCTGATGCTATCTTCTTTCCTCCACAGACAACTGTGCTCACATGCACATGCTCCCACACGAATGCACATACAAACAACACATCATCACAACAATAATAATTAGATACAAGCTAAAGAATACAAGGGTATGCTTCTATTGAATGCATAAGAATAGATAACAAATTCATAAATAAATTTTAATTCTACCAGCATTACTCTGTTGTATATCATCCAGAAGTAGGATGGCCTATTTGAATCATTTTTATTACTATTATTTTTTAATCAATGTCATATGTCCATCATCACATTGTAGTACTTGAAATAATACTATCAGACACATTGAATTGAAACAGGTGTTTTAAATGCTCAGCATAGCTGCTATATTAATGTCTTATTATGAGCCTACCTTGTATTTTATTCATTCCTTCATAATACTGCGATTTTGGTGGGAATAGAAATACTATTGATTTATTTCTAGCAGCACATAGACAAAATTGTCGGATTTCTGTAATGCCTTTGCCACCTACAGGTTGAAATGGTATGGCAAAGAAATACATTATCATTTAAATGATTTCTCCAGAAACATGCAATATTCGAAGGTTCCAAACTCTAATACTCAAACCAGACACAAAAGCCATAAGGAAAACGATGCAGCCATCTAAGATACATGGGAACATGAGAAAAACATCTGAAATGATCAAGGCTGAGGTGCATTACTGCCCATCTGTTTCTACAGCTGGGACACTTGCCCTCCTTTTCTATCTACAAGATGGAACGCCATCCATTTTCTCAGAAAAATGTCACTATAACAAATAGGAGATTGCATGACATTTGAACTTAAAAGAATGTATGTGAGGTGTTACCACTTCTCCAAAGATCCACCCCTTGTAGAGTAGGCATATAAGTCAGAAATACCTACTCACATGGGGTTCTAGGCCCCCAACAGAAAGTAGTTAAATGAACTTGTCAAGTTACTTAACAACTCTGACTCTAGTGACCACACAATGGAATACATGAACACTATTATCTGCCGGTAGAAAGCTGTAAAGAATACATATACCAACACAAAGTGGGACACGGAGCTTTCTAGTCTGTAATTGTTATCTGGAACACAAAATCATTGCTGGGAATCATCTAAGAATCAAAGTCACAGTGAAACAATTTTAAAAGCACATATGCTTTAATCACATATGAGGACTTCAGCTGTATTTTAGAATTTATCTTAAATCTAAGAACTTACAAGGCAGGAAGTGAAACAGCTAAAAACTGAAAGAGCCCAGAAAAGGCGTATTCTCAGATGGATTAGCAAAATACAGATACTCATATTTCAGAATTTATTTATCAAATCTATAAATGTAAAATGCCCCAAGATCTTAAGTCTAGGACAATGCTCCTGAAGGAGGAATTACACCAAGAAGAGCATGCCCTGAAGATTTGAATAGTACTTCATATGCACTTATAGGTTATGTTGAAAATCTACTCATTCATTCAATATCCCATTCAGTTATATCTTTGAACTAAACCGTGACTGTGTTACAACACCATATATGAGAATCCTAAAGAGTAACTTCAAAATCATGAAGGAGAATTCTGGGAAGGAGGAAGTTGATTCCTCCCACTTCTGCCCAGATCACCGAAGCATCAGGATGTGATTTGCCTCACTGAAAAAGGTACTGAGTCACATGGCTAACACAGATCAGAAAAATGGGTTAATCAAGATGTGAGAGTCAGCCAGTGAGAGGCTAGAGCTAACGGGCCAATCAGCTTTATAACTTATAGAGATCTATGTGTGATTTTTCTTTGGGACTAAACAGTTGTGGGGTACTGGGCGGCACAAAAACCCCAACAAACAAGCAGGCCTGGCCCTTCATGTTACACAAGTCCTCATATAATTTTATTGGAATCAGCGCAGAGCTATGAAAAGACTAGGGTTCTGGTGTTAGACAGATGTACTCATCTTGGTTTCTGTGCTATTAGGGAAAATATCCCAATATTTGATTTATTAGAGCATTTATTGAATGACAGGAAACATGATTAAAACATTCTAATATTCTTTCCAGGGTTATACACAAGCATTAAAATTCTACCTACCTATTATGTGTCTATCAATCATCCATCTATCCAGTGTTTGCATATACAAAATGTTTTCTTCATGTACAAAATGCAGATAATAGTAGGTACATGATAGGATAGGATGATTGTGATGAGGATGCAAATAACCTGTGCAAAGCACTTGGTATTTTGATCTGAGTAACTCAGTGTCACTTCGCTGGTCTTTCTTCAGCGTGGCATTCTACATTTTGGTAATGGTAGGACACGACTTTTCAACTTAGCACATTGATACAAGGAGACTAGATCATTGTCATGAAGGGCCATCATAATGGTAGTGGGACATAAAGTGTTTCTTTACAGGTGAAATACTTTCTGTTGAGGCTGATGATCCAGAGTTTTCTGAAAGGAAGAGTTTCTCAGGGAGTGATGGATAGCAGTCACTTTACACTCATGCAAAATACATGTTCGCCTTTTTTGAAGAGCAACGGAAGGGAAGATGGGGTTATTTTGGCCCCAGGTTTGAGGTCACTGTTCATCATGGCAGTGAAGGCAGACAAGTGACTCTTAGCTTTGGAGGTAGGAATCAACACTGCTTGCTTACACTTGGGTAGACCAGGAAGCAGAGAGAAGGAACTATTGATCTATAGCTGATTTTTTTCTCTCTTCCCCTTCTCCCTGTCTTTCCCTTCCCTCTATTTTTATCCAGCCTGGTACACCAGGCCATGGGACTCTGCTGCTTGCATTCTCTATTAGTTATTGTCTGGAGGAGCCCTTAGAGATACTCCCAAGGTGTGTCTCGTTTGTGTCCCGTACAATCTGAGATTTAGTGGACAATCCAAATTAACTATTTACATGAAGGTTGCCAGAGATCCATGCTGGAAGTGAGGGAAGTCATGGCTGAATGTGTGTTTTTCACATGGGCACAGTCATGTCAGGAGATAATGTTGCCGCTCTAGGATAGTGGCAGTCTTCTCTGGCGGAGACTCACAGCAATGGCAAAGTCTTCCTCAGGTCTCAGGGTGAATGTGATTTTCTTTGGGGCTAAACAGTTGAGGGGTACCGGGTGGGACAGAAACACAAACAAGAAGGCCTGGTCCTTCATGTTACAGAATGGCGCAAAAATAAATACATAAAGGGGAAGGCGATAAGGTGCAATAGAGTTAGAATATGCTAAAAACAAACACCTGAAATTCTAGCCAGAGTTAAGACCAACAGTAAAGGCTCAATTGGTGTTTGAAGGAAGTTACTGTGGGGATTCTAATTGAGCCCTAAATGAGTTGATTATCATTATTAACTTCAAAATTGCACAAAAATGATGTCCAGAAAATGTGCATCATGTATGTTGCCACACATGGAGGGGGTGAGCCTGGATAAGGGTTCTCTTTGTGCTTTTGTGATGTAGAAAACAATTTCGATTGCCAAGAGCTCATAGCTTGGCTTAGCAGTGGAGCTAAGATGAGAACTTCGGAGACAAGTGTGCAGCCCAAGGCAAGTCTGATTTCCACTCCACATTGGGTACGTGCTTGCCCGTTTGCATTTGCCTTGCTTTCCACTTCCTCCTGTAGCCCAGCAAGCTCTTCCTTCTTTAGCTCCTCTTCCTCGCCTGACTTCCTCCAACTGCTGCATTATTCCCTGCTTCCTTTCAACAATTATCTTTTTCTATTCCTGCCACTCCTTGACTCTCTTCTATGTGGTCAGCTGAAAGGGATTGAACTGCAGAACCAGAAAGTTTCTCAGCAACTGATGTTTTACTCTTTCTCAAGAACAAAGGGGTCCTGGAAGATGGCAGTGTATGAACAGATGAAACTTAGAGCCTATTCCTTCAGCTACAGCTTCTATGCCTGGGCCTTCTGGGCACATCATTTATTAGTCTCCGGGGAGAAAGGCTCACCTTGAGTCACGTTCATCACCATTTTCTTTGGCGGGTTAATGGTGTTGAAATGGGGCACACAGTGCCTTGTACATGGGTTCCTCCCTTCCCCTATTGCTTTTCCTTCCCCATTCTGTAACTGATCTTCTTTGTCTTCTGTGAGAATAAAAAGAGAAAGAAAACTTCCATATTTCTTGCCTCTGGGGTGGGGAGTTTAAAGACACTCCATACCGTGGCGCAGTTTGAGCTCTTCCCACTACTTGTCCATCCTCCTCCTCATCTATTTTGTTCTCGGTGCAAAATCTGGTGACGTGGGGGAATCAAAGTACGTAAAAAGACAGAGACTAGAGTAAAATTCAAAGTTTGCCTTCTCTGATTTCATCTTTGAATCTCACTCTCAAGATTCTTTTCTCAATTCCTAAATCAAAACCCACAGCTAAGGAGGTGGCTTCACAGCTATTTTCTTGAACAAGAAGGCCCAGTTTCAAGAATTCTGAGATCAAGTTTCCATGCTTTGAATGTGGATGGTTGCAGTGTCCTGAACTCCTCAGATGTCTATTCTGCTATACTTCTACAGGTCGGGAGTCTGGGGGTCTCAGGAGACCTTAGTTACAGATCTGGACAATAACAGGATAATCTCTTTCTTCTCATTCTTTAGATGACCTGTGTTAGAGGTTGAAGGCTTTGACCTGCCATACAAGGGGTATGTATGGAGAATCTGCATCTTCAAATGTTCTTTTCTTTGGACAGGTTGAAAACCTTATTAATAGCACATCAATTAGTCACTCGTGCAGGAGATGGAGGATGCTTTCCTAGGTTCAGACATAAAGTTCACACCTTTATACTCTTCTGTTGTAGAATATTATTTTAAGATGTGTTATATTTGTTTATGCTGCAGAACATTTGTTTTATGGTGCAAATATGTGTTGCATTCTTTCATGTTGCATTTGTTTAACTCTGTAAAGCTGTGTTACTCTGCCTGTCTAAAATACCTGATTGCTCTAATAAAGAGCTGAATGGCCAATAGTGAGGCAGGAAAAAGGATAGACATGGCTGCCAGGCAGAGAGAATAAATAGAAGGGGAAATCTGAGGGGAGAGAAAAAGGAGCAAGAAAAGGAGGAGAAGGACTCCAGGGGCCATCCACCCAGCTATATCAATAGAGAAAGGAAGAAAGAAATATACAGAAATAGAAAAAGGCAAAAGCTTAGAGGAAAAAGATAGATCAAATAATTTAAGAAAATCTGGACAGAAATAAGCCAAGCTAAGGCTAGCATTCATAAGAATTAGACTCTGGGTGTGGTATATTTGGGGGTTGGGTGGCAGGTCCCCCCAAAGAGCAAAGAACAAGGAGTAAAGAGTGAAAGTACAACTACACTCTCCCTGATTTTAGGGATGCCGTTTGACTTACTCATCTTTGAGGAAGTGAAAGGCAACTGTTGATGATCTGGTTCATGGATTTCTTAACAGGTTGCCCTGTCTCTGCAGTGGAGGACTTCCTGAACTCTTCAGTCTTTCCCTCATCTCTACCTCTTACTGCATCTTCTCTCTTTTCTCCAACTCTTGCTCCTCACATCTTTTTAGAGTCTCTGCCTTGCAGGTGCCACACCAGGATAGTAGGTCTGCCTTTGGCTTATTTCATTCCTTCTGGAAGCACCCTGAGCTGGTTACTCCCTCTTCTGGTTACTTTTTAAGAGAAACTTCCATTTTATGGAAGGTAGAATTTCGCTGGTGATCACAAAAGTGGCCCATCACTTTGTCTTCATTTCAACATGGAGTTTTCTGATCCAGATCTTTCTGAGCAGAGAGTCTACTGGGTCTCAGAGGCTGGAATGAATAAGTATGTCCTGACCTAACCCCTTCAGCATCCAGGCAAGAACATTATTGGATACAATGGGATATTTTTTAGGACCATTTTTTTTCTCTTTATACTAAGTGTTGTCAACTAGTTTCAAAAGCATGTCACAAACCTTGTTGAAGTTTAACATTTCTCTAGAAAGGTTCACCCTGAAAAAGTTCTCCCATCTCAGTCTTTCCAAGAAACTTATTCTTCAAGTTGGCGCTCTCTTCAAACCACAGTTATGTGTCTTCAGAACCTTCCTGGGTATCCAAAGATGAAAAACTGACGAAGATTGCGGGGGTACCAAAGGACTAAGCAGTTGTTACTTGTGACATTGCTCCCACATAGTGCAGAAAAACAGGTTTTACCAATAACTGTAACACTATACTCAATAGATCACCCTCTGCAGTTAATTCATCTCCCTTCCTCCTCCTGCAGCCTTGACTCAGAACTACGATCACCTTTTCAATTCTCTTTGGAATTCTTGCAGTCTGGCAGATAGTTATTATTAAAAACTAGCCGTGCCTTACCCCTGCTCTTCATCTCAAATCTTGTCATGAAATAAGCAGTCTACAAATGTTAGCAATGGTACAGTCATCGAGAATACTTTAGATCAACTCCATTTATTCAACAATGAATAATGAATGTATCTACTTACCTATTTCATGGTAATATATCTATAAATTATGGTAAACATATGTCTTTTGTTCTTGCATGATCAGTTGGTGTGTTTTCTTCCTTTCCAGTGGCTCTAGGTAGCTTGAAGGCACTCACCCTCCAGAATTAAACTGCCTAGGTCTTTCTACTTCTCCTTGCTAACCTTAAGCTACAATATTTCTCTGCATTCTTGTTTTATATTCAACGAGTCAGCTTTTACATTTGTTCATTGATTTAAGGAATAAAACATGAACGGTTACTTTCACAATTCAAGTCTGTTGCTTTTGATGAGACACAGTCAACCAAAAATGGGGAGGTAATACTCTATGACCAAAAAATATATTTCATGGGAAACCACTATAATAAGAAATGTATGGCATAAAAATCCCATGAGTAAATCTCAGTTTGACTGAGTTTAAATTTTAAGTATGTGAGAACTATCTATAAAATAAGCTTGATTTAAATAATTTAATATAAAATGTATGCTTACTGCCAAAATCTTGACAAGACTTTTAAAAGAAAGATATGTAATTGAAATCTAGACACAACAAAACCTCATTTTATATTTGATCTCTTACCTACAAGAACTTCAAGCAAAAAGGCTAACTTCACATTTGCAACATCTCATACGCACACAGAAGCGATGCTACATGGAAATATGACTATAAATTGGTGGTAGGAAACATGGACAAACATTATCCAACAAGCATGCACTCATGAATGATTCAGATATGACAACACTTTACAGCTCTTAAGTGGAGCATCATCAAAAAGAATAAGAAAACCACCCACATACACTGTATGTACTCTTGCATAGATTACTAAATGAAAAACCTATCACTTAAATTGGTGCTTGTAAAAACACAGACAGATCCATACATATATCTAAGTTCCATATAAAGACTTCAAAACAAAGTTTTTATTTCACTTTAAAATGAAACATTTCTAGCTATTAAAGCAAAGCTCTATTTTTATTTATTAAATCATAATGAAATTAGCCCTACATGTTCTCCACTCTGTTACTACTGAGACTAATTAAAAACTTTTATTCCTTGTGTTTTTGTTCTCTTAGAAAATGGGACTACAGGAAGTCTTCACTCTGCTCCACTCCTTCACCTTAGCAATTCAGTAAAAGGATGGGTGAAAATGAGGAAAAGAAATCTTAAGCTCTGTTAGCTCAGATAAAACACATGCTTCAAAAGGGACATTCATTTGCACTATAGTTACAATTATGAATAAGAATATTCTCATTATTTAGTCATCCAACACGACCAATACCCACCGAACACCAACCAGTTAACAGCCCATATCCAACACGTAAAAACACCTTTAACAATAAACCATTCTAATACTGAACAATCCTTAGCACAAAACCTCACCAGAGGTAAGTGAAAATGTAAACCTCTGCAGACGTAATTTATCCATTTATCCCTGAAAAGCATTCACATTAGCATATTTGAGCCTTGCCATCAAAATTAATTATGAGGGTAAATAACGACTCTCTGATTAGACTTTGAGGCCAATTCCACAAGTGAGAATCTACACCTGGTAAGCTAAAGCCACCCAGAAGCCCATGTCGAGGGAGGTCGTAGGCACTAGGGAAGAAATTGATGTTTAATTAAATTGACATAGCATAAAACCACCTTCTAATATACATGCTTTTATACATAGGCAGCTCCCACTTTCAGCCCTTACCACGTGATCCATGCTGAATACAGAAACTTATGGCTATATAATGTGTGGAGAATAAGTCATAGTTCTGCTCTCTACCTTAACAAGACGTTTATACCATCCCCATGAAGGACTGGGGAACACTGCAGAAATATAAGAACCAGAAGATAGGGAGAAGGACGACACATGTAGGCTACGGCCTACACCCTCTAGGTGGTAGACAGCCACTGCAATGACCTTACAGGAGATGCAAATGCCTTTACTGGGCCTGAACAAGAGTTGGCCCATCAACAGCCAGACATGGACTAGAGGACCTCAGGAAACCTACCCCTCAGTGCTGAATTCTTTCTTACTGATAGATTCTGGGAGAACGGAGTCATTGATTTCATTTATGTACCCAGTGGTGACATAACCAGGCTCCCCAAAGGGCAGTCAAAACCACTGATCAAGTCACATGATGGCCTTGGTTAAACTAAATAGGCCGAACAAAACCAAAGGAGTCGTAGGCAAATGGAAGAGGAGAGAGAGAGACTAACCTGAGTGTATTATATGTATGGATTAAATTGTCAAAGAACTAATACATAAATAAATTAAACCAAAAATGGAAGGATTAAGACATATGAAGGACACCGGCAGCCGTGTCTTAAAAGGCTTTCCATTCTGCCTTCAAAGGAAAGCAGAAGGGCCCCAAGAAGAGAACGTTTGATGAAGTTCACCAGAGTATACCTTTCCTTTGGAGAGGTATAGATTAAACAGAGCTAGTGTCTAAGAGGCTGAAGGTAGTTGCCATCACACCTCTCTACCTGAGTTCAATCCCAGGGACCCACAGAGTGAGAGGAGAGAACTAGTTCCCACAGATTTTCTTCTGACCTCTTGCAGCCTCCAGCATACTATAGATACTCCTCTTTTTCACTCCCTCCAGAAAAATAAATAAATTCAATTTTAAGTTTTAATAGCTTAAACAAAAATCATATAGCCGTAGCGCCAGCATTAGATTCCAGCAGAGTGTTTCTCCACAATGCACAGTGAGAGACAGGGGAGTAGGCATCTGCCTACCTCTATAATTCCATTTTACATTGACTCCTTATATCTGTTCAATATTTTCACATAATTCCATATATCTTAATAAGATGCCTTTTGGAGAACAGTGAGGCATTATGAGGTTTTAGCACAGCAAAGTGTTACACTCCGCTTTCAGTTAATAGCTTAAGCAACTGAGAATTCAGCTGATTAAGAATCAAAGCAGCAAGCCCTGCTCTAAACCTCTGTCGGCAGTCAGCTTTAATATATTGCTTTCTGGCTTATTCCTTTTGCAACGAGATTTCAGCTCCTCTTGAAACCTCTCTCTGTCTCTCTTATTCTCCAATATCTGGAACTTCTTTTTATGAATAAAATCAATCACATAATCCCCACTAACTCTACTTTCACCTTTCCTTCAGCTACTGCTTTCTACCATTTTCCTTGTGGACGGAGGTGACTTCTTTGCCAGTGGGTACTCTCCAGTAACAGGCAACTATGCTGTGGCTCAGCCCTCAACTGGTTAAATGAACAATCTACAGACATTTTCCAATGGTGAGCTTTATTAGATGGTGAAATTATGTCTCCAAATGATGGTAAAAGCATATCATCCTAGTTTATTGTAGAAAAATGCTCTAAAGAACACCCTGAGTATAGGGAAGCCCTACATTAGGGGTGCAGGAAAGATGAGTCTAAACTACAGCCATTGTTATCTCATACTTGATGAAAGCCTACGCACCTTATTTCCCCCAAACTTGTATCCTCTTACTTGAATTGTTGGGGACAAGCATTCAAAGCATATCAATGAAAATGTTAGAAGAAAACTACAATTCCACATACCATTACAGTTCAGCAAAAACCTAACTTCAAAGAGGTGAAAAAGTGAATTTCATGTGTGTTTGCCACAATGAACACACTGCATCAGCGGTTTCCTGCTGTGCTTGTTGACTCTATCACGTGGCCTACATTATGCTCTTAATAGCACATCATAGGACATGAAGTGACAATGTTTATGTTTGTTATTTATTTGTTTTATTAGAACAAAAACTCCTATGAGAGCAGAAATCTGGGTTTTCTACATCAATACGTTTGTCCTAACAGGTTATAATGTGTTTTTTTTTAATCGCCGAGTATGTACAGGAGAAAATATTTGTGAAATTAATAATAAATTAGTTTTTATGTTAATTTAATAATGTTAGTTATGTTAGTTTAATAATAAGAAAGGTTTTATGTATGCTTTGAATTTTGAGTTTGGTTACCCGAGAAAGATCATGTGGTTTCTGATAACATTTAATGTCGCTACTTCTCGTAGGAAGTGTGGAATGTTCTCAACGGTTATTTATGTTATATCTGAGTCCTGAGTCTGTAAACAGATTCCAAGCTCCTCAAGAAACCATATGCTGTAGCTCTCTTTGCCCACAAAGTGTCTTAGCCTTGCATGGTGCCATCTGGTATATTAAACTTTCTCACATCCCTGATCCCATCTGATGGATATGGCCACAAAGCTGGCAGACTCCCTCATCCCTTGCAGAGATGAGGAAATGGGCTGAGGAAATAGAAGCAACTTGTACAAGGTCAAAGGGAATAAAGACAACTCAGAAATCAAAACTTCTAGCTCTTTTTAAAGTATAATAGTGAAAACAATGATTCTAATACCCAGTTTTCCATACTATAAAACAGAATGCTTTCAAATAATTTCTACTAATTTTGACCCAGGTTTATGGAAAAAGTATTTACAGTGTCGCGAGGGTTTCTCTCAAAAGGAGGTACATTGCACTGGGCAGAATTATATTTGACTAGATATTTGCCAACATGACCAAGAGTGAAAATGCTTTACTGATGTTTGATGGGACCACTAGAGGATGAGCAAGTGAAGAAGGTGTCCAGTCTCCATGTTTTTCAGAAGCTGCTCAGTTTCTGTCCACTGACATCATTGGGGGGGGGGGAAACCTGGGGCTGCCACAGATGCCTAGTTTCCATAAAGATCCAGAGATATGCAATCATATCTGAAATGTCTATTTTTAAGAGTTTTTAGTTAGCCCTATGTTTGACAACCCTGCACACTAACTATAGTCTGTGGACGGAGTACGTGGACTCTATTCGGTGCCTACGGCTGACAGCACCGTATGATTATGAGTTGTGTAAACTCTGACTCACATCAAGAAAAAAAATATAAAAGAGAGGGAGAGTTCATCCAAAGACAAAATGATCATAATCAACTTGTTTTTCCTCTATTGTTTCTTCACCCACTGGAGGCTGTGCCCAGATTTTGATGGTCTTCAAAAAGTACTATTATATCAAAAAATCTGGAGGGTATGTTAAAGTTCTTAATGTAGAGGATAATGTAATTTTGTTAAGTAATCAAGTGCTTCATGGGAGAATACAGAGGTTAATAAACTTGTGTTTACTTCTGCATGAGCGGGCCCCTCTCTGCTTCATTCTTCAGTAGATGTATGTAGAGAATGTAACTGAGGTTGGAAGAAAGGGTCCTCCTGAGAAGCTGATGTCTCCACCCAGAAGTAGCAACCACAGCATCTGGGGTTGGGATGCTGGGTGGGAAACACTGGAGGAAGACAATAAAGTACAATGTATAAAAATACCAAGAGTCAGCTGGCTCTTTTGAGCTGTTGGGAACAAACACTAGCGAGTACAAAAGGGTATTCAGAAACCTGTGGTAAAGTCTGAAGCCTTAAATAGCTCGTGGTTCAAACAAGCTGGGAAATGGAGGCAAGGGAAGTAAATTGAAAATACAATGGATTCATTTAGCTTTTCTCTTGATATAAGTCTTAAAGAACTATCTCAAATTTAGACTAACGTACCAAGCTCACTGTTTCTGTGATGGTGTGGTCTTTCAGATGCCCAGGTTACCCAACATAGTAGGTGCTGCCTTCCTACTTGGACCTATCCAATGTTACAGTGTGTGTGTGTGTGTGTGTGTGTGTGTGTGTGTGTGTGTGTGTGGTGTATTCTGAGCTTACTTGTGATCACAAAGGAAGTACATGACTCACTGTAAGAACACTTGAATTCAACAATGACCTAAACCACCTGCTCTGGTAAATAATCCTTCTTAGCCTCACCCAAATCATTTTATAAAATAAAGGTGACAGTACTTGCCACAACTACCTCAGAGGGCTCTTTGATAAATAAACATGACAATCAACATCAAAGCATGTTACAGATTATAATCCTAGTCATGTATTCACCACCCAGAAAAATAAAGGCCCATCCTGAACTTCAGTAAATGCCATCCAACATTTTCTGTAACTCTAAAACCGATTGTGTAACCATGGCAATGATGGGTAAGGCCCCTGAAAACACGGAGTTGGGATTTAAGTTGGCACTTGTTAATTTAAGGTTTGATGATGACAGAGTAAAAGAGAGGGCTTTGAGCTAAGAGTTTGTGATAATTTATTGTTTGTTTACCATTAGTTTCCATAGGGAAAAGAATATAATGGTATATTATCTTAATTAAATTTAGGAAGCAGAGTCTTGAATCACAGAGCCCAGGGATTATAGAATGTGCACATGTCACTGGGAGCTAGCAATTACTAAACAGAAGCCACGGTCACACACTTACTATCAGGAAAATGAAGGAAATGTGGATGCTTTCTCAAAATTTAACTTGAAGTTAAACCACATATTCATCTTTTAAAATGCTATTGTTCTGTGCAAAGTCCTATGGTGGTAAACATTGTCCGGAGTACCAAATCCAGCAAGCCCCCATCTCTCCCTTCCTTTAGAGGATGTAAATAAAGGAACATGAAGATTATATGATCATATAGACCAAAGAAATATTAAATAGGAATGCTAAATAAAGGGTCATTGTAAGGGCTGGGGGCAAGGGCACACATAAGAAGTCAAAAGGTCAAAAGTGTCCTCTCCAAATTCTAGCATATGGAACTACCTTACATTCTTCTGTGCCTTCAGTCAAGTCCATAAAATTACTTCAAATGCATTTTCTATCTATAAAATAAAACAATCAAACACTATCAACTTCTAGCCCTTTCAAACTGTTCTGAGGAAACTCAGGCTAGAAGACATTTATCCGAGTAGCTGACACTTCCTTCACCCTTATGGTAGTCGCATGTGAAACAGCCTCACTATCCCTGGCACCAAGGAGTGAACACTGACAGTGTAACTGAAGTAGAAAGGGATTGAACTAAACCTGAAATGGGTAAGGTTATGATAGGCTGAAGAGATAAAGATGGCATTTCCACTCAGAGGAAGAGTTTGGGAAAACCTGGACCTGGGACTATGCAAGCAGTGTGACGGACGTGTGGTTTCCTTCGGTTCACCGTACAAAAATAAAATGTAAAGAGGAATTCTGGTGAGATGGACCTGAATCAGAACACGGCCGGTGTCCATGGTCAGATGAGTTTACCTACTATAGACGACCTAGGAAAATAAGTCACAAAGCTCATTTAGATTTGCTATTTTCTATTTGGGTAAATAAGAAGTGTTCTTTGCAGATTTCTGGTTCAAATATCAATATTAGGTCCCTTTTACCAGGACCCCAGTGAATGGCTCTCTTAGTGCTAAGTGTGCTGTATTTGTTATAACTCATCTTTCATAAAGCTATTTTCAAACCTAAAGAAGGTGCATGGATAGAAAGATTTTCCATCAACTAAATATGAAGTTTATATGCTTCATATAGTCTTCACCAAGCTATTTATGAATCACTATGGAGCACCATATATGTGTGTAAAACAAAAAAAATGTTATTTAAAGGTGACATGGTGACTCATGGCTGTGTTTCCACCATTTGGGAATCTGAGGCAGGAGAATTTCTAAGAGCTTCAGATAACCTGTCCTACAAACTGTAATTCTGGCAGAAAGCAGAGAGCAACAAATTTCTCTCCCTCTCTTTCTCCCCTTTCCCTTCTGTGTGTGTGTGAGTGTGTGTGTGAGAATATGTATGTCTTTACTGTCTTGGCACCATCACGTACACATTTCAGTAGGAGGGAGAGTGTTATGAAAAGAACAGTGTGGGAGAAATTAAGAAAAAGAAGAAAGAAAAAATAAAATGAAAAGCTCAAAGATAATTATTAAATTAGATAAAAGAAAGAGAAGCATTTCATGTCTGGTCCCTACTTTCAATCTGAGTTGAGTTTTCTTTCTTTCCATTTCTTTCTTTTCAACCAAATTTCTTTACTGCAAAGACCAACAACACATGCAAAGTCAGCTTCACTGATTTTATTGTAGGAAGCGTGATTATAGTTTCTAGTAGTTATGAAACTCTTTGGAGTACACAAATCCATCTCACACAATCAAAGACAGTATGACATTTTCACTCGTATTATCACAAAAAGGAAACTGAGCTCCAAGAGTTGACAGGTGCCACTCACAAGTGATCGCTGTGGAACTCATTTCCAGGACCCCTGATCAGGAATCCCTCAGTCCTTTTCCCATTTGGTATAAGCACACTGTGGCAGCATTAGCAAGCATGCTACGTACCGATGAAGCACATTTGAGATCACTGCTACCCCTACCCTGGGAGTTGTCATTTTGAACAGGAAGAAAAAGAAAACAATGTGGGTCACAAGGCAGTTTTATTCCTTTGTTATTCCTGCTTCAGAGTTCCACACCTTCTGTACTGAGAACTGTACAGAAATAATCGAGTTCATAGAACCCTTGACACCATCTGCTGACTCCACACTGCATGCCCTCAAATGTGGATGATAATACAATTAAGCTTTAATGTGCTTGGGGATATTATCCAATTTGTGATCTGTCTGGGGAACATGCGTCTTCCACCTCGGTTCACCTTTGCTGTTCTCTTGACTATGGATTAATTCTTTTTGTCTTCAGGTATTAAGAATAAAATTGACCATCACATTCTCCTCTGTTCAGTTCAAAAACTTGTTCATAACTATCCCATATCTAAATAAGTACAACTCATACTTTTATGAAATATGAGAGACAAAATGATTTTCCTCTCCTCAGATCTTTTTTTATTCCTGTGTATGCCATGTCTTCACTCAACCACAAGAACCGATCAAAAGAAAGCCTATAATACAGCCAAGAGGAGATGGCTAAATGTAGAAATATCTTCATAGTTATAACAAATGCTGGTCAATATTTAAGAGAAGGCATGGGCAAAGCTTGTTTCTCCCTGACAAAGAAAAACGGCACTTTTTCCAAAGGTCAGGACTTGTCCCCCGCCTCTGTTAGGACCACATCTTCCTCCATTCACTGGGTTCATGCTTAGCATTAACATGGAGAAATAAAGAGATCTGGTCCAAGACTATAGACAGGACAGTCACTGCATCCTACAAACTGGATTTCATGTGGTACCCTGACCTGTAATATTTTCTACCAGGTCTTCTCTTTGTGGAAGCCCTTGAAGAGCCACCTTGTTCTTTCCTTCTTCTAAGGGGGTTCTGGTTTGTTGTCTCTTTGCAATCTCCTCTGATTGCCCATGCGCAACCCTTCTGCCGCCAGTAAACTAAACTTCACTTCCCTCAACACCTGGATGCCCTGCTTCAACTCCTGGGTCCATTGTTCCCATCTAAGCCAAACTTGATCTTTGCATTCACCTCTCACAGTGCCTAGACTCGTCTGTGTCCTCCTCTGTGTCCGATGCTAGTACTGGTCACTTGAAACATATATGAAGAAATGCATGTTGAAAAAAAGTTGAGTCTTAATTTTTATTGTTCTCTACTGTTAACTTTCACAAGCACCTAAATATCAAAGAATACCAAAGTATGCTTCATGAATTGGGAAGGTATGGAACCATAATTATGAATACCTTATTCAACATTTATAATTTAATACTCATATTAACTATGGGCAACTTAGGAGTCAGACCTCCTGCTTTCAAGTCATAATTATGACATTCATTAACTTTAAACCATTAGAAAAAAATTAACAAATGCCTCAATTCATTCAACTATGAAATGAGAAAATGCTTTCTCAAGGGGCTATGAAGGTTGAATGTGTAAACGCACATTAAGTTCTTAGACCAGGACTTGATATCAACAGGTGTTCAACTAAAATATCAGGGTGGGCTACCACATCCAAAAACTATCACAGTGAATATCAAATAGGAAGCAGTGTGATGTTGAGATGCCCCATTAACTCGTCCAGAGAGATGTCTCCACCTCACTCACTTTTACGAATAGCAGAATTCAGATGCAACCATCCTACTGCCTTGAGCCCAGGCCATGTGTGGTAGTTGGAATGCAATTGGGCCCCATAAGCTCTTAGGCAGTGGCATTATTAGGAGGTGTGGCCTTGCTGGAGGAAGTGTGTCGCTGTGGTGGTGGGCTTTGAGGTTTCCTTTGCTTAAACTATGCTTCATTCAATTCACTTCCTGTTGCCTATGGATCAAGAAGTAGGACTCTCAGGTACTTCCCCAGCACCATGTCTGCCTGCACACCACCATGTACTGCAATGAAGATAATGGCCTAAATCTCTGAACTGTAAGCCACCCCAATTAAATGTTTTCCTTTATAAGAGTTGTCATGGTCATGGTGTCTCTTCACAGCAATAGGAACCCTAACTAAGACACCATGTATCAGGATCTATTCAGTAGGACGCCTGGAGCATCAGTCTTATTTCAGAGCTGACTACCTCTGGGAAAGGTTTCTGTTAAAGACAGACAATGTTACATCCTACCTAATCCGATTAACTCTGTTATTAAATTAGTGAAGACAGACAAGGCACTTAGACTGATGGGTGGCATACAGAGAAATTTAAATGTTAACTAATTGCTATTAGAAATGTCTCTCACACAGCAGCCGGGGAGATGTCATGATGAAACTGAACTGTCTCTTAACAACTGAAGCCAGGAGGCATCCACATTTCTCATGAATGGGACATTTTTCATTAACGCTGGCCCCAGCCAGGACCCTTTCCACTGAAAGTAAATTCAAATCTTAACTGCAGCCTGAAGGAGCACGTACCGCATAGAAAGGAACACCGAGCACCCAGATCAGAAGGAAACAATCATCGCCACATTCTCCCACAAACAGAAGGCAGACAAAGTGAGGATAACAAGGGCTGTAATAACTCTCATTCTACAGAGCTTTCAAAAAATTCTGTGAGAGATTGCACTTAAAAAGATCAACAGGAAGCCGGGTGGTGGTGGCGCACGCCTTTAATCCCAGCACTTGGGAGGCAGAGGCAGGTGGATCTTCGTGAGTTCGAGACCAGCCTGGTCTACAAGAGCTAGTTCCAGGACAGGCTCCAAAATCACAGAGAAACCCTGTCTCAAAAAATCAAAAGAATAAAAATTAAAAAAAAAAAGATCAAGTGGAGAAAGAGTCAGAAGGGAAAGCTGGCACCCTGTGTGTGGAGGCAGATATCCAGGGCACACTGGAAAGGGGTAAGGATTGCATGGGTAAAAGAGAATTGGATGACCCATGTAAAGATACTCTAGAGTGTGTGGAAGAGTGGCTCTGCCCAGATTCACCCTGAGTAGGTTTTAGAAATGAGTACCCACATTCTGCTCTATTCCATTTGTAACACCGTATACACAGGCACGTAATAAATTTCACAGTATTCCAAACTATCGATTCATTTATTTTTAACAAAAGCTTCTCTGACCCTGACCTTCCCCAGGAGAGAGGTTCAACTTCCCTGAAAGCCTTGGGAATCATAAGTGATAGAGGAACTTATGGCAACACTGGGTTGACCTGGACTGCTAACTGCTGAGTATCCTAGGGCGTTCTTTCATCTCTCTGTGCTCCTGTCTACAGGATGGAGCTGCTGCTGGACTCTGCCCCTATGAGTATGATTGCTAAATTAATACAAGGACGCACCTAGGATGGTTTGTGACACATAGAAAACAGACATTATGTTCATTCTGATGTCTCAAAATACAAAGTTAATATGTTTCCATTGCTGTTTTATATATTCTGAATATTACAGTCACGATTCTGGTGAAAGACAGATGGGGCAGAAGAAGACACCTTAGAATTTGGTCTTATTTGAAGCAAGAGTTTGAGGCCAGCCTTGACCATATAGCCAGATGCTGTCTCAAAAATAAAAACAAAAGAACGCATTTCGCCTTGATCCCTGTGGCTCAGCCTCCATGACTAGACTTAGGAAGGTTCCTTTTCCCTGGACTTTACATTCTGATCCATTTTACAAGGAATGATCTGCTTGAAAATCTGTCTCACTCTCTTGATCTCTGATCCCTGAAATGAGTGTAAACCCAGGCACAAACCCATTTCAAAAGCTGCATAATAAATGATCATCAAATGAGTCTCCAACAGGAGAGGGAGTCTCCAAACCTAAAGCTGCTTGCTAAAACCAGAGTTTACTGTTTAACAGAATGAAATTAGCAGAGTTTTTGATGTTTTCATAGTAGTTTACAGATAAAAGCATCAAAAAGTGCTTTCTAAAAGCAAATTTTCATGCTAGAGAGATGGTTCCGTGGTTAAGAGCACTGGCTGCTACTCAAGAGGACCAGGTTCAATTCCCAGCACCCACATGGTAGCTCACAACTGATTGTAATTCTAGCTCCAGGGGACCCGACATCCTCACACAGACACACTTGAAGGCAAAACACCAATGCACAAATAAAGTAAACTGTGCCTGTCATTATATTGAAAACCTTTAAGTGATTTCACAAAATATTGCCAATATAATCTTCTATATTTGAAGATTATCTGTATGCCTAAGTGTACTGAGAAGATTGCGTGGTCTCCACACTAGGCTGCCACAATGTAGGAAAAGTATCTGCTTTCCTACCATCCACTGATTTTTCCATTACGAAATGAGGATTCTAAAGGCCCACGATGACTAGGATAAATCACTCCATTTCTTTTACTCTATTAGAGTAGATATTTTATGTTCCGCTGCCGCAAAAATCCAAGGTGAACACCAGCAATAGCCTGTGAGGGTTGAAGACTCTCACTTGAAACTGGCACCACAGTTTATCCTATTTCTTACTCACCGTTGAGTATTACATTATTCAGCAGAAGCATTTGTTGTGGGGGGAGGGCAGCTATTTCCCAGTTTTGCTGAGTGTGAGGTTCCTGATGAAAACCGATGATTTAGAGAGACATCTTCCAGAGACTAGGTCACCGTGGAATTCCCAGTCATGTGACCCCTGCGTGTTTGCATAGAGATAAGTTTGTTCTATGACATCCCTGTCATGTTTACTCGGTGAGCAGGTAATTTGCCCTCTCATTACTCTAGATGCCATGTACCTTGAAGAAAATCAATCTCCTTCCTCCTTCATCCATCACAGCTTCATCCAGGGATGCTGACTCTGAGATGAAGCTTCGAGATAAAGAGCTGGGTCTATGTTAGCAGGCCACATTTTCTATGGGGGCTAATGAATGTCACACTTCACTGGAAACCCCGTCCTGGGGCACAGGAAATGTCTATGCACCAAGCAAATATGCTATTTAGAAAAAAAGCTTTCCCTATATGAAAGGGAGACAGTCTAAATGGTAGCACAAACAACCAGCCCTAGGCAGTACAGCACAAAGCTTTTCAGAAATATTAATCTACCATCTCTTCAGGCAACAGAATCATTTTCTCCACCTCTTGACAGGCTGAGTTTGGCTTCGAAAGACAACCCTGATGGGCTATAATATGCCATCCCACAGGAGCAAGCACCGCTGGGTCTACACTTGCTATTTTACCACCTGTGTATCCACCGCAACACCATAGCATAAAACCAGTGCGGGGAGGATAGAAACATCTCTATTCCATAACTATTTTCACATCCAGATACTGGTAATTTCTTGGAAGTTTCCATGCCGCCTTAGGCACTGATTGCTTCCCGAAGTAAAAGGGCACTAGTTAATTGTCAGAGAATACTTAGTGAGTACCTACTCTGTGCTGCTCTAGGAGCTCTGAACAATGTTAGCAACAGAAGAAATAAAGTCCTCCCACCCTTCGTGAATGCATGTGCCCGAAGAGAGAAAACCAACAGGAATAAGACAGTCTGACAACAGCAAGTATTGTGTGTGCATTTCTGTGAGAAAAAAAAAAATTAACATGTCGTGGGAATCAGTGTGGATAGTGACGAGGAGCTAGCTACAGGAACCAGGAATGAAAAAAAAAAAACCTTAAGGTATCTGAAAAACCTGTAATAAACATAATTCTATACATAGTTTGAACTTCTTTTTCTCATCAGAGCTGACAATGCTTCCTCTAAGAACCAAATCTGGTGAGAGAGAGAGAGAGAGAGAGAGAGAGAGAGTTGAAGTTCAATCCCAGTGACCCACATGGGGGAAGGAAAGAAATGATTTCCACACTTTGTCCTCACTGCCACATTCACAACCTGGCTCACATGTATCACACACATGTACAAAAAAAAGAAACAATAAAAATAAAATAAGAATTTTTCACTGAAGGGGTACCAGCAAGGTAGCTCAGCAGACAAAGGTGCTTGCTGCCAACCCTGAAGTTCCAAGTTCAATCTCAGGATCCACGTTGTAGAAGGAGAGAAAGTTGTCCTCTGACGTCTACAGATGTGCCATGCACACATGCAGCATCATCATCATCACCACCACCACCACTACCATCACCACCATCAATGGACCAAAATAAAACTTTAATGATTTATAGGGGATTGATCTACTCATAGTCTGCAGTCCAGGCCAGTTGTGGCAACACCTTGACCTTTAGAAGAGTAAGTGAAGAGAAGTCAACACATTTGTTATATATTTGAGAGAGTCTGTCCTCTTGATTTATCCAAAGACTTGATAGGTAAAGAGAAAGATCCATGATACAGTCTAGATGTTTGCCACAAGGAATTGAATGAAGATTGATGCTATGAGGAGGATGGAGGTAGGGCAGGAATGAACAGTACTCCTTTGAACACACCAAATTTGAGTAAATGGAGGACCAAGATGTTACTTAGTGTCAAGAACACTTCCCAAGCGTTGTCCTCTGACCTCCATACACATGACATTGAGATGAACATTCCAGCACACACATACACACACAATAATAATTTTAAATACAGCATTCACTAAAATATATCTGTCTACCTATTGTCTACTCACATGAGAAAATACAGACATATTTAGAATTATTTGTTTCAAGTATTTTGATAGCCATATGAATGATTGCAATTAATTAATGGGGGAAAATGGTCAGATATCAATCAATGTTCCCATGGTTCCCTTTTTTTCATAAATACAGGAAGTCAGAGATGGCCTCTACACTGTCACAAAGTCAAAATGAGGATCTTACAACAGACTGAGAACAGACTGAGTGGAAACCAACAATTCTCAGATAACAACCATAGCAACTGTGGTATGGCAGACATCATTAAACAAAAAGTTTGCTAACAGAACCCAACAGCAAACACTGCAGAGCTCCAGAACCAAGGTCTGCTGCCCTGGGGACCACCACTTTTGAACGTCTTGACCTTCTCATGTGTGGAACTAATGTGGATATTTGCATTGGATCTGCTCAGAAACTGAAATCAGGTATTCAGTGAGCTGGCTGTAATACAAGTTTGCAGCAGAGGTAGGGCTGGATTGTGGGAGGCACAAAGAGAAACGGTAAACACGACATGTTTTTAAAGAGATGAGTAACTTTAGAACATTCCTCTAGGTATCTTACAGACATTGCCAGTTATCAGATGACCTGAAGAAATCTGTAACCTAAATAATTACTTGGCCCATCCATAATACTTTACATTTTTATTAACAAAAAGATAGTGAAGCAAACAAAATTTCCCAATCTATTAAAGAGTAATCCTTGTCTACATGGTTCCCATTATTTTCAATGCCAAGTTTACATTGAAATTGTCTTATTGTTCTTTTTCTTATTTAAGGTCTAGAAGTCCACCACTAAAAGCAACCTGAAATAACTTTGGAGTGTATAAAATATAGAAATAGGGGGGGAAACCTACTATTTCACTAATACGTGTTCACTTGTCAATAACACTAAGCTTATTGAACATGCTATCTTGTCAGCATATAATTAAAGTTCTCCATGCTTACTACCATGTCTATTTTAGCTTTACTAGGTAAGTAGTATAGGATGAAGACAAGGCTAATACTAAGCTCAGTTGTGTCAGTAGGATGGGTAGCAAGTAAAGACATTTATCATGCAAGCCTGTTGACCTCTGACCTCAGTTCAAACCCAGCAAGATTGAAGAAGAGAACAAACTCCACAAAGCTGTCCTTTGTACCTTCACATGCATATCATGGTACATCATCCACACACACACATATGTGCACAATAGTAATTTGTTTTTTAAAGAGTTTAAGATCCTTCAAAGGCCAATGGCCTTATATACCTTGTCTGTACTTAGCATCTTCTAAACAAAGAAGGAAGGAAGGAAGGAAGGAAGGAAGGAAGGAAGGAAGGAAGGAAGGAAGGAAGGAAGGAAGGAAGGAAAAAGGAGGGAGGGAGAGAGGGAGGGACATGTGGAAGTAGAGAAGGACAGAGAAGTCATAGAGACAGGAAGCTATAAAACTGAGTAAGGAGGTTAAAGGGAAACAGAAATGGAGTATTTTATCAGGTGATTAAAAGTACATATAGACAGGATTTTCAACTTCTTTCCAGTCTTCCTAAAGTCACTACTCAGTGATACACATATTAACTATGTTTTTAAGCCCATTCTTTCTAAATCTTTTTGCCCTCTACCAAGATCACATATTCCTTCCTATAACCTACCTTTTCATACACTTCCAAAGCAAAATGGGTCCCTAAAATATCCAATCATATACCAAATTGAATTTCAGGTGTAATATTTACTTCGAAGATCCAAATGCAACAGAGTACACAGTTTGAGAGAAGAATTCATGAGGGCACTGTTCCTAAGAATCACCCCATTCTATTCTTGAACAATCTTAGCAGCCCACACTTTGAACATAATTTGGAAAGAGTGAGTGTTTTGGAGGTTGAGACTGTTATCCTTGCTTTTATATCTCAGGAGTCTACCACAGGACTAACACATACAGGTACTCAATATGTGTGGGAACTGCATAACTGCACAAGTAAAAATATGAAGGAAAACATGCTTAGGCAACCCAGGAGGAAGTACAATTCAACATGGTAAAGTAGTATGCTAACTTCATATATTGGGAGCCAGGTTGTGCAGATTCCTCAAGTGTTTGATTTCAGGTAGGGTTGACCCCTGCTCAGAAAAGAGGGGGTGTTGCCTTGGGAGTAAGTCTTTTGCAAGATGACAAATGCACTACATAGTATGGTAAAGGAAGGTACGATTTAAAGGAATAAGGGGAAGGAAGAAGAAGACTGAGAAGAGGGAGAAAAATCTGACCACCCAAAGCAATGGAAGGGCTCCACATTGTTCCTAAAATCTATACCCATAAATAGCCAAAGGAGAGCCAGATCTCTCCTGCCTTTTCTTTTGCCGATATTTATTTAAAGCTTTAGACAGAGCCAAAGCTGAGTATGAACAGCACCCAGGGAGCAATGACTCTGGGGTTGCGAGTTAATAAAATTCTGGGATGAAAAAATTAACAATGGCAGTCAAAAGCAAAAACCAAGCCAACATCTAATTATATTATACTTTCATAACTGTAAAAAAACATTATGAAATATTTAATAATCTACCAAACTCCACATTTTTCATCTACCCAGGGATTCCATAGACTTGCATACAATTATCTCTTCAGTTAAACACATAGTACTTGACAAGTCCTTGGATTCCCAGGAAGATCATCAAAGCTGATAACTCTGGGCCACTTCAGATGCTCGAAGCTTGTCTTAATGTCTGTGATTAGAGGGATTCGGGTTATTTGGGTTCCAGTCTCCTTGCTTTAATCAGTATCACGGCACTATTTACTTATCCATTTATGTGACCCTGCAATGGGATAAGCAAATGGGAACCTCCTGCTAGATCATTTATTTGATTTTCTATATTCTGAACTTGCCAGCACTTTTGAAAACCAAATGAAGGAATTAGGCAGAAGGCTCCTCAGACAGAGAACAACACATCATATTGTCAACTGAACCTTAACTATCCATTATGGTTGCTAAAAGACCTCGGGACCTACATTAAGCTCTATTATCCATGATGTTCGCTTTCTTCTGCCTGACAACAAGAGATCTGTGTGGTAACCAAGATGGAAACATGTCCTTATTGTCTTCCAAGATAATGCCAAAGATAACTGGTTTTGAAAGACATCACTTGATTGTACATTTTACATGCATACAGTAGAGAGCATATATGCATAGGAAGTCTTAGCGTGAGAAAAATGGGAAGCAGCACCTACTACACACCTATCACCACCTGAACAACTACACCTCTGCTCTTGAAGGTTTTCTGTTTTCTTCATCAGCGTTCTTCCTCTTTGCATGCATCTGAAAGTGCTTGCTTCCCCTTTAAAAAAAATTGCCTCAGTAAATATGTATGCGCATTATTAATTGAATTGCTTGTGATGTAACTATAGTGTCAAACTTGATGTGATCTCCTAGAATGTATATCCTGATTCAGACATCTACAAATTTTATTTTACTTTATTCTTTTAATTATATGTTTTCATACTATATATTTTCATGGGAAGTTGCATTGTATAACTTTACAAGATAATGCTAGATTGATTGTTCTCTAAAGTTGATGCCCTAGTTTAAGACCCATGAGAAAGAAGAGAATGAAAGAATGTGTGTGCTCGGTGAATTCATTTCTTCTCCCATCACAGTGCCAAATGCCTGCTGGAAGCAACTTAAGGGAGAAGCGTTTTATGCTGGTTCAGAGTTTAGTCCATCAGAGCAAGGAAGACTTGGCAAAGTGCATTGTGGTAGAGCATCTGGTGGCAGTACTTCATGTCTCTATAGCAGCTGAGAGCACCAGAAAGAGCATCACAGGAAAAAAGGCTCTAACACTCAAAGGCCTTTTCTCGCTGGCCCACCTCCACCAGGCATGCCTCCTGTTGGGAAGCAATTGTTCCAGCACTTGAACCTGTGGGAGACATTGCACATTTAAACCACAATACACTATCTATTTCCAACACCGACAGAAAGCATTGGTTTGGGGTTGGTTTTCTTTGCTGATTTGTTTGCCTTCCAGAGACCTGAAGTGGCTGGAGTCCATTTATTGTCTTGGTTTTCATTTCCAAGATTATTCTTGACAATCAAGTATTTTTTTCAAATAATGTTTTGTTTTTTTAACCGTATGACTTTTACTGTAACCTATGACTTTCATTGATAGCCATTAATTACTAAAAAAGTGAAAACATTTTCAAATAAGTAACCAATTTTATTTATTTATTTATAAAAGTAACTCCTTTTATTTTATTTCTTTATTTCCAATACTATAGTACCAAGTTGTATCAAGTGTTATCACTAGTTTAGATAACCACGTGAGTTTTGAGTTGACATGATTCGCAGTTCTGGTCTGACTTATTATATTGCTAAGGAACTACCAGCCTCTTTTCAACAAGGTTACTATGCCCAGTAGTAAATCTTTTCCCAGTAGTGCTTGATATATTGTTCTAAGTAGAATTATTCTAACCCTGTGAAACTTGGTTTGCTTTCCAAGTTCAAATTCATCAAATTTCTTTTCTTTCCTTCTTTATTTTTTCTCCCTCCTCTTCCTCCTTATATTCTCCTCCTTCTCCTTCTTCTTCTTGAAAAGATCTGGCTAGATCGGAATTCGTGATTTTACTCCCTCCACTTCTCCAGCTCAGGATGCTGGGATTACAGGGCTGTACTTGGGTGCCCACGTTCATGTTTACATCGAATATAGCTTTCAGTTCTATACTACAACTTGGTAGGGGAAAAGAAACTCTTAATTCTATTTCCCATTTATTACTCTGCTAAAACAAACACATGAAATCCCACAGCAGTCAAAGGTCATAATCAACATAATTGATGCAAAAATTCTAACTAAAGAAGTCATCTGACAAGAGACCAGCGCTGGGTCTGTAAATATTTTTCTTTCATATAAGATGAGAAAAATAAAATGGGATTTAAGATTACATTGAAAGCTCTGTGCTCATCAAACATTTGTCTTGATTGTACTACCAGTTTCTGTAACACTGGTAGAGTCATGTGTATTAGGAATGAGACTAGTACATGTGGGCACACCATCACTACTGGTCTATGGCCGCTTCCTTGACTATTTAACTATATAGGCATCATATTTTACTTATCGCGGATGCTGAGGACAGCAACTGTGTCCTATACACAGAATTTATGATTGCTACATTACTTAGTGGTGGCTGTGGATAGTTCTTCTAACTCTGAAATTTTACCAGGTATAATTGTGCATTATACTACGGATTTCAACACAAGATATTAGCACAGAAAAGTGTGTGCCATCCTGTATTGGAAGCTAGCCTACTTGGACTATCTAAGAGCTTGAGCAAACCAGTAATTCTAGTCAAACTGTAGAACCAATAGAAAATATATTATATTATCTCAGTAACAGCTTTGCATTTGAAGCATGGTCATTTGTCACGGCCTATAAACTAAGATGCCTGCACCATCACGACTTCCTATACAGTCATATAATGCCAACATGGAGATGAAAATACTGGCAATGCTCAGATTACTAAGAGCATCTGGGTAGCATTAATGCCATGGTCCTCATCTTCTTTGCCTTTCTGTAAGATAAAAACCATCAAGCATGTCTTTATAAATGCGCTCTGTTTCCTGGGAATAAAGCACCAACACCTCACACTATTGATTCTTCTACTTCCTTGCTTGCCTCTCTTGGTGGTATTTGCTCTTCCGCTGATATCTGAGTTAACATTGATTTAAAGCTTTCTTAAAGGCCCTTTCTCTTTCTACGGTTTCTCCCCAGATGAACTTATCCAATCTCTAAGATTAGATGTGCTCTCCTAAAGGTACATTCTCAAAAGTTTTCTTTAACTTTGATATCTTACCTTCCCTTGCACATTCAACTTATAGTTCAGTGTCCCATTTGGATAGCTAATGGGTGTTTCAAAGTTAATAAGCCCTGTGTAGACCAATGTATATCCATCCTTCCCCATCCACTACTTCTCTCCTGTTGTTTTTTTTCATCAGCACCCATCACATCATAATAGTGTATGTGACCTCACCCCCTTTTCCACCCTTTTATCCCATCCTGTGCTCAAAACATTCTACATACATCTTACCCTGGAAGGGGTAGAATTGCAGCAACAGAACATTCTTTTGTCTCTGTCATTTCCTTGCTATCCCCTTCTCTCTCATTTGCCTCCTTTGTATAAATGCTGAACTCAGGGCCTCAAGCTCTTTGAACTGTTAATTCTCCATACTTTGTGTCAAATGTTTTTATGCCTACCACACATACTTCGGCGCCCCATTCATTTCTGCCATTATGGATGGCTCATCAATGATCAGTGAGGTTTTCTCTGTGTGCCTATCCTCTGACTTCTGAGACCATTCAAGTTTCAGGTGGGAAACTTTTCTGTCTTATTTACCGCTGCGTTTCCGAGACACTGGAGCTCAAACAGTGTCTGGCTCAGAATAAGCACTCAAATATTTATTAAAGAAATAAATTTTTAAAAAACCTTCCTTCCAAATACCTAATAACTACCACAAAACAAGGTCCTGAAGGCTTTTCATTTTCATGTCAAGTTTAATAATCTCAGAGAAATTGCTTGATTTGTGCATTTCTCTCTCATTTTAAGAAATAGTCATTTAAAATTTCTACAGTTTCACTGTATTTCAGCTATAATCTAAAAGTCAAAACTCGAATAGTGCTCATGAAGTCAAAAGGTTCACTTTTATTTTTACTTCCAAGAAAATCAAAGAGCAAAACTTTCTCTGTACAAAGTTAGTTGTAATTTACACTCATTAAATTATCTGCCTTTTCAGACAATGGAATAATAATAGTCTAAGTAATTTGAGGAAAATGCCTACTTTCGACAAGTCCTGCTATTATTTTCAAAGTCTGTCATATGAAATTACTGGCGATTTCTCTATTTTCAAAGCCAGGCTTTGGGGGACACTAAAAAGCTGATACAACATCATAGAAGTTGGGAGTAGAAATATCAAAGTTTCCTTCCGTGTAAACTATACCATCAACTTAATAAAGATAAACCATAGATGCAAAGAGAACAGCATCCATTTATTTGGCTGCTGCATGTATTAAGGGTAAAAGGGTCCTGCAGGGGCTCCTGGCTTTACAGTCACCATTCTAGCTAAAAGGAAAGCAATCTCCAACATAAAAGTTGGGATGCTTGAGTTAAAAATATAAATATAAAAATATATAATTCCTAGAAATTCAAAATCACCTCCAAACACATTTAGTAAGAAATGGAGTGGAATGAAATATATATATCTTAGATAGTAGTTCAGATTACCTGTAACTCTTACAAGTATGTTCTTGAACATGTTTCTGTCATCAAATACTCATGGAATATTTATTTGCCAAGCATGCACTAGAGCTAGCACTAGGATAATAAAGTGAGTCGTGGTCTCTGATTTTAACAAGTTTAGAACCTTAACTTTCTTGTGGAAAAATGCAATAATGCACAGATGATGTTTAGGTTTTTCTATGACGTGGGCAATAACCCACAAAGACTTGGGAATTAAGGTCTTTGACTTCAGCTGGTGGCATTCTTGGAGGAGAAGCAGTACTGGAACTTTTCCAAGATGGCGCCTAACTGAGCAAAGTAGATGGCTGAGGGAGCCCCAGGGGGCAGCGTTTGACCCCAGGTCTCTCTCTTTGCTCCCCACTCTCTCTGCTTCCACCACAAGACAAGAGACTAGGCATTATCTTCCCCAACCTGGATGGATGAAGCCCCTCCCACTGGGAGCATGATGAAGCTTTCCTTCCTTAAATTGCTTTCCCCATATTTTGTCACAAAGACAAGACAATCTGACTGGACACATGACCAACCATGATAAAATAGACATGACATTTAAGGGAAAAGAAAAATTAACAATAAATGGCTTACTTTTATAATGCTTAGTTGGGAATTACATGATCCCAGCAGCAGCAGCAAAACCAGTAACTCATACTTTACAAGTGAAATTAAAAGTTAGACTAATTTAATTCTACTCTCAAGAATCATCCCATACTGTATTGCCTTGACCAGCCTTGATGCAGGGGGAGGAGCTAGTTTTTGCCTCCACTTGATGTGCCAGGCTTTGTTCAGCCCATGGGAAGCCCGCCCCTTTCTGAATGACGCCAGAGGAATATATGGGAAAGGGAGATAAGTGGGAAGGGAAGGGACAGGAGGAGATAAATGGGAGGGAGCTGCAACTGGTGTGTAAAATCACTAAAAAAATGGGGGTATTTAAATAATTTTTTTAAAAAGAAAATTACACTTTTTTATGCTTACGCATTAAATAAATGACACTAAGAGGATTGTGACTAAAAGCTGCTTCTGACTGATCCGGTGAAGGGAAGAATCTGGATAAGGAAAATAGATTCTATGTCAAAGACAAGCAAAGAGGACCTTAAGAAATTCACAAAGGTTACCTGGAAGACACAGAAAAAATATAAAATACCAAATGGAAAAAGCCAAGGTAAACAGGGGCTCCAGTTGCTAGGCTTCCAAGTTCGGGAAGGAAGTAGAAGACTCTTTCAATATTTATTTTTTATTTTTATTGATTAAATTTATTCATTTATTTTATATCCTGAACTCAGCTTCCCTGCCTCCTCTCCTCCTATTTCATCTCCCACCTCCCCTCTGCACCCCACATCCACTCCTCTTCTGGTACTGGAAAATGAGCACATGCCCCCAGAATAGACTGCTCCACAAATAAACTAGATCCACAAATAAACTTAGAAACAACATCCATACCAAAAGATAAAAAAAAAATCACATTACAGACACAAAGTACATAGCAAAAAGCAAGGTGATCCAACAGATCCTAACTCCTCAGTTACTAGAGTCATAGACACTGAGTGAGGTAATATGCAGGATAAAGTTCTCCAAAGTTTACTAGTAAAAGTGGTCAATGTCCTCAAGGAAAATAAGCACACAAATCATTTCAACTCACAGCTCAGAGAAGAAAGTCATCAAGATAAAGGAAAAGTAAGCAGGCTGGATGAGAAAATCAGCAAATGGATGAAACTGTGAGAAATTTCATCAATGAAATTGAGATTTTAAAAAAAACAAATAAAAATAATGGAAAGTGAAAATTTCAACAACCTGGGGGGGGGGGGGAACAGTGGTTAAGTATCACCAATAGACTCAACCAAGTAGAAGAATCAGTATCAGAGACAGTTGTAAAGGTTGAAGGGATACTACACTCAGGACTGGGAAGATGGCTCAGTGGGTAATAGATCTGCCACACAAGCATGGGGACCTGAATTCAGATCCCCACATCCTTGAAGAACTGGGTGGCAAAGCATACAATTGCCATACTAGTGATGGAGATGGCTGGAGACAGGCAGATCCCTGGAGATCCTGGTGAGTGAACCTGACCTCATCAATGAGCTTCGGGTTCAGTGAGACACCATGTCTTCAAAATTAGGTGGCGAGCGTTGTAGGAAGACATTGACTTTGACCTGTAGCCTACACACAGGCATACAATCACATAAACACCACACAAGCACACACAGACAGATGAGAGAGAGATGAGAGAGAGAGAGACAGAGAGAAATAGAGAGAGACACAGAGATGGCAAACACTCAAATATCACTAAGGAAAATTTTAAAATGAGCATGACTACATTGCATAAATGGATGAATTCATGAAAATGCATTAGATACAAAAAATTAAGAAGACATAAAGAACTTAATTCTTTAGCAAGAAATAAGAATGAAGCAGTCATAAAAATTTCTTCACAAAGAAACCTAGGACTAGATGAATTCACCATCAAAGTACCAAACATTTCAAAAAGTGTTCTATCGATACTCCTCAAATTGTTCTACAAAACTGTTGTGTTTCTACAAAACCATGACAGTTAGGTTTTTGTCAACTTGACACAAGCTAGAGTCATTTCAGAAAACCTACAATTGAGAAAAGATATATAGAGAAGTCTGTGGGAACATTTTCTTCATTAATGATTGATATGAGATGGCCCATTCCACTATGGATACTGCCACCCCTCAGTAGGTGATCCTGGGTGGTATAAGAAAGCAGTCTGAGCAAGCCATGGAAAAGAAGCCAGCAAGAAGTTTTCTCCATTGCTTCTGCTTCAGTTCCTGCCTTTAGGCTTCTGTCTTGAATTCTTGCCCCGACTTCCCTCAGAGGCAGAACAAGACCTAAGAGTTATGAGCTGAAATAAACTCTCCTCACCAAGTTGTTATTGGACATGATGTTTTACCACAGCAATAGAAAAACAAGAACAACTGCTAAATTCTTTCTTCAAAGCCCATGGTGCTCTGATACCAAAACAGGACAACAAAAACTATAGACCTACTTCCCTATGAACATATAAATAAGCATTTGCATAACAACAGTTTTAAAAAAGGGCCATGAATTTGAGAGAGAACAAGTAAGCTGATTGGGAGGCACTGGAGATAGGAAAGGGAAGATGAGAGATGATGTAAATTTATTATGATTTCAAAATATCATTCTAAATAAAAATACAGCAAGTAATAACATCATGATAACAACCCTAAAATCCTCACTATAATTTCTGCTTGATATCTATGAATACATTAAAGAAGTAATATGCTATAATTAAGCTGCTCTGATCTCAGCAATGTAAGGTTGGTTCAACACATACAAATCAATAAATGTAATACACCATATAAGTAGGCTAAATCAGACATCCCTCAATTATTTGAGTTAATGCAGAAACGATGTTTAATAATTTCTTTTCAGATTATAAAAAAGATTACCACACCATTTCTGATGGGAGCCCCGATAAAACAGGGATAGTAGAAAACATCCCACTATAATAAAGGTTATATGCAACAAGCCTAGAGCCAACATTGCATTAAGTGGGGAAAAGTAATAGTATTTCCTCTAAAATCAGGACTGGAGCAGATGCCCACTCTTACCTCTTTTTATCATACAGTTCTCAGAATAATTTTGCTAGAATAATAAGAGAAGAGAAAGAAATAAAAAGGGATGCAATAAAGAAGTCAAATGTACATATGTGCAGACCGACACAGAGTCTGCCAGAAAATGTTCAGATGTGACAAGTGGTTTAAACAAAAATTAATGTAGAGAAATTAGAACCCAGCAATGAATTTTCCATGGAATCTCATTCACAACGGACAGAAGCAAGAAAGAAATGGAGGAAGAGAAAGGGAAAGAGAGTAAGGAAGGACAAAAGGAAGGGAGGGAGGGAGGGAAGAAGGAAGAAAGGAAGGGAGGGAGGGAGGGAGGGAGGGAGGGAAGGAGGGAACGAGGGAACGAGGGAACGAGGGAAGGAGTGAGGGATGGTGGGACAGAGGGAGAAAAGGATGGAGGGACAGAAAAAGGAAAGAAAGAGAAACAAGGAAAGAAACAAAGAAATAGAAAGAACAATGGATCACATACCGTATGCAAACTGAAGTGGGGACTGTCTGGGAGAAGGTAAGGGGCCAATGAGAAAAGCACAGGGGATTTACAGGAAGGTGGTGACAGAGGTAGAGGAAGAAAAACAAAATAAGATGGCATGTAACTATGAAAACATCATAATGAAACCCGTCATTTTGGTGATTTTTTATTGTAACTTAAACATTGAAAACAAATTTAAAAGGTCTAATGTAAAGGAGGTTGGGGTGGGTAAAGGTTTATCAAATGAATCTTTCGTTGGCCTAAACTCTTTGGTTCTATGAAAAAATCAAAATACACTGTGTTGATTTTTCATTACCAACCAAGATATTTTTTTAACAAATGTCTGCAGCTGCTTTTCATTGAAGTACAGATGTTAAAAGCTATCAGAAGAAATCTGCATTCAATTCCTATTGAAGATTTGAGGAATTTAATTTTTTTTCACAATTTCCTTTTCATGGCAATAATTTTTGCTGTCTAATAATATATCCAAACAGCATTATCCAGTTCTACATCTAATTCAGCAGTTTATAATAGAAACATCTTGTGATTATCATAAAAGATGGGTTATTTTGTATCCTTGAATAGTAAGAGATAAAAAGTCTAAGCCATTGTCCGTCTACTAAGTGTGCTGACTAGCTGACAGGAGAAGAGGCACCACACAGATGGAGCAGAACATGCCAGTTACTAGGAATCCATAGCTTCCTAACAAAGCACTGCTGGTAACATTAAGAGTTTGAGTTCAAGAGTGATTTAAAAAAAAAAAAAACAAACAGTAATGATCCAAACTAAAGAAAATCATTAGCTAACCCCCCCCCCAAAAGTAAGGTAGTCCTTAAAAGTAATGGTAGTTCATTAACTTTAAAGATAAAGTCAATAATTTACATACATGAATATGTAAAATGCAAAGTGCTAAGTGAGTTGATAAAATTAACGTCACCAAATCTCAGTGTTATCAGAAAGACCATTGTTATATATATTAAAGACAATGGGGGGGTCTCCAAGAAAAATGTCCTTATATCAAATTATGCAAAATATTTTATCAGAATAAATGTTTTTAATCCTCTATTGTTATCAAGGCAAGTCAAATTATTTTCTCATATGCAAAGGAAATTAGCATTTTTACAATTACTAAAAGGCAAATATTCATTTTATGAACCCTTGAACCGAATGCTGTGACAACAAAGCACAGCTCTAAGCATGCAGAGTGTGCCTCTCCCAGAAAACCCCAAGGATCTAGTCAGTACCTACCCATTACTCTGAGGGAACTTGAATACCACATCAATTCAGTAATCATGCTACTAACACATCCATTAGTCCCTTTAACCTTCCTTTAAACAGAGTGCAGTTCCTAAATCAGAGAAACCACAGATGCACATTGGTATTTACAGTCCACCAAATCAGTGAAGAGCAGTGTAACCCTTCTAAATATGGGACCTGAGCTTGAAAGCATGGAAAATTCCTGCATGTGCCACCATGGTGCTGAATATTATCCTTCGAGGAGTTATGAAGATGACATCATAAACCCTATTTGTAAGAACGTAGACTCTAGGAAAATTCCAGAAAACATAAAGAATATGAGGTTTTTTTTATATTTATATACTTATGTGTGTGTGTAGCTTATGTGCACGTTTGTATATGGGGGTGATGGGGGAGTGTCATATATCAATCTGTTGATTTCCTTGGTTAAGCAATAAAGAAACTGCTAGGCCCATTGGATAGGCCCACCCTTAGGTGGGTGGAGTAAACAGAACAGAATGCCGGGAGGAAGAGGAAGTGAGGTCAGACTCCACAGTTCCGCTCTCCGGAGCAGACGCAGGAGAGACGCCATGCTACCTGCTCCAGGGAAGACGCACGCTATGAAGCTCCGACCCAGAATGGACTTAGGCTAGAATCTTCCCGGTAAGCGCACCTAGGGGCGCTACACAGATGATTAGAAATGGGCTAAATTAATATGTGACAATTAGCCAGGAAGGGCTAGAGCTAAGGGCCAAGCAGTGTTTAAAAGAATACAGTGTCTGTGTAATTATTTCGGGGCATAAGCTAGCCGGGCAGGGCAGGCGGCTGGGGTGTTTGGGGACGCAGCCCAGCCGCGCCCATATTACTACAAATGACGCCCAGACGTGTGGCTAACTAAACCTACTTAAAAAACCTGAGAAGGCTTAAAAATAAGGAAGAGAGCGTTTAACACAGATTTTTGCTGTTTGTTGGTGGCGTGCTGTAGAGAGATTTCCTGATTCAGCGACAGCAGCAGAAAAAAAGCTGCGTTATTTTAAAGCGCGGCTTCCTGGGGCTTTGCCGCCAGTGCAAACTCTGGCTTTATGTTTGTGTTCCCGCTTGGGATCGGAAGGAGAGTGCTCTGAGACGGTGCGATGACTCAGAGCTTCCCGCCTGCTCCTGGGCAGAAGGCAGAATCAGGCTTAGGCAGGCGGAAGAGCATGGCGGATTCCTGCCGCCATACAGAGACGTGTTTTTAGACTGCGCAGTGCTCTGCCTGTCAGATTTGGATGTTACTTGGATGAAAAGAATTTCTGTGCTGCACGCTCAGTCTCAGAATTAAAGTGCTGAGTGCCGCTCCTACCTGGTAGCCCCAAGAGGCTTCCTGACTCAGCTTCAGCTGCAAAACCCTGCAGCTCATTAAGAGGTCCTGCCACGAAACACTTAAATGGTGTTGACGAAAAGCTGAACGCGTGCTTTTCGGTTTTAAGCCGTAGCAGGAAAAAAGCTGTGCCGTTTAAAAATGCCGGCTTTCTGGGCCATCCTGCCAGGGCAAACTCTGACTGTTTGAGGCAGGAGGGCCGGCTACTGAGAGAGGACTTGAGTGTTGTCTGTTGTAGCTTGCTGGCTGGCAGGGACCTTGCAGCCAGTACCTCAGCCATGAGGCTGGAAAGCTAAGGATCCAGCCAGCAAAGCCACGCCTTTAGTCCTACTGATATTGCTCAGTAATTTAAGGACTCATGTGGTCAGAAAAAGAGTAATATACAGTAAAGAGAGATTCAAAGACAAAGAAAATTTCTGAATGGTTTAAAGTGTGTTAAAAATATATGCAGACTAAAAGTTAAAATTCTTAAAGTAAACCTCTGTGACTTCAAGGTGTGGCAGCACACGCCTTTAATCCCAGTGCCTAGAAGGCAGAGACAAACAGATCTCTGTGAGTTCAAGGTGTAGTAGTGTACGCCTTTAATCCCAATGCCTGGGAGGCAGAGACAGGCAGATCTCTGAGAGTTCAAAGACAGCCTGGTCTACAGATGTACGCTCAAAAAGCAAAAGTTAACCTAGGAATGTCACATCTTAGATTCTTAAGCGCCTAGTGATTTAAAGGCACAAATCAAAAGTGCTCCTGAATAGTAAAAAATTGCAGATTCACAATAGGACAGATTCAGACCGCTAAACGAGTCACACTGTTGGATGAATGTACGTTGGCTTGGGAGAGAGAAGAAAAAGAATATAGAGAATAAAGTTAATGGTTAAAAAAAAAAAAGTAAAAGTAAAGTCTTTAAAGAGACAGAATAAAGTAAAGTGATAGAGTAAAACTAAGCCGCGTAAAAATGAAAATTTCACAAAGAGTCTGGATTATGTACATTGTGTTTTCTTTAAAATTTTTGACTGTGAAGGAGCTAAGTACAGAGAGACATTTCATTATATGGGCTGCCAAGTGGAACCAGAACGGATATCATGAGGGTATGATTTCAGAATTTGGATCTAAGGATATGATACTTTGGAAAAGAGATTCTTCTTTTGTTTTCACAGAGGATGAGACTCTATGGATTTCTTCCATTCCGATTTGGTATGATGGACCACGTCCTCCTGAAGGGTTGCTGTGAACATCTTCAGAAAATTGCTTTGCTCAACTGCCAACTGAGATAAACCTGGCACACAGGTTACACCCTAAATAATCTGATTAACGACGCCCCCATTCAGCAGGAAGCAGTTTGGAGAGAAAAAACTGCGCCCATGTTCCCAAATATAGTTTATAAATGTTCTTTTACATTTAAAGGGGGATATGATATAGGTATGAATAATTTGCATTAGTATAGATTTTGCTTTATTTATAGAGATTCAAGGTCAATTTTGTTATATGTATAAATGTTTCTGATGTAACTTTTACTTGATAACTGTTTTGTTATATGTAATTTTGCTATGTTAAGGTTAAAGCCTTCCTTTTTTTGTTTAAACAGAAAAAGGGGAAGTGATGGGGGAGTGTCATATATCAATCTGTTGATTTCCTTGGTTAAGCAATAAAGAAACTGCTAGGCCCATTGGATAGGCCCACCCTTAGGTGGGTGGAGTAAACAGAACAGAATGCCGGGAGGAAGAGGAAGTGAGGTCAGACTCCACAGCTCCGCTCTCCGGAGCAGACGCAGGAGAGACGCCATGCTACCTGCTCCAGGGAAGACGCACGCTATGAAGCTCCGACCCAGAATGGACTTAGGCTAGAATCTTCCCGGTAAGCGCACCTAGGGGCGCTACACAGATGATTAGAAATGGGCTAAATTAATATGTGACAATTAGCCAGGAAGGGCTAGAGCTAAGGGCCAAGCAGTGTTTAAAAGAATACAGTGTCTGTGTAATTATTTCGGGGCATAAGCTAGCCGGGCAGGGCAGGCGGCTGGGGTGTTTGGGGACGCAGCCCAGCCGCGCCCATATTACTACATGGGGGTGCATGCCTACACATGTACTGAGGCCAGGACAGACCATGGCAAGTCTTCTTCTACCTCTCTCTGCCTATTCCTCTGAAGTAGGATCTCTTCCTAACCCTGGGGTTTTCTTGAGTAGGCTGCAAGCCAATAAGTCCCTGAGACCCTCAAGCACCCACGGTCTAGGATCCTGGGTCACAGGCATATATGAAATCCTCAGCTCCTTATGTGGATGCTGGGATGTGAGAGCCAGTCCTCAGGATGACACAGTGAACAGTCTTGACCAGAGTCGTCTCCCCAGTTCCAACCACTTGGGTTGTGAAGGTGTCAAACTCAATGATATGTGCTATCAAGTATCCTTGAAGTCAGCCTGGAACCAAAGACTCAGACTTCAAAACCATGACACCAAATAAAGATGAACTGAATATACCTTAAGACTTCCACTTATCCACATGGGATGCTTCTCAAACCCCCACAAATGGGTACCTAACACAGAAAATACTAAAGAGCTCTATGTATGCTGGTTTTCTGACATCCCGTGTATGATGAAGTTTAATTTATAAATTAGGCTTGGAAAGAGATTTTAAAGAAGGGTTGGGGAGAGGATGCCGTGGATATAGTGCTTGGTATGTAAGCATGGCGTCCTGAGCTCAGATCTCCAGTGTCCACGGAATAGTCAAGCACAACAGTACACATCTGCAATCCTAGAGCTAAGGAGTGGAGACAGGAGCATTCCTGGAGCTCACTGTCCAGCCAGGCTAAACCAGTGAGCTCTAGATTCTGTGACAGGCCCTGTCTCAAAAAAGTTAGGTAGAAAATAATAGAATAAGATGCTTGATATGAACTTTGCTGTGCACACATACATGCTAACCACAGGTGTGTGCTAACAACATATGTGCACACCACGCAAATTCTCTCTTTGCATAGATATAAATATATGTGTGTATGTATATGTGTATATATTATAGATGTGTTTATTGAGATTTATATATCATATATATGTATATATAGTAAAAGCTGTGTTAGTGACTGTGTCTTAAAACATCACACTGTAGATCCTAGCAATTTCTTCATAGGACTATTTTCTTTCATTTCTAAGTCAAAAATATTCACCTCTTCTTCTAAAGAAGTATATTATGGGTTCTCTATGGCACTTCTTAATTGCCAGCATCACTATTGAGCTCTGAAGTCATTATTAAGTAGATGGGTTACCTGAAAACAAACTCTGTCCCAATATGAGAGCAGACCTAACTAATTGTTTGTAACAGAAAATACCAGACAATGGCTTCATTCGCATTTGGGATAATATGAAGTAGTATGTAGAGGATTTCATCAAGCTAAACTGGCAGCATGCAAAGCCCAAGCTTTATCATCACTGGGAATTTTCCATCTGTATGTTCTGGACACAGTTTCCCACAAACAATTGTTGTTAAGGAAAGCCAAGCTTGCATTGAGGGAGGTGGGTTAGGGTAATATCAAAGAACATGATCTCATCCAGTATAAATGTAGACAAATATTTTTATGGAGCAGAATATACTCAGTTATTCCAGAATTTAAGGGTGAGGGGAGGATGCTCATTCTCATATTTTAACATATGATCTGTGGTCCTAGCAAGTCTAAATTAAACTGATAGCAACTTTTATCCAAAGACCTTTATTGTGTGATCCACAGTATAATTTTTAATCCCAGAATAATCCAAAAGAGCAATTTCAGGAAACAAGCTTGGCGTGAAGGAGCCTACATTTCACTGTCAGAGAGTTAGGAGAGATGACAGTTTGTAATCCCATGGACACAGTGAAGGATGTTCTTGCATCGGGAAATTTGGAGAGAAAGGCATCTAGGGGCCTTCACGAAAAGAGTAGTCAGTCACAAATCCGTAAACTGTAACATGCATTTTGACCTTGAAGTCACAACATTTTCAAGCTTCTATTTTCTCATTTATAAAACGGAGAAACGGTACCAAAGTATGAGAAAAGCAATTCAATTTCTGAGTGTTCTAAAACTGGCAGGGATGCAAAAGAATAGTGAGCTATGGACTCCTCTCAGATAAAGATGCCCAATGGAAGAGGTTGAAGTTGAATACTTAAATGTGGGAGTCAACAGTAGGTTACATCTGAGGCGTAAAACCATATTAGCCAAAAAGAATTTGATGTTAATGGAGCTGTGGAAAAGATGATTTTTCATATATTGGGCAAAAATTATTGTGTTTTTGGAGGAAATAATTCCTTGAGAAGAAATGCATCCATTACACAAATGACTGACTGAAAGTTGCTGGAATAAAGAAGTCTCTCCACACACTGCTCACATCTACTGCAGTAAGGGAGCGAGGGGAGTCTCTACCAGTCTCTCAACTCAGTGATGGTACTTTATCTGGAAGATGAGTCTCAGGCTGATCATCATCCAACAAACCTCCTGAGCAGACGTAATGGTTAATGCAGTCTGAACACAAGCTCCTTTCCTTCAAGGAGGACCCAATAGAATATAACCATGAGAAATCTAAGCTAATAATGATTTTCTCAATGCTAGTAGTTCCAAAATAATGGTGCCTAGAACGTGAAGACTAGACCCTATGAGTAACGAGACAGAAGAAAATGGTAAACAGCTTTTAGATTGTGAATCCTGCAAAATCTACTGGCATTTACCATAGCCTTGAGTGGTGGCAAGACTATCTGGGTCTTGCGATTTGTGTTCAAAAAAGAGTCTTATGTATGGATTAGGATATTAGTAACACTATGGTAGCTAGAATGAACATGCCCATCTTAAGTGAGTTGGAAGAGCTTTGAACGGTCAGTCACTTCCTTGGAACAAGAGACTGACTGTAATCCACACATGCTGCTCTAAAGGTTTTGTTCACTTAAAGTTTGTTGGAAAACTGTGCGAGAGAAAACAACGGGGCCATTCAGATACAATCATGGTATGTAGTTGTCATTCAGAGTAGCTAGCTAGAGTCACGTCAAGATGAGACCATACATGGGAAAGGAATTAATCTAGGATATAGCATAATTCTTACCAAATCCATGTTATATACTGAAAACGACTAAAAAAAGAAAGAACCCCCAAGAGGGACACCATGAAAGAGTCAGGACTGGTGCTGGGTAAAGGTCAAGACTCCACAGAACAGAGCAAAACTTCCAGGCAATCCTCCTGAAGTTAATTAGCATCCCCCTTGCCATCAGTGCTCATGAGCACCTCATGTAACTCTGAACCATCTGTGTCTCCTCAAAGCCCTAACGCTGCCAAATGATCTGGGCAATTCTATTTTCGGAGACATTTGTGTCAGAGATCAGATGTTTGACTGTTTCTCTGTCTTTGGGGTGTGCAGAAATGAGACAAGCAATTTGCCTATTTGTTTCTTCCATGGCTGAAGAGTTACATCATGTACAGATGTTCACAGAGGTTGTCTGTATGGTATTTTGTTCTGGTAATTTTCAGGAGAAAATAGTTATGCTCATTTTATCTTACACTTACTGGGCCAATCGTTTAATATTAGATTAGAAAGCTGCTTGGGGTTTGCATTTTATCTGAAAATTAAAAGTTTGCCATAATTACACCTTCACAATCACTCAGCAGCAGGAACTGCTTCCTGATTCTTTTCTCTGCACTCCAACCCTCTCTTCCATTTACCCACCTAGATTCAGACTCTGGAAACATTTGAAGAACCAGGGAAGAGACTAACACAACTCTGAGATTTCCAATCCACAACCCAGCACGACTGTTATACTTATGATTCCCAAGTTCAATAAATTCTTCCATTCACACCAACTTAGAGATCAATGTTTTCCTCTCTTACAGTCGACTTGTCTGGGGGTTGGAAAAACTCATTCAGTCTTACAAGGAGACATCATGAGCTTATCTGGGTCTCAGAATTTGAAGCCTCTAGAATCTATACTGCTTTTAAAAACAAAGGAAGATGGGCTGGAATGGTGCAAGACAGAGGGCAGTAAGCATGTCCTATTAATCATGTACATCCATGAATCTGAGATGTTAAAATATTCTGTACTAATTGCCAAAGTAATGCTGTGAGCTTGTCGTCTCTCCCAGGTTTGAAATGGTGGACTTTACTACACTGAAATTAAGTCCAAGTTTAAAAAAAAAAAAGACGAAAAAAATAAACAAAACAGAAAAGACTATGAGATGGCAGAGAAAAATCAAAGTGTAACTGAACACAAAATGGTTGTGATTGCCACACACAGCACCCTAACCGACCCAAGAAACCAAGAAATCTGCATCATTATTTAACACTTCTACAGAAGCCTCCAATTACTCAAAATCGTTTATGGGCATGTTGATTATTATACACAACAACCACTGGAGGGAACTCTAATTTAACAGCTTTGTTAACACAAGAACACTGGGATAAAGCTTGGGAAAGACATTTCCTCCAGGTGTCATTACTTACAATGGCATTTGCAGAGCCTCACTGGGATTCTGGCCTAAGCCTGGGGGTCACATTCCTCTCTTTTACAGGTTGCATCGAGAAGAATGCAGTGCACAGGAAGAAAGTAGACTCACAATCTCTAACATCTGTAATTAATACTTTCTGTGCAACTTCTTTGCTCCTCTGTGATTTAATCCCAAAGGAAATGAGTGCTGTCTACAGTAACAGGAGCCAAAGGCATTTATCCAAGAAAACCAAAATCTGGTCTAAGAACATTGGCCTCAAAGGGACCTAAGCCCAACAGAACTCTGGGTGTTCAAAAGAAGGAAGGAAGGAAGGAAGGAAGGAAGGAAGGAAGGAGGGAGGGAGGGAGGGAGGAGGGAGGGAGGGAGGGAGGGAGGGAGGAAGGAAGAAGGAAGAAAAGAAATGGTGTAGGATGTCTTTCTGTTTTTGTGTTGCTTTCATTGGTTGAATAAAGAAACTGCCTTGGCCTTTTGATAGGGCAGCAGCTCAAGTAGGTGGAATAGACAGAACTGGATTCTGGGAAGAAGGGCAGAGTGACAGATTCCATGAATCTCCGGCCTGAGACAGACATAGGTTAGAATCTTGCTGGTAAGCCACAGTCCTGTGGTGATACACAGATTTAATAGAAATTGGTTAATCAAGACGTGAGAGTTAGCCAATAAGAGGCTAGAGCTAATGGGACAGGCAGTAATTTAATTAATACAATTTCTGTGTGGTTATTTCAGGGGTTAAGCTATCCGGGCGGCCAGAAGCAAGGCGGCCAGGATAAAAAGCAGGCCCACTCCTTCTACTACAAAGAAAAAAGAAAAATATATTTTAAAAAAGCTGAATGGGCTCTATCACTTCCATGGGCCACATTTGCATTAAGAAATGTGCATTTTCATTTTGTCCAAATAAAGGTGAAAGAAGAAATTCAAATTGTGGTTGCTGTCTGGCACAGAACTGGAATCTGTAAGCTGGTCCTCTTGGCCTTCATGATTCGACTCCAAATGATTTATTCTGGTTAAACTAGGTGGTCATTTAATCTCCTAACAGTCCTAATGTATTTTGACAAAGAGAACTGTCTTTCTCATAGTGTAAAAGAAGGTGAAATTTGGAGACACATGAAAATCTAACTTAATCACTATTTTGTTTCTCCATACCCATCAATGATGAATGAAGAGTAAAGACTCATGGACAGAATAAAAGTACAGATTTTAAATTCATCTGAAGGTTATTATTCTCTTGCTGGAAGTACAGAAGAGATCCAGAATACAGTGTGAGTTCATCACACTGACCGCAGAATTACTCAAAGTGAGAATTTTGCAGGCATCTTGAATATCCATAAAGATAGAAAGGCATTCTACAGGGAGCATTATTTGACTACTCTAAAAATCCCATGGAAACAATTAGAGTCATTTCAACTTAAGAGGAACTTGGAGAACCAATAAGTAAAACATGTCAGAAAAGTTTAAACATTGGAGACTTCTTTAAAAGAGATTGTTAAAATTTATGCTTGGTGGTAGATTGTAAGACCTGACTGACAGTATATCTCATATTTTATTGTAAAACTATCACATAGTACTCATGGATTCAGTAATCTTTACTGTGTGTGTGCCATACACACAAGTCTAGCTCTGGTGAAATATTAGATAAACATGCATTTTATTCTCCAGTTTGTTTTCAAGTCAGAAGTACGGGCTATAGTTAAAATCTTTTATATTTCCAGCATAAAAAAAAATCCTGTTCAAGATAGAAGTCATTGAAATTTTCTATAGAATTCTATTTGGTTTGAAATGAACCACATATGTGAAGTCCAAACATCTTCCAGTAAGATCCCACATATTCCAGAAATCATCAAATCATGTAATAAAGAAGAAAATTGCTCCATTAGGACAAACTTCTCCCAACACCTCCTGTTTTTAAGCCATGTATTTTAATGAAGTTTCTTTGGAGAGAGAGGGGGGGAGAGGGAGAGAGAGAGAGAGAGAGAGAGAGAGAGAGAGAGAGAGAGAGAGAGAGAGAGAGAGAGAGAGGTGGAGATTTAAAGAAAGGATTTAGTATAAGTATAATGCAATTATTGAGGACTCATCTTCTGATGTCACATCTCAAGAAGAAAACCAATTCACCCATCCTCCCCCCACCTTTTTGGTCCTGTCTTATTCCTCACCAGAGTGAACAATGCACGTCTGTGTTGGTGACAATGAGAGTTACTCAATATGCTAGTGCCTGTTAATGTTCTCTGAAAACATTCTCATTAGTGACCGTGAATCTTATCAACTATCTGGGTAGCTCCTAGCTCAGTCAAGTTGATGCTTAAAATTAGCACCATGACACATCATGTCAACATCTGTAACTGTAGTATCCTTGGTGGTGATTCTCCCACCTACTGGGCACCAAAACCTAGAGAGCGAGAATAACAAAGCAACACTCTACCACTGAGTGTAACTGAATCGCTACCTAGAGTAGGTATTTCTTTTCTTTTCTTTTCTTTCTTTTCATTTTTTTTCTTTTTGAAACAGTATTTCTCTGTGCAGCCCTGGCTATCCTGGAACTCACTCTGTAGACCAGGCTGGCCTTGAACTCAGAAAGATCCACCTGCCTCTGCCTCCTAAGCACTGGGATTAAAGGTATGTACCACTACTGCCCAGCTATAATAGGTATTTTGGGACATAAAGAGGCAATATTCCCTCCACTATAATTATTCTAACCCTACCACAAACCTTTGGTCCTTCTTGCTAAGAAACTGCACGAAACTGCCAACCAGGACATTCAGCAGGTAAGTCATTCTCTGAGTCTCCATTTCCCCAACTAAACTTCCACACAATAGGGAACACAATTGATTACAACCTTTAAATGTTGATGGTGATAATTAAATATAGGCTAGTCTGGATCAGACCTACCATAATACCCATAATGCCCACACATAGCACAGATCTGGCATATAGTCAATATTGTTATAAATGTTTTCAGTCTGTGACTGCAACTAAATAGCCTAAAATCACAATTGTATCTTTAAAGTTGTTAAATTTACTTGAGATTTTCTATTGCTTTTCATTTTTAACTTTGGTTACAATTTTATGCCCTTGCTTTTTTGTATCTGATTTCTTAGTGTAGTAGCTTACCAATAAATAGAATTCTCTTATATTCTGATTTTATATGGGAAAAAAACTCATTAAAGATACCAGAGTTATGCAAATTAGTAAATCTGGAGTTCATGTTTGAAATAACTGTCTTATGCCCAGTTGACAGAATTAGTGAAAACTCAAAATTAATCTAACATGCTCTCTACCTTTTCTTGGAAAATAATTAAGGAAAGATATATTTCAGGTTTTATGCTTCCTTATCCAAATTATATACAGATGCTGCATGGAGCTGTGCTCTTAATAGCCACATTAACTATGATAAGCTCACTCACATCATTGTCATTCATGTCTAATTAACCTGAAGACCCAAATGGGAACACTAAGAACTTGCACATGGCAAGAACAGAGAGTGGTGTGGGTCTCCCAGCCCCAGTCCTGACATTATACAAGGATAAGAGAATGATGCAAAGATCAGTGTTCCTGATCAAGGGGCAACTGTCGGGAAAACCTACCTTATCAGCAAAGTCTAAAGCCACTGGACATGTGAACTTCATGTTCAAAAGAAAGTCATTTATGAAATAATAAAATGGGAACAAAAGCCAATCAGTTCACATAGCATCCCCCTCTACTTCCAATCTAGCCAGAATTTTGAAATGAGTACAGAAAACAGAGTACATGGCATGACTGTGAATGGAAGTAGAAAGAAAAGAAAACAAGAATGAACACTCATGTCAGAAAGCTAAATTAAACAATCTTTCTCTTTACTAAAAAGAATACAGTAATATTTGGTTCTTTGTTAAATACTCCTCACAAATATGGATTCAGGCTCTATATGATTGTGCCCACTGATGAGGACTGCTTTGCTTGACACAGCATTGCATCTTTATGATTATGGCTCTCAGGTTGAACATTTTATGCTTTCATTTGATTGAAATTTATGCCCTCCAGACTACGCCCATAGTATAGTTAGCATGTGCTAACTAGAGAGACTTATCAGGAAGCTCAGGGTAAAATATTGAATGGAAGATATTGGTGGGTATCATGAAATGATAGATTTTCCCTACTGCTTTTGGTGGTTTGAATGACAATACCTGCATGGACTCATCTATTAGAATACTTGGCCCCAGTGGGTGAAACTTTTTGGGAAGAAATAGAGGTGTGGTATTGAATGAAGTGTATCACTGGGGTGGGCTCTATAACACAGCTTGAAATCTGGGATGAGGTTATCTCTAGCAGTTCTTGTATAGGTTACCCTGGGTTGTTTGTTTGCCCATATTAAAGACTTTTTGTCAATTCATGAGGAATTGTGTTAGAATTTTTTTATGTTGAACCTTCTTTTCTTTTCTAATTTTTATTGAACTCTACATTTTTCTTTGCTCCCCTCCCTGCCTTTCCTCTCCCCTTCAACCCTCCCCCAAGGTCCCCATGCTCCCAATTTACGCAGGAGTTCTTGTCTTTTTCTACTTCCCATGTAGATTATATCAATGTATGTTTCTCTTAGTGTCCTCATTGTTGTCTAAGATCTATGGGATTGTGATTTGTGAGCTGATTTTCTTTGCTTTCTATTTAAAAACAAATTATGAATGAGTACATATGATAATTGTCTTTCTGGGTCTGGGTTACCTCACTCAAAATTATGTTTTCTAGTTTCATCCATTTTCCTGAAAAATCCAAGATGTCGTTATTTTTTTTTCTGCTGTGTAGTACTCCGTTGTGTAAATGTACATTTTCCTTATCCATTCTTCAGTCGAGGGGCATTTAGGTTGTTTCCAGGTTCTGGCTATAACAAACAATGCTGCTATGAACATACTTGAGAACATGTCGTTGTGGCATGATTGAGCATCCTTTGGATATATATCCAAAAGTGGTATTACTGGGTTTTGAGGAAGGCTGCTTCATAATTTTCTGAAAAACTGCCACACTGACATCCAAAGGGGTTGTACCAGCTTGCATTCCCACCAGTAATGCAAAAGTGTTCCCTTTTCCCCACAACCTCTCCAGCATAAGTTGTCATCAGTGTTTTTGATCTTGGCCATTCTTACAGGTGTAAAATGGAATCTCAGAGTTGTTTTGTTTTGCATTTCTCTGATGACTAAGGATGTTGAACATTTCCTTAAGTGTCTTTCAGCCATTTTAGATTCCTCTGTTGAAAGTTCTCTGTTTAGGTCTGTACTCCATTTTTTATTAGATTATTTGTTCTTTTGATGACCAATTTCTTGAGTTCTTTATATATTTTGGAGATCAGACCTTTGTCTGATGTGGGGTTAGTGAAGATCTTTTCCCATTCTGTAGACTGTCGTTTTTGTCTTGTTGCCCGTGTTTTAATGTGGATTGCACTTGGTTTTGGTAGTATGGTGATTTTTACATTGATCCTACCAAACCATGAGCATAGGCAATCTTTCCACCTTATAGTGTCTTTTTCAATTTCTCTCTTTACTGTCTTAAAGCCTTTATCATATAAGTTTTTTCACTTGCTCAGTTAGAGTTATCCCAAGGATTTTGTGTGTTGGTGTTTTGTTTCGTTTTTGTTTTAAAAGGAGAGAGAGAACATAAAGTTTATTGCATCTTGGAGGAGGTGGGAAAGGGGAAAAGTATGATCAAAATCAAAAATTAAAAAATAAACATTAAAATAAATAAGTAATATAAAGCTCATAGAAAAACTGATAGATCTGGATAACATTATATTAAATGAGGTAACACAGACACAGAAGACAAAATTTAACATGCTTTCACTTATAGGCAGATTCTAATTTTAAATATATATACGTGTGTGTGTGTGTGTGTGTGTGTGTGTGTGTGTGTGTGTGTGTGTGTAAACAAGGGGTATAAGATGAGAGTAGGCTTGGGCCATGAAGTTAAATGATAGACTTCAAGAGGGGAAGAAGATATGCGGGAAAGTTGAGAAAGGTGTAGAGGGTGTGGGCTCAAGAACACATGTAACATGGAAACAAAAGAAGGCTACTAGGTACATGTTTGGGAAGGCAATAGAGAAGAGAAGAAGAGAAGCAACAAAATAAGTTTTGTTTGCAAAAGAAAAAAATACGGTGAAAGAGAATTCCTTGTTATGTTAATGAAAAATGAATAAAAAGAAAACCAGCTAAAAGTATAGCTGAATTTGGCATTTTCTATGTATTTAATATCCAGCCCATATGCTTTCCACTTTCTACCCTTAGCCACCTAGGGACTGCATTCTCACTGCCATTACTAAACTCTCTTCTGTATTGTTCCTTTTCCCTAGACACTCCTGACAAATGTCATTCTGAATAGCTGGGTATTTCCCATGTGTGAAATACTCAAATCAAACACAAATGTAGTTCTTTCTAACCATTGTATTGTGTGATATATTTTGTTATATATTGTATGTTTGGTTTTGTATAAATATTTCATTATGTCAAGTTTTATATTGTATAATTTTCAGTAAATGTATAATGCTCAATTCTTCATTTTGCTTGTTTCATCATTAAGACTAAATCCATGCTAAGATTTAGCAAGCTGTAGGAAGAGGGAAATGGACAATGAACAGTTTCTCATTATCTAACCCCAAACAGTAAGGTATGTGTCAATTGTTTCATTAAGGCTAATGGTTATTTTTTTGCCTCATGTATCAGTATAATATCCTCAATTTTCCACTTCACTTTCTTGATGTTGACTCAAGCTAAAATTCTAAGTGTCATTAGTTCATTTGGAATATGCAATTGCTACAGGCAAAATTTTAAAATAACGTAATGATTGCAATGGCAGATTTAGTACTACTTGCAATGTTATAAAGCACACAGCATCTATAGAATCGGAGTAATATATGAATGACATAACCAATCGACACTAATTTAGATGCTAAGTGGGACAGTGACTATGAAAGAATATTCATTAGTTCATTGGCAATCTGGTATATCATTGTAAGGACTCTCCTGCAGTATCGGAGTGTGCCACCCCAAAAGACACCACTATAATGATAGGAACATTATTTTGAGCTGAGGCCAAAGGAGAATCAACAAATTCAGAAAGAAACCTCGTTACAGCTTCCTTTCTCTAACTAGAAGCAGAACTTCTGAGAAATTGGGACTTCCATAAATCCCTTCTCCTAAGGAAGTATTAAAGCCAAGAAAAAAGATGAAAAGTTGGTATTTAGGTAGGTCAATAAACAAACCTTACTAAAAATAAGCTTCATCCTCTATTAGTTTCCCACATAGGTTTACTTTCCCATAGTATACTTCTCCTGGAAGCCTAAGTCCCTTTCCTCTTTTATACCACTGTTTGCTGATTTATCATTCTTGTTAAGGTTAAGATATGTAGGCCCATGTCCTATCCACCCCTCTAAGTTACTCAGCATTGAGTCCTTTGTGCAGGTTCCTGGGCTACATATATTAATAGAGTTTGCTTTTTTTAAATTTTGTTAATATACCATTTGGTAATTCATTTCCAGAACCCAACTCATAGACTTTATCAAAATAAATATTTTTAAAAATTCTTCCACTATATCAAGTATAATAAAAGAGTATTAGATCATGACATTAGCACACTAGGGAAAGTTACTGGGAAATCTTTCAGTGAAAAGACCCAGAATTAGAAGAGACAAGGGAGAAATCAAATGAATATTTCAGTTAAAATAATTCCCTTTGGTAATAGCAGTGAATGAATAAGGATGTGGGAATGTGGTAGATCTAAATGTCAATGTCACTGGAGCAGAAGAGAAAATGAAAGCAATAGGAAGCAACACCAGAAAGAAAATGTGAGGCCAGTCCTAATGGGACACTTACTATCTTAAAGCTTTTACTCTAAGGAACCAGGAAATTCACAGGAGTGGTAGACCAGAAGGCAAGCAGCTTGCCTTATCGTTTATTCTAATCTCTCTGGCTACTTCACGGTGGCATACCATGTGGGAGGGGCAAGAAAGGAGGAACATGTTGCGACCCTGTGGGTTAACTCAGAACAGCCAATGATGGTATTGGTTTCTGTGAAGTATAGGTGGTGGGAACTGGCAAGGTACAATAAATAACTTGAAGAGACAGCAAGAAGGCATGTTGATACATTTAATGTGGATCTAAGAAGCAGAGGACTCAAAGATGACTCTACAGTTTTGGTATCTGAGTGATGGAAGAACAGAATTGTTCTTCAATAATCGAGATGCAAGAGGCTATAGATAAAGGGGGTGTCAGTGTTGGCTTGTATGGTTTGGTCTTTGCTTTTCTCAGGCATATAGATTTAAGAACTCCATTTTGAACAAAATATGTTTGAGTTGTCAACTAGTTCCCCAAGTAGAATTGTTCAACTAAGTAACTGGGTATGTAAATAAGTTAAGAAAGCAGACTACAAATATTAGTTAAGACATTGATAGGATTTAAAGGCACATAACTACCTGGCAAGACTGTGCGTGAACGTAGAAAGAAAAGAAAACATGAAAAAATATTCAATTCAGGGTTTGCCACCAGTAAGAGGCAAGAGAAAAAACAACAGATAGAAACTGTTGCAGAAAAACTATAGCAGGATAAAAATTTGTAGTATATTATACTCTAAGCACATATTGCCTACTGTGGCAAACACTGCTAACAGACAAAGTGAGATGAGAAACGAATGTGCTTTTTGGCCACATAAAACAACCTCGCAAATCTCCGTGTACTTTCTGGGATTTTTTTGGGCTCCAAAGGGCTTGACCCAGCACATGAAGCATGTCTCCCAGAGGAAGCTTTTGCTTTCGTTCCTGCCTCCGGGTTCCTGCCTTGAATTGCTGCCCTGAATCTTTTATGATGGACGGTGACATGGAAGCACACATTGCTTTGGTTGCGGTCTTTTGTCACAGCAATAGAAACTTGACTACAGCAGGGATTGGTACCAGCTTTATGGGATGTTGCTGTGACAGAACTGACCAAGTTTTGGGGAGGATTGCAGAACAATTGTTCAGTGCTTAACGAGATGTTGGAACTTATAAGATAATCCTTAGGGCATGCAGATAATGGAGACCGGGCTCATACAATTTCTGAGGGAGGGTTTACAGTCCCACAAAGATTCTATCTGGGCCATTCATGTGATATTTTAAGTTAATAACCACCAAAGTGAATACTGGTCATCTGGGGGTTGAAGAATGATCTCTGTTAAGAACAGACCAACACCATGACAGATTTAAAATTGGAAATGATTTTTCTCAGGGTAATAATTCAGAAGCTGTGGTCAAGATGGAGCCACCTTATGCTGACAGCCAAGCCTAGTAATGTATAAGAGTTTCCCTGGTGGTGTTGAAGACACAAAGAAGTCATGAAGAGAGTTGAAGCTTGGCACTACATGACAGGGTTAGAGTCGCTGGAGAGAGTCAGAAGGATATTATTGTTAAGGTGCCTCCCAATTTAAGTGGAAAGCCAAGCATTTTTGGAGATGCCTGTACAATGGCTGATTACCAAGGATAACTGTGGAGCAGAGCCAGCCTGAGGCTATGAAATGTATTATGTGTGCTTTAACCGGCTCTTGGGAGCCTAGAGGATTGTGAGCCCCAGAAACTTGACCCTGGGCCTTACATTCTTAGACAATGGTTTGCTTTCGTCTGATTGTGAGTGTGCCCGAGTTCTTCCTCTTGAAATCAGAAAATATTTAACCTATTGGGTTTTTTTTTATTTTACAGATACCCATTGCTGTGAGACTTTGTATATTTTAGAGAAACTTCAGACTGTTAAGGGGATTTTTGTATACTTTAAAGGGATAATGGACATTTCAGGAAACCTTAGAAGTTTAAAAATCACTGAACTTTTAAGATGGTTAAATTTGTAGAGAGCATAGAAATTTAAAAATTGGGACATTTTATGTCATATTGTTAATATTAATGAGCTCTCAATGAGGAAAAGAATAGGAAAAGTTATAGTTTAACAGTGATATATTTGTGTGTCAAGTTGACAAAAAGTCAATCGTGTTGGCTAGTTTTATGTCACCTTGACACAAGCTAAAGTCATTTGGAGGAGCAAATATCAATTGAGAAAATACCTATTCAGTTGCCCTATGGGCAACTTTAATTGATGGATGATTGATGTGGAAGGTCATAGTTCACTGTGCGTGTGGCCGCTAGGCTGGGGTTCCTGAGTTATATAAGAAAGAAGGTTGAATAAGCCATGAGGAGCAAGTCAGTAAATAGCACTCCTCCACGGTCTCTGGATGAGTTCCTGCCTCCAGGTTCCTGCCGTGAGTTCCTGCCCTGACTTATCTGGATGACGGACTACAAGCTGCAAGATGAAATAAAGCCTTTCCCCAGCAACAGGAACCCTCACTGAGATATTAGTTTAAAAAATCCACTAGAGGAGTAAGTAACTACTGATGGAAACAAAAAAGAGACCACTACAAAGAGATATTAAAAAGTTAGAGGCAAAACAAAAAGTGGGGGAAACAGAGACAGTTGAACCCTTGGGGCTCAGTGGCCAGCCAATTGAGCTGAGTCAACTGAGTCAACTCCACAAGTGCATGCACAGACAATTGCCCAATTCTCATGCACACAAGCATATACACATGCATATGCTACACACAAATTAAGATAAGTGGAAAAAAATGGGATTCAGTGCAATATGGAAGAGATTGGAGATCCCAGAGGAGTAGAGACGCTTCTGTGGCAATAATTTTTAATGTTGGCCGACAGAAATGCCACAGAAGGAATTCTTTTCCAGAACACAGTACTATGCCCCAAAGGAGAGGTTCTGAGTTGATTTGTTCTGACTTGCCACTAGAACCACAGAGTTCCCAGAGTGATAAGAACCATCAATCCATCTAGTACAGAAACAGTGTAAGGCACATGCTGGTGGATGGTGGGTGTGTGATGGGACTGTTTAGGTCTCTAGAGATCCCCCTGGCTTTTCTGTAGAGCAGGAAATAGGGTAATGGAGGAGAAGTGTGGGTGAGAAAAGAGGAATAGTGAGATCAACACCTACTGAGAAAGCGCAGTGTTACTGCAAAAAGGCATCAGGATCTGCTTAAGAGTCCGCCACAAACTAGATGACTGCAGTCAGCCTACTTTCCTGAAGCTGGACTTCCTCTATAGCAATGGTTCTCTAACTGTGGATCATGATCCCTTGTGGGTTGTGATCCCTTTGAGGGGGGGTCACGTATCAGATATCCCGCATATCATGTATTTATATTATGTAGCATAACACTAACAAAATCTCAGTTATGAAGCAGCAATAAAACAATTTAATGCTTGGGGGTCACCACGACATGAGGAACTGTGATCAAGAGTCACATCAGTAGGAAATTGAGAACCATTGCTCTACAATAAAGAGTGGGATGTCCCCAGCTAGTATCTTGGGCAATTGAGGAGAGGGAACCTGAAATGATCCTATCCTATAGCCATACTGATGAATATGTTGCATATCACCTTAGAACCTTCATCTGGCGATGGATGGAGATAGAGACAGAGACCCACACTGGAGCACTGGACTGAGCTCCCAAGGTCCCAATGAGGAGCGGAAAGAGGGAGAACATGAGCAAGGAAGTTAGGACCACGAGGGGTGCACCCACCCACTGTGACAGTGGGGCTGATCTATTGGGAGCTCACCAAGGCCAGCTGGACTGGGACTGAATAAGCATGGGATAAAACCGGACTCTCTGAACATGACGGACAATGAAGGCTGATGAGAAGCCAAGGAAAATGGCACTAGGTTTTGATCCTACTGCATGAACTGGCTTTGTGGGAGCCTAGCCTATTTGGATGCTCACCTTCCTGGACCTAGATGGAGGGGGGAGGACCTTGGACTTCCCACAGGGCAGGTAATCCAGACTGCTCTTCACACTCAAGAGGGAGGGGGAATGGAATGGGGGGAGGGGGAGAGGAGTAGGGGGAGGGCGAGAGGAGTGGGAGGAGGGGGAGGGAAATGGGAGGCACGGAGGAGGCAGAAATTTTTTCAACAAATAAATAAATAAATAAAAAAGATTGAGATTTTCTAAGTAAAGATGAAAAACAAAATAAAGAGTGAGTCACATATAAGGACAAAGCAATAAGTATAATGCTTTACTTCGTGGTTGACAATAGGAAAAAAGCTTCAGAGAACTTCATCAACATTCATCATGAAACTGGTAAAAATCAACCCTCAAGTTCACATAGAAGCCCAAAAGACTCTGAAAAACCAAAGCATCATGACTAAATGAGTAATGTTGGAGGTATCATAATGTCTGGTTCCAAATTAAACTGTGTGTGAGAGTTAAAAAAAATATCTCGGTACTAACATAAAACACAAAATACACATATTCTATCAGAATAGAACAGACAACCCTAAAATAAACCCATGTGGCTAAAGCCATCGGATTCTCAGCAATGCTGTCAAGAGCATCTATTGGAGAAAGACAGAAGCGTCAACAAATGGCGCTGCAAAATGGGTCATCCATACATAGGAGACTAAAACTAGATCCATATCTCTCACCCTATACAGAAATCGATTCAAACTTGATCAAAGGCCTTAAGACTTGAGACCTTGAAATTACTAGAGGAAACAACTTTCTGTTAAAACTCTAATAACTTTGAAAGTAGTTTCAAGAATTAACAAATATGGTTGTTTGAAATGAAACTAGCTTCTTTACAGCAAAGGGAACAATTAATAGAGGAAAGAGATAGCCTACAGACTGAGACAAAATCTGATCCAGCAACTCAAACAGGGCAGTAATGTCTAGAATATGTATCCAGAAATACCAAGAAAAGTAAGAAACAAAGATCAAATAATACAGTAAACAAATGATAAAATGAACTGAGAGACAATTCTAAAAATTATTTTTATTTATTTTTTATGTGCATGAGCGTTTTGCCTGCATATATGCCAATGTATCAAATGCACACAATACTTGCAGAGACTAGAAGACATCTGGTCCCCTGGAACTAGGGTTACAGATGGTTTTTAAGCTACCATGTGGGTGCTAGGAATGGAACCAGAGCTCTTGACTCTTAGTCACTGAGCCACCTCTTCAGCCTCCCAAATAGACAATTCTTAAAAGAAATACGAATGACCAAAAAACATGAAAAAATGTTCACCACCCTTAGCTATCAGGGAAGAGCAAATCAAAACTACAGTGAGGTTTGAGAGATGGCTCAGTGGTTAAGATGTTCCAGGTTTGATTCTCCACAATTACCATCATGTGCATAGCAACTCTCTGTAACCCAAACCCCAAGATATCCAATGCCTCTGTCCCCCACACACATGTGGTGATGGGGAGGGAAAAGAACCCTGAACACTATTGGTGGAAATGCAAACTAGCCGAACCAGTAGAGAAGCAGTTCAGAGTAGAGGATCTTTAAAATCTCCCCTATAACTCAGCTATACCACATCTGGGACAATAGCCAGAGGTATTGGAGTCAGCATAAAAGAGACAATTACATACTCATGATTTTAGCCGCCCTGTTCACCATAGCCAATATGCCTATGTGCTCATCAACAAATGAATAAAAAATTAAAATGTGGTATTTGTATACAACGGAGTTTTACTCAGCCATAAAAAGGAAGAATGAAAGCATCAATTTGCAGGAAAGGAAGAAAGCAGGGATTGTTGTGTTACATAAAATAAGCCAGACTTAGACAGACTAATATCACATGCTTTCTCCCATAAGCCAAAGTTAAACTGAAAGTGGAAGAGGTATTATTGGGAGAAGAAGGAAGAGAACATGCTGGAAGATGGCACATGAGAGAGAAATGGGGTAAACATGGTCATGTACATTATACACATATATTGTTCTAGTGTGCTTTTCACTCCTGTGCTAAGACACCAACCTAAAGCAACTCAGCAAACAAAAGAGTTAGTATAGCTCATAAACTACAGTCCACCATTGAGAAGCCAAGGCAAAAGAAGGTGAATCAAAATCCATGGAGGAATGCCGCTTCCTGGTTTGCTCCCAGGGCTGGCTCACTTAGCATTCTTATATTACCCAGGGCCTCCTGGATGGTACCACTCACAGTGAGCCTGGCTCTCCCACAACAAGAAAATGTTCCATGAACATGTCCACAGGCCAAGCTGGTTGAGGTGCCTCCTCAATTGAGGTTCCTCCTTCATGGGTATTGACAATCACAATTAGCCAAAATGAGCTCATCCCTTACCAGCTTACATATAAACACTGTTGCACAAGGAGGGTGGCCCTTTGTTTGTCCCGGCCACCTGGATAGCTTACACCCAAAATAACAACACAGAAATTGTATTAATTAAATCACTGCCTAGCCCATTATCTCTAGCCTCTTATTGGCTAATTCTTACACCTTAATTTAACCGATTTCTATTAATCTGTGTATCGCCATGTGCCAGTGGCTTACCAGCAAGATTCTAACCGGTGTCCGTTTCAGGTGGGAAGATCCATGGCTTCTCTGACTCTGTCCTTCTTCTCAGCATTCAGTTCTGTTTTCTCTAAGTTCTGCCCAATTAGGCCCAAAGCGGTTTCTTTATTTATTAACCAATGAAAGCGACACATGAACAGAAGAACCTCCTACACCAAAACACCATTGCTAAAGCATAATTGTTACTCTACCCAAAAAGCCATGTCAATATCTGTATAAGATGTAGTATAAAATTACAACAATTTGAAAGTTAAAGTACTCATTAATAGTCCAAAGTCTCTTGACTATGTGCTTCTGTAAGATAAAATAACAACTTAAATACTCTCTTACTCCAAAAATGAGGAGGTAGCGGGGCGGTGGTGGCGCACGCCTTTAATCCCAGCACTCGGGAGGCAGAGGCAGGCGGATCTCTGTGAGTTTGAGACCAGCCTGGTCTACAAGAGCTAGTTCCAGGACAGGCTCCAAAACCACAGAGAAACCCTGTCTCAAAAAAAAACAAAACAAAAACAAAAATGAGGAGGCAAGGCACAGGCACAATCTGAGAGAGCAAAACCAAACCCTAACAGTATGAGCAGCTATATCATATATATATATATGAGTCCTATATCGTGCACTCATTTGTGACACCACATTCTGGGCTCCAAAGGGCCTGAGTAGCATGGCCCCTCCGCCACTGCTGTCCACAGCACACATAGCTTATCTCAGACTTAGGCAGGCTACACTCCTCAGCAGCCACTGTCCTTTATGCATATCCAGACATCTCCCCTGCAACTGGATTGAATATTTACCAGTGACCTCTCCCAGTCAGTAGCTCACCATGACACCTCCAATCCTGCAGCTTTTATGCCACCAAAACCAGTGCCATATGTGAGATGTGTGCACATTAGCAAGTTCAGCTGGCAGCTTGAGGTGCAGTCTTGGCCCCTTTGGACCACAGCTTCCGCATGCTGACCTGAGGAAATGCTTCCCAGAAAATTTCACCTCAATAATACTAGTCTCGTTTATCACAGTCGATTCTCCAGCCCCACATGAGCAGCCCTGATAAAGTCTTGGATTCCATCTGGGGCTCCACAAACCACATCTCCATCTTCTGCATTTCTTTCAGCATCCTTGTCTTACAAGTTTCTACGGAACAGTCTTTGAAGCCCTGCGCCCTCAATGGCTTTTTCAACCTAAAATTCCAAATGTTCCTTAATCTTCCCTAAAACAACATGGTCAGGTCTGTCAAAGCAATACCCCACATTTTTGGTGCCAATTTATGTCCTAATTTGCCTCTCTGTAAGTATGATAAAGCACTATGACCAAAAGGAACTTGTGGTATAAAAGGGTTTATTTGTGTTTTATTTTTTTTTTAAATAAGTCATCATCAGGGGAAACAAGACAAGAACTCAAGGCACAAAGAGGCAGGAATGGGAGCAGGAACTTGGGGTGGGATGCCACCTGCTGGCTTCTCTCCACTGATCTACTTTGTAGATTTTTAGTACAATCCAGGACTATCTGCTCTGGGGTGGTACCACCTACAGTAGGCTGGGCCCTTCCGTATCATTAATCAAGATATTACCCCACAAACATGCACACAGGCCAAGTTGATTGAGGCAATCTTTTAACCAAGGATCCCTCCTCCTGGGTGTGTGACGTTTACAACAGAGACAGTCATCACATGCATGAAAATATAATAAAACATGCTGTTTTTATAAAGGGTATTTGCTAATGTATTTTAAAAGGAAAAAAAACAAGAAACTAAGGCCAGCAAATAAAATGGCAGGAGTAACACAGGAGAAATATTAGCAGAACCAAGAGCTAGTAGATGTAGTAGATGTAAAACAATGTGTCAAGAGGAAAGAAATTAAAAGATCAGCGATGAGTAATCTGAAACTGTACTTATGTGCACATTGCAATTAGTAGTGATGTAAAGGCCAAAGCATGACTGTGGGAAGCAGAAGAAGACCATCTGAGAAGGGGGAGTCAAGGAAACAAGCTGAGCTCAGAAAGTCTTAGAAGAATCATCTGCATACATATTAAAATTGCCTTTAATTAAAATGGAAATAAAAATGGATGGTGAAAGCAGATAAATCACCAACAAATATGGAAGAATAATTCGAAGGGGCATTGGTAAGAACACTGACAGGCAGAGGGTCAGGAAGCCTGTTGACATATGGGCCCAAAGTTGGGTGTGTTTGCAATACAGAGGGAGAAGAGCCTAAGGCTGGCAATAACAAGAAACCTTCTCCTTATAAGACTGATAATGAGGTACCACAGGAAGAGAGCTTCAGATCCCTTTAAGGGAAGCAAGACCCTCTAAGGGATTGCTTTGTTATTCGTGTGAGAGGATGGCGAATGTTTTCAGAGAAGAGACTAAGGATCTGCAGCTGGGACGACTTATGAAGAACCCTGGACATGGCCAGAGGAAAGGATATGGTTGATGGTCGAGGATGAGAAAAGAAAACAGGACAGGAGTCAAAACTAATGGGAACCAGAATGTGGGGCAAGCTTGCAGTTCCTTAGGAAAAATAACTTGAAAGGAATCCAGGACATTTAAAGCCAGCCCTGCTGAGCCTGCCGCAGAATGTGATAGTGACGTGGGAAAGGTTTGAGGACACGGAAAAGGAATGGGGAGCTCTCTCTTAACCCCTTCGGAAGAATCAAGAAGATGGAATAATGAAGCCCTAACTACAGTGCACAGACCCCTCTTGACCCCTTAATGGTGGCTTGACGGAAGGTGTGATGGTGGTGTGGTCTCAGCCCAATTCTCGGTGGAGTGCAAGCTCTAGCTTCAAATTTTAAGCTATCTTTTTATTTTAAGGGACAATGCATATCATTTTAGAAAATGAAGGTGATGATCATGAAGAAGAGATAGATAGTAAGATTTGAGAACAGAACATCTGAGTTTAAGTGTCAAGTATAGCAATCACTAACTAACCAACCCCATTATCTCCACAGCCTTCTCCACCAACTGCCCCTTGACCATCATGGCTTAAAAAGATTTATGATCATAAAAGTTGTCCCCCAGGTCACATCGGCCCATGATGATAGTGATGATTTCATGAAATAGGCTACATGCACTACGGGGTAAGAAGAACAAGAGAAAGGGACAGGCAGTTCAGTATCATGAGGCACTGAGGTCAAGTCTGCATAGAGAGACAATGAGCATCACTACATCAGCCCCCATGCTGATCTAGGGGAGGCAGCGGACTAAACACTAATACAACACTAACGCATGAAAGGTAATAGAAACCATTTGACAATTCCTTGTGCCAAAACTATCCAAGGAACTGTTAGAGTGGAGAATAAGTCTTGATAAGGATGGAAAAAGGAGAAAACAAAAATCCTTGAATCTACTTACACAAAATAGACTTAAATTTTAAACCAGAATTGACTGTATAATCTTAAATTGGAAAGATAATGCTCATCTCCCAGAGTGGAACTGAGTGCCTGAGAGAGAAACTGTAGTCAGATAAGGAAGCTTACTTACATCTTTGTACTCCTGATTACAAAGGAACCACTGTAATAACTATAGGAAACACAGACGAAGTTCTTACTAGAGTTCCAGGTAAACTCTGCTTTAAGCTGGTTCTATATATTATCTCAACCGATGAGTGCAGTGTTATTTGTTCTGTTTATCAAAAAAAAAAAAAAAAAAAAACTCTCAAGTCTACTTGAAGCAAAAACCAAGATTTACACGGCTGAACACAAAGCCCCCAGCCCAATCATTACACTGTATACTGTCTTCATTCAGTGGTAAACACCACTCATTAGGATAATAATTGAGAACATGTGACTTTCAGGCTTATTTTTTCACCAGAGTTAAGTTGCTTGGGATCTTAGGTCATAATTTCAGAAGTTTTGGTTTCCTCTTGCAACATCCCACCTGGGGAAGGAGGTAGTGAATTCCTCTGAAGAGCCAGCCATGCCTGCCATCCAATTTGTCAGGTGACATGAGACACAATAGCACCCATGGGAGCCGCAGTTCCTTTGATAGCCTTGCTGTTAAATCCTAAGAGGATCCATGACAGAAGTAATGTAGGGTCCTCTTTATAAATTCAGAGAGAAACTGTCTCCCACTGAAGCCCGATAAATAGCTGGTTTCATAAACTAAATGACTATCCAAACAGATGAGAGATCGTTTACTTCCTTGTGCTACATGTCAAAATAGCCGAAGAACCCGTACTGTTCCACAACTTTTCGCTTCTCATGCCAGGAGGAGTTTAAACACTGCCATAAATAATTACAGCTCCTCATGAGGCATTCTGTAATTAAAGTATATTATCTCTTTTTCAATTTTAGGATTACTGGACTCTCTGATCCATTCTGTACATGTCGCCTTTCCGCACCCATAATTAATCCCTGCTATGAGCATACCAAAATTAATCCTTGGCCGGTATCCTTATGTTCAGATTGGAAAAGTCCAATACCGTCATTCATTTTTAACATGTGAAGATAATTTTAGCTGCAAATATTGTGAGACTCCAATCCGAAGCGAGCTAATAAAGAGGGCACCGCATCTAATTGTATGCTGTGTGAGCACTTAACTCTGTCCAGCTGCTGTGAAATTGGATACCTCCTAATGCCTTTCTGTAACAGTTCTCCTCATTGAAAGCCATGAATGAGGAAGCCGCACGCCGACCATGTGAACGGTGCTGCAGCTTACCTGTGCTCTTTTGTGAAACTCTACACAAGGCACAAAACTGTAGCTCTGCTCTGCTTCTCACAGTCATCTGGAAAACCCGAAGGAAATGAGCTATCTTCATCCAGCACAGCTTAGCTGTAGCTGCTCACGGCCCTGGTGGTCACTGCCATTTTGCCGTCTTACGGGAGTTTTTGCTATAAAATGCACATCTGAAACATACAGGAACTTTATCAAATGAATTATCTTCTTTTGGGGACTCTTGTGGCGTACAAAAAGGTAATATACATCAGACCAATTTGTTTTGCATGAGGTATGTGCCAACAAATTCCTATACTTTATCAAATTCTATATAGAGAGCCCTTGCTTGCCTACAGAAACATGATTAAAAGATCATTCTATTTTACTGATGTTTATATTCTTGAAATATTTTATACCTAAGCATAAATGATACATCAAATAGCATTATGTGTCACTTACTGGTCTCATGGCTAATTTCTTATCCAACTAATTTTCCATCCAAAAATAATACACATAAAATTATACAAAATGATGGGGAGGTTTGGGGTTTTTTGTTTTTTTGGTTGGTTGGTTGGTTGGTTGGTTGGTTTTGGGGTTTCTTTTTTTTTTTTTTTTTGAGACAGGGTTTTTCTGTGTAGCTCTGGAGCCTGTCCTAAAACTAGCTCTTGTTTAGACTAGGCTGGCCTCAAACTCACAAAGATCTTCTATCTGCCTCCTGAGTACTGGGATTAAAGATGTGTGCTACGACCATTTGGCAGCAAAACGATGTTTTAAAGAAAGAAAAATAATTTGTGTATTCTGCTGCTGGAAAAAAAAGGTCTCTGGCCACAAATGTGCTTCCCTGATTCCAGGTTATGCTGTTTATGGCCAAAGATGGGTACTATGTTATACATTTCATTCATTTCTACATTGTCCACTGGCCCTTTGTGTGAGCATAATAAGAAAAGATGTTTCAAAAGACTTAGAATGCAAGTAGCTGGAGGAAAAAGTAAAGAACGAATGGAGAGAATAGCAAGGAGAATTACCCCCAGCCACCTCTTTCAAGGTCCAAAAACAGACCCCAAAGCAAGCCTTCCCAACTCAGTGAGCCTCTGGTAATCTCTCTTGGGTCATAAACTGATGTCTCCTGGAACTAGGAAATGGTGAAGGCCATGATGGTTTAAGGTAATTGTAGAAGGGTGTAGAAAGTTGTTATTCAATTGATATTGCATCAATTCTTCCGCATCCCAGTCTCCTGCCCCTGCTACTTAATGTGGGCTATGGCAGTTAAATAGAGTGTACTTAAGCTAAAATGAGAGGAAACATTTGCATGCTAACCTCAAGTCATCTCATTTATGAATTCATTCAGGACTTTTAATGCATCAAGCGGCTTGGGGGCAAACAATTTTTAGTCAAATACAATGAATTAAAATTCATATTAATTATCTAAAATTCTTAAACAAAACTTCCTTAGCAGTTCTGAGCTGCTGTTTCTATCTTCAGGTAATAACGGCCTTACCATATCCTCCTGAAAGCTAAATATGACGATGTGTAGAGATACCAGCGCAGAACTTAACCAGGAGTCTTAAAAATACGTTTCCTATTTAGGCTAACATTATCCAGAATAATCAGCAGCAGCAGCTGCTCTAACAGCAGTGGAAGCAGTAGAACAAGAACAAGTTTTTATTGAGTGCTTTATATGCTGAGCAATGAGATAAGAGCATGCAGGCAGTGATATTTACAAATATCATGGAAGTGATTAACAGACAAGGATCCCTGGTAAATGCTTATCACAGAAACGGTAAAAGTGAAAGGGTAGACTAGAGTTTATCCATTGCTTTGAGTAAGTGTTCTATCAAATTAGCATGCCGTTTTCCCCATTTTCACAGTGCTCAAGTGCCTTATGCCCCCTAATATGCGATACATCCTGGTTATGCTGCGATATGAAACCTACTAGCAGGAGATCTTTGTGAACCAAGTAAGTTAATCCATACGGATATATTCCCTTTAACCACACTGCCCATAGCATGATGCTCTCATATAAACACTGTGTGCACAACTCCTTGTCCCGGCTTCACTTCTGTTGCTGTGACAAATGACTTGGTGAAATGAAGCCTGCTAGAGGAGAGAGGTGGTTTGACATGCAATTCCAAGTTACAGTCCATTGTTTCCAGGAAGCCGAGAAAGGAATTCGACCAACCAGTTAAGTCACATTCGCAGTGGAGATTGAAGAGAAAAACATACACTTTCTCTGTTGCTTGTTTGCTCTCAGCTTTCTCCTTCTCCCTGTAGATCACCATGCCTGAAAACACTGCCACGTCTTCTTATAGCAATTAAAACAGATGTGTCCACAGGCCAAGTTGTTCTAGACAAAAACTTGCAGACCAGATTTAAGTAATATGACAATTATCAAAGCCTCTGGTCTACCCAGAGAGTCCCCAAGAGTAGAGCTGACAATGCCAGGGTCAGAGGTCCCATCCAAAAGAACTTAGAATCACAAGGGAAGGATGAAGCCTAGCTTTCCCCAACCATGATGACATCAAAGGGCAGGCCCAAGAAAGCAGGTAAGAATCTGTTCAATGTTGGGTACTAACTAAAATTACTTTCTGTGACCCAGAAGGCAACCACACTGTTGCATGAGTAACGGGCCCTTCCTCCATCTCTGTAGCTGAAAAACGGGGTTCTGGGGTTTAAGGTAAGATTATCCCTAAGACCATCAAACATACCACAGCATGTGGGCGCTCACCTGTACTCCCATGCTGACAAGGCAGAGACAGAGGGTTTGCTAGCCAGCCAGCTGAGGCAAGATGGTGAGGTAAGGTTCATGGAGAGACCCAGCCTCGTAATATAAAATGGATAGTCATAGAGATAGATGCCTGACAAAAACATTGGCTTCTATGTTCACACACACACACATACACACACACACAAACACACACACAATCTGCAACAAAGAGAAAGTTTCTCTGCAGAGAATGCCCCCACCCTCGCTGACCACCCTGTTCACGACTAACCCAATGGATACCTCTGGAAAGGATGGAAAGAAGTATCCATGTTAAACCATAAGCAAACACAGTAAGTGGGTTCTTAAACTCACCTTCCTTTTAAAGGATCTAGTTTCACAACCACTTCCCCCAGTACATCTATCCATGATTTTATTTACATGATTATCGCTTTTTAGTAAGCACTATAATGTAGAAACTAAGGAACACCTACATGTCTCAAAGCACATACAGTTCGTGAGAGCTTGGAACCATTTGACTGGATTGATCGTTAACTAGATGAAGCTTAGTGTGGGTATAGGAAATAATTACTGACCACACTGCACCGCTACTGACTCAGGGAGAGAAGGAGAGATTCAATGCACCACAAGCAAAGATACGGTTACACTGATGTATCCTCACCCTGGGGAAATGCTAATTTGATGAAAGTTTGCTTTATTTTTAGAAGGCCTGGTTCTGACAACACTAGCCAGATATAATTATTCAATAGTGAATGCCAAGAAGCTCACATCCAATGTGATAAGAAATATTTTAAGCTACCTTTCCCAGAAATACAATCTGTTTCTCAATTGATAGGAATTCATCACAAGCAACCGCTTATATCACAGTTGCTCAGAAAACTTCGCTATGCTCTAATTCATCAAAAGCCACCAGACCAAGCTTATGTATAATCCTTCAATCAAATACATAATTCTTCTAGCTAGTTATACATTTATAAACCCCTTACTAAGCCCCTGATGTGCAATGTCACACCAATTTCAAAGTCCTTCCAAAAGAACAGAAACTGTTGCTACCCAGCCACTTTCCTTGTGACATTTTTAATTTAACATGAACTAAGGTTTTAAGAAACAATGTAAATTTTTCAGTAAAGAAAAACAGTAGACATTTCTTGAAACAAAGTAAAAGAATCATTTTTAAAAGATTGATTTGAGGAGGCGGCTCAGTGGAGAGGAGTGTATGTTGCTCTTCAAGAAGACTGGAGATCACTTCCTACCACACATACTGGTTGCCCCACAACTGCATATACCTCTAGCTCCAGGGCAATTTCCATGCCTTCTTCTGGTCTCTGTAAGTGTACTTCCATGCAAATATACCCACACAGACATGCAAATATACACATGATTTAAAGTGAACAACTAAATATTCCAAAGAATTACTTTTGAACAAAATTACCCCCCCCCAAAAAAAAATGAAGTGTGGAGCCTAGGAACCCAACCCTTCAGGAGTGCCATGATCTCAGTTAGTTTGGATTTCAAATTCCAGGTCAAAAAGTAGAGGAAAGTGTATTCTCTGTCTTCCACAAACTAGTAATGTGAGGATAATTTGCAATACATATAAACCTATGCAATGATATTTTCAAGTGCATCTTCAAGTGAAAAGAGAAGAATGGAGAGGTAGATTTTGTGGCTTCCTCTCCAAGAGCAGTCAAACATAAGTCATTGCCCAGTGTAGGACCAGAAGTAGAAGTCAAGATCACACTTCTTTTTGTTTGTTTGTTTGTTTGTTGTTTTTTGTGTTGTTTCTTTTATAGACAGGGTTGCTCAGTAGCTTTGGAGCCTGTCCTGGAACAAGCTCTTGTAGACCAGGCTGGCCTGGAACTCACAGAAATCCACCTTTCTCTGCCTCCTGAGTGCTGGGATTAAAGGTGTGTGCTGCCACCGCCTGGCTAAGACCACACTTCTTAATTTGAATTCACTATAATTAATTTTAGTGTTTAACTTGTATCTGACTCTGATATTTTAGCATTTTGCCATGTTTTGAGCAACCCAAATATACAGTCTATTTAAACAGTTTTCTGAAATTTACATACAGACTGATGGAAATTCTGAGTCTGAATTGGAGTGCTACTACTGTGTTTTGAAGATTCAGTACAATGAAAATGTTCAAATATATCATTAATAAGATTTATACTGATTTCATATTCAGCTAGTACCACTACGTGGATACATGTTCTCATCAGTGTGAACCTGAAATCACTCCACTGAGCCAACATTAAGTAAGTAAGGGAACATCTGTATATGACATAAATTATATCAATAAAATACATTAAAATTGATTTCAACTATTTTTGTTTGCCTTTTTATAAGTCAACTGAAAAATTCACTTTCTGTGTTTGTCTGGGTTATATTTTGTCGGAAAGTCCTGGGCTAGTAGATGAGGAATAGGAAAACTTAGGTTTTTACCAAAATTAAGCATCTTATCACATATTTCACCACCGCAAGCTCCTCTACCACAAAAGGAAAATAAAAGTTTCCTGGGACCACGTAGTGTTTCCTCTACAAATCTCACAAAAAAATGTTCAGATCCTGTCTGCCTGTTAGACGGTACACCCCCAAAACTCCTAGTCAATATCTACTCATCCCTATGAATTTCAGTTCTGGTAGCACATAGTCCGGTCTCTGACGCCTGAAAAGTCGAGGTGTTCTCATTTTGGGGGGTATGGTATAGAAGTAATGACATCATAAATAATGGTCTTCCGCATGGACGTCCCCAGTTAGTCGTTCATTTTGGCATCCCCAGAGTTGAGCACAAGTCCTGAAGTAAGGCAAACTTCAAAACTACTTGCAGAAAAAGAAATGTGCAGAGAGCGTGATGACAGCAGAGATATTTAAGAACACACATAAGGGAACGTTAGCGACATCCCCATTTATACAACTGTGAGACTCGCAGGCACCTCAGCTGTTTGGAAAGCAGCCATGTCGTCAGAAAGGAAAAGGAAAACAGAGAAATTCACCAAGAATCACCAAGTGCCTGCTATTTGCCAGAAAGTGACTAATTAAGTTTTTCCCATTTAATCTGTACAAGAGCCTTCATTGTCACAATAACTTTAAAAACGGTGGTGCTGCCGTTGGTTCCTTGCACCCGCACCCTCTCCAGACTGCTGGAAGCATCTTTTTAACTTTGTTTTTCCATCTACCCAACTCCACAGTGGCCCTATTCAACAAAGCAAACAAAGTAACTTGTACAAGATTACAGAATTCACCAGGCTTAAAATCAAGATTAAAATTCAGGACAACCATTGTATTTGAGGTATGAATTCAGCACATTCTTAAGGCAAAAAAAGCTTCTTATACAAACACAAAACTCAACACCCAGAAAAATTAGCCCATATAAACATTACCATAGACATGTAAGGACACATAACACATGGTCTACTCGCTATTATCTCTGCTTCAATAGTGAGAACCTTTAGAGGATCTTAGAAATATGGAATAAAAACAATGATCAGAGTTATTAAAATCATTTTAAAGACTGACTAACATATTTATAATGGGTCCATTCACATAAAGCACTAAATCTAGAAAAAGAAAGTTACACTGTTTAATGATGTGTACATATGCTGTAAAAAAATATTTTTTTAAAAAGCAAGCAAATGATTGTCACAAATGATAGGCTAATGATTTCCCCCTTGGGAAGTGAAAATTGTAATCAAGGAAGCTGTAGGATGCTTTCGTGGGATCTATTTGTTGACTTTGGTGGCAAAGTGTTAAGTATTTTCATTATGATTATGTTTAATGAATTGTTTTATTGTATCACGAGGGGCAGAAGCTGAATATAAGTGTGTGTACAACATGCATGCAGGCGCCTGTGAAGACCAGAGAAGGCAAATGGTTCCCCTAAAACTAGAGTCCAAAAGGGTATAAACTCCCAATGTAGTTGCTATGAACCAACATAGTCTTCTGTAGGCAGCGAGCGTTCTTAACTGCTGAACCATCTCTCCAGCCTGTTCATTATAAATCTTAAAGTAAGATATATTCATGCAAAAATAGTAATAGTAAGCCGGGCGGTGGTGGCGCACGCCTTTAATCCCAGCACTTGGGAGGCAGAGGCAGGCGGATCTCTGTGAGTTCGAGACCAGCCTGGTCTACAAGAGCTAGTTCCAGGATAGGCTCCAAAGCTACAGAGAAACCCTGTCTCGGAAAAAAAAATAGTAATAGTAGTAAAAAAAATAGTAATAGTAACACTGAGTATCTTAAATATCGGATAGATATACAGGACCAAACGGAAAGAAGTTAGGCAACTTTCCCTGTAGCTAGTATCTACTCACCTCTCTGGTTTTATCTTAACTACCATCTGTCATTCAAGTACCCATAACTATTTTTTTTATGCAAGGCACCTCAGTTTTATGTGGTGCTGGAGGCTAAAGCTCCATGGGTGCTATGAAAGAATTCCACTCACTGAGCTACGCTCTCAACTAAAGAGCCATAGTCATGATACTTCTTTTTCTTTAGTGGGGGCAGGAGAGGGGAGAGACAAGGTTCTCACATAGGCCAGGCGGATCTCACACTTCTGGGATGTTTATCTGAACTTGAACCCCCCCCCCCATCCTACCTTGACACTCATACTACCTCTCCCGCTTAAATTGGTGTTCCCCTGTGATGCACCATCATTTTGCTTAGAAACTTGGGAGCTGACTGTAGCCCTTTCCTACCTTCAGACCAGTGGTTCTCAACCTGTGGGCTTTGACTCCCCAGGGTCCTGTATCAGCTATTTATGTTGTGATTCAAACAGCATCAAAATTACAGTTACGAAGTAGTAACAAAATTCTTTTTGTTGTTGTTGTTTTTCCCTTTTTTTTCCTTTTTTAATTGATTTTTATTGAGCTCTACATTTTTCTCTGTTCCCCTCCCAGCTTCTCCCTTCCCCTCCCCTACTTTTATGATTGGAGGGGGTCACCGCAACATGAGGAACTGTAATAAAGGGTTGCAACATGAGGAAGGTTGAGAACCACTGTTTTAAACACTGATGGAAAAACTGGCCACCTTGAACCTGGAGCCTGCTGGCTTTCAGAGCAGAATTTCCACCAGCTGCTGACCTGGTTCCTGGGCTTTTTAAGCAAGAACGATGCCATGACCCTGTCTTTGAAAGGCCTGATTTTCCTCCAGGCAGAGCCTACTTATTTCTTACTGGCCAGACCTTGAGCAAATATGTAAATCTGTCTCTCTCCATACCCTTTGCCCTAAGAGATCAGAGCTGTAAATTAGAAGCGAAGAGCCTGAGAAAAGAATAGCAGGGTGAGGAAAAAGATGCTTCTAAATAACTCGATGAGAGGCGAGAATTAACAAAAAAGAAGAAGAAAGAAAGAAAAGAAGAAAATAGAAGGCAAAACAATCCATCTTAAATTGCAAACTAAAGAGATGTGATCCAGGAAATGGCATCCTCGCAGGTGTGGCTTTTCTGCAAGGGCTCCATGGAGCACAGAAGAAATAGTGATATCCAAAACATGATCTTGCTATAAACGGAGGTAAATCTTGTGGGTTTTTACAGGTAGACACGTAAAATAATTTAGAAAGTTTTATCACATAATGGTTACAGTAAAGTGTCTAGTACTGTTAAAAATGAGAAGTAATAGCAACAAAAACTGTTCTCTTAAACAGGAAATATGCTATACTTAAAAATAACAACAAATTAGAGAGGAATGAGCATGCATGCCTATTGGCATGTCTACATATTGTGGATCTGGTTAGACAACTAGCTGGGGTGGTGAGATAAATATTGAATAAAGCACAGGCTAAGGAAGGGGGAAAGATCACAACCACCCAGCAGAGCCTGGCAAATCCAGGAAACAGCAATGCCCCAGCGGGAGACGGAGGCTCAGAAAGAGAGAGAGAGAGAAATGAACACAGTATCATGGACGAATGTAGTTTATTCTGCTTTATCTTTTCTTCCCCAGATGACACTGAGGCCTGTACCACAAAGTTCAAAATAAGCCAGGAAATCAAGACCCACAGCTTCAAATGTGCTTTGTTTTCTTTCATTCTGGAAGTATTACCAGAAGCTGGGGAGACACCTCAACTGGAGAAAGTGCTTGCCATACAAGCATGAGGACCCAAGTTCGAATCCTGGAACTGTCATAAAAGCCTGATGCAAAGCAAAATCATCTCCTGTGCCACCACAGGAAGGTGGGCAGTGGAGACAAGAAGTGGCCAGGAGCTGTAAGGCTAGTTAGCCTGGTCTCTAAAGGACTCTGCATTGAACAAGAGGTCCTGTCTTAAACAAGACAGAAGGCGATGGATAACACCTGATATTATCCTCTGACCTCTGTGTACGGAACTGAGTGTGTGCTTGCCTGCATTCAGCTGTGTAAGTGTGTACATATGTGCACCTGCATGCGCACACACACACACACGCACGCACATACAATGTATGAACATGCAATAAAACCACTGAAATTACTGTCAGTAATGCCACTGTAGCATTCTTTGAATGGTGATTTGAAATAATAGTCTACCTTTCTAGGCTTAGGTGAAGTAAAGACATCTAGCGAGTAGAATTGGGTGCCTTAGGGAAGCAGCATTTGAATAGAACTGTGTCAATGTCTCTCTCTCTCTCTCTCTCTTTCTCTCTCTCTCTCTCTCTCTCTCTCTCTCTCTCTCTCTCTCTCTCTCTCTCTCTGTGTGTGTGTGTGTATGTTTTATACATCTAAATACCTGTCCAGATATCTTACATATAATATCTCTACTTTCTATCTGGTGTAAGCAAGAAGTCGAGTACATATTAGCCAAAGAGAAAAAGTACTTCATAGAATCAATCCGTGTACAAATTTGTAGCAAGTTCACACTGCTGTATCAGCACATGGGTCCACATGGGAAATAAATGTGAAATAACACTGCAAAGAAATGCATGCAAGGCTGGGCAGTGGTGGCGCACGCCTTTAGTCCCAGCACTTGGGAGGCAGAGGCAGGCGGATCTCTGTGTAGCCTGATCTACAGAGCTAGTTACAGGAGAGCTAGGCTGTTACACAGAGAAATCATGCCTTGGAAAACCAAAAAAAAAAAAAGATAGAAAAAGAAGAAATGTATGCTAATCGTTGGACATGTGTACAGCTGCTAGAAGTTGCCTAGCCATATATAAGGCTGTGGGTTCAGTCCCTAGCAATGCATTAAACCAAGCATGGTAGTGCATGTCTGCAATGCACGCTCACGAAATAGAGATTAGGAGTTCAAGGTCATCTTCCACTATGTATAAAGTGCCAGGTCAACCTAGATTAACGATGCTTTGCCAAAAAAAAAAAACACACATGTTAAAGGTGCAACTGTATTATATATTTTATACGCACAGCACATACACTTTTCTCAGAATATTGCCTAGTCTCTGTCTGTCTATTTTAATCTAAGAATTGGCAACAGAATTGTGTTATCATATCTCTACTTAGCATGGTTTCCCTATCAAAGCCTTTAGAAATTTAGAAGAGAAAAAAAGTCTGCTGTGTGCTAAAGGAGATTCCAATTTTAAGTAAATCTTTGCAGTCTGGCCCTTTGGTTTTTATTGGGGAAGGAGAAGATGCTTGAGCCTTAGTAACTGCTGAGATGAACTGATTTTAATAGCACAACTGTTTGGTTGGAGTATCTAGAGGGATCAGAAGCAAGAGGGAGGAAGACCCATCACAAATGACGGTTACTACAAGCACTGTCTTCTTGTTTTTGCCTTTAAGAGTCTAAGACTAGAAAAATGAGCTAGAAGAGAAGACAGAGAATTAGTGCTGCTTTTCAGGCCATCAGACAACGTTCAGTCAAAGCTCTAACTGTAGGATTATCATAATGGCTAACATCTTCCCAAGGCTGTAAAAGCTAGGCTCTTCATATGATCAAATACAGGGAGGAGATGGGGAAATCTGCCTACATAGAGTGTGCGACGACTTCTTCATGCATCTTGAGATGAAGGGATCATAAGCCTCAAAAATGTCCCACTCTGCCAGGAATTTGCCCCAAATATTAGATTTGAAAGGAATTCCAACTATATGCCATCTCCTTCCTTTTAGAAAATAGAGATACTGAGAGCATGGGGACTTGAGCACGTTGCCTGAGGACATGGAGTCAGGATTCATCTGAGTTGCGCCCAGCCTGCCTTCCCCATGTCACCTGCAGAGCCATCCTGTGAGATGCCCACCCCTCCACGTCACTGTAGTCTTTTTGGTCACTGAACATCACCCAGAAATCAACGTTGCCAGTGATCTCCCCTCCTTCAAATACAGCGCAACCTTGAAAATCTGGGCTGAGTGACATCACCATCCCGGTTTGGGGGCTGATACAGCAAGCCTACCTCAATAAACTAAACACTAGGTATGCCTGCTTTGTAAACTGGATATCGTTAGTGTCTAAAGATTTGATCTGGGCTTCTGCAAGCTACATTACTCACTTTATCTTGAAAATCAAACACATCCTAACCAATACATACTTAAGAAAACAACAAAGCATTTTAAGCATGATAGTTAATGACCAAAATCAGATCACCAAAAGATTTTTTTCAGTAATTTACGAGTACAGTCTAGAGCACACAGTTTTACTTTCTCCTTTTGCTTCTTTTTCGCATATCTGTATGCCTAGCCCAAAGTCTTTGAAAATGTGACAAATGACAGGGAGTTAGACAGATGGAGCCAAGGTAGGCATGTGTATTACCCATTTTCTACCACTGACTTCGGGGTAAAAAATGTCCAACCTGTCAATCAATGTCAGTATTTCATTCTATAATTACATTTTTCTATTAGGTAATAATAAAGAAGCTGTGAGATTGTCAATAAAAACAGAACTATAAAAAGTCAATTATCAAATATTAAAGTTTTCTATCAACTTCCCAATACAGATCAGCTTACATACCTCTTTCAGAGATTTTTAGATTTTTCCCTGTTCCAGGAGTCAGATTCTTTCAGTTAACTTAAGCAAACCTCTTATTACCTACACGTCAACCTACTAATTACTTATCTAGCCTCGGAGATAGAAAAATCAATAACCCATAAACACTAACCAAATAGAAACAAAGACACTCGGCATCTCAACACTGTTGTAATCTACCACACACAGGAAAACCAGTGTAGGCCAACAACTTTGTTTCATTTATATAAATTTATGTGTCTACACCTCACCTTCCAGTATGTCGGTCATTCAGATTCTCCTTACTGCCTTCAGGGTGCACGTCAAAAGCCATAGAAAATTTGGGAGATGAATAAGAGTTTAAGAGGGAACATGTAAAAAAAAAAAAAGAGGGAACATGTCTCAGATCAACTATTCTCAGAGAATAGATATGTGATTCAATTTACAATGACATGTGTAGCTCAATGTTGGCTTCTGGTGCTCTGATAAACACCATGACCAAAGCGTTGTGCGGGGTAGGGATATTTGTCTTATACTTTACAACCCATCAGCAAGGAAAGCCAAGGTAAAAGCTTGAAGCAGAAATCATAGAATGCTGCTTACTGGCTTGCTCCCAGGCTTACACTCCCAGACCTTTTGTACACAACCCAGGCCTGGCTGCCTGAGGATGGTGTTGCCCATGGTGGGCTGGATCTTCCTGCATCAATTTTCAATCAAAAAATACCCCCATGGGTAAATCTGATAAAAGCAGTTCCTAGTTGAGGTTCCCTCTCCCTGGGATGTCAAGTTGACAGCTAAAATCAATCAGCATACTATATAAAGACACACGTACCTGTTTTACAGTCCAAGTGAACACTTTAGAACATTTCTCTTCTTTTATATTTTGTAGAAATAGAAAAATGTGTTCTGTTAATATAATTTGCAGAACCAATATAAATTTTTAAGTCCATTGTCATATTCTGATTAAGACACTAAAATATTTTCAACAGTAATTTTGACATTAATGGATGTGAATTATGAAAAGATAATATACCAAGAGCTTCTGGAGAGATGTAGAATGTGGACCAAGACACAATGCCTACTTAACAGGGTAGGTGCCATGTCTCATTGGTTATATATGCAAATTATCAAAATACATGGCTCATGGCTTCATGAAATTTGACAGTGTCTCTCAGGAAGAAGTAAGACACAATCCAATCAAAGAACAGGCAAGGAATAGTGTACAGGGCATGACGAGACACACAGTAAATTATTCAAGGAGTCCAAAAGAAATGGAAAGAGCGTATCTCATGAGAGGAACACAAGTTAGGGCTTGTATCAGAGCGGATGTTGAACATTTGCCATGGAGAGTAAGAGCTGCATCAAGTGGATTTGGTGGAGGCTGAAGATATTCTGCGCTAAAGGCACAGAGCGGACAAAGGAGAGCAAGAATACCTATTGAACAACTGAGTACTTCTGAAAGGAGGGAAGGCTGACACCATTGAGAGACTGCTGAATAGTCCATGGCCGGAAAGGTCATTTCTTGATTTAGAGTCAATAAAGATGCCATTAAAAGTCCCTGGAAAGTTGTGAAGTATCTCCTACTTGTCTACCTCATATTTATCATTTCTTCCATAAAGAGAGAAGGCTCTTCTTGGGCTATAACGGCTCCAGCACTCTGGTTGCCTGAGAATCGAGCCCCTCCATCAAAGAAGATGGTGCCAAAGCATTCCTTGCGCTTTCAAATGCAGGAAAAATGACGCTCTCCTTAATACTAAACACATCTTTGCACTACCACCAAAACCCTATTCTTTACTCTTAATACATTTGGAAAATTGAACTGTAGGTCTTTACAGCAATACTTTAAATGCAAAAGATAGTAGGCCAGTGCAAAACAGCGGGGGCTTTCAAGTAAAGCAATTAACTGACCGACTGTCAAAAGGGTGCAGCTTCAGTGAAGCTATATTGTAGAACAAATCAAATACGGGCTTGAGTCGGGTTTACTGTGAAATTAACTACTGTCACTCTGAGAAATTCATATTTCTGACATCCTTTGCTAAAATAATTTTCCATATTTTGTTGGATTTTTACACTATATGCAAAATAAGTTATGAATGGTAGTAGTTAATACAAGTAGGGGCAGACAAGACTAGTGATTTCTACACTCTCAATGGAGCCAAACTCAGAGGCTTCCATAATAGTCCCTGATCCCCAAAGCATCAGATGTGATTGGACAAACAGATAAAGGGAGTCACATGTGTACAAATGCCATAAACTCAGAGGCTTCCATAGGAGTCCCTGATCCCCAAAGCATCAGGATGTGTTTGGACAAACAGATAAAGGGAGTCACATGTGTACAAATGCCAGAAACTCAGAGGCTTCCATACGGTCCGTGGTCCCCAAAGCATCAGGATGTGATTGGACAAACAGATAAAGGCAGTCACATGTGTTCAAATGCCACAAACTCAGAGAGAAATGTAGCAAGAATTGTGCTCAGAAAAGGATGTTTGTTTGTTTTTTTATTGAAAACAAGTCAATACCCTATATGAACATTTTCTCTAAAAGGCACTTTATATCAAGATACGTTTTCTTTAAATCCTATCATTACCTTGATTTATTTAGAAATAAGAATTTAGATATAAACTTAAGAAACCATTCAAGCTAAAATACGTTTTTAAATTAACTGCAAGCTTTAGACCCACTCAAGACTTTAGAGAAAATATTTCTTTCCTTTTTACTTTGAGGAAAATGAATTATTATTATGTAGCATTTGGGGTTTGCGATAAATAAATTTAAACTCACACTAATTGCTTAGGAAAACAAAGACTAGCTCATTCAAAGTGTGGGTTGGATCATCCTCATTTGATGTTTTCATTTGCATAAAGATACCAGTTTTTAATTTTGAAATTAAAATTAGATCATTTTTCTCCCTGCCCTTTCCTCCATATACCCTTTCTATGAACTCTACCACTTTGAATTTTATCAGATTCATGACCTTTACCTATTTAATTGTTGCTACATATTTATCCCTAAATATATAATACAACCTACTTAATTCATATAATGCTACTTTATGTAAATATTTTCAGGGCTGACCCATTAGTATTAGATAGCCAATATGGAGACCTTCAGGGAGATTATCTGACTCTCAGCATTCCTTAGTTTACTGTATTTTTGTTTTGTTTTGGGTTTTGTTGTTGTTGTTTGTTTTGGTTTGGTTTTGGCTTTGGTTTGGTTTTTATGTCTAGGGTTTGCACTCATGAGCTCTCCCCCTTCCATTTTAGCGTGTCTAGTGATGTCATCCTTGCTCATGTCTTGTCTAGGCAGCCATGTTGGTAAGAATTCATGTGTGTAGCTTATGACATTCCTAGGAGACACTGGCTCACAGTAAATCTCCCTTTCCTCTGGCTCTTACTATCTTTCCATCCCCTCTAAGGCTATGATCCTTGAAACTGAGGGATAGAAGTTGGTTGTAGATGTATCAGCGAGTACTGGGTACCACATGGCCACTTGTTCTCTGCATTCTGATCAGTTGTCATTTTCGGTAGCAATCTCTGTTGCAGAGAGACACTTCTAGTAGAGGGGAAACTTACCTGTGATAATAAGGATAAATATTTATAATAAAGAAATTTTGCTGGTTTGGTAAAGTATTAGTTGTAAGCTTTCCTCCAAGATCCATGACTTTACTAGCCTTAAGTATTTGGCAAGGTTTCTAGTACCAAGCATGATTTCCCTCCTATTGAGTGGGCCTTCCATCAAACTAGAGAGCTCCTGATAACAGGCGAGGTTTGCTTGCCACTGTTGTGCTTTTAGGGATAATGTACCATGCTGGTAGTTGTTTTACTTCAGAGATATCGAGCCTCTGTAGGAGATCCAGGCTGCTTCCCTCCCTGGGAAGCTTCTGGTACCATGAACTCTAGTCGTCTGGAAGCATCTTGAGTCCTCTGGTTCCTGTGTCTGAATACATGGTGGATCCGGCAGTACGGACCTACCACCAACCTCTGGGAGGTCATCACGGGCAAGAACAACAGCTCATGTCTTGGGAATCTTTTGGACAACCATTGCTAACAGCTCAAAAGCAGACTTCTCATCTCTCACGTTTAGGTTTTTGTTAGACCATTGCTAACAGCTCAAAAGCAGACTTCTCATCTCTCACGTTTAGGTTTTTGTTAGACAATCTATGCCCATTTGAAGAGCAATGTCAACACAAATTTCATTTAGCCTATATATATTTATTATGAATATGTATACTGAATTATATGTTATAATATATACCCATTTTTAGGTAAATAGTTAATAGCATTGTTCCTTATGGCTTTTTAAGACAGTCTTGCATTAAAATCCTATTTCTGTATTAACTTCCCTCCCCACATCTAATTAAAGCAATTTTTCATTTTTCTATTCTAATTATCTACAACCCAATATTCCTCCTTTCTACTGCCCCCTCAAAAAGTCCCTAATTCCTAACATTACTCAAGGTTATATACTTAAATCTGAAACTTGGAGCTAAGACTCATAGATGAATGGGAACGTTTGATATTTGTCTTTCTGAATTGGGTTAGATGACACCGTATGATCTTTTCTAGTTCTATTCATTCACCTGAAAATTCCATTATTTTACTTTTCTTTACAAATAAATAGCATCCCATAGTGAATGTGTATTATATTTTTTATTAATTCATTCACTTAAGGTCCTATATTTTGCTTCCATTTCCTGGCTATTGTGAATAAAGACGCAATGAACAAGTCTGAGCAAGTATCTCTGCAGTAGGATTTCGAGTTCTTTAGGCATGAGCTGAAAAATGATATAGCTGGGTCTCATGTTTATATTCAGTTTGGGGGGAGTTCTCCCCACACATTTCCAAAGTGGCTAGACTAGTTTGCAATCTCATCAACAGTGAGTATTCCCTGTCTCCCTCATCTTCTCCAGCATTTCTTGTCAGTTGGGTTGTTAAGGTTCTAGCTCTGCTTAGCAATCCACTGCTCAGTTTCTTGCTGAGAGATAATATCAGTGGGCATACCCCAGCTGACAATATGACATCAGAACACGGATCAGACACAACATATAATCGGTCACTTTGTAGAGTTTTATCCATGTGGTGCTTAGCTCTACTTGTGTATATTACTTATTTACATCATTATTATTTAGTCATTTATCAATTTAATGCAAAAGATAGATCATATACGTGAATAATACCAAGCAATTTTATTAGTTAAAACTAAAAAAGACCAAAGCATCTCTGTTATTATACACTACATAGTATTTTGACTTCGGTTGCTCACCTCTATCACCACAGGAAGTCCCGTTTTGATGTTCTATAGCCTACAAAAAAATCATTATATCACAGAAAAGATTCATTAACCATGAGTCTTCATTACATTAAAAGTCATAAAAGCTTATCAGGTATTGAGAAATAAAACCCTTCAAATATTGAGGGTCTTGACATAGTAACTGGTGATCTATACATACGAAATCCATAGCAAAACTATAGTAGGTGATTGTCTACATATCCTACAAAGATAACAAAATAGAGTCTTAAATTTCAAATATTACTAGATAAGTAAAACAAGATATGGATGATACATGTAGATCTTGTCTATTATTTACTGTGAAATTTAAAGAAGGAATTTACACAGATGGGAGGGACACATACACAGTTACATTGGTTTAATGAGCCTTTGTCTTGAAATTTTAATTTTTATAATAAGTAATGGGGTGGTTTTTAGTGGTGTTTACTATTTCTAATAACATCTGAAGACATATTTAGGTTTGGTTTGCATTTTTTTTAAGAATCTGAAGTTTTCTTTACATAAAAACCAGATGGTTTGTTCACTTTGTTTTTTAGTTTGAAGGCAGTGGTATTATTTTGTTTTGTTGGTTTTTCTTTTCCTTTTTTAGAAAAACAGGTGTGACAATCATTTCTCCTGAGACTGTATTAGCACATTTAATTATGAAGTTTGCAGGCAGCTTTCTGAATTTCTTTCCAGGCAGATGGTGAACGTGACTTTAAAAGACAAAAGAGGAATTTTTAAGAAGCATTTTGGAGCAGAATGAGATTTGTCCTCCCCTCACCAGCATGTCAGCACCACAGTGAACACTAACGGGAGTCACAGAGCAGTGTTCCCAGTGAGGTCCCCTTTGATTAGCTGTCAGGTACCCAGACTTCATGAAACTACCCTCGCATGATCCAGCAAAGCATCATGGGCTTATAACCCCTTTTTCACAAAACTTTATAACCATGAGCTAATTACATCTTCACGGTACTCCTACAAATACAAAGTAAAGCATTTCAGGAGTCTCATTTTACTGAGTCCCCATAGAGGTCACGGATAAAGATAGAAGTCGATTGTAAGACCTGAACTACAGAGATTCATCTTTCACGTCAGCATAAGTTCCTCAAACGAAATGATTACCTTTTAGTAACTTGCTCTGCCATTACTCAAACCTTTTTCCTTCTTAGCTAATAAAAGGCTAACTCTGCTCCTTGGGGTCATTGTTGAATAAAAAATTAATCCTGATACATACTTATTAACACAGCTGAGGAGAATTTATTCACAACTAAAGCAATATGACAGAATTGCTTGATTCAATACTGAGAAGACAATGGGGAACTTATGGCCAAGGAAAAGAATGAGGGTCAATAAACGGAAAACTACTGAGAGAAGACACTAAGAGTGAGGGGGCTCTTAGTAAGGTGCTCTGACAGCCTTCTCAGTAAAATCAGGTCAAGGCTTCTGTATCACAGTTGGAGATGAGAATGTGAGCAGATCTTCTTAGAATGATCGTATGATGGACTTTGTGGAACCCTTTACTAAGATTGTCTCAATGGGCCAAAATTAGGACAGAGCCAAAGCAAAACCTAGTTGACTGAATCAGGAGATGTCAACCAAGTCTTTGCTGAAATTACTCAGCTGTAGGTCAGTAGATTAAAGTGTCTGTCACACCCAGCTCCACAGTCATTTAGTCCAAAATAAACACACCGAGGTGTGTTATATAACAGTTTCCTGGAGATTGAAACATTCCATCCTGCTGGGAAGCTCCTTAAGCAAGATAATGAGGAACTCAATATAGCTTCAGGAAGTCCCTGAAACTGACTAGATTCACCAAGTTCCTCTCTGCCAGAGTAAACCAGAAAGATTGGTGAGAATTACTCTCAGATGAACAGAGCTACAAAAACTCTTAGACAGTTTACGCTGAAAAGAAGACTCTGAGACCAGACTAGCTGTCTGGAATAGTTGTTCGGACGAAGAAAGAAAGAACACTCTCCAACCTGTGGAACTGCCTTCAGGCTGTGCAGGTGCTCCAGGTTCCCAGCTATGTGAACTGTCACTCCTGGTGGTACATGACTTTGGTGATACAGATGTCTCTGAGTCATTTCTGTTCCTGTAAGTAACCCCTTACCCATAGTCCAATTTTCTCATTTACATAAATATATATGTATATACAGAAAGTCTGGTCTCAGAGTCTTCTTTTCAGCGTGACCTAAGAGTTTTTGTAGCTCTGTTCATCTGAGAGTAATTCTCACCAATCTTTCTAGCTTACTCTGGTAGAGAGGGACTTAGTGAATCTAGTCAGTTTCAGGGACTTCCTAAAGCTATATTCAGTTGCTCATTATCTTGCTTAAGGAGCTTCCCAGCAGGATGGAATGTTTAAATCTCTAGGAAACTGTTATACAACACTTATGGATATATTACATGAATATATATGCATGTATGTATATATATATATATATATATATATATATATATATATATATATATATATATATATACACGCTGTTCTTTATTTAGTGAGAACAAAAGAGTAGAGAGATGACAAGGCTACCACTGATGCTAAACTTAAATCTAAAACATGAATGTAGGCCATTCTCCCTGTGTAGAGGTGGGAAATACAGAATGTCTGCTTTGTCTACTTGAGATACCTATAACCGTGTGAGATGATTAAACCAATTTCATATATTTCTTAATTTCCACGTTTTAAGTAGCTCTTTGCTTTTCAATTAATATTTGTAGTAGTTTAGAGATTAATAATTTAATAAAAATTCTGTTGGACCACTTTCTTAGTCAAAAATAACATGTTAGAATTTGATTAAATTTCTAGTTTATTTTTAATTTCACATTTTATATTTTATATTTATATAATATGTTAATTTATCACACACTATTTTCAGTCTACAGCTATAAATGTGAATGACTAAAACCCAGTGTTTTACATCAAGATTTTAATGCAAAGTCTCTGTGTGCCCATCTCTTCCTGCCTCTGCATTCCCTATGAAGAGGCACTGAGACAACACAGAAAGAAATCTACTCCATTGTATGAACTATGTTTAAGGAAGCAAGCTTTATCCAATTGGCATTGTACCCCAATATTTAACAACCAGGCATACTTTATAGCTAAAATGTAAATATGCAAAGTTTTATATAATTCATATAAACTAATTTTGTCTTCAAAACTAACCTGTGAAAAATATTTGTCATTATTCTCATTTGTCAGATGAGGAAACAGACTATGAGCTGCTCAAAGAATGATTACAGACCCCAAGTTCGCCCTCTTGTCTGCAGGGTCCTGTGCTGAGGAGATCAATCCAGACTGAACCTTTATCTGGCAATGAATGGATGGAGATGGAGACAGAGACCCACATTGGAGCACTGGACTGAGCTCCCAAGGCCCAGATGAAGAGCAGAAGGAGGGAGAACATGAGCAAAGAAGTCAGGACCACTAGGGGTGCATCCACCCACGGAGACGGTGGGACTGATCGAATGGGAGCTCACCAAGGCCAGCTGGAATGATACTGAACAAGCATGTGACCAAACCAGACTCTCTGAATGTGGCTGACAATGAGGGCTGTCTGAGAAGCCAATGATAATGACAACGGGTTTTGATTCTACTGCATGTACTGGTTTTTTGGTAGTCTAGTCTGTTTGGATGCTCACCTTCCTAGACCTGGACGGAGAGGGGAGGGCCTTGGACTTTCCACAGGGCAAGGCACCTTGACTTCTCTTAGGACTGGAGAGAGAAGGGGAAGGGGAGTGAGAGAAGGGGGAGAGAAATGGGGGAATGGGAGGAGGCAGAAATTTTTAATAAATATTAAAAAAAAAGAATGATTACAGACATGGTCTGGTCTTCTGGTTCCTCACTCCATATATTCATTGCTGTTACCCATATCACCAGGAGTCACCAAATGAGAAACATGGTTTTGTTTGGATGTTTAATCAGATCTGTGATTTATCAGTCATACAACCTTTCTACATTCTTTTTCCCATTACCTTCATGCCTATTTTTCTAAGTAACTTGGTAACATTTCACATGTACAAACACACACGCACACACAAACACGCACACATACACACACTTTCAGTTTTAAACTTTCTTTGTTCCACTGTAAACTAAACAATAACAGCATCTCATGAGCGTGTATAATTTGATAAAAACAGAGAAAACATAGCCTTTGGTTAGTCAACTTGCATTTGTTTCACCTTAGATCTATAATTTCTATTTCAATATATACTATATGTCCAAATCTTAATATTACATAATTGCAGTCAATTTTATGGTTGAAATTATATGACTTCCAATGTAAATTTAAATTATTTTGTTATCTATAAAATTGTGGTTTGAAATAATATCTTATTTTCTATAGATGCTTTTATAATAAATACATAATAATTTTATTTAATCTTTGAGAATTTTGTACATGTATAGAATGTATTTTGATAATACCCATCATCTATTTCCATGCTACCTTTCAATGTCATGTCCTCTTCTTTTAGAACCAAGTAAATCCAATTAATGGTGTCTGTACATACACAGGTATGAGATCACTCACTGGAGCATTGGCAAACTATCAGGAGCCTCACCCCTGAGAGTATGAGTTTTCTCTTTCCCATTCAGCTGTCAATTGCTAATAACCCTTCACCTGGGGACATGACCTTGTGAGTCCCTCTCCTATCCATGCCAAAATGTTGACTGACAGGATCTTGTATAGCTCTTATGCAGGTAATCACAGTTGCTATGAATTTATGAGATCAATGGCTCCATTATCTCCAGAAGATACTATTTCACAGAAGCCTTCCCCAACATCAGGTTTTCACTATCAATCATTTTACTCCATCTCCCATGATGGTCCATCCCTGAGACTTTCAGGGTGAGGATGAAATAGATATCTCACTTAGGGCTGAGCACTCCATAGCCTTCTTTTCACTTCAGGTTGACCAGTTGTCTGTCTCTATATTAATCACTATGTACTACAATAGTCTCTAATGAGGGTTCAGAGATGCACTAATCTATGAATACAAATATTTAGGAAGTGGTTCAACACTATGTCCACTTAACAAAGTAATAATAATTTTTCTCATATGACTTCATATAAAATCTATAATCTCCTCAGGATAAGTTATTTTTATTTTCTTTTTTTTAAAAAAAGGGAAACAAACTATCCTTTTTCATTTTATATACCAATCCCAGTACCCACTACCTTCCCTCCTCCCATTCCCTCTACCTACCTCCCACCCCATCCCCTCCACTCCACAGAGAGTGGTAAGGCACATTGCTTTGAGGGAACTATGCTGGTTCCTTCCCTGGCCAACTAGAGTTGGTAAGCACCCATTAACTCAGGTAAACTGTTTCAGTGGGGGTTCCCATCATGGCCTTGACCTCTTTGATCATATTCTCATTCCTCCCACTCTTCAACTGGACTTTAGAAGCTCAGCCCAGTGCTCTGTTGTGGGTCTCTGCCTTTGTTTCCACCAGTTGCTGGATAAAGGTTCTATGGTAACATTTAAGATATATGTCAATCTAACTATAGAGCAAGGCCAGTTTGGTCACCCTCTGCTCTATTGCTTAGGGTCTTAGCTGGGTCCTCCTTGTGTATTCCTGGAAATTTCTCTAGTGCCAGGTTTCTTGCTAGACCCATAATGGCTCCCTCAATCAAGATATCTCTTTCCTTGCTCTCATCTCTATCCTTCCTCCATCTCGACTATCCCACTCCCTCAAGATCTGTTCCCCTCTCCAAATGGTTGAAAGACACTTAAGGAAATGTTCAACATCCTTAGCCATCAGGGAAATGCAAATCAAAATGACTGAGATACCATCTTATACCAGTCAGAACAGCTAAGATCAAAAACACTGACGATAGCTTCTGCTGGAGAGGATGTGGAATAAGGAGAGCACTCATCCATTGATGATGGGAATGCTTGTACAACCACTCTGAAAATCAGTATAGTGGTTTCTCAGAAAATTGGAAATCAACCTACCTCAGACCCGGCAATTCCACTCTTAGGTATATACCCAAAGGATGCTCAATCATATCAAAAGGACACTTGCTCAACTATGTTCATAGCAGCATTATTTGTAATAGTCATGGTCTGGAAACAATGTAGATGCCCCTCAACCAAAGAATAGATCAAGAAAATGTTCCACATTTACACATTGGAGTACTACTCAGTGGAAAAAAAATGGTATCTTGAAATTTGCATGCAAATGGATAGAACTAGAAAAAAAACATTCTGAGCAAGGTAACCCAGACCCAGAAAGATGAACATGGTCTGTACTCACTCATAAGTGGATACTAGCTGTAAAGCAATGGATATTGAGCCTATATATAATTCATGATCCTTGGGAAGCTAAGTAACAAAGTGAACCCTAAGAAAAACATCCATAGATCCACCTGGAAAGGGCAAATACATAAGATCTCCTGACAAAATTGGGAACATGGGAGTGGGGGGAGAAGGGAGGGTGGGAGGGGAAGACTAGCCATAGGTTCTTGGCAGGGGTAACAGTACCACCAATATCCTTGCTCCTAGGAAGCAAGTGTTAAATCTAATCACAAAGCTGCTAATTACCTCCAAACCATTTGTGCTACTATTACACCTATGACCATATTTTGATAAGTAATTTAACATCGGTGACAAAGTTCTTTTACATCTTATTTACCAGGTCTCCCAAAGTATAAACTTAGGTCATTTCCACCTTTAGGTTCCTGTGAATGGGCACCCATTACCATGAGAATAACAATAACTCTTTAAGACTCTATTTTCAGTTCCTTAGGACAGGTATCTAAAGTGGAATTGATGGACATAACTATATCTGGGATATTCTGAGGAGTGACCAGACCATTTCCACAGTGGCTATAGTGTTTTACATTCTCTTCTGCAGTGAAAAGGGCACAAACTTCCACATACTGCTCATCCCACCAAAACTTACTGTTTTCTGGTATTTCTGTGTAATCAGAGACTGCTTTTTTGTTTCCTGGCCACCAGACCCAAATAATCAGATACTAATTACATTTGATCTATTAGCTCAGGCTTCTTATTAACTAGATCTTATATCTTATAATTAACCCAATTCTCTTCATCTTTGCGTCACCACAAGGCTGTGGTCTACCAGTAAGGTTCCAGTGTCTTTCTCCTTCAGCAGCTACATGGCGTCTACTGACTCCATTTTCTTCCCTCCTCTATCTCTGCTTGGATCTCCTGCCTTGTTATATTCTGCCCTGCCATAGGCTAAAGCAGCTTCTTTATTAAACAATGGTAATAAAACATATTCACAGTATACAGAGGGACACCCCACATCATTCCTGATTTCTGTTTTTAATTCTTGTGTATTTGAGGTGGTATTAATTGTCCTCAAAATCATTTATTGTATCAGTTCTGTGGCTGAACATAAATATTCCTGGAATTAAAGTGGGGAGTAAGCACTCAGTGCACCTCCTATGATCCCAAGGGCACTGGACCTGGAGCCCATTTTCTTTCACTTCAAGCTTTGCAAACACAGTATTTCTTTTTCTACTTCTATACACTACACGCTTACACATTTATAGGACTAAAATCAGAGATTTCAAGAGTAAATATAAAACTCCTTAGTCTTGGTAGTTAACAAAACAATAGCTTTCAAATATGTGTGTTTACATGCATATGTGTGTATGTGTGCCTTCTGTTGTGTAAGTAAAAGTTAACATATACACAATGTATGTGAGGAAGAACAATACTCAAGGTGACCTTGTATCAAATATATGCCGGAGAAGCAAATTTTAAAATTACTCTAAATTAAAAACATTAAGAATTGTGGTTCTATATTACATGGGATGTTGATTTTTTTTTCCTCATGGACCAAGCTTCAGAGAGGTGGTGATATTTGGGAATATTTTTTCTATATTTTTTCTATTATATTAAGTATTCAGAGCAACATTTGTGCTTTTCTGCAACTAGGCAATAATTAATTCAATCAAGAAGCACTAATTAATTACCTGCTAAATATAAATACTGTGCTAGGCCTAGTGGGTGCAGAGAAGACAAGAAGGCCTTGACTTATTCATAAGTGGCACATTCTAGGGACAGACACCCCGATGGCAAAGGATCCTCAAGCAAACTAAGTCACTAAATGCAAGAATTCAAATGTAAAGGGTAGGAAAATCTTAGTCATTCATAACATTCCATACAAAATTACTTGATTCTAAGGACAAACTACACCCTATCATTCACTCTATCAGTTTGATTGAAGTGATTCAGCACACCACATGCAGTCCATCAGAAAGCCCTGGCAGCCGACACTGTTCCTTCCATCTGTAATAATGTGAAGTGCAGGAAATTGCGGCGAAGGTTGAACCAGTTCTGTGAACCATTCAAAACAGTGCCCACGGAAGCATCTTCCTGTGGAATACCAAGCATTTCAGTTCAGAACTCGGAAATCAATTAAGAATAGTGACAGAGAAGTGAGTGGGAACACACGAGATGAAAGCAGACTGGTGAGCACTTGCAGCCAGGATTTATGAGATTCCTGCCCTGTGCATGACTGGGAAAAAAGACAAAGATGGTCTAGCCCCATCGCCCGCCACTCTCCAATAAGGAAAATTACAGTTATCCCACACATAATAGACACAAGCAACGAACCCTACAAACAGGCCACAAACAGCCCAGAGCCCACCCTTCTGGAATCTTCGTCCCAGCCTGGTGATCACCCTCAGTTTAATGAGGTTCCTTGCTAGCTTGATAGAATATTAAGCATTTAGCAAACACCACCACACTGCGCCATAATTGAAAAACCTGCTGGAAAAAGACCCCTTCGTTGTCACTTTGTCACATCGCTAAGATGGTAAGATATTTAAGAAATGAAAACCATATTAAAACTTTATCATGTCAGACTAACTTTATTTCTCCTTCCATATACAATTTGCTTGCTCCTGTTCATGAGCCCCTTGCCATACTATTTTATCTTCTTGTATCATCTGCAATCCCTCTAACAGTGTCCCATCAAAACTACCTACCATGTTCTCTTCTCCTTAGCTCTGTTCTCTAACATGAAATATGTTTTCTCTGACTTTCCACTAATCATCTCTGCACACATTATAGCACAGTAAGCCTGAGCATTAGAATCTACATTCTATATGATTCTATAGTATACATTATTTATTAACTATGTTGATAAAAAGAAGTAAAAATAATTCCGTTATCCAGTTGAAAATCACTATTAATGAGATTAATTAGAAAGATATTAAAAAAAGCAGAACTGGCTGTGAATAGTTCTAAAATACATTAACAGCTGTAAATTTACATAGGATCAAATTTTCTTAATAAAATTGGTATTTGATTTTTCTTGTACTTCTAATATTGGGTTTGTTACAAATGAAAACCATAAATGAAAAAAATCACAATAACAAATTTGTTAAATTGATCAGAAAAGTATCAGCTTTTAAGGGTAAGCAAGATTTAAGCAAACAAATGAAAAATTCATTGGGCCATCCATTTAGCCAAAATAGTTTTTTTAATCAGAAATTACACTATTATGAATTACATGTCAGACCAAGTCAAGAAATTAAAAGGACTCTACATTATAAACACAAACTAAATTCTTATGTAAGGAAAAAACTTCACCGAAGAAGTATTTATTTTATAATTGACTAAAATCAACATGCACTAAAGGCCAGGAAAAAGGAGTCACTGGGAAATAGTTAAAAATCAGAAGTCCACCATCAGGCAGGTGACATCAGGAAAACGCTGGCCACAAAGGTCACCTTGGGAACAAAGGGGAAAAACACAAACAAAACGGAGATGAAAAGTGATCCTCAAAGGTTCTTGATATACACAGAAAAAAAAACAGCAGGCAAAAAAATGTGTTTCTGTGTATATCTGAATTTCACTCTAGGAATTTCAAAGAGCAGAAAATAAATCCCAATATGTAGCAACTAACACTAGATTAATGAGACAGAGGACATCACTAGTACTGCACGGGTTACATCAGAGATTAAAAGTGACAGTGTGGGAAAAAGAGGGGAGAAGGAACAAAGCCTGGTTAGATTAGGAGTAGAAAAGAAGATACAATGGGAACAGATACCGAATACTCACCGAGAGCACATGAGAAAGAGAGAGCAATGAACAATCTTTTAAAACTTGGCACTGTTAGCATGGGTCTTGAATGACAGGTAGGAGTCAGGTAGACAGAAATCTGCTCAGACTCATTGCTATCACAACAAGAACACTTAACACAGGCACAAGTTACATCCAGCACTGAGTCGCGTGGCCTGAGCAAGGCCCCAGCATTGCCTACCCTACAGAAATGGGAAATAGGAAAGAAGGGGGGAGAACCTTAAGTTCCTTAGGGGATCCATCCAGCTGATAAAGACCAAGCTCTGATGCACAAGTGTGAACCCTAGTACCCTCTGGGAATTCAGCATAGTCTTTGCCAAACTCTGCTGAATTATGAAAATGATGGGGGTGGGGGATGGGGATGAAGATGAAACAGAACAGAGAAATAACTTGTTAAACAGCACTAATTATAAACAAAGAAATCCTAGACACTAAAGATTATGTGCAAAGTGCATGAGCTATAGAGGCAGAGAGGCAATAGGTTAAGTTCTTCAATGCGGGGGAGGATGTGGGATTTCTGGGGGTAAGGGTTGGGGTAAATCACTAAACGGGTCTCAATGCTGCCAAATAGTTCAGATCTGTGCTTAGGAAATACAGGATCTTTCTTACCTGAAAGGCTGATGACCCAACTTGAATAAGTCCTGCTTTAGAAATGACTTTTTTCCCAAAATAATCTATTCAAATATTGCGGACCTGGAATGTGGACCTGGCAAGATGGCTCAGTAGGTGTAGGTGTTTGTCACCAAGACTGACAAGCAAAGTTCAATTCCTGAGTCCTGCACAGCTGAAGAAGGAGCAAATCAATTTTCACAAGATATCTTCTAACCTCCACACATACTGTGGCACATCAGCATGTATAGACACACATACACACACACACTAACCTTTAAAAATGTGTGTGTGTGTATATATATACATACATACATTATATGGATCCTGAGAAGATTAGCTTTTGCATGGGGCTACCCCTAGACAGGTGGTCCTGGGTTCAGTTTCTATATAAGAAAGCAGGCTGAGCAAACAGGGGAATTAAGCTAGTAAGCAACACCCCTCCATGGCCTCTATATCAGTTCCTGCCTCCAGGTTCCTGCCCTGTTTGAGTTCCTGTCCTGACTTCCTTTGATGATGAAGAGTGATGTTCAAGTATAAGCCAAACAAACCCTTTCCTTCCCAAGTTGCTTGGTCATGGTGTTTCATCAAAGCAATAGTAACACAACACGTTAGGTTCATTTTCCTGGAAGGGTCATGGTTTTGTCTTCTCTTTATGCCTAGAGAAAATTTCCCTGTATATATGTATCAATTTTTTCCTCCATTTATCTGCCAATGGACACCCAGGCTGGTTCCATTTCTTGACTCTTTGAATAGTGCAGTATTGAGGGAGCTGTGGGCTGCATTCCTGCCACCCAGCTCCCAGCTTCCTGGCTAGCTTATGCCCCGAAATAACAACACACAAACTGTATTCTTTTAAACACTGCTTGGCCCATTTCTATTAATGTGTGTAGCACCGAGGTGTGCTCACCGGGAAGATTCTAGCCTATGTCCATCTTGGGTCGGAGCTTCATCGCATCTGCCCCAGAGAGGAGAGCTATCGAGTCTGAGCTCACTTCCTCTTCCTCCCAGAATTCTGTTCTGTTTTCTCGGCCTACCTAATTTTCTGTCCTATCAGGGCTGAGGCAGTTTCTTTATTTAACCAATGACCTTCCTCCATCAGTGCAGCAGTGATAATATGGTTGTGCAGTTATCTATTTCTGTTGCATGTTGATTTAGAACCTTGCTGGTAGCTGTGTTCTGTGGCAGTTCTGTTTTCTGCTGTTTGAGAAACTGTTATAGTGGCCTCACGGCTTGCATTCCCACCAGCACTGTGTGAGGGCTCTTCTTTACCCACAGCCAACCAGCACCACCTGTCATTGGCTGTCTTCATTATAACCATTCTGACTGGGACAAGATGGAATCCAAAGCACTTCTATTTCACATTTTTTGATGGCTAAGGATATTTAACATTTCTCAAATATTTATTATCCATTCATCCTTCTTCATTGACAGTTGTATATTCCATCCATTAACTCATTCGATAGAATGAATTTATGTCTTCGTTGTTCAATTTTTGCAGTTCTTTATGTATTGTAGATATCAGTCCCTTGTCTGGTGTATAGCAAGTAAAGATTTTCCCACTCTGTAAACTACCTCTTCACTCTGTGCCTGTTTCTTTGATTTTCTGCATTTAAAGATCATGTAGTCCCTTAAGAATGTTTTACAACTGGAGTCCTTTTCAGAATATCCTTGCCAATTCCTGTATCTTTTTTTTCTGGTTTTTCAAGACAGGGCTTCTCCGTAGCTTTAGAGTCTGTCCTGGAACTAACTCACAGAGATCCACCTGCCTCTGCCCCCTGAGTGCTGGGATTAAAGGTGTGAACCACTGCCACCTGGCCCCAATTCCTGTATCTTAAATTATTTTGTACATGCTTTCCTCTAGAAGTTTCAAAGCCTTACTTTAGAGTCTTGTTTGCTTGTGGAGACAAGATTTCAGTTTGTAGCCTTGGCTATCCTTGCACTTGGTATGTAGACCAGGCTGGTCTAGAACTCAGAGACCTGAGTGTCTCTGCCTCCTGAGTGCTGGGATTAAAGGAGTATGTCCGTGCAACTGGCCCACCTTAGAGTCTTTGATTCATTTTGAGTTGAGTTTTGTGAAAAACAAGAAATGTGGACTGAATTTGATTCCTCTCATGTTGATATCCAGTTTTTCCAACCCCAGTTGTAAAGGGTCTTCTCCCTTCCGATGAATGCTGTCGACAGCTTGGTCAGGACTTGAATGACGGCAGCTCTGTGGGTTGGAGTCCTCTATTCTATGTCATTGTCTGTACCCGCCACATCCTGATGGTTTTGCAACAGCATTGTAATATACTTTTAGATCAGATATCGTGACACTGCAGCATTGCTTCTTTTTTAGAGTTATTTTGTTCTGGCTACTTTCTTTTGCAATACAATATGAGTTTTAGGAATTTTTTTTTCTATTTTGTGAATCATGTCATTGGATTTTGATGAATTGCATTGAATATATAGAACACTTTTGGTAACATAACCAATGAATATAACCACGCTAATCCATGAAGAAGGGAAATCTTTCCATCTTCTTGTGACTTCTCTGGTTTCTTTGTCCAGTGTCAAAGTTACTTAATATAAATGTCGTTAGCCTCCTTAGTTAGATTTACTCCATGGTGTTTCTAAACTTATAGATTAACATAGTAACTCCCAAACTTTTCTTCACATTAGGATTAGATGGGATCTTTTAGAAATTTCAAATCCTAAGCCATCATCCAAAGTAATCAACAACTTCCTGGGGGGAAAAGGAGACCTCCTCATTCTTTTAATCTCCCCAGATGAGTCTGTTGACAGAGCTCCTAAAGGAAACTCTTCAGGCCCTGGGAGCAAGACAGCCCAAGTCTTGTTGTCAATAAGAATCACAGATGGAGGGTTACAACCCCCAGGGCCCAGCCACACACCAGGAGGCTTAAAATATAAACATAGGGGAGGCTGGGAACCAGTCACTACTTTTCTTTAAGGCTCTGAATGTACTGCCAAGTTTGAGAACCAATGCTTTAAACTGCAGGAAGGTTTGTAATACTAATTAAAACTGTTAGAGGTCCGGGCAAGGAATTACACTGATACAATAAAAATTCTTGTTAAAATTTTCTAAAAGAGAAGAAGAACGTGCATTGTGTTCTAGAAAGAGAATAATGCTCTAGTAGGTAGAGCAGTTATTATGTTAACTACAATGCAGAAAATTGGTGAAAGAGGCTAAAGAAGACAAAAACAAAGGGGAGAGAAGAAGTATAATCTATTGTCACTTAAAGATGAATAATTGAATCTTTCGATCTCTATATAATTAATAAAATATGCTTCTACCTCACCACTACTTTTAGCAATTGTGTAAATTTAAGAAAATTTCAAAAGGAAGAATTTTAACGGTAGAAAACAGTTGCCAACTACTCCGATATGTGTGCTAAATGGCTGGATAATTTCAAAGCAAGAAGGATTGCCTCTTCCCTCTCTCTCCCATTCTGATCAGTTGCTTCTGGCTACTCTGCTTCTGCTGAAAATGATCTCCGCATAAACAAAATATATATCATGCTTTAAATGTAGGAGAAGGGATGCGAGAATTAAGATGACTCCATGATAGAACTTTTAAGTGTTTATTTAATCTTCATTTTTATGTAAATATATTTCAATGGAAGTTTTAACTACCATTTAAAATGGGGTTTCTAAAGTATAATTGGATACGCTGTCAGATGGGAAGACAAATTAAAAGTGAAATTCACACTGCTGCATGCAATGGTACTCAGGAAGAGCTATCTTTTGTACCACGCCGCTCATAGCAATGAATTCCAGGGTCCACAGCACACAGCATCACGGATAGGCAGGGAGGCTGGCATTTAGATCACTCAACAATACAGTTTTGTTTCGTGGAACAACCCACGTACTACACAAACTGGGATCAATGCCTAGTAAAGTGCCCAGTCAAAAGCTTCAGTTATTACCAGCTCCTCTAAGCCAGCAGCTAGACTGACAATCAATGCTTACGTTTAAGATTAAAGTAGTGGCAAGAATCTACATAGCAAATAATTACAGAATGATTTTCATAAATGTGTTAGCCCTAGGTCAAAGTCAGATAAACCAGCTAATTTTTATTTTTGTCATATGTAATTAGAATGGATCACATGCTGTTTGGATGTACAGCTATATAATGAGATGATTGGTAAGGTCTAGTCAAAGATCTCCATCAAGTCAGTTACCTTTCTTGTGTCTAGAGAATATGAAAATGATTCTGCAAACCTCCAGTACACAATAGAGCAATGTTTACTGTAGTGCTCATGGTATAAAGCAGACAGACTGCCTCATTCTCTGTAGGTTGGCCTTGGTCTCCCCATGTCCCTCCACTCCCCGCCTTTCTGCTCTAAAACGCATTTAGCAGCTTGTAGACCCCACATAGAAGGAGATCATGGCTTAGTCTTCTTTCTGGGTCTAACCTATTTCACCTGCATTGTTCTCCATTGTCAGTCATGTCATGGCGGGGCTTTCTAAGGCTGAATAATACCCACTGTAATTATAAATCCCCCCAATTTATACCACCGCTGATTCTGTACCTAGTTGTCAACTGAAGAGCACTGGGTTCTCTCCAACGCTAGAATGAATACAGTGCCCAGTGACCTACGCCACCCCAATGCAGCATCAAATGCCATGCTAGGCACAATGCTAGCTATGCGTTGCCTCCCTGGGACAATGACTAAGAAGTGTAAATTTTATATTTTAAGTTCTGGAGCATGATTCTTGCATCATGAAGGGTAGAGTTAATAAAAATATATTTTACATCCAAAATAAGCTAAGAGGGTAAATCTCAAGTGCTCTCAGCAGAAGCAAAACATGTAGATTTTTAATTAACTTGATTGTAAATCATTTTACAGTGTGTACCCTTATCAAACTGTCATGGTGTTGTTACCTTACTATACGCAGATTTTATTTGCCAGTAATATCTCCCCAAAGCTGAATGGAATCAATCACTTTGCCAAATGATATCAGGTAACTCTCTAGTCTAAATTTTAGGCCAAGCTCCCATAGAATGCATTAGTTATCCAATCCAAAGACAAAATATTCTTTTCTCAAAAATCTGAGTTAGAATAAGGCATTTCCATCCTGACTGGTACAGAGAAAAGTCTTCTTCTCTTTTATTAACTCTTTACTGTTAATGTATTCTTGAATTGGGGGCAAACTTTCATGCATGATTGTGAAAAAGAACCCAGGTCCTTGGGAATAACAACCAGGGCTCTAAGCCACTGAGCATCTCTCCAGCCTTGAGACCTGGATTTCTTTGTTGTTTCCATGGTCCCTCAAAACTGAAGATGCCTTGAATTCACCTGAGAAACATCGGAGTGGATCTGGATAAATACAGATTCCAATACATCAATTTGATCTTATTGAAGTCGAATTGGCAATTGGCAAATACCCTCTCCCAGTTTTAAACCCCTGACAGGCACTGTGACGTCAGCAGGCCTTGTAGTCTGAGAAACTATAAGAAAAGAGCACTAGGTGAGTTTGTTCAGCCTAGCCGGTCTTTGCCTACATTTGCTTTGCATCTCAAATTAGGCATGCAAAGAGATAACCAACACTTCCTAGAAAACTATCTCCCAATCAAGAGCATAGTTCCGTGCTACTCAGAAAAGCATGGGAATCCATTTTCACTGGAGAATGCACTTGCTTCTCTGGTATGAAGCGCTAGGTTGTAATGTGAAACCAAATGACCTTTGACACTTGCCTTCAGATAACTTGATGTTATTCTGCTTTGCTAGCCAATGAATTACTGTTTTAATAAATTCTCTTCAAACTCCCCCAAATACCATAGTTGCCTTGTAATTGTGCAGAACATTGTTTAATTACCCTACCACTGAATAACATTCACTACATAATTAGGTAAATAGTAATTACCCTTTGAGAAAGCAATAACTAACGCGGTAAAGTGAATCACAGCCTTACTGGGTAAACACAAGACCAAGATTTTTCAACAAAAGCTTTGGGATGAAGTCACCAAAGAACGTCTTATTGGCCACAGGTTTCAGATTATATCCGATAAAAAGAGGAGGGAGAAATAGCATTTAATAACATGGTGGCGCACTTCCATGTTATCCAGAAGAGAAAGTTGGCAGCTAACATCCACTCTTTTCGCCTTAAAAGTAAATCAGGTGAGTGTTTAAACCTAGAGCTCAGAGAGAACGCGAAGGTGAGAGCTACCCCGTTTGTGCAGCTCGCTGATGCACTGCCTAGCAAATGACCTAAAATGGGGTGTCATCACAATGTAAAAAGAAATCGGAAGTCTAGATGAGGCGTTTAAACATTGAAATTAGGAGAGGAAATGAGAGGGAAATTTTTAAATAACTAAATAAAAACAACCACAAAGGGAGAAAGATTAGTGTCATAAAGCAAGGACACACTGTGGCCAGCCTTCTGCTGTAGGCCCTTATTTCTGTATGGCACAGGAGCCATAAGCCTGGTCTGAGCTGATCACGTAACTCTGCTGTCTCTGTTTAAGAATAGCCAGGATGTGCTGCTCCTAAGTTTCTTTTTTTTTCTTTCTTTATTTTTTTGTTTATTTTTTTTAGTTGTTGAAAAAAAAATTCTGCCTCCTCCCCATTTCCCATTTCCCTCCCCCTCCTCCCACACATTACCCCCTCCCCCCACTCCCCTCCCCCTCTCCCCTCCCCCCCCCCCACTCCATTCCCCCTCACCCTCCAGAATGAAAAGCAGTCCAGATTCCCTGCCCTGTGGGAAGTCCAAGGTCCTCCCACTTCTATCCAGGTCTGGGAGGGTGAACATCCAAACAGGCTAGGCTCCCACAAAGTCAGTTCATGTATTAGGATCGAAACCTAGTGCCATTGTCCTTGGCTTCTCATCAGCCTTCATTGTCCGCCATGTTCAGAGAGTTCGGTTTCATCCCATGCTTATTCAGTCCCAGTCCTGCTGGCCTTTGTGAGCTCCCAATAGATCAGCTCCACTGTCTCAGTGGGTGGGTGCACCCCTCGTGGTCCTGACTTCCTTGCTCATGTTCTCCCTCCTTCTGCTCCTCATTTGGATCTTAAGAGCTCAGTCCGGTGCTCCTATTTGGGTCTCTGTCTCTATCCTGAGTGAGGTATCCCAGACCCAAAAAGATGAACATGGGATGTACTCACTCATAATTGGTTTCTAGCCACAAATAAAGGACATTGAGCATATAATTTGTGATCCTAGAGAAGTTAAATAAGAAGGTGAACCCAAAGAAAAACATATAGTCATCTGCCTGGATATGGGAAGTAGACAAGATTGCCGGGCAAAAACTGGGAACTTGGGGGTGAGGTGCATTGGGGCTAAGGGGAATTGGGGTGAGAAACGTGAGAAGGGGAGGATTGGGGGATCTTGGGGGAATGGGATGGTTGGGATAAATGAAGGGTGGACAAGGGAGCAGAGAAATATATATCCTAATTAAGGGAGCCACCTTAGGGTTGGCAAGAGACTTGACTCTAGAGGGGCTCGCAGGTGTCCAGGGAGATGTCCCCAGATAGTACCTTGGGCAACTGAGGAGAGGGAACCTGAAATGGCTCTATCCTATAGCCATACTGATGAATATCTTGCATATCACCTAAGTTTCTTTTGTTATAAATGTAGATTACCTGAGAAGAGATGTTGGCTGAAGTTGATGACTTAAGAGTTAAGAGTTTTGGTGCTTCCTTCCTTTGTAATTTGGAGGATGTCTTATAGAGATGCTAATTCATGGCCCACGACATGACTGCTAGCATACAGGTAGATGAGGACGTGACTTGAGCCCATTCACCTGGCTGCCTAGGAGACAGCCTAATGTGTTTTCCCGCTCAATTGATGTGATGATATATAAGGTGTTTGGAGAATAAACGAGAGATCTTTGGAGAGAGATCTTGCCTTTCCATGATGACCGTGTAAGCTGCGTCGGTTTATTCCTCGCGACTCCGTTCCAGTCCAGTTAGGGAATCTGTGTTGGACCCACACGGCCTCCAACAGTCTGCCCCAAGTTGGTTCCACCAGCACAAAAAAGACAGCTAGAAGGCAAAGACACCAGCACAACAGTGTCCATTCCCCCATCCCACATCCTGTAGGGGAGCATCATAATCCTGTGCCTTGCGAAAGCATACCGGAAATGCCACACTGTCTAGAAACACCATCGTTAGTGGCTACTCAGAAAAATGAGTTTGCAGCATGAGTTGTTTTGAAAGTTTGCTCCGTGCTCATGAATTGTTCTGAGTGCCTCCTTTGTTTGTCTTTTCATCTGATGGCATCCCTGGAACCACAGCTGAACGGACTCCAAAAGGAAAATTTGTTTTCCCTCTCTTCTGGATCCTGAATGCGAAGGCCTTATTCTTCTTTTCCTTATACTCCATCATCAAAAGGTCTCTCTTGCTTCAATTTCCTTCCCAGCCTGTTTCTGATCTCCTCTTATTCCCCAGGCCCCAGTCTGTACATTTCAAGTTCCATACCGGTGAAAAGTCCCACCTCTTTAAACACATCAAGTTTATATCAATCAGCTTAAACAAATAGCAGAGGTCTTGAGTCACATCTTATTACTATTTTTCTCCCATCATTTCTTTTACTTTTATGTCAGATTCTTAAAATCTGTCCACAATCCTAAAGGCTATTTTCTTTATGTCTAGTGTGTTGCCTTTACGTGTGCCATATTAAATGTTTACAATCCACACACCTCTGCTCCATCTTAGATGATTTTGTTGCCTGCTGGTCTCCGGTAACACTCCATAAGCATCTAAACAAGAGGATGGAAGACGACCATCAGATGCGTTCCTTCAGCTTTGTGAATTCCCTGTGGTGACTGCCCAAACCTGGCGTGAGGGGTTGTGCATGCGACACACACATTAAATGCTGCCAGCTCCTCACTTTCCAGAATAAAAGCTCTCAGCAGCAAGTAGGCAGAGAATGGATGATTTTCTTAAAAATCCTCAACCAACGCTTTTCATACACTTGAGATTCCTTTAGTTCTCTCTCCTACCCCTGTGGATCCAAATTCTACTCAAATTTAGTTTAAAAAAAAAAAAGAAAGGTTTATTTCAGAAAGCATCAACAGCTGGGATGAAACTTAGGTTGAGTTAGAACTAAATGGACAGTTTTAAAAGGTTCAGATATCTGAAAGGAACAGATTACTGTGAAGATTATCTTTAAAAAGTTAGACAATTCTACAATTCCCAAGGAATGTTCTTGCTTCCTTCATAACCAGCTACATCTCCCATAAATTTCCCACTCACACCCATGGGATGCAAACTGACTCCTTTCCACCTATGAACATGCAAAAGTGTCCATCTTGGTCACCACTGGCTCTAGCCCAGGAAGCTTGCCACTGTTATCAGCAAATAGTAAGAACTGGAAAGGTCTGAACTCAAGGTCCTGAGCCCTACAACTATTAATCAATCACCCGTTTAGAGACTGATCTGCAGCCTGTACATTATGAATAGAAAGTCCCTGTCCATCCTGCTCAGAGGCCAAACATAAGCATGAAAGCACCACCAATCAGACAGAGTTAATGGACTCATGTCCCGATGCTCACATCTCTGTGATTTCAGGATGACTGACATTCATCTGTTTATATGTGTTACTATGCTGTTCTGTGACTAAACTGTGGATGCCAGAGTCTCCACCTGAACCCTCACCAGCCCCTGTGTTCACATAACTCACTCCTCCACCTTCTCTCCAGCCATGCCCATGAGTTAACTTAGCATAAATACTTAGCCTTCTTCCCTATGTAGCACTGGACTTCATATGGGAGGCCATACTCACACACACACACACACACACACACACACACACACACACACACTATCAACCCATACCTTCTAACGATGCTATATTATTCTTCAAACCATCCATCACATTTATCTTCCCACTAGAATATAAATACTGTCAGTGCAATGATTTTGTCTATTTTATGCTTTTTTATCTTCAGCATCATCTACAGTGGTACCTGCACAAAGAATGTATCTAAATATTTATGGAATATTTAGATTTAGGTTACTATAATTTAGATTTAGATTACTGTAGATGAAGATAGAATAAAGAACAAGGGAGGTCCATCTCTACACGCATGGCGCTCATGTTCCTATAGAGAAACAGATAATGGCCACACACTGTGCAGCAGAACTCAGACCTCCTGACACCTGACCTTCCCCACCTCCAGGATGTACAAGAGTCTGCAGAGGATGAGGTTTGATTATTCAATCACAGCCCTGGGAAGACACTGACAAGGCTGAGTAAGTTGTTTATTTCTATCCTGGATCTTGAAAGATTTTGTGGATTTTTTTTAAGAGATCCCTTCAGATTAGAGGCTACAAATGAGAAAGTAGCTGCTATTAGGATTCTTCACAAGACTTATATTATTTTAGATTTATTTCTCTTATTTATATGAGTGTTTTGCCTGTGTGTATGTATGCATGCATGTATATAACAGGTATGCCTGGTACGACAGAGCTCAGAAGACTTTGGATGCACCGGAACTGAAATTACAGATGATTGTAAGTCAACATGTGGGTGCTGAGACCCGAACCCTGGTCTTAACTGCTGGGCCATCTAGCCAGCTCCCATATTTTTAAACTGAATTTATTATTATTTATTGTTGCATTATTTTAAATATTTTTCGTATGGGACAGTTTAGTAAAGTATCACAGGGATAATTTTATCAGTATGGATATAGTCACACAAGTACATAACCACTTTGCACACTGTACTGAGAGCAGACACTGGCAACTGGAGGCGTTTCTGGGATTGTATGACTCACCCCTGTGAAGTTACAATGCTCCATCGCTACGAACCTTTATTAGAATGGTGATGGTATTCTCTCAGCAAGCCAGTTAGACAACAGAGCTGCTGCACGTATGTGCGCGCGCGCGCACACACACACACACACACACACACACACACAGGGACAGAATAAACTACTTTGTATTGCTCACCAGACCCCTAGACTATACTAAAGGAAAGGGAGAGGAAGGAGCAGAGGTTTTAAACACCATCCTAGAATCTAATTACGAAAGCAGGAGAAGGTAAAAGTTGCTTTGAACGTGAAGTTGAGCTGATCGTGCAATTTACTCCCTCAGAGTTCCCATTTCACCCATTTCATTCTTGTTGACAGACAATGCTGCCCGACACCAAAGAAGCCAATCAATCAGACAGACTGGTCCCTGCTCTGAGAGTTAGACTCGACATGGAGGAATACTGGGATTGTTTTCAGTTGTGTAACAAGGCTAAGTATGGACAAACATGGGCCCAATCGAAACAATTATAATAATATCAGTACAGTTTATTTTTCCCTGGCTGTGTTTTACCCCAGTATTTATGAAAGGTGAAGCCTGAGACCAGGGAGATATCCAGTCTTAAGCCTCTGAAGAAGATAAAACCATAATGGAATATGTACATTAAGATGGAATATATTATGGAGTGTTCTGAATGCTACATGGTTACTAGTGGTTAGAGCCAGCTGAAATGATTTCTGGCAAACTAGGGGTCACATTCCTGGTCTCTTCTCCTTATGAACAGTCTCCCCTGTTCAGGGACACAGTTAACACACAGGACTGAAATACAGCCTTTGGGGGGAATGTCACCCCTTCAGTTGTCTTGCAACCCCTCACTTTGTAAGAACATTTCTCTTTCTTTTTGCTGCTATTTGAGGGTAAAAATAAAGAATTCAATCACACTTATTTCCAATGAATTGTTTCTCAGAAATGCCTAATGAGACTATCTTTTTTTGAAGAATCTAAAGTTGTGTTATTATCTGTAAAATTATTTTGACTATTATATTTATTTAGGAGTGATATATAGATGTGCATACCTTTTAGTTATATTTAGTCCTTGAATGAAGCATGCATCGGTGAGCACAAAACTGGACCATTCTATGTCCTTCAACCTGCTCCCCTAAAACAGCTTCACACCCAGAACTCCTAGATCTCCATTTCATCACAATATGGCATAGCTTCCGCTAGTGATGCCTAAATAAACAGCCACTTAGGGACCCCGTGACGCACAATTTTTGGCATCATGTTTGGTGTGTTTCTTATTTAAAGAGTATTAACCAAAATAAATCAGACTCAGAAAGATAAACATCACATGCCTCTTCTTATGTGCAGAATCTACACGTGTGTGTGTGTGTGTGTGTGTGTGTGTGTGTGTGTGTGTGTGTGTGTGTGTGTTAGAGAGAGGTGGGGGAAAGCAGAGTACAGGAGAGGAAGAAGAGCTCTTCAAGGAGGAAAAGGGGGGAAGAAATCATGTGACATGTTACTGGAAGGGGAAGCTATTGGAGAAAAGGAAGGGGGCCAGCAAGAGGGGTAAGGAGGACAAAGGGGTGGGTAATTTGGAGAGGGACGAATAAGATCAAAGCATACTAACACACATGAGTGAGAATGTCATAATGGAGACCCTCAATTTGGATGCTAACTGTAAAAATGAAATATGTTTAAATCTCAAAAAAAAGACAGTACCTAGTCAAATAATTGAAGTTCTAAAAAACTTAAATTTAAAAGGTCTACCACCTAGTAATAATCGGATCTAAAATTACTTATTTCTTTAATACAAAACTTACCCTGCCTTTTTGATTACTTCTATCAAATAAAGAAATTACATAATATGAAAGAGTATGTGTGTAAGTGTATATATACATATAATACATTTGAAATAAGAAAAATTAAAATTTTAATAATGGTATAGAATATGATAGATATACAGGCTTTGGCAGAATGGGAAGCAGAGAGAAGGTAGTCGCCTTTCTGTGTGGGAGACTCATTCTTGTCATTGCTAAAGCCATCATTTGTGAGTAGATATTTTAGTCAAGAAAATGAGCCCCATGCAGACACATCTTGCAGAATTATTTACAATAAAAAATACAAGTTATTTCCTCTTATCTTATATAGCTCACCCATCCTCCAAATACAAATAAAATAATTAAAAGTAGTATTTTTTCTCTACTTTTAAGTACTCAGTATCCTAAGTTGGGAGAGGAAGCATCTCTCTTATTCCTTTTCAAAATTCAGAGCAAACAAGCTTGTAGCCCTCCTAAGAATCTTGTTAGGGCAGCGAGCTCCAGACTCATAAATCATAATGTGTTTCCTTGCAGCAGCATCCTTACTCTTAGCTGAATTAAAAAGCCAAAGGGGATGAGCAGGAGACTCTCTGGTTTCTGTTAGAATAAGTACTGTAGCTATACATCTCTGCCTGCTTTCCGAGCCAGTCATCCATCAAGGTCCAGGACAAAGAAAGAGATGGTTCTGGCCGGTTCGTCACTGAGCAAATGGAGCAGGGTTCTTCTCTATGAGTGTATATACCATGCCTGTACAGCCTTATGCATAGTTTGTGCTTTGCCCTGTCACAAAGTGAATTCACTTTACACCTTACAAGAGTCCACAAAAATACACATTCCGCACAATGGTTGACCTGCTGGGTTCTGTACTTCCGAGAATATGATGCTATCCAAACCAATAATAGGCTGTGACCTAAAAGCCCGTAAATTATTCAGGCTTTCCTTCCTGTCAGATACACTGGCAGAACTGGTAAATAAAATAATAATGTAATATCTTACAAAAGGTCTTTTTGGTAGAAGGAGGAGAGCAGATAGACACAGAAAAGTTGTCCTACAGCAAAGCATATTCTGAATTCCCAGGAGGAAAATCTGCTGTTCTTGTAAATTGCCAACTTAAATGGAGACTCAAGACAAATGTTTGTTGAAGCAAATTAAAATCAATGAATTTCCCTAAGGCTTAAATCATATAAAATAAGTCAAAGATTATAAATCATCACCACAATGAATTAGTGTTCAATTAGTGTTCTTCTATAGAGGATGAATTGGCACTTCTGACAGACCCCGTGGAATACAGCCAGAAGGAGGTTTGTCCTGACTGGGTCCCCTTCTGTAGGGCATCAGGACAGGCCTTGTGGCCTAATCCTGAGCTGCACAAAGAACTCAGAACTTTACTTCTTAGGTCTCAGGGGGAGGATCCATTTCTCATGAGGTAGCTGTTTAGAGAAACATGTCTTGCTGGTTTAGGTTTCATTAATAATCTATGCCTTCCCCACTCCCTAACATAACATGAGGTATTTCAAGCTACAGACCATAAAACTGACTAAATGCATTCCTAAGTGCTCCAAAATTTATAATCAGGAAAATATTTTATAATACTAAGACATAAAATAGCCAAGTTCAAACAGTTAAGATGAATTGAGACTCATTTAGGAAACAACCCAACCCTAAGAAGCAAGTGAATTCCTAAGAGACAAATTCTGTCCGTGACAACCAACTGCAAGCATTTCCCCACTGACACCATGTACATGACGTCTTGAGAAGCAGAGTGGGGGGGTCCCACACTCCTTTAACCCTAGTATCAGGAGGCAGCAGCAAGCAGATCTCTGTGAGTTCGAGGTCAGCCTGGTCTACAGAATGAGTCCCAGGACAGTCAAGGCTGTTCCACAGAGAAACCCTGTCTCTAAAGCTTAGGATACAAAATTATGGAGCAAAAATACATTCTACAGGAAAACTGAGGTTTGAGCTGAGATGTGCAAGAATCTGCTGGCATCACCTCCCCCAGCAATGGAGAGCAGAGGTGACTCAGTCTTTATGCACAGTTATAGCCTTGTGTCCTGAACATTCTTGTAAGCTTCCATTGTAAACAGCACTGGGCGGTGGGCAGCCTGTGCAGCCAGGCCTCTCTGCTCAGCGCTGGGGGCATGATACCCTAAATTCCTGATTGATGTCACACAAGCTGAGAAGACATTTTGACACTTAGGAATAAAATTTTTCATCCTTGTTTCAAGAGAAACAATCCTGCCTCGGTCCACGCAAAGGCACCAGTGAACAGATCTAATTTCTTTTCCTCAAACATGAAAACATTCTCAGTTGCTCGAGTTCCTCTTACATAGCACTGAACATAAGTGGCTTTAGCCAGAAAGAAAAAAGTAATAAAACTTAAAGGCACGTATGTGTTAATCGTGTGCTGATTTAATCACACCCACTACCTTAAGTTGGATGTAAGTCCATGTTCAGGACTCTGCTCCAGGCGCTGTGCATCAACAAGGAACTATAAAATAAGTCTGCTGGTGTCGCCAAGCCAGTGAGGAAGGCTCAGCTGCCCTTGCACAAGGTCAATGGTAAATAACACCTGCTTTATGCAAAAATGAGTTTATCCCTCTGTCCAGACAAACTGAAAGGCCAGCTCCTCCCATTAGAGTTCCCGATGTCACTCACCCCACACACAGAGCACAACATTTACAGCTGTGTGACTCTGACAAGACGCCAGCTGTTTTTGTAAAATCACTTCTGGCTGACAAGGGAATTAAAACGCGGGCTTCCTGTGCTATGACTGTTTTACAAATCCTACACCTCCACCCTTACCAACACCCTCCTGATTCACTCCGCCCCCTACTTCTCAGATGGGTGGAACCCGAGCTGATGAGAAGCTGGTGGTAAAAGAGATATTCTGCAGCTGGCATGTCTTTCCCCACACCCAGACAAGACATAATAATCCAAGAGCGGCATCTGGCAGGCTTCTAATCTTCCGCAGGAAATGTATAAAAACGCTCCAGAAAAGGATGTAATAAAGCGTATTGCCCTCGCAGCCTCTTAAAAACCGGTGAACAGAAGACTGGAGAGGAAAAAATACCAATTACCTAAAATTGAGTTGTGCACCTTAAGTTTGCACTCACTCTTATTATTTCAAGGATTTTAGTAACAGAAAAATCATCCTTCCTTCATCTATTTAACCTCTAAAACAGTGCTCCCTGCAATTCAATCTGCAGCGGCCATCCGCGGAAACATTAATTTAATACTGTCCCAAAGAACAGTCGGCCACCTGTGGCCCTGCTTCCCCTCTCCACAGGAAACTAGCTAGTGTTTTATCTGGGGTACAGTGAGAAGAAGCTTCCGTTTCACCGCTTGAATTATATTTTAACCGCTAGTATTTAGAAGACAAAAGATTTTAATTAAAAATAAGAATTCAATACTCTAAACAGCTGTAGTATAAGAGGAATCCTTGAACTACCAATGAGGACTCTAAGCTTTCTGTTAATGTTCTCTTCTCCAAACTCTGTGAGTGGTTGGCTCATTTATTCTTTTATTTAACTGTTAACTTAAGAGTCCACTCTGATCCAAGCAGTATGCCAGTTTCTATCAGTCTCTGAGTTTTCATTTTTTTAAGGGGCAGTGTTTAATTCAGAGTATTGTTGTGAACATTTCAGGGAATTGTTTATGCAGTAACACTAAACAATAAAGCACTATGCAATTATGAAGCAACTATCATGAAAAAAATCGAATTTCTTGATTCTGCACTTAATCATTACCATGAGAAGGTAGGGGAGGAAGGGATTAGCAAAGAGAGAGATCTGTATGCATATGATATATAAATTATACCCAAGTATATAATATAAATTCTAACAAGTAAAATATAATTTTTTACTTGATTTAAATGGAGAAGCAGGATATTTAGGTAAAAGCAAAAGTGGCTTTAAACCCCCAGAAGATAAACGTACATGGAATTAAAGGTAATTTATAATTTACTGCACAATAAAGGTGACAATAGAACAAGGGTCTCTTTGCTCTATTCCAGAATCAGAGAATCCCCGAGTTTCAATTTACCGCTTTCAGCTGTTGTTTAAGACATCTGCGCTTCAGCTTCCTGCTCCATAAATTATAGCCAGCTATAGTATCTCTATTCTGGAATTGTTACGATAAAGTAAGTTAGCATATCAAAGTAACTGCTATGGAGAACATGTAAGTCAACCTAAGAATGAGCTATTTACAATGCAAACTTTGTATCTTTTCTATTAAGGAGGCAGATTATCAAAAAAGAATGATGTTTACTAGTCAGTTCAGTGATTTCTACCATGAATACACAGAATTTTAATATAAATTCCCTATTGGAAAAATCTACAGGAATTTGTGCTGCCCACATTATACTCAAAATTCAGCCACTGGCTTTTAAAATCCTATCTTGTCATTTATTAGCACATGTTTCTTATAACTTCTAACATAAATTTTTTAATTCAGTCTAGTTCCTGCCTGTAATGGTAAAAGTAAAACAGCGCTGTTTCCAAGTATTGGCAGTGGGCAGCGGGTCATGAGACCCAGGCAGGGAGCCCCCAAGTGGCAGGCTGGCCCTGAGAGCTAATGGGTCCTAAGCAGGGAGCCCCGTGGCCAGTGATACACCACTGAGACAGATAGGCATACCATGCAGAGTGAGGTTGGATTATTTATTTAGTGGGTTATGGAAGAGAAAGGGAAGAAGGGGAGAAGGGAGAAGACCAGAGAGAGAAAGAGAATCGGGGGCAGTGGGGGGAGGGTAGCTATGGCAGCAGTTACCTCTTCAAGAGAGACAGAAAGGAAGAGAGCTCAGGCTGGAAGCAAAAGGAAGATCTGCCCACCTCTGCAGGGAGAGGGTGAGGGATGGGGGGTGTAGTGGGCAGGACTTGTCTCTTAAAGGGACAGGAAAGACTATTACACTGCCTCTATTAGCTCTTTCATTAGCATTAACACACAGGTTTTTTTTATACTCATTTCTTATACAGAGAAACTCTTTGAAACAGTGGTCTGTCTAAACACTGCTTCTTTCTCTTGAGCCTATTATAATGGGATTTTATGCCGTGCTTCCCTCCCCAGCATAGCCCTTATGGAGGTCATTGATGATCTTGACATGGCCTACCCCACTCCCGCGCCACTTCTCAGGCTTCCTCTTCCGTTTTGTTGAGCAGAATCTATCACTCCTGACCAATTCCTTCCTTTGAAACAGGAAGTGACCCCAGGACACAGTTTTTCTCTAACACTGCTCTTCTCTGTGCTTCCTTTTCATTCTCCTGACCTCTAAACATCAAAGTAACTTAGGTCATTTCCTCACATCTAGGCTTTCTTCTAACTCCTACGCTCATTTTGCCGACTGTTAAAGAAGCAGCCTGCCTGTGATCCCACCACATAAGTGAGGCCAAGGGATGCCCTCAGCAGGCTGGCTAGGCAGACTAGCCCAAACAGTAGGCAGAATTCAGCAAGAGTCCCCGTCTTAATACGGAAGATAGTAAGTGATCAATGAGGCTTCCACACACAGGCATACATGTGACCACGCACCCACACAGGCAAACATGAAGACACACATACAAACTTCATAAACATAAAAAATATTACCTACAAATCTATAGTTACTCATGGTGTCCTTGTCTAAGAGACTGCATAGTAAGCCAGTCATCAGTTCCAAATGCATTTCCTTCTCCATGACCACCTTTCTGGATCACTGCTGCGCTCTTTCTCACAATGAGCATTTGGAGCAAGATGAACCTGCAGAGTTACTGTTTCCCCTCTCAAACTGGAGAAGCCATCAGTGACCCTCATGTTTGCCGTGGGGAACTTACGTCGCTTTTTTCCACCTGCATGGGATTTCCCCAACCCCAATTAAACTCCCATCATTGTCATCAGGAATTGTTTTCAGGCATGAGATTAACAACATCATTAAGAATAATTAAGATGTCATGAATGTAGCTTCCCTGGCACAATCTCACAATGGACTCCCTGGTTCTCTGGCATTTACTATCATTTTGCCTCCTCTTCCAAGATGTCCCCTGAGCCTTGTGTTGAAGATGTACCAACTGAGGCTGAGTACCCACTGTCCGTTGTTCTCCACATGCTGGCCAGTTGTGGCTTTCTGTAGTGGTCTCTGTCCGCTACAAAAAGAAGTGTCTTGGCTGAGGAGTAAGAGCAACACTGACCTATGCACATGGCTGCTGAATGAGTCCCATATAGTGATAACAGCAGCTGGCAGGCCAACATGGGTAGGGACAATTTCACAGGGAAAAAATTTGTGGAAAGCTACAGGAAATTAAAAACTGTGGAGAGAGGGATAATGAGTTCTTCCCAGTGGTAAACCCCTAAACGGTTATCCCTTTAGCAGTTAATCCTAAATACATACGTACAAACAACACCAAATGAACTCAGCGGTGGCATTTATAGATTTATTTGCACCTATATTTTTTAAAAGGTCATACAACTGAATAAAATCAGGAGCAGAATTGGTGGTCCTCCCCAGGGAAAAATACAACAATCAGTTGTTGAGAGCCAAAAGACCATCTCTGAAAACTCATATGCAGGTAACATGGCATGACTCAACAGGTTATATTTAGGAATATATATGTACGTGCATATATGCATTTAATAAAAGTTAATGAAAAGGGGATCATGAATTTGGAAGAGATCAGGGATGGCATATGGAAGGATTTAGAGTGAGGAAAGGGGAGGGAAAATGTTGCCAATAAATTACAGTCTCAAACATAAACAACAACAAAAAAAAGGGGCTATGAATTTGAGAAGAGAACATGGGAGGTGTTGGAGAAAGGAGAGAAAGAGAAAATGATGTGCTTGTATTTACATTAAATTTTAAGAAATAATAAGAAAAAGAATAATTATGAGAAGGCTTGAAAGCAGTAACCCTCCCTCCACAGAAGAGGTTAGACAAAATATAACAGACAAGACCTAGACTGCATGACACTGTCATGGTGTCACCAATTATAGAGACTGAGACAACGCTAGTGCTCAGGAACACAGTAATTGCTCATGAGCAGCTCTAAACCCAAGGACTGTTTACCACAGAGAGATGGAAGCAAAGCAAACAAAGACTGCTGCCTGATGAAGGCCATGACCGTCACAGGGTTCAGATATAAGGGAGTAGGGGTGGCCTTTGGTCTCTTGCTCCCGGGAACCTTCGGAGCCTGCTAGTCACCTTGTGCAATAACAAGTGACCTTAAAGACACAGAATCCTTCTTGTAAACTGAGATCACCAGGAGAGAAGACTGACGACAATCCTTATCAACCGTGCAGAAAAGCACACCACCAGTAGGCTTTGATTCAATCAAGATGCTTGCTCGGTAGATTTTCACCTTCTGCCCCGTTCATGTTCATCACCAAAACACTGCATTTTAGTAAACATTATGAGAAGGTGGTAACATAAATGAAGTCACGGCATGTTCCTCTCAGCTTTTCTTTTCCTCATCTGCCGGCCCATCAAAAGGAACTGTGCACTTGCTGCTACATAAGTTGATTGATAGGATCCTGACTCCTCCAGATTTGATATGCTATGATAGAAAACGGACCTTTCTGAACAACTGGCCTCTTGCCAGTCAAGGTTGACTGTGTAACCTACACCAAGAAAGTAAAATATCGTATTGATCTATTCTGCTCACAGAGCTGCACTGTGAGATTAAATCCAGGGAGCTGTGAGATGCAACTCATTATCAGAGACTTTGGCACAATTTGCATTTCCACAGCTCCAAAGTAGGGCTTTTATACTGATGAGCACATCTCTCTGCTTGTTTGAAAGCTTCTAATTACTGCTTAGTGTTATCAAAATTACTGTGTTTTCCTTAGCAATTTAATGGAACTTATCATCATTATCTTTAGTTAGAATTTCCTTATCAAGTTAATATGACTTAATTATTAGACCTATGGCCAATCGTATTAGTTTTGGATATCACTTTAATTAATAATATGTTTGACACAATAGTGTTTTCCTCCATTGTTAGAATCACGTAAAGGTAGATATCTCTCAGATGTATTTTCTCAGGTCACTTTCTCTCCAAAACCAAACGTATGTCCAATTTCTGTAATTTGGCTTCTCACTGAGATAATGTTTCTACATGATTCTTGATAATTTCTCCTGGATTCCTGCGGCTACCACCACCTTTTAATGTCAGCAAATGGAAAGTCCGTTCAAAAGAAACCTTCCTAGAGTTCCTTCCTTCTCTCAAATACAGTCTTCAGGCCTTTGGTAAGTCCTATTATCTCTCTGTTGCAGATTTATTCCTTACCCAGCCAGGTCTCGGCATCCATTGGAACCCACACAAAGGCCCTTCGCCTCTCTCCCCTTTGCACTTCTGGCCACACCCCCATGTCTCTGCCCTCACCTTTGCAAGGTCTCTTTCTACCCATATAAAGTGGGAGCTTACAGAGTGAGTCCCTGCACCTCTAAAAATATTTGCATAGTCTCCCTTTATACTCAAAACCGAGTCCAGTTTTAGCCCAGCCCCCGAGTCCCTCTCTGCTGTAGTTGGGGCTTACTTTGTGACCTCATCCATCACTTCTTTCCACTTTGCCACCTCAGCCTTGTTTTCTGCTCCAGCTACATAGCTCTTCCTCTTCTCCCAGCATGCACCCCTGCACAGATCATGAGAGCATGTGTTTACTGTTTCTTTAAACTCTGATGCAAGAAGAGTGCTTAGTGACTTCATATAGTAAGTCTAAGAATGGACAAAACAAAATAATAAATCTCTCCCCCATATTGTTTTGTAATAATAGTTCCTACACACTAAGGGCCAGGTTTGACACCTACGTTATGTTAGACATTCATGGAAACTTTGAGAACAGCACCATGGTTCCTATTAGGTGGAAGAAGTTGACAGTTCTGGAAGCTATCTGAATTTTATATCCCAGATCATACACTGCAGATTGTAAACTTGGGCTTTGGCTACAAAGGATTCTTTACATTGGGCCTCGTGAACCTGCTGTACACATTCACTTTTTGTTTCCTGTAATAACCTGCGTTCTTGCACATCTGAAATGCTCACCTTTTGAGTCTAAAATTCAGGTGTCTACCACAAATCATATTAATTTATTTGTTTGACACCTGTAGTGGCATTTCATTTGTATTTTAATAAATAAAGCTTGACTGAAGATCAGAGAGTAAAACAGCCCGCTGGCCAGCCTTATAGACCAGGTGGTCTGTAAACACACACCTTTAATCCCAGTAGCCACACCAATTTGCCATGGAAACCATAAAGTGCACACCTTTAATCCCAGCCCTAGAGAGAATTATAAATGGAAGGAGACAGTTCTATATCTCAGTCTCAGTCTCATTTTGAGAATCCTGGGGGCAGGATCGCCATTTTGGACTGAGGTCAAGTCAAGGTAAGAGCCAGTGGCTGGCTACTTCGTATTTCAGATCTTCAGCTTGGACCCCAGTTTCACTCTCTGAGCTTTTATTAATCATGCTTCAGACATTCTACCTATCTACATAAATTATTCTAATGTTTATCCGTGTCTCCATTCTCAAGATGAAGCCCTTAACATTTATGAAATGCCACTGTCCAATGAACATGTTATTACTACCATGTTGTAGGTTACATGTATGCTGATTTTAACTGCTCAAACACACAATTTTATGATATATTTTATTTAAATGCTATTTATAATTCTCTTGAAGGTTAAATGAGGTACTGACCTAACACATGGATGCAAAAGAATACAAGGTACTTGGGTATTATTGATGTCATTCCGAAATTCCTTGCTGTTATTTTTTAACTTTATTATAGATCTTGGCATAGGTGCCCACACACCCTCTTGGGTTTCTATTTCTTTATGCTTCTAATTTTCTTCCTACTTGCCTAGGGACTTTATCCTCAGCCTCTCCTTCTGACTCTTTTTTGCAACTTTGATGTTGCTTAGAACTGGACCATCTTCTGATACCATGCTCCACATATCCTGATCAAATTTACTTTTCTTTATCTCCAGCAGAGAGACAACTGTCTCCTGGGCATAACTGTTATGAGAAGACAAACTTGATTCATAATTAAATAAGTCACAAAGCAAAATGAATAAATGCATGTCGCTATGACTGGCACCCAGATTTCTAATTTGAATCATCTAATGCAGTGACAGATGACACAAGTTTTTTGACAAGATCAATCAAATACTGCATTGGCTCGCCCCCATATAGCAGTCACCCAAAGAGCTTAGAGCTTGAGAAATTTTGTCTTTTATAAATGCAAATATGTTGTAGTAAGTCTCTTCATCTACTGAGGAAGTTTCAACATTTTTATATGTGTGCACAATGCATACATACAGAGTCAACATGGTGAGACTGCATTTTAACAAGTCAGATTTAAAACAAGAAGTCTATCAGAACTCTGGGAGTGTGTACATAATTTATACTTCCTGTATTTTAAACAGCATGAAGATGAAATTCATGGGAAAGTGCAAAAAAATGTAGATAATTTAAAATAATAAGGTAAAGACTTTAAAAAGAAAAAGAAACAATTTTGAAATAAAATTGGACACTGAAAACCCACAAGGGTAGACTATAGGCAATTGAACAGAAGTCCAAAACTACAGTCTGGCTTTCACGGTCATTACCTGTATTTTGTAGTCTTGCATCTAATAAACAGTTGGGTTAATTTTCCTTTTAGGATATGTCTATCTCAGATAACACACACGTTCATTTTCTGTGTGGGGCTTTTGAAATGAGCTATGATTTGACAGATACCATCATGAGGTTTTATGTGAAATTTTTCCATCTTATGGCTATGCTTCGCCTGTTGCTTTGGGAGACATGGAGTCCCTTCTGCATGCACTCCTGCACAAGCCAAATATTTGGGAAGAGGCAACACCGGTGGTTGAACAGCAGGGCAGTGATAAGTCTTCTTATTTTTACCCCATCCATGTAATTATTCTCAAGGCTGTCCTAGCACTGCTGACTCCTTGAGGCTGCGGGGAACATCGATACAGACAAATGATTCCATTCTGCACCGGCGTCTTCGTCACGCCTTTGCCAAGAATCTTTCTTTCTGCTAATGCTGCTGCTGTTGCTTAAAAACATATTATTCTTGGGATTCATGCTTTTAGATTTTCATCGTCCTGACATTAATCAGGGATATACTTTGAGGATGTTCAGAATTTTGAAATTTTAGACTTTGGGAGGTTTTATTTCTGAGCATTTCAGCATTCATGGTTAGAACACTTAGGATTTTTTTTTGAAGACTATAATCATCTCTGGACTTTCTTAGTGTTTTATCTCCTCATGCCTAGCATAGTACCCAGCTCATAGCAGATATATATAATGAATCAATAAGTGCACATGGACCTAAATGTACATTTGATTGCATATCTGTAATTCTATTTTTATAAAAATTCCAGAATCGAGAAATCAATAGACTCAGAAGTAGGTAATATCTGCCTGGAGCGTGAAGTAGATGAGTGTAGGGCTTCATAAGAGGAGGTAATAAAAATGTTCTGAAATTGATCTCAGTAATGTTTGTATAACTCTAAAAGTACAAAATCTGATCTGATTTGTTAAATTCATGAATTGTGGAGCTGGAGAGTTGGCTAAGCAGTTCAGAACACACCCTGCTCTTGCAAAGGAATCAAGTTAAACTCCCAGCAGCCATATTAGGAGGCTCACAATTGCCCGCAACTACAGCTCCAAAAGATCCAACATCTCTAGAATCTCTATGCACACACCTATATGTAAACTTATACATGGAATTAAAAGCAAAAATCTTTTTTTAATATTCAGGAACTGCAAGGATAAGAAAGAGACAGCCAGGGAAGACTTGTATTTCAGAACCTTGAGTCACCTGCGTCCTGGCTTCTTTGTCTACCCCTTCGTATTGCAACTGGTGCTTTAGCAACCAGATGTATGCAGATGTCATCTGAGGGTACTTGTCCTCTGATCCCTACCAGAGTTCCATCTGCAGCCTTATGGGCTTTGCAAGAACATTCAACCATTCCAATATATATGCACACCTACATCAGCTAGAAGTGACACCTAACCAACCTGACTCCATGATAGGTTATGAACACTTCTAGCTCTCCAGTTTTTACTACTCTGTTTTTCAATGTTCAGAAGTAACATTGAGGCACAGTTGTATAGGATCATAAGCGGCTCACAGATGCACCTTGGTTAGGTTTTTATTCTGTTCTTTATTAATTTTCCCGAGTGCTCGACTCCTCTACCCTAGGATCACTTCCCTTCATAAACAGCAATCTTAAAGTCTTTGTCTCGGACTCTGCTTTGGAGAGGGAGGACCTGAGGCTCAGGGATCTCCAAAGCTTACTTCTCGGTTTCCATGACAATTATTGTAAACAACGAAGAGCAGAAGAAAAAAAAACATGCCATCTCCAGCCCAATCATCCAGCTCCCCCGTACTTGCTTCAAGAACATCCACTCTCACGAGTTTCCTTTAGGAAATTCTGTCTGCTTTTCCTGCCATTGCAAGCTGAAATCTCTTTAAAACTATAAGCCGAAACAGACGTTTTCTTTCTTTGACCATTTCCATCAGGGATATCAATCACAGTAGACACAAAACTAGCAAACATAGGAAACTGGGGCCATGAGTGGCGCTGTTGCTGTGGTAATCCTAACCATCTGAAATTGGTTGGTGGGACGAAATCAAGAGAAGTTGGAGGCATCAGCCACAGAAGCCTTAGAATACTGTAAGCATTGGGCCATTCCGCTGTGAGTTTGGAAGATCAGAATGTCATGGTGATATTAGAAATTATATGTGCTCCTACTTGTATTTTTGTTCACAATGGAATAGACCTGTCAAAAACTAAATTTTATTCACTTTACACTCTATTCAAGACTCTTGTTATTATCTATGCATGTCCTGAAATAATAAACAAGACTGTATTTTTTTAAATTATCCTATTTGCTTGGCAGAGAAATTTTAAGAAAATACAGAAGTTAGGGTGTGGGACAATGGTCTGTATTCTGTCAATTATATTTTAAATAAACGATGATTGGCCAGTAGCCAGGCAGGAAGTATAGGTGGGACTACCAGACAGGAAGTAGAGGTGAGTCAATGAGAACAAGAGAATTCTGGGAAGAAGGAAGCCCATTCCTCGGCAGTCCTGACCCAGCCACAGAAGAAGCAAGATGTAACTGCCTCACTGAATAAGGTACAGAGCCATTTGGCTAACACAGACAAGAATAATGGGCTAATATAAGTTATAAGAGTTACTAAGAAGCCTGAGCTAATGGGCCAATCAGTTGATAAGTAATGTAGACTTCTGTGTGATTTCTTTGGGACTAAACAAAGGTGAAAACTGGGCAGGACAGAAACCCCGTCAACATTCTTATCTGCTTTTTGTCAGATTTACAATAAGATTCAAGAGAAAAGATCCAAGCAGAGGACATTTTTTAAAAATGAAGTTGGGCATTATGAAGCCAAATGTGTTTAAAGCTTGGTATAAAGTAACTGTTAAATACATTAACACCATTTCTTAAATGTCCCATACTTAGCACTGGGACAATAGAAAGGGTATGACATAGATATAAATAATTTGCATTGGTATGGATTTTGCTTTATTGATATAAATTTAAGGTCAATCTTGTTATATGAATATGTATTTCTGATCTTGATTAAGGTATTGTGATTGTATAGTTCATTTAAAAATGTAATATATAATTAAGAAATATAGGTTAAGGGATAATCAATAATAGTCAAGCTTGTAGTCATGTTAGTAGATTTTCTAGATATATAGAGATATATTTCAGTTAGATAGGCATTCTTCATATCTTTCAAAGACTACATAAGATGGCATTTAAAATGTTTTAATAACTTAGGGCTTTTCATGACAATGAGACACATCTGCTCCTGGCAGCACCACGCAACTTCCTGAGAAAGATGGGCATTGAAGAGGCTCCTTATGGAGTTGGTTAGCCATTTAGGCAAGAAACTGTTCTTGCCTGGACTGCTTCACTAGACATGCAGTACCCACAGAGAGATCACTGCTGAACTTGCTTAAAGATAAGACGGTCCTTCAGCGTTCCTGTTTCATAAAAGGGTCTGTGAGACATTCTGCAAGACATAAAAGAAAGTGACTGAACTGTCTTTAAAATCTGTCTTCATAGAAATGTCTGCTGGATACTATGGGCCTATAGGTTGAAGATAGATGCCTCAATGGTACAGAAAAACTTTGGGTGACTGTACAGGCAGTGAGATGTCTCTGTCATTTCTAGAGTTTTGGAAGTTGCTTACTTCTTATTTACTTAAGTAATATTATCTCCTTTTTGAGTCTTTGATGGAGTTGAAGAATTTATAGATATAGTTTTCCTTAGTTATGATAAAAGATAAAGCAGATATAAATATTATAACTGTAATTCTTGTTTGATTACTGTTTTATTATATGTAATTTTATTATGTTAAAGTTAAAGCTTTCCTTTTTGTTTAAACAGAAAAAGGAGAAATGGTGTAGGAGGTCCTTCTGTATTTGTGTTGCTTTCATTGGTTATTAAAGGAACTGCCTTGACCTAGTTAATAGGGTGGAACTTTGATAGGTGGAAAAGACAGAACTGAATGCTGGGAAGAAGGGCAGAGTGGCAGATGCCATGAATGTCCTGCCTGAGACCAATGTAGGTCAGAATCTTGCTGGTAACCCACAGTCATGTGGTGATACACAGATTTAATAGAAATGGGTTAATCAAGATGTGAGAGTTAGCCAATACGAGGCTAGAGCTAATGGGCCAGGCAGTGATTTAATTAATACAATTTCTGTGTGATTATTTCGGGGTTAAGCTAGTCAGGTGGGACGAAACAAAAGGACCCGCTCTCACCACAACAAGGGTGCTTTAGAGAAAGAGCCCTCTGATCCAAGGGTGGACAGGAGTAAAAACATGAATTTCTTTATAAGGAGAGTAAGTGAAGGGGGTATGTTGATAAAGCAAGTGTCCCTGTGTGACCCTGCAGGAGAGGAGCCACATAGGGAAGTAATAAATCAGAGCATGCCCCCTCCTTCAAAAGCAGCTTCAAGATCCAGACAATTTACCCCAGCTTTACGACACAGGTTACAATTATCTGGCTTTGTTATAAATCGTATCTTTCACTGACTAGTTCTCAGTACACACTCATGAGAATCCTGAGACAACTTCTCGATGTTGGCATCTGCACATGCCATACAGAGCCAGACAGAGCAATGGAAACAAACTGCTGTCTTTCATATCAACATGGGAACTCATAATAACTTTATAGTAAGCAAAGGGAATCAGGACTTAAGAAATTCATATTCTATAATTTAACACGTGTAAGGATCAGAAGTGGGTAAAATGAATCAACGATAAAAATTCAGCCTATGAGATTACCTTGAAGAGATAAACATACAAGGGGATTCAAGAATATTAGTAATGAAAGTTTTTGTAGGGGGAAACTTTGAATTCAGCACCATGATATTTCCCTCTCTCTTTGCTCTGCTGGTTCACAAGGCTGCACTGTATGAATCTTACAGAAATTATGAAAGGCAGAGGAGAAGCACTGTAGCAAACATAAAGACACTGAGACTTCTGGTGTTGTTCTATTGCTGCCGTTATGTAGTCTTGAATAACTCATATTGCTAAAAATTCTATGTGTTCCCTCACCTTTGATAAACATCCTGAACTGACCTCTTACATGCTAAACAATGCACAGCGATTTCCATGTGTAAAAAGCAAAATAGAAATCTGATCAGACAAATTAAAAACTATGTAAATATGAGTAACAAAATCAGAAGAAACCATGAGCGGTGTTACTTAGCTGTCTTAAATGGTGATTTTCAAACAGGATTTTAATGTGAATAAATCTTGAGATCAGAAAGTCCACGGTGTCATCAACAGGACCAGGACTGTGAGAAGAGAAAGATCGGGTCCAATAGTTTTGTCACCAGCCTAAAGAACACTGACGCCACCTACTCCTCTCTCTTCTGAGGAACAGTATTGCATATCTGTTTGTCCAGCCAATGTGGGGGAAATATGAGAAAGCAGCTGGCTTCCACATTCATTTGCTTGCTCTCTCTCTTTCTCCTTTTCTCTTATTATGATTAATTATTGTTGAGAAGCCTTATTTTCTCTTTTCCCCTTTTATTGAAAATATTCTTTTCTCATAAAAATATCCTGATTACAGTTCCCCCCTCCCCCTGCCAGCTCCTCCCCACCTCCCATTACCTCCAGATCTGTTCCCTTTCTGTCTTCATTACAGAACAGACTTCCAAGAGATAACAACCAAACGTGACAAAATAAAATATGATACAATGAAGCAAAAATTATCAAGCATGGCAATCAACAGAGGAAAAGCATCCAATCGCAGACATAAGAATCAGAGGCCCAGAAAGATAAATACAGTGTGTATTTACTTGCAAGTGGATAATAACCATTAAGTAAATGAAAACCAAGATACAAGCTAGGCAAAGAGGAAAGGTCTAGCAGGCCATACGGATCTCTCCGTGAGGGAGATACAGCATCAGTTTTGCATGTGGACTGGCATGGATAGGGATAAAAGTGAGAGAGAGAATTGGGGTGCGGAGAAGATGGGGTGGAGAGAGAGAATGTGGAAAGACATGGCCAGAACTGGGGGCACTTGAGGAGTGGTATGGAAACAGAGAGCAATGGAAATTTCCTGGAATCTATGACGGTGATCTAATGAGGATTCTTAGTAATAGATGCAGAGTCTCATTGACCACCTCTTATAAGGTAAGACTTCCAGTACAGAACTGGGTTGCAGTCTATTGAGTTGTTGACCAAGGAGGGTCCCATGACAGTCTGCAAACAACCAAAGCAGTTTTCTTATAACAACTGCCACTCCCTGTCTCAGATCCTCCCTAATTACTGTGACTCCCAAACCCCTTTCAAGTGTGAGCTTTCCGTGGGCAACGTTCCTCTATGCCCTGACTTCCTTCAAAGGCAGATTTGAACCTACAAGTATAAAACAAATTAACCGTGTCTTCCCCAAGTTGCGTTTGGTTAGAGTGTTTTACCACAGCAACACAATGAAGCCAGAAACACCAAGCACATTTCCCACCCTGCTGCTATGTACTAATCTTTACAGATGGTTGTGGTCGCTGGGACTCGAACTCAGGACCTTTGGAAAAGCAGGCAGTGCTCTTAACCGCTGAGCCATTTCATGAAAGCCACCTTCCAATCACACCTTGTCCTAAAGGTCAGTCTACTAGCATCTCAGTCTCTCCAACTAAGATCCTATAAGCCCGGCCCAGTGTGGGTGGTACTAATCTTAGAATGCCTAGTTCCTTCTGATGTCCTCTCCACTTTGCATACTCAGGTTAAATTCAGTTGTCCATGACCAGAATTGCTTCCTTACATTTTCAGGAATCCTTTTTCTCTGCCGTGGTCATCAGTCCCCCACCTGGATAGCTCCTTAGCCTCTCAGCAGGACCTTCAACTTCTAACCTTACTTACCAACAGCCTACTACTGACCAGGTGATGCTTTGCAAACGTAAACTGAGTCCAGTTATTCTTCTACTAAGAACTCCCAAACAGCCTCCCTCTTACTCATGGCAAAAATCGAGGTCCAATAAATGCTTTTTGAAGCCAGCCATGAGATGGTCCCAAGGTCTCCACACTCCTCCACAGCTCCACCACACACTCATTAGAGATGGGGACACTGATTCCATCTGTTCCTCGATCCCTCCAACACAGGCAAAGCACTGGTGTGTCCTCTCTCGGGACTATTCCTAGTCTAAGTAAATCACTTCCTCATTGCCTTCTTCCAGCTTTGTTCGAATTTCAGCTGCTAAATGAGACTTACCTCGAAACCTCATCTTAATGGCAGTCCTTCCACGGGCATGCAGGTGGTACACTCACATATAGACAGGCTTAAAATGAAAATTATCAATCTTGTTTTTAAGTTGCAGCTAATGTATTGCAGCTTCACACTCCAACTTAACGCTTTGCTCTGCTTTGACTTCTTTCCAATATACTTTCAATACCCTTTACCATAAATTTTTATTATTTATTGCTAGTTATCTCTTTTCTTTATATTAGCAGAAGAAGAAACATCTTTATCTGTCTTATTTATTTATTTATTTATCCCAAATACCTATAGTAGTTCCTAGTGCATAGCTGACATATAATAAATATGCTTAAATAATTAAGAGCATATCCTTATATGTGAGTAAATGTGCTTCTGTAGAACCAAGTGAAGATTCACAGGAGATGAGGGAAACCTATAGATTCCACTATTTCTACAGAAAATGGGTACAAAAAAATGAGTTCTTTCCTTCTATCCCATCTCAATTCCTTTGTGTTATTTGCTAGTATGTACAAACATTTTCTTCCAGGGACCCCCAGTGGCCAGTCTAGGCGAGCATTCAGAGCCCACACAGCAACCACATTTGGCTAGGCAAAATGTCCATAGTTGGCCATACCAAGCAAAGAACAAAACATCCAATCCACCCACCAAAGAAAAGATCAGAGATCCATGCAAAAAATAAAAAAAAATACTTTAAGTATCATAATTCCAGATACCTAGACCCCATCACAAAGAGAGATAAGCATAAACAGCCAAGACAATATGCCTGTAGAAGTCAGCAACTCCACTGCAATAGACCTGAGAAAAGAGTTTAGATAAAGCATAGGACAGGTACTTCAAAATAGTAATTATGAATATACCCAAGAACCTTATAAACAAATAGTTTAATGAAGACAATGAAAACACAGTTGAATGAAATAATGAAAACATTTGAAGACATGCAAGTAGAATTTAATGAAGAAATAAAGTTACAAAGAAGTAGAAAAATCCTCATTGGCTCATACATTATAGTTAAAAATTTCCACATTTTCTAAGCTAGGAGGAAATATATCCAAATTGTAGATTGGCATATCTATTTACAGAAGCATATATAATGTATTATCTTATAAAATATTGCATGTTACAAGTGAATAGTGGTAACTAAAATTATTTCATAAAGGATATTATTTTATCTTGAATATCAACTTTTAAGCACAGTCATATCTAATTACAGAAAGTGAAGGAAAAAAATGGAAGCTTTTGCATCTATTCCAAAGGGAGCTTCAAGCCTTTCATTTGCAAAAATGAAATCTTTTAAAATTTATTTCCCCTCAAAGCATAGTTTTCTCATCCCCGTTCAAATGGATCTTAGACACTTAATCCATGGTTCAATTCTTTGCAACTCATCTAAATGAAACACAGAGAGAGCTAGAGAGGGCTGTGGAGAGCAGGTGTCTCTAATATCACTAAGCAACAGCTGGAAGAGGGAAGAACAGAGGTGTTAAAGGGGAGAAAAATGACGTGTTGAAAATAGCTGTGTTGTAAAAAGAGGAGCAATCATCCAACCGAGACGTGAGTTGGGAGGAAGAAACACTGGTGTTGCTGAGTCTTTGAGGATGGCAATAGAGTGCAAATTGGCTTTAAGATAAGCAAGATCAACAAGATAATTGCCCAATTAGTGAATCAATGAAGAAGTGAATGAATTCATATGTCACGTGTGTACAAGTCAAAGGCTGCTCTGGCTCTGGGAAGGAAGAAGCTGGTGCTCCGGAAGAAGTATTATAGACCACTTGGTTGCTCTTTCTTTAAAGACTGGGTAGAAGAGCTACCTCTTAATAGCATTCAAAAACAACTAAAAACACAGCTATTTTATGAACTCTTCTCTGTAGGTACCCTACGGAAATGACATCAGCGCATCAGGAGTTGTCTGGGCCTCCTGCTCATTCCAGCATTATTCTAAAAGTCAAGATCTGGAGAGCAACTAAGATTCTATGGACAAAGAAATGATGCTACATATATGTGTAAGTATGTGTGTGTGTGCATGCATACAGTGATAGATTATGCAGACATGTAAGGACACCTTGGACTTTAAATAACATGGATGAACCTGAAGGACATTAGGCTGAGTAAAGTAAACTAAACCCACAAAGACAAATACTGTTTAACCACACTTTTTTTTTTTTTGCACTGCAGGGTTTCCATGAGAGGGTGGCATTTGTTCTGATTTGGATGTTCATTTGCTTGCTTGGTTTGGAACAGATGTTTGTTTGTTTGTTTGTTTGTTTGTTTGTTTGTTTGTTTCAAGACATAGTTTTCTGTAGCCCAGGCTGGCTTCAAACTCACCAAATAGCTAGGGCTACCCTTAAACTTCTACTCCTATTGCTTTTACCTCCCAGGCACTAGGATTAGGAGATGTGTACTACTATGCCTAGGACAATATAGAACGTTTATTAAAAGTCATAGTGTGGAAACAATAGAATCCTGACTGCTAGGGGTAGTGGGAGAGGGGTACCATACATGAGGAGATACAGGTCAAAGGGCACAAAGTCACAGTCCCATAGGACAAATCAGTATCTCCAGATTTAACGCAGAGCAAGACAGCTTCAGCTAGAAACACTCCAATGAGACTAGAAACTTGCTGAAACACTGGGATTAAGTTCCCATGAAATACGTACGGTTCTATAGACAAGCGAGCTTGCTAAACTGTAGCTATCATCTCTCTCCCTCTCTCCTCTCTCTCCCTCTGTCTTTTCTCTCTCGCTATAAAACCTAACACCATATCGAACAGCTTATATACACAACAGAAATGAGTGAATGAAAGCCAAATGTTCTAGTTTTATTCATATTGTAGCTTTATTTCTTCCTTCTTCCCAATTATATACTAAATATAAGCTGCTATGGTCTCAGAATACAGGTACATCTCATGTAGACTATAACTTTAACATAGAGAAGGCATATTTTAACCCCAGTTATGTTTCTGTATCATTTTCTTGGTTGGTGAATACTTCATGTGAAATTCTCATATGACAATGCTTTCAGGGACCTTAAACCGACCATGACCTAGATAATCCATAAGTAACTTGAAAGAAAAACAAGATCCACTGAGGGTAGACGTCTCCTTTAGGTTGCTGGGCTGCAACAGAGCGCAGGTTCTTGCTCTGACCTGCACACAAATAAACAGGTAGATTTCCCTACACGCACTTTGTAGTAAGCAAAGTGAGGTGTAGACAGGTCATTTGTTTAGATTTAAGTTGTACAACCGTCCATGGCCCCTCTCAAGGTAAGTGTTCCTTTTGATACTCAGAATTGCTGGTAGAAAACCATGTCTGAAAAAGAAATAACTGCCCAAAGAGAATTGAACCATTTGCCTTCAAATCACCTAATTACTAAATATTTCACTATTTTCACATCATAGATTTATTGTATTTTCTTATTATCAAAAAAATAAATGCTTTGAAAGCAGTGTTTGAATCCATATAAAAATCTATTCTGGTGGTAAAAGTGTTGGCTAAATAAACCCTCTTCTATTTTGTTTTATAGACATATATGTGAGATTTAAAAGCTTACTGGGTTTTTGTTTTAGTTTGAAATCTTTGTTTGTTGTTAGTGGATTTGGGCTTTTTAAACCTTCCTTTCTAATTCAACTGTACTTTCCTTCAGTCATCCCAGGCTGTGAAGCACGCCCTCTGCTGGTGAGAAGGAAACTATCAACACTGTAAGCCTAAAAGCATCCATGAATTCACAGAACATGAAATACACTGACCTATAAAAAGTCAATTGTTAGAGCAACCATTACATTATGACTTCTATACTTAAAAATGGAAAGGAAACAGATTTACAGGGCAGTAAAGCTGAAGGTAAATGGTGGGACTTTTATTTGATTCCACATTTTCTATTAGCTCTGATAAGGAGGTTTAACAGCAGGCACACTGAGTGACCAAAAGGAAAATCACCCTCAGATCCATGGAGCCACAGCAACGTTTGCCATAGCCTACCGTGGGGTGACAGCAATGTTTGCCATAGTCTATCATGGGGTGACAGCAACAAAAGCAGGTACTGGTATGTCTTCTCACTCATTTTCTATTCCTTTCCCCAGTAAGCCTCCATTGCCCCTTTAATATCTTCTTGCAAAGGCAGCAAGAAGCCTGAGCATATCACAAGTGTTACAAGTTAATTCAACTATGATCTATAAACACAACATAGTATTACTTAAAAGACCAGGCAAACATACACATGGTCTTTGGTGGTGTTGAGGAGCAAGCTTTGCCCTAGAAAATGACTGAGGGAAGGAACTGAGGAGGGCAATGAAGAAAGAGTTCCTGTAAAATCTGTTACTCAGCCCCTTCCTCTCCATGGCTCACCCTCCTCTTGTTATCCACAGAACACTCTACCACATCGTCCCAGGGATAGTGTTGTGACCTCTGAGCCATGAGGAGGGAACATTATTAACACAGACAACCCAATGCTTGGTCCTATAGCTGATTAAATCTCTGTGTAAATTTCCCCACATCAAAAGGGCCCTTCCCTTACAGCCATATAAAAATTGCCACTTCCATTTACCCTGACTTTCTTAGTGTCCTCGCCTTAGTGACATTGTTTTCTGGGTGGCCCGTGTCTTCATACTGGGAACTAAGAAACATGCTTTGAAAAATAGTCACATGGCTCATTTGTTCATTGTTCTGTCCATAATGGAGTAGGATCTGATTCGTAGCAACTAATCAATTAATATTTATTGAATGAATGAAGCAATGATTCATCAGGAGCGTTACAGAAATAACTTCAGCTTGGAATCAGAGCCTGAGTAGCCAATGCCCTGTAGAGTTCATGCTGTGATTTCTGAAGAAGGATTTCGCGGACAGCTTTGTGCACACTCAAAAAATACTCAAACCCTACACCCAAAGGATTAAAAGATGAGAAAACCAATCAAATGAACGGTGGGGCACCGTGAAAAAGAGTTCGATTAGATATTTAAAGTCACTCCGTGAATTGCCCTGTAAAATATTATTTCTTCTGGATAACTATCATTTCCATTTAATCAAGAGTGTTAAGACAAAGAATAGAAAGTAAAAGTAATCTATAAAATACGACACTTCCGAGAATAGTAAAGTGGATAGGCTGTTAAGTATCTCACATAGCTTCTGCTCCTTTTTAAATTAAGCTTAAAATAGAATATTGCTCCTCAAAGAACGAAGAAAGGAAGTAGCAACATGGAAAAATGATAATTGTGTGAGCATATGTAATTCCTAGCTTTGTTTTATTAGAACATTGCCAAGCCTTATTGGAATGAAAGTGTTTTAAAACAGTACCACCTGAGAATATCTTCTAAATCTGATCCAAATATTGTATGTGCAAAATTCCTGGGAAAGAAACATGATATGCTCTACTTAAAATATATCCATAGTAACACAACTTTACAATGAACACACTTAAGGTGTGCTTATATGTAGGCAGGGACTGCTCGTTTCTTCCTGGCCACCCAGACCTGAAATAATCACATACAAACTATATTAATTACACCACTGCTTGGTAAATCACTTAAGTGTATTGCTATCTAGCTCTTATATCTTAAATTAACCAATTTCCATTATTTTGTATTTTACCAGGAGGTTCACAGTTTACCGGTAAGGTTCAGGGCTTCTGTCTCCTTTGATGGCTACATGGCCTCTGGCTTTACTTTGTTAAGCCATTGGCTGAAAGCAGCTTCTTTATCAACCAATGGAAATAAAACATATTCACGCATACAGAGGTGAATCCCATGTCACACATAGTCAGTAGGGGATGAACCAAAATAATGAAGAAATTTAAATGACCAAATACGCATACCTTATTCTCTAGCATTGCTGTCTGTCTAGATAAGCCCAGATAATACACACACACACACACACACACACTCACACACACACACACACACACAACTGTAGTCATTTGGTGTTTTGAAAAAAAAAAACTTCGCAACACTATCCATTTTATTGCCAACATTGTGGCCTTATGCCACACACGATAAGAGAAATGACCTTTGAAAGAAGTTTAACTGAGAAAATTCCAGCAATAAAATCTGATAGAAAAAGATCTGTTGTTGCCATTGTACTTGGATTTTCATCAAAAATGACCAAATTTTCCAAGTGGTAGAATTTTTCTCCTGTTTCTCAATGAAAGTTTCCCATACAACTACATGTGACAAAGGGGAGAACTCTACGAGTATCATACAGTCAGCTTTTTAAGATAAAAATGCAAAGCTGTGAAAAATTTAATGTCTATTCACATATAATAATCATAATTGTTCATAATTTAGGGTATTTACGATATTCTTCATAATAAATCATTTGAACAAATTGTTTATAAATCAACTAAATGAATTGAATGTCAAAGAAATAATGCTGCGTTCCTTATTCAAGAAGTCATCATGCTCCTTTATACGTGCCTTCTTAAGTATACCTTACACTTGAAGCATAGAGGAAGCAAACTATAGACGGAAGAGAGCATCCTCTGTGTGTTTCTTGTTTATTCATTTAATAAAAGTTTTGTGAGTACCTTCCATGTGTCAGAAACTCTTAACTGCTAAGAATTCGAAGATGTGTATGGCCCCAACTCCTTCAGAGCCCAGAGAAGGTGCTGTGTGACAAAGAAAACTTTAGGTTTGGAAAAATAATAGTACTTTCTAGAACATTCTCAATATATATAATAGGAGACAAACTCCTAAGCAATTATACCATCAGAAAGAAATTTTGTTATCCCACCCATTTACTGATCCCACAATGTTCCAAAATAATTATAATCGTGCTTTCCAAGTGGCAAATCAACATTGTGAATGTCTGTGACGTATGAATTCAAACACTAGGCACTGCTTAGATCCCAGCTCTGGTCAGAAAGCCCCTAATCCCTGGGGTCACTGATCATACTCCCTCCTCCAACCTTATAGAATAAACCTGTCTTCCTTAGCTTTCTAGCCACAAGGATTGAGAGAAACGCTGGAACAAACATCAGTTTGGAACAACTCCAAGTTCTCTATAACTGATCCCAAATGCCTCTTCTTATGTCCTTAGCTTGAGAAAACTAGTTAATTTTTATCTTGCTATCCAGTAAATGTAGCTAAGAAAATACTATCCACCCTCTATTTTTACATCTCTCTGCCATTTATTTTTCAAGTATTCAAAATGATCATGGAAAGCAGCGTAAAATACCACATTCTTTTTTTTTAGTATCTTTTTTTTAAATTTTTTTATTGATAAAAGGAGAATAAAGAAAAGAAAAAAAAACAAATTTCCACTTCCTCCCAGCCTCCCATTTCCCTCCCCCTCCTCCCACTCTTCTCCCCCTCCTTCCACTCTTCTCCCCCTCCTCCCACCCCTCTCCCTTTCCCCCCACTCCTCTCCCCCTCCCTCTCCAGTCCAAAGAGCAGTCAGGGTTCCCTGCCCTGTGGTAAGTCCTAGGTCCTCCCCCCTCCGTCCATATCTAGGAAGGTGAACATCCAGACTGGCTAGGCTCCCACCAAGCCAGCATCCATTGCTGGTGGGAATGCAATCTTGTGCAACCACTGTGGAAGTCAGTGTTTCGGTTTCTCAGGAAATGCGGGATCAACCTACCCCTGGACCCAGCAATACCACTCTTGGGAATTTACCCAAGAGATGCTCTATCACATGTCAAAAGCATTTGTTCAACTATGTTCATAGCAGTATTATTTGTAATAGCCAGAACCTGGAAACAACCTAGATGCCCTTCAATGGAAGAATGGATGAAGAAAGTATGGAATATATACACACTAGAGTACTACGCTGCGGTAAAAAACAATGACTTCTTGAATTTTGCATGCAAATGGATGGAAATAGAAAACACTATCCTGAGTGAGGTATCTCAGACCCAAAAAGATGAACATGGGATGTACTCACTCATAATTGGTTTCTAGCCATAAAATACCACATTCTTAAGAAGGTCGTGAAACTTTAAGACAGTCCGTGAAATCGTGCGCTTGGCTGAAGTAAAGCAGAGTTAAAACAGCAGCATTTCCAGAAAGCTATGCTCTGGACCTATTTGTCTCATGTGTAAGCAAAGCTAGAACTGCCTGTCACATTTGTAAGGTCCCATCGCACATGAACGTGTATAATCATGGTGACAACAGATCCTACGAGAAACTTCACCTGAAGCAAACTAATAATAATTGGTGTACGATTTTTCTGAAGTCACCTCACTGAGCATATTTAGCTCGAATCTGTGGAAATCTAGAACTTTGAAGACCTAAAATGACAGCAATAAAAGTTATTTGGAGCTGGTGATGAGGCCTCCAACTCAGGTGATATATTCTGGAGCCCCGAGAACCATCAATTATGTTAAACATCTAGCTGTGAAAATATTAAGTGTTTGATAAGTCTGTGTTTCTCATAAGGCAAATATAGCAAGCATAACAGACTGTATGCAACAAAATTTATTTTTATCACTTTTATTTTCCCTTAGGTAAATACAGCATATTGAAAGCAGTGGGAGGCACATACATCATCTTTCTCAAATTTCAGCATCCAAAAAGAAAGGGAGAGAGGGAGGGAGAGAGACTACTAGTTTATAATAGTATTGTGGGTTTAGATTTTTTTTTTCCTCTGTAGACATTTTGGGAGGTCAGGAAAATGCCTGTGGTTAGAAAGAGATGATGCCATTTTTACAAGGGTCTTCAGACTTCCACTGCTTACTTTCTTACTGGCTTTTCCCACACCACAAACGCGTATGTATCTCCGTGGGAGTGAAACTGCCCAATCTACCCGGCTCGCATTTCTTTGTTCTATTCCCACCACGTCAAATGTCTGGGAATATAATGTGAAGTGATCCAGTCTAGAGCACAGCACCCAAAAGTCACACTGGCAAATAACAGATCGAACTGCGAAATTTTATACACTAAACTGTCTAAATATTTTAAAGTGAAATATAACCATATGAGAAAAACATTCTCCTTACGCGAACATTAACAAGGTTAGGAAATAAAAGTCACTTAACCTACATAATGAAGGGAAATGCGATTTTCAGACAATGAAGTGAGGGCTCTCACGCTGAACACAAATCTTGCCCTGAAATCTGCCCAGCTGACGAAGGAGCTGAGACCCAGAGCACATTCACACACCCTCCTTATTATGAAAATTAATCCCTTGGTCAAGAGGCCTTCATCATCCCACATTCGAGAAAGCACAAAGGGTCACATGGGGAGCATTCAGATTATCTGCAAATGCTGTCAGAAAAATTTACCCTGTTATTGAGAACTTGCAATTTATATTTGAAAAAAAAAAAACAGTAAACACCTCAGGATAGTCTTGCTTAAGGAGGATTGTATTATCAAATGATATACAAGGTAGAAATGATATACAAATGGAAATCAGTAAAGTAAACTCAGGCTTTATAAGTCTGGTGTATCCGCCATAAGGCAGCACAATAGAGATCAATGCCTACCACCCCCCACCCACAAGTCCCCAGTGAAAGGCTACAAGAGTTCTGAACAAACTCAAGATCAAGTAGAACACAATTTTCCTCGTTAATGCATCTCAAAACTAAGTGTGTTAATAAACACACAACAGGAAAAGGGAAAGAAGGCTTCCTGCTGCTAATGGGTACCATTGGGGATTTAAGTTAATAGTAAGTCTGAAATTCCAATATCTAATTCTTCATGCAAACACTGCATCCAGATATTTACCGCCACATACATCGTCATCTCACAGCACGGGAGCTCTGCTGGACTCACGCGATTATAAAGATCACTCTATTACTCATCCAACAACACAGTGTGAGCAATGAACGCCATCGTGAGCTGTATGGGATCATTTAATGAACAGCAATCATAGGAAATTGCTCTCCAGAAGAATGTGTTGGAGTCAGGTGGTTCCACTTAGTAACCTACTTTGTTTTCTCCACTACTCGGTCTTTAAATTGTGATAATCTACAGGCAGAAATGATGGAAGATTCAATATGTAAAAACAACAACTTAGATTTCAGTTAAGCAATGAAAGGTCACCTTCAAACATAGCAACACAGACAAGCCAATGTTTCATTACACCTGTCCTACAGTTAATAACATGGCAATAGGTTATAACTTTAAAAACCTTCTCAACAATACATGCAGAATGGAAACTAATGATCTTGACCCAACTTCCCATAAGTACTGACTGGGACATAGACATTCCTTAAATACTCGGTATCTGATGATTAATTGATACCTTGCTCAACTAATGAGAAAGAAATTCACTACATCTTTTAAAATGTAGTATCTCCCTGGGTTATATGAACACATATTAAATCAAAAGACTACTGTCAAGGACGCAAACATGAGCTCCCACCTATCTCCAACTGACAACTGACCTTCAAGGAAAACTTAGTTTTCTCTGATAGAGTCTCACCAGGGATTCACTCGAGAGCAGGCCCCATGATCAGATGGCCAACAGAAAATTAACACAGTGGTGGTTTTGGTGTTGGTGGTTTTTTTCTGTCATATGACTTTTGGGTGCTTTTGTGTTGCTTGTTTGTTTGGGTTTTTTTTAAATCTTACTGGTCTCTTGCATGTATACATGTATATTATTATTTCTACTTTTTTTGATTTATGAGTTTTGTGTGTATGTGTGTGCATGTGTATGTATTTCTTGTGCTTTTTTCTTCTTTCTTTTGTTTTGTTTTGTTTTGGTCTTGTTATATTCCTTTTTTTTTCCTGGTTTTTCTTAAAGCAGCAGAAAAAAGAGACATGGAGTTAAAAGGATGGAAAGGCAGGGTAGCTCTGAGAGAAAATGAAGGAACGGAATCACAATATTGTACAAAAAAATCCAATAAAAATAATTTGAATTTTTTTAAATGTATTTCACCATGATATTCAAAATCTTTAGCAATTTCCACATGCTTACTCAGGAATGATAAATGGACTGGATCATATCTATGAATTTTATTGATCTAAAATGTTTACAGTTGAATTGAAAGTTGTATTTTTACCAAAAAAAAAAAAAAAAGACTCTCTGCCATCACAATCCTTAATTTTATACCTTAGGCAGTAAGACACAGGACTTGACATCTTCATACTAAGCTTACTGCATGCATGTACCACAACAGTGCCCCAAATCTGGAAATAAGATACCAATATTCAGACCAAGCAGACAACCTACTAACCAACATTACTGAGCAATTAATTTTTGTACTTCCAAGTTGGGTTATAGTTGACAACATGTTCAGTTTTAAGATATTTTTCATATCAGTTATTATAATTAAAATATGATAAAATAACTGGAGGTAAGGTTTAGCTCCCATGTATTACACTAAACTATTTGTGTGTTTTACTGAGGAGGTCCTTAGACATAAATTATAACTCCCAGTTCCTCGTCAGGTTCCGGAAGCAAGTAGCCAGTGCAAGGTAATGTTCAAGGAGTCCCAGGGATACCACAGAAACCTGTTTTTAAAAGGAGTGTATACTTACCCTCAGCGACTTCTAACAGCAAACGTTTGGGGGGCTTGCCACCTAAAAACATCTCTCCTAGTTCCTCAGGTCTTTCCAACAAGCCCTCTTCTCTCCCGTGTGACAACACGGACCTTCACCAATTTGAGAAGTTATGTCTCAACTTCAGTTTAAAACTGTCTGTCCTATCTAATCTCCTTCTAAGCATTCTTACAATCTGCAGTCATAATTCTGCCCTGCCCTGTGGTCTCTGCTGGGCTTCTCTGTGAATTTAAGGGTAGGATATTTACTATAGCCATGGACAGTCAGAACGCCATTCATAAAAACATTTTATGACTGAATTAATGAGCAAAGAAGCAGCCTGAATGCATACGCTCTTCCAATCTTGGTTCATTTTTTCACTATTATCATTGCCCATGTCCTAGAGAGAGAGTCACGGGAAATGAACAGGAGTCCCTAATTGCGATGATTGCCCACACAAACGAAACTCTAAGTAAATAAGTTTTAAATTGAAGCAAAAATGTTCATGTTCAAGACGTTCAACAGTGCTTGCTTATTCCATAAGTATGCATTGGTTTTCCTGGATTATTCCAACAATGCTCCTCATACTGGAGAAACAGTGGTGAGCAAAATGTACTTCCTGCCCCCTCGATGTGATGATGATATTTAAGTTTCTATGTACAGACAAAGCAGAATGTTTATCACAAGAGAACTGCATTAGTTCACCTCTTTTGTAGACTTGTCAATGAAATACTAATCCCACTATCAGACACTAAAAAAAACAGGTGATAAGAGAAGACAATAGTGCTTGGTTCAAACCAATATTTCATGATATATATATATATATATATATATATATATATATATATATATATATAACTGAAACATAAGCTTCTAATTCAGACATATAGAAGGTAGGATGGTAGCTGTCAAGTGTTGGGAAAGAGGAAAACAAAAGTTGGTTTTTAACGCTCACATTTGAAAAACAATCCCATGAATTGCACACTCAAAAATTATTAAAATGGTAAGTGTACTATGTATATCTTACTAGAATATATTAAACATACTAATATGCTTAATATTGATAGTAAGAATATTAAGTCTATAATAATTATTAAATTAATTATTAAATATGTATTATATATAAATTGAACATGATGTTAACTATAACTAAACTTAGAAGTACAAAATTAACTGCTCAGTAATGTTGGTTAGTAGGTTGTCTGCTTGGTCTGAATATTGGTACCTTATTTTCAGATTTGGGACACTGTTGTGGTACATGCATGCAGTGAGCTTAGGATGAAGATGTCAAGTCCTGTGTCTTACTGCTTAAGGAATAAAACTGACGATCGTGATGACACAGAGCGAAATCCCACCTTCAGCACGTAGCAGCGAAGTACCACATTCCTACTTGGACCTGTCTTGACCGTGGGGGTGTGTGTTCTACACAGGTCCAGGGCTCCTTCCTGAGCTGCTTTGAGCTCATGGGCACAGTATGAAGAAACACTGTTGGAAGCAGGAGTTTCAGGAGAAGGAAGCCAACTGCATTTGACAAATGATGTTTCCTTGTGATGGACAGGAGCCCTCAAGGGCACTGGCAGCTCATGTTTTACCTAAATTCCCTTTCAGTAAACCTCTCCAGGACTATGAAACTTGATGAACTTTTAAAAATTCCTCTCCTTTCTAAAACACACATACACACACAGAGACACAGACACACAGGCACACACACACACACACACATCATTTATTATCCCTCCAGTTTAAAACACTTAACTTTGAAAACTCCCCAGACATAACCAGCAGACATTGCTTCAGGCTGATATGGACTTACTGGCAACACTAATTGGAGGAGGAACTCTGCTGGAATATTCCGTCTATTCCGAATCCTTTCCCACAAGGCACCAGGGAAACAAAATTTAACTTCGAGCTACAGGTGGCCCATTACTGAGGAAAACGTAAAGCACAGTGAAGTAGCATTGCTGAGTCCGTCTCAGAATCGACCATTGCTCACACGGAGAAGAAGAAAACTTCACAGGCAACCCGGTCAAGCTGCTGGCATTGCTCTGTGTGTATGAGGTATGAGTAAGCAATATAAAAGAAGGTATCATGGTATGCCCATTGCCCTCCAAGGCCGTGTGAGAGGAAGGATAAGAATCTGCTATAATATGCTTTGGTCTGGGAAGTTGAGATGAAAAAGAGTGTAAGAGTATGGTGCTCTAGAAAGCAGCAGATGAACAACCCAACGCCACCTCTGCAATGTGTGACCTTGATGACAGCAGCTACTTGACTAAAGGCTTATCAGGCACCAAGGAGATCTGATATACAGTTCACCCTAGTTAATCCTCGTGATTCTCCAAAGCAAACACATCATATGTGAACTTTCAGGGTGTTTAATGTTCCTTGGTCTTGCAAGTTTTACTTCGGACATAAGAAATTAATACCAACCAATGACACATGAAACTAGCCAAGGATGGATGCAGATCATATCATTTGAAATTTATATACTTATAAAAAATGGCGTAAGCTGGTAAAACTGTCCTAAGAATCGTTTTGGAGGACACTATTTCAGCCATGGTCAGAGATTTGTGTAAATGAAATTTAGTACAACAAACGCCGGTATGCGTGTTATACACAAAATCCTACATAAAACTGCAATGTGAGCAAAGATAAATGACATAATTTCTATCACTAAGGCATTTGTAGTCCAGAGATTTATAAATTAATGTACATTACTTAAAGATTAAGGCAACTAATGGGGCTGGAGAGATGGCTCAGCAGCACTGGCTGCTCATCCAGAGGACCCAGGTTCAATTCCCCTCACCCACATGGCAGCTCACAACTGTCTGTAACTCCAGTTCCAGAGGATCTGACACCTTCACGCCAGTGCACATGAAATAAAGTTAAATAAATGCTTTAAAAAAAATAAAAGGGAACTAATAAATATCCTAAACCTTGAGACATGTGATAAAATATTCCTGCTCTCAAGTGTGTCCACATATATTCTCCATTACTGTTTTTTCATGATAATCCCTGAAAATGTGGCTTTCCAATAAAGCATAAAAAACACGAATCCTCTGCAAAGCGTAGGAACTCCCATTTTTCACGTTAATAGGACATGCATTTGTCAACACCTGTACCAAGTGAGCATGTGTTGGTCTCCAGTCACTGGCATGCAATCTACTGCATAGAAGAGGACAGGCAGGGTGCATTCAGACCCTCTATTTATAATGTCAGCCTAAACCACCGCTGAAACTCAGGGCACCGTTATAATTGCAGGGAAGAATGGAAATAGAGAATCAGTCCCCAGAAAGTCACTTTTTTATCTCACATAGGTATAAAAACACTAGTCAATGCCAAGGGAAATTTCCCGAGGTATTTTTGGTGAAATACACTCAGAACATTGATTTCAACTGAAAATCTTATCATTTGGGAGGATTCAGAAAATTTCCCCTCGGAAATGGGGAAGAATATGATACAACATGCTGAATATCCTTGCTGTAAATTAGTATTAAGCAAGAATAAAATAGTGGAGAGGGCTTATAATAGACAATATAGCTAAAGTCCATTGCAAAATCTCTCTCAACTTCCAGGTAAATCCCATCAAAACACAAGCTTTGAAATCAGTTGATTGACTGAAATACCATAAATATTAGTCAAAACACATCACCCTTCATCATCAAAATACAGTATTACCACCACCTGGGGAAATATCAGTTTAGAGATACCAGAGCATGGTAAGGATGGAGAGCATTGTACCTCCAACAGAAAACAACAGCTCTGGAGTAACAGACTTCAGAGACAATTGCAGGATAAAGTACTCAAAGTAATGACTTTAAGATAAAGCAAGACATGTGGGAATATAGACACATGTTTTAATGAAATTAGAAGGTAATTCCTAATTGTGTAGTCTAAGCAAAAAAGAAGAAAAGCTTACAGAGAAAAAAGGATGAAAAATTTCCATTTCTGAGGAAAGATACAGACATTGGGCTTGGGAAGTTTTAAAGACTCCTCATAGACTTCAACAGATCCCTCATTAGGGCATTTTATAGTCTAATTATCAAAATACAAAACAAAGGGTTTTTTAAACATCTAAAGAAAATCATTGCATCTCATATAAGAGAATAACTTAGGCTTCTTGGCAGCATTCTTGCAAGACAAAACAAGAATGAAATAATATATTCAGAGTTCTGAGGGGGGAACCTATTACTCAAGAATAGTATACCAGAAACACTAACCTACAGAAGTAAGGCAGCAATAAAAACAACAAAAGCAAAAACTGAGAGACTTCATCATGACCAGACCAACCACATAAGAAGTGCCTTAAAAAAGTCCTCACTGGGAAGGAAAAGATAACTACAATCATGAAAACAGAGAAATACAGAAAAATTACTAGTGAAGTGGATGCATGAAAATGAGAAGAAAATCAAACTATAGTAATACCTAAAACTGCCAACCCATGTGAACAGGAGAGCAAAGAAATGAATGAAAGACACACAAGATAAGGAAAAATTAATATAAATTAATAAAAACTTACACATAAATGAAATATTCCAATACCAAAAACTTAAGTTGGCAGAATGGAATTATGGAACTAAGACTCCATGATATGTGGCCTACTGGAATGACACTCTAAGACTGTGAGATCTTAAAAACAGAAGCCAAACAGAGGCAATATCTATACTGAACAAAATATGAAAATCAATATATAATGACAAAACATCATTTCAACAATAAGAAATATGCAGATCCCAAACACTGGTATGCCCAGTTGTTGTAGGGAGCAGGGGCCCCTTGTTTATCCCGGCCACCCAGCTAGCTTAAACCTGAAATAACCACACAGAAACTGTATTATTAAAACACTGTTTGGCCATTAGCTCTAACTTCTTATTGGCTAACTCTTACATATTAGTTTAACCCATTAATTAATTAAGATATACAGATTAATCTCCATTAATCTGTATATCGCCACGTGGCAGTGGTTTACCGGAGATTCTAACTGGCTTCCATCTCAGGCAGAGGCTCCATGGCTTCTCTCCCACTCTGCTTTTCTTCCTCCCAGAATTCAGTTCTATCTTCTCTGCCTACCTAAGTTCTACACTATCGACTAGGCCAAGGCAGTTCCTTTATTCATTAACCAATGAAAGCAACATACAAACAGAAGGAACTCCACACCACCCAATTAAATTAAATTAATTATAATTAATTGCTGCCCTCTGGGTATGGCAGAGCCAATTGCAGTCACAGCATCTGTGTCTACACAAGACCGAATCCAACAGCAGTTCACCATGGATAGATAACAAAGAGCTCATAGAGCCCCATCCACCCCTGCTGAACTACTGGCTACCTATGGATTCTGGGGAAGGAGCAGCTACTGCCTTATGTTGGGTGCCCAATGAGGAACCCAGCAGGCTCCTGCAGGAAGTTCCAAACCCACAGTCATACAAATGATACTGGCTAAATTCACAAGGTCTCAAAGAGAGAGAGAGAGAGTAAGAAAGGGACGGGGGAGGCAGAAAGGAAGACAAAACAATACAGCATCATCATGAATGCAGAAAGGGTGGTCCCACTGACCTCCGCACATGTGCTGGAGGAAGGGAAAGAGGAAGGAAGAAAGAAACAAATGAACACTCAGGATAAAGGCAAATATAGTACATGAAGCTCACAATTAGAAACAGAAGTGGATGACCAGAGGATGTCAGCCTCGTCACTGTGCTGTGGCCCAAATAACAATAAGAAGAGGTCAGAAAGAGTAGGCAAAGAAGATCGATGAAAATCAACTACGCTCTGTTGGAAGGAGAAGGGCCCGCTTGTTCATCCCGGCTGCACGGCTAGCTTAGCCACGAAATAACCACACAGAAACTGTGTTAATTAAATCACTGCTTGGCCCATTAGCTCTAACTTCTTATTGGCTATTTCTTACATGTTAGTTTAACCCATTTTCTATTAATCTTTTTTATCAATATGAAACTGTGGCCTACCAGCAAAGTCTCAGCAAGTCTATCTCCAGCAGCGGGTCCATGGTATCTCTCTGACTCTGCTTTCTTCCTCCCAGAATCCAGTTCTGTCCTCTCTGCCTACCTAAGTTCTGCCCTATCAGGCCAAGGAAGTTTCTTTCTTCATTAACCAACACAAGCAACACACAAAGGGGACTCCCACAATGTTCTGGAAGTAAACCTGTACATACTTGTAATCACAGAAAATCATGACGCTGAAACAAGAGGATACCAATAGCTTTGAAGACAACCTGGGATGCATAGTGAGTTCCAGGTCATTAAAAGCTACAGTATAAAACCTACCTCAAAAACCAAAAGACTGAGGCAGATTTACAGTCATTGCAATAAAGACAGCAATGTTTGCAAAGCCTATGAAAGTAGTGAAAGCTAAAACAGAATTTCTGTTTTTAACATGAAGGAGACCAAACAAGGTCTAACTGTGGACATGAACGAGGAATTCAACCCACACAACTCAGTGTGTTAGGTACTGGTTACAAATAATCTCACAGTGCTGCAGGAGCACACACAGGACAGAGCAGGAGAGGCCTGGGAGAGAGAGCGGCCTCTATGACGGAATTAGATAAGCGTTGGAGGTCATGCAGAGAAAGCTTTATCCATCACACTGAAACCTTCCATTTCACTTTAATGACAATGGGGAAACTGTTGTGTTTCAAGAATGCCCTTGCTGCTATTGGTCTTAGATTTTCAGTTAGCCTGCAGAAATATATCTGATTGTACTTCATGACCCTTTTAGTGACACAGGAATCACAACAGTTGGATATATATTTGCCCCAGAAAGAACTAATAAGCACTCCCATGAGGTACCCATCAATTCTTACTCTTTTTCTCTCTTGCAATAAAATAATAAGATTGTTGGCACACACCGAGTAGTATTTTGTACCAGGCACTTAAAAGGGGCTTTTGTGGTATTAACTCATTCTGTCCTTATTTATATTATGTGTGCGAGCAATTCTTGTTCACCAAGGTACATAAACACATGATTAGAGTTAACCTTTCTCTTTTTCTGAATGAATATATTTTTGTATTCAAATTACATATTTTGTTCCTGTTTCTAGATGAATGGATTGAATAGTTGTAGCATAACTTCAACTCCCTTTGTCAAGCAAGACAGTCAGTTGGACGATTGCTCATCCATCCACAACCATTATTGACTGTGTACCTGTCAGATGATGGAGGGGCAGCATCAATATATTGGCAAGTCCCAGCCATGTCTTGGCATTCTCAGGGTAGCATTAAGGGAGCAAACGTGTTATCAATCTTGAACCTAAAGCACAATCACTACATACTCCATCAACATGAGATACATGTGTAGGAACACCTAATTCTTAAAAGTATTATCAACGCACCTACCTTCTAAATGGTTTTATAGATGCATTCGCTAGTCAGGGAGAAAAAGAGATAGAAACAGAAAGGTGGGAACAATAACAAACATGATGTTTCACAAGGCCATTGGTATTTTGAGCCTGTTCTCTAACATTAAAACTAAAGAAACAAGAGATTTATGTCTTAGGTCACTAAGTAGGGGGAAGAGAACGAGGGAAAGTGGCTGGGCAGATAGGTGGGCAAGAGGTTGACCTTCAGTGACATGTCATGCTGGCTGGGCAGATAGGTGGGCAAGAGGTTGACCTTCAGTGACATGTCATACTTAGCTTGATTTATATTATAAAAAGTGGAGGAAATATTTCTAACTTCTGAATAAGTTTGTTTTTTAGTTCAGACCTAGGTTTAGTAATTACATAGATTTTTGGGTGTGAGAGAGGGGGGTTGACTTCTTTAAAGACTCAAAGCTTATTTGAAAATTGGATAAACCAAGACCTACGGCCCATAAATTAGAAAACATAACTTTTTTGTTTTTTGAGAAAAGATTTCTCTACATAGCCCTGGCTGTCCTGTAACTTTCTCTATAGACCAGGCTAGCCTCAGACTCACAGAGATCCTCCTATCTCTGCTTCCTGAGTGCTGAGATTAATGGTATGCACCACCATCACCTGGCATTTTTAACCAAAAAGGTCCTATAATATATCTAGACTAGTCTCCAAATGTTTCTTACCACTACTATTTATTTGAGATTGGTCAGGGTAAAGAAAACAGAGAAGTAATGCCAGACTATATCAGTATTTTTTCAACCCATCCATTACTTCACAATGATATTCACGTGCAATCTGAACTTGATCTATGGAAAAGGATAAAATCCGAGTGTGCTGGGACTTGGCACAGCCTTCTTCATTGTGGGCTCACAGCAGTGTGGCTACCAGCCTGGACTTTCACAAGACTAGGCCTATAACATTCACCCATGGCTGGGGAAGAGGCTTGTGGGACCCCACCCCTCCTGCTACACTCTTCTAGCAGAGGACAGACATTATCTCCCATTGTATACCCATTGGTGCACCTACCAGAAACCAGAAACTCCAAATCCATGGGTTGGCACTAGTTAAACCCAGTGGGTCACAGAACAAAGCAAAAAGATGTGAAGATTGGCAAAGGATCAGTAAGAAGGGCTGATGGTGGTGGAAGGGAGGTGGGAGAGGAGAATCATCAGCCTGCATTGCACTCGTGTGTGACTGTCAAAAGAACATTCCAGATGACAGGTATAGAGAAAACCTTCTCACACACACTTACCTCTCACTTGACTTTTTTCTTCCTGCTATGAGACCATCTTTCCTGACAATAGGAAAGCTATCTTAATTACTCATTTTAGTGGCTACCTTAAAAAAAAAGGATTTATAGAAGAGCTAAATAGATTTTTAGGTAAGATGGTAAGACTTCAGAAGTGTTGGCTAGTTCTAACGTGTGTCTCTGTGTCTGATTTAATTAGAAGCTTTCCAATCATTCACTCCCTTATTGCCTGAAATGGCCGTCATCATTGGTCTTACATGCTTCCCATGCAGATGCAGTTTCTGCAGCATGCAGATCCTCCCTCCCTCGACTCGCTCATTCTTGGTTGCACTAGGACAGCCAGCGCGTAGCTCCGTTGTCTCAGGATTCATGGTTCTTGGTATTCTGCAAATATTTAACATATACTGCTGACTGTACAATCACCCCCAAAGTCACAGCATAAGAATCCTGGCTCTGCTGTGGTCATGCAAAACAAATGGCCCCGGAGCTAGAGAAATGGCTGCCTAGACAGAGATGCACATGCTACAAAGTACAGCACCTTCTAAAATGATGCTATGATCGTTTCCAAAGTGTCTACTGCTTGATTAGGACACAGGCTCTGGAGGCTGCATTCATTCTGCAACTGAATGAAGCTAATGTCCCATATGAGAAACCATTCTGATTTAGGCACAATGACAAACTGACGGACAAGACAGCATCCAGTCATCATGGAAACTCACCCACTTCTTTTGCTAATCCTCTGAGAAAACACTTATGGACAGGGGGGTTGGCCAAATGTCCTATTGGTGTAATTTCCTTTGTATTGTATTAAAGGCTGACCTAACTAGACGCAGGTATGCAATCAAAGAATGCACACAGGGAAGACAGCAAACAAAAGGAGATACCTCTGGGATGTGCTACAGTACTGGATCCATCCCCCTAAAATGGGATAGTGAGGTAATCCACAGGAAATGAGCTGGTCTCTTGCTCATGTGAATTTCCTGGCTCCTAGAGAAACATCCCTTGTCACTGGGACAGGCTAATCCGCTTATTGATCTGATTCTCTCCAGTTCCAGTTCCACTTGACCTTTCGGGTTATATAGTCCCTGGCTTGTCCCACAGACATCTCTGAGTCCTGTCATCCAGAAGAGAGCAATCATTTCTGCCCACTTTGCCTTGGTTTCTGGGATCTTGGAGAGAGTGTATGTATTTTGAGTTTGCTGAATTATGCCATCATTTTGTATTCTGGATTCATCAAAAGTTTCCATTTCAAAAGCTACTCAAAATTGTGATAAATCCCCTGGGATTCCAAGCTTAAACAGAGCAGTACCAACAAAAGAAATCATTTAGAACTATAAATTTGCATTTAAATGCTTGACCGTGATGGCTTCACTCATGTAGCAGTATCAAACAGCATGAGATACATCAGAACACAGTTGGAAATTATAGTTTAACTTATTTGATTTCATAATAATTTTAGGGTCTTTCCTTTCAAAATCAATAGCTCAAAGACATATTTTTCTCACAAGGAATTCTCTTCTCTTTCAGAGTAATGACTCTCCTACAGTTCACAGGATGGTATAGGCACAGGCACTACTTTGATAATAATTATCCCCAATGTTTAAATTTAGCTAAACAGCATCTGCCACATATTTATAAGTATAAAATTAAACAAAATCACTGAACTGAAAGCAGACTAATTTAAAATATGTAAATGAAAAAATTTTAGGTTGAACGAAGGATTTGCAAAGATGTTATTATTTCAAGCTGTATTTGAATGATGGAAAGATAAAGAATTAACATACAGCATATTGCTTTTTGACATGGCCCTAGAAACCAGACAGGGACTACAAGGGTAAGATTCAAGAAAAGACGAATTAATAAATTGGAGTGCTGTTCACAGGGCACTAAAGGAGTAGAGAGAAAAAGTATTAGAGAAAATCAAATTATTCTGAGAAGATGTATAAATTCGATTTTTTAAAGATTTATTTTATCTGTATTTAGCTCAATGTGTGTGAGAGTGAGTGTGTGTGTGTGCTATATGCACGCATGTGTGCATGAGCATATGTCCTAGTGTATGTGGATACATGTAGAGGCCAGACAAAGGAGTTGCATCCCTTGGAGCTGTAGGGACTAGCATTCAGATTGTAGTAGCCCCATGTGGATGCTAGAATTGAAACTCTGCTCCTCAGGATTAAGAAGCCAAGTGCTCTTGAGTGCTGAGCCATCATGTCTCTAGCCCTAAACAGAATTTTTTTAAAGAGTAAAATTATTACAACAAGCAAAGTAAAAAATTATTCATAGTAGTTTTGTGCTGTTATTATGAATGATGACATTTATACCTATATGGCACCTTTCTTTCAAGACAATCTAAAGATTTTTTTCTTTGCCTTGAAAATTACTGCTGTACTACAGTACAGACAGTAAGTTTAATCCAACACTTTACACACACACATGGGGGGGAGAGAAGGAGAGAAGGAGATAGGAAGGAAGGGAGGAAAGGAGGAAGGGAGAGAGAGTCATAATACGAGACTTTGCTATATGACAGGTGCTGTTCAAAGTTTATTTCTGTGTTTCAAGACTTCTATGTAGCAAACACTATTTTCTTCCTAGAGATGGAGAAACCTACAGATACAAGAGTTTTATAATTTACCCAATTTGTCCCTGGCAAGGAAAGGCATACTAGAGTTTCCAATTGCAGTTTTGTGGAACTCGGGCCTGTATCGCAAACTCATGGCTGCTCTGCCACCAGCCCAAGAGAACGTCCGGAGTAGCTGCATCTCTGAGGGGCCACAGGCTAAGACTTCCCTGGCTCACATTCTCCAGCTCAGCATCTATCCCTGTACTGAAGAACTAGGAATCTCCAATTCAGATGGTTATTCAACCTGGTGCAATGGCAGGTTGTAGGGACAGGTGGAATTACAGTCCCAGGAGACCATAGCCTGGCAAAGGAAGACAATGTTTGAAGAGTGGGGATTCCTTGAACTCAGTATGATGCCAAGTTTTGGAGGCAAATGGCAATATTGGCTTTCTGTGAATTTACTCTGGGTTTCTGCTGTGTCAAGCTGGTCAATGAGTTAATCTGTCTACCATGAAGTAAATAAACCAAGGGCAAGTCATTGACTTCTTCACGAGGAGCCCCACCCTCTCTTCCTTACCCTCTGAACCATATTTCTCTGTCTGCAAAAGCCAGTAGATCTTGGGGAACTAATGATTTTCTTCTCCCTAAGGTTCAAAGCAGAAACTTGAACAATAACGCTCATATACTTGCTAATAGATGCTTGTTATGTTGTTAAATCTGCTCCACTAAGACCCAACATGTTAAGACAAATACATATATATTTGTATCATCAGTCACCAGTGTCCATCCATCTTAGCTCACAAGGAAGTTTGTGCAATCCGTAGAAACTCAGCTAATTGCATTCCGTTCCCTCTAAACTATTGCTTTAATCACAGCAGAAGGTTCTCAAAGCGCTCGACAGCCCGACAGCTGGCAGTTGCCGAGTCAACTACAGCCTGACTGGCCACCTGTTGTGAGGTAGGAGCCAAGGACAAATGTGAGGAAAACCAACTTTGTTTACTTATCAGGAAAAAGGACATCTGCCACAGCAGTCAGGACAACTACCCAAAGGATAAAGAAGGTTCAACTACCTTCCATTTCTTGAGCATCTGCGGGTCCCTCTTTCCCGCTGACACAGTAGTCTCCGCCACCTATATCTGTAACCTGACAATATGCTGCCAACACATGAGTTCATTTATACAGCACAGGCAAACACATGTGTTCAATACATCTACATTAGAAAACACACATGGATAGATATTTTGAAGATGAAATGATGTGTTAAATTCTAAAAATATATTCTCTTGGTGTTTACTTTTTTAATTTAAAATTAGAGAACCTTTTAAGCTTTGCAGATTGGTCTTAAACAATCTTTTTATGTTTTGATTCATGTCACAGAAACTATCTTTAATACTTGAGATTTCTAACCTGTAAGAACAACATACCCTAGGATCAGGACTTCAGTTGCCTGCACTGACAGGAAGAACAAAACCCACTAATTAGGGAAGACCCAGTCCAAGTCTGGTGCTGGAAAGGTTCACCACTAATACCGTGGTAAAATGCTACTACCATAACTGTTTTTACAAATACGGGAATTATATTTTGAGATGTTAGCAACCTCATCTAAAGTCACGCAGTTAGTAATTATCAGGTCTTCTACCCGAAGAGCTCCAGGCCTTAATAAATCGCATAGGACACACTCCCTCCGTATTATGTCTGATGGATTAAATTCCTATGAGAAAACAGCTACCTACCAAACAATGGAACAGAACACTCTGTGTTGATAGAATTTAATGTTCTTTTTATAAAAGCCAAAATACACGGGCAAGGGCTGGAGAAAATATAATCACTCCGCACTTCTGTCCAGATTAGTCCCTATTAGTTAAATATCGGTTAAAATCCTAGTGAGCATAAGAGTGCTTTCAGGAGAGGAGGCTGGGAGCAGAACTCATAGTAGTCACACAAGAATGACACAGTAAAGGGCTACCTCTGCCCGCAGCAGTGCAAGCAAAAACCACAGGGTTATACAGACTTTATCTCAGCACACAGTCAGACTTCACACACCCTATTATCATCCCAGCACACAGTCAGACTTCACACACCCTATTATCATCCCAGCACACAGTCAGTCTTCATACACCCTATCATCATCCCAGCACACAGTCAGACTTCACACACCCTATTATCATCTCAGCACACAGGAATCTATATAGTAGCCCCCATAGACTCATGTATTTAAAAGCCTGGTCCATAGGGAATGGCTCTATTAGAAAGTAAGACCTTGTTGGAAGAAGAGAGTCACTTTGAAGGTTGGTTTTGGGGTCTTATATGCTCAAGATAGGCCCAGTATGGTCACAGTCTCCTTCTGCTGCCAGTAGATCAAGATGTAGAATTCTCAGCTCCTTCTCCAATATCATACCTGCCTGCATGTTGTCATGTTCTGCCATGACGATAACAGACTAAACCTCTGAAACTATAAGCTAGCCCCAATTAAGTGTTTTCCTTTCTAAGAGTTGCTGTGGTCATGGTGTCTCTTCACAGCACTAGAGACCCTAAGACATCTCTAATCTCCCTTATCTCCCTCCCTGATTTCTCTGCAGTATTCCCCTGTATATTCTATGGATGTTTCTAGAGAATTGGAATGAGCAGAGCTAGACTCCTGCCATACCTGGAAGAACGATCTCAGCGTGGACAGGGCACTGCTTCTGGAGTTACACTTGCCTTCTATTAAGAGTTCTCTGGCATCTCACATACTTAAAGAGTAGTCAGAGCTCTACCTTTATGAGGTTTCTGTATTCTACCAATATACAAGGCTATGATATAATGTACAAGAAGAACCCTTAATGCCCATTTTTATCACCTTTTTGTCTTCCTGCTTCTGCCCCTTCAGCATACTCTACTGGTTCATGCCATTGTGAGGAGCATCATCTACCACCACTTCTTTCACAGTCTAGTGCTGAGGAGGAAAGGTCAGATGAGACCAAAGGACCACTACGGTCCCTGGGAACCAAAAATGGCAGCTGGGCAGGATATCTGAGACTGAGACGATTGGTGTGACAAAATCCTGGCATGAGAACAGTTGGTGACTGAAGTTATAAGACCCAAGAAGAAGACTCTTAGGAAGTGGCGCATACTGGAAAGACAAGCTATACAATATTGAGGTCACTGAGAACTAAGACAGGGGTAAATGAGGAGGTTAAAGTGAACCACAAAAGGAAGCTACGAGAAACAAGAACAAAGGATTCAAGGGTTGGTGGAGTACAGTAGTTTCAGGGTAAGGCAAGAAAACCATCTGAAAATATCTGCGAAGACAACTGGTCCACCTCTAAGTTTAGTGGTGGAATGTATAGTAGTTTCAGGGGAACACACATAGCCACCTGACTCAACTGCAGGCAAAAACAGTTGTTCAAGCAAGATCGTGAGAGACTATCAGAAGAAAGCCTGAAATTGCAGAATGTTTTGCTAATGATGGATCAGGAACTGCGGAAAGGATAAGCAATGAGTTTGTGGGAGTTGAGATATGGGTATACAGACACAAAATAGAGTGTGATGTGGTTGATTTAAGACAGAAAACATTATGGGACTTGTCCCAAAAAACTCATAGCAAGTGGTGTATGTGAAACTGGGTTCTGGGTGCATTGGGGGCTGCCTCTTCACCCACAGCAAGGCAAGTAAAAATCACAAGGTTATACAGAATTTATCTCAGCACACAGTCAGTCTTCATGTACCCTTATATCATTCCATTGTTACATATCAGATAGGATGACAGTTTTCCGTCCCTGCTTCACTCAAAGCTCCGGAGCAGATGACACATGAAGTACTCAAACTGAATCTTCTCTGTTTGAGGATCCAGGGTGCTAAAGATGAAAAGTTTAGATTAAGGATCCAATGTACAAGAGCCTAAACCCTCCTTGCTAACAAGAATGCTGGTAAACCCCACAAAATTATAAGGAACACCCACCAACCTGTACATGTGCACATTTAGAAATAAAGGAACACAACTATAAAAGTCAACTATATCATATATGCCTCTCTTTCAACAATCTCCATGTATCAAAATGATGCCACCTCTGATGATGCATAGTTTAAGGCATTTGGGGGATAATTTGAATATTTGATGGTCTACTCTGGCTTTGCTGTTAACTTATTTATTATTTTGTTGAATACATTGTAGAGCATTCAGAAAAAGTATTCAAGATAATTTGGTTTCTTATCTATAAAGAAATGCAGCCAGCATATTATGTGGAATGATATGAAGAAACAAAAAATTTAATTATTTTTAACATTACACAATGACTTTTAACTATGCCCTTCTTGCCTTCTAGTATCAGTAAATAGATGAAAATATTTCCAATGACATGAATAACACTGATCCAAGGGTTTGGTTTCAAATTGCACTTATAAAGCAATTGCTAATGGCACAATACCAACCAACAACACAATAAATACTCGATTTATTGTGAATTCAAGTTCAAGAGGTAATGGTAAGTGATGAATTTTAAGCGGCTATGCTAGTAATTTTAGCAATAAAATAATTACAAAAATATAATACAGGAGGGCATAGCTATTGTGAGAGGTAAAAACCTTAGAGACAGAGTAGAGGACAAGTGCATTCCATCCAAAAGTTCTTTGCTAGAATTCAGCAATATATTTTGGCAAGTCAATTGATAAGACCATAAGAGTTTAATCAAACTTTCTAAGACCTCTGAAAATAGTTCTGGGAAGTGGCTTACACATCAAAAGCTCATGAAACAAGAAAATCATTATGTTTGTATTAATAATAATTTTAACATTACTCCTAATGAAATCAATATAAAGAATTTGTGGCCTCAAGAAGATCTAGCACAATTACAACCTGTGGGTTTCTGTCTCACCTTTTTAAGTTATTTAAATTCTATAATAACAAGAGTTTTTGTACAAACCAGTGAAAAGTCTTGATGCATTAATAAAAATTTGTGGTCTTTTCCTTAACAATGGAAACAGCAACTTCCTTGAAGCTACTTATGCTTATGAGCATTGAGCATCACTAGTTCCTCTTAATATGCAGTAATAACAGGCACAAGAGTATGTGAAAGGCTTACATGTACCTACATATCTACAGCACAAAATCAAACCAGAGAGCGATGTTGTCACACAAGACTGTCTTCAACCTTGGTGAGAATTCCCAGTTCATCACAAACTTCATTATAAATATCATTAACCTACTCACATGGGATTTAGGAAGTAAATAAAAACTTATCATCCAAAACATGACGTTTTTTCCTCTCCCAACTAAGAGTCTTCCCTGTAAAGAAATGCATACATGGACATTCAGTCCATGTATGGATATGTCAAAGGGCACCTGGGCAGTTGTATGTCTGGGATAGCCCCAAGCTCAAGCTGTTCTCCTTGATTTTCAAAAGCTTAAATTATTAGAGTTACAACATCCCTTGCCGCAAATACCACCTTCCTGCATCTCCTTATGAAACATCATTATATCCCTGTCTGACCAGGGAGTCTCCGTAACACACATGCTTTCCTGTGTACCTGGAGGGTGAAGCACCTATGAGTTAAGGCATTTCCAAACCGTCAGATCAAAATGTAGACATAGGGACTCGAAATAGTCTTCATTAACCACAGATCATGAAGGTGGAATAATCATTCCTCTAGAAAAGAGATTTGCTCCTTATAATTTGAGATATGTTCACTATTTTTGATCTAATGCCAACGGCTTCACTTCTTAGTGGGGAAAGTTTGTTTCTCAGTGAGAACCAGTGCCTTGAGAAGGGAGGGAGAATACAACAACATCAACATTATCCCCCAATTCCCTATCTAAGCCTAATTACTCGTCTTAAACAACTAGTTTAGCAAAGAACTTTTTTACTAATGATTGTGTCATAATACATATAATATTTTTCCAAGTGCCATATAACTCCTCCACTGGTGCATAAGTTGAATATTGAATATTTGAGTGGTAGCCTGTAGAGTCACTGGTTTAGGGCGTTCTTTATAAAACTCCATGTGAATCATTTAGTACATTTTTTATATATATAAAAAGTGCCAATGGTACCATTTCAAGTTTGTCTCATTTTTAATTAGAACACCTTTCTATAGAGTAGTAAATAAAACTTTAGATTTACATTTATTTGAACTGTATAAAATGTAGTGTGTTTAGGACAAAGTCAAACAACTATAGTCAATTTCATATAGCATGGTATACTCAAGAGAGAAAGAAGTTAAGAATAGGAAGCATAAGACAAGGTTCTTAAGCATACAGGCCACCACATCTGAACGTACAACTAGCTATAAGGGCTGCTTGACACTATGCTGATGCATTTTAGTTCTAAAAAAACATCTTTTTTTTTTGGTTTTTTTGTTTTGTTTGGTTTGGTTTTTGGTTTTTCAAGACAGGGTTTCTCTGTGGTTTTGGAGCCTGTCCTGGAACGAGCTCTTGTAGACCAGGCTGGTCTCAAACTCACAGAGATCCACCTGCCTCTGCCTCAACATCTTAAAACAGACCACATGGTTTTTCACTACCAAACCGTATCAAGCATTAAATCTTTTCACTTTAAGTAAAGCCCCCTTGGTTAGCCCCACACACTAAGCAAGATCAGGATAAATTCCAGGCACTACCGGACCAACCTAACCCAACGAATGACCAGGAATCAAATGTTTATTTGATGTGCCAAGCACGGGAAGGGCCGATGAGTCAGCACACTCTGTGAGAGCAAACTCACATAGAATGGTCAGTAATTCTCTCTTCAACTGTAATGTTCATTCTAATTTGTTTTGGGTAATAAATAGATTAATCAATTTAATAAGGATATTCAGTCTGTCCTCTATTTGAAAAATCTAAAGGATGGACACCTCTGCTTTGTGTAGGCTGCCTAATTATGCTAACTGTCCTTGACTGAGTATATATTAGACAGAGATTCAGGCAGGATGTTTGGTTCACAATATGACCCCTTATTTTCTTCTCCAAATTGCATCATTAATCTCCAATTTAATTTCTCATGAATTTTTCCATAGCCAATAATAGGTATATATTATATTAACATCACTAAACTCCTAAAACTTATAGTCTGGAGAATTAAATGATAAGTTTAAAAATCTAATCCTACATCAATACAATTAAATGCTTAATCATCTTTGTTAATATAAAAGATAATTCTCATTAATTTTATAATCAATAAAAATAAGAAGAAAATTAGTTATAATTGAGGTGTAATGAGAATAGTAAACATGTGGGTGCATCTGTTTGTCCACAAAGTCACATCCAAAAGCCTCGATATATTCCACTTTACCTATACCGTCTATATATAATTATATATGATTAATTCTGGAAATCAGCTTAAATATGAATTCCTTATACATCTGAAGGAAAGAGGTCATCTCTGTGTGGGTCCAGTTCTTTACAAGTGACCATCAAACACATTCTTATTTAATGGTTCATCCATTGAAGAGATATTCTTGAAAGCTGGAGAGATAACTCAGTGGGTAAGAGCCCTCAGTGTATAAGCACAGGCATCAGTTCAGCCCAAATGGCCACATAAAACTGATTGAGAGCATGGTCATATAAACCTGTAACACAGTCACTGGACTGAGAGACACTAGGGTTTACTAGACACCAGCTTATTTCCAGGTTCAGGGAGAGTCCCTGTCTAAAAGAGATGTCATGGAGATTGATAGAGCAGGACTCTCAACACCTTCCTCTGGGTCCAGGTGAATATGCCATACACACATGTGAGCATGTACCATATATATGTGCAATGCGCATGGGCACACATTTATGCACACACATGCGTGCACACACACACACACACACACACACACACACACACACACACACTGCGATGACCAAGTTCAAATCATTACACTTGCCAGTAACATGCTGAATACCACAGTGAATAAACAGGCCCTGGCCTCCTTCTAATGAGATAGGTGTGACTTTGTTGGAGTGGGTATGGCCTCGTTGGAGAAGTGTGTCACTATGGGAGCAGGCTTTGAGGTTACCTATGCCTAGGATACTGTCCAGTGTCTCAGTCAACTTCCTGTTGTCTACAGGATGTAGGACTCTCAGACACTCCTCCGGCACCACGTTTGCTTGGATGGTGTCAGGCTCCCATCATGGTGATGATGGAACTGTAAGTGAGCTCCCCAGTTAAATGTTTCCCTTTATGAAGTTGCCATGGTGTCTCTTCACAGTAATAGAAACCATAAAAAAAAAGAAGAAAGGGATGCTGGTCCAGGGGGAAAATAAGAAAGTACCATTTGAAGGATGCAACTGCTGAGTTCTGAATGGTTGTCTCAATTATTACTTGGCAAATAAAATAAGTGGGAAAGAGACTGTGTAGTGAAAGCCACAAATAAAAGAACTATAAAGTACGAAGAACGGGGGCGCTCAAAGAACTGTAAGAAAGGGAGTGTCCCTGGGGTGAAGACAAGAAGGAAGCAGCCACAGACAAGGCTGGGGAAACAGGAAGAAGCTTCAACACACGACAAGGGTTGAACCTCCATGTCTGTCACAATAGTAAGCCAGTAAGTCTGTTTGAGGGACCTCTTCTGAACCATTGCAAGACATCTCACAGGATCCCAGGTCTCCACCACTCCTGACTCCGCCTCTCACCTCCACTATGAAAACCATTCATGTCTCCAGGCTTTGCCAAATATCCTCCTAGGGACAAAAAGCATTTCTGATTAAGAACCACTAGTGCAACTGGGAAGACAGTGGGAAAAGTCCTTAGTGGCCAAGTACGGAAACCTGAGTTCAATTCCCTGCACCCACGTAGTGAAGCCAGGCATGGTAGCCAGCATCTGTAATTCCAACAAAGGAGGGAGGAGCAGGAGAGGTAAATCTAGGGTGATCCCCTGAACCCACATAGTGAAGCCAGGCATGGTAGCCAGCATCTGTAATCCCAGCACAGATGGAAGGAGCAAGACAAGTCGATCCAGGGGCAATTCCTGGCCAGCCAGTTTGGCAGAAATGGTGAGTTCTGGATTTTGTGAGAGTCTCTGTCAAAAAGTAAAGGGACCAGAGGAGATGCGTGAGGAAGGAGAATCGGCTAAACCCCAGCTTGCATGAAAATGCCATAAAGATTTCTCGTATTTTGAATACTACCTTAAAAACTTAAGTTAGAGAGAGAGAGAAAAGCACTCAGTGTCAACACACAAAAGCATAAAGCTTATGGTTGGTAAGAATCAACTTGACCATTATCTTGAAGCAAGTCAGAATATATAAGAGCTAATTGAACACTTTTAAGAAGGCAGTGATTTGAGTCTGGGTAGGGTAAGCAGGTATTAACGGACAAAAGTGACCTTCTTAGCTGTCCAAGAATTGAAAGCTCTCCAAGCCAGCAGACGAGAAAACAAGTCAATAGGTCAACAGCTCCTGTGTTCTAAATAAGGAAAATTTCCAAAACGGATGTGAACACAGACTCTCTGCCCGTGCACTCACCCACTAGCTAAAGTTATACTGTAGGAGCCTCTGGTGAAGATATATTCATCATACAACCCAATTGTAATACACTACAACATATTTGCCAAGTGAAACATGTATTGATGGATCATGAGAATTCCAATACAAATGCTGAGAAATCAGTGGGAATAAGTTACGCATGGAAATGAGTGTATATATATATATATATATATATATATATATATATATATATATATATATTACATAATATATAATATACATTATATATATTAATCAACTAGTACATTTGGGCTTCATGAAGATATAACCTAAAACTAAAATTTAGAGCTCAAAATCCACCAAATACCCAACGGAAAAAGAAGGAGTTGGACCCTACAGCCATAGTATTTTTCTAGTAAAGGTCTTATTCTGTGGGAATCACAGTTGGCCAACTACCTACATCCCTGTAAACGCATTTCCTCTGATCCTCATGAAAAGCAATCAGGTCCCCACTGAAGGTCCCTTAGATTCCAATCCCATTGCATTACTAGCTATTTTAAATTTTCTATTAGATGTTTTCTTATTCTTTCAGAATTTAATCTTAATAAGTACTAGGAAGTCATTTAATTGTAATCAATACTAGGAAGGTATTTATCATTGGATTTAATGGCAACAAACATGGCAAACGTGAATGAGCCCCCTCATAAAAGGTTTGCTGTGCACAGCCTTATCTGGAAATCTCGAGAAGAGGACATTTTCTGCACAGGCCAGGTGAATGTTCGCTTTTCTCTCCGCCTTTACCTCTGGCATCATTCTCTTCCTCTCTTGCTCACTTCCATGTGTGGGCCCTGCCAGTGCACTCAGTGTTCCTTCTCCATCTGTGTTCACAAACTATTTCCCATCTGTTCAGGATAAGCTTCATTCAAGCCAATAACCAAGAAACAAGATTCCGTGTTCTTAAGCAAGCTAAATGGAAAAAAAAGAGTGCCAAAGGAATTCCTCTGACCCATGAGCCAGGCTACTCCCCCGGCAGCCAATGCTGTCATCAAGTAGTTCTCCCTTGAGTTCTGGCTCCAAGTTCCAGGCACACTCCTCAGCAGATGAGCGTACGGTCCTGACTCCATGCTCACCATATCTTGTCTGCTTCGAAGCACGCAGAGCAGAAGTTCATAAACCTGGGTGGATGCCAGAATCATCTGCGCTGCCTTTTATAAACACATATGTCCGAACCTTCTCTGCAGAATTATGGAATGAGACTTGCCAAGTCAGAGGAAGATCATCAATCCTTTACACAAAACCTCACAAGAGAACTTGCGCACCTAATTCTGATGTGCGCTAACATTTAAGAACAACCACTTTATAGACTAGAGGAGTAAATACGTGCACATTTGACTATTGCTTTGGCAAGGACATAAGTAAAAGTGATAACCTAAATTATTTTCCCCAAATTGTTAGACTCTTTCTTCCACTACACTGAAATCCCTGGGACAGAAAACAATGTGCTTTGCTCACCTTCATGTCTCAGATCCAACTAAACCACAAGCAATAAATATCAGATTAAAAATATGTATATCTACTTTTGTAAATATCAAATCAGGTTTCTTTCCAGTTGTGTATAAGAGGGAGGGGGACTTGATCGGGGGAGGAGGAGGGAAATGGGAGGCGGTGGTGGGGAGGAGACAGAAATCTTTAATAAATAAATAAAAAATAAATAAATAAATAAAATATATTATGTGGTACCTGGTTTCCCTTATATGTAAAATCTAACACACAGAGAGGTAGAGCAAAGAACAATTACTAAGTGCACTGAACCGAAAACGGCTACCAAGTGCACTGGACCAAACACGCCTACTAAGTGCACTGGACCAAACATGGCTACCAAGTGCACTGAACCAAACACGCCTACCAAGTGCACTGGACCAAACACGCCTACTAAGTGCACTGGACCAAACATGGCTACCAAGTGCACTGAACCAAACACGCCTACCAAGTACACTGGACCAAACACGCCTACTAAGTACACTGGACCAAACACAGCTACCAAGTGCTCTGGACCAAACACGGCTACCAAGTGCACTGGACCAAACACGGCTACTAAGTACACTGGACCAAACACGCCTACTAAGTACACTGGACAAAACACGCCTACTAAGTACACTGGACCAAACACGCCTACCAAGTGCACTGGACCAAACACGCCTACCAAGTGCACTATGACAGAAGGCAAAATGGAGAGGTGTTGGTCAAAAACAAAGTAGCAGATCCAGAAGTGGAGCAAGTCTAGAGACCTAATGAAAAACATGAGGACTGTACCGTTGATGGTATCATACTGTATCCAGAATTTCCGCCGAAAAGCATGTTTTGTGTTTTATCACAAACACTAGCATGTAAGGAAGAATGAAGCACACATTAATTCTTTTAATAATGTTTTTATATATGTATATCAAAATGTTATGTAAACTTTAACACACACAGGAAGAGTTTTCAAAGACATCGAGCATGGTGGCTCATGCTCTAATAACTTGATTTGCTGAGACAGAAGAATTGCTATGACCTGAGGCTAGCCTGTGCTTGAGGCTAGCCTGTGCTAGTAAGTGAAAGCCTATCTTAAAACACTTTAAGCTTCTAAACTTCTGCAAAGGAAGGGGAAAAATCAAACACCAAGACCTTCACTTACTCACCTGGAAATTTCATGGCACTACATGCCACGTTTCAAGAAATTGTGTTTGTCTCCCATCTTTTCTACCATGACTGCCTTTTACATCCCAATTTTGAAAAGAAATGAAACTAAGCCATGCTATATATGAGAGTCATAAATTTCTCGGGAAGAAATTAGATAACTCCCAAACCTCTCACCTAGCCTTCTCCCTCCTACACCCCTTTTTCTGAGCTGACTGCCCACCACTGAATTCCTTTTACACAGCATCTAAATTTGAACTTGTCCACATTTCAAAAACAGAGGGACAGTTTATGTCTTTGCCACGAGTGACCTTCACAAAACAATTTCCTGGGCCCCACACCAATGTGAGACAGTAGCAACTCCAATGTGCAGACAATCCTGAGTCAGAAAAGCAAGGCTGGAATTATGATTTGTAGGTAAAAGGTGTATGCAAATTCCATGCATATTACACTGATCTATTAAAAAAAAACTCTTTGAACCTTTTTTAGTTCTTGTTTTATTTATTCTGAATCTGTTCAAAAATGACAAATGTTTTCTTATTTGCAGAGGACTCCATGAAATCCTCCAAGTAAAGCCACCAGAATGGGTGTTTTATTCCTAGCAAATCACCATAATTCATGTCACACATGTCCTCCTGGAAAGGAGAACACGCGACTGATGTGCAAAACATTTCCTCAAACAAATCAGCAGAAATCCCCTTCTGCAGGGCTCTGCCTCACTCTGGACAAGAATGTGTAAGGTGCAGAGCGGTGGTTGAGAGAGGAGCATTAAGTAATTTTCGAAGAGATCAGTTGTCAAATGGAGCTTAGAACAGGACATTTAAAGGTAACTGAGATGAAAGAGATGGTCCATTGCCTCAGGAGCAGGGCTGTCTTTGTATGCCTGGGACTGCACCTGTCTGAGAGCTCCTGGAAGAAGCTAGAGTAGATGGCCCTTCTCCCTGGTCCTCAGACAGCCCTGATATATGCAGTCGTGTAGCCAACTCACAAAGCTCATGACTGCTACCAAGCGACTTGAGGATGCCCAATCAAACTCATTGCTTCATTTGAAGTATGCATAAAAACCATGTCCAGAATGGGAAATGAAACACCTACGTTCCACTCTTGGAATTCTGATGCTATTAGGCACTATTAGGCATGATCACTTGGATTTCTAAAGCTCTCCCAGCAGATATAGACATGGATTTGTGGATCTCCCTCCAGAAGACTTTTCCTGATTCAGGAAAATATGATGACATGCATGGAAAAGATAGCTAAAACTGTCTAGAAACTAAGGGAAGCTTCAAATAGTGCTAGAGGCTAGACAAGAAAAGACAAGATCTGTAGTAGTAAAGAGCAGCCAGGCTGCGTTCCACCACCCAGCTAGCTTTACCCAAAATAATTACACGGAAACTGTATTCTTTTAAACACCACTTGGCCCATTATATCTAGCCTTTTCTCAGCTAACTCTCGCACCTGGACTAGCCCATTTCTTATAATCTGTGTAGCCCACGAGCTGGCTTACCAGGAATGATCTTAACCTGAGTCTGCCTGGAGTGGGAGAATCATGGCGACTCACTGACTCAGCTTCTTTCTCCCAGCATTCTGTTCTGTTTACTCCTCCCACCTATGTTTTAAGCTATGAGGCCAAGCAGCTTGTTTATTACTTAACCAATGAAATCAACAGATTGATACATGACACTCCCACATCAAAGATCATCTCCAGAGAGTTCGGGGAAAGAATTGCTCTGTGAAAATCTTGATCCCTGACATCTAGCCCATACCACAAAGCCAGGCTGGGGTAATTTGTTATAGAACCCTAAAACAGTAGCATACTATATTATAGAGAAAAAAAAGAAAAGTCTGGCAAAGGAGGTTGAGGGACCACATTTAACAATCGGAGAATTATACCATAGAACCAAAGGGCAAGTAAGTCTACATGAATTTAGGTCAAAGAGAGGCATGTAAGAACTTCACACAAGTGTCTGCAACAAGCATTTTCAATCTGTAATGAACTTTCTGATCAGATTAACATCAGCTGGCCATTAGATCAGGAAATCTCAAAACATTTTTTTGTTTTTTGAGTTGAATATTTGAGATGTTAGCAGGAAAGTATTATAATAAACTCTATATACCTAACGGAATTTTATCCTTAAGAAGATTTTTATTATTTATCCTCAAGAGGATGAGATAAGGGAGGCCATATTTCCATGGTTTCAGTAAGAAAGTAAAACTAAAAAAAAAAAAGTTCACCTGAGATTATAAATGAACTGACATTGTTATTGATTTCACTGTCTTCCATCTTATTACCTGCAAGACCACATAGAAGACAGTCTATGTACTTCTTATAAGTCATAATACTAAGTATGTTGAAATACACATACACATATTCAAGCTGATGTTGGGTGTCCCCAAATTTATATTCTTTGTAGAATACTCTGACTCCTATGTGGGCCTCTGAACTTTCTGAAACAATTATTAAAATGAAGCTACGTATTTTTCTCAGTTACTTTCCTGTTGCTATGGTGAGACTTCATGACCAAGGTAACTTGTAGAAGGGTTCATTGACAGGCACACAGATCAGAGTTCATGGCCAGCACAGCAGGGAGCATGGCAGTAGCAGGCATGAGAGCTTACAATCTTGTGGCAAGTAGGAAGCAGAGAAAGACACTAGGAATGGCATGGGCCTTTGAAACCTCAAAGCCCATCCCAGTGACACACCTCTTCCAAGAAGGCCACACCTCCTAATCCTTCCCAAAACGTTCCACCAACTAGGAACCAAGCATTAAAATATATGAGCTCATAGGAGGGTTATATTTGTTCAAACCAGCACAGTGCTGAAAGTAAACTTATGAAACTATAGCTCTTTAACTGTACAGAAAGAAATACCCAGAAGAGTTAACTCTGTGCATGAAATGGCAACATTACAGTAAGTTTGAGTTTACCTCTGCCAAAATAGAATAAGTTCCTCACAAGTTTATTAGTAAAGTGGCTTTTCTGTCAGGTGAACAAATGTAACTGGCTGTGTGTCAGGAATTCTCAATTCAGAGTTGAGATCACAGTTGGACTCATATATCTATCCATTCCTTTCCTTACAAACAGTAGAAAACCATTCTGAGGCACAACCATATGGGATATTACACTATGAAATCTAAGTATTTTTATTAACATCATGTTTTCTTACCGCAGTAAAAATTAATTAAAGCATTATGGTTTAATAAAGATCCTCCCAGGATCTAGAAGATTTTTTTTCAGAGATTATCCTATTTCATCTTAAAGATGATTTTTTTCAGAGATTATCCTATTTTTTTCAGAGATTATCCTATTTCATCTTAAAGCAACTTTTTCACTCAGCCTTAAAATGAAAAGAAAAAAAGATTTCAATAGAGCTCCAAATAAAAACGAAAAAGAGCAAATGATGCAGCTGTGTTCTTTGCATTATCAAATGCTTACTTTTAAAACCTAGGGTCATTGTGGACTTTAATTGATCTATACTGTTTTAATACCACAACAGAAAGGTCTTTTCACTGAGCCTGATGGACAGTGTCCAAGAGAGCTGCAACCACTGTGGCAGCTGCTTCATATCTGAAGAGAATCCAAACAGACTCAAGGCCTCCTTCCTGTTCCTAGAATAGAAATGTTAAGTAAGCAACTTTTAATCAATTATGTCTCACCATATGTATTAAAGACTGCTTTATCTCACATGAGTTAATAATACTATTATTGAATTTAAATTAACCTCAAGTATTAATTACATATCTGTACATATTACTTGGTAAAATGGTTTTGTTTTGCTCCAGATAATTTTGAGAATACATCCTGCACCAAGTACCTTAGAAGAAATTTAAATTCCTCAAAGGAGAAGACGATGTCTTACATCGAACATATTTCCACCCTATAGCCAATCCATAAATCCCTGCCTACTTACACTAAGATTTTATGAAGCTTTTCTGGCACAAGATTAAAGGCTGTGTCAACAGCTGACTATTTTGAAAAATAAAACAAACAAGGGAAACAGAAAAATCCCCAGAGGAACTCGCTCTAACTGGTAAAGGCAAATAGATCCTCCTAGGTAGGGTTTGTTTTAATCCGATTAATTAATCAGAAAGCCCGTAGTCACTTTGCACAGTGTTCCAGCTGTCCTTTCATCATTGAAGCGCACACTCTCGGGTACAGAAGTGTTCGAGGGTCCACCAGCAGACTGATACTAAGGCTTACATCTCCCTTCTACGGAGAAATCCGGGCAAGGGGTGCTAAGGGACTGTGTGTTTACTCTCCTGAAACACCAGGAAAACTCAAATTTTAAAACCTTCTCGAGTCTTCATGCAATCCCAGTTTGAACTGTCCAAAGTTCTTAAAGATCTTCACACTGGTAACAGTCTTGGGTTTTTAGTATGTTAAAGCTGATATCATTTGCACACAGCTTAACGAAAGTCCTAGTTACAAAAGAAGTGGAAAGAGAGAAAGTGGGGAGCAGAAGAAGCCCCGGAACCTGAGTCTGGAAAAAGAGGCCTCTGACAGGTAACAGACAGCAGCAGACTTAGGAGATACAACTTGACCAGGCACACACATTCCCACAAGTGGAGAGCGCCTCACTGTGTGGGCTCTGCCTTACCCCTGGCAGCGTTCTCAGAGCACGGGCCAGCAGAACAGAACCACCCATCAACAAGCGTGAAGTGGGTAAGCAGAATCCAGTTCAGACCTCTGCTCTGTATACCTGGTGCCACTATGCAGATAAATCAGCTACATCTATTAGGTGTTGTCTACATGCCAAACAAGGTGAGGACCAGTTGGGCTTCGAAAAGCCCGTTAGACTTTTTCTTTGTCTTCTTCCTGACAAGCACTGCCCAATTGTGGGTTGACCAGCTGGGCTCAGAATCCCTCCCAGGTACAGTGAAGAGAAGAGATGAGCCATCCATCTTCTTGAAGCTCCCAGACCATGAGAGACAAGAATCAGGCCTGAGGTTGACAGAGAGACTTCTTCTTCTCAAATTTGGCAAAAAGTCTCCCCCTGTGTTCCTCAGACTTTCGAAAGCTACTGTGTCTGGCATTTTAAGGTCCTGGATAGCATAGCCCTCTCCTTTCGGAGGAAAAAACAGAATGGGCGGGCACTAAATGCAGCAATGGGTTTCCATGTGGGCAAACCAAACTCACCCTTGACAGGCATTTGATGCACAGGACTGGCACAAGGAAACCACCCAGAATAAGGAACAAGTCTGTAATTCCATGGAAATATAAGGACTGACCTAAGGAAACCACCCAGAATAAGGCACAAGTCTGTAATTCCATGGAAATATAAGGACTGACCCAAGGAAACCACCCAGAATAAGGAACAAGTCTGTAATTCCATGGAAATATAAGGACTGACCCAAGGAAACCACCCAGAATAAGGAACAAGTCTGTAATTCCATGGAAATATAAGCACTTGCAAATTAAATGGATTTCATTCATGCTCCAACTGCCCTGTTCATTTTGATATTTTTTTAATGCTGATAATCCCGCTCTCCACTCTGCTGTTCATGCTTGAACTCACTCCGTCTCTTAATCTGCTAATTATCTGTATTAGTTATCCATCAAATACTATATGCTTTAGGTTGGAACCTAACAAAGACTTTTTTTTTAAATTTCATGCTCTCCTGGTAATAACTTTTCAAAAGCAAATCTAGAATTCATCATATGGTGAGCAAAAAAAAAAAATCCCCAGATAAATGCTTCAATTAAAACAAAGCCACGTGCCCTTTTCTTACAGAGCAAAGATGTGCAGATTTTTAATTTTTAAGCCAACAATATTCAAAAAATCAACAAAATATATTATGGGTAAAGATTTTATCCTGCAAAATTAGGCTTCCCACCTATCTGTCATGTGATCTATTAGAAAATATAAACCTAACGCCCCGGTGTCACTTGCTAACCTGAGGCTGTTTTAAATGTTCCTGCTTTTTAAATTAAGAAATACAACATGTGGGAAATGGAAATGACACTTCTCTATTTTCCTCTCCTGCCAACAGAATCAGTCAAATTACAATGTCTCTCCGGAACAATGTGAGGGAAAACTTATCATTCATAACACATATATAACAAGCACAAGGAGGCTTCCAGAACCAGCTCTGCATGCAGGGAACCAGCAATGGGAAGGAAAGAGAAGAACGGCCTCAGCAAAACCAAAGCAGGAGAGCTGACAGCTAGCAGAGAGCTGAAGAATGAAACCGAGAAAAATCTGAGGGGAAACAAGATGAATGATGAAATCCCAACGGGAGAGAGTGAGCTCGGGAAATGAGGGGCACTGAACTACACTGGAGCACAAAGGTCAAAGCAGCCCCGATTTTAATGACAGATTCAAAATGTAATAATTCTTCAGTGTGCTCTTTAAACAATAAGACAAGATCCAGGCGATTTAAGAGTGTTTCTGATAGTATTTGACCCCCGAATTCAGCCTGCTCCTGTGTCTGTTATATATCAGAGCTGGAAAAATGATTCAAGATAAGTCAGTCCCTACATTGATTTATTGCTATCCCATTAGGAAACTCTTGGCTCACTGATCAGAAACAAAGATTAAAGAGGGGAAAAATATACTATAAAGACTAAAACCCTGCAATCTTTGCTCTCAACTACATACTCAAAAGATATGCAGAACCTAATTTAAGATGGGTTATAAATCACCTCAAGCAGTAGAGCTGAAGAAGGAAAACCATTTTCATCTAAACCTATTTCTTCTGGACACTGGTGTATTGTTATCACACAGGTAAAATCATTTTAAATGAAGCCAGCTGGGCATTTAGTTTGACCATCTCTTCAGAAAATGCGTACCCAACAAAAAAACAATACTCATGTAAGTATCAAACAAAGATGTCTTCCAATATGGGATGCTGCACAATGGTAATATTGAGCTTTAAATTAATATTTGACAGGCTTTATTCAGATAGACTAGCACTGATAAATCAGCAGAGACATCAGTCAGCATCAGTTCATTAACAACGAGCATCATGAGGGGCAGAGGTTTGCCTCTGTCTAACAGTTGCCTAACAGACTGCTGCTTCGTTCCTTAGACGATGCTGACACCACAACACACTGGCATAGAAACCCGGACGTTCTTTAACATCAAATTTATGTTTTGTTCCTTAACACACAGAGAAAAGGTGGTCAGGGAAATGAAGATGTTAAAAGTAGGAGAGTGAGACATCAGTTGTAATAATTAGGTCAGGAACAGAGATATCTACTAGTAAACTGACTTATTAATAAATATGAGCACACTCTTATTAGGAAATTGTAAACAGCTCTTATATCTATCCAGAAGTCCAGTAGTAATAAGACCTATAAAACAAGAAGGAACAAGTCAACAAACATGGAAAGGCCAGACACAGAGAGCACAGACTTTAGTTCCTCTGCTTATAAATATAGGCTATTTGGCAATTTATAACCTCCTAGACCTCAATTTTTCCTTAATTTATCAGCACATCTTATGTCCCAGGGTCACTGTGATAATTAAATTAGATCATGTTGGTAATATTATTTTATATGATAAGTCTATATATAATATAAATTTATTACCAATACCAATACACAGCTAAAGAAGGAAACAGCCTCAGAAATAATGAGCAATAAATTGGATTAGGTGTGTGGTTTATTTGATCACAGAATGTTATTAAGGCTCACTAACTTAAATTCAAATGTACATTTTTAAATGTATTTATCCAAAGTGTTAGCTGGCATTTTTATGAGTACCTGCTAAACAGGAAAACATAATTGAACATCATGGTTCATAAATTAGTCTGTTTACTTCAGGGACACACAATCAGAAATATAAAGTATTGGTCCTTTTACTACCTAAGAGCGACTTTAAAATAATAAAACTCATCTGTCTTTTCCAGTATAGAAGCCTTCAGGAATCATTTCCTTCTAAATTTCCTGAAATTCCAGGATGGGAGCAGGTGGAGATCAAATTAGAGAATACGAAATTATGTCCTGTCTGACTCTCCATAGGACCTCCTCACGGTCCCAGGTAACACATGAGAAACACAAGCCACAATCACACACGTAAAAGAGCAGATATAAATTATTAAAAGTAGACTCTGAAACTGATGCTTCCGAGCAATCTTTAAATGTAATACTACTTAATTCTTTGACAATTTCATATGGGCATGCAGTCTCTGTCAACCATATTCACCCATCCCCCAGCTCCTACTTTTATGTGATGACGCCTTAAGAAGACTAGAGATTAAATATATATATATATATGTATATATAATATATAATAAATATATATATGTTTATATTTATATATATATATGACTGGAGATTGTCTTCTTGGAAAAATCATCTCTCAAATATCTGAATGAAGGTTTGATCAATGTAGATATAAGAGAATCACGGTACCCATGGTGAGCTAGAAATTAGAGCCCTCACTGAACACCATGATTATTCTCAATGGTATTTACGACATTTCTGGATCCTCCCTTATGGACTGTTGCCTTTATTTTCTACTCAACCTTTGATCGCGATGTTGTTGTTGCACCAATTCATTATTTCTATTGTTCCCTTTTGTTCCATCTTATTGCTATAAAGCCTTAATATAGGTAAACAAAGTATTCAAGTTGTCCAAACGACAAATGGAGAAGGAAAGGGTTTTGAATAGCTCGTGACCTAAGTGTTACTGTAATTATGTTGTTATGTAGAAAATGGCAGTATTCATGTCCAAGGTGTGGATACTCCACTCGCATTGGGCATTCCCAGGCCAAAGAGAATAATGTGTTACCCCAAATGATAGACAAAGAATCAGCAGGCAGAGCATTGTAAGAGACAGACAGGACATGGGGCTCTTCCTGTTACTAAGAAACTGTTGGTAGAAACAGAACAAGAACATTGTATCTACACTTATACTCAAGGAGAAGCACAGGAAAGCATGCTTGGGTGAGTATTATGGCATGCAGCACAGGTCGCAGTGAAAAATGTATGAGTTTCTATGGAAATATGTCTTCTATAGAGGCAAGTGAGGATACACACTGGCAAAGCAGAAACAGCACTCCCAATCCCTGCTCTGTGGCGCTCCTCCAAGCCCTGAATAAAGAAAAATGAGACATTTTCCCCAGCCCCTGGAAAGCAGAAACAAGAAGATAGAAAGTCTTGAGTGCAGCCTGGGACAAAAGGGCAGGTGTGAGGCCAGCATGGATGGAACTGTATATCAGAAGCCTGTCTAAAGAAATACAACATTCTTTAGAGGCACTAAATTGTGACACAAAATGCGCCAATGAGACAGCCACAGGTCCACCTCATACATAAGAGTTCCATTTGTGATGGCGCACCCTGGTGGGCCACAGATGAGGGGTGACTGACATCAGAGACAGCCAGACAGTGATAACCATTCAGGCCTGAAGAGTCGAGCGTTGAAACCAAGAGAAGCAGGAACAGAAGGAAGCACCAGAGACCATGAGTTTGTATGAGATATAAAAGAATATTCAACCCTGAGAAGAGTGCATAAGACACACAAGGAGCAAACCAAGGCCAAGTAGAGCAAAGTGGATTTTAACTAGAACATTTTCAGGTGAAAATAGGCAAAGAAGCCAAACTGCTCAGTTTAGGAAATAGAAGAAAAATATAATCTTGCATGCATATTATGGAAAGGATGTTTAGGGATTTTTTACATAGTAAATAATCTTGGGAGGCACATGCAAAATATTGCTAAGCCTATGAGAACCAGCTTTTCACATGAAATCATTTTTTTATTTACACATGTTGCTATTTTATGTATCTGTTATACTTATTAGTGACATTAGCAGCATGAGAAAGCAAGAAGGACAACTTCCGGACACAGGTGCCTTGAATTCCAACTCTGTAACTAGCCAGAGTCACCTGTTAACTCTCAACAAAACAGCCTAGGAAATCCTGCATGTTTCTGCCTTGGTATTCAAGATGAGTAATTTATTTAATTACTTGTCTCAGGAAGTATCTAGATTCACAAATGGAAAACCAAACCAGGGACAACTGCACTGTTGGCCCATTGGGGTCCAGTGGGCACATTTCCAAAGCTGTTTGTAGCCTGGGGCTTCAAAATAGCTCTCTCTTCCAGAAAGAGAACTTGGAAATCTCTTTGCTGTTACTACAGCTATCTCTCTTGCCAACGTGTCAAACACTAAAAGTAATGAAAACTTGATAATGAATTTACACAATTCCATATCCTTCTGAATGTGGAACATCAATGACCATGCTATAATCGATAGCTGACAACAGGAAACACCTTCATGAAGTCTCTGGCAACTAAGAACAGAAGTTGCTGCCAACTAGCTGCCGGAGACTGGCACATGCTGGCGCAAGCCGGCACATGCTAGCACATGCTGGCTCATGCTGGCACATGTTGGCTCATGCTGGCTCATGCTGGCTCATGCTGGCCCATGCTGGCTCATGCTGGCTCTTGCTGGCTCATGCTGGCACATGCTGGCTCATGCAGTATATTTAACATTTAGCTCATTCCTTCCCAGCCCTGCACAGTCCTGACAGGCCAGTGACTTCCATCAGTCATGGTGGGAGGGTTTGCACTACAGAAACTAACACACAATACAACTCTGGGGTTTGGGCTGTTTCAGGGAGCTGGTAGCTAAGCTCTCCCAGCATACTACAACTCTAAATGTTCATTTCAGCCGTGCGGAATGTCTTAGTTAGGGTTTCTATTGCAACAAAACACCATGATTAAAGCAACTTGGGGAGGTAAGGGTTTGTTTGGCTTACACTTCCACATTGCTGTTCTTCATCAGGACAGGAACTCCAAGAGGGCAAGAACCTGGAGGCAGGAACTGATGCAGAGGCTATGGAGGGGTGCCACTTGCTGGCTTGCTCATCATGGCTTGTTCAGCCTGCTTTCTTCTAGAACCCAGGAACCAACAACCCAGAGTGGAAACACTCACAATGGGCTGGGGCCTCCCCATCAAGAAAGTGTCCTACAGGCTTGCCTGCAGTCAGACCTTATGGAGGCATTTTCTTAATTGTGCTTCCCTACTCTCAAATCCCTTCAGCTCCGTGTCACACAGACATAAAACTAGCCAGCACAAAGACAGTTTCCATCTCCAAGATTCCCAAGCTGTCAATACTGTCAAATCGGGAAGTTCACTGTCTCCAAGCAAATGCACCTTAACAGCATCTATGCTATGGCTCAATTACTTTGCTAAATCAGCTATTGCTATTGCTCTATTATTTCAGTCCCATGATTTACGACAGCTAATATCTAATTATCGCTTTACCATTCAGCAATCCTTGACTATTAAGGTCTTCAACTCAGCGAGGTGTACAAATCTGCACAAACTCCACCTCCTTTTTCTCAAGTTCCAACTTGATCCAAATCTATAAGTAGATATCTACATTTATGGTCAAGATTGGCAATCACATTACCCATGACCCTTCTCCTTGCAACTGTAGCCCTGTCTCACGCTGGATAGTGACGATATACAGAATCAAGAAAAGAGCCTCAAGGGGTCACGAGATAAGGTGTGGGAAACATTATTTATATGAATACTTCCCACACAGTATTTGAAGTAAGCGTCTGTTAAGAGTAGTATCAGGAAAAAAAATAGTTTGCAACTATTGAAAACTTTTTTTCAATGTGCAATTTCTCATGGCTTGGTACTCCAATTTGCTTACTTAGATCCCCTGGTGAGCCAGGAAATACCCATAGTTGTTGCTGTCGTTGCAAATATAGCAATGTGTGACAGATGCCAGCATTCAATCATTAAAGTCATGTCACATAGTACCAGCCACATATAAAATGCCACCCAGCAATAAAAGACACCGGAACCTTAAGAATGAATGATACATGGGTACAGCAAATGATTATATAAAATTTTATTTAATATAAATAAATTTTATATTAAATTTTATTTATTTAATATGGTATTATATAAAACCAAAACGTTTAAACCATATTCTTTTAAAAAAATAATAATTCTCACCTGTGAGGATATTTGCAGCATGACTTAATTAAGAACGGAAGACCTCCCTTGGACATGGGTGGTTCTATCCCACGGTATAGACTGAATTAAAATGTGAAAAAGGAAAAAGGCACTGAACACCAGAATTCATGTCTCTCCACTATAATATCTGACCCTCCTAGATACACACAAGGAGTCTCTAACCGCCATACCTTCCCCTTCGTGATGGACTGAACCCTGAACCCATGAGGCAAAATAAACCTTCAATAATAATAGGGGCCAGAGAGATGACTCAGTGGCTGAGAGCACTGGCTGCTCCTCCAGCAGACCCAGATTGAACTGCCAACACCCACAAAGCACCTCACAACCATCTGTAACTTCAGTCTTTAGGAGATTTTGTTTTCTGGCCTCTATGGGCACTGAATGCATGTAGTACACAGACATACATGCAGACTCTCACACATACACATACACATAAAAAACAAATAAAATAATGATAATAATAATAATTCTCTACCCAGTCCTTTAAAATGAGCTGATTATGCAAATGGAATATCTCTCTGCTAAGCGCTACTTGTGTTTGTGCTATTAGTGACTGTCATAACACAAGGTATATGCATGCCAGGTGAATGTCAGGGATACCTAAAACTAAAACCATATCCAACTGATGGCTCATAATGTAGGTCTCTCCTAGAAAAGGCTGCACGATTAAGATCTGAACAATGGCTATATTAATAGGCTAATAAATAGAGAAAAATTCCTCAGGGTCATAACCTTGAGTGAGGAACTAGAGGCAGCTGATGATTGCTGAGAAAGGGAGAGTTAGCCTTTCTCGGGGATGGGGATTTCTAATTGATTCTTTAATACAAAGTGGTCAGCCCTAATTCCAACAACGGCTAATTTCCAATATCAATATTTATATTTATTTAGACATTCTATTCATTTTTATATTTATTTTATTGTTTTCATGTACTTTAATATTTTATATTTTAATCATAATTTTATTTCTTCTAACTACATCAAGCATATTTTACAGATTTTGTGGTAAATTATTTTAGTATCTAAAGTTTTTTGAGAATCTTCTAGATACTTACCATTTCAAACCAATATTACCAAACACTTAGAAACTAAACCATGTATGCTTCTCGCTTCGCAGTTTGTGTGGGTCTGAAGGCTGAACACTGCCTAGCTGGGTTCTCAGATCACAGTGTGCTCATTTCAGAGCAGACTCCAAAGCCGAGGATCTACATCCAGAGTCACATGGCTATTGGCAACTGCCATAGCTATATTAAATTATCAATTTGATCTATCTAGAATGAAGGACCCTCAACCAAAAAATTGTTTCTATCAGATGAGTGGGAATGTCTTTGTGGGCAGTTCTTGCCAGTGAATTGATGTAGAATGGCCCTTCCTATTGTGAGCAGCACCATCTCTGGGTAGGTGGATCTGGAATTTATAAAAGTAGCTGAGAAAGCCCGAGGACACATGACAGTAGGAAGCATTTCTACACGGTCTCTGTTTCAGTTCCTGCCCCAGGTTCCTGCCTTCAGCCCCTGACCTGGCTTCCTTTGATGATTGACTGTAAAATGTAGGAAGAAATAGTCTTTCTTCCGCAGTTTGATGTTGACCAGTGTTTTCGTACGGCAACAGAAAACTAAGTAGAACAAGAACATTCTGTTACTTTCTGTCTTCCAGTCATAGATCTCAGGTTTTCCTCATGGAGGTCACCACCAGATCCTTGCAATGCAGCCTTCTCCACAACGTATATTGCTTCTCCAGTGCCACCAAGAGAGTCAGTCACCTTGCAAGATGTCAATACAATATTACTTATCATAATCACAGGAGTAAAATTGTTCAACATTGGCCATATTCTATTGGTTGAGAACCAGAAGCTCCACCCACACTTGAGAGGGAGACCACACACACACAAGAGTATGGAACTAGGAGGTAGGAATTCTGGAGTAACATAATTCTACGCTATAGGATTTCATTGTCCAATGTTTCTAATTTTCTCATCTAGAGTCCCATTTTAACCATGAAGTAATTTTCTTTGTTGACTCACATAATGCATATCTAAGGGCCTAGATAGGAAAATGCCTCTGGAGAAGCATTGACTTCTAATCAAATGAAGTCACAAGAAAACTCAGTGTCTAGTTCAAGGTGTTTAAATTGGACCCCACAAGTTGCAAATATTTAAATGTCAGACTTACCAAGAGCCACACTTTTTATAAGTATTCAAAGAAACTTTCCTGCACAACTACCAAAGTTGATTACTTTTATCAACTTAAGAATAGGAACCCAAGGGTCAAAATGAAAATGTATGCCAGTCTTCCAGTCTTGTTTATGCAGCTACTTCCAAGAGAGATTGTTTCACTGCAGACTTCCTAATATTCTGGTTCTTATGGTCTTTCTGCCCCATTTTTCCATAATGTTCCCTGAGCCATGGACTTAGGATCTGTTTTGTAGAAGGATTCATTGGGGCTAGACTTCCCATGATCCATCGTGACCAGTTGTGGTTTTCTGTATTGGTCTCCACTTGCTGTAAAGAGGAGTTCCTTTGATGAGGATTTAGAGCTACATTTATCTGTGAGTATTAAGATAAAATTTAGAATGCATTAAGAAACGATGCTGGTCTAGCAAAGTAGCAATGATAGACTCATTCCTAATGCCCACGACTGCACTACCTCCAGAGAACTGGCCAGGTTTCCTGTGCCAGGTACAATTTCCCTCCCGTTGAATGGACCTTGAGTCCAATTGGAGAGCTGTTACTGCCACCATCGTGAAAGTACCATTTATTGAAACTTTGCATATATCTTGTCACGATGATCTTGGCGATATTAATGTGGAGGGAAAATATTTTGCAGGATCTCATCCCTAGACAAAGAATTACTGGAAAAAAAAAAAGAAGTGGTCTTTCCCAGACAAGCCTACTTATTGAAAACAACACAGGGTCATCAGCCCTGGAACTATATACATAAAACAACAAAAATGGACTCAGTAAGTTGTATATATCTGTTTGTGCATACACATACATACACGTATACATGTGTATGTAACAAAAAATTCAAAGCAAAAATGGCTATCAATTCGAGAATGGGGAGAGAGCATGAGAAGTATCAGAAGAGGAACCTGAGAAACTGGAGTGGGGAAAGGGATGTAATTCTTCTTCTATCAAAAACATTTTTTAAAATAATGGTATGCCTAAGAGAAAAGTGTAAAGGAGTTTGGGAGGACTACTTTAAGTCTTAGACTTTAGATCAGAAAGACAAGGCATGCTGGAAATATATATACATACCAGTCCTGTTTATGAAGACCATGGTGGGAAAGGCCAAAATTGACAGTGGTAAGTCGAAATCATATCACAGTATATGATCTGAAAATTCCCCCGGTAGACAGCTGAGCAATGGTTGACCAGTGTGACTTCTAAGCCACTTTTTCCCAGCTAAACCCTAATCATATCCAAAATCACTATCCCTTCCCCCTGACCCATCTGACGTGATGTGCAGAGGTGAATCCACCCTAATTAGTTTTCTGTTGTTCTCCACCATTTTTAATTGCTAAAAAAAAAAGCTCTAATTTATTTTCCTATAGTTCTCAAGGTTAAACAAATGAAGTCTCACCAAGCTAAAGAACCCGGTCCTGCTGCAATCCTTCCTGTAGCCTTGGGGGAAGAATTCAGTTTGTTGCTCATGTGTGTTGTTCCTTCCCAGTGAACAACAGAAGTCTCCATGTTCCTGCTCGCTGAATGCTAAACACCTTCTCTCAAAGGTCGCCTATTCCCCACCGCAGGGCCCTTCTGTCTTCACAGCCAGCAGCCCGATGGAGCTGCTCTCACGATTCTGCTCTCACTTCCTTCCTGTCTTACATCTCTGACCCAGAGAGGAAGGGCATTTCACTTTCCTATGATTAGACAGTCCAGGAATATCTCCTGTCTGAATGTTCTTAACCCAATCACATCTTTAACGGAGAAACAGTCACAGGTTCTGAAAGTTAGAACACAGACACATGCAGAGACCTGCTTGGCTGCATGGTGAAGGTAAGCATCAAGGCTGACCTGGCTCAGATCAGAGACCGATCTGGATCGTGAGGGAAATCAGCCTACCACCAGGCTCTTGGATCACCTGCAGCACAAACTACGAGGCTTCGAATAGGCACCACACTTAATGTGCTGCTGTGTATTGAGTGACTCTGGAGTCTCAAGACAAAAAATAAACTTCGAAATAAAGAGATTAGGATGGAATATTGTATTGAAATCTACATAGTTTGAGACAAAGAACTAACAATAACTTTGTCAGCTACATAATATTCACTTCCTATTGTACAACAGAAATCTGTGCTTTCTATTATAAAAACTCTGGTAAGGGAAAATTAATTTTTTTATTAAAATGCAAAAATGCATTAACTATGCATTAATTTCTTTTTCTGAGTTCTTAGAGGTATTCTATCACTCTGGGTTAATTTGCTTTCACTAATTCAACCTGAAAAGGCAAATTTAAATCTGTTCTCTGTAATTTCGGAGTACATTTGCATCTTTACTTTGAAAAGCCCGTTTCTTCTGAACATTATTTAGACATATTAGTGTTTTCCTACATGATAGCTACTTGTAGAGAGGCAAAGCCAGTTATAACCTCTTACTAATAAAAAATTTTCCCTAATCCTTATGTTAAAGGAATCATGTAATTCATGATACTAATATAAACCAACGATTATAGTCATTGATTATTTTACATATCTACTTTCTGTTGTGAATAAATTCAGGAGCAATACCTTATTGTCAAATTCTTATTCACTTAGCTGCTAAAGTTTGTCCAGGGAAACAGAAATCTGTATTCCATTTACAGTTTGATTTAACCTTTCATTGGCTCCCCTGGGAACGTTCTACAGCAATGACAGACACTCGGTATGCAGCACCAGAAAGGGGGCTCTGCCAGAAGAGCAGCTGCTGAGGCTCTAGGGTGTGTGTCTTCACTATTAACTAAATCATATTTCTCTGTTTGCTCAACCAGTGCTATTTACACAGTGAATTATTATCATACAGATAACCATCAGTTATTTTGATCTATCACATGTCAGGGTTAATAAAGATGTGCAACATACAGAATGCTGGTAATTCAAAATGTATAAGAGCGAAATTTGCCGTCCCTGACACGATCTGAGAAATTAATCCAGTTGTAAAGAGGGCCGGGGTTTTGTGAAAAGGGTCTGGAGGCCCATACAAAAGACACACTGGATGATGTAACGTTTATGAGCAAGAAAGGAGAAGTCCCTTCCAAAAAAATGAGCACTATAATTGCTGCAACGCTGCCCCTGAGACAGCATTAGGTGTTTAACACACATTAACACGCTTTGTACAACGGCTGCGTAACTGTGTGACATCATTTTAGAGAGAGCAACACTGAGGCTCAAAGACAATCTATTTTGTTTTCCTTTGCTTTGTTCTGTTTTGAGTTAAGATTAAATAACTAATAAGTAACTGGAGGTTTTAATCTGAGCATGATTTCAGGAGTCTTGTTGTTTTAGGAGTTTACTAAAAAAACCTCACCAAACACTTGGGAACATTATTCTTACTGGTGAGGAAAGGGTGTTTTCTAAGCTTTTGGAATACAGAATAAAAAATTATTTTTGCCATACTGTGTCAATAAATAAAATGGTTTATGTTAACATAAATGATAATTGTGAGACAACAAGCAACTTACCCATGCTTCCTAATTAACATTCTCAGTCATCATTAAGAAGGAATTCAGGAGGAAAGATTCAAGATGGTAGCAGCTGCTGGCACCCAAGGGACCACTGAGAGACCCAGAGACTCTGAGGGGAGACACGGTGGCACAAGGTGAAGAGAAATGATAGCATAAAGCATGTCGCTGCCAACTAGAGCCCGTTCTTAGCGTCCATTTAAGGTTCCGGCCATCACTGGCCCGCCTTATGCGTTGGTAGAACTACCGCCGCTGCAGCTCAGGCTGCTTGCTCGTCCTGTTGGGAGGGAAAGCGTGACAAGCTTGCAATGCTACAAGCATGATGGTCAGGCCTGGTGAGCCAGGAGGGCAGCCTGTGCCAAGGAACAGGCAGTGTGCAGCAGCCAGAAGGAGAATCCCGCCCCTGCTGTGGTTGAGGTCATGTTGACGTCCTGCCCCATGCTGCAGCCAGAAGCCATGTTGATGCTGGTGGTCAGTCAGTGCTGCCGCCAGGAGCCATGCTGCAACCGGAAGCCGTGCTGCAACCGGAAGCCGTGCTGTTACTAGAAGCCTTGTGGATGATCCATAGTGCTTTTGGAAGCCACTGAAACCAGGTTGGAGGTCTAAGGTCTGTGATCTCCGCTGCTACCAGAAACCATGTGGACGTCCATGATCCATTGCTGCCAGTCGCTATGGACAAAGAGCCTTCTTTTGCAGTGGTGTCAATAACTGAAGACTCATGTTTGAGAATGAGAGACGCTGAAGGCTTCTATGACAACTTCCTCTCCCTGACCCCCTCCCCAGAAGAAACAGTCTAGACAGGATGCTGTCAGAGAGTCCTTAAAGCCTGTGATAAAGATGCTGAAGCGAAACTCTTCACAGTTGATGGCTTTTGGTGGGAAAGGAATCAGTTATCTTTTAGAAGTTAGCCACTGGGAGTTTGATCATGCCCCAATGAGTATGTGGGCAAGCAAACTGGACTTAACGGGACTTTTTTTTCTTTTTACAGGGAAGACGCAAGGGCGAGAGGGCTAACCTGAGAGGGATGGGAGGCAAGTGTGATGGGGTGCATTGTGTAACATTCCCAAATAACTAATAAAAACACATATCAAAAGTTAAAAAAAGAGGAAATTCAGAACACACTTGGGTGCCAAAACAATAAATGTGGATTAAAAACTGTGTAAACGTGTGTGTGTGTATGCGTGCCTCTGTGCATACACATGGGATCTGTAGGATCTGTAGGAATTTATTTTTAATTTGGCTTCAATGAATTTAACAGTGGCTACATAATGCCACAAAATAATTTTTCAAATGTAAGTATTTAATAATGCTAAACACCCCATTTGTGTCACATACAATATGACTTTAGAATAAAAGTTCCTTGGGTAACTAAATTGTATTTCTAATAAATAATAAGGCACAGGCTGATTCACTACAAGTTAACCCATCTGTAACAAAATAATGGCTAATTTCTTCTTTCAAATGAGCATGACTTTCATCTAATTCAGAAAACTTCCAAGAAGGTTTCATTGTGGAAATAGCACCAGAACTTCAATCCTGCACATTTTAGTGACTTTATGCCAATCTATAAACTAGAGAGCCAATGTCTGCTGTCTGGCTTGCTAAATCATTAATATTAATTTCACTATTTTGAATAACAATATGAAGTTTTGTGCATGCATAAGTAAATGCAAGTCTAATATTGCTATATTTGAGCACTAAGCTCCCTTGAGATCAAAATTTGTACAGCCTTCTTTATCCTCCAAGGAGCTCAGTTCTAAAACTCAGTCATGGTACAAGCATTTTCTGTTTTCATAATGAGTTCAATCTTTGTATGAAATCAGAGAGCGACATAAAGCATGTACTTTTCCTGAGAAGAGCTCGTTAAGTTGAAACATCTCATATTCAGAAAGAGTCTGAGCAACTAACAACAGTCAAATGTCAACAAGGTTTGTATGAGGAATAAACAGCAACAAGAATTTCAAAATTTCAAAAGTTAAGTATTCAGCAACCTGCTGCATGCACAAGTTCAGCGCAATATCACTGGCCTTACAAGAGAGACTCTTGTTCCCTTCTTCCTGCATATTTCAACCAAGGAAAATAACAAAACATTGTTGAAAAATGTACAACTGAAAACTCCGAACCAACCCAGTTCTGCAAAATCAGCATTGAGACTAAAATGAGTGACAGGCTCTAAGTGCAGCCCAGAAACTAACGCAGTCAAACTTTTCTTGTATCTATTCTTAGAATGTCTCCATGCCATGTCATAAGAAGGCTCAATGAACAGGTGAAGCCAAGTTTTAAAACCATTCTGTTGGATTAACCGAGAATTGTGTGAGCTGACAAAACTTCTGATTCTGTATTCATGTGTTTTTAAAACTACTTAAAAAGATTTATTTACTCCTCTTTTGTATATTTGAGTCTTTGCCTGCATATATGCATTGCAGTACATGGATGCCTACAGTTAGAGACAGATGTGGAAGCTGACAATGGAACCAGCTGCATCTGCAAGAGCTCCAAGTGCCCTAAATGAGCATCTCTCCAGGCCCCAGTGTTCCTGCACGTTAGTTATTTATTAACACGGTGGACTCAGAATCATAATTTCTACAACAGGGTATACCACTTCAGAAATAACAGTTATACCATGATCTACCAGTTGTCATAGAGTTGATAAAAGAAGAAATCAAGCTTGCCTTGCATATCAGCTATAGACTATCTCTACCACCTCCAGAGCCATGCCACTTTATAACAGAGCTGGCTACAATTACTAGCGAAGATGCAATCTAGAAAGTGCCAGAATATTACATTTCCATGTCACTTGGGACAGCAATTTCTTCAGGAGGAAAAAAGTTAATAAAAAGTAAAACAAAAATTATTCTTTTAAGTAAAGGGTTATGTATCCCTTCTTTCCATGGAATTGTTTAACTTATGTAACTACAAAAGCATCAGACAAAACATCACTATCCTTATAACATTAAAAGGCATTTTCAAGAATATTTAACTGTCTTTACATATTCACATGTCAATGAAAAACCAAATAAAACATCAGACTGCATGATTAGATTTTCATTTTTATATTACTGAAATGATTTATTGCAACTTGACTATATTTTGATATTTCATCCCTCAAAACCTTATGAAAAGGAAGATTATTAGTCTCAGATCTTTAATTCAGCTAACTCTGTTCCGTAATCCCATAATGACTCAATTTCTTAGCTGCTTTCCCACAATGGCTTTTACAGAAGTTGTATTTATCTCCCTCCCTTGGAAAATATAAACTCCAGTGCACTTCTGAGCCCATCTCGCTGGTTTCTATTTTTTTATAATACAAGAAACTGTGGTGTGTCGCAACTAGAGCTACAAAGAAGACCTTCAAGAATTTTTAAATTACTGAAACCCCACATAAAAGCTGACCTTTCCATCTGTGGCCTGTCTTCAGTTACAATGAGGCAGCCTCTTAAGCTAAGCAAATCAGCCACATAGGGCATCCTGGCACTAACAAAGTTGTAGGACGGATTAGTGAAAGAAAGAGAGAAGACGGGATTCTTTTTATAACCTCACCTCTGCTCCCTTTTGAAAAGCTGAAAAATATCAAAGCTAAGCTGTTTTCCCTGCTGGTATCCAGAGAGCAATTATCTTGTCTTCCACCTGCCTCCTTGGAATAGGTCTGACAATGGTTAAGCAAGGGGCTCATACATCATGTCAATCAAATCACCAAGTGAGTTCACTTCTTGTTAGAATGTATAAATGGAAATATTCATAGACTCCAAATATTATTCAAGAAATCAATTGAGAGACTTTCTCCTTTTCCAATCCAAACACTATCTTTGAATTCATACAAAGGATTTCAGATGTCTTGAAATCATCACTGGGAAATAGGAGCGAACAGTCAACATGATTACAATCCATTAGAAATATTTATGATCATAAGCAATCATGTAAGAGCAGGAATGATGAATTTCTGCACTGACAAAATCCATCATTATTGCCCACATCAAAACCCACACAAGCCAACAGGTAATGTGAACCTTACAATTTTCTCTGTGTTTTGAAGTTACTCAGGTCAAGATATCACAAAGCAAGGACTCTTCAGGAAATACACAGAGCCAGTTTGAAAGTCTCAATAACAAAAGAAATGGGTTGATTTTATGCCATGGTTTTCAAAGGGGATTAGCTGTGGCATCTACAGAGGCACCAATAAATACTTCCCAGGGCCACTCTAGTCTTTTGGTCTGCAGGCTGACTCCTTTATTATTGCTCCAGGATGGGCTGTAACCCTTTTTATTTTATCTCTGACTAGAAGAGGAAACTCCAAATGGCATCAGATAGGACAGAATCCAAGCATATATTTCTTTAAGGTCTAATTTGATTGTTTGTTTCCTTTCTGGAAATCGCTAATTTGGTGCTAATATTGTATTTAAGAGGACAGTCGTGGCACCTATCCTTTTCCTTCACACATGACCATGTTTAAGGGCATGCTTAAAAGAACAAAGAATGAAGACTTTACTAGCCTTAGGCTATGTCCTGCATAGATAACCTAGGAGTATAGTCAACTTGTATTTTAACAGCATTAACTTCCATGTGCGCATGAACAACAGACAGGAAATGTCTTAAACTCTATATTGTCACTAGCTAACCCATGTTGAGCAGGTCCCAAGTACCAGGTAGTGGACAAATGAATGCCTTATGAACATATGTTGCATTCAAGGGCTTGAAGAAGGGAAAACAAATATATTGTTACTCAGGACTCAGTTTCTCCCCTTGGTTGTTTGGATTTTCAGTTTCCAAATTAAAACCAATGGCCAATGATAGTACTTCATCTTCAATATGCTGCACCATTGCATTTCTCACTAACACTATGGAAATCTGCTAAGATGCTTTAAACTAAAAATACTACTATTTGAATTAGTATAATGCTTATAATAACTGATGCACAGATTTGGGGTTCTTTGTGGTGTTTTCAGTGTTGAGTGGCTGTTTCCTGGTGTCACTACACAATTGTCTGGTACTCTTGCAAGTAACAGTATGCCTATATTCATCTGTTAAATCTTTGCTGAACAGAGACAGTCCCCCTAAAAACCTAGAGGACATTCTTAACATGTATAGATCAGTTTCTTATTACAAAAAAGTTTATTGTTTTGCTGATTTATTTTTAGAACATTCTTGGGAATTTTGAGTTTTAAACACATTAAAGAATGTTGAACCAGGTGGTGGTGGCGCACGCCTTTAACCCCAGCACCTGGGAGGCAGAGGCAAATATCTGTGAGTTCGAGGCCAGCCTGTTCTACAAGAGCTAGTTCCAGGACAGGCTCCAAAGCTACAGAGAAACCCTGTCTCAGAAAAAAAAAGAAAAGAAAGAAAGAATGTTGAGTCAGAAGTAGTGGATGACTACAAGGACACTGTCTTGTAGATGCTCCAGAGCAGCTGCACCTACGAACTACACAGAATCTGTGTAAGACCAAGCCAGACCAAATACATAAAAGGAGAGGTGGGCATGAAGTTCTGCTCCACAGCAGAGGAGCTCTTGTCAGTTCTTAGCTACCGGGAGAGGAAGTAGCAAGTTCCTTTAAGAGTGTAGACCCAATAAGTCTACTAGTACCAGTCAGTGTAGGGCGATAACCTCCAAGAATTGGGCAACAGAAATTAGCCTGTGCTGTAAGCTGAAACATTGCTCAGCCATCTTTTCATGAGTGACTTATCAGAGCCAGGCACCCCAGTAAAGGTTAAAAGATAATTCAAGGAAATTTTGGCATTAATGCTTTGTGAATAAAGTGGCTGTCGTTTGCTGTAGTTTTTCACGGTAGCTGACTCCCCTTCTGTTACATATCGTGAATTAATTCTCACAGTTCAGAACTGTTTCCTATGCCTTTGGATTACATGTGAAGACAGTTTTCCACTGCCAGGCCTTCGTACCTCCCTCCTAGGTAAACGCGGAGATCTGACTTCCTGCAGTTCTCTTTATCAGCAGGCATTTGGTCAGTGTTTAGGGTTCAGACAAGAGCATTCCATGTAAGATATTCACAGATACCCAAGGACATAAAATTACTACCTGCCCAAGCTTAACTCCCTTACACCCACCTTCACCTCAGTTTACTGACGATTTTAGTTCAGGAAATTTACTGCTTGTGTTTTACTCTCAAGGAGAGCAGAAGAGATAATTAACTTAATTAACTGCAACTAAGAAAGACTCACAACACCCATGATCAGAACAGCTGATAACAGCATACCCCAGAACTGATAATTTAGAGGTCTGGGTCTCTTCTTTGTTTCTACTACCTAGGGCAATAAGTATAAAATCTAGACTTAGGCCCATCGGAACTGCAGTGTCTGGTTAAAGTGCTAATCAGATCAGGAGCCATTAGCTTCCTCCTGATTGTTTACATAGGTTGCTTGGCTACCCAGTGTCCTCTATACATGCTGAGAGAGAAGAAGCAGCACACCGATTTAAAATACAATCCATGCCCTATTCATAATTTAATGAAAATACCTTTTAGCTCTTTTACCTACCACCTTTATTTTTTTTGAAGAACATTGCAGTTTATTTTGTTAGAATTAGAAACATTTTTTCCCTATGTCCTTTTTATTGTTTCCATTAATAAAGAGGGAATCAATAATATCTCATAATCACAGACAAGGCAAGCATATGCCAGTAACTAACACAGTAACTTTTCATGATGGTGCCAAAAACAATTGCAGAAGAAAAACTTTGATTTGGTTTATGGTTCCAGAGGGATAAGAGCCATGAAGGCAGCGAGGCAGCAAGCAGTGGGAGAAGGAAGCTGAGAGATCGCATTTCCATCCACGCACAGGGAACAGAGAAAGTCAAAGATGAAGTTATAAGCCAACAGAGCCAGCCCGCAATGATGTACTTCTGCCAGCAAGGCTGCACCCCTATAACCCTTCCAAGCAGTGCCAACCTTGGACAAGGAAACAAACTGCTGTCCCCACCTACCACCTTTAAAAGTAGCATAGTGCACCAACTTTCCCCTCAAGAATCTTCTGGTGATTTAATGAAGTAACTTTCTCCATTAAGGAGTTCACTGGGCGTGTACTACCTACTCACTCTCACCTTTGAGCTGAAAGCCATGATTCTCTGTGTGAATGTGAAAACACTTATCTGATTTTTATGGGGCAAAAAAAATTCTAGCTCTGGATCCTGCTAGGGCTGGGGAATTGCTGGTTATAAGGGTAAAAATGACTGGGAACATTTGCAATGAGAAGGGTAAGGAAGAACAATGGGAAATAAAGAATAAGATGGAGGGAAGAATAATAAAGAAATATTCATAGATGGATCCTGTTGTGAGTAGATATCTTAATCCCCAGACTTTAGCCCCCTTCGTGGTGTCTTTGATTGAACTCTGAGAGGGGTTTCTAACGAGCTGGACTCTTAGGGAGCCTGTTATGCCTGATGGGCAAAGGAACAAAAAGTTGAGTGGGAGTGGAAGGGGTATGAATCTAGGAAGAAGAAGGTGAATGGGATCAAATGCTCTGTGTAAATTCTCAAAGAACAATAAAAATAAATAGTGAAGGGGTGTGTAACCTGGCAGCAGATATTTCTCACTCTCTAACACTAGTGTAACTGGCAATGGTTTTTAAAAAAAATCTCAAGCAACACAATCGTATACAGACAAGTGTGTATGAGTCACACAAACACACACACATGCCAAAAAGAAAAAAAAAACAACTCATCAACCATGTATTGAAAGTAACAAAACTATAGTTACCCAATGACCTAAAATAATCTGACATGAAATTCAGAAATTATTTGTTATTCAAAATTTTAAAAAATCCACTGAAAATACCCTGAATAATTTGAGCTCCAAAAATCTTAGCCGAAGGTTAAACAGGCATGAAGGTCATGTTTTTACATCATGTGTAATCACTACACACTTTTTATCATTATTTTCTTATTGTTTATGTTTTAGGAAAGAATGTACAATTTATTATAGTTTCATTATTTAGGTTTTAATCACAAATTTTTTCAGTCACTCCAAATTTGAATCAGAATATTTAAAATTAATTAACACAATTTAATGCCATCTCATAATTAATGTGATATCTTTAAGAAATAAACTGCAGGATGCTAGTCTCATAAAAGGGTTTTTAAAGGGGCCTTTCAATTGCAAAAAATAAACATAAAAAAATCAAATTATGCAACCAATAAATAGGTTAACATACTGAATAGATGATAACTCTCAAAGGAAGAAATATAATGGCCAGAAAATGTTTGAAAAGTATTCAACATACTTAGGCATTAGAGAAATGCAAATTAAAGTTGTTTTGAGATGCCATCCCATCCCAGTAAGAATGGCTATGATGAAGAGAACAAAGGGCAGCTAATGTTTCTGAGGATCTAGGGAAAGAGGAGCCCTCATTTACTGCTGATGACAAATTGGCATAGCCACTATGGAAATCAGCAAGGAGGAAAATGAATAATACTATTCTCTACCTAATTTTAAAACACTAGAATATACATAAGTCTGTGTATAAATATGCATACATAGTTTAAATAAAATTTTCCCATCTGGGTCCACAACGGTCCCAGAGCCAAAGATCATCTAACAGAAACCCCAACACCAAGCATGAGAGAAACTCTTTTGAATTGCTGGTCAGGATTTTCCATAAGACTCTCCAACTATTACAAACTGTTGCCGTTGTCTTTGATGTCCTCCCAGAGCTGGAACGTAAATCCCTATTTCTGAGGACACCATGCACTTCAGACACAGGATCCAGAGGCCTCTGTGCAGCACTAATCGGGAAGTGAAAGCCTCTTCCCTGAGGATCAGCTTTCAAGGTACAAGAAGGCACCAGGAAAGCATCCGACAGAGGGAGGCAACCACACAGTCCTGCCAGCTATGATGCTCATGAATGACAGCAATGACCAGCAAGGCACCATACCTGAAAGGGCATGCGTACCTTGACAATAACGGAATGCTATTTAATAGAACTTAAGATCAACACGAGGGAAATTATATCTGGTACTGGAAGCCTAGCCAACTACCCAGGGCTGGTGAAGTCACAGAACTTGGAAAAGAACCTACAACCACCCCTTTACTAAACCAGCATAATCCCTAACTACATTCTAAATGTTTGTCCTCACGCCCACATGTAAGTGTAGCCCTCACCCCTCATCAAGGAAACTACTCTTTGCAACAGATGGAGAACATTACCAAAAACATAACCAATTATAATGCAGAGTTGTGGGACTCGGTCCCAAATGATACGTCTACAAAACACTCCTATGCTTAAGGCTCAGGGATCACTACCAAGAGGGAGCAGAAAAACTTTGCAAGCCAGAGGACCAGGGAGCTTGTGAGATTGTATCTCCTAGGAAGGTCAGAAGGTATAACCATAAAGTCCCACCAACAGGACTGCTTAAACAGGAGCTGAATGAGGACAACAGCGATAGACAGACTAAAATGGATGGGAAAAGCCCATGAGGCCTCAATCCTACAAAAAGAACTATAGACAAATACAGAATGCTGGAAACAGGAGAAATAGTCTTACCCAAAAAAGAGAGCACTGGTTGGCTATCCAATATCAAATGGTCAGCTCTGAAAACATACATATAAGTAACATATACAGACTGAGCAGGTTGTATTTATGTATTATGATTACACACACACACAACAACAAAAACAACAATTAATGAAAAAAGAGGTCATGAATTTGAAAGAGAACAAGGAAAAATATTTGTGAGGATTTGGAGGGACAAAAAGAAAAGAGAAATGCTGCAATTATAATCTCAAAATATAAAAGAAATAGTTATGTTAAAAAGTGAACTGTCATATAGGCAGGTATACCACTCCTGGCTATATAATAAATGGATTCCAAGCCAATATATCACAAAAATATTTTTATCTCAGTTGCTCTGCTGATGTGGGAGTGTCATATATCAATCTGTTGATTTCATTGGTTAAGCAATAAAGAAACTGCTTGGCCCTGATAGGTTAAAACATAGGTGGGAGGAGTAAACAGAACAGAATGCTGGGAGGAAGAGGAAGTGAGCTCAGAGACGTCATGCTCACCTCTCCCGGGCAGATGTACGCGATGAAGAAAGCCGCCAGGTTAGACATGCTGAATCTTTCCCAGTAAGACCGGTGCTCACAGATTATTAGAGATGGGTTGATCGGGATATCAGTATTAGCCAGTAAGGGCTAGAGCTAAAGGGCCAAGCAGTGTTTAAAAGAATACAATTTGTGTGTTGTTATTTCGGGGCATAAGCTAGCCAGGCGGCTGGGGTGCTGGGAACGCAGCCCCACCGCTCCTACTACAACACTCTGCTAGTCACAATATAAAGAAACAGAACTAGCCTAGATGACTGGCCATTGACAAATGAATTGACAAAGGAAATACGATATCATAATCAAATAAATTTTACTCAGCTGTAAAGAAAAGTGCAATGGTGGCATTTGTAGGAAAATGGCAGTGATTGTTATATTAAGTAAACCCATGTTTCCTCTCAGATGGGAAATCTAGATTTGAGTGTGTGTGTGAGAGACAGAGACAGAGACAGAGAGAAAGAGAGAGAGAGAGACAGAGAGAGAGAGACAGAGAGAGAGAGACAGAGAGAGACAGAGAGAGACAGAGAGAGACAGAGAGAGAGAGAGAGAGAGAGAGAGAGAGAGAGAGAGAGAACCATATAAGGATCAGAAGAGATGTTGAGGAAGGAGGCATGATGGGAGGGAGAGAAAGGAAATAAACCAAAATGAAGGACTATTTGGGCAGAAGAAGGAATCCAGGAAGAATGGCACAAAGGGGATGGAGGAGGATAATTATGTTTGTGTATAAAATGCCACAATGAAATCCATTGCTTTGTAAGCTAAATTTTAAAAATGAATTTTCATAAAACACAGCACAAGAAAATCCTTCAACAAACATGTGCTAACCATATTTCGACTTTGCTATAGAAACGGGTGAGGGGATGTGTGGATATCCTTGTTTGACGCTGGGGGAGGATAAGCAGTAGAAAAAGACGAAGAGAAACTACGTGATGGAAGCAGCAGGATCTGCTATCAGAACCGTGACATTTGGGCTAACATTGGAATGCAAGCAAACACATGCAAGAGGAAAAGAGCTTTCTAGACAGAAAGAAATTCAGCAGGTGGCAAACATACAGTGAGCAGAGAAGAGAGGGTCATAAAACAGGCTCAAAGATGACAGGCTGGTGTGGGAGCAAAGGGCCTCAGAGGCCCGAATGGGGAGAGAGTGGGTTTCTTTTTTTTGTTTTTTTTTAATTTTCCCATTCAAAACTTTACACTTCCTCCCCTCCTCCCATTCCCCTTCTGCTCCCCCACTCACCCTTCCTCCTCCCCCTCCCTCCTTAAGAGAGGGCAGGGAATCCTGCCCTGTGGGAAGTCCAAGGCCCTCCCCACTACATCCAGGCCTAGAAAGCTGTGCATCCAAATAGACTAGGGTCCCACAAAGCCAGTACACGCAGTAGAAACAAGTCCCAGTGCCTTTATCAATGGCTTCTCAGTCAGCCCCCATTGTCAGCCTCATTCAGAGAATCTGGTTTGATCACATGCTCAATGGAAGAATGGATAAAGAAAGTGTGGAATATATACACATTAGAGTACTATTCAGCGGTAAAAAACAAAGACATCTTGAATTTTGCAAGCAAATGGATGGAAATAGAAAACACTATCCTGAGTAGATAGCCCAGACCCAAAAAGATGAATATGGTATGTACTCACTCATTAGTGGACTCTAGCCATAAACAAAGGACATTAAGCCTATAGTTCACAAGCCTAAAAACGCCAAAGAAAAACATATATAGATAGATCCTCCTGGAAATTGGAAGCAAACAAGATTGCCGGGCAAAAGTTGGGAGCATGGGGGTGGGGGTAGGGGTGGAGTAGGGTTGGGGGAAGGGGGAGGGGGGAAGAGAAGGGAGAAGGGAAAGACTGGGGAGAGTGAGTTTTCATTAGGAGTTATGGAAACTTTCAGAGCATTTATGAAGAAGGACAGGATGTCGTTATCATATTTAAAACACTACTTCAACTTCTCCGTAAAGGTGGATTGTAGGGAAACAATGGTCCCACTTTAGAGGATTCTAAAGGGAGGTGATGCTGGGGTAGACAGGAATAGGAGGAAGAAGACATATTTATGATGTACTCTGAACCATATGTTTGATGACTCATAACTGCCTACAGCATAAATGTGAGGAGTAAGGCTGACTTCTAGATACTTGACTTCCACAGCTGAGTAGATGAGAGCACCCGTACCAACGTGGGAGGAGCTGAAAAACCTTGGATGTGATGTGTTCTACTATACCGCATAGGCACGCTGAGTCTTAGTGTTTTATCAAGTAGTATATTTATAAAATTTAATAATATCCTGATAAGTAATGAGATGTAATTTACTCTATTACATAGCGGAATCTGTTTTTATCAGAGCCACTCACTCTACGCATACTGGCTTAGACAAAATTTCATGTCTGGAGAAACTAGGTATGTTTTTTTAAAAAAAATGGCAATGAGGTTCAACACTCTTGAACAACAAAATCTTCCACCTTCACATATTAGACTAATATATTTCAAAGGAACAATTAAAGAGATGGAGCAAATTTTTAAAAAAGGAAATTGTCTGATCAACTGGAGAATTATTCTTGTATTAGATCCTGCTTGGTGACTGACGTGGTATGAGGATTCATTTCCTATTTGATACAGGCAAGTTCATCTGCATGGAAAATGTTCTTGCTTCCAACCTCGAGCCAGGCCTTTCCAATCCCTCAGACAATAATGTCAGAGAGGATAATGCAAGGGATGAAAATGACCAAGAAGAAGCAAGACTGTGCTTGCGATACCTGCAAGTGCTGAGGAGCCTAGAGTTTTATGCAGGCAAGCAGGACAATGAAGATTGGGGAACAGAGTAAGTTCAAGAATAGAGATGGGGATGTAAAAATCGTACCACAGACTATTAAACGCTCCTCAATATTGACTTCACTATTGCCCCATTAGAATTCCCTCTGTGTACTCTGCATTTTATACATCTTTTCTATGATGTGATCAGTTTATACTACAGGCCTACATGGAAGCTGTACAGATGAAAAGAATTGATGTTAAATAAAGGTAACAAACCGTATTACACAAGCTAATGTAACGCCAGGATCTAACTTTGAGTCTAGTTACCTTAAAACCCTTATTAGTGCCTCCCTATCGTATGCAACTTACTAGATACAGTTCTGAGCACATAGCATGGACCCAATACAGTTTTTGTCTTCTGCTATTATAACGTAGTCAAATGAACCCATGGGAAGGGAGGACCTTCCATTTTCAAGACTACACAGATGGAAATTCATACTTGTATAAAATGAAGCGAGAAGATATTACTCCTAGAGAGTAAAAAGCCTTCAAACAGACAAACTGCTACAGCAAATTAGACTTTTTTTGTCTGTTATGTTGTATAATAAAAGTATCTTTTAAAAAACTAAACGTCTCCTGAATTTGAGATTGGTGAGGGAAAACTTACTTAGCGGAATATTAAATGGGATTTGGACTCTGTCGTTAAAGATATTATAATTGTTAGTGCCACACAGTGGTTTAAGTTGCACCCATGGACCACGAATGGGGAAACTAATATTAACATCACCTTTCCAAGAGTGAGCAGCACACAGATTATGACTAGAATAGCATTCCATTTAGCATACAGCAAGGGGCAGAGTTTCATAGCATATGCCATTAAGCAATTTATTTCCACATTACAAAAATTCTGATACTTATCCTTGCATAATATTTATATTGAAGGCCTCGTTTGAAAAGGACATTTTAGACCTCGAAATCCAGACTCTAATGGAGCTGAGTTGTTAGGGAACTGATGTCTTATAATTCATAAATTATAAAAACTATTGTGATGATAACTTTTACTTTGGAGAAAATGCAAATAAAGGCTATATATAAATATTAAATTTGTCAAAAGAACATAGATATATTAAGAAGCATGAAGATTAGGTTATATGGAAGAATAGTGATTATTCGTCCTGTGTGGCCAATGGAAGAGCAGGTTGTAATTCTTTTGCTGTTGAGTTTGGTTAAGAGCATTCCAACCCCAATTAGAACTGATAGGATTGAGGAGAGAATAAGGAGATTAATGCTAATTAGTTCATGAATTTGGAATAGAATTGATAATAGGAGGATTTTTTTGTTATGTAAGAAGGATTAGGCCAGTTTGGAGTGAAATGTCTTGCATTCCTTCAGCTAATCAACTGAACTATAAAAAAAAAAAGCACTACCATAGCAACCATTCATTGCTATAATAGTCCTGATTAATTTATTCTTTTATATAAGCCTGATTTATGCCACCTCAACATTTTTCCATCAACCAACAACATTAAAATGTTTAATATATTATATAAATATATGTTATATATAAAAGCTTTTTATAGCTAAGAAATCCGGTGATAAAGAATGCTTTGAAAATAAAAGTCTGTTTCTTGCTTCTGAAGCACATTCTTGAAGCATCAATTTATCTTCACAATGGACCACACGAAGCAAGCTTATAAATAGATATGATAGTCACATCTATTACATCCAGAGCACTTCTGTGTGTATGATGTTAAGTATGCAATGATTCAGAAACTCATTACCCATGAAAGATGGACATGAGTATTATTACATCTTCAGGTAATTATACTACAAACATGACATTATTTTTCATGATTACTAAATGAAATAAATGTGTGATAATAACGGCTATCACTTACTACAAGCCAGACGCAAGAGTATCAAGATAAGATGTCCTGTTTACTATGGTTCAGCAGTTAAGAGCACTGCTCTTCCAGAGAACCAAAGTTTTATTCCCAACATCCACGTAACGGCTCACAATCACCTGTAATTCCAGTTTTTGGGATCCAGTGCCTTCATCTGGTCTCCACAGACACCAGACATACAGACATACATGCAGGCAAGCATCCACACACATAAAAAAACAAAAGGTAAAAGTAATAGACACTATTCAATACACTACATATACCATTAAAAGAAAACGGAAGAACAATATCTACCAAGGTAGATAGGGTAGCCAGCCAGTCTTTTGATAGTAGTTTGTTTGTAGGTGGGAAATAGATACCCACTTAGAGATACAGCTCCAAGCTCCTTTTGACATTGAGTTATAAGTAGAAGTAGACTGTAAAAAAATCCAACTCATTTGCTTGCATGGAAAACACAGACCCAGATTGGACTCCTTCCCCTTCAGCTCAGTTCCTTGGGGACTATAATATCAACTGTCAGCCAGAAGAAAACATTAAATTTTTGGCTATTATATAACTGTATGCTGTTTATTTCTTGTAGCACAGTGGTTCTCAACCTGTAAATTATGACCCTTTGAGGGACTGAACGACCCTTTCACAGGGGCCACATATAAGATATCCTGCATATCAGATATATACATTATGATTCATAGCAGTAGCAAAATTACAGTTATGAAGTAGGAACAAAATCATTTTGTGGTTGGGGGTCACCACAACATAAGGAACTCTATTCAAGGGTTGCAGCATTAGGAAGGTTGAGAACCACTGTTGCAGTAGATTATCTGCCCTAATTGAGAATTAATATATTCACACACATATGTACACAAACATAGAAACATGTGCTTTCTAGTCTGTTGTATTTCTTTTGTGGTCAATGTGACCAAATACTCGACCGAAACAATGTAAAGAAAAAAAGAATTTATTTGAGCTTCTAGTTTCATATGTTGTAAGATAATCACACAGGGGAGGGTGCAGCAGAATAGTTCCCATGAGAGCACCCAGGAAACAAAGCAAGAGAGATAACACGAAGGGGTGTCATGAAGATATGACACCAATGACATGTTCCTAGTGACCTCCTCCTATGTGAGTTTTTCCAGGGACACATAAAGAAACTACTCAGCTATAGAGAGAGAGAGATCACTGAAAGACCAAAGAAATCATTCAGTCTAAGTTCATCGGGATAAACCAGTGAGTCCGTTAGGGTTACTCACATAAGCGCAACAGCCAGACAGCTACCCCTCATAGAAAGTCCATTTGTGCTTGGAGAACTCACAAGCATCTGTTCCACTGTGAAGTGTCTCAAACACCAGTCAAACTTCTATCTCCTGTACACCCTGCCCCATCCAAGACCACAGCAGCTACGGCAAGATGGAATGATCAGAATGTCTGGTGAGAGACTTGTACCAATCACCATTTCATCCACCAGGAGGTGCTAAAAGCATGATCACCATGGACCTAGCTATCAACTACATCGTTCTATTTATTCATTGCCATGACTGTGGTCATCACACACTCTGCTTGATAAGAGTGATGGCCTAGAAAAAAACAAAAACAAAAAATGTGTTGTATCTCCACTTCTTCAAAAGGCCCTACATTCTGTTAGCACCTTCCAATGATGCTGTCACATTCTGAATCCATCGACGGACTCATCCACTAGGGTCAGAACTCTTACGATAACTGACTCTGGAAATACTCCCACAGACACTCCCAAAGGTGTGCTTGATTAATTGTTTAGGTGGTTCTTGATATAATCGTGGTTGACAGTAAAGATCAACCACAACCGACCTACTTCCTGTCAATTTGGTATCAAATCGTAACTTTCCACCTCTGACCCCCAAAACACATTTGTATCTTATAATCCATAAGCTCATCTAAAATGGGTCTATAACCAACATTTTTCAAAAGCATAAATTCAATGTCTCCTCTGAAATCCAGAGCAAACTCCTAATTGTAAGAAATTGTGAAATCAAAAGAAATTATATACTTCCAAAATACAACAATACAGAATAAACATTTTCATTTAAAAAAAAACAAAACAGGAAGGAGTATTAGACCATAATCCTTTTTTGCCTGATCAAAAGCCAGCATAACAATCTAACTGTAGCTTTGTGTGTAAGCCCTGGCCAGAGAGTGGTATAACCTGAGCTCCAAGCAAGCTGGCGTTAGTCTACATGGCCTCTCTCTTGGGCTGGCTCCACTCACTGTCTGTGCATTCCGCATTCCTTACATCTCTAGTATCCTGATGTCTCCACTGTAGCTTTAGGAACATTTACAGCCTTATCCATCCCTCCTTGCAGGAATCAAACATGTTCTACATCATCTGGCCTCTGAACTCTTCCTCTGAAACCTTGATGGAGACCTCAGTCATCCCACGGCTCTTGCATACCCGCATAACCAAAACTGCAAGGACTAGACACATTATACTCCCTATGTGTGACTATACCTCTATAGTGAACTTGAAACATTAAGTTGATTTGATTAAATCAACTTAAATAAATAAATAGGTATTTCCTTGTTGGTGTTGTATTATAAATTAAATCAGATCCAATGTTCCTGTGGCTATATATTTGAACACCCCAATACATCTTTAGTGTTCTGAAAGATCAAGCATCCCTATGTAGAGAAATACAAAGAGGAAATAGAAAAGAAGGAAGTCTTTCAGGAAAAGCTTCCAAGATATTCTTAGATTTTGTAAAAGGGTAATTTTGTGAGATTTAAGGCATTAGAAATAGATAATTAATTCAATGTTAGTTTGATTGATTCCTTCTATAATTTATATACATGTCAAAACATATATTGCAACCAAAAAAGCGAATGATTCCTATCAAACTAAGAAATAAATTAAATATTACCTGTGTAAAATCTGCATACTTGTTCCACAACAATTTTTCTGCTGTGTGATTTTCCAAAATATTCTGACTGTTGTGATAGCTAAATAAACATATTTTACTTTATAAGGTAGTCCATGGGATTTTTAAGTTATCATCTCCAATAAAAATCTAATGATCTTCTCCCAATACTCCCAAATTATTTTGCTGAAGTTAGAAGCCACACAAAAGTCTGTCCTTCAAGACTCTTCAGGGACATTTCTCATTCAGTCTCAGGCTGACATGATATTCATTATTACATAATATTCATAATTACATAATATTCATGACCAAAATGGAAGAAGTAAAGCATCTTTCCTCTAATCCCTTCTTCCCACAGAATAAATCAGTATATCTGTTTTATGACTATAAAATAAAAAAATAAGCACATTCTTTATTACCCATAAGCATCTTTATAGGCCAGTACTCAGGTAACACAGCTTCTTCTAAAGGCCCTCCAGCTGTAGATTGCTGCTCCATATAGCATCAGTGTCTCCTCTGGAGCAAAAAACAGTATGGAACTGAGTGTGGTGGTTTGAATAAGAATGACCCCATAAGCTCATATATTTAATACTTAGTCATCAGGGAGTGACACTATTAGAAAGGATTAGAAGGATTAGAAAGTGTAGCCTTTTTTGAGGAAGTTTGTCACTAGGGGTTGGCTTTGACATTTCAGAAGTTCATGCTAGGCGCAGCTGCTCACTCTCTCATACACACACACACACACACACACACACACACACACACCCCTCTCTGTCTTATTCTGTGGATCAGGATGTAGCTCTCAGCTACCACACCACTGCAGTGAGTGTTGCCTTGCTCCCCAACATGATGATAATGGACTAAACTCTGAAACCGCAAGCAACCCCCAATTAGGGTTTCCTTTAGAAGAACTGCCTTGGTCATGGTGTCTCTTCTCAGCAGTAAAATGGTGACTAAGACTCAGAGGCCTCTGAAATGGGGAAATATTCCTGCTGAGATGCTTAGTATAAATGAAAATATTTCATATTCTTCTAATAATAGATGAAAATATATTTAGAAATTATTTAGGGATAGGAATTATTCACTCTTTGACAAAATAGCTAATTAATTAATTATGATTGGCTTCCTCAAGTAGGTCTTTCCTTAAGACCAATAGTATAATAAACATACTTCTTCCAATTAATGTGGCACCAGAGATTTCAGATTTTGAAATAAATATGCGCATGGCGCAATGAGGTACCTTTACTCTGTGATCTATTACCATTAGCTCACATAGAAATATTCACTGGTGTTATGGTAGAAGTTCACTTCATAAAATATCTTTTGTAACATAAGACTACTTGAATAATTTACATTTGTTCTTAATTTTAGGATTATTTTATTTACCTGTGTATGTGGTTGTCTACATGAGTTTATGTGCATTGTGTGCCTGCAGCAGACTATAGAGGATAGAAGAGGACATTAGATCCACAGAAAATGGAGTCACAGGTATTGCAAACCACCATGTGGATGATGGGAACTGGACCTGGATCACTGAAAAACCAACAATCTCTCTTAAGCATGAAACTACATCCCCAGTTCAGTAAGAAACTTTTCTATAAGAGTAAATTAAAAATTAAAGTGCTTACTTAAATTAGCAAGTAATTATTGTTTAATTAGAAAATTAAAGGAAATGCTTGGCTAGTACTTTCCAGGCTGTTAGAAGGAAAGTAATATTGTTACTGAAGAAACAAGGATCAGTATCAAGTGTGTCTTATTCCAAGCAAAACAAACAAACAAACAAACCACTTCTTCTAATGCCTGGATCGTTAAACCTTTCCAAAGCTACACAGTGGGTACCATAAAGCAAGCACAAGAAATATTATAAACATAGAAAACCTCTTTACTCATGTGGCTATCTCAATTTCTTCCAAGCATCTCTGACAACTCATCAATATCGTCCAACATCCAGAAGTCTCTCACTATCATTCTTTAAAGTCCCCTAAGATGACTTCATCCACACTGATAAATTCACCTGTCACTGGTATAACAACAACTAGAATCTACTTCTTTAACGGAAAATTCCATTTTACTTTCTGGCTTCATCAGAGAAGCCTTTCCGGTGAATGATGGCAAATGCAAAAATTCATGGCTGCACAACATACTGAGAATAAATGATGGATGGAAGAATGCTCAGGGCTAAAAAGTCATTTCTACCATTCTCTAAGGCTTGGGGAGCATTGCAAAAGAGAAGAAGGAGGAAGAGGAGGAGGAGGAGGAGGAGGAGGAAGAGGAGGAGGAGGGGAAATGTAATCACCTTACAATAAGGAGAAGGGCTGAGAAATGTCATCATTACATTACAATCACAAAGGCACAGCAACTGTGCATCTCTACACTGGATCTGCACAAGAATGGGCCCATCAACTGCCAGGCATGGATGCAAGACAGATGGGCCCAGGGGTTCTACCCTTCACTGCTGAACCATAAACTACTAACAGATTCAGTGAGAGTGAAAACCACTGCCTTCAGTCATCTGCCCACTGATAATCCCACCAGGGTCTCGAGATAGTTCCAATACAAAATGAGTGCTAAAACAAAACCAAAAGTCATAAACCAGGGAAAAGTCCTAGAAAAAGACGAGGGTGTTTGCAGAGCTGAAAGAAAACAAAGCAAAGAGAAATTGGGGTACACACATCACATTGTCAGATAATAAACACACTGCAACTCAATGTTTGTTTGCATTTTCACACCTGCAGTCATATAGCCAAGGATCACAAAGTCAACATTTTTGCTTGTATTAATTCCTTACCCTATATCCAAATAATCTAGTAGTTTTCAATAGCCCCCACCTCCAAGTTTCTATGCTCTCCTTCCATGTTGTGTTGATGTTCTTCTGGGTACCTCCATTGTGCACCATTGTTGCAGGAGGGCCAGCTTATTTTTCCCAGCTGCCCAGAACCGAAATAATCACACAGAAACCATATTCATTAAAATACTGCTTGGAGCTGGGGAGTGGTGGCACACGCCTTTAATCCCAGTGCTCAGGAGCAGAGGCAGGCGGATCTCTCTAAGTTTGAGGCCAGTCTGGTCTAGAAGAGCTAGTGCCAGGACAGGTTCAAAGCTACAGAGAAACCCTGTCTCAAAAAAAAAAAAAAAAAAAAAAAAAAAAAAAAAAAAAAACATGGCTTGGCCCATTAGCTCTAGCTTCTTGTTGACTAACTCTTATATTAATCTAACCCATTTCTATTAATCTGTATATCACCATGTGGTAGTGGCTTACTGGGTAAAATTCCCAGCAACAGTCTCTGGCGGCTACATGGCTGCTCTCTGACTCTGCTTTTCTTCATCCCAGCATACGGCCTAGCTTTCCCCTCCCCAAGTTCTGTTCTTCCCTGCCATAGGCTCAAAGCACTTCTTTATTAACCAATGAAAGCAACACATAGACAGAAAGACCTCCTACACCATTTCCCCTTTCCTGTTTAAACAAAAAGGAAGGCTTTAACTTTAACATAGTAAAATTACATATAACAAAACAGTTATCAAGCAAAAATTACAGCTACAATATTTTTATTTACTTTATCTTTTATCATGACTAAAGAAAAGTATAACTATCTATTCTTTAACTCCATCAAACACTCCAGAAGGATATAATATTACCTTAGTAAACAGGAAGTGCATTGTAAGTAACTTCCAAAACTCTAGAATTGACAGAGGCATCTCACTACCTGGAAAATCACCCAGAGTTCTTTTGTATTGTTGGGATATTCATCTTCAGCATACAGGCCCATAGTATCCGGCAGACTTTTCCATGAAGGAGGAAATTTCAAAAACAGTTCAATCACTTTCAATCACTTTCTCCTGTACACCATGGCCTTCAAGTCAATCACCAGGCCAGTTCATGAGTTTTACAAGGAACAGGAATTCTAAAGTTCCTCCATCCTGCACTGCTTTGTTCTCCAAAATTCCCAGTTTATGTTTCAATTTTTTCCTTGGAAAAAATCCATAATTTCTGATATATTTTCTCTAGATACAGAGCGTAAGTGTTTTCTGCAAAGTAGAACCATGTTCATGATACAATGGCAGTATCTACAACTAAGAGACCCCCCCTCTCCAAACTCAGCTACTCAGGAACTATGTACTAGCATCTCTTTTGCAAGTCTATTTCTTCCAAACAAGTCTGCCCACGTAAATGAAAGCCTGGGGAAATGGTTGATCTCACACACCCAGAGACATCTGAATGTTTGTTTACTTTTAATAGCTATACACAAATACAGAGACCCATGCACACAGACTTCTTCCCAAATATACAACCTTAGAAGCTGTATTTCTAATCATATATTATTTATTCATCTGCATCATAGAGTTATAATAGTGAACTCATATGAAAAGAAATATATATATTAATATTGCTGAAATTTAAAAATATCTACTTTACCAATTACCTTCAATTCATTCCATATTACTGAGAGTACTATTCCTTGGGGGTGGAGGTTGTAAGCAACATTGCAGTTTGATAAATGTTTAATAGTCTATTGTTACTAAATCCAAGATCCTAAACCTACATTCTAATCTCAAATAATTCTGAGATACTTTAGTTAATCTAATCGAACCTATTTATTTTATCAAATTATTCTTTATAATTCAGTGGCTTTGTTATGTCTCTGAATTTCTTTAACCTTCATTTTTATCATTTATAAAGCACTTTGACTTTGCATTCATACTTAACACTTATATAATAAAAATTACAAAAACCTGATCTCAACTTTATTTTCTATTAATGACCTTGAAGAATAATCTATACAGCCAGTTCATGAAAAAGCAATTTCTTACATCCTTGACAATGGCCTCCTTGCTCTTACATTAAAACAGTTCCCTCAACGTTACTTCTATTTATAGAATTATAATGGTCTCTTTGTAATTATTTAATCATCTTTAAATTTCCAAGTGATCGTCACTATTGTTACCACATTAATTTTATCATTAAAAATCCATGAGAAATGGTAGAGTATGGAATAGGTTTTCCATCTCAAAGGTGAAAAAAACACATGTCTAAGGAAGATTAAATGACTTTCCCTCAGTGAGTTAGAAACAGAACCAAGAGCAAATTCCAATTTTCCTTGCATGTGGCCTCTGTCTCGAGAGGCCTTAGTCATAGGCAGCTATTCTAAGTGTACAAGCATCCAATTCTGCTTGCCTTGCTTCCTGTAGGGGTAGCACACAGGCAATGCTTGTAGTTGCAACAATATTGGGCACTGAAATACAGAGGCTGTGCCAACACAGAGGTTGCTCTTGGAGCTTGTCAAATTCTTACATTACTCCCGAGAAGAGTGGTTTATGACTCAGTCTTCAGGGGTTACCTGCATATCTGAACACATAAGGCCTTTTGATGCACATTATGAAGTCAACAGGAAGTGATTCCAGCATAAATAGAAACAATGCCTCGTCACCAACTGATCATAATGTAACATTATAATTAAATTCTGAAGAATATTTAATATAAGCTTCAAGGAAAAGCTCTAAGAATAAATTTCACCATCTATTCACTCACTAAGAGAAAGCAATTACCATTATCATACCAGGAACTACTGGTCTACCAGACTCTACAGTGAATTTTTCCCACATAACCAAAACAGCAGTGCTCTGAGGTCAGAAGTATTAGCACTTAGCAGATGAGGAAATGGAAGCAAACCTACAAACTTGCCTGCCTGTTTCAGTTCTGCTGCTATAGTAGAAAGGAAACCAAGGAGGCAAGAGTTTAATCTTAGCTCACAATTCCAAGTTACAGTCTTTAAAACAGGGAAATCAAGGCAGCAGAAACGTAAAAAGGCTCCTTACATCACATACACAGTCAAGGGCAGAGAGAAATGCGTCCTCAGCTAGCTTTCCCTACTTGTACAGTCCTGGGGCCCAAAACCAGGAAATGGTGCCACCTTCTCTAGACCTGACCTTCCCACATCACTTAATGCAGTGGAGACATTCTTTTACATACATGAGCACAGGCCAACTTGATCTAGACCAGAGGTTCTCAACCTGTGTGTTACAGCCCTTTTAGGGTCACATATCAGATATCCTGTATATCAGATATTTACATTGCAACTCAAAACAGTAGCAAAATTGCAATTATAAAGCAGCAATGCTAATAATTTTATGGGGTTCACAACATGAGAAACTGCATTAAAAGGTCACAGCATCAGGAAGGTTGAGAACCACTGATCTAAACAATCCCCCATTGAGGCTTTCCTCCCAGGCAATTCTAGGGTATATGCAGTTGACAACACTAATCATCACATTGCCCAAGGTCAAACAGTAAGCAAGTAATACAGACGAGATTGAATTTTCACAGTCTGGGTACAGAATCGAGGCTTCAGCCAGTAGTCTCTCCTGCCTCAGCGTTCACTGAGTGTCCTCTCCAGTTGAGGCTCTGAAGAGTTTTAAAACTGTGTGTCTTCTTTCATTATGGCATTGTGAACTGAAGTTGCCATCTGATGCAATGTGAACCTGGCATGATTCCATATGACGACACTCTGGGTGGAACATTTGCTTGGGTGGAAAATGCTCTGCTACAGCCTCTTTGATACAGAGAATGGTGATGGCCATGGTTTCCCTTTATACCTTCCTGCTGTCATAAGAAAGGAAGACACATCCAGACAGTATAAAATGCTTGCTAGACAACCTCAAGGAAAGTTCAGCCAGACACTGCTCTGGGATATAGTCCACAAATATCAAGTTTTATTTTTTGAAATGCCTCTTCCTTCAAGAACATCTTGGTCATGTCCACAAAAAAAAAAAAGCAAAGTAAAAAGTTAGAAGTGAGATTTTGCCGATTCATGTCTCAATAATGTTTCATATTTGCCAACCCAAATCATATTTTACCAGAAAGACATAAGCATTCACATTCATAAATCAAATTTTATTCTGTCATCAAAAACTTCAGCTTTGGGGAGACACTGGCTGAAAAGATGGTATAAAAATTGGTACAGAGAGTATTTTATTGTATTATAACCTCCATAGGTCATCCCTATTGTTAAATATCTTTGCCATTCTGGTAGACTAGTATTGAAATTTTTTTCTTCTGTTACCTACTAATTTCAGTTCTTTTCACACTACCGTTACTAGGGTAACAGATGATTATCATTGCACGCATGTGTTTCAGAAGATACATACAGAAAGAAATGTATCCGTGTTCCCAGGATGTTTCTAAGCTGAACTCCACAATTCATGAGGTTCACGGTTTAAGTTTGAATACACAGTGCATTTTCAAAACAGCCAACCTTTCATCAAAATCTGTCCATAGGAACGCAAAGGAAGACAAGCACATCTAGCAAACGCACTACCTCTACATTTCCCTAATATTTTTCTCTCACCTTTGAACATTCCTTTTCCTCCCATAGTCTTCAACTCCAAGTACGCAGGAAAGCTTTTTGAGACCACAAAACCACTTCCCAATTATATGCTTAATACCTAAATACCTGACAGCTTATCTAATACTTGTTTAAATAATGAGCCCAATTATAACAATCATTAGCATTTTTCCATTTGCTTTTCTCTAATTGTAAGTATCGTACAAAGGTGGAGGCATAATACAAACGATGCTGAGCAGAGCCATGGAAAGTCCCAGAAGAGAGAAGAAAGGGTTTTGCCTCAATTACTAATACTGCATTGTAAAGGTGTTTGCCAAAACCTGAGAACACTGTTTGAAAGTGTGTCTACACAGTTTTCATACAAAGGAAAATTTTACTCCCAAAAGCAGGGGAATAAAGAATGGTTAAGGGAAGACTCATGCCTTGGTAGCATTTTCTGTTCTGTTGATTTTTCCTTACTAATTAGCTTCCTAATTCCTCACGCATGGATGGTCACAACATTCACTCCTAAAGGCAGAATGACAAGCAGTAGAGATATCTGCTGTATACATAAATTACAGAAAATTTAGAAAACAATTGGAAACCCATTGGGGAATTTATGAGTGAATTTCAAAATAAGTATTTGATTTAAAAATATGTGTGAGAGAGAAAAACTTACAGTAGCAACATGACATCAATTCAAGCATTTTCCAAGTTTTTCCTAGAACAGCAATGGCTCCTTTGTGCCACATCAACCAAAATGCAGTCCCTCTGGTAAACTGAATGAACAAAATACTGAGGTCAGATTAAAATGCTAAAAAATCACATTCTGTATATAAATGCATATCAATAAGAAATGTAGAGCAATATAATATCAGATGATGCCCTTATGGAACTATATAGTGGCTAGGAGTGACAGGTGACAAGCCACAGGTAGGAGTTCAAGTGCTCAGAAGAAGTGACATTGGACAGAGATCTAGGTAGGAACAAGTTGGTAAAGAAAAGCCCAAGGGCAAGAGTTTCAGCAAAGAAAACAAATGAGAACTTCCCAAAGCAGGTATGAGCTCCAAATGCTAAAGGGATAGAAAGAAAACCAGAGTCCAGGGATGCTGATGTCTTTGTTTCTTCCCTGTTGCTGTGACAGAACACCATGACCAAGTCAACTAAGAAGACAAAGCCATCTAATTTGGCTTACGGTTTCAGAGGGTTAGAGTCCATGATGGTGAATGAACGAACCATTGAAAGCTCACATCTGGATCCACAATCACAAGGCAGAGAAAAATTCAGAGAACAGAGCAAGTGACTCACCTCCTCCAACAATGCCACATCTCCCAATCCTTCCCAGTTTTAACAACTGGGGATCAAGTATTCAAATACATGAGCTTATGGGGGGGGCATTCTTATTGGAACCACACTGATGTGGTATAGCCTACAAGAGAAGAGGCAGTAAGTTATTGTAGGCCTTGGAAGCAGTGTGAATCTCTTCAAAGGGCAATGTGAAATCCTGGAGGATTTTTGAGGAAGGGGTCTAATTTGTAAAAGTCTATTTAGTACTGTGTTGAGAAATGAATCATATCAGGGCAAGGATTGAAGCAGATCCATTAGGGGCTATAGCAACCACACAGAATAGAGCTGATGGGGGGCAGGAATTGATGATCACAGACAATGAATACATTTAACATATGTTTTGTGGCCAAAGTCAGCAAATCTAGCTGCTTTGGTTTTGGGTAGAGACATTCGTGTTGCCCTGGGTCAGAACTGATTTCTTTTTTGTTCCATTGTGTAAAATTAAGAGTTGTCTTTATTCTCACAGCATCCTAGTTTGAAGAATAAATCATGTGGTTGTCCTGGCTTTGAAAATTAAAGGGGGAAAAATTAAAGATGATTCCTCATCTTGAGTTTGTAAAATTTCTGATATTGATGTTTCCAAGCCTTATGATTGTTAAATAATATTTTCAACTAAGGAAAAAATCATTAGAACTTTGTATTCCAGGTGTTTAAATGATTCATTACATTATTCTTCTATGCCCATCTCTCTCTCTCTCTCTCTCTCTCTCTCTCTCTCTCTCTCGCTGTGTGTGTGTGTGTGTGTGTGTGTGTGTGTGTGTGTGTGTGTGTGTGTATACATACATATCCAAAGCTCTGTAGAAAAATAAATAAAGCAAATTAAAGTGGCCAATGAAATAATAGTTAAAATAACTGCTCAAAAACAAATAAAAAAAAGGAAATCTCAGGAAGCAGCAATGGGCATAACAGTAACAGTTATGATAATCACAGTCTAATACTTTGACAGACACAAAGAGAACAGAACTGAGTCTTGGATCTAGCAAAGCCATGGAAGAATAAATATATAACCTGGAGCCCAGAGCCTGGGACAGTTGAACAATAAACTGAGTAAAAGACTCATGGAATGACACCACACAAGGATTGCTTGTACCACAGTAAGCAATGAAGACCTTAAAGTTGAATCAAAACCTCTTGTGATACAATAAGCCCATCTATTTTTGTAAATAAAAATTGACTGGGGATGGTCAGTGGCTATGATCTGAACAAAGAAGTAAGTACATTGGCTGTGCCTCAACAGACGAGTTGCTGTACTCACCTGCAACCCATAATTTCTGAGGTATTCTAAGTCTTGGCTTTGCGGCCCATCTACATACCATGATTTACAATATTACCCTAAATGCAAGAACTATAGCAGAGCCCAAAGAGCCTATGCTGATTGTTTAATTCCAGTAATTAGTTTTGCCAGATGATACTTTATGAAGAGCCAAGCAGGATATGAAAAGCAGCAGGAAGGACTTGATTGAGGTCTAAATTCAACTATGAGAGGAGAGAGAGAATGTATCCCTTCAGGCCAACTGAATCTATATTTGTCAACTTGGCCCAATCATTTAAACCCATATATTTCATAGAAGTATCTAAATAAACTTTGAAACAGCAAAGCTAAAGATAATAAAGCTGTTGGATTGAGGGGGGCTCAGGTAACACTCACTGTCTTCCATGTTCTCATGATCAGCAGTCGCTAGTCACATACCCAGCTTTTGTTCAAGCAAAGATTTGCCACCATCCCTTGCTGTAGTCCCTTCCCAGACTTTCTTAATCACAGGAATTCCCACAGATTCATCAACACTCACTCTATTGCAGTTGGTATTCTAAACGGAGCTGGGTAGTATTGAGATGCCATCCTTGATGAGTTACATGCCTCCTGACCACCAGTGATCATGAGACTGCCCAAACTGGGGCCCGCAGACAGCTACCTTCAGGCCATTGCAATGATTGCTCATTTTACTCCACATTAGTTTCCCTTGGTTTCAAGTCACACTCAGGGCTTTGGCAAAGGATTAAATTCAACATGATTTTTAAACAGTTTCTAACCTTTAGTCCAGTAGGGTTAAACTCTCAGGGACTTTCTTCAAGAATTTCAATTAATGGACAGAATTGGGAAACTTTTTCTGCAAATAAATGACATGCTATGTAGGGAACGTAGCAAATCTCCTGACTCATTTATACATCCATAATCTAATAAAAAATTTCAAACTCTACCACATATCAAAATTATCCTGCAAAATCAAACAAAGATAATGTGTTTCAACGCTGTAAAAATAGAAGCGAACTTTTATGGTCTGAATAGTGAGGTCTCTAAACAAAACAATTGGCTTCACTTTGAGCAGTCTGCTGATTTGGAAAGAAAAAGAACTTGCTCAAGACTGTGAGGTTTTCCTTTGGCAGCAGAGGAGGAAGAGCTGGGAATTGAAATCGTCACTACCAGGTGTAGTGATGGAGCCCCTGCGACAATGGAAGAGCCTACCTATCCTTTCTCTTTCCTAAGGTCATTTATGGATTCTCTTTTGATTCTTGCAGACATAAAAAATATTTTTCTTAAAAGTTTATTTATACTCTCCACTCCAAAATTCGTTTTCCAAGGAAAGAATTCTCAGATAGATCAAGATGAATGGAGCAAGTCTATCTCTCCTTTGGATGTTTAGTCTTTTCTAGTAATCTATAACTCCTGTTAGAATTGTTCATAAATCTTTCAGAAGGTAGTTATTTTGGACCAAAATGAGTTTTCTAAAAAGTAAAACTGTACAGTTTTGACAATGCTGGATTTTTTAACATGCATCTACGTGTTTGCACCTGTTACTCATTCACTTGCCATATTCGAAAAATTTTTTAAATAATATATGTTAAAATTATATAACAAATAAATCAATTGAGTATCATTAAGTGCTTGATAGCACTTTTCTAGAAACAGGTGTATTATTTTCTTATCTCAGGTGTTAAGATAAAGCCTTGTCCTGAAGCCCAAGTTTTATTTCTTTTCTTCCAAGAGGTCCTCTGCAAGTATTTCAGTTCATGGTGAGTTATTTTTCTCCAAACAACCATACAGACTTTATGCTGATATTTCTATTTTAATTCAGGGCAATAAATTCTAATTGGCATTAATATCATCTTTACAGAGGTTGGCACTAATTTTGAACACAATAGATACATGGTGTACTAAATATTAAATTATCAATATTTGCCTTCCTCTTTAATATAGTTTGTATGCTAACATCAGTCCTTGAAAATCCATTCATATTATCTCTCCAGATATAGGTCTTATTTGGGATTTTCAGTTTTTGTTTGGTGTTTGCCTGTCTGTTTGTTTGCTTGCTTGTTTGTTTGGCTGTATATCAGACCAGGGCCTGACATTTGCTAAGCCAACACTCTACCTTCAAGCTTCATCCTGAACCCAGGCCTTATATATTTTATGCAATAAAACTTTTCTGTAATAAAGACAACAAAAAAAGGAAAAGGGTTATTAAGCAACCCTTGAAGCTGGTCCTGAGGCAGAAACTTAGTTCTCTGACTCAGTATTTTAGGTCTGTGTGGTTATTTTTCCAGCATTGACTGTGAATCACAGCACCAATGCTATTATCTAAAGATGTTATTTTACCCAGATGACCCCAGACTTATCAATTCACCCAAAAATTTATCAAGCCAAGGGTAAAAGTCCAAGCTCAATCACAACAATGTCACTAGCTATCTCAGATCAACTCTAGCAACGAGATTTCAAAACTCCTATCCAAGATTTGCTATTAAGCATTTTTAATGAGTTTCCAAAAAATCAGTAAAGGATTCTAATGACTGTTGACCGAGCATCACATTAAGTGACAGATTGCTCAGACTGCTTTCAGCTCATCTTTCTTTGGTGAGATACTGAACAACAATACTGCACCCTTTGAACATTTAAAATTATTTTTAAAAGGACAAATGGTACCCACCTATTTGTGTCTGTGCCCTTATGTGCTAATGTTCTTTTGATTAATATGAATACCCTGTCTGTACTTCTAACTACAATCAACTCCAATTGTTGTGGCACCCACCCATGCCTATCTGGAGCATGTATCCAGTCCTTTCCATTCTCATATCGGAGGCTGTCCCCCTAGGAATCACTATATAAGCAAATAATATGCTATGGTTTTCCTTTATTCAAAAAAAATAATGATAAAGTTTCTCCATCTCATTCCCACCAAAACTTCACCTTATGATAGCCTTTGTCCTCACTCTTTTCAGCAATCCTCCTTAAAAGGGTCTTTTAAGCTTCCACATTCTATTTCTTATGCCCCATGTTCCTAATCAAGCCTTTACCTACTCCACCAACCACTCCTAACAAGGCCACGAATAACTTCCTTTTCTATAAACCCCATGCTCAGTTCTTGGCCTTCATATTACTTGACACGTGTAGTCCAAACTTCAAGCACCTTTCTCCCTTCACTTCCTGTCTACACTGTCTTGGTCTCCTTGCTAATTTTTGATCATCTCCCTAATTTGTAACAGCCCAAATGTCTAGAACAGAACCTGGGACATGGTATTCCTACAATATTGATTTCTTAAAAAGATGAATTGACCTCATTAACAAATGCAGAAAGATCTATTAAGATAAATTAAGAAATGGACCCAAGGCAAGCAGTATGATTTTCTTACGTAGCTGCCCACAAATGAACAAGGCAGTATAATTTTTTTACATCATTTAAGAGACACAGCCCTTATAAATCATAACCCTTAAAAATCTCATATAATTTTAGAATCATTATAAAACATAACTAATTACCATTATTTTTCAAATAATAGCTTCCAGTCAAATTTATCAACGGAGGTCATACATTAAATAAAAGCTACAATTTGTTAATATTCTCTTTGTAATCAAATATGTGTAGTATAATTATGCATATATTATAGAAGATATTGGACAACTTTGCTCTTTGGACCTAAAGGAGATAGTTTATATATTAGAGTTTCTCCTCATAGCATATCTATTACTTTCTTCCTCTGACTCACCTAATTTTACATCTGGTTGGAAGTATAATCATCCACAATATTATACCACTAGGAAAATATTATCTGTTTTTATACAACATTTTCAGGACTGTGTTTTAGTGGAAAAACAATAATTGAATGTGTTTACATGGTTTTACCCTAAGCCATTCTTGTATATATTCATTGAGTTTTCCAGGTAGTGTGAATGACAGAATGGAAGCTTTCAGAAGTAATTATAATAATAAATGTTTAATGGCAAGGTAAAGGAAGAATGAAAATAGATTATAGATCACAGTTGTTAACTGTTTTCTTTTACCAGAGAGAATTTACATGTTCAAATGAAGTTCAACTTCAAGATCACTGTGCATTTTTAAAGAAAAGAATCAAGAAGACTCCCTCAGGGGTCTGTAATTCATAGATAACAACCACTAGAAAGTATATGTTCAAATTGTGCTACCTCAAAGTGACTGCCATGCAAGATTGCACCATGCCCCAACATTGGGGCCATATGCACAGAACACTTTTGGACATTTGCCTTAAAAAAAATATATATAACACTGGAACTTTTATCACCCTCTATTTTCTCCAGAAAGCCACATGTTCATACTTTGTAGATGGAACTTTTTTAAAGAGCTAAAATTATTCAGTGTCAAGTTCAATAAATCAGGTGAACGGTAAAGTTTAGTAATACCATCTTGAGTCTAAAATAAGCTTTAACTGCAAAATAAAAAGGCAACTGTCCTTGTAAAGACCGCCAAGCGGCTCTGGAGGCAGAGCCAAGCGCAGGGCTTTAAAGGCCTTATTGAGTCCCAGCAGCAGAGCGGCATGAAGCAGCCTCCAGCAGCCCCTGCCGCAAAGGTTTTAACCGCTTTGATTATAAATTCAGGCAACTTTATCCTGAGAAAAACCCCTCCAGTGGATATTTGGCGTCCTTAGGTACTTAAGACATTATGAGCCAACTCTCCCCGTCCTTTTCAGGGTTATGCTTCCAAGCTTTACAAAAATGTAGAAATAATCATTTTAAGAACTGCATTTACTAGGGAAGCTTTTAACTTCATTTAGAAATAATTTCGGAAAGGAATTAATATACATTTGAAATGTTCGGACATACATATCGCATAGGAAGGACACCACAAATATGAATCTTAATTTTAATGAGAACTGTGAATTATAATTGTGTACTTGGTTAATAGTGAATGCCTATTTGCTTCCAGTGAATGCTCTAATGATATTATGCATATTAAGTCATTCTGTCTTTATTCTAAAAACCTTGAAAGGTAAAGCCTATTATTAGCTTCATTTTACAAATGGAGGAGGTAGAATCAGAGAAATTCAGGGACTACCAAAACTCACCAAACTTGGCAGGGAGGAAGCTCGAAGAACTCAACTCTGGCCAACTGACCCAGAACAGCTAGGGAAACGCTTAGCTTAAATGGTAATATTACACTAGTACATCCTAGCAAGCTTGAAGGTCACGGGGAAGGGTCCCTTCCTCCTCATCAGAGTCCACCTCTGCTGCCTATATCCCTGCTAATACACTAACTTTAGACAAGGGAAGATATCCAGATTCCCCTTCCTAGGAACTGCGCTATGTGAAACAAAGGAGACCTGCAGGCAAAGACATACACTGTCCCCTCACTTAAGAAGTGATCTAAATATTTATTTCTATTCTTCTTTACCTTCTTTTGTTACTTCATTCCTTTTTTATTATTCTTTGTCTTTCTTTTTATCCAACTATTGGTTTTCTTAAAAGAGAAAGAAAAATGTAGAATTGGGAAGTGGGGAAGTAGGAGGATCTGGGAGAAAGTGAGGGAGGGGAAACTGTCATCAGAAGGGGAAACTATCATCAGAATATGTTATATATACAAAAAAAGTTTATTTTCAATTTAAAAAGCCAATCTAAATGGGCCTGCCAATCACCTGAAAAGGAAATCTGTATTCCAGAGACTTTTGTAGAAGCAGTCTACCTAAACTGGAAACTGGAAACGGTAGACCACACCAGCCCTCCGGTCACTGCCCCCTCACGCATGGAGAATGCTTTCCTTCACAATGGTCCTTTAGGTCATTGCCTGCTCACACCTGAGGCTGCCTTATGTTGATCTGTAATAAACTCTGACTATGTTTTACACTACACTCTATGTCTCAGCTGAACTCATTCAGTAGCAGTCAGAATGACCAGAACACCAAGAGACAGCCAGAGTTAGATCCCGTTCGCAGTAGAGAAGGCATGTCAGAACAAGAGGAGAAAATAGTCAGACACCAGCCACAGTAAATTCTTCCTTTCTTACATTCTGCAAGGTGTTTCGTCACAGTGAGAAAAACAGTACCGGTGTCCAGAATCATACACCGCAATCGCACCTTGGTCCTCGCCTCCTTTAACCATCCCTGAAAATACGAAACTATCAAATTCTGACTTTAAATTATTATATGGAAAAAAAGTCTAGCACATGAGACGCGGCTTCCAATATTTTAAAAATAGTAACTGGGGGTAACATATGAAACCAGTCCTCTCAGTGGAGCTGGCATTGAAACATGGGCACAAAAGGCTTCGGTCGTCACTCAGGGGCAGTGAGCGAGCCTGTCTCCTGGTTGCTAAGCTGTATTGATTGCCGGGCCTCCTGAATATCACAGCAATTCACTCAGGGAGGTGGAGCAGCAGGCACATGTGCCTGTACATGTCCTCATGGGGCACATGGCTGCAATCACAAAGCTCCATGCCCCAGGTTGTAATGATGCTCGGTGAGCTGTTTGCACATATATCTGTCTGCGACTCTGCTGCAAAATAGCTCATGTTTACCACTCCCCTGATAGTTCCTATCTTTATAGACAGCTGTCCCAGCTGCTTCTGTTCCGATGATTCTCCTTCCATTTCTTCACTGATGAATCAAACTGCATTTACTGAATAAGAATTAGGCCCCAAGCACCGTGTTAGGCACTAAGAGAAGGAAGCAGACATGCTCACTTTTTACATGGTACTTACAGTACAAAAGGGAGAGAGACATTAGCCAGGCACATCTGTCCTTATAACTTACAGTACCACAATACTGCTACAGTGAAGCATTGAAGGAACTCATTTGGACTCTGATTTCAAAGGCCTAAATGTCAAGGAGAGAAATTGGGAGGGAATGTAGAGGGATGATACTCAAGGCATAAGGTAAATCATGGGCGAAGGCCTGAAGCAAGGTGACCTTGACACAGAGGGAAAGGGGAAGAAGGCTGCTATGGATGGTGATGATGAATGCGGCAGAGGAGAGGTCGGGCAGGAAGTAGGAACCAGAGTAAGGCTTGTAGATGATCCTGAATAGTACCGCCCCCGGTGACCAGGGCGCACTCCACAGTCTGCTCAGTCGTATCTTATAGGAGTGCTCAGGCAGCTGTACAAGCATAGAGCTCAAATGTGTCAGGAGTGGAAGACAGGAGGTCAATTACAGGCATGCTATGTGAGCCTAGACTCTCCTCTTCCCTCCATTCATTTAGAGCCAACTCACATTTTTGTGGAGAAGTTCTGCCTAGAGTCTTTCCTTCGAAGGGCTTCCTCTTTTCTGTTGAAAAACAGTTCTGCCTCTTCTTGGCCATGCTCACTGTTATCAGAAGTTGCTTTGTCATGAAAAGTTAAAGATGTCATTTCTGGGGTCTTGGGTGAGAGGCGGTCTTCTAGGGGCATTCTGTAGGTCAGACAAAGAGTCACACATCTTGAAAAGAACATCCATTCAGACAGCAAAGCAAAGTGACAGTTGGAGACTGTGGGTCACTGGATGTATGGTGCCAGCAGCAGCCTGCAGCTGAAGGTCCCTGACAAAACATAACAGTTATAGATCTGAGGTTGCTGCTGCCCACAGAGTGAATGCAGAGAGCTCCAGTCAAGAAGGAAGACCATGAGCACCCCTGAAAGAATAGGTGAATATTAGCAAACCTTTGTGCTTTGAGACTTTGCTGCCAAAGACCAAGACAGTCACCACCTCTTCAGCTGGATCCCAGAGTGAGTGACCAAAATCAACCTCCCACAGCCTATGAGCTTTTCAAGCTACCTATGAGCACATAACCAAAGCCACATAGATTCTTCTCAGGCACACAAATGAGAAGAGATAAAATGGATGTTTCGCTTCTGAAATAGTTAAGCTTGGGCTACACTGGCCATGTTCCCTGCAATGTTACGAAATGCTCCCAAAATAAAATAACCATAACAAAGTTGAAATGTGGACAAACAGGACAAGATGGAGAGAGTGCTTCTATCACTCATCCATGCTCTGGTTCTGCATCTCCTCATCCAGTACCAGAATCTGTGCACTGTTCTTCAAGCTCCTTTATCTGATTACTCTTTCTGTCAGGCATTTAGTTGGAGTCCTGTATTTCCATCTTTATAAAATAGTCTGACATGTTTAAAATCACCTCCTTAAAGTAGTGACCTCGTATCAGAATCATCAGACACCTAGAGATACAAAAACTAAAATTTAACTAAACGGCGGATCATATTTTGACCAGATAGCATATACAATATGACTAAGACTCAGAGACCTATGCATGTTTTGCTGCATTTAGTCCTAGTGGCAGAAATTAATGCATAATTAGACACTTGTGGGAAGCTTATTAAATTATATTTACACATTAAATGTTACTTAATAAATCTAATAAACCATAAGATCACTTGAGGTTCCAAAGCAGATGGCATACTTTATATAAATTTAAGGGAATTAGATAATGTAAAATGAAAATTTTTTAATCCAGTATGCATCAAAAGACTGAAAAAATTCCATGATAGGAAGGGCCTTTCAAATGTGGTCGTGATGATAGGAGGGCAAACCCTGGGCAGTCACAAAATAGACCAACACTCTACCCAATCAATAGTGAGAGTCTCTAGAACATCCTCCAAATCAATATGATATATATAATAATGACAAGATTACCTAAGAGTAAATTTAAAGAAAAAAATAGATTGCAACACATCCCAAATCCATTATCTGAAGTGAAGAATATTAAAAGTGCATTTAACACAAGAATGTGATCAGTCTACTTAACTACAACAGCAATGACAATAAATAAAATGCATCCCAAAAGTCATAACACTCCGGAAACCTCACCAAGCTAGGGAATAAAGTTTTGAGATCCCAGAACATTCTGGGACTTTATGACATACTAATTCCTACAATTTTTTAGCAGTACCTAGATCATTCAAAACTTAAAACTGTGTTTTGATTGTGGAGTTTAATAACCAGTTACTGTTGACGTGAGAATTATATATCTATTTTTCAGTCAAAGAAATAGCCATGCAACGGTATTTTGTTGAGAATGTCGTGTCTTAGATAAATAAGATCTATTAAGCAGCTATTTGAATCTTTTCTGCAGTTGCATGATAGGCTCAATAAACCCAGGGACAAATTTGAAAGACAAAAGGCAAATAATACATTGAGAACCAGCAATGAGCCAGGCTCTGACTGGCTCTTCTCAGTACACATGAAGTCATCTCAGGCCTATGGCAACCCAGCAAGCTGAGAAATGTGACCTCCACTTCACAGACCACTATGCTGAGAGTCAGCCTTGAATAACTTGCCTGCGTGACTCAAGTGTAAGAATGGAAGGCCTACATCCTCACCATGCTATGCTGTCTCCCTTAGCTGCCAAATGTTTGCATTTAGACTCTGTTTTAGTCAATAAATGTCTTAAGTTGGAATACAGGTGAGATATAGATAACCTTTTAAAATAGAAAATATTGAACATTTTTCCTTAAAGGCATGCTTTTCTTTGTTAACCCTCCAGGCCAAGTTTCTTATTATTCCATTTACTGTGGTTATGTATTATGTCTGACACAAACTCCACCTAAAATAATTACCAACACACACACATATACACACACACACTCACACACACACTCATATGAAGCAACACCTACAAGTTGGTCTTTACAATCTTTTCTGGACAATTAAAAAATGTTGTTTAATTACTATACATTTATTGAGAAGCATTAAAATTCTTAAATAACCCTCAAATTTAGTTCTCTGCATTAACAACAAAGCCTTTGCACATTTTCATTCAAAAAGTCCTTGGTTTATTTCCTCATCTTCAGCATTATAAAATATTGACGTTTCAAAAAGAAGGATCAAAAACAAAAACAAACAATAAAAAATTGCCTTTACCAATATGAAAAGTTGCTGTGATTATCCATCTATACAGTTTGCTGTGGGACTTCTAATGCATTTACCTAACTAGTAAATACAAGCTGTAGCTTTGATTTGTGAAGTACGCTGTATTTTCAATCTCTTATCTATCCACCTGCAAGCATAATTTGAAAATATTATTTGTTAGAGATCCTTTTGCAACCTCTTATCTCATCCAGTTATCTAAAATCAACAGTGCTCCATCTTGTAAGAGTGAAGGTCATCCTCTCTGCATCTCCTGGACACACGGCTCTGCCTGAGACCTATGTGCAGAGAGCTACTCGGTTCTCAGGGCCGAGAAGCCCTGCCTGTGTGACTGTAGGCTGTGCTCTTCGTTCCAAAGGTGTCAACCCAGTAGACTACAGTGGGAATGGTGCCTCAGGCAAACAGGCAGCATCTAGCCCCAGTGGCCCGAATACAGAAACTACTTCATCCCCATATAACAGAAACTGAAGCCACAGAGGCTGAGAATGTTCATGTCAGCAACAGAAGTATCAGAAAAGGAAAAAACATCTTAGTCATTGTGACAAGCATCACTCTGTTTTCCTCTAGAATAGTATTCAATCATGATATCTTAAGATGGTAGTTCTCAAACTGTGGGTCGTGACCCCTTTGCGATTGAAAGACCCTTTCACAGAGGTCGCATATCAGATACCATGCATATTAGATATGTATTATATGAATCATGTTAGATATGATTTATAGCAGTACCAAAATTACAGTTATGAAGTATCAATGAAATAATTTTATGGTTGGGGGTTATCACAACTTGAGGGGCTATATTAAAGGGTCACAGCATTAGGACGCCTGAGAACCACTGCTTTAAGATATATACATCCAGAGAGTTCAAGCCAAAAAGTCAAACTTACAAAATTCTCTAGATCAACAGCAAGTTATCCAAATAAGAGCTACAATCTTGTTTCTCAAGAGTATTCCAGAAAAAACAAACCTGGGAGAATTCTGAGGATCCTACAAGATGCCAAATTCTCTAAGATCAGAACTCTCATAGGCTCCTCCCCACTGACCCGTGCCCATCTAAGTCATGCCTGCCTAATGCACTGGAGACATTCTGTGCTATGGCTAACATCAATTATATGACTATCCCCGAAAATGAATTTCCAGCTATAAAGAATTCATTTGTCTCTCATCCATGATCAAGGTTATAATGAATCTGAACCTTAGTTGGAAGTAACCATTAAAGACATTTAACATTTGCCTTGTGTGTTAACGTTGTCACTAAAACAAATACCTTAGATAATTTATTAAGAGAAAAAGCTTATTTTGCCTCATGGTGTCAAAGATCCCTCTCTATGACTGGTTGTGGGGGTGGGGTAGAGGACAAAACACATCACAACAGGAACACATGGTAAAATACAGCAGCTCACCTACAGTCATGACACGAAAGAGGTAGGAGGAAGACAGTGTGGAGGAACTATAATTCCCTCAGGAACATGTAGATGGGGTTGAGGGGTCTCTCCTTTGGCCCGCCTCTAGAAGGTTGCACTAGCTTCCAATCCACAAGGCTGGGAACCAACCCTTTACCATACAGATTTCATGAAGACTATTCAATAGGCAAACTATTACGTATAGACAGACACAGTCACCATATATACTGTTCCTAGACTGAGAATCAGTGCTTCTATAAGCCCAAACACAGCTCTGTTATCAAAGGAAAAGTGCGATAGAATATAATTGTACTCCAAGGTATAATTATATAAAGATCTCTTCCATTTCTTGAATTTTTACCAAATATTTATTAAGTACCCACTCTAAGTAATGACCAAGTTTAGTATCAAACAAAAATATATTGAAATAAATAAGGAAAAGCCCCTGTCCTTAGTGCAGTGGTTCTCAATGCCCTAATGCTGCAACCCTTTAATACAATCCCTCATATTTTGGTGGCCCCCCAACCATAAGACTATTTTCTTACTACTTTATAACTGTAGTTTTGCTACTGTTATAAATCTTAATATAAATATCTGATAGGCAGGATATCTGATATGCAGGCCCTCTGGGGTCATGACCCACAGTTTGAGAACCACTGCCTTAGAGGGTGAGACGAGTTAGTGGGTGAAAAGGCTGGCTGCAAAAGCCTGTCTGAGTTAGAGACCAGGATCCCAAGGAGAGAATTAACTTCCTAAAGTGGTTCACTGACATCCATGTGCACACCAAGACATACACAGGTCCATGCTTACACACACACAAATAGGAAGGAGGAGGAGAAGGAGGAGGAGGAGGAGGAGGAGGAAGAGGAGAAGGAGGAAGACGAAGAGGAAGAGGAAGAAGAAGAAGAAGAAGAAGAAGAAGAAGAAGAAGAAGAAGAAGAAGAAGAAGAAGAAGAAGAAGAAGAAGAAGAAGGTCATAAAGGAAGAAGGAAAAGATCAACTGTCAAATGGGAAACACTAACAAAATAAGGACAAAATGCTCAGAGGGATTAGTTCTGTCTGCATCTGAGACAGAAAATTAAGGGAAGATTTATAGAAAAAAAAAAAAGCAACAGAATGAAGGGTCTTGAAGGAGCAGTAGGAATTTGCTTGGCTGAGAAGTTGAAAAAACTGCTGTTTGCTGCATAATTAACCGGAAGTCTAGGAGTGGAAATATTTTTGCACTCTCACTACATATACTACAACTTTGTCCATCTTGATTATATTTCCTTTAGTTTTAAATCAAGTAAACAAAAAATATGCACCAAACTGTTATTTGAACAACAGTGAAATGATTCTTCCCTTCAAAAAGTGTATTGTAAAGGTCACAATTAAATTAAACACCAACATTTATTAAAATCAAGTTGATGCTTCCCCAGAATGAGTTTCTTTCCCCTCCCTGGTGACAGCCAGCAAGTGGCTTATGGAGTTCCACAATGTTGCACCATGGTAACACAGAAGCCGTGATGGGGTGCAAGCTCATTGCTATGACAGTAACCTCTGGGATCTTTCCCAGAAAACTCCAAGGGCTGAACTACTTGTTAAACACGGATGTGGAACAGCTCTGAATTATCAGGGCACCGCTGAGCTCTACAGCCAGCTGCCCCCTAAAACGAAATTAGCCCTTTACGATAGAGAGCAGCAGTGTGTCCAGGAGCCAATTTCTTCATCAGCTGAATGCAGAATAAATGACACAAAACTATATGTGTGGGAGTGGAGCAAGCAACTCATGCTGCTTAAAGCTACTGCGTTGGCTACAGTGTTCAATGTTTGTAAACTTGACCAAAGATGATTCTGGGGCGCGGCTGCTCTGTTATCACCTCTGACTTAACAACAGTCTAGCCAGTCAAGTAAGAAACATGTACTTCTCATAAATGCAGGTAGCACAAGCCTCCTTGATTTCTCTTTCTACCGTTTGCTCTGACACGCAGGCAACCTCCAGCCCCTTGACAGTAGATGCGTGAACTCAGTTAGACAAACTCCATTCTTCTGATCAGAGCTCCCACTCTGAAAGGTTTGCAGAAGGCGTTGCTCTGCTATCCCACACTCGGTACAACCTACAGCTGAGACTAGTAACTTAACACCCGAGGAAACGCCGACCAAAGCCCACCTGTTCATTCAGTAAGGTTGCCTCCTTCACACTGCTACCATTCACCTTGCTAAAAGAGACCCTTTCTTATAAACTGTAGCATTTGCTCTATGTCTAACTGGACGCTCTCATTTCTGATCTTATCTGAAGGCTGAAGCCACGCACTTACCCCATCCGACCCTAGAGGCAACGATCTCTTTATCGTCCAGTTCTAAATCTTCACATTAAAACAGCCAAGAGTCACGCAGAACGGCTGTTTACAGGCTACATGTTTCTGCATCAACGCCAGGGAGCTGGCAAGACTGGATGCTACGCACGGGGAGGAGATGATACAGTGCGATAAACGAGCGCCGTCTAATTGCTCAGTCCCTGCTCAGATTCGGAGACAAAAGCCAGGGAACTGAGAGTTCAGGGTGAAACCGCATCTCCTCTAACCCTATTGTGCCTGTGGACCGCGATACATATTAATGTAACATCAAGCTCTATTTTTAGACCTCTGCAATTCCAGAGGCATAAATCATCCCTGTACCACCAGTCACCTTTGCACGAGCAGTGCCGCGCTTAGCATTTCGCGGGATCCGACAACAATATAATGGGAAGCAGGTGATATTTAAAATGAGCAGTTATAACTTTCATAGATTAAAACTAGCCCCAAAAATAGGTTGTTCAGGGGACTCTATGGAGTAATAATTAAAAGAAAAAGTGATAAACATGTCATTTTACTAATCCCATCTTTACAATAAGTCTCATGGATGAATTTGGAAGGCAGGCCTTCTACAGAAAACAGAAAATGCTAATAATATGGTCCTTTCTTTTTTTGCTTTTTGGTTTTTTTTTCTCCCCACTTTGTTTATCTGTTTTGTTTTTCATAATGCATCTAATCCTTTGTGATTTTAGCCACCGGGCTTCTCTCTGAAATGCACATCTGATTAAAGAAGGAGAGAAACAACACAGCTCCAAGACACGCTGGTCAACATGCTATTTTTATAACAATCCACATCCGTTATTATGGAAATAGAATTAAAAGCAAAATCTCCCAAACCTAGAAACCCGCTCCATAGAGATAGTTTAAAGAAAGAAAAAAGAAAACATTTGCATTACTGAATAAGCATGAAACCAGCATGTAACATAAATACATCAAAGTAGCCTGCCAGTAGATACAAAGACTGAACGTTATCTCGTGTTGTTCTATACCAGGCAAATACCAATGATCATATACAGTTTCAAGATAAGCAATAATAAGTCCTCAAATAAGAAGACCCAGCCATACCACTTGTCACACACATTTCATCCCAAATGTATCTGGTGACTGGGGTGACCCTCTGCGCTAGATAAACCAGTGGTTCTCAACCTTCCTAACGCCACGATCCTTCAATACAGTCCCTCGCATTCTGGTGACTTCCCACCACAAAATTATTTTTGTTGCTACTTCATAACTGTTATTTTGTTACTGTTATGAATCATACCACAAATACCTGATATTTCCAATGGTCTTAGGTGACCCCTGTGAAAGGGTTATTTGACACCCCACCCCACCCCAGGGGAAGAGGTGCGACCTTTAGGTTGAAAACCACTGAGCTAACTGGCTTTATTGGAAGCAGACCCAAGTGTCTCATATCTCAGTGACAGGAAAGGGTTTTGGAATTTGAATAAGCCTGCCCCCTTGGGATTTCTTGGCTCAGTTTAGATGCCAGTGCTCCCAGAGAAACCTGGGGTCTGGGACACTGTCTCCCTTGAGGCTTCCATTTCCAAGAGATGACTTCCAGACCCCAGGGGAAGACATTCCTACATCCTAATGCTGACAAAAGGTGTAAAAGGATTGATAAACATTTCAAAGATGGGAGAAAGTACTTACTATTACAAGTCCTCTGAGATAGAGACTAAAAGAAGGAGGAAGGAAATATTGGTCTCCGTGTAACAGGAAGAACCCAACATCTTACTTTTAATTTTTATTGCTTTTACTCCACTTCGGTCAGTATGATGACCATAATGCCCTCTTTTACAGAGGGCAAGTGCCTGCTGCGAGTCCCCAGGAGAGGGGAAAAAGCAGAAAGAGCTAAACTGAAATGGTAATGGTTTCTCAATCATTAAATCAGCACAAATTAAAATGTCATGCCAAACCACATACGTTATGGGCTACGGGGATTATTGATAATACAGTTCACCAGGGGCAAAGCAAATTCTTAATAAGCCTTTGCTTTCCTGCCCATCCGACAGGGACAATGATTTCATTTTTAATTTGTTCAGAAGTAAATTTATAATGATAACCAAAGGGAAACAATTTGCTCCCTTGTATGTGATTATCTATATAATCATTAGACATTAAAAATGTATTATTTTGAGTATAGGAAGCATTCCACACTCGTCTAAATAATGCATGTCACTTGACAAAAAGCAAAGCACACCACAGAGAGAGATAAGCTAAGAGAGTCAAGGTACCAAACTTCCAAATAGTCCTCCGGCTGGGCGTGCAATTGGCTGACGGGGCATCCCAGACAGGTCATTCAAACTTCTTCATGAACTTTCTACCTATAGACTGTGATTTACCACCAGGTGCTCTGGCGGAGCGTTGTCTAAAGTTAGCATTGAGAGGGATGTGTGATACCAATCAATACACAAATAAAACAAAACCACAGACGTCAGAAGGTTGGATGCTGCCGGGAGGGAGTATTTTCAGGGGAGCCCTTCAGAGGGCAGCATCAAAGGGGGCCACTCAGAGGACGCTGCCGTTAGTAGGCACTATGTCTGTGAAGGTGTCCCTACTCAATGAAAAGTAGACACAATCTTAGTTCACACTAAATGTTATGATAAAAAAAATAAAGAAACAAATAACGGTTTGATGAAAACACACGAGCCCCCAGGTAGATATTATCTCAAAAGTGTTCTGGTTTCTGTTGTCTGGGGAGAGAGAGGCAGAAGAGAACGAACGCTTCAAGTGTCTAACCTAAATTTCCTCACTCTCAAATCTGACGAGTTTACACTAGAGCCTACATCCCAGCCAACTTCCTCAGGAGCCATGGAGCAACAGTAAGCCTCCCTTCAGTGTGCTCGCCTTTAATGTACGTAATCGCAGAGGCTCCTGCTCCAACACTAGCCCCTAAGATCCCACTCTCCAAACAGCTGCCTTCTTTGCCTGTCAGCAAATTGAAAGTTACAATAGCTTCATTGCCAGGAGCCTTGAGTGAGAGGTTGTCCGACTGTAGCAGTGTTCTGTTTCCACAAGATCCCAGCTTCCCTTTGACTTCACTGCTCCCCCTGCCACATCAGCCCTGCCACAAAGGTCGGGAGAAAACGCCCCAGGGGAGAAGCCTGCTTTCTTAGTGTTCTTCAGACATTGATTTTTGCTTTCCTATTCTGATCTTGCTAAAATCCGCCCTTGTCCGGCCTTGGGAATTAAAGTAATAAAAATTAAAAACATACTGGGTTACTTTTCAGCTATGGAAAATATGTAAAATTATCTTTTTTTTTCAAAATAAAAACGAGGACGAATCAAGAGTTAATAAAGCTGTGGGGGGAGGGGAAAGAAACAAATCCTATGTCTAAATAAAAGGGACATGTGACTGTTGGAGGATTATTAAGGTTATTTTCTTTATTTAATTTGTTTGTTTTGGTTTAGGCATCTGAAGTTTAAGCTTGCATTAGGGTGGCTTTATTTTTAGGATTCTAACTAATGGAAATTGAGTTACGATGAATTTCTTTTTGAAAATATTTTAGTGATTTTTATGAGTGTTTGCCTGCGTGTATTATGTATGTGGGGGAGGGGGTGTGCACCGCATGAGGACCTCGTGTCCCTGAGGGCAGAAAAGGGTGTTAGCTTCGGCGGAACTAGAGTGACGGGAGAGTGTGAACTGCCGTGTGGGCTCCTAAGAAACAAACCTCTCAAAGAGTACAAGTGCTCTTAGCCGCTGAGTCATCTCTTCAGCACCGGGAGGACTTTCATATGTGTATCATTGCATCGCTTTCCCCTTCCCTTTCCCCTGTCCAGCCCCTCCTGTCTACTTCCTCCAAGTCCTTCCACGACCCCTCCTCTTAAACTGACGACCTCTTTTTCTTTGATTATTATTGTTGCATATGAATGCATATAGAAGCATGCACGGATATAGAACTATAACCTGCTGAGTCTGCTTTTGCTGTTTGTGTGGACTTTGGGGCTGACCGTATTATACTAGATAATCATAATCATAACAGGAGGCTCATCCCTGAGCGTAGCTAATTCCTCCTCTCCCAGCAGCCCTCTGTCACCTGTAGTTCTTCATCTAGAGGTGGCTCCCTATGAGATTTTCCTCCTTCCATGGTAGTTTGTCTGTTAATATTGCCATGTCTGGAGAGGTAGCCATTTCTAGGAGAGACTGTTTCAGAGCAGACTTTTTGATATTCTTACTCTTAAATTTTGTTTAAATATTAAGGAAATTCTGTTCCTCAATATTCCCTGAGCCTTGGCTGTAGGAGTTGTTATATTTATCTGAAACTGTACACAATGCGTATAAATGTACGTGCATGTGTGTATGTGTATGCAATGCCATTTAGTCTGACAATGCTCCCCATACAAGTATATGTGCGTGCGTGCGTGTGTGTGTGTGTGTGTGTGTGTGTGTGTGTGTGTGTGTGTTTGGGTAAGTTATGCCTCTTGGTCTCCCCGCAACTACCATAAAATAACAAAAAACCCAGTGCCACGCAGCATGGGAAACTTCCTCACAGATGGTTGGTCAGGATAATCCAAGTGACTCCCAGAACTTGATAGGGTACTGCTGCTGCCCTCGGTTGCCTCTCAGAGGTTGAGGATAAGCCCCCTGCTGAAGACGCTGCACACTTAGGACCCGGGACTTGGATTAGTAGTGCTGGAGCTGACCTGAAAGCCTCTTTTATTCTCTCCAGCTTCCAAGGTAGCAGAAGATGCCATGCATGCATCCAAGAGAGAAATGCAATTGAACAGACATAACCAACTACAGCCTCTGATCCACAGTCACCAGCATGATGAGAAAGGCATAAAGGCGCCATAAGTGGCGCTCACGTATAGGGAGAAACCAACAGCTGTCTAATGGATTTAGGTCCACTAAACAGGAGCGAAATCATGCCTAGCACTGGAAACCTGGCCAGCTCCCCAAGGCTGGTGAGGTCATGGGTCTTAGAAAGGAATCCACTGCCGCCACTCTGCTAGAACAGCGTAACTGCTTAGGGCATTCTAAGTCTCATCCTTAAACCCACATCAAAGACATTTCTTTTTATACCAAACGGAGACCATCACAGAAAACCACAACTGGACACAGTGCCTAGAGCAGTGGTTCCCAACCTTCCTAATGCTGCAACCCTTTAATACAGTTCCTCACACTATGGTGACCCCAACCACAAAATTATTTTGGTGCTACATCATAATGGTAATTTTGCTACTGATATGAGTCATAGTGTAAATATCTGGTATGCAGGTTATCTAACATGTGACCCCTGTGAAAGGGTCATTTGACCCTCCCCAATGGGGTTACAACCCACAGATTGAGAGTCACTGGCCTAGACCAATGAACCGCGCATCTTCTAACCCCAACAGATAGACTTGAAATTGCTTTCTTTAGGAAGATTGGCATGGAAAGAAACTAAACTAGGAAACATGCAAAAGAATCATTTCTTTGGGAGGTGCCTGGACCTTTCGGCCGCCTGCATTTGCATTTTCCTCAGTGCATAACACAGCAACAGCCTCCTCGCCCACTCAGTGACAAAAGTTTTGTGTTTCGCTTCAGTTAAAAATTTCCTGGAAATAAAATAAGAATCACACTAAATGGATAAAAACAAAATTTTAATGTCATCATCAATACTTGCCAGAGAAACACTATCTTTTTGTCTAATTCTCCTTCAGAAGCTATGAAAGATTGTAATCTAAAGGCTTTATTTAAAGCCCAAGAAATGCTTCAATAGCAGCGTTCCTAGGCTCAAGAGGTCCTAGATCAGCAGTTAAGAGCTCTGGCTGATCGTTCAGGATTCCCAGCACCCACATGATGGCTCACAACCACCTGCAGCTTCAGTTCCAGGGGATCCTATGTTCTCTTCAACCTTTATGGGCAGCAGACATGTACCTGGTACTCAGAAAGACATGTGAATGCAAAAAACACAAACAAAAACCTACAAACAAAAGGAAAATGCACTCACATTGACTGCCTTTTCTTCATTTTTTGTTTTTGCCAGGCTCTGTAATTCATTTCCACATGAAGGCATTTATCATGTATACATTATTTCCTAATGTGTAAAAGAAAATTAAATTACTTAGGAATTCAAAAATCCATAATGACTCAACAATTGAAGATATTTTGTTAAACCAACCAAGCAAAACATTATAAAACATGGGTCAATCTATTAAAAAACCTCCAATTAATAAAACTTTCAGCAATAATAAAAATTAATTCTATTGCCGAACGCAATAACTGTGTGATTAGATTAAAATCCTCAATCAGACTGTGAGTTGCATTTTTATTTTTTAAGTATATTCAGTATACTTTAAATATATGAGTATTTTTGCTTTTGTGTGTGTGTATGTGTGTGTGCCTGGTACCCTCAGAGATCAGAAGAGGGCATCACATCCCCAAGAACTGGAGTTACAGTCGGGAGAATCTATGTAGTCCTGGGAACCGAATCCAAGTCCTCTACCAGAACAAGTGCTCTTAATCACTGAGCCATTTTTCTAGCCCTTCGAGTCATGGTATTCCCAGTTTTCAGAGAAGCTATGTATAAGCATCAAGTTCAGATACCTAATGAACTAGAGTCTACCTGGACCTAACGCCTATGATATTGACCATCATGTAATGCTCTCAGGCACATGAACAGAAAAAAAGCACTGTCCAATTGCACAGGTTGCTTTTCTTGGTATAATCCATAGCACTGTCTCAGTTCACTTCTCTACTGTTGTGATAAGACTCCAAAACCAGGGCAGTTTATGAAAAAAAATCATTTAATTTGGGCCTTCCAGTTCCAGAGGGTTAGAATCCAGGACCAGCATTGTGGGGAGCATGGCTTCAGACAGGCAGGCGTGGTGATACCAGGAGCAGGAGCTAAGAACTCACATCCTACAATCACAGGCAGAGTAAAACAGTAGGAACGGCGGCAGCCTTCTGAAACCCCAAGGCCCCACCCACAGTGATGGACTCCTCCAACAAGGTCACAATCCCCAATGCTACCCAGCTGGCAGCACTAACTGGGGTCCCAGTGTTCAAACATGTGAGCTTACATATAAAGATCATTCTCAATCAAACTGCCATACCAAGAGATATCCCCATAAGTGTTATTTTTGTTATGAATTTGTCATAGGCCCTAACTGGGCAGCATATTAATTCATAGCCTCCATATAATTAACAATTATTTGAACCCATTTATGAATTCATTAAAATATGATTTTTGTCATTTAGACTGAGGCTAACTCCTAAAATAAATATAATCTCTCTTTGAAAATATTTCCTCAAAATTGACTCCCATGATGTAGCTATTTTCTATTTTAATTCCAAATTCAAAAGAAAAGGAAGTAAGATTATTGTGGTAGTTTGAATGTAATTGGCCTCATAAGCTCATAGGAAGTGGCACTATTAGCAGGTGTGACCTTGTTGGAGGAAGTGTGTCACTGTGGGGACAGGCTTTGAGGTCATCTACGCTGAAGATACCACCCAGTGTCTCAAGTCACTTCCTGTTGCCTACAGATCAAAGATGTAGAATTCTCAGCTCCTTCTCCAGCACCACGTCAGCCTGCATGTCGCCATGTTCCATCCAGCACAATGATAATGGACTGCACCTCTGAACTGTAAGCCACCCAAACAAATGCTTTCCTTTATAAGAGTTGCTGATGTCATGGTGTCTCTTAGCAATAAAAACCCTAACTATGACAACTGTCTTGACTACAATGCAACCAAGCATTGCCTTCCATGTACACCACGCATAAGCCTTTCCTCTTGGTCCCCATTTTCCAAGTTTCTAGGCCAGATGGCCCTAATGTTTTCCAAAGCCCAATATTTCACATAGTGCTGATATTTTTTCTATTTATTACAGAATATTACAAAAGCTACAGTAAGAATTTCACAGTTCATGAGTCTTTAGCCTTAGGTCAAGTCCTATCACAGCTTAGTCTTTCTCAGCTCTTGTTAGCAGAGGCCACTGTGTGTTAACAGAAATGCTCAGACTTCATAGCATAAGTCCAAATCTCAGCCCATAAACCAAGTACACAAAATACCACTTTTTATAGATTTATGTGTTTACAACTGTCTAATACCTTACCTCAATATATTTGGGGTTTAAAAATCAGTAACTAATTATGAAACAAGGACATGGAGCTAGGAAGCAGATGTGATGGAGAGACCTGAGGGATGTTGGAGGTAGTGAGGGTTTTGTAAAGATATATTGCATATATGCATAAAATTTTCAAAAATAAAATATTTAGAAAGGAAAAAAATCATGCTGTCCCTCACATCTGCCTTCATCTGTCACTCTACCAAGATGACTGGAAAGTGGGGAGGGCATTTCAGGGTCAGGCTGAAACCTCGTGCAAGAGAAATGTACAGGAGCCTACAAGGATGACCTAAGAGTCCTAGCAATAGGGGATACATAGCTTGAACTGGCCATCGTCTATGACCAGTGGAGGGATGAGGACATCAGCTCAGCCATATAACCTTTGACCTACAGTCTGTCCTGCCTGTGGGATGTGCTGGGGTGAGGGTGGCACAGAGGTTGTGAGAGTAGCCAACCAATGACTTGTCCAGACTGAACCCAATGCCACAAGAAAGAGCCCACCCCTGACACTGTCTGGGGTGCCAGGACCCAGACACCGGACGGCCCGTAGACCTAGGACAGAACCAAACACAAACACAAATGGAGAAAGGAAAAGTCAATGTAATGATGCCTAATGATAGTCTGCTGCACTCCTAGATTGGTGGCTACCACAACTGTCATCAGAGAGGCTTCATCTGATGGATGCAGATGCAGATCCACAGACAAACATTAGACAGAGTTTGGGAATCCTGCTGAAGAGGGGGAGGAAGGATTGTAGGAACCAGAGGAACCAAGGGCACCAGAAGAAAGCCCACAGAGCCTGAATCAACAATTAGAGAGCCTTCACAGGACTGACCTAGGCACTCTGCATATATGTTACAGTTGCGTATCTTGGTCTTCTTGTGGGACTACTAACAGTAGGAAAGGGGACTGTCTCTGACTCGGTTGCTGGCTTCTGGGACCCTATTCCTCATACTGGGTTGCCTGATCTATCCTTAATACAAGGGAATTGCTCAGTCTTACTGCAACTTGATATGCCATGTTTTGTTGAGATCCACGGGAAGCCTGCCCTTTTATGAATAGAAATGGAGGAGGAGTAGGTTGGGGGGAGAGGGAAGTCAGGGGAAAGTGCTGGGAGGAGAGGAGGGAGGGGAGACTGTGGTCAGGTTATAAAATAAATAAAAGAGATAGATGATAGATAGATAGATAGATAGATAGATAGATAGATAGATAGATAGATAGATAGATAGATGAATGGATAGATGATGGATGGAATGACGGATGGATGGACAGACGGACAGACAGACAGATAGAGATGGTTGTAAAAAATATCAGCTGCCCCCACATCTCCCCTCTCCTGTCATCTTTTGATCCAATAACATTGGATTTTAATCATAGGGAAAAAGGCTTAATTGTACCAAGGCACAAAAACTATTTCCACCACACCTCACTACTCTGCTTCCTTTCCTGCCCTGGGTTACTGTCCTGCCTGCTGCTTGACTGCAGGGTCTAAAGGACAGACAGGTCAAAACAACTGAGATTTGGAGATAGTGCTTACTCATAAATTGAGCACAATGCTTTTTTCCTCTAATTTCTGGGTCCCTATCTCATGTATATTTGTGGGACACAGACTATACGCTTCACCCAGAACAGCAGGCAAGAATCCAGGAGAGATAACCACAGAAAGGAGTTATGTAGGATTCAGCTGTTCTCCTCTTAGACCCACAAATCCCAAGGACTCTGGAAGACAGGAAAGGCGATGACGATGAACTTATAATGAAGCTGTTGGAAAGAATCATTATGATTGCTGTCCTCGGAAGAAGAGAAAACATAAAGGATGCTCACAGAGAGGACTCTAGGAGAAAGTCACCACGGACAAATCAAGGAAGGCACTCTCACACCTGCCAGCACCAGCACCATGGACTTCTAACCTCCAGAATTATGAGAAAATAAAGTTTTGATGTCCAGCACCACCCAATCTATAGTGTTTTGTTATGACAACACTGGCAAACCAAAACACACGTGTTATGGCAGCCTTGGCAAACCAAACCACGCATGAGTGAGCATCAAGGTTCCATCACAAACTAGTATATTCAAATCCTGAACACTGTCTATTTGTAAGCTGAAATCATACAGCGGACTAGTTTCTCTGTTTGTTTGGGCTTTGTATCCACTCCTGTGATATTTATATTGTATTCCATTTGCAGTAATTCACAATCGGTTTAGTTTTGCTATTCCAGGACAAAATGTTTACAATTCTGTTTTCAAAACCCAAACACTGCATTTTCGGATGCAGTTTCAAATATTCAACACTTAGAACTGAGACTCTACTGCTGATTCAGATTGTTTAGCCCAAGACCCCACAAGTTTCTAAGAGACGTGTTTTGCCTGATTTTTTAAATGCTCAACACTTCAAATGTCACATATCTTTATGGGCTCTCGATACTTTTATGTTATAAACACTGTTCTTTTCTTTAATTAAAAATGAGCTATCCCTATACTTCCATTTCATATGACAGGCACATAAAATCTAAGAGTGAATTGTTTCTGTTTTCTTTAGCATGTGTGTTCACTCATGTGTGTCCATGTGGGCATGAAAGTATGTGTGTATGTGGAGGTCACGGGGACAAGGTCAGATACCTTCCTGGGTACTGAACTCAGGTTGACAGTGTAGGGAACAAGAGAGTTTAACCACTGAGCTCTAAAATGTTTTCCATGTTGCTTATAATCTAAAAACGCATTAGTAGATAATCTAAAGACAGAAACAAAATACAGCCTGCCATATCAACTATTAGCACATAGTCAAATACTAAATTTCCTTCCCAGTTTGAAAGAATATTTTCCCTCTGTGTATCTGAAGCATACAACACAGAATTTGTCATAAACCGTATTCATAACATACCCTCATCACTGGCAATTGTAGTCCCCATTTTAATATAGTTATCCATTTTTTAAATATTTTATATTTTGAAATTATAATTATATTATTCCCCCTTTCCTTTTCCTCCCTCCAACCCCTCCCGTACACTCCCTTTGCTCTTTCATGACTTGATGTTGCACAAAATAAGAGTTATTGGATACCTAGAGCAGAATGTCTTAGTCACAGATATACAAGAAGCCACTTTCCCCAAACGTTTAATGACTTCTAAAATGGCGGCACCGATCTGCATTTTGAGCAGAAACAAGCATACAGTAGATCTCTATTCCCTCCCATAGTTGACACTGCTGGGCTTGTATCATCTTTATTTGACTCATCATGTTGAACCTTTGTTTGTGTTTGCTGACCATATCAGTTTTTTCTTTTGTAAAATGTCCATAAATGAATCTGTTCATTTTCCAGATGATTTCTGGATATTTGTGTCACTGACACCAGTTTTTGGCCAATTTTGTAACAGGACTTTTCATTTTCTTAGAATGAGTTTTAGATTAACTGAAGTTCTTAATGTTAATGTGATAAAATACACATTTTATAATCCACATATTTCGTTACTCATGCAAAAAATATTTTTCTACTTTTATTCCCAAAATAAAATTTTGCTTTTGACATTTAAATCTTTGATCTATCTTGAGTTACTTATTGCATAGGATGAGAGATAAGGATATCATTACATGTATTCATAGAAAGTTAATGAACCATTTCTTCTTTAAGCATTGAACTTTATTTAGCCCCACGAGGTTACTATCACATGATTCTCATAAAAATGGTCTCACATCTCTAAAAATTAAATAAAATTCTAGCTACTCATGTGTTGTTTTTCTAAATGGAAGTAATTCTTGCACAGTCATAATTGAAATTGCTAATTTCATAAAATACAGTAAGATGGGGCTACAGAGATGGCTCAGAAGTCAAGAATGTACTGTTTTTGCAGAGGACTAGAGTTCATTTTCCATCACCTAAGCCCTGAGGCTCACAGCCACCTGTGACTCTAATTTCAGGGCATCCAGTACCTTCTTCTGGATGAATTCATATTCACAAACAGAGAGAAACACACACACACACACACACACACACATGCCCGCACGCATGCACACTCTTTATTTTCAAAACTAAAATCATAAGCTGGAGATATGGCCTCTTACAGAGGACCTGGGTTCAGTTCCCAGGACCTACATGTTGGTTCTCAATCACCTGGAACTACAGTCTCTAGAGGGATCTGATGCCCTCTTCCGGCTTCTGCAGGTACCAGATATGCATGAAGTGTGTTGATATTCATGCAGGCACATGCACATAAAATAAAAGTGAGAAAGTAAAATTAAAACTAGCTGTCTAGACATCACAGAGCTATATGTAGTCTTTAGATTTAGTTAATTTTGGTGTGTTTTTTATAATAAAGTTTAAAATAAAAATCTCAAAAACTACTGCAAGAATGATTGTCTTAAGGAGGAAAAGCCTGAGGTGACTTCCCTAACAGTGAAAACTCCCAGCTCCTCCAGCGGGTCACACTGAGGAATCTATTTGATTAACTGCAACATAAAGAGAAAGAACTTGCAACGGCAAGCAAATGTAATCATTTCTCCACATATCTGGATCAATTTCTCTTTTGGAACTTCTACTGTGGTTTAATTTGTTTTACAATCATTTTTATATTAATTATTTTGAATACTACTTTAAAATGAAGTTAAACCAATCTCTACCTTATGGATAAGTAACAATAACATACCAAAAGTGAATGAATTACCAAATATCCACTACATAAGAAGAACTTTCCTTTCTCTTTGCCAACTTCATCAATCAATGACTTCTCATCTATGAAAAAGTTAGGAGGTTTGACTTTGAAATCATTTGACAAAAATCTATTGACTATCTCCTCCTGGCAAGGTGTTGCACTACACAGAACAAACGTTGGGTCTGCTGTGTAACAGTAACTTTAAGATGCAACTGTGCATAGCATTGCAGCACAAACTTTGACCTACAGTAAAATCAGCAATTTAAAAATGCATCTGGGTACAGCATTACATAAGATAAGTCACCAAAAATATTGCGGTTATGTTAGTGATTACTAAGCACATGCATTTCAACCATCTCATTAAATAGATATTCTCGGTTTTCTTTTTAAAGCACCCATTTGATGATTTGATGATATAGGAAATCTAGAGTGGAAATAGTCTACATTGGTAAAAAGCCATTAAGCAAAATCTATTTCCAAGCATGCTCTGAGTGATGACAAGACAATGAAATGTGTTATCATATCAAGTGAATGATTTTTCTCCCCAGCCACGAGATGGGAGCAGAGGTGAGCAGGAGAAAATAAAGAAGACTCTTTTCAAAGCTCCTTCTTGTGGTGTATACAGTCTAACACCATTCTAGCAGACATCCATGATGGGAAAACTAGTGCAAGGTACTTTTGGGTTTCCAGCTGCCTCAGAAGCACAGGGAGTTCTACATGAAGTTATGGCATTTACATGCCCACTTAGGTCTTATACTTTCCAATCTCCACAACTCTGTGTGTTTTCTACGCCCCCTATGCCTGTCAGCTCACCTACAATGCTGTGGTACTCCACCCAGGCTCCCATTGCCAATGAATACATGATTAAGTCCATGAGTACCCAGTGGAAACTCCCAACTCTCCCTATGTCTCCTCTTTTACTTTTAAATTTTGCCCAGCATCATATCCGCTGGGAACCCTGCTTTCTTCTGAAGTAACCCCTTCTTACTCTCTTAAGCCAAAGTAAACCAATGTGAGAAATTTAGACAGGCTTTATCTATCATTCACCAGGAAGTCAATGTAATCACAAGTCTTTCCAAAAAATTATAGAAGAAACTATGGTGCCACAAAAATATCAGAAGAAAACTATTTCACTAGCCGTCAAAAGAACTTGGATAAAACCCAAGGTTCACAGTACTATAATTGGAGTACTGTTCTGGTTTATTTTTGTTGTTGTTGCTATGATAAAACACTGGCCAAAAATAGCCTAAAGAGAAAAGGATCTGTTCGACTTCCACATCCGTGTCAAAATCCAGCACAGAAGAAAGATGAAGTGGGAACTGAAGAGGAGACCATGGAGAAGCATTGTTGATGGACTGTGTCCATGGCGTACTCAACCTGTTTTCTTCTACCACCCAAGAGCAACTGCCTAGAAGTGGCACTACCCACAGAGGTTTCGATACTCCCACATCAACTATTACACAAGAAAATGCCCCCACACACATACTAACCCATAAGTCTGAAGGATTTAGCTCTTCAGCTGAGGTCTGCCCTTCCCATATTTGTATCAACAAACCAACCAGCAAAGGAACTAAGTGGATCCATTAACTCCAGAGATACTTAATAACTGAAATTAATAGTTAAAAGAAATAGCAATGAGTTCACTTGAGTGTTGTAGGGAATTGTATGCTGGTAAGAGGGTGTTTATACTTCGTAAACTGGTCTAAGACGGAGTTAATTTTCATCTTGTGGTCATGACAGGTCACGATCATAATAATAGGGGAGATATTTAATGAGACATCTGGTCTACCTCTGCTAAAGATAGGACCCACAACAAATGGGTTCAAAATGACAAGATGATGTTCAAAGTCATTCCTTCATTCAGTCATTAACCTAGTCAGTCATTTGAAACAAAAGTGGATGCCAGGCATGTATGTCAGATAAATGACAAAAGGCAGCTGTGACCCCATGCCTCTGGACCTTATATTCTGTCCATGGTCCAAAGCATCCAAAAAAAATTGGAGTTGCTGCAAACATAAGCAACACCATTGAACTCCCAAGCAATGTCACTTCCTCTAAATTAAGCATCACCATTGTTTTCTGCTGAGAGAAGGGAGCCTGTGCAATATGATTCACGGCAATCACCAGCCTGTGAGGCCAGCACAATCTTAAACCATATGACCCGCCACATCTTTCTTCACCAACAAACAGAGAGGTCCCGAAGAAACCTAAGACTTTCACAGCCAAAAATCTATTATAACATTTCTGCATTTGAAAATGCAGAATCTGCTTTGTGTTGGTGACACCCCCACTTGACAGCAATAAGTAACCATTTGGACTCAGGGGACTCTAGACACTCAAAGTAGATACCATTCTGTCTTCTTTAACCTTCACACGTTCTTTCTCTCAGGACTATTATTATCAGGCCATTTTATAGGTGAGGGAAATGAGGGATAGAGGGGCCAATAACTTCATACTAGGTCTCAGAGCTATACAGCTGTCTCCAATCTAGGCTGCCTTACACACCTCAGCTTGTATCCTCTGTGAACACTGCTTCTTCATTGATCCCTTCAACAGAGATCCTTCAACAGAGGCAGAGTTATAGGGCACAGTGGTTAAGAAACACCTCCCAAGCTGCTGGGTATATCGAGGGACAACATTCAGCTGGATTACATGGAATTGGCACCACTTCGGAGTATGCTGTATATAATATCATGTAGCAACACATCAAATACCACTCTACACCCCACCTTTCTCACGCTTCTTCTCTATTCAAAAACCCCCCCTTCTCCCTTCTCTTCCTCTTTCTTCTTTACCTTCCCAGTACTTGAACCCAGTCATATCCAGTCCATCTTATCCTTGAAGCCTTTCCAGGCTTTTCTGACCTCAAGAGTTTGTCTGTGGTGCTTCTTTGAACAGCCACGTGATGCTCACTCCGTACACACTAAGCCACTGTTCACAATCAATGGCCTAATATTTCTGGTTTGCCATGCATAATTATTTACATGGGTGTATTGAAGTTCATGGAGGATAGAAGGCAGTTTTTACTCTCTCCCTGTGCATTCCCCTATACACACATACATAAACACACACACACACACTATATCATAGAGTGTTAAAATTTCCATAACTACTCTTTGGACAGATGACAGGCTCACTGTTTGATCTATTGAGTAAGCACTCACCTCCAAATTTCTACTTCATACAGAGATACGCAGTGTGTAGGCCTATGTGGCAATGGGCTCGAGGGAGGGAGTGAAAAGGCCTTTTACTCCGTAATTGTCTTAAGTATACAAAACATCACCTGAAATGGACATGTATAAAGATTCAATCTGAAAAGTCTTAAAGAAAGAATGAAAAAAGGTGAGGAAAAGAAACTTGTTTTATACGTTTAGCACTAAACTACTTTCTTGAGATCTGAAAATCAAACTATTCTCTCCATCCATTCTGTCATCTCCTCCAGAAGCTGTGATATATCTCCCGCATTTCAAGTTCCTCTTGAAATGGGAATTGTTAACCCCTTCTGCTTTAGTGCTTTTTATTAAACCCACCTCTCTGACTGCCTGTCTCTTTTTCTCTCTCTCTCTCTCTCTGACTCTGTCTCTGTGTATCTCTCTGTCTCTGTCTCTATCTCTAATCTCTGTCTCTGTCTCTCTCTGTGTATCTCTCTATCTCTGTCTCTATCTCTTCCCACATAGCCTGCTCTCTCTCATCCCACACCCTCAAAATCGCTTTTCACATTGAATTTCTACTTCAGGCATCAAAACAGCTCCTGAAATTTGTTCGTGAGCTTGGGAGCCCTCTGCTGGCTCTGTAGCAGCACCACATGCATCCCTGCAGAAATAAAAACTAGGGAGCTTGCAAGTTTCTCCTGAATAAGAACTAAAATTTCAACTCAATAGTCAACTAATGTAACGTTTTGGAAAAAGCAAAGAATCAAGATGTGAATCGACCAGTATTAAAAAAATCAAAATAATATGTTTTGAAAAGAAACAAAAAATTATTTTAGTTTTTGGTGTTTGTTCCTTTCTGTTGTAGAATAGTTGGGTTCAGAGTGGGGAGGGAGAACAAAAACACAGAGATAATGATCTAAAAACTGCTAGGAAGAAAATATCTATAAGAAATAGTTCTAGCATATATATTCTGGAACCAAATACAAGCGAATGACCACAGATTATGTACAGTCCTTAAATAAGGTTTCTAAATAAAGAAAAAGCAGTTAGCTAATATCCCTGAGGGAATGAAAATCAAAGCTGTTGGTAATAACGCTGGAATATACTTACTACCCAATCTCATGGTATAGAAAGTATTGGGGTTACATGCATATCAAAAACAATCCTAAAATCACAAAATGTATTACACATTTACTAAACATAATGGAAATGTAACATACATCAAACTAGAAATGGCATTGATTCCTGTTAAAAAGAAATGTTATTTCTCATTTAATTGATTTGGTTCTTATTATAAAAGATGATGGTTCAATTGATCTAAAACAAACCACCAAAGCACTGAAAGGAGAGAGAATGATATTCCTGTAGAATGATCTAGAGTTGTTGTTTTTTTTCCGTTAGGGTAGGCTAGTATTCTGCAATACTAGCCTCAGGATGGATGTATGGAAGAAGTCAAGCAAGAACCTAAGTTGTTTTTTCCAATATCATGCATGGCAAAGTCACCTCTCTCCAAACTACAGTTGCACAGACAGTTAACCAAGATGCCATCCCTGCATCACCTACATACTTTAAAATGTCCAGTGCCAAGCAGAAAGGGGGTGTCTCATACTCAAAGATTTAACATTTTTAATTAAATTTTAAATTTAATGTTTTTGTCCAAATGTAGCAGGACCTGTATCACCGGAAACCAGCAGGTTGTTTATAGAAAACCTGGCTTTTTTAAATGACCCCAAAGCAGGAAACCAACCAAGTAGATCTTCTCACAGATAGTCTGTCCAAGCAAGGACCTCTGTGAAACCATTTAGATCATATGCCTCTGAAACTGGCCCTAATCATGCCCGAGGTTTACTAGAGGTTAGTGACAATATAATTTTCATGGGTCCCTGCCTCCAGAGTGCACAAGCATACCTCATCGTAAGTTCTTGTCTCCATGTACATAATCATACTGACCTCATCATGGGTTCCTGTCCCCAGAGTGCACAAGCATACCTCATCACGGGTTCCTATCTCAGTGTGCACAATCATACTGACCTCATCACGGGTTCCTGTTTCCAGTGTGCACAATCATACTGACCTCGTTATGGGTTCCTATCTTGGCATGCACAAGCATAGTGACTTCATGTTTACTTTCTTCAAATGATCTCCTTTGCAAGACAGACATTATTACAAAAAGCAAAACTGTTTCCACTTACCTCCCCCAATGCATGCTGGATCCTGCTAACATGGCATGTGCTTGTTCTAGTCCAGCTTAGGTGAGAAGAGAGGGTGTGAGCTCATCAGTTCTAATATGACTTGCGCATCTTTTTGTCATATCTTTCCTGTGAAAAGCTGTCCTCCTTCAATGGTTAGAAAAGGAACTTTAAGCAACCAACTATATAGACTAAAACCCATTATCTACCATTGGTCACCAGTATAACATAACAAATAAATTACCTCAAATTCTGTGTCATTCTTTCTTCAAATATTCTGAGTATTCATTTCTCTTAACCAAGGATAGCAGTACCTTTCAGAAGGTATAATGAAGCATTGTTTATATGGAGTTTAACTGAGGGTTTCACACATAACAATCATTGAATTTAGTATTAAATATAAGAGTCTAGAACAAATAAAAACAGCCAGTTTTGTTCAAGAAACCAGCCGTTTTAAAACTCATCTGTGTTAGCCAGAAATAATAGCCCATAGCTTAGAGATCACAAGTTCAAGGTCAGCTTAGGTTAAATAGTGATAATCAGGCTAGCCTGGGCTATAGAAGCATGTTTGGTATAGCCCACATGTTCACTATATTTTTAAGGTACTTATATGTATGCATGTATTCATCATGCATATGTATTGATTCTCTCCTCTGAGATAAACACCATCATTAATAGTAAGAACATAAAGATGGAAATGGTTATGTGTCTGCTCTAAGCAGATCCACCAACCATACCTTTAAATGAATAATTTTAATATAATACACCCAAATGCAAGAACTGTTGAAAACAGTTACCCTTGAATCTCTCCCATTTTTTTCTACTTTCCAACACATTACTTTATATTTCTTTTCAAATTAGGTATTCCTGAATATTTGCATGTCAAACAGTCTTGTAAGACAGAAATGGTGTCTCTCTCCAAGATGGAGAGAAGATGTATTTTCTCAAAGGGATGATAAATATAGTATGTCTTTGTAGGGGAAAGTTAGAGCAGACAGGGTAACCATCCTCTGTGCAAAACTGAGGTTCCCAAAGGTTTAAGTCTCTCTGGTGAGTAATAAACTCACCGTATGTGCATGGTGGAGGGGAGAGGAGAATCCGTGCACAAGGAGTAGACTAATACCAGATTACGATGCACATGAGTGAACAAAGGGACGGTGTGCACAGGAGTAGACTAACACCAGGTTATGATGCATGCGAGTGAACAAGGGGACGGTGTGCACAGGAGTAGATCAACACCAGGTTACGATGCACATGAGTGAACAAAGGGACGGTGTGCACAGGAGTAGACTAACACCAGGTTATGATGCATGCGAGTGAACAAGGGGACGGTGTGCACAGGAGGAGACTAACACCAGGTTATGATGCACATGAGTGAACAAGGGGACGGTGTGCACAGGAGTAGATCAACACCAGGTTATGATGCATGCGAGTGAACAAGGGGACGGTGTGCACAGGAATAGATCAACACCAGGTTATGATGCATGCGAGTGAACAAGGGGACGGTGTGCACAGGAGTAGAGTCATACCAGGTTATGATACATTCAAGGGAACAAGGTGACAATGTGCACAAGGAAGCAAGGACACAGGAGGTGGGGCCACACACAGACAGAACCTTGGAGGGCTTCATATGTAGTGAGTGGAAACCAACTTCATGCTAAGTATTCAGCTAACTCTATGGTTCTGGAAATGCTATGCCAACTCTGGGCAAGTCTTTTTTTTTTCATGTACAACATTACCCCCACATGGAAAAAAATCATTAAATAAAGAAACTGAATGGTATGATCACATTGATGTGGTTATTTCAAGGAGTCCAGTTTCCAATGTTCTTGACTGGGTAGTTTTTAGACAAGAAGTGCTTGTAGAATGCATTTGAACTGAACACCATGTTGGGATGTACCCAAGCCTTTTAGGCAGAAGCGAAGAGAATGCAGCCTGTGGCCGCACACGACAGTGTCTGGATGAAGCCAAGGAGCACACGTGGGTCAGGTGAGTTAGCTGTGGTCCAAGAGCAGCCTCTCTTTTTACCTAACGATGCGCCATCAGCGATAAAACCAAGTGTGAGTACAAGACAAGAATAAGCCCAGAAAAGTTTAAGAATTAGGCACAAAATGTGACAGGAAGGACATGGCACCTTCCAAAGGAAGACGCCATTGTACCACACCTCCACCATCAGGCTACTCCTGGATCCTTTCTTCCTCTTTGATGTTATGCAGAAACTGGATTTCTTTCATTTCAGATTGTTGCTTATTAGTTATACAAACCTCCTTTCATTGTTAAATTGCTCTCTTTTCCTAGCTATGAAAACTGTTTAGGTATCTTAAGAAGAGATGCAATCCCATTATCATTTTCTTATTAGAATTAATGGAATTTTATTTTTTACCGCTTCGCTTTTGACTTAGCAATAAGTTTTCAAAAATGAATCGAATCTGCTATGTGAGTGACAGATGTAATTCGAATTTTGTGATAAGCTCTGAGAAGCCAGTGAAGTTCTAAAACTGAGACTCGCTATCTGCCTTACTGTCACTGATTATAAGCTGTGTCCCCTTGTCTGACTATTTGACTCTGAGACCTGGTTCTAGCACATAGTGGACGTTATGTAAAACAAACTCTTTCTGTTTTAGGGCAATGGTTCTCAACCTGTGGGTTTCAACCCCTTTTGGGGGGGTCAAATGATTTTTTTTCACAGGGGTCACCTAATATCATGGGTAACACAGAAATTTATACTATGATTCATATCAGTAGCAAAATTACAGTTATGAAGTAGCAACAGAAATAATTTTATGTTTGGGGGTCAGCACAGCATGAGGAACTACATTTAAGGTCTGCAGCATTAGGAAGGTTGAGGACCACCACTTTAGGGGTTTTGCCTTTAAATGAAAGATTATCAGAATTTTAATATCATATTCTTCTGGAAATTGAAAGGTTTGCTGCAAATTAAAGGATTAGGAGAAGGCAGAGAACATGATAAATACTCAATTAAATGTTCTCTCCTAATGTTTTTATTCGCTTCAGACATGTGGCTTCCACAGTCATTCTGTAATAACACAGAGAGAGATTTGAGAGACAGTGCTGAAGAAGGAAATCTACAGGCAGTTCCATCAAGGCAAGAACAGTGGGCGGAGAGAAAGGAGCGAGTGGATAATGGGGAATAATAACCAGTCCTGGTTTGGACATGTTGAGATAAAATGCCTGATTAGAAATTTGGTTCGGTTTGGGGTTTTATTGTTGCTATTGTTTTCTTCTTCTGGTTGTTCTGGTCGATCTTATTACTGCCTTCTAGGACCAAAAGCATTTAAAATCAAATTAAGATTATACTTAGGAATAGAAGCTGAAAAATACATAAGCTTGAGAATTTGCATTGTTTATTCAACGTTAATCAGTTGAGAGACACAATCTAGAAGCTAGCTCGTTATTGTTAGCTGACAAAAATCAATGCCCTGGTTTTGCACTCAGATAATTCATCTCCCTGGAAACTCAGAGGTTGTTAAAAGAGCATAAATTAAGCATTTGTTTACCCTGCCCGCTTCAAGGCTAACTGATCAACAAAGCTTAGAGGTAAATGTTTCTCGTGGAAAGGGTTAAAAACGTAGAAATCTAGGTAAAGACCAAGGGTCATCATAGGTGTAAGTGGCAGCTTCGTGCTTCTCCTCCTATCTGATGGAGGAAGGTCATTGGTTAAGTAATAAAGAAACTGCTTGGCCCTCGTAGGTTAAAACATAGGTGGGTGGAGTAAACAGAACAGAATACTGGAAGGAAGAGGAAGTGAGCTCAGACTCGACAGCTCTGCTCTCTGGAGCAGAGACACCATGCTCCCCTCTCCCGGACAGAGGCGATAGCTTTGCTCTCTGAGGCAGACGGATGAAGCTCAGACCCAGGATGGACGTAGGCTAGAATCTCCCTGGTAAGCCACCTCGTGGGCTACACAGATTATTAGAAATGAGCTAGTCCAGGTGCGAGAGTTAGCCGAGAAGAGGCTAGATAGAAATGGGCCAAGCAGTGTTTAAAAGAATACAATTTGTGTGTTGTTATTTAGGGGCATAAGCTAGCAGGCGGCCGGGGTGCTGGGGACGCAGCCCCGCCGCTCATACTACTACACCTATCACATGGGAGCCCCTGCCCTCCAGTCCCACCGCACTTTCAACTCCTCCCCTCCACCCTGTCCTCACCTCCTCCTAACTCCTCCTCCATATTCTCACGTGGAATGACAGGGACTATTCCTCCTACACATTTATGTCCCTTGTTCCCAGAATGACGTGTCACATATGAAGGCATTGTTGGTTACACAAACCCACTTCCTAATGGAGCTTTTTAATCACCTCATAAGTGAAAGAGTGGATACTTGGATATCATCAGGGCCACAATATAAGCAGTTTCAAGGACGTCTCTATAGTGGCGAATACCATCCAGCGTCTGTGTGCTCGAGGTTACTACAGATAGAAATTAATTTCAGTCTCATGCTTTAAACTTTTATTATTTCCCAAATAATTTCATGAACAACATCATAAAATATTCCATCTTATTTACTGCTCTAGCCTGAATGTGAACAAGAGTCCTCAATAAATATTTAACTCGCTGAGTAATAAACAGATTCCTTCAGTTTTCTGCTCAAAAGCAAGTATTTCTCTCTTCTTTTTTCTCAAAAATAAACTATCCAAATAAAAGAAAAAATTTTTTCCTTCATCTTAGGTTTTCCCAGTAACGTAAAATAAAATCAGCAGGGTACTGTGCCAACAGCTGGACCAACAGAAGTTCTCATCCACATCCGTGCCAGTGATATGCTTGGAGTAGATTAGAAAGCCATCAACAAAGACCAAGCTATATTTCACTTCCATTGTGACGGGGACAGAAAACAACCCTCTCCAAGGAGAGAAATGAGCAGACATTGTAACACAAATGCTGTTACGACATTGAAAAGAATGAGCCTCCTCAAATAATGGCACCACCAAACAGCCTCTCTCACCATCTAACCAGGCATCCGCTTATGTCAATAAGTCTAGACTTCACCAATACTGTGCCAACTAGTACTAATAAAGCGCTATCATATAATAAGGAAGCTGCTATCATCCTCCTTTGAAATTGAATTTTGCTAAATTCTAATGTGATTTTCTTTAATCTGCCACCTGCCAAGCAGAATCCCTCAAACTCAGAGCTGTTACCATTAGAAGAGATGACTCCGGATTGCCAGAACTGTCCTGTATATTGTAAGGTGCTTAGCAGTCCCCCTGAAGCACACACTACCTGCCAAAAGTACCTCTTCTCCTCCTCCCTATAGTGGGAAAGTGTTTAGGGGCATTGATAAATGCCCCCGGGATTCAAGTTTGCTCCATTTGAGAACCATCGCTGTAGAGGGTAAAAAGGGTGGCAATTTTGAAGATCCAGAATGCCCTAATGTTCTATTTCCCAACCATTAGGGATAAATGAGGAGTTTGTAAGTTATGATTTAGTAACACTCCATTAAACAGCATATTAAATTAACTTATAAATCCCAAGTCCCTGTTATAACAGATGATAAACATAGATCCAAAAATAGTGTATTCATGAACTTCACTTTTTCACATTTTAGCAACTAATTCTAACAGAAAATTAGAAGACAAGGGTGTATTGTCTCCATCGTCCCATGTGACCGGGGAGCCTAGGGGACCTAGAACATATTGTGTCTCGTAGTATTTTCCCTTTGCTCTGAGAAAACAAGGTAATTTGGGTCTTTGTAGCTGATATGGAGACGCCTTTAGCATTTCCCTGCTGTTACTGAGAGTCATACAAAGAAGCAAATTTTGAAAAGGAGAGAAAATGTCACATTTTACCTCAAAATAATAAAAACAATAAAAAGGAAATGAGACAATGTAAGGGCATAAGGAATCAATGAGCATATAAACTAACACTGTAGATACGGCAAACCCAATCCTGAGGGTTGCTACTCACTAGCACGTTCCCCAGGGTGTGTTGTGAAATTTAGGGATTCCTCTTCCTTATTTTGTTTCATTATCTATTCCCTGCCCATCTGACACTCCCTGATGCTAAGTGGCAGTCGCTGAGCTGGGGACGGTCCCAGACTTTAAGGCCACACACACACACATAGGTCTCTAGTGTATTCGAAACAAGGATCTTCTTCGTGCCACTTAAATTTCACTGATCCATCCTTGGTCTCTTTTGAATGTTCACATTATAAAGTTAAAAAACAATAATATTCATTATGAGAGGTGTACCTGTTCATAAATGAATGTCAAGACCGGAAGAAGAGCGCCAAGGGAAAATGGTGAGTTAGGTAACGTTATATTAACTGCGAGAAACCTTATCTCCGCAAGAAGAAACTCAGGCCAGTGGTCAAGCAGGCTAAAAAGCTGACGAGTGACGAGCACCAACAAATTGCTAACAAAATGTTAGCTCCTGGTTGCAGCGTTGATGCAGAACAGAAAAGGCCAGCAGACACGAAAACCACACTAATGGAAAGGGACAATGCCATACAGCTCATTGGCTTTTGTTGAGAAAATGACACTTACAAGCCCATGCCAATCAGGTATCTCAGCTCAGTGGAGGAGCTAGGAATAGGGAGCACAAAAGCAAATGTCAGCACCAGTTCTCTGCTAAGTAATTACTGAGTGAACTGGCCCCCTGTGCTTGCTTGGGTTATAAGGAGTTGTTGGGTGGCATTTGCATACAGACAGCAAAACAAGTGACATTTGTACTTTATTATTTAAAGTTAGTCTGCCACATATAGATGGAGTTTGCTAGGCAAATCAATTGTTTTAATAAAACTACAACGTCCTGGAAGTAGAGGACTCTAGGAGTCTTACCTAAGCGCTGTTACATAGATACTACTATAAAATTTAATTTACCCCACTGTGCTCCTAGAAAACCCAGAGGGTCTTCTTAGAACTCTGCAGGACTGGTCTGAATTGTGACCACATATGGAACACACCAGGTTCACTGCGAACAAAGCAGAAGAACCACACCTGTACTTTGTTTAAGTAGAGGTGTGATGGTTAATCTTGATTGTCAACTTTACTACATCTAGAATTAACTGAAACTCAAGAAGCTGCTAACACTTATTTTTCTTGATTAGATCATTTGAACTCAGAAGACCCACCCTAAATTTGGGCTACACTACCTAGTGGCAACCCTTCCCCTCAAAGTCACGGAAGAAGGAAGCTTTTGCTTTCTGCCCTCACTTTCAGGGGCAAGTTCCTATCTCGAGTCTTTCCTTCACTGGTGTTAGAACCTGATTCTTGGGGATTCCAACACAGAGAGCTATCTAGGACTTCCTTGCGACCCCAGCACTGTATTGGGATTGCTCATGCTTCTGGACTCATGGACTGAACAACTACTGGATCCCTGTCCTTTTCACCAGCAGATGGCTTTCACTGGACTGGTTGGACCACAGTCTGTAAGTCACTCTAATAAATCCTATTAATAAAAATCTAATCTATATAAATATCTAATATAAATAATCAATTCTATATAAATTCTATCAAATAAATATCTATCCAGATAGGAAAAAAGGAAGGAAGGAAGGAAGGAAGGAAGGAAGGAAGGAAGGAAGGAAGGAAGGAAGGAAGGAAGGAAGAAGACAGACAGATACATAAATAGGTAGGACATAGGATAGATAAATGATAGATAGATAGATAGATAGATAGATAGATAGATAGATAGATAGATGATAGATAGATAGATACATAGATAGAAAGATAGATACATACATACATAGATACATATATAGGTAGATGAATAGATAGATGATGATGATAGATAGATGATAGATGATAGATAGATAGATAGATGATAGATAGATAGATAGATAGATAGATAGATAGATGATAGACAGACAGACAGACAAATAGATGATAGATAGATAGATAGATAGATAGATAGATGATAGATACATAGATAGATAGATAGATACATAGATAGATAGATAGATACATAGATAGATAGATAGATAGATAGATAGATAGATAGATAGATGAATAGATGAATAGATGATGATGATGATGATGATGATAGATGATAGGTAGATAGATAGATAGATAGATAGATAGATAGATAGATAGATAGATGAATAGATAGATGATGATGATGATAGATGATAGGTAGATAGATAGATAGATAGATAGATGAATAGATAGATGATGATGATGATAGATAGATAGATAGATAGATAGATAGATAGATAGATAGATAGATAGATAGATAGACAGACAGACAGATAATGTGGGTCATCCTAGTAAGAACTTGGACTACAGTTGTCCAACTAAAGAGGTTTCCGAGGGGAACAATATAAGCAAATGGACTAGATATCATTCTTGTACTACTTTGGAAAACAATGTGACTTTTTGTCCTTGTCCTAAAAATAGGCCTGAAGCTAAACTGAAGAGACTGTGGACCAATTTTGTTGGCAGGGGAGACTTTGAGACATCCAGACAAGTGTAACCATGGGCCCACACTCATGAAACACACTGGTCTCACCATGTTCTCCGCCATCGTGAAACAGTTACAATGCCAATTAGGTGACAATAGCCTGGAGGGCTGGTGACGAGCTCTCCAGAAGGTGGTATATGATTTGACTCAACATCTAATGTATAGTAACGCTTCTCTCAGAGGCTCATAGATTTAAATGCTGGGTCACCAGGTGGTGGGACTGTTTATGGAGTGTGACCTTATTGGAGGAGGTGTGTCACTTCCCAGTGTCTGCCTGCTTCTCTCTCTGTCTGTCTGTCTCTTGCACTCTCTTTGTCTCTCTGTGGTGCTTGTTGGCAATACCCCCCCCCCTAAAGCCATGCTCGCACTCAGGATGGTCATGGACTCTCCTTCTGACACTGTAGGACCCAATAAATTCCTAGGTTGCCTTAGTCAGGATATTTCCTCAAAGAAACAGAGAAGTGACTAAGAAAAAGATAAAAAGTAGGATTGGCTTCAAGGTGGATATTGTGTCTGAAAAGCAAAATCTGTTCTGTTCTACTCTCTCAGTGGTTTGTTTTCAGATTCTGTCATTTACCCTGCTTTAAAGGAATCAACTGTATCTAACTCCAGTCCTCCTTGTTCAGTCTCTGGGACGGATGGACCTCACTCTTCTCCACATGCAGAGCTGCTGCCTTTCCATCTCAGCTCTTCTTTACTATACACTCAATAGTTGTGTTTCTGGACAATTCAGCACATATCCAATAAAGCACTACAGAAAAACTCTGCTATATTAAGATGATTATGCAAATTTTATCATCTCCATATTCTCTAGAAGCACATTCAGAATCCAGCTAGGGCCGTTCTCTCTGATACAGATGTGTCCTGTGCATCCGTCATTGGCCTCCATCCGCTAAATATCAGTATTTTAACATCCACATATTCGTTCTCAATATTGTGACAATGTGACATTCCTCATAAATGTCATTTCCCATACATTTCCAAACATCCACATTCCCAAGGTTACTATGGCTCCTATACATAGTAACTAAAAATATCCTTGGCACAATGATGACTTCAGGAAGAATTAGGGGACCCAGGGGTGAGCCAGTTAGCAGAAGTATTCTGGCTACACCATGGCCAATGTGATCAGCACAAAGCACAAAACCTAGAATGGAAATTTTATAAACTTCACTTTTTATACACAGTACACCAAGTAGATAGAAAATCTGAAACTGGAGAAAACAAAACACACAAAAATGGGAAAAACTAAGCAAAGATTATATAATTAAGATGAATAATTATTCAGTATCCCAGAAGCTCCATCCATAAACAAGCAATCCTATACTACAAGCCATTCAGAGTTTTGTTTTTCTGTAGCTTGTAAATAGAATTTTTCTTGTTTTGCCCTTGTTCTCCAAGGATACAACATGACTCAGGGAAAGGAAGAAGACAGGGCCCATGAAGGCAAACACCTTGAATATATGGTTGCATATTACATCTCTAAAGTGCATCATCATGATTCATCTGAATTCCCTGAATTCAGAGAAAGATTAGTTTTAAATGATGAAAGTCCAAACCAGCCATAGAACATAGACTTGGACTAGCTCAGTAGCTTTTCATTTACTACTGAGAAAACCCAGGCAAACTGCTTCTCATTCCCCTACCTGCAAAATGGTATAAGAGTTCTACTGGCTCACCTCTCCAACTTCATCTCGTGGGCCAAACACATGTGCTTCTTGGAAGATCCTCAAGCATTCCAGCCTCTTCCCTGAGTCATGCAAACACTATTTCCTCTACCAGGAATGGTCTCGTCCCTCTTCTTATGCCTGACTTTTACTAAAGTACCACTTCTACTAGGGCATCTCTGAAAATCCCATCGCACTGCCCAGATTGCCACCACAGTACTGAATGAATGTTTGAGGCCCCACACAGAATTCATTTTTTATTTGTGTGAGAGAGAGAAACGAGTGTATGGCTTTGGGTGGTCATTGTTGTGTGTTTTCCACTGTTGCTCTCCACCTCTATCTTGAGACAGGAATGCTCACTCAACATAGAGCTTGCTGATTAAGCTAAACTGTTTTGGGAAAAAAAAACAAACAACCCTAGAGACACTCCTATTTCTACCACCCAGAACAGGGGTTACAGGCATACACAACTGCACCCAGTTTTTATGTGGATGCTAGGGATGAGACTTTAGGTCTTCATGTTTGCATAGCAAGTACTCGACTGACTGGCCCATCTCCTAAGCACCCCCACTCTTAATTTTTATTTGCAACCCTAGCCCACAATGTGGTGATATTGAAGAGAAGTCTTTTGAGAAGTAATGAGAAGGTGTCTTTCAGCAGGATCAATGTCCTCCCACAGACCCTCTCCTTACTAGAGCAATAGGGTTGATCTCAATTTGCATCTTTTGCCTATTTTTAATGTCTTTAACTACTGTATCATTCACTAGAAAATTAAGTGTGTGAAGAGAGGAAGCATTCCTATGTAGCTAAGCTTATCACCGTTCCCTAGCATGTGATTGTCAATACATAAGTACCAAATAAATGATTCCTACTTCCTCTCCAACCACCTTTATGCACAGCGTCTATATTCTATTGATCGGAATTTTTCTGATTCTTTGCCATTGTCCTTGTCATAAGCCATCTTCTTCCATCCCAGCATGACAGCACTCAAACCCTTTTTCTAATTCAGTCTTGCTTTTCCTGTCTTGTTTCTGCTGGTTTACCAGATGCCAGTTCGATAATGTTCTTTCCCAAAGGGCCTTCTCTGGCCCCAGATACTAAACTGACACTTGCTGTTGTTTATGTCATATCATAATATCAACTGCTTGTAGTAGAACTATTTTATTATCTATTTCCCCTGGTAACGTGAAAATTAGAGTCAAAGACTGTTTCAGGGTCTCATCTAAGATACACAGTAGGTTCTCAATACAGCCTATCGCCTTCATTCTTCCAAGAAGATGAGTATCTAATCTAAGTATGTAGTCAAGAGCATATTACAAAGGAACTCCTCCCCCACCCCGATTGTTTCCTAGCAGCCCAAAAAAATCTACAGTATTGAGAAAGTCTGACCCCCAAATTAACAATAAGAAACATGTTTCAAGGGAATGTACACTCCAATAAATGGCTTAGCTGTGCAGTAGTAACAGACATCAAATTTTGCCGTCAGATTTATGATTTTGGAACTCACCTACTCTACAGAGGTAAATATCTCTCCATTCCAATGTTATCAAGCCAGCAAAGTATTTCTCCTACAGGGTAGGAAATATCAGGAAAATGCATGGCAGAACTAAGGACGGGGTTATTGTAAAACAGAAATGAACATTAGAAAGAGAAAATATAGAATGGAAAATAAGCACACACACACAAAACCAAAGGAAACAATAATACAAGCATCCCTCCAGCCAACCCAGAGACAGATGTGCCACATCCGAATTATTCTACCTACAAGTATCAGGAGCTTGACTCAGTCAGCAATAGGTCTTGCCTCGTGTAATAAAGTGAAACTCATACTAAGCAGTGTTAGACAAGCTTGCCTTTGACCACTCAGTAACCAGTTAAAGGGGCCTTACTATGTGATTGGCACCGATGAGCAAGATAAATCTCAGGGGGGAAGTCACCTCTGTATGGAATAAATGCACACTTTCTTCACCCTGACTGACTTTTTCTGTTCTCCATGTCTCAGAAGATGAAGGCTCTTTTTCACAATAAACGAGCCATGATGAATGCTGATGAGACAATATTGGGTTTGTCACAAACTAGAAGACAGCTTTGCATGTAATCTTTCAACTTCACCCTCAGTTCACTGGCTTGCGCACGCGACAGTACTTCGGTGTATGGTTCCTAGTTAATAAGTGGACAAGTTTTTGTTTTCGAATTATAGAGACTATTGGGAGAAAATACATGTTCGCCATTAATTTGGATAAAAGTGATCCAAAAATCAATAAAAAAAATCTAAGAAACCTAATGGTCATTTTATTTAATACAGCAAGCTACAACTATTATGAATCTTTAGGTGTCAGCATTGGCAGATGGCTTAGATGGGGGGAAATCCCGAATCATACAGAATGCAAGTTCTCATCTCTGATTCTTCTGTCAAGTCTAGTCATTTCCAAAGAAGAGACCAGATTCTCCTTCGGTGAAACTATCTTAGTAGAATATTCAGTGAGTATAAATAGCGAAGGACAAACCTTCTCAGACTATAATTTTTCCAAAAGGTTTTGAACAGAAAAATAAAAGAGTCATCCTTGTAATTCAAAATGGCAACAAACACAAAGTGTGAAGACATCTGAAGCCCTTTTCTGTAAACAGGATGTGCACAGAGACAGCTATAATTAGCAGTGGCTGGACAGTCAAAGACAGAAGATATTGACAGACTGAGAAACACAAGAGGCCAGGATAACATCTTCTAGCCACAAAAATGTTTTGCGGCGAAATGTTTGTTAGGAGAATTTGTAAGAGTGGGGGTGGAGTTCTTCCCACGAAGCAAGAGCATATTACAAGCCCTGACTGAGTAACGCTTTATGGTAGTTGGTAATGTTTTGATACTAAGCACCCTTTTAAAAAAGATCATTGCCTTTGGTTTCTTATTCCCAGGAAAACATCTGCACATTCACAAGTTGTTCGTAACCTTTGAGGAGACTCTCTGGGGTCCTTTAGTCTGTCCTTAGGACCTCATCTCATTCCCTTTTCCAGATGGAGCGTCTGCTTTGGAAAGAAAGGGTCTTCATCTCAAACACAATACTAAAGGGGTTTTGGAGGGGAGAGAGAGGAGTACCATCAATTTTTTTTCAACACAATTGCAGCTATTTGGAAGGGAAACGGCTCCTGTTTCTACCCTTGCTACCTGAGGCACAGACAGACTGCAAACTCTTCTGCACAGATCCTGCTCCCCAAGTGTCAAAGGAACATATTTCTAGTTCATGGGTAAATAGGCCATGATCTGTTGAACTTATGTTGTAAAATACCATAGTTAAGCTAATGAGGAGTTGAAGGGAATTAATATTTATGAAGCGCTTAGTATGCTAAACCCTCTATGAGGAGCTTTCAAACATTACCAATTAAATTTTGACAAAATCCTGAGAGGTAGCTCTTATTATTCCAACTTAAAAACAAACACAGTAAGTAGTTCCACGAGGAGGAATGACTTGTCCAAGGTCACATTGCTGGTAGGTGACAAAAATTGGATTCTAATTTAGGATTTTCAAATTTCAAATTACATCTCCATATATATGCACTCTGTCTTCATCTACTATTCTTGGAATATGAATAAGGACCCAATAACCCTATCTTGGGGTGAATTTCTAGTTTACCCCAGAGTCCCAAACCCTCCTCACCACCCCCTGCTATCCCCAGAGGCTAGTGTAGGATCTTCCTCTTGGGTGGCCCAGCGCGGTTGGCATACGATCTAGTCTCAACACAGAAGTCCAAGGGATCCTTGGCATCAGTTCTATCACAGATGAGCTCTTCTGCCCCACACTGCAATGCCTCCCCAACATGCTAAAAACCAAGCTGTATGCCTCACAGAAGCCCACGAAAGCAACCTGCATCAGAACCTCCCTCCATCTCTGGCCTGCCTAAGACCTCTGCAAACCCTTCACATTTACCATCCCAATCTAGCTGCTGTCCTGGACTCTTCTGTGAACCTTTTGGCTTCTGCACTATGTATCCCTTGTACCTAGAATGTTCTTCCCATCACAAACTGCCTCTCATCACTTATGTCTCTGCTTCAAAAGCCTCCTCTCCTCTGACATTTTTGCTGACCAGGCTATTTACACACTGCTGCCTGTGACATCCCCAGTCTCCCCTACCCTTCTTTATTCCCTGTACCACATTAGCCCTTGGGATACATTTCATGCTACTTATTTGCTTAGGTTTCTTCTTCTTCTTCTTCTTCTTCTTCTTCTTCTTCTTCTTCTTCTCTGTAAAATGTGTTTCACAAGAGCGAGGATATTTGACTAAGTTTGCTGCTATGGCTCCCGTTCCTAGACCAGGACCAGAAACATGGCAGGTTCACGGTCAACCTTTGATGAATGAAGGTGTGAATGATCCTTGGTGCTTTAGGTGACGTCTTCTAGAGCCTAGCTACATGACAGCTGCTGTTGACGGTGGCATCACAGCATGTCACTCCAAGCCAGTTAAATGCTGCCCACACGTGAGCATGCAGCCCCCGGGAAAGTTTGGCCTCCCATGGTACAGCCAAATGGCTGCTTTGCCACTCCCTTTCAGGCCAGTGAGCCACTCAAGACATGTGAAACAAAGGAATAGAAAATCTCATTTTAACTTAAAATAACAGTTTTTTTTTCCAGAAGAGGTGTAAGATTTACATTTTAAACAGGCTTGCCAGCATTATCCTTAATTTAATAATGAGTGCCACAAAATTCATAGACTTCGTGACACCTAAAGAATCAAGTGAAAAAAAACAATTTTCTACTGTTCTTAGTGAATAATTAGATATACAAATGAATAAACCATATGCTTGTATGAAATAGTTGGATATAATTAAATAAAGGGCAGGAAAAGAGAGACCTTCGCAAAGCTGCTCACCTTTAATACCAACCCAGTAAGTAATGCTGTCAATCAACTGTTGGATGGTGTGCCAAGGGAAAATGAAGACAAATAAATGAGAAAATATATTTCAATACTTCTGAAAGGCAGGAGCATCCAAGTCGTAATTTCCCAGTGCCTTTACAACAAGAGCACCCTGTGCTGCAAACTGAGGCGTCCTGGTAGAATTACTGAGGGTCACAGATGTGCAAGCATTTCACACAATTCATTTACCCCACATGATGACTGAGCAGTAAATTAAAACATTACTTTCCAGAGTAGCAACACTGCAAGTTACAAGTATTGAAAAAGCAAACCGCAAAGGTTTCAAAAGATTCTATGGCTTCTGCCTTCCATTTTACACTTTATATACAGTTCTAATTTAAGGCTAAACACTGAAAATCAAGGAATTTCAAATCCTCTTTTGGTTAAAGGTAGGAGGTGAATGTGTGAACCAATGTCTGTGCCACAGAAAAATGGTCTCTGCTTCATAGATCGTTAACATACATCTTTGTAACACCATGCTACTTAAATGACAGCAGGGGACAAAAATTCCAAGGGGCCAACCTTTCCAGGATAGGGTCCCTTGTATTCTGAAGCCACTGCACAGTTGAGTGGCAAGGAATTGAACCCAATGTCCTCACTACAGCAGTCAGAGAACTGAGGTTTGGACTTGAGTAGTGACTTGACCAAGGTCACACGATGACTCTGCCAGGATGGAAATAGTCTCCTAACTCAACTCCCAGTTCAATCATCTTTTCAGGAGATTGTGGGTACTCAATAAATATTGGTTTCCCTTTCTTTAAAGGTGTGGGAGGAAAGACAAAGAGAAGGGACAGTGTCATTTATTACTGTTTGCTTGTCCTTTTTAATATAGACTTTAGAAAGACAATGCCATTGTGCCAATGTGAATTTTATGTCCTGGGAGAACGATGTGCTCTTGGGTAAATGTGTTTTATAAAGAGATTTGTCCTGGGTACTTGGCAGATTTTACTGTAAATATTTTAACAGTTTCCTATTATTTAGCTGTAGGATTAAATTTTTATCCTTGCCTGCCCAGACTAATGTCTGCGGATTATAAGTGGTTTGGGGAGTGAGTGCCTGCAACAGGAGTTACAGCTTTCTCCATTAAAGAACATTGTGCTAGTTCCTCAAAGACTTCTCCACCCTGTGTGAAGTTAGCTATCTGCTCTCTTCAAGAATTCTATCCATTACTGATAACTTCCTTACTGGATGACACCCTCTTGCAGGAGTGTTCACACGTCTGGTGAGAAAAAAGTTGGGCATAAGAGCCTAGAGAGTGTGACCACTTCAGGACAACGCCAGTGAGCAATACTCACTCCCAAGTCCCTGCCAGAGCAACCAAGGCTTTTGTCAGGCCAGTATCACAGCTCAGCTCCCTCTACCCACCTCTGTTCTCTCCTTACCCTCCCTAGGGACAGCTTCCTAATAAATATCTCACACTTCACACTCTGCCTGAGTCTGCTCCCTCCCATCCAGGGCAACGCGCTATATAGTTTTATTTCCTCAGGCAGTCACCTTATTCACAAACTTTCAGCCGGCCTAGGCCAGTTCCCAGTTCTTTATGCTGATAATGTTGCCACTGGAGGCATACGAAAATGTAAGAAAATGGTCAATCTAAGAAGATAAGTATTGTTCGTGTCCAGCCAAAGCACAGGCACATGGGAATGAAATGGCACAACCTTGACCGTAGAGAAAACAGGTGAGTCCTGCGAGTATGGATTGCATTTATAATTCATAATTTACTATGCTCCGTGTCGCTAGGCCGGGTGGTGTACCGGGTGATTTATGTCTACTGTCCCTTTAATACCTTATGGCTGTCTATGCTCTATAATAGGTTTTTCGGTTTGGGAAACGGGCTCAGAGAAGCTAAGAAAGCAGTTCGAGGCTACCAGTCTGATCATAGATCAAGTGACTCTAACAATGAACCAAGTTCACCTTTCTACAGTGAGAGGCGCGTTCAAAGCCCTCAAGCATCCCTGGAGCTAGAAAATTCATAGAAACCATGGTCGTGGGTCCAGGAATGCAGCTTCCATTCATATACATGCCTCTGACTGTGCAGCAGCAAGGGGATGGAGGCTGGCTGCAGATAGGGCAGGTGCACGCTCTTCTCTAAAGTGATTTAAGGTAGTTGGTGACCGCATCTCCGTTGGGCAACTTCTCCAACAAAATCCTTCCTTCTGTGTCTCGGCTCCCTACTTTGAAGGATAAACATCAGACTTGCTGTTTAGAATATTCAAACAAAGAATTTTGCCTAGATCTCTGCTGTTCCAAAATGAAAACTTTAACGTGTGTGGTACCTCCATGGTTTCGTCTCTTAAAGTGAAGTCTTTTGATTTGGCTTGGCATGATCTGCTGTTTTTAATCTTTAAACTGTGAAGATTAAGAGCAGAGAAAAATGTAGAGCTCAATAAAAATAAAATAAAATAAAAAATAGTATGACCATGGGGGGGGGAGAGAGAGAGAGAGAGAGAGAGAGAGAGAGAGAGAGAGAGAGAGAGGAGTTAATTTTGCACAGGGCCCCTCCTTATCCCTAACGGTCACTCTGAGGCACAGCCGATAGAGAGCAAACCTAGGTAACTGAGATTAGGAGAACCATGTTCACTGTTGATCCTGATGTTTCCAGGAGTTGTAAACCTCCCTTCCAAAGGGAATACACTGACTCTCTTTAGCACTCTATCCTCAATGCTTCTGTGGTCACTAGGGGCCCTCCAGTGCTGTTGTTCATGGTATTCTGAACAACCAATATGGAGGTATCTTTGTTTCCACTTGTGCTGGTTACTGGAATCAGTTTCATCTATTGTAAGTAAAGAAGCAGAGTAAATAGAGGCTAAATAACTTACTATTTTTGAGAACTTATGGTTAAGAAAAGCTAACTCCTATTATATATAAAATGGAGAAAATCGTAACTATAAGAGCCCAGTCAATATTCCTATCCCTAATGCCCTGCCTGACTCACACTAATCCCTCAGTTAACATTTGTGGAGTAAATGAAAGTCCCCAGGACTGAAGGAATTAAGCAACTGAGTCAAACTGACTAGGAGAGGAAGGGTCAATGTCAGCTATGTTCTCATCACTCTGAATTGAAGATGGGTAGAGAGCAGGCCAAGAATCCCACCTTGTCACTCAGTTCCAAATACCTGTGTTCCTTTCATCCTCTGTGAGAACCCTTCAGATCACATCTACCTTTGAAAAACAATTGAAGCTAACAAACGACCAGCTCCAACAACAGCTCACGGGGACTCCCAAGCAGGACAACCCTACAACAAAGTCAGAAGAGAGAGCAGAGAAGGGCTCTAAGTAGGTAAGACATCCCAGCGAAATCCTCTACCTCAAGAAAGGGTCCTGTGACATTTCTAGGGAAAAAAAAAAGATAACTCTACGTTACCAAAGACTTCTTAGAAATATACAACAGGCCAGGCGGTGGTGGCACATGCCTTTAATCCCAGCACTCGGGAGGCAGAGGCAGGCGGATCTCTGGGAGTTCGAGGCCAGCTGGGACAGGCACCAAAGCTACAGAGAAACTCTGTCTCAAAAAACCAAAGAAAGAAAGAAAGAAAGAAAGAAAGAAAGAAAGAAAGAAAGAAAGAAAGAAAGAAAGAAAGAAAGAAAGAAAGAAAGAAACAACAGATGCATCTTTTAGAAAAAAAACAGAGTCTAGAGAGAGTAAAAGTTTAAAATTAATTTAATTATTGCCATCTCCCAGTGGTACATTCAGAGGTCATTATTACATATAAAGTCATCCTACAAATCAAGACTTTGTTAGAAATAAAGTCCAGGTATTCCAATACTGGGGAACTACTATGTTATACAATCCTCCTGCATTTTCAGATATTTGCTTTTTTTCCTTTAAACACACATTATATATATATATATATATATATGTGTGTGTATATATATATATATACACATATATATATATAAATCTTTTTAGGTTTGTTCTTTTGTTTTCACGATTATAATTATGCTGACATCATTTCTTTCCTCCCTGTGCAGGACCATTTCTCCCACTCTCAGCATTCCTTATTTGCCCCTAGTTCTTTGTGCAGGGTTGAGGGTTCATGGGCTTCCTCCCATCTACTTGAGTATGTTGCCTTTTTCAGCTCACGTTTAGGCAGTCATACTGGTACGATCTTACGAGTGTAGCATCTAACATTCCTAGGAGACACACCACCCAGCAAATACTTTGAACATCTCTGGCTCTTACACTCTTTCCACTCCGTCATCTGCAATGACCCCTGAGCCTTAGGTGCAGGAGTAGTGTTGCAGATGTTTCCACTAGGACTGGCCTCAGCAGCTCTGCACTGTGGCTGCTTTGTGCCTTCTGGAATGTTCTCCATATGTTGCACAGAGAAATAAGTGTCTTTGACGAGAAGTGAGGACTATACTTATCTGTGGGTATAAAGAAACTGCTTAGAGTATAATTCGGGATTATGAAGATTTAGTAGAGGTGTAGTAATAGGTTTTCCCCCAAGATCCATGACTTCACTAGCACTGAGGAGTTGGCCCGGCTTTCAGTACCAGGTATGATTCCTTCTGGTTGAGTACGTCTTAAGTCCAATTAGAGAGCTGTTGGTTATCACCAAGTTATGGGTGCCACTACTGCACCGGCAGAATTATCATGTCACCCTGGTCATTATCGTGGTTCATAGGTGTCATGGTTTGGTAGAATTGTTAGTTGCTTTCTCCTGTGGAAGCCTTCATGGTGCCTTTTGAGTTTCAGGAAGAAGGTTTTCAAATCAGTTCAGTTTAGGACCCTCCAGACTCTGAAGCACAATGTGTCTTCAGCAATAGGAACTTAAATTCCTCTGGGGGTGAGGGAGGGGCTGCAATCAAGAGCAACAAAAATAGGCTGGACGGCCCTGACCAGCAACTCAAAAGGGGGTATCTCATGCCTGGGATTTGGATTTTTGCTAGGTGGTCTTTGGCTTTTGAAGGGAGCATTGTCAGAGCAGATAATAAAATTTTATTTAACTACATATGTGTATTTATACAAAGAATTACACATATGATGAGCTTTTTAGATAAAATTTATAGTATGATTTCTTATGACACTTTCAGACATGCTTACTGTTTTCTCCCTCCTTCTTCAGTATTTACGTCCCTTTCCCTCCCTAGAGAGTGAGTCCTCTTGTTCCTATTTCTCTGATTAGATCACATGTCACCAGGGATTCCCTTCTATGTTACTTCCCCCAAACTCCTCTGCTCCAGCAATTGCCCCTTTTTATCCTCCCAGTTTCTTCAGTTACTCCAGAATATATGCTTATATCAAGGGTTTGAAAAAAAAAAACAAGCTTAAAATTGTATTCCCTTTTCAGTGCAGATACTGATGTAGCCCAGGTTAGCCTCAAACTCACTATGTCACTAAAGGTGCTTCTAATCCTCCTGCCTCTACCACCCAAGTGTTGGGATGACAAGCATATATCATCATGCTGATTTGGGGAAGTGCTGGGGATCAAACCCAGACTTCATGCATGCTAGGCAAGCACTCTAGCAACTGAGCTATATATCCAACCAATCTTTTCAAATTCATTCTACAAAACAGTGAATTCCATGCTGACATTTTCACACTGTATGCTACAGTAATATTCAGCTTATCCCTCTCTTGTCCCCCTTCCTCTCTTCTGTCAGTCAGTATCCCACAGTCTTCTTACGTTCATGTCTCCTGATTAAATCTAAACCCCACGTATAAAAATAAAACATAAGATTTGTATACTACATTTTATTTGTCTCTTGATGGTCACCTAAGCTGAGAAACTCAAGTCTTCTATAATCCTCATTCATGTCTCTGAAAATGCCTAGAGCGTCCATTTGATATAACCTACACTCACATGAATAGTTTTCTGAAGGTCTCTGTGATTGCTAGTCTTGTCAACTTATTGCATCTTGAACCAACTAAAACTCAAGTTGCTGGGCACTCCTGGGAGGGATTTTTTTTATCAGGTTATTTGAAACAGGAAAACCCAACCCAAAATCCGGGTGGCACCTTCAGTGGAAGCCCACAGAAAAGGACCTGGGGGAGAAGATGTTATTGTTTGCCTGCTTGCCCTACTCTAACTGGCAAGTCCATCTACCTTGTGGCTGCAGCTTCCCTTCATGAATATTAGAAGCAATTTCTTCAAGCTTCCAAAGTAGACTGATGACCAGCTGGTCTCCAGCAATCTTCCAGGCCTTCACTGTCAGAATTGGACTGCTGAAGCATCCAGCTTCATGTCTTAGACTTTCTAGTAGGAGACAGACATTGTTAGACTACATGGATGGCATCCTGTGAGCCAGTATAAAAAAGTACGTGTGTGTGTACACATGTGTGGGTATGTATGTGCATAATATATATCCTTTATGTAGATATATGAATATATATTCATTCTAACAGTTCTGTTCCTTTAGAGAATCCTAGCACAGTCTCTGTGAAACACATCTGAGGTATTTTCTGTTGCTGTGTTCTATGAAGCACATCACCCCAGCAGCTGGAAGCAGCAGCCCTGACAGCTGTATCAGAATCTGATCATTTTCCCAGTCATGTCCCTTCTGAAGCCCTCCCTACTCAACACCTCCTCTCAGTTTGGCATCTGTGTCTTTGTGAACCTTGGGCAGACTACCCCTTCAAACCCCCGAAGCTTCCTTAAGTTTATAAATCATCATGTTCGTAGATTTTTTTTCCCCCAAAGTCAGGGAAGTGAAATAGAACTAGTAAATTGCAAAGGGCACCTGTTGTTCTTCAGCAAGACCCGGACATTCTCCAGAAGGTATACTTCATGGAGAGCGAGAATGTCACCAAGTTTCTGCAAGAAACGCCTTTGTCCGGCACTGTGTCAGCTTGGCATCTAGCACTGCTACTAAGAAGAAAAGAGGAGCTGTGCCTAGAATTGCCTCTACAGAGACATGCAATTATGCCTGGATGTCATTCCTGCCAATCACTTCTGCCTCGGGGGAGCATCACAAAGTCAGATCACCTTGACTCTGGAAAAGAATGACTCATCTTTCTCCTACCACAGAACAGGAAAGGTTCAAATATAGCTAGAGATTTGTAAAGAAAAATTGTTATTAATAATAATAAACACTAATAATAAATAACAAATTTTAAGTAAAAAATAAATTACTGAAAATAAAAAGAGGCTAAAACCTCCATGGAGAGCTCATGCTGCCAAGACAGTGGACACGTGCTGCATGATCCTATTTGGGATGTAGAACAAAGCAACAACAGAATATATCTTACTTCTATTGCTATATGTTCTGAATTTATTTATGAGACAGGAGGTTCTTGACTTTAAAAGAGACAATGTTAAGATTAGACAAAAAGAGTTCGTTCTTCCTATTATTTGGTAGGATTTCATCAATACCCTATACCATTGCATGCTACCACCTCGTGGCCAGTAGGCTATTTTTCCTTTACTTTTTAATAGGTGTACAAATTAGGGTTTAATTATGACATCTTCATGCACACATATAATGTATTTTGCTCATGTACTCATATCCCCCGAATACTCTTTCTTCTTACCCTTCCTTCTTCCTACTCTCTACTCTACCCCCACTCAAAGGTTCCCTTCTAGTTTCACATCACATGTAGAGACAGACAGATACATATAATTTAAACCTGGATTTACCACATAATAAAAGCCATGTGGTGCTTGTCTGGGTCTGCTGGGTTCCACTTAGCATGATGATCTCAAACGTCACCCATTTCTCTGCAAATGGCATTATTTTGTTTTCTTTAGAGTGGATAGTAGCAATGTTTGGGCCTCTCAGGCCTGGGTGCAGAAAACATTTCCTCATTCTGGTGACTTTCATAAGGATGAGAGACACCTAATCTCTCTGAGCCTAGTTTTGAGATCCAGTCCCTAAACCTAAGACAACTCAAACAGTGCCACTCAGCGCGATCTGAGGCATTGAGAAGCACAGAGATGTTCATACTGTGCCCCTCAGTGGTCTCGGTAACACTACTGATAAGGATTAAAATTCTTTAGAATAAAACAATCAGATTCGGACCCTAGTTTGATACTCCTCCCTTAGGAAATTGAAAAGTATTGTTCAGACAGAGCCAGAGGCCCTGGAGAGGAACTGCCTCTTGGTAAAAATATGGGCTCTTCAAAGAATCACTAGGAAGGGTAAAGATGAGAGGGTATCTTTACCCTCGTTCTGATCAATCTTCGATTGATTTACCTGATACACTCAATTAGAACTCAACAGTTCTAACACTAATCAATATGTTATCAGTAGAAAAAATCAGGTATTTAATAACGTATATGCTAGTTCCCCTTGTTGAGGTATTCATTGATGTTTTCAGACATCTCAGCCTAAAAATAGTTCAACCTTTATATTTCTATAATCCCCAAAGCTAACACTATATGCATAGATTTCTTTGCAATTGTGTCCAAGGCCATATCTAACCAGTATACCTCAGCGGGAGGGGCTCACATCCTCAGCCTGACCCTGAGAAGAACTGAGTGGGGACTGGGTCAGAAACCCCAGCATCTCAGAATGGATCAGCATAAAGATCTAGCCTGAGCTACATTCCAGGTGTGCTCATTGGTAGAACTGTTAATACATATTTTGTCTCAATTCTAGTACAAGAAAGACTTGTTGACCCACTGTGTATTCTTCTATGAATCCCAAGAAAGTTCCTTCAGACTCCTTATTGTCGTTTCTCTAGAACTTCTAGTCTATATGGGAAATATATTCCAAGTAAAAGTTATTTTTTAAAAAATCAGCACAGATAGGACTTGACTCCTCAGTTGAAGCTCGGGTCCTATTAAACGGTAAAGGGCAAGAGCTGATGTAGCTCTGGGCAACACTATCGGCTTTAGGAAGAGATTTTTAAACTGCTTGGCAGGGCTCTGGGATTCTCAGAGGCATCCTGGATGCTTTAGTAGTGGCAGGAAACCCAGAAGGAGCTGTCTCCCTGTTGCCTCCTCTGCTCTCCTACACTGTCAACTGAAATCAAGCTCGCTTCCTTCGCCTTACATGTGAGGTTCCCACTTAAGACTTCACGCCATGGAAAGCGGTTTGCCACTAAAATAAAAACTAAACATTGGTATGCCAATTTCTTTAAACTGTTGCTATATCCTTTCACCTTGTCAAATAAGGGAAATAAGCTGGACTTGCTTATAAAATATTATCAAAAAATAACATTAGTGACTCGGCCTAGACGTAAGCATTATTGTAACATTGACTCTCCAGTAGTCAGGTGTACTAAGTAACTTTTTTCAATACTTCCTCGGCCACAAACCTGCTTTCAAAGAGCTCTGAGTTAATATTAGATCTTGCCCTTTATCTTGGAGTCAGTATGATCAGCTTCAGTGTGACAGATATTCCTCTCTTATCTGTGAAACTGCTATTAGCTACGTATCCTTTATGTTAAGATCCACATAAAGACCCCTCCTTGATGTGGGAGTGTCATATGTCAATCTGTTGATTTCATTGATTAAGCAATAAAGAAACTGCTAGGCCCATTTGATAGGCCCACCCTTAGGTGGGTGGAGTAAACAGAACAGAATGCTGGGAGAAAGAAGCTGAGTCAGGGAGTCGCCATGGTTCTCCCACTCCAGAGAGACGCAGGTTAAGATCATTCCTGGTAAGCCAGCTCGTGGGCTACACAGATTAATAGAAATGGGCTAGTCCAGGTGCAAGAGTTAACTGAGAAAAGGCTAGATATAATGGGCCAAGCGGTGTTTAAAAGAATACAGTTTCCGTGTAATTATTTCGGGTAAAGCTAGCAGTGGGGGTGGCCGGGTGCCGGGGACGCAGCCCGCCGCCCTTGTTTCAACACCTCCTCACAGACAAGGGCTGGAGAAATCTTTGGCTTCATTATTTTTCAGCTACTAAGGGACATGCAATTATTCCCTGGGTTTGTGTTGAGCCTCCAGTAAACCAAGAGTTAAATTCGGTGTAGAAGTCGGGAGAGAGGATCTATATTCAGATGCTGTGTTTTCTGACCCAATTATCACCTATGTCTCCTTTAAATCTGCTGGCATTAATTGAGTCCTTAAGTGCTAAGCTCTGTGGTAAGCACCAGGAGGATAAAGATTGTTTAAACACGGCACTTTCCCTCAGACAGAGCTCGGGCAAATGGCACTTGTTTTTTATTTTATTTTTATGATTTTTCTGCATACAAACCATTATTTGTAATTTAATCTATTTTGAGAGTATGCGGAAATGGAAGGCGTAGGCTCACATTTTCCTCGAAAGGTAGATAATTGATAGTAGATTGTTCTCTCTTCGCTTTCTGCCTCTTCCCTCAGAGAGAACAAGATTAACTTCGACCTCACTTGGTCATGTCGCTCATTTTCTGCTCAAAAATCATAATCAACAGTCATACACACTGACATCAAAACAGGAAAACTGAAGCAAATAAGAGCCAATCTCCATGGGCAGAATAGAGCTCTCTCCCAACTTCTTCCCACCCTGGGGCACGCTTATTAATGGTAGACCAATTCCTAGGCACACCCGCGAACTAAAGGGCTTCTTGTTACAAAAGAAGCAAGTGGGCAAACAGAAGACAGTCGCAATAGTTTTGTCTGTACCTACCGGGGAATAAACACAGCCAGCATGCGAGTTGCTGACATCACTTCCAATCTCCACCATAGCCAAACACAGGCAGAAGCACCAATACGCACTTTCTAATTTGTAACTTCAAATATGCCCCAATCTGGTGGTTGCAGTGAGAAAGGCTTCCGAGCTCCCTGGAAATGAAGACTACCAAGCCAGTACCCATAGCGACTGACTCTTGCTCACTGATATATTCCTCTCACGAGGCCTAGGTAAAAGTCCTTCTTCAGAGGGCAGATGGTATTCTAGATTTCACTCACAGAGAAGCCAAAAACGTGTTGCTAAAGAGAGAAAGTCTTCTCTAAATGCACATGGGCGCTCAGAATGACAACTCATGTGGTCTATTTGTAATATCCACTGTTTTTAAAGTCATTTAGCATCACACGGAAAAGGCTTCACACATATTGTTAGATTTCATTGCTAATTTGGTAACAATTTTATAGTCATTAAGAAGAAAATCTTCCTGTTGGCTTGTTTGGATTTTAACTGTACCTTTTTCTTTTTTCTAGCCAGAAGCATTAGTAGGCTCATTTCTTTCTGCTACAGATTTGTGTGTGTGATGTACAATAGAAATCTCTATTTATATACCCTCTTTCATCCATGAGGGTTTCTACACCATCCATTAGAATAGACTACATTATTCAGAGAGGTGTGTTGATGAGGTCAGGGTACTAACAGGACTCAAAGAATAAATTCTGCAGTTATGTTTCATTCACTTATCAGCTATAGTTACTCACTGAACTATTGAAACAAAACAATGTTAGCCTTTAGATGCTTATGGTTCCAGGGAGGCATAGGAAACACAATGTAAGTCTGTAGTGCAAACTATTTTCAATAAAGCAGACGATTCTGAGCTAGTGCCTCCCTCTGGAGCAGCAAATCTATCTATAAAATACACAGCAAAACAGCGTTGCTTTGGAAAATGTGCAACCATGCTTATACTGCAGTCAACTACAGGACGAGAGAGAAGGGTGTCTGGAAGGTTCTGCCTGCCAAACTCACTATGAGGCATGTTTAATTACAGTCATGGTCTCGGATACTTTCTATTCTGTATACATAGTGAACAACGTAGTAAAAATCGAGGTGGATATTATTTCCTCCAAATAACGGGAATAAATATGAACTGAGCTCAGCTCTACGTAGATAAAGCAGCTAAGCGGTAACACACACATACACACACAGTTGGGGGAGACCAGTCAAAACACCCTGGCATTCCTCAAAGTCAAGGATTTACACTGGACCCAAATAATACCACTAACATGTGCTGACTCAGTCAGCCATCTAGAGATTTTTACATACTTATGGGTTGAGAGTCTATGACATAAAGGGGTCCTAAACTTGGAAACTCAGAACCCAAGATTGTTTTTAATGTGGGTCGGATATGTACAAGGGCAGTCTGGTAACATTCTCCTGTGCATGCTGATACATCTCCTGTTAAAGATCTGTGTTACGCTATTCTGAAACGCAGAATCACTCTCCCACAGAAGTGAAGCACAGGGCTCAGAAAGGGGCAGAGAATAATTTGAGCCTAGTTGTCCACAGCTGCAGCTACTTGCATGGGTAATTGCTTTTGCCCAAATCACCAGCATAATTGTGGCTCTACAGACATAGATTTAAAAGCCACTGAAGTGTCAAATTATATTATAACAATAGAGTCAGTTCCCCAGAAATATTCATGTTTTAATTTTGATCAATCTCCAAAAATGTGTTGAACCCTTGCTACAGGGCAAAAAAAAAAAATGTCAAAGTGCTGGGACACGCTGATATCCAACATGACAAACAGGTGTGCTAACTCAGACGCTGCTATCCTCAAAGACTTCATGATGGAATAATTTGTCAATAATTCTAGCGCCGTCACCTCACTTCACTATTGACATAGAAAAATCCAATAACTTGTTAAAATTAATGAATACAACTTCTAATTTTTACAGCTGAAAATAGAAACCTGGAGTTTTAAGGCAAAAGGTTATTTCTGTAAGAGTTAGTGGTGACTGTCCAAAGCAAGATGGATCTTCAACAAAGCAGGATTTGTCTGCTAACCCTGTCGTGTGCTTGACACACAGATTTTTCATCTATAACATTATTATGTCAAGTGATATGGGAAGAATCTTGGACAATGCTCTGAAAAATATTTCAATCCTAATTGACACAATTTCTAAGAACAAAAAGAAGACTATATACACAAAATGCTAAACCAATTATGTGAAACAAAGAAATAAGATGCCATCGTAAAAATGAGTGCAAAATACAAAAAAAAAGATTTATTAAGGCCCAAATACTGTCACTTGTGGTTTGTATGCTCTAAATCAAGTCACTGAAATTCTAAGATAAAATACAAATAATACATTCTGAATAGTAATAGTTTGCATGATGTGGTGGTTTGAACGAGAATGGCCCCCACAGGCTCGTATGTTTAAATACTTGGTCCTGAGTTGGTGGGATGTTGACAGAGACTGCTCGTTTGTTTCCCAGATGCCCAGACCTGAATAATCACACAGAAACAACTGTATTAATTCCAACACTGCTCGGCCAATGACTATAGCATATTCCTAGCTAGCTCTTACATCTTAAATGAAGCCATTTCTATCAGTCTGTGTATTGTCATGAGGCTGTGGCCTACTGGTAAGGTTCCTAAGGTTCTGGTGTGGCTTTCTTCTTCGGCAGCTATATGGCATCTCCTTGACTCCGCCTACTTTCTCTTTATCTCTGTTCAGATTTCCTGCCTGGCTTTTCTCTGCTAAGCCTTGTTTATTCATTAACCAATGATAATAAAGCATATTCACAGAATACTGAAGGGAATCCCACATCAGTGGGACTCTTGGGAAGGGTGAAGAAGTGTGTCACTGGGGCGGACATAAGGTTTTAAAAAGCCTCTCCCAACCCTCAGCCTGCTCTCTCTGTCGATGCTTGCAGTTAGAGATGTGAGCTCTAGCTGTTCCTGCCACTATGCCTTCATTCCACCGTCACACACTTTAGCCCTCTGAAACCTTAAGCCCAATTAAACTCTTTTATAAATTTCCTTAGTCATGGTGTCTTAATGAAACAATAAAACTGTACACTAAGACACACACAAACAAGCAAAGGTAAGGATTATCTGTTTCTACACAAGAAGTCCCAAAGAGGCTGGGATGCAGTTCAGTTGGTAGAATTCTTGCCTAGTATGCACAAAGTCTTGTGTCCCATTCCCAGCAACTCATGGCCTATGCACAAATGCAGCCTCAGCACTAGGGAGTTGGAAGTAGTAAGTTCAAAATCATCCTTGGTTACAAGATAAGTCCAAGGTCAGCCTAAACTACATAAAAATCTGTCCAAAAAGAAAAAAAAATAGGTCAAGATAAGAAGTTATCGGAGTTGGTTTGGTAGTTGAAGGATACACGTCACAATTCCATGATTGTGGGTGTCTTGGCCTTTCTGGGTGATCTTGCAAATCTAAATTCAAGCCTCAGATGGAAGGGAGAAGGACATGGAGAGTGGAACACAAGCTATGTATTCGACTATACAAGAAAACCAAGTGAGGCTTCTGCTTTCAGGTCATTCAACTAGAATTATAAGACAAGCCTCCTCTTCTGTCAGAGACATTTTTTAAAATATAGGTTTTTCGAGTTGCTTGTGTTCTCAAACCAGTCAGAATTAGGGCTACCATGATGAGAATAATTAAATGGATAGGCAACACACAAAATCTGTGCCAGGCTTCCTCTAGATCTGGTGTGAAATAAGGACTACATGTTTGAAAGTATTTTGCTGCCTGTAGAACCAATGATGTTGACCTCTGCTATGTCTAATAAATGCTACACTATTTCCATGTGCATGCGAAACTCACGGGAAGGCATTTAAAATATAATAGGTTTTATCTCAACACGTAGGTATATCAGCTAACATGAGGATCCCTAGTCAATAACATATACACACAAATAGCAAATACAAACGTGTCAATAAATATACACAATTACCTCATACACATAAATACACATAAAAATCCAATGAGAGAAGTAAATTTATCGTCCATGTGTACTTTAGATTATTTAAATTTAAAACAGGAAGATATAATATACAATATGCAAGCAATGTTTCAATGTGTTGCTTAATTTTTACCTTCTTTCTTCATATAATTACATAGTTTTCCTTTGCTGACTCATTTTTGCCTTAAAATTTGGCCTCTGTCCCTTGAGACCCCGTTTTCAGGAGACAGAACTAAACTGTAATTGTGTCGTGAATTTAAATGCTTGGCAGAATTTTGCTCTTCTCTGAAAACAATTAAAGGTAGGACGACTATAAAAAATCCTAAGTACATTTTTTAATTTAGCACCATGTAACAAGCTTGTCATTTTTTTTCTTTTATGAAGTCTATGAAATTTTTCATGTAGCAGAAAATGATTGTAAAAGAAATGTTTTTTTTTCAAATAAAAAAGTCAGTTCAGGAAAGAAGAAGCTACAAAAATATTCTGTCTCGGTGACAATATAATTACAGTGCACTATGAAGAAGCAGTTGCCACCGTAATCCCATTTTTATTGAACGGTGGAGAACATAGGACATTAAGATGCAATTTGAACATATGCGGGTTACAGTCGTCAGTGATACTGTGAAGCAGACGGTGAGGTAACATCTGCACAGGCCTTACCTCCGTCTGATCCTTACCTCCGCCATCGAGCCTGCCCTTGCTCAGCCATTCCCCGAGTGGGCCATGGCAGCCCTATCTACCACAGGACTCATACACCTGTAGTCCCTCCAGGCTTTACCTGTGACTGCCTTCTCCTCATTATTCTAGCGCTATCTAAATGTCAGTCCCGCCCAGACAGCTACTCTGGCAACCCGGGAAACAGGAGATCACACGCACACGCCCTGAAGTACCACTTACTTCTTTAAAGTGTTTACCATCTGTTGGTAACTGATATGTTTGTTTCACCAAATCTTTTCTATTGGTATAGAATATAAAATCTCAGAGAAAACAGGGTCACTGTCTGCCTTGTTCACTGTCCTGTCTCCAGTACCTAGAACATGAGAAAATATTCCACGTCTATTTGTCATATGTGCAAGTATGAGTGGGCACCAGTTGCACAAGAGTGTGAGTGCACGCAGGTATGCACGTGTGACTACTAAGTAACTCTGATGGAATCATAGGATAACTCATGGTCCCTGCATACATTCCTGAAAAAAACTCAGTATCCCCATGGTTTATCCCAACTGAATTCCCTAAACTACAATCAACATTTCTCCGCTTAGTAACTTAGATGGAAACAGACAAATCGCAGGTGTCTGGGTGTGCTAAGCTGCATTATTTGATACCTATTTACATTAACTTTAAATATGACACAGTCAGAAGAAGTCATTTGCAAATGGCTAAATTGTTGCTGCGGTAGTCTGAATGAAAATGGCCTCGTGGGCTCAGAGAGAGTGGTATTATTTGAAAGGATTCGGACATGTGGCTTTGTTGGAGTAAGTGTGGCCTCACTGAAGTCATTGAGGTATGGTGGGGAAACTCCTTCAACAAAGGGCCTTTGAGATGCTGGACCGGATTGGGCGTGGCCTTGGGTACCAAAAGAAGATGCTTGGTGGCTGGATTCAGTTCCTGTTCCCCACTCTTGCAAAGGGCTATGATCTGTGAGTCTGCCCCCCTAAATAAAGAACCCTTTATTATACTTAATTCTGAGCTAGTGTGGAACATTCCCCTCCAGAGGTAGGCTTTGAAGTTTCAGAAGCTAAAGTCAGGCCCAGTGGTTCACTTTCTCTTCCTGCTGCCTGCGGATCCAGATGTAGAACTCTCAGCGACCTCTCCAGCACCATGTCTGCCTGCATGCCGCCATGCTTCCCACCATGATGGTGATGTACAAAACCTCTGAACTGTAAGCCACCGCCAATGAAATGCTTTTCTTGATAAAAGTTATAGTGGTCATGATTTCTCTTCACATCAATAGAACACTGACTAAGACAGAAGTATATGGGTGCCTATAATAGGCAATACCTCAAATTATGAATATATATGATACTTCCTCATATGATACTCCATTAAATAATATAATGGCACTAGTGTGTGGAGAAAAAGTTCCAAATACCTCTACAAAATGTCAAAACTAGTGCAGGCATGCTCTTCATAGTCCATTAGAATATAAGAAGTCATTTGCCCGCACACTGTTACTTCCAGAAACAGTAAGAACTAGTTTCCTCTCATTTGGACCAAGGGCTCTAACCACTGCGACCACTTAAATCTGGGTCTCACGTCTTACGCAGGTCTCTGTCTTGTTCTAATACAACCCCATCACACCTCCAGCTACTAAAACACAGCTGCGAAAGTTCAACTGACCTGTTTTGGAAATGTTTTTTTCTTTAATATGGTAATCTATCTGTTTCTACCGCCATCTTTAGTCCGTTTCGAAGACAAAATAAGAAAGGCAAAGCATTCACTTCAAAGCAAAATAGGTGGGGGCTGAAGACGGCTTGGCAGTTAAGAGCACTGGCTGCTCTTCCAGAGGATCCTATAGTAAGTAAATAATATAAATAAAATCTTTTTTTAAAAAGCAAAATAGGCTATATTAATCATTGAGATTGTTATTATTTAAACAAAATACTTATACAAATGATAAGAATAAGATATCAGAAGATAGGTAGCATTCAATTCCTCCTACAACATAGTTGAGCAATGAAAAGAAAATGCCACTTTTATTTAAAGTACTCTGGTTTGCAAGGAAATATGATGAGTGAACTCTCCTTACCTGACACTTCTACTAAGGAATGGGGTATGGTGTGTAAGTTTGGCACACATATGTCATGTGTATGATCAAGTCAGCACATCCACCTCTCCTGAGAACTAAATTCTAAAATCAGCATTAGGCTCTAGAACCCTGCTTAAGTCAGGCTGTTTAGAGAAAACATAATTTCTTCCCGCCCCATGGTGACATCTTGACATGGTACTGAAGAACCCTTCTGCTCCTGTAAACAGGTAGATGAGGTGAAAAGAAGTTTTGTAAAAACTCAAGTCGTCACCATAAGTGGTGCTGCGTGTAGCGCTGCGGCGTATCCCTTGCCAGAAGGTGGATGCAGGGGAGGAGAAAACAAAAGCAAATCAGTAGCCAGGGGTTTTTAATAATCCTGAGGAAACAAATATCCAGCGTAATGACTGTTCATAAAAACACCCACAGTCATTACCAGCAGCACTGCCACCATGAGCTGGGAACACCATGGTGGATTAACAAGTGCTGTAAAACTCCTAAATATCCTTCAGGGTGCATTTCCCCACTTAGGAATTATAACTCAGAAGAAAGCATCCTAAAAGGGACACTTGGTTCCTCTGAGTGCCAGCACTCCGGGTTGTATTAATGCAAAACCACAATGAATATTTTTATGCCAGAATCTAAATAATACTCTGTCATTTTCCAATCAAGTTCCAGCTTTTAAACTAGGCTCCGTATGAGCAAAATAAAGTCATGGGAAAAAAGGTTTTGTCTTCCTAGACTCCCGCCATGTGTATCTTTCTGTATCTCTGGGCACCCTGCCCTAGTGCTCATGACTTTGAGCCTCCCCCCTCACCTCTCTACTCTCATCTCAAGAAATAAGAAATAGGGAGCTAAAGAGATGGGTCTGTGGTTAAGAGTGCTTGCTGCTCTTCCAGAAGACCAGAGTTCAGTCCCCAGGACCTACACCAAAGAACGCATAACTTCTCCTAACTCCAGATCCAGGGCGTTCAACACATGTGGGGTCTAAGGATGTCTGTACCCATGTACACGCCCACATACACATACGTTAAAATGATAATTAAAGAAATAAGGAACGGACATTCTCTGTGTGATGGGCAGGCAACACGCAGGTTATAGAAGAGATCAGAGACAGGTGTTAGGGAGATCAGAAGGGCAAAATAGAAAGTGCTTAGGATCCATCTGAAGTCTTTTTATTGTTTTTTAGGTTTTGTGTGTGTGTGTATCTGTGTGTGTGTTGCCACACATGTAAAGAATGTGTGTTTCCGCACATGTGCATCAGTGTTGGGCATCTTCTGTCAGTCTCACGGTGCTTGGGAGACAGGGCATCTGTCTGAACCTGGAGCTCACCATCTCAACTAGACTGGCTGACTGAGAGCCCGTGGATCTGCCTGTGTCCGCTCCCCTACACCGGGATTACAGGCATGCACTGCTTTGTCCAGATTCTGTGTGGGTGCTCATGCTTATGCGGATAGCACTTACTGAACCCCATCTCCATGGCCCTTGTCCTTCCTAACAGATCTCCTGGGAACCCAGAGATGCAGCTGCTTCCTCACCAACTAAAAATGCCCTTATTAATCTTTCTTCTCCTTCTAACAGCTGCCTGGTTCCCTAAGCGTCATTGGGTCCCCAAAACGAAACAAAAAGCAAGCATCTTTGTGAGCTACAACTAGACATTGATAGGACTGTTGCATCCAAGGCCCAATGTTACCTCCTGAGGGAAACTTTCAGGAACGCTTGGGTAGTGTCTACTCTTTGGGGCTCTCGGAATATTTTGTTCATGATTCTGCTGCAGGCATTGGCCACATTTCAATCCCTCGCTCGCTCGCTCGCTCTCTCCCTCTCTCTCTCTCTCTCTCTCTCTCTCCCTCCCTCCCTCCCTCCCTCCCTCCCTCCCTCCCTCCCTCTCTCTCTCTCTCTCTCTCTCTCTCTCTCTCTCTCTCTCTCTCTCTTCTTTTCTTTACTTGGTTTTTCGAAGGTTTCTCTGTAGTTTTGTTTTGTTTTGCTTCCTTGCTTGTTTGTTTGTCTGTTTTAAGCCTATCCTGAAACTAGCTCTTATAGACCAGGCTGGCCTCAAACTCACAGAGATCTGCCTGCCTCTGCTCCCAAGTGCTGAGATTAAAAGCGTGTGCCACCACCAGCCCGGCTTTCCCTTGGTTTTTCTGCACAATCATCTTTCTACTACAGTACTTACCACAGAGCCTGTGTTACAATAATAAGTGTTGAATCGACATGGCTAACCATGAAGAAATCAAAAATCAGTTAAGTTCCTCTTTACCCCTTCAGGGTCTCCAGGTCACACAACGAAGGTGAGGGACATATGTAATTTAATGTATGTAAGAAAGTAAAGTGTCCTAGGGGAAAGAAACAGGCTTTTTAAAATTATTTTATTTTTTGAGATTATAAAATAATTATGCCATTTCCCCTTCCTTTCCCTCCCTCCAAATGCTCCCATATACTTTTGCTTGCTTTCAAATTTGTGTCCTCTTTCCCACTGAGTGTTGTTATATACAAATATATATACATGTTCCTAAATACGACCTGTTCAGTCTGTATAAAGACACATATATGAACATATAAGAACAGACCATTCGGTGTTGGGTAACCAGTTAGTGTATTCTTCCCTGGGGAAGACTGTTTCTCCTGTATTGAGCATCCTTTGCTACCTGTAGTTCTTTATATAGAGCTGAGGCCTCGGGGGCTTTCCCCTGTGCACTTCAGCATGTCGGTTGCTGCGGCCCTTGTCAAGCTCACATGTAACCAGTCACACTGGCGAGAGTTTCGGGGTGTAGCTTCTGACATTAGTTGGAGACATATCTCAAAGCAATCTTCCTGCCGCTCTGGTTCTTATAATTTTTCTGTGCCTTCTCCCATCACGATCCCTGAGCCTTACGTGTGGGAGTTGTATTGTAGATGTATTAGTTGGGGCTAGCCTCCATTGCTCTGTATTTTGATTGGTTATGGTTTTCCATAGTGGTCTCTGTCTATCGCAAAGAGAAATTTCCTAGATGAGAGTGAAGACTACACTTATCTGTGGGTATAAGACAAATATTTAAAATATATTTAAATCATAAATCAGGGATTATGTCGGTTTAGTAAAGTAGTGATTTTAGTTCTCCTCCAAGATCCACAACTTAGCTAGTGTGGTTAGCTGGCTAGGTTCCCAGTACAAGGCATGACTTCTTTCTCATCAGATGGGTCTTAAGTCCAATTAGAGAGCTATTGGCTACTGCCGAGGTATGCGTGCCACTACTTAACCCAAGGTTATCATACCATGCTGGTCCTTTGATGTGACTCATAGGCATCATGGCTGGGTAGGTCTGCAAGCTACTTCCTTCTTTGGGAAGCTGGCATGGTGTCTTCTGAAACCATGAAGGCTAGTTCTCAGGGAAGAGGTATTCAGGTCAGTTCCAGCTCAAGGGCTCTTGTGTGTCTGAAGTAGATGATGTCTTCAGCAACAGGGATTTATCTTATACCAGTGAGGGGAGGGGCAACAAGAGCAATAGCAATAATCAAGAAATAGGCTCTTAATGTTGGTTTCTACAGCCTCAGTATGATCACCTGTGAGTCCTTAAGCACAAGGAGGTCTACCTCCTGTAGTTATAACACTGATTGACACCTGTTACCTGTAAGAATGCCGACAATTAGGATCCATGCTCTAGGGAAGGAATTGTAATGGCAAACATGGATTCCAAGGGCATCCCCCTCACTGTTGAAAGTAAGTGAAGACCCACAAAAATCTTTTTAAGACTGTTTATGAGAGAAAAGATGATTTTAAGTACTTTCCCTGTCTCTCTAAAATATATTTATTCATTTATTTATTTATTTTACAGTCAAATAACCCTCTTGTTTTAAGACCAGGAATGTTTCTCCCAAGGGTCTAGAAACTACCTCCTAGAAATACACACTTTGTAGAGGATAAAGTCTCTATCTTCCACTTTACAAAGAAGGGTAGGAGTCTAGCTCTTGCTCTAAGATGTAAAAGTACTTATTATTAAATATATAATATAATTTACCCACATACACACACAAATATGATAGATAGATAGATAGATAGATAGATAGATAGATAGATAGATAGATAGATGATAGATTTATTATATCTTTTATTGAAATAAAGACAAGTAGCCTTTATCTCACAAACTGTGACTGCAATTACCACTTCCCCTTAAGGGACTGGTTGTGGCAATGGTGTCATGTCTCCCTTTTTAAGCACCAGTTCTTGCTTATCCTGAACACATGCACGTGGGGTTGAGACAGCTCAGTTTGTGAAGTTCTTGCCATGCCAGCAGGAGCATCAGAATCTAGAACCTCCCCCATAATCCATGCAAAAAGTGGGACACACCGCATCCTTCTAGACTCCTCATGATAAGACCGCAGACAAGTGGGTCCCTGGAGATTGCAGGCCCACAGCCAAGTCGAACGCGTGAGCTCTGGTTCAGTGAAGACTTTACTTCAAAAATAAGGTGAATAATAACTGAGAACATCGCCCCATGACCCCATGTCAACCTCCAGCTTCTACAGGCACCCATGTATGAACATGCACACCTGTCTACTCCCTACCCTACCCCCACACAAGCGTATATGCTATAAGCTATGATGATCAACACGGAAAAAGATGAGACCTCCTTCAGCCTTTATAATCTCTTGGCAGATTTCCTATTTTATTTCCCACTTTGGAATTCAACATTTTTTTAAATTGTCGAACTGTTTCCTTTCCCATTTACTTTGTATGGAGGTTTTATTTTTAATCACGCTTCTTTACCAATATCCTAGGTGAATTCTATACATGGAAACTTTGTATGGAGGTTTTATTTTTAATCATGCTTCCCTACCAATATCCTAGGTAAACTCTATACATGGAAATACAGTCAGCAATGGATTATTAGGTTGTTTTACTCTGTTTTTTAAAAGAGAATCTGAATTGGCAAGTGCGGAAAGATCTCAGCAACTAAAAAGGCAGATTTGGGGTCACTATGACCAAAATATATTGTATAAAATTTCAAAGAATTAATTTTTAAAATTCCCTAAAATCATAAATATACCCCACAGCAGGCTTTCTCCAGCTGCCGGAAAATCTATCTTGTCCAATTCTGTGAATTTCTTGAATCATAGAATAACAGAAATTATAATTTGAAAAGAATTTAGATCACTAAAGGTCAACTAAAAGGACTCTGTATCTAATATATGAATATATCTACATGCAATATACCAAAATAAAATTATTCAACTTGTATTCAAGACCTTCCAAGGTCATGGGAAAAAATGCCTCTATGGTCTAGAAAGGTGAGGAGATTTCTCCAAGGGTTAAAATGAAAGTTGTATTGTAAGTAGAAGAAGTGTACGAACAAAGCACAAAATAGGGAAAATAATGGATGTTTGGGAAGGCAGAGCTTTCTAACCAAATGTTGCATGGTGGCAGAGACTTAAAAAAAAATCATTCATGCCAGTTAGGACCACCCAAAAGATATGAGCACAAAAACATCTCTCCCTGAATGCCAAGCACTGCATCACCCCGCTCATCCCTGAAGGGAGCAACACATGACTCAAGAGATCTCTCCTGAGATACATGGAGGAGTATGTTAATGCTATGCTTTCTTTTCAAAGGTAGAAATGAGGCTCCATTCCAGACAAGCATGTCACAACTTCCCTTTGTCCTCAGGAGATGGGTTTTTTATCTGACTCTAAGTATTCATGTCATCCTCATAACGGCTCCTGGCAGTGTGGGGTTCTCGCTGGCATGCCAGTCTAAAAGAACTGTTGTTTTATTCTCCACTCCTTGTCTTTGGGTCAGAAGCAACCATTCCCAGGACTTTCGTCCTGCCCTCTTCTCCAGGTGCTAGGGCAAGCAGTGCTACTTCCCTTTGACCTTTCTTCTCCTTCTCAAAGAGGTAACTGACCTATTTAAAGATGATTTGTTGAAACCATGTAAGCAAGAGGTCATAGAATGTCCTCTTTCATTTGTAAGGTCTGTATCCTTAGAGATTGGCTGTTATTTAAATTCAGAAATATGCCATTTCAGAAACATGTAATGAAAATCCCCCATGGACTTAACATAACTTCAATGCATATTTAAAAGAAAAAAAAACTGGGCGAAGTAAAGAAAAGTCTTCAACAACAACTACCTTTTGTGTTGATAGGTTTTGTTTCTCTTAATAAGTATGTTAAAACAAAAATGGGGGGGGGACTGGGAAAATTTTTACAAAGTGGCATTTTTAAGTCTTTGCCAGAGCCTCATTAGACGGACTTTTATCTCAACAGATACGAGTATAATCATAGCTGAAATCTAATTTATTTTTGGAATACAGAGAAAATGAAAACGTTATTGATATTCTTATTTTAGGCAATCAAAGAAAGCTGAACAAGAAATCGAGTATTTGATTTGTTTTTACTAGTATGATTCAAAGAACATCTGTGTGTATGCCACGGACGCTGCCACGGAGGGCTCTCTCTCAGAAGTTTCAATAAAAGCAGAATCCATTGATCTCAGATTTGGTAAACTTGAAGGCTCTGAAGGGTAGCCAGTTTTCCCTTAAATATTCAACAATTCTCCCTTCTCTCTTCTCCTCTCTTCTCCTTTCCTCACTCTCTCCCTCTCACTATGGAACCTCTGTGTTGTTACTCTAGCGCTTAAGATACAGCTCTATTCTCAGAGCATCCCTGGGCTGGAATGTACTGACAAAAGCCAGATGGCCTAGCTGAGACACAGAGCTCCATTTAGTCTTTGCTGTGGAGTCTTAATGAACACTGTTGCTTCAAGAAGAGGAAAATACACCTTTAAAATGCAAGTGCTGCTTCCCATGGGTATCAAACCAAGCCAGGGTTCGGGTCCCACATATTAACATACATGTGACTTGTTCAAGATTTAAGATACTTGGGTTTTTTTTATCCACACAGCAATTAATCAAAGTAGAATTTTTGAGATAGTTATGGTTCATTCAGAACAGAGCTCAATTAGGAGTGCTTCTGATGCATCCTGGAATAAATCATAAAACTGTAGAGCAGACATGCAAGATCACATAAAGGACAGAATAGGGTACAATGGTCAGCACAAAGCCGGGCGATGGTGGCGCACGCCTTTAATCCCAGCACTCGGGAGGCAGAGGCAGGCGGATCTCTGTGAGTTCGAGACCAGCCTGGTCTACAGAGCTAGTTCCAGGACAGGCTCCAAAGCCACAGAGAAACCCTGTCTCGAAAAACCAAAAAAAAAAAAACCCACAAAATAGTCAGCACAAGTCCCACACAAAGGTTCCACCATGGCAGTTGGTAGCAATTAGTAGCATAATGAAAAAAGGGGGTCATGTGCCTGCTTCACCAAGGAGCCATTCTACAGATGAAGCCCAGAGAAGTTAAATCATCAGCTCTAGTCACAAACCATGGCCTTGGCAGAGCTCAACCTAGAGTATGAATTCAATGCAGTGCCCCAGGTATCTGGGGAGAAATTCTGTTTTGTAATCATGGTAGATAATTCTGTCATATAAAATATGCTTGCAGACAAAGGTGAGCACATCCTTCCATCTTCAGGTACCAAGGCTTCTTAGCTTCTCTCCTGACTGATTCATAATTAATTCAGAATTCAGCAGAACTTTTCTCAGTTCTCACCTTTTGATCTGCTGCTTTTAACACCGTTGACTACAGTGTCCTCAAACCTGAGCAAAATCACCCCAGCTGACTCTGGCCTGTCTGGAGACTTTGTCCTCTTGCTTCTTTCTCTCTGTCCTTGTTCCCAAAGCATGGGACCGTCCAAGACTCAACCCTAGAATCTCTGTACTCTGTTCATCAATACATATGTTCTCAAGTAAGGTTAAGACTGTCAAAATATGTATCTTCAGCCCTAATCTTTCCTGCTCTCTCCCCACAAATTTAGTTTCCTGTACATGTTACTGTGTAAATATTGCAATGTAATTAATTGAAATTAATTAAAATTAAAATTACAATGTCCAGAATCAGTACCATATTTCCCTTAAAGGTAACTCAGACCCTGTTTGCAAAATATAACAGCTCCATAATCCTTCCAGTCTTGAAACCATCTAAACATGTCTACGCTTCCTCTTCCACCTGAGCAACCCTTCCCGAGATTCTTCTTTACCTCTGCTTTCTTCCTTTCTTCACTGCAAACATCACACCAGTTTAATTCTTCACTACAAGAACTACGCCCTGATCCCTTCAGCTGATGGCTTTGCTTTTATTCTTTATGATGTTAAAAGCTCCCTGAGCTAGAAAACCCAGCTTAGGCACTGAGGTTTAATATTTTGCTGCCTGAACTAAGTTTACTTTTTGATTGGCATTTGTTAAAGCTTAGCAAGCCCCACTACCACCTCACCACTCTCCTTTCCTTTCCTCCCTCCCATTAACGCACACGGTCTGGGTTCAAACTTCTCCTGCTGAGTGGAGACTGGTGTCCCAACTGCTCTACTGATTAGATTCCTCTGCAGAAAGAGAGGGAAAGGAGAGAGAGAAGGAAGGATGAAATGAAGGAAGGGAGCGAGGGAGGGAGGAAGGAAGGAAGGAGAGAGAGGGGAGGAAGAGTGGGATGGAGGGAGGAAATAGAAAGGAAGACAAAGGAAAAAAGAAAGAGTGAAAACATGTCCAATTGTTACTTCCTTATTTTCTCATCTTTCATTTTCTGTATTATTATCCATCCTGACTCAGCCTGAAGTGACACCAGACCTTCCTCCTCTATTCCTGACACAGATCCAACAAATAAAACTCCTGTTTAAATCCTTTCAACTAATATTTTCCTTTGACAAACTCCAATGCCCATAAACAGAGATTGACTAAATACAATGGGATCTGGAAAAAAAAAAGGGGACTTCAGAATGTGTCTATGTAATAAAATGAAATTATCTCTGAAAATGCTAAGTGTAGAAAAGTCAACAGAGAAAAGCTGTGGAGCATGCTGCTGTTTGTCTAAAGAATACAGATGTAAATATGCAAGAGTACTTGAATAAAAATTATCAAAATCTTTAAAGTTGCTTATCAGGGGAGGGAGAGAGGAGGTGAAGAAGCCAGAACTAGAAACCAGACTACAAACATTTTACATAGCAAAACATTCAAATACAACAGCAAGTTCTAAACACCAAGACCAGCATGAAGCTGTGGATCAAGCTGATGCTAACACCAGAGAGAAAGTGTGTATGCTACGTGATGTCTGAGATCATCTGGGCATGTTCTGGTGCTGCAGCCCCCTGTGCACCCTGCAGACTGAAATAAACGCTAATCATGCTGTCATTGAGAACCCTGATTTCTTTTAGCATGGGAAAAGATGTAGACATGAAATCAAAGATATTAATTCTTTAGTCCTAAACTAGAACTGGAGATATATTATAAGTTTAGAATAGTATAAACTTGATTGCTAAAGGTTTACATTTTCTGAGCTAACCATGGTGGTACACATCTAGAATCCCAGCGTTTGATCGACATAGATAAGAGGGTAGTAAGTTCCAGGCCAGTCAGGGCTAAACTGTGAATTCCAGGCTAGCCTAGGATTCATAAGGATGCTCCATCTCACAAGAGAGAGAGAGAGAATAGGGAAGAAGGGAGGGAGGGACAGAGAGAGGGATGGAGGGAGGGAGGGAAGGAAGAGAGAGAGAGACTTTATACTAGAAAGACTTGGAAACACCATTCGTCTTAAAAGCAACAAGGATCTTTAGTTCCCAGATTGCACTTCTAAATACCATTTGCCAATAAGAACCAAATCAGATTAGAAAAATAGAATAAGAAACATACAAGAAATTCTTGAAACATCCTGTCATATTGTTCAAACATACTCCGACACAACTTGCAAGAGTCTTACTGACCATTGATAAAGAAATAGCTTCAGCTATTATTTGTAAATTTTGAAAAGCCAACATTTGTCCTATTTGCTTTTATACAGAAGTAAATAAGCAATGAGCTGGAATAGAGAAACTTCTGTTAGTGTGACCAGTACTTTGAAAGGAATCACAGAGGCTTCCTATGATCCTACTTTGTAAACCCATCCTGCTTTAGTAATACCAGACATTAGTGTCTACTAACACCAAGAAAGACAATTGACAAATATAAAAACTGCCTATGAGGTATTCCTGCCCAAGAAACCTGAGTTTCTAATTTGGAGCTACCAATTTACCAAAATAAGGAATAAATAAACAGATTAAAAACAGGAAGGATTCAATCAACAAAGCCCATAAGATGGGAAACTGATGTGCTGGCCTCTTACACTGATAAATTACAAACAAGAAAAAAGAAATTAAAGAGGACTGTAAATTGAAAACTAAATAACACACATTCAAACCAAGGAATATGTGAGTTTCTTTTAGGTGATTCTTCTAACTGCAGATGGGGGAAGTAGAAGAACAAAGCTAACAGTGCATGTCCTATATAATAGTATAACACAAGTAAAAATTCCTAAGACATTGTAACAGTTGGTATATAGCTATTTCTTCCAAGTGAAGAAGGCATGACAAGAATCAGGAAGTAAACAAAATGTAGACTTCTCAAGAAACCGCTGAAACAAGATTCAGAATGTCGCCCTGCAAAGTTATATAAGCAATAAAAAAATTGCAAGCCTATGAACCACAGCAACCACCAGCATGGTAAGAGAATCCTAAGGGTACAGTAGCGGGATGCATACATCTTCTCGGTAAGCAACGGTTCTCTAATTGGACTTAAGACTTGTTCAACAACAGGGAAACCCTGCCTTGTACTAGAAGCCTAGTGAAGCCACGGGTCTTAGAGGAAAACCTACAACCAGTACTTCACAAAAACACCACAATCCCTTACTATGGTTTAAATACTTGGTCTTATACCCACAGATGAGTGGATTCTCACCCTTCATCAAGGAAGATTCTCTTTGCAACAGACAGAGATCATTACAGAGAAACACAGCCAATCAAAATGCAGAGTTGTGGAGCTCAGGCCCAGAGGATACATCACCAATAGAACGCCTGTATCTAAGGTTCAGGGAGCATTTCAGAAAGGGCAGGAAAGACTGTAAGAGCCAGGAGACTGGGGCATGTGTTTGACTGTGTATCCTAGGACTGTCAGGAGCTACAGCCATAAAATCTCACCAACGTGATTGCTTAAACACGACCTTAACAAGGGCCAGCAGTGGATAAGCTGACATGGACAGTGGGAAGCCCATGAGGCTCCAGTCCTATACAGCAACAGGCAACTAGGGAATTGCTGAGAGTGGGAGAAATAGTCTTCTGAGAAAAGAGCACACGAACTGGCTAGATAACATCAGATGCTCAGCCCTCAAAGCACACATGCAAGTAAGGTTATACAGGCTGGGAATGTTGTGGTTATGTACTTAGGAATATACATATGCATATACATATATTCATATAACAACAGTTAATGGAAAAAGAGGACACGGATTTGAAAGAGAGCAAGGAGGAAGATATGGGAGGGTTTGAAGGGAAGAGAGGGAGAATGGGATAATTCTCTCCATTTCAAAATTTAAAAAGGCAAAAATATTAATGTAACCCAAATGTGCTATGTTCCATTAAAATTTAGTGTTTATATTTTTAAAAAAATGTTGTGGAGAGGAGACTCTCAGGTTAGCCATGTTCCCTGCCGGGCCATGGAGGGAGCTCCAGCCCGCAACTCTGATGAGTTGTTGACTGTGCTGGGACGGACTTCCTGGTGATGCGGCTGCCCTGGAGCATCCATGCTTTAGTCAACGACCACAATGACGTAACCAGTTCACTGCCGCAGACTCAGGTGGAATCGGTTCTTTGATGTGAGATTAGCCCTCTCTAGAGTGAGCAGCAGTCTATGCCCCTCTACCAGGAAAAGTCATACAGCAGCAGTCATAACGCTACAAGCCAGGGCATGACTCACTCCCGTTTGTGATAATGACGACACAAATCAAACTACTGTACTGGAAGTTGTAGAAAAATATAGCACTCACAATTGTATAGCCTTCACAAAACTTGATCATATAATCATGTCTGTGCTACTTGTGTATGTACTTGTGAAACCGAAACTTTTACTCTTAGAGTATATTTATATTTATTCTAAATGTTTTTTATGACATAGCCTACCATGCTATGCCAGTAGGGGTATCTTTAACTGCATCAAAAGGCCACTTTAAGTGATTGACCTATCCTATCAAAAGATTGTGAAAGAACACGCTATGATTTTTATGTAATTATGATTGCCTGGTGATATATTTCTCAGAATATAGACCACTGTTAAGCAGTGTATGGTGCATATGGAGGTTGGTAGATGTGTTTTAATGAAGATATGTATGTGCACTTCCAGACATGTGTGTGTGTATGTGTGTAGTGTATACTCATGTGTGTGTGAAACATCAGGAAATTCTCAATACTGGCTATTTTTGTTAATTTTGTTGAGCTATACATTTTTCTCTGCTCCCCTCACTTCCTCTCCCTCAACTTCTACCCTCTCCCATGGAACTCATGCTCCCAATTTACATGGAAGATCTTGTCTTTTTCTGCTTTCCATGTAGATTAGGTCCATGTATGTCTCTCTTAGGGTCCTCATTGTTGTCTAGGTTCTCTGGGATTGTAAACTGTAGGCTAGTTTTCTTTGCTTCATGTCTAAAAGCCACTTATGAGTGAGTACATATGATATTTGTCTTTCTGGGTCTGGGTTACTTCACTCAAAATGATGTTTTCTAGGTCCATCCATTTGCGTGCAAATTTCAAGATGTCATTATTTTTTTCTGCTGTGTACATCCATTGCATGAATGTACCACATTTTCCTTATCCATTCTTCAGTCGAGGAGCATTTAGTCAACAGTGGCTATTGGATAATGCTTAGAAAATAACGTTACTTTTTCAGATGTGATAATATGGTTAAGTAATTTTAAAGTCATTATCTTTTAGAGACACATAAAATATTTACCAAAATATAAATAGATATCTTAGTTCTTCATTATGTGATGGATATGCAGAAGAGCGAACAGAAACAACTAATGTGGCCATAAGTTAGTGCTGTCGAGACTGAGTGATAGAACAGCCAGAAGGGAATGAAGCTGAGCTCAGTCCCACTCGTCTACTTCCAATTCGATAGTTACAAATTCTGTGCTTCCAAATTTGACACAAGGCAACGGCATTCCCACAGTCACCTATCTCACAGCCATCTGCAAGTGATGAGTGTTTGTGAGTCCGAGTTTTGAAGAACTGTCCGTCTTAAAGAACCATGTACTAAGAATCTTCCAAAGGCATATTTATCATAATAATAATTCTCCCATAAGAAAGATACATTAGACCTAAGAAAGCAGCACGAAAAGAGGGTGTTTGCAAGCATGTTATTTCATACCTGTAATTCCAGTACTCAAGAGGCAGAGGCATAAAAAATGCTGTGAGTTCAAGGCTGGCCTGGGCTACAGGGGAAACCTTGAGAAAGCAAAGAAAGTGGGAAGGGAAAGAATGGGAGGAGGGAGAGAGATGGGAGAAAGGAAGAAAGTGAGGGAGGAAGAAAGAGGGAGGGAAGGAGTTTTAGATAAATAATAATTTTTAAAGAAAAACTTCTATTAAAACTATTATATTCTGAATGGATATTGTCTACATGAGCTGGGAATATGACAGGAATGAGTTTACAAAAAGTGTGTATCTAAAAAATAAATTAAGGCTCTACTGTCATTTCTATGCTACATGACTTTCAGAGTTCTTTAAATGCACCATGACTGTCCTCTTATTTATCTCTTAGTCCCAGTGAATCATAGAAAGTAGAGAAAATGGCAGTCTTCATGACCCCAGGCTAAGACAGCGTACTCCTGAGGCTTAACACAATTGACACCCTTTTCCAAAATGCAGAACAAAGGAAAGCGTTTATCAGAGCCCGCTGCTTTCTTCATAAGAAGTAAAAGCACGTTTTCAGCCAGGTGAACTCGGTATTAAATCATTCATGTCACGCTGGGTGTGTACTTCAGACAGTCTGGTCCTGTGCCTAGTATAGGATGCTCCTTCTTCGGAAATGTTGCCTAAGATTTTAAAAAGAAAAGAACTAGGTTGGAACTTTTCCAACCTGAACATCAAAGTCAGCAAGAATCCTGACACAGACCACAGTGCTCTGATTTTCATCCATCTTTACTTTGTTTATTCCCTCTCCCAGAGTTATAGGTGCATTTAGAGAATGTACTAGAAAGGACCAATAGATGTAAACACCTGAACTGCAATGACATTGTATTGGATAGACTATCTCAGCTGTCCAGCTACTCATATCCTCTAACAAAGAATACTTGATACCACAAATTTTAAAACTAGGTGTAGGCTTTGTTGTATTCTAAACTACTATGACATTTCTTTTGTAGCTACTTTTCACGTTGGTTGGTTGATTGATTGATTAATTGACAGATTGATAAGAGCATCCATGGGACACATAGGGAATAGGAATCACTTTTCTCCAAACATCAGTGTGGGTCCTGAGTATAAAACTCAGATTATCAGACTTCGTAGCAAGCTCCTTCACTGAGAAGACATCTGACCAGCCCTACGACATGCCTTAATTGGTCCATATTTTAAAACACAGTTTTATAATCTCTCATTATTATAGTGTTCATTTGGTAATAACTTACTATATTTAAAGTGTCAACTTGTTATTTTTTTCAGCCATGGTTATTGTTTTAAATTGATTATCACCTCCCCACCAGTAGGTAGCTCACGTAGACAGTCTACCATATTTGAAGAGAGAGAAAAGTCAAGCAAATCCTCCCCGCACCATTTTTGAGCTTCACAATACTAATGTTTGACATTACTCAGCCCTCTAGATTCTAGAGCATAGGCCTCACTCTTTGACAGTATTAACAGAAAATAGAAGCTGTAACTAGAAGAAAATTAGAACAATGACAACAAATTTTCACTGTAGGATATTTCTATTGGTGACTGCTATAATCTGAATACATTCCCAAAACTCGTATTTTGGAGTCTTGCCCTTTTACTTCATGAGAGAGAACCTGCATGGATGAAACTTGTACCCCCACATTGGGGGAGGAAGAGAGTTTTTTTGGTTTATCCTGCCATTACCTATGCTGAGGTGGAGAGAAGGCACAGGAAGAGCCTTTATGAGACTGCAAATCTCCCAACAGCTTGATCTTCGACCAGCCTCACCCAGAAGAGTGAGCAATAAATTTCTGTTGTTTATAAGCTATGCGGCTCATCTGTTTTGTCACAGAAAATCCAAAGAATGAAAGACAGCTCTAGAGAAAAATGCACTCTTCCACACTGACAAAAGCTGTACAGGCTATTTTAAATGATTTAGCTTTTGCTTTACATCTGATGATGTAAATAGATAAGGCCACCATGTAAGAGTAAATATATAAATGTATTCTAATACTAAGAAATTGTCCACTGGCCCACATCTATCATCTTTTTAAAAAAAATCATGGAAGCTTAGGAAGGTGGGCAGAATGTAGCTATACTGCCTTTCACCTATAAATATGTATATATACATATGTATTCTTACATATGTTAATAGGAAGCCTACTGAAATAAATTATTATAAAACCTTGGTCAATGTCAAGATAAAACCCTATATGGATCATGTAGTAAAAATTAATCCTCAAAAAAAAAATGAAAACACCGGGCAAATTTGATGTTCTTCTTTGACAAATTGCACGTTTAAGGGACAGATGAGAATGCCATCCTCATTCTCAACAAACACTACCTAAGGGACAACAATGTGCCCTGTGCAAAGGGTAACCTCTTCCCTCAAGTGGCCGATAGCCTAAGGACTAGAGCAAACAAGTGGTGTCATTACAATGACATAGACGTCCCCATTGACGACACTGAAGATGTGCATGCGACCAAAGAGGACCTCAGTGACTCCATTGAATGGAAATATTTCTTCTAGTCAGTAATATGCCAGAAAGATTAACAATGCCATGTCACTGCAGACGCTCAATAGGAGAAATGTGTTGTTCAAGAGCGATTCCTCCAACGAAACATCCCTAACAGATCCACCAGGACGTCAGGGGCAATGCAGCAAATTACGTCCACAGCTCTTTCAAAGCAGGAGTTTACTTCTGCTTCTTTTTAGTGGGTTACTGCCCAGCTTAAACACAAAGAAAGCACCTAGTCTATGCTTAGTTACTACATAACTGCACTTCAAACTCAGAAAGAGTTAAAGCGCAACGTGACCTTGTTAGACTGGAAATAGCCACAGAAGGTGAATGAAAACTGGAGCAAGACTTTTTTTTAACACTCAAAGTACCTAGGTTCAAATTTTCACACAGCTGCCTCGTAAGGTCAGTGGCCATCAGCAGAGCCTCTAGCCTCTGACATAGCGAAAGAAGAGGATAAGAGGAATAAGCCCCTGGACCTTGGGTCGTGATGTGGGAGGAATTGACTAATGCACATGACTGCCCCATTGAGAGCACAACCCATGTAAGGTAACCAATAAATACTCATTTCCTGTCCTTCCTATAGATGTAAAACAAATAAGAGGTTTCCAAACTAAAGAACTCTGAAGGGTCTCCTCATCAGTTTCTCTTAGAGACATTCTAAAGCTGAAGTATGTATGAAAGGCATTTCTTAACCTTCACCATCAAATGACTTCATCATTCTGAAATGAAAGCAAAAGACAGTGGCCTCATTTTGTCCATAAACTTCATCCACCATGGCAGTGCTTCTCTACATGTAGGTCATGAAGCCCTTGGGGTCAAACGACCCTTTCACAGGGGTCAAGTATAAGGTATTTACGTTGCAATTAATAGTAGTAGGAAAATTACAGTCATGAAGTAGCAATGAAATACTTTTATGGTTGGGGGCCACCACAGCCTGAGGAACTGTATTCAAGGGCACAGGGTTAGAAGGTTGAGAACCACTGATCCATGGTATCTAACATAAACATGCATCCATGTTCTTAACACTTATTATGTATATACCAAACACCACAGATTATATTCCAGACCAATGGAGATTTCATCCACTTTATTTTTAGTTATTAATAACCTGTATTATTATGCATATTAATGGGTTTTACTGTGACATTCATGACCATGCATATAACCCCCCATTCCTTTCTTTACTAATAAAAGGCTTCCAGTATCAAATCTTCTGTTTCTTTTTTTTGATTTGTTTGTTTTATCCATTATCACTTAAAATAAAATATATGAATTTAGTATTTCCGTGTGGTTGGAATCACTTAACATAGCCACTAAGTCAATTAAGCCTTTGACTGAGCCTCTGATTGAAGTGGTTTAGTGGACAACGATCTAACAATCTCCAGGACTAAAAATTTACCCCTAAAAAGAAAAATCTTGGTCTTTAGAAAGATCAAATGTTATTTGCTGATAGGAAAGTGGAAGGAGTTTTGAGGGAATGCGGAATGATTTCAGTCTGAGACGTGGGACAGTGACAGCTGTCTATGGTTTCTCTGAGATATCTGATGAGAAGGGGCAGGAAGCAGGTGATGATCCCTGAACAGTTTTGTCTACAGCCTCATGTGGAAACCGTGGTCGCACAGGTAGAAATTCAGAAGCATACGGGAGCAAGCGAATGCGTTGATATGAGAGTCGTGCCAAGGGCTGAGTGCTGGAAACCGCCCTTCATTCACCCAAGGGAGACCTGAGAGGTGGCCCAAGACGCAAGAGCACTTGTCATGGCAGCCTTACAATCAAATGTGAACCCCTACCTCATAGGGCAGAGAGCTCATTCCCAAAGACTGTCCTCTGACCTCCACATCTATATCCATAGTCAGTCTCTCTCTCTCTCTCTCTCTCTCTCTCTCTCTCTCTCTCTCTCTCTCTCTCTCTCTCTCTCTCTCTCTCTCTTTGTGTGTGTGTGTGCCTGTCTGTCTGTCTGTCTCTGTCCATCTGTCTGTCTCTCCCTCCCATCCTTCCTACTTACCTTCTTCTCTCTCTCTCTCTCTCTCTCTCTCTCTCTCTCTCTCTCTCTCTCTCTCACACACACACACACACACACACACACACACACACACCAGAACTTTTTAAGGCCAAGGAGGGAGAAGGGGCCGGTAGGAGACTCTGATCATAGAAATAAGAGATCTACAAATACTGTTTTATAAGGGAGACAAGCTGTAGAGGAAATGGATAGTCGCCTAGATCAAATGTCAGAGTCCAGATAAAATTAAAGCTAATACACTTAACCGGATAAAGAGCTTAGTTCATCCATAAGGAAGCTCAAATTAAAGTAATTCAATAAAGGGTCTGATGTTTGCTCTCAAAATCATGTTCTCATGGACATAACATGGGCCTCCATGGGACCAAGCTAGGCCCTCCATATGTGGGAGATGGTAAAGGCAGAAGGATCAAGAGTTTAAGGTCTTCCTAGGCTATGTGGATAGTCCAAGGCCAGCCTGATAATCTATGTCCAAAAAATTAAACAACAACAAAAATGAAGGCTCTCCCAGCACACCTTTAATCTCAAAAGGCAGAGGCAGGCAGACCTCTGAGTTGGAGGCTAGCCTGGTCTACAAAGCAAGTTCCAGGACAGCCAAGATTACAGTGAAACTCTGTCTCAGAAAACCATAAAAAAGTGAAAGATCTCCCAGCACTTTGACTTTCTACAAGGTGATTAGAAGCCATGACACAGCCATTGAGTCTCTAAACCCGTATCAGTTATCTCTATGGCTCTTCAATGATCTCACTCTTTTTCTGGTCCTTGGGTCCTTATTTGTAAAGTAGGAATTTTTTATTTTATTTACACCTGAGGGACTTTCCTTGGTTTAACAATCATAAGATTATAGGGACAAATATCATATGAAAATATTATAATAAAATGTTTAAAATATTTAAAGTACCTATTCATTCTGGTTATTTCTTCAAACGGTGCTTTTTCTTTCTCTCTAAGGCAATTTTATACCACTGAGAAGCTCCCTTTATGCCATATTTTCTGTTTAGCATAACTTCAGTCTTTATAATAAAAGTGCCCAGTCACCTAAATGAAGTGACTCTTCTGTTAACATGACATTGGCATATGTTGTGCCTCAACCTTATATTACACAAAGACCCTTTCTTTTAGTCCCAGATAGAAGGCTTTGTTGTTATTTCTAACTGTATGGTGAAGATGGACACTATAAATAAATCCCACACTAGCTCAGAATTGAGTATATTAAAGGGTTATTTATTGAGGGGTAGACTCACAGATCACAGTCCTCTGCACGATTGGGGAAGAGGAACCGAATCCAAAAGCTGGAAGAGAGTGAGCCGCATTTTACATCAACAGTTATAGTATAAGAGGCCACACCCAAGTGGTCTGGGATCTTAAAGACTACTAGCTGGAAGAGTTCCTACGGCACCTCCCCCTTTTGTTTAAATAAAAGAGTGCTAAGCCTAATACAAAATTATGTATAATAAGAACAAATAGTACGTATAAAAATTAGAATTACAACCAGCATAAACAATATTAAGCAAGGAACATATGCTAAATGTTTTAATAATCATTCTATCCTAAAGAGTCTAAGTCTTATATTAGAAATGATATGGATAAATCATAAGAGGAAAGGAACTACAACTATCTAATCTTCAACCCCATTGACAGCCTGAGAAGGAAAATATTACTTGAGTAGGCAGGAAGTACAATCAAGCAGCTTCCAAACTGTGCAGTAGATGACAGAGACAACTGGCTACTTGGACAATCACGGAAGTCCTTCTGTCTATGTGTTGCTTTTATTGGTTAATGAATAAAGCTGTCTCGACCAGTGGCTTGGCAGAATAGAGCTAAGCAGAAAAACTAAACTGAATTCTGGGAGAAAGAAGGCAGAATCAGGGAGAAGCCATGTAGCCGCTACAGCTGGAGCCTGCTGAAACTTTCTCAGTAGACCACAACCTCATGGTGATGCACAAACTAATGGAGATGGGTTAGTTTGGGATATAAGAGCTAGCTAGAAATACATTTAAGCTATTGGTCAAACAGTATTGCAAATAATATAGTTTCTGAGTGATTATTTCTGATCGGAGCGGGCAGGAAACAAAGGAGCAGTGTCTGGCAGAAGAGAAGCCTTCAACAGTATAAGGTCTCATAGACTCATGTATTTGAGTACATAGCCCCCTGCTGGTAAAACTGTTTGGAAAGGATTAGAACGAGAGGTGGGCTTTGAGGTTTCAACAGACTCAGGCCATTCCCAGTGTGCCCCCTCTCTGACTCCTGTTATGGATCGTTACAACTGCTGCTCCAGATAACCATTGTCCTGCCTTCTCTCCAACACCTGAAACCATAAGCCAAATTCAATCCTTTCTTTCATAAATAGCTATGGTCATATTTTATCCCAATAATAGAAAAGAAAGTAATATTGGAGGTCATCTATAGGGATACTTAACTTAGTAATAACTGACAAGCTATTTCCAATTTCAATTACAGTCCATAAGTAATAACTGTAATTCAAGAGCTGGACCATTTGCTGCTCTGATAAAGGGGGACCCAGCTTCTGTTCCCAGACCCCACATGGCCGCTGCTGACCATCTGTATGTAACTCCAGTTCCAGGAGATCTGATGCCCTCTGTTGGCCTCCATAGGCACCAAGCACTCAAATGGTATATATACAAAGTAGCCAAAACATTCATGCACACACATAAAAATAAATATTACATTTCAAAAACATATAATATATATGTTAACTAATTTTCAGAGAAGCTTATAAGATACAGAAGAAGAAGAAGAAGAAGAAGAAGAAGAAGAAGAAGAAGAAGAAGAAGAGGAGGAGGAGGAGGAGGAGGAGGAGGAGGAGGAGGAGGAGGAGGAGGAGGAGGAGGAGGAGGACGAGGACGAGGACGAGGACGAGGACGAGGACGAGGAAGAGGAAGAGGAAGAAGAAAAAGAAGAAGAAGAGGAGGAGGAGGAGGAGCAGAAGGAGGATGAGGAGGAAGAGGAAGAAAAAAGAAGGATGGCCAATGAGATGGAGATGGCTCAGTGCCAAGCCTGATGACCTGAGTTGTATGATTCCTCGTACTCACGCTGTGGAAGAAGAAAACTGAATTCCACGAGCAATTCTCTAATATCTCTCTGTCTCTCTGTCTCTGTCTCTCTGTCTCTGTCTCTCTCTCTCTCTCTCTCACACACACACACACACACGAATGTAAAATTTAATAAGAGAGTGTTTCAGAGAAATGGCTACCAAATAAGGACATGATTTGACAGGCAACTAACATGTGACCAGCCCAGCACTGCAGCACACCGCTATAATCCCAGTGCTGAGAAAGTCAGAACAGGGAATCCCTAGGCTTCGCTGGCCAGCTGGTCTAGCCAAATTGGTGAGCACCAGGTTCAGTGAGTGCCTCTGTCTCAAAAGATAAGGAGAGCCATTGAGAAAGACATCTAACCTTGACCTCTACCCTCCAAGCAAACCTGGACACACATGTACATGCACAAAAAGAAACAAATACATCAAGCTGAGGTTCCATACATACCCACCTTTTCAAAATTCAGTTCTTAAGACAGAGTAAGAAAGAAAATGCAATGTATCTATAAATCAACATTCCTCCTTTGATGCTGTCCTCACATTAAAAACACCCATAACCTTCGAGAAGAGAAGCCTATTTATTCGCATTACCATACAAAGTCTGCCGCCTGCATTATCATACGATTACCGAAGACTCCATTCGCGGATGTATTTTCCTCTTCACGCCACCACTTGCTAAACATAAAACTGATTTTTAAAAATAGACTTACCCAGAAAGAGATTGTCTGAATTCATCCAATGTAATTAATGTTTTTATGAGGCTTTGTCATTAATCAGAAAATTAGAAGATTGCTTTGTTCAATACTCACCAAGCATTTAGCATCCAATTAGTCTCATATTGATGTTCTCAAAGGCGACTGAGTGTGTGCCGCCGCCAGGCCTTCCACATAAGCTCTCCCCACCTTGCTCCCAAGAAACCTATTTCTTACAGACCAGAGAGTCCAAGAGATTTCTGTAAGATAAATGTCCTAGAACATTTTAGCCTGTTTTTAAATCCCGGGGAGGGGGGAATACACTCTTGTTCACACTTGTGTATAAGCTGTGCTTTTTTTTTAATTCGGTGTAATAAATAGTTGAGCTTATAATGTGAGTTCTTCACATTTTCTTAAACACTAATTCTTTATCTCACTGCTTAAGTGATTATCGCTTTTCATCAAATAGAATGGGAAAAAATCATAGCTATTCTGTGAAAGCAGAGGTTCATTCAAAGAATGTTATGGATATTATAGTGTGAATTTAATGATACAGTTCTGAATTTTGGGGGAAGAGGAAGGTCCTCGTTGGAATTTTCAGATACAAATACTTTGAACCAAGACAGTCCTCTAATCAGCATCATGTTAAGCAAAAAATAAATAAAAGTAAATTTTCTCCTGGTGAGTGTGACTGAGCTGCAGTGCATACTGTTAAAACTCTGCTCCAGGGACTAGAGAGATGGCTCAGTGCTTCCAAGCAGCTGCCTCTGGTGCAGAGGCTGGGATTGTCTACCAGCACCAACAAGGCTGCTCATCATCATCTGGAGCTCCAGTTCCAGGAGATCTGACGCCCTCTTCTGGCCTCCCCTGGGAACTTCATGCATATGGTGCACAGATACTCATGCAGGCAAAACACACACACATAAAATAGTAAATAAATAAATTTTTAAAATAAAACTCTGTTCCAAAGGGGGAGTTAAAAACCCTGCAGGCTTGCTCAACCCACTTGCTTAGAGGAAAGTTATTTGTGGACTAAAGAAGTACTTTTCTCTGTACTTACTGTGTGGGCCAAAGAGATAATTGATGATAACGACTTACCATGTGCAAGGTCCAGGTTTAAATTTTCAAATATCAAGAGATCTCCATAGAAAGCAAAGACTCTAGGGAAGGTCCTTCTTCCTCACGGCACCTCCGCCCAAGACCGCTCTACAGATGTGTGGTCTCAATGCACAGGATGCTCCAGGGCTACCAAGGAGCAACATGAAAGACAAAACTCAGGGATTCACCCTCTTTTCATCCATGGCTCTCTTCCTGCCGCTGTCTGTCATCAGCCTTTCCAGGCAGTGGCTCAGCGCTACAAACAATCACCCATAGACTGTGAGACGAAATTACATCAAGCTGGACAAAGAATCAGGAAGAGAAAACTGGAAAAATAAAGCATAACTCCTCCTGAAGGCATTGGGAACATTGGGGTTCTCTTATCCATGTCATTGTTCCTCGGGGCTCTCCTGGTATTTCCACACACTCGTGTACAGGTGGCAGCTGGAACCTTCTAAACCAATCCCAATCCTATTGCACTCTAAGCTACTGCCGCGTCCAAGTCTCTACCAATCACGTCCATTTCCTCTCAGCTATCCCCAAGACAAATGCTCCAGCTCGAGCTCAGACTCCAAATGCTTAAAACTTTTGGCACTTGTCTTCATCTGGGGAGAACACAGCAGCTTTGAGGCTATTATGCTATAACCACTACTTGTATAAGCCAAGACTTACTTGTGACTCTTTATTCTCTTTATAGGTTTGCTAAGAGCGGAACCCTCTCGTTTTTTTTCCTCCTTTTTTCCACCTTTTTAACTTCTCCCCCACTTGTCACCCAAATGAATGAAATTGCTCTCCAGGTAGTTCCCCTGCCAGTGCCCAACCACCCAGTGCAGTCCAATCTCCACGGCGACACCAAAAGTACCTTTAAAGTGTCCCAGAAGGATGAGCCTAAAAAGGGACACATGGCACATAGGGCCTGGTGGCAGTATAAAGGTCACTCGGCTACAGCACAGTCTTATCAAGAGTGGCGCAGTGCGTCGACGGGGCAGATACACAGCTCTGCTCCGACATGACGGTCAGCGACACCGGGAGGAACCGTGGAGTGTCTATGTTTGTTTTGTCCTACATGAAAGGTGACAAGTAAACCTACTATACTCCATAAACACTAGCCAGACATACAGATCAGGACTCCTTGCTCAGAGACAAAGGACTCTGTCACTCGCTGCTGCTGCGCCCAGGTCACATCTGAGTCACTCTGAGAGTTGCACAGCTACCACGCCCCCCTTTGCTCGTCGGTGTTATGCCCGAGGAGTAACAAACTCAGGGAACTAGGGCCATTAAGATGGGGGGCAAGCAAATCTCTTACTCCTAGAGGCAGAGATTATTTTATCAGACCAGAGAGTGGAGACATTATCTTCCAACACTGACCACTTCTTTTTTGTTGTTCTTGTTTGTCAGTTTAGTGTTCTTAAATGTTCTGTGGAAGAAAGGGACAGGGATTTTCCTGACAGACCTATGGAAAATCGTCTTCCAGCAAATACATTTGGAATTCTAACCAGCCCCAGAGTTTTAAGACTACGCTTCTCTGTGGAATTAGGAAGGGCTTTCCTTACTCACTCAGGTATTTCATAGCACCAAGTCAAATTATGTACATTAAACTATTTAATAAGTAAGACAGTATTGTAAAATATAGTTATTTCTTGTGCCTCTAGAAATTATTTATTGTAGAAACAAAAAGAATGTAAGTTTAAAATATCAAAGTAGAAAAAAAGTAAATATCCTTTAATAAAATATCCATCAACCACTTCATGAAAGCTTAGGCTTGGGAGAGACAGGATGAAAAATCTGAAACATTGATTGACCTCAAGAATTTCATAGCCTATCAAGTCAATACCAAAAATAAATAAATAAATAAACCTATTTGAATAATAATCAAAAGAGGTAAACAAACATTTCTCAAAAAATAGATAAGTAGCCAATGGGTATATGAAGTTTAACTCAATATTATTATCGTGGAAATAAAAATCAAAACCAAAATGAGACGCCATGCTGCCTCATTTAGAATGGCTATTATCAAAAAGACAAAAATAACACAGTGGCAATGGTAGGGAGAAGGAGGAATGCCCACATACTGTTGGCAAGAATACAGATTGTCACCGTCATTGCACAAAACCTCAGAAAATTAAAAACAGAGCTATCAGATGATTAGCAGACCCACTGCTGTTTATACAGCCAAATGAGACAAAATCATATTGAAGAGACATCAGCCCTCCAGTGCTGACTGCAGCACCATTGGCAATAGCCGAGACAGAGAATCCGCCTAAGTACCTATCGGTGAACAAATGAGTCTTCAATGTGGTAGAAACACACAATGGAATTCATTCTTGAAAAAGTGGTATGGCCTTGGAGAATATTACACTACGTGAAATAATTGATGTGCTGAAACACCACTGCATGGTCTCATGCAAAAGAGTGCTCAGAAAAAGCTGGCCTTGTGGAATGAAGAAGAAGAGGGTGGTTACCAAAGGCTGGGAAGGATAGGAGGAGAGAGATGGGACAAGAGTGGTGGGCAGCGACAATGTTCCAGAAATAAGAAGCTTTAGTGCTTGGTTTCAGAGTACGGTGAGTTCTCTAAGCATTAAGCTCTATATATTTCAAAATAACTAGAAAAGGAGGTTTTAAAGAGTCTTGGTACAAATTATAAGTGCTTAAGAAGAATACATAATTAGGCTGATTTGATGATTATATAATGTATGCACATATCAAAATATCTAATATTCTCTTATAGATCTTTATGAATATGTGCCAGTTGAAAAAATAATAAAAGTCTGATTTCAAAAGTTACCCAGTAGAGGAAGATTGAGGAGAAGTATATCTACAAGGATTTGTGGGACAATACCAGAATATTTAACTGTTTGCCATCAGGGTCTCAGGAGGAAAAAGGAAAGCAATTGGGTTATATATTAAAAAAAAAACTACAAAATTGATAGGAATCAGAAAAGAGTAAGTTCTGCTGTTCTGTTGCATGGAAAAGTTTCTACCATTAATTTTTTATTGATTTTTTTTATTGAGCTTTACCTTTTTCTCTGATCTCCTCCCTGCCACTCCCCTCCCCTCAACATTCTCCCAAGGTCCCCATGCTCCCAATTTACTCAGAAGATCTTGTCTTTTTCTACTTCCCATGTAGATTAGATCTATGTATGTCTCTCTTAGAGTCCTCATTGTTGTCTAAATTCTCTGGTATTGTGATTTGTGGGCTGGTTTTCTCTGCTTTATGTTTAAAAACATACCATTATTTTTTAAAGGTTTTCTTTATTTAGTTACTATGTATACAGTGTTCTGGCTGTATGTATACTCACACAGGCTAAAAGAGGGCACCAGATCTCTTTACAGATCATTGTGAGCCACCATGTGGTTCCTGGGAATTGAACTCGGGACCTCTGGAAGAGCAACCAGTGCTCTTAACCTCTGAGCCATCTCTCCAGCCCCTATTGTTAGTTTTACATTTGATGGGTCCTCTCTAATTGGATTTGGTCATCACACATTGTATATGGGACTGAACAACACACCGTGCCTCCCATAAACATGTGCAGGATGATACCTCAGCTAAAACTATAAGCATCTTATGATATCATTTTAACAATACAAGGAGTCAAAATGGACAGTGGCCGAGATATGTTCCAATGAGAGGATAGGAACATGGGTGCATAAGATTATCAGTAACTCATAAATGTAGTGACATCTAAGCGGTCATTACATCCAGTCATCTCTTTTGCCAGTGAGAAAACTAATGACAAAGATGTTTGGTAACTTTTTTTAAGGGCTGACAATTAGCAGGTGCAAGGTCAGACCTTCAGTTTGGAAAAGGGCCTTGATAGAAAGTTTTATTCCTGGACAGAAACGGAGAAGAAAACCTCCTTCGACAGTTCATCTCTCCTCTGCAGTCTTGCTTCAGTTGCTATTTTACAATAAATTTATTCTGGGTCTTGCTGCTTATCTCTTGAAGGTTGATTAGTTCTTCCTTTGTATAAAAACACTACTGTGACCGTTTTCCCCGACCCCTGCCTTCTCCCTGTGTCGCCCTCCATCTGGCCTTCTACTCGCATCTCTTCTGGGTCACACCCTTCACCAGGCCACTTTGCCACACCCACTCGCCAGTTAGTAAACTTGCCTTTTACCCTCAGCTCACTCCAGTCTGCCATTTCATCTGTCTGGAGAATCTGATTCAGATTTCAGAAAATACAAAGTGAGATATTAGCCACAAGCCCTGCAGTCTGCTTAAACACTGTATGAAATCAGCTCTCAGGAAAAGGTCACAGGCTTGGGAAAACGCTGCTCACTCAGTCTTCTGGGAAGTATAGCAGATGCTGCTCTGAGATAAAATTCACCTATGTGCAGGAAACTTTATTAATTTCAGTTGTTGATTTTTAAAATCGTTCTAAAATTCTCGCTAATATCTTATTGGAATTGAGTCAGGAAAGAAGAACAGATATATGTTTTCCAGCAAGTTCCACAGCAGCACCAGCTTCAGAACATTTGGTTTAACTATGTAAGTTTGAATATTTTTAGACAATACAGGGAGAGGGAAAGGTCCATTCAGTTTATAGTCTGTCATCATACTATTCAAGTCCACAAAACACACTTTATACTGCAAACCATGAAGATATAGCATATAGTTGTAAAGGAAGCCTTTAAACAAAATTCAAAAATATTTTGCTTTAAATTTTATTATATAAGTAATTGACCTTTTAGATTTTATTGAATGTACTACTTTTCTTAATAATCAACTATAGGCAGTTTTAATTTTTTTAATTTTTCTATAGCAGCAGACATTTAAAAGCTTTATTTAACCTAGAATAGCTAACACAAAATCAATAAATATATGAACGCATATTGTCTGTACTAAATAGATTCAGAATTATAACAACAAAAGCAATGACAGTCAGTAAAATTACCAAACTTTAAAAAAATACTATCTGGTCATGAAAATGATAATTATGTAAATAAGGATAAATGGGTTTAAATTCCCTAATGAATGATGAGTCAAATTAGTGGCAAGACCAATCAAAATATATTCCATATATGACTAACAACACTAAATTTGGCATTGACAAATATTGAATTTTTTAATTTATGTAACAGCATGATCATAGCACATGTCATCTCCAAAGCTACAGGCTATATTAAATTATATAAAGAACGAAATTGGGGGTCGGTATGCTTATTTTATTTTTTGTTGCTACCTTTTATATACAAATAAATATTTTCCTTTCATTTACAGGCACATTTTTGATATCATCTTTATGAATTCTTTGAGAATTATATGCACTGTATTTTGAGTCTATTAAGTACCCCCACTTCTTTTTTCCCACTCTCTCCACACTCCCTGCCTTTCCCATCCAACTTTGAGATTTAGAAAGAAACCTTTTTAAAGTCAGCTTAGATATGGGAAGCATACACATTCACTCACATTCACACACCCATTCACACACTCACATGCACACACATGCACACACTTAGAATAAATGATGGTTATTCCCCAAGTACCCCCTTACACATTAAGGAGGTGTTCCAGATTTACACCCTAATCAATATGTAGTTAACAGTCACCTTCCCATTGAGTTTATTATCTATTATGTATTAAATGACATGATAAACCCTAAATCAGAGAAATAAGATGCAGACATTCAGGACTGGAGAGATGGATCAGATGTTAAGAATACTGGGTTCAATTCCCAGCACCCACATGCCGCATGGTAGCTCATGGCTGCCTAGAACTCCAGTTTGGGATGATCCAGCACCCTCACATAGTACATGTAGGCAAAACACCAACGTACATAAAATTTAAAAAGATAAATTATGTGTACATATAGACATGCTTGCCCCAGATTTGGTAAAGTGAACCCACACACTGCTCAGCTATAAGAAGAACTATTCGACAAGCTAGGAGCTTACAAACATGTAGACGGAGGAAAGGCATAAGAGTTAACATATGAATGCTGAAAACCATATTAATCATAGCACACAACAAATTGTTCTTTGCACTCGGACTGTCAGGTCTGAGTCTGGTATCATTATATAATTGGTTTATTGCCATATATAAACAATAATTTCCAGAGTTCTGATAAAAATGGATGACAAAGGCTTTACCCAGTGCACCAAGCTTGTGACACGAGAACTAGATCAGCCAGCAAAAGAGTCACACATGTGAGATAGGGTACCTTCCGATATTACCATATCCGGCTTAGGAAACGAAACGCTACTATCATACAAAGGCAAGAACTTCAAAATCACTAAACCACACTTTAATCCTAAAGAAAACACGTTAGAAACGTTATTTCAAGGAGCAAAGTAGAGTCATTTGCTGGACAGGAGGAGGATAGTTAACATCTCTTTCTGGTTTTGAGACCCTGCTGCCCAGGCTGTCCTTGTATCAGACTAGCCTCATACTCCCAGTAATCCTCCTGTCTCGGTCACTCTTCAGCAATGGTATTACAGATGTGAGGCACCATATTCAATCAGAGCACTGTTTACAAAGAGAATAGTCACTGTCAGAGAGCAGTCAAGAAAGCATACAAGAAAATAAGCCTCCGAGTCTCGCTGCACACTGCCACTCGGACAGAACCAGATTCCCGACACTGTGGCCAAATCTTGACATCTAAGCTTTAAATGTTGGCAGTTATTCTTGAAATTCCCAAAAATGATCTAAAGGGCTAAAATTACTCCTGTATGGTAGAATATATATATAAACAGCTTGGTTATGAAATGGATAAATTCATTTTTTAAAATTGTAAGAAGTCATTAATGTATCAAGAACAAACAATTTCTGGTTTGCGTTTTAGAGGCATCGTCTGTTTTCTGAAGAGAAGACTAGAGAGCAACAGAACACTTATTAAGTTGGCAGGTCAGAGCCTCTGAGCAAGAGCTGGGTCACTGGCAGGTTCAGCTCACAACTGGGAGCAGGCTGTCAAAGAGGCAAGAGCTGCCTTCCTCCTTTCTCAACGCCTGGAACCATAGTCAGTGGAAAACACTGTCCAAAAGCTTACAACACAAACTGCTCTCCACCAGCTAACAGTATTAACTTAGCCTGAGAACTTGAAAATATAGATTCTCAAGCCCTACTTCAGAATTCATACTTTAAGGAAATTCCTCCATGAGATTTGTGTCTGCACATAGAAGGTAAAGAGGCAATGGCCTAAGGAAGACGGCCATTCTTCCTTATCACAGAACTAGACAGCCTATTCCGAGTGTTTGGCTTAAATTTAAACTTCTCTATACCCTGTATGACTCTAACCCCAACCCTAACCCTAAGAGGGTGGAACAGTGATCTCACCAGAGATGACCACTCAGGCACAGATTATAGTCAATTGAAAGTCATTATTCCAGGTGAATGGGACTACTCTCAGGTATTCAACATCTAAATGTAGCACCAAGTGTCCAGAGTACAGGGTTTTTGAGTGCAAAAACCACATCCTGACATCTAGCTCAGCTCTTGGGGGGAGTGATGGGCAGGTGGGGAGCTGGGAGGGGTAGCGTCACATAAGCAAGCAATTTGACAGAATCTAAGGTAAGCAGTTAGCTGGTGTGATGGGGGAGGAGCAGTCAGCTGCAGTGGGGTGGTTATGAGCAAGCAAGCAGTTTAACAGAAGCTAAGATAAGCAGTTAGCTGGGAGGGATGCCGCGCAAGGCAGCAGTTCAACACAAGCTAGTCGTCAGCCGATGCATCTTGACCTTGGGTTCCTAGAATAGAGTTGGGTGATTTTCCACAGCCTTCTCCATCGAGGAGCTCAAATTTAAGTGAAACCTAAAATAGCCTCAGAAAGAATACAGGAGACTTCTGCACCGTCTTACCCTTGACCCCAGCACCAAACTCAGACTGAGTTCAACATCAAACATAGTCATCTGAATGAATTAATCTTAAGGCTGGGACCAAATCGAGTCACCCATCTGTCTCATTCTGCTCCTCCCGCTGGATGTTTTACTGTCAGCCTCAGTCTACGAGTAGAGCTGGAAGATTGTGACTGGAGATGACAAAGGAGCTGGCACACATATCCCTAATTCATTGTCTCTCCATACCCCTCTGGTGACAACGGTATACCCATAGTCCTTCATGTTTGGTTGGAAGTGTCACCTCACCCCCTGGCATCCATGTAGCCAAAATATCTGGAATGTTTGGATTAAGACTTCATGTCAACCCCTGGCACCCCTATACCCAAAGAGTCTGGGATGTTTGGGTTAAGGCTTCACCTCAGCCCCTGGCATCCATGTAGCCAAAAAGTCTAGAATGGGTGGGAAGTTCCATCCCAAGTCCCCTCCCCTGGGAGTTGCCTCAGTCCAGAATCCACCTCCGAGAAAGCCCACCAACGATGACCCCTTCCCCAGAGAGGCTCAAGACCACTCTCATGGGGTGTTTAAACTGTCCCCCAGAAAACAAACACGTGGTTTCCCGGTCTTCCTCCCCATCTCCTCTCTGAGGGCCTGAAAGGCCTTTGGGAGCTCTAGTATCCATTAAACCTGGGCTTTTTCTAATTCAGTTTGATTTGATCTGATTTGGATTATTTTGTCGGCGGAGAGACTTATTGGGCCATAAAAACTTTTCACTTCACATGCATATAGCCTAGAAATTTACCTCTAGACTAATAAATTACTACAAAGTTGAGTTCATTGTCATCATTTACAATTCTGGAAGCTTCACATTTAAAAGTCTGCATATCCAAATTCCATTCTACAAGTCAGAGAATCTATTCCATCATAGCAACATATTCATGTCAAGTCTCAGCTGTCTTAATCAGATATTAGCCTGGCTCTCCCCTACTCTCTCAGTTCTCCCCAACAGCATGAACAACATTGTCAGTGGCCGTCTGTCATCTTCTCCTTGGTATTGTTCATTTATTTGTATTCCCAGCCTGACTCCGACGGGCACTTGAATTTGCACCCCCTCAGAGATGGTCTCGGCCGTGCCTTGTCTCTGACCTACACTCTGCGTATGTAATTCAGGAAAGGGAACCACCACCAACCACCGGAGTCACTCCTTCTGCTGGCGGACTTTGTGAGCTGCAGTCAGTTTCCAGGTCTACCTACACAGGATGCTGTCTTCCTTCACACTCCACCCTGACTCAAATATTTAATTATTGTAATTAGTTCTTTTAAGATCTGTTCTTCACAATTAAAAATAAGAATGACCCACAAAAGCAGGTACGGAACAGTTCATTGTTCAGCCATTTCTTTGGAGCCATCTCAGAACTCTGGGTGATTTACCAAAATGGAAAGATCCTTGACGACAATTGGTTTCCCTTTTTGTTTTGTTTTGGTTTGGTTTGGTTTGGTTTATTGACTCACTCAATGTATGCTATTCATATAACCAATAGCCTCCAAGAAGGAAATATGCCCCTCACTCTCTCTCTTCCCCCCATCTCTCTCCTTTTCTCTCTCTTTCTCTCTCCTCCCTCATCTCTAAGAAGGTATCTGTCTTCTCCAGGCACATCTGCTTTTGAAATCCCAGGTACCAGACCTATGAAAAATAAATGTTTGCACATAAGCCCCTGGGCTATGGTGTTTTTATTATGCCAAATTGACTGGCAATATTAAATAAATACTTATTGAATCAGAGGACCTTCCTAAGGATTATTAAATTTTTTAATTTACAGATTTTGAATGAATGTATCACATCATCATATAATATATGGTGGTTTGTCTGCCAACCTAATTTCTACTTGAGTTGATCAAACCATTCTACATTAGTGACAATGAAAACAGGCAGTGGAGGACGATGGAACCACTACAGACTGAGACCTACGGCCTGTCACCGCTGATTTGACAAGAATAGAGCACCAAGAAGACCCACAAACTGCCTCATAAGATTTCAACCAGTTCAGTGTTGCGACCACACCATAGCCATCAGCATCAAGAGCGTGAATTATCGTGCAAACTCCCCTGAAGAGATGCGTGACTGCGGAACTGTGGCCCACAGAATAAAGTCACACTCTTATGGTCTCACACCATCCCACACAAGCTTTATATTAGCAATTTACATCTGTCATCTGTTGACCAAATCAGCAAGCTAATGGATGTTCACCTCTTACCAAATCATGTGAGGGATGACTGTGCACACACATACACACACATTCTGTGTGTTCCGGAACACAAATATTCTGTGTGTATGTGTGTGCACGTGTGCCTGTCTGTGTCTGTCTGTATGTATGTATGTTATTTTCCTCCAGTGTTTTGAATTGACCATTTCTGAATTCTCACCCAACAGGAGCAGTCACGCTCATTCTATCAATGCATAACACCCATTGTTTCAGTAAAATTTGTTTGAGAGTTGTTCTCTCAAGAAAAATATTCTAGAAAAAGTCTATTGTCACACAGCTGACACTTCGTTAGATTCTAATGCACGTATACACACACAAAAAAAAACCCAACACTTTTTTGGTTGTGTGTCCAGTCCACAGAGACAACAACTATAAAGGACACCTTCCTTTTCTTAGTAGAAAAGTATGATCTTTTTCATAATAGAACAAGCGTACTGTGGATATTATGAAGCAGGGGTGTTAGAAGAGAGTGAGCGTAGTTACTTCTTGAATATTTAAGTACAATTTTCATTTACTTTCAGCAAAAAAAAGGCACTTTAAAAAGATTTTTAAAAAAACTAGGATTCAAATGAAAGAATACCAGGGTATTTGCACATACAGAGGATAATTTTAAATTATACAGGTTTTGGTTTACTCTAGAAAGAATCTGTCTCCTCCTAGCCCAGGCTATCCCAACTTGAAACTTGAGTTCTGGAACACAAATATATTGTCCCCAAATCTTCTATCTTGCATCCACTGTGACTATGTCCACGTATTTGTTGATGAAGAGATGCCTGGTTCGCCAAAGAAAGCCGAGTGCTGCTCTGAACTAGTAAGCACAGCAACAGGAGGGCACAGGCAATTAACACAGCAAATTGGAAGGTTTAGAATCTTCGCATGACCTTTAAGGAGCAACAAAGTTGCCCGTTCACATACATGCAATTATACACTGACTAGTTTGTAGGGAGTAATGTATAAATATGCAAATATTTAGTAAAAACAAGCCTTGGCACCCAAAGCCACCTCGAACTCTCTAGGTTTTGTGTGCACGGTTTGTTCTGCAAAGCCCACAATTAAGAGCAAAAGCGATGCATTTGTCTGGTTGTCTCCACTTTGTCGAGTACTGAGTCTGCCATCGTAGTAATTGCTGGAATGCAACGTTATTGCATTATTGAATCTCACGGTAAGGAGTTTCCAAAATCTACCGCATAGAAAAAAGCAATACAAATATAAGTTTAATTGAATGACCAGATGTACTATTGCTAGAGGAAAGGGAAATATACCTTTGCTAACTGGCCATTCAGGGAAAATCATAAAGCAATTACAGCTCCTAAGGAACAATTTGGGAATCTGAAGGAAGATTAACCGGGCTTCATCTAATATAGGCAAGTATACTCTGATTCCTTAGCTATATCCCAGGCCTCACCTGGGTCATTGTGAGCACATTAGAAGTCTCTCCTTACAGCCTATGTATTCACTAGCCATCTGATTTGCAAGCAAACTAAGCTCTGTAATTTCTGATGGCAATGCCAATCACTTGCCAAACTGATACCAAATTAGTGAATAGTGGGTCTATTATTACAGTCCTCGGTGAGAGCCAACAAAGACACGTGATACACACATTGAAAGTAGACGGGCATTAGAGATCTAACACAAGTCACAATAGTATGCTTTGCTGTGACTAGCAAAGTTTGCATTGGGACTGTGGAGAAACATGCTTAATAAAGTAATATGTAGATAGATCCTGTGCTTTAAAATGTGTGCAAATTCTCACCGCTACCGTCAACACTTCCCAAGATGCCCATACAGTCAGGGAAAAAAAGAGTCTTATATTTTGTGTTTGTAACTTAGTAGTCGATGAAAGTATCTTAGAAATAAAAATATATGTGCTGCATATAACAATGGATCAAAGTGTAAAACTCAATCATAAGTTATTTTGTTAAGCTATGGATGCAGTTTGCTGTAGGTCATTATGTAAATTAGCAGAAACTGGATAATATACAAATAAAGACCTTTAATAAAGTTTTTCTTGTCTTTTTTAACACAAAATCAATGTTTTACATGGCTACCATTAAAAGCATTTGCATATGTATGGACATAGAGATGATATAAAAACACAACTCACAAGAAATATATCTAAATTCTACTTCCTTCATACTCTAAAAAGCATAGGCATTCTTCTTCAAATTTCTATAAGAAAAAGAAACAGAAGACAAAATGAGTAGTTTTACTTCATGGTAAGAACTCTGAAACACTGCGCTGAATGCAGAGAGTCAGACCTGCAGCAAACTACGTAACATGCCCGTGTCCCATGGCAACTGCAGAACAGAAGCGAACTTCTAGGGTCTGCCCGCTAGTCCCACCTGTCCGTAAACCGCTCCAGGCCGCGCTCCAAACTTAAAATACCCGCTCTTTTCTTTATCAATGGAATGTCTAAATAGCTCGATGTACTCCAGCTAAAGCTCCAAAGAATTCCCCAACAGAATGGTAAATTCTCCTCTTCCAAGGCATCACAACAAGAGTCACTGAAAAGGAAGGCAATCCCGTGAAACACCATGCGAGCAAGGGGCCCAGAAATGCTGCTGCTTCAGCCGGCTTGGCCTTCATGGCTAGCAGCAGCTGGTATTAATGAATTTCTTCTCTTTGTTTTGATGGGGTCCTGCTAGTAACAGATTGATGAATTGCATTTGTAAATACCAGACATAGATCAAAGCAGACTGTTAGACGCCTATTTTTACCTCGATTTATAGGTTCTCGCCAAGAAAACAAGACCGCCATTATATGGTAAAGTTCCTCATTTTTGCTTGAATTTTCAATGAACAAAACAGCTGCCAAATAATGCTACTTAGTGAGGCATCTCTAATAAAATACTGCAGAATTGAAAGTCGGGCCACTGAGCTGTTGCCATTCTGAATGTTACAGCTTTTCAAATATGATAGACGCAGCCAATGGCACTTCGGAGAGTTCCTCGTTTGGGACATGCATTACAAATCTTATTAGCAAATGTCCATCAGTTTGCAATTACACCTCAGCTTGAACAAGATCCAACAGTACTCTCTTTTGAGAGCCGTGATAAGAAACGCTGGAGAGGCAATGACTACCCTTCCTGTTCAGGGTAATCCATAAGATCCAGTTGGTGCTAAGTCAACCTTAAACTATACTTTGGACATTTCCATATGAAAATGCCATTTAAGATGGCTATCAAAACACTGTGTTACAAATACTAAATCCAGGACTACTAAGTTTCTCTGACAAGGCAAAATAAATTCTCTAAAATGTTATACCACCCAAAGTTTTATCACTTTATAAATTTTTAAAAGGGAAAAGTGGCTAAGTCTAAAAATGGACCTTTCTTTACAGGCATGACATCACATTTTGTAACTTGGTGGTTAGTAAATACTATAATGCAGATAATGCAGCGGCTGAGCAGACTGTATCCATTTTGAGTCAGGTTCACAGGCATCTTTTCTCTCCACTTTGTCACCGTTACAATAGCTAACATTCTTCCAATTCAAAATCACACCCACATGCACACACCAAGGCCCCTCACCTTCCCCTCTCTCGTAACTTGTAACATTGTATAGGAATTTGCTTTGACACAAAGGTTTCCTGACTCTTTAAGAAGCATAAAAGGAAGAGCACTGTATGTAAATGTGAAGCTGAGCATGCTCAACCACCGTTTTTAAAGGCAAGAAAATAACCACGACTTTCAACAGTGTTTTAGACTTTCAGGGGATTTTTTAATGCCATTTTGAATTAGCAACACTAAAACTATGTTTGCCTCTTACAAGTCTCCCCGTGCCTAAGTTCTCAGTTTACAATGACATGTTCTCAAAACCTTATCATATAAATAATACAAGTGAACTGTTTGCACTGGAAATTGGGGAAATTAGAATAAAACAAGCTTCAGTGTGGTTACTGGTGGCTTATAAGTGGTTACTGATGGCTTTTAAAATTAAGACTTTAAAAAGGTCAAAACAATTGACTGGAGAGATACCGAACAGCATGAAGAAGAAAAAGAATCAAATGTTTCTGATCTGTTACTGGAAATGTATGAGGTTTGGGGCGGATTTTAAAATTGTAAAGTACTTACCAGTTAGGGAATACATGTGCAAACATGGAAAGGGAAAATACAATATCCCTCACGCTCTGATTCTTTCACCGACAAATGTATGTTTAATCTTCTTTGCCAGTAATCTCCTTTATTACTTCACATGGAAACCTTAAATTAATTACTCAATTGTCTTAAGTTATCTCGCCTAATAGAGCAGTTTAAAGGTGCTAATTGATAACACTCTGAAGGGTGGTGTCTGCACCAATCTGGCTGGGCAGACAGGAACCAGATAATTACCAGCCAGCTGACAGTCATTGAAATTTCACCCAGTCCAGAGAAGGACCCTCAGACACTGAGTTATTGGGGAGGCTGAGTTATTTGGGGGGGGGGGGCTCTTCAGAGTGAGAAAAACTAGGTTTGGGATCTAGATGAGCTTTTGTTTGTTTTCAAACCCAGCAAGGACTTTGAAATTCAAGAGGGGGTTTCACACTCACAAAAGGAGGCTGTTTTATTCTCTCTCTTATTGGCATGAGGAAAACTCACCAAGCGCACAGGGTGGGAGTAGCTGGTCACTGTAGTAACTACACATTCAATTCCTAAGGCTTAGGCAATGGTTTAACACTGGCCACGAAGTGGAATACTGAACGGGAAAGCATGGTCTCCCCAAGGGCTCTTAGAGAACCTTGGGTACCTCCTCCAGTGGAGACCGGACGGCTCAGCCGGCAGCTCCAGAAGAAATAGGGCAATGGACCTCAAACTTTGCCTTTACAAAAGCAGTTTCTGGAAATATGCCTGCTAATAGCTAAGTGCCATCCATCGCCTGAAGACACCTCTTGGTAGACACCTAGCCTTTTAGAAGGAGGAGGGGGCAGCAAGGCAGGTGGGCAGAGAAACCTGCGCTACAGGCAAGATGTGGAAGACATCTGCCTAGAAAGAAATGAAAAGCCAGTAGTTCCTCACCACCACCGCCACCGCCAGCTGTGCCTCCCCCCCCCCAAAGCTGTTCATTGAAAGACCCTTTATGAAGGCTGTCTTGTAGTAGCCTTTACAAAAAGCTATTTCATTCGGTAATAACGAGTCTGTTGCCAAAGCGAAAGAAAACCTTTAAGCGGGTGAGGCTCCGGAACTTAGGAACGCGGTTCTTGATGGGCATAGTTAAAGGTGGAGGGATCAATACCCCCCACGGAAACGCCCACCCTCTGCAGACAGGCCTGAGAATGAACTAGTCAGAAGTGAACAGAAAGTAGGTATTGCAGACAGGCGACCTGCCGCGTTCCGTGGATCATCATCAGTCCTCACTGACTTCCGCCTTGATTGTGACCCCCCAACTCCTTATGAAAAGTCTCAAATGCTCACCAGCCAGAACTGGCGAGGGAGTCAATTAAAACCCTCTTGGGTCCTCGCTTGGGTCTCTCGCCTTTTGAAATAAGAAAGGGGAGGGGAGGACCCTGCTCCCCAAACCTCCTGTCATGGCTCCGTCCCCCTCCGGTTGTCCCTCATCCCCGCCCCGTCCTCACTGTCTTCGGGGGCAGGGGAAGCAGGCTGCGGGACCGCATCTACCCTCATCATAGTCTCCTGGGGCGAGCTCGTTTCTGCCCCGGGCCCTCGAGGAAGCGGAGGGAAGCAAGGTGCCCACGCGGGCTGGGGGGCGCTCGGTCCTCGCGTGGCCACTGGGGTCCCCAAAGCCAGAAGGTTCCCGAAGGCGCGGCTCGCACCTACCTGCAGCCGGGCGTCCCGGTGGCAGCAGCACCTAGCGATGGTCCTGTAGCTTCCGCGGGCCGACGCCAGCCTTACCGCTCATGCATCGCTTCGGAGATGCCGGTCCGCTGGCACCATCCAGGGGCATAGGGACCTGAAGTCCGCCGGTGTGTGCGAGCGAGTGTGACCCCGAGTGCGCGTGTGGGTAGTGCCTCCTCCGAAGGCTAAAGGGGGGCTCGGCAGTGTCTTCACATACAAGCTGGGGGGTCCCCTCCCAGAAGCAAGTGGGAGGTGCAGCGCGCGAGGCCGGTCTCTGGTCTCTGGTCTTTATCCCACAGTGTCAAAGTAATCAAAAGGTTTGTTGACTGAGCGAAAGGAAGCCAAAGTGTCCGCAGCCCCCGGCGGCGCCCGCGGTCGCCCTGGCTGTCCTCGGCGCTGCGCCCCGTGCGCTCCGCTCCCGCGACTGCCAGGAGGATCCAGGCGGGCTCCAGCAATCGCCGGTCTTATTCCATCTCCGATTTGTTTGCTTTTAGCCGCGAGCGAAGACTTTTCCTCTCGCCCCGCGTCGTCTTTCCCTTTCACACACGCGCGCGCTCACACGTCCCCCACCCCTCTCCCTCCCTCCCCCGGGTTCTCTGGGGAAAGGCAATTGGACGCGATGATTCACCTTCAACAGAGCAGCCTCCGCCGTGCGACTCCTCGAGTTCCCCCGGTTCGCTCAGGTCTGCGAGGCTCCGGTGTGGACCGGTTCTGAGCAGGCTCGCCGGCTCTGCGCTCTGCCGCCGTCCCCCCGCGGGGCGTCCGCGTTCCCGCAGCTCGCACACAGGTCCCCGCCGGTGCCCTCTCCGACACCTGGACGCGGTTGACTCCGAGTCCACTTAGCAGCAACTCCTGACCAGCTGCAGCCCCTCGACCCCGCCTTCAAGTGCAGCCGGCCGAGCTCCTCGCAGCCCGCCCGCTGCCACTCTAAGGCATCGCGTGCTCCAAGGAAAGGGAACCCTCTGCTGTCCCCCAGTCACGGGTGCGCCTGCACCTTCACCAGCGCGAAGGTGCGAGTTCCAGCATCAGACACAAGCGAGCAGGTGTCGCCTGTGTCACTTCGCTAAAGGCGGGAGTGAGAAAGAACAGAACAAGGGGAGGGGCCCGAGGAAACAAATCCAGATCGCCAGGAGAAAAAGAAGCCAAGAGCAATCAAAAGCTCCTCCTCTCTGAGTCCCACCACAAACGTTGTACTGTCAAAATACACCAGTGATGATGTTAGAAAGTCACCCCAACGGGCAGAACCCCGCTGGTCCACCCTAGACCCCCTGTTCCGCTCAGCGGGCTGACCACCACAATAGGAGCGACTGGCCCTACAGTACAAAACACAGAGAAGGCAGAGAGAGCTGGGTTCTGACACTCCAGGCTGGGTTAAGCAGTAAAATGGGATGACAGGACCGGGAGGCTTTTGACTCCCGCTCTCTCCCTCCCAATTCTGTTAACAGTGGCTGCAGCGGTTGAGAGCAAACCACCTTCCTGCAGAAAAACACAGGACCAGGCAGCGGCAAAAGGTACAAATACTGGACTATGTCTCCCTCTAGCGGGAAAACTGAGTTAGACCGCTTTGCGGGCTCTCATTGGGACTCCGAATTTTTTTTTCCACAAATTATAAAAAAGAAAATATTATCCAGTGGCAGAAAATTTTGCATTTCTACCACTTCCAAACGCTGATAAATTTAAAGGTAAGATTTTTCTATACAATCCCATGCCAGCATATTCATTGCTGAAGGAATCTCCTGATGATTACAGAAACCTCATAGCAGGACCCTAGATGGTCATGTCCTTAAGGTCAAACTGGGTCTTGGTTTAACAGTGTACATATGATGTCGCAAAAAAAAAAAATCATTCTTAGCCTCCGTTCATTTTGATCGTGTTTATAAATGAGAAAAACTGTAAACTAGTAGTTAGGATAGTATGAAAATGAGTAAATAAGAATAGAATTAGACACAAAGAAAGGAAATGCTGACTCGGGAAACCTTACCCAATCCTTACTCGAGGATCTTGTCTTTAATTGATTCCTCCTGTTCAGCTAGGTTAATTTTTCAAGACGGCTCAATTCTTTCCAGTTCAAAGTTTTTGTGTTTTCGTGGCCCTTAGTCATTGAAATATTAACATAATTCTTTCCAACGGGTATAAACTAATACTTATTACCATATTTACAAAAAACTAGGGACTGTGTTTTGGTTAGTGACTTTATGGTAACGTGCTTAGTAATTTAGCCATATTTTCTATCTAAAGGGTTTCAGGTAATGAAGTTGGGAGCTCTATTTTAATAGTGTGTCCCTGCAGATTTTGTACGAAGGATTTGTTCCGTCAGCCACGATTAAAGTAGGTCCACCTGTAACTTTGCTATTTCAATTTTGTGAACCTTGTCATTTAGTAGGTGGCTTGCTTTGCACATGCCTGTGTCTTTAATTATAGAATATGGATTGCACTTATTATTAAACCCTTTTCTATTCATTTTGGATTTTTGTACTTATTCTAACTTGGTCATTGTGCTTAGTATACCGTCTTCAAGAAAGACAGTGATTTTTTTTAATTGACCACAGCTGAAGCAATTTCAAATGAGAATCCAAAACAAACTAACAGGGTTTTGCATTTGAACTGATTATGCTACCATAGGTTTGAGACTCTCTGGGGCCTGACAATCGTTTGTTTCCTGCATACTTCAAACGACCTCTTTCAAAAGGCCAATGTCTCTTGTGACTCGAGATTTTTATTTTACCTCAATCACATGGTAACTCATTTCCCTAGGGAACAAAGTTGTTTTTTTTTAAAAAAAAAAAAAAAATACCTGGCACTGTTTCCTTGCGAATCTTACAATAATCTTCTATCTCCTCTGTCCATCATTGATTCCAAGCAAGAATGACATTAACACCCTGGATTCTCCACAAATAGGAAAAATCATCTCAAAATCCCTTCAGAACATTGGCCGTCCCACGAGGAGTAAAAGGCATGAACTATCTTTCTAAATCTTGACACTTAGGGCCTTTGTGGTTTCATGAAAACCTATCAGTTTTACCATATTAATTTCTGTTGTTAAAACATGGGACACTTTGTCTTACTTTAGCCAATGTAGCCCAATATGTTTTTACCAGCGTATGAAAATGTTAGTAAAGAGAACAGATGTGTAATTACAAACTACAACACAAGTTCCTCATCTGGAGTCCTGCATCCGAATCCTCTAGCACCTCTGTGCTCTCTGCAGATTTCCTGGCAAACAGATCCAGATCCCCTTCAGACAGAGGTATTGAGCTCAGGACTCTCAGGACCCGGAAGCAAAAGCTTCTGCATTCCTTCCGAAAGGATCAGATAGGCAGACACTCATCCACTTTAACAGAACACCAGGGTTGATAATCTACCATCCATTTAGTTAAGCTTTCTGCCTCCTCTGCTTTGTGGATGGGAGGAACTGGACTACCATCCCCTCGTAACTCGCCACATTCTGAGAACTGTTACTACCGCAGGTCTTCTTCTCTCGGCCTTTAAAGCTGGTCTGCTGAGGTGCGCCTGACTGAAATCACCTGCTTCAGATTTCGTAAACTGAGTCGAGCGGCGTGTCTCTTCCCCACAGCTTCTTTCCATCACTGAGATTTACCAGTGTTACTGCGGCCACAGATCAGCCCTCCCTGAATTGTGGGGAGTATTGCCAGACATTAGTTGACTAGCACCTCATGTGTTAATTCCTGTTTAGGGGTATGACGGAGCCACTAAGGACTTCTGTGCAGGGCTCTTTCCGAGAACATGCCTTCAGTTCTCATAACTAAATACCTAGGAATCAAAAGGCTGTGTCTTCCGCTGGGGTACTCTTAAAGACAAACGTTGTTTAAGGTACTGTGTGTGTGCACTGCCGCACCTTCCCCTCAGTTGCGGTGGAGATTTTAGGAGCCCTTTAAGTCTCTGGTAGAAGCTTCATGGCTTATCTCATGCCGAATCTCAAATCCTCACAACATCCAATAAAACAGATGAGATGAACCCGCATGTGAACAAAAGGAGAAGGTGGAGAGAGGGCCTCTCAGCAGACCTGCCAAATCAAAAGCCATCCGTCCATTTTAGGTTTTTATTCACAGAGTTTCCCCCACATTGTCCCTTTCCCCAACCACTAAAAAATTTGTCTCCTGTATTACAAGGACATTGAAATCATTAAGACCTGGATTCTGAAATGTCACTACAGAACATGTGTAATAATGCAGAGACATTACTAACAGAAAAGGACAGAAAACAGGAGGAAAAACTAGTCCCAATTCCCCTGAGTTTGTTGTGCTGGGCATCGTGATATTTAAGAGAATAAATATAATTCAGGTTCCCAGTAAACTCGTAAGAAGGCAGACTACGGGGTGACCATTCATCCCCACCTGCCCATCTCTCCATCCTATGTCCATCTTCTCTAATGACTCCTGGTGGGTACCAACTCCAGGCCTTGCATATGCTTAGCAAGTTCTTTATCACTGAGCCACATTTTTTTCTTCCTTTGTAACAAAACACAGTGCTTTGCCGGATAATGAACTATACAGCCCAAGCAAGCTCTAACGATGGTTTGTCTTCCCCATCCTCTCTAGAGCCAGTGTTACTTGAATCCACCACTACCCTTGGCTTAATTTCAATGATTAAGGGCATTTTCCCACTTGCAGGGGTTGGGAGCAGTCTCACTATATAGACCAGGTTGGCCTTGAACTCCCAGAGATCCACAGGCCTTGGCCTCCCAAGTGCTGGGATTAAATGTATGCATCACCATAAAGTTTAATATTTTAATACATTTTTAAAACATTTACATAATTGTTTTATGTAATAAGGAAGATAAATGGAAGCACAAAACTCACTCCATATACTGCAAAGCTGCATACATACGTCGCTAACTTTTAGTCTCCCTGGAAAGCCGCAGCGTCTAACACTCCTAACAGACCACAGCACACACAGCGACACAACTCACAAGAAATGATGTGGAAGAGGTGCTGAGACTGTACAGTTGCCCTGTGGTTGGTTTGGGTTACAGTTCTGTGGGTTGATCATCGGTGTGCAGGTCAGCTCAGGTAGGAAGTTTGTCTGGACTTAGCTGGGCTTCCCCACAGCCATCCAGGAATGCATCTCCTCTCTCTGTGTGTGACGACTGGCTGAGGAGAGATGCTGCCAGTAACGAAGCCTTTTAGCATTCAACAAAGGGGGAAAGACCTAAAGTTGTGACAGTCGCATTCCTAGGAGTGTCGGTAGGGAAAGCCTCAATGCCAAGACCGTTCCAAGTCTCTGCTGGAATCAGGTTTGTTACCGTTCCTAGGCCAGATGGTTCAGAAAGCCATGCCAGGCTCAAATTTAAAAAAAAAGAAAAAAATCTCCATCTCCTGATAGGCAGAGCTGCGTGAGCACCTTTTGCAGGGAAAAGGAGACGTTGTTTACATTCTCACAATCTAGTGAAATAGCTACCGCCGAGGCTAATAGTTTGCACAGTAAATTAAATCAAGTGTTTTATGAGATGACCATGAAAAGCATCGTTCTCCCATTAAAGGTAGCAGAGCGCCCGTCTTGGGTCAGAGCAGGATGTTTGTCCAGAATATTATCTCTGTGCTCATTCCTGTTATTAAACATTTCCACCAACCGTATGAAATATGACTTCATAACTCTTTGCCCCGTTGGAAGCAAGACATTTCTTTCAGTTGCTGAATGATCCGTGGCATTCATTTACAACCAAATGTACCTATTATATAGGGGAGTCTAGCCTCTTAGGGTGGGGCTAAGGGGTCTGGAGAGATGACTCCATGGCGCTCTTGCAGAAGACCTGAGTTCAATCCCGGGCACCCACGGCAGGCAGCTCTAACTGCCTTTAACTCAAGCACCAAGGACCCCCACTCCTCCTTTTGTCCCCCACAGGCACATACACCGTGCACATAGGCCCATACAGACACACATGCCGTGTACATTTTTCAAGGTTTTTAAGGTTTTTAAAACTAGAAATAAGTAACATTTACAAGGAAGTGATTTGCCATGGTGGGAGCTTCTAACCTGATGTCATCTACTTTGGAAACTCATGTACTTGGTTTACTTCTTGATGCTTAGTTCCTGAGATGAACACCCAAATAAACTTGATGTAAACCCTTGGCACCAGCAACACCTCTTTTGCCTCATTAGCTCTAATTTATTGGTTAAGACTTGGGACAAGTTATCCCTTCTAGAAAAACATCTCTAATTCTCCTAGTCTATTGTTCCAACTTTTTCCTATGTCTTCCCAAACACATGTGCCTTATTTCATTTTTACACATATCACATCATGTTTCATTTAACTTAACTTTTATAATTCATTTCCTATTAGGCTACGTATATGTGTGCCTTTATCTTAGCCAGCAAAACTGCATACATGAACAGATCGATAGCTAACATATCTCAGTTCATGAGACTGGGCGATAATGTATGCTTACGTTTATTTTGATTCTAATAATGACTTTAAGTCTCCATCCCGAAGATCACAAAAGGGACTTTCATTTAGCTATGAGCCCTCCAAGTTGTTACTGGAAATCTTGAAAGATGCTGACTTTTAGCCTTTTTGAAATTTGTCTTCTTAATTCATAAACAAACACAAATATACACACACACTCACACACACATACCAAAAAAATCTACTGTGTCTGACCTTGAAATCACCTGCTTGTTGTCTGCATTCCATACACTTTTCAACACAAGCCTCCTTTCAGAATAGTAAACAACCCTAGTGGTTGCTATGGCATAAAAGTTCTGATTTTCTACAAAGCAATTCTCAAAGATCAAAGACAAATAGCCCTCAACTCTAGATTCTTCAACGTTTTTCATAATATAATCATTGTGAGTCACAATCATGGACACATCTTCCCAGTATGCCCAATTATTAGACTTAGATAAGAGAGGCAGAGACTCACTGCGATTCCCACGCTGAGCCTTCCCTGGGAAACTTGATCCTGACGCTGAGCAAGTATCCGATGTGTAGATACCTTCATGCCTTGTGAACACTAGGACTCTCTGTCATAGGGGGATGAGATCTCTATGACCAAAGGAAAAAAATACAGCTTTGGGAGAATCTAACATTTGTTTCCTAATAGATTAGAGAAAATGTGAAATTAAAGAAAAGTGCTTGCTTCTTGTCTGAAAAAATTCTAAAAACAGAAGTGACCACGAACGCCAAATAGAAAGAGGGCATGTCATCTGATAGTCCAAAATCAATTCTGTCATTTCGTGGTTGCCATCATATTGACTCCTGGACCAAGTAGACACTACAATGGTAGTGGTCTGAGATATCAATGCAGGGGGGCATTTTTCATTTCACTTAGCATCTTGTGTCTATGTTAAGGTCAATAAATAACGGTGGGGGTTTTTGTTTTGTTTTTGTTTTTGTTTTTTCGAGACAGGGTTTCTCTGTGGTTTTGGAGCCTGTCTTGGCACTAGCTCTTGTAGACCAGGCTGGTCTCGAACTCACACAGATCCGCCTGCCTCTGCCTCCCGAGTGCTGGGATTAAAGGCGTGCGCCACCACCGCCCAGCTAACGGTGTTTTTATATGCTTTGTCTCTGCGGCAATAAGTGTGTGTACATAGAAGATAGATAGATAGATAGATAGATAGATAGATAGATAGATAGATAGATAGATAGATGATAGATAGATAGATGATAGATAGATAGATAGATAGATAGATAGATCTTATTAATAAAATGGCTGAAATATCATGATTTCCATAACTGTTTTAAATATAAATCCATTCAAAAAATCCATCTCCATTGACGTAGGTAGAAAACCAAGACATTTAAACACACCTCATTTAACTCATTGGCAGTCTTGATCATAAGATTTTTAGTAGTTTACCTGAGTTCATTCTTCGCCAGCTTCCTCCTGCGTGTGATCCATGGCCTCCTGTCTATACTGGAGTTCATTATCTTCACGTTATCATCGCTGGTAGCAATCCTGATCAGCTCAGGTTTCTTCCACTCCTCATTCTTCCTGCCTGATCTATTAGATTAACTCGCTTGCTTTTTATCTTTGCTTTACTCTTTCATTTTTAAAACTTACTATGTTTTGATGAGTGTTTTACCTGCAGCGCTACATGTACATGTTTGCCCAATGCCTGTAGGGCCTAAAGAGGGCATCAGATCTCCTGGAAATGAAGTACATTTGGTTGTGACCCACCACATGGGAGCTGGGACTTGAACCCAGGTCCTCTGCAAGGGCAGCCGGTGCTCTCAGCTGCTGAGCCATCTTTCCAGTCCCAATTCTGACTTACTTTTAACCCTCCCCTCACCACATAAGGTTGTGGAAGCAAACAGACTCGTCTTTTTTTTCAGTTTTAAAAAAATATTACTATCTTTTTCAGATGCCAGATTTTAGAACTATGTTTAATTGCTACGGTCTGGGTCCTCTGTTGATTGCTTATAGTCATAAGCATATCGGAATTCTGCACTTATATGTAACAAAGGGCATTTCCCCAAATTAATTGGAATAAGTTTTGTCCTTTTATTGAAAATAATTTTTCCCCATTTAATATATTTTGATTATGGTTTCCTCTCTGTCTACTCCTCCCAGTTCCTTCCACCACCCTTCCCATCTGGATCCTTTCCCTTTCTGACTGTCACTAGAAACAAGCAGGCTCCTCAAGGATAATGATCAAATGATACATAATGAGGGAAGCAAACACAAAACCGGAGTTGGACAAGAGAAATGAACCGGTGGAAAAGAACCCGAGAAGGGTCCCTCACTCGCACACTCGAGAATCCCACCAAAACACTAAACCCATACAGACTCTCAGCTTCACAAGAAATCAAAGATTTCACAAAGCAAGCTCTCTGAAATTAAAAGCCACCGTGAGAGCCAGTGGGCCGTACCCTGTTGAGGAAGCCTTAGAGTCCCTTGCCTTTATCTCAGACACCCAGGCCCTCAATTATTTCCCAACTAAACAGACACTGATATATGGGGAGGGGGGTTGCCTCCTTGGAATGGAACTAAGAATGGAAGAAATAACTAAGTGAACATACATTGGAGATTGTTTTAAAATGAAGCTGAATGGATAGTAATGTTTACAAATTTTTATCAAGAAAGAAAACTTACCCTTTTCTTCTTGTAGTAACTGTATCAAGCGGATATTGTTGGGTGTATGCAATCTGAACCTCAGATATTAAACAACTTGCCTAATCAGTTCAGTTGGAAAGTATGGCATCTAAAGGTACAATTACATTGTTAAGTGAAGAATATGAACAAAAAAAAAAAAACTGTAACTTCCAATTCCCAGTCAAGTGTTCTTTTCATTTTGTCCTCCGTGTGCTTTAATTATTTCCAGAAAGTGTAAACACAAACCCTGAGGTTCCTGTTTTTAAATTCTCTTTGGATGCCGGTACAAAATTTCCTCCCGTTTTTTACTATCTTGTAAAATGCTCTCCACCATTCAGTAAAAAAAAAAAAAAAAAAAAAAATCTTTCAAGTTTGTTTTGATGCATGTTGGCCACCTAGCGTCAAAACGGAGCAATTGCAGGCAGACACTATCATTTCTACTGAAAAGAACGTCAGTATTATTGCTCTTTTTCCCTGCAGCAAAAATAAAGCATGGAGGAGGTTCTAAAGTCTTTGAATGGTAGAAGCCTGTACATGTCAAATAGGCACCCATAACAGAAAAATATCAAAATGAACAGTCGGTTTTAAATGAGCATTTTAAGTAGCATGAATGAAAGATTTACTCATTCCAAAATGCTAGGAAAAAGCAAAGAATTTTTTTTAAAATAGGGAGTAAAAAGAAATGAGACAAAATTTCGTCATATGTTCAGAAGCAGCCAAAAATGAGAGTTATAGCCAGTCTTTTCACACTTTTTTTAAATGAGGAGGTTAATTAGGCAGTGTAATGAGCCACAAAAGGAATTAGCGGAATTGCCAATATTAATGGTCTGCAGAGAAATATCTATCCAGACGGCTGATGGGAAGCCTATAGAAATCAAGTTCTACCTACGTGTACTGACAAATACAAGAGAACATATAACAAGACTTCCTTTAGGACCAGGGCCAGAGCCCTGTCATCTAAGGGGACTGACTGCTCCTGCCCTTAGCACAATTCAATAAAGCAAAATTCATGGCATGGTCACAACACGCAGCTGTTACCATCATTAATCTGACTGTATGAATGCCAAGGGGTAAGAAGTGTGAGCGGAGCTTTACATTAGTTCATTCTAAACTTTGAAAGTAGGAACACGATCGTAGAACTCTGATTGCAAGGAAGAAATGACTTTTTTAAATGTTGACGTATCTTACTCCTCAAGTATTTGGAGATTAGTCAGATCAGCATCTGTTGTGAGACACAGCTCTGCCGGGTATCTGCTGCCAATGACACAGAAGCATCCAGGTGCCAGGTTAGACCAGTGGTTCCTAATGTATGTGTCTGTTCCCATGTGAGGGTTAGAAGGCATACTCAGAAATGTACCTCAATTGTCCGAAATTCTGTTCTCTTCCCTGTGAGCTCTTATGTCCCCTCTAAAGGGACGATAGTCGACGAGGAAGCCAAATGAGAACTGTAACTTCCCTACTTTCTATATCAAATGCTCCCCAAATTTAGTGATTTATTCGCTTCATCATTCACTACCCAGTAAGCAACAAAGTTCCGGCTTGTCTAAGGCCAGCACTCAAGTAATAAAAACCACTGGGGATTTTTATTTTGGTCCTTGTGACTCAAGATGGAGAGGTCAGGAAGGAAAACAGCGACTTGGTTTGTGTTTATCAGCACCTGATAGAATGGAACAGTTGTTTCGAAACATGCTCAGCGTCTCTTTATTTACGAGTTTGTCTTCAGCCTAAACCACCTAAGACTTACACTGGCCTTAGTAATATTCGACTGTGAAAATTCGACAACTTCCCTAAAAATCCACCTTAAGGAGATATTGTCTTGAGTCCTGGATTTCGCAATACGCTCACTTACTCTGATTTTGACTTTTGTGGGTTTCAATGAGCTAAGGTCAGTCTCCGCATCATGATGGGTCATGGTCTCCAAGTGACTCTCCTAGGAATCGCACCTCTAGACCACCAGCAAGCTCTCTAAAAGTTTGCAGAGCTTCTCCGCCTACCCTCCAGCGTTTGGGAAGGAAAGCTGCACCTACTCCAACTTTCTCTCTAGACTAAAAGCCCTCAAACGTAAGTCCTCTTTCTTCAGCAGATTGAATTATTTTCCTTTGGAAATCTGTTAAGATGGTTGCGATTTTATATGTGCTACCAGCAAAAGGTTGAAGCAATTAAAATATTATATTTCAAATGGCATTCTTAATTATTAAAAATGTAAACCAATAATTAAAAAATAAGCTGTTAGCCGGGTGGTGGTGGCGCACGCCTTTAATCCCAGCACTCGGGAAGCAGAGGCAGGCGGATCTCTGTGAGTTCGAGGCCAGCCTGGTCTACAAGAGCTAGTTTCAGGACAGGAACCAAAAGCTATGGAGAAACCCTGTCTCGAAAAATAAATAAATAAATAAGCTGTTTTGACAGAACAATAATTATTTCATTTCTTTAAGAAGAGCAAAGATATGTTCAGCCACAAGTTCAGAAGATACAAATTTCACAGTAAAAGTTCTTTGAGAGGAATAAAAGCCTATTCGATTGTAGCATCTGAGTTAACCAAAAGTTACCCAAGCAAATGACTGCCCTCTGAAGTCTTTGCCTCCTATATTAGTTCTATGAAAAGATGCAGTTGTGAAGCTGTGTAAAATAGAGGCTATATAACCAAAACCAAGCTAGCTTGTTCTTCACGGCCTACCCTCCAGCGTTTGGGAAGGAAAGCTGCACCTACTCCAACTTTCTCTCTAGACTAAAAGCCCTCGAACATAAGTCCTCTTTCTTCAGCAGACAGAATTATCCAAGGTTGGATAGGATCCAGCAATTCTATGCAAGGTTGTCTAAAGACTGCATGAGTAGAACTTACACCCGCAGATCCAGGAGCTCCGCAGCTGCATGTTCTAGTATCTTTGAATGGACCCAGATCCCTTGTCCGTGTGTAACTTTCACTGTGGATGCTGACAAGGCAGCTGCTCTATGATCCGTTCTAAGTCATGTCCAAAAGATGGACCAGACAGATAGAAGAGTGTTGCTCATTGGGCTTTACAATTCAGAGTAGAAATCTTTAGTTGTATTTTATTTGTGGAAAAATTGCTCCATTTTCTTGATTATTACTTGAACAGGTTTAGATCGATGCCTTCTGCTTAATATCTGCTACAATGTACAAGTTGCTGTTGGGTGCTCCTGTGTATGGAACTGCACTTCTAAACACAAGGGATCTTATTTTCTCAACTTTGTAGGTCAAATTAAAGAGTTAAAATGCTTGCCAGCCACTGAAATCTTTTAAACCTCAATTTATGAATGAAATGTCTTTGAGGATTTTGTCTGTTGTTTAGAATAAGGTATGTCCCAATCCTGTATAAACCATTATTTAAATGGAGATTCGGTTCTTTTACAAGTAACAAAACCCAAAGACTGAATCAAGTTCTTATTTTATATAATCACCGGTGGACTCAAACTTTGGGGAAAACAATTGCGAACCTGTTGAATGTATATACTAGAATTTCACTAACTCTTTCAAGGGTCCCAGAAGTACCCTGATCCATCGAGTGATCCAGTGTAGAAGAGCTGATTTAGTCAGCTGATAAGTGCCAATGTAAAAACAACCTCAAGTTTTATTGGCTAAATTATGCCCCAAACACACTCCAAGATTCATATGTTGAAGTCTTACCTTCCAATCTCTCAGAATGCAACTGTATTCTGAGACACTTATCAGTTTTTAAAATGAGGCTTTTAAAGAAAGGAAACTTGGGCCACCATGACCGGTACCCTTACGAGAAAGGAGAATTGCAAAACAGATGTGTGCAAAGACCCTGGGAAGACAGGTATCAGCAAGACCAGATAACGGCCTTGGGGGAAAACCGCCCATATCTTGATCTCAGAGCTCTATCCTTAAGAACTTTGAGAAAATTATGGTCTGTTGTTTAAGTCACCAGACTACAGCACTTTGTGATGGCAGCCCATCACTTTAGAGACAAGTCAATCATCACTACCTCCTAGTGGAGTATGCTTCAAAACAGACGTCCGCGGCTTTACGGAGGTTCTATCTTTAAAAGTTCCATTGTGATTCTGATAACCAAGCAGAATGCCATCCAAGTAAAGACCCAGTTTCCTGATTCAAAAGTGAAGATAAATTGTCTAGAAAAGGAGGAAAGAAGTTGTGAAATATGCATACCTAAGCCAGAAAGCTAAATTATTATTTTCATAAGATACTTTTAATCATATTCATACATATCCACAAAACCCAAAATATGCAAGATGCTTTTACCTCCAGGTTTCCAGGTTGTAGTACAAAAGGCAGTTCCAGTTTCTGTTTATTCATATTTAGGTCACTGGTAAGAGGGGAGCATCGTTCATAAATTATTTAATAATGGCATGTAGCATATAATCACCAAAAGCAGCCTTTTATGTACTTATGTCTATCATTTGAGTTTCTACCTCTCAGTGGCTGCTCTAACAATGGAAATAACCTGACATGAACAAAAAGGCCAGGTAATAGAATACAAAAAGGAATTTCCCAGAACATCTCATTGCCTAGGGAAGGACTGACATTTTCACCTACTCGCTTGCCATTCATCTCTGCTTTGCAGGCACAAAGAATGATCTGAACAGAATATTACCCGGGGCAAATCTGGTGCAGTCACAGTCTCTTCAGGATAGCATTTGGCTTAAGATAAAGAACATTGTTTCCCAAACAGAAAAGACAGCATTGAAAAATAGATTTCTACTTGCTTCTTGAATAACTTAAACTTAGCATCAGCTTCTGGTCTGAGGTAGGAGGGTACTTATATAATAATAGCTATTATAATCATAAGGCTAGTGGTAAAATTGCTTAAAAAACTTCTTTTTGTTTGGGGTTTTTTCTGTGGGTCCCCAAAACCCTACAGCAGACTAGCAAGTAACAATCCTTAGTCTATCACCAACAGCCCCTTTCCTGTAGCCATTCTCTGAACTAAAAAACAAAGGCCAAGTGTTTCGAGGACTTTGGGGCAGAGAATTAGTAACACTAAGTATCATTATGTGTCCCTGTTAGAGGGCCAGCACACAGAGGCCCATAATAAATGGAAGAATCCTCCAAGGAGTGCAAGCCATATTTGAGCCAGCAGTGGGTCTACCCACCCGCTCCTGCTCATGACTCCCATCCCTAAATGTGTGATTGTAGTCAACACGCTTGGAAAGGAGGAGAATCTTTGTATTGGCTCCCTGGCTTGTGCACTATAGTAGAGAAAGTTAGCTTTAAAAGGGGGAAAAGAACTCTGTGATTCTCTCTCTAATTCAGGAAGGGGGGGAAAAGGAAGCTTTACTTAATAAATCTGTACTGATTTCAAATTCATAATGATAAAAGTATATGAAAGAAAGGGAGGGTGTAAAATAAAGGGAAAATAGACTCCCAACTCCATAATTCATTCAGATGTCTCTCAGTTCACAAGTGACTTCAGTGAGGAGTCAGGAAGCCCTGAACAATGCTACTGATTTTCAACCAAGAAACTAAATACTTTAACAAAAACTGTACACATGTTTGGATCCTAAGAAAATTCCAAATTTCTTTCATTTGTTTAGAAAATATTGACCACCTAAAAATATATCTGCATTGTATATTGTGTACTATATGTATATACTACTATATGTGCAGCCTCAAAAAGATGTTACAAATATTCTTGCATATGAAATGATTGCTGGACACTTATTTTCTGTCTCTTTTACATTTTGTTGTCTCCTCATTGTAAGTCACAAAGTCAATGAAGCAACAATAATCAGAGTAGGCATCCAAAGGGCATTTAAATTGGAATAGCTTTCTATTTACCACACGTATTCGGAAGGACAGTTTTTCAGGCAGCTACACATTTACATAGGAGATTCAATAATATCATACTTGCAAAGTAGCTAGATAGTGAGGCATTTTGGACTGGAGGTGATAAGATTAAAGTGGCATTATATGAAAACTGCTATTTATACTAAATGAGAAAGGGGAAGGGCAAAATATCACTTTAATTACCGACGGTGAATATGTCAGGGAGAATACAGCATTAAAATAATTAGATGGGAAAGCATTGTGAAGGTAAAAAAGCAGATAAAACCATTTAGACGCTCCTCTTGTTAACTCTATATCTCTGCAAATTGATGAATGAAAATACATCCGGCTGTAAAAATTAAAAAGTAGATTACTTTGAATTCAAATATAAAACTAAATGAAAATGAGTTTGGTTATCTGAAGTGTGGGTGTGAAAAAAAACTTGGCTTTGCTTACAACTGCGAATGAAGCCAGGGGTCACTTTTACTTGTATTTTGTAAAAATTCATAATGAGGAAGCTAGTAATGCAGAGTTCGGGGGAAATGAAGTATTGTAGATACGGGGAAAGGGGAGAGAATATTTACGTACAGCAATCACAAATTCTAAATCAAATCTACTTACAGGAAATCAGCATGAACTTGAAGTTCTGCACACCAAGGGCAGGGAGCTGTCCTGTAACATTCAAAGAGAATTTTCTTAGTAAAGTTCTGACAGCTGCTGTTGAATTGGGACTTTCAGGTCATGTGTTTGCCTGAAGAGAGTTTGCTAAAGGGCATGCTGTTTATCTAAGACAATAAGTAAATGTTTGAATCTGCTCAAAGAACTTACAATGATTAGATGAAACCACAACCTCATTAGTTTTGAATCTAAGTGATCTACCCATCACACAGAGCTGGGCCAGCTTCCCTTGCCTAGAACTGCATCTGCAACTCCCTTGAATAGTTTACTGTGCTAAACAGAGGATTCTTGATGGAGGAAGGTCATTGGTTAATTAATAAACTGCTTGGCCCTGATAGGTTAGAACATAGGTGGGTGGAGCAAACAGAACAGAATGCTGGGAGGAAGAGGAAGTGAGCTCAGACGCCATGCTCCCCTCTCCTGGGCAGACGCCATGAAGCTCCGACCCAGGATGGATGTAAGCTAGAATCTTCCCAGTATGCGCACCTTGGGGTGCTGCACACATTAATAGAAATGGGTAATCAAGATGTGAGAATTAGCCAGTAAGAAGCTAGAGCTAATGGGCCAGACAGTGTTTAAATGAATACAATTTGTGTGTCATTATTTTGGGGCATAAGCTAGCCAGGTGGCCAGGAGCTGGGTGGTAAGAACGCAGCCCACAGCTCCTACTACAGATTCTCACAGGCTACCTTTAGAGCATGATGCCAAACCCCCCTCTTCCATAGGGGGCAAAGCTACAGACATAGGATGTCTGCTGTAAGCCCAGAGGTCAGTGGATGAGAGATAGTGTGCTCTGAAAAATGAAAACATTTGGCAAAGAGAAAAGAATCTGGGGCAAAATTATGTTGCATTTTTTTAACTAACTAAATTGTTAGAATATTACCAAAAAGAAAACAATTTCTTGGAATTCTTTTACTAAAGGCAAGCTCTAAAGGTCAAAAACCTAATAGCAGGAGGAGGAATCCAGGGAGGAGTAGAACTTAGAACTGAAGCAAAAAGTAAGTCTTGCTTCTATGGTTTCTCTCGTTCCTATGGCCCTACTCATCATTTCTGGAGATTTGAACATTTTATGTTATGGTTAAACAAACCCTTGCATGTGGTACTGGTTTTTACAGATATGATAAGATGTAAGCATGAAGGGGTCACCGAGACTTGGGCCAATGTTCTAGAAAGTTGTTGAGTCCAAACAATGGGAGGTAGGATCATATTCCCAAGAAGGAAGCGACCGTGTAAAGTTACGAGGGTGACTCCTATATAGGAATGGATACTCCAGGATGTTAGAGACGCCAGATCATAAGACATCCACGAGGAAAACTGTTGACGCGAAACGGCTCTTGCCCAAGAGGGGATTGTGTATGCTGTAGGCAGATGTTGTAACTCAAGCCTTGGGGCAAGATTCCATCGTAAATTCCAGGTGGCCAGCACAGAATTGCTGTGTTTTCTCTGCTGGGTTGCAGTCTGGCTTTTATCTGATAGTCTTTTGCTAATCATTTTTGCCTTTTGGAGTATAGATCTTTACTCTGTGACACTGTGTTTTTGGAGGTGTGTAACTTGGGGTTTTTTTTTCCATGGTTGATTGATGTTATTGAGGTTCACAGTGAAGAGATCACCTGAGTCTCAGAAGACAATCTGCCCTAAAACTTCTGAGAAACATAGTAATTGTTAACGATTATGGGGACTTTTCAAACTGGAAAAGAGGGCAAAAGAATGGATGAAAAGTGCTATGTTTGGGTGTCGATTTGACAAGGGATGGACTCATGATGGTTACTGTTGTCAACCTGACAGGAACTGTAATAATCAAGTTGACAAAGTTCTGGGCATATCTGTGACACAAAGTTATTATTTAATTGTTACGGTTTCAGTTTCTGGGGATGAAAAAGACATAGAGGAGGTGGTGATTGCCTGACAATGGGAACGGGTTTACACTGCTGTAATTAAGAATGGTTAATGTGATGTGTAATTAGCCATAGTTTCAAAACATAAAAATTTTTAGAACAAGGACCACCAAGATGGGGCAAGGACCTGGTGCTAAACCTGACAACCTGACTTTGAGCCCTGAAACCCACATGGTAGAAGGAAAGACTAACTCCTACAAGTTGACATACCATGGTGAGTGTCCACACAAAAATAAGTATAAATAAATGTAATAACGTTTTCTACTGAAAAATAGTCTAGACAAGGGACCAAGGCTCTGGTAGGGCTAGAGATCACTCAGTGGCACTAGAGGTCCTTGCAGGTGGGGGACTTCAGTTCACGTGGGTCCAGAGTCCCCTGAAAGACCAGAGTTTTGGCTCCATTGGTCCCAAAGGCCTGTATAGGGATGGGGTTTTAACTTATGAGGCCCAAGAGGTCACTACAGGACTCCTTGGCCCCAATAGTCACCTAGGGCCTGGCATTTTGGCACAGCACCCAACTGGCTCATAAACATGACTGACATTTGGACTCTTACTCCCAGCAGGCTCACAGTGAGACAAGGAATTGACTCCATTGGGTTACCTCAGAGTTTAGGATACGGCCCCATCTTTGGTCCTTTTGTCACATGGCTAAGATGGAAACACCTCAGTGACGTCATTTGACAATCAATGCTGTGTTTCAACAGTGCCTCTGGCTGAACTTCATGCAGAAATCCCTCTAGGAAGAGTCACAGAAAAACACCTAAGTAGAATGGGAAGAAAGGAAGTCAAAACTGAACTATAAGCCCCTCCAATGATGCACAAAACACGACAAAGAATAAAAAAGAATATAACACAATCACCACCCAAGACTCATTCTCAGTCTACCAAGAATACTGTAATAGAATCCAAAGCCACAGAGGTAGATGGGCTCTCTGAAAACCTCGTCAGTCTTAAGGTTCAAAAGAATTAAAAAGCATGCGGAAGAGGCAAGCCAGCAGGTGCACACACTAAGGAAAATCCACCAAGTTCTCAACGAGACCATCTCCAAAGGGGCTGACATAGCTTGGAAATTGGGGGAAAATGTACTAAATATGGAGAAAAATTCATTAAGGAAATTGCAACATTGAAAAAAAAACCAAACCGCCAGTCATGGTGGCCCACGATTTTAATCCTAACACTTGGTGGGTAAAAGCAGGCGGCTCTCTTTGAGTTTGAGGCTAGCACTGGTTTACAAAGAGAGTTCCAGAACAGCCAGGGGTCCACAGAGAAACCCTGTTTCAAAAATCCAAAACCAAAAAAAGAAAAGAGGAGAGAGAGAGCGAGAGAGAGAGAGAGAGAGAGAGAGAGAGAGAGAGAGAAGAATCAAACAGAAATACTTGAAATAAAGGACAGCCTTGTCCTAGCATTACCTGGCATTAAAGTCAGACCATTAGACTAATAGAAAAGAATACAGAGCCTGAAGATAAACCAACGAAACTATGGCCACCTAATTTTTGGCAAAGGTGACAAAGACGTACAAAGGGGAGAAAAGGCGTATTTAATAAACTTGACGGCAAAACTGAATATCCACCTGCAGAGAAGTAAAGTTAGATTCGTGTATTTTACCTTGTATGAAGAAACAACTCAAAATTATCCAGAAATCTTAACTTAAAAACCAAAATGCTGAAACTGGTAGAAGAAAACTTAGGTAATACCCTTAAACACATTGGGTTAGGCAAGAACTTTCTGAACCGAACTCAAATAACCCAGGAACTGGCTCCAAGAATCCACAGATGGGACTACATGGAGTTTAAAAGTTTCTACACAGCAGAAGGAACTATCCACAGAGTGAACAGATCACTTAGAAAATGGAAGAAAACCTTTGCCAGCTATAATTTAGACAGGGGGGCTGACATGGAGAATTTATCACAATCTGCAAAACCTAAACACCGAGATAATACTCTGTGCAGGAAGTGAACTTGTGAGAGGCATGGCTGGTTCTCAAGAGCAGGAATGCAAATGGGCAGAAATTGATTTTAGAAATATTCTGAATCTGTAGTCACCAGGAAAATGCAAGCAAAGTAGGCACCGTTTGAGATACCACCCACTACCCCCAAATAGAAAGTGCACCATCAACAAATCTCACAACAAATGTTAGAGATGGAGGGGGGCGGGAGGTGGGGGCAGAGCAACGCTATTGGTATGAATGCAAATTAGTAAAAATCCTTTTGGAAGTTTCTAAAAAATAATAAATATATACAAGATGTTATTCATCTGTAAGAGAAACTCTTCGCTGACTACCAGGTTATATCATCTTGAGAGGACAACGTTTCACCCATCCAATACAAAAAAAAATACCAGAAGGGGCTTGAGAGGTGGCTCAGCAGTTAAGAGTACTTTTGCTTTTGCTAGGATCTGACTTCTATTCCCAGAATCCACATCAGTTGTCTTATAGCTGTCTCTATCTACAGCTGCAATAGATCTGGTGCCCTTTTCTGGCCTCTGTGGATACTGCACTCAGGTGCAAAAGCTCATACACACACACACACACACACACACAAACACACACACAATTAAAAGTAAAGATTAGCCCTTCTGTACTGGATCTAACCTCTCCATCCAGAAGAACCTCCCTCTTCCTTCTCCAGGGTCTAACCTGATGAACATTGTTTTCTTTCCTTCCTACCAATGCCTTCTCCCCAATCTATCATATCTAGCCTGGGTTCCATATCCAGTATCCCACCAAGTTTGGCCTCCCCTGGCTACACTGGATCCAATCTCTAGGCTTTAGCCAGGACCCTCTTTACCAATCCTAAAACTCACAGGCCCCTCCCATGCCAATTCAACCTTTCCACCCAGCCGTAACTACTTCCACACTCGAGGCTTGGACGGGGAAGCACATCTTTTTTTTTTTTCAATTTATTTATTTATTAAGGATTTCTGCCTCCTCCCCGCAACCGCCTCCCATTTCCCTCCCCCTCCCCCGATCAAGTCCCCCTCCCTCATCTGCTCAAAGAGCAATCAGGGTTCCCTGACCTGTGGAAAGCCCAAGGGTCGCCCACCTCTATCCAGGTCTCCTAAGGTGAGCATCCAAACTGCCTAGGCTCCCCCAAAGCCAGTACGTGCAGTAGGATCAAAAACCCACTGCGATTGTTCTTGAGTTCTCAGTATTCCTCATTGTCCTCTATGTTCAGCTAGTCCGGATTTGTCCCATGCTTTTTCAGACCCAGGCCAGCTGGCCTTGGTGAGTTCCCGATAGAACATCCCCATTGTCTCAGTGTGTGGGTGCACCCCTCACGGTCCTTAGTTCCTTGCTCGTGCTCCGTCTCCTTCTGCTCCTGATTTGGACCTTGAGATTTCTGTCCCGTGCTCCTCTGTCTCTGTCTCTTTTCATCGCTTGATGAAGGTTAATATTCATGAGGATGCCTATGTGTTTGTCTTTGGGTTCACCTTCATACTTAGCTTCTCTAGGAACATGCATTATAAGCCCAATGTCCTTTATTTACGGCTAGAAACCAAATATGAGTGAGTACATCCCATGTTCCTCTTTTTGGGTCTGGCTTACCTCACTCAGGATAGTGTTTTCTATTTCCATCCATTTGTATGCAAAATTCAAGAAGTCCTTGTTTTTTACTGCTGAGTAATACTCTAATATGTATATATTCCATACTTTCTTCATCCATTCTTCCGTTGAAGGGCATCTAGGTTGTTTCCAGGTTCTGGCTATTACAAACAACATCTTACACCCTAGCCCAGCCCCCTCTTTCCTCCTGGCTTCCTTCCACCCAAGCCATTCCCAGCCTCCAGGCCCAATCTGTCTGCACATCCCTTATTCTGCCCCAATCTGCGTTATCCATATCAGACTTAGAACTAACAAAAGAAGCCCACCTGCTGCCCAGATCCCATCACAAAAATACAAACAACGTGAAAGATCAAGCCAGTATCTTCTCTCCAAAGTCTGTCAGTCCTGAGGAAATATTTGCCAGCGAGAATTATCTAGCTGAATCCAAGAACATAGAATTTAAAAAAGAACAATCACAAAGTTCATAAAAAGAATTCAAAGAGTTTAAAGAAGACATAAAGGAGCAGCTCAATGTAATTAAAGTTCAAAAAAAAGCTTAAGAATAAGCAACAACTGATTAGAGCCCGAGAGAACAAACCACAAGGCTGACGGAGATGATAGTCCTGGACTGAGAACAGAGTTCAATAAGGAGACTGAAGCATCGATGAGGACTCAGATGGAGCGAAGACGAAATTGAAAACCCGTTCGCCCAACAAGAAAACTAAAAGGAAAGCCCTACAGCAGAATGAATCAAGCAGAAGGGAGAATAGAAGGATTCAAAGATACAGGAGAGGATACAGAATAAAAAAGTATAAGGAATATGAAAAAAAAACCTTTAAATACAAGAAAGAGGCATACAGAAAATGTAAGACCCTATGAAAAAACCTTCAAATTACAGGCACAGATTAGAAAGAAGAATCCCAAATCAATGGCATGCCGATCTTCAACAAGAAACAAGGGAACATTGCTACCCTAACAGCTGACAAAATAGACTTCAATCTATTTTGTCATCAGAACACACAAAAAGTGACGCTTTGGTCTAATCAAAGACACCGTTAACTAAGAAGATATTACTATCCTAACCACATACTCACCAAACTCTGAGACACCCCATTTAATTTAAAAGACTACTACTGAAATTAGATACAGAGTAACAGCAATCCATTAATAGTAGTGAGATATATTATTCTGCTTTCTCCAATAGACAGATCATCTGAACAAAAAAATAAACAGAAACACATCAGAATAAATTAGCACCATACATCAAATGAACTGGACAAATACCTACAGAATATTCCACCAAACACCAAAGAATACACATTCTACTTGGCTTCATGGAAGCTTTACTAAAATACACTGCATCCTGAGACAGAAAACAAATCTCTTCAAACTTGGAAAGATTGAAATAACTCCTTGTATCCTATCTGGGCACAGCGCAGTCAAACTTAAAATTGACAAAAAACAAATCCACAAACTCATGGAGAGTAAGTCAGTCAGTATTGAATGATGAATGAGTCAAAGAAGAAATCAAGAAAGAAATAAAAAAAAATTCCAGAAACTAAATGAAAGTGAAATCACAGCACAACAAGACTTCTGAGACATGGGACGCATGGAAAACCTTCTTATGAGGGAAATTTATAGTTCTAAGGGCCAACATTTAAACACTGGAAAGAGCACAGATAAATAGCATTATAATGTAACTAAAAAAAATTGGAAAAGCAAATCCAAATTCAGCTGGTAGCAAGAATAACAAAAATCAAAGCAGAAATTAATGAAATAGAAGCAAAGAAAACAATATAAAAAGAAACCAAAGTTAAGAGCTGGTTCTATGAGAAGGTGAACAAGATTGACAGTCCCTTAGTTCAACTAACAGAAGAGGAGGAGGAGGAGGAGGAAGGAAGGAAGGAAGGAAGGAAGGAAGGAAGGAAGGAAGGAAGGAAGGAAGGAAGGAAGGAAGGAAGGAAGGAAGGAAGGAAGGAAGGATCGATTTAAACTTTAAAATCATTTATGCCGTGGTATGCCGTGAGGTAGCAAGGATGAGGGAAATATGCCCCCAAAAACGGGAGAGCAAGTTTGGGGGGCATGAGAATGGGAGAGCCGGTCCTGCCCCTCACCTGTGCAACAATCCCGAGAGAGGGCCCTGCCCCTTCCCTGGGCAGAACAGTAGAGCTGAACTTGGTGGCAGTGTGGATACAGGTGAGCCCCACACAAGGTTGTGAGAGCCGAATGGGCCCCATCCCTTGCCACATGCTGCAGCGAGTGAGCTACCTGGGGCTCACTACCAATGCCGGAGAGTGGTGCCGGTGAGTGAAAACGGGTCGGCGGACCAACCCAGCTAGCTGCCTCCCAGGCCCAGAACCAGAACTACGAGGTAGCCCACCACAAAGTCCACCTCATCTATGAACTGTTGGAGCATGTGAAAGGGCCAGACCTATAGATCCAAAGCTACAGGATCTCCACGACACAGGACAGCAACGGGATATTCAAGAGGAGTCCCAGCAAGGGCCCAGTATCGGTAGTGTAGAAGAAACCGGAGGCCTAGAACCAGACCGATGAGTCATTGCTGTGAACACTTACAAGTAAAGATGTATGGGCTAAAGGGTATACTGCATGACTCACTTGAAGAACGCTACAGCTTACACGGCAAGATTTTTTTACTTGTTTTGTTTGTTTGTTTGTTTCGTTTTGTGTTCTTTGTTTGGGTTTTTTGTTGTTATTTTACTTTTAAATATTGGGGGTTTGGGGGAGACACAAGGGTAGAGGGTGGAAGTGAGGGGGCTGGGAGATGAGTGGGGTTGATATGCATGATGTGAAATCCACAAAGAATCAATAAAAAGTTATAAAGTGCCTCCTCTACGCATTTGTCCATGGTGTAGTACTACATACATCCTGATCTTTGCCAAACTCACACATAGCCTTTGTTGTATCTTTATATCTGTGTCCTTTCTTATAGGAAAGTTTAGATATCAGGCTGTGGTGGCACACACCTTTAATCCCAGCACTCGGAAGGCAGAGACAGGCGGATCTCTGTGAGGCCAGCCTGGTCTACAGAGTGAGTTCTAGGACAAGCTCCAAAGCTACAGAGAAACTCTGTCTTGAAAAACAAAGTAAGTAAATAAATAAACAAACAAACAGGTAAATAATAAAAAAAATTAGCCCAGCAGTGACGGCATGTGCCTTTAAATCCCAGCACTCAGAAGGCAGAGACAGGTGGGTCTCTGTGCGTTGGAGACCAGCCTGGTCTACAAGACCTAGTTTAGGTATCTTTTTATATGACTAAATGCTGTTTGTGTGTACTTAAGATTATTAAATTATTCACATACAATATCTTCTAATTTATGTGTGACTTTTTGGTCAATTTGGATTTTTTTTCTTATTAAAGGTAGAAAATGCATGTGTCTAATTTCAATGTTTTCTGAGGACTATTTATTGTCCCAGCACGACTCTCCAAGGCTGGAAGAAAACCCCATTGGTTCTAGAGCTACTTCCTGGTGGTCACTTCAGCTGCTCTGATGCTTCTGGCTCTGGGGAATTCCCTTTTTGGCGTCCTTTGCAATGAACAATGGCAATCCTCTTGGGTAACCAGATAGCTTCCAAAACGGTTAAGATTTCTTCTCTATTTTTGATCTCTTTTTCCTGCTGGGACTAGTAATCCTTTTCCCCTATAAGGCCCATAGACAAAAGCCTATCAGCTATCAGTGTATGTGGTGGTAGTCTTGTCTTCCCCTCAGGGAGTAATTGAAGAGAGCTGAAGGCTGAGCTGAGGTTCCTCTGCTTAAAGATTATGCCCACATAAACTTATCTGGTCATCACTGCCCCCCTGCATACCTGATCCCGTCTTGGATGAAACCACTCTCTTCTGTGAACAACATCTCATCTGGTGTCACCAATGGATGTCAGCCAGATCAGGACCGATAGACTGGAGCAAGTCAGTCACCTCGAGGCGGTCATGCAGAGGACCCTGCTTAGAATCCATCAGTGAACCCAGCTGCAGTCAGCCCAAAACCCAGACTACTTGGCAGAACACCAGGCCTTCATTATCCATTGCCCTTTCCTCTCCCTCACCCAATTTTTTTTTTATCATCTTATACTTTGCACCTTGTTCTCTGACACTACAGATGTTTCTGGTAGCTTCCACTTCATACCATACAATGTTTCTTATCCTCTGAACTTATTCTTTCCGCCTTTCTTCTTTTGTGGTAAATCTTATTTATCTTTCAAGACACAAATCATTTGTCATATCATCCAAAGAAGCCTGTTCTAAATGGGATAAGGGTCCCATCCCACTGTGTGCAGTTGGACCTTCTATGTACTAGCTGACAGGATAAGTTGGGATAGCCCACTATCTGGCAGAATGATCATCATTTTATCATTTTAGCAAAGGTGCCCAGGTAGGATTTAATTATTGTCACATAATACATTCTGTGTAATAACCAACATATTAATGTTTAATTCATAGGAATAGTTTAACATTGTTTTTACATTGCCCTGATTCAACATGTGTACTAGTTAAGCCTTTAAATACCCCACCGTCTGTGTCCTTATAGAATCCTGTGCATTTTCAAAACGTTATATTTACCGTATTAATCATGTTATCTAACCACCACTCAATTTGTGAGCACTTTCCACATGCCCAGGCCCTAAACTAAACATATTACTTACATTTTCTCACTTACTTATCCCAATAGCTCTCTGATAAATTAGTTTGCCCGTGGTTAGATACTTTAATTCCACAACACAAACCCTAAATTTTTAATTGACACAATGTTTCGAGCCAGCCATCCTACTAAATTCAAAGAAATAATTTCATTTTGTTCTTCATCATGTCTAACAACCGATATCTGAAAGACTCCATATACTTCTTTTTTGTCATCTTTGTTTTTGTTTTTGTTTTTGTTTTTCCGAGACAGGGTTTCTCTGTAGCTTTGGAGCCTGTCCTGGAACTAGCTCTTGTAGACCAGGCTGGTCTCGAACTCACAGAGATCCGCCTGCCTCTGCCTCCCGAGTGCTGGGATTAAAGGTGTGCAGCATCACCACCAGGCTTCCATCTACTCCTTAAGTACTTGTTGAACTAAACCTAATCTGTACTGAGTTGTATTTGTCAGCAGAATTGTAAGATAGTATGTTTGGCATTTGATATGTTTTCAGAATGTGACCAGGTAACACTTGAGTCAGCTGCTCCTTCAGCTTCTTTTAAGACAACTAGAAGGTGTCTTTTGTAACCTTTCAAAAATCCAAAACCAGAGGCATCAATAAATACATAGAACAGAAAAGTAAACTGTCTTAATTCTTTTTTTTTTTTTTTTGATTTCTCGAGACAGGGTTTCTCCATAGCTTTTTGGTTCCTGTCCTGGAACTAGCTCTTGTATACCAGGCTGGCCTAAACTGTCTTAATTCTTAGAAGACCTTGGATACTTCCTTTTTTCCTATTTGCTTTTTGACTAATATTATTGTTATTTCTTTAGTGTGTGTGTGTGTGTGTGTGTGTGTGTGTGTGTTTTAACCAATATGCAGATGTGCACACCTGTTCATGTGGTGGCGGCCAGTGACACTCTTCCTGGGAATACGGGAACAAGTCTCTGCTCACCCCGTTTAAAGAACTCTCAACAGACAGCACCAAAGTTTAGCCTAGTGAGTTTCACTGGGGTCACTTGTACGAATATAGGTGAGAGGTTACTTACAGGACCAGAAATGGCTCAAGGACAGCTGCATCACCAACACTTCACCCAACACGGGTAACAGGTCACAGAAGTTAGATGCCTGGAGCACACTGCCCAGCCTCCAGGCAGCTCACCAAGACTGGACAGCTCAGCTAATGGGGCAGTTAGGCTGGTGTCTGCTTCTTTCCAGCTGCTGGGCAGGTTTGTACCTTTTCCAGGTTGCTCTTCTGACCCTCTTCTCCAAACTCAGGGCATCTTCTTTGCGCCCTGACTTGTCTGAGGATGACTCTTTGGCTACTTGTATACTTTGGGGGATGGAGGGACCCAGTGAATCTGTCCAGTCTCTGGGGCTTCTTTTTTTTTATGTATTTTTTTTATTGATAAAAGGAGAATAAAGAAAAGAAAGAAAAAAAATTTCCACCTCCTCCCAGCCTCCCATTTCCCTCCCCCTCCTCCCATTCTTCTCCCCCTCCTCCCACCCCTCTCCCCTTCCCCCCACTTTTCTCCCCCTCCCTCTCCAGTCCAAAGAGCAGCCAGGGTTCCCTGCCCTGTGGTAAGTCCTAGGTCCTCCCCCCTCCGTCCATATCTAGGAAGGTGAACATCCAAACTGGCTAGGCTCCCACCAAGCCAGCACATTGCGTTGGATCAAAACCGCGTGCCATTGTCCTTGGCGTCTCATCAGCCCTCATTGTTCGTCATGTTCAGAGAGTCCAGTTTTATACCATGCTTTTTTTGGTAACAGTCCAGCTGGCCTTGGTGAGCTCCCAGTAGATCAGCTCCACTGTCTCAGTGGGTGGGTGCACCCCTCGTGGTCCCGACTTCTTTGCTCATGTTCTCCCTCCTTCTGCTCCTCCTTGGGACCTTGGGAGCTCTATCCAGTGTTCCAGTGTGGGTCTCTGTCTCTATCTCCATCCATCGCCAGATGAAAGTTCTAGGATGATATGCATGATATTCGTCAGTATTGCTCTAGGATAGGGTCATTTCAGGTTCCCTATCCTCAGCTGCCCAAAGAACTAACTGGGGGCCTCAGCTTGGGCACCTGGGATCCCCTCTAGGGTCAAGTCTCCTGCCCATCCTAAAGTGGGTCCTTTAACTAAGAAATGGGGTTCCGTGCTCCCCTATCCAACCTTCCTTTATCCTGATCCTCCTGTTTCCCCAAGTCCCCCCTCCTTTCCTTCTACCTTTTCTCTCCCCATCTCCCCTTACCCCCATCCCACCCCACCCCCAACATCCCACTTTTCTCCCCGGCAATTTTGTCTACTTCCCTTATCCAAGAGGATAACTATGTGTTTTTCCTTGGGTTCACCTTCTTACTTAGCTTCTTTAGATTCGCCTATTGTAGACTCCGTGGCCCCTATTTATGGCTAGAAACCAATTATGAGTGAGTACATCCCATGTTCATCTTTTTGGGTCTGGGATACCTCACTCAGGATAGTGGTTTCTATTTCCATCCATTTGCATGCAAAATTCGAGAAGTCATTGTTTTTTACCGCAGCGTAGTACTCTAATGTGTATATATTCCATACTTTCTTCATCCATTCTTCCGTTGAAGGGCATCTAGGTTGTTTCCAGGTTCTGGCTATTACAAATAATACTGCTATGAACATAGTTGAACAAATGCTTTTGACATGTGATAGAGCATCTCTTGGGTAAATTCCCAAGAGTGGTATTGCTGGGTCGAGGGGTAGGTTGATCCCGAATTTCCTGAGAAACACTGACTTCCACAGTGGTTGCACAAGATTGCATTCCCACCAGCAATGGATGAGGGTACCCCTTCCTCCGCAGCCTCTCCAGCAAAGGCTATCCTTGGTGTTTTTGACTTTAGCCAATCTGACAGGTGTAAGATGATATCTCAAAGTTGTTTTGATTTGCATTTCCCTGATCGCTAAGGAGGTTGAGCATGACCTTAAGTGTCTTTTGGCCATTTGAACTTCTTCTGTTGAGAATTCTCTGTTCAGTTCAGTGCCTCTGGGGCTTCTTGAAGCTCTTTTGACTTCCACCTGATTCCTTGATCTGTTTACTTCCTGCCTTAAGAAGTTTCCTTACAAGATGGTGTGTTTCCCTTAGAGTGCCCTGCTGTTCTTACCTCCTCAGAAACATCCTAAAATATCGTGTCGTTTCTCTTTTCCTTTACGTCCTGTGTTCAGGCAGGAGTCTCCCTCCAAGATGGAAGGTCTATCCTCAGGAGTTCCCAGGGCAGCCATTAGGAGTTGTCTCTCTCCTTCTATTGTGGGACTTGGGAATCAAATTTGGGCAAACATGGTGAGCAGTTTTACCCAGCAAGCCGCTGTCTTGCCAGCCCAAGTTTTTGCTCTCTGTAGCAGCCATGTTGACTCTTCTTCCCTTTGTTCTAATTTCAGGTATCTCTACCCCAGGTATCTTTCACAATTACTTCATCTGTAGTGAAAAAATAAGCTAGTTATTAAGGTTGATGCCATTTTCATCTCCACCATAGCTGACTAGGTTTCCCAAAGGTGATCCCAATGAATTCCCAACCCACAAGGTTGTTCCTTATGTAAGCACTGTTGTGTTTTAGGGTTTCATTCTTGGTTCATGTATTTTTATAATACAGTATTCCTAAGCAATCCTATTTCTCTAGACTTCAGCTGCTCTTCGTATGCTAATGGCCCCAAACTATCAACACTGATCCTCATCCCGAAACTTGTACACAAATTCATATAATAAAAATCTTACTGTAGGTTAACACTAATATTGCTCTTAAGTAATAGTCTTTCTCATTAATGTGGATGAACAGTTATAACGGCACCAATACAGTGTCGTGACCAGCTCAGAAAATACTGCACACTTCTGCTCCGTTCCCTTGGCTTGTTCTCCCTTTCAGCCCAGCTACCTTTCCATGAGGGAGCCAAATAGCCACGTGGGGGAGCCGTGTGTAAGTGCTCCATCTGACCAAGAGTCCAGACCAAGTGCCCAGTAAACAGCTGATATTAACTACCAGGTATGTAAGGATGTGTTCGTGTGATTCCCATCCCTTGCGCGAGTCATCCAAGGCACTTCATCTGATGCCACTCAAGACAGACACGGACATTCCTCACCTAGCACTACTCAAGGCATTGATTTGTGGGTAAAACATTATGGCTATTGCTTGAAGTCATTGAACTTGGGGCAAGTTGTTACAAAGATGACCGAAACAGTTAGACTATGTATGATGGCTGTTCTTCAATGCCAACTTGGTTAAATCTGGAATTAACTAGAATCAAAGTGACTCGGAACACCTGTAAGGAGTTTTTTTCTTAATTAAGCCATTTGAAGTGGGAAGACCCACCTATTTTTATTTTTTATTGATTGGTTGGTTGGTTGGTTGGTTGGTTGGTTGGTTGGTTGGTTGGTTTGTTGGTTGGTTGTTTTTTTGAGACAGGGTTTCTCTGTGTAGCTTTGGTGTCTGTCCTGGAACTAGCTCTTGGAGACCAGGCTGGCCTTGAACTCACAGAGATCCACCTGCCTCTACCTCCGGAGTGTTGGAATTAAAAGCATACTCCACCACCACCCAGCAGGGAAGACCCACCTTTAATTTGGATCTTTCAAGGTGTTATGATCCAGCTTTATCTGGGACACACCCGGTGGCAGCCTATATAAAGGACATAGAAGATGGAAGCTTTTGTTCTTCGCCTGTTTGCCTTCAATCTTGCTGGCAAGTCCATTCCTTCACTGGCAATATAACCCACTACTTTGTAACACTGAAGACCAGCTGAAACAGCCAGCCTCATGGACTGAGCAACCACTAGTTTCTTGGACTTTCTGTTGGTAGACAGCCATGGACTAGCTGGACCCCAATCTGTAAACTACTTGAATAAATCCCCTTCCAATCATATGTATTATAAGATGAATATATTAAATACATATATTTTACATATCCTATAATAGTAGTATTTTTAAAACACCAGTATTTACTTTGTATTTAATATACTTTATTTTATAGTTTATAATAGTAATGTTCATATAAGCTTGTAAGTTATCGTAATAGAATAGTATGTAGCTCAGTGGTAGAATACATGCATAGCATCTGTAAAGCCATGTGCTCTGTTCCTAACATGGAAAAACACAAGAATAAATAAAGATATATAAATAATTATAATATATTGTTATTGCTAGATTTCATTAATGTTAATAATAAGTTCTAAGAAAAAATAGAGTCCTTCAGAATCACAATAAATAGATAAGTAAATTAAGCCCTTCTGACTTACGGAAATTTTAGCATCTAGAATGGTGGACCACAAAAGCAGTAAGAATCTGCTACTGAACATGCCTGTGAAAGGCTTGTTGTTGTCTACTTACCCACCACGTTAAACAAACTCCCTGAGAAAGTATGTCTGATATGGGGGATTGCTATCTTTCCAGGATCAAGCACAGAATTAATACCTTTCTGGATTCAGACACTCTGTCCTAGCTGGAGACCCCGACCATGGCTGGGTAAACAGTGAGAGGTATACCCGTAGCTATTACTTGGACTGAAACTACTCCTATTTTTTTTCACTCCATACAACTGCTTTTTCTTGGCTGTTGATCTAAGAGAAACGTAATTGTTGAAGCAACAAAGTATTACTTCAGCAGAGATCAAACATAATTTTCCTACTCAGGAAGATTTTAGCTTGACCGCTACCAGGGTAGAATCACTAAGAGAACGATAAGAAACGAGTGTGACTTTATAAATATGTTAGCTTTTATTCATTGTCCTGTAATTTCTGGTTTCCCTTGTTATGCATTTTTCTAGTCAGCAAATAGATTTCCTAATTACCAGGCATGAGGGCCTGTAATAATTAAAGGCAGCTTTCATTTTACAGTTGTTTTCTAACATGGGAAATTATAGCTTGTGTGCTTGGGTGAACCCTTAAAGATCTGTATGTTATTAATCTTTGGAAACGTTATAGCTTGCCATAGTTTTAATCCTTAAACTATGCAATCATATGTGGAAAAATCAACAATGCTGAGCAGCTACTGACTTTGCCATTATTATCACACACCATCTAGGAGGCCTGAGTTATTCTGTGCAGCAAATGTTTATCAAATACGTGCTCCTATACATCTCCGGCCTCCTTCTATGAGAGACATAAAAACGGGTCCATTAGCAGCTTGAGGGTCGCTGGCATAGGCAAATACAGCAAAAAGTACTGACACGGAGCAGTGGAACATTTTGCACTCTTCCATTTAGCTTCAAGAAGAAAGATGAGGGAAATCCAAAAGATGCCCAAAAATAATAAAGGGAAGCGCCAAGATAACAATGACAAGGCAGAGAATGCATCAGTTCAGACTGGTGGGCTTCATATGGATACAGCATGTGCTGGTTTAAATGTGAATTCCCCCATAAGCGTTTTGGCAGTTGATAAAAGTCTTTGAGAAAGTTTAAGAGGTGTGGTCTTGTTGAGTGGGTGTGGCCTTGTTGAGTAGGTGTGGCCTTGTTGGAGGAAGTATATCACTGGGGGCTAGGTTTCAAGTTTCAAAAGCCCACGTCATTTGCCATTCTCAGTTACTTCTCTTCCTCATGGTTGCAGTCTCAACATGTAAGCTCTCAGCTATTGCACCAGCACCATGCCTGCCTGTCTGCTGTCATGCTCTCCCCACCATGATGGTATGAAGTCTACATGCACTCTGAAACTGTAAGCCTCAAATTAAATGTTTTCTTCTAAAAGTGGCCATGGTCATGGTATCTCTTCAGAGTAATAGAAAAGTAACTAAAGCAGAAGTTGGTACCAGGAGTGGGATATTGCTGTGACAGGCATGAGCTTGTTTTTGTTTGTTTTGTTTTATTTTGTTTTGAGAAATGTGGCAAATGTTGGAACTTTGGACTACAGAAGTGGTTGAATCCTGTAAGTGAGGCTGAATGGTAGAGTTATCTAAGTCCTTTGATGCCCTGCTTGGTTTTAATCTTTCTTTGGTTCAGTATTTTCTCTCTATGTCTCTATTCCTCCCTCTTGGAATGATAACCGATATTCTGTGTCATTGTATGTTGGAAGGATTTACTTTACTTTTTTACTTTTATAAGAGATTACAGTTAAGATTGCCTTGAGTCTCAGAAGAGACTTTGGCTTTGAATTTTAAAACTGTGTTGAGACTATGAAAAACTGGGGACATTTGAAGTTTGGACTTTTGTATCATGGTCTGTGTTCTGTCAATTATATTTTAAATAAATGCTGATTGGCCAGTAGCCAGGCAGGAAGTATACACAAGACAATCAGACAGGAAGTAGAGGTGGGTCAATGAGAACAGGAGAATTCTGGGAAGGAGAAAGCCCATTCCTCTGCAGTGTGGCCGTGACCACAGAAGAACCAAGATGTGACTGCCCTGCTGAATAAGGTCTTGAGCCACATGGCTAGCATAAACAAGAATAATGGGCTAATAATGGGCTATATAAGTTATAAGAGTTAATAAGAAGCCTGAGCTAATGAGCCAATCAGTTTATAACTAATGTACACCTCTGTGTTGGGACTTAACAATTGTGGGAACAGGGCAGGACAGAAAACTTCAGACAACAGTATCATGATATAGCAACAAGCCTATGGAGGTCAGTGGTGTGGGAGGTTCTCCTGTCTATGTGTTGATTTTATTGGTTAATGAATATAGAAACTGGCTTGGCCTATAGCAAGGTAAAACTGAGCTAGGTGGAGAAAACTAAACTGAATGCTGGGAGAAGGAAGACCAAGTTTAGAGAAGCTAAGGAGCCTCTGCCAGAGACAGACATGCTGAAACTTTGCCAAAAAGCCACTGCCACATCGCCACACACAGATTAATGGACATGGGTTAAATTAAGATATAAGAGTTAGCCAATAAGAAGCTAGAGCTAATGGGCCAGGCAGTGATTTAATTGATACAGTATCTGTGTGATTATTTTGGGAGGTTGGGTGGCCAGGAAACAAACAAGCAGCATCCTTACAACAGGTCAGGAAGTAGAATATTAGGGTTTGAATGAGAATTACCCCCCATAGACTTATATATTTGCATGTTTAGTCCCCAATTGATAGAACTCTTGGAAAGATTTAGGTGTGGCCTTGTTAAAGGAGGTGTGTCCCTAGGGATTGATGGGCTTTGAGATTTCAAAAGTCCACACCATTACTGGTGTTTCTGCCTTGTGGTTGTTGTCTCTATATGTAAGCACTCCAGCAGCATGCCTGCTTCCATGCTTTTCACCAGGGCTGTCATAGGCACTGATCCTCCAAAACTGAAGCAAGTCCCAAACTAAATACTTCAATGAGTTGCCTTGGTCATGGCGTTTCTTCATAGAAACAGAAGAGCAACTGAGATATAGTATCAGTGTTTCCATGAGTAAAAAAACAAAAAACAGAACAAATTATCTTAGGGTTTAGTCCTAAAAATGAATTGTATTAAGTTGTATTTAATGAAAGTTTGGGAAACAGGATATACTTTTAACCAATGTTTAAAATAGCATAATGAATAAAAATTTAAGAGTAAACAATTATTGACTTAAAATTAATAAGTAAGAAATAAAATCATCTATATACTCTGTAACTCATTATTTCCACTTCTAGATACAAACTAGAGGAACTACCATAATAAATGAGACAGGTGGGTTGCTAGATTCAGTCTTGTTTGTAGATGCAAAATACTTTCCAAAACAGAAGTGTCCATTAAAAGGAGAGTAAATAAATACATTTTGATACATTTAAGTGTTAAAATATTATGTAGCAGGTAAAGATAATACACTACTAATATATCCATATTACTCTATTCATATACATAAATGTAAAAACAATTGTTGTAGGGCAAAGGGGCAGATATGGGATCACTTGGGCAGACTGAATGAACATAGTGAGTCATAGTAATGAAACAGTTCATTCTTTTCTTATTTCTTACTCAGTGTTTTTAATTTTACTCAATACCAATGAGTGTTGAAAGGGAGCACATGCTCTAAAGGCCAAACAAGCCTAGGGTCTGGGCTGAGTTATGAGGACTCACAGTGTGCAGATTGATACCAAGCTCATCGTGGGAAGGAGAGGAGATTTCTAGGGATCCAGATGTCAGCTCCCTTCTTCCATACTCTGGGCATGTTTAGATCTGCTTTGATACAGGTGCTGGGGTGAGTTTGTGTCTTTTTATCCTCTTAATAAGATTACAGTGAGTCTAAGACTGTCTAGAATGTGGACATGGTGTCCAGACCAGATGAACCCAGTCTGGTGCTCCACCCCCTTTTGCCTCCTACAAATGAAGTTGTGATAACATGATAACCCGAGGGTAGCAGCAGTGAGCACATGCTTATCAGCACCCAACCTTCTGCAAGTAATCAGCAGAGCTGCCAGGACAAGAAGCTATCAGCAATTCGGGGTTTCGGTCTGGTGACAATGATACTATTCAGTTTCTTTGGATATGTTTATGTATACAAAAATAAATAAATTTTGAATGGAAGCTGGAAGGAAACACATTAAATTTGTAAGGGGGAAGGGAAGGAAATGGGAAAATGGGTTTGAGTACATAAAGACTCCAAGTCATCCTTATGATTTTATCTTCCATATTACAAAAAGATAAATATAAGCAAGTTGTAACTGTCAAGGATTCTGATGGTTATTTTATAGGCGTGTTTTATAACTCCATGCAATTTCTTGTTCTTAAAATATATTTTCAGAGTTTGCTTTAATTGCACCCAATTTTGCACATCTAGTCTTTGACTATACCCATGATGTATTTAGGGAAGTGAAGCTTCCTAGACTGCGAATATTTTGGATTTTGTAGTACAATTATTATAGATTAAGCTGTATGTACTGATGCAAATATAATCTATAATTAACAGGAACTAGTCAATTTATAAGACTGTCATTCGAAACTCTTTTAAGGATCTGGGTAGATGGCTCAGCAGTTAAGCCCCCATTGCACAAGCAAAAGTATTGGAGTTCAGATCCCTATGACCAATGTAAATGCCAGGTGGGTATAAACAGAGACTGCTCATTTGTTTCCCAACTGCTCAGACCCAAATAATCACACAGAAACTATATTAATTATAACACTCTCTGGCCAACAACTTAGGCATCTTTCTAGTTAGTTCATATCTTAAATCAACCCATTTCTATTCATCTATTTATCATCATAAAGACTGTGGCCTACAGGTTCCTGTCTTCTCCAAAAGCTACATGGCATCTCTCTGACTCTGCCTTCTTTCTCCCTGCATTCGGTTTAGTTTTCCCACCTAGCTCTATTCTGCCTTGCCATAGGCCCGAAGCAGGTTCTTTATGAACCAATGGTAATAAAGCATATTCACAGCATAGAGGAATCCCACATCAGGTGGGCATGGTGGCCCACCAATAATTCCAGCCTCGGAAAGTGGAGGAAGAGGATCCTTACAACTAGATGACTAGTTGAGATTTGGTTTGACTGCGAGACTTTGCCTCAAAAGAGAAACTGAGGAAGATTTCCAACATCACCTGAGGCTCTGCACACATGGCTTTTACACACTCATGAACACACATGCACACCACATACATACACATGAAAAGAAGAATGAGAACTGTAACAAAACATCACTTTTGTCCTCAAAATCCATACCCATGTAAGTCCTATAAATGAGAAGTAAATAACAGTGCCTGATGCAGTCATGTTGAAATTGTAGGATAAATAGGACAGACTTGAGCTCTGTGTGAGGCCTTTTAAGTCCTAGCAAATGTGAGATAGTGATGAAACTTCCTTTAATTCTGGATATAAGATTTTCATAGTGCCAGGCAGGCGTGGTGCATGCCATTAGTACAGGAGGCAGAGGCAGGCGGATCTCTGTGAGTTCAAGGCCAGCCTGGTCTACAGAGTAAGTTCAAGGACAGGATCCAAAGCTACAGAGAAACCCTGTATTAAAAAAAGAAAAAGAAAAAGAAAAATATTTTCATAGCAATGAAAGCATCAGGATTTCAGTTTTCTTCTGTGTGTTTTCATATACAGTCCATGTTTGAATGTTAAGATGAACCATTTAGTGACCTCCTCCCTGCTAGAAAAATATGGCAAAAAACGCTGTCATGTGATGTTGGATCCAAAATATAGCATTTTCTGACTTTAAAAGTTTACTAAGTACATATTTATAAATACACACTGTGTATCTTGTAGGCTGGAATGAAGCCCTGTAGCCATTTTAGTTTATTAGATAAATGAACTAATTTTAAAAAAACATTATGAAGTTAATTAAACCAAGCAGCAATATATACTCACGGTTATTGTAAAGGGTACCTACTTAGAGGCTAATTTTTGTTTTATTGTGTGCTTAAATGCTAGGGACTTAAACCAGAAAAAAAAAACAAACCACATTGCATAAATATAGAATTCTAAGATGATAGCCCTGAAGAAACCATCTCTAATTATTACAGCTATTATTTAGCAATCATTACACAGAGGCAGCTTTTTAATCCCTTCCCAGTGGATTTACACAGTTAGCATGAAAAGTAAGATATTAACATCACTGAACCATTAGAATATCTGCTTTTTATTACCCTCTCAATTTCACCAACATCCTTTTTGTTGTCGTTTCCCTCCTGGTAGCAATGTTCTTTAGGAAAACTAACAAAAGCTAAGGAAACCCTAGAAAGAAAAAAATTATCAATGTATATTACTCAAACTCAACTCCTCTAGGATTCTCCCAACCCCATGATTAAGTTATATTTGGGAATGGAGATAAAGATACAGACAAATGTGTAATCGTGATCTATAATCTGTACATACCTATGTATACACACATATATTGAGCAAGATTACACATGTATCTGTATGTGTATGTATATTTACGTGTATATTGTGTGTGTGTGTGTGTGTGTGTGTGTGTGTGTGTGTGTGTGTGTGTGTACATTCTGAGTATTTTCTATTCAAATTGTTTGTTACTGGAACAAATCCAAAGGTTTAGCTATGGGGGTACCCACAGACTAGATCAGGTCATCTGTCCCAAATGTCTGTGTTAGTGAAGGTAGGAAAAGAAGTTTAAAGGGCACAGGCAGATTGCTTATAGTAATAGAGAACTTTTTACCATACTGATTCTGTCATTCTAAGAACATGGAGTCTCTTTATCTTCTAGAGTACCCTTCAATATCAATATATAATTTTAGGTCTAGGTTTCATAGATGAGCAGACACAGTATTTATCTTTGGAGTCTGACTGTTTGTTTAACATAATGGCATTCCAGTTCTTCCCATTTACCTGCAAATGTCATTATTTATTTTTCTTTATGTCTGCACAAAATTTCACTGTGTGTATGGACCACGTTTTCTTTATTTATTTACCTACTGATGGATGGGATGGTTCTGTTTCCTAGCTTTTGTGAATAGTGCAGCAAAAACCACGGATGTACAAGTATCTCTGGGGTTTCCTGACTCAGAATCCTTTAAGTAAATACCCAAAAGGGATAGAGCTGTGTCTGTTTCCATCTTTTGAGGTCCCCTGTCCTGATTTCCACAGTGACTACACAAGTTTACCTTCTGATCAGCAGTGAATAAGTGTTCTCCATTCCACATATCCTCCCAAATTCATTAACAGCTGTCTTTGTGTTCTTTATTTTAGTTTAATGACAGCCATGCTGACTGGGGTGAGAGAGAATCTCAAAGCAGTTGTAATTTGTGTCCCCTTGATGACTAAAACTGTAAATACTCTTTAAAGTATTTACTAGTATTTGTACTTCTTCTTTTGAGAACTGTTATTCAGTTCGTTGACCCATTTATTGAGTGAACACTTTGGAGGAGTTTGTACTCAATCTCTCTGAAGTGTTAATCTCCTGTCAGTTGAGTAGTTGGCAAAGATGGTTTTCTAATGGTGCAAGCTGTCTCTCCACTAACGTAATGATTTCTGTCGCCTTGCCAAAGCTTAACTTCACATCGTCTCCTTAGTCGATTCTTGCAATTATTTGCTGTACTATTGGAATGCATTCAAAAATCTTTGCCTATATGTATATATTAAAGCCTTTTATATTTCCTTTCACAGTTTAAAAGTTTGGGGTTTTACTTTAAGGTATTTTTATATGTTCTGATTTTTTTTTCAGGGTCAGATATATGGATCTAGTTTCATCTCTCTAAATGTAGAAATCCAACTTTTTCAGTAACATTTGTTAAAGATGTTATTGTTTCTCAAATTGTGCATGATTTTCACAACTTTGTCAAAAATTAAGCTATAGTAACTGTGTGGGTTTTTCCTGGGTCTCTATTATTCTCCATTGGTCTATGTTTCTGTTTTTGTGCCAATAACATGCTTTTTGTTGTTGCTAAAGCACTGTAAACTCTAAGAACAGGTATTATGATAACTTCAGGATTTTTCTTTCTGTTTATGATTGATTACATGGCTATTGGGTGTCTTTTTTGCTTCCATATGAAATGTAGGATCATTTTTTTTCTTTCTATTTCCAAAGACTGTCACTGGATTTTGAAGGGGACTGCATTGCATAGGTAGATTACTTTTGGTAATACAGTCATTTTTACCATATTGATTCTGTCAGTCTATGAGCATGGAGTCTTTCTATTGTCTAGTGTCCTTCAATGTCTTTCTTTAATGTCTTAAATATAATTGTATAGGCCTTCCAACTCCTTAGTTAGGCTTATTTCTAGGTTAATCTGTTGGTCCATCTTTATGGTAGATGTTGCTTATATTTTACGAAGAATTTTGATATAGTCATGTCATAGGCTTTGCTGTGCATAGAGGGTTAAGTTAATTATCACCAGGCAACTTTTCTCCAAATTGTGCTGTGCTTGTATAGGCCTAAAATAAACTACTCAAAGTCAGTTCTCAAAGTTTGAACCAACACCAGCCACTAAGCCCTATTAAACTAAACTGCCTTCTTATCTGTTCTGGAGCTACCTTCTTATCCCTTGTGGTACCACCTTCTTATCTCTGGACTCTGCTGACAATGGTGGTTTCAGAAACACCTGCTCTCCAGTGCTTGAATCCCACCTCCATGACACACACCTGGCTTTCTAACATGAATAATATGGATCAAAATCAGGTCCCCATCACTGTACAGCATGAATTTGACCAACTGAGCCATCTTTCCAGCCTCTCCTTTGCTATTTTATGAACACTTGGATGCAAATTTATGTTGGCCCTTTTTCAAAGTTTTGGTAGAATGTGGTCCTTAATTTTTTTTTAAATCTTAGTTGTTTTGGAAGCTGTAAAGCTCACAGATGTGCTTTTATACAATTTAGAATTAGTTTTCTCAACCATTGTTTCTCTCACAACAGAAGCCTTTTTGTGTGGTGCTGTAAAGACATAATATCCAAATCAAACTGAGTAAACACTATAGTCCAGTGGCAGAACTTTGCATAACCCAGCTTCTCTTCAACTCCGCCCAAGAGCTATGATTGTAGAAGAAAATTCCAAAATACAGAGATCAACATTTGCCTCTGTTATGTCTCATAGAAAATCTCATTGGATTCTCCTACATTATTTTGTAATGTATCATGTCTAAAATACAAAATCACATTTTTTTTTACTTTGGAGATAAAATAAACAGGAGATTTTCAATAGTACCTTTGATTATATAATTTTAAAGACATTTAGAACATAATCTTTATGTGGGGTGTGACTCCACACTAACATTATAAAATCAATATATAATTAGATTTATGGAAGAATACATAAAACCTATGCCTTCTAAGAACCAACGTAACATTTTGGATGTATTCCCAAAGACTCTGATCAAGCATAGGACATATTCATTTCTAAGTTTGACACGCAACAATGTGCCATGTTGGCGTGTCTCTTTCATGACTTTTTTGTAAGCTAAATTTTGAGTGCTAAGGATGACAACAGCATCTTACAAAATAAAATGATTGCCTTTTCAGTGTTTTCCTATTGTAACCAACTTTCAACAGTGGTGTTTCCTATCACTGTAGTCCTGAAGTGCAAAATGATCAATACTGATTGTCAAGTTGACACAGTCTAGAATCAGCTTTGAAACAAACTGCTAGAAACGGCTGTGAGGAGTTGTCTAGACTGAGGTTGATTACGGTGATAAGAGCCACTTTAAATGTGAACAACATCATTCCATAAAAGGGAGAAAACTAGCGAAGCATTAGGATTCCTTCTTCTACTTCCTGACTGTGGAAACCATGTGACCAGCTGTTTCCTGCTCCTGCCACCCTGAACTCCCTGCCATGATGATGGTCTGTACCCCTGCACTGTGACACAAAATAAAGCCTAGCTCCCTTCGTACAGTTGCTTTTATACAGTATTTTCTGTGACCTAAGTGTAAAGTAGCTCGATCGAGGTTGTTTTTTATTGAAAATTTGACACAATGTAGAGCTGCTTGGGAAGAGTAACTGCCTAGATCAAATTGGCCTGTGGTCTTGTCTATGACGGGTTTTCTTGATTTATGATTGATGGGAGAGGGTCCAGCCCACTGTGGACAGTATCATCCCTGGACAATTAGGTATGGGGTATATAAAGAAACTAGTTAGATGAGCTCAAGGGAGATCCAGCAAGCAGTATTCCTCCATAAGTTCTGTATTGAGTTCCTGCCTTGGCTTCTTTTGGTGATGAATTGTGACCAGAAAGTAAAAGTAAAATAAATCCTTTATTTCTCATCTTGCTTTAGGTCAGGATGCTTTATCATAGCAACAGAAAGGAACTAGAAGAGCAAAAAAGACAATGACCCTAAAAACTTTAGTACTAAGAAGATTTTGCTATAGAAAGCACAATCTATGACTTATTCACATTATAAAGAAATGAATGTAGATGCTATGTAAGTATTTTGTTCTTTTTATTAAAATATTCTTTTTTCAAGATTTATTTATTTTTATTGGTGTTTTGACTGTATGTATATCTACATGAAGGTATTGGGTCCTGGAGTTACAGACACTTGGAAGTGGCCATGTGGATGCTGAGAATCGAACATGAGTCCTCTGGCTCTTAACTGCCAAGTCATCTCTCCAGCCCTTAAGTATTTTATTCTTTCCATTTAAAAATTGTCCATCTTTATAAATGCCTATGCATTTCATCTTGCATGATTACAGGGACTGATCTAATTGGAACAATTAGGGCATGAAGAAAGGACAGACACACCGACACAGAAAGCCTGGGTTTTGGTGAATTGTGTTCTCTCAAAAGCAAGCTGCACATCCAGGGAGATCAGTATGTTTACTGTTGAACAGGTTACTGCACCCAGCTGAACAAGGAGACAGAGTTGTTGCATACAGCTGAACAAGGAGGTGGGCTTAGCCAATCATGGTGGAGCAATCTCTGTGGAGGGCCAGTCTTCAGGCCGTAAACATCTGGAGGGAGAAAATGATAATGGACATTTTCTGCACACACTGCCAATACTCATGCTCAGATCAGACGTTTTGCCATCCCAGAGACTTAGCTGAGAAAGGCTTTGCCGCTTTCATGGGGCTGTGGTGTCAGGGTCCTTGACATTGCTGTGTCCACAAAAGACACATTCACTCGGGATGTCACTTGCTCCCTATACTTGTGTGCTGTGCCTAATTTATTGCACATTTCTGTGTTATTTGTATTTGATCTTTGTTATTAGTAGCAAGCTTTAAATTAGATCTCTTTGTATAAGAAACACATTCCTTTCAACAAATATTGTTTTTACTGGGAATACCATCACACGATTCTTAGCGATTTTTTGTGTCTAACTCAAATAAGATTTAGCCACTGGTGCTGATGAGGTGGCTCATTGGAAAAGTGGCTGCTGGGGAAAGATGAAGACCTGGGTTTGGAGCCCGAGGACTCACATAAAGGCCAAATGTGGCAATGAGTACCTATAACCCTAGCACTGGAAGCAGACAAAGACTGATCCCCAGAGCTTCATGACAAAGCAATCCAGCCAATCAGAATTCCAGTTTCAGTGAGAGACCCAGTCTCACAAAACAAGATTGGTGAGCAATAGAGAAAGACACTCAACATCTGGCCTCTTCACCTAAGCATACATACCACATAAACACACACACACACACACACATGAGAGAGAAAATTACTAAAAAAAAAAAAGGTGGTCTAAAGGGCTGTTTAACATGAATTTGTTATTCCTCCAGACATAACTATCCAATTGTCTTCTTGGATTAGATACAACCGTAGCTTGATCATAATGATAGTTAGGTATATAAAAATGTAATGCAACATGGGGTAGAGACAGTTCGGTGATTAATAGTGCATGCAGCTCTTGCAGAGGACCCAAGTTCAGTTCTCAAAACCCATGTAGGATATCTCACAGCCACCTTTAATTCCAGCTTCCGGGGATCCCAGTTTCTTCTGACCTCTATGGACATCTAAACTTATGTGTGCACACACATGCACGCATGTGCGCATGCATAATTAAAATAAAATAAATCACGTTTAAGGTAATGGAGATGTTAACACTCCTTAGGACAGGGTTGACCTAGGAGGAGAATCACTGGACCATCACTTGGAATTCCAGCTCTTACTTCATCCTTCCATACCTAGCTGCCAGCTGCAAACGATTTGGGGCTATGTTGAGCAGACAGGAAATAGAAGGTTATCTGCAAGCTGGACTCTGTGATTGTAGCTTCTATGATGTCATCATCCATCATGGGACAGGACTTTGTAATCATGCAGCTGTTTCTGAGGGATTACATAATACGGACTGAGCAGGTTGTATTTATATATTTAGAAATATAAAATTTAGCCATGAATTTGAGAAAGAGCAAGGGAGTATACATGAGAGGGGCTGAAGGGAAGAAAGGAGCGATGGGCAATTATTTTATAAACTAAAAAATTAAAAAATATAAGAAGAATAATTGTTTCACTTCTTAGGTGCCTTCCTTTCTGACCAAAGAGTTTTTGTTTTTCTCTTAAGGGGCTCCTTAGTTTGTATATTCTTAAATAGAGAACACCATTTCTATAACCTTTAAAGGAAACATCTGCAGTCACTTGCTTGACTTCATATAAATTTCCTTCTTTTTTAATTCATTTTTATTGAGCTCTACATTTTTCTCTGTTCCCCTTCCTGCCTCTCCCCTCCCCTTCAGTACTCTCCCATAGTCCCCAAGCTTCCAGTTTACTCAGGAGATCTTGATTTTTTTCTACTTCCCATGTAGATTAGATCCATGTACCTCTCTCTTGGTGTCCTTGTTGTTTTCTAGGTTCTCTGGGATTGTGATTTGTAGGCTAGTTTTCTTTGTTTTATGTTTAAAAACCACGTATGAGTGAGTACATCTGATAATTGTCTTTCTGGGTCTGGGTTACCTCTCTCAAAATGATGCTTTCTAGCTCCATCCATTTGCCTGCAAATTTCAAGATGTTATTTTTTTTTCTGTTGTGTAGTACTCTATTGTGTGAATGTACCACATTTTCCTTATCCATTCTTCAGTTGAGGGACATTTAGGTTGTTTCCAAGTTCTGGCTATGACAAACAATGGTGCTATGATCATAGTTGAGCACATGTCCTTGTGGCATGGTTGAACATCCTTTGTATATATACCCAAAAGTGGTATTGCTGGGTCTTAAGGAAGGTTGTTTTCTAATTTTCTGAGAAATCGCCATACTGACATCCAAAGAGGCTATACCAGCTTGTACTCCCGCCGGCAATGCAGGAGTGTTCCCTTCACCCCACAACCTCTCCAGCATAAGTTGTTATCAGTGTTTTGATCTTGGCCATTCTTACAAGTGTAAGATGGAATCTCAGAGTTGTTTTGATTTGCATTTCTCCAATGACTAAGGATGTTGAGCATTTCCTTAAGTGTCTTTCAGCCGTTTTAAGATTCCTCTGTTGAAAGTTCTCTGTTTAGGTCTGTACTCCATTTTTTTATTGGATTATCTGTTCTTTGGAGGACCAATTTCTTGAGTTCTTTGTATATTTTGGGGATCAGACCTCTGTCTGATGTGGGGTTAGTGAAGATCTTTTCCCATTCTGTAGGCTGTCGTTTTGTCTTGGTGACCATGTCCTTTGCTTTACAGAAGCTTTTCAGTTTCAGGAGGTCCGATTTATTGTTTCTCTCAGTGTCTGTGCTACTGGGGTTCTATTTAGGAAGTGGTCTCCTGTGCCAATGTGTTCAAGTGTACTTCCCACTTTCTCTTCTATGAGGTTCAGTGTGGCTGGCTTTATGTTGAGGTCTTTGACCCTTTTGGACTTGAGTTTTGTGCATGGTGATAGATATGGATCTATTTTCACTCTTCTACATATTGATATCCAGTTATGCCAGCACCATTTGTTAAATATGCTTTCTTCTTTCCATTTGACACTTTTTGCTTCTTTGCCAAAAATCAGTTGTTTGAAGGTGTGCAGTTTAATGTCCCGGTCTTCAATTTGGTTCCATTAGTCCTCCTGTCTGTTCTTATGCCAGTACCAGGCTGTTTTCAGTACTGTAGCTCTGTAGTAGAGTTTGAAGTCAGGGATTGTGATGCCTCCAGAGGTTCTTTTATTGTACAAGATTGTTTTGGCTATCCTGGGTTTTTTTTCTTCTCCATATGAAGCTGAGTACCATTCTTTTGAGATCTGTGAAGAATGTGCTGGGATTTTGATGGGCATTGTATTGAATCTGTAGATTGCTTTTGATAAGATTTCCATTTTTACTATGTTAATTCTACCTACCCAAGAACGTGAGAGATTTTTCTACTTTCTGGTGTCCTCTTCAATTTCTTTCTTCAAAGATTTAAAGTTTTTGTCATACAAGTCTTCCACTTGTTTGGTTAGAATTACTCTGAGATATTTTATACTATTTGTGGCTATTGTGAAGGGTATTGATTCTCTGATTTCTTTCTCAGCCCATTTATCATCTGTGTACAAGAGTGCTGCTGATTTTTTGAGTTAATCTTGTATCCTGCTACATTACTGAAAGTGTTTATGAGTTGTAGAAGTTCTTGGTAGAATTTTTGGGGTTGCTTATGTAAACTATCATATCATCAACAAACAGTGAGAGTTTGAATTCTCCTTTTCTGATTTGTATCCCCTTGATCCCCTATTGTTGTCTTATTGCTCTAGCTAGGACCTCAAGAACTACATTGAATAGATATGGAGAGAGTGGAAAACCTTGTCTTGTTCCTGATTTCAGTGGAATCGCTGGGAGTTTCTTCTCTTCATTTAGTTTGATGCTGGCTGTTGGCTTGCTGTATATTGCCTTTATTATATTTAGGTATGTTTCTTGTATCCCTGCTCTCTCCAAGACCTTTATCATGAAGGGATGTTATATTTTGTTGAAAGCTTCTTCATTATCTAATGAGATGATCATGTGGGTTTTTTTTTATCAGTTTGTTTATATGGTATGTTACATTGACAGATTTTCGTATGTTGAACCATCCCTGTATTTCTGGAATGAAGCTCACTTGATCATGGTGGATGATGGATCTGATGTGTTCTTGGATTTGTTTTGCCAGTATTTTATTTAGTATTTTTGCATTAATGTTCATGAGTGAGATTGGTCTGTTATTCTCTTTCTTAGTAATGTCTGTATGTGGTTTGGGTATCAGGGTAATTGTAACCTCATAAAAAGAGTTTGTCAATGTTCCTTCTGTTTCTATTATGTGGAACAATTTGAGTAGTATTGGTATTAGTTCTTCTTTGAAAATCTTGTAGAATCCTGAACTGAAACCATCTGGTCCTGGGTTTTTTTTTTTTGGTTGGGAGACTCTTGATGACTGTTTCTATTTCTTCGGCAGACTGTTTAATTTGCTTATCTGGTCTTGTTTTAATTTTGGTAAGTGATATTTATCCAGAAAGTTGTCCATTTCCTTTAGTTTTCCAATTTTGTGGAGTATAAGTTTTTGAAATATGACCTGATGATTCTCTGGATAAATTCCCTTCTACAACACAATAATAAGTACATAATAAAATCATGTTAGTGAAGGTTTCCTTTCTTTAAAACTGACCCTTAAATAAACCTTTCTGTTCTTTAAGCTTATATACTTTAACAGAATGTTGCTGCTCTGTACATAATAGCCAGAAATTGAAAACAACCTTGATTCCCTCAATAGAAGAATAGATAAAGAAAACATGGTACATTTGCACAATGGAGTATTACTCAGCCGTTAAAAGATTACATCTTGAAATCCACAACTAAATGAATGGAACAAGAAAAAAAAAGTCATCCTGAATGAGGTAGCCTAAAAAGATAATTATGGTATGTATTTGCTTATATATAAACTTTAGCTGTTAACTCAATGATAAGCAAGCTACAATCCATAGAGCCATAGATATTAAGTATAGAGTAAAGAGCTGAGGTGGGGGCGGGATAGATTTCATTAGGAAAGTGAAATAGAAAAGATAGTTATGGATGGATCGGGGTGGAACAGGAGGGTCAAATAGAGAGGTGGAGGGGGAAGGGGGACAAGAGAGGGAATATTGGGAGAGACAGCTAAAATTAAGGGCCATTTGAGGGGCAATATGGAAACCTAGTGTAATAAAAATTTCCTAAAATATATACATATAAAAGTAGTCTAATTTAAATTGTCAAATAATGAGAGAAACAGAGCCTCAGCTGGCCATCTCCTGTCACCAAATGAAGCATCCATTTCTGACAGTGGGTTATAGCCAATTGAGTTGTTAGCAATTGGGTTCCAATGGGAATACCCAAACAAACCTGGCTGTTGTCCAGACTATAGGTTGCTCTCCACAAACTGAAAGTAAGACCCAATTACTTAAAACAATATCCACACAACTCATTGGACACGGATTCAAGCTGGTACTTACATAGCGCCTTCCGCCATACGTTCCAGTGTCTTTGGTAAGGAAGGTAATTAGGCAAACTACCAAAAGAGAAACACACCCAGCCAGCCCCAAACCTTTGGATCAACAATGGTGTCCTGCCTGAAAGATATGCTTGTGCAGTGATGGCCCAAAGCTTGTGTGAGTAACCAATCGGTGTCTGAGTTGACTTTGGGCCCACTCCATGAGATGGGACCCATACCTGAAGCTGCTTGAGAGACCAAGAACCTGAAACAAGAGAGCCCAGGGACCAAGGCAGACCAGGGTAAATCCAAACCTTTTAAAAAACAAAAACAAACAAACAAAAAAAGAGCAATAAAATGCCTCTTAATGACTTTCTGCATACTTATATATCAGTACCTAGTTCATCAGTGAAGCTTCCTCCTGCAGCAGATGGGAACAAAAATAAGACTCACAGCCAGAAAATATGCAAAGAATGAGAGGCTCTGGAACACTCAGCCAGAAACCAATTTCTTATCAAATCCCTTCCCTCGGGGCACAGGGAAGGATGTGGAAAGACTGCGAGAGCCTGAGGAGATGGAGGCCACCAAGAAAACAAGGCCCTCTCTCCAATCAACAGGCTCAAAGCTGAAGTGAAGTCATGGAGCCTGAGGCAGCATTGCACAGGGCCTGCTCAGGGCCTGCACAGGTCTGCACCTGGTCCTTTTTGTGTAAAGATTATGGCTTCCATTTAGTATTTTTTGGGGGGATTCCTGAGTGTGAGAATGAGTGGGTCTGTTTCTTATGCCTTCTCTTAGGCTCTTTTCCTTCTGTTTCCTTGTCTTGCTGAATTCCAATGTGTTGATTTTTCTTGTAATACAATCAATTATATTTTTATACTCCCCAAGAAGCTTATCTGTTTTCTAAAGGGACACAGAGAATGGGTGTGGATAGGAAGTTAGGTGGGGGAGGATCTGGGAGAAGAGGAAAGGGAAACCATAATCAGAATATATGATGTCAGAAAAAAAAAACCTATTTTCAATAAAAAAGAAAAGAGTGTTAAACTTCTTTCAAAACCTGAAAGAAACTGTACTCCTATGTATTTAACTTCTGTCTGTGTCTGCACCCTGCCCATAGGAGCCCTGCCCCACACTTTTCTGAAAAGGAAGGCACCACAGAGAACTCCTGCAGACTCCCCACCCCCACCCCCACCCCCACCCCCACCCCGGGACTCTCCCAAGGGTGCAGGCAGGGGAAAATTCTTCACACCGCAGCCTCCAAACAGCAGTGCAAACAAGCAAGACTGTTCAGCAACTACTTCTAGCCTCTGAGACTTGCTGCTTCAGAGACCTCTCAGAAAAGGGAAACCTGCTGCTCCTGCACTCTTTTCAGAAGCCTGCCTTCTGCAAACTTCCTCTGCAAGCAAGGGCTCTCAGTTGGGACCCAAGGCCCTGGAGAGCCTTCAAACTGTAACCCCTACTACTGACCTCTTCGCTGGCACCCCAAAGCCTGCCGAGAACACAGAGCTGTGATGCTCACAACCTCTGTAGGTTGGCATCGTACTACCACAGAGGGGTTCAGATGAACTTTTTTCTTTTTTTACTCTCTTGAAGCACTGTCGGCCCATTGTGTTTCTGTTTCTGAAAGGAGAGCGAGAGAACCCCCCTAGGTGGGAACAAGGCGTTTCAAAACACGGCCCCTTGCTGGCTGGCCTGGAATTCACTCTGAAGCCTAAACTGGCTTCACACCTGCGGTCCTCCAGCATAGCCTCCTCAGTGCTGGGATTACAAACCACCATCTTCAGTTCCTGTTTCTTCTCAAAATTATTTATACAGCGTGAAATTAGTGTTTGCAAACACAAAGCATATTAATAGTAGAAAATTAGGAGAGGTATTTATTTATTTTGAGAGCCTGACAGTTCTTAAATGTCTTAATTTTGCAGCTAGACTGTCTTCTCATGAATAAGTTTGACATTCTATTTTTCTCTGCAGAGATTTCGAGAAATTCATTGTACAGCATCATTTAGATGAGATAGTCAAAAGCAGTGTTGGCACTGTAGTCTAAAGTAGTGGTTCTCAACCCTCCTAACGCTGTGACCCTTTAATACAGTTCCTCATGTTGTGGTGACCCCACCATAAAATTATTCTTATTGTTACTTCATAACTGTACTTTTGGTACTGTTATGAATTGCAGTGTAAATGTCTGTGTTTTCTGATGGTCATAGAGAAGCCCCATGAAAGCACTATTCTAACCCCAAAGGGTCAGCGCCCCGCGGGTTGAGAACCACTGATCTAGAGGGCATTTATTACTCAACCTTTGCTCCGGTAAAAGCACAGGGATTTGGGTGTGACTTTTTTCTTACTTGGTGTAGCAACTTCCTCCAAACTGAAACACTGCATCCTAGAGGAAGCTCATTAAAACTCAGGAAGTTCTTTAAGATTCAGGAAGTAAACAAGTCTCAAGAAGTCTGAAAACTGAATTTAGCACATGTGCCAAAGTTTCATAAAGAGTAAAGGCTGCTGAGGAGAGGACACAGCCCAGCTTGGAGAGCTACCTGCAAGATGGTAGAAGCTCTAGGCTTCTGCTTTCGTCCGTGACTGGGCCTTTGCTGATGCAACTGCCTTTGTATCATCCGTGTTCCTGGAAGTAACCCCTCACCTCTACTCCTGTAAGTACTCCAATAGGTCATTTCTTCACACAGTTGGTCGCTGGTGGTACTGTAACTTCAGTTTGCGTCAGTGTCCTGTCTAGAGACATTTGCTCATGCCTCTGCACCAGTGTCAGAAACACTTGGATCCACTTCCACCTTCCACTAACTGCAGTAGACGTAGTTTCCTTTTGCTTTGAATTTCCCTGGAAAACCATTCGCTCAATAAGTACTTTCCAAGGGACCACGGTCCATATAAAATTGGATCAAATGCTTTTGGAGATAGGATTAAAGGGAGGCAAGGAGGAACAGAGGAGAGGGGAAGGAAAGAGAAAATGAGACTGAAGTATGTTCTTTGATTTCTAGCCGCGTTTTGCTGAGAGTGGTATGACATCCTGGTCTGTGTGTATTTATGGATCTGCCTCTCGTAAGTCACCGGGCTCAGTTTTCCCTGACTGTAATACATGACCGTGATCATCAGTTTAAGCGGTATTTGACTGCGCTGTGGATGCCTGTGTGGTTACCAGAATCTTGTTTCTGTGTCTGTGAAGATGCTACCAGCATAGATTAGCATTTGAATCTACAGACTGAGTTAAAATTACATTCAACAATGAAGGTGGACGTCATCCAAAACTTTAATGGACAGACAAGAACAAGAAGGTGGAAGAGGTGCTAAGTCTCTGCCTGAAATAGGCTGTCCATCTTCTGTTGTCTCCAAGTCTTTAAGCCTTCAGGGCTGCAAGTCTGAATAGAGCTGTACCACATTTTCCAGTTTAGAGACAGTAGAAATGGGTATCTTAGTCCCCAGTCCTTCATAATAAACATCTTTCTCTATATCCAGATAGGCCATGTCTATAACCTATTGATTCTTTTGACCAGGTGAACCCTGCTATAATGAGATTCACTGGGTAACTATCCTAACTCCCTTCAGCTGCTTCCGAGATTCTACCGCAGGTCCTTAGACTTTCTTCTGCATGGTGGATCGGTTTCTGCTGAAACCTGTCTAGAGTTACCAACTGTCACTTCTCCTCAGCTTCTGTGGGCGTGGCTGAAATACATGACTTATAAACTCTAGGTGTCGCTGTGAATGGGCATTTAGTAAAATTTGATGTTAGGAATTGGATGATATTACCTCTGAAAATTAAAATAATCTCAATCACCAAAGACTTCCATGTACCTGTAACGTTTCACATTGTCGTTTCCGGAGCTCAATGCTAAAGAGATAAACCTTTCGTATTTTTCCAACTTGTGAGCCCAGAGAACGTCAATCAAATTTCTTATTATTACCATCACAGATAATAATAAGATATCGGTGTGTGTTCTGTACCCTGGAAGGGGATACAATGACTAATCTCCAGCCTGAATAGACTTTGTTTTGACCCGTTACGTAGTCTGCCCTACTGTTTGTCTTCGTTTTCTACTGCTGCCATGGTAAATTACCAGGCACCTGTGACTAGAGCCAGCAAAGTGTTTGTCACATGGGTTAGGCTTCTGACATGACTCCTGTGAGGCTAAACTCACGGTGATGCTGCGTCCCTCACTGGTGGCTTTCGAAGGGAATTCATATTTCATTGCCCTTTCCAGCTTCTCAAAGGCACCCACATAACTCACCCGTAGCTCTTTATCCCTTCTTCTAGGCAATTTCCCCATGGTCCTCTCATCCTGTGATTAGCCTGGACTCGGTTAGATGGTTAGAAAATTCTTCAAGGTCTTTAACCCTAACCACACCTACAAAGTCCCTTTAGCCGTGAAGACAGAATAGTCACTGCTTCTGAGATTAGGACATGGAGAGTCAGTGTTCTGTCCTCCCCGTCGTAAATTCATAGGCAAAACAACTCCAAATCATAACTTTCAGCTGTCATTCTTATGGCTTCAAGATTATTTATAAACGTATAAAGCATGCTTTATCATTTATTCTAGTACAGCTTCTAAGTACACTGTTTCATCCCTAAGCATTCTTCGTTCAGAGTTGGTGTTGTAACACAGATTTACAATCCCAGCACTCAAGAAGTGGAGGCACAGGGATCATTGGGCCTGGTTAGTCTTGGCTATCTGGTGCATTCCAGCCACGCTAACTTTATAGCAAGAACCTGTCTCCAAAAAACAAAAACAAAGCCAAACAAAAAGAAGTCTTCATGGAAAATACTATGAGTAAAGTCAGACTTACTATCCTTCTTAACCCTTTCAGTAGCTGGCTATCTTTGATCGGTAACCCAATTTTAACTAAACTGTTTGCTGTTATGTAACAGTTTTGTCATCTTAATTAATATGAATTTAACATTCACATTTAGTAGCAGTCCAGGACAGTGTATATTGACACTTCAAATAGCTTCACATTTATTGAATTCACGGTTTGAAGAAACATGAAATTATCTTTATTTCAAAAGCAGTTAAACTAAAATTTCCAGTATTACAGAACTCGTACTTACACGTGTTCCCCTCTTGCATGATTAAGGAAGTTGGATTAGCTAGAAGCATACAATGATGTCTTGCCCTTCTCATGACTCCCTTCTGTTGTAGAAATCCTGTCCGGTATTTATGTAGCAGTCTTGGACCATTACAAAATTATAAAACATAATTAACATAATCCAAAAGGGCCTAAACAGCAGCATACTGGCTACCAAAACAAAGTGATAGGGAATATTTTTATGATATCATCAAGCTTGCCTTTCTCCATCAGTGTTTTCTGACTTTCCCCAAGCCTACTACATAGTCAGAAGTGTCTTGCTGCGGAGCCACGACAGGAAGGCAGCATTCTGAAGAGTGCCTTGTCACTGTTCCACCAGGACTGGAGCACAGATAGGCTTTAATAATTACTGTTATAGTCTTCTAGAGCTCTTTGTAAGCAGTTTAGATCTTTTTTGCTCCTCCGGCCAAATGAAGAGGAGCACAGTCCAAAGAGAAAAGCTGAATAATTCACTTCTCTCCTGGGAAGTGCCAATGTTAATCTCTCTGGACAAAACCTGGGCGTCACGACTTTCTCCACTTCACTTTGATTGTGCAGGTTTTGCAGTTTCACCAGCATAGAAATGGTTTCAGACCTTTGAGTGACATGAGAAAAAGTACAAATGATGAAATACATAATGCCAAGATCATTGTTTTGTTCAAGACCAGCATCTTCTAAATCACTTAGCTCTCTGCGCCCTGTCTGCTGGGAGGCTCGGGAAGGGAGAAAGGGACCAGAGGCTGCTACTTAAACATTACCATATGCATGCCAAACTGGACTTGGGTCCTCTGTAAGTGCAGCAAAGGCTCTTAACCACTGCACCTTCTTTCCAAACCCTGTTTTATATATGTTTTATTTATCTTGGTTGGGTAGTGTAAGTTATTTCTCTTTTGGAAAAGTTTCCTGCCATACACAAATACTTCACTTAAGAAAGATCAAGAACCCAGAGACTATACTTATTCTCTATCAAAGGTCTTTTGTGATTGATTCTGTTAGACTATGTCTAACTTGTTGATTGGAATCAGCCTAATTTTCTCATCATATAGCGAAATGTACAAGGGAGTCTATTTCGTACTTCTGGTACAGTACAACCTTTCAAAGCATCCTGTCTGTGTGTGCTTCTGAGGAGGAGGATACAAATAGCAGCCTACATTAATCCACAGCCCTCATGCTCCTGTCCAAGTTAAACTCTCCTGATCCGAGAGAGCAGGAGATAAAATTTCATTTGCTCTGGTTCCTTTCATTTCAATGCCTTTAGCTGGGGTGTACAGAGCTCCGTGGAGCCCCCCAAATTCCATATTATCCCAATGCAGATTTGCTTCGCCCTTTTACTTTAGGCATATCGGAGCCCTGCAAACACTTGTGTTTTAGCCAATACTGTTTAATCACCTTATGATACTACGAGAAGGCGAATGCTCACGGAGATTAAACAACTTGGCAAAAGTATTCTGTTAGTTAGTGGCACCAAGCCAGACTCAAAATCCAAGTAGTCTGGCTTCCTGGAAGACGTACTGTATTCATTTCACTACGTTTTCATTCTTTTTATCAGAAGCTAACATTTGTCTGGGGCGCTGGTGTGTTTCTTAAGCTTTAAAAGCTGCATCGTGGGGCTTAAAACTTTTCTCCGCGCTCCAAGTTTCAAAACACCGTTAAGAGATTCAGCGTTTTACTACGTGCTATTTTGGTGTTTGTGCTACTCCTCCGCCTTCTCGCTGCCTTCGAGCTGTTCAGGGAGCTGATGGGGAGAGGGGAAATAACAATATTACATAACAGGAAAAAGAACCTGAAAGATGAATAAGAATGGGTGGGTGGTGGGGTTACAAGAGGGGAGGGGACAACTCATAGAGGAACAGAGAAGGGACACCTGGGACATTAGGTGGATTCTCCCTGAGGTTCATCCCGCCAATGCTACAGAACCATAAAGTTGCCAAAAGTAATCTTAGAGCTGGCTCCTGCTTCCATTCAATCTTATTAATAAACACAGCATTTATATTCTCTCTCTGTTCACCCCAGACTGAAAATAACTCACCAGACACCATAGGTTTGGATTTTCTTTTTCCTTTTTAAACTCTGACAATTTCACAGGGGTACAAAAACCCAAATGAGTGGATAACACTTCTACTAGAAGCCAACGATTATGAAATAAAAATTCCAGGACCGTGTATAGGATACCTCCTTATAAGTCTTGGTCAGGGAACCCCAGAGGCCACCATTATAGGCTAATGCTAGGGCCCTTGGTTTGCAAGGTTCTATTGCTTCAAAACAACACATACGTGGGTTGCAGGATACTGAGAAGTGATACCGATCAGGGCTGGGAGTTTCTCAGTGCCTGCAGGCTAGCTATCACAGTGCCGGGGAAAGCAATACAAGCAACTGGGGGGTAGGGGCAGTCATCACTGTTCCTATCCAGCTAGAGACCCCAGGAGCCACAATAGTTACTTATCTGACAAGATATACCAATTGGTGCAACAGTAGCATGCTAATTATGGGAGTAATGAAGCACTCTCTGATTAGATTTAATAGGTCAAAAAGTCCTCCCTAGAATAGCTCCAATTTCAAAACCGGCACATTTTACGTACGATCCGCTTCACTTATACTAAGTCTTATTTCTAAAGTGCCCTTTCCCTACTCGTACCTGTAGGTTTCTTAATGATCAAGAAGAGTACAACAAGTCTAAGAAAGGAACAAGATGGCGTTCTTGCTGTTCAATGATGAGGGCCGGAGTACAATCAACAGGCACACACCTGTAATGCCAGCATGCCTGCTCCAAGAGGGGCAAGACAGGAGGATTACTGTGACTCCAGTCTACCCAAGCACATTCGAGTTTCAAATTCAGGGAGAGACCATGCCTCAAATAGGTGGGGAGTGATAGAAGACACTGACACCCTCTTCTGACTTCTGTTTGCGCACACACACACACACACACACACACACACACACACACACACACTAGCAATGCACACTAAAGAAATAAAAAATATCAATCACCAACCAAAGATTACAATTGGAGGAAGTCAACTCAAAGAAGCAACAGTGAAGACAATAATTCTATATAACAGTGGCAATCCCTCATTTATAGTAAAAATTTCTGTGACTTAACACAATGCAGTTGTTCCTTTATCTACTATAAAGGAGGGATGTTAATAGAAGCCATTTTAATTCCTAGAACCTGATCTCTGGCACTTGCTGGCTGCTAATCCAGTTGAAATAAGGCAAACCCTAGATTCAAAGAGACACCCCATCTCAGAGGAATAAGGCAGAGAGCAATGATGATATTTCGCGTGTTTATTAAATAAACATTATAACCGCTTTATTGACTGGCGCCAACTTGTTAGGTCTCTGAGATGACCTCCTAAGCCTGGTGTATAGTGTGAATGGGCGCATCTTTATCAAGGGCCCACTCCCTTGGGCACAGTGTAGGTGAAGGTTGTTGGAGATTTTGTTTGATTTTTGTTTTTTTTTTCTGCATGACTATAGGTCTCAACAGTTCTGTTTGAAGGGAAACTAGAAGAAAGGGTGTAAATAACGCATTATGTATTGTTTCTACTATGCTTATAAAATAGCAGACAAACAGCTCTGTCCTTAAAGTCCGGAACACTTTATTGAGATATGATACACAAGCTATACAGTTTGTCCTATCATCAGTACAATTCTTTCCACTAACATTTATTGATTTGCTATTAACTTCCAAGCAACAAACACACATTGTTTCATTTAACCTTCATTTAAAAAAAAAATCCTTAACAGGGGCCAGAGGTGGAACTCAGCTGGTAGAGCGCTTATATAGCAAGCATGAAGTCCTGGGCTTGAACCTCAGCACAGATAAACATCCCAGCACTGGGGAGATGGAAGCTGGAGGTCAGTCATCCTCCGGTACACGGCTAACCTGAAATACATGATATCCCCTTTGTTTCAGAAACTCTAGGCTGGCAATTTGGCTTAGCAGGTATAAATCATGATTACCCGAGTTTGATCCCCTGGTGTGGTGATATTTTGTTTGTGCTTTAACGAATACAGATTGCCTGATGATCAGAGTGTGGATCTAGCCACTAGTTAGCCAGAGAGGACAGGCAATGGTGGCACACACCTTTAATCCAGTAAGTACTAGGGAGAAAGAGGCAGACAGATCTCTGGGAGTTCAAGGCCACTCTGGGCTACACTAGATCAACCCAGTCTCAAAGAGAAACAGAGCCAGGTGGTGTTGCCTCATACCTTTATCCCAGTACTCAAGAGTCCCATGCCTTTATCCCCAGCCCCAGGGAGATGGAGACAGGGCACAGTGAGGAATATAAGGTGGGAGGAGACAGGCCCTCATGGGATTCAGCCTGAGAATTTGTAGAGATAGGATACCCCATTCAGCCTGAGGATTCTGTAGAGGTAAAAAACTAGTGGCTGACTTCTTTGTTTCTCTGATCTTTTGGCTTTCACTCCTTAATATCTAACTCTGGGTTTTTATTATTAAGAGCTATTAGAAATCGAGCTAAACTCTGGAACCACATAGTGGAGAGAACTGATTCCTGCAAGTTGACCTGTGATCTCCATGGCAGGCTGCTGCATGGACATACTCAACTCATATACAGAAAATAAATGTAATACAAATTTTAAATATCCTTTAAGATAGGTATTATACACCTTAAATTTGCAAAGTGAAGACGTGTGTTTGTGGATACAGTATATTCTTTTCATATCACGTTGCCTCTCTTTGGAAATGTACTTTGTTCTATTTCGTAGAGTGGAGGTGGTGGTTGGGGGTGTCCTTGAGAATGTCCATAGTTAGAAAAATTTAGTTTTATCAGGAGTGGTCAAATAACATAAGAAATGGCAGTAAATGGAAATTACTTTTAGACTCTCAATGAGGTTGAAGTAATGCAAAAAAGAACCGTGCAGAAGCAAGCAGTCATAATACTGACACCCACAAAGCAGAACATCAATATACACTTGGCTTAGTTTGCTTTCTCTTGCTGGGATGAAATCTTGTGAACAGAAGCAACTTGGGAAGGAGAAGTTTGGGTGGCTCACACTGGAGGAGGTCAAACTGGGAACCCAAGGCCAGAACCTAGAAGACAGAAACTGAGGAGAAACCATGGATTAATGCTGCTTACTGGCTTGCTTTGATGGCTTTGTTCAGCTTGTTTTATTTTACAACTCAGTCCCACCTGCCCACAGGGAGCTTCTCACTTCCATCATTAAACAAGAAAATGTCCCTGCATTAAGGGGCGCAGAGGTGAGCAGATTGGATCTCTGTGAGTTCAAGGCCAGCCTGGTCTACAGCATGAGTTCCAGGACAGTCAGCGCTACACAGAGAACCCTGTCTCTAAAAACCAAAACCGAACCAACAAAGAAAATCAAACCCTCCCCCAAAATATAAAAATGCCCCATTGACTCGCCCATATGCTGTTGTGATGGAGGCAATTCCTTAAGGTTTTCCTCCTCCCAAGTGACTTTAGTTTCTGTCAACAGCACAACCCTACTTTCCCTGGAAGGATTCAAAACTTTCTGCTAACGCAGCCACGCCCATCTTTACAGCATTCCCACCAACTAGGAGACATTAAAAGTGGAGGGACCATTGCCTATCTTTTAACTTCTCACATACCGCTATACTGGGGTGGCTAGCTTCATTCTTGGAAACAGAAGTTTTGTCACAATTAATTTTGAAACGTTTGCGTCTTTATATTTGGAGAATGGTAATACACCCAAATACAGAATTTAAAACCCACATACATACACACAAAAAAAATGTTAAAAAATATTTAAGCCTTTACGGAGTTTATATCTTAATTCAGTCTTTCATAGAGGTATTTGGAACCCGGGCAATAACCTTGCATTCCCAGTTGTCATGTGACCTTGGCATGTGATTTTTAAGAAACTCAATTTCCTCATTTGTAATTTTTGGCTTCAAATGCAGCTTATATTATCTAGTCTTAACTTCGGGAATATACACCATCAAAACTATACGAAGGAAATGCGAATTTAACTGATGAGGCTTTTCCCACTTTTTTTAAAAAAATCCCCTTCAATACCTGTTCTTATTTAATACATCTTCCACTGCCTGTTCACCTAGAAAGTGGGGCATGTTTTGCACTGCAGCTACGGGGTGTGGATGTGTTTGCGCGCGCCACACACAGGAGGAGTCACAAAGAGCCTATGGAAGGTATTAAAAGGTATGCAAGATCCCCACGGGCTGCAAGAAAGGGAGAACTGGGAGGAACCTAGGAAGAGCACTGCGTCCAAACCTTGGTTTCAGAGCGTTCTTTGTGCCAATATTCAGTGTGCTTGGACTCTGCGGCTGGAAAGGAAAAGCCCCAAGTCACGGAACTGCGCGCTCTCTGCCCTGTCTCAGCCGGCCCCGCCCTCCGGCGGCAGTGAACCCGCAAAAATGGGTCTGGAGGCGGCTGCCTCCCGAGAGTGGCCAGCCGGACTACGAGGGCCTGGCCATGGCTCGGCCAGGGAGAGAAAGCGCCATGCCGGGCGAGAACAGTGCAAATGCAGAGCTCCGGGGCGGCGGCGACCGCCACTGCGACCACACCAGGAGATGCGGGGCGCGCCAGGGAAACCGAAGCGGACAGCAGCGCGCAGGCGCGCCCAGCCCGCGCTCCCCGCGCCTGGGCGCCGGGCCACGCCCCCCGCCCCCCCGCCCTCGCGTCCCATTTGGTACGGACCTGCCGGCGGGGCGGGGCCGCGGACGCCATTCCCACAATGCTCCGGGGCGTGCCGCCGCCGTCGCTGCCGCCTCCGCTACCGCTAGTGGAAGAAGATGGCGGAAGGCGGAGCGGCGGACCTAGACACCCAGCGATCTGACATCGCGACGCTGCTCAAAACCTCGCTCCGGAAAGGGGACACCTGGTAAGGGAACGGGGTCGCGGTGGCCGCGGTGGCCCGAGGCGGGCGGAGAGCTGGGCGGGAGCCGCGGGGCTGGTGTCTCCCGACTGGGTGACAGGTGCGGACAGGTCCGGCGGCGGCCGCCCGGGCAGCAGATTTTTGGGGGCAAAGGTTGGAGCGGCGCGGAGGGCCGGGGCTCGCGGTGGGCGGTGCGCGCCCGGAGCTGTGCGGAAGCGGCGACTGAGGCTCGTGCGCCTCCCGGTCCTCCTCCCTCCGGCAGAGCCGCTCCCACCTCGGGCCTTCCTTCCCAGAGATGGGTGCAGTCGGTCCGGCGTGAGTCCGCCACTGTTTTTTTTGACAGATCCCGGTCCCGCCGCTCCACCTCTCCGGCCGCGCTTCTCCGGTCGTCCCTTTGCCGGCATCGTCGGCACCCCAAGTTCCCCATTATTCTGATCCTTGTCTTCCGGGACTCGGGCTTTCAGGATGTTTGCGGCGGGTACCACACAGGTGGCCCGTGTCAGGGGGCCACTGGGAAAGGAAACCCCTGATTTCCACTTCCTTGTCAAAAGGAGGGAGCGATGTAGGGACCTTGGGTTTCTGAGAGACACCACGTGGTCCTGTGCTTTGCCCCTGGCTTGATAGAAGCTCCGGCCGCGGTTCGGTTGAGAAGTGCAGCCCTTCGCCCGGGGTTGAGGGATAGCGCAGGCCTGCAAAAAGTAGATAAGTCCGCTTGAAGCTTAAGAAGCTTGCTATATTCAAACTTGTAAAATACCGAAAGACGTCCTGTGCTTACACAGTAGAGGAAGCGTGTGGAAGTGTTAATACTTGTCAGCCAAAGCACTTGGCTTACAGAATTATTTAAATACTTGGATATGTCATATGAAGGGAAAGTACTGTTTTAGGAGGAAGGGCAGTAGTGTGCCTGTTTGTTATTTTTGAAAAGTTACTTTCCCTTCCTTCTGTCGCCATCCCAGTGGTTTATAGCTTCCCCCAAGTGTGTGTTCGGGCACTCCAGTGTGGCTTAGTGGAAGGAGTCTTAGACCTGACTGACTTCACAGTTCCACCTTTTACTTCGCAGTGTAACTTTGAGTCAAATTCGTTTAAGCCATTGCCCCTCTGTACCCATCTGTTAAATGGGCAGGAATAATTTTATTGTATTCGTTCTCTATTGCTTGAGTTAAATATTCTGAAATATCTGATACGAAATTCTACGGCTTAGTAATCTTTTCGTTTCTGCCATTCATTCCTAACAAGTGCTGTGGGAATGGAAGCATTTCCAAGTAAACTAGTAGGTGACCCGAATTTACGTATTGATCGAAGTTTGTAAGGCTGCATAGAGTTTCTAATAATTAAGACCCTTAATGATTTAAAACACTTGTTGCATTACAGCAAACGGCATGATCTTTCAGTGGGTTAAACCATTATTGCTTATATTCTAGTGTTTCTATCATGTTTATTATTGAGTAGAACTTGGGTATTCCCAGAAACATCAGTGTTTTACTTGGCCTGTGGAGTCTTAAAGATAAATTCAAGCTTGTTCTCGTGTATATTGAAGAACATTTTCTAGAAAACAGATTTACTCGTTTATTGCTCCATACAAATACATATGTGACTATCCATAAAATAAAATTCTGTTTAAAGTGTGGGTATTTTTCTCTTTAATGTTTTTGTGTGCTGAGTAATACCCCATATAATTGGTGTTGATGTTGCAGTATGGTTTAAGAAATAAGTGTACTGTGTACATTAATTTTATAAAATTGGGTACCTTTTAAGCAAGTATTTTTACTGTAAGCTGTGTTAAAACATAGAAGTTAAGTTCATATTGAGCTAATATAGTGCTTTGCTTTCATTTTGAAAAGGAAACTGAAGGCCAGTTTTTGGACAGCAGCTGAATGTGGAAGTTTTACCTTCCTGTTAATTTTCTCTTTTGTGTAAATCAGTAGTTCTCAAACTTCTTAATGTGTTGACCCTGAATATAGTTCCTCATGTTGTGGTGACACCCAGCCATGCAATTATTTTTGCTGCTACTTCATAACTAATTTTACTTCTGTTATGAATTATAATGTAAATATGTTTTCCTATGGTCTTAGATGACTGACCTCTTTAAAAGGGTCAGTCTACCCTGGGGGTCACGACCCACAGTTTGAGAACTATTGTTGTAAATGAAGGGAGTAAAGGCAGGCACAACATATTAGGAATTTGCAGAAACCATTCTGATGGTTCATCAAATAAGTTCATGTGTAAACCGGAGGTGAACCGCTCCCCCTCCCCAAGAAAATGGAATAAACGTGTGGTTCAGAATCTTAGGGAGAGTAATTTATTTATTAATTTATTTTAAAGATTTATTTATTATGTATACAGTATTGTCAGTATCCTGTTTGAATGTGTGGCTGCAGGCCAGAAGAGTGCACCAGATCTCCTTGCGGATGGTTGTGAGCCACCATGTGGTTGCTGGGAATTGAACTCAGGACCTTTGGAAGAGCAGGCAGTGCTCTTAACCTCTGAGCCATTTCTCCAGCCCCCAAGGGGAGTAATTTAGAAAGTATAATTTGATAATGAACTTATGAATTTTACATTGGTAGGAACATTTATTGATAATTAGTTGTTGAACTTGTTTGAAATGTAATAGTTTTCTTTTAAATACTTAAAAAACAACCCTTCAGATTGGCGATTACCTTTTATGGATTATTTAGGCAAATCCTGTCATTTTATAGCTGGCCATAGGCAAATAGGACATTGTTTTGGCGTGTGCGTATGAGCGTCTCTGAAAACCTGGTTACTGATTGGACTACTAAGAAAGAAAAAAAGAGATAATTCATAATCTTGAATTTAGTACAGATTCTTGAAATTGTGATCAGTTGTGTTAAACTTCACCAATTAGCTCTTGGGCACTTTGAAAATGGGAGGTTTTTTTTTTTCGAGACAGGGTTTCTCTGTGGCTTTGGAGCCTGTCCTGGAACTAGCTCTGTAGACCAGGCTGGTCTCGAACTCACAGAGATCCTCCTGCCTCTGCCTCCCGAGTGCTGGGTTTAAAGGCGTGCGCCACCATCACCTGGCTGAAAATGGGAGTTTCTTATAATAGTAACTAACTCAAATACCTAGGCAAATAAAACCATTTGATTCTGCTTGAATTTTGGTTTATGTTTATTTGTAAAGTGAATGACTTTTTTTACCACATGGACTACACAAGTCTGAGATGAAGAGAAAAAATTCTTTATAATTGGTACTAGATCTGTAATAAGTTCATTAACATTGATACAAGAATTATACCTATAAAAAGTGAAGCAAAGGAGGTTTGCTACATAAGGAATAAAACAAACATGTCATAATATTTGTTAATCTCTGTTTCAGTTCTGACCAGACATTCTGAAAGCCATAAACAAAGTTGAATTAGAATTTAGGAATTACAGAAAAGAGTTGGAAAACTAAAGTTTAGTTTAGGGTGGATTAAAGACAACTTTACCCGTGGGAAAACTAAAGTTTAGTTTAGGATGGATTAAAGGCAACTTTACCCATGGTGGCTGGTTTCCTGGTAAGACAAAAGACAAGGGCTTAATTTTCTTGATTAATCACCTGTGGCTCTTTAGGAACCTAAGGAATGGTAGTGGAATGAAGTACAAGGAAAGTTATGGGTTGTAAAATTTTCCTTTTTGAGATTTTTCTCACATGAACCCATTATGAATAGAAGTGAAAAGTTTTTCTAAACTATCTGCCAATCATTTTCAGTATTTCTGTGTTGTATTTATTAGTAATGTGTAGTTAACCACATTAGCTGTGTTGGTTGGTCTTTATATAATTCCTAGTAAATCTAGTAGGTTTAAGATAACTTTGGAGAGTAACCTTACTTTGTGCTTATTTAGCATGCTCATATTTTTGTTTCAATACATTTTCAAAGCATCTGATCAGTGAGGTTTGGACAGTAGACATTGGTTTCCATGTTTAGAGCTTCCCTTCTTCCTTTGCCCCCTCCCTCCCTGCCGTCTCACCTAGGAACCTATGAGGCTTTCTTTTATTGTTTAGGTTTATGGAACTTTGACTCCAACAAGATAACCTGACAGTCACTAAAAGAAATGTGCTCAGTTACCAAAGGACACCATTGACATAAATTCCAAAGTCTATACTCACAAAACAAGCATGGTGTTTGCCTCCAAGTAGGGTATATATTGTATCACTTACAGGAAATGAAAATAGAAAGCAAGACCTTTGAAATAGTGGCATATTAGTAAAAATTAAATAGAAAGTAGTCACATTAAAGCATGTTCTTACTTTAGATGCTAAGGTAGTAGAGAAGCAAGTTCACTTAGTTTAACCCTTCCTTATGAGCTTGCTAGTGAGTCAAGGGTTAATAAGTTCTTTTTGACTAAGATCTAGAGGTATTCACTGATTGATTTCATGACAGACTTTTTGTTCCCTCCAAATTATGCAGTATCTCCATTAATATGTTTAAAACATGGTATTTTTACAAAGTGGTTTTGTGACAGTTATTATTCTTGCTTGTATAAGAAAATATCAGCTCGTGAAAACGTAACCTACCGTTTTACATTTCAAAACATGAAGTGCCCAGGTGCTATATGTTGACTTAACTGTTCATTGCTAAAATTGAAAGAACTGCTGCTGCTGTTCACATTTGACAAAACAGGAAAGCCTAAACTCAGAGAACTTCATACCGCCGCTGGAATTTGACCATAAGTAGTTTGGATCTTAGGTTCATGACCTTAGATCACTGTACTAGACTGCCTCTTTTAAAGACTCATTTAAAATAGTTCTACTTGATGGAGAAAAAAAGACTTCTTTTTCTCTTTAGAGCGAGGCCATTTTATATTTAGCAGCAATTCTAGCATTTATCCCACACTTGTCTCTTGCGTTTATATGTGGTGGAATATGTAGGAAGTCTTAGCGGCTTGCTTCTGGAAGGTAAATCCTGCTTAAAGACCAGTAGGCAAATAACTGGATGTATGGAGTAGCTGTCGTTTTGATTGAAAACTCTTAAGATTAACTATGATCATTACTGTTACAGAATTTAATTATCAGTAATCATAAATTTATATTAGAGATAACAAGGCCCATTCTCATTGCTTCACAGAAACACTACAACAAACATGATAATAAGGTCTTGTATAGGGTATTTTATTTTAGTATTCTATCCATATTTTAAAAGCATTTGTTTATTTTTGCACATGCACTTGAAGTTCTTATGAACAACCTAGCATTTTAAAAACATAGTTTATAATCCATGTTTGCCAACTGAAAATTTTTTGGGGGTACTGTTTTAATGAATTTGTAAAGTCAAAAAACATTTTTAAGAGAATGGAATCATAACCATGTTGACACCTCACGGGTGTTGTAAAAATCTGTCAGACCTTATGGAGCCACAGTAACTAAACAGTCAGTTGTGCTGTCTCCATCATTGCTTACGTCTGTTTCCTTGTGACGAGAAGAAACGGTTCTTTTCTCACCTGGAGAACCACCGTACTACTAACCATATCTGTCATGTTATTGGAAGGTAAGTCTAAACTCTTGGGTATTTGGGTAGAGAAGTGAGAGCTTCATAAAAACAACTAATAAAGGCTGAATGTGAACGTCTGAATTGATCCTAAAAGTTCTAGAAAATGTATTTGTTTCTCTCCTATAGGTGAGGAATTTGAGAGGAATTATTTGGCTTGCCAGTGGTTCATGATAACGCCGCTGCACGTGAACATTATTGACTTGCTCAGTCTGTGCCAGCCTCTGTTGGGAATGCCTTCACATGCGTGCCCTCAAAGTGCATGTCCTTAACTCCATTGGATTTCTGAGCTTGCTTAGATACCTCATTATAATTCTAAAATCATAGGTAGGATTAATAATTTGATGCTGTTACTGCTTGGCGGTGACTCAGACAGTGGCTAGTGTACTTTCTTCTTAGTTCTCATATAGAAATTTTCAAAGTGCTAGGGTGTTTTATTTTTTGTTTTCCCTGAGTAGTGTCATTCCATATTGTCCCCTTACTTTCATTCTCTGGGTTATCATTTAGTTCACAATCTATGTCTTATTTATTCCCATGAAGTTATTCTTTAGACTTTATCTTATCTAGTCTTTAGAAGGGAAGATGACTACATCTTTAAATTTGAATTTCTTTAAATTTTTTTATCTAGTTCAATTCCCCCCCAAAAAAATTACTACTAAATAAGGCTCAAATAAGTTTCTAGTAAAACTAGTAATTGGCCTCAGCTTTTAATACACACTATAGTATGTAGGGAAGGCATCGACAATTTCAGATCTTAGTACACATTATAGTATGTAAGGAAGGCATCGAGAATCTCAGATCTTAGTACACATTACAGTATGTAAGGAAGACATTGAGAATCTCAGATCTTAGTACACATTACAGTATGTAAGGAAGGCATCGAGAATCTCAGATCTTAGTACACATTACAGTATGTAAGGAAGGCATCGAGAATCTCAGATCTTAGTACACATTACAGTATGTAAGGAAGGCATCGAGAATCTCAGATCTTAGTACACATTACAGTATGTAAGGAAGGCATCGAGAATCTCAGATCTTAGTACACATTACAGTATGTAAGGAAGGCATCGAGAATCTCAGATCTTAGTACACATTACAGTATGTAAGGAAGGCATCGAGAATCTCAGTTCTTAGTACACATTACAGTATGTAAAGAAGGCATCGAGAATCTCAGATCTTAGTACACATTACAGTATGTAAGGAAGGCATCGAGAATCTCAGATCTTAGTACACATTACAGTATGTAAGGAAGGCATTGAGAATCTCAGATCTTAGTACACATTACAGTATGTAAGGAAGGCATCGAGAATCTCAGATCTTAGTACACATTACAGTATGTAAGGAAGGCATCGAGAATCTCAGATCTTAGTACACATTACAGTATGTAAGGAAGGCATCGAGAATCTCAGTTCTTAGTACACATTACAGTATGTAGGGAAGGCATCGAGAATCTCCATTCTTAGTACACATTACAGTATGTAAGGAAGGCATTGAGAATTGCTCTTTAGTAAATTCACATTGTGAAGTAAGGTAGAAAACCCTTTTAGGAGTAATTTGTATTTGATCACTGTTTGTAATCACTATAGGTTCCACATGGACATGTTTATTTTTTAATCAGGAGAGTGGATGCAGGCATGTGCATGCCCTGAGTGCCTGTGAGTTCAGAGAACAACCTTGGCAATTGGTCCCCGTTTCTGTGTGTTGTTCATCCCTGTATGCCATGCTGGCTAGCCTGTGAGCCTGCAGGGATTCCTGTCGGCCTGCTGTCTCCATTAGGGTTCCAGGGACTTAGTGCAGTTCCTCATGCCCAAGTGAGTTATCCCCCAGCCTCCTAGAGGGTTCCTTACACTTTGCAAACAGAAGGAGAGTGCTGGAAGTTCTCCCACAAAAGAACTGAAAATACCAACTGCCCCTTCCACCTGGGTGGACTCTGTGACTTACAGACCCAGGCTCTGGGGAGTTAAAGATAATTGTTTAGCAGAAGTACCACAAAAAAGGCTTACTTTGTGGGGGAAAAAAATCCCAAAGGCTCTCACAGACACCCCAAGAGTGTCTTTGAGGCCAGACTGTTCTTAGTTGTAGGCATGGTTCAGTCAAAGCCTGAGGATATTCAAGACATAATACATTGCTTGCATGAAAAAGAACATCAGGGTCCTTTATTTTGGCAGAGATAATTTATTTGATAATTTGATTATTTTCTGTTACTGTCAAGCTATGTTTTTACAGCTTGGCAAAGTAACAAATTAGTCAAGAAATTTACCTTTGATAAAGATAGAAAAATCAAATTCATATTGGATAAATGCTGAGCTTTCTGATTCTAAGAGGATATATAAATCTGTGGCAGTAGTTTATAAAAACATTGCTTATGTATTAAGAACTTTCTTATATGTTTGAAATAGTAAGCATTATTTTATAGAGTGTCTACAGGCGTATAGTGGATAAACAGAGGGGTGATTCTAACCCAGGCAGTCTAGCCCCTAGAAGACTCTAGCTATACCTTTCTATGAGTGACCAAGCTGTACTCATGAACTCTTAAAAGTAGATACTTAACAGTATTAAAGTCAAGAGGCGCCAGCATTGTCACGCTAGGGAAAGACCATTTTCAGCTGTTGTCCCTTCAGGGGAACCTTTTGAATTTTCTGTCCTCATTCTATGCCTTATACCCATGGACATGATTCACGTGGGTTTGGCATTTCTTTTAAGTTATTTACTATTTCCTGTATTCTCGGACTTCAAATACATCTTCCTGATTCTTTTCTTAAATGCCATCATATTTACTGTGTACGTGTGTTTGGGCACGTGTGGCAGGGTACAAATAGAGTGGAGATCAGAGGACAACTTGCTGGAGTCTACTCATGTTGGTCCAGGGATCAAACTCAGGTCATCAGGTTTGGCAGCAAGTGGCTGTAACTGTTGGGCCATCTTGCCCCTTTCCTTGATTATTGATATTTACTTATTTCAAGAACTCAAAATTGATCCCTGTAAAGGCTTTTATAAATATAGATGTATAATCCCTTCACACATTGTTTTATAAAAACAAATACAACAGCTTTATTTTGATATAATTTATGTACTACACAATATTCCCACTAAGCGGGGGCAATTCTCTGGGTATACATATCATAATACACTTTAGAATAGTTCCATCATCCAAAAAGAAACTCCAAATAATTAGCAGTCACCTCCCGATTTTGCCCAGACTCCTTCAGCAACTTTGTTTTGTTTTGTCCTTTCTACTTAAGTGTGATATATTGAAATGATAGTTTAAGTATATGTCAGTATTTCTGTACACCTTATTGTTGTTAATATCTATTTGCAGGTTTTCTCCCACCCTGAATTTCTTAGAGACGTGAGACAGTATTCACACAGTGAATATTGTATGTCTTTTTACCCTGAGATCTCTCCTGAATTTTAACCTTGTATACCTAAAGGTACAAACACTATTTACTGTGTAAGGACCCTATAAGTAAGAACCCATATAAGGGCCAGGAAGATGACTGAACAGGTAAGGGGGCTTGCAGCCGACCCTAGTGACCTAAGTTTGAGTCTCAGGATCCACAGGGAGGAAAGAGAGCCAGCTCCTGCAAGTTTTCCTCCTACCACCGCATTATGGCATGAGTACACCAACCATATGGGACCATGAAGAATGCATAGCTAGATGCTCGGATGGGTGGATGCGCTGACTATCAAAAAGACACTTTCATTATTTTTATCTAATAAGATCGAACAAACACTACAACACTCTCAGCAACTGGAAACTGAGTGATGTCCTGAAAGGGTGCTTAAGCCACACTACTTCTCTGGTGAAAAAGCAGTTATCCACACTTGAAGTTCGCAAACATTCAAGAATGTATATTTGGTTTGGAAATACCATTATGTTAAAAAAATAAACATTTATGGAATAATAAATGCTAAATTCAGGGCAAGAGTATGCAAAGAGTTATCCTCAAGTATATAATGTGTGCCTGCATATGATGTCATTTTCTAAGAGAGGCTGGTTGTAAGGACTTTCTGTTTATGGGCTGTCCTAATACTTCTTAGTGCTCTTTTCTTTATTCCTTCCCTTTCCTCCATACTTCCCTCTTTCCTTAGTTCTCCTTCCGATAGAAAACAGTTATTATACAAAGTTAGATCAGAGAATTTATATACTAAAGGTCAAACATTACTAATTACTATTTCTCGTGTCAGGTAGAGTTGTGGGGTCCTTTTAATTGTGGCCTCTGTGTTTGAGGTGTCAGTGAGTGTATACTTAACTTTCTGGACGAACAGAACAACAATCATACTTGGCCTCCTTCTTGAATTCCTTATTTGTCTTAGCTTAGGTTTAAAAATGGGTCATAAAAATTAGTTCTTTCTCACTAATGGAGTTAAGATGCATAGCAGAAAATAGGTTAGAAATGCCTGAAATCTGAAAGATATAAAGAAGCAGTAAACCGGGCCATTGGTTTACTTTAAAACTGCGTCATAGTTGTCTTTAGTTTTTACTAAAACACTGGAAGTCTGAGTTCTAGAAACAAAATACTTGATTTAATAAAGGACCAGATACTCTGCATGCACACTTGTTCACACGCCCACAGAGCTTGTTGGCTGTATCAGATATATCTGAAATGCTCCATTAGTTAAAAAAAAAAAACAAGTTCTGCTGTTAAGAGTATTAAAAATGACCTAAATTTGACACTCAGGACTCCTGCTTGTGGTCATCTGACTGCCATACACACAAGTTCTATGTTGCTAAATATTTTGCCAGCCCCAAGAAAGTATCGTGTTGTGGTCTGGACAGTAATTTTCAGTGACTCTGGAGTGTAGTCAGTTTTAATTACAATGATGTTATAGTAACAACAACAATAACAACAAAACCCTCAGGTTTGTTTTTGTGGGAGTATGAAGAGGTAAAACTGGAGAATTCCATTTTTAAGCATTTTTTATATATATTCAGAAGCAAATTTTAAAAAGCTTTATAGGGCCCAATAAGTGATTTAGCAGTAGTCCCAGGTATAACACAGGTAAACAGAGATACGGGAATGCCCCAGGAGGAAGATTAGGAAACTAGAGCAGTGGATGATGTTTATTTAGTATTTTTGATTCGTATATATTTATGGTAACAACTTTCAGATAAAGATTCTTGCTGAATTACTTAAAAGTATAATCTTATTTTTAAAAATCCTGTTTCTCTTCACATACAGTCATTCTATAACAAGTAAATATATAATAAGCTATTATAAAATTACTATAAAATAATAATAAACAAAAATTATAACCTAATTCAGTGAAGCCTAGTTAACCCTAGAAAAATGTTTAATTTCCCTTTCAGTTATATGAAAAGAAGAAAAAAAAACTGTAAAGACACTGTATGTGAAGCTTTGTAATTCCCTTCATACTTTACTCCATATCCATGAATCTGTATAACAGGATCTGTAGCATGTCTTAAATTTTCTTATGATTATACTGTGTGTGCATATATACATTCTCTTATATGTCATAGAGAAAGTATTTTTGTACCCTTTTTCATATAACATTGTAATATTGAGATTTATTCATCTTATTACATGTACTTGTAGTTTTGTTTAGATTTTTGTGTAATATTTCCGTATGAATGGTATATATCTTGATTTTCCCCAATTTTCATCATGTTAAATTGCCGTTAATATTCTTATTATTCTTGTACATACGAGCCAAGAGTCTTTGTAGGGTAGAATTTAACAGTCTCCCTGTATAATTGTATGATCCATCTTCATCTTTAATAGATATTGTCAAGTTATTTTTGAAGTTAGGGTTATTGCTTATTCCTGCATGCTCCTTCTAGCAGCATAAAAATTCTTAATTTACTATACATGGTCTTCATGTTTAATATTGCCATCTGTATATATTTGCTCGTTTGTTCAGTTTCAGTGAAATGATCAAGAGTTTCTTTGTGGTGTTAATTCCCCTCTTACCATGTTGAGTATCTGTCTTATGGAGTGTAGAGACCATTTCAATTTCCTGTTCTAGATACTACCTATTTTTCTTTCCTTTTTTTCACTTAGTCTTTTTTAATATAACCTGAACCTTTGTTGGCTAAATGCAGTATAAGTATCTTCCCTGGTCTATAGCTGATCCCTTTATTTGGTGGTGTCTTTGTTAAACAAAAAGTTCCAGGCCTGCAAGATGGCTTAGCATATAAAAGCACTTGCTTCTCAAGCTTGATGTCCTGAGTTCCATTCCTGTATCCCACAGGAAAGGGGGGAAATCAACCCCTGAAAGTTGTTCTCTGACCTTCATGCGCTCCACGTGTCCATTGGTATGTGTGTCTCTTTCTCCCCTGCTCGTGTGTGTGTGTGTGTGTGTGTGTGTGTGTGTGCGCGCGTGCGCGTGTGCGCGTGCACGATGGTGAACCCAAAGACTTATCAGGCAGGGATTCTAAGACTTAGCTGTATTCCCAGACCCTCACATTTATTCTTCATCCATCTATAATTTTTATACCAGCTCTGCTGTAACACAGATTGTGTTTGTATAAACCACATTGCTATGCAAAAGATCCCAGTTAAAATGACCAGGGATGGGGCTGGAGAAATGATGCCGCAGTTCAGAGCACCAGCTGCTCTTCCAGAGGACTCAGGTTTGATTCCCAGGAACCACATAGCATCTCACAAACATCTGTAACTCAGTTCCAGTAGATCTGGTATCCTCCTTAGGCCCTGCATGCATGTGTTACACAGACATGAATGAAGGCAAACTACCCATACACATTAAATAATAAAAAAAAAATTTAAATTATAAGACATATACAACACTCAAAACTCTGTTAGTGATACTTATAAGCCTTGTAAAAGTGGTACCACAATTTTAATGTTAAGTAAATATATAAATGCCAAAATAAGTATGAAATTTTATTGTGAAAGATGAGATTTTCTTATGGTGGAATTGAGAAGTATTACAACTTGTGGGTTACTATAAATTGGTGCTAGGTGGATTTCCCAGAATGTACCAGGAGATTTTAATAGCAGGTGAGAAGTATATGGTTTATAACACATAGTAAATTAAGATAGATGCTTGAACCGTGTGTACTTGTACATTTCTGTAGACTAAGTACAGGCAAGTAGTTTTTTCTGTTTACATGTCTCTTACCTCTAGAACACCAGATTTTAAGAGCCACTCATTTTCCAGGTCCAAAGATATTTCCCTTGCCTCACCCTCATTCTGCCTGGTTTTATATAAAATACTACTTAAGTGTACAATGCAGTTTGTATTGTATTCAATTTAATTTTATATGGTGATAAGGACTTTTTAAGATGCATATGTTGCATTCATATTCACTTGGAGTGGCATGTGGGCAACCCCACAGCACTCATGTTCCACTTCCGTCGGAGGACAGCTTCTCTTCTTACACCGTGTGTGTGTGTTAGGGGTGGAACTCAGGTGGTCAGGCGTGGCAGTGTATGTCTCCCACTTAATTATTCATGCTAAGAACTCTTGACATGAGATCTGTCCTGCAGTAGAGTATTGCGGCTGTCAGCACAACACACAACTCATCTGAACTCAGCCCTCCTGCATAACTGAGACTGGATAGGTACGACATCTATATCTACTCCCTTTACTGTGAGTATTTTACATACCTCATGTCAGTTGAAACTGGTTTTTTTCATCTAGCTCAGCCCTCCTGGTTTGTGTTAGTACATATAGCAGGAATTCCTTCCCATTGGAAGCTGAATAGTGTTTTGTGTGTATGTTCCACATTTTCTATATCAGCTCGTCTGTCTGTGGACATTTAAGTTGTTTTCTATGTCTTAAACTAATGCTGCAGTGAACATGGAAATGCTTATGTGTTTTCAACATCTTGATATTATATATGTCAGGAAGTGGGTGGCTGAATCATATATAGTTACTCTATTTTTTTTATTATTTTGTTTCCCACAATAACACTATTTTGCATTCCTATCGAAAGCACTTTCTCTGCATCCTCCTAGTCTTGGAGTGACAACCGTCCTAGTAGGCAGGAGACCTAGTCTTCCTGCTTGAGTCTCCTGGATGCTGGGAGTGGAAACATGAGCCACCGTGCCTGGCAGAGAAGTAAAATGTTTGTAGAGAAACTGAAATCCCTGTGACTGAGTTGTTCCAGGTTTTGCTTCATTGACAGGGGTTTTCTTGAATTTTTATCATTTGAATTTTTTTAATAAAGTGCTACAGGGATTATTTTATTTTTTTAATATCAGTACATGACCTTAAGTAGTAACTACTTATTTAATAATGAAAATGTTTTGTTAACATTTATTTAAAAGATATTAAATAGTACCTGAGTAATTGAGAAAAATTCTATCCCTGTGAATCAGAATTTAAGCCACAGTTCCCCCAAATTATTCTATTAAGTTCAGTGCAATTCCAATCATAATCTTCACTTTTTTGTGAAACCTGATAAGATTATTTAAAATTCTTTTGAAAACACAAATGACCACATGCAGTTGAAACAGTTAGAACAATAAGCTGAAGGATATGTTCTAAACAGTTTCACAATTGAAGTAATTAAAACACTATTGAATTGGGACAATGATAAATGCATAAATGAGTGAAATAGGGAAAATGTCTCTTAGTGTGACATGCATCTACGGAGAAAGCAAGTCACATGTTTTAGAATCTTAAATTGCAAAGAAGTCCAAAATTCACTGAGTGACTTTTTTATGTATTTATTGGCTTTTAAAAATGAATTTAGGTGGGGAGGATCATATTTTCAATGGAAAAATGTGGTCAAAATATATTTTATGGTTTTTAATTAAGGAAAATGGGTTTACTTAAGAATTACTACCTCAAAACCTTGTGCAGTGTGAGAGCTTTGCGTTGCATAACCGGCAGTGGGATTGGGGCACTGCAGGATTCTTTAGATCCCTTGGAAGGAAAGCGCTCATGAATATTCTCTAAGAATTAGAAGCATTTGTTAGGTTGGTGCCTTTGCGTTAGCTATTTTCAGACAGAACTGTGGGTTTTTATTTCTCTGGTGATGTATGTGGTAAGCTCAAAAATGTTAGGATGGTGATCCCTGAAAGTGTGCATTATACACAGTAATTACCCTGTATCTCCGGAGCCGCTGTGGTTAGTTTCCTAATGCTAGAGTGATGTCCCAGAGACTTTAGAACTCTGTTGTGTGAAGTCGTGCCAAGTGTAGTGTTGAAAACGTTGGCGATAAACTCCTGTTATCAACTTTTAAACCCTTAATAATAGACTGTCCTTTCTTTCAAAAAACATTAAAGAATATAAGATATATACAAATTTGTAGGTTTCTAGTAGAACCATTTATATACTTCTTTCTTACCACAGTGTACCTTAAGTTTTTATATTTTTTGATTTTTATTATTTATTTTTTAGTTTTGTTTGACTAACTAGGATTTTCTTGAGTTTTTCTCATTTGAATGCTTTTGTAAATTGCTGCGGGGATTGTTTTCCTATTTTTATGGAAGTACTTGTCTCAAGTAATAACTTCTTATTTAACAATGAAAATCTTTTTTACAAATGAACTCTTTTCTTCCAGGTGACAGTGTGGCTGTAATTTCAAACTGTTCTTGTTCTCAGTGATCCTTTGGAGACATTCTTTTTTTTTTCTTTTAAATATTTATTATGTATACAATATTCTGTCTGTGTGTATGTCTGCAGGCCAGAAGAGGGCACCAGACCTCATTTCAAGTGGTTGCTGGGAATTGAACTCAGAACCTTTGGAAGAGCAGGCAATTCTCTTAACCACTGAGCCATCTCTCCAGCCCCCTGGAGACATTCTTAATACAAAATGAAATAACAGCCGGGCAGTGGTGGTGCACGCCTTTAATCCCAGCACTCGGGAGGCAGAGGCAGGCGAATCTCTGTGAGTTCGAGGCCAGCCTGGTCTACAAGAGCTAGTTCCAGGACAGGCTCCAAAGCTACAGAGAAACCCTGTCTCCGGTGGGGGAAAAAATGAAATAACAAAAGTAGAGTGATCTGTTCCTATTCTTATGTTTCCAGGTGTTTTAATTAACCATTTTCTTTCTTTTTGTAGGTACTTAGTAGATAGTCGCTGGTTCAAACAGTGGAAGAAATATGTTGGCTTTGACAGTTGGGATAAATACCAGATGGGAGATCAAAATGTCTATCCTGGACCCATTGATAACTCTGGACTACTCAAAGGTATTATTTTCTTCAGTCAAGTTGTAAATGTGTTAAACTTAATGAATGGGTATCTGTGGGTACATGGACAGGTAGACATTCATTGCAGGTGTGGTTGGTAGGCAGCACACCTCTGTAGCCCTGAACAGCCGGCGAGAGCAGGAGAATCACCATGTTAAGTCTGCCTTGGATACATAAGGAGATTCTTTCATAAAAGCAAAAGGAAAAGATACTTGTTGCAGATCATTCTGTAATTATTTGTTACGTATAGGACATATTTTTCTTTTGTCATTTATAATGTGCTCGTGATTTAGGATTTAAAGGTTGAAATGAAGAATGTAAATTATAAAGCACTATTTTACGGTTTTGGGGAACTGCTGTAGCACATTGTTTTCCTAACGGTCCTGGGATATATTTTCAAAATTAGTTATTACCAGTATTTGTTTACGTTCTTGACTTTTTGCACTGCCCTACAACCCTCACTACTTGCCAGCGCTTCTCTACCTTAAAATAATTTGAAAGTACCAGCACTCCCACTTAAGTTGGAGTCAGAGGGACTAGATTCATAGACTTGAAATAACTAAAACCCTGACAAGGACTTAGTACATCGTTTCTAGTTTGATCCAAGAACCCACATAAAAGTAGAAAGAGATAATCGACTCCACAGTGTTAGTCTCAAAACTTTATACATGATCCACACTGTATTTACACATGACGAAAACCACAATAATATATGTTTAAATTATTTTTCAGAAAGATTATATAACCATGAAATGTCTCCATTTAAGCAAAAGACAATAAAGAGAGTGTATTTAAGTTCCCAGGTTTCAGTGTGGTTATTAACACCACACATGGCCAAGTTGCCGGTGTTTTACTTCACATGAAGCCCTGAATGAAACACGCTAGTTCTGATGTCTGGGAACTGTTAATAGGAAAATACGTGTTGACTGCTATAATAGAACTGCTTTGTGAGATTAAGAGTAGTGAAAATCTGAGACTTTTCTGCCAGGAAGGCTAGTGAGGAGTGAGGCAGCTCCCAGCCTAGCATCCTGGCTTGTTGGCAACAGCTGGAGGACTGGGCTTTCTCAGCTCCTATGTGTCTGAACCGGCATGCTTTGGGTGCCTGGAAGTGAAGAAGGAAGGAAAATGAGTAAGGAGCTTGATTTAGTTGTGACAGCTCTGCAGAATTAGGCGGTACTGCTGAACGGATGGTTGTTCCCACGGTAGAGGAGCAGAGGAAGCCCATTTCCATGTGCCTGTGTGAAGGGCGGGTTTCTACCGTATCTCACAGGGGTATTCCCAGGGCCAGCGTACTTGGATAGGGAATTTGACTTGCTGCACCTGTATGTGAAGAAAGGCTTAGACCATGGTGTTTGCCACAGAAGGAACAGGTGGAGTGGAGCCTGCCTCCAGGTTTCTGACGTGTGGTGTGTAAATTAGAAATTAGAGGAAGAATTGATAGATCCTGCACAAAACAAAAACAGGAATAAAATGAGTCCTTGCAGTTAATGATCTACATGTGAGGGACAGAAAAGCCACAATCATAGAAAACATTTGAAAGACTCATAATCTCTAGTCAGGCTGATGGGTGTATATGGACGACATTTACCTGAATGGACCATATTTTGGGTCATAAAACCTGTCTCAAATCATAAAAAGTTTTTTTTCTTTTACCACAGAAGAGTAAAACCTATCTTTAAGAAAACATTAAGCCCAGTGAAAAAGTAGGTAAAACAATTTTGAATAAATCTTTGCTTTACTAAAAGAGGGGTTAGGGAAGTACCACAATAAAGTTCTTACTGCACAGGAATGAACATATAAACAGCCAGACTTGGTGTTGTACTCTCGTAATTCCTGCACTGGGAACTACAGACCTCGGCCTGCTGGCCAGCCAGTCTAGTCTGCGAGGTAAGTCTCAAGACTAGTGGGACACCCTCTCTGAAAATCAGCTCTCAAGGAAGAACACCCAGTCAACACCTCCTACATACATGCACATGTAACTACCTACACATAAATATGCCCATATAGTTGTTCACGTGCATACTACTATACCAAAGAAGAAAATAGTTTTGCAAAGGAATGGGTGTAAATGTTCAGCTTTATTAGTATGAAAGAAATGAAGAGGTAGAGACTAGAGAGATGGCTCAGCACTTGAAAGGCTGTGCTTCCCCTGCAAAAGACCCAGGTTCAGCTGTCAGCACCAGCACCGTCAGATCACAACATGACTTCAGCTTCATGAGCATTGGGTGCCTCATGGCACAGACACACATACTTACATAATTAAAAGGCCCCCAAAAAATGAAAACGAAAATCACAGTGACAGTTGATCAGGGATGTGGCATAGTGGTAAAGCATCTATATACATGCAATCCGGAGTTTGATGTGCAGAACCATAATCTGGTGCCATTATGTATGCACAACTTAATTAAAATATAAAAGAAACACTCTTGACACCTGCTCACAAGGATGGAGAGCAAATAGATTTAAAGTTGAACATCTATTAGCTGTAATACCCAGTCACACTATGCTAGGTATTTACTTAGGAGAAATTAAAGCATTTACCCATAAGAAAAGTTCCACATTAATATTCACATAGTGTTATTTGTAAGAAAAAACTTGCCAGCAATCCAAATACCTGTCAACATCTGAATGAATAAGCAATGATAGCATATTCATATAAATGAAACCATACTTAGCACTTAAAAAAACAAATAAGTTGCAGATCGATAAAATATCTATAAATCTAGACTAGTACAATTAAAACCAAACAGAAAGAGGGCATATTATTTTATGTACATTTATAGAAAATGTAATTTGTTACAGTAACAAAAAGCAGGTAATATTTTTATAAAATTCTAGGAAATGCAAATTAATTGTAAAACATAAGTGATAATTATCATAACAGTAGAATCCAGTCAGGCAGAGAGAAGAGATTACATATAGAGAGCCACAGGGGAACTTTTAGGGTGATAGATGGATTATCATTTTGGTAATAGTGATAGTTTCATAGTTAGTAGATAGGAGAGAACTTACCCACCTCTCTTTGCCCATATAGCTCATGGCATGGGACACAGCTTTCTTTGCGACAGCACCAGCACCTGAGGACTCTGAAAGCCCCCACAACAGAAGAGAACCAGGAGCTGGAGAGGAAAATACCAGAATGGAAGATTTAGTGAACTGAAAGGAAAAACAAGATAGTCTTGACAATAGTCCTAGCAGCTAGAACAGAGACTGTGTAAGGGATCACTGACGCTTAGAATATTTAAAGATTCTCTTCTGAGGGGGGCTGGAGAGATGGCTCCGCCATTACGAGTACTGTCTGTTCTTCCAGAGGACCTGGGTTCAATTCCCAGCACCCACATGGCAGCTAACAACTGTCTGTAACTCCATTTTCTGGGAATCTGATATCTTCACACCAATCCACATAAAATAAAGTTAAATAAATTATAAAAAAATTATTTAAAAAAAGATCCTCTTCTGATAGTGTTTTAGCTAATATTAATGTATTAGTATTTTAGGACCCTAAGAAAAATAATGTCATTTTAACACTACTGGTTGACTAATAGCACTTTGAAAATTTTTCAGGCAGTGGCTTATTTTGAAGAATATTGATTTGAACCTTTTTGGCTTTTTTTTTCCCACCCAGAATTCATTATTGCAAATACTTCAGATCACCTTCATGAGTTTCATTAGTTTGTAGTGTATGTAACAGTGTATATTTAGAGATGTGTGCTGTTTCCTATTCTGTACTGAGTTTATTTTTTCCTTTGTAGATGGCGATGCCCAGTCACTTAAAGAGCACCTTATTGATGAGTTGGATTACATACTGCTGCCAACCGAGGGCTGGAATAAACTTGTCAGCTGGTACACATTGATGGAGGGCCAAGAGCCAATAGCAAGAAAGGTATATTTGAGAATAACGGAGTATAAATATATTTTGTTAAGTAGCTCATGTTGGTAATTCAATGTATTCTGAAGCCTTCTTAACTTACCGTAGGAAAAAAGTGAGGAAAACATTCCTGTGCACTAGGTACTAACAGCTGATAGTGTAGTATAGAAACTTAGCTTCATTCTCACCTCCTAAGGACAGTACTCATGATTGACTGGTTAACACAGAATTAGTATCTTTATTTAACAGTTGAGGACATGAGGACAAAAAGAGGGAGGGACCACTTTTCTATATGGTGCACTGCTTCTTTCCAATTTAAAAACTAAACTAAAAGTTGAGAAGAAATGTTTTTAACAACATAAAATACTTTAAAAATGAAAATGTAATTTTTTTCAATCTTTTAAAGTTCTACAGTTACACTTTAGAAATACTAAAAATGAACTTTTTTGGAACTAAAGTGGGTGTTACTCTGGTAGAATATCAGATTTAAGGCAAATAAACTGACCTCATATCTATTGAATGATTCTGATTTGTGTAATGTTAATATAGGTCATTGGTTTTGTCATTCTTGGAGAATGGAGTGCTCTGATTTGCTGAAGGATAGCCTTTTAAATATGAAATGGCACTGAAAGAGAAACCTCCTTGTTTTAAAAACAGTTTTTCCTTTAAAATATTTTTATAATTTTATATGAATGAATATATATTGTTACCCTCTCTTATATCCCAAAACTCACTTCTTTAAATTGTTTTTTATTGCACTATATGTTTTTCTCCACTCCCTTCCCTTCTTCTCCTCTCTCCTACCCTTCTCAGCGACCCCCATGCTCTCAATTTACTCAGGAGATCTTGTCTTCTTCACCTTCCTATGTGGATTCATGTGTGTCTCTCTTAGGGTCCTCTCTGATATCTATGTTGTCTGGGGTTGTTGCCTGTAGGCTGGTTTTTTTTTTTTGGCTTTATGTCTAAAAATCACTATAAATAAATATATATTTGTCTTTCTGGGTCTGGATTACCTCATTCAATATAGTTTTTTTTCTAGATCCATCCGTTTGCCTGCAAATTTCAAGATGTCATTGTTTTTACCACTAGTAGTATTCCATCATGTAAATGTACCACATTTTCTTTATCCATTCTTCGGTTGAGGGGGATATAGGCTGTTTCCAGGTTCTGGCTATTACAAATAATGTTGCTATAAACATAGTTGAGCACATGTCTTTGTGGTATGATTGAGCGTCTTTTGGGTATCAACCCAAAAGTGGTTTTGCTAGGTCTTGAGGTAGGTTGTTTCCTAATATTCCATACTGATCAGTATGAAAATTGCCATATTGATTTTTAAAAGCAGCTGTACCAGCTTGCATTCCCACCAGCAATGCAGAAGTGTTCCCTTTCCCCCACAACCTCTCCAGCATAAGTTGTCATCAGTGTTTTTGATTTTGGCCATTCCTACAGGTGTAAGATAGAATCTCAGAGTTGTTTTGATTTGCATTTCTCTGATGACTAAGGACGTTGAACACTTCCTTAAGTGACTTTCAGCCCTTTGAGACATTCTCCTTTCATCTGTGGAGAGTTCTCTGTTTAGGTTTGTACCACATTTTTTTTTAGTGGATTATTTGCTCTTTAGATGACCAGTTCCTTGAGTTCTTTATATATTTTGGAGATGAGTCCTCTTTTCGATATTGGGTTGGTGAAGATCTTTTTCCATTCTGTAGGCTGCTGTTTTGTCTTGTTGACCATGTCCTTTGCTTTACAGAAGCTTCTCAGTTTCAGGAGGTCCCATTGTTTCTCTCAGTGTCTGTGCTGCAGGAGTTATATTATGGAAGTGGTCTCCTGTGCCAATGCGTTCAAGTGTATTTCCCACTTTCTCTTCTGTGAGGTTCTATGTGGTTGGTTTTATATCGAAGTCTTTGATCCATTTGGCCCTGACAAAACTCAACTTCTTTTTTTTTAAATATTTATTTATTATGTATACAATATTCTGTCTGTGTATGCCTACAGGCCAGAAGAGGGCACCAGACCTTATTACAGGTGGTTGTGAGCCACCATTTGGTTGCTGGGAATTGAACTCAGGATCTTTGGAAGAGCAGGCAATGCTCTTAACCACTGAGCCATCTCTCCAGCCCAAAACTCACTTCTTAAAGAAAAGTGTATATGTGTATTAAATTCTTTTCCTTATGCCTGGAGTACATTGTACACTACAAGTTTCAGTATTGGTACTAGATCTATCAACTAATGCATTGCCTTTTTAAAATTCTTAGTCTTTTTTAAAGGACTTATTGAAGTTTGGTTTTTGAAAACTAAGGAAATGAAAGTGAAAAGAAAGAATCATGGAAAGTTCACACAAAGAAAAGTTTGAAAAGTCTATTAGAAGTTTGTACATTTGTTCTTAATAAGGTGAATTCAAATTTTTCAACATGTACTTTTTAAACTTTAACATACATAAAATTGTCTGGAATTCTTATAGAAATTTATCTTCCCAGTGTTAGCACACACCTTTCATCCCAGCACTTGGCAGGAGGATCTCTGTGAGTTCAATGCCAGCCTAGTCTAGAAGAGCTAGTTCTAGGACAGCTAGGATTGTTACACAGAGAAACTCTATCTCAAAAAACAAAACAAAACAAAAAAAACCAGAGCAATGCATCCTTCCCTCCAAATTGATTCAGTAGGTCTAAGAAGTTGCATTTTACTCTACCCTGAGATAGAGAGAAATAAGCACAGTAACTGTTCCTATAGAGTCTGGTGTCCAGCTCTGAATTGTATTAATCTCTGGTTACATTAAAGAATCTATGATACATAAACAAAAGTAACTATGTTTTGGGGACTAAGTTTTTAAACTTTTCAACTAAAGTTAGTGTCAGGCACTCTGCCTTAAAATCAAGCTAACCAGAAAACAAGAAAATAAGCAAGAGATGCAGTAAGTGAGCCAAACCGGAAAAGTGACAGTAGACGTAGACTGTAAGGGACAGTTCATGGTGACAGTAGACGTAGACTGTAAGGGACGGTTCATGGTGACAGTAGACGTAGACTGTAAGGGACGGTTCATGGTGACAGTAGACGTAGACTGTAAGGGACGGTTCATGGTGACAGTAGACAGACTGTAAGGGACGGTTCATGGTGACAGTAGACGTAGACTGTAAGGGACGGTTCATGGTGACAGTAGACGTAGACTGTAAGGGACGGTTCATGGTGACAGTAGACGTAGACTGTAAGGGACGGTTCATGGTGACAGTAGACAGACTGTAAGGGACGGTTCATGGTGACAGTAGACGTAGACTGTAAGGGACGGTTCATGGTGACAGTAGACATAGACTGTAAGGGACGGTTCATGGTGACAGTAGACAGACTGTAAGGGACGGTTCATGGTGACAGTAGACGTAGACTGTAAGGGACGGTTCATGGTGACAGTAGACGTAGACTGTAAGGGACGGTTCATGGTGACAGTAGACAGACTGTAAGGGACGGTTCATGGTGACAGTAGACGTAGACTGTAAGGGACGGTTCATGGTGACAGTAGACGTAGACTGTAAGGGACGGTTCATGGTGACAGTAGACGTAGACTGTAAGGGACGGTTCATGGTGACAGTAGACGTAGACTGTAAGGGACGGTTCATGGTGACAGTAGACGTAGACTGTAAGGGACGGTTCATGGTGACAGTAGACATAGACTGTAAGGGACGGTTCATGGTGACAGTAGACATAGACTGTAAGGGACGGTTTATGGTGACAGTAGACATAGACTGTAAGGGACGGTTCATGGTGACAGTAGACATAGACTGTAAGGGACGGTTCATGGTGACAGTAGACATAGACTGTAAGGGACGGTTCATGGTGACAGTAGACATAGACTGTAAGGGACGGTTCATGGTGACAGTAGACGTAGACTGTAAGGGACGGTTCATGGTGACAGTAGACTGTAAGGGACGGTTCATGGTGACAGTAGACGTAGACTGTAAGGGACGGTTCATGGTGACAGTAGACTGTAAGGGACGGTTCATGGTGACAGTAGACGTAGACTGTAAGGGACGGTTCATGGTGACAGTAGACGTAGACTGTAAGGGACAGTTCTTGGTGACAGTAGACGTAGACTGTAAGGGACAGTTCATGGTGACAGTAGACATAGACTGTAAGGGACAGTTCATGGTGACAGTAGACTGTAAGGGACAGTTCATGGTGACAGTAGACGTAGACTGTAAGGGACAGTTCATGGTGACAGTAGACATAGACTGTAAGGGACAGTTCTTGGTGACAGTAGACGTAGACTGTAAGGGACGGTTCATGGTGACAGTAGACGTAGACTGTAAGGGACAGTTCATGGTGACAGTAGACGTAGACTGTAAGGGACAGTTCATGGTGACAGTAGACGTAGACTGTAAGGGACAGTTCATGGTGACAGTAGACGTAGACTGTAAGGGACGGTTCATGGTGACAGTAGACGTAGACTGTAAGGGACGGTTCATGGTGACAGTAGACTGTAAGGGACGGTTCATGGTGACAGTAGACGTAGACTGTAAGGGACAGTTCATGGTGACAGTAGACGTAGACTGTAAGGGACGGTTCATGGTGACAGTAGACGTAGACTGTAAGGGACGGTTCATGGTGACAGTAGACGTAGACTGTAAGGGACGGTTCATGGTGACAGTAGACATAGACTGTAAGGGACGGTTCATGGTGACAGTAGACATAGACTGTAAGGGACGGTTCATGGTGACAGTAGACGTAGACTGTAAGGGACGGTTCATGGTGACAGTAGACATAGACTGTAAGGGACGGTTCATGGTGACAGTAGACATAGACTGTAAGGGACAGTTCATGGTGACAGTAGACGTAGACTGTAAGGGACAGTTCATGGTGACAGTAGACATAGACTGTAAGGGACAGTTCATGGTGACAGTAGACATAGACTGTAAGGGACAGTTCATGGTGACAGTAGACATAGACTGTAAGGGACAGTTCATGGTGACAGTAGACGTAGACTGTAAGGGACAGTTCATGGTGACAGTAGACGTAGACTGTAAGGGACGGTTCATGGTGACAGTAGACGTAGACTGTAAGGGACAGTTCATGGTGACAGTAGACATAGAGACGGTTCATGGTGACAGTAGACTTAATAAGCTCAAAAAATAAATAACTGGGAAGTAGCACAAAGCTATTAAATAAGATCCCGACACTTCTGAAACTAATAATATAAACAATATACTTTTGAGTGTAGTGGTAAAGAGAGCTGAAAAGTGAATTTTTAGATAATATGCAATGTAGAAATTATACCAAGGAACAGAATATCTTTAAAAAGTGAAGTTGTACTTGGTATAGTGACTAAGTTTAGTCACTATAAATACCTATCATTGGAATCTTAGGGCAGGTAGGGCTAATACCCGAAGAGGAAATAGCTGAAGTAGTTCCCAAACTGAGAAAGTACCAAATTACAGAGTCAGAAAACACTTTCTCAGACTGAAATATATAAACACATAATCAAAAGTTGTCAGGACAAAATGATATTCCTCAATATTGTTAGACAAAAGGATACATTGTCCTACAAAAGAGTAAGTCAAAGAAAGGATTTCCTAGCAAACAGTGGAAGACAGGAAGCGGTGCACTATTTTTAGCACTACAAGAATAATTGGCAGTCAAGGATTCTATGTCCAAGGGAAGGATTTTTCAAAACGGAGTAGTTCTTTATCTTCCTGTGTATTTCCTGACGCTGATCCCCTAGTTGGGGAATACTGGTTTCTTCTACGCCTGGTGTGACATATTTTAAGAGTAAGATGGGAGATCATACAGTGTTTATCCCAGGTGTCTGTTAAGGACATTTGTGTATTCCAGGAAGCCGCCCCCAGCCAGTAAAATGAGTTCTAAGTGAGTATTATGAAGCCATAGCCTAAAAATCGACAGAAACTTCTTGAGAAATCTTAACCCAGATCGCCTAGCTAAACTGCCCACAGATTTTTGGCCCTCAGAAATGATGTAGGATTTTTGCGGTTAGTGAAGCCTTAAGATAATTCCTCGTGTGGTGTCAGTAGGCTGTTCAAACTAGTTTAGGAACCTGGAGTATTAACAAACAGGGACTATGGTGGCTTTGGCTGTTCAGTGATCAGAAAATAGGAGTATCAAAAAAAAAAAAAGCCTAAAAGGCCGTGAGCAGACTGAGAATTTGCCGTTTGAGGAGGGTATCAATGAAGACTTAGAGGAAGAGTAGGAAGACCTTGGAAACTATGAGGAATATGATTTTTCTTGCAAATCTCTCTACTACAAACTGAAAGATTTTAAAAAAAGTATAATGAATTTAGTGATTTGCCAAAGTGGTGCCTAATATCCACTTGTACTGCCTATTGTCTGTATATAAAGATAATGAGCAATTGATCAGATCCTGGGTCATCAGACAAACTCCTGAAATGACGAATGAGGGAAGGTATCCTGTGTGTTTCCAGTTCCTAGTGGAATTAAGCTAGAAATTAGTAACAAAGAGACACTTGATCCCCCAGCTATTTACAAGAGTACCATTTGAAATCATCAAAATTTAAGCTAAATGACAATAAAATACAACTTAAACAAGTGGCTAAGCCACATGGTTCCTGCTGGTGTGTACGCATGATCTCACTATTCAGTGTTTGGGGGTGGAGATGAGCTGCTTAGGTCACATAGTGAAACTGTTGGCATTTCTGCATAGGAGGACCTTTACAACTAAATGCAAAAAGTGGGAGAAATGAAACCGAAAATCAGTTTCTCAGGTCAAGAAAAGGAAATTTCATTTTAGTGGAGAAATACTGTAATGTGGACTTTAGTGAAGCTAAACAAAGTTACAGTCTATAGTATTTTAGGATTTTACTCAGATATGAGTCTCAGTCCCAAGGTTTCTGTTGGTAAGAATATTTGATTCCTAGTTTTTTTAAATTATCAAATTGCTACGAGAAAATCTTAGAGAAACTCAGTAAATTGTTACATTCTTAAACAGTGTGACTCTGTAAGAGGGCTAAATCATCTTGGTTAGAACTTAAAAGTTTTGCGCTGGGAGTTGTTATTAAAATGTGAGACATATGGTCTATAAAACTGTTGTAAAGATTTGCAACAAACATGATGAAGAGAACATGTCTGAAAAAGCAAAGTTATGTTGGATTATCTAAGAAACTCAAGATAAACTATTTAAAAACCCTGGGTTGAAACAGTTTTTCGTGAAAGTGAAAGAGGAGTTTTGTGATTCCCATGTTGACTTTGATGTGAGTCTGCTGTTTCATGTGCGCCTTTGCGCCTCCCTTCTGCCATATCTGTCTAATGTATCACATATCAGGCCAATTACTATTTTCAGAAACAGTGTTCATGACGGAAATCCTACAGTTAACCTTTAGAAGAGCAAAAGGAAATATACTTATTTCAAAGGTGAACCTAATAGAAAATACTTTATTGTCTTATATTTTATTTCTTGCATGCTGACAGCTTTTCTTTGTTTGTGTGCTCCATAGACTTACTAAGTACCCATTTAGAGGTCAGACTAAGTCATTTTAGAGAGTGAAACAAATATATCTATTACAGGGACAGAGTGGTCATTTTAAAAGACATGTTTTAACATAAATAGTAATAACAGACCTTGTAGATACTATTACATAAAGCTTTGTAAGTTTTCCGTGTCAGAACACTGTTAAAAAGGTAGACATCTGTCTGTATCTTTATTCGTAGCTATATGTGAAAATCATATATAGGAAATTGGTTTACAGTCATTTTGATTTAACTTAGGTAAATTTATTGTTTATAGCATACCAAAATCTTAACAAATTAGTAGAATGCCTTTCTAGACTGTTAATGTTTTAAATTGTTTATAATAGCTTATTATATTTGACTGAATATCTAGTTTTTCTGAGGCTCTGTTAAAGATATGTATTACTATGAGAACTACATTGAGAGAATGCATGCTAACTTGTTTTTGTTTTTTTTAGGTGGTAGAACAGGGTATGTTTGTAAAGCACTGCAAAGTGGAAGTGTATCTCACAGAACTGAAGCTCTGTGAGAATGGGAACATGAACAATGTTGTCACTCGGCGATTTAGCAAAGCTGACACAATAGGTAATGCCCAGTCCTGTCCCACGTCACTGTTTTTAGAGACGTAGTCGTGGCTCTTGGTTGTGGTCTGCTGTGGTACTAATCTGCTTACAGGTAGATTCATGAACACTGTACAGTCTCAGCTTCCATGCATATCTTCTAGCTTATAGTGGACTAGCTTGTTCATACTTTTTTATTAAATGAGTTGAATGTTTGATCATTTTTAATTTAAGAGAATCAAATTTTAAAATTAGCATTTGAACATTGCATGCCTTGTTTGTAACAACAAAATATAAATTTAAGTAGAACTTTATAACATGTTTCAATAAAATTGGCCAAGAATGGGGAATAAAAAGTCAATTGGTATTATTTTCATTCCAGGTAAGTAGCCAAGATGGCAGGCTTGATGTTAACTACAGCATATTGAGGGATTTTTGTTAATGAGTAAGCTTGAAAAATGTAGTCTCGGGACTGCTGGGGGTGGTGGTGCTCACCTTTAATCCCAGCACTCGGGGGGGGGGGGGGGCAGAGGCAGGCAGATCTCTGTGTGTTTGAGGCCCGCCTGGTCTACAAAGCAAGTTCAAGTTCCAGAACAGCTAGGACTGTTACTCAGAGAAACCCTGTCTCAAAAAAAAAAAAAAAAAAAAAAACTTTAAAAAAAGAGAGAAATAAAAAGAAAAACATAGTTTCAACTATCAGTGGACCTAGTTCTCTATATAGCTTTGTATAAAAATTGACATTGAATTGAGCACATTAAAATTTTTAATTATACATATTATACATGTTAATAGCTTTAATTATGAAATGTTCATACATGTGTGTGATAGAATGACATTCACCCCCATTAGCCTCTCTTCTGATACCTTTATAATGCGCAGTGCTAACAAATATGAACACATTTATCTTCAAATCAAATATTTATTTAAAAGATAAGTGATCTTATTGAAAAATACAAATAATAGAGAAACGTGACATGCAGAACTCAGCATGCCAGAGAAATTAGTGTACTGTGAAGTTGGGCACTGTCACTAAGAACACTGACTGAAAGAAAATGAGGGGTGATAGCTGCGCTGTATCCATGGTTTTATAGAAGGCCGCTGGACCAGTTTAGCAAAATAGTAAATCATCATGTAAGGTCTGTGACCTCTCCTGCCACAGGCTCTTTGCCAGGTTTACAGCACCAAGCATGACTTTGCTCAACTCTAACAGCCCTTAAATCAAGTAGGATGGCTGTCGGTCACCTGGAACTGCAAGAGTTCTTATGCTATTGCTCTCAAGGGCTTACCATTCTCCCTCAGCAACCTACATATCACCTTGTGGATCTTTAAAAGCCAACTGGAATATAAATAACTACATGCTAGTATAATTAGTAATCATCAGATCTCTAGCAAGTTATAAATTTTGATTTTAACAGAAATGTTATAGAAAATCTGAATCCATCAGATACCTTTTTTTTTTTATTTGACTTAAAAAAACTCATGAAATCAGCAATTGATTTTAATTTCTGCACTGAAAACAACCATTAGGAAGTTTTTGCATTAAGTACTAAACAAAAATTTATAGAGGATAAATGTAATTTATACAGAATATCTGTTCAAAAAGTTTGATCTTACATAGATTTTTAACCCATATACTTTAGATATTCTAATACTTTTTAAGGCTACAGGCATGGAATATATGTCTTAATATTGTAAATGAACTGGATTTTTGGTAACTTGAAATTTCTTATTGTCAAATGGATGTTTTTCAAACTGCTTGGAATCAGGATAATAAGCAAAAGATTGTGTGTGTGTGTGTGTGTGTGTGTGTGTGTGTGTGTGTGTGTGTGTTTTCCCTTTGGTCTTTAAAAACCTTAATTGAAACTAATTTTTTTAAAAGTCTGTTGTCTACCTAGAATTAGGAAATTAAATTCCAATTTTGTGTTTCTAAGTTAATAAAATAGTCTGTTTCCTACCCACATGATAGTAAAATGATAGCAGTAGACAGTTTGAAATAGTTTAGACTGTTAGGGCTTAAATACTTGCCTTTGACTCTTTTGCTCTCTAAATTGCTCTAATTGGGTGCTGAGTGTCCAATTAAATTCAACTTCATATGTTTCAGGGCTAACCACTAAGGACACAGTTTGTTCTAAAGCTACTAAAAACTGCTTTTTAAATAAAAATTAATGAAATTGGTTGAATTCATAAGTAAATATTCCTACAAGAAATGTTCTTCACAATTTTCTGTTTTGTGTATTTTAAAAAAATGTTCGTTGACTTCATGAGTAATAGAGTCAGAGTGATATGTGGAAAACACATGCTTAGTCCCTCAGTTCATCTCCAGTGTTTGACGCACACACAGTTCCAGCCCCTAACTCCCTGTTGTCTTTCGCTGTCATTGTTTTTACTATTAATTTATTTAGAAATGGATTGCTGCAGATAGGCAGGGCAGCAGGCTAAGAAGCATCAAGAGCACTGCCTGCGTCATCGTTAGCTGTACCCGCCCCCTCGGTTAGCTCGTGTTGTTTGCAGCCTCTACTTGTTCATTCTCGGGCACACTGCAGCAGGGCTAACTCTCTTTTTACTCTTTCTCTCGTGGTCTCTGGTGAGTTCCTCACTGCCAAGTTGAGTGATGATTTAAAAGTCTCCCATTTTCTTAACCAACCAGCAAAACTGAACATCATACACTACTTGTCTAGAAACACACCAGTTCCTTAATTGGAAAGTATTGGTATCGCCATACTTGGCCTCCTCTCCCTTGGTCCATCTCTGTTTTGTTTTTTTGTTTTTTTTTTAATTAACTTCATCTGATTTCCTGGCATAAAATATTAATGTTCAAATGAACACTGTTGATTTCAGTTTCAGCCACCTTGTATCTTCATTTATGTATGTTAAGAGTTATAGTTATAAGCCGGGCGGTGGTGGCGCACGCCTTTAATCCCAGCACTCGGGAGGCAGAGGCAGGCGGATCTCTGTGAGTTTGAGGCCAACCTGGTCTACAGAGCGAGTTCCAGGACAGGCTCCAAAAGCTATAGAGAAACCCTGTCTCGAAAAAAAAAAAGTTATAGTTATACATGAAGTTAGACTCTTCCCTAGCCCGCATCCCTCTACTTCACATTTTTCCCATCTTGGTAATCAGTTGCCTCCTCTTGCAGTTTCTCAGGTAAAAAGTATGGTTGTATCAGGCCAACAATATGGCTCATCAGCTATAGTTGTACCTGCAGCTACGCCTGACAATCTCATAATTCCGTCCCTGGAGCTCACATGGTGGAAAGAGAGAACCAGCTCATTCAAGTTATCCTCTGATGACGACACCCATGCATGCACATGCTTCCTCACATACCAATAAAGATGCACACACACTAGATATATGTAACAATCATCTTTATTGAAAAAGAAATCTATAAGAAAAATGGAATGTTTGGATTGTTTCTGCAATCCTACACATAATCTCATAGCATATCTTGGGAATATATTCTCATTCTTTGATGTAAGATATTCGTTAAATTGATTGCATTATGAATATGAATATATTCTAATTTTGGTCTTTTTATCCTTCTTTTGTTTCTGCTTTCTTTTGCAGTCTAATTCCTCAAATAATCATCTATCAGTGTTAAAATTACCATTTCCCTTTAAAAACACATAGCTGGTCTATGTATTTGCTTATCTGATTTTGCTATTTTATCCTTATTTTATAAATTTATAATGTTTAGACTGGTAAGCATTTACCTCTTTGTAATTAATATACCTATTTTTTAAATATATTGTATTTACATATCTTCCCTTCTTAAATCTTAGATACAATTGAAAAGGAAATAAGAAAAATCTTCAATATTCCAGATGAGAAGGAGACTAGATTGTGGAACAAGTATATGAGTAATACATTTGAGCCGCTGAATAAACCAGATAGCACCATTCAGGATGCTGGCTTATATCAAGGACAGGTATTTTTGGCAATAATTTTTTAAGATTTATTTCTTTATATTTTATTTGTATGTGTGAGTGCCTGCGAGTGTGTCTGAACCATGTACATGTCTGGTGCTCATGGAGACCAGAAGAGAGCACTGGATCCCTTAGAATTGGAACTGGAGTTACAGGAGTTGTAAGCTGACTAATTTGGGTGCTGGGAACTGAACGTAGGTCCTCTGCAAGAGCAACAGATGTTCTAACTGCTGAGCCATTTCTCCAGCCCAACAGGAATGCTTATTTTAAATGTAGCTTTTAAATTATTTGTGCCTTTAAAAACTTTGTAAATATTGTGTGATACATGATGAGTCTGTCTCTGGCTACCTCTTTCTAACTCTTCTCTGTCCTCACTGGTCAATAATTGTAATTTCTAGTTTCCTTGTTGAGCTTGGAAACACTCTACTTCTTAGGAATGTTTTCACTGAAAATAGCTAATTTTGTAAGATAGATCAGCGGACTACATAAGGATCAAATAGTCTTTTGTCTCTATTGGCCATATGTAAGTCTCTGTTGCAGCTGTGACTCTCCCATTGTAACGGTATAAAAGCAGCCATAGGTGTTGCACAAAGAAGCGGAGACAGCTGTATCACAAATAAACTGGTTTAACAGAGCTGTAGGCTTAGGAAACTGTAGCTTGTCTATCGCTGTTGGGCCTATCGGCTCCCAATTCGATCTTCCCTTTTGGTATAGTTTAAAATAATTAAATATAGTGAGAAATTACGTATACATATATAGTGTTTCATCACAATTAGCAACAGAATCTACCTTGTAGCTATTTCTTCAACTAATTTCTATTTCTTTCCCAGCCCTTGTCTTTCATAGTCAACATGCCTTGTTACCTCCAGTTTCTTACATATTCGTGTAGTCTTACTTCACTAGAATATTCATTCTAAGATGTAAATCTGACTCTTTGCCTCTCATAAACTTTTCCTTGCTCCGTAAAGGTTATGAAGTCCAGACTCCTTAACCAATGTACAGGTCATAGTTTAGCCCTTTGTCTAGTTGTCTATCTTTAGACTATCCTTGTCTTTTGGTTGCCATAGTATTCCTACAGTGAGCTTTTGAATGCATTGTTCGTGTACCTGGTGTACCATTCTTGCCATTTTCCTGCATCTATCCTGTAAAAAATTATTTTAACCGTCAGGTTGCATCAATTTATCCTTCAAGTTTCAGCCCCAAAACACAGCTCTTTACCTGTCCTTATTTTTATCAGTATCCATTTATCTTCATTTAAGAAAAATTTCTCCCCTACTTTCTGTATTGATTTATTAGTATCTTTTAAAAATATACTAAGGTTCATATTTTGATTAGAGTTTGTTGTTTTAATTACTAGTACCTAATACAATGACTGGTGATTCAATGTGTAGATAACTTTTTTCTGTCAGTTTATTTGAAAATTACTATTAACATCAATAATATAGTTATTTTTAAAAACTCAGAGAAACTGAGATGAATTGTTAGTAAATATCTGCTATATATCAAGTATTATACTAGACTATCAAAGACAGTTTGGTTAGCTGGGGAACTAGTCAGGTGTTCCAAGTCTTACTACGCAAACCTAAGGACCTGAGTTTGATCCCCAGCTGGGGAACTAGTCCATTGTGCTGAGTGCTTGCTACACTAGCGATGGAGACAAGCAAATCCTGGGGTTCCTCGTTGAAGCAGCCTCATGTAATGGGCAAACCTAGGTTTCAGTGAGACCCCGTCCTCAGGAGCAGGTGACTTAACTATGGTGACTCAGCAATACCTGACGCTGACCTTGGCTGCACAGGCTTGTGCCCACACACGCTCCCCTGTACACATTCATTAAAATCTTCTAAAGAAAGAAAGAAATGGTGTGACGTTAGCCGTATAATTCCCTCCAGAATCTCAAAAACATTAAAGTAATGATTTTCAAACTTATTTTAGCCATTCTTAAGTGAAACTGAAGTTCATTATTCGCAGTAGGAGAGTTGCCTGATTGAAGATCATATAAGACATAATCTCCTTGACAGCTAATGAGTTCACTTCCACTGGACACAAACCTCTGCCCAGGTTACCATCTGTTGGTACTTGCAGTAGAAACATAATTTGAAATTGTGTAGAGTTAATTCAGTCAATATTTTAGGGGCCTTACGAAATGGACATTATTTTCCCCGCACATAGAAAAATGTAGTCTTATAAAGTTAAAGAATTTGATATTCTTGATGATACACATTTGTCCAATTGAAGATTAGACTTGGATGAGAGAATTAAGCTAGTCTAATAAGATTAAATATTTGTGAGGACTTATTCATTTGGGAGGAGGTATGTTTCCAATAATATAAATTAAGATTTTCAAATAAAGAAAACTGTGTGTGTTCTATATGTACAGAGACCAGAGGAGAATATCAGTGTCAGCTTCTCAGTGTATACCTTCTTTCTTTGTTAGGACTCTCACTGAACCCAAAGCTCGCTGTTTCAAGTTCCCAACAGCCCACCCCACCCAGTGCTGAGTTATAAGGCATATGTACCATGGCCAGCTTTTGTGTGTGCATACCAAGCACGCACAGCAGGCACTCTTGGCTACTGAGCCGTCTCCCAAACCCAAGAAACACTCTCACTGCCTTCTCCACCTTTACTGTATGTTAAGTATCCTAATTAGAAAGTGAGCATGGAATTGGAGAGATGGCTCAGTGCTTAATAGCGTGTGTTGCTCTTGAAGAGGACCTGAGTTTGGTTCTCAGCAGCTATGTGGGTGACTTGCAGTCACCTGTACCTCCAGTTCCAGAGGGTTCAACGCCTTGTCTGGCCTCTGTAGGTTCCTGGACTTGTGTGCATGTCCCAGTACATACACAAAACTGTACATTACCCAAAAATAAACAGTTTAAAAAATTTTAAGAGAGAAATACAGTACAAAAGCATTTACCTCCCCATACTGGTGTATTTTTTCCTGTCTCTCTTTGATGTGTGTATAATTTAAATTTGGAACTTTTCTTAAATTTTAACAATAAGCAAAACACTATTTAGAAAATGATCTGAATACAGAAAATTATTTAAATAAAGGAGTGAATTTTATTCTTGTGGTTTATTACTATCTGTAGCTATAAAATGTTGAATTTTAAGTAAAAATGCTATTAAATATTAAAATGTTATTGCTAAATGATAATGCAAAACTTTGGGAGTTTTTATAGCTGAAATTCCTTGTTTGAAATTTCTCCAGAAGTACCTAATATTTATGAATATGTGGATATGGTTTATGTATGTCACTATAGTTGCAAGTTGTAGTAAAGAAAATCTTATAAGCTAAGAATCACTCAATAAATTCTACTTAATAAATCTTTGAAAATATATACTTCCTATTAAGATGATAATTAGAAAATTGAGATAATGGATAAACTGGTAGGTAAGGAGAAGAACATCAAAGGGGTCAGGATGGTAGGTGCTTGGTGCAACACACATTGAGTGTATGAAATCCATTAGTCAAAGGCAACTTTAGTATTTATTCAACATGAATGCTGTCTCAACAAGTTACCTGAATTTTTTGAATGAGTATTTCAATGTCAATTACATTTCACACTTTATATTTTATCTATTGCATTCTTTGTGATTATGGTCAAAAGCCAATTGATAAATGGTCTGGAAACACATAGTCCTCCAGGGAGAGTTGCTGTGAGGATTTAGGAGAGCATGCAAAATTGCAGCTATTCATTTGTGGTATACTGTATTTCAGTTCGTGTTCTCTTGCATTGTAGGTTTACCGTGAAAATTTAGATTTTTAATTTCTCCTTAGTAATATCACAAATTAATAAATATTTTTAAATTAAAATTTTCTTCCTTACATGATTCATCCCTAACAAAAAAATAGAAGAAAAGGCCTCTTTTTTAACCTGGATCATGAAAGAGAAAGGCGTTAGGGATGTTTTGAGAAAATAAAAAAAGTATAGTCTGGTGTGCAGGCATACAGGCAGGCAGAACACTGTATATGTAATAAATCTTTTTAAAAAAAGTATAGCTTTATCTTGGCATGGATCTTTTATTGACCTAGATGATTTTTGTCTATCTGAGACAAGCTGTAGCAGGGTACTTGAGTTACTGTAATTTGATTATGGATTCTTATCAGTGTGACTATCAGTTATGTACTAAAAGTTTTCATAATTTAAGGCTGGCAAGATGGATCAGTGGGTAAAGGCCCTTGTTGCTAAGTCTGACTGAGGCCCATGCACACTGGAGGAAAAGAAATGACTCCCACAAGTTGTCCTCGCATCTCCATGTGTGATCAAGGCACATCCATGCCCATAGAGCTTGGGTGCCTGCACATATAGGCAGCCATACATACTATACACAAACACGTAAAGGTAACAAAATCTATTTCTAATAAAGATTTCAGGAGCTGGAGAGATGGCTCAGAGGTTAAGAGCATTGCCTGCTCTTCCAAAGGTCCTGAGTTCAATTCCCAGCAACCACATGGTGGCTCACAACCATCTGTAATGAGGTCTGGTGCCCTCTTCTGGCCTGCAGGCATACACACAGACAGAATATTGTATACATAATAAATAAATATTTAAAAAAAAAGATTTCAGAATTCATAAAAATAATGTAAATGAATACTAACTTTAAATTATAAGTAATCTGTAGTTTGGAATTTTTGCTACTGTTTATCGATAATATTTGCATAATAATAATTAAATCATGATAGCGCCACTGATAGAACGTCTGTATCCTATGTTACAAGTGTAGATACAATTTGAAAGCATACATGTTCAACACATTTACAACTTATGACCAGTTTATTATTTGACTTACTTACACTTTCTTGAAGTTACAGAAACTGATTTTTTTTCTTTTTTTCTTTCCTATCAACACTGGCTTTTATTTCAGACCATTTTGTCTGTTGCATCCTTAAATAATCAGTTACTTTAGTTCCTTACCAGCGTATCTCCTGAAACTGTCTGACTTCATAGCTGTGCACAAACACCCTTTATTGTGTCATGTTTGCAGGTGTTAGTGATAGAACAAAAAAATGAAGACGGAACGTGGCCAAGGGGTCCTTCTGCTCCTAAGTAAGTGCTTCCCTCGGGGTTTGTTGCATGATGTTGAAATGTGGATTCAGACACTGAAGTCCAAATGAGAGCAAAGCCTAATGAATGTTGCAATGCATATCCTTTATCTTTTATACTTTATTCTTGGAGAATGTTTCTAAGTTTACACATAGATTAATATGGTACAAATTTAAAACCTTCAAGGTAAAATCACTTTTAGAATAAATGATAGTGTAATAAATGTTGTGTATAATATAGTCAGATCCTTAAGTATTTTGTTTTGTTCTCTTTTTGTGATGTTGAAGTACACCTGTTAGTGAAATGCTTCTTTTATGAAAGACAGCCTGGAATGAGAGTAGTATTTCCATTATACAAATGTCTTAGAATTTAAGTGTCTAAGTAGACCGTGTCTGGAGTATGGAGTTGCTTTTGATGGTAAATGAAGGAAGAGTTGAGAATCTTTTCCAAATTGTAAGATCTATACGGTATTATCAAAGACACTTAAACCTACTTATATTACAATACATAAACTTCAAATCTCTGAGAAGTAATACATGTGTCTATAGTTGTTCTATTTCTGTAGCCTACAGAGACCCTTTATATCACACCAGGTTCGCTCTGCAAATACTGTGCTAAGTGAGATAAATGAGAACTACAGATAGCTTCATACCTGCTCACATTTGCTTGATGCCAAATAAGTTCAAGGAAAATTTAATTTTCTATAACTCAGAATTTCAGATTCTCTGAGGGATTGTAGATCTGAGTTTTGAAGAATTTCAAAAATAATGATGTAATTAAATTACTAATATATTAGGTGCAGACATAGCAAATTTGTAAAAGCAAACAGCCTCGCCACTTGACTACAGATTTTCTTCCTAAGGAAATGCACCTTCAGTAAGAATGTGCAGTTTTCATCTTCTGTGCAGTGTTTATTGGTGTTGTTATTGTTCTGATTGTTTATGAGTTGTTGCCTAAATATATTAATTATGTAAAGGTGTGTATTGCTCAATGCCCTGCTTAGTTGAATATAAGGGTAGATTTTTGAGTAAAACCAAACTTTTTATAGGAAAAAGTGAAAGCGTGTGAATTGAATCATGGATTTCTTAACAGGTAGAGATTTGGAAATTATGGACTTTTGAGAATATTCACTTTAGTGTTTAATCAAAACCACTGTTTTTGTTTTTCTCACTTACGTTTAGATTGCTATATACATTTGCTGAATCTTGAAACAGATTTTGAAACAATAAAATTGATTGAGTTACATACTCAAATATCAAGAGTTCTAAAGTTTGAGAAACCTTTTCTGTATAGAATTGATGGCTTCACCTGGCTCTCTCCTTTTTCCATTCCTTCTTTTGTTATTAAACAACAACAAGGTATTGCCTGTTGCCTAGACTGACCTTGAACTCCGGAGCTCTGGTGACGCTCTTGTCTCAATTCCCTAAAGTTAGGACCAAGTCTGTTTTCAGTCCAAATCGATTTTTCCCATTTTAGTTTGTTCAGATAGCTGAAATACTGCTATTATGTCAGAGTAAAAAACAATTCTCAATGCCTAGTACACCATACTGATGTGTATATTGGTGAATGCAAGTGTAGTACTGGAGTTGCGTGAAGTACAGCTACCAGGTTAGTAAGAGTACTCGCAAAAGAAGGCTAAGTATCATTTCATCTAAAACAGAAGCACACAATAATGTATCTCTGTTGTCACATCATGATTTACCAGAATATTTTCACTTGTGTATGAAAAGATTCCTAGAAAGCTAAAGAAAATTCTCCTAGTTTAAGAAAGCCTATGTAGCAAAATTCAGTAGCAGTAAACATTGTTCATTGTGAAATTTAAACACCCTTCAATTAAGACAGAAGATAGATAAATTCACTATCGACACATAATACAAAAGGACCTTAACACTAGTGATCAAATAATCTACTTGAAAATCTAGATGGGAAGAGCAAACCAAATGGTTGTTCAGTGCCAAATGATCTGCCAGGAAAACATACATCTAAGTGACATATCTAATGTATGTATATACGTATATAGTAACAATTAATGAAAGATGAGGCCATAAATTTAAAGGAAAAGAGGGGACAGCATATGAGAGGGTTTGAAGTGAGGAAAGAGAAGGGGAAAATGTTGTAATTACATGATAATCTCAAAAAAGTCTAGATCAGCAAACTGCTGAAAGCTGTGAGAACTGAGACGATGGCAGCAGGCCTTTTTTCTTGCCAGGGGCCAGTGATCTTTTCTCAGTAGGATAACTGATGGAGACCTTCAGTGTTGTGGGTCGTGTGAGCTGAGGCTCTGCTGATGTGGCACACTGCCTTAGTCTTGTTAGCACAGAGATGTGATTGTATTGAGGGAGTTTTATTTATATGGAAGCGAAAAGCTTGTATTTATTTTACGAGCCATACATCTGTGAACTCTGGTGTATATTAGTACTGAACTGTGTAGAAAATTAAACAACATAAATTGTGAATAAGGATGCACAAATTTATTTGGTAGACTACTGAGAATTAGTACAATGCTAAGTAAAGGGCCTCTGATGTCACACTAGCAGAAACAAAAAAACGCAAATGAGTGAGCTGAGAAAGACATGTCCGGCTCAGGATGTGACCCACAGTAGTGTGTTAACCTACCACCTGGCAGTTAGGTTGTTCAAACATTTGGGTGTGTTCTCTGGGGAATAATCTGCAATATAATACTTTGGATGCAGAATGAATGCATTTATTAGACCTGTAGTGGGCAAGAGTAAAAGAACAAATAGCAGGTAAGTAACGTGAAATTGGACACAATGACATCCAGCAGAAATGAGTAGGGAAGCCAACGGTTATGAAACAGTCTACTGGAGTTCGCTATAGAGAGGTTTTCAGACAGGGCTTCTCTGTGCATGAGCTTCCAGGTTCTCATTCCCACCACAGGCATCTTTGCAGAGATTGCAATCGTAACCCCTGTAGGAAATGTTTTCACTCCCTCTAGCTGTTTGCCTTTCTCCCTTTTCACGGTTACAGAGGCAGAGGGCCAGCCTGACCCATGATGAGGAGTTTTGGAGGACACTTGAAACAGACATTCTATTTGAGACAAGGAGGTCTCCTTATTCCTAAAGATTGCTCTCAACAAACTCATGTGACAGTGTGCAAGTTTAGTTTATAATACATGTGAGCAGTCAGGTTTGCTGTGCTTTGGTTTTACAGGTTTTGTTTGGGGTTTTTTAGAGATGTCTTAGGGTTTTTATTGGTCTGATAAAACACTGTGACCAAAAGCAGCTTGAGGAGGAACTCAAAAAATGAACCAGGAGGCAGGAAGTGGAGCAGAAGCCATGCAGAGGGGCTGTTCACTGATGTGTCCTGCAAGGCTTGTTCAGCTTTCGTTCATGCTGTCTGTGACCACCCCCAGTAAACAGAGCCTGCACACATCAGTCATGAATGCAATACAAATTTGACTGCCATCAAGTTTTATCAGGCCCATTTTGATCTTATTGAAACCATTAACATTTATGTTAAACCTTAAATTTTAGGGGCCACTTGAAGAAATGTTAAATACTATAAATATTAATAGTAAATATAATTTTACTTAAAACATCTAAATATATTTTAATTAACAGGGAAAGCAACCTAAAATCCGTTAAAAACCACTCAAAAGCCAGGTAGTAGTGATACGAAGGCAAAAGCAGGTGGATCTCAGTGAAATCAAGGCCAACCTGGTCTACAAACTGAGTTCCAGGACAACTAGGAGTGTTACACAGAGAAACCCTGTCTCAAAAAACCAAAAAAGGAAAAAAGCCAAACCACTAAAAAGCTATTTTAATTAATTTCCTGCTAAATATCAGCATACAATTTGATGTTCTTACTTGTGTGCACATGCACACACACATGCACAGATAATATTCCAAATGTTCTGTGCTTACTAGTTGCTTTATTGCATGTATAATCCAGTTTTGAGTATCCAGTTTCTTACACCTCACAAAACAGTATTTTCTAGTTTTACCTTTAAAAGGGTTTTTTCTCTTTTAAAAAAAAATTGGTACTTTTGTCTGCTTTGCAAAGGCAGGAGTGTTAGGGACTGATCCTAATTGATCTAAATGATTGGAAATGCATGGATGTCTATGTTACCTTAACATAAGACATTTTAAGGTAAAATAATTGTGGAAGCCTTGGGGTTCCTAAAAAGAAGAGAAAACTATATCAATAAGTTAATGCTTACTTAACAAAAAGGAAGAAAGAAGGGAGGGAGGGAGGGAAGGAAATGGAAGTTAGTGCTTTATTCCTGAGCTGTGGCTCTGGAATGTGAGCGCCCTAGATTTTGACTATGTTGTACTATTGTATCTTTTTCTCTGTTGCTTCATTTAGGTGTAATAATTTAAAGCATTTTGAAATAATTGCAGTTATATACAAGAAAGCTAAATTGGTTTTCTGGAATAATAAAAATTCCTTTTTGTGAAGATAACATTTGAATTCAGTTCATTCATTTCCATTATTACTTAACAATGCTGATAAAAGAACATGTGAGAAGGTAGTGGAAAGAGGTTCAAAGCCATTGATAGTTCTGTGTTTCTATGGACAAGTAAGGAATTTATCATTAACCAGTTAAAGCATGTGTGATTGAAGATAACCATGCCAGTAATTCTTTTTGTGACTGATTTGCTTGCATGTTCATGTACGCATTACGTGTTTGCCTGGTGCCTGCAGAGGTCAAAAGAGGGCATTGGATCCCCTTGGCATGGAAGTAAGGCATGGTAGTGAGCCCTGATGTAGGTGTTAGTAGGAGCCTGTGTCCTGTACGACTAACAGGTGCTCGTAACTTCTGAGCCATCATTCCAGCGATTCTTACTCTTGCACTTTCCTGCTCTTGGGATGCTCTGACTAACAGAAATCTAAATTGACAGCTAAAACTATAAAGCATAAACTTAATCCAGTGTTAGGATATTTTTACAGAGTTCTGCTAGACAAGAAGAAACACTCTGAGTTATAAAATTGTCACTGGAAGAATCTATATTAAGCATGTAGGTGACTGGTGGTTGTTTTTCTATACCAACTGTATCAAGATCTTCTTTGAAGATTATTAGAGAATAAACCCATTGTATAGCTAGAAGGATAAATAAAGAACTAGTGCATAGACTTAACTGGGTTAAAATTAAGGACCCATTAGGAAACATACCACACAGCGTATCCATTTTATTTTAACAAGTTGTATTGCGATCTTAAGGTTCATTGCACTTTCCTTATTCTTCATATAATTTTCATAAAAAATCAGCTGTGGGATGGCTTTTGCTCAGACTTCTAATGTGTAAGATAAGGAGAAAACCAAACCAAAAATGTTGTGGATATAATTTCATAAAAGGAGCCAGAGTGTGAGCATGATGAGAACTGCGGATTTGTATAGTAAATTATCTTGGCTAATAGGAGACACACAACAGAAATGTTTCTGAATAGGAGCAATCACAAAGTAAAAGTATTTAGTATTTGAAGAGTTGCAAGTTTTCCTTTAAGAACTTGTTTTAGAATAATTGAGAGAAACGTAGTTTGTGGTTGGTCTTGTTTTAGTTTTGCTAACTTTGCCATTAGATTTTATAAAGTTAAGATGACTGTTTTGCTTTGTCAAACTTAGCTGCCTTTTAGCTGCTCAATATTTTGGTGTTAGATTTTAATGTATATTAAATATTTAGTTTATTTAACAACAAGTTTAGAAACTATATTTTCATTTTGAAGGAAGACATTCAGGTGTACTAAATTGCATACATTTAATTGAAACATCACATTGAATATAAAATTCAGACACTACAAATGTTGGAATGTTGAATAAGGTTTATTCAAACCACTTCAGCTAAATTGACAATTTACCTTTTTGATTTTTCAAAGAGAGGAATATACTGCCTTATATTGCACCTAGCCTGCCCTGATCAAAATTATTTTTCAGCAAGGTAAATAGCTTGCTCTCTAGTCAATCAGTATGTAGAGCTTTAGACATTTCCTTTCTCTTCGGTAGAAAGCCATTAGAAAATGAAGAGTGTGATTTTCAAATTGAGAACAAAGTGTCGCTGCTCACCTTCAGTGAACTAGTTGACTTATAAATAATGTGGCATTAACTCTAAATTTTAGCTAGAATGAGGTGTGTGAAATATGGTTCAGAAGTCTAAATCAGAAACCAGGAAATGTATTCGTTTAATCAGTAATTCTTTATCTGTAGCCTACATCCATCACTCTTGTTCTAATTTCCTTGGTATTTAAGGAAAACATTTACCTGTGTTTTTGTATCAATGCACCCTAGACTTTTCATTGCTGTTCCTTCTGTTAATTCCTCTTTCTTATGCATATAGTAGGCACTAATTTATTTGTTTCCTTTCTAATGTCATTATCTCATGAACATAAGAAAGTTCACCACATTAGGAAACAAACCATCAATATTCTCCTATGCCTCTTTAAGTTTTTTCGTTTTTTTTGTTTTCTTGTTTTGATGCACTACCATCACCCCCTGCCTGCCCTCTAGACATCTACCTTTTTCCCGAAAACTGTCCTTAGTACCATTCACAATTTAATCAATTCTTATTTCTCTGGGAGAATTATTCACATGTAATGTATGAGGTTCTCCCTGACTCCACTGAGTCTGTGCAGCTGCTGTGCTTATGTCTTGACTGCACTTGAACTCTTCGGTCATCCATCGTAGACACCCAAAGTCAGGAAACTTTCCCTTAACACAAGCAGATAGTAATGAGTCATCTGTATTAAGATTTCTAGCTTCATCTAAATTCCTGTTCTTCTTGAATATCATGCATGACACCACATCAGTTTGAACCAGATATTTGTTCTTTGTTTTGCATACATAAATATATACATTTTCTGTATTGGTTTTACCAGGTGCCCTCAAGCTTCCCAATCCCTCAATCACTTTTCTCATCTAACTAGCACATCTCAGAGGTAGCACCGTGAAGTGTTGTTTCCTAAGCAGTATACTAGTTTCCTGCTACAGTCTTCAGAGTCTCTAGCCACCTAGAGGACTTCTTTTCACCCCCTCCCTTTGAGGCAAGGTTTCTCTGTGCAGCCCTGGCTGTCCTGGAACTTGTACTGTAAATCAGGCTGGCCTCGAACACTGCCTGGTTCAGAGAACTTCTTTTTGTGCGGATTTTATCAGTGTATCCTAATACATTAATATGTAAAATATTTAAGAGTAGCAATATTGAACAATTATATTTTGACATCAGTAACATGTTTATAAAGTTAACTGTTTTAAAAAGGAAGACATTCAGAAAGTAGCATTAAAACACTTTTGCCAGGCAAACACACATAAGACCACAAAAACAATTAAAATGGAAACCGTAATATACAAGCAAAAGGTCAACAAGACAGAAAAAAGTGTTAAAACAGAGCAAAATGAGACAAAAAAAAAAGTCTACAAGATACCATTACATTCATTTTCTGTTGATCATCTACTGCTGGGCATGGCGCCTGCCCTGAAGCGTGCTTGATGTACTCAATGAGAAAATCTGGTTAAGTAGAGACAGCTAAACTCCTACACTTCTTCATGTAGTTTACTAGATACACTGGATGAAGTGCATGGAAGAATTCAACTATGTATAGACATGTAGTAGATGGAACTTTCAGATGAATCAAAACTTGACACGGGGTCTATGTTTCAAATGAGTGACTGTAAAATGGGAATCTGAAGTATATCCGTGACTTACAGCCTTACACTAACATCTGCAATGGTCACTTGACACATAAGTATATCCAAGTTCTTCAGACCTTCAGAACACTGGTATGTTTCATAATGCAACTTTCTTGCAAACTCACATTTTAAAAAATGAATTTTATGAGAAAAGTTTGAACTTAACATGGTCGGAAAGTCGAAATTCACAGAATTTGGTTGAAAGTTGGGATTTTGTCACTGTCATTTCAATTCTCAGTTGTCAGACTTTGACCTGATTGTAAGCGTCTCCAGGTGTCCACACGACATAGAAAGAGAGGTGCTGAGTGAAGTTAAGCTTGCAGTTCAGATCTGTGTTCACATTAGCATGGAGCTTATGCAGGCTTCCGTTTCGCAGACAGTATTTAAAGGAAGTGTAGTAGGCTGGAGAGATGGTGGCTGACTGGAGCTATAGTGCTTCCTGATACCAAATCTGGTTCCCAGCACCCACTGAAGTCTTCCCCCAGCTGCTTGTAACTCCAGTTTCAAGGGATTCGACACCTCTGCCTTCTGCTTCTACAGGCGCCTGCAGTCTCGTGCACACATCCACACACCTATACCTTATTAAAAACAAATATAGAAGTTTTTTCAGAGTCAAGATTTAATAAAGGTTCTTACTGAAATTGTTCCTCACTCTTAGATTGTGCTGTGGCTACTGCTTTTCCATTCATGCGTGTGGGCCAGTAGTTTGAACTGCCATTGACTTTGAATATCCATCCAGGAAAAGCTACCAAATGACATTTTAATAAGGTCTCAGTATTATGAAAATCATTTTAACCTCATAGATGTCTTGAAAGGGTCTTGATACAAATGTGTTGCCCTGTTCACTCTACTTTTTTTTTCTGTTTTGTTTTGTTTTTTGAGACAGGGTTTCTCTGTAGCTTTGGAGCCTGTCCTGAAACTAGCTCTTGTAGACCAGGCTGGTCTCAAACTCACAGACATCTGCCTGCCTCTGCCTCCCGAGTGCTGGGATTAAAGGCGTGCGCCACCACCACCGCTTGGCTCACTCTTACTTTCTTAATTTCACCCTTTATCGAATTCCCCCTTTGTTGTCTTGATAGTTCCCTAATCTATATTTCTCTCCCCCAGTCAGTAATCATACTGGAATATAAATCTGATTATGCTGCTGCTCCTTATTAAATTTGCATTATGTTCCATCAGTTGTGTAAAATTCTGATTTCTTCGTAGGACACTAAAGGCCGTCTGCCTTCCCTTGTCCCGTCATCACTGTGTACCTCCTTTTCAGCCAGGGTCACTTGACTGTTGACTCCCAAACACAATTGTTTCTGCAATCCATACAACTACATGTACTATTCTTTCTACTTAGTTCCTACATATACCTCTAACTGTATATCATTTTTTCAAGTTGCTTCATGTCACACGTCACAGAATCTTATATTAAAAGTTGTTAAGCCCTTAGTGCTTTACATCTGTTTTGCTTATGGCATTTCTCCCCACCTGATTGCAAACCTGTTGGAGTCCAGGAACTGGGTTGTCTCACACTGTTAGATACACTGAAAATGGAGCATATAGTAATCACTTGATTAGTGAACTTCATAGGAATTACTACCAACTACAAATGCACTCCATGATATTTTATTCCTTTTTAGTATAACCTGTAAGTCCAGTTACTCCTCAATAATAAAAGTTTTGGACAGGCAGGAAATGTATATGTAAACATAGGTCTCTGCTTTATTAAATGAAGCTTGCCTTTATTTAATATTTACTTTTGACTGAAAATAAAATAGAAGGCATTTCTGAAAAAAATATGCTGAATGAAGTTTTGAAAAATTAACATCCATTTTATTGCTGCAACTCAAATTCTAATCCCATTAGATTGTTTTCCCCTACTTAAAAGCTCTTACAATGGCCAGCATAGCGGTGTGCACCTTCAACCCAAAACTCAGGAAGAGAAACAGGTGGACCTCTGAGCTTGAGGCCAGCCTGGTGGAGGTACCATGTTGAGACTCTATTTCAAAAACAAACAAAAGAACCTCAATTATCAAAAGGCAAAGAGTTCTTTCTACTGGTGTTTGACAGTACTAGGTATTATATTAGCAGCATTCAAGCTTTCAAGTGTGTCCTCCACTGGATGTGCTCTTACAACTTAGCTGACTGTATTTTCTATTTTAGCTTAGTATAGTAGAATGCTTCCCTGTGAAGAGGCGTCTTTTGGGAAGGCACCTAATTCAAGGACCCTGTCAATATGCAGTGTTCAGTAGCAGAAAGAACTTTCTTCACAAACAAAGGTGTTTTTACTAGGATTTTTGAATTTGAAGTTGATTTTTGAATTTGAAGTTGAAGTTTTCTTATATTTAAGAAATTTCATTGTCCAGCATTTATTTCATGTAGCATGTATGTCTGTATATAAAGAATAAATGCAAATTAAGTCATTTTGTAGATTAGATTGTCTGGCCTGTTGACCAAATCACTGTGTATTAGCACCCATGTGGAGGAGATTCGTTTTTAGAAGCATGTCCATCACTTAGAATCTACTGTGACTGAGCTAGGATGGCATGGCTTTCACATCCCAGCTAGATAGTCCATAGGCAATGTAATGTTTATACAACTCATGAGACTTGAATCTTCCAGACACCTATATGTACTTTAATTATTTCTTCACAATAGATTTATTGATTTTTCTATCTGCCTTTAGCATATGTTTACTATCTAAAAGCCAGTCCTCATGGAGATCCCCCCACCCCAAAAGATGCTGAATTAATGAAGTGTGTATCATAGTCATATATGAATTCTTCAGTTTTTCCAGAGATACTTTTGGCCAGATACTGTTTCGTAGAATTATGTTTGGAATTTTCTTTTGTTCTTTCCCCGCACTGACTTCAAGATTTATGAATGGTTAACATTCACTGAGCCCTGTGTCAGTACTGTGTATAATTGCGAGGCCCTGATAGCTACTAAGTAAGAAAATTAGCCTCATCCCATTAAACATACAGAAAGTGATTGTAAAATGTTAGTAATTGTTACCCTCAGAAATGGATATATCGAGTTATAGATTTATAAGAATAATTGCAAATTTTATAATTTTATAAATTTTATTTGAAAAGTTCCCTTTTGTACCAATTGTACTTCAAAGGAAATATATATTGAAAATTAAAAACCAAATGATATATAATTATTTTGACCATAAAATCTGTTTTCCAGCATTCATTTACTACAAACATTGTCATGTTTCTTTTCTTTATTTCATAATTTTGTAATTCATTTTTATCTAATTTGACATTTTCATATTTTTAAAGGTCCCCAGGTGCATCCAATTTTTCAGCTTTACCAAAGATCTCTCCTTCATCTCTATCAAATAATTATAACAACATCAACAACAGAAAGTAAGCACTGAATCTTAAAAACTCTTTCTTTAATTGGTTAGCCCTATTATGGTTGCAAAAAGATCTCTTTTATCTAAAATTTAGGATAAAAGTCTTCATGAATCAAAATTTGTTTTCTCTTAAATTAATGGTCAGTTCTTTCACAAGTCACTTCACAAGAAATAAAACACATTTTAAAAACTACCGGACTTAATACAAGATAGTCTGTAATAGTTAGCTGAAAAATAAAAAGAACTTTGAGCATTTTCTATTCTAAAATTCAGATTCTATTTATTGCAATTTTTTTATAGGACTTGGTTGCAACACAAGCTCATAGGACTATAAATCTCACATGTCATCTTAGTCTGACCCATAATAAAGCATGTGTCAATGATTCTTAGTTGGAGAGCAGATACTATAGAAAAAGCAATTTTTCTTAATAGTTTCTTTTCCCCATAATACATGGTATTTAAAATTATGTAGTTTGTGAATATGTCCTTGATTGCTTTTTTTCAAAAGGCTAAACGTCACTAGGACCTTCCTTTAACATCTGACGGTGTATTTGCTACCTTAAAAATTGCAGTTTTGTTTAGTCAGTCTACCCCTCCCACCTTAAATGGGTTTCAGAGATTGAAATCAGGTCACAGGCTCACCTGCCAGTAGTCTACCTGCTGGGCCGTCTCACTAGCAAAACATGCTATTTTCATCTTGGTGGAGAAAAGAAAAAGAAATCCATTTTAATTATAATTTGCTCAGCCACTGTATGAGAACCTTTATCCCAGTGGGTTGTCCATCTTTATTAATGGGTATGATCTGTGTGCACTGTGGTTATGTGTCACTTCCACAGTTCAGATCGCTTACACGTTAGTGCACTTCACAGATGGCTGCTAATTTATAAACTCATAAACTGAAGCACTAAAGCAGTTTGGGAAATAATCATAAATCTAGCAGTAGTTACATTTATGAGTTTAATTTCCCTATTAAAATCCTCATGTTTTGTAGGAACATGGTAAAGTGATTCTGATATGTCTGGATATTAAGTATACAATAATAGCTAAGAAAATGTTAAAGGAGAAAAATAATGAGAAAGGTTAGTTCTTTAGCATACTACAAAAATACGCAATGTAAACAGCACAGTTTCATCTAAGAAGACACATACGGTTAAGTGGAATCAGACAACCCAAAACATCTTTCCATGTAAGAATTTGATGCCATCGCAAAGCATTCTAAACAATGAAAAAATATTACAGTTATCCAAGAAATACCATCCAAAAGATTAGGTAGCTTTTCTAGATGTTTTTTTCTTTAGAACTTTCAATCCAAGATTATTATTAAGCACTAAAAGAAGGTAAAGAATTGGGCGGGGGGGGGGGGAGAAAAACACTTTAAAATCAAGTTCATAAAGGTTAGAGATTTCCTGAAACAGAAAACTAAATAATACAACCAGGTACTAAAAAGAATTAACTATAAATATTTGCATGTCAGGTTCTCATTAATTGCTTTTGTAAGTTACAACCATAAAAAATTAAACTATGATATCTATTCTTGTAAGGCTTTCTTCTGAGCAGCTGTAATAGTGGCACTTTTAGTAAAAAGTCTCCCAGTTCAGATCCAACAAACTTAAAACATATCTTCTTTTCATAATTCATCAAAAGTAAACACACCGTATATTAGTACGACAGTGTAGTGTAGTAGTACAGCGTGGAAGGTGTGAATATCCAGGTGCTATATTTCTTTCTCTTCTACATAAAAGTACATACCCTCAGGAAGAGCTTCTTGAGAATAAATATTTTTTAGCCCAGTTTATATTTTATGTTTTTTAATTCATCAAAATTGCTTTTTGTAGGCGATAATGTTATGTTAGTAATGTTGCTAATGGCTCCCACATCTACAATAAAATAAGTAAATTTGCCCTTGTGCTCATTTTTAAAGCAATTTTAACATTATGCCTAAGTGGTATTGACTAGAAACTGTATTTTGACTGGGGTCATTGTGTTGGTATATGTGGTTTCTTGTTTTTCTGTCTTTGTCTTGTGTTTTTCCTTTATATAATAAAAATATCAAAGTGCACTCTAGTCTCAGAACCTCTGGAAAGAGAAACTCCTGAGGGAAAGGGAAGTTGTTTAGGGAATTGTGACAGGAACTACCTTCTAAGGAACTCCACCGTGGTCATTTGTGAGCTTGGAAGTAAGTTGTGTGTATGACTTATCTTTCTGAGTAATGAACAGAATTTAGGAATTTTGTGTTGCCTTAATTTTTAATATATGAATTTAATGTATTTAAGCAACTATTTTATATAAGGTTTTTTTTTTTAATTTGACTTGTAGAAATAAGTAGTAGCCAAATACTTGAGGTGAAAATAGTGTAGTTTCAATAAAAGTAGGTCAACAAGTTTGTGACCTTTCTAGGTAACATAGTTTTAAACTTCATGTATGTAGAAGTAGTCTCCAGAATTAAATTGTATATTAAAATCTATAGTTATACTGTAGACTTAATTATATAGTAAGAAGAGTAGATACACAAGATTATATGAAACATAATTTCAAGTCCAAGACTTGAATTATTATATCCTAAGAAGTAAAATTTCACTTTCAGAAATAATTGTAACTGATAATGTACACTTAGAATTATTCAATTTAAGTTAATAAAATTTGAAACATTATGAAAAGTCTACTTTTAGAATACATTTTATTTATCCTTTCCAGTAATGTTACTTCTTAGGTCATAAAATATTTTTGCCTCAATTACAATTTATGAGTACTTTTTAAATATGCCAATTTTTTAACTATTAATGTTTTCATTACCTTTATTTTTCTGCCTTATGTATTTTATAATATTACTAACATTGCTATTAAAGCTATTTTAATGATCTGTTGTCTGGATTTTAATTTCATATCAAAGTAGGTGTTTTTTTTTAATTTGTCTCAGTCTCTTGAAATGAAAATGATGCCCTGTATGAGAGTAAGTCATATCAGTAACTATATACTTTGTGGTCGTCTAGAACTTGCCATCTGTTTTTGTTGAATAACCTAGGTGAAAACATTTCGTTAACTGCAAAGTTAGCATGATTAAATATGTGTTTATGATGTCAGATATCAACACTAAATGAAAAGTCAATCAGAAAGCTAAATAAAAGGTGTATAAAATGTTCCATTTTTACATAATCACCATTAAAGAAGATTTACAAACAGTATTAACACAGTACAGTATTACAATGCCTACTAACACTTGTGTAAATTTTATCTTTCAAAATCATTAGCAAAAAAGAGAAGCAGAAGCTTCGTGGGCCTTAGGAAAGCTTTTCAGGCTTCCATGTGCTCTGTTGAGTGTACAGATAGCTGATAGCTTCTGTCCTTGCCAGAAAGAGCTTTCCTGTGCAGTTAAAATACGTAACATGGAATGTGAGTGGCCAGGAGAGCTGGATCATTGGTTTTTAATTCATTGTCTTCAGTATCATCATTGTACTTGTAGACTGTCTTAATCTTTGGGTGAGCATTATACTCATCCCATCATTTAAACCAAAGTATAGACACATCTTAAAAGATTCAGATTTTCTTAAACAACCAAAATGTGCGTTGCACATAGGTTTTCCCATTTCAGGGTAAATAAAAAGTCTAGAACATCAAAACAGTGTTTTACTTTGAGCATAAGACCTTGATTCTCATTCATGTTCGTACTAATGAATTATAAGCATTTCAGTATCTATTTGTGTTTGATGTAAGGAAAGACAGCTGAACATATATTTCAGGGATAAGCATGTAAGTGTGCTTTCACTGGTTTGATATGTGTGTGTGCGTGTGTGCATGTGTGTGGACACCCATGCACATGCATACACGGGGGCACGCATGAGTGTGTAGTTAGGGTACTTTGCTCTTTTGCTTTAGCTACTTAAATTTCACAGTCAAGCTATATCTTTTTTTCTCCTCTGTCAGACCTTTTTAAACACTGTATAGGAGAACTTGATTTTAATTACATTCTGAGTGATGATACATTAAAGTCTAACAGGTTCTTAGTAAGTTTTTACTTACTAGGACTATAAAACAGAATAAGATATATTATACCGCTAGTATTTTAAAAGAGAAAAAACTTGAGTTCTGTTTGTCTTTTTTATAATTAAGTTTATGACAAAAGCCGTAAGTCCAACAGTTGTTACATTTCTCTGGGCCTTGATATTTTCATTCAATCTTAGAGTGGATTCTTTTTGGAAAATCAGGGAGTTGGTATTTTTGTTGTTGTTGAGAAGGGAATGAATTTTTTAAGCACTAAAAATATTTATAGTCTTATTAAAAACACTTAGGAGAAATCTGAAGGGTAGTTTTATGGGATCATATTAGAGTGGAAGAGAAAATCAAGGCTGAAAGTCTCAGCTTCAGCTGGGGAATGTAACTGGGGCAGGGAAGAAAGAAAGCCTTGCTTTTCTGGGTTGGAGGTAAGCTTGCAAATGAGCAGCAAGAGGTATGAAGTCCTTCCAGAAAGAATGAGGTGGCCCTGTGGTTGTGGGGGGGGGGGGGTGCGGTGACAGGTCAGGAAAACGGACAGGCTTGACAGTGAAGAACTATAAGGAAATGCATCAAAGCTGGGCTTCTGGAGTCTATAGGACTGTCTGATTAGAGAAGCGTTTCAGCAAGTGTTCCTGACTCTGGAGGAAAGGGGCAGCGATGCTTTGTAATCTTGTAACCCTATGCAGTGGCTCTCACCTTCCATCACATGCGACCCCGTAACACAGATCGTCCAGTCCCGTTGTGCTGATCCCAGCCATACAGTTATTTTGGTTGCTACTTTATAACTGTGATTTTGCTACTGTTATGAATTGTAATGTAAATATTTTTGGAGATAGAGGTTTGTCAAAGGGGTAGCAACCCACGGGTTGAGAACCACTACCTTTAGGGAAATTTAGAATATTGTATCTCCACTCAGGGCCAGAGATAAAACTCATATCACAATCTGTTGACGAATTTCACTAACAAAGTAGATTGCAAAGTGAGTAAAGAAAAAATTTTAAATAAAAACATAAAAATAGCTATGCTTTACAAGGAGGAAGTAGCTGTCCTAGAATGTGCCTCAGCCTAGCTCTGAGGTGTTTCTAATCCTAAAGACAAGAATTGGGATATTGTCCTTTCTTAAAAATTAGTATATGGCCTCCAAGCAGTAGTGCTTCCCAGCACTTGGGAGTCAGAGGCAGGCAGATCTCTGTGAGTTCTAGGCCAGCCAGGCTGGTCTACAAAAGCTAGTTCCAGGGCAGGCTCCAAAGCTACAGAGAAACCTTGTCTCGAAAAACAAACAAACAAAAAAAACTATATTGCCATGAAAGTTCTCCAAAGGCTGACCCGTGAGTTAAAGGGTCTGACCATGACCTCTGGCCTGTTGATTGTCTGACAAGCCACCTAACAGCTGTGTTTAATCTTGGGTTTACTGTTTTCTGTTGTCTGTTTGGTATGGTGTACATATGTTTACTAAAATCTTTTTTAGAATAAGCAATACTGTAATTCATATAAACCATTTTAATCTAGTGAGAGTATAATGTCTAGAGTAACAAAAAATATTTGAAACCATGAGAAAATTAAATATCAGGAATAAATTATAGCCAGGAAGTATTAGTGGAGTTACTAACTTATTGTGTTTATTTGTAAAACTACATTTTATTTGTATCATCATTTACTTCTATTTTATGACCTTGAATTGCATCCAGCTTCATCCTAATGAATAAAAAGCGCGAAAAATATGATTTTGAACTGTTTGCAGAGTATCTCTTAAATAGTCTCATAAAAAGCTATCATAAAAATTAAGAATTCCTCCTTTTCATAAAATTATCTTATATAAAAATAAGAGATTTAACTTATTGACCTAAATAATTCTAAAATTATGCTGATTTCCTAAATTTTAGATTATAGAGTTTTTCAACATTTATTATACTGATAGAGGTTTTTTTGTTTATAAAGTTAAAGTGAGTATTGCAGAAAATAGGAGCAAAGGTGAGTGAGTGGTCCTGCCTGGATCTGCTTGTATGCAATCCTTTCTGCATTGCTGATCAGAGGCTGCTCTCTGCACTTCCGTGCTAGAGTTTGCTAGTCCAGCTTAGAAGCTATAAATAGAATCTTCCCTGCATCTCAACGTGATGTCACAGTGGCCTTGGGCCTCTTGGTGTTCATCTGTAGCTGAAGCCCAACTCTCCCGTTCCTGCACTGTCGTCTTACCATAGCAGACTGACTCAAAGCGGACTTTAATGAGATGATTAATTGCTGCGGATGGTGTTTAAAATCTGAGTGTTTTCATTTTGATGGAGCAATGCAGAATGGAGCAAGCCACGATGCTGCTCCTGTTAACCCAGGGTAGAATGATATAATAGTGGGTTCTGTTGAGTGATGTGGCTTCTGATATGGTGCTTTGTTGCTTGGATAAAAACACCTTAATTAAGGAAGTTACTTTGAAAATGGTGTCTCAAGATGTTCCACTTGAGTGTTTAGCAAAATATCCTTAAAGATTAACCAGATATTCCCTGCATATGCTTAAAGTACTCTTTATTGTAACCATATTGTGATGCAACTGGCTACATTTTTATAATTTTTTTCTTCCAGTGTGAAAAACTCAAATTACTGTCTCCCATCATATACTGCTTATAAGAACTATGATTATTCAGAACCTGGAAGAAACAATGAACAGCCAGGCCTCTGTGGCTTAAGTAATTTGGGAAATACATGTTTCATGAACTCAGCCATTCAGGTAGGTCTTTCCAAACAGAGTGAAAATTGTGCTTCATGAATTCATTACTGCAAAAAGGATGGCGTTGTTCTGTCTTTATTTTTTTCATGTTGAAGAACTTCATGTTTTGACAATTTGTAATTTGTGGGATATTTAGGCGTGTACATGGTAGCTCATGCTGCTGGTAGTAGGATTTCGACCTGCTTCCCAGTTAGGTAGCATGGTCTATTGCTATATTCAGACTAAATGTTTCCTCATGCGAAATATATAATTCTAAGCAGGAAACTTAAATTCCCAAAGGAGAAGCAGACAGTCCAACTCTCCTTTATGCAGTAGAGGTCTGTTGCTTTAAAAAAATAAATTCTTAAAGCTTTAATAAGGGCTTGACATTTAAAAATAGAGAAATTCATCTCTCCTTTCCCCTCCACGCTTTAACTACTTTCTCTTCTAGAGCTTATGGATGTGCAAAAAAGAGCTGGTTACTGCTCCTTGCCCATTCTTTCCATGTGACTTTTCTTTTTCTTGCATTCTATTCATTCTTCATAGTTGTTAAATATCTATGCCTTTAATCTGAAGCAATGAAGGAAGTATATATTGAAGTAACTGTCATATCTATAAATTAGAGCAGATTGCTTCATCCTCTTTTTGTTTATTTTCTGAGACAGGCTTTCACTGTGTATTCATGGGTGTCCTAGAACTCACTCTGTAGACCGGGATGGTCTCAATCTCATAGAGGCCCATCTATCTCTGCCTCCCCAGTGCTGGGGTTAAAGGCATGTGCTACCACTGCTGTGTTTTTAAAAGCCCTAAGTAGGGTAGACTATTCTTGATATTTTAACTTAGTAACTTTTTTGTCTTTTCTGTGAATTATTAATTTTAAGTCTAATATTTTTGTTCATATTTTAAAATTCAGTCTCCTCTACACAGGAGGTAACCTCCAAAGATAACAGAGTATGAATTGCTGAAAATAACCACAAATCTTTTAGACTAAGGATAAGTATTTATAAAGTACATTGTCATTGATCCAGCTGATTAATAAATTGACCCTTTTTTTATAACTTCTTGCACAGTTAAAGTTTAGCTGAACTATCTAGACCAAGAGTTGGCAATAGTTTTAGAACTAGAGGGTTCAGGGAACATAGTCAATTTCTGACTTAGTGGGGCCATTTCAGAAGTTGCCTATCTGTCAAGCAGAGGCTGACTAGCTTAGTGAACTCTTCCTGAGTCCTCTGTATGAGCATTGGGTTGACAGGCAAGCCATTGCACCTGCTAAGTCAATCTAAGTGAGACTGCCCTGTTCAGCTAGAATTGGGGTTAATCTTCTTCTGATTGCAATTAATTGGTAGCTCCTGGTCGTGTCTTTTAACATAGTTCAGTCTGACCATGAGGATGCTGGTTTGTAAACCTTGAGTGTTCACCAAACACTCCAGCAGCGACTGTGTGAAGTAGTGGATATTATTTCATACTTGTGTCTTATTGTAGCTGAAAACTATACTTTCTCTAAAACAAAGTTCTCTAAAATAAGCTGGAAAAGGGGAAAAACCATGGTTTTTTCTTTATTCTTATGAGTATTGGTGTTTTGCCTGCTTGTATGATTCTGCCTGGTGCCCACTAGAAAAGGGCATTGAGTCCCATGGGACCAGAAGAGCAGTCAGTGTGCTTCACTGAGCCGTGTCCCCAGCCCCAATTATTGGATTTATTTTTAATATAAATGCAGAATCTCAAAGGTAGGGCTTTACTTTGTTCTTTTCAGGGTTTACTCAGGTATTTTTTTTTCTTTATAACTTTAAAATCGAAGCCCACTCATGAGCTTCCAAACATTGAAAATTTTCTGCTGCTGCTGCTGATTTTTAATATAACGTCTTCCAGTAATTCAGTAATCTAAAAAACAGTGATCATTATATAAAATGTTGTAACTGTTAATAACCTACAGAAGTGTGTGAAAATTAGACTTTCTTATGAGAATGAGTTATGCTTGGCAGTGAGTGGTATACTTGATCACCAATGCCTAAAACCAATCTTCCAAATTACTCAGTGCAGTTACTCGGTCCTTCTACAGACCTCGAAGCAACTATTAACAGAAGCCCCTGTGATCGCGACTAAGCATGCAGAGAGCCTGTTTGCATCAGAGGCACACACCTTGCAGACACTGGATAGGATTGTTTTTCATGCTTTCCTCCTTTCTATTTGGGCAAAGGAGATGATGTCTCTTCTTGTAGAGACAGGACAGTGAGGAAGGAGAACCTGTGGTCCCAGACAGGTGATGATACTTGTGAGAATTTAATATTTACAGCTGGAGGAAGAATATATCTCTAAAAGAATGTCCTACAGTGTGTGGCTTCACTAACAGGGATTGTTTTGTCGTGAAAACATGTCTTCATCTCAGCTGAGGAGAAAGTGTGTAACTTGTCTGTTCTTCAGTCTCTGCTAATGAGGAAATTTCTCTATAACCAGTGTTCTTATTAACTGATGCAGACTTAAATGTCTTGTCTGTTCTTAACTCATGTCATAATAGAAGGATGATACATGGTTATGGATCATAGGGACATTGTTTTAAGGATCATAAATTAGTGCATCAGATTCTAAAATACAGACTTACTTGTGTATTACCGGGGCTAACACCAGCACTGATTTCCAGGTACAGTCAGCTTTCCATACCCATGGGTTCTGCATCCAGTCAGCCTACTGCATATGTATTTAGCATGTATTTTTTTGTCATTATTCCTGAAACAGTGCAGTGTAAAGGAGCTGAACAGCACTTGCATTGTATTGCTGTGTATAAGTAATATGAGGATAGAAAATTACAAAGTATGCCAGAGAATACATAGTTACATGCAAAATCTCATTTCATATAAAAATTTTATATAAAAGATCTGAGCCTCCACAGGTTTTAGTATCCATGGATATTTAAGAACTACTATATACTTCCCCACTTACTGAGTGCTACCATAATGGTTCCGTCTCTGTTAACAGCAGTTAGCAGTAGAATTAAACTGCAGTCTCTTGATTTTTTTTTAGTTACTTTAATGTAAGAAAAGTTTGTCTCTAAATATTTTTCCACTTTAACTTGTGTGTATGTGCACATGTGTTAGAGAACAACATCAGAATCCGTTCTCTCCTTCTACCATGTGGATTCCAGGGATCAAGCTGAACTGTCAGGCTTGGCGGCAGGAGCTCTCACTTGCTGGGCCATCTCACCAGCCCCTATTGGGAACTAGAGAATCTGTACCTATAAAAATAAAATGAACAAAAACTGGCTCCAGCATTCCTCTGTTAATATAACTTATTTGCTTAATATAAAAAGGTTTAAGCTGAATTCCTTTACCAACGCATTCCAACATCAGTCAGCATGGTTTTCAGGAAGATTTAAGTTCCAAATTTAGATTCTCTTTTTTTCTGAAAGGAAATTATGGTTACAACATTTCTTCCCTTTCCTCCTCCCAGTCCTTCTATGTGCAACCCCCACTCCCTCTTGGTTTCTTTGTTGCTGTTAGTGATGTGTGGATGTAAACCAGTGTAAAAATCCAACCCGCCCAGTCCATTCAGTGTTCCTTGTTTGTGTGTGATCTCAGCGCTGACAGGCTGAGAGCTCATCCTTGGCTGAGACTGTTCCCCACCCGCAGCATTCCTTACCTGTCTGTGGCTCTTTAGCTAGGAGTGGGCCCATGAGATTTTACCCTGCCATGCTAGCTTGTCCATTGGTCATTGTCCAAGTCCTATTTAGGCAGCCATGTTGTTAAGGTGTCATGGATAAAGCTTCCTTGTTATTTCTGAGAGACACATTCTCAGCAGATTCCGAGGTCCTCTGCTCTCGGAATCTTTCTGTCCCCTCTTCCATAATCAGCCCTATATTCTATATTGCATGTTGGTATTATCAGATAATAAAAATGTTATAGATTTGGGTTGGCAAATTCTCGAGAGAGTGAAAACCGTAATACTTTGTCTTTTGCCAATTTCTTTTAACTGGATAGATTTAAATTTAAATTCTAGTTCAGGCTATACTTGTTGATAATTTTTTCTCTTTTAACCCTGGCTGTCTCCTCCTCCCCCTCTCCATCCCTCCCTTTGTTCTTGAGACCTTTTTTGTTTACAACAAGAAATAGTTTGTGATTATGCTTTTACATGTAATCAATTGAGTTCAATATTTATGTATAGTTTATGTAGAAACCATTTACAAAATAATATCACTATTTTACAGTGACCTATAAACTGTAAATTTGGAGCAGGAAAAAGGCTAATGAATTGATTACTAGAATCCTTGTTCAGTGAATCATATCTACAAATAAGTTACTAGCTCTCAAATAAACCCATAGTAAGACAGTCTGAGGTTGAATTAGGTCTTCGAATAATAGTAACAAGTTTTATCTGTGTGCTCCAGGTTATTTTTATACCATTTTTATTTTCTTAACTTCTCCCTAGAAGTCAGTAAGGTATACCTAAGTATCTCTTTGGTAGATGGATAAGTAAAGTTGAGCTGAGTTCTTATTCAGAACATTCTGTGAAAACCTGTTTTGTTTTGGGGTGTTTTTCTTTTTGTTTTTTAAAGTGTGCTCTAATCAGAAACTTAAGAAATGCCTAAACAGTTAAATGCACTGTAGAGGTCTAAGTCCTCCAGAAGGAGATGCCCAGGACCTACGTGGAGGCTCACAGTCATCCTTTACTCTAGTTCAGGGAACCTGGCACCTACTTGTTGTCCTCCATGAACATGAGACCTTCCCGGTACACATGTATACTTGTAGGCAAAGTACTCATGCGGATAAAATAAAAATAATTTGTTAAAATTATGCTAATCAGATGACAGGAAATTCTGTTAGCACCTTCCATTGTGTTACAGTAAATTAGATGTAACAAACTTGACCTTTTTAAGAATGAAGTGTAAAGCTCAGTGGCCTTAAGGGTCTTCACACAATTGTGTAATCATATTGCACACATGTCTGTGACGCTTGAAAGACTGTAAAATTCACAGGAGTTCCCTAAAATAACACTCTTGTTTTAAGTCATCATAGCAGTTTCCTTGAAAGTTATATCTACACATAATCATTTGATCATAAGCATGGTCAGTTAACAAACTCAGTGGTTATTTCAGGTAAGCTGCACTTGTGATGTCATTTATTAAACTCTGCAAATATTTAAGTCCTGTTGAGTATGCTTTACTCTGGTAGGTACTAATTATACCACGACAAACAAAATGGGGAGATGAGTACTAAAGTCCATCATAAGTTATAACGCACATCGTGAGGAGGAGAAATGAAATGTTATTGTAACTCTGATAGCTCTTAATTTATCCTGAGTGTCATGCTTCTCAGGCATTCACATTTGAGCTGTGGCCAAAGAGTAGGTGCGACACAGGCAGGTGTGGATTGAAGTTAGAGGGAATAGAGCCATGTATAGAGTCCCTAAGGTGCACCATGTTTGAGGAGCCAAAAGAGTGCTGGGAGGTAGTAATAAGTGAAGTGTGTGGACAGATGTACGCATAGAGTGCTGGGAGGTAGTAATAAGTGAAGTGTGCAGTGAGGACAGATGTACATATAAAAAAGACCAAGCCAGATGAAGGAGAATTCTGTGAACAGAATTATCTGTGAACGAGTTACAAAGATACTAACAGTTTCAGGCTTCCAAGTCTCATTTCTTAGCTTTTTCTTTGTTTCTACCCTCAATCCTGCCTATGAAGTTTCCTTAAACCTAAGGAAACTCTTTCCTGTTCCTCTGACTGTTAACACTACCTTTTCATTTGACTTCACCCTGGGCACAGGGAAGGTGGCTCCTTGAGTAAACTGTTTGCCATGCAGGCTTGAGGACTTGAGTTGGTATTCCCCAGCACCTAAGTGAGATGCTGGACGTGTAATCCCATTGCTGGGAAGCAGGGAGACGAGGATCCCGAAGGTGAGTTCCAAGTTCAGTGAGAGTCTCTGTCTAAAAAGATAAGATGGAAAGCAACTGGGGAGATGTCCATGGTGACCTTGGGCCTCTACTGATGTGTGTGGCTGGTTGTGCACATATATACAGACATACACACAACATAGTTTGTCCTTAAAACCATGCAGAGTCCTATATCGTGTAGGCCTGATGAATTATATCCCACCATATTTCATCAAGTTTACTTTATCTGTAATGATTCACTGAACCAAACATGCTTCTGCTTTATGTCTGTGATAATCTTCCTTTAAGTGTCTGCGTCTTTCCCCTCTGACTTCGCTAGGTCTCTAACACCCAGGAAGAAGGCCCTTGCCCAAGCACCCTATAGAAAACGGTAACTGCTTTCCTCATATTGAGTGCAGCTCAGGACCAGCTGCATGCTATTTGTATTTAAGGGGCTTTTGTTCAGCTCTCTTCTCTTATTCCTAGCTCACCCACCTATACACATGTACATATGACAGGTACTGTTAGTTACCACCAATCCCTAGACCTGGAATAGCATCTCAGATATAGAGAACACCAAAATTAAGGAAGGATAAAAGAAGTTCTAAGTACCTCTAGTTTCTGTCTCTTACATTAAAGTAATGAATATTAACACTGACAAAATTATAGTAGTGGAAAAGAGGTAAATATAGGGCTACATTTGGGTAGAGAGAAGATTACGAATTAATTTTAGATGTTTGTTTCATTTTGCTTTATGAAAACTACAAGCAAATAACCATAAGTAGCCAAATATTCTTGTTTGAGAGTGTAAGTCAGAAGTCTAAAATGGAAGAAGGAAATATGGTGCAGATGGTAGTTAAAATCATAAAAGCTATTGCATCTAAAGAGGACATCTTTAGAAGCCCTACAGTATTTTTATTGAGGAAAGGCACTTAGGTAGGAGAAAAAAAGAATTGTGAATACAAATATTTTCTAGATTTTTGTAATGAATTATTTTATCTCCAAAAAATAGCATCATTCTCAGAGGATTAGAAGGGTGTGATTGGGGGCTTATTTGGGATCATGCGGCACTAATTTAGAATGACATTAATTTGTTAACTTGAGTTTTTTCCAAGCAATGTTTACTTATGTGGTACATGAAACAAATTTACTAAATTCTTCTAGAGAAAAATGAGCAAAGTTCAACTGAGGGCAAAGCAACCAAGAAAATAAACTAATTGTTTTACTAGTTACTTTATCAGCTGAGAAAAAATATCCATTAAGTGTCTATTACAGACATGACTCATACAAACAAAGACAATACCTGTCGCTGGACGTTCATGGTCTACTAAGTGTAATAGACTAAGGAATACCAAAGGTATATCAGAATACATGATCTGCATAATATTTTGAGTATAAAAAAGCCATCAGAAAATAAGTGGTGCTTTACTAAGAAGTGGATATTTTATTTTATTTTACTACTTTTAGTGCTGTTGATCAGACTCAGTGCCATGCACATGTTAAGCAAGTCTCTACCACACTTCAACAGATAGCGCCTTTTGAGTTAGCTTTTTAATTTATTTTTGTAGAGAACGTTACTGTTCATCTTGTTTCAGGTTATCTATCCTGCGATACCATAGCAGGATATTACCAGAGCTACAAACATTACCTCATGTCTTATTCCTGTTTTATTTCTTTCATAAAAATCAAATCTACTTTACCACAGCCAAAGCACGCCATTCATGTACTCAGTGTGTGTTAGAATCCCGTCCATCCTATTGATACTTCTTCACATGTTGAAATGCTAAAAAAAAAAAGTCACATGAAATATTTAGCATAATATACACTGGTTATTTATAGTATCTCTGTTATATACCTGATTTTGTGTTTACTAGATTTGACTGCCTCAGTTTGCTGACATTGATGTAATAGAAGGGTTATGAGTAATTGCTAAGAGTTTTTCTAAATAATACATATTTTGTCAGGAGAATTATTTCAGTGTTTGTTTTTCAAAGAAAACATTATTACTTCATAGGAAAACCTTCTGAGAGGAATAAAATGTAATTCCAGATTCCTTTTATTCTTAACTGTATTATCATTGAATGCCATACTGAAAATAGTAATGCCTGTGTCGTAATTACCCTGCCACCCTCCTGGAGTCTGCACACTTTCCCAGCCTATGTCTCCATTGTCCTTTACTTAAACTTTCTTTCTTCACTATTTTTTTAAGCTTTATATACAGGTTTTTAAATGGAGGATAGGACTAGGAGGACCCATGACCTTGAAAAGAATAATCTGCTCCTTCCACTTTGTCATTGCTATTTCGGAGTTCTCATTGTACTGTGAGCTGTCAGCTAAGTTGCGTGGGTAAACACGTGGTTTTTCAAACCATACTGCCAGGATTCAAACTGTAACTCTGCCCCTTTATAATTGTATCACCCTGGATCCCTGGATAAAGAAATTTCATAGTGCCGGGCAGTGATGGCGCACACCTTTAATCCCAGCACTCGGGAGGCAGAGGCAGGCGGATCTCTGTGAGTTCGAGGCCAGCCTGGTCTATAAGAGCTAGTTCCAGGACAGGAACCAAAAGCTACAGAGAAACCCTGTCTCTAAAAATCCAAGAGAGAGAGAGAGAGGAGAGAGAGAGAGAGAGAGAGAGAGAGAAGAAAGAAATTTCATAGTTTCTTCATCTGAGAGAAAGAGCTTAAGACAAGACATACTTGACACAGTCTGTGTCAGCTGATAGTAGTCGGATACTCCTTCACAGAAATTACCTTTTGTTCTTTATTGCCCCTTTACCTTTGAAATTTTAATATCTATTTATATACTGACAAGTCCCAAATCTGTCCCAAGTATAATTCTCCCTCCTGAGTTTCAACCTTAACATAGAAATGTTCAGTGAATATTTACGCCAAGGTAGCTTACAAATGACTCAGATGCAACATGTCTATTAACTCTGGCCCTGACCCTTTATTGGTTAGTTGATTGTTGTGTGACTGACCTAGAACTTTCTGTTTAGACCAAGATGACTCTGAGCTCACAGCAGTCCTGTCTGTCTGCTGGGTGCTGGGATTGTTGGTACATACCAAAACATTGGATTTTCTTATACTTTGTGATAGATAACCATTCATCCACTAACCCAAGACAAACCTGAGACTCCCAGTCCCAGCCCTGTTGACTGCATCTGACATGCACTTACGTTGGTCGTTTCCTCTGCGTGTGCACTGTTTGCTCTGTTTCAGTACTCAGCTGCTCTTAGGATGGAAAACACCATCTCTCACGCCTCATTTATCATCTTCCAGGCCATTCAGTATACTGTTTCAAAATTCATTGTTAATTTTTTTTAGATAACCTAAGAATAAAATTTAAATTGTAACCAGCTTATCTCTTTAGCCAGATCAGTCTAAAGGTCTTCAGTTTTTAGAATTTATGCTGTGTCAGATTTCTTTGTCTACACTCTGAGCGCTCCCCCTCCTTCTGTCACAGTGGTCATTGTGAAAGCAGAGGCTGTCGTTAATTTCTTTTATGTCTTCAGTATTTAGCATGATACCAGATAATAATAATAATAATAATGCTAGCACAGTGTTTCTCTCAGATTATATCTTGTCTGTGGTGTCACTGAACTGGTCAGTGATGGAAGAGTTTCAGAAATTATAAGAGATCAAAGTCTTCTGTGTCAATTTGATAGAGTAATTTTATACTTTTGTAATAATCAGACGTGGTTTTTTATATGGTGTTTTTAATTTTTTTTATTTTGTTTGACAAAAGTGCCAAATCTTTAGTGATTTAGAAGGTTTTTTTTTCAGTTGATCACTCCACAAATTGGTTTGAGAAATATTGCATTAGAAAAAAGTAATTTACCAGACATGTACTTGACTTGTACCTGAGTAGTAGTATTTCTAGAGCTGCAAAAGAACTACAGAAGAGCTCAGTAATTTAAATAGAACTCTGACATACAATAGTTAACGCCTTGCAGTTGAAAGATGAAAGCATTATAAACAAATATTATGTCAACATTATAGTTTGTGCCCCACAAATGTAACCAATGTGATTACAAATGGGTTGGACTGCCTTGTTGGTCACAACATGACAGGCTGGACCATCACTGCGTTGCAAGGAATCTCCGTAAGAATGTCACTCTTCCAGAATATTAGTCCTACCATTACAGTTCTCTTGAAATGCTGGTTTTCAGTGATAAATACTTGTGGAATAATTGCTTAAATTTTTTCTTACAAAAATAATCTAATGCTTCATAATTCATGATATCACATAATACTTCTGTTTATTGTCAGTGCAGGCATCTTGTAATGAGTTGAGACAGAGAAGTGCATGACTTCATTGTTTCTCTTAACGAATATAATAATGTTTTTTCCCATCCCATGCCGTTGAAAGTTAAAACAGTTAACAAATCACACAATTCTTAATATTTATCTAAAAATGTTTCTGTACTGAACATTATGGAAAAGGAATAAATACTGAAAAAATTAAGAAACCATTATTTTCTTAATTCCTTTTTCTATTCTTAACTCCTTTTTCTATCTTGCTTACAAAAAAAACCCGACATTTAGTGTCTCAGTCTTAATGAGTTAAGACGTCATTTCACGTTAAAATGAATTTGTTGGCTTTGAAAATAAGTAGAGCTTACACTTTGTTAAAATTATTTGAACCTTATGGTTTTTACTTGTTTTCATAAAATATGTAAATAGAAATCACTAATGAATAGCCTATTGCTAAGAATGGTTTTAATTAGCTAATTGCTGTGGAGGCCTAGTAGTGTTAAAACTTGATTAAAATACTCCATACCTAAAGTCTGTAATAGCCTTTGGCCTTATTGGTAGTGTAGTTCATCACAGACTTGTACATATGCATTCAGAAGGAATCTTCTATTCAATTTCATGTGCTCTTCAATATGAATATTCAGTTTCTTGTGCTGTTCAAAAGAATTACGACAACTTTTTTAGATAGTGACATCCATAGTTAAAGGATGTACTTGCTATAAGTAATCTATAGGGTAAATATATAAGGAAGGGGCATACTTAAGTAATATTTTTGATAAATTTAGGATTATCCTTTCTAAATCTTATAGATGAAAGAAGAGGAAAGGGATTAATATTTCTTTGCTACCCAACAAAATGTATGTTATCAATTGTCATACTTCCAGAACTTTGATGATAATTTTTTATTGGATTTGATACAACGTGAAGAAACACCATGAGGAAGGAATAAAGTGAGACATTCAGTGAAGTTTGATTTCATCCCTATCATAACCCTAGGAGTCGCACTAACAATGATGGTGTAAGAAGAGCATCCTTTCCTGACCAGAACACTCCCTTTGAGTATGTGTTCACTAGGCTGGATGTGGTAGCAGGCTCTTGTCATCATGTAGGAGGCTGAAGTAGAGAGACTGATATCCAGGCCACCCTGAATCGTAGCCAGACCCCACCTCAAAAAGATGAAACAGAGTGAAGTAGGGGAGTAGGCAGAGGAGGGGGTTTACTTGATCTAAGATCCCAGTGTTTTCAGTAGAGGTAGCTCATACCTTATTGACTACTTGAATGGGGGAGGGATAATTAGAGCAAGAAATAAATGAAGAAAAGTATATCTGCTTTTATTTGCCCAAATTTGTTCTCTTTTGAAAAGCTTGGAAAATATAAATATAAAGCTAAAAGAGCCATAATTGTATTTGCTTCACAAAGTAAGTTTGTAGGGATCCTTAGGATTTATCTCTAGGGTGTTGAGATCTTACTTTTCTAGAAGAAATTAAAAAAAAATAAAAGTATCATGTTATTAAAAGATTCATTTTTTAATCACCTTGACAAAGCCCCCTATGTGTGCAGCTCATCACATGGATGCTTGCCTTAGACTTCCCAGTGGCTGCTGTCTGGGTGAAGAGCTGCAGGCAGTTATTTTGGTAAGAACAGAGTGCCATTCAGAATGCTCATAATGTTGTCACAGCAGGGAGGACAGCAGTTGACACAAAAATCAATTGAGGTAAAAAAGGAGTCTCAGTCACTGCACTTAAAATTTAGAAAACGTTACCTGAGAATATTCTAAAATGGTTGTAAGCATATATTTCTTTGGGTTTTATTTTAAAATCATAAGAAAATAAAAGCAAGTCCCTTATTGGGATTGGGGTTTTATTTTCAGTTTGAAGGAGTAGCTGTTTTTTAAAAAGTATTGAGTGACATTCATTTTGATCAGTTACAGAATAAGTTGCAAAACTCAAAAGCTTTAGGTAATGAAAAATTAAGTGTGTTTTCTTTCCTGTTGTAGTTACCGGTTTACTAAAGTAGTGAGCATACATGAGCACTTGAGAGTTGGGCTACTGGAGCGCCTGAGCAGAGAGGGAGTGTTCTCACTCAGCTGTACAAAAGACAACTTCCTCTTTTTGAAGGGGATTGCTTTGACTATTTTCCAGGTACTGGGGAAATTCCAGATTCATTTCAAGTTATGGGATGGCTATTAATTATTCATATGTTGGTTTCAGACTCGGTTTTGGTTGTATAGTAAGATTTTGAGTTTTTCAGTTTAATCAAAAAATAAATAAAATAGAAGTTTATTAAGACTCAAAATACATCACCTAAAAGTTTTTTCAGAGAATTCAGGAGACATAAGTCTCACTGGCCAGAACATAACTTAGTGACAGATTAAGTCTTTTACTTTCAAATACTAATGTACTTATGAAAGGATATGTGTATGCGTATAGCAAGAAATATTAGGTGCAGTACATCCGTCATTTAAGTAACTAAACATTTCACATAGTATTCTAGTTTTTAGAATGTTGGGCTAAGTTTTAGATAATTCTTTATAAAATACCTGAAGTGTTCTGTATTTATTTTACTGTTCTTGAGGGTTGCAGTGGATAAAGTTCTATTTACATTGAACCATATAGCAGAGTGCCCAATAGGTGAGACATTTGAGTATTTAGAATTCCAGTAGAATTTTTGCTTGGTTCCTGGCTAAAGATTTAGAAAAATAGTTTTAACTTATGTAGATGTAGTTTTGTAGATATTGAGGCTTTGACAGTCATAATTTTCTTTCATTCTGAAGCTACATAATGCCTCTTTAAGCCTTAAGAGGACTTTTTGAGCTGGGCTGTGGTGACACCTTTGATCACAGCCGTCAGGAGGCAGAGGCAAGCGGATCTCTGAGATCAAAGGCTAGCCTGACCTACAGAGTAAGTTCCAGGACATCCAAAGCTACACAGAGAAACCCTGTCTCAAAAAAAAAAAAAAAAAAACAGGATTTTTTTGGACATATCTAACTTTTGGATAAATATTATTATAAGCAGGTGTAAGTTGTGTCCTTTTGTGTCTCTTCCTCTCCCAATGTTTTAAGGACCATTTCTGGTCCCTACTTGATACTGTCATTCAGCTAACACTTTCTTGGGTTATTCAGCCAGCATTGTGCTAGATCTACAGCGGTGACTAACACATTGATGCTGTCAATGAGTTGGAAGCACAAAGTTCTCCCTGAGGAAGGATAAATACTAATTACCCCTTGGTAGACTAAGGTGGGGCACTGTGTGTGAGAGAGCTCTCCAAGGAGTGCACGCAAAGGCTCGTTCACTACATTAATAAGGGGTTATAGTAAGACTCCTAATTTAAATTGAATAATAATAAATTTGCAGTTTCCAGTATAAAATATACAAGGACATATAGCCCCTTTGAGAAACAGATATTGAGCAGTCATTTCTCACTGTCATTTGTTTCTCTCCCCCTTATCATGTATTTATTTCTAATTAGTTCTTTGGGAATTTTGTACCGTGTGTTTTGATCCCGTTCACTCTGCTCAGCCAACTCTTCCAGATCCAGGGAACTTTGTGTCGATTCTTTTTTTCATTGTTTGTTGGTTAAACTCATTCAATCCCATTTATGTTGTGCTTATATTTCTGAATGTGTGGCCTGCCACTTGTCAGGGACTCTCTCTTAGAGAAGACTGTCTCTCCTTCCCTAACAGTTATCAGTTGTCACTAGCTCCTTGGCTAGGGGTGACACTTACTGTCCCCCTCCATCTCCATGCTGGGACTTGGTATGCCTTTGCTTGCCTGAGTCTTGTGCATGTTGTCCTGTGTCCATCACCTTTCTGACTGTTTCTCCTCATCAGGAACTTGTTATAATAGCTTTTATACTCAACCTTGAGTTGTCTCCCATCACTCTGTCATGAAAGCTAAATTAGTAAAGGCAAAAAGATTACCATATCTACACCAAATATGAAATTTAATTATTCATCCTTAAATTTCTGTTGCTCTTAACAGTATGTTACACTGTAAGCTTGCATGGAATCAGTTTTTAAATATTTAAATATAGAAATATTTAACCTGGTTGCTAAGTACCTTACCTATTCATTAACATAAGTTGTTTACTTTTTCCTCTTTTGCATTGAGTTGAAGATACTATTAAGAATCTCTTTTGTGCCAGGTGGTGGTGATGCACTTTTAATCCCAGCACTCGGGAAACAGAGGCAGGCAGAACCCTGTGAGTTCGAGGCCAGCCTGTTCTATAAGAGCTAGTTCCAGGACAGTTTCCAAAGCTACAGAAAAACCCTGTCTCAAAAAAACAAACAAAAAACCCTTTTGTCTAGTTTCTGCTTTATTACTTTATTTTTAATTAGTATAGATATTTGTACATGATAGTAATTTCATAATGGCATTATCAAGCATGGTTTTACTTTATCTTTAATATCATCTTCAAAAAATTTCACCTTCGTTTGAGGAACAAACTCTAAACCCAATTATAATTAAAACAAAACATGGCTTAAGATTTTTATGATCTTTTTTTCCCATACTGGGAAAGCTGAGGGAGGCGGATCAGGATTTCATATTCAGTTTGGCTATATAATAGAACCATATCTCAGAAAATATTATATGCATGTGTGTCTTAATATCAAATCATTTTCTCATATTTGGGCCCCATTTTATTATAAATAATGAGAAGATCTAACTTTCTTGATTTTGATGTTTGACAGTGTCAGGTGGCTGAATGTAAGGAAATTAGTGCATTTACTAATACATGCATCTGGTTTTTCTTATAATGTGCTCATATATGCTTTGGTTTTGCTAGCAACTACCATATATGTTAAGAAATTAAAGTTTTACTGAATTGTACAGTCAAGGACATGTTTAGGTTACATACGATACAAAAGACTGTTAGTCCGTACTCTGTTATCTAGTATTCCTAGTATCTTTTAAGTCTAAGAGGGTAATTTCCTTATTTAAATATAGAGAAACATGCACACACACACACACACACTAAAAAGGAGTTATTCTTTAGAACATTATGTGCAGTGGCAGCCAGTCTAAGCATCCTATTTCAATCATCAAAGGCTTTTCTCATTTTAAGATAAGATCGTATGAAAACACTAAATGATACAATAATTTCACATCCTCAGGACCGCAAGGAGTGCACCCACACACTGAGACAATGGGGATGTTCTATTGGGAACTCAACAAGGCCAGCTGGCCTGGGGCTGAAAAAGCCTGGGATAAAACCGGACTCTCTGAACATAGCGGACAATGAGGACTACTGAGGACTCAAGAACAATGGCAATGGGTTTCTGATCCTACTGCACGTACTGGCTTTGTAGGAGCCTAGGCAGTTTGGATGCTCAACTTACTAGACCTGGATGGAGGTGGGGGTTCCTTGGACTTCCCACAGGGCAGGGAACCCTGATTGCTCTTCGGGCTGAGGAGGGAGGGGGACTTGATTGGGGGAGGGGGAGGGAAATGGGAGGCGTTGGCGGGGAAGAGACAGAAATCTTTAATAAATAAATAAAAGAACTCGTTAGTAAAAAACCTAAGCTATCAAAAAAAACCAATAATTTCACATCAAACAGCAACACAACCTAGCTTAAGAAACTGGCTGCTGCTTTTCTCCCCAAACGATGGTGTTTAACATGGGTTGAATGGCACCTGTGACACAGAGACACTTGGATGCTTGACCTTAATTCTCTTGAAATTTGTACCCAAAGTTATAGTAACTGGTCCTTACTTGATTTAAATCTTTAAAGAACACAACTTGTAAATGTACCAATACTTGGAAGATTAGAGAAATTTCTGACATCGCTTAGAATTTAAGCTAATATTATTTGTGTAATTAGTAACATGGTTGGCTAGCTGTTGGATCTCTGTATTCATGTGATTTTAGAAGTTGTTAGAGAAACAGAACTATGACATCTCCATAAGTAGTCCAGGCCCCTACGTGTTAAGAGTATTTGTATTTCATTCTTTAGTGTGGCGGTACTGTTCAAACTGACTTGTGTCCCTGTGAAAATAAGAACTAGTCTAGAGGATCAGAACAGGTTCACTGCAAAGCCAAGAGAAAACTCAGACATAAAGGTGAAATGGGTTCAATACATATTGTCCTTTTGCTTTCATCTTTGGGTTTTTAGGGTGCTTTTGAAGTCATTCATTATAAGCAAATATATACTTACCACATGTGCTAAGGTTTTATTAGACAAAAATTGAGTACTCTGTGTTAGATAATGAGAGAAAGGAATAAAAACTGAGAGAATAAATTAGTAAATACAGGCAAAACATTTTATTAAACATGTATTTATTATGTATGACCAGTGCCAAGTGATATATTCAGTGCTGAAGATTACAGATATGAAAGTTACAGCCCATGTGACATAGATTAGCAACAATGTTACAAAATATGTAAAACCAGTGCTATAGTGAAAGTGAACTGAGCAGTGTGCAAGCCCAGCAGGAAACTTTGTTGAGGATCTGAAAACACATTCCCGGCAGGACACCCAGATCTCATTTAGATGATGGAGCTAATAAGGCATGAAAATAGGTTTTCAGATAGGTGAAGTTGTGCACGTTACGTATTGAGAGGAAGCATAGAAGTTAAGAGACTGTCAGTGAAGAAAGTAATTAAAGGCATTTGTCAAGGACATAGATGAATAAGAGACTTGTCTAAGAATTGGTGTTCTAGTATGACTGTAAGAAGTTACTAAAGGTTTTTTTGTTTGTTTTTTATTTTTCAAGACAGAGTTTCTCTGTGTAACAGACCTATCTGTCTTGGGACTCACCTTGTAGGCCACACTGGCCTCAAACTCACAGATACTATCCTGCCTCTACCTTCCAAGTGCTGGATTAAGGGTGTGTGCCACTACTGCCGAGCCTTTTTTTTTTTTAAGATTTATTTTTTATAAGTACTCTATCTACTCATACAACTTTATGTCAGAAGAGGACATCAAATCTCACTATAGATGGTTTTGAACCACCATGTGGTTGCTGGGAATTGAACTCAGGACCTCTAGAAGAACAACAGCCAATGCTCTAAATCACTGACCTCTCTCTAACCTGTTAAAGGTTTTATAGCAAGGCAGTAACATAATTAAACATAGTTAAAAGACCACTGGTAGAGAGTTAAAAAAAATTTTTTTTTTTGTATTTGGAAGGTCTTATAAGTTAAGAATACACATGAGCCGGGCAGTGGTGGTGCACACCTTTAATCCCAGGACCGAGGAGTCAGAAGTAGGCAAATCTCTTTGAGTTCGAGGGCAGCATGGTCTCTCTACAAGAGCTAGTTCCAGGACAGACTCCAAAGCTACACAGAGAAACCCTGTCTCAAAAAGACAAAACAAAACAAACCATGAATAACTTAGTAAAAATAAAGTTCAGAAATTATTCATGTTTGCACCACTTACTTTTTAGCAATTTAGAAACACTATAAATTTGGTTTTTTGTATAAGTATAATAATTAATTATTGTAATCCTGACCAAATCAAATAGAAGATTTGGAACTGGTGCTAGTTGTTATATATTGCTGTGACTGCCTCTTAGCCTAATTTTCTGTTTTGTGTTGATCCTACTTGTGGTAAATCAAAGGATGCTGCAAGGTGGCCACATCTGTGTTCTCTTTTTTTAATATTTATTTATTTGTTTATTATATGTACAGTATTCTTCCTGCAGGCCTCATTACAGATGGTTGTGAGCCACCATGTGGTTGCTGGGAATTGAACTCAGGACCTTTGGAAGAGCAGGCAATGCTCTTAACAGCTGAGCCATCTCTCCAGCCCCCACATCTGTGTTCTGATGTGTTCTCTATTGCCTGACCCTTCCTCCAGTGCAGGGTTTATAATTGAAAGTAAAATGTCCTACAAAAGGAGAAAATGAAACTCAAGTAGAGTATAAGATTTTTGAAGCATAAAAGGACTTGAGAACAAGCAGGCAGTATTCTTTCCCTTCCTTACCGTCTACATTATAAACTCCCTATGTATTTCTCTCTTACTACAAAGCCTGTTTCTATACTGTAGGCAAACATAAAGGACTCTAAAGACCTACAGAGCCCAACCCGAATCATAAAACAATGACTAAACCTAGTAGTGGTCAGTAATCATAGTTGTTCTAGAGACCAAGGCAAGAAATGAGAAGTTCAAGACCTGTTTGTGATACAGAATGAGTTCAAGGCTAGCCTGGGCCACTTAAGATCTTGTCTCACAACCAGAAGTGCAGTGCAATAAGAGCACGGGTGGAGCTCAGCCATAGCGGGTGTCCATATTCTCAAACCTCTTAGATGAGCTAGGAAGAGGGGAGGATCTGACAGTCAGCTCCAGCCGGGATACTAATACGTTTCCACCTTCATCTTGAGGGGTGGGGCTAGACTACCAATTTAGACTACATTCTAAATTTTATAGATAATTATGATTACTTAGCAAACATAAGTTGATTTATTTTTAAAAAAAGAGTATCATAATTTACTTGAAAGAACTAAAAGTAGAATATGCCTACCTAGTCTTTTGACCAGACTACATAATATGCTCTTAATTTGAATTACCTCTATGAACCCAGCAAGCTGAACCTTTCAGAGCTCCAAAGCCGATTTAACTTAGTTGCACACTATTTCTCCAAAGCTTTGATATCCATGAATATTGATTGAGACTCTGAACAAAGTGGTTTTTTTTTTAAAAAGTTACATGCAAGCAGCGGTTTCTTATATAGCACTTTTGTCACTGGACTCCAAGACAAACAGATATATATGGCCGTTTGTACGACTTACATGATTGTATGTGTATGTGACACATTGCATATTCAAACATTCCTTAATAAAGTAACTTGGCTCTTACTGAGGTCAGATTATATACATCATCAGTTTAAAATTATTCCATCATAAGGTAAAATATTGGGGGAGATGTGTTTCTACCATCTTTTAAAAATTTTTTTCTTCAGGAATTAATTCAGATTAAGAGTGGAGAACTTTTGCAGCTTTTATTTTCATAAAAGAAAATTAGATTATTATTAGAGCTATCAAAAGAACACACCCAGGGTCTGCCTAAAGTTTGTCTTTTTAGGTTACTGGTCAGCACTACCCTTTCTAAACACTGCTGCCAGCCACACGACAGGTTTGAAAACTGTTCCTTTGGGCTGGAGAGATGGCTCAGAGGTTGGGAGCACTGACTGCTCTACCGGAGGTCCTGAGTTCAATTCCCAGCAACCACATGGTGGCTCACAACCATCTGTAATGAGATCTGGTGCCCTCTTCTGGCCTGTAGGCATGGAGGCTGAACACTGTGTACATAATAAATAAATCTTTAAAAAAAAAAAAAAAGAAAAGAAAGAAAACTTCCTTTATGGTAAGGCACTGGCTGCAGAAGCAGTGAGTACAGTTGTCCTGGTATCCATGAGGTATTGGTCTGAAAACCCACAGACACACAGAGTGTTTTCTGTTATGTGGCTTATAATACCACATACCCTGAGTATCTCCTCCTGTAGATTTCCAGTCATTTCTGGCTTGCTTATAATGCCTTTACATTGTCCTGACTAAAGAGTGATGACAAGAAACAACTTTGGTCAGTGTGAATGTGGTTTTTTTTCCCCACAAATGTTTTCCTATTTTTAATTGATTTGAGTCCATGGATACCACGAACCATCTGTACCTCTTTTAAGTGATTTTTTTTTTTCGCGTGCACACTATCTCAGTTTTTACCTACTCAGGCTAATTTGCAGGTGCCTGGATGATTAGACAATCCATAATTTCTACCAATCAAGTAAAAGAAGGAAAGAAAACTCTGAGCTTCTCTCCCAGTTAACAGGTAGTTTGCTGTGGTTAAAATTAATGCAGATTTTGCAGCAACAAACATTAGTATTTTTATTTACTTTAAGTAAATGATTGAAAGCTTGGGAAATGAATAATATGAGTGCCTCATTTGAGTGTTTGACAGTTACCATTGATTTTTTTCTGTATGTGTTATGGTAAATTGATGTTTTTAATTGTGTATGTGGTTACTTTTACTTTAAAATATATTTTGTTCATTGCAGTGTTTGAGCAACACACCTCCACTTACTGAATATTTCCTCAATGATAAGTACCAAGAAGAACTGAATTTTGACAATCCCTTAGGAATGAGAGGTGAAATAGCTAAATCATATGCTGAACTGATCAAGCAGATGTGGTCTGGAAAATTTAGCTACGTCACTCCTAGAGCATTTAAGGTTAGTATGGCAAACTTATTCTCAGCATGTCTGCTCCTGTCCCTCGGGCGAGGGCAAGTGGGATCCTCAGGTGAAAGGGATGAAGTCCCATTTCATCGTCTCCCGGTCTCCACCCATTTGATACAAAACTTCAGGACATAGCACAGGATGGGTGGTTAGGACTTTTTGTTCGGCTTTTGTTTTCTTAATGTCTAGAAATGGGCTGGAGAGGCATGTCTCAGGGGTTAAGAGCACTTCTACTTTTCCAGAGGACCCGAGTTTTTAGCACACGAGTTGCCAACACTAACATCAGGTCATTCAGAAATGTCTGTAACTCAAGCTGGAGAGGATTTGATGCCCTCTTCTGACCTCCACAGGTGTTTGCACTCACATGCAAACTCACACACACTCATAATTAAAATTAAATATTTATGAATAAGGCTATCAGTAGAGGGAAGGAATAATAAGACGAGCAAATAAAAAGACATTATGGTTTAAAAGGGTTCAGACTCTGGAAACCCTACATGAATATTTTATGTGATACAAAGAATTTCCCTCAGGCATGCCTTTAAGTCTCAGTAATCTAGCTTATCCTTATGGTTATTGTAGATTGTTCTAAAAAATCAGAATGAAACTAATCTGCAAATTATATTTTCAATGGTTCTTACACTTGGATGTGTGTATGTATGAGGTGGTTACTTCTTAGATCTCACACTCAGTTATTGTAAGCCATAGTCTTTACAGGTAAGTGGCATTCGTAGACCATCTACTAGAGAATATCTTGTTAATTAGCTACCAGTTCTTAACAAATGAGTCTGAACTGGAGATGGCTATGCATTCAAGAGCACTGGCCGCTCTTCCAGAGTACCAGGGTTTAGTTCCTAGCACCCACATAGTAGCTACCCACTGTAAATGGAGACTGCATTTGCGTTTCCTGGCTGCCCTGACCCAATCACACAGAAACTATATTATAGTTTGGCTAATGGCTCAGGCGTGTTTCTAACTAGCTCTTACATCTTAAATTAAACCATTTCTATTAGTCTATGTATCACCATGAGGCCATGGCTTACCAGTAAGGCTCTGGCATCTTTCTCCTTTGGCAGCTACATGGCGTCTCTTCGACTCTGCCTACTCTCTCTATCTGTCTCTGTTCAGATTTCCCACCTGGCTTTACTCTGCTAAGCCATTGGCCAAAACAGCTCGATTCATTAACCAATAAAAGCAACACATATACAGAAAGACATCCCACATCAACCTACCATCTGTAACTCCATTTTCAGGGTGGTTTCCACAGGCACAAAGAAAATGCAAGCAAAATTCCCATATATAAAATAAGACTTAAAAAATTAAATATATGATTAAGAAAATAAATGAGTCCTTTGAGCACCGTGTGTGTACACAAACAATAAATAAATGTAATTAAGAACAAATTCAAATAAAAATATGGAGCAGTTAATAAATCGGACTGTTTCTGCATTTATTCTTTCACATTCTAAACTTTGGGCAGACTTCTCTAGACAAACCAACCCTCAACAGTTTCATTTTGCTAGATTTTTTTTCTCTTTAAATTATATGTACATGTACACCTATTAATTATCAGACCTTATTCATTCTATGATTCAGATTATATTCCTTTTAAGTCTTATTTAAAAATTCTCGTACTGTAAAGACTAAAGAAACTTGTAGATGAAATGTAGTGTGCCTTTTGACCGTCAGACTTGTTCTCTTTTTCATTTGTTTGGTAGGGTTTTTTTGTTTGTTTATTTGTTTTGGGGTTTTTGGATTTTCCAGATAGGGTTTTTCAGTAGCTGTAGAGCCAGTCTTGGAACTTACTCTGTAGACCAAGTTGGCTTCAAGCTCCCAGAGATCCACCAGCCTGTGCCTCCTGACTGCTGGGATTAAAGGCTTGTGCCACCACCACCCAACTTTCCTTTTTTAAAAATGACCAAATGAGAATTTATAGTTTTTCTTTAGTGACTTAGTAAAAGGTTACTAGCTTTTAAGTCTCCAGTGTTTCACAATGTCTTATATAAAATTTTACCATATTTTCATTTTGTTTCTCAAGTCAATGTTTTCTGAAACTTAGTTGTTTCAGAATGCTTTTAGAGGTATATTTCTATGTATATAATGTTTACACTATTAATATAGCTAGGATGAAAACCTGTCCCTTGTTATCTGTCTGCCAGTCATTACAGGGAGATCTATATAAATGATGCCAAATTCCGTAGATAAACAGTGAAGTGCTGATTAATAACAAGTCAATGATCAATATATTTAGAGAGAGTTCTTTTATGCATGTATTTTTTTCATGGGATTTTTTGTTTTACGATGGATTCTTGCTATATTGCCCAGGCTGGTCTCAAATGTCTGGACTCCAGCATCCTCTGTGTCAGCCTCCTAAGTTTTGGGACCACAGGCTCGTTACCGTGTCCAACTCTATTTTTAGAAAGCCCATGTGGTGGTCTGATTTGTCCCAGATAAAGACTTATCACATGTTTACTGGAAATACAAAAACAAATAAACTGTGTTTGTGTGTCTGTGGAGAGTGGGTATATTTGTCTTTATTCTTATTCTATATAAATACAGTCATTTTTCATTCTTCACAAAAGTTATTTTTCATAATGTTAAATTAACAAATACAAAACCACATTCCTAGGGAAAATGCAGGATTTGATTCCATCAAGCCTTTGGTCACATTTTCATTAACTAATCAATGCATTCTTCATCTTCATCTTCTATCTGTATCTGTGTGAAAAGTCCCTATTTTGTACGGTTGACACATTAGCACTGTTTTCATAACCAACACTATAACTCATTTCTTAACAAAATTCATCTAATTGTGTTTTCCCATAAAGTACACTACCACTCACTGTGTTTATGAACTCTAGCCAACACCTTAGCATTCTCCTTGGGGAATGTTTTATACACTAGTAGCCTACCTGGAAAGCACAAAGTATAAAGAATAAAACATAATTATAAGACAAAAATTACAAAACGATGCTGAAACTAAAAGGTAGTATAGCTTCTCCCCGCCAGAGGGGGTTGCATACGTCAGGTAACTGATTTTTAAATGGAACATGTCTTCAGATGATTAAAATGTGTCACAAATTTGACTGGAGGCATATAAGTAATAAATAGGTAATTTCTCATGTGTAAACATAGGAATGATGAGAATAACTGCTTTTTAAGGAATCCTGTCTATCTGATTTTGTGGTTTTGTTTGTCTTTCAGACACAGGTAGGACGATTTGCACCTCAGTTCTCTGGATATCAGCAGCAAGACTGCCAAGAACTGTTAGCTTTCCTATTAGATGGATTACATGAGGATTTGAACAGAATTAGGAAAAAACCATATATACAGTTAAAAGATGCTGATGGCAGGCCGGATAAGGTAAGTGAACTCCATGCTATTGATGCCATTGTGAGTTTTCTCAGACTTTAGTGAACTTCTTGCTATTGTTGTCGTCATTGTTACAAACTTTTCTCACACCTCTTAGTGACTTGTGTTCCTTTTCCTTGTAGGTGGTTGCTGAAGAAGCCTGGGAAAACCATTTAAAAAGAAATGATTCTATCATAGTAGATATATTTCATGGCCTTTTCAAATCTACTTTAGTGTGTCCTGAGTGTGCTAAGATCTCAGTAACCTTTGACCCTTTTTGCTACTTGACACTTCCATTGCCCATGAAAAAAGAACGTAGCTTGGAAGTTTATTTAGTTAGAATGGATCCACTTATTAAACCTATGCAAGTAAGTAATGACCTTTTTATTTGTTAATTTTACTTAACTAGTGATATGACTAAAACCTGTTGGTTTCTCCAGCACAATCCAATAATAAAGTTTATTGTGTAATAGATTTTATAAGCCAAATCCTCTGGAAGTTATACTAAAAAGGTCATGGAAAGTTGAAGGATGTCATAGAAAAAATAAACTTTCAAATTTCATTCTCACATAAAAGACAACCAAGATGTTTGTTTTATAATTTGAGGTATTTGCTTAAAAGATTAATAACAGTATTACTATCTCTATTTTTCTATCAATTTTTAAATTTATGTATATAGGTATTTTGCTTGCATATATGTCTGTATACCACATGTGCTCTTGGTACTGGTGAGGCCTAAAGAGGACATTGGCTCCCCTAGCCTAGAGTTACAGATTGTTTGTCAACTACCATGTGGGTGCCTAGAATGAAACCTGCCTTTGTCCCTAAACAGAGCAGATTTGGTTCCTGCTTTCCTATATTGTTTGCTATAAATTCCTAAGTTAGGGTTCTAGCCAGATATCTCAAACTTGTTGGTACGTAATAGAAATAGAACTGTATGAAAGGTGTCCTTTGAACAGAGTTCTCTTACCATTGATGCTTGAAGTGTTGGAGTTTATTTTACTCTTAGTAAGAATAGTGTCTACGCAGTGTTCTCAAAACTACCAGCTCCTTCATTCAAAGTGATGGAAGGATTGAGGCACACCTGCACTTGTGTTTGGGGCACATGAGGAAAATCTAGACAGAGATACTCAGTATTCATTAAACTTATATTCTTAAACTGAAGTGAGACCGCTTGAGTTTTCAGTGACACAGGGAGCTCTAGGAAATGGGGAATTGATAGGGAAAGACAGTAAAGGACTATTTTGGTTTAGGGATTTGTTAATTTTTTAAGACTTGTGTATATTTCGGTACTCACATGAAGTTAAGGTAAATGGAGAAGGAGTTTAGGTGTCAAAAAAGAAAAAGATAGCATTCTTAGGTGTTAGGGTCAGGTGTGCATGGGAAGAAAGATCTCTGTCTTCTCGTAGTCTCAGAGACAGGACCAAAACAACCTCTGGACTTGAGGTTTGTAAAGGACAGGAAGCCAGACTTTCCTACTTAAAGAGGCTTCAGTTTTCTAGGTGAAGTGTTCTTCAGGGAGTGAAAGGAGAAAGGAAATAGAATGCTAAGAAATGGAGCAGATGCAAATAGCTACTGCATGCTGGACAAGGGAGTGACCACAGAAGTGCTCCTGGACAAGGGAGTGACCACAGAAGTGCTCCTGGACAAGGGAGTGACCACAGAAGTGCTCCTGGACAAGGGAGTGACCACAGAAGTGCTCCTGGACAAGGGAGTGACCACAGAAGTGCTCCTGGACAAGGGAGTGACCCACAGAAGTGCTCCTGGACAAGGGAGTGACCCACAGAAGTGCTCCTGGACAAGGGAGTGACCCACAGAAGTGCTCCTGGACAAGGGAGTGACCCACAGAAGTGCTCCTGGACAAGGGAGTGACCCACAGAAGTGCTCCTGGACAAGGGAGTGACCCACAGAAGTGCTCCTGGCAGTGGTGAACTCAACTCTGATTTGTAGCCCGCCAGTGCTGAGGTTTGAGAAGTTCTCTCAGCATATACAAACTCTGTGAGAAAGTTAATATCTCTCTGTTGCTGTGGAGACACCGTGGCCACGGCAACTCTTTAAAGGAAACAGTCCATTGACACTGGCTTACAGTCCAGAGGTTTTATTTAGTCCATTGTCATCATGGCGGAAAGCATGGCAGCATGCAGGCAGACATGGTGCTGGAGAAGGAGCTGAGAGCCCTACATCCAGATCCATAGGCAGCAGAAAGAGAAGCACAATGGGACTGGCTTGGACTTTTGAAACCCATCCCCAGTGACACAACTCCTAATCCTTTCAAATAACATCATTCTCTCATGACTAAGCATTCAAACATATAAGCATATGGGAGTCATTCTTAATTCAAATCACAGTTCAACAAAAATAGAACTGAGCAGAAAAAACAAAGATTTTGTTGCAGGGTGGTTAAAATAATAAGAGGGTGGAGTCTAGGTGAATGACATCATGACAGTAGAGAGAAAAGCATCCTAAGGACTAGAAATCTGTACAGTAACCAAAAAGAGGTAAGAAGTAACCTATTGAGTGTAAGACCCCAGAAACAGCTTCGTGGTGACAGGTCCAGGAGGTGGGCTAAGGTAGGTCTTTGATTCAGTGAACAGCGTACAGTACAGCTAGGAAGTCCTTGTGATGGACATTATCACCCAGGAGTTGACACTTGAATGTTGAGTGTTTTCCCAGTGCCATAGATTCATTACAGTTTCTGTTTGTTTTTTAGTACAAAGTTATTGTGCCCAAAATTGGAAATATACTAGATCTTTGTACAGCGTTGTCTGCTTTGTCAGGAGTGCCTGCAGATAAGGTGAGATGTTTCTGAGATTGAAGTATGGAAATTGGGGTTTGGTTTCTCAGTATTGTAAAACCAGCTTAATAGACATTTATTTTCTTCTAGATGATAGTCACTGACATATACAATCATAGATTTCATAGGATATTTGCCATGGATGAGAACCTCAGTAGTATTATGGAGCGGGATGACATTTATGTGTAAGTATAATATCCATTTACAGTCTGTTGTGGGGGGGAGGGTAAAAAATTTAAAGAACTAACGTAAAACTTATGGTCATTCCCGCCCTTGTAGGTTTGAAATTAACATCAACAGGACAGAAGACACAGAACATGTGGTTATTCCTGTTTGCCTAAGAGAAAAATTCAGACACTCAAGTTATACCCACCATACTGGCTCTTCACTGTTTGGTCAGCCTTTTCTTATGGCTGTACCACGAAACAATACTGAAGATAAACTCTATAATCTTCTACTCTTGAGAATGTGGTAAGTGCCAAATAAGCTGAACTATGCAAAATAAACATGAGAATAAAATATAAAATAGCTAATGAATGTCATTGTTCAAGTACTACCAGAGTGTTATACACATCTCTAACCAAACTGATAGAAAGTTGATGGCAGCCAGGTATGGCAGTGATGAACACCTGTGATCTCAGTCCAGCATGAGACCCCGCAGCATGGACTGGGGTTGGGAAGTGTACTTACAATTTCAGCACTTGATGTGGAGGCCGGAAAATCAAGAATACTGTTTCTTTTATATTGTATATCTGAGGCCATTCTGGACTATATCAAAGAGTGCCTCAACTCTTACCCCCCAATAATGAAGTAAAAATAAAATGACAATTTAGTCCCTTGACTTATTCACATAAAATACACAACTGAGATTATTTCAAATCCAGAAACATGAATTCTTAGCTGTTTTACACCAAAAGTTTACTGTTGGAAGTTTTAGTTGGCAGATAAATGTAATATAAGAACAAACGAGAAATCATAATAAATGTCAAATGGTCATTTTTTAATGCATGTGGATTTAAAAGAATAAGCTTTTGTGGCAGATGGTGAGATAGTGTACCACACTTTGATTTTTTTTTTTATGAATTTTTTTTTGAGGGGGGGAACGTTGAGACAGGGTTTCTCTGTAGCTTTAGAGCCTGTCCTGGAATTAGCTCTTGTAGACCAGGCTGGCCTCAAACTCACAGAGATCTGCCTACCTGTGCCTCCTGAGTGCTGGGAGGCATGCGCCACCACCGCACAGCTGATTTCTTTTTTATAGTCTTCAAGTAAATAAGGTATGATGAATACAATTAAAGACCTTTATTTTACCCTTATGGCTGACATTCTTTTTATTTTCTATAAACCAAATCATTATAAATTCATGATCCATTTATGAAAATCACATTGCACAAATATAAAAGTGTTCCTAGCAACAATATACAGCATGGTAATGAGTATCATTTATAAAATTCTTACTTTTAAGTTCAGAAGTGATCTACTGTGCTGTACTTTTAACATATAAAACTTGGAAAAACCAGAACTGATGAGATGATTCAGTAGGTAAGGATGCTTGCCACCATGCCCAAAAACCTGAATTCAATCCCTGAAGCTGATGAGGTAGAAGGAAAGAGCCAGAAGCTACAAGTTTGTCCTCTAATCTATATATGCACACAGATAAACAAAAATATAATTAAATTTTAAAAAATTGAAAAGAACATGCAACCAGGTGTAGTGGCACATTCCTTTAATTCCAGAACTGAGGAGGCAGAGACAGGAGAACTAGTTCAGGGCCAGCCTGGTCTACATAGAGAGTTCCGAGCCGACTGCAGGTACACAGTGATACTCTTTCTCAAAAACAGTAGCAGTAAAAAGCAAAAATTCTAGAAGTAAATCACTTTGTTATATTAAAAGCAACCCAGATATAAATTGTTATTCAGCTTTACTATATGAGTGCTAGGTTGGAGTTTGAATTAAAATTGTTTATTAAGTAAAATGGAAAGTTAATTTTACAAGCTTATTGGCTGCCTGATTTTACTGCAGCCGGTATGTCAAGATGTCTACTGAAAGTGAGGAAACTGATGGACCCCTGCGTTGCTGTGAGGACCAGAATATTAATGGGAACGGCCCAAATGGCATACATGAAGAAGGCTCACCAAGTAAGACTTTCTTGTCATATCCTAAACACTTCTGACCTAGACAATATTGCCCCAAAGAAAAGGTTGAGATCTGAATTAATAAGCTAAAACACAAGAGTCGATATGGAAAAGTAATACCTACTTTGAAAGGTAGTGTATGGCTAATGTAAAGATTCTTATTTAAATGCCCAGGTGAGATGGAGACAGATGAGCCAGATGATGAGTCCAGCCAGGATCAAGAGCTTCCCTCAGAGAATGACAACAGTCAGTCTGAAGATTCGGTTGGAGGAGACAACGATTCTGAAAATGGGTTGTGTACTGAAGAAACTTGCAAAGGTCAACTCACGGGACACAAAAAGCGATTGTTTACATTCCAGTTCATCAATTTAGGCAACACTGATATCAACTACATCAAAGATGACACCAGGCATATAAGATTTGATGATAGGCAGCTTCGGCTAGATGGTGAGTGTCTGTGAGAAATAGTTTGAACACTGAACTTAAGCATAACAAAGTATTTTTAGGTGTAGACCATGAAATTTAGACCTGTCATGAAAATAAATACTTGTCTATAAGGAATAAAAGCCTTAATGTCTTCATATAATAAGTGATACTAAAATGAGGTTAGTGTATGTATGCTTTAGCTTTATATTACTTTTTTAATGCTTAGGTTATTCAGTGACTTGGAAATAGCTGTTAGTGTTTGCCCTGATCACCTAGTGCAAGTAGAAAATAGTGCTTTAAAGAAATTGCTCTTTCTTTTCTGTAGTATATATATGTTGGCATTAAGATATTGTTTATTTTAAAACTAAAGCTTATGGCATTTTTCATGAAAAAATATTTTTCCACCTTAGAAAGATCTTTTCTGGCTTTGGACTGGGATCCTGATTTGAAAAAGAGATACTTTGATGAGAATGCTGCCGAGGTGAGCCCTCACTCCTTCTGGGCCGTCTTTGCCTTTTTCACATGACTGTTGAGAGCTGGCCCTTACTCCTCTCTTCTCCCTTGCTTCTACATATATGTTTATTTTTAACCATAAAAAAAAAGAAAATCATGAACCTGTTTACTTTTTAAGGCAAAAGGTTGGTTTTGAACATGCTTTCTGTGTCCTTATTCGTTCATAAGCTGGTATATTTTCAGTATTCTTAGTAAGATAAGTCACTAAGATGCTTGAGTTCTGTTTCGTTTGTTCTCTGAACTCGAGAAATGCTTCTCTTTAGGATTTTGAAAAACATGAAAGTGTGGAATATAAACCTCCAAAAAAACCCTTCGTGAAATTGAAAGACTGCATTGAGCTCTTTACAACAAAAGAAAAACTCGGTGCTGAAGACCCCTGGTGAGAAAAGACGTTAGATGGTTGTGTCTAGTTCCTTTTCTTTAAAGATTTACTCTGGTAATGTTGGCAAAATATTAACTAAGCTTCCTTAAATTTTTAGTAAGATCATTAGATAGTAAGTTCTAGTCTAAACAGGGGTGCTGACACCCTTTTTAAAGTATTACAATGGTTACCTTTACTCTCATGACTGCCTTTTCTTTAATAACCACTTTCATCATTTCTTTGAATATTTATCTATATATTTATAATGATTAAGCTTATCTGAAAAATGTATGAGATAAAAATAACAAGGAATTGTTTTCATGTTCACATATATTAAGTGTACAGTAATTACTGATAAAATGTAAAACTTAGTAAACATTGATTTTTGATTTGTAGTTTTCATTAATACAAATCTTTTGTTTGAGCCTCTGTCAAGCTGTATGACTTTTTTCTTCTCTGTAGGTATTGTCCAAATTGTAAAGAACACCAGCAAGCCACAAAGAAGTTGGATTTATGGTCCCTGCCTCCAGTGCTTGTGGTGCATCTCAAACGATTTTCCTATAGTCGCTACATGAGGGACAAGTTAGATACACTAGTCGATTTTCCCATCAGGTAAGTTTAAACTGTATTCAGTAAGCATTGGATCTTCTTTTTTCAAACTGATGTGATGATATTCCTGTTTTATCATAGTAAATGTCAGATATATTCGGACCAGTTTAAGCCTCGAAGCTTCGACTAGTTCTAATAATTTGTCAGGATCACTATTTCACAATTTGTTGTGACTGTATTCATTGGAAACAAGCACTCCCACAGACCTTCTGTCTCTACATATTGACCAGTTTCGACTGAAAGTGATCTCCTTCTGCAGCAAAAGGTGCTTCTTTGTTGAGGGTGGGAGCCACACCCATCTTTGTGGAGAACACAGAGAGTGTACTTGCTGGGAAAAGTGGCAGCAGTGGGTTCTCCAAGCTCTTAACTCTTGAATGTTCATAAAGAAGTTGCTTTTCACTTTTCATCTTGAAAAAATGCTGGCACACTATAAATTAAATGTGTTAGCATGAAGACATTAATCAGAATAGCATTTATTGTCAAGTTATCACTTTGAGACAAGGATTTCCAAACACTCAAATCTCAGTATTTAATTTGTTTGGTAGGTTATCTCTAGGTAATTTCTTGTATGAGGGGTATCTGTGTGTGTGAGATATTGTATTAATGATTGTGTACGTGCATATGTGAGAGTCAGTACTAACAGAAGACACTAGAATTTATTGTTTTAAAAGAAAAAGATTTTCATTAGTTCTAACGAAAGCATAACTTAACTGAATTCTTCTTTAACAGTGACTTGGATATGTCAGAATTCCTGATTAATCCAAATGCAGGCCCTTGCCGCTATAATTTGATTGCTGTTTCCAACCACTATGGAGGGATGGGAGGTGGACATTGTAAGTTGTTTTACCATTTTTCCCATCTGTAGTTTCTCCTGTAAGATAGTTCATACTTTTTAAAGTAAATAAATTGTCAGGTGTATCTTGCATGTAATCATTGTTCAATACCTTGTAAATGAATGAATCAGCTTTATTTTAAAACCCGGTTCTAAAGGGATTGGTTAATCCTCCTCAACTGAAGGCCTGGGTCTGTTCAGGTGCTTCCCTCCCCATTCTTCATTCTCTTCCTGCTAACATGTCTGTGTTGTGTTCTTGTAGACTATGCACATGTGCTAACGTAAGCAATGATTTTAATAACTTTCTAATGATTTTAGTAACTTTCCTAAGACTTTAGACTTAATCTTGTCAGTTCATGCCTGTTTAATCTGTTGCTTTCACCACTGGTGACTTAAATTGATTGCACTGTATCTTGCCACTTAAATCACATTTAACTCCTTACCACTCTAAGACTGTGAAATGTCACGGTTGATGATGTTAGCTGAGGGTTCCTTTGAACTACCCAGAAGGGGCATTCTTGACAAAACTGAGTGCCAGATCGTCCGAGGTTGACTGTGGCAGATTTTCATTCTTGAATTTGTCTTTTTGTCATTTTTAATGCAAAGTTGACTCATAAGGACTGTTAACAATTTCATTCATGAGTCTTTTATTATTATTATTACTTCATTTTGATTGAACTTATGGTTATAAAGAAGCTAGATTGGATTTTTTTATTTCCTGCAATCATCAGAACAATATGGGGAATAATTATCCATCAGGCATACTGGAATTCTCTGTCAAACTATGGACTTTACCCCATAAAATTTTCTACTTATGTCATTGCTGGACTATTATGATATTATTGGGCAGTTTTCTTTTTCTTATTTGTATATTTGAACATTTTTCCATTTCTCTAAAAGTATATTCATTTCACCCAAATTCCAATTTATTTTAGACTATTTATAGTTACTGTCAGGCTATTTTTTTATTGTTTTCTCACTATGACTTTTTAATAATCTTCCCCAAAGACTTATCTTGCTACTATTTTCAAAGACTTTTATTTATTATTTATTTAATCTGAGATTATATATTTTCTTTAAGACTGAGAATATGTTTTTTTCTGTAAGTGCATTGTCTATACTGCAATTCTCTTGAGTTCAGGTAGCAAACTCACCACACACAGTAGGCTTCCCTCAAATGAGTTCAGCAGGTTTAAGAAAGTAGACAGAACAAAGACATAATACTGTTGAGTTGGTGGATCCTCGAAAGAGTTCCGAACAAGGACGTGCACAGCTCTTCAGTAGTGAATCCTAGTGGATGGAAGGAGGAGCAAAAGAAAGGTTTGAGGGATGCACGAAGGAAGCTGCTTTTCAGTTCCTCATTAAAGCCAGCGCAAGTGAATGACCGTGTTGGGAAGAGCTCTGTTAGCACACAGGAGTTTTAAGTAGATGGTCTGTACAGAGCATGGATAATGAAGTCGCTGTATTTTTTATCTTTCTCTTGTTCTGTCATTAAAGACAGAAGAAATTCTAATGTGTAAAAAGTACAGATTAAGTAGAGTTGTTAGAAAAGAAAATATAGAAAATTTAAATAAATAAGTAAATAAATAGAAATTCTCGATGCAGAAGCAGTCTTGGTTTTAAGTCCTAGCTCTGCTGCATATCAGCTACAGTGCCTTAACAAAGTCTGCTTCTGGAAGCCTTGGTCTCTGTATTTACAGTGTGAAGTGTAACGGGAACACCTTAGTGTGGGCACAGTACATAGCTGCTCCTGGTCACATAATCGCTGTTAATTAAAAAATAATAATAATGCTATTTTTCCTCTTCTGAAAAAAATCACGTTTCATCTTAGGAAAAAAGTATGTCTTAAGCCTTTTAATTGCTAGAAACTATTCTAAAAGCCTTTGTCAAATCAAGTGAATATATATTATGCCTGTATAGATGATTATCATGTCATTTAGTAGATATTTCTTATGTAGGTGATTATAGAGTTTTGAGAATCCCCCCCAAAGCCATAGATACTCCAGTCATAGAAGTAATTATATTTTTTCATTAGATACTGCTTTTGCAAAAAATAAAGATGATGGAAAGTGGTACTATTTTGATGACAGTAGTGTCTCCACTGCGTCTGAAGACCAAATTGTGGTAAGTATGCCTTCACTTGCTGAGCTCGTGGGCCAGCAGCTTACAGGGTAATACAAATTTAACAGTTGCCAGCCTGCTCTACAGAGTTCCGGGACAACCAGGGCTATGCAGAGAAATTCTATCTCAAAAATAGAAAAGAAAAAGGGCCCTTTGGAACACTAGTCCACACTTCAGCAGCTGCTTTGGCTAAAGGCTCGTGTTCTGATTTCAGTATGTAGAAGATGGTTGGTTGGAAATTTATCTTCAGAATTTTCTCTTTATGAGAACCATAAATTGTAGTGTGAAAATTTGTCTTGTCATTTTCAGATGAAACAAGTTTCTGATGGGAACTTGTTTTCCTCTGGAGAAGTCTGCGCTGCTCTGGGCTACTCAGACTCTGGCTGCTGATGGTCAGGCTGTTAGACACATGAGGATGTGCAGGGTTTACAGATTGTTAAAAGGCCAGCCTGCTGCAGGTGTCGCTCTGCATCTTCTCGTTAGTAGAAGAGTCAGGAGGTTCTCTCTGCACACTAGTGTTTGTTTTGTTTCACAACAGAGTACATTTTTATTTCCAAATATTAATTGATGGAAGAAGATTATAGTATGTGGGTTTTTTTTTAAAAAAAAAAAAAGAGCAAAACTGAGTCGTTCCATAGAAGCTTGTTTTTCTCTAATCTGCACTTATTAGCTACAGTATTAAGAGTAAGAGATCTAAGGGAGCTGGAGAGAGGACTCAGAAGTCTCTCTGCTCTGACTGCTCTTCCAGAGGATGCAGGTTCCATTCCCAGCAGCCGACACAACCATAACTCCTGTTGCAGGAGATCTGTTGCCCTCTTGGCCTCCACAACACCATACCTGCACATGCTACACAGACATATATCCAGACAGAACACCTATTTTAGAAGTTTGGTTTTTTTTGTTTGTTTGTTTGTTTTTGGTTAAAAAGAGAAGTAGCAGTATTTTCTTGTGGTATTTTCTGTGTAGGTCTCAGAGATGTTAGAAACACTGACTCCTTTGTCCCCAGATTAAATACTACTTAGAATAGACATTAGGTTTTAGTTTATGTTTTCTTATTGTTGTTCATTTGTTTGTTTCAAGAGTTCAGCTTCTTAGAGCAAGTTACTAAACTTCTGAGCCCATTTATTGGTGTAGATGTAATCTGTCATTTTATAAATAGGTCCAAAATAACTTTTTGTATCTTTTCCTTTCTCTCCCATCCCCATGTGTGTTTATGTGTATGCTATGCAGTCTTATAGTTTGTATGTGTTCTGAGAACGTGTTCATAAACAGTGTTGCTATTGTACCAATACCAAAGAATGTTCTTACACAAACCTCTATGGTATATATCTTTCTTCATACCTAGGCAATATTATATATAGCTTATAAGATGACATCTGTAACAAAAACATGCTTGAATTCTATATTATTTTTAAAAATAATTATATGAGTCTATTTTTTCTAATCTTTCAGCCCAAACATCCTAAAATGAACTGCCCTAATACTGCCTTCAAATAAAAATTTATCTTGCTTATAAAACAGTTTGGGAACTGATAACGTAGCTCATAGATAGAGGCCATGAGTTTGATTCCACACACAATCCTGTATTCCCAGAACCCAGACAGTGGAGGCAAGAACATCAGGATCTCAGGGACATTCTTTGTGATATAATGAGTTTGAAACAAGCCTGACCTATGTTGAGACTAACCCCCAAAAATAAAAGGTGGATTTGATGCTGCTATATATTTTAACCGAGATTCTTCATTTAGTCAACTAGTATCTGAATACCTTTGTGTACGTGTCTGGGATGGCATAGTGAGAACGCCATTCTAAACAGCTGTGTGTATTTTGCTGTCTCTATCCCTGACCAGCCAAGAACGGAAGATTAACATCATAACATGACAATTACTTTTAAGTATGTCTCTGAGAAACAGAACTGCTGTGCTTGAACAAACAAGAGTATAGAAAGCCCGTGTCGCCAAGGTGGCGTGTGTCCTGACTCTGCTAGTATAGATAGGTGTAAATTACATAGGCGCATAGCAGGTGTTCTAGACAAGGAGGAGTGGCAAAGTGTGGCATTTTGACAGAATAGAAAATCATTTGACATGACTGAAAAGGAAAGTTTATATAGGGTTTTTGGGAAGAAATCAGAAATCAGGTAGTGAAATGAGACAAAATCAGATTAGTGGTCAGGTAAAGAAAACTGACATCCTAGATGTTAAACTCTGGGCAGCTAGGTAATGGATTGGTAAGTCACCCGACAGCACTGTGTATGTGTGCACTTCTCTCAGAGAACAGTAAACAAGGGAGATTGAAGGAACCGAGTAAAAGAGCAGAAAGGCTATCCAGCAGGTTGACGGGTCATTTCAGCACTTAAAATAATCTGGACATGAAGAAGATGAGCTTGTGAAATAGTTACTAGATGGAATTGGTAAAACCTGACTGGAGTTGCCTATGAAGATGAGAAATGCAAGATTTACCAAAACTGGAAGAAAGTTCGCCAGTGACATTTGGAGTGCATGATACCTAGTTGCGGGCATGTTCTTGTAGTGGGACGCTAATACTTAACTCAAGTTCAGGGTGAGAAGTAGATTCTCTCCTGAGCCGGGGTCTCACTGTGTAGTCCAGGCTGGCCTCGGCCTCGTGATAGTCCTACTGTCTGGGTGCTAGGATGCCTAATGAGGGAATCAAATTGAGAATGATGGGTTCTGAGGGCAGAACATGTGTTCTAAAGGACTTAGTGAGGGAACTGGCAGAGAGTGGGCTCAAGGAGAAGTGGTGTCACTGAAGATGCAGGTTACTGGACAGAAGACATGGTGAGATGTTGATGCTCCTGAGAGATGGACCAGTATTACTTTACAAGGCCACTAGTTGACTGAGACACTGTCACCCCGCAGCAAGCCATTCCATTAGGTTGCTTAGGACTGTTGGTGAGATGGTGGCCACTCTACCAGCCCAAGGAGAGGAAGAGAAGGATTGTGGGGAATGGAGAATGGAAGTTCTCTTGGGAGTGGTTTTTGATGCAGAAAAACTTAAGTATTGATTAAGCTGGAGAGAGATGTCTGGCATAGTACATAAGGAATCAGAGTGATTGACCAGCTCTGGTGGCACATGTCTGGGATCTTAGCATTTCAGAGACTCAGGCAGGGGATCACAAGTTCAGAGCATCTTGCACTATGTTGCAAGTTCCAGCTCAGCCTGGACTATCTTTTGTTTTTGTTAGCTTACAGAATACTAGGTTTCATTATGACATTTCATGCACATTTTTTGTTGATTTCCTTTCCTCCCCTTTTCTCTTGTCCCTTGCACCCGTCAACCCCCACAGCCTCTTGGCCACTTGTGTGTCGTGTGTTCTCTCACGCACTCCTTTTCCCAGAACCTCCTGTTCCTTTCTCATGGTTTGCTATATGATTTCATTGCCTGTACCCACTCTCAAAACCACTTAAATACACACATATGTTAAATACGTGTGTGCATACATACATAAGAATACATGTGTGCATAAAATATTAAATACATACATGCATAAAACATTGAAAAGTTGGAATTTGCTTATGAGAAAATAGGATTTTTATATTTTTTGAGCCCAAGTCATCCCACTAGATCATTTATTTTCCTGAAAATGTATTATTTCATTTTTCTTGACTGTTAAATAAAATCCCATTGTGTATGTGTTTCATATATATATACATATATATACACTCACACATACATCTTATTTTCAGCATCCAGTCATCTGTTAATGAATATATATATAGACTGGTTGTGATTCACTGTTGTGTGAATGTAGCAGCAATATAACGGGCTGTCTGGACTAGTTCCCACTACCACCAGCAGTTAATGAAGGTCCGCTTTCCCTACATCCTCAACAGCACCTATCCTTTATTTCTTGATCTTAGCCACGCTGACTGCAGTGAGATGGATACTCTGAATTTGCATTTTCTTATGGCTAAACCTGATTAATATTTTTAAAACTATTGGCTATTTGAGTTTAAGAAATGTATATTTCATTGGCCCATTTATTGATTGACATTTTTGATTGGGAGGGTGTTTAATTTTTTTTAGTTCTTTATATATTTAATGTAGATTTAACTGTCTGAGATGTAGCTAGCAAAGATTTTTCTGTCATTATGTGGACTGTCAGTTTACTTTGCTGATTGTTTCCTTTGCTCGGCAGAAATATTTTAATTTTCTGTAGATTCATATATTCAGCCTGACTTTTTTTTTTTTAATGATACAAGAGCAAGAAAGATGGCTCAGTGGATAAGAGCCTGATTTTGATTCCCAGCACCCACATGGAAGTTCACAACTGTCTCTAACTCTGGTTCCATGGGATCCAGTGTTCTCTTCTGACTTCTTCACGCATTGAGTTTCTAAGTGATGCTCAGACGTACATGCAGACAAAACTAATATAAATGTTTAAAAATTAATAAATTTTAAAATCTATAGTTATGGTTGATGGAAAATATTATTTTAAAATAATTTTTTTAAGCTGTGAGTTATGGCTGCACACCTTTAGTCCCAGCTCTCAGGAGGCAGAGGCAGGTGGATCTCTGGTTTCTGCAGAGCTACTAGGTCTACAGAATGAGTTCCAGGACAGCCAGGGCTACACAAGGAAAGTATATCTCTCAAAAAGGAAAAACTTTTATTCTCTTGTCTTTCTTCCTCTCTTCCCCTTTTCAATTCCTTAGTAATCTTCTTGTGCTTTCATGTCCTTTTTTTAAAAATTAGTATTTTCCTGATAAATACTGGGGACAATGTTCAACATTTTTATCCATCAGGGAAGTGTTAATACAGTAAGAGGACATTGCGCTGGAGGTCAAGGCTGAGCTGAAACATGTAGTCTTGGCTAGAAAGACACATTAAAAGAAAGCAAAACAATTGTATTTCATATTATAGTAAATAAGTTCATTGTGTTTCAGCTGTATCTATTTCTTAGTCCAATTTATATTGAATGAAAATACTTATTTTTAAGCATAGAAATAATTACATTTAGCCAATTTTATAAACTTCCATTTGGTCATGTGTAGTTTTTCTATTTTATTTTTTGTCACTAAAATTGGTTGTTAGCTAAAAATCCATACTGTATCAAATATGATCTTTGTGTGTTGACATCCTCTGCTTGTTTGACAGTCCAAAGCAGCGTACGTACTCTTCTACCAGAGACAAGACACTTTCAGCGGAACCGGCTTCTTCCCTCTTGACCGAGAAACTAAAGGTGCTTCAGCTGCCACAGGTATCCCCCTGGAAAGTGACGAAGACAGCAATGATAATGACAATGACATAGAAAATGAAAACTGTATGCACACTAATTAATGAAAGTCCGAGAAGCCATAAAGAGAGACTTTCCTGCTGGTGGTGTCTATGGAAATGAAGTGATCCACCACATTAAAACAGAGTCTGAGATGAGGCGTTTCAGATAACCGAATGTAAATCCTTTATCAGATTTTAACTTGTGCAGTACTTGAAGTGAAACACAATGAAAACTTTAACAGAAATTGTCTCTGAATACATCTACGGTCTTGTATTTACAAGCTAAATATATATAGGAAATCACAAATAAATCCCTTTTAAGTTTGCTGCTGTTTTGACGAATTATGTTTTCTTTAATTTTTTTGGATGTGACTTAATTGATGACAAATGTTAAATTTGTGGATGTTGGTCATTAATTTTGCTCTAATAATACTGCAAGAAAACTATGGCTGAACTTAGTTGTTGGGTAATGTAGTTGGTGTGTGTTAGGCTGCTGTCTGCACCACTCCGGTATTCCACAGCAGTGTCCGTGCGGCACGCATACTGCAGTGTGTCTTTGGAAAGCCAGATTTTCAGATCTGTCCCTGCTAATCAATGTGGGTCTGTTTAAAAAAAAAATCGTACCATGAGAAATAATCTTGGCATAATTTCCTTTTGTTGCATCATTAAAACACAAAGCACTGCATCTACCGCACTGTGGGAGCAGGCTCTAGATTTCACAGTCTGCCACAAGTCATTTTTCAGCCACGTGTAAGTATCCCTCATTGCCATTGGAATCTGTTCTTCAAAATCTCAGACTTGTTTTGGCTTTAAATGCTTATCTCTCATCCACTGTTGGTCCAAATTCAGTTTTTTTGCTCTCTGTTGTTCTCTGCCCCGTTTTTGGTGATTTAGCCCAACTCTTTAGCTCTCCCGGTTACTATGACGTAAGGACAGACTGAGTAGTATTCTGTATCTGAAGTGAACGTGGCATCAGTCTTAGGTGAGGGAACTTTGTCCATGTGCTAGCCTTTGACTCCTGATAACTTGGCTCTAGAGGTAGGTCTGTTCACTTTCTCTGTGCGTTCCTGATGGAAATCACCATAGCCTTACAGCTTTCTCAGAAGGGCACGTGTATAAGAGAGAGGGCGTTTGCATGTTCCCAGAGTCAGACCTGTGCAGCAGCATAGGAAGCTACAAACCTTGGGTTTTCTTTTAGTTTCTTACATTCAAGGATCCAGGATGCCAAATACATGTGAGCATTTGAAACGTTTTCATTTGCTGTTTTCTTTCCCTATGATCCAGTTGAAAGAATGTATCATTGATTGGCATACAATACTGCCTTTAATAGGAGACTAAATGCTGGGGCACACTTCACATATGACTACCTGAGAAACCGCTTCGTGTCCCACTGTTATTAAAGCAAAAAGTATAATGTTCTTCACTTGAACTAATCAAATACAATAGATTATAAATTGTGTATTGTAAATAAAAGTTCACTCTGTGAGTGCACATTTTGGTAAATTATTTATTTATGTTAGCATTTTAAAAGAAAAGGGAGAAAAGTGCATTTGACCAGGATAAGTAAGGTATGTTGATCATGGCTTTGCTTTATATCTTGATATTAAAGCAGGTTTTTCATCCTGGTCTTTTAAAGGCTGCTTTGGGTGTTTATTTTTTCTTTTCTTTCTTTTTTGTTTTTTTTTTCTTTTCTTTGTTCTTTTTTATGTAAACTAACCTCCTGCATGACAGAGGTTAATATTTTGTCAGCACTTGGGTTCACTTGAGTTTACATTTGAAATGTGCATGTTTATTTATACAGATTTCAATAAAGCTGTTGAAGGCCTTATTTAGTCTTTTATTTCTTACCCTGGAACCGTTAAAGTCAATTCCCTGTTCTCTGCATAGATGTCTTTACAGTACATTACAGTTAGTACAAGGTACAGAGTGAGTCACGTCCTACCAGGATGTTTTAGACTTGGGCTGCTTTTGTCTGTTTTAATGCACATATTCAATGAGCAAGCTGCATAGCCTTCTGCCTGCTTTTGAGCATGCATTCATTCTGCCCATGAGCTATTTCTTTCTTTTGTTCTTTTTCCTTTTTTTCTCTCCCTCTCTCTTTTTCTCTCGTTTTTTTTTTTTTTGTAAGTAATAGAAGTCATTGTTAACCTCTTATATACCTAGATATAGTCTCCATCCTGATTTTCCAAAGAGACTAGTTTATTTACTTGGTGATTCATTTGTTTAGTTTTTGAGTGGATCTGAGGCTGGCCTATATCCCAGACCAGGCTCCAAGTCTGATCGTCCTGCCTAGGCCTCTCAAGTCCTGGGATACAAATGGAGAGCACCATCCCCCTGACTCAGACCACATCCTTTTAATGCCTGCCATTAACTTCCTTCCTACTGAAAAGAAAAATTTTAAATCGAGTGCTGTCAGTGCCGTTGAATCTGAAATGATAGCTTCATTTACAAAAGTAAGCTTTGTAGCATAAAAAGAATTAAAAGGAGATATTCATATGGTAATACAGGGTAGTAGGAATATATTTAGATTAGAATTCTATTTCTAACTTTGCCTGTTAGTAATCATGACTTTGAGCTTAATCTTTTTAGTCTGTTTCTTCACCTATACAATAATAATGACAATAATAGCCTTTGTTTATTGAGAGGCTTACTCTAAACCAGCCACCGTATTCAAGCGTTTATGTGCATCATCACATTGCGTCCCACAAAAGCTGTGTGGTAGGAGGGGTCATCATCCTCACCTCCCATACATACATTGTAAACAAAGTCCTCATTTCACAGTTCCTATGTCAGCATTCAGCCCTCAAAGCATGCCACCTCCTGTATCACAGTGACGCGCGCCAGCTCGCTGTGTCACCGTGGTACATACCCGCGTAGCTGTATCACAGTGACGCGCGCCAGCTCGCTGTGTCACCGTGGTACATACCCGCGTAGCTGTATCACAGTGACGCGCGCCAGCTCGCTGTGCCACCGTGGTACATACCCGCCTCGCTGTATCACAGTGACGCGCGCCAGCTCGCTGTGTCATGGTGCCTTTCTCACCAGAGAACTCCAATGACATCATCTTGTCTTCCATCAGGAAGAGTTTCATGCGCAATGTGGTACTTGTTACTGATCTCTCTATCTGCATGGGAAGTGGCATTAGATAATTTTGCCTCCCAAAATACCTTCTTCTCCTCTAGTGAGAAGAGTATCATCTGGTATACTTAGCTTTTCTTTCCAAAATGAACTTTATCAACTTATTTACATTATTCACTATTTTGATTAAATGTTAAATAGTCTGTGATATAGAGCGTAAACCATTCCACCAAATCCAACCCTGAATTCTTTCATTATGTCTCATTTGGGAAGGAGAGTGCTTGTGCGTGTGTCATGGCGCCTGTGTGGAGGTCAGAGGACAGCTTGAGCCGAAGTACGTTCTCTTCTCTACCATATGGCTCCCCACGATGGATGGAAGTGCCTTTACCTGCTGAGCCGCCTCACCTTAGTGTGTTTTACTAGTTGGGTGAAGGGCACCGTGTACCATGGTGAGCGAGCACAGGGTGGCCAGCAGATAGCGGAATCATTTCTCTCCCCCCAGGGGTCCAGCTGTGTCTTCAGGGATTCACAGAAAGTCCCTTTACCCACCGAGCTAGCTCACTGGCCCGTATATTTATATTGAAATGTTCTCCATGAAGAAACTGCAGCCTGGTGCTTTATGTGATTCTGGCTTTTGCTTATAATCTGATTTTAGTGATTCTGTGTTTATCCTTGCTTTCCAGACAACAAGGTATTAAGAACCACACAAAACATTGATCTCAGCATAAAGAAAATCAGCTAAGACCAAAATTCCAGCATAAAGTCAGCTAACACCAAAATAGGTATTACGTGAGGGCAGTGCTTTTCATACGAGCTGAGGTGAGGCTGTCTAAGAAGAAAGAAGCCAGACTTAGCGACAGGGAGTGGCCGCCTGAGGAGGGATTTGTGGTCACCACTGGTACTGTGTTAATACTGGTACGCGGCTGGCTTTTAGGCCGTTTCCCTGCTTTCCAGCCTTCTCCGGGCTGTTGTTTGATGGCTGCCTGCCTACTTGTTCTGGCACACAGGTGCAGATGGAATGGGCATCCTCTTGCCAGTTTACGTAAGGAAGTACTGTAAGGAGATCCTGTGTCCCATTCAGGAGTCAGATCCTCCAGAAGGTCAGGGAAGTGGTCAAATGAAAACTTAGTTCTGAAGCCAAAGAACAGGGCAGTCTTTATATTTTTTACTTTATAGCAAAATTTATTTTTTTTCTCATTGAATAATTTGTCCTGTCAGAAGTTTGAAATAGTTTCTCTTGAAAATCTCCTGATGCTCTTAAGTACTACTTGACCAGAAGATAGAGAATAAATGGGCCCTTGGTTCTTCAGCTGCAGATGGGTGTTAAATATTGTGTCATGGCCAGATTTTTCCTAAAGGGAAAACTATTTTTCTTAAGCTTTCTAGATTTGGGACACTTTAATTCAGTATGTGTATGTTTTGTGTTTAATTCATGTCTACTATAAATTAGAGGAGAAATTGCTATATAGTTTAGATGACATGGTCGTATAAAGCTGGATATATTGTTTTTATCTTTAAAGAAAGGCTAATAAACGCAATCCAAGTATTATTTTTGGTAATTATAAGCATTGAAAAACATAACCTCTATTGTACCATGATCTAATTATTTCTCAGCTCTGCTTCAGCATTTCAGCTAGGCAGAGTCGTTGAAACATCCTATAGTGTGGAAATTAAAAAGTAGAATAAACTACTCAAAAGTTGAGTTATAATATTTTGGACAAGAGTTTTGAAGGTAGAGAGGAAAGTCAGTCAGGTGGGGTTTAGCGTTGGCTTGTTGAGGTTTAGTCCTCTTGCCAAAATTTTAGTTAATGTCATTCTGCAAAGGTGCTAAAAATAGGACTGTCTCTTCGGAAATGATATTTTAAATAGTATAACACTAGAAGATTAGACTGCATTTTTAAATAATTTTTATCTTCGTGTATGTGACAGTGTATGCCATATGCGAGGGTGCCCTTGGATACGAGAAGAGGCGTGTGGTGCCCTGGAGCTAGAGCTGTAGATTGGGATCTGCCTGGCGTGACTCCTGGGAACGAATGAGTTGGTCTTTGGGAAGAGCTCTGTTAGCTGCTGAGCCAGCTCTCCAGCCCCAAGACTGCACTTTTAATATGCACAAAATCAAATATTCTAACTGTTTACATTGTTTGAGCAGTTGACTGTTCTGCATTAAAAAAGTATTTATTTTGCTGAATTCTCCCCCCACCCCCACCATACCATAGAACTTCATCTATATAATCTGGTGGAAAACATCGTGAATTTCATCTGTTATGACCTTCATTCAGATTTGTTGCTAGCTACAGTTATGTCCACATACATTAAAGTGAAACAGTAAATTTGGGAACAGGACAACAATCTTTTCTAAAATGTACATATCCTAACCTTATCTCGGTGATGGCAACTTCCTCTGTATTCATCTCAAGTGTGATCATTTTTAATAAAGACTCCTCCTATGGCGAAGAGAGTAGGGAACATCTGGTGTCCCTTTTTATAAAGTCCTAACCTTATCATTAACGCTTCACCACTGTAGCGTAACCATTCCTGAATGGCAGCCTCTAATATAAACTCCATTTTTGGAAAGGTCTGCTCACTAGGATGGTATGGCTCGGCCCAATCCCTACCACTTCCGTGTAATCTCTATTCTTAACAGTCGTAAGAATACTAATTCGCCCCCGTATTAGTCTCCAGAGAAGCCAAGCCAATAGGATGTACACGTAGAAAGTCATAAGGAGTTGGCTCGTGTGAAGGAAGCTGAGAATTTCTAAAAGACCCACAATCATCAAGCTAGACTCAAGAATGGTGGCAGTTCCAGTCACTATCCAAAAGCATGACAGCCAGGAAAACCAGCCTAAAAGCCAGCACACTTGAGATCCAGAAGAGTCTGTTTCCATTTGTATCCAGAGGCAGGCGAAGGCCAGGGAGACAGCTCAGGGCAACCAAGCAGGAGTTCTTCAGATGAAACAGGAAGGGTTAACATCTTTGTTCCATTCTGGCCTTCAGTTGGGGTGAGGCTCAACAGGGGGGGTGCAGCGGAGGGGGGTAGTTGCTCACTGCATGTTTTACTGTTCATCCCCAAAAACATACCCAGAAGCAGCCAAAAATAATGAGGTGCTCGGCAGCTCAGTCTATTAGATACAAACTTGATCATTAAACCTCTTCATGTTTAAGTGTGGTTTAGATGGGGTTAGACTGCCAGAGTTCCGGGCCTATCACTTTGTGTGATTCTCACCTCTATCATTTTCTTGATTTGTAAAGCAGGCAAGTCCAGAATGTCCATGAAAGAATACTTAGACTGAGAAGTTAATCAGGAGACAGTTTACTTAGCCAGTCAATGATTTCTCATAGGGTGGACAGTTTGGTTGTTGAAGATTGGTGTGGAATCCACATCCCCCATGCTCCTAAGTCCCCTAAGAATGATAACAAGATTTAGATTGTCTTAAGCTTTGTGAAGAGTGCAAGTGTTTCCATTACTAAGGAAACAGCAAAGACATGGGATGATCATTGCTGGAGCCATGACATCTGCTAAAATGGTGCTTGAGGGAAAAGGTAAGCATCGCCCCCATCTCATTTCTTACCTTCTCTCGAATGCATTCCACAGTTTGACCATCTAGGGCTTGTCCCATGCATTCTCTTTGCATGGTCTGCTTTATCTGCTACCAGGTGAACTTTCACACTTCTTCCTTAAGACATGGCTACCCCAAACTTCATCTGTTGAATCATTGGCCACTCTGGTTATATATCATGAGTCTGTCTTCCCCCACTACACCTGATAGGATATAGTGCTCTAGGGTATAGAGTTTCTGTTCAAAACTGTTACAAGGAGACATTTTCTCAAGGCAAGCCTGTACTCCCATCTCAGGAGGTGAGGCAGGGGCAAAAGGGTCATACAGACCCTTGAATTCATACAGATTGAATTCAAGGCCAGACTGAGCACTTTGGAAAGAACCTGTCTCAGAACAGAAAAAGCAGCCTGGGGATGTCGCTCAGTGGTAGAGCACTTGGCCTAAGTCCCCAGCACACACAAAGTTTCTCAAGCATCAGTGTCTTTCTGATCTTATTTTTGGTACTACTGAGTACATGTTTTAAGTTTTAAAAGTAGATACCCTTTTGAGTGTGCATTCAAAAATAGTATATGGTTAGGAATGCCTTGTGTCCCCTGTGTGTGTGTGTGTCGGGAGGGGAGGAAGGCTTAAATGCTAGATGCAGCAACATTTTAAACTCAGAACATTTATGAAACATGGATGTTGATTTTTCACTTGCATTAACTTTTCTAGAGTCAGAAGCCCTGTGTCTGTAATCTTTTCACATAATAACACTTAGGCTTTCATTTGTATTTTTATGGATTTGCAGCTCTGTGACTCCTGAGTTCTTATAAAATGCTATCTGTATTGTATGTTTTTCAGGAAGGGGTATGTTGAACTCTCAGTAAAATAGAGCATATAGTCAGTGGTTATTAAATGGTTCTTACTTCGTGTGGATTGTCTAGGAATTTTTACTGTAAGGAATTCTTTGTTCCAATAAATATGACATTGCTGCTACCTTTTGTTTCTATCAGAGAGCAACCTGAATTTCCGTTTGTGTGCTGGCCCTCGTTTCTAGGAATAATAGACACCCCTGGCTGTAAATAGCCAAGAATAGCCCTTTAATCTGAGGGAGAGATACCCCAAACATTTCTTTGCTTAGAATAGCTACCTAAAGAGGAGAAAGTGGCTTACTTGATTGTGGTTTCTGGTTTCAGTTTTGGAGACTTTATTGTGCCCTGTTTGCCCCAGTCATCTTGATCTAACCTTAGAAAACTTTTAGATGACAGAGGAAAATTGTCATCTAGGACTGGTGAGAGGCGAGTGAGTAAGGCTAGGGGCCTGATGACCTAAATTCCATCCTTGGGCCCACATGGTGGATGGAGGGAAACTTCTGTCAAGCTGTATTGCAAGTCCTTTGTAAGTTGCAATATTCATGCCGGTGTTTCACATAGTTAGACTCATGACCTATGCCTGGAGCCAGTGTCCAGACAAGCAGTTAGCTGGCGTACTTTGAGGGAAAAAAAACTTTGTTTCTTAGAAAATGAAGAGTCCTTCTTTTAACAAAAGTTCTGTTCATTTTTCTCCCAAAATTCCAAAGCGGCATCTTGAAACTGGGATGAGAATGGAAGGCATGTGACATTAACCTTGATCATACTCTCATTCTTTGTGAGCAATGTCAAAGATTATACTCCTTGGAGCCAAGAATAACCCTTCCATCCCCAAAGCCACAAGCTTTGTCTCATGAAGTTTAAACTTGAAAAGCAACAACAATAAAAAAAATGGAAATTTTAACTTGAGCACATAGCTCTTGTTCATGAAATTTATGATTTGGGGACCTTCTCTTTTCAGGTGCTATGACTCTTCTCCAGGGCCTCACACACGGTAGGCAAGCTCTCACCCGCTCAGCTGCACCCTCGGTCTCTTGACACTTATCATTTCAGTGACATGGTTCACAATATAGATGAATGTATAGTGTATAAACAGATACTGCATTTACAATGTATGATGCCATTTGTAATATCAATAAATGTAATAAAACATGTTTTGGTCAATTTAATCTCTATATCTGTACAGTTAATTTTCTTGCCACCTTTCCAAGCGGGGCATCATCCCTATACTCCTCGGTTCTCATCCTCAGCTATTTTATGAAGGGAGATATGGACCATACATGTAGCATAGTAATGATGTGGAAATCCATTGTTTTTATTTGCTAATTTAAAAGAACAAAGGTATGGGATTACGGTGACACTGGCCTTTCCCTTTAATCTAGGCACTTGGGAGGCAGCTGCAGGCAGATCTCTGAGTTTAATGTCAGCCTGGTCTACGTAGCGAAGTTTCAGGCCAGCTGGAACAATACAGTGAAACCCCGTCTTGTAAAAAGTTTAGTTTATATTTTAAGTAACTAAATTTGTCAAGTACAATGAGTGGTGCCTGTAATCCCAATTGGGATGGAGACAGAAGGATCAGAAGTTCATGGTGCTGCTTGCTATAGATTGAGTTCGAGACTGACCTCAGCTGCATGAAACCCTGTCTCAAAAAAAAGTAAAACGGAAGAAAGAAAAACTCACTGTAAAACCTCTCAAAATCACTGTAACAGTATCTAGGTATAAAATAGAAACAACTGGAGGCACTCAGATCTTTAGTTGTGGTCATAATAATCTCCATGTTCAGAGGGTTTGCGTGGAGGTGCTGGTTCATGATAAGGAGTCTCGTAGTCTAGGGAAGGCCGAGTAGCTAATTACCAAGGGAGGGAATTTTAAAAATGATAGTTTCATTGTAAGTAGCCGCAAAATCTACCTTCAAATTCCAAGGTCTTGGCTTACTCCTAAACTCTACATAGCATGAACTAAGGGGAAAATAACTGTTACACTAAAAGAATTTTCAGCAGCAGCTCAGCACAAAGGAGACAGTTTCAAGTTCATCTGACCAAACAGGAAGTTTACAAAGAACTCAGCTTTCCACCGAAACTCCTAAATGCCTGGGCATTAGGAACAGAAACCATCAACAGGGCCTGTGCCTACATCTTAAGAAAAACAGCCTTAATAAAGATTAAGGAACTAGTTAGTAACTAACCTGCCCACTAAGAGGAATTAATGTTATTTAGGGAAAGAAATCAAGGTTTGAAGAGAGTTAAGTGTTGAGAGCACTTGCCTCTGTTATTGCTAGGAGACAATCTCATAGCATACTGCTGATGGGCAATCATGCACTGGCACAGATGCATGTGCCAAAGTGGGTGGAGCAAAGCCCACGAGGACTCAACCCTACACAAAGAACTATAGGCAACTGAGGGAAGCTGGGAGGAGGAGAGGTGGTCCCCAGAGAAGAGTATACCAACTGGTTTTCCAGTGCCAATGGCCAGTCCTGAGAACATAAAAATAACAACATATGGACTAAATGGGTTATATTGCTATTATTACATGTATGCAATAACAATGGGAAACAAGCCGTGAATTTGAAGGAGCGTGAGGAAGGGTATATGGTAAGGTTTGGGGAAGGAAAAGAAAAGAAATGTAATTCAATTAAAATCTTCAAAAATCCTTGCTATTCCAGAGGACCCAGGAGTAATTCCGAGGATCCTCGCAGTGCCTCACGGTAGTCTATAACTCCAGCTAGGATCCAATCCCCTATTATAACCTCCTCGTGCACCAGGCACACAAGTGGTGCACAGTCAATCACACATGCAAGCAAAACATCCCCACGTTAATTGGCATGTTGTTTATGAGCCACCTTTCCTGGATAAGTGTAGCTACCAACTGTCATCAAAAAAGTCTCCCCACAGCAAATGAAAACTATCACAGAAAACCACAAGTGGACACGATACAGAGGTAATAGATCATGGGAAGCCCAGCACCAATGGCTACATCTACATCACAGCTCTTGCATCTATGGTTCAGAGAAAATCGTTGAAGAGGAGACAATTCTGCTGTGAAGTATCTCCTAGAAATGGGTACATAAACGGCCTGGAACAATGTCAATATTGATGACACATTAATGGGGAAGGAGGAAATTCTGTGGGGTTCCACTCTAGACAAAGAACTACAGGCAACCAATGACTATAATGATTGCTGCAAGTAGGAAAATTAGCCTCCCCCAGAGATGAGCCTCCTGTTTGTTGTCCAGTGCAAAGTAGTGGTCAGCCCTGTATTGACCAGCAATGGACTCAGCAGCAATACAAATATATATATAAATACACATACATAAACATAATTTGTAATGGTCAATGAGGTGAGCATGAGAAGGGTGCAAGGGAATGCAGATAGGAGGAGGGAAGATGATATAATTCTATTTTAACTAAAAACATTATAAAAACTACAACTAGTAGGAATATAGAGTAGAAATCATAATGTATGGTCAGTAGGAAACAAAACATGCTAGCATTGAACAAGAAAGACTTTCAAGTTAAAAATATACATTAAAATAATCTAGAGGAAAAGATAATGAGTAAAACCAAATTCAAGAAGGATATGAACTAAAATAGCAAAGTTAAAGAGCATAATAGCTGGAGTCAAATGTATTGGTGGAGTCAATAGCAAGGAAAAGAGGAGTGGAGAAATGGCTCATATGTTAATATGTTTGTCTCACAAGGATGAAGACCTGAATTCAACAAGGAAGCAGAGACTGGAGGAGCCCTGGGACTTGTTGGCCATCTGGTCAACCCAGTATTCGCTGTTTCTCAAAAGTAAAATGGAGGACAATTAAAAAAAGACACCAACATCAACCTGTGGTCTCTGCATGTACACACATACACATGCGCACACACACACACAAAATCACATATTCAAAACCAAACACAATAGTGATTTTGTTTTTATAGTTTTGGAGATGAAACCACTGAACTACACCTTCACCATTTGCTTTGCTTTTAACAATAAGGGATCCCTATTAGCTCACATGGCTCTTGAACTTTCTGTGCAGCCCAGGATTGACTCAGACTCTAAATACACATCTATCAAGCCTGAGTTCCTGAATTACAAGGAGGTGTGACCATAACCAACTTTTTCTTTCTGAATGGATAAAACTTTTTCTTTCTGAATGGATAGGACCTTGAAGACTTATGAAACACAGCCAAACACATAGAGAAAGGAATACCAAAATATATTTAAGAAAATATAGGTGTTGCAATTTATAACAAAATAGTCACACACTAGCTCAGAATGGAGTATAATAAAGGTTTATTTATTTAGGGGTAGACTCACAGAAAAAGCACTGATCAGCAGTCCTTGGCATGAGCTAGGAGGTGGAACTGAATCCAGCCACCAAGAGGCCTGTATACACTTTATGTCTGCATTTATAGTACATGAGACCATGCCCAAAGTAGGCTGGTGTCTTCAAGGCTATTGGCTGAAGGAGTTCCCAAAGCATCTCTCCCTTTTATCTAAATAACAGAGTTCCAACCCCAATACAAACTGTATACAATAAGAACAAATATCAAGTATAAAAATTAGAATTACAACCAGAATAAACAATATCAAGCAAGAAACATGTGCCAAATGTCTCAATAGTTATCCTTTCCTAGGGAGTCTAAGTCTTACATTAGAAATGGCTTGGCTAAGTCATGAAAGGAAAGTAATTATGACTATCTAGTCTTCAACTCCATCTAATTTTCTGTAAACCTATTTTATAACCTAGGTACTTCTTTAGAATTTTTCAGGAACAATTTGTAATCCCCATTTAGGCAAAACTTTTTTTGCTTCTTCAAACATTCTTTCAAGTATCTACATTTGAAGCAGATAGCAAAACTCATCTATATAATGGTAAATTATAGTTTTAGGAAATTGTTTATGTATTATTTCCAATGGCTGACTTACAAAATATTGGCACAGGGTGGAAGAAGGCTGCAGACCTTCTGGACAGATCTCGGTAGTGGAGTGAACTTGGGTTCCACGTGGGTGCCAATCTGTTGCAATTTATAATAAAATAGTCCCACACTAGCCCAGAATGGAGTATAATAAAGGTTTGTTGATTCAGGGTAGACTCATAGAAAAAGCACTGATCAGCAGTCTTCTGTGTGAGTGGGGAACAGCCGACAAGAGGCCTACTCAAGCTTTATGTCTGCATCTATAGTACATGAGACCACACCCAAAGTGGGCTGGTACCTTAAAGGCTATTGGCTGAAGGAGTTCCAACAGCATATAGGTGAAGTTTTTCTATTCTTTTTTTGTTTGTTTGTTTCGTTTTGTTTTTCAAGACAGGGTTTCTTTGTGTAACAGCCCTGGCCATTCTGGAACTCACTCTGTAGACCAGATTGACCCTGAACTCACAGAGATACGTCTGTCTCTGCTCTCTGAGTGCTGGGATTAGAGGCACGCACCACCATCAGCCCTAATTTGATTTCTTTTTTTTTTTTTAAATAATCAACTGATGGAGAAAGTCAACAGACCCTAAGTAAAATAAACAAAAAGAAAAACACAGACATAATTAGAATAAAATCTGCACCATGAAAAAGAAGGCTGAAAAAGAGACATGGGGAGGGGGCTGGGGGAATCTCATTATAAGGAAGTCTTGTGACCACTGACCTCTCATTAAAAATGAGGACGGTCACAAGAAAATAAATGTCGGGACTGGAGTGATGGCTCAGTGGTTAAGAGCATTGACTGTTCTTCCAGAGGACCTGAGTTCAATTCCCAGCAACCACATGGTGGCTCACAACCATCTGCAATGAGATCTTGCACCCTCTTCTGGCCTGTAGGCATACATGGAGGCAGAATGTTGTATACATAATAAATAAATAAAATCTTTAAAAAAAAAAAGAAAGAAAGAAAATGAAGGCCACAGCCCTTGAGGCTCTAAAATCTAGGTGATTAGATAGGAAGGAAAGCAGGATTCTATATGCAAAAAAATAGCTTCAAGATTAAAAGGAAATTCAAAATAATTTCACATATTTAAAAAAACAGAATTAAAGCTGGGCAGTTTGCACACTTGGTAGGCAGAGGAAGGGTAGATCTCTGTGAGTTCGAGACCAGCGTGGTCTACAGAGTGAGTTCCAAGACAGCTAAGGCTGTTACACAAAGAAACCTTTCTCAAGAAACAAAACAAAACGATATCAGAATTTATCCACTTTAACCTATGGTACAGGAATTCTGGGGGAAATGCCAGAAGAGTTTACATTTGGGGAATTCGTAGCTATAGAAAAGTGAGAACTACAGGACCTGTGAATACATATCTTGGTAAGGCAAGTTTTATTTCTGAAAAATAAAGTGACTGTCCGAAAGATTAGAATAGTTCCTTTTTTAGCCAGTTTTTACATTTACTTTTCTTACCAAAGACATTGCACATAATACAAAAAGTATGTTCAGCACTGGCCTTATCCCATAGCCACATTGATGAATATCTTGCATATCACCATAGAACCTTCATCTGGCAATGGATGGAGCTAGAGACAGAGACCCACAATGGAGCATTGGACTGAGCTCCCAAGGTCCAAATGAGGAGCAGAAGGAGGGAGGACATGAGCAAAGAAGTCAGAACCACAAAGGGTGCATCCACCCACTGAGACGGGGCTGATCTAATGGGAGCTCACCAAGGACAGCTGGACTGGAACTGATGGAGCATGTAATCAAACTGGATTCTCTGAATTTGGCTGACAATGAGGGCTGACTGAGAAGCCAAGGACAATGGCACTGGGTTTTGATTCTACTGCATGGACTGGCTTTGTGGGAGCCTAGTCTGTTTGTGTGCTCACCTTCCTAGACCTGGATGGAGGGGAGAGGACCTAGGACTTCCCACAGGGCAGGGAACCCTGACTGCTCTTAGGCCTGGAGAGGGAGGGGGAGGGGGAGGAAACACTCTACTTCATGGGGAAGCACTCAGGGCTTTACACTCAAAATTGTTGTCCGCCAGAAACTGGGTATGATGTGAAAACATTTCCTGGCGTTACCTCTCCTACACATTGTACTGAGGTCCCAGACAGACACAGAAAGGTGTCTGGTTTGCAATAGGAACTGTAAAGGCAGTAACATTGCATCGTGTTGGCTTTGAAGTTGAGTATGACCTACTTTGGTGTGTTTTCTGCGGTATTTCCGCTCTTCACCTGTGGGTTTATCATTAACTTCGTGGAGTTTAGAGAACTTTTGGTCTTTATTTCTTTTATTTTCTTCTTTTCTCTGTGCAAGAATCGACTTCCAAACAACCCTAGTGGCTGACTTGAAGTTCATTGAGGGTGCTTTCATGTTTCCAAAGCATCCTTCTGAGTAATTTCTCCAACACTGTGTTAAAGCTCCCGGATTCTTCCTCCGCTTTATAATCTAGTGCTAATCTCACATACTGCACTTTAAAATCTTGTCTTATAGTTTTCTTGCCCACGGATATTTTGCATCCTCTGTGTCTCTAATCTTGGGATATCTAGGATATGGTTCTATTATTTTAATGTTTTTTTTCTGATAATTGTAATGTCTATCTTATATCAGTTCAAAATTGGTTTTGATAGTGTGACCATTCTCTCCTACTTTGGATCTTGTTCTCTGCAACTGTATATGTTTGATACTTATTCAGTCCTTTTTGGATGCCAGACTGGTGAATTTTAGCCTGTTGAGTCATGGATATTTTTCTGTATTTCTATACAGGTCCTGGAGCTTCGTTCTGGGACGAGGTTAAATCACTTGGAAACTGGTTCAGATCTTTGTATGATTTGCTTGGCAGGTTCCAAACAGTTTCCAGCCTAGTGCCTCCAGGCTGATTATCACCCTCCGTGAAGCAATTTCCCACAAACATTCTTCCCAGTGTCGTATGCTTGCGTTTTGCCCATAGCTGATGTGACCAAGCCTTCCCCCAACTCTGTGTGAACTCGTCATTGTTATTGCTACTTTTTCTTTATGATCCCCCAAATACTACTATTCTAAACAAACAAAAAGGGTAGCGAAGCCGGGCGGTGGTGGCGCACGCCTTTAATCCCAGCACTCGGGAGGCAGAGGCAGGCGGATCTCTGTGAGTTCAAGACCAGCCTGGTCTACAGAGCTAGTTCCAGGACAGGCTCCAAAACCACAGAGAAACCCTGTCTCGAAAAAACAAACAAACAAACAAAAAAGTGTAGCGATAAAATAACACCCAATGGCATTCTGCTGTGCTCATAGGTCAGTGTCTTGTCCAGCTATGACAGAGAATCTTAAGCAGTCACAATGCAAACTTAGTTTCCCGTAAGGGAATCTCACTGGGTAAACAAACTATTCTTAAGGATTCCTTGTATATATATTTTGGCATCAGGTATAATGTTTTTATGAGATTCCAATGCATAGAAACAAGTGGGTCTCTTTTCTTTCCACTTGTTTTGCTCAATCCTGATGTGTTAGTTTTTCTTTTATCCATATTATATTATTATCATCCCCTAGAAGCCTGTTTGTTTTCTAATGAGAGACAGAAAAGGTGTGGATCTGAATGGGAGGGAAGGAAAGGTGAGGAGGGACTGGGCGGAGCAGAGTAAGGAGGAATCAAAATCAGGATATACTGCATAGAAAAAAAATCTATTTTCAGTAAAAGAGAAGTATTTGAAGGCATCTCTAAATCTGATCCTGAGAGTCCTCTGCGACCATCTGTAACTGGGAGTTTGAAGGCTACCGTGCTTTCCACACCACTGCCTTTTCTTCAGTATATCTGGAGGTTTGGGCAGCTTTTGTATTGAAGGTGAAACAAAGAAAAGATTGTATTTGTGCTTCTTCCACACTGGGATGAGCACCATGACAGAGCCATGAGACGTACGCCCTGCAGATCCTGGAATATCAGTTTAATTCAGTGGTATTTTTGAATATTCTATAGCAAAACAACGGGGTGGATGGACAGAGAATGGGTTGTTAAGCTGTAAGAGCAAACTACTAAGGTCTCTGAAAAACACCCATGTATGGTTTACCCCTTCCATAGTTCTTTTGTCTGAGAGTGTGAAGCAAGTGGATGAAGTTGGGTCGCTGTCATAGTGACATCATCTGTGATATGTTAATGCTCCAGCCGGCAGGCAACTTTCATGGATAAACGTGTACAATGCTTTTACTATAGTTTATCCCATCTCTGCGCTCCTGGTCTTTATAACCTGTGGAGAGAGAGTGTGTGCTCCCAACTGTGGAGCCAAACTCTGGGTTCAACTCCCAGCACAACCACTTAGGGTTTTAACATCGGAGGAACTTGACTGAGTCTCTTCCAGTTTGAATCTCCTCATGTAGAAAAGACATGCGACCTTATTAGGTCCTTTGTAGTAAAAGGAGCAGCGGGCTGTGTCCTGCCGACTGGCTTACACCCAGGCTGGTAGGTTGCTTGTCATCCCGGCCACCCAGCGAGCTCATGCCCGAAATAATCACAAGGAAATCTGTATTAATTAAATTGCTGCCTGGCCCGTTAGCTCTAGCCTCTTATTGGCTAACTCTCACATCTTGATTCAACCCATTTCTAATAATCTGTATGTCACCACGAGGCTGTGGCTTACCAGGAAAGATTTAGCATGTCTGACCTGGCAGCTGGCTCCATTGCAGCTCTCTCTGCCTCTGCCTTTTTCCTCCCAGAATTCAGTTCTGTCTCCCCGTCTAAGTTTTGCCCTATCAAAAGGCCAAGGCAGCTTCTTTATTTAACCAATGAAAGCAACACATAGGAAGAAGGACCTCCCACACCAGTCCTTATTAGCATAGGACCGTGTGAGATATCTGTAATGAGGGGTTGGAGACATGATTCAGCAGTTAAGAGCACACCATGCTCTTCTAAACGACCTGGGTTCAAGTCCCAGCATACACATAGCAACTCAGTCATCTGTAACTCCAGCCCCAGGTGATCTGATACCCTCCTCTAGCTTCTATGGGCATTGCATGCAAGTTGTACACAGAAATGTATGCTGGCAAAACACCCATACGCATAAAATAAAAATTAAGGTAAAAAAAATTCTTATAAGAATATGAGTCTTAAGGTTTCTATTGTGGTGGCGAAACACTATGACCAAAAAGCAAGGTGGAGACTTGACTTGGCTTCCACTTCAACATTGCTGTTTATCACTGAAGGAAGTCAGGGTGGGAGCTCAAACAGGGTGCGCTGTTTGCTGGCTTGCTCCCCATGGCTTGCTCAGTCTGCTTTCTTATAGAACTCAGGACCATCAGCTCAGGGATGACATCACCCACCTTGGGCTGGGCCCTCCCCCATTGATCACTAAATGAGAAAATGCCTTACAGCTGGATCTCACAGAGGCATTTCCTCAGCTGAGGCTCCTTCCTCGGATGGCTCTAGTTTGTGTCAAGTTGACGCACAAAACCAGCCTGTGCAATCTGTAAAGTCCTTAAGACAAGGTCAGCTTGTGTGGACTTGGTTGCCTATTTACTCTGCCTGGCACCTCATTTCCCGAGCAGAAGAGGGAAGTTTAGCTTCTCTTTCTGCTTCCTCCTGACTCCTCACAGCTGTCTCTGTCTGCCTGCCTTCCGGTGGCTTAACAAACATTTCCTGAGTGCCACCTGTGTACAGGACACTAATTTAGGCTGATTCTATTTGAAATGTAAAAGTCCTGACCTTCTATTCTTCCCATATAATGAAATGAATCAATACTTAAGCAGTCTGCTGCAAGAGATAAGCTAAGAGAGAGGAAGGCAGAAAAGCAAGGTATTCCGTTAGTCTGTTCTCTCTCCCTCCTGATCTCATCTGCCTACTGAAGAAAATATAATAAGAAATGATTAGTGGGGCTACTGGAGGATATAGCTTTCTTTTTTTTTAAGTTGAGAAAGTTTAATAATGGTTGTTATATATGATTATCTGGCTGTCATCAGCTCTGACCAGTAGGGGGCAGTAATGTCCCGCTATAGAAACATTCACTGTTCATGGCCCCTTGAAAGAGTGCACAGAGGAGTGGAGTGAGACATATTTCTTGTTTATTTATTTGCCTTAAATTAATTTAGGGGGCATGATGCAGGGGTGTGGGGCAGGTATGGGGGGCTGGGACGTGAACAGTATTGTGGTGCATGATGTGAACTTTCCAGAGTCAATAAAGAATTAGGTAATAATAATAACAATAATAACAATAGAGTATACAGAAGAACTTACTTTTAACTTGATTACTGTAGGATCTTCAGATTCTTAAACTGTGCTGTTCTGTGCATGGAAGAAGAAGAAAAGAGACTACTGGTATTGTCCTGTTAAAACTGGGAACTGCGGTAAGTTTCTAACGAGGCTGGTGTTACCAATGAAGGTCTTCCACCTTGCCTCAGATTCATTAAGAAACTAAAGGAGAAGCTAAAAAATTGTCATGTTTGTTTGTTCATTTGTTTGGGGAGCAGAGAAAGGGTAACATTCTCTTAAGGAAGGTGGTGAACACCAGCTGGACCATCTGACTTCTACTTAACTCTGCTGCCTAAGAAGTTTGCAGAACGTAGTCTAAAGGTGGGTGGGGCTAGTCGGGAAACAACTTTTTCAGGACTGTGGATGAGATAGGGGAGTGTCCAGCGTGACGGAGAAGGACTAATCCGAGAACATCACCCTGTTCTCCAAGCTCTTGCTTTCGGCTCCCACCAGTGTCCAGCAGAGGGAATGCATCGCTCAAGCAAAGCCCAGCTCAGATCTTTGTCTAGAAGCTGTTTGTCTTGTCCAGTGTGCCAGTACTCTGGAGAAAGCAGGGTCTGTACAGCAAGCTCCAGATCGCCCTGTCTTGAAAACAGAAAAGAAAGGAAGCAAGGGAGGGAGAAAAGGAGGGAGGGAGGGAGGGAGGAGGGAAGGAAGGGGAAAGAAAAACAATTTATGTGTTGTACGTTTCCAGGAAACTACTATTTCTCCTTTCTTGTGATATTTGTTTTATGTAGAGTTCACTTTGACTTTCTGTACAGTGTATATATTATATCTAGTCCTTGTAGTACGTGTTACTGTATTTATGTGTGTATTTTAAGCTTTCTTTTACATTTCTTTTTTCATAAAAGAAAGATCTGGTACAGAGAAAATATTTGATTTCCTGGTTTTTTTTATTTTTTGTTTCTTATTAATCATAAGTATCATTTTTATTGTTTAAAAATACCTAATCAATTAAAAAACCCCAGTCATGTAGTTGAAGCCAGAACTGTTCAATATCTCACAAATGACAACTGTTAGATCCAGAACACCCCCCCCCACACACACACACACACAAATAGCTGAGGTACCTATTTAACATATCAAAGTGGTCACTGTCTGCCAGTTTCTCTCCACACCTGTTAAGGAGACATCCCGGCTGGCTGGCATACCCGTCCCCTACCCTAAACTCTCCTGTCCTGGGAATTGTGCCAGGATTCAACCACAAGCCGCTCTTCCCTATGTAATCCAGCCATTTTGGCTATACCTGTGTCTTGGTCTCCTGGTCCCTCTCTTCGCTCCTCTCTCGCCCCCTCCCTGTCCCACCACCTCCTCTCATGGCCAGTTCAGTCTGGACTCTTGCAGATACCTCTGCCTATGCTCCACCTCATATCTACAGTAAACCTATCATACCTAGAAACAGTTTTCTTTCTTTCTTTCTTTCTTTCTTTCTTTCTTTCTTTCTTTCTTTCTTTCTTTCTTCCTTCCTTCCTTCCTTCCTTCCTTCCTCTCTCTCTCTCTCTCTCTCTCTCTCTCTCTCTCGCTCTCTCTCTCGCTCTCTCTCTCGCTCTCTCCCTCTCTCTCCCTTCCTCCCCCTCTCGTCTTCATTCAACAGCAGTGTCCCTGCTTCCCCACTTACCTTTCTGGCCAGGGGTCGGGGTAGGGATGGCAGAGAACAACCTTGCCCCTGATTGTTCTTTGCTTGCTTCCCAAGTCTTTGGCACCTGACAGTCTTCTCTGGTCACGTGCCTCAAGCCTTTGCCAGCAAGTACTGCAAACTCCTTTTAAGAGGGGGCATCCCCTTCCTTCCCATTTCCTGTAGACAGGGAAACGTCATGGCAGAGCCATAACCCAGAAGGACTTTGTGTTTCTGATAAGCTGAACATGGCTGGATGAGACCTATTTGAGCTGTTGGGGTAAAGGTTAAGGTTAGGATTCAAACAGCCTGATTTTTTTTTCTTGTGTATAAAATAAAAAATATACTGTAGGGTTTTTCACTTAACATTACTGCATGTGCCCACATACGTATGAGAACATGGCCTTTAGTGGGGGTACTATTCTATTAGGTGGCCCAGTCTTCTATTTCGCCCCCATATGTTACTTTCATTTTGTTAGATGCGTAGCCAGGGAGGTCTTCCCGAGGTGGATTCCTGGCTCCGTTCCTGCTGATAGTCCCTTAGCATCTACGGCTAGCCAACAGACTGAATTGTGTACTTCACTGGCTCGCCTTGTGTGTTGTCTGCTCAGCCTTAAAAGTGAGCATCAGAGATGGTTCCGTGGTTAAGAGCACTGGTTGCTCTTCCAGGGGCCCATGGTTCAGTTGCCAGCACCCACATGGCTATGCACAAGCATCCGATCCCCATTTCAGTGCTAAACTCACCTTCATTCTAGTGTTATGATTCACACTCTTGTCTCTCTCTCAGACACACACACACACAGACATGTGTAAACGAACATGTTTGCTCTTTTTATTATAAATGTATATTTATATAAATGTACAAATATGCCTTTGGACTCTTGTTAGCATGTCTTTAGGTTAACTTTCTATAAATTTCTATGATTGCTGAATTGCAAGATATCCCTGTCTGAAGGTTTAATGCTTACTCTAATCTTACATTGTAGTTTGAAAATACATAACAAAAGCTGGGTGGGGTGGCAGCAGATCTCTGAGTTTGAGGCCTGATTGATCTACATAGAGAACTCCAGGCCAGCTCGGGCTACAAAGTGAGACCCTGACTGAAAAATAAAATCATAAGGGGTCTGGAGTTTGGAATGAGGCAACTCCCAGGGGAGGGAGCTCATGCCAGGAGCTGGGGTGAAGCCCCCAGTCAAACAATATACACATAAATAAATTTCTTTTAATGAATAACAAAATTCACCATCCTAACTGTTGTATACAATTTGGGTTATTAGTATGTTCACCTTGTTATACAATAGCTGTCTAGAGTGTTTTCATCTTATAAAACTGTAGCTCCATCCCCATTGAACTCACAATTCTCCCCCTACCCCAGTCTGTCCTCCTGCAGCTAATACCTCTGTCTCTAGAAATGGGAACACTTTCAGATACCTCATCTAAATGCACTCATGTAATATGGTCTCATTGTTACTGGCTCACTTCAATAGCATCGTGTCTTTGAATTTCAGCCATGTCACAAATAACACGTGATAGAATTCCCTTCTCTATGTGACTGGATAATTTTGCTTTGTATCATTTTGCCACTTTCCCCGAAATTCTATTTGTGAATGGACACATGTGTTGCTTCAATTTGCTGCTTTTGCTGCTAATGCTGCCATGCTCGTATGCAAACATCTCCTCAGGACCTTGCACTGAACTCATCAGGATAGATACCCACGAGTGGGACTGAGGCATCAGTCATGTGGTAATTTTATTTTTAACCTAGCTCAGTGGTAAGATAATTGCCTAGCAAGTGCAAGGCTTGGGTTTTATCTTCAGCTCAAAACAAAACAAAACAAAGAAAAAGCACCATCTTTACCTGTTGTATAGAGGTTACTTGTTTGTTTCCCGGTTGCCTGATAGCTGAGACCTGAAATAATCACACAGAAACTATATTATTTAAATCACGGCTTGGTCCATTCGTTCTATATTCTTCTTGGCTAACTCTTATATCTTAATTTAATTCATTTCTAGTAATCTGTGTATCGCCACAAGGCTGTGGCTTACCTGGTAAAGCTTCAGTGTGGGGCTCCATGGCTTCTCTCTGACTCTGCCTCCTTTCTCCCAGGATTCGGTTTTCTTTTCCCCACCTAGCTCTGCTCTTCCCTATCCACAGACCTAAGATAGTTTCTTTATTCACCAATGGTATTCACAGCATACAGAGGGGGATCTCATATCACCTTCCTGTGTAGAGAGAGATCTCTGAAAGGAACCCCTGGGCTGCAGAGCTAGCACCAGTGATCTGCATTGTCTGCTGTGTGACCCCCCTCTTTGGTGGCCCAGACAGAGAGGTGGCCTCTCTGAGGATACTGAAGCACGGCTGGGCAGTTTCTGGGACTGCCACACCTCATCTCCAAACATTCCACTTGCTTGCTGCCTTCTTTGCCTCTTTGTTCTCGTTTGATTCTTTGTCCTTTGTTCTCTGTCCAAGAGAACCACCAAGTGATCATATGCGCAGTGGGATCAGTGATGAAGACGAGAGTTCACTGCAGAAGCATCTTGTGCTCATTGGTTTTAGTTATCTGGGATGAGGAGCAACAATTGGGAACATGTCTCCATCAGATTACCTAGAGGCAAATCTGTGGGACATTTTCTTCATTAATGCTTCATGTGGGAGGGCTCAACTCACTGTGGATGGGGTCACCCCTAGGCACATGGTCTTGTGTCATAAAAGAAAGCAGGCTGAGCAACCTATGTCAAGCAAGTCAACAAACAGCACCCCTCCATGACCTCCGCATCAGCTCCTGCCTCCAGGTTCCTGTCCTGAGCTGCTGCCCTGACTTCCCTTCATAACAGACGAGGACTGGAAGCTGGCATAGATCCTTTCCACCCCAAGTTACTTTTGGTCATGTTTTATCGCTGCAATAGAAACCTAACTAGGACATTGCCCTACCCTGTTTCTGGGTCAGGTTACATAAACATGGCTTATCTAAGAAGACATCATCATGCTTGCTGATCAACTCATGTCCTAAGTGATTCTCTTACTTGCGAGATAACTGCCGGAGACTGAGTTGAAGTGAACAGACTCTAGGGCAATATATTGATAAGATCAACTCTTTGCCAGGCAAGTCAATAAATACTCCCATCTTCCTTCTATGGATACTAGCACTTTCCTGTTGGGCCTCCTTATTCCGTTTAATGCTTGCCTTCTGCGAATCAGCCAGTCTCCGGTATAAAGAAGCTAGCCTTGCCTTCTGCGAATCAGCCGGTCTCCGGTATAAAGAAGCTAGCCTTGCCTTCTCTAGAAACTGTCCTTTGCAAAGCGATTGCCTCAGACTTTATCCTTGCTTAAATTCTGACTTTTGCCACTATTTTTAGATTTTGTAATTAAGTAGTGTTTGGAGGAAGAAAGGGGTTCCTTTCTGAAATTTTGTGTGTTGCGTTGAAATTTCTTACAGATACACTCTAATGGGAAACAGACCTTCATGTCACAGACAAAGCGATTGTGCTCTACTCTGGAAAACAGCTTCCCCTTTAAGACATACGTCTTTATGTATGCATGCTCCTGAAATGAAAATAATAAAAGGAGAGTTCCCCTCTTTTGTCACGTGACCAAATAATTTCTCAGACAAACATTTGTTCTAATTATTCCTGTCTATGACAATAATAAGAGATCCACAGCACCCACCGAGAAATTTCCTTCAGCAGTGGTATTCTTGGTTTCCACCTTAAACCCAATAACACCCACCACTGAAGTAGCAGGTGGATATCTGTGAGTTCAAGGCCACCCTCATCTACTTAGTGAGTTCCGGGATAGCCAGAGGTACATAGTGAGACTCTATCTCAAAGACAAAAACAAAATAAAAATTGCAACTTGATTTCCTCAAGAGATGTAAAAGATGAAAGATGATTTTTCAGTCAGCTGTGCCAAAGATATTTAACATAAAATCTCTAACCTTGTGTATTCATAGTCCAGTTACTAGATCATTTCAGAAAACTTCCTGGCACCTCAAGAGTCATATGTCATGGATTTCATCTGAGTTTCTCTTTCTTTCCAGACACTGAGACTTTGACAAACAAAGCTTTGGGGAAATATTATTTTTTAAGGTATATTGCTTTTGTTTCTGCGGCATTTGTTTAACTCTGTGAAGCTGTGATTCTTTGCCTGTCTGAAACACCTGCTGGCCTAGTAAAGAGCTGAACGACCAATAGCAAAGCAGGAGCAAGGATAGGCGGGGCTGGCAGGCAGAGAGAGGAAGGGGGGAGCAAGAGAACGAGGAGAAGAGGCTATTAGGGCACAGCCACCCAGCTACACAGCAAGCCATGGAGAAAGGAGTAAAGAAAGGTATACAAAATAGAGAAAGATAAAACCCAGAGGGAAAAGGTAGTTGGGATAACTTAAGTTAAGAAAAGCTGGCAAGAAACAAGCCAAGCTAAGACTGGACATTCCTAACTAATAAACCTCCATGTGTGATTATTTGGGAGCTGGGTGGTGGGCCCCCCAAAAAGCCAAAAGAGTAAAAATCACACAACACAAAGCTTACGCTGTGAAGCAGCTAAGCTTCTCCCAAGTTGTACAATGGACACAAAAGAAGAACACTAGCCTCGGAGTTCCCCATCTGCCAACGCTATCCTCTTGCTGATGCAAAAACACAGCTCTCACTTCAAAGAGAGCAAGACCTAGTTTGTTCTGTAGCCAAATACAAATGACCAAGACCCAGGAACATAGATTCAGCTTGCCCCAAATACCATGATCCAACAGAGTAGCATTTTCACCACGTTATTATAGCAACAAAGCAAAGAAAGTCCTCAATGCATTAGTGCAGTGATTCTTGACCTTCCTAATGCTGGGACTCTTTAACACAGTTCCTTGTGTTGCGGTGAACCCCGTCCATAAAATTCCCTTCGTTGCAACTTCATAACTGTTATTTTGTTTTAATATGAGTATATGTGTTTTCTGATGGTCTTAGGTGATCCCTAAGAAAGGGTCGTCCCCTGTCCCGTCCCCCAGCCCCTTTCCACCACGGGGTGGGGATCCAGCGGAGAACCACTATATTCATGCAAACAGATGAGTGGATTTCTGCAAAACAGGGAAGTTTCTGTATGGACCTCAGATACTATCTGACAGTGGTCACCTCTGGGTTGTTTAAAGTTATAAATGTGGTGACACATTCCAAAAAAGATTTTACTTGATAGTCACAAGGATGTTAGGTCAAACACAGATGGTAACGAATGGCTATTACAAGGGCAAAAGATAACCACGATAATTTGATTCTGGACCGGCAACATTCCAGTTCCTCACCACCGAGAAGTTCCAACCCGTCAGTGTTAGAGACAGTCACAACTTCCTTCCTTGTCCTCTAACTTCAATCCACACAAGCTGACTTTGCTCATCACAACAAAAACCCGAAATTCTTTTTCACGTCCTGCTTATTTCGCAATAGAGCAAAGCCTTGGGTAAAAAAAGTAGTCAAACCTGGATCTCTGAAAGAGCACACCGATCTAATGGATTGGTTTCTTATTTGAGGCTTAGTTACCTAAATAATGTATCAGGCATCCTTCTAGGCGGTGGAAACACACCAAGAAATTAGGGGGAAAAACAAAAATAAACACATTAAAAAATAAAAAGCAAAATAAAACACATAAAAGGGAAGTCCAACTTGAAACTGTCGGCAAGGAAAAACACGGGGAGGGGGTGGATCTTGTCTCATAACAGATAAGGAAAATAAGGGGCTATTCTAAAGGCGCATTATACAACTCCGCAGAGTGATAGCCACTTAGGTCCTCAGGGAAAGGTAGGAGCAAGATGTTGATTTGTGTTATCACAAGTCGGGGAGTTCCAAGGAGGCAGAAGTGAGGGACAAGGCAAATACATTCAAAATGAAGTGCATATTTATAGCAGAAGAGAAGGGAACACGGACATACACAGAGAGACCCCAAGCAGCATCCCTAACTCTGTCCAGGTTACAAGCCAGGGAAAAGGAAGCAGGATGCGCCTGCGCAGTTGAGCGGCCACCTGCGTGGACGCCGGGGGCGGGGTCCGCGCTTCCCAGCTGGAGCTGGTCCAGGCTCCGCTCTCGGCCCCGCCCCTCCAGCGGCTCTCCTCTGGATTGGTCCGGGCGGGGGCGGGGTCCGGAGCCCGGAAGTGCGGCTGACGTGTCGGGGCCGCGCTCGGAATTGTGGGCGATTCGGCTAATGGCGTCGGCGAGTCTGGGCACCCGGGGCAGGCATCGCTGAAGCTTCTAGCCACTTCGGCTGGGTGACGCCCGCCGTGGCCGGGCCCCGCGGCAGCGGGAGGACCTGCCCGCCTGGTGGGCTCCCGAGCCGGCGCCGGCGGAGCCTCGCGGGGCGGTACGGCTGCGGGTAGCGCTCGGCGAGCAGCCGTCGGCGGTGCGGGGCGGCGGAGGAGGGGCTCGGGCACGCCTCGGGGGCGAGCCCAGGCCCGGCCGTGCGTCCGCCCGCGGAGCCCTGGGCTGGGCTGCGGGAGGCTGAGGGGCTGACAGTGCCAGCCTGCTGTGCCGATCGCTCCCCGATCGGCTAGGACCTGGGGGGACCATGTCCGGCACCAACAGCCCAGAGGCTGTGAAGAAGCTCCTGGAGAATATGCAGAGCGACCTGCGGGCCTTGTCACTAGAATGCAAGAAGAAATTCCCACCTGTCAAGGAGGTATGCTTCAGACGACGCCAGGGGCAAACGCAGCGAGCACTCCCCGGTCCTATCCTTTTCTCGATTTCCCAGCCCAGTGCCTAATTTTCATTCCTCCAGCAGGTTTAAGTCGGTGATTGTACCACAAATGGTGTTTATAGTTTCCTTTGAGAGTGCTAAGGAGATGCCATTCCATCCTTTCTCCTGTCATGTTTATTTCGGTGTGAAGTTCCTGGAGTAAACCGATTTGGTGAATTGAGTCATGTGTATTGCTCCTAAATAGTAAATTCCACCACTATAGCGGTAATCTGTACTCCACATGTAGATAATGTATGTATATCACTCCCTGGGAAACATTTCCTTCTTGGCTTAATTCTCAGTCTCATTGTCTTAATAAACCAGAGCACCCAATTTACCACAAATGGTCAAGGCCTCCCATAACCATCTTAAAGCTATTTTAGTGGGAAGCTTTGGCTTGGATTAAAAACAAATGCACCTGAATATAACTTCATGGGTCTTTGAGTTTGTTTGTTTTTGCAGCTGTAGAATGGGGATAAAATGTGGTTTTATAAGATTATGGAAGGCCAGGTGTGGTGGCCAAACTTTTATTCCCAGCGCTCAGAGGCAAGTGGATCTCTGAGTTAGAGAGGACGCCAGCATAGCCAGGGCTCCGTAAAGAGATCTTGTCTGGGAAAACCAAAATGGTAATGATGATGATGATAATGGAAACTCCTCAAAGGAAGAGTATCAGTAAAGAAGCTCAACTTAATCTATGCTGATGAAAAATTCCAAATACTGAATTGAGAATTTTAATTCAATCACTATTTAATCCAGTCATTCCTGACCTTTTTTTTTTCCCTCAAGTTTTCATTCGTGTTAAATTATTTTAAAAACCGTGTCTTTCCCCATTTGTGATATAATGGAGTTCAGGGGGAAAGCTGGCTCAGCAGTTAGGAGCACTGGTTGCTCTTCTAGAGATCACTGGTCCATTCCCAGCACAGACATGGTGGCTCACAACCATCTGTAATTCCAGTTTCAAGGGTCCAACTCCCTCTTCTGGCCTCCGAAGACACACATGATGCACAAACACCATATAGGCAAATCACTCGTATACATAAAACAGAAATGAGTACGTTTTGTAAAAATTGAAAATAAGAAATGTAGTTCAAAGATACTGCAAAAGTAGTTATTTAATTTTTACTCCTAGTGAGTGTTGCTTAGTATCCCTGCCATGTAACATTCTGTTTGCTATTAAAAATTACCAAATGAGTTTGTATTTTTCCACTTAAAACTGTATTTATCCTTATTGTAAAAAGTTTTATAATTAGAACTTGACTCTGGTAAAGTTTATAATTTAGCCTTCTAAGGAATCTTTAAGTTTTCTGTGGGTGCCTCGCAGAACCTGTCTTCAACAAATTTCAGTTTCTTTTAGTGACCCAGAGTAGAGACCAGGTGGATCCCTTCGAGGGAGACACTAGTTTTAGTTCAGATAACCACTAATTTGTTTTGGTATTTATCTTCTTTGTTGTTTCTATATCATCTGTCTGTTGAAAGTTATAACCAGTAATTTTAAAGAATTAGGGTGTCTTCCCAGATTTTATGGGTCTCACCTGTAATTTTAGCACCCAGGACGATGAGGTAGGAGGATGGGCATGGGTTTGAAGCCAGCCTGGGGGCTATGGAGTGAGGTCCTGTTGCAACATCCCCTACACACACACACACACACACACACACACACGAGAGAGAGAGAGAGAGAGAGAGAGAGAGAGAGAGAGAGAGAGAGAGAAATCGAGAGGTTCTTTTTATTGTAAAAAACTTTCTTGTTTTAAAAACATCAAATTCTACTATAATTTCAGCAATATTAAGAACCGTGACTTGCAGGATGTTGATGGTGCACACCTTTAATCCCAGCACTCAGGAGGCGGAGGCAGGCAGATCGCTGTGAATTCAAGACCATCCTGGTCTACAGAGCAAGTTCCAGGACAGACTCTAAAGCTACATAGAGAAACCCTGTCTCCAGGAAAAAAAAAAAACAAAGAAAACAAACAACAACAACAACAAACAAAACAAAAAAAGAACTGTGACTCCTCTGTGCTGTAGGCCCTGAGTTAACCTGAGAATTTAACTGCTACCTCCTGTGGTATTTTTATTGGGAAAGCACCAAGTTCCAACAGGTAACTTAGAAAGTTCTAGAACACACTACATTCCTAATCCTGGTGCTTTCATTGAGATGCATTAGTTTTTACTTAATCACTGGCCAGATAGCTCCTTAGTAATTGCTCCTAGCCGTTGCAGCAATGTCAAAAATCATTCTTGTCATTCTATCTCTAATAGATGATCTTGTGTATGGTTCATGTTCCATAAAGATTTGCTGAAACAAAGATTCTTATTTGGGTCTGGACAGATGGCTCAGTGTTTAAGAGCACTGCTGCCCCTCCCAGAGGACCCCGTTTGATTCCCAGCACCCTGCGTTGACTCCAAACTCCCTGTAACTCCAATTCAAGGGGATCAGATGCCTTCTTTTGGCCTTCACTGGCACCAGACACACAAGGTGCACCTAAAGGCAGACTCAGTGGTCAGGTCTGGGGATAAACACCTTTACTTCGGATCCACCTTTCAGACTTCTTCTGTCTTTTTAATGGCGCCGAACTGATAAAGCATAATTACAAGTCGTCTTTCCGGGCTGTGTGCTTCCACGCTCTCTGTTATTCACTGGCACCTTGGCGAAGGTTTTTGTCTAAATCAGAGGTTCCCTGTGGCACAGTTTCCCAGCGCAGTTTTTGTTTTGTGTCAGTAGGTGGCTGCTAAAGACCTGGTTGGGACAGGCTGCCTTTATTGCCACAGGAGGGGTTTCTGTTTGTTCTTTTCTGTGGGATCTGAGGCTAAGGTTCTTGGCTCTCTGGGTGAATTTAGACTTCATTTTCACCATCTCACAGTGGAGAATGGAGGCTGGATAATGTAGCCATGCTTACTTGTGAATTCTTCTGGTTTTAGTATTTTTAGTGCATTGTTATTTCCCCTTGGCAGCGGGTGTGCTTTCTCTCATAAGTATAATATATGTTTTATATATTGAAATACATAAGAGTAGAGACAAATAAAGTATTGCATTGCATTGATTACTCTGTGGCACTGTTCTTTGATGACATAGAAATAAAAGACATCGTCTGTGACTTAAAATCACCTTGAGTTCTTTTTCTCGCTCTCCTGTGAGATAGCTTATTTTTAAGTAAGTACAAAGTAGATTGTGCTAATAGCAATTTATTAGTCTCTTAAGTGCAGAACATGGCAAAAAAATACCAAACAAAAATAGAAACTACCTTTGTTTTCATGAAGGTAACTCCATTAAATAAAATATAACCTTTACAACAGTGTAGGAACCTTTGCATCTTTTAACATACCACTTCAAATATTTTATAGCTCAGCACACCTAGATTCTAGCCTTTGAAAGGCTGAGGCAGGAGGATCTCAAGTTCCACACCAGCCTGAGCTACATAACAAGATTCTGTCTCAGAAGAAAAAGGAGTCAGGTGGAGTGTGAGCACAGCACTTGGGAGGCAGAGGCAGGCAGGGCTGAGTTTGAGGCCAGCCTGATGTACCTAGTTACAGGCTGGCCTGGGCCATACATCAAGATACTCTCTCAAAGAAAAAAACAGAATAAAATCAGTCAATACTTCATTTTATACGTGAGGAGGTTCAGAGGTGCTCACCTGTCCATGTCGTTACTGCTGCTGACTGTTCTTTCCCCTAGAGACTGTCTCGTTTAGATTTTTGTAGTCCACTGTTTGTGCATCTCCTCTCTCAGGAGTCCTGTTTAGGTGGGAGTGTGTCCTGGTTCATCTTCCAACCTTTCTTCATACTCTTCCTGTATACTGCTTCCTCCCCTTGCTTTTGGCTTTAACTGTCTCATGCACTCTGTATTTCCATCAGCCTGTGTAATGCCTTGTATCTTCCACATGGTGCAGCTAGAAGTTGTCATTGAACTATGCTCCACTAAAAACAGCCCCGCTCCCTGTTCCTTTGCCTCTTTCTTGGTAGTGTATCACTGTTGCTCCTCCTACTCCTGTCTGGCTGTCTTTTCCCACTTGCTGCTTTCTGTAGTTTCTGGCTTTTTCCCCCTTCTCTTCTTATGTACTATCCTACACCAGGTTTTAACATTATGTCTGACTTTTGATGTATATCATTGACATAAGTAAGTTAAATCAGCACACGTAGCACTCAGAAACTCTTGTTAGCTACCATGTGAATATTAACATTTCATACCCGCTTAGCCTTCCTAACTTTCCTCTCTGGCTTCCTCATCCTTACCCACTTTATTAGGCCGTCAGTGATCATGTGTTACTCCTCAGAGCTGCCCTTGCTTCCACCTTTCATGCTGACGTTTCTGAGGTCACTGTTACTATTGTGGAATTGGCTCCCCCCACCCCATTAGAATTCTGTCTTGAGTTAATCCCACTCCAGATACTTCCTGAAAAGTTTCTGCACCCCAATAAGCCAATAATCTAAATCAGAGCAAATCAAACTGAATTAGAAAAATCCCAGGTTTAATGGATTCAAGTGCTCCTGGATGGCTTTCCAGTCCTCCAGAGAGAAGACAGGAAGGAAGACTGGAAAACCATGCACTTGTTTTTCTGTGGGGCAGTTTAAATACTCTGTGGGAGTGGTCATGAGCACCTGTGGGGAGGGGTCATCGGTTGGCGGGCTTTCTCAGGGGTGGAGTCTGGACTGGGGCAACTCCCAGAGGAGGGGACTTGAATGGAGGGTCCATCCAAACACTTCCTAACTCATTTACCATGTAAGTGAACTAAATTCACAGGTAATTTTCTGATTTTATTCCTTGTTTACTCATTCATTGATGAAATAATTTTTAAGCACGTAACTGTGTGTCGAATGGGAGCTGGCTGTTAGGTGAAAGCTCCTGCCCAGGCTCGCGGGCTTATTCGTCTAGTGTGCTTTCCTTTGCTTCCCCTCCCTTTGTTTTTAACTTAAGCTTACGGCATAAGTTATTTCCTATAACTCTTAAATGTTATCTTCTGTTATAGTTTTAGTTTTTCCCCTCTTTTATAAATAAATCGTAAAGGATTTCCATTTCATCTTATCTTTCTTTATAGCCAGTGTAGCATAAAACTGTAGACTGAGGATGTGCTAACTAGATCCTTTATTGAAGTTTAAATTTTTAGGAAAAGATTGGGAAAGAGAAAAGATATTTTTAGCGTCTACATGCACGCTGCATTCCAGTCTTGTATTTTACATGTTAAAGGAGGCTTATTTCTTAAAAACTGGACTTGGAATAACTGTCATAAGTGGTTTTTGAAGCCACAGTTGTAGAAGAGTTGAATGTTATGAAAGAGTATTTTTTTGGTTTCGGTGTGGTAATTCTTTTATAAGCACATTGCCAGTTGGGAGATATTCTATATCTTTTGAGCACTCCCAAGTGTATATTTGACTTTGGGTCATTTACCTGACATGAAAGTGCTCAGGGCATCCCCATCCTTTCTCTGTGTCTCATAAATACACTGTAGTATCTAAGTTGACAGATGTTAAACCTTACCTTTTTTTCTTAGCTTTCATTTCAGTGTTGTGGTCTATGAATGATTAATTTGGAATTTTGAAATTTTTGTTCTAATTTTAGATTATTTTTCTCATGAGTTGCAAAAGATACATTTGTTAAAAGCAGAGGCATGAGTTTTTGAATTTTCATGATAGGAAGCAACATTTAAAGCCACTTGCTTACTTTTGGTGTTTTAAACAGACTCATGTATCCCAGACTGGCCTTGAGCTTACTGTGTAGGCCAAGCTGCTCTTGAATTCCTGACCCTCTTTTTTCTATCCCCCTCTGATGGGATTATAGACTTGTGCCATCATGCCTGACTTACAAACCTTAAAGAAATTAATCTTTTGTAGTTGTAGTGATTGGCATGTTCATCCTTCCGTAATGGACATTGTTGTCCTTCCTTCATTGGTAGTCTACAATCTTCACACAGTACCTTCCAGATTTAGATGAACTAATTAATTCCTAGCTACTGAGTGCTTTGGTTTGCTTAATCTGGTTTGAATAATCTCCACTTTGGGGCTGGAGAAATGGCTCCGTGGTTAAGAGCACTTGTTGGTCTTGCAGAGAACTCAGGTTTGGTTCCCAGCACCCACATGGTAGTTCACTACCAACTGTAATTCCAGTCCCAGGGTTTCCAGCACCCTCTTCTGACTACTGTAGGTATTAAGCCTTCACATGGTGCACATAGATAGATGCAGCAAAGCGCTCACACACACTTAAAGGGAAATTCCATCCCTCTCTCTGCTTCTCAACTCACACAATGCTAATGCATCCTTCTGGTTAAAGGTGGGGGGCTTCTCAACTCACACAGTGCTAATGCATCCTCCTAGTTAAAGGGGGGGGGGCTTCTTCATCAAAATCTGTTGAAAGAGACTCTCTTCTTTCCAGATAGTGTCATAGGAAGTCTGAGGTATTAAATAGCTGCAGTTATTTTTATTGCTAAGTTGGAGACAGCTTGAGGATGAGCCTGTCATATATCAGACCAGACCCAAGATGAGAATGACAGAGAAATGAACTAGATCTAGTAGCCTCGTGAATCTGTGGGTCATAGTTCTTAGGATTCTTCTTGTAGTGAGGCAGTAAATTCTTTCCTCTTTCCCACCTTGTAAGTGATTTTGAATTTTTACACTATGTTAGCTTTTCATTTAAGAACCCTTATTATGTAGCTACGTATTTAAAAGGGGGTGTGGTAAGCATTACTAATATACTAGACCAAAGCAACAGATACAGTTTGAATTTGAATTTTTACACTATGTTAGCTTTTCATTTAGAAACCTTTATTATGTAGCTACGTATTTAAAAGGGGGTGTGGTAAGCGTTACTAATATAAGGGCTTATACTAGACCAAAGCAACAGATAGAGTAACATGAATGGGTAAGGCATTCCCAGTTGTAGCCCCTGGAACTGGAGTTACATATGATTTTGTTGAACCCAGGTCCTTTGCAAGAATAGCATTGCTCTCATCTCTCCAGTACTATTTTGCTGTTTTGTTTTATTTTGAGCTAGTGTCTCACTTACAGCCTAACCTGGTTCAGAACAGGCATTCATTCTCCCTCAGTTTTCCAGTTTCGTGTAGGATTAGCCACCACCCCCAGCTAGAGATCCTCTGTCACACCTCTAGGCCTGTGTGAGGAGATGGAGACCTGTCTCTGGAACCTCATTTTTTACAAGAATCTCTAGATTAGGAAGCCTATGCTAGGGTTAGTGTGGCATGAAGTAAGACTACCATAGTTGGGGTCAGGGCACCTTGTTATATGTGTTTTGCAATCAACATTTTTAGTAAAAATTTTTAGCAACACATGTTGTCAATGAGGATAATAATTCCAAGTGCTTTGTCAGGTAATAATTTAGTTGTAAAAAATGGGGAATGATGAAGTAAGTCTAATATTAATATCTAAAACAACAAATAGGGTTTTTTTTGATGATTTCTTGAATTTAGGGATGACTTTTTTTCCTTTTCCCTTTTCGTGTGTGTGTGTGTGTGTGTGTGTGTGTGTGTGTGTGTGATGTTCACGTATGCTCATGATCTGAATTTTGATTATAGCACCCCATTGGGTGTCTCACAAGCACTTGTAACTCCAGCTCCGAGTTATTTCCTTTGGCCTCTATGGTTTCCCAGAAACACACACATATAAATAAAATAAATCTTTAAAATATAGGAGGGGAAAAAAAGAGGATTGACCCCTATTCAAGACAGTACTTGATTTGGGGGCTTTGCAGTTTGAGGTAGAGAGAGGGGAGGTTTGTGCAAAGAGGGGAAGAAGAATCTTGTTCTTCTCATTGGTTTTTGTTTGTTTTATTGTCTGAATGTAGAAGTCAGTGCTCAGGTGTTCCAGGTTTGCCTAAGGAAGAGGGGCATCAGGTGAAGTGCCGTTTGCATGTCAGTAATCCAGGTGATCGAATTTTGTTAGGTTTTATGCATGTCCCAGTACTAGACTTCTAGTGTTTTAAGAATAAAGATGACAGTGACTATTCATGCTTTTAATTTTGTGTTTATTTTCCCACCATAATTTATGTTTATAGTAAGTTTTATTTTCTAACTATTTTTGTTCCTACAGGCTGCTGAATCTGGAATAATAAAAGTAAAAACAATAGCTGCAAGAAACACCGAAATTTTGGCAGGTAATTTTTTTGCATATAAATTCAATAATTAGTGTAAAGTTTACTAATAGTTAAAGTAGATCCTTAAAAGAAAGCTGTCGGGGTTTTGTAATATCATCTTCCTGTGCCCTAATATGTTCTTGATGATACAGGACATGTGACTGTCCCTAAATTGTGAACTGGTTATATTTCCCAGAGGTGAACACTATGGCACATACCTTTAATCCAACACTGGGAGGCAGAAGCAGGCCAGTGTGAGTTCAAGACCAACCTGGTCTACAGAGTGAGTTCCAGGACAGCCATGACTGCACAGAGAAACCCTGTTTAAAAAGCCTAAAAAATAAATAAATAAAAATTTAAATAAATAAAAATTCCTCACAATGAAGGCCTAAAAGCTACCAGTTCTGTAGAGTGAAGAATTTTCTTTTTTTCCTTTTTCGTTTTTTTATTTTAAAGATTTATTGAATTATTATGTATACAGTGTTCTGACTGCCTGTATTCTTGCAGGCCAGAACAGCTCATTACAAGTGGTTGTGAGCTACCCATGTGGTTGCTGGGAATTGAACTCAGGACCTCTGGAAGAGCAGCCACTGCTCTTAACTGCTGAGCCCTCTCTCCAGGCCCTGTGACAAATTTTCTTCCTCCTCTTTGCTTTCTCCCCACCTTTACTACTCAGCTGATACACTTTACCCTATATCAAGCGTTCACTTACTGTTTTTGCACTGTATTGATTGACAAGTTGGTTCTTAACACTTTTTCAGAATGTTTTATGGTGTGTTTGAGGCAGTTTATGAAGTAATGGTGTGTACATAAGTGGTGACATCATTCTGAGTCCTGGGACCAAGGCCATCATCATGAGGCAGAAGAAGAAGAGCACAAGGGTTGGCCTGTTCTTTATTGGACTTGTGTTTCAGGAGGGATTTCGAGCTTCTCTGTGACATGGCCTCCCTTCTCCCATCTGCTCTTTCCTCCTCTCTAGTCCCTTCTGTCTTTGCCACAGTCATGCGCATGGATGAGGTGGGGACTGAGTGTCTCATCGGACAGTGTCATTGTCTAACCTGGTGTCTCCACAGAGTAGGATTCAGAGGTTAAGGTGCCTGCTGAATCCGGGGTGTTTGCAGGGTTTCCACGCTGGCTCCCCACCCCTCCAGTGCTTCCTATCCCACCACTGCTTACTTCCTGAGGCCTACTGCCTTTCAGTCTCTCGGTGCCTTTCCTCTCAGCAAGCACATGAGAAGACAGTCTTGGCTACACAGTTTAAATATTATACTCTGTAACATAAACTTGAATTTAAAACATTAAGAATTCCTAATTTGGAGATGTCAGCCCATTACAAAAAAATAAAGACCTTGGGCAAGAGTAGATCTCCTTTAGACTTCTCAGCTTGACTTGTCATTACTGTTAGTTTTCCTAAGTTGTATCTTTCTCCCATAGTTTCTCCCTTGTTATTTAATAGTTTGTCTAGAGCACCAAATAGTTTTATGACACTCACAGTAGTGTGTGTGTGTGTGTGTGTGTGTGTGTGTAGAGGGGCTAGAAATGTGGAAGGTAAATGCAAATGTGTGTGTTTGGGGCTAGAAGAATAGGCAAGCAGGTTTTGAGGGGTGCATGTTGGGTGGGCTGAGGAAGTGCATGCTTAAAGTGCATGACCTGGAGACTTCCTCCAGTGGAACCAGAGTATCACTGTGAAATATTTACCTTTGCTAATATCATTGCTTATGTTACAGTAACAAATCCCTGGTTAGCCTCCAACAATAGTTTTCATTGGTCTTATAGCTGATAAAAGAACTTCAGAGAATCACTATGTACTCAGGTGTTCTATACAGAGCGAAATATCTAATTAGTTAAGCTTAAGGAGGAATAAGAAATTTTAGAGTCATTGAGATAGCTACGTGGGTTAAGGTTGTTTCTCCACACCTGAGGAATTTGGTTCAATTCATGGGACCCACATGGTGAAAGGAAAACCAATTATTGCAAGTTATATTTTTACTTCTATATGTGTGCTATGACATGGGTACACACACACACAATTATAAATAAATAAATGCAATACAATTTTTAAAGAATAAATTTTAATATGTAGTTGGATTATTGATTTCATTGTAACACATGTAGCCATATTTCATGTCACAAATCTTTATACTTTAATCTCCATGTTCTCTAGGGCCGTCTATTTAAGGAGATATATTGGCATTTAAACTTCACCTTAGCATTTTTAAACCATATATTATTTATTGTAGCAGTTGATACATACATACATACATATATATATATATATATATATATATATAGACAGCTATCTTGTTATTTTGAAATCAAAGGCTCTTATATTGGTCAGTATATAGTTTCTAAGTTATCTAGTTCAGAATACAGCCAATATTGAGAAATTTTTTATTTTATTTCCATGGGAAGTTTTTATTTCTTTATAAACCTTGAGATTATGGGATACTAATTTTGCCCTGCAACAAATGCCAGAGATCCCAAATGACTGAGGACATGTCAGTGAGCCAGGATGCTGACTTGTTGTCTGTCTCTTTACGTTAGAGACCATGAAGAGTGTGGTGCAGCTAGAATTTGGATCACCAAGCCCACACTTAAGGATGCTCAGCACCGTTTGTAGTCAGTGTCCTTCCTTAGCTCCAGGGGAAGACAACTGACCTTTCAGGGTCAGTCTTGGCCCCACCTCCCCGCTCATTTCTTAACATCCTCTTTAACGTTTACTTGTCTTTGTTTTCACTGCTGTCTTGAGTGGAAATGCTCTGCCAGGTAACGTCAGCACCGCTCAGATCCGTAGGTCTCTATGTCAGCACCGCTCAGATCCGTAGATCTCTATGTCAGCACCGCTCAGATCCGTAGATCTCTCTCTCCTCCTCCTCAGAGCTGGGAACGCGAGATCACAAGGCTCTTCAGTTATGAAGCCAAATGCCTTAATCTTACACCTGACTGCTGTATGATACAAGTTATTTATTATTGTAGATTACAAGCTACTAGAAATCGAGAAGGCATGTGTAACCTAAAAATTATATAGTCTGTTTTTAGTGTGTATTTTTAGCAGGAATATCTAAGAAGTGTTAATATCTTTAAAAGTTATATATTTAACTCTTAACCCAAACCCTAATGGCCATATCTATCGTGGCTGCTTTCAACTGCTGTCAGTGTACATGGAGAAACATCATCATTATCTGTGATTCATGTTCTGTTCGCATAGTATTTCCTTATCTTTTCCTGTCTACATAGCCTTAAGAACCAGTCTCTAAGTAGCAATGAGTAAATACACTTCAGAATTTTTTTCTGACATAGAAAGTAATTTACCTGTTTGTTTTTAGTATAGTTTTATCAATATATGTATTTGTGATATCTTAAAAGGTTTTTATTTCTTATTTTATGTGTATGAATGTCTTACCTGCATGTATGTCTATGTGCCATGTGTATACCTGATGCCCAGGAAGACCAGAAGTGGGCATTGGATCCCCTGGAACTGGAGTTACAGGCACCTGTGAGCCATCATGTGGGGAACTGAACTAGAGTCTTAACTGTTGGCTATCTCATCAGCCTATACTTGTGGAATAGCTATAGACTAGAGCTATAGAGAAATTCTGTCTCAAAAAAAAATCTAAGAAATGACAGCATGCACTGAGCTTTGTTGGAGGATGAGCAAATTGGGAAAGCAGGTGATCTTGGATAGCCAGAAGGGACCCTGTGAAGTCCCTTCTTCCTCAGCTTAGGACCAGCTCCTCCTGTTTCACCTCTCAGGCAGCTCTCTCTGCAGATACCTCAGAGATAGCAATCCATTCATGCTTATCCGTGCTTCTTGCAACAGCCTCATTGTTCTCAACCATGGGAAACTGTTCCTTAGCAGATTTGGTTAATTGGAACAACCTTTAAGATGGGAACATGGATCTAATCTACATGGGAAGTAGAAAAAGACAAGCTCTCCTGAGTAAATTGGGAGCATGGGGACCATGGGAGAGGGCTGAAGGGGAGGGGAGCATAGTCTTGATGGAAGCAAGTGTAGAAGAGTCACAGGGAAAGGAAAGATGGCTTTTGAACCTCACCTGTAGTCTCTGCTTACTGGTATCATTCATCCATTGACTCCTCCAAATGTTTTCTTTGCCAGAAACTTTCCCTTCTCAGATGATGTACTTTCTAAAAGTAAAGCCAACACCTGGTTCTTTCTTAGACTGTTATTATTTAACACATTGCCTGGGAATACTAAGTCTTCCCTTAATGTAGGTGTCAAGTTGTATCATGTAATGTAAGTGGGTCTCTTAAAATTGCCTCTAGTGTGGTAGATTTGTGTTTGGTTGGTTGGTTTTGGTTTTTTGATACAGGGTTTCTCTGTGTATGAAATTCTCAAAGACTTAAAGTGAAAGAATATCAAACTAAAATTCATTTGGTAGGATACATACATATTATAAAAATACTGTTATATAATGGGTAAGTGTCAAAAATACTAAGTTAAACAGGAATTAAAAACTAACCAAAATTTGCTGGTAAATGGATAAAAACTAGAAAAAATTGTACTGCAAGAAGTAACCTAGGTTTAGAAAGACAATGCCACTTGTTCTATCTCTCATGGATCCTAGCTTCAAGTCTTTAGATTTGTGTGTTTAACCTGAGGTGTCTCTATAAGGCAGTGGTTCTCACCTTCCTAACGCTGCGACCCTTTAATACAGTTCTCATGTTGTAACCCCCAACCATAAAACTATTTTATTGCTACGTCGTAACTGTAATTTTTCTACTATTAGGAATTGTAATGTAAATATCTGTTTTCTGGTGGGTTTAGGCAACTCCTGTGAAAGGTTGAGAATTGCTCGTGTAAGGACACTAGAAAGGGTCCGTGTGGGTAGAGGTTAGGGAGGGAGGACAGCGGAACATAGATGGCAGTGAAGAATTTGAAGAATGGGCTGCAAGCAGGAATAGGACACGGGGGAGGAAAGAGATCAGGGTTGACCAGAACTAAGGATGCATGAACCCATGTGGAAACTTACTGTGTATAAGGCAATTAAAAAATATCATGAGAGAGTTAGAAGGGAGATAATCTTGAATGTCTAGGTAATGTTGGCTTCTAAAAGCACAGGGTTATTAAACAAAAACCCCAGTGCCAGGTGTGAGAATCCTCCTTATGAGTTGTTTGTCAGGGAGTCCCCAGGGGCACCCAAAACAATACTGGCTCTTGCCACTGCTTTTGGTGGCCGAGGAGCTAGTTGATAGGACCTGATGGTGGAAACACACACACTTCGGATGCGATGTATGAATGAAGCTTCTCTTCTGGCTAGCTACCATTGTGCTGGAAGGTGCTGTATAGGCTTCTGGGGAAGAAAAGTCACCAGTGGTCTCCTCCTAGCTGAGACTCCTACCGTCTGCAATGCCAGTCTTCCAGGCAGGCTGTGCTAATTGTGTAATAGGGTTCAACTGTTAAGGGTGAAATCCGACTCTTTGATTTTGAGGTCTGCTCCATACGAGGGAATTCATATAGAGTACCACAAACACCACAAGAAAAAAACAAAAGCTGGGGTGGTTTTTCTATTTTCAATAGTGATTATGAATGACCTTTTCCCAAGTTTTCTTGAGAAAACACTTCTGACTTAGATATACACGTGGTTAGTTAGTTGGTGAACTTTAGTTTCTTGAAGACAGCTGCCAGACTCCTAAGCTTACCATTCTCTTTACTCAGAATTCCATGCCATTTAATTTCTCTGAATGTGACAAACTTGTTTTCTCTTTTTGCCTTTAAGCAAGCTTTTAATTTCATGTTATAAATGTAATTGCTTAATTGAATTCAGTTGTATAAATTCTAAGCTGCATTTTTGTTGCTACTTTAAAACTTCTAGAGTTGGTAGAAGTTAAATTAAGATTTGGAATAAAAGTTTTTGTATTCAAGTAATTAATTTAAAATGCTCTTTCCATAATAAGAATAATAATGCTGTTATTTAAAAATGTGTTTATTTCTTGAAGAAATTAGAGCTACAAACATTTACAGCATATACAAATAATCTAGAGTGCCAAAAACTGTAAGGACTTGGTGTGCATATCATTTTAATAATTCTTTCTGCTCTATCTGTACAACATGAAGAAATGATAATTTCTGAATTTGTGAGGATCCATGTCCTCAAAGAGTACATAGCAGATGGGGAAGGCCCCCAAATTCCCCGGTAGCGAAAGTCTGGGAAGCGTGTGAGTGAGAAGATTTTACTCTCTGGAGTTCTTGAATTCTTACCACTTGTTTCTATTTGGATGTTTAATTTACATCAAAACAATCGGAGTAGGTTGTAAATATGAAGACAAATATTCCTAATTATCAGTGGATCCAGTAATTTACCTTACATGTTTTCTGAATAAAGCATTGAAAGAGAACAGCTCTGAAGTCGTGCAGCCTTTCCTAATGGGGTGTGGGACCAAGGAGCCAAAGATCACTCAGCTGTGTCTGGCCGCCATCCAGAGACTCATGTCACATGAGGTGGTGTCTGAGGTAGGATGAAGATTTTACCCGAACCGTATCAGTAGCTTGCATGGGGAAGAGTGAAGCACATCTGCTGTTTACTGGGAAGCAGGGTTGTGAAAGCAAAGTAATGTAAAAATAAAGTTAGCATTCAAGATTAAATAGATTTCATTGAGTTACTTGTCATCTAAGAAGGCATATTTCTGTGGTACAGGTGCTGATGTTAGCATCAAGCCAATTTTCAGTGTCATAGAATAGTTATTTAATATAATTCATATTTTAAAATGTAGATTGTCTGAATTGATAATATATTGCTCATAAATGTAAGTATTTTGTTTGTATCTAATTTGACGATGGAAAGTAAGAATGATATTTCTATGAATATATTCTCCATCATCTCTCAGATCTGAGTTGATTCTGTGCTCCGTCTTCTGATTCGCAGACTGCTGCTGGAAACATAATTAACATGCTTTGGCAGCTGATGGAAAATAGCCTTGAAGAGCTGAAGCTGCTTCAGACAGTTCTTGTTCTCCTGACGACCAACACAGTAGTTCATGATGAGGCACTATCCAAGGTAAGAAACATACTTAATTGGTATTTGTAATGCTTTGAGGTAGTGTTTGAATAAGCTGATTAAAAGAGAAAAGCCTAGTTCTTTGGGACAAAGACCAACTAACTTCTGTGCAGTTACTGTGATGACCAACACTGGGCGTTCGTAGCTCTTTGTGCCTCCACATTAGAGGACGTCAGGTTAGGTTGCCACTCCTTAGTTATGAGTAGTGGGTGGAAGAAGAGTAGAAAATGTAGAGCAGGTGGAGAAGGAAGTAAGGGGAAGGAAAGTGCCTTGAGTCCTGTTGGCTTGAGTATTTCTCTGTAATTGCTTCTCGATCCTCCTGTGTTGAAGCTAATTTGCATGTATGCATTATGTAAATCAACAGTTCAAACTTTTCTCTTTAAGTGGCCAAAAACTTCTTTGAACATTTAAACTGGGTGAACTTTCATAGCTGGATTTTATTTCTTCACTTGTCCCACCCTCTTTGGAATATTAATAATTCTATTATATAGTCAGCTCTTAAAGTTCTTAAATCATGAAATATTTCTGTTGAACAGAAAGCAACAAAAGTACAGTTGTCAGCTGATGCTTTATTCTCAGAGGAGCATTTTGCACTTGTTTGTTTTTTGAAACAAAGTCTTACTATATTGTTTTGGTTGACCTGGAACTTGCTATATAGATCAGACTGGCCTCAAACTCATGGAGCTCTGCCTGCCTCTGCCTCCCCAGTGCTGGGATTCCAGGCATGTGCCACTACGCCCAACTTTGTTTTGGGTTTCCAGTAGTTTCATCATAATTTTTGTGCTTTTAAAGATGGATAGTTTATAGGAAAAGTATGCAGTCTCATGTATAAGATCTCAAGTTGATTTGTATGTTCATCTCTTCTACATATTAACTTGGTGTTCTTAGAGCATATTGAAGATACACCTAACTGCAACTATTTTGTTCTTCTAGGCTCCTGTCTGCTAAGTAGACTTTTTATATTTACTTTTTTTGTGTGTCTTTTTTTTATTACTGATTTTATTGAGCTCTACATTTTTCTCTGCTCCCCTCCCTTCTCCCTTCCCCTTCAACCCTCTCCCATTGTCCCCATGCTCCCAATTTACTCAGGAGATCTTGTCTTTTTCTACTTTCCATGTACATTAGATTCATGTACATCTCTCTTAAGGTCCTCATTGTTGTCTAGGTTCTCTGGGATTATGAATTATAGGCTGGTTTTCTTTGCTTTATGTCTCAAAGCCACTTATGAGTGAGTACATATGATATTTGTATATCTGGATTTGGGTTACCTCTGTTAATATCATGTTTTCTAGATCCATCCATTTGCAAATTTCAAGATGTCATTTTTTTCTGCTGTATAGTACTCCACCATGTAGATGTACCACATTTTCCTTATCCATTCTTCAGTTAAGGGGCATTTAGGTTATTTCCAGATTCTGGCTATGACAAACAATGCTGCTATGAACATAGTTGAGCACATGTCCTTGTGGCATGATTGAGCATCCTTTGGATATATACCTAAAAGTGATATTATTGGGTCTTGAGGAAGGTTGTTTTCTAATTTTCAGAGAAATTGCCCCACTGACATCCAAAGAGGTTATACCAGCTTGCATTCCCACCAGCAATGCAGAAGTGTTCCCTTTTCCCCACAACCTCGCCAGCATAGGTTGTCATCAGTGTTTTTGATCTTGGCCATTCTGACAGGTATAAGATGGAATCTCAGAGTTGTTTTGATTTGCATTTCTCTGATGGCTAAGAATGTTGAACATTTCCTTAAGTGTCTTTTAGCCATTAAGATTCCTCTGTTGAGAGTTCTCTGTTTAGGTCTGTACTCCATTTTTTTTTATTGGATTATTTATTCTTTTGATGACCAATTTTTTGAGTTCTTTGTATATTTTGGAGATCAGTCCTCTGTCTGATGTGGAGTTGGTGAAGATCTTTTCCCATTCTGTAGGCTACTGTTTTGTATTGTTCACTGTGTCCTTTGCTTTACAGAAACTTTTCAGTTTCAGGAGGTTCCATTTATTAATTGTTTCTCTCAGTGTCTGTGCTACTGGGGTTATATTTAGGATATGGTCTCCTGTGCCAATGCATTTAAGTGTACTTTCCACTTTCTCTTCTGTGAAGTTCAGTGTGGTTGGTTTTATGTTGAGGTCTTTGATCCATTTGGACTTGAGTTTTATGCATGGTGGTAGATATGGATTTATTTTTTTTCTTATACAGGTTGATAACTAGTTATGCCAGCACCACTTGTTAAATATGCTTTTTTTTTTCATTTTTATATATGCTTTTTTGTACACAGTTCCATCTGGTTTCTTGAGCATGAGGACCTGAGTTGAGTCCCTCCCTCCCTCCTATGTGAAAAGCTGGGTGCGGTGGCCCAGGAGTCAGTGTGGAAACTCACAGCAGGATCTCTTGGTGTCCTCATTAGGTTTCTTTTGCTATGATAAACACCATGACCAAAAGCAGCTTGGGGAGGAACAGGTTTATTTCAGCTGACAGGTTATAGTCCATTATCAAAGGAAGCTTAAGGCAGGAATGGAGCAGATCAGGGAGGAATGTTGTTTACTGGCTTGCTCCCTGCTACGCCTTGCTCAGCTTTCTTTCTTTTTTTTTTTTTTTTGGTTTTTCGAGACAGGGTTTCTCTGTGGTTTTGGAGCCTGTCCTGGAACTAGCTCTTGTAGACCAGGCTGGTCTCGAACTCACAGAGATCCGCCTGCCTCTGCCTCCCAAGTGCTTTTTTATGCGACAATCCACAGTGTGCTGGTACACATAAACCATTAGTCAAGAAAGTACCTCACAGTCACGCCTACTGGCCAGTACGATGGAGGCAATTCCTCAGTTGAGGTTCCCTCTCTAGCTTGTGTTCAGTTTAAAAACACCAGTCAGCACACCGAGGATCATTGGTAAGCCAGTCTAGACTAGTAGGCAAGTTCCAATGAGAAACCCATCTCAAAAACAAGATACATGGTACTGGCTTTCACACAGTCATACACACTGCATGCACCTGAACCCAGATACATGCATGTGCATGCGCACACACACACACACACACACACACACACACACACACTTAAGTATAGGATAGTATGCTACCTTATTGGAAATGAAATATTTGCTACCAAAATTCAAGTACAAAGATATACTACAAAATTGATCAACTAAACGCTTCTGTGTAGGTAGCAACATTATGTACTTTAAAGTTGAAATATAGAGTGATAATGCTGTTTAAGGCCATGTCATTTAAAATTTGAATGTAAGAGCACTGGAGAGATGAGTCAGTGGTTAAAGTGCTAGTTGTGCTGGGCAGTGGTGGCGCACGCCTTTAATCCTGGAACTTGGGAGGTAGAGGCAGGCGAAGGTCTGTGAGTTCTAGGATAGCCAAGGTTATGCAGAGAAACCTTGTCCTGAAAAACCACAAAAAGAAGGGGAAAAAAAAGAAGAAATAAAAGAGTACGAGTTGCTTTTGCAGAGGCCCTGGGTTTCGTATCCAGCCCCTCTCTGACCCCAGGGACCAGGCATCCAGGCAGTGTACTTACATGTTGGCAAAGCCTTCCAACACATAAAATGAAAATAAATATTTTAACACTTTTGATATAAGTTGATAAAGCACAGCATTTCATATTTTCCAAGAATGGCATATTTTCAAACTATTAAACTTTTAGATCTTCGTGAGATTGCTGTACATAACCATTTCTTAGAATTTGGATTTTATGGTCCATGAAATAATTCACAGGGTACATAGAGGAAGGCAATCACAGGGCATCTGACAAAGGGCACACATGTCCTTCTAAAGAACTTTGACAAAATAACTGAAGAATTGACAGGCTCAGTGACAAGCAGACATGTGGGAGAGGCTCCTTATCTTCGTATTTGCTGGTGCAATGAGAAGTAAAATCATACAGTGTTATCATAGCCATTAGGACAGTTACACTCTGCAGATGCCCCCAATCCAAATATTGCTGAGGATGGAATAGTTCTGAGATTGCACACACAGAATAGCAAATTGTACCTTAGAAAAATGGCAGTTTCTTAAAAAAAAAAAAAAGTAAGCCTGCATTACCCTGTGACCTAGCCATGCCGTTCCTAGGTATTTATTCAGTGTGAGTGAAAATGGCTGTCTTGACAGACCTGCATTTGAATATTCACAGCAGCCTCAGTCAGAGCAACACCAAACTGAAAACTACCCAGATGTCCTTCAACAGATAAATGGTTAAGTGTAGCCGTATGGCGGAATCTCCTCAGTAATAAAAGGGAAACCCATACCGATACACAGGACAGCACACATGCACACTCCGTGAATAGGGTTCTAAATGAAAGAAGCAAGACATAAACCATAATACATGGATCTTTATATGAAATTGTAGAAAATGCTGAATGGTCAACAGTGAAAAAAATCAATTCTCCATGGCTCAAGGAGAGGAAGAACTGGATGTAGAGATGCACAGGAAATGTTAGGGGGATAAAGTGTGCACCATGGCTGTGTTCATTTCGGTCAGGCAGCGCTCAGGAAATTATATACCTTTAAGGGATACAACTTAGTCTGTAGAGTCTTCTTAGTAATAAAGCCAATTTTTATTTATTTATTTTGGTCTTTTGGGACAGGGTTTCTCTATAGCTTTGGAGCCTATCCTGGAACTAGCTCTAGAGGACCAGGCTGGCCTCGAACTCACAGAGATCCGCCTGCCCCTGCCTCCCGAGTGTTGGAACTAAGGTGTGCACCACTGCCACCTGGCTGCATGATATACTTTAAAACACATTAAATGAAGCATATTTGGAAAGACATATTTCAAACTTTTGTCTAATTTTACATAGCTATGTATTTACTGAGGCTGAAATTATTTTGAAATCATAATTTTTTTAGTTTTATTTTATAAAAAGGTAGGATTTTTAATGACTAACAAACAAATTATTTTACTTGTGGCTCGTCTGACAGGCTAATACCCATGCTCTTCAGTTTTGCTTCACACTAGGAATCTTTTTTCTAGGCGATTGTTCTTTGTTTTCGACTCCACTTCACAAAGGACAATATCACAAACAACACAGCTGCTGCTACGGTACGGCAGGTGGTAACCGTTGTCTTCGAGAGGATGGTGGCCGAAGACGAGCGGCACAGCGGTAAGGTGGTGACATCTTCCTTCTGGGTGTGAGCGGGGTCGTGGATACGAGATTTAATTTTCATTCATTTTTAGCTTTTACTTTGTGAACTCGTAATGCCCCAAAGCTAGAAAATCTACCCTGTGTATCCTGTGGAGACGAATGTGCTGGTACACCTCTGTAATCCTAGCTCTGCAGGACCCCAGGCTTGAGGCCAGCGAGATACAGTCTCAACACTTGAAAACTTCTACACACATGTACGCACATAGATATAAACACATGTGTATATGTGTATGTGTGTATCTGCATGTATGTTCATATGTGATGGGTTCCTTTACTTGTTTGTTAACTTGGCAGATATCCTGCCAAATGCAGCTCAAGGAAGGGAGGGTTTATCCAGGTTTAGCGTTGGGGGGTACAGCTCATGGTGGCAGGCGGGGAAGGTGAGCACACTGCACTCCGGGCATGAATGGGATCCCAGCTTATGGAATGGTGCAGCTCACATTTATGATGGGTTTTCCCTAATCTAGACGGTCCCTCACAGATGTGCCCTGGAATGTGATTCTCAATCTTGTCAGGTTAGCAACTGACATTAACCATATCAGGTGTAGTATGTATGTGCACACAAACATATGTAACACATATATACACATTACTATGTGACACTTAAAAATTGATGGCAATTTAAAAATTAATTATTCACCTGGCCTGTTATGTTAGCACATGTCTTTAATACAAGCTCTTGGGAGGCAGAGGCAGGTGGGTCTCTATGCAATCCAGGATAGTTAGAACTACATACAGAGAGACCCTGTCTCCAAAACCCAAGTAAATAAATAAATAATTCACTATTTTATCACCCTAAGTAGAGACTTGATTTTCTATATTAAATTCTAACATGTGTAGCCCCCCTCATTGAAGTTAATAATTTCGTATTTTAGCAAAATATTGTATTTGTATTTTTATGCAAACATATTCCATTAATTTTTATAGTGTTCTGTCTGCATAGTTTGCATTTTAATAGTTGGATTATGTTGTGTGGCTGTCCTGTAGTTCAGTGACAAGCTCCTGCTAGACACTGGATGGCAGTCAACACTTTAGAGTGGCTCTAGTGCCGTCCCACCTGTGTTTCCTGTGAATCACTCACCAAGGTAACGTTCCAAGTGTGGGTACTTCATGGGAAGTTTGCTGACCCCTGTTGGAAATTACTGGTGTGTGTGAATCTTTTACATTTTCATTAAATACTCTGGTAGTAACAAGTCACTTCTTTGAGATTTAAAGAGATTCTTAAAAATTAGAAACATTCTTTTAGAGAATGGATGCAGATACCCGTTGTTTGACATGTTATAGTTTCTGAGAATTGATGGTTTTAACTATAGAGATTGTTTTTAGTGGTGACCTTTATTGGTTGGAAAATATTTCCACCTCCTCTAGAAAGAATTTAAAGTGGTGCAGTCTTCAACAACGTAGCTTTTTTGCTCAAGCAAGAAAAAAAAACTATGTATTTTTTGCATTTAATTATGCATTTGTTGTGTGTGCAGGTATGCACATATATATGCAGGCAAACATGTCACAGCACAAATGTGGAGGTCAGAGTCAGGTCTCTGCTACAGTTCCATCCCAGGGACTGGATGCAGGTCAGCAGGCTTGGCAGCAGGTACCTGCAGAGCATCTCACTGGCTTTGTAAAACTCCATCTGCTCTTCCCTTCACATAGTTCATCTTCTTTCTTAATGCTTGATGCTGTGTCCAGTCCACTTAATTGGTGATTGTATGGCATACTGGTAAACTGTGCAGTGCTGGAAAGGACAGCCGTGATCACTCTGCCTCCCTGACTTGACTGTTGACTAAAGTCTTCGCATTTAGATCAACCACTGTGCACTGTTGGTTTTCTAGGATGTTTCTGCTGGCATTGTACATAATTGTCCTGCATTTCTCGTTGAGAAGTACAAGTAGAATTCCGGTAGTTTGAAATGTTAGGGAATTATTCAAAATCATGGTAAGCATAGGACAGTTTTCTAGTTTAAATGCCTTATATTCATAACTTTGATGTAATTCATGGAGCAGTATTTTTAGCCATGTTTCTCTAAAGGCTGAAATACCATTTGCTACTTTCTATTTTAATATAACAGAAAAAATACCAAAACCACTTTCAATTATTTATTAAATCAACACTTTTCTTAAAGGCTGCCATAATTTACAAAGAATATCTTTTAAAAAAATCTATTGGGGATGGAGAGATGGCTCAGCAGTTAAACCATTGACTGCTATTCCAGAGGTCCTGAGTTCAATTCCCAAGGGCACCCAAGTGGTGGCTCACAGCCATCTATAACTGTTGTCCCATGGGATCTGATGCCCTCTTCTGCATCAAACAAACATATACATAAAAATACATAAATAAATCTCATCAGTAAAAATATTATTTTGGAGAAAAATATAGCCCAGCAGTAGTGGTATGTGCCTTTAATCTTAGTACTCAGGAGGCAGAGGCAGGTGGATCTCTGAGTTCAATGCTAGCCTGGTCCACAGAGCAAGTTCCAGGATAGGCAGGACTACACAGAGAAACCCTGCCTTTAAATACAAAAACAAAAACAAATAAAAAAAATTAAGAAAACAACACCCCAAACTATTACGTGTGTGTGTGTGTGTGTGTGTGTGTGTATGTGTGTGTATGTACACATACTCAAGTATATACCTTAGCACACATGTAGAGGTCAGAAGATAGCTTGTGAGAATTAGCTCTTATTTTCTACTGTGTGGATCCTGGGCATCAAATTCAGATATTCAGGTGTGGCTTCAGCCACCTTTGCCCACAGACTATGTCATCAGCCCAGAGAATGGTCCCAATCATAATAGTGTTTAAAAAATGCCGTGAGCAGGGCAAACCATTGCAGCTGATTCTTAGCTGGTGCAGCCGTGACTCACAGTTACAGTGGCAGGTGAAGCCGGTCATCTTTGGAAGCTAAGAAAAGGGAGGGGAAATGGTTATGTGGTAAACTTTATGTTTGTTATTTATTACAGACAGAGCTATCGTGTGATAAAGGAACTCACAAATAAGAGACTGGGGAAATCAAATGTGTAAATAAAAGTAATAACCTTGTTAAAACGTATGCAAAAAAATGGATATTCAAAATTCTTATGATATTTTATGTAAAATATCAATTTTTCACTTTGGAGACATAGTTATGAAATTATTAGATTATGGTTATATAAGAAGAACGAATTTTAAACTCAGCATTGATTTGCTAAAGGTCATTTTGAAGTCCCTCCCATCCCTGCCTGTTTTGATTGCAGACATAGAACCACCAGTGCTGGTCCAAGGAAACAGTAACCGAAGGTCTGTCAGCACCCTGAAGCCTTGTGCTAAAGATGCATATATGCTTTTCCAGGTATTTCAGTTGACAAACGTAATATTTGCTATTTTAGAATTTATGTCTGATATAATTTCTAAGGCAAAAAACTATTAAATAGTCAGAATTAGTATTAAAGTAGTTCTAAAAGACTGAAGAAAGACCTCTGCATCTACTGTAAATCTGACTAACAGCGAAATGCTGGGGCTCACTTTAAGGAAGTGAAATTAAACTCAGAACTAGAAAAATAAGTATGTTAGGGATGACCAATCCTACAAAAAACATTCCTTTAGTGAGGAAAGTTTATGTAATAAATTTGCTGTCTACATAATGTAATCCGATATACAAAAACCTTACCTGATTTGGCATGACTAAATCATTTTAAGTACAGTAAGATTAGAAGTTTATTCTTTATTAAATAATATTAATGCTTGTCCATAGTTATCTGCTTATTGTCTAGTTACATGCTTCTATGGAGCTTTACCGAAATCTTCTGAACGTATAATTTGTCAAAATTTGAATTACTTACTGCTAGTTAATTTTTAAGAAAAATAGGTTTGTTTTGCTGTAGTTTCATAAACTGTGAGTTGTGGAAGCATATTTTATTGTAACCTATGATCCTGTTTATTTCCCAGGACCTTTGTCAGTTGGTTAATGCTGACGCCCCTTACTGGCTCGTCGGCATGACCGAAATGACTCGGACTTTTGGCCTGGAGCTGCTGGAATCAGTCCTCAATGACTTCCCACAGGTCTTTTTACAAGTAAGCTCATCGATATTGTCTCGTCACAAAATTAGTGTTAGTTTCTCATATATATTTGTCAAGTCAAGAAATAAACATGCATTTTTTCCATGTTTGAAGATGCAAAAACATAGCATTAGGCTTCAAACAAAACTACTCTGTGACATTTGTTTGTTCTCTCTTTGAGAGTTTAAGGTATGTTTTCTTGGTAGTATTTTTGTTCTTTTTTGACAAGGGTTTTACAAGTGCAGCTGCCTCAGTCTCCTGAGCACTGGGGTTATCATTATTCTTTTGATTTAGTAATTTTCTGTTTTTTATTGGTCTGTCTTCCTCCTGTCATCTTCCTGTCTTTCTTCCTTGCCCCCAACATTTTAAAATTTTATTAGATTAAACCTTACAAAATGATTTAGGCAGATTTCCCCAAGCCTAGAGTTGTGAAAGTAAAGCTGTTTCTTTTCCTCTCCTCTTTTTTGTAACGTGCAAGGCTGTTTTGCTTGAGTGTATGTTTGTGTACCACATGCATGCAGTGTCCATGGTGGCCAGAAGAGGGCAGCAGATCTAACAGGAGTTAGAGATGGTTGTTAGCTACTATGTGGGTGCTGGGAATCAAACCTGGGTTCAAAATCTAAAATCAGAATCAGAGCCAGTGCTCTTAATCAGTGAAATTATCTCTCCTGTCCCCCAAATAAGCCTTTTCTTTAACAGAATCTTCTTGAAATATTTCCAATTTGTGTTTAGTCTATTTAAGAACAGTGCACATTTCAAGCCTTTAAGTTATGGTAAGAGCTGCATGAGACCTTACTGATAGGCAATGGTCAGATTCTGGGAGAGGGGCAGGTGTCGTATCCAGTTGTATACCCAGTAGAGAGTGTCCAGTCTCTAATTGATATTTTTAAACCAGATCACACAATTGGTACTAGTTAAAAGTCTTTGGGAAACAAGCGAAAGAAAAAGCAATGAATATGGGAAAGAGATTTGTAAAGAGAAGGAGGGGCAACTTTGTAAGGGTAGGAGGGAAATAAGCGAAGTTGGAGGAGCGCGAGCAGACTGCATGATGTACGTTCTAAGTTAGCGTGGCTGGGCCTTGGAAGGATGTTGCAAACTAAGTGAATTCTTCTTTTCCTTTGCAAACAGCATCAGGAATTCAGTTTCCTCCTCAAAGAAAGAGTATGCCCTCTTGTGATCAAGCTCTTTTCTCCGAATATAAAATTCAGACAAGGTTCCAGCACTTCATCTTCTCCAGCACCAGTTGAAAAACCGTATTTTCCCATCTGCATGCGTTTGCTGAGAGTGGTGTCTGTTCTGATCAAGCAGTTTTATAGTCTTTTGGTAAGTGTTAGTTTGCAAACATGTTTGTACATAAAACTGCATGCAGTGTGTGTTAGCGTCTTGTCTCTCCGACAACTTAAAGCAGGGAAAACTTACTCTTTGGCTCAGGGTTTCACAGGTTTTGATCCTTAGCCAGCTGATTACATTACTTGGAGCCTGAGTTAGGCAGAAATGTCAACGATTGTGGGGGATGTCACAAAGGCTGCTTACCTTACAATAGCCAGGAAGCAGTGACCATGCTTCTGACCTCAGGCCTCCTCCATCTCCCCTGTTTATTCCACCTCGGTTCCCAGCTTTTGTTGGAGGTATCACCAATATGCAAGGTGAACTCTCCTTAGTTAATTCTCTTTGGAACTCTCACACGTGAACCCAAATGTGCACCCCATGAATGCCCTAGGTGTTTATTAATTCAATCAAGTTAGCAGTGGAAATTAAGCATCAGACTGTTTTTAGATAAAACATATATATATATATATGTATATATATACATATTAGAATATTATACATGTTAGAATATTATATATATGCATCTTTAATTGTATATGGCAGTGAAGATGATGCTAGTACAATTTGATTTTGCCTCCATGATTCCTGCCAAGCATTCTAATACCATTGCTTTTGTACTATCAGATCAAGTGTTAACTACATTGAAAGTAACAAATCATAATAGTATTATGAAAATGTGTCTGACCTCCCGTACTCCCACACATGGTCTCAGGGAACCCCAAGGTATTCAACAACCATTTGCCCCCACTATTCACTAGCTCAGCTTTTCAGGTTGCTGAGAGGCGAAGGTGAGTGATTGTCAGCTAGTCTCTTCAGTTACTAGAGGAGTAGAGGAGACCGAGTTCAAATATATCCTGTACTTTGCTTCCTTTGACTTCTGACCTGAGTACATCTTTGTCTTTTGGATCATTAACAGTGTCTGCCCAGATCCATTTTTCTTACAGGTGCCCTTAAGGAGTTTATAAAAATTAATTAATTTTTAACTTAAAGTGGCTATCGTATCTCTTTTCTGACCTTGATTTCCTTTAGGAAGGAAAGAATGGGTTTTTAATTACGTATCCAATTTAATCTTTCACCTTTATTTTTTCTTTTTCTTGAGGCAGGGTTTGTCTGTGTTACAACTCTGGTTGTTCTGGAACTCACTATGTAGACCAGGCTGGCCTTCAACTCACAGAGATCAGTTTGCCTCTGTCCTCTAAGTGCTAGGATTAAAGGTGTGCGCCACCACGCCCAGCTCCCTTTCACTAAAATTTTAATTTAACATTTTTTTGTGTGTTTTTGGTGTATTCTGTGAGTGTGCAGGTCAGAGGTGGACTTGAGGTGTCTCTATCAGTGTCTCTCCACCTTACCTTTTGAAAAGTATCCCACACTGAACCTGGACCTCACAAATTTGGCTAGGCTGGCTGCCCACCCATTCTACCACCCTAGTACTGGGGTTACAGATATCACATAAGCCACTGCACCCTGCTTTTTAAATGTAGGTGCAGGTGGTTGAACTTGGGTCTTTATGACTCCCTCAGAAAGCAGTGACTGACTGAGTTACCTCACTAGCCCCAACGTTTCACTTCAGTGCTAACATTTCTCTAAAGATTTGTCACTGACAAACCCATTAGCACCTAAGCCAGTGGTTGCCATGTGTGCTTGATGCTGTCAAACATTTATCTGATGTTTGAATTTCCACCTGCATAATTTTGACTTTTTCTTTTTATAAGACAGGATCTCCTATACCCCACACCTGTAGATGATAATTTCCTTGTCCCCCAGCCACTATCAAATAATCACTCAGAGACTCATATTAATTATAAATGCTCTGCCAATAGCTCAGTCTTATTACTGTCTCTTATAACTTAGCTCGTTTCTATTAATCCATGTATTGCTACATGGTTCATGGCTTTACCTCTCCTCTAGCATCTTTTTTTTGGGTGTCTCACTGGCGTCAGCCTCGACTCCACCCTTCTTTGAGTCTTCAGTTTGGTTGTCCTGCCTAGATTTATCATGCCTTGCTATAGGCCAGTCGGTTTTATAATTAACCAGTGAGAATAATACATATTCACAGTGTACAGAGGATTATACCACAGCATTTTCCCTTTTCTGTCTAATTAAAAAAGGAAGGGTTCAACTTTAACATAGTAAAATTATATACATTAAAACAGTTATCAAATCTTTGCATTTGACAAAGTCAGAGAAAACATTTAATTATCCATCCTATTTTGATGAGTCTAAAGTTTTATATCTAATTTACCCTTTCATCAACTAAGAAAAATTGTAACTATGACAATCTCGTCTTCAAGTCCATCAAAGACCAGAAGGATGAAATGTTACATAATGACAGGGACACCAGGCTGTGGACAGTCACCAAAAGTTTCTCTCTATGTTGGGGCATCCAGCGTTGGCCTACAGGCCTACTATATTTGACAAACTTTCCTGTGAAGCAGGGAATTCTGAAGGGCCATCCTGCTTTGTCTTAGCAAAGTTTGATAGTTGTATATCTTGTGTCCAGTTTGGACAGTAACTTTCAACAATTGAGGCAAGGACAGTTTCTTCAGTGCCTGTCTTCTTCTCTGGATACATTGGTGCTGTCAGGAGCAGACTGTCATGAAAAGTCTAAGTTATTAAAACATTTTAAATGCCATAATCTGTAGGTCTTTGAACTGTTTGAAGAATACCTATCTATCTGGAATATATCTCTGTATACATATGACTATAAGTTTGACTATTATAGATGACTATTAATCTGTATTTCTTAGTTATATATTACATTTTTAAATGAGTTGTATAAACATAATACCTTAAACAAGAGTAGAAATATACATATAACAAGATGAACTTTAAATTTGTATCAATAAACCAAAATCCATACCAGTGGAAATATTTTGAGATTAACTGTTGTTTTTTTTCTATTAAAGAAGATTTGATAATCTACTTTTTTTCCTATCATAATAATCTACCCCCCCCCCTTTTTTCTCCTTCCATTTCTTGGGAAGTTGCTTCTCTTATCCTTATGGTTACATCCTACTTTTTTAAAGCACCTAATAAAGATACTGGAAGGCATTAGAAAACAACAGTAGCTAAGGCTTGGCTCTAAAATACTTTATTAGAATCACAGTCTCTTTATGTATTTCTGGCTGTTCTAGAATTAGATATGAAGAGATCTAACTGTCTCTCTTTCCTGATTGTTGAGGCTAAAATCTTGAAGGCTACTTTATTTCCCCAGTTTCTTGCCTCATTTTGGGGCATCCACAGCTGAAACATGCAGTTACTAGCTGCACTCATGAGGAATCCATTAGATTTAGTAATCTCAAAGTCAGCTTCGTTCTACCTTCCATAGTCCTGCTGTTTACTTGACAGATAAGTCACAGGGGTCGTTCATTTACCTGGTTCATTTTGTTTGTCACTCGGTAAATCATGGATGGTATGCTTTAGCCACTGTTTATTATATAGAGAAGTTGTTAATAATACAGTCTGCATTGGCTAAAGCACTAGGCCCCATGCTACGTGCCTCACCTGCCTGTGTCTGTGCGTCTGTCAGCTGCTGCAGGTTTCTCGTTGTTTTTCCGTTCTTGTTTTGTTTTGTTTTGTTTTTTGAGACGGTCTTGCTGTTGTAACCCAGGCTGGCACCATCACACCAAACTGCCTCTTTGCTTTTTAGGAATCCAGTGTATAACATGTAGAGTGTTACTGAGGGGCAGATCATACATCTGCGAGCAGTTTGTAGGACTAGAGACAAGATGTGTATCACGTTTTCCAAAGCCAAGGGTTGGAGCTCATCAGTACTGCAGAAAGATGTTCGAGAAGCTGCAGCTGTTTCCAGCTAACTCTTCTTATTCACCGTTTTATCCCAGTTAAGGTGATTTGACATTATTATCATTTCTTTTGACTCAACGAAATGTTTAAACCTCCTGTTCATTTTAGGTAACCGAGTGTGAAATATTTCTGTCACTGCTGGTCAAGTTCCTGGATGCAGATAAGCCACAGTGGCTTCGAGCTGTTGCCGTGGAATCGATCCACAGGCTCTGTGTGCAGCCTCACTTGTTAAGGTAAAGTGTTCTGTCAGATGACTAGCTTGATCACTGCTGAGTTTAGAAGAGCGGGGTACCTATTCGTAAGAGTTAGTGATGCTTCTTAAAGAAAATGGTGTTTGTGTGTTTGCCACACCAGGTGGAAGCTCGGGAAAGAGCTGGGAGAGTCAAGCACATGGGTAATGATTGCCATCATCTGCTAAGCAAATACAGCCAGTATTTTTTTCATTTCTTTCATTCTTTTTTTTTTTTTTTTGGTGTTTCTTTCTGAGTTGAATCTAAACCCTTGTCTCTGTCCAAATTAGAGAAACCACTCAGGTGTGATTGGTGACACCAAATATAGGATTGTAATAGTAGCAATCATTTATATTTACTATATAAAATGTGAATATTATAATACAGTCAAATGCCTTGCCCAGGATGTTTAAAATTTCTTCACAGGTCATTTTGTCAGTCGTACGACATGAAGCAGCATTCCACCAAGGTCTTCCGCGACATTGTGAACGCGCTGGGGTCTTTTATCCAGTCTTTGTTTCTCGTCCCTCCTACCGGAAACCCTGCTGCAGCCAACCAAGCTGGTAATGTCGTGCTCAGATTTGTCTTCATTTTCTCCCTCCGTTTCCAGTACTCACCATTAGAAGTCTTATGTCTATACAAACTTGAAACACCTGAGTGTGCTGAGAGCAAAGAGTTTTTAAATATTAAAGAAATATTTGACTATACCACAGCAAACTAGTTTATTTTCTTTTTCTGAATAGGTATTCTTCTCTGATATACTTTTATTTCCTCTGATTACATAGGGTGAAAGTTTAGATGCTATCTTTATTTTTGAAAAAGTCTTTGTTGGATCCTTTTAAAGAGTCTGGACATTTAACCCTTAGGATGTCTTTTAATCTCTTAATAGAAGTTGTCTCGCATGATTTGAGTTTGTTTGGAAATCAGTGTGCGGCTTCTCTTTCCCTCTGTGTGTTCTCACTGCTACTTTGAACTACCTGAATGGCCTTTTAGCTCTTCATTCTCACTTTCCAGAAGAAGTCTAACATAAAGTGTTAAAGATTTGTGTTTGTTCTTAGAACTGTGTATGTGTTCATGTATGTGCAGGCACAGACTGGTGTGTATGTAGGCCAGAGGTCAACCTTGTTGTCATTTCCTGGGACTGTTCATCTTGTATTTTGAGACAGTTTTTTTACTGGGACCTGGGCCTCATTGAGCAGGCGGGGCTGGCAGGTTAGCAAGCCACTGGGATCTGCCAATTTCTGTCTCCCCAGTGCTGGGGTTGTAAGTGTGCATCACCGAGCCCAGGTGTTTTGTGGGTATTGGGGTGCAAACTCAGGCACTCCTCAGTATATCCATCAGTTTATTCATATTGGAGCTGCTCTGTTGAGTGGCTGGGGTTTGTTCATTTACTGTGGTTCAGTATAACCTAACTTGCACTATTTTCTTTGAGACATACGTATAAATCTTATATGGTACTGGGGAGCAAACTCAGGTCCTCATGCTTATGTGACGAACACTTTACCTATAGACCTAACTGCCTAGGCTCTCTAATAACTTTTATGTTTAAAAAATTGTTGTAAAGGAATAGGCTCTCTGGGTAAAAGAGAATTATGAACATCTTGTTTTCATAGCATAGTCTGAGTAGGTGTTGGAATTTATTGATTTACAATCAACCAATAAATTGGTATCTTTGCTTTTCCTCCTTGTCTAATAGGAAACAATAACGCTGGTGGCCCAGTCTCAGCGCCAGCCAGCTCAGGAATGGTGGGGATTGGTGGAGGTGTTACTCTGCTACCAGCATTTGAATACAGAGGAACTTGGATACCTATCCTGACTATTACAGTTCAAGGCAGCGCGAAAGCCACCTAGTAAGTAATATCAACATTGTTTTATAATAAATAACACTACTGATGATGATATTTAACTTTAAAATACTTCTGTCTAGATTATGTTAATGTTGCTTATACATTTTGGAGCTTACTTTCTTTTGTCTTGTTTTAAGGATTCTAAACAGGACTAAATTTTGTTTTTTTTTCTGTTTGTAGGCTTTTAATAGCATTATAAAGCAGAAATATGAATTTACCTAAGAATTGACTCGGTTGTTTATGTAGCTTCTTAGTTAACTATATGACTTGATTTTTAGACCTCTTGGATATAGCTCTTCCAGAATTAAATCCCTTTTGGCAAATTCATCTTTCTTTAAACTAATTTCTCCAATATATGAGATGAAAGTTGTTGTATCGCTGAATTTCAGGACTCTGTGTGTGAGAAAAAGTATTTTCAATGTTTAAGAAGTCAGTGAGGTCCTTTTCTCTTCTGGTTATTTCCAGTCATCATGTTTTATTGCAGCAGAAACAGCAGACTAGAAGGAGATGTATTTTAGGGCTCTGTTGTCCACAGGGTCTGCGGGAGCTGCTGCTGCTCTGTAAGCTCTCCTTTTCCTGCAGCAGAGCACAGTGCTTTAAATTTGGACAGAGTCATTTCCACCTCATTTTTTGACTGTTTTTTGGGGGTATTATATCTAAATATTGCATAATCTTATGAAGGTTTATGCCTATGTCTCTAGGAGTTTTGTAATTTCTTTTATATTTATATTATTGATTTATTTTGAGCTAGTTTCATATACAAGAGGTAGGATCTAACATCTCTTTTTCTCTGGGTGTGAATATAATTAGCCCAATGTCATTAATTCTTTCCAGTTGAATTACTCATTCTTTGTGTTGTTAGCTTGAGAAGTAACCATTTGGAGGGATTTAGAACAATAATTCCTCATTTGTCCTAATTTAGAACATAAGATTTATTGTCTTGCCTTGTGAACAATTCCTCCTCTGTACTAGATTTGAACTCGACACAGATGTCCCTCAGTGTTATTTGCACATTGGCTGTCTCTGAGGTCACTAGTGACCTGGATGTCTTAGTTTTATTTTCTCTGACGTAAAATCATCTTCCTCTTTGTAGGTTATTTTGTTTTATTATTTTATCTTTTATGACACTATCTTAAAAGTAAGAGTTTGAGAAGCATTGTACTGTTTTAATATATTTTATGTTAGCTTTTATATTGTATATCAAAAATAGTAAAGATATCAGCACATCTCAAAAAGAAGTTATGGTAGCAGTCAGGCCTTCATTTTTATAGTCATTTTTTATGTTAAAAAATACATTTATTGTATGTGTGTGCACACACGTGTGGAGATTAGAGACATGGCTTGCAGGAGTCAGTTTCCTCCTTCATCATGTGGATCACGGGATCAAACTCAGATCATCAGACTTGGCAGCGAGCACCTTTATCCCCTGAGCCATCTTCAGCCCCTCTAATCAGTTTAGAACACGGAAGGGTATCCTTTTCCGAATCAAACAAGCTCAGGAATATCGCTTTTTGTTTTTTTTAGAGTCTATAACTATGGAAATAGCTTTCTATGTTTTCTTTCCTGTGTCTTCTCATTAATGCCTTAATTTTTTTGTGATATCAGCCTAGAAATGCTGGACAAAGTTGAACCCCCAACCATACCAGAAGGCTATGCCATGTCTGTGGCTTTCCACTGTCTATTGGATCTTGTCCGTGGAATCACCACGATGATAGAAGGAGAGTTGGGAGAGGCTGAAGCCGAGTGTCCTGCTGTCGTTGAAGAAGCACACTCTGAGTCATCAGAACAGCGGGATGTGCAGTCAGTGTCGGACCCGGCAGATAAGGAGACAGGTATGCTATGATTCTCTGCCTGCCTTGGTTACTTCTCAGTAGTTTGAAGTTTAGGCAGAATATAGAGAGATGTTCCTGTGTTATCATTTGCTCTTTCTGCCCAGTTATTAATACTTTATCATGTTGGTATTACTTTCCTCTTTATTTGTATACATACCACTATCTTCTTTTCTGATCTGTTGGGAGAGACCACTTGTTCATTTCTGGCTGCCCAGAACCAAAACAATCACACAGAAACTGTATTAGTTACAACACTGCTTGGCCTGTTAGTGAATGCATATTTCTATCTCACTCTTATCTCTTAAATTAACACATTTTTATTATTTTATATTTTACCATGAGGTTCGTGGCCTACCAGCAAGGTTCTGGGTGGCAGCTTGCATCTTTTGTCTTTTCCCTCTGGTGGCTCCATGGTGTCTCTGTGACTCCACCTTTTTACTCCCAGCATTCAGTTTAGTTTTCCCCCTGCCTAGCCTATCACAGGCCAAGGCAGTTTCTTTATTCATTAACCAATAAAAGCAACACATATACAGGAGGACCTCCCACACCACTGAAATATTTGAGATTAGGTTCTAGACAGGATGTCCCACTACCCCTTAATATTTGGATATGCTTTTCTAGAACTGATTATAGTTCTCCCCATTCTGATGCAGTTACTAGCAGAAATTAGGGTCAATCCAATATTTCATCTAAGCCCTGATCTCATATAGATTTTTGCCGGTTGTCACAGTGTTTTTCCTTGTGGTTCCTTGTTTTTTTAATTTTTGCTATATATGAATATTTTCCTGCGCTGTAGAACACAGTTCTTTAGTTTTGGTTTTATATGACCTTGAAATTTTAGAAGGGTATATCCCAAATTGGTTTATTCATTTCTAAGATTAGCACAGGGCACTTACTGTGTTTAATTTAGCTACTGATTTGATTTATCAGTATGTGTGGAAGCAAAACTGTTTGTATCATTTTTGGAAATTCTCACTTTTGAATAAAGCTGGATTTTTATTGGCTCCAAAGAATTACATTCAGTTGCCATTGGTTTTGGTGCCGTGCTCAGATAAGGCTTGTGGAGGTGGGCGGTGTTCTTTTGACATTTCTGATGCTCTCTTGGTACTCTTGCAGTGTAACACTGCGGGATGTTCTACCCTCATCTCAGGTGTTTCTTGTTCAGGCCAGGTGTCAGTCAGTTTCCAAGATGCCCTGGGATAGTACTGAGACTGACATATGGGCAGGGGATGTCCTTCTTGCTTCTTGGTGAAGAGGCACGCATACTGCAAGTCTGGATTTGAAAACGTCTGCTTCCTTACATAAAGGCATCGCCCCAGCCTCTGTAATCCTTATTCATTTCTTTTTTTCTTTTTTGTTTTTTATTGAGACAAGGTTTCTCTGTAGCTTTGGAGCCTGTCCTGGAACTAGCTCTTGTAGACCAGGCTGGCCTTGAACTCACAGAGATCCACCTGCCTCTGCCTCCCGAGTGCTGGGATTAAAGGTGTGCGCCACCACCACCCGGCTCCTGATTCATTTCTACATGATCAATTTTAACTTTATATATTTCTAAATCCCATCTCCAACAAGGAGGTACCCAGTGCCGTTTGATTCCTGTGTTTACTTGCTGGATGCTCAGCAGATCTAACAGTGTTCTAGCTGAGCAGATATTCTAGACAGTAGTCTGCACTAATTTCCTGCTGATCACACAGAGGACAGTTTGGTCTATTGAAGGCTTAGGGAAGAGGAAATGACATTATGTATTTTTTAAAAAGGTATTGGTTAAATGAGGTATTGCAGTATCTTGTAATGAATATTTTTAAACAACTTAACTTTAAGAGTTTTTTATTATGAAACTATCACAGCTTCTATATTTTTGTTCTGTGGGTATTTTAATATTTGTGTTTGGTGTCTAATAACTAAGCTGTTACTAGACTGTTGAATTTTATAGATTGACAGTTCACTGTGGCAGGTATAACATGATTGAGTGTTGTATTTCTTTTGAAGTTAGTAGAGCCGTTTGGGAAGAGATGGTGAGTGCCTGCTGGTGTGGTCTTCTCGCTGCACTCTCGCTCCTGCTCGATGCCAGGTATTAAGTCTTTGTGAGTTTTATGGCGCGTCACTGCAGTTAAAACCAACACTAAATTAAATTTCATTTGTCCAGAGAATTTATTTCCTGTCTGTAGTTTTCTGTATGATTAGAGCTTTGTTGCACATTTTTCATTTCATGTGCAGTATTATAATTCATGTGCACACTGCCATGGTGGAATCAGGATGATTAACATTGCCTTCACCTCAACATTTCTTTAAGAATGTCACTCTTTGTCACTCCCTCTTGGAGCCCATGTTTGCTCTGAACTCCCACTGGAATTGTCACAGTGCTTTAATCAAAAATACATTTTCAAATTACAGAACACTTCATGCCAAGCCTTGCCACTGCTTTTGCAAAGATGACAGTTTCCTTGATGCTTCTCTCAGAATTATCTGGTTTTAAGATACTTGATGCAGGGGTGGTGGTTCATGCCTGTGGTTCCAGCGCTTAGAAGGTTGAGGAAGCTGAATTTCACTGAGTTTGAGGCCATCCTGGACTACAGACCCTGTCTCCAAAGAAATAAATAAAATGCTTAATATTTTTAGTTAAATGTTTAAGTTCTCTATCTTTTTTTCCAACTAAGTATGCATTACACTACAGAGTTCAGTTTTTTAGATATTAGGCTAATTGGGTAAAGTTCCATCCTAAGTATATTGGTTTTAGTTTTTCTTAAAACCTCACTGACTATGTAAGCCCACATCATGTTTTAAAGTGTAACTTAAAATAAATTAATCGGATAAACAAAATGCCTTATCTTTTCAGCACAGATGAGGCTGCCACTGAGAATATTTTAAAAGCTGAACTGACTATGGCTGCTCTGTGTGGAAGATTGGGCCTTGTCACGTCAAGGGACGCCTTTATCACCGCCATCTGCAAAGGCTCCTTGCCTCCACATTATGCTCTGACCGTACTGAATGCCACCACTGCAGCTACACTTTCCAATAAATGTAAGAATTCAACCATACAGCTTTCTCTCCGTCCAGGGGGATGACACGGGGCAGAGAAAGGATGATAGGACTTCCGAGTTCAGGCCTCTGCTGTCCTGTGCATTGATTGTGTTACGATTTTCCTGCCTTTCCATTCTGTCCACCTCTTTAAAATAGTTTGTTAGTTTTTTGTTTTGTTTTTTTTTGTTTTTGTTTTTGTTTTTTTCTTCATGACAGGGTTTCTCTGTGTAACTGTCCTGGAACTCACTCTGTAGATCAGGCTGGCCTTGACCTCAGAGACCTACCTGCATCTGCTTCTCAAGTGCTGGCATTAAAGGCATGCACCACCACCATCTGGCTATAACAGTTCTTTTTGTTTTTTCCTTCTTTTTTTTTTTTTTTGAAGGTGTATTTATTATGTATACTGTATTCTTGCCTGCCTGCCAGAAGAGGGCACCATATCTCATTATAGATGGTTGTGAGCCACCATGTGGTGGCTGGGATTTGAATTCAGGACCTCTGGAAGAGCAGCAAGAGCTCTTCATCTCTGAACCATCTCTCTAGCCCCTCAAAGCAGTTCCTTCATCTCTTTAAAAGGGAAGAGAGAAGATGGGACTTAGGGTCACTGGACCCAGTGTGGCCCCACGGAGTACGTCTCTTTTCTGCTCTTCACTGAAAAAGGGGCGGAGAGAGGAAGAATATAGCGATAGCAGTTTTAAGTAATAACTATGCAGATAAAGTAATGTGGTTCTGGCATCCTTTGTAAACTATGATGCATTGTTGAAATGATGATTGCTGTTTTTCTGTTTGGCTTAGTGGTTCTTTTTCAAAAACTTATTTTCTTGGCTAATACTTTGAAAACACTTGGGTTTATTACATTTAATCTGATACTCAGATTTCACACTCAAAATTTATTTGGCTTTAACTAGAAAAGTACAAATAGATACATATTTAAAATATTTAATGTGTCCTAATTCTGTTTTGCTTATAAATGAGCTACCAAATTTCATCATTTTAACAATTTATGTAGAAAATTACTTTATATTTGCTTCTTTTTTTGTACCTTAGGAGTTTTCAGATGTTTGCATGCATCTGGATAAATAGTACTGCTGTGTAATTGTTACTGTTGAACTTTATTCAAATTAATACTTTATAATGTTACCTTAAAAGAACAAAAAGCAGTATCTTGTATTAAGTCTTTCCTTTCTGTTCTAGCATATTCTATCCAGGGCCACAGTGTCATGATGATAAGTCCATCCAGTGAATCCCACCAACAAGTTGTGGCAGTGGGTCAACCTCTGGCAGTCCAGCCTCAAGGAACAGTAATGGTAATGCAATTAGGGTGTTGGGGGTTAATTTGGTTACCGATGAACAATCAGTGAGGCCTATTCTACTCTTTCTTTTTCTTTCCAAATATTATTACTTAGTTTCTTTCACCTGAAGGATATTTCAGAACAAACTCGTTAACTATTTTTTCTATCATTCCCATAACCAACATAGTAATGGAACTTCTCTTGTGCATGTTTATGTTTACGTGGTGTGTATTCACATGTATATACAAATGTTGGCACATGTGTGTAGGCCAGTGAGTCTGTACATGTGTTTGTGTGTAGAAGCCAAACATCGTCACTGCTCTCTTCCTCTGCTGCTCCACATCACCTTCTGATGCAGGGTTCCTATCTCTCCTGTATGAGAAGCTCTCCTGTTAGTCTAGGTAGGCCTGTCTCCACCTCCTGATGGCTGGAGTTACAGGCAAGTCACCACACCCTCCCAACATGTATGTGGGTTATAGGGATCTGAACTTCAACCCTCACACTTACATGGCAAGCATTTTACTCAACCATCTCCCCAGCTCTGATAACACAACTTTTAATTAGGCAAATTTGTGTTTTATGCAACTATCCAAATTTATTTTGTTAATATTCTGGTTTTTATTTAAGACAATCTTTGAATACATTCATGCTGATTTGTAAGCTTTTAATTTTTAAGACTCTATAGCAGTTGCTGTAAATCTGTCTTTTTTCAATATAGCTGACTTCCAAAAACATCCAGTGTATGAGGACGCTGCTTAACTTGGCACACTGTCACGGTGCTGTTCTCGGAACATCTTGGCAACTTGTTTTGGCAACTCTTCAGGTATGTTTATGATTGCTAACAAATAAGCAATGCCTGTTGGTCCTCTAGATACACCTAATAGGATGAAAAAGGAGACGATGAGAAGAAATAAAACAAAAGGCTTATGTTTTAGGAAGTAATGGATTACTTATAATGCCCTAAATTCTACTGCTTCTGCATGCTATAATTATTTTATATGAATGATGCTAATTATTTTCATTTTAATAATTAGAAACTGCTAATTTTAATTTTTATTGCTAACTATTTCATTAGAATTTTTATAATTTTATAAACTTGTTTTAATTGTCAGCATCTTGTGTGGATTCTGGGACTAAAGCCTAGTGGTGGTGGTGCCTTGAAGCCTGGAAGAGCTGTGGAAGGACCTAGTACAGTAAGTGACAGCTCTCCCTATCCAGTGGGCACTTGTTCAAAAGTCACACTTTACATTTGAATTTATCCTTCCTTTAGGTTCTGACAACAGCAGTGATGACAGATTTGCCAGTGATTTCCAACATACTTTCAAGACTGTTTGAGAGCTCACAGTAAGTCTGGGTTTTAAATTGACAGCCACATTGTTCCTAGCTATATATTTGAGATGAAATTGTCTTTTTCATTTTTATTTTAGGTATCTTGATGACGTATCTTTGCATCATTTAATAAATGCACTTTGTTCCTTATCTCTAGAAGCAATGGATATGGCCTATGGAAACAATAAGGTGTGGTAGTTTACATTTCTCTTTGGTTACACAGTGTATGAATGGCGTTAGTGTTTGACTGGTGGAACTGGTGTTTTGTAGCAGTGGCCTGTCGGCATTTACCATTTGTAGAAGAAGGAATAAAGAGGGCATGATGTAGCTTGTGATTGGTCTAAGTGTGTAGTAGAATTTAAAATCATGTCCCTTTTTTCTTATGTGCTGAATAGTCTTAGTATTTCACAAATAATGCAACACAGTTTTTATAACTAGCTTTCATAAAATATCTTGATGGTATTTGTTATATTTGACATTTATAATTTGGGTAATGCAAGATTGTGCTTAGGAAAAGTATGTGGCAGATTTCGGTGGCTGTGCTGTGCTGTGCTGCGCTGCCTTCATGGGAATGGAAAATGAATCAGAGGCTCATTGTTTCCTTCTGACGAGAGTGATGCTCCTCACCTTGCAATTAATCGTTTTCTTTGTCCATTAATTAAGTACAATAGGACTTCTTTCTCTTCTGTCAAGTAAGTGTAGAACAGTACTTCTGATATTAGTATTCAAGAACATTTCTTTGTGTACTCAAAATATTTTCTATAACATTTGTAAAACACAGGAAAATTTGAGCATAGTCATATTTTAGTAATTGCTTTTTTAAATGAACTGTTCATTCATTAGTAAAGCGCTTGCCCTCTGTAGTAATAGGAGCGGCGGGTCTGCGTCCCCAGCACCCCGGCCGCCTGCTAGCTTATGCCCGAAATAACAACACACAAACTGTATTCATTTAAACACTACTTGGCCCATTTCTATCTAGCCTCTTCTAGGCTAATTCTCACATATTAATTTAGCCCATTTCTAATCATCTGTGTAGCACCCCAAGGTGCGCTTACCGGGAAGATTCTAGCCTATGTCCATCCTGGGTAGGAGCTTCATCGCGTGTGCCCCCGAGAGCTGAGCTATGGCGTCTCTCTGAGGCGTCTGCCCCTGAGAGGAGAGCTGTCGAGTCTGAGCTCACTTCCTCTTCCTCCCAGCATTCTGTTCTGTTTACTCCTCCCACCCATGTTTTAACCTATGAGGGCCAGCCAAGCAGTTTCTTTATTGCTTAACCAATGAAATCAACAGATTGATATATGACACCCTCACATCAGCCCTCGCTGTGGGAAGCCTAGGGTTTGATTCCATCACAACAAAAGTAAACACCAAAAAAGTGAATAAGAAAATAAGAAAAAAGTTACTAGCTGAGAGAGTGACTCACGGTGCTTGTCTAATGGACATGTGGCACTATAAAAAAAATGAAGTCCTGTATACATTTTAAAAACCGTATGTATATGTTCGTTTGTTCAGGTGCCCTTGGAGTTGGAAGGTCTTAGATCCCCTGGAATTACAGGGTGAGCCACCAGTGTGGGTTCTAGGACCTAAATTCCACTTCTCTGCAGGAGCAGCCAGCACTCTTTATCAATGAGCCACCTCTCCAGCCCCCTTTGTACATTTAAAAAATATGGATAGTTTGATCACTTCCAAATATATGAAGACTATTCAGCTTTTTAATAATAACTTGTACAGCCTCAAACTGTGTTGTGTTCAAAGTTCTCAGTCATCTGCCTGTTCTCTGTGGCTTGTCATCTTGGTTTATGTGACTCATCTCTTCTCTTCCTGGAGCTGAATAGTAGCTCGGTTGGTAGAGTGCTTGCCTAGTGTGCATGAGACCCTGAGCTGGATCCTTAGCATCATATAAAACAGATATTGGCAATGCACACCAAAATCCTGCACTTGGTAGAAGATACAGGCAGCAAGATCAGAAGTTAAAGATCATAGTCAGTTAAATCTTTATATAATGTCAAGGTCAGCCTAGACTACATGATACTCCACAAAACAAGGCAACAGTAGTTTTTATTAGGGATGAAAGAGTTAGCTCAGAGGTTAAGAACGTTGGCTGCTCTTCCAGAGGACCAACTTTGCTTCCTGGCACCCACATGGCAGCTCACAGCCATCAGTAACTCCAGTATCGGGATCAAAACTCTCTTTTCTAGCCTCCTAGGGCACTGTAGTCACCTGATAAACGACATATGTGCAGGCCAAGTACCCATACACATACAAAACTAAAAATAGAAAACAGAAAAAGTTCTTACTAGAGTATGGTTTTATGTATCATATATCTAGTTAATTGCATGAACACTCAGGTGTTTAGAATAATGTATTCTTTGTTCCAAATCCAGGCAAGAATTAACATTAGTTACAATAGTAAACTAATCAGTTTATTGATTATCTTGAAAAATCTTACATCTTGAAATTAAATCTCAATACAAAGCTATAACGTTTTAATAGAGTACCAAATGAAATACAAGAATATTACAGTGCTTTGTGAATTGTGTCTATTTGATAAACACAGCATGCTTGTTTTCATGTTTGACATTTGACTCTGTGGTCTAAAGAAGATAAGAAGTTTCTCATTTAAAAGTGACTTGATGACTATGGAATGAAAATAAAAGTATATAAGATAGACCGCAGAGATGTCCTCCATGGGCAAGATGTTCTTGTGCTGAACTGTATCTCTGGGCTTTCTTCCCAGTGGCTCTGTTAGAGTTCTTCAAGGAAACTCAAATCTTTTTGGTTTTTTGAGACAGGGTTTCTGTGTAGCCTTGTTTGTCCAGAACTTGCTCTATAGACCAGGCTGGCCTCAAACTCATAGACCCACCTGCCTCTGCCTCCTGAAATTAGAGGTGTGCACCACCACTGCCCGGTGAGAACCCTCAGATCTTAAGAATGCTTACTGCTCAGGGAGCCATTCAGTGAAGTGCATCTGTTTAACTGGCTATCCAGACTCATTTTTAAAGGGCCAGTTTCTTATATATGTAGTACATAGATGACCTTGGTTTTTTTTTCCTTTTCTCTTTTTAGATTAAACTCTTGTTCATTATGTCTCTTTTTCTGTTTGAAGCACAAATCTAAACCTGAACTCTTTTTCTAAGTTCATATTCCTGCATGGTTAATTTATTGCAGTATTAGAAAAAGCCCATTAAAATAATAAAACTTATGGAGCTTTTAAAAAACTTTAAATTAATTAAAACTTATTTTGTAAAAATATTCATATGTGAATCCAGGACAGGTATATGTTCTTTTAAATGCTGAAATGATTGTGTGTATACCCTGTTTGTTGTGGAGATATACTTTTACCATGTACTTTCTGACCAGATCTCGTCTATATACTGTTATGTCCATTTTACACATTAAAATTTTCAGTAGATACTGTAATTTACATAAGCTATGTCGCTATTCAGTGGCCTAATCAAGGTGAGCTATCAGGCATTTAAAACTTTGTAGACATCAGTCTTAATCTTCTGCCATATTCCTCCGTAAACATGAATTTTCTACCACATTCCTAGGTACGTATGATTAGCTTGTGCCACAGTTGTCTTAGAATCCCGGTGTAGCTTAATTTATGGCTTCCATTGGGAAGAAAAAGACACTACTAAACATTTTCATGCTGCAAATGTTTTCAATACTATACAATGTTAGTGTAGAATTTTTTTTTAAATTAGATTTGTAAGTCTCTAAGATCTGTAATTTATTCACACTTTGTGCCAATATAATTTGGGGGTAACTTTAGGAGCTGTTCTGGGAGAGCAAAAAGACTTATCATGGTAATAATTTCTGTTGCATTTACTAACTTTACATATACAGACTAATCATAATTTAGACATAGTGATGTTATTTTATTCAGTCAGATCTCAGAATTCTCTTTACCATATCAACATGTAATATGTTTCCTTCTTAGGAACCATCTCTTTTTGCTGTTGCCAAACTATTAGAAACTGGTCTAGTTAATATGCACAGAATAGAAATCTTATGGAGACCTCTAACTGGCCATCTACTGGAGGTGAGCTCTCTTTCTTAACTACTCCTTACTTTTACTGATCGTATGAGTCAGCATAACGACAGACAAACTTTCCCCTCCCCCTCCTTGCCCCTTACATTTTAAGGACTGTTGTTGTGAGTAATTAGCCCGGGGAGGGGTTTATCAAATAAAAATGATGACACTATGCCGTGTGAAATAGCAGTGACGTCAGCTCTCTGTCAGGAACGGTTTCCTGTGACCACAGTCTCCTGAGTCATCTCAGTCAGGTGTATCTGAGATACTGAACAGTCTGGGGTGAGAGCGATTTCCAAGTGTGCCTTGCACACAAGTTTGCTGTGGTGGAGGTCCCGTGGGAGAGCTGCCACTAAGTCATACATTGTGGCAGAATTTTAACTAGATACATCTCTTCTTCAGCTGGCAGTGCCTTGAAAAGTAGCTGGAATTTAACTCCAGCTGCTTCTGTTGGTGCATACGTTTGTGTGTAGTTTGGGGACCATAGTAATTTAATGTCATTTTAGAAATCTGAGAAAGATAACTATTCTTCCTAAAATTTTACCCATTTTTACTGGGATTAAATTTATCAATAAAGGATATGTACAGATTTCTCTGTGATTAAACCACCCTATCAGGTGGATTATCATTTCAAAGGTTGAAGCCCTGGGTTCAATCCCTAGTACCCAGGATAAGCTTGCTTCTGCTTCCTTTGGTGATGTGGGTTCCTCCAGCCGTGGAGCCCTTCCTTTCCTGTGACTTCAGTCTCATCTTTTGTCTTCTGTCTTTTTCTCTGTTGCCTCCCATGGCCTTTATTCAGAAGGTAAGCTTACAGAATTTTTTGGATATAGTTTTTCTTTTACTCTTTTAAGTTGTAAAAAAAAAATACCAGAAGCTGTAATATGGCATTGTTTTCTCTGTTCTTGGATTAATGTGTGTTTTTTACCTTATGAATACAGTGAAATGTGGTTTTATTGACCGTGTGTTTCTTCAGGTGTGCCAGCACCCAAACTCTCGAATGAGAGAGTGGGGAGCAGAAGCCCTGACGTCCCTCATTAAAGCAGGGCTGACATTTAACCACGAGCCGCCGCTGCCACAGAACCAGGTAACGGCCACTCACAGACGTAGTTTCATCTCAGGATATTCTAGAATAAGTTTTCTTTTTCTTTTTTTTAGTTTTTCGAGACAGGGTAGCTTTGGAGCCTTTCCTGGAACTAGTTTTTGTGGGCCAGGCTGGCCTCAAACTCACAGAAATCCACCTGCCTCTGCCTCCCGAATTCTGGGATTAAAGGCGTGCGCCACCACCGCCCAGCCCTAGGATAAATTTTCTTTTGTGAGACAGAGTCACCCATAGGGTGACCTTGAATTCTTGGGCCTCCTGTTCTTACAGCGCAAGAGCTAAGGTTTTAAGGTGTGTGCCACCAAGATAATATCTTAAACAATATTCTATCTTATTTGTAGGCTGTGGGCTGCTTATTAATGTAACAGTTTTAGGATTTGTTCATAAAAACATTTCAGTGATGCTGACTGAAGTTAGCAACTGCCCTGGAGCAGTTCTCTAGCCCGCAGATCGCCCTCCTCATCAAGGGCATCCCCTGGCCTGTGCCTGCCCTTCTAGGACCCGCTCCTCTCTCTGTTCTCACAGGGACAGGGTGTGTGTGTGTGTGGTGTGGTGTGTGTGGGGTGTGTGTGTGTGTGGTGTGTGTGTGTGGGGTGTGTGTGTGTGGTGTGTGTGTATGTGTGGTGTGTGTGTGGTGTGTGTGTGTGTGGTGTGTGTGTGTGGTGTGTGTGTGTGTGTGGTGTGTGTGTGGTGTGTGTGTGTGTGTGTGTGTGTGTGGTGTGTGTGTGTGGTGTGTGTGTGTGTGTGGTGTGTGTGTATGTGTGGTGTGTGTGTGGTGTGTGTGTGTGTGTGGTGTGTGTGGTGTGTGTGTGTGTGGTGTGTGTGTGTGTGTGTGTGGTGTGTGTGTGTGGTGTGTGTGTGTGGTGTGTGTGTGTGGTGTGTGTGTGTGTGGTGTGTGTGTGGTGTGTGTGTGTGGTGTGTGTGTGTGTGTGTGTTGTGTGTGGTACTGCGTGTTGGCCCCGTGCGTCAGTTGTGGAGGCCAGCGGTGGGATGTCTCCTCTCACACTGTCCACTTCACTGTTGAGACAGTCTCAGTGAGTCTGGAGCTCTCTGTGCTGCTGTGCCTGCCTTTCTCTGTGGTGCTGGGGATCTGAACTCAGGTCCCCATGGCCACACGGCCAGGCTTTTACCCTCTGAGAGCTCCCCAGCTCCAGTAAACCAGATTCTATTTTTAAATCATTTATTACTTTTTATGTTCAGAATTCCCTTTTGTACTTAATTTTCTCTCTTTTCTTTACCTTTCACATATATTTTAAAGTTTTTTTTTTTAATTCACTGAAGTTTCACTGTTTCAAGACTGAATAAAACAAGCATCTAACAGCCATTACGGTTCCCTTTACCATCTTCCATCTTGTGAATATGAATGTATTACACAGTGAATTCCCATGCCATTGTTGAATATAGCCGCTAGAGTAGAATGCTTGGTACCACAGAGAGACCTCTGCTCTTTTGGAGCTGCCAGCTTCAGTGATTCCTTTGTTCTCTGCTGCAGCTAAAGGGTTTGTTGTTTGTTTCCTCTTTTACTGATGCCAGACCCTGAACCCACAGCTGTGTCCGTCACGCTGGCTGTCGGTGCTCCCCCGCTCAGCTGTGTCCGCCACACTGGCTGTCGGTGCTCCCCCGCTCAGCTGCATCCACTGCTCTCGATGTTCGAGGACGGGCTCTTGCTATAAAGTCCTGGCTGGCTTCAAACTTTTAGTCCTGCTGTCTTTCTCTCCTGAGTATTGAAATTGTGCACATATGCTGTCATGCCTGGCTCTGATTTGAGGCTTTAAAAACCTATATAAACTAATGGCTGACAAAGTGGCTTAGTGGGCAAAGGTGATTGCCATCAACTCTGACTCCCTGGGTTCAATCCCCAGGACCTTCATGGTGCAAGAAGTGAGCTGACTCCTACAAGTTGTCCTCTGACCTCCACATAAATGATGTGGCACACAACCATACATAATAAATAAATAATAATCAAAATATTTTAGAATCGTTTTCTGTTCACTTTATTATCCTCGGTGTCTGCTCAATATCCAGTGCACAGTGAAAACTTAATAATTGTTTAGTAGGTTAACCACATAAAATAGGAGACAAGAAAGTTAAAAATGAAGCACTTTTTAGATGCTGAAAGGATGAAACAGTGCTCTTTTTCCCCTAACAAATTTTGTGGCTTAACAATAATTGTTACTAAAGCATGTAATTTCAAACTATTATACTTTTTATTATATCATACTTGAGAATTTTACATCTAAATACCTGCAATACATTAATAAAGTAAATGCTAGATATTGGGAATTCGGTTTTTTTCTTCAAATATAGCTAAAGATATATTTCTTTAATGAGCTCTATCTCTAGTGGATCTAAGAACTTGGTAACTCCACTTTTATACTGAAATTTAGCATACTGTAGATTGGTTTGTTTTCCCCCGTTACTTAAAAGTAGAGATAAGTAACAAACCTCTAAAGATTACTGCTAGAGAAATCAAAGTCTGTGTTCTTTTGTAGGGAACTTTATTTCCTACAGTATTGTGGATGGAGGCGAGTTGAACCCTCAGAAGGAACAGGAGAGAAAGGTGGTGCACTTTGTGGTCCCAGCACTTAGGACGCTGAGGCACAAGACTTCTAAGACCAACCTGGGCAGCACAGAGATGATGTTGCAAGAAGATAAAAGGGCTGTGGGGACAGCTGCAACAGAGCCTTGCTGTCTTTTCCTAATTAGCTTCTTGTCCCCTTTTAGAGACTGCAGCTGCTTTTGTTGAACCCCTTAAAGGAGATGTCCAGTATTAACCATCCAGATATTCGACTCAAGCAATTAGAATGTGTGTTGCAGATTCTGCAGAGTCAGGGAGACAGTCTGGGACCTGGATGGCCATTAGTTCTTGGAGTCATGGGAGCTATCAGAAATGATCAAGGGTAAGTGTTTGAAATGGATACCCAGCATGTAAGAGAGTTAGAAGGGACCCATCCTAAAGTCTTGTAGTGAAAGATTTTAATTTATCCCTTCCTGCTCATGTCCAGGATTCATCAGAACCTACCATAAACTACCCCCAGTTAGCTCTGGGAACTCTCAAGTATTATTTTGGGTTTCAAAGAAGAGAAGATACGTTGTTTTATGACATTTATATTAGATGTAAGATCTTACTATAAGATAAATAAACCATCATAATATAACAGATCTAAAGGACCTCATATATTAAGTTTTAAAAAAATGCTTTAAAATAACTTTATTCTTTTGTTTCTTAAACATTTCTTCTGTGCTTACTGTATCCCAAACACTGCATTTGTTAACTGTTCTGTGTACACAAATAAACGGCCACTACTCTAGACTACAAGAAAAAAAGCTATAGCTTTCTGGAACCAAAAGTATAAATTCTTATAAATAGCTTCATGTGCTTTTAAAAGCTATTTGCATTCTCCTTGAGTGTATTTGGGTGGCATTTTAGGGTTTTACACAGGGGAGTGGTATAATCAGATGTGGCGGTGACAGCTGCCGCTGTGCTGGGAGCACAGGAGAGCAGGAAATGTGGACGTAGTGACAGTGCTGTCTTAGCAGTAAGAGGAAGTTGAGGGACTTTAGTAGGTTGACTCTGGAGGCAGAGGGAGAAATGGCAGTCTAGAATGATCCTCAGATCTCTGACTTAGGTAAACTCGGGAATGTGATGCCATTGAATAAATAGGGAATACAGAAGGAAGAGCACATTTGAATGGGATTTAGGGTTTTACATAGTTTGTGATAGAAGACCGGTAGAGCAGTTTAGCAGGTATTGAAACATTTGTCTGAAATTCTGCAGTATCACATACAGTTTTCTTTCAGTGACACATATAGTTGAGGTTTTGTTTTGTTTTTTGAGACACGGTTTCTCAGTGTAACAGCCCTGGCTATTCTTGAACTTAGGCTGGGCTTGAAGTCACAGAGATCTTCCTGCCTCTGCCTCCTTAGGGCTAGGATTAAAGGTGTGTGCCACCATGCCCAGCTATCATTGAGTTTTATATTAAAACTATTAGGAAATTAATGAGACTATTAGAAAAAAATTAATGTTTAAGTATTTATAATAGTAAATTTCCCTAAATAATATAGCATGTTGGAATGATTATTGTAAAGAAGACTAATTTACACCAAGTTGAAGTTGATCTCAACTCAGTGCAGTTTACAGAGTAGGATGAAATGAATTGACATGCGTTCAGCACTTAGGAACTCGATAGCATATTGAGAGCGCGATAATTAGTAGTTATTGTTTTTCTTTACATTGTTTACCCTTTGTTCTAGCCTGTTTTCTATTACTGTGGTAAAGACCATGACCAACAGTATCTTGAGGAGTAAGGATTTCTTTGTCTTAACACATCCTGGTCATTGTCCATCATGAAGTCAAGGCAGGCTCTAAAGCAGAAGCCATGGGGGAGCCCTATGTACTGGGTTGCTTTCCTTGGATTGCAACAGGGAGGACTTCCTTGTTCGAATTCTAAACTAAAGTTGGCTTGCTTGACATTATTGTAAGGTGTGTTTTCTTACACCTTTCTTTTAAATGTGCATTATCTGTTTCCTTTGTGTTTTTAGAGAATCTTTAATAAGAACTGCCTTCCAGTGTCTTCAGTTGGTTGTGACAGATTTTCTACCAACGATGCCTTGTTCTTGCCTACAGATAGTTGTAGATGTTGCAGGTAGCTTTGGACTTCATAACCAAGAACTTAATATTAGTTTAACTTCAATAGGCTTATTGGTAAGTATCATTGCTTTTCTTGATTGTTATGTAGTAAGCAATGAATACAAGTGTGGTCTGGGATCTGGAAGTTTTTCCTGACTTCTAAGTACCAAGCACATCATCCGTGGCGAATGAAATAACCTAGGAAACAAACCATCACTAGCAGGACGATGGACAAGCTTTAACGTTTATGAGGAGAGGCCTCAGGGAGACAGTCGTAGTAATACATAGAAAGGAAACTCTATGTATTACTCTATGTATTGTTGTTAGTGTGCAGATGTAGTGTTCTTAAATAACCTTAATACATTTTCATAGACTATTTAGTTTACTTTGTTTACAACTTACATAGACTTGTAGTCTGTCAACAATACAGTTAGACCCGGGAGATAACCTGTCATAGTGGAAGGCTCTGGAGACTGTCATGTGTGTATTTTAGTTGTGTTTAGCTCTTGTTGGTTATTGAATTATTGACATGTAGTCTCATTTTACACATCGTGAGTACAGAGGTAGTATGTTAGTTACTGCAAGTATCACACATGAAGCAAATATGAAGAGAGCAGGCTCCAATATTTGTAGTTTATCTAAGGAAATTGTTTGGACTCTCTTCACCTGTGTGTTGAAATTGAGAAAGTTTATAAAACAAGTTAAATCTCTGTCGTAAGGTGGTTAGGTCTTTTTTTTCTTCAAAGATTTATTTATATTTTATATACATGAGTGCTCTCTCTGCATGTACACCTGCACACCAGAAGAGGGCATCAGACCCCACTATAGATGGTTGTGAGCCATCATGTGGGTGGTGGGAATTGAACTCAGGATCTCTGGAAAAGCAGTCAGTGTTCTTAACCCCTGAGCCATCTCTCCAGCCCTGGTTAGATCTTTTTAAAGGCAGCTGTTTAGCATCTCCTAAATGTTTATTATAACTCAGAAGTTCCATAGAATTCAACTGTAAACTTATCACACAAAGTCGGTAAGTTAGTGTTTTTCTGTGAAAACTGTGACCGTGGAAGACAGTGTCATCTCACATACAGACCTGTTGACAAAGAGCAGCTGGGTGATTCAGGCTCAGTGTCCGCTAGACGTCCCCTCCTTTACTTTACATTGATTCAGTGTTGGAGCCACTGCGCTTCCATTGTTGGCCATCACCATGAATTCACATACTTCATTATCCTTGAAGGTAAAGCCTTTGGTATATGTGAAGATAGCAGCTAGTATTTCTGTATGAAATTATAAGTGATTAAGTGATATGAAGAAATTAATTTGTTGTGGTAATGTAGTGTTTTATAGTTAACAATTATAATGGCTAGGCACTATGTATATCAATACATTGAAGTTCATTATTCTATATAATTGAAATTTTTCATAATTAAAATGTACAGGACAATGAAAGTTAATGCTTAGCCAAAATAGCCACATTCTCTTGAAATTAGACATTCGAATGAGAGCGATGCTTTTATTGAACCTGTTTTGAACTTTAAAACAAAATTTGTGAATAAAGTTATATTTTATACTTTTCTTTTTAGTGGAATATTTCAGATTATTTTTTCCAAAGAGGGGAAACTATCGAAAAAGAGTTAAATAAAGAAGAGGCGGCCCAGCAGAAGCAGGCAGAAGAGAAAGGAGTGTCTCTAAATCGGCCATTCCACCCTGCACCGCCCTTTGATTGCTTGTGGCTGTGCCTTTATGCAAAGCTGGGCGAACTGTGTGTGGACCCTCGCCCTGCTGTGAGGAAGAGTGCAGGGCAGACTCTCTTTTCTACAATTGGTGCACACGGGACCTTGCTGCAGCATTCAACCTGGCACACGGTTATCTGGAAGGTACTGTGAGGTGTTTGGACATGTGCTTTTACAGTTTACATCTTCCGGTAAATGTGTTGCCTTTGTAAAGAATCATTCCCGTGTATTTGTCTTCATTTTTACTCTGTGTGTTTGTGTATCTGTGTGTGTGTATACGTGTGTGCGTGTGTGTGCACCTCCAGAGACTAGTTTCTATCTCCATCCCCTCCCTCCTCCATCCTGTTCTCCCCAGATCCTTACAGCAATATATGAAGACTTGTCACCCTTTTCCTCCACTTTCCTTTCCTTTCTTGTTGCTCTGCTGGGAATGGAACTCAGTACTTGGTGCCTAACATTGTTAATTCATCTTCTGTTTGAAGCTCTGTCTCACAAAGCTCGCCTCCTCTGCTCCTCTGTTCGGTTCCCCACCATCCCATTTGCTCTCCGTTTCCCTTAAGTGCAAGCATTGGCCGAGTGCTAGCTGGTGTTTACTTGCTGATTGTCTTTCCAACACTTCATTTAGCCATTTAGTCCTGAACTCAATCGGGACATCTCCATAATTATACTTTTTGCCTGGAACTGCATCCTTGTCTCAAGTATTATCTAATACATGTTCCACTGATAACAATTCTTAGCTGATGTTCTGTCCAGTTGGCTTTATGTTTTCATATTTTATGACTTTAAGGATACGTTTAAGAGTACATGGTTACCTGTTTTAGTCAATTTTCTCTAATTTATGTAGTTTAATAAAATTGTTACATGTTTTATAACTTCTAGTTTATTTTGCCATTACTTAAACTATGTCATCAGTGACCTTTTTTATGACCTTTCAAATAAATATCTAGGTTCTCTTTCATCTACTGGACCGAGTTCGAGAATCTTCTACGACAGCAGACAAAGAGAAGATTGAGTCTGGAGGTGGAAATATTTTAATTCATCACTCAAGAGACACGGCAGAGAAACAGTGGGCTGAGACATGGGTTCTGACATTGGCTGGAGTGGCGAGGATCTTCAATACCAGACGATACTTGCTGCAGCCGCTCGGTATATAAATGTTTTCTTGTTCTGGTTACACAAATTAGGTTAAAAGAAATTTGGAACACACATAGAAAATTCTTTTGGACTTTATGCCTAGAAGCTATTCATGCAAATTGGTGATTCTAAACATGGCCAAGTTTATAGCTAATTATGTAGAAAGCATTTGGTAGTTCTGGAGACTTTCTTATTGTTGCACTGCGAAGGGATGCGTGCTACTGTCACCTGGAGTGTAGGGCCACGAAATGATGCTGTCCATGCTGGAGTGTACAAGACAGTGCCCCAAATAGAGATTGTCTAGGGGTGGCGGTGAGTGTAGGGCCACGAAATGATGCTGTCCATACTGGAGTGTACAAGACAGTGCCCCAAATAGAGATTGTCTAATTAGGGATGGCGGTGAGTGTAGGGCCACGAAATGATGCTGTACCTACTGGAGTGTACAAGACAGTGCCCCAAATAGAGATTGTCTAGGGGTGGCGGTGAGTGTAGGGCCACGAAATGATGCTGTCCATACTGGAGTGTACAAGAAAGTGCCCCAAATAGAGATTGTCTAGGGGTGGCGGTGAGTGTAGGGCCACGAAATGATGCTGTCCATACTGGAGTGTACAAGACAGTGCCCCAAATAGAGATTGTCTAGGGATGGCGGTGAGTGTAGGGCCACGAAATGATGCTGTCCATACTGGAGTGTACAAGACAGTGCCCCAAATAGAGATTGTCTAGGGGTGGCGGTGAGTGTAGGGCCACGAAATGATGCTGTCCATACTGGAGTGTACAAGACAGTGCCCCAAATAGAGATTGTCTAGGGGTGGCGGTGAGTGTAGGGCCACGAAATGATGCTGTCCATACTGGAGTGTACAAGACAGTGCCCCAAATAGAGATTGTCTAGGGGTGGCGGTGAGTTTGAGGCTGAGAACCCAAGGGAGGGTTGCATTGCTTTTGGTTTGGGTGGCAGTGTTGGGGACAGTACAGAAAAGTGGACAGTCGGTGGGGTGGGCGAGGTCTGCACACCTGTGTATGTGCGTGCTTACACTTTGGGACAGCAGTGGGTGTCCCTCTGTCACTCTCCATCTCACTGCCCCACAGCACTGAGGCTCACACAGCCACGTCTAGCTTTTTATGTGGGGCTTGGGGGCTTGAACTCATGTCTTCATGCTTGCACAGCAAGCACTCTGAAGTCAAAGCACATGGCACTGCACCTGTTTGGTTGTTTTTAAACATGGATCCTCGAGATTAAACCCGGCTCTTCATACTTGCACGGCAAGCACTTCACTAAATGAGCCAGTTCCCCAGCCCCCTCAACAGTTTTAGTTTTCTGTTTTGTTTTTGAGACAGGGACTCTAGGGCTGGAGAGATGGCTCAGTGGTTGAGAACATTGCCTGCTCTTCCAAAGGTCCTGAGTTCAATTCCCGGCAACCACATGGTGGCTCACAACCATCTGTAATGAGGTCTGGTGCCCTCTTCTGGCCTGCAGGCATACACACAGACAGAATATTGCATGCATAATAAATAAATAAATATTGAAAAAAAAGAGACAGGGACTCTGTACATATCCATAGCCCTGGATGTCCTGTAGCTCACTATGTAGACCAGGTTGCCCTGGGTGTCCTGTAGCTCACTATGTAGACCAGGTTGCCCTGGATGTCCTGTAGCTCACTATGTAGACCAGGTTGCCCTGGGTGTCCTGTAGCTCACTCTGTAGACCAGGTTGCCCTGGGTGTCCTGTAGCTCACTCTGTAGACCAGGTTGCCCTGGGTGTCCTGTAGCTCACTATGTAGACCAGGTTGCCCTGGGTGTCCTGTAGCTCACTCTGTAGACCAGGTTGCCCTGGGTGTCCTGTAGCTCACTATGTAGACCAGGTTGCCCTGGGTGTCCTGTAGCTCACTATGTAGACCGGGTTGCCTCTACTTCACAAGTGCTGGTGTTAAGGGTGTGTGCCACCACACCTGGGGTATTTTGTTTAATTTAGGTTTTTCTCTGAGTGTATCATTTACATTTGATGGAGTATACAACGCATCACTGTCTAACACCTGTTTTGACCTTATGCCAGCAGACATGAAGTGCTAAGTATTGATTTAGTTCTTTTTTAAATGAAAATATAAGGCAGCTCAGGTGGCTTAGATAATTTTTTATAATGTGAAACACTAGTTACTTTTCTTTTAACAGTCCTATGTGCAATTATCTATATTTATATGTGTGTGTATCTATATCTAACAGACCTATGTCCAATTATATATTTATATAACATATATATATGTATATAGATATACACACACATACATACACACACACATCGACTTTTGGAAAGCTAACTTACTGGCTGGTGTTTTTTCATGTTTGCTTATTTACTGTGTGTACGTGGTGAGAAGCATGCGCACATGCCATACATAGCACACAGATGGCAGTCAGAGGAAAACTTGCAGGAATTAGTCCTCTCCTTCTACCAGTGTGGGCCACGGGAATTGAGCTCTGGTCTTCCGGCTTGGTGGCGAGCTTCTTATCACCAATTTTGCCAACCAATGAACACTTTTCTTCTTTTGACTCTGTGATGCATTTTATCCTAAGTCATTACTGTTGTAAAAAACATATGTAAGAAAACTCAGAGCTCTAAATTTATTGTAACATGAGAACTAAAGTATAAAGTCAAAATTTTATGCAGTATGACATATAGATCATTTAAACATTTAGACATTAAAATCATATATTATACTGTTAATGTTGTATCTTCTCCAGTGATTAAGAATGAGAGCATCTTAGGCTAGAGCTACAGTTTGGGGGTAGAGGACTTGCCCACCATACACGAGAACATCAGTTCAGGAACTAATACTGAGGGGTAGGGCATGTGTTTAAATTAATAGTAAAAATAAATGGAGAGGAGACCATGTCACTGAAAGCTTTTGTTTTATCCTCCTATATTTTATTCTATTCTCTTAGGCAAAAGTAAATAAAATCTCTACAAATCGTTATGTTACCTACTTAACATAGACATACCTATTTATAGAGATTTTCTATTATTTCTGTGTTATGGCATTTTTGTTTGGTTGGGTTTTTTTTTTGTTTTTTCTTTGCTTATTTTTCAAAAACAGGGTGTCTCTGTGTAGCCCTGTCTGTCCTGGAAATTACTCTGTAGACCAGGCTGGCCTCTTAATTCAGAGATCTGCCTGTCTATGCTGGGATTAAAGGCGTGTGCCACCACGAGGCTGTTTTGCTGTCTTTTTAATTTGCATTTTTTATTACATGTGCATGGGAGAGCATATGTGGGCATTCTCAGCATGCATGTGTGGGCATTCTTCTTAGCATGCATGTGTGGGCATTCTTCTCAGCTTACATGTGTGGGTATTCTGCTCAGCTTGCATGTGTGGGCATTCTGCTTAGTATGCATGGGGAAGTCAGAGGAGAGCTTCAGGGAATTGATATTCTCCTGCCACCTGTTTGGCACAGGGTCTGTTTCTGCCACTCAGTGTACTTAGGGTAACTGGCTTGTAGTGGCAGACTACCCATCATTCTTTGGGTTATAGAGGGGAGCTACCAGTCATGCTTTGGGTTAGAGAGAGAGCTGCCCATGAGGCTTTTGTGATTCTGGGGATGGAGCCCAGTGTGAGGCTGTGCAGCAGGTGCCTTTCCTCTGAGCCATTTAGTCATGGTTTTAGTACCTTAGGACCTACTTATATTCTTTTGAGTTTGGTGTCAGTTTAAGCAGAAAATGAAGCAAATATGCTCCAAAGTGTCTAAGAGATTGCGGTCGTTTTTGTGCTAATTGTCCCTCCTCCCCTTTTTCTTGGTGCAGGAGACTTTTCAAGAGCTTGGGATGTTCTTCTTGACCACATTCAGTCAGCAGCACTCAGCAAAAACAATGAAGTATCCCTGGCTGCTCTGAAAAGCTTCCAGGAGATATTACAGCTTGTGTCACCTGTCAGAGACTCGGAGAAGCCTGATACACCACCAGTGGTCAATGTGCCTGTACCTGTCCTTATAGGAAACATCTCAGGCCCAGGCCTGAACAGGCCGTTTGTAAGGACAGATTCCATTGGAGACAAGCTTGGTAGATACAGTGCTGAGCCACCCGTAGTGACTGATGAGCTCGAAGACTTGAACCTCTGGTGGGCTGCCTGGAATACCTGGTATAAGATTGGCTCTGAAAGCACAAAGCCACCTGTAACTTTTGATAAGCTCACCTTCATTCCCAGCCAGCCTTTTCTTACAGCTTTGATTCAGATATTCCCAGCTCTCTACCAGCACATAAAAGCTGGCTTCAACATGGACGACCTGCACAAGTTGGGGGTCATATTGCACAGCGCCGTTTCAGTCCCAATAAGTTCAGATGCGTCCCCTTTCATCCTTCCATCTTATACTGAAGCAGTTCTGACAAGCTTACAGGAAGCTGTGCTTACAGCTTTAGATGTTCTCCAAAAGGTAATGTCATTTTAATGGCTGCATAAACAATAATGAATATGGCTTTCTGGAGTTTTTCATTTTGTAATAAGCTTCATGAGATAAAGTCAGATTTTTTTGAGGTTACTGTGTATGTCTACTTTGGGATAGATTAAAGATTGTTAGGATTTTTTTTTTCTTTTTAAATTTTATTTATTATGTATATAGTGTTCCACCTGCATGTATGCCTGCAGGACAGAAGAGGGCACCAGATCTCACTACATATGGTTGTGAGCCACCATGTGATTGCTGGGACTTGAACTCAGGATCTCTGGAAGAGCAGTCAATTCTCTTAACCGCTGAGCCATCTCTCCAGCCCCTGATTGTTAGGATTTTAAAAACTTATTCTTTTAAAAGAAGTAATTCAGTTCTGCTTTGCTTCGTTAAAAAGTTGCTTGCATCCTCTAATTTTAGATAAAGTTTATTCTGGGGCTGGAGAGACAACACAGGGGTTAAGAACATGGACTGGGGTTAAAAACCTTCAAGAGGTCCCAGGGTCAACTCCCAGCACCCACATGCCAGGCTACAACTGTCTGTAACTCTAGTTTCAGGGACCCGACACCCTCACACAGACATGCATGCCGGCAAAACACCAATCAGTGCTCATTTAAAAAGAGCAACAACAAAAAAGAATTCAGTATAAAGTGAATTCTGAAATTATTGGTAGCCTATATTAAGACACAGGGTAAGAGTGTCAAAGTAGTTTTCTTACTACAGGTTTAAAATGTTTATTTTTAGCTGTGTGTTTTCTACAGCAGCAAATCGCAGAATTGTTTGTTTGTTTTTGAAGACAGGGTTTTCCTGTGTAACAACCCTAGCTGTCCTAGAACTAGGTCTGTAGATCAGGCTGGCCTTGAACCCACAGAGGATCTACCTACCTCTGCCTCCCAAGTACTGGGATTAAAGGCCATAGCCACCCAACCAAATGACAGATTTAAACAGATCTAAAATTCATTGAATAAATTGAGATTAGAAGAAGAAAGATCAAAATGAAAGAGTTGTTTAGGTTATTGGGGAAGTTGATACTGAAATGTCTAACTATCAGAATCCTAAACAAGGGCTGGCAGGGCGGCTAAGCAGGTAAAGGAGCTCGCGTCCACGGGGCAGAAGACACAGATCCCAAAAGTTGTTCTACTCCCCACACCCGTGCCACGGTGCAAGTGTCTGCACACACACATGTGAAATAAATGTTCTAAAAGAAAAGCTGAGCAGAATTGGGTGGGAGGAGTCTTCTCTGACCCCAATATGTGGAAGTCTGAGGCAGGGAGCCTTAGCTACAGTGTGAAACTCTACCTTGAGAAACAAACACGGCCAGAAAAGGTCAGCTCAGCAAAGTGTCTGAGATGAGAGGGAGGCAGTCCTGCTGTCCAAGCATCTGTGAGCTGTCTGTCTGTCGGTCAGGCCTGTTTTCTAGGGACCCAGCTGGGACAATGAACATGCTGCTGATGTTGCGGTGGTGACCACGGTCCCTATAAACGGCCTCTGGTGGCAGTCAGGCTAAGAGTAGTTCTTTAGCTCTGTAACCGTAGTTGCACTGTACAAGAAACAAATTGTGAACAAATGCAGAGTTTAAGATAATCTTACATTCAAAAATTGTTTGAGGGGCATGAATTTCTATAGCTGAAATCAAAATAGGTTTTAAAATTTTTCATTGAAGAAAAACTATATTTCATCAAACTTTCCCCCTCTGGTTAAATTACCCAAATCCATTGTATATACATTTCACTAAAGTAAGTAAAAAAGGCTTTCTGGCCAGAAAAGTATTCATCTGGAGAATTCCCAGGTTCTTGAACTCTTATAACTGCATATTCAGGTTTGTTACACATGCATAGAAGGTAATAAAGAACAGTACACATCCCCTTTATTTCAAGATAAAACTTGAACTTTGACTCTTTAATAATTCCACTTTAACAGAATATCCACAAATAGAATTATCCATTGTGGCTTTAGGAATTTGTTCTGAGCTTTGGCTCTGAAAACAGAATGTAACATCATTTCAAAACCTGATAACTTTTTACATAACTAAAATAATTTTGCATGAGTTTTTTAAAGATTTACTTTTCAAATATAATGCTGTGAATATATAACCAGGCATGGGGTAGCAACAAGTTGTTGTGCCCATGAGCCTATAGCACTTACAGTGAAGTCAGCTTCATCTTGACCTAGTGCTGGTCTCCTGACAAATCTCAGGTACTGTGCCACAGCGTTACCTGGCACCTGTCTTAACATGCTTGCTTGCCCTTTCCCTCCTGTGTTACAGAATAAATCACAATTCATTGGAATCATTTTTAACCTGACTAACCACTTTCAGGTTGGCTTTTACTTTTTAAATAATTGTTTGAATAGCTTGAATCCCAAGTGTGAAAAGATGGCCTATTGTATGAGGTGGTGCAGTTCTTTAGATTCTATGACTGAACAACTGAGTTCACAGGGAGTAACTTTCTAGAGTTCGTGCTGTGCTTTCTAATGTTCACATTTTGTTTATAGGCCATCTGCGTTGGACCAGAAAACATGCAGATAATGTACCCAGCTATATTTGACCAGTTACTGGCCTTTGTAGAGTTTTCCTGTAAACCTCCACAGTATGGACAGCTGGAAACAAAGCACATTGCAAATGCAAAATATAATCAGGTAGTTTACAAATTGTGTTTATTCTTTAATGAGTTATGGCTTATCAGTGAGTTCCAATTAAGGTAAACTTTGGCTACATAAGAAAAGGCGTTCATTTGAACTCATGTGTTAGAGAGTAGATGTTATCTGAGACACTGCGTCTGTGAACCTTTTCTTCCTGTTTGTGACTCTCCTCTCCCAGATGGCCCTCCTGAAAGCTCGCCCTTCACTTCCCTGTTTCTTCAAAAAAGAACGTTCCATTATACCTTTTTCTTGGCTACCCCATTCTTCTAGAAAATGGCCTGTAAATCTCTGAGCCTAATCTTACCTTAAAATAGTGCAAGGTGAAGAAATCTGCGTGTACTAAATGAGTTATCCATTGCTGGTGTGAAATTTAGTTGGATTTTTACATAAATTTTCATAGCCTTAGTTGGCAAATTATATCTTCATTTTTACTTAGACAAAAGTAAATTTTTGACTGCATGTACATGCTGATTTTCTTCATTCAACATAAAAATTATAATTATATATAGTCCGAAAGTAGTTTTAATATGTATTAATTTTTCTCATTCTATTTGTCTTGCATCACAATGGAATCACAATAGATCCAACTATTTGCACCGGTGAGTTAAATTTCCTAAAACTGTCCTAACCTAACTGGCAATACGTAAAGCCCGCCTTCCCAGTCCTGACAGAATGCTCTCTCTGCCTCCCTAGTAGCTGTAACTTCTGCCTGGCTGAAATGATTTTTAATGAAGTACATATGTTTTTGAAAACTTTGCATGTAATATGATCTGATCTAGAACCAAGGCCTGAACTTGTAAGGAAAGGAGCTTTCTTTTCAAAAACAATCTCGTTTCCTTCAATCCCATTACCTTTAATTCCATGTGAAAATATTATTTTGTAGGCGGAATGGGTAGCCTTGAATTATGTGCCATTTGCTGAGAGATCTTTGGAAGTAGTTGTGGATTTGTACCAAAAAACAGCCTGTCATAAAGCAGTGGTGAATGAAAAAGTCCTCCAGAATGTTATTAAGGTAATGTATCTTTTTTATCTCTATAATTTTGTTTGATATTATAAATTTAGTGAAATTTCTCTTTAGGCAATATTTTGGAATGAATGAAAAGTATTGTTAATTATATTGACCTCAAATGCATGCATTGTATTTAGCAAGCCCCTTTTTTAGTCTGTGAGTGACTTTGGGGTGGGGAGTGTCAGAGTACTAGAGATTGATCCCATAGCCTCTCAACTGCCAGGCTTTTCTGCCAAACTGTATCTCTAGTCTAGTAAGGGCTTTCCTCACAATGGATTTGCTATAGTTCTTAAAGAATCCTCTACTCTTAAGGATGCTTAGTTTTCAGGGATGCACTCAGGATCAATCTAACTGGCAATGCAGACTCATTTTTAAAAGAACAGTTCCTTATTTGTATATAGTATATAGATTATCATGTTGATTTTGTCTTTTTTTTAGTTTAAACTCTTGTTCATTGTGTTTCTTCTATTTGAAGTACAAATCTAAATGTAAATGTCAAAGTTTTATATTCTGGCATGGTTAATTTCAGTATTAGAAAAAGTTCATTAAAATATTTGAGCAGAATATAGAACTCAAGGAATTTTAGGTGTGAAACTTGAAAGTGATGGTATGTATTTTCACATTATTACTCTCCCCTAACTTCTTTTGAAGGATAGATGCATCTGAACAAATTCCTTTCTGCTGGGGGAAGCAGGTCAGGATAGATGGAGACAGTGTGAACACAACATGGTAGCAAGGGACATGTGACCCAGCACTCAGGAGGCTGAGGCAGGGAGACAGACAGAGGGTGTGGCCAACCTGAGCTACAGCAGTGAGACTGTGTGTACAAACACATGGAGCTTTCAGAGGTCAGGTTAGCTCCGTGGTGCTGGATTCTTAGCATACAAAAGGCCCTGTGTCTAGTTCCCTGTTCCAAAGAAAATGAAAAGTCTAGGAAGTAGGCTTTGGGGTCTCTGCCTGAGAATCAGTCTTTCTTAACCTGCTTTTCAGGGGAGATCACTGCCACGCTGTCTTTTTACAGCTTTGTTGGTGTTTTGTTTTAAATGCAGCTGTGTGTGTTTTAACTGGTCTCAACTGTCCTCCTCCTCAGACTCTCAGGGTTCCTCTCAGTCTGAAGTATTCCTGCCCTTCGGAAAGCACGTGGAAACTGGCAGTAGCTTCTCTCCTCAAAGTCCTTTCCATCGGGCTGCCTGTCGCCCGACAGCACGCTTCTTCTGGGAAGTTTGACAGCATGTGGCCAGAATTAGCCAGTACACTGGAAGACTTCCTCTTTACCAAAAGGTCAGCTCATTGATCTGAAAGGAAGAGCCTTTAGAGAGATGGAAGAGTGTCTGTCGAGTGTTCAGATCTGGGTTGACAGACCCTGACCGGACACAGTGGACGGGCATCTGTGTGTTCCTTCCTTTCTCACTGCTCGTAACTCATAACTGACTGGAGGCAGCCAGAGGGGAAGGACTAGTGCCTGGTGTAGAGGTCTTGGTGCTCTTGAAGGCCTGTTAACCATCCAGCTGTAGTGGAAAACTGTGCTCGATATCGCTAAACCTAAATGCTTTGGTGCTGTTTTATGCCTGCAATAGAAAAGGAAGTAATATAGGCTTAAATGTCAAGAAAGCAGTTCAAATTGTGGCCTTGCCATTTATTTATGTGAGGTGTGGTGGCCTCAGCGTTCCCTCTGTTGCCTGCGGTCACACTGCTTGCTTCCTGGGGTTGCAGTGAAGATCCACAAGAGTAAGGCCGACAAAGTTCCTACAGACACCGACTGATTTAGCTGTTGTAACAGCCGCGCTAGTTCAATTGTTCGTAGACAGTTAATATCTCAGTGTTTGGTGAATTTATGACCATATTACTATCCATGAATTAGAAAGGCTAGAATCCTTGGATTCTAGATTTGATTCTTTCAGAGCTATTGATTTCTCTGTTCTTGTTGTAATAACTTGGTTTTAGAAAATCTAAATCTTATTTATGGATGTTCACTTATATTTACTGTAAAGAATTTAATGCCTTGTATTACAAATTTATGGGCTTGATTGAGGGTCTTTTATGTCAAGATCATTATAAAAAAATTCAGATGTACTCTCAATGGTGACTTTAGTTGTGGATGGTATTATCTATAAACCTTTCTTTTTTATACATTATACCAAGAGACGTTTTAACAAAAATCATTTATACGAACTACTTGAATTTAAAAGGGCAATCTTTTAAGTGTATGATGATGTCTCAACCTGAGAAGGAAGAGCTAATGTTTATCATTTGAATACTGTTTCTCCCTCCTGTTTGTTTTACCTTTAAAAATCAAATCTCTTTTTTTTTCTTTTTTAGCATACCTCCAGATAATCTTTCTATTCAAGAATTTCAAAGAAATGAAAGTATTGATGTTGAAGTAAGCAAACTTAGAAACATTTCCTGTATTTTTGACTATTGGATGATTATAAATGGGATTTGAACACTTTAAAAGTTTTTAATTTTAGCAGGGGGAAGGGCACATGTGTGCATGTCTCTCTCTGTCTCCCCGTGTGTGTCTGTATGTAGGTCAGAGGGCAACTTTGTGGAGACTCCCACTTTTACGTCGGTTCTGTACCAGCTGAACCATCTCGCCACCCTGAAGTTTTTAGCTTTGAAGTTTGGGTTGGGATCTGTTGTCTTTAAGTGAGGTAGCTTAATTTAAGTTGATCAAGTAAATTATTTTCAGGTGGAGACTTCAAGGTGCATGCATCATCATAGATTTGTCAAGATGTCACCTCTGTGCCATTACTGTTTAAACCTTGGATGAGCTTTTTCCTTCCTTCCAAGGATAAAATAAACTGTATGTCAGGTTAAGGTATTTGACAAAAATTAGCTGTGCAGTGGTGGTGCATGCCTTTAATCCCAGCACTCAGGAGGCAGAGACATGCAGAACTTTGTGAGTTCGAGGCCAGCCTGGTCTATAAGAGCAAGTTCTGGGACAGCAAACCTAAAAACAAAGTGTAACTTTAGTTTCTCATAATTTATAATTTCTGGTTATAAGAAATTTAATCTTATTTTTGGATATTTTATTTTAGCATGGGTGAGTTTCAGTTTTTCTGTATATTTACATTTGTGATGAAGATCAATCTATTATAAAAATTATAGTATAGTAAACCTTGATGTCAGTGGTTGTGTGTAGTAACAGTAAAACTTCATGTACTTCTATCAGGGAAGGTTCTTTAATTTCTTAAAAAGTAAAATTTAACTTTTACTCTAGAAATTACACTTGGTCTGTTTCAAGGAAACAACTATCTTTGACCCCCTCTGTTCTAGGTTGTTCAGCTCATCAGCGCAGAGATCCTCCCGTATGCCAACCTTATTCCTAAAGCCTTTGTGGGGCAGATGATGACCATGCTCAACCGGGGCTCCATCCACTCCCAGTCACCCTCATTTACAGGTGTGCTATTTCAGAGGCTTTTACAGTGCTCAGAAGCTGAGAAGGCGTCTTTAATTCTCTGTTTAAATGTAAACCAGAGAATGGAGAAGTAATTTTTAGTGATGTGGTGTTGTAGACTGCTAAACTTTATGGGGGAAAATATAGGTGTGTTTGTATTTGTAAGGTCTGATTAAATAAGTTACATGGTGCTTCTGGGATCTCATGGAGTCATTTGGTGGACAAAGCTTATAGTTCTGTAAAGTTGTAGATTATTATCAAGAATGTAGTGTAAAGGAGAATGCTCTACCACTTAGCATGTCGGTTCTCTAGGGAAAATGCCTTAACATTTGTCCAAGGAATAAAGCCCTTAGGAAATGCCTACCGTGCACAGTCTTATGCTGGGAAGTATAGCCTTTCTTAACATTTCTGAGAGTAGGCACCACAGCTTTAAAGACAGAGCTGTGTTTGTCTGACTGGAAAGCTCATAGTCATCAGGCAGAGACTGTGGGAACATGCTCCCTTCTTGTGTCAGCATGTCTTAATCTGCTGCTGCCTAATCTGTCTTTTCTCATTATTTCTCTCTATGAAAATATGTATTCAAATCTCAGATATAATTGTGATATCATAATGTGAATTTTTCTGGGAGATTATTAATTTTTGCATTATAGACTCTTAATCCTAGCATTTACTACATCCATGAATAATCTGTGATATTTTAAAGAACATTTGTACAGTTTGGCCTCTAGATGGCTCTCATACTACTTACAAAACAAAATAAATTTTTTTTCCACTCATTCAAAAGTTTTAAAAAATTGGCCTGTAAATTAATCAGCATGGGAATTTAAGAGGAAAAGAATTATGTGGACTTAATGTTTGTATCATACTTCTATTTAAAATGCTAGATATTTTAATGAAGCACAATCGAATAAGGTATAACTATTTCCAACTAAGTCAGCACCGACGTATCAGGTGTGCTCTCGTCCTAGACTTCTGATAATCTCACTGCTGCGTGTGTATGAAGTGTGCCACACTGAAAGGCACCTGCACACCTTCCGGGGGCTCTGCATGAAGCGCACATCCCTCAGCTTTACTATAAACACACAGGACATCCCATGCCCAACAAGTTCCTGTGATGGCTGGGTTCTTGGCTGTTTAACAGGACCTGATAGCCAGAGTTCGTAGACTGTGAATGGAAAGGCCAAAAGCAACGCGTAAATAAAAGAAACTGAGTTGATTTGTGTTTCAGATTCATGAGGGATAACAGTTTATCACCTTCACGGCAGAGAAGTGTGACAGCAAGCTGGCGTGGCAGCTGGAACAGCACACTGAGAACTCAAGTCTTGAGCCCCTGGCAGGAGCCTCAGAGTGAGAGGAGGAGCTAGGAAGGGGAGGCGTGGTCTTATTGGGAGAGACTTGAGACCACACCTCATGAGAGACAGAGAGGAGGAGCTAGGAAGGGGAGGCGTGGTCTGATTGGGAGAGACTGAGACCACACCTCATGAGAGAGAGAGAGGAGGAGCTAGGAAGGGGAGGCGTGGTCTGATTGGGAGAGACTGAGACCACACCTCATGAGAGAGAGAGAGAGAGGAGGGAGGGAGAATGAGTATATACTGGGGAAACCTCGCAGTCCTCTAGTAACTTCCCCAAACAGTGCTTCCTACTAGGAGCCAAGTGTGCCGATGTCACAGCATCTGCTAAGTGACAAAGAAAGTGGAGCAGATGCCAATAGAAAAATCTGTGCTATAATAAAAAAGAAATAAATGAAGCAGAGGTGTCTAATGTGATACTGCGTCTCCAGGAGGGACAGAGAAATATCGACAAGGGAATTTTTGAAGACATGTATCTTCACATTAGAAATGATAACTCGGTACCCAAAACAGTGAAAGGTAAAAGGCCCTTAGTAAGACATATCAGAAAATATCAATGTACTTAAAATAGAAAGAACATACGGAAAACATTCAGAGGCACAATCTTTTAAAATGGCCTAGAAGTTCTCCTTCCCAGAGACTTGCCGTGGTGGCTAGAAATGAAGACTTTTCACCGTGGAGGTGCATGCCTAGGCTCAGCTGGGCAGATTGGAGTACAGAAGGGTTTTCCTCCGAGTTCTCTAGAGCAGCTGGAGGGGCTGGGAGCCACATCTGAGTACCACAGTAAAATAATGACATCTTCAAGAGATCAGCAGAAATTTACCTTCTGTTCATCCTTTTTTAGCAAGCCACTGCAGAAATCTTGATGAGAACATAGTAAACCAGGAAAATGGAAGGCTTGCATTGTAGGAAGTGCAGCCCAAGGGAGAATGGTGTTGGCCGCCCAGAGACTGCTTTCAGGTTAAGGCTAGACAACAGGCTTAGAGAAGAACTAGTCTAGACCAGAGCAGACCCCCGTTCCTAGGAAAAGAGAAAAGATAATAAAGACAGAAGAGGCAACGAGTTGTGACTTGATTTATAGTAAGTTCTTGAGAAGTTCCTGAGGTTTTGTTTTGTTTAAGGTGGGGTTCCAGGTACTCCAGGCTGGCCTCAAAAAATAGATAGCTTCAAATAGCTGACTTCAAACTTCCTATTTAGCCTAGGATGACCATGAACCTCTCTTCCTCCTGCTGGAGTGACAGACGAATGCCACTGTGGCCATTTATCCGGTAATGGGAGTAGAAGCTGGAAGTTAGACTCAGGGCCTTATGCACGCTAGCCAAGCACTCTACCAAGCAGTGACATCCCTTGTCCTTGGGACTCATTGTACAGAATTTTCAAAAGGTGAAAAGACAAGAAAATTGTTGGGCCCAACATGTGTTTGCCCCCTCTGATGACCTGAGTTCAGTCATCAGAACCCACGTGGTGCAGGGATAGAGAAGTGACTCATACGAGTTGTCTCCTGACTGCCGCATGCATGGTGTGGCGTGTGAACACACACACACACACACACACACACAATAATGTAAAATCAAGAAGGAAAATGCCCATTATGGACAGCCTTCTTTTTCACATTCCAAGAGGGAAAATTGTTTTGCTTTGTTTTTACTAAATATTATTAACTAGGTTGTTGATCCATGCTTTTCATCTTACTGAGGGTATATTTTTACTCCTAGTTCCTAGCTTGCTGGACTCATTAGCATGCATTATTTTAGCATTTTATTAATTATCAAATGCTGTTAATTTTACAGAAGCAGAGATTGACATTCGTTTGCGAGAAGAGTTTTCTAAGATGTGTTTTGAAACACTGCTCCAGTTTTCCTTCAGTAACAAAGTCACCACACCCCAAGAAGGCTACATCTCGCGAATGGCGCTCACCGTGCTGTTAAAGCGGTCTCAGGATGTCCTACATCGCTACATAGAGGACGAAAGGCTGAGTGGAAAGTGCCCTCTCCCAAGGTACGTGCTTAATTAAGAAGGGAGCACACTGATGTGATATCATAGTTAGTAACAGAGACGGCTTGAAAACCAAGAGATTTCCTGAGTGATCTGGGTGAGCCTGAGGTGGCAGATAATTGAATCTGCCCTTTACAAGGTAAGTATTCATAGGCTTTGCTGCATATATGTAAGGGTTTATTATTATTATTATGCTATTTCAGGTCTCTCTTGGAGATTAAGAAATCTGTGTTACATGTATTAAATTACATTTTTAACCTGGAAAAAAAATTTGAATCTGAAAAGAGATCCTCTACCAGAGGTTTCTTTGTAAGGACTTGCATAAAAACATAATCTTTTTCTCTAAAGAGAAAAATAAGAGATTAAATCACTTCCCAGGGTTATTGTTGAGTGTCACTTCTTGGCTACATAGAGGACGAAATCTGTATCTGTTCCCTGGCCCTCTCAAATCTCGATGTCTTCTAATCTGCCTAAGGAAGCCTTCGCCCTAAGCTGATTCCTTCTTGTATATCCAACTTATGTTCATGGCAGGGCCTTCAGGGCTAAATCACAGTGGGGTGGTAGAGAAAATTTAGCAAATATGAATCATAATTTTTTTTAATGTAAAAATAAGTTTAAGTCAAAGCAGATAGGAAATATAAACGGAGATACCCAAGTTAGGAGAGTCAGGAGACCTCTCTATGATTAGGTACAGGTGCAGAGGCAGGCCACCTCCACAGGTCCCCAAGTCCTGTGTACACTCTTGTCTCTTTATCCGTCTCTGAAGTAGGACCTGACAAAGGATATCGATTTTCTTTTTAAATGTTGAAATGTTCTTTATCAAATTGCTGACCACAGATTTATGCCAGTTTAGATTTCCCCAGGAGTATATGAATACCTTTCCTCAGTCTCCAGCATCTTAAAGTTCTTTACTCATTTAATAGTTATTTTACAGTTTTCTAATTTGGTGACTGAAAGTCACAAAAATCACATTTTAAAAAATGACCAATACTTAATAACCATCTGCAATCTTGAAATTTAAATTTCTACATCATAAATTATACCTTCAAATGTATACACAAAAACTTTCCGTTGAAAGCTTGCTAGTAATTTGATTATGAAGATGATTAAAAATTTGTTAATTAAAGTTGATACGTGATATGTGCATGAAAGAGCAGAGACAAAGCTTCTTGAGTGAAGAGTATATTAATTAGATCATAATATTCGTTCAGAAAATACCTTTCCTTTATCTTCTGTGTTGAATATTTAACTAGCTCCTCTAATATTTCTTTTTTGTTATTATCATTTATGTGTCCATGTGCAGCATTAGTGCACATGCCTGAGGAGCCCAGAAGTGTCTTAATCTTCTGAAGCTAGCGCGATAAGCAGTTGTGAGCTGTCTGACATGCTCTTCTGCAAGAGCCGTATACACTGCAGACCACTGGGCCATCTCTCCCACTCTGCATGCTTTCTCTACCGTGAGCTCTGTCTATAGTCACTGGCAAAGGTGTTTCATTCTGGGTTACAGAATTACGTGTTTTCTGTATGCAACATTTCACCATCGAGCTTCTTGCAAAGAAGGTTTGATGTCTAGAGATGCAGTTCAGTAGTCCCGCAGACTACATAAACAGGGCCTGATAGTGAGTGAGGCAGGAGGATCAGAAGTTCAAGGTCATCTTCAGTTACCGGTTTGACATCAGCCTGGGGAATCTGAGATCCTGTCTCAAATTTAAAAAGAGAAGAAAAGAAGAGGGAAAAAGAGGCTTGAAGTGGTGCCCTGTACAGTACTGGGAAGGCCTGGCTGTCTGTGGGATTACAGATCCGACCAGTGCTAGCAGAGACCATAGGGCAATGCAGCTATTCCTGTTAGAGCAGGGTGTTCTTTTGGACCCTTCTAGTCTTGTGTGCTTATTTTTATTGTTGGATGTCGCTACACAGGCCATCTCAGAATTAATTTCAGGCATGTTTCATGTCTTACAAAATATCAATAAATAAACACCTGAGTATTGTTGCAATTTTGAGTATACTTTTGGCAACATTATAAAATATGCATCTCTTTCATGTAATCTCTAGCAAATTTCCATTACTGTTAATTAGAAAACAAGAATTGTGCTGTAGCCGGGCGGTGGTGGCGCACGCCTTTAATCCCAGCACTCGGGAGGCAGAGGCAGGTGGATCTCTGTGAGTTCGAGACCAGCCTGGTCTACAGAGCTAGTTCCAGGACAGGCTCCAAAGCCACAGAGAAACCCTGTCTCGAAAAACCAAAAAAAAAAAAAAAAAAAAAAAAAAAGAATTGTGCTGTAGAGAAGTGGTTAAAGCGTGTGTTGTAAAGGATTTAATTGTAAATAGTTGCACGTGTCTTGTAAATGTAGATTTTTCAGGAGTTGACTTCCTCCCTTTCATTGACAATTTTGGAAGAGTAACTAAAAATCAGATTTGTGTCTGGAATGCAGGCGTGTATATTGTTTGCTATACAGGTGTATATATGTGTTTGTATCTGGAAATACAGGTGTATTTGTGTTTGCTATCAATATGTGCTTGACAATGTTTCCTTTTATAAGAATTTAACATCTTTTATTTTATTGTATTCAATATTTCTCCAAAATGCAGCTATTTGTACAAACTTTGTGGTGAAAAATACTCAGTGTATCTTTAAAATCTTAATGAAAATTATCTCTCTTATCTATTTTAGGCAACAGGTAACTGAAATCATATTTGTTTTAAAAGCAGTCAGTACTCTTATTGACTCGCTTAAGAAAACTCAGCCTGAGAATGGTAAGTGCTTAAAACTTGGTTATCATACAAGACATTACACATATCTGTAGTAATGAGAAGGAACAGGCTGCATTCCGGTGTGGCTAGCTTAACCCCCTGAAATAACCGCACGAAATAACCAGTGAGCAGGCCCCTCATGTTACACATATCTTCCATTAGTGGGCTTTGTGCTATTGCTATGTCAGCTGAAGTTCAGAATGCGACCACCATTGTGCTTTCTGTTCTACCGTTATTGTGGTGACAAAACTCAAGTCCATTACAGTGTCAATTCAGGAATATTAATTTGGAATGTTTAATCTTTATATTAAATGACCTATTTTTTTAAAATGTGATAAGCCAGCAAGATGGCCTGGCCTGACACCCTGAGTGTACAAGTTGTCCCCTGACTTCCTACATTCCTGCCCCAGGATAGCAGACACAGTGACAAAACAGACAGACAACTGCAGATGCCTGAGAACAGCATCTGAGCTGCGGTCTGGCTCCACCCACGCCTGTGCACCTGCACACACATCTGAGCTGCGGTCTGGCTCCATCCACACCTGTGCACCTGCACACACCTCTGAGCTGCGGTCTGGCTCCATCCACACCTGTGCACCTGCACACACCTCTGAGCTGCAGTCTGGCTCCACCCACGCCTGTGCACCTGCACACACATCTGAGCTGCGGTCTGGCTCCATCCACACCTGTGCACCTGCACACACCTCTGAGCTGCGGTCTGGTTCCACCCACGCCTGTGCACCTGCACACACATCTGAGCTGCGGTCTGGCTCCACCCATGCCTGTGCACCTGCTACACATCTGAGCTGCGGTCTGGCTCCACCCACACCTGTGCACCTGCACACACCTCTGAGCTGCGGTCTGGTTCCACCCACGCCTGTGCACCTGCACACACCTCTGAGCTGCGGTCTCGCTCCACCCACACCTGTGCACCTGCACACACCTCTGAGCTGCGGTCTCGCTCCACCCACACCTGTGCACCTGCACGCACATCTGAGCTGCGGTCTGGCTCCACCCACCCCTGTGCACCTGCACACACAGAGGCACAATTCTCCTCTGAACTTACGAAGTGAATGTTTTCATTTGATGTAACCTTAAGTTTTGGTGATATGTTAGAAAAGTGTAAGAAACTTCAGGTCGGATGGGGGTGGCCACACCTTTAATTCCAGCACTTGGGAGGCAGAGACAAGTGGATCTCAGTGAGTTCTAGGTCAACCTGGCCTACCAAGTGAGAGTTCCAGGACAGTGCCAGGACCATTAACACAGAGAAACCCTGTCACAAAAAGCAAACAAAACAAAAACAAGAAAGAAAGAAAGAAAGAAAGAAAGAAAGAAAGAAAGAAAGAAAGGAAGGAAGGAAGGAAGGAAGGAAGGAAGGAAGGAAGGAAGCCTTCTTGTACAAGCCAAGCCTGATGCAAGAGATTGACTATCAGGTTAGAGCCAACAGGCTCCATCTGTGTTTAAACTTTTTATGATCATCTTCCTGTAGTTTTGCTGCTAGAAATGAGGCATTTGGAGATTTATTTTTGTTTGAAGGGATTTGTTTTATTATTTTACTTGATGGTAAATTTTTGAGTAGACAATATAAATACACGTAAATTAAAACAATAAAAATAGCAGGTAATGTGGTATTCACTAGGTAAGAGCACTTACAAAACCTGAGAACTTGAAGTCAGTAACAGAAACCACACAGTAGAAAACTGACTGCTACAAACTGTCCTCTGACCACAGGTGCCTGTTGTGATGCACAACTAAGTGAATATTTTAAAATACATGTGTGGGGTTTGAGACAGGGTTTCTCTGTGTAGCCTTGGCTGTCCTGGAACTAGCTCTATAGACCAGGCTGTCCTCAAACTCACAAGAGATTCGCCTGTCACTGCCTCCCAAGTCCTGGGGTTAAAGGAGTGCGCCACCACTTCCTGGCTTATGTGTGTATTTTTATTACTACTTTATTTTTATTAATTTGTTCTTCTCTTGAAGTTTTTCATGTAAATACAAAATACATACTCCAGATAACCCCAGTTTTCTATGCAAGTAAATAACAGTATTCCCTGTTTATAACCACTTTTTATTCTCTAGTTTTTCACTTAACAAACATGTATATTCTTCCATATCGGTGAATACGTCTCTTTAATATTCTTTTTATAATTTGGGGTTTTTGAAACAGAAGCTCCTGTAACTCAGGCTGGCCTTGAACCCCACTATATGCAGCCAAAGATAATCTTAAATTACTGATCTTTTCTCCTTTCCCTCCCAAGTCCTGGGTTACATATTTGTGTTATACACCTGACATCCTGTTACAGAAAAATCCCTCAGGTTACGGCAGGCTTTAGAACATACTATAAGAACCTGAGTAGATTCCCCCAAGTGTTATGTTAGATGTCATCTTGATACATCTGTAACTGAACATTTTTCTCCTGCCCACCAATTCCTAAATAACCATTCAGAGACTTAATATTAATTATAAATGTATGACCAATGGCTCGGCCTTATTAGCTGGCTCTTACATTTAAATTAACCCATTTCTATTCATCTAAGTATTGCTTTGTGGCCCGTGGCTTACTAGTGATGCTCTGGCATGTTGCTCCTTGGGTGGCTGCTGGTGTCTCCCTGACTCTGCCCTTCTCCTATATCTCTGCTAGGATTTTCCACCTGGCTTTACCCTGCCTTGCCATAGGCCAAAGCAGCTTTATTTATCAACAAATGAGAGCAACACATTCACAGCCTACTGGAAGACATTTCACATTATGTATCTCCTCTAATAAGTCGAGAATTGGTGTTGTAATTTGACTGTGGATTGGCCAGTGTAGCCAGTCTCCATTTGTGTACTGTGGACTGGTAGGAAGTGTCAAGCGTGACAGCTGGGCAGAGGCGCTTGACTTTCGTTTGTCTTTCAGTTCCTTTTCTGGCTTCTTTTAAGCCAAACCCTACTCCAAGCAAAAGCAAAAATAAATATGGTGTGGATTCTTCTTTTATTATTATTACATTGTATTTATTGCGTGTGGAGGAGAGGTGTACACTGGTACACCCCTTATGAAAACTGTAGGGAGTTGGTTCTCTTCTTCCACCCTGTGGCCCTGGGCATCACAGTCCGCATGGAAGGCAAACAGTGAGTAGGTGAGAAGGTATTAGATGCAAAGTCCCATAAGCATTCGTTTTGGAAACCCTGGATTATATATGAGTATGCTCTATATGCTAAGCCTGTAGAGAATTCATAGTTGTCTTTAAGGGGAGAGCTGATGTGTTGTCTGCCAAGCTTATTTAATCAGGAGCCTCTTTCAGAGTTGAGAGGGACTCTAAGCTGAGATAAAGAACTGAAACACTGACCTGACCAGGATACCAAGCATCACTTTATTTTGGCAGAAGAAACGCTGCCACCTAACAAAGACAGAATCATTATAAAAGGTGCTTTGGGCCAGGTGTGGTGGTGCACGCCTTTAATCCCAGCACTCAGGAGGCAGAGGCAGGTGGATTTCTGTGAGTTTGAGGCCAGCCTGGTCTACAGAGCAAGTTCCAGGAAATCAGGGCACAGAGAAAACATGTCTCAAGAATAAGCTAGAGTGTTTTATACATTTTCATAGAATTCTTTATGGCACGCTACCCTGCCCCAGACCGGAGACTTGCTCCATGTAATAACATGACATCTGCCAGCCAGGGTTATGTGGGGAAATTGCCAGAGAATAAGACGGAGGGGCCAGCCGGGTAATTGGTGAGACACAAGATTAGTGGTACAACCCTTACTCACATGTACAAGTCCCTAGTACTGGGAAAACTTAGCAAATGACAGAAAACATAAATGTCACATGTGATTTCAGTGTAAGCAGATTGTTGGATAAGATGGGTCACTTTTGTGCTCCTGATGAAAAGCATCCACTTGGTAGATGCGGTGAAAGGCAGACATGACTCTCCCCAGTCTGGTGATACACCTTAGAGTTAGCAAGCCCTGTGAGAAGATGATGTCTGCTCCCTGGTTTGAAATTGCAATCAGTGTCAAAAGCATTACTGAGAGACTTATGGGAAGATAGTTTAGTAGGCAACTGAATAAAAAATGTTTTCCAATTGTTCTTGATATACACATGCACATTAGATTTTGTGGCAACTATATAGAAAAGAGTGATTTGGATTATTTTGTTACTTTATTAATGTCCAAAGTTTTCACAAATGGAAGCATCATTTAAAATATGCCTTATTTTCAAGTTGTTGGCATTGATGAGTCTGTACTCACTGATCATTTATCTTCCTTTTTTAAGATTTTACTTATTTTTCTCTTATGTGTATGAGTTTTGACTGTATATATGTATATGTATTTTTGTGCCTGATAACTGAGGAGGCCAAAAGAAGGCACTGGATTTCCCTGGAACTGAAGTTAGAAATGACATTTAGCAGCCATTTGGGTGCTGAGAACCAAACCCTAGTCCTTTGCAAGAGCAGCAAGTGCTCTTAACCACTGAGCCGTCTCCAGCCCCTTAACTACTTTCTTACCTAATTTCTACGTACACAATGCTGTATTATCTCAGTTTCTCGTGCTTTATTACTATATCAGGAAATCTTACAAAATTTAAAAATTAAAAGATGCTCTCAGAACCATTCTGTTAGAGTTTTTACATTGTGTTTTTGTAAATTGGGTGGCTGCTGTTTATATCAACTCTGTTTTGAGATTTTTGTACTTTTTCTCTTTACAGTTGACGGAAATACATGGGCACAAGTAATTGCCTTATACCCAACTTTGGTAGAATGTATCACGTGTTCGTCCTCAGAAGTTTGTTCTGCTCTGAAAGAGGCACTAGTTCCGTTTAAGGATTTCATGCAACCACCAGCATCCAAAGTTCAAAATGGAGAATCTTGACCCACTACAGTCATGGGAAGGAAGACAGATAACCTAAGGAAGGTTTGCTCCTGAGTCTTCTATGAGAAGGACGTTTCTTACTGCAGTAATTCTTGGCAGCTTTGTTTGCCTTCTTTAAAGTGTAATTATCTGGGCTCGGTAATTCTCGTGAAAGTGTACATGTCAACAGAGGCTCCTGAAGGAACCAGCCTTTTAATGAGCGAACTGATGGGATCGGGATAGAGAGTTCTCCCTTGTACCTGCTATCATATCTTCAGTTGGTGATTTAAAAGTGAGCTTATGTACAGTGTGTGGTGCGTGTGCCATTGATGTGCTTTTTAAAAAGGAAGAAAAGATATTTCCATTCAGATTTCTGAGGCTGGTGTTTTGCACCCTTTTTCAAGTACAGAAACTGTACTGAAGTTTTATGCAAGGTGATACTACAACATTCCATAATTATCTACAACCAGCCTTTGTGAACAAAGGGAACTCATGTACTGTGTGTATAATAAATGGTACAGTTCTGTATAAAATAGTGGCATTTATTTAAAATTTAAAATTGATGTTAAATATTGATGTTAAAATGCTTGAAGGCGTATTTATTATTAATACAAAATTGTTTGCTCACATTTTTACTTCTGATTTGCCTTCTTATGGGGCAGATAAGCTTGTCATGTAATCACACAGCGTCACGCTTTTTACATGCATTGTTGGTGACCTGTACGCCTCTGGCCAGAGGATCACGTGAACAGCAGAAGTTACGGTCTGCTGACTTTGCACCTTGGAAACACAGGTTGTAACTTAGACACTGAGATCCATTGTAGCACGATGACCCAATCATACCTCATTCTTTAGTCTCTCTCTAAGCTTTGACGTGTCTGTTTTTATATTTGCTGTCTGAATTTTAAAGACTTGTCATATTTTATATTTCTGCTGATTTTCCTATGACATTTGTCACTGTCTTTGAATGACCAAGGCAAGATGACTTGAGATTTCATGAAACTTTGCCTGTGAGGTTTTGTTCATTTCTGCGCTTCCTTTTCTGAGTTCGTTTCAAGAAGACTCGGCACTGGGCTAACCTACAGTATAAAATGCGAGTCACCAGCAAGTGAGTGAGCGGAGGCAGCGGCATGTCCCAGCAGTGAGCTCACTGTGGTGGAGCACATGACCAGTCTCTCACAAAACTGACTTTGACCTAGCTTGCTGTATTTGTTTAATTATGCTGTTGTGATATTTTTTTCTTCCAAGTTAAAATTTCCTTTCGCAGATGTTGAAAACATTGCTGTTAATAAGAAATGGTAATGGGGCTGATATTATTTTCATGCACTAGAAGAAAGCTTTTGACTTTAACAAGATTTATAAATTTTGGACTCTTCAGAATAATCATAAAACTATAAGGAGACATTAAAGTTGAGTAATCAATGAGATACAATTTTGAGGCTATTTTAATTATGTAATGATTTAATTTGCACTGTATTCTGTATACGTGTGGTAAGGCCTATTTTGAAGGAATATTATTTTTATTCACACGAATCAATGAATTTCTATTTTATTATTTCATGTAAGGTTAAGGTAAAACATGGCATTTCATAGACTATGCTATTCGCGTTTTCTTAAAGGTGTAAAAAGAATGACTCAGCCGTGTATTTTTTATATTTTGATATATTCGCTTGTGACTTTAAAATGTAGGGAAACCACTGATAAAGTATCTAAATAATAAGGGTGGCAACATTTTCACAATACTGCCCTGAGTTTATATAAAGTAAGTGTCTGCTCAGAGCAGATCACTTGCAATCTAAATGACTATTCTCCAGTGAAGGCTAGCTGTAAGTAAGAGTCTTACTTGAACTAAACAACTTGAGCTACTGCAGTATTAGCTTTCAATAGCAGTGTCGTGCTGTATAGTTCAGAACATAAAAATGAGATGAATGTGTTAATGTACAGTAATTACTGACAGTCTCAATGTCAAGCAAGTGGGCCTTGGTGGACTAATAATCGCCAGGGTTCTCCTCAAATTCCTCTCAACTCCGAAGGAGTCAGTACTGTAATTATTGCCTCTGGGTCACACATTCTTCTCAACCATATTTTCAACTATGTGCTGGTCCCAGACAGATCAATACATTGTCCTTGCTCTTTAATTATGAACTGGATTCTTCAGTCACTATGAGACCTGGGCTTCACGGAGTTACTAGATTCAACCAAGGTTCAATCCCCATCATTGCGCCCCATCCAAGGGCAATGAGTTTTACATCACATAATGAGTTTTTGCCAGTGACCATCTCTTTTAGAGACTGCTGAACACAGGGTTTCATTGTGTACTTGTATAGACAGTGTGACAACTACCAAGGAAGAAAGGGCAATTTTGGTAGTGTCTTATCTTTTTATGATTCATTTTAAAATTTTCTAGTTTTACTATGTGCATTTTGCATAGCGTTTATTAAAAGTCTATTACGTGCCCAAAAGAAAAAAATTATTAAGTCTGACTAAAATATAAATGCACACGTTAACATTTATGTTTTTACCTGATTCCCCATATGGTTTTTGAGTGAACACCTGCTTCACTCTTTACATTTAAATAGCATCAGAAGAAAACAGTGTACAATTTACTTTACTTATGTTATCCTAGTGGGTAACGTTCACTTTTCGTAGCAGCCAAAGCAGTCATTTGTCCTCTCTTCTACAGTGTGAAGAATGTTGTGCTGTAGTGAGTTGGGTAGGTCAGCATTTGGTCAGTGGTCACCTAAGAGACGGAGAGTGAATTAGCATACCCTGTGAACAGTGCGAGGGAGAAGACATCAGAAATGCTGTGACGGTCATGTCAGTAAAGGGCACTGTCGTATAAAATAATTCATGCGGATAGCCAAATCCTCAAGACCCAAAGCAGATTAATGTCTGCGTTCAGATTACTGTGCTTATAGATTTTTCTAGAAAACTACCACAGAGGTAGACAATAATGGTCTCTTCAAAAGCATTACTACACGCCTCTAATGTTCCCACTTACTAGATTTGGCATTTTGGAAATACTTCGAATTGTCAAAAGTATTACAGTTTGCAATGCTTAGGGCTACAATACTGGGGGGTGTTTTTTTTTTTTTGTTTTGTTTTGTTTTGTTTTTCCAGACAGGGTTTCTCTGTGTAGCCTTGACTGTCCTGGAACTTGCTCTGTAGACCAGGTTGGGTTCAAACTCAGAGATCCACCTTCCTCTGCCTTTCAAGGGCTGTTATCAAAGGCTTGCACCACTACCACCCTGTGGCTATCTTTATTATACTGAACTATGGTTTTGGGGGTTTTTTTGTGACAAGAGCAAGCATTACATGGTGTGTTGTACCATGTACCACTAAATATAGTGGGTAAATAGTTTTAATACTTTATGGCCATTTGAATTAAAATTTTGTATCTAGAGAGTAGAGTGGTGCTTTTATTTTAATATTGTTTTTGTAAATGAGAAAGAAAGTTGTCATTGTATCTCAATCTACATGCAGACTCTTTCAGAAGACTTGGATTAAATCAGTCATTTTACTGTATTAGCAGTGTTGGTTTTAAAGAGCCAGGCGGATAAGCTGGGTGTAGTGGCTCATGCCTCTAAGCCCGGCACTCACGAAGCGGAGGCAGGAAACTTCTCAAGGCTTCCAGGGCAGCCAGGACTACACAGTGACACCTTGCTCAGAAAGCAGGCAAGAGGAGCTGAGGTAAGTCCTCTGCGTCTGAATAATCTCTGTGGTCTTCCAGGCACTGGCTGAGAGTCCGCCTCCTCGTTTATCTTTAAGCAATTTTTCAAAGCTGCTGTTCTGACTGTAATACAGTGATGATCATAAGTTACTGATTCTCCAGAAAAAATGTTCAATATGAGTGTGGACTTCATAAGGACCTTCTTAGGCACTTATTCAGGTTGTTTGATCACAGGATATATCACAGGATATATCCAAAGAGTACTCATCTCTTTCTTCCCCTTTTCTTGGGCATCACTTTCATCCCCTTTAATTTAAATTATATGTTTACCTCACTTTCTAACTTAGGATGAAGAGTGATCCTCTTTTCCTTCTCTACCCACTCCCATTCACCTGTTCTTCCATCACACTCAGAGCGATAGAAACATGCTGACAGCCTCTTAAGTGTGATTACAGAAGTGCCTTCCACTTTGACCCCCGTTGCCTTTTCGCTGAAGTTCGCAGCCGTCTTAATGGTGGACAGTGTGAAGTAGTTTACAACCATCGCCTACTGTATTTCAGAGCCTGTGATTCTGCTGCCAAGACACAGAATGGGATTGCTATAAATAAATGGATTCAGTAGCTAAACTTGGAACAGTCATGTCTGTGCTGTGTTGTGAATAGCAGGATGGTGTCCCTTTTCTTAGAGAGGGCATGCAAAATTTGTAGGTCTTTTTGTTGTGTTTTCGGGAGGGGGGTTGTTTTGCCTTTTGGGAAAAGAGCCTTTGTTTTGGGAGGTAAACACTTTGCTGATAGGTTTATGTCATCAGTACTATTTACTGATATTTGCACTGCTTGTTTTCTGGAAGTATTACAGGCAGCATATTACTTCTGTTTCATCTGTTTCTATTCTTCTATTACAAAGCAGTAATTTGGGCACTGGGAAGATGGATCAGCAGTTAAAAGCAGTGACTGCTCTGCCAGAGGACCCAGGTTCAATTCTCAGCACCCACATGGCAGCTTACAACTGTCTGTAATTCCAGTTCCAGGAGTTATGATGCTCTCCTGAGGTTTCATGACCACCATGCACTCAGGCAAAATACCCAAACACATAAAAATTAAATCCATATCTAAAGCAATTTTGATGGAAGATGAAAATGTTTTATCTTATTTCTGAGTACTCCTAGCGTATTTTGGCATCCATTGTTGCTCATGGAAACACAATGATGCCTTGAACCATCCCTTATTACCCTGTTGAAAATGATTAGACCCTCAAGTAAAAAAAGGGAAATTTCTAAATTTTGAGATCGTTTTCAGTCACTACAAATATTACCTTAAGCTTCATTTTGAACTAAAACTCAGCAAATAGTGTAGCCGTGGAATATCATAAAGCAGCCATCATTGCAAAAGCACTGTGGTATGATAGCAATACTACTTAGGTGAAGTTTGAGTAGACGGAGGAAAGACTTGAGAGAGCTGCTGTTGCAGCCTTACCCTACTTAGCTAGGAAAATAAAGTAGTAAGATTTAGACGAACTGCAAATTTCATTTTTTTCCCCAGCACTTCCTCTCTGTGTCATAATTTTAACACATAGCATCCAGCTCCTGTCTCAGGGCGGTTACCATATGGTGTTTATGTCAGACTGGATATTTTATCTAATTTTGCAAGATTCCTGTCTTAGCTCCCAATACGATTCTCTACATTTTTCTTACAATCTCTACGTTGTTGAGCTATACTGGTTATGTAATATAATCAGGAGCGTTTCTTGGCTTCAAAGCTAAATCTTTGTATTCTAGAGTAGGTGTTTGTTCAGAGCTGTATAGTTAAAACTCTGAGTGCATAGATCTTACATGTTTCATCCGAGCCCTACTAGTCAACCTCAGCCGTATTGTCTTTGATAAATTAGTTTTAAATCTGATTGGTGATCCAGTTTTTCTCTAGTATACTTCATGCTTGCTTCCCTGTCCCTATTAGGTTCAGAATATCATTGATTCCCTCATCATTTATGGCTGGTAATTTTCTATGCTTACAATGCATTATGTAAATAGTCAATTTGGAAAACAATTATAAGATGAAATAAAGGAGAAATGTTTTTGAGAAACTTGTTAAAGCTTTTGATAAATAAAATGGAAAGAAAGTGAATGTAGAGTCATAGTTCTGAAAGGAAATAGAAAACTTTGAGTAAGAATTATACGTCAAGTTAAAAGCACTGTCCTCATGTAGATTAGATTTGGGGGGGACATTCAGGGAGCAGTGAACTTAAGGCCTTGTGCCTGCTAAGTAAATTAGTCGTCTCCCTGTCTGGCTTAGTAAACTAGTCGTCTCCCAGTCTGGTTTAGTAAACTAGTTGTCTCCCTGTCTGGTTTAGTAAACTAGTTGTCTCCCAGTCTGGTTTAGTAAACTAGTTGTCTCCCTGTCTGGCTTAGTAAACTAGTCGTCTCCCAGTCTGGTTTAGTAAACTAGTTGTCTCCCTGTCTGGCTTAGTAAACTAGTCGTCTCCCAGTCTGGTTTAGTAAACTAGTTGTCTCCCGGTCTGGTTTAGTAAACTAGTCGTCTCTCTGTCTGGCTTAGTAAACTAGTCGTCTCCCGGTCTGGCTTAGTAAACTAGTCGTCTCCTGGTCTGGTTTAGTAAACTAGTCTCCCCTTTAAACTTTAAGAGTTTTGTTGTTATTGTTAATTTGGGGCAGCTGTTTGCGACTACGTGTATTTATCAGTGCTAAACCATCCCTCCACAGCTCGGAAAACTTGGGTTTCAAATTTTCTTTTTTAACAAGACATACAAATGAAACAGGAATATCACTTGAATCCAGGAACCTCACTTGAAATTTTAATTCAAGGCAGGGAGCAAAAAACTGAGTTAAAACTCCTGCTCTGAGAAGTAATGAGAAAATTCTCATATGAGTGTATACTGCTTTCAGATCCAGTAACTCCTGTATCTCCTGGTTCAAAAACTGCTACTGTGGAGACTTGAGCCTCGGGTTCCTTTTGCTTCAGTCCTCGGAGCAGGAAGGTAGAGGTCGCTTTGTAGAGCGACAAACCTGAATCAGCATGGCTCACTTTAAGATCCGTTCTTTCAGCTACCGAAAGGTCGCTAGTAAAAATGTTTCACCGCATTAATATCTGACTGAAATAAACGGAAACTATTTCGAGGCAATTGCTGTCTTGTGACAATGCATTTGGGATAAATATATATATATGAATATTACAAAAAACTTCAAGTATTGAGAAATTGTCTAAGAACTCCTTCTGTATGAGCTGGCTGGGACTTTTAGGACGGGCCCAGGTTTAAAACATTGTGTCTGTGTAAAGCATCTGGTTTTGCCGGCTTTAAGAGGCTGCATCCTGTCAACAACAGTGCACAGTGGACAGGGTCTTCATACATTCAGTCCCTGCTCTCTGCCCAGTGCAGGACCTGAGCAAACTAGTCAGCCTTTTTTGACGTTCTTTCCACGAAGTGGAATCAGTAGTGATGATTAATGCATAGGGTTATTTGATATAATTTTATACGGATGTTAGAAAGCACTGGCAAGTTTGAGGCTGTGATAGAAAGAAAACACACATGATACACAGTTCCAAAAACGAGCGGGGACCAGAGCAGCTTCTTTCTTGTCCTTGACTATACAGCCATCAGGTATGAACTTGTACGTGTGTCCTTGTCATATGACAGAAGTCACTAGGGGATTTTTATATCTAGATGAGAAAACCTTATATCTCAACGCCGAATATAAGACTATGTAATCAAGTTCTGGTGTGTCAGTTACACCATGTGCCTGTCTCTACCCTTCAAGGAATATAGCCCTTTGCCAAGTGTGCAGAAATACAGTAAAAGCAAGAGATTACTAAGTCGCCTGTGGTTCAGGTTAATGTTGCTATTAGTGTTCAAAAAGAAGGCGAACAAGAAACAAGGCTCAGTGGTGAATATGGAATTTAAGGTGAGTTTTACTGTTTCTAAACTGAAGGACGCAGTGGGGAGATACAGGAGCAGATGTGGTAAAGTACTCGTTTTGAAGACTCTTTATGTGTGTATGAGGGATGTGCACAAGTGCAGGTGCCTGAGGAGTCTAGAAGGCTTCAGATCCCCTGGAGCTGGAGTTAGGTGACTGTGAGCCACCCAGTGTAAGTGCCCAGAACCAAATTGGGGTCCTCTGCAGGGTCTGTGCTTGCTGTCAAATGCTAAGCCATCTTCCCAGCACTATGCAAAGATGTGTGTTTGGTATTATTGGGGGGGGGGGTCGCTGGCTGCAAGGAATTGTAGATTTACCTTTTAACCAAAACTAAGCAGATAAATATCTGGTTCCATTTAGAATATAGTTTTCCTGCTGAGGTGATAAAGGGTCAGTCGAGAGCGCTCATGTCTAAAGGGATGGTGGTGCCGCTGTCCTAGCACCTCACAAGCCCACGAAGATAGTGCAGGTTCCTAGCGAGCCCGAGCCGGAACTGGATAGAGAGAAAGCGTCTCAAACAGAACAAAAAGGGAGTTAGGGTGAACTAGGTAGGTTCTACACATCTCGATATTAACGATGGGGAATATTGGTGTGCACACAATGTGTGGATGATTATATTGATGTCAGATTGTCCGAAACAAGTGATAAAGTCGTGCAGTGGCTGGACGAGCTTAGGTGGAAACTTGACCCTGGCAAATCTGTATACCTTTTATACCAAATGCACCCTTGATGCCCACTTTTAAATATATATATACACATACTGCGGTGGCCAACAAACTTCTTCCGATGCAGGATAGCATGATCAGCTGTGGAGTGACTAGTGCCACAGAGACCGTCATTGTTTATGAAGATGGTGTGCATTTTCTGTAGGTATCCGTATTTCAGGCAGCAATTAACATCTAATTACAGGTGTGTTACACACGCATGCAAATATGAAAATGTTAATTGGAAATAATTCAATTTACCATTTGTAGTTGCTCTAAAATACTAAGATTAGCATAGTTCTCAAATTTGCCGGTAGGATACCAGGCATGTAGCTTGGATATGTACTGATATTATGAAACATATAGGTGGGTTTGAAAATTTGTACCTCAAGAAATTATTTGGGTCCTTTATGGAATGAAAGTTAATGTGTGATATTATGGGCTTCGACATCTGTTGTGCTAAATTGTACTGGGTTGGGTGGGGGCGGGTCTTAAAAAGGAATTAAATGTAGGTGTTAGTATGCATTATTGCAAATTCTGCTCCAGATGTTAGCGCTCTACTTGCTGTGAAAGAATCAGTCTAGAGAAAAGTTCCCAGGTTGCAACTGAACATTATTTCTGCAATGTGTACTGTAGATTTTCAGCAACTTTATGGCTAATGGGATTTCCAAATAGTATAAATAAAGAGGTTAGCCAGATAAATTTGAATTTCAGATATCATCCTTTTAGTACATAGAATCTACATATGCAAAAATGGGGGCATTCGTTTATGTGGAATTCCAGTTTAACTAGACATCTGTATTTTATCTGACAAATCTTAGTGACTTCTCGGGAAGAAAATGTAAAAATAAACCAAAGCTGTAAATGAGAAGCAAAAAGTTATCTGGGCCACGAGGAGGTGACTCGCATCGCAGTCGGCTCTCTTCCAATTTTTGGCTAAAAATGAGAAGGCAAACGCCCCGAGTTCCCGGAGCCTGCGCACTGAGCGAGCTGCGCGCAGCTTTCCCGCCAGTTTGGGCGCCGCACGGCGACCGGGCGGCGGGGAGAAGAGGAGGTGCCGGAAACTTTCCCCGCCGGCGGGGCACAACGTGTCCAGCCCGCGCCGGCCGCCGCCATCTTTACGGCGGGTCCGGGAGCGCCGGGGCCCCGCTGGGCTGGCCGAGCAGACGGAGCCCGGCCCGAGGCCCTGGGTCTCCCCGGTGCGAGGCGGGATCGGGTGTTCGCCGGCGGCCGGCTCCTCCGGGAGCCGCGAGGCCCAGCGGGGCGGAGAGCGGGCGCGGGGCCCCGGATGTAAGATGGCGGCGGGGGGCGGCGGGCGGTCACGTGGCGGGAGTGGCGCGCCAGCCTCTTTAAGGGATCTCTATGGTTCGCCCGGACGCAGTGGAGCGGGAGCGCGAGACCGGGCGCATGCCGATGCCGGCTCGCCGCGCACTCGGGCTCCGCCGGGGGTGCTGCGGGGACTTCCGGGGTGCGGCGGGGCGGGGCGGGCTGGCGCGGCGGAGCCCCCAGAACCCGGGCGGGCGGGCGGACGGACGCGCGGGGCTGCTCCGCTCCGGCGAGGGCGCGGCCGGCCCGGGAGCCGCCGCCCTCGGCCGCTGAGCCTGCGGGTGCGAGCAGCCGGCTGCGGCGAGGAGGACGGGACGGGACGAGGCGCCGCTCCGCTCGACTCGGCTCGGCTCGGCGTGGCCCGCCGGCCCCCACACCATGGCCCTGGCTGAGGTAGTAGTTTGTGCTGTTGGTCGGGTTGTGACATTGCCCGCTGTGGAGATAACTGCGCAAGCTACTGCCTTGCTAGTGCTGGTGATGCTCAGCGCCGCCGCGGAGGACAATGGCTGGGGATCCCCTTTGTGTTCCGGGGCGCGGGGACGACGAGCCGCCCGCACTCCTGCAGGCTCGGGGAGGACGAAGCCGTGGGCACGGCTCCTCGAGGAGTGCGAGCGTGGGAGCTGCAGCGCAACTTTCCGCCCGAAGGATCTGAACTAGTGCCACATTGCAGTCGGTGACCGTTTTGTTTGGTTCTGGAGGTGTGGGTCGGAGCAGGCGTGCTGTTCTGCGGTGCACAGCTGCTCCCGCGGTCAGAACAGTAAACGCTGGAATCCCAAACTTTTATGTCTTAACGTATTTTTGGATCTGGGTTATTCTATGACCGCAGAGTTTAAGAGTTTAATTTAAAATGTGAGCTTAAAGCAACGTAGAGTTTCCATTTAAATTGTTTCTAACTCCTTAAAAGAGGGTTGACTTTAGTTAAATGCACTCTTCAGATTTTTTTTTAAAAAAATGTATAAAGCAAAATAAATTCATTTTACCGTATGCTGTGTTTTTGTTTTTTTCTTTTAGTATAACTTTGGAAGTTCAAACAGCCATACCGGTTAGGTGTGGGGGAGGGTTGGCCTTAGACTTTTATGTTAATGTGCTCTTTATATCTGCATTTATTAAAGGGGCATAGATCAGAGTTGGAAGTATGGCTTCCGAGAGTCAGTGTCTAATGACAGAGAGTTCGATTCGTGACCTCTGTTAGGAAAATACGAGTTTGTAGGGAACATGTGGTTTGGGTAATTGATGAAAACTACCTTGCAGTCTATGTAGAAGATACTTATATTCAAATTTTTATTTTCTCCGCGGGGAGGAGTATGACGGTAAGTTTTAGTTCTGCTTTTCAAGCTGGCCAGTTGGATTTGTGCAGAATGGTTTTGCTACAATGTAGCACTTTTTCTGTGGCGCTTTGAGGCTTTTTTAAAGGCGAGTCTTTGCTAAGAAAAAGATCCGTGGAAGCAGCTCCGTCTCTCGTCCCTTTCAATAGGAGTTGGGTGCTTTTGTAACTCCAAAGTGATGTAATGCTTTGATGAAGCTTAGTCCTAAGCCTTGAAGATATGCGTAATTTCATCAGGATGAAGCCGCCTCATAGGAAGGACAGGAAAGAACCATGGATCTCAACATTCAGGCAAGGCTATAATACTGACTTTAAGTTTGCTTTTCTTAATAGAGCAAAGTAAGTTCAGGACGCTTATTCCCCCCCCTCCCATGATGAAAGGCTGAAGTATTCTATGGCAAATCCTGATTTGTGGGAGAATTTAGTAGTAAAATTCTAATTGTACTACAATTTTGTTTTCCAAAACTCTTCATTCAAGCAAATGAGCCACTCATCCAGCCCCACTGTATTTTAACATTTTCATGGTGAGCCCATGGAATGTTGAGCTCTATTAGATAGTAAGTTTTGTTGGTAACACTAAACTTTAACTCATTCCCCCCCTCTTTGTAGCTCATCTTGTGCTTTTAAAGCAAGTTCCGTCTAAAACTCCCCTGCCTGGCGAGAACATGCCTGTATTGTTGGCCATGTAACTGCTTCCATATGTTTCTGTTTGCTGCTGTGAGGGAAGCGACTCCCGGAGTTAGATTTCTCTTCTGGTTTGCCCGTCAGCTTTTTGCTTTGGAGTTCCCTGTGTGGCAGTGATAGCTGCCAACCGACTGTGTCCACTGACGGGGTTTCCAGCGGGGTGGGTTTACCTAACAAAAATACCGTGGTACAGTCAGTATTGATGACATTTACTAATGCAATTAACTTTTCTGTTAAAGGTCTACTGTCAAGCGCTTAAGTAATTTGTAGTTGCACAGAGGCATTGATAGGAAGGATGAGACAGTGTTTTGAGTGCCCTTCTCAAGTACCTGGACCAAAGAACGGATAGTAATGAGGTTTTAGTAAATGCCATCTCCAATTGGAAGTAGAGGAATGTTGGGATGTCTGGACGCGCCGTGGAGGAAAGATTAGGAGACATTTTCCTTCATGCCCTAGTGTTCCTATTAATTGTATACATGAAAATTTCATTTCTAAGGTGTTTTAAAATATAATTACCTTTCGGCTGGTAGGAAAAACATCTTTGTGTTGGAGAAAAGTCTCCAGAGCATTATGCCAGAGGAACCTAAGAGCAGAAAAGGGATCTTCAGTGTAGCCCAGGTGCCGAGGCTGTGGGACTTCATAACTGTGCTTTTCTCCTGTTTATTGTACACACTGCCTCCGTGAAGAACCTGACAGGGGAGGTATTAGAGTTCCTCGCCGAACAATCCGACCCTGTTACAGCTTCTGCATCCTGTGAGCAGATGGGGTGACCATTTCAAAAATGAATTACATCAAGACAAATGAATACCACACAATCTAAAAAGACATTGGTTCCACCAACCACTAAATAATTAAGAAAAAAAATGTTATTTGTATGATTAACAAGAATCCATTTGATGTTTTTGCCAGATTCTCACTAAAGCACCATGGGGAAGTGTAGCAGGATCGCTGCTCCCAAGGGAAAACAGGAAACTTGGCAAGTGATTAGAGAATCAGAATGTGGATAGGTAAAAACACTAGTGACCTTGACTGACTCTAGCTTGGTAAAAGAACTACGGAGGGGTCGGTAACATTGGAGTAGTCGTTGAGAGAGTGTTCTCTGGAATCCTGGGGCAGCTGTGGCTAATTGTTCTTGTGACCATTTTAAGCCTGTATTGTACATTTTATCTATGATATAAATGATATAAATATGTATATATACACACACTTGTTTTAAAATGTACTTGTAAATATACAAGTTTTAAAAGTTCCTTCTCTATTCAGACATTTTCTGGAAATGGACCACCCACTTTGAGTTGGCTTTCAAGTCCTTAGCTTTATTATAATTGAGGAGATATTACTATAGAACTCGGGGTGTCTTAGGATGCCAGGGTGCCCAGTGTTCACCAGGCAGCTTGGACCACCTGGATAAAGTTGCTCTGGTGTTTTCTGTGATAGATGAAAACTTCACTGCTCTCTGGCCGAATACTGAAAAGGTCTGAGTGTTTTGTTCCCTTTGAACATAACTACCAATGCATTACTTAAGGTATTCAGAGGGTGTTGTTTTAATCTTTATAGTGTATTTTAAGACTCAGGCTGTTGGGACAAGTCATGGGCGCGGTAGTAATACGTAACACTATGTAATAGTACCGGATAGATGGCAGAAGGCTGAGTATAATACACTAGTAAATGAAAATAGTCATATTTTTCATTTTTTTCCCCCCCGAGACAGGGTTTCTCTGTGTAGCTCTGACCTAGAATTCGCTTTGTAGACCAGGCTGCCCTCAAACTCGTAGATCTGCCTGTCTTTGCCTCCTGAGTCCTGGGATTGAAGGTATCACCGGCTAGCCAATTATTTCTCTTTGATTCTTCACCTACTTACTGTTAAATAAGACTGGGTGAATTGTCAGAGTAAAAACCCTAACTGCATTTCTCTGTTTTGGTTTGGAGTCAGGGTTTCATCAGGTAGTCCTTACTGGCCTTGAACCCAGAACCACCTGCCTCTGCTCTCCCTGAGTGCTGGCATTAAAAGGACTACCCTTCTCACTTTTAGCAAGTGAGTAAATACAGTCCCAATAGACCCATTGTACCTAATCTATTCCAGGCAGTAGAGATGTACAGTGAATTTTTTAAAGTCTTTGTTATAATATTTGTATGTGAATGAGAACACATTTTTCTATAATTAGGTTATATCTCTGGCCTACTTATGTTTTTGCAAATCTGAACTCTCCTCAGGTGCCTTCTGAAGGGCCCTTAACCCAGAATATGTTGCTGTCGTCATTGTATTTGAGACGGAACCCATTTATTTATTAACAAGTGGACCCTTATTTTAAAAGTTTGTTGGACATAGTTGTGCGCACCTGGAGTCTCAACACTTGGGAAGTGGAGGCTGGCAGGTCAAAGTTCAAGTTCTCTGCTATATAGTCCATTTGGATTACATAATCTATTCCAACACAACAGAAAGTTTATTCCCACCAAAGTAACTGGCTCAGGCAGGGATGTCTGAACTCACGGGAGACCTGTAGGAGCTGCGCTGAGTTGTAGGTGTGTAGGTGTTAGACTGTCTTTTGGAGACTGCCCGTGCAGAGCATCTGAAGGCCACACAACCAGATGCCGTTCTGCTTTGTTCCTTCCTAGTGCTAAGCATTCAACGAGAATTCGGCGCACTGCATAGTGTTGGGGGTTCAAGAAAGCGTCTCTCTGAGGCTCAGAAGTGCTGGAGTATATAATGGTACCAGCCGTGGGGAGCTGATGGCGGGCCCTTCTGGGATGGAGAACACCTCAGCGTAACTGAATACCTGCAGGAGAATTGAGTAACTCCAGATTAACGGTGCAGAAGTTGTAACAACGCTAACATTTACTGCAGCTACTGAAGTACTAAAGCCAGGCCTCCTCATAGAGAAACCATTAGATACAACGCTGATGGGTGGGATTTAAGTCCCAGAGGGCACTGACGGCATTTGGACCCACTGGCCAGTCTTCACAGTTTGTATCTGAGACGTTCTGCCAGGTTATATGCAATGGAAGACAGCCTGCCTGTGAAGTCTAAGAACTGAGCTTAAATGTCTCTATTCTGTCAGAAATTTTTATGTTAAGCACCATAGGAGGTACGTGAAGCAAAATCCACACTGGAAGATCCTACAGGACGAGTAATGTGATCTAAAAAAAAATTGATAATAACGAATACACAGTTAAGAGCACTGTTGTTCTTGCATAGGACCTGGATTCCGAACACTCCCGTGGTCACCGCCATCCATAACTCCAGTTCCAGGGGATCTCTGGGTGCAAAACCCACATGTGCTACATACATTTATGCAAGCAAAGCATAAAATGAACGGATCTAATAAAAGGTGTAACATGTCCTTTAAAGAACATTGAAGTAGGAGTTATCAGTTGCTATGTGTGAGCCTTTTTCAGATCCTCATTTGATCAAAGACACCTGGGGAAAAAGACTAACGCATACTGTCTGGATGTTTGGAATTTGTTCAGTTGGGGGCAGAGAGAGAGAGAGAGGACTGTGGTTATGAGCACTGGCTGCTTTTGCAGAGGACTTGGGTTCAGTTCCCAGCACCCACATGGAAGCTCATAGCCAGTTCTAAATCTAATCCTAAAGAATCTGATGCCCCCTCCTGGTCTCTGCTGGCACTATGTGTACATAGTGCACAGACATTCATGCAGGCAAAATGCCCATATGTGTAAAATGAATTAAGTAATTTTTGTTTTACTTCTTAGAGACAGAGTTTCTCTTGAAGCCCTGGCTATCCTTGTCCTAATTTTGTGGACCAGGCTGGCCTTGAACTCAGTTTGAAATCACCTGCCTCTGCCTCCCAATGCTGGGGTAAAAGGGGTGTGCTACCATGCATATTTTTAATGTTAATTTTTTAATATTTATTTTATTTTGTATACAGTATTCTGTCTACATGTATGCCTGCAGGCCAGAAGAGGGTACCAGACCTCATTACAGATGGTTGTGAGCCACCATGTGGTTGCTGGGAATTGAACTCAGGACCTTTGGAAGAGCAGGCAGTGCTCTTAACCGCTGAGCCATCTCTCCAGCCCTTAATGTTAATTTTTGATAATGATGCTATGTTTAAATCTTTATCTTTTAGGGAGTTATAGTAAAGTACTGGCTATGAGTGATTTAATGAAGGTCAGCATCATAGATGCTCTTAGTGAGATGACAAAAAGCCTGGTCATGTGTTTACTAATGTTGGGCAATGGGTAAAGAAAGGGTCTTGCAGCTATTTTTGTATAATTTGGAATTTTTCATATTAACTTTCAAGAAACAGTACGGAGAGTCTTGTAGTTGAGGGAAAAACGAGAAATGAAAATATGTAAAGCGACATAAAGCTATAGCTACAGAGATGGCTCAGAGGACCCAGGTTCCGTTCCTAGCACCCATGTGGTGGCTCACAACCATCTGTAATTCCAGTTCCTGGTGATCTGACACCCTCTTCTGGCTTCCGCAAGCACCAGGCATGTACATGGTACACAGGCAAACCGCCAATACATTTTTTAAGTGCACACACACCCACAGTAAGCAACAGGCAAGTGCACTCAGGTTGTCTTCGCAGACCATGAGATGCTACCTTGAGCTCAGAATGCCATAGGATCACTATTTTTCTCATAATCCAGATTGGATTTATTGGTTTTACAGTAGAGATCTGTACATGCACAGAAGGTACCATTGTTTACATATATAATTCTCAAAACCAAAAAAGAATTGTTTGGAACTTGTGCTGGCTGCGTGTGTAGCATACAGCGATCCCCACCTTCAGGTCCTTCATGCTGGCCCTAGCTGCATTTGCATACTTTAAAGTTTGTTCTAAAGTAGTTTACAGGAAAGATTTAATTTTGTCGTCCCTCCCACCCAAGCCATGACTTGTTTTTCTTGTTTATTCTTCCTGACACCTTGTACATTTTGTCTCACATCTCGCCATCCCCTCTCTGGATACACACAAGCCCCTGGTCGCCACCATTCTGTCAGTAAATGAGATTCGCCTTCCAGTGCCTGACCTAATGCAGTTGAACCAGGACACCTCACACGATGTCTTCATTTACCCCGTTGTTGCAGATGGCAGGATGTTTTTCTTCATAAATAATCCATGATAGCCATTTGATGTTTTTGTGTGGTGCTTTTATCTTCATTACCTTTCACATGTTTTATCAGTATGATATATGATGTCCCCACTAACTTAGGTCAATTTTTATTAATTAGCTGTGTTTTTATATATGCCATGAGTATTAATCTAATAATTAAATATTTGTCGTCCTTTGGATGTAGAGGCATAAATGATTTTGTAATATATAAAACCAACAGTTAACTTTGGGTGTCAGGAAACCATGGTTTTACTTTTACTGCTGACAGAAACCATGCTACTGAATGCATAGGATGACCTGCACACACACACACACACGCATGCCCTGCACACACACATGCCCTGCACACACGCACACACACACACACACGCACACACACACACACACACACACACACACACACACGTAGATGAGTAGTGCATTTTATTGAAGCAACGTATATGCAGTTTTTTTCAATGCAGATAACATTGTCAGGCTAAATAGCTTTTGCTTCATCTCACAAATCCCACTGATTGTAACATTGTGCCTCTTGCTCTGGTTACTTTAGCAAACTTCAGTCTGGACTTAGATTTAGACCCTAACTGTGATCTTGTCTTCTGAATACATGGGCATGTTCTGTTCTAATCCTGAGACTTGATTTGTCTTAGAGGGATATTAGCAAGAATTAATATTTGCATAGGGCTTTCTACTGCTAACATCAATCTTGCTTTTTCACCCTGACAAAATGCCTGATAGAAACAACAGACAAGGGGCTGGCCTTGGGCTTCTGAGGACCTGTTCCTGTTCCCTTGCGGCAGGCAGACATGGCCACCGCGGCTGCTGTATTCATAGTGGCCTGAGCATGAAGCGGCTGCTTGTTCACACTGCAGCAGGCAGGAAACAGGGACCTCGGAGCAAGAGGTGGGGTAACTTTCAAAGGCTGGTATCTTCCAGCTATGTTCCATGTCCCTGAGGCACCACAACACAAAATCCCCAAACGCCACCGACTGTGGACCAAGTGCCCCAAAGAGGAGCCTGTGGGAGATATTTCTGATTCAAACCCTGATACTCCCCAATATCCTCTATTGGGTGTCTATGGGCCTGTGCAGTCCATTGTGGAGTAAACTGACTCATTTCCTAAACTAAATACGGCCTCTTCCCTTGCTGACGCCACTTCACAGGGGATCTGAATTGGTCTGTTCACATGTAGTCATTCTCCTGGTTAATTCAGGCCATGGATAGGGTTCCAAAAAGCTCCCAGGAAATCAGGGAAACTGTATCAACATGTTATTCTTAAAGTTAGTATGCAGGTTCCTAAATCACCTGGACTTTTTTTTTTTTGACTCATGATCCATCACTTTTGCCTTAACATCCATGTTTTCCTATGAGTTTGTTTAGCTTGCTGGCCATGATAACAGTCATATCCCCTCTCCCACAATGTAATCGTCTCTTGGATGTAGAAAGGTAGGTAAGATGCGTATGCCAGTTAGGTCTTTTTTTTTTTCTCGGTGTGCAGGAAACTGGTCTCCTGGCGCGTGGTTTGTGCATAGTGACACTGGAGATGATCTGAAGTTGAGATGCAGTTGAGGTAAGCTAAGGAGAAAGCTACTTCAGGCGACAGAAGGAGTTTTGAAGTGCCAAGAGAGTGACTTCGTGAAATGGACGCCATAAAATTGCTAGAAAGGACGGAAGCCGATTTCTTCTGAAACTTAGGGGATGTGGGACTAGAAAAGCTGGAAGGGTGTGGGCAGGAAGAGACGAGCATCGGTGCTGCCCTCTGGGTGAGCTCTGTGAACCGTGTCTGGCGCAGACATTTAATCCCAGTACTCAGGAGGCAGAGTCAGGCGGTCTCTGAGAGCAGACTGGGCTAAGAGCAAATTCCAGAACAGCATGTCTACACCGAAAAATCCTGTCTCGAAAAAAACTAAAACAACAACAACAAAAAACCATCCAAAACCAAGCACAATGGTGCAGGCCTATATACAGAAAGCAGAATTAGGGCTACCCTCGGCCCCACCGCAAAGTCCTGTCCCTGAACTCATCTTTAAACCTTTGATGGTGTTCCTCACCAAATAATAGCTGGGTGTAGCTTCTGCCCTAAGGATCCTTGTGTCTAAGGAAACATATGTACATTAATAAGTAGACAATAAAGCAAGGGCGGTGTAGACTGGGAGTGTAGAACACTCACCAAGTTCTAAGTAGGTGATTACAGGGAACGAGGAATCTGTTTGTCCCAGTATGGCGAGAATGAAGGATTGTGAGGGCAGATTAGAATGAGAAGATGTGAAGATGGAAGACTAGCAACACAGGGATGTACGTAATTGACACAACAAAACCTCTCATTAGGACATCAGTTCATGCTATTGAGAAAATTATCACATTCAAAGCATTTAGAGCTAGGTGTGGTGGCTCACAACTTTACTCCAGCACTTGGGAGGCAGAGGCAGGCAGATCTTGGTTGGGTTCAAGGCCAGCCAAAGCTACACATTGCAACCCTGTCTCACTAACAAAGAAAGCACCTTGGAGGTTGCTATTCTACCACATCTAAAAGATTTAGAGAGGGGTCAATAACTTCAGAGAGCCAGATGGCAAAGACATGGGCCTTTGTAAAGAGAAGCTTTCTGTTACTTTCCCTCCTTTGGGTCTACATTTCTTTCTCCCTTTGAAACAAAAACATTCTTAGCTTTTAGGCCATTCAAAAGCAGACTGTCTCCCACAGTCGGTATGCAGGACATTTTGGTAACAACTACTTTATGTGGGACATTTTGGTAACAACTACTTTAGACCTCGGGTTTTCTGGTGGGTTCTCAATTTCCTCTCCCTTACCCTGCTTACTACCCCCCCCCCACGCTGATACACACATACATATACTACATACACACACACACACACATATATGCACACTGACACACCATACACAGTGACATATATGTACACACACACTGTACATAAAGACAAACCACTTCCTCTAAATCTCACGATTATACATGACTACCCAACCTTTGCTGGTGGGGGTGCAGGAAGCATTAGAAGCATCCTTCCTAGCCCCTATGAGCTCCACCACTTCTTGGCTGAACCAAATGCTCCAGATACTTCCTGGTATCTTATTATCATGCAGACTCTGAATTTAGTTACCTCGGTTTCTTAAAAACACTCCCAGAAGAACTAGGTAGCTAACACAGGACTGGGAACAGAAACTTCCCCGTGTGTATATGGAGAACCTGGCTGTGCTGTGAGTAAGGGCCCCGAAGCTGGCACCCAAGCCACGGCATCCTGTTCTTTTCTACTGACAGTTGCCTTGTCTAGGGATTATATTGCAAAGTGGGAGACTCTTCTAGCCTCTGGCTCATTTCCATGACAGAGAACCTCCTAGAAACTTGAGTCTATTTTGCCTTTTGTCTCCTCCATAATCTGCGTACCTGTTCCTAATCTGACTGTAATAAAATGAATGCCCACAGCAATGTTGAAAGAGAAATCCAGAAGAAAGAATTGTTTTGTCTTGAAAAAATGAATGTGCACATATAATTCTGTGAGCAAGTGAAAACACCCCCCATTATTGCTCAGTATTGCTATGTGACCCCTAAATATACTAGATACAGAGGTAAGATAAATTTGAAAGACCTGTTATTCGGAGGGACTGGTTCCAACAGCAGCTTGGCTGTGCCCTGTGAAGGCCTGGGAAAATGCTGACCTGCCATACAAGGGAAGATCCTGTGTGAGGTTAGACCATTGTCTTACTGCCGGGACGCACGTTCCTGGACTTTAAAAACTACACAAAGTTCTCAGGGAAGCTGAATTCCATCACGAATGTCTTCCCGTAAACTAAAAGCTTGCAAAGCCGTAATAGAAAAGAGACTGTCTAACTTTAGGAATGAATTTATTACTAAGTGAATTTAATTCACCAAAGGAATTTCCCCTAATATTTAGGCTATTGTTGGTTTTGACTTGTTTGTTTTTAATTAGTCTTTTTAATTGGTCTGCTCAAATGTTGAATTTGAGTCCAAAGACACATTTCTCCTGAGGATATGATCTAAAGAGGCTAAGTAAATAATGGAAATCAGAGATGCCAGCTTCGCTGCAGAGCCTGCCAAGCTTCCCTGGCAGGCAGTGTGTGTGTGTGTGTGTGTGTGTGTGTGTGTGTGTGTGTGTGTATGCCTTTTGTTCTTGATATTTTCTATACAAGATTGAGTGATTCCCTGTCACCATTTTGTATCTTTTTCTTTGCTTGGTTTCGTTCTTCCCTCTGTTTGTTGTTGTTCTTGTTGCTTAATTTCCTTATTTCTTAATAAATCATCTGTGACTACCTTTTGTTTTGTTTTTAAATACATTTATTCCCATTTGGTCAGAGGAGGCATGCATGCTCCTGTGTGTGCACACGTGCACGTATATATGTGTGTGTGTGTGTGCATGTGTGTGTAGCTCAGAGGACAACTTGTGGGATCAAACTGGGGTGGTCAGACTTAGTGACAAGCACCTTTACCCACTGAATCATGTTGCCAGCCCTGCAGCTACTGTTTAGAAGAATGTGATACCCATAACAAGAAGCAAGCTCAGATTTACATCCTGCTGAATCAATCTGGAACTCCAGTCCATTCACGAATGGTGAGTCTGAGATCATCAAGGCTGTTGAAGGAGTTAGTGACTGAGTAGGTGACCTTAAGTCCTCAACAATGGAAATTCTACATGGTCCATCTCTACTGCTTACCTTACAGCAGCTGGGATGATTGGCGAGGAGCTTTGTGCAAGAGCAGGCAAGCATTTTTAGCCTTAGGTCACCTAGGTGTAACATGAGGGCCTGCTTGTTGGGGTTTCTGTCCTACCCAGTTCCTGCAACCATTATGCCCCAAAGAAAATCACACAGAGGTCTCCATAAGTTATAAACTGATTGGCCCATTAGCTCAGGCTTCTTATTAACTCTTATAACTTATATTAGCCCATTATTCTAGTATATGTTAGCCACATGGCTCGTTACCTTTTTCAGCGGGGTAGGTCACATCTTTCTTCTTCGGTGTCTGGACAGGACTGGGGAGGAATGGGCTTCCTCCTTCCCATTCTTCTGTTCTCATTGACCCATCTCTACTTCCTTTCTGGTTGTCCCACCTATACTTGCTGCCTGGCTACTGGCCAATCAGCGTTTATTTAAAACATAATTGACAGAATACAAGAATTGTCACACACCACCTAAGGATCATGACCCCCTGACGTTTAAGTTATGTAATATCAGGTGAATTTATCCTTAGTTGTCCTGTTTGTAATACCTACAATGAAAGGTGGCTCTGGGGACCACAGATAATATACCTAATATGCCCCCCAAATTCTTACATAGAGAAGGTGTTCCATAGATGCTTGTTAGTTGAATTGGCCTAAAAGGCATTTTTCATATACACCCATACATTTCTCCTTAATCTCTTTGTTTTCTTATCTATCTCTGTCTCTCGAGCACAAGATGTTTACCATACTGACTCCTGAAATCACATTTCTCCTCTGCTATTTTGAGAGTGGTGTCTTTGTAGTCAGGGAAATGGCACTTGTTACCATGAAAGCAACAATCAGGAGACAGACAGCTCAGAAAGACAGTGAGCAGAAATTATTATTTTCTTTGAGAATGACTCTTTCGTAATTTTAACTCATTCTTGCTTAGTCTTGATGTCAACTTTGTGGAAGACAAAACCAAAGCCAGCCGGTCGAAGTCATTTCTTGCTGACTGAAGTCTAGCCAGGATATGACCTGAGTCTGGGCTTCCTTGGTAGCAGTGGCTGCAGTAACTGTGGCACCAGGGTATAGAGCCATTCTGTAGGCTGGTGAGAAGAGGGTGGGGTCAAGGGCATGCTGACGGTAGCAGTGGCCCCTTTGACTGCGACTCCATCTTTGCTGAGATGTATGGTATTTATTGCACAAGAGTCTTCTTAGTCAGAAAACAATGACTCTCTTACTTGGTTAGGGTGGAGGTCTCTGTAAGCACCACGCTGGCAGAATATGATCCGTGTGAGGCAAGAAGGAAATCTGGTTCCACATGACGCAATAGCCGGGAGTCTGACCTCAGGCAGTTTATTTTAGGCGTGTTTAAACACAGTACAACTTTGGAAAACATTTTCTGGTGACAATGATCATAATAAAGCTTAAGGCTTCACTGTATAGAAGCCCTTGTGCAAAATACATGTGACTTCTTCCATCAGAATAGGTTCTATAGCTTAATGGCCTAGGGGAGGATCTGGTGTCGTAAGTCATCACGGAGTTCCCAAACTACGGAGTACATGTGACATCTTCCTTAAGAATGGGTTCTATTGGCTGAGAAACAATGCTCAAGCTAGAGGTCTAGAGAGGAGGAGGAGTCTGGGATTGAGTGTGGCCCTACAGATAGCACAGCTCACCGGGCTATTAACTACATCCATTCCCAGCCTCTGGGTGGAAACAGGTAGGGGTTGAGGACACAACCCTGCGTACTTGACATTCCTGGATTCCCCAACACTTTCCGGTGAGCACAAGCACAGGTTAAGATCGTCTCTTCTGTTTCCAGCATCCCCGTAAGAGGAAAAACAACTGACATGAAGAGATCTTGGTTTTCAAGAATACTAAACATCCTACTTTGTCTTCTGTTGCTGCGAGAAAACCATGACCAAAAGCAACTTGGGGATGGAAGGGTTTTCTTCAGTTTACAGCTTACAGTCCATCGCGGAGGGAGGTCAGGCAGGAATCTGAGGTAGGAGCTTTCACTAAGGACTGAAGCAGACCCTGTGAAGGAACACAGCATACTGGCTCACCTCCTTGTGCCTAGCTTAGCCCGTTTTTTTTTATTGTTTATTTTTAGTGTTTTTATTGAGCTATATATTTTTCTCTGTTCCTCTCCCTTCTACCCGCTCTCATGGCCCCCATGCTCCCAATTTACTCAGGAGATCTTGTCTTTTTCTACTTCCCAAGTAGATTAGATCCATGTATGGACCCTCTTAGGGTCCTCTTTGTTGTCTAGTGTTGTGAATTGTAGGCTAACGGGTTTTTCCTTGCTTTATGTCTAAAAATCACTTATGAATAAGTAATTACATTTGTCTTTCTGGGTCTGGGTTACCTCACTTAATATGGTGTTTTCTAGATTCATCCATTTGCCCACAAATTTCAAAATGTCATTATTTTTTTTCTGCTGTGTAGTACTCCATGTGTAAATGGACCACATTTCTTTATCCATTCTTTGGTTGTTTTCAGGTTCTGGCTATGACAAACAATGCTGCTATGAACACATGTTGAGCACATGTTTTTATGGTATGATTGAGCATTCTTGGGTATTGCTGGGTCTTGAGAAAGGTTGTTTCCTAATTTTCTGAGAATTCTCCATACTGACATCCAAAGGGGCTGTACCAGTTTGCACTTCCACCAGCAATGGAGGAATGTTTCCTTTATTCCACATCCTCTCCAGCATAAGCTGTCATCAGTGTTTTTGATCCTGGCCATTCTAACAGGTGTAAGATGGAATCTGAGTTGTTTTGATTTGCATTTCTCTGATGGCTAAGGATGATGATCATTACCTTAAGTGTCTTTCAGCCATTTTAGATCCCTCTGTTGAGAGTTCTTTGTTTAGGTCTGTACGCCATTTTTTATTGGATTATGTGCTCTTTAGATGACCAATTTCTTAAGTTCTTTGTATATTTTGGAGATCAGCCCTCTGCATCATGTGGGGTTGGTGAAGATCTTTTCCCATTCTGTAGGCTGTTGTTTTGTATTGTTGACCATATTCTTTGCTTTACAGAAGCTTCTCAGTTTCAGGAGGTCCCATTTATTAATTGTTTCTCTCAGTGTAGGTGCTGTTGGGGTTATATTTAGGGAGTGGTCTTCTGTGCCAATGTATTCAAGTGTACTTCTCAATTTCCCTTCTGTGAGGTTCAGTTTCACTGGCTTTATGTTGAGGTCTTTGATCGTTTTGGACTTGAGTTTTGTGCATGGCAATAGATATGGATCTATTTTCATTCTTCTACATGTTGATATCCAGTTAAACCAGCACCATTTGTTGAACATGCTTTCTTTTTCCATTTCATATTTTTTTGTTTCTTTGTCAAAAATCAGGTGTTCATAGGTGTGTGGATTAATATCTGGGTATAGATTCAGTTCCATTGGTTCTCCTGTCTGTTTTCATGCCAAACCAGGCTGTTTTCAGTACTGTAGCTCTGTAGTAGTGTTTGAAGTTAGGGATTGTGATGCCTCTGGAAGTTCCTTTATTATACAGGATTGTTTTGGCTATCCTGGGTTTTTTGCTTTTCCATATGAAGTTGAGTATTATTCTTTCAAGGTCTGTGAAGAATTCTCCTGGGATTTTGATGGGCATTGCATTGAATCTGTAGATTGCTTTTGGGTAAGATTGCCATAGTAAAAGTATGCTAATTCTCCCTACCCAAGAGCATGGGAAATCTTTCAATTTTCTGGTGTTATCTTCAATTTCTTTCTTCAAAGATGTAAAGTTCTTGTCATATAGGTCATTCACTTGTTTGGTTAGAATTACTCTGAGATATTTTATGCTATTTGTGGCTATTGTGAAGGGTGATGTTTCTCTGATTTCTTTCTCAGCCCATCTGTGTAAAGGAGGGTTACTGATTTTTTGAGTTAATCTTGTATCCTGCTACATTACTGAAAGTGTTTATAGTTGTAGAAGTTCCTTGGTAGAATTTTTGGGGTCGCTTATGTAAACTATCATATCATCAGCAAATAGTGAGAGTTTGACTTCTTCTCCAATGTGTATCTCCTTGATCTCCTTTTGTTGTCATATTACTCTAACTAGAACCTTAAGAACTATATTGAATAGATATGGAAAGAGTGGCCAACCTTGTCTTGTTCCTGATTTCCATGGGATTGCTTTGAGTTTCTCTCCATTTAATTTGATGTTGGTTGTTGGCTTTGTGTATATTGCCTTTATAATGTGTAAATATGTTCCTTGTATCCCTGTTCTCTTGAAGACTTTCATCATGAAGAGATGTTGCATTTTGTCGAAGGCTTTTTCAGCATTTAATGAGATGATCATGTGGGTTTTTTTTTTCAGTTTGTTTATATGGTGGATTACATTGACAGATTTTTGTATGTTGAACCATCCCTGCATTTCTGGGGTGAAGTTGACTTGATCGTGGTGGATGATTTTTCTTATGTGCTCTTGGATTCAGTTTGCCAGTATTTTATTGAGTATTTGTGCATTAATGTTCATAAGTGATATTGGTCTGTAATTCTCTTTCTCAGCAATATCTTTCTGTGGTTTGGGTATCAGGGTAATTGTAGCCTCATAAAAAGAGTTTGGCAATGTTCCTTCTGTTTCTATTGTGTGGAAAAATTGAGGAGTATTGGTATTAGTTCTTTGAAAATCTTGTAGAATTCTGAGCTGAAACCATCTAGTCCTGGATTTTTTTTGGTTGGGAGACTTTTGATGACTGTTTCTATTTCTTTTACAGTTGTAGGTCTATTTAATTTGTTCATTTGGTCTTGATTTAATTTTGGTAAGCGATATTTATCCAGAAACTTGTCCATTTCCTTTAAGTTTTCTAGTTTTGTGGAGTACAGGTTTTTGAAATATGACCTAATGATTCTCTGGATTTTCTCCATGTCTGTTGTTATGTCCCCCTTTTCATTTCTGAGTTTGTTAGTTTGGATATACTCTCTCTGCCTCTGCTTAGTTTGGATAAAGTTTTGTCTGTTTTGTTGATTTTCTTGAAGAACCAACTCTTTGTCTCACTGATTTTTTTGGATTGTTTTCTTTGTTTCTATTTTGTTGATTTCAGCTCTCGATTTAATTATTTCCTGCCATCTAGCCCTCCTGGGTGAGTTTGTTTCTGTTTGTTCTAGAGTTTTTCAAATGTTCTGTTAACTCACTAGTGTGGGATTTTTTTTCCAGCTTCTTTATGTAGACATTTGGTGCTATGAACTTTTCTCTTAACACTGCTTTCATTGTGTCCCATAAATTTGGGTATGTCATGCGGTCATTTTTATTGAATTTTAGCAAGTCTTTGATTTCTTCCTTTATTTTTTCCTAGACCCATTGATGATTCAGGTGAGCATTGTTTAATTTCCATATGTTTATGGGCTTTCTGGAATTAGTGTTTTAGTGGAATTCTAATTTTAAGACATGGTGATCCGATAAGATACATGACTTATTCCAATTTTTTGCGTATGTTGAGGTTTGCTTTGTTACCTAATATGTGGTCAGTTTTTGAGAAGGTTTCATGAGGTGCTGAGAGGAAGGCATGTTCTTTTATGTTTCGATGGAATGTTTTATAGATGTCTGTTAAGTCCATTTCAGACATAACATCTGTTAGTTCCCTTATTTCTTTGTTAATTTTCTGTCTAACTGACCTGTCCAGTGGTGAGAGTAGAGTGTTGAAATCTCCCACTATTACTGTGTGGGGTTTAATGTGTGATTTAAGCTTGAGAACTGTTTCTTTTACATATGAGAATGTCCTTGTACTTTGAACATAGATGTTTAGTATTGAGATTTCCTCTTGATGGGTTTTTCCTATGACTAATATGAAATGTCCTTCTTTGTCTCTTGTGATTAATTTTAATTTGAAGCCTATTTTGTTAGATATTAGGATAGCTGCACCCACTTGTTTCTTAAGTCCATTTGATTGGAAATTTTTTTTCCCAACCCTTTACTCTGAGGCAATGTCTGTCTTTGAGGTTGAGGTGTGTTTCTTATATGCAGCAGAAGGATGGATTCACTTTTCATATCCAATCTGTTAGCCTATTTCTTTTTATAGGTGAGTTGAGTCCATTTATATTAAGGGATATTAATGACCTGTGATTGGTAGCTCCTGTTATTTTAGTTTTTGTTGTTGGTGATGTTATTGTGTATGTTTTCCCCTTCTTTGGGATTTGCCGCTATGACATCATCTATTGTCTGTGCTTTTGTGGCTGTAACTAACTTCCTTGGTTGGACTTTCCCTTCTAGTACTCTCCTGTGTAGTTGTCTTATGTTTATTTGGCTGTAAAGTTGGTAGCCTGGCTTCTGGGAATGCTCAATGAGTGGAAGCCACTTGTCACAGTTAAGATTCCTATTGCTGTGCTGAAACAACATGACCAAAGTAAGTTGGGGAGGAAAGGGTTTATTCAGCTTATGCTTCCACATCACAGTTCATCATTGAAGGAAAGCAGGATAGGAACTCAATCGGGGCAGGGTCCTGGAGGCAGGAGCTGATGCAGAGGCCACAGAAGGGTGCTGCTTACTGGCTTGCTCCCCATAGCTTGCTCAGCCTGCTTTCTTAGAGAACCCAGTACCACCTGCCCAGGGATGGCCCCACCCACAATAGGCTGGGCCCTTCCGCACCAATCACTAATTAAGAAAATGCCCTCCCAACTTGCCTATAGTCTGATTTTATGTAAGCATTTTCTCAGTTGAGGCTCCCTCCTCTCTGCTGACTCTAGCTTCTGTTGAGTTGACATAAAGCCAGGCAGTACACCACTGTACTACTTAAGAATTTACAGTGTTTCTTACTATTATCTAGATTGGGCCTAGACTCCACCATGAATCTGCCATATGTGTGAAGAGGTACCTTAATTAGAAGGTATACCTATACCCAGCTGAAGAAAGGGGAGCTAAAGGAAGTAAATTATATACATATGAATAAAGTGGACAGAGCAATGAGGGCATTATTAAATCTTGGGCCCCTTTATGTTACTGGGCAGAGTTTGTCTATGAGTTACAATGCCTTTTCTGGTGATTCAAGAGAATGTTTCTGAGTGATAGTTTAACAAGCCCCAAGACAACTAGTCAAGTCTGGTGGTAGAGAAAAGGGGGGTTATAGTTTAAAGAAGGAAGATGCTGTTTGTTCCAACAGGAGGCAGTAGGGTTTCGAAGTGGTTTTCCTCCTGAACAGAGTGTCCCTGGAGAGGCCACTGGAGATGCACATTGCTGTAGCACATCCAACATCACAGGCCTAAGGTTGTCATCTCACAGTGACTTAATACATTTTGAGTAATGGACGATAGAGTGAACACTAGGAAATGAAGGAACATAGCTGTCTCAGGGTTCCCACGGCAAACTCTTCTAAGGAAAAAGACTTAATTGGGGTGGCTTACATTTTCAGAAGTTTATTATTATCATAGCAGAACATGGCGGGGTGCAGGCAGACATGGTGCTGGAGAAGGTGATGAGAGTTCTACATCTTGATCCACAGACAGTACAAGGAGACTGTGTACCACACTGGGCGTAGCTTGAACATATGAGACCTCAAAGCCTGCCCCTACAGTGACACACTTCCTTCAACAAGACAACAGCTACTCCAACAAGACTGTACCACCTAATAGTGCCACTCCCTATGGGCAAGCACTCAAACACTTGGGTCTATAGAGGTCATACGTATTCAAACCACCACAGTCGCTCAAGAGAAGTGAAACCAGCAAGAATGGTGTATCAAAAACCCATTCCATAATCTTTTTGCTGTCTCTAAGAAAAGAGGGGATTCAAGCTGGGCCACTGTGGGTCTATACCAATGCTATGTCGCTGTTATCTCAGTCACGAGTCACAGTCCAGTTTCTCCTGAGCTGTTGTTGGTCACTTCATCACCTATGGGCCTCTCTATGGGTCTATGAGAGGCAGGCTTGGTTTATCAGGTCAAGCAAGCAAGAAAACAAGAGAAGCACCTGCCAGAGAGAAAATGCTGGCAAAATGGAAGTAGAACTCTTGTAGTAACCCGCTGGTTCTCAGCCTTCCTGATGCTGTGGCCCTTTAAGACAGTGCCTCAAGTTGTGGTGATTCCCCAACCACAAAATTACTTCCGTTGCTATGTCATAACTGTAATTTCGCGTTATTATTAATTGTAGTGTAAATATCAGTGTTTCCCCCATGGTTTTAGGTGACCCTTGTGAAAGAGTCATTTGCCCCCAGAGGTGTCAAGTAACCTGATCTCTGCTCATCATCACCTGGATTCTGAGTTAAGTCACTATGTCGAGGCCATACCGAATGGGATTCACTCAAGGAAGCAGTCTTTGGGAGCCTCATCAGGAGCTGCCTCAGGGTTCGGGTCCCTCAAACTGTTTATTCTCTCATTATTAAACATGGATCTACTGGCACAAGATAGAACACTAAAGCAGGTGTACTAAGTTAGCAATAGGTAAGTTTCCACTAATAATTGGGAGGAGATTGGCAATGCTGACAATATTTACATACATGTAAATGAGACAAACCTCAGCACTGAATGAGACGGCTCGAACTTTCCATGGGTCAGCCACGTGCTAGTGTTCCTCAGCTTGAGCTGTCAGAGCCTTCCCTGTTTTAGATCACGTCTGCCTTATGGTCACTCCGTAGCCCACGGTGTATCCTATGCGGAAGAGTCATACTCATGTTGGGCGTGGTGACGCACAGCTTAGGAAGCAAGTTGAGGCCTATCCAGGGTACAAAGTAAGACCCTGCCTCAGAGAAAAAACAACTTGTAGGTGAAGCCGTAGCTCGTCGGTTAAGAGCACTGGCTGCTCTGGCATAGGACCCCGTTTGGTTCTCAGCAGCACATGATGGCTCACGAGCATCTGTAACCCCAATTCCAGGGACCCCATGCTTCTTCTGACCTCTGAGGGCACCGGGCATGCACATGGTGCACATACATACATGCAAACACTCAGATACATAAAATAAAAATAAGCAAATCTTTATAACAAACAAACTTTTGTTTTCCTGGACTCTGCCTCATTTCCTGGACCCTCCACTGTTTGCCGTGATGACTCCGGTGTTGATACAACGTTGTCGCTTGCTCTCTAAGACTCTGGTGTTCTGAGGCTTGGGCGAAGCTTACAGCAATAGAGACAATGACTGCTTTTCCTTCTTTGGCCTTTTCATGTCCCCCTTTCCCTTTTGTTCATTCTCTTTTTATTGTCTGCAGAGATTCCATCCCTCCGCCTTTTCCCTCCATCTATCCCTGACCTTATTCCCTGACCTTATTTAAACTTTGCTTCCCACACGGGACCGGCATGACCAGCCACCCTGCCTCCCTCTTCGTAGCTTCCTCTCATCCTTCAGGCCCCAGTGCAGCGGTCAGCAGGAGTGAACATTTCCTGATCCTCGCAGACTCCTAGACACTTTCTCCTCGGATTTGCCGCTTCGCTCCGCATCACCTCTGAACCCTGTCACTGCGCTGTTCCCATGAGCATTGCACACCTAGGGGCTACTTTCCCCAAACCTTAGACTTCTTCCCCTCCGTGTTCACTGGAATATATGAAAGGGTTTCTGTCGCGTTTGCAAAATGAATAAATAAGAACCCAGCAGCTGTCAGAATCCCCCAGAACTGCTATTGACAGGCACGGTTTTGGCCCCTGGCAAGCCCCTAGGCTATTTGCCCTTAATACATAAACACTGCAGTTTCTCAAAAAAAAAAAAAAGGCTTTCTAAAGGCTCGGGTGCAAAGTTGGCAGAGGGACTTTGACTACTACAACCCAAATGGAAGGGGGTAAATGCACATGACAAGAAAGGGTTTGGGTGTGAGGGTCAGGGTCTTGGAAATGCCAACTGTAATGGACCAGAGTCCACCCCCGAGATGTGTGTTCTTACAAGAGAATAAGCAACCCTGCGTGTTCATAGAGTAAATTAGAGCCGCCACAGAGACATGGCCTGCTAGACTGCAGGAAGAGAAGAGCTGTTGGGTTGCTCTTTAAGCTCGCTGGCAGTCAGTTGTGCAGTGGTTCAGAGGGAGGAGGAGGAGGAGATGGGGAGGCTAAGGGCGAGATGAAGAAAGAAAACCATCCCTAGAACAGCCTGGGAAGGGGCTACCCAGGGAGCAAAATGAACGCAGATGGACTCAATGATGAGGTTCCTGCCGGGTCCAGAGAGCAGCCTAGCAGGGAAAGGTGAGGGGCTGAGCTAGACCGCTGCGTGGGAGGAAGGGGAGCTGCTGTAGAGCTGACAGCCTGTCTTTAGAACCAAACACCGCGAGAGGTCAAGATGCGGTGCTGGGGAAACCGCGGTTCCCTGTAATGTGATTTGTTCTTGTGCCATATGTCCTGGTGGCTGCGAGTGATTTATGACTGAATGTGGCATTAGGATTTTCAAAGCTGAGCTCCCGTTTATGACTTGAGCTTGCCCAGTAGTCATGAGCGTTAAATGTGTTTAAGGAAACAAGGATGGGTTTCTGTTACTCTCGTTAGAAAAATGGAGAAGACCTCTGGATGTCTCTTTACAGGAAATGGTTGACAGGTTTGCCCACAAAGCTGAGCAGCCTGGGAAACCATCATCTTGGTCTCTTCCCCTCTCCTCCTCTCCACCCCTGCTAGCATGTTCTCTGCCTTGTCAACCCCCCATCCTTCATGAACCAGCTCAGCGACCAAAACGTGGGGAAACCTTCTCCGGCTCACACACGTTTCTAAATGCTGCGTGTATCTATCTACCCATGTGGCACACTTTTAGGACAGTGGAATAGGACATCTGTGCCCTGTGCCCATACTGTGTCTGGTGATCCAAACAGGCCCCCGTCCCTGAGTCCGTATCCAGTTTTGTTGCTCCAGGAGGTAACCTCTGCGCGTTCTGTCCCACTTTCATCAGAAGACGAACCGGGCCACCTTCATTTCCACTTGGACAGCATTTGATGACGCCGGTCAGCACTGACAGGCGGTCCTCTCCCCTACCGAGCCAATTCCACCCGCGAGATTGCACTTGCCCACCTTGATGAGTGGCAGGACAATTACCCATGGCCTTCTAGCCCCGCTTCAAAGCTTCTGTAACCCGGCGATGAATGAAACGCACAACCTTCTGGCTCAATGACATTTAAGGCAACCGCTCATCGGTTCAGGCAGGGAAAGAAATTGGAACTCAGCTGCTCCCAGTCCATTTTTCTGGTTAGAGCTATAAATAAAGGAAATGATTGTGCCGCTGCCTATGTGACACTAACCCGCCCCTCCCCCAATCAATCAAGTCGTCCCCCCCCCCCGCGCCCCACTTTGTTCTGGCTCCCCAAGGAGCAATGTTAATGCTTATATCTGGAGGCTGCCAAGCACTGCGTGTCTACATTGGAATCCTACATATGGCAAAGTATAGCAAATGAATGGCGGTGTATTTAAGTTATATAGCCACCTCTACCAATTTTGTAATTCATTCACTTGAAAATATTTCCCCATAAACACAATATCCCTCCCCCCCTTTCAAATATTTTTATGTAGTCCTTTATACACCAGGCTGAGTCGCACCACTCAGCGGCGACATTTAAATGACAATTACGGCAGCAGCACAGAGTGGCGACCTTGTGGTGTACCAGTGTGCTTAACCAATAATTTATAGATCCCATAAATATGGGGCTCAAAAAGCAAGAAATATTTTTTTCTCACATAAAATTGCGGAACAAAACACATTTAACTTGTTCCCTGGTTCTTTTCTAAGTTGGGTGTTGGGTTTCCCACCCAGATACAAACATTACAAAAATAAAAAATGAAATAAGAAAGAAAACCATCCTCCTTCCTCTCTGGCAAACACTGATGTCTTTGGTCTGTGTAAACACGAACTGGGACTCAGTCCCAGCTAAGGCCTCCAGCTTCAGCCTCTTCCTCAGGCTCAGTCTGATTCAGTCAGCTCGCTAGTGCATTCCGTCTGACTCCCAGGCCTGTTCCAGCAATCCATTATTTCTTCCATTTCACAAAAGCTAACCCCCCCCCCCCCACACACACACCCGCGAATCCCAGAGGACTCGCCTTTGACGCTGTTACAAAGTTGATTTCCTTGACTCTGCCAAGAGGCTGCTTCCTGGATGAATCCTAAATTAATAAGGCCAATCAGAAATGCACAATGCCTGGATGGCCAATCAGTCTTCTCGAGGTTTTTGCCATCTTCTCTGCCATCAGATAAATCACGTTAAAGCTATGATACCAATGGCCATAAATTAGGGAGGCCTGGCGGATGCATTCTTCCCGAGGACTTACTTGCACACCAGGGTGATTCCTGCAACTGCTCTGGGGTGGGGCGGGGAGTCACAGAGAATGGGGGAGGAGGGTCCCTTAGCATTTGCTCTTACAGAACGCTGGACTGGACTCGTGCAGTGTCCCTGGGCTCAGAGCTTTCATCTTCGATGCCCCTAGATGTTGCCCCCAGCCGTGCTGCTCAGAGAAGCCCAGATCCCTCAAGTGCAGAGACTCCATCTGCGCGTCTTCGCCAGACTATTTACAGCTGAGGTTAGGCCGGTGATTGCTGAGATGGAAAACTCATTTTTCAGCCTGGCTTTTATTTACACTCTTATTAAGGAACCTTTCGCTCATGGTGGAATGGCAGCGAGGGGCATCGGTCGGTGAGGGAACTCAGGTGACAGGCGCGGGATGAGCCCTGGACAAAGGCAAGGGAAGCCTGGACTCCGGCTCTGCAGTGGGAAGGGCCCGGTTGCTACCTATTTGGGAAAAGTCAGTGGCTTTGGGAAAAGTTGGTGGCTGAGTTCTGCAGCGGTAGCTGGTGGTTTGTTTCCACCATCCCCCGCCCCCTTGCCTGGCCAGACTCTTTGTAAATGTTCAGGAGAACGATGCGAGCAGAGTGTTGTATTCTGGACAGTCTAAACCCAGAGAGGCCCTCCTCACCAGCCTTCACCTGAGGGTTAGGTACCCTGAAAGCAGTGGGCACGCACCGAGAGTTCGGAGCCAGGAGCCAGCTTCGCTTTCCCCGCAAGGGCCTGTAGGTTCCTGCAGCCCAGGGTATCTGGGCCCCTTGCTGTGCACATCCACGCCTGCCAGGCCCCCAGCCCCATCCCGCCTCGATAAAATGAAGATGGAGCTGTTCTCACTGGTGCTTCAATCTCATCACACTTGGGTTAAGCTGTGTTTGTTTCTCCTAAAAGGGACAAAGGAAACCAGAAATCCTGCAGCGGTAGAAGCATGGAAGGGTTCCCGTGTTCCCGCCCAATTCTGCTTTCTGGTCACACCAATCTCTTGAAAGAGCGGCTGCCACTTTCTGTTACTTTCTCTTAAAGTATTCCTCTTGTTGTTCCTCTTGGCTTAATGTATTTAACATCTCTATATCCTCCACTATTTCCCACTGAGACACGAGACGCTTCTCTTTCTTCAGAAAAGTGAGCCACCTTTTTTACCCTCCTAACTCCAGTTCAGAGGGGCACGGTTAAAGGCCGATTTGCACCCACCAAAATTGCTCTGACTGCCGGCATCTGTGAATATAAGTGTGTTTGGAGACTAGGTCAATAAAAGAGTGGTCACCACACAGGCACATAGAGGAATTCTGTATCAAACAAAAAAAACAACAATAAGAAAACCAACCAACCAACCAAACAAACAAACAAAAAACCCAAAGAGCAACAACAAACCAAGTAAAAATAAGCAAACAAATAAGTGATTAAATGATACCACAGGGCTGGACCCTAAGCTGACTGATGCCCTTATATGAAAAGTAACACCAAAGACATTCAAGAGAAAATTCAGTTGAAAAGTACTCGCCTTCCAAATGTACGGACCTGAGTTCAATACCAGAATCCACATTAAAAACAAGAAGAAGATGATGGAAGAAGAAAGATTGAAAGAAAAAGAGGGAAAGGAAGAAAGAAGCTGGGCACAGTGCATACATATTGTAATTCCAGCTCTGGGGAGCTGCAGGCATCTTTGCCTACTCTGCAAGTTCCAGGCCAGTGAGAGACCCTGTCTCAACAGCAAAGAGAATGGTCTGCAGAATACCACAACCACACCAAGATTGTTGTCTGGCTTTCATAAGCACATGCATGCATACCTGTACATACATGTGAACACAAACATGCAGGAGAGAGAGAGAAAGAGAGAGAGAGAGAGAGAGAGAGAGAGAGAGAGAGAGAGAGAGAGAGAGAGAGAGAAGCCTAGTAGAGGCCAGAGCCAAACTCGCTGTTGACCTTGGCTCTTCTTAGAAGTGTGGAGAGTTAAGAGTTAACTTCTGCTCTTGGGGACAGTTATGTCAGAATGTGGTACCTCGGGTGGCCCTGGAGAGCTAACATAGGCCTCTGAGCACTGTGTTGCTCTCCTTCCTCTTCCACAGCTAAGATGGCACCCTTGAGCGGTACCGACTTGATGCAGGGTCTCTTTTTGTTTTATTCTAGATGGTCTTGTTTTGGGAGACAAGAGCTCGCCACACAGAGACATCTGTTAAGAGAACTCGATTTCATTTTCAGTTTTGCCCTTTGATGTTTCCAAATAAAATACATGAAACCCTTCACACTTCAATTTTAGATAGATTCTTAGTACGGGTTTGTTCCAAAAGTATGTACCGAAAAAAAATGTATCCGTCATTCAAATTCAACAGGAATCCATTCCCTTTTATTTTATCTGATAGATAAATTTGGAGTCTTGTCCTTCCTGTCTTTATCCAGTGTGCCTTATGTTACAGAGGCAGGAGAACAATGCCAACGCAGTGATAGGTGGGCCCTTCCATACTATGACCCCACCAAAGGACCTGTTTGCTTATTTACTTGTTCATTCATGTTTTTTTTTTAAAACATCCTCATATAGTCAAGGGTGGCCTCACACTGTATTGTACCCAGGGAAACCTTGAGTTGTTGATCCCCTTGACTCGGAGATCTGGGATTACAGGCAGGCACCGCGGCACCTGTAGCGTCTGTGCCATTACAGGACAGTCCGTGAGCTGGGAACTAGGCTGGAAACTTATAAAGACATGCACACAGACAGACAGAGACACGGGGACACGGGTCACCCTTGATACAAGAATGCCAACTTTATTGTGCCCCAGGGAAGCTTATATAGGGATCCTTAACTGATAGCCACGCCCCAGCTCTCGGGATCTTTCAGCTGCATCACGAGATGCTATCAGGGTTTCATGCTCAGAGCAGCTGCAGGCACAGGTGTTTTGCTCAGTTCACTCCAGCAGGCAAAGGGTCTGAGGTAGGCAAAGAAAGTCAAGGGGCCAGGGGTCTGCAGCTCCCAACAACACCCAGTTTAGGAAGTGCTGGGAACTGAACCCACACTTTGTGCATGCTTGGCACACTCTACTAACTGAACTACAGCCCCAGCCTCAACATGATCTTTTTAAAAAGCTCACGGGTGATTTTACTGCACAGCCGGGGGCTAGGACCAACCACCATATGGAGGGATGGGGATTAACTGTTAATAACTGAATGCTGGCTATCGGGTCATTGGATTGGGGTTCCTGTAAGTTGAAGCACTTGTAAGTTTTGTTCTGCTCTGAGAAGTATCAACTTATCTCTCTTCTGAGCCCAGAGGCCAGAGGTCAAGTAGATCATCAAGACAGCTGCTAGTGTCTGAAATGGTCATCTTATTCAGGTCAGCTGAGCCCATAAAGCTGCGATATTGACACCACTGTGCCAGCTGACCCTCCGCTCTGACACTTCAGGTTGGGTGCTAACGCCTGTGGCTGGGCATGCCGGGGAAAGACTTACCTGATACAGTTTCTTGTCTTACAGTCCAGTGCTCAAGACTGTGGGGGTTGTTTTAAGCACACTTCGACTTCAAGAGGAGTTAAATGTAACTTCATTCAGTCTTTTCGACTTCAAAGGTTTGCCCCTTTTAGCCGTTGATCAGCTAAACCATACCTGTTCCTCAGTTTCTGCTGAAGTATTCATAGACGGTAAAGGCACTGTAGGTAATACCTCCGAGGTTTGCACACATTCATTCTGCTCAGGCCAAAGCCTTATAGCTGAACCTGGCACTCATCTGTCTGGCATGTGGGACAGAGATGCTGGCTTAGGGGTCTGACCGATTCCAAACAGTCTTCTATAGGGAAACCCAGTACACTGTGCAGGTCATGCCTGTACTTCCCGCTACTTGTAAGGTAAGGGAATCACTTGAGGTCAGGAGTTTGAGACTAGTCTGAACAATACATTATGAATATATATAACAGCCTAAGCAGAGAGAGAAGGAATTCATTTCCAATAACAGAAACACCAACCGGGAACCAGCTTCTGAATAATATGAGTTTATGGGGGGGGCATTCTTATTCAAGCCCCCACTTTCCACTCCCTGGATCCCACAGGTTTGCAGCTGAATCAAAATGCTTTCAGTCAAACTTCAAAAGTCCCTGGAGTCTTCCAGGGTCTCAATCAACCATTTAAAGGTTCAAAGTCTCTTCTGAGACTCAGGCAATCTCAGAAACATAACTTCCTATAAATTCAAAAAGCAAAGTACATCCTTCTAACGTACAGTGGTACACAGAATATTCATTGGCATTCCAGAATGGAGGAATAAGGGCAAAGCGAGGAAAAACTGAACCAAAGCCAGACAGAAACCCAGCAGGGCAAACTCCAGATCCCGTAGCATCATGTCCAACATCCTAGGGCTTAGACGGCTTGAGTTTCTGGCTTTTCTGCCCTTAGCATACTTCTCTTTAAGGCTGGCTCCACTCTCTGTGGGCAGCTCTCCTCAGCAGATATTCCATGACTCTGGCACCTCTAACATCTTGGGGTCATGGCCTCCTTACTCCCAGCCTCGGTGGCTCTCAAAGCCAGAGAGGAAGAGTCTACAACCCATTTACTCCCATATCCCGTATGACTGTAAACTTTGAAGTCTAAACTTCAGAGTGCTTTAGGCGAAGCCAGTGCCATGTGGACTGCACTGCCAAGCTGGGCTACCAGCTGGGGTGAACCCTGGCACCCTTGAATCATGTTTGTAGCATCTTTGATTTGCTGTTGCTTTTGAGAAGCACAGGTTGTGAACTTATTCTAGAGAGAACCAGCCCTCTACCTAATCAATCGCCTGTCTCTTTCATCACAAGCCTCAGCTCCAACATTGAACTCTCTGGTGCTCTTTCCCCTTCAAACGATACAGTTCACATTTCTTCCTCCCCATGTGCTCTTTTCTCATTGCAGACCTACATTATCTGTGGCTGACTACTAACAGTCACAAGACAGACATTATTAGGCTGTCTTGAGATCTCCTCTGCCAAAGAAATTATTCCATTGACTTTTTAAGTTTAGCCTCAGGCAAATTCATAGGACAAGGGCAGAAAGCAGCCACACTCTGCCAAATGATCACAAGAATGGCCTCTTGGCAGAGTTGCTAATAACCTTAGTCAGCAACCTCTACTCTCAGCTCTACTGCCTTCCAGGCTCCTCCTAGGATGGCCCATTATTTTCTGCTGCTTTCCTAGTGCAACCCTGTCCATGCGGTTCTGGATTTAACCCAGGGCCTCCCGTCCATTAGGCAAATGCACTACCAACTAAGGTATTCTGGCAGAATCTTTCGGTTTTCTCACTTGGAGTGGTGCTTGCAGAATGGTAGCAAAGACCTCTGAAAACTCATTCTTTCATGCAAGCAAAGAGAATAGTGGCCAAAGTAGGCAAAGACCAACTTCCTCAGCATCTGGAAATAAAATCAAAGGCTTGCAGCCATGCTGGGGATGTGTGTCTAGGAAGAATAACTGAATCTCAGCAGGAACGGGGGACTTGATGGCATTTTGACCTTGACAGCTTCTTTACTCTCTTCTCCAGACTGGTGTCAGCCTCAAAGATCAGCAGTCTCATAGCCATGGTTGCTCTGAAGATCAGCAGATGACTAAGCCACCAGAGAGGCAGAATAGCTCGGGAGCTCGCCACAAAGTTCTATGCCTACAGAAGCCAAACTAATTCGACTGTCTGGCAGACTCCGGGACAGTCCTGTGTCTTGGGCTTTGTGTTTTACTTGATCTTTGTGCACACAGCTCTGATGGTAGGGCATTACTCATAAATAACCAGCAATGGCTGCTTAACATCATAGCTATTGGAGGAAGTCATAGCTGAGAATAAAGAGTCTGATAAAAATAAAACAAAAACCCTGGGAAAGAAAGAATCTGTAAATGAGATATTTATCCAGGGCTTTGAAAAAGCACCAACATGTTACTGGAGGTTTAAATGTTCTCAAGAATGTACCAGGCAATGTGTGCTCCCAGTTAAGACCTGAGAAGGCTCAACAGTACATCTCTGGCTGCTCTCCAGGCTCCACATGACCATGGAAAGAAAGCTAAGCTACAACCGTATGCTGCTCACCACAGCATCGAATGTGTGTCCCAAATGTGATGGAAAACTTCACACATCCAAGAAATTCAGTCAGTTCTATGCAGGGTACACGAGAGAAACCCATACGTACTCAAGCCCATCAAAGCCCCTAGAGAAGAGTGACCTACCACACAGAAGACACTCTCAGGAAGGCTAACGGCTAACATCACCCATCATGGAGACAACATAAAGAGATGACATATTAAAAATGCTGAAAGGGGGGCTGGAGAGATGGCTCAGTGGTTAAGAGCATTGCCTGCTCTTCCAAAGGTCCTGAGTTCAATTCCCGGCAACCACATGGTGGCTCACAACCATCTGTAATGAGGTCTGGTGCCCTCTTCTGGCCTGCAGACATACAGACAGAATATTGTATACACAATAAATAAATAAATATAAAAAAAATGCTGAAAGGGAAAAAGGTCTATTTACCAATAATTGTACATCTAGCAAAACGCTTTCAAAAATGAAAGAGAAGCTGGGTATGGAAGAGGCTGAGGCAGGGAGATCACAAGTTCAAGACAAACCTGGATTACCCTCAAGGAAGAAAAATTAAGACATTCTCAAGTAACTGATGCATTCTTTTCTTGTAAGATTTGTTTTATAAGAATCACTAAAGGATTCAGGCTGAAAGAATACTTGATGTCAACCCAAAGCCCCATGAAGAAATAAATACCAGTGAAGCAAATAGTAAGGATCCTTTTACATAATTTAAGTGGTTACTGCATAAATATTCGACTGTTGATATAATTATAGAGATATACAATTTGTATGATAATAATACAAGGAGGGAGAAGAATGGGAGTACATGTTGGAGCAAAATTTTTCACACTATTGAAATGAAGTTTCTAGTAATTAAAATCATAGTGCTTAAGTTAAGATGTTAATGGTACCCACTCCAGGGAACAACTGTGAGGATACTTCAAGCTAGAAAAAAACAAGGAATTTAAACGAGTATTAAAATTGATTTTATAAACAAGAAGGCAGTAATAGAAACATAAAGGAGCAAGAAAAACCTAGAAAACAAATATTGAAATGGAGTCCACTTATATGAGAGGTGACTCCAGGATCCGTACACTAAGTAGACACTCCAGAACAAACTCACATCCAAAGCTCCCAGGAAATCCTATCTCACTAGTAAGTACATTAAACTTACTTGGGCTAAATTGTCCAACCAAATGTCAGAGACTAGGATGGAGAGTTGGTTCAGCAGTCAAGCACACTTGTTGTTCTTTGGCTCCCACCACCCATGTGGAAGCTCACACTCATCTATAACTTCAGTTCCAGGGCCCGTGATGCCCTCCTCTGACCTTTGAGGGCACAGACACACATGTGGTGCACATACATACATGCAGGCAAAACCTAAAACACATGAACATATGCATAACACTTTTTTCAAGGCAGAAATTGGCATAATGAATAAAAAACTATTTAATCAGAGTTCCCTTGCACGGCATACCTAGAATAAGAAATACAAACAAGCTGGAAGTGAAGGAATGGGGACAGAGGTACCGTGAAGAACAAGGAGACACAAGTCGGAGTGGCCTGTGCAGAGATGGGATGAAACAGCCTTCAGACAAAAACATGCTGCTGGAAAGAGAGGACATTTTATGGGGATACAGAGACCAGTCCATGAGGAAAGCATAAGAATTATAAACAGAAGTGTACTTAACAGAGCCTAAGCCCCAAAATACATTAAGCAAAATCTTACAGGAAAGACAAGGTAAATAGATAATTGAAGAGTAATTTAACATCCCACTTCCAGTCGTGGATAAAACAAGCAGGTAGAAGGTTCACAAAGACACAGAAAACTTGACCAATATGCTGAGCCAAATCTAACAAATTTCTAGAAGACTTTACACAATAGGAGAATACATATCCATCCCATAATACACAGGGAGCCTCCTTCAGGACAGACCACACAGCAGGCCATTAATTGCCCCCAATTAAAGGGTTGAAATCATGTGCAGTCTGTTCTTTGGCTACAAGAGAACATAGTTATTATTCATTTGTAGAAAGCAGGAACTTTTACCTAAGAAGAAAAGTTTTAAAAATCTGTAAGTCAAGCTTATGGCACAGGACATAATGAATAGTAAGGACATACAGGCTTCTTTTTGCTTTATAGCTGAACTGTGGCAAACCAAGAGTTACCTCACTTGCTCCAAGTTGGAAACATTTTTTAAGACGTGGTGGGTAGAGTACATGACTGAGGTTGTGTTCGTGTTGAAGAAATATTGTGAAATTATAACTCTGGAACAATCTTGGGAATGCAAACCAGCACATTTATAAGTTACCTTGTTTACAACTCAATAAAACAAGATAAATGATTATGGATATACCTGGCTTTTCCTCAGCAGTAGGCCATGAATGTCCTTTAGTGACTTTCTTCATTTACTTCACAGATGAGATTCACGAATCAATTCTTTCTGCCAAAGTCTGAGGCTTGCCTTTATAACCCATCCCCCAACACATCCTGGTTCAGAACTTCATGACAGCCTCTGAGTAATGACAGCTGACCTGAGTATTTGTGACAGAGTCCAAATGGCCTCCCCAAATCCTAAAATATTAATTAATAGGCCCATTACAGAAGAAGTTTGCTAGCCCGTAGCCTAATAACTAAATAACCCTTGGGTGGGCCTGGCAGATGGTATTCCAGAGAAGATGTGAAAAACATGTGGTCAGCATTTCCTTTCCAGTCTGCATAACTTTCTTCAGCACGGCCAGTCTCGTTTTACCTATAAACCCCATCCAACCCTCTCAGAAGCCCTGGAATAGTTCCCAGAGAAACCATAGAATTGCTCCTTGTACGTTGTATTTTAATACGCAATACCAACGAAAATCCTTATTTCTTTTGTAAGTGTAGAACCAACTATACTGTTAACTTTGTTTGTTTGTTTTGTTTTTCAAGACAGGGTTTCTCTGTGTAGCCCTGGCTGTCCTGGAACTCGCTCTGTAGGCCTGAGAACTCAAACTGATCTACCTGCGTCTGCTTCCTGAGTGCTGTGGTTAAAGGTGTGCGCCACCACCACCCAGAAATTTCCCTTTATTGTATGCTTGGGAGGTTGTTCAGATGTTCTCTGGCTTCTTTATAAGGTTTATAAGAACCGGAAACTTGTTTTTTTTTTTCCAATCAGGAATATGAGTGGAGATTTCACAATTCTCCCAAAATTTCTTCCACTTTTTCTTTTTTTCTTGCTGGCCGAACACTGGGAAGTAATGAGTGATAGGAAATTGCTAAGATCATTAATGCAGCTTCTTCTATTCTGTGCTTTAAACCAGAGATTCCTGGTCACTAAGCACGCTGCTCTCCTGGGTGTGCAAAGGGCACGCGGTGACTTGGTTTGGGATGTTTCACGACTGTGGCTTTTTCTCCCACACTCGGGCCAATGGCTCTCCCAACCCAACCCTGCTCAACATCACCTTCCAGAGGGGTCTATCCTCTTTTGCTACATAGTGACTAGATTTGCCAGCAGGAAATTTGAATGAAGATCAAAGGAAAAGTTTGTTTTCATGTCCATTTTCAGGAAAGTGTTGTTGTCCGGGTCTGCCCTCACCCTCCCAAAACCTTGTCTCTGGACTCCTTGGTCCAGGCAACTGATCAGACCCAGTCCCTGGAAGACAGTCAAGGATACCTTGTCCCCTTATTTTGCTCAGTGACACTCTGCATCTCTTGTGGGCAGTGTGATTGGAATCAATAAAGCAAAGGAGGTCAACCTGCTGGGAAATCCTGTGAGAAGCAAAGACAAGACACTGAAAATGCTCGGAGACTGAAAAAGCAGCTGTCTTGTCAAGACTAACAACAGAAGAAGAAGAAGAAAAAAAAAAAACAACCAAAAAGCCAAACTAGCACCTTGGATCTGTAGCTCACTCTTGCTTGTCATTTAATTGGAGGAACATGACAATACATTTCAAGTATTCTGTAGATTTTTAAACAATGAGAATTTTGAATAACGATTATCTTTTAAAATTACGTGAAGTAGGCAGTGGTGGCACACGCCTTTAATCCCAGTACTCGGGAGGCAGAGGCTGAGGGATTTCTGTGAGTTTGACTATCACAAATCAGGCACCCAGGGAACCACGGAGTCACTTGCAAAATCCAGCGGTGTAAAGAAGATGTTATAAGACGCCTGGTCATAACCAGGAAGTACCCAGTTTTCTCTTCCCGGGCTCAGTGCTCTACAGTGGTGGCCATTTCCCAGGCTTGCCAATGGTCAGTCCAGCAGCGGGAAGTGGGACATAAACTCACACTCAAGGTGGATTCTTGCTGTATCCCAGCTGGGGTCTTGGGCACTATAGAAGACCTTGATGAACTGGCTCCTCCGGTCCTCCAGGTGGAGGATTGTTTCCTAACTCTCAAGGGTATTTCCCCAAAGCCATTTTCTCTTTCCTCTTCCCTGCCCTTGGAGCACCTCCGAAGGTCAAATCCAAGGGCGTGGCACGTACCTTTAGTCTGCAGAGGTGGCCAGAGGTCTGTGAGCTCAAGGCCAGCCTGCTCTACTTAGCAGCAAGTTCCAGGTCAGCCACAGATTACAGTAACATCTTGTCTTAAAAAAAGAATCTATGCAGCTGTTTTCAGGTCTGCTCTTCCTGAGTGAAACCTATATAACCCGTTTTCTCTCACATGCCAGGCATACTGGTACAAGCCTGTGACCTCAGTATGCCAGGAGGACCACAGTTCTCATTCTGTTCCATCGCAAGTTCAAGGCTCCACTAGTCCCTGTTTCAAAAAGCCAAAGCCAATGTTCTTCTGTGAATCAATACAATAGTCTCTCTTTATCCACAATTTTGCCTTCCATAGTTGCAAGTTAACTGTGGCCTGAAAATATTAAGCGTAAATTATAGGATTAGGCAATTCATAACTTTTACTAAATTTTAAAAAGATAATTGTTTTATTTTACTCTGTTGTCTTTTTTGTGTATATGTGTCCTTGTGATATGGGCGTGTGACTATAGGCATACGTGTGTGACAATGTAGGACCAGAAAGTCAACCATCACTTTCTGCTTTGGGACATGGTCTCTTTGTTGTTTTTCTACTGGGTCTGACCCACAAGCTCTGGGGATTCTCCCACCTGGGCCTCTCATCTCTTTCTATGAGTGCTGCAATTGCAGATACTCATGCTAAAGGGCATGTCTTCATATGAATTCTGAGAATCTGAATCCAGGTCCTCATGATCACGTGGCAAGCAGTTTTACCACAGACTCGTCTCTCTAGCCGCCCCTCCCTTTTCCCCTTTTCGAGACAGAGCCTCGCTTTATAGTTCAGACTGGCCTAGAACTTGTGTCTTGTCTTAGCCTTTTAAGTACCAGGATTGGGCAAGGAACCACCACATCCAGCTCTGTAATCTGTAAACCAAACTCTCTCAGAAATATGTACATATGCATAAGGAAGAATGTATTGTCCATAAAGTTCACTACTATGAGTTTTTTTCAGACATCTGATGGGATCTTGGTTAAGCATCCTCAACAGATCAACATCTTATTAATATTGGTTAGATTGCTTTTAACTTCTTGGATTAAAAAATGAAACAGAATATTCTTTGATGTTTTGCTCTACTTGGCTAGTCTTAAACTTGCCATGTAGCTGAGGATGACCTTTAACTCTTGATTGTCTCCCTCCTGAGGGCTGGCATTACAGGCATGTACCACCGTGCCTGGATTTAAGTCTTGTGAGCACTCAAGGATGCTTTGATACTGGGTTGTGTGTGTGTGTGTGTGTGTGAATTCTTACCTTCTTCATCTATATCCTAACCCCTTCCCAAGGAACCAATGTAGAAGAAGGAGCAGAAAAATCGGGAGAACCATTGGTAAAGGGAGGACTGTACCAAAACAGTTTCTTCCGGACATGACCAGAAAAGCCTGTAATCAAAAGTTCACAGTGCTGTGGCTGCTTGAACAAGAGCAAGTTGTCAACATTCTAGCATGAGGAGAAAGGGGTCACATGGGTAGCTGATGGCTTCTGAGGGAGGGAAGAACCAGTAAGCGGCTGCCGATATATCAGCCATGTTCCAGTGGATGGCCCCACACCCAGGACTATATGGGCAACACAAAGTGAACTTCTAAAAACAGAAAAGAAGGGCTGGAGCGATAGCTCAGAGTAGCTCAGAGGTTAAGAGCACTGACTGCTCTTCCAGAGGCCCCGAGTTCAATTCCCAGCACCCACATGGTGGCTCACAACCGTGTGTAATGAGATCTGGCGCCCTCTTCTGGTGTGTAGGCTTACATGTAGGGAGAACAGTATATACATAATAAACAAATATTTTTTAAAAAAGGAAATGTAAATTCGGAAAAAAGACTAAGATATGTGTGTGTGTGTGTGTGTAGAGGCTATTGGTAGATCTGAGAGTTGGGGTGAGTATGATTAAAATATATTATATGGAATATTAAATCGGAAAAATTACTCTTGGGACTAATTTTTCCCTCTGAAATCCTTTGTGTGAATTTACATATATATTATACATATTATACATGGTGACTCTTCCCTTTAGATTTTGAGTCTGTGCTCACATGTGACAAGCTCACATTAACCCATGATAGTCTCATATCGCTCCATTACCTGCACAGCGACTTCAAAGACAAGAGACAGAGACACTTTGCTAAAGATATCCTATATACATATTTATATATACATATATAGTATTTTATTTAAAATGTCATTGAGCATATACAGTTCTTGGGCTTTTTCCAGGGGACATTGCACCTAGGTTTCAAAACGCACAAAATAGATCCCCCTTAAACAGTCCTCACTTGGGGTTTACAAAAGGCAATGCTTCACGATCACAAAGGAGAAGGGTACACGGTTCTGAAACCGTTTTCAGGCAGATTCCTCTCAACTCACTGGACGTGGAGTAGTTTTGGAAACCCAGACCATGACATACATATTCTTACAAATGATCCCTACTAGGGGCCTTCCTGGGTTTCCAAAGAAACAAAGAATATTAAGAAGCAAAATGGGAATGAAGGAGTAACTTTGCGACCCCATAAACACACACAAAATACTCCTCTAATGAGAGACGGGCAGTGGAGGACCAAGGCTCTCCATCCCCAGCACATCGTAGTTGAAAACAAGACATTTACAGCCTTATTTGGTCACTGCCTACTCGATTGCTACATGAACACAACTTCACCTAAGACACAGGAAGGAAAACTTAAAGCTATTTACACAGATAACATCGTGAATTAGAAAGAGCAGTGTTCCCCCAATGGCGTTCACATCTGACAAGGGCCATGTGGCTCCGGGAAGAGGCGAGAAAGCCGGGCTGCTCATGCAGTGTCCTCTGAAAGCTCCAGCGTACACGCTGCCCGCATTGCCACATAGCACCCAAAGTTTGCTCAGCGAGGGGGGCTGCGGTCGCCAGGCCCTCACAATTATGAGCTCCAAACACAGAATTCCGTCCTGTGGCTAAAGGCTGCTCTACTACTAGATCTGTAGACTTTAGGGTCAGTCTGTTTGTTCCTTGCATAGACAATTTCATTGCTTTCTTCTCCAGCTGGCCCAGAAGCACCAACTCACTGAAATTAGAATCTTATCACTGTACAATATACACACTCTGAAAACATCAGAGATCCTGGCTCACTTAAGGAAGGGCGACACCTTCAAATTAGTGCACACAACAGCATCCGCCATTTGCTCCCTCACAAACACAGTAGATGGGCGGATGAAGGGGGCAAGGGAGGGGAGAGCAGAAGCAAAGATAGCATTTTAAAAATGGAAACCTTCCCAAAGGGACTCTAAACTAGTGTCCTTGGGAAACTGAAGTCCCCGGCCAAACCGCCAAGGTTTGGAGTGAAATTCGGTTCTGAAGACTCATTTTTCCCCGTCAGTCTCCATCTGTGGGTAGAATTCCCCTCAAGAAAGGGACTTTCAGGGAAGTGTGGTAGGAAGACACAGCTGGCTTCACGCAGCCCCATCGAGGTAAGCTGCTAGGAATTTAAAAAATCCAACCCTCCAAATCCTCCAGAACTGAATACTGTGGAAAATAACTGAGACACCGGCTTCTCCGACTTGTTCCGGTTAGACAGCTGCATACTTGGCCCAGCCCGATTGTCCCCCACTCCCTTTCTGACACAAGGACAACCACTGGGTATACACAACCCCAGCAGGCCCCTTGCACCTCTTTGGCTGCTGACATTTGGTGTTCGAAGAACAAAGCTTTAGTTGCCACCTAGTAAAAATGCTTCGGAGTTCACACTCTTCAGGGAGGTACCACAAGACGAAGAGCAGAGGCCGCTGAGCAAAGAGATTTAGGGTTGAAAGAGCCTTTCATTAAAGAAAGTAGCCACACAACCCCCAAGACACCCATAAAGACTTGACTAGGAAATCAAATGCTTTTCATTACACAAGGCCTCCTCTGAGGCCATTAGGGCAAGCAGGTCTGGCTATAAGTCAGTCATACATGGTTTCTAAACACAGAAATACATTTTGCAGAATTCTGCTGAGTATGTTGTCTTCTGACCTTTCCAGGAATGCTCCAAGGGCCAACCTGTTACATAGACTGTTACTGTTTGGCGACAGGGTGACCTGGAGCCCGGGCAAACAATGAGGCCCAAACAGAGCTAGCTCAATGCACAGAGCAATATCAGTGCTGGATAGGTCTGCCACGGGCAGACAGATCACATTCCCCGCTTCTGATTTATTCCCTTCCTTTCTAGTCTTCTTCCCTCCCCACAACACAAACGGGGCTTTAGCTTGAGACTAAAATCCTCCCACCCACAAGGGTCTCATGAAGAGAATTTCTAACTAAAATCAGCTTGACCCTAGGCTTTAGGATAATGTGAGTTTGGGTTTTCCAGGTTTTGTTTTGTTTTTGCTGAGATGTGCCTTGGCAGTCAATGAACTAGGAGAATGTTGTCACAACACCTATGAGGTGTTTTTATACTTAGATTCTGACTCTGGTCGCCCGAATAGGACTGGAGAATTCTGGTCAAGGTGAGACCCAGGGAGAAGTCCAGAAAAGTGAAAATATGAAAGGCATTGGGAAGGCGGGAATGATTCCAAAGATGGTGGCTTGGCTCCTCCAGACTTCAAGACTTTTCTTGTTTGCCCATGGGCTCCTGGCTTTGAGAACTGGGAATGTTGGAAGAGGACCACGGTGCTGAAACATGCCCGGACAGTTTTCCACAGCATCATATTCTGACAGAGAAGCAAGTGGTTGCCACAAACCACTCCCCACAGAGATGTCTGGGGTGGTAAAGACTTCTTGAAGGAGGAGGGGTGCACAACCAGATGAAGATGTTCCTGCCATGGCAGCAGCCCACAGTTCTCAGGCAACGAGTTGGTACATGCGTGCGTGCGCGCGTACACGCGTACACACACACACACACACACACACACACAGTATGTTACCTGCTGGAGTGGGGTACTGGTTCTACACAGTGTGGCGACTTAGTTCCTGAGGAGGAAGGCACCAGGCCTTTCCTAAGAAGATATCTACAATTCTAGGAATGCGGACAGCCCGGAGGATTTGCTCCTCAGTCTCCTCTGGGAAGGAATTCTCTTAAACACAAGACCTGGAACTGCCTCGCAAGCATTTTAGAGAAATTATACCACTGTTTTGTTTGTTTGTTTTTCTTTCTTGGGTTGGAAGAGTGTCTGAATCACACCAAGTTGATGATATCCTGGAAGACTGTAAGAACAGGGCTAAGCTATCAGATGTTGATGTGAGGGTCCCTGGGCAGAGCAGCAATCTGCTCAAGAAGATGGGCGATTCTTAAGCTGAATTTGCTGTCCTTCCAGCAAGGAGCAGGAGGCAGAGTCTACCCCTCATGTGTGGTGCTGCTATCCTTGTGAAGCACACGCAGAGGTGGAGGTGGATGCACAGTGGGAGGGGGGGTCTCGGCTCTTAGGATTCTACGGCATGAATCTCTTGAGGGACAGGGAGGGAAGCAAGAACATGACTAGCCCCAATTCAAATTCGTTTTTATTCAAGTGTCATCCCATGTACCCTTGAGCGAAGGTGACAGGCGTGACTGCTTGGCGGAACTGTGATGCTCACACTTCCCGTGGAGGGGGCTGGAGAGCAGTCAGAGACCTAGGAAGCCTGAATCCCACACTCTTTCCCCCCTCGCTGCTGTACTGGATGCTGCTTCCTATGTGTCTCCAGGACACAGAAGAGGGGAAGAGTACCCACCCAGTCCAGAAGTGAAAAACCAACCTCTCTCTCAGAGCAGAATCTCAAGATGCACAGAGGGACCTTCAAAAGAACAGGGTCTGTGGGGCCAGTCAATCGCCCACACGCTAAAGCAAAGATTGATTTGGTGAGAAAACAGAACTCGGGGGTAAAAGTTATAATACAAAGACAGTCTGCCACATGGGTCATGGCTCTGGACAACTGAACATGTGTACGGGATGCAGAACATGGGACAAGTCAGATCAGACTGGGCTGATATGGAACCTGCCCAGCAATGAATTGGAAAGTCCCAGCGGAGAGAAACGAGGAAGATTCATGGAATGTCAAAAAGAAACAAAAACAAAAATCTTTGCCTCACCCCATCATTACCACAGAGAATCTAGAGAAACGGAGGGAGATGGGAGAGGAGGAGAAGAAGGGATGAGACAGAACAAGGCAGAATCCCTGAAGTCGCTGGAGATGGGAGCTCACGCTTTCTGAGGCATGGTCCCCAACGTTTCAATGTGGCTCTTCACCTGGAGGGAGGCTGGCAGCTTGACAGACTGAGGAGTCGTCTGCCAGTTATACCTGAAAAGGCTGTCCCTGCTATTCTAGATAAAATAAATAAATTTATGCCTGTGCCCCGAACAGGCAATAGCCACCCAGGGGCCCTACGGTAGAAACTAAGAGAAACTTAACACCCAGTAGCAGACTGTGTGTTTTGCTCTTGTTCAGTGTCCAGACCTGGTATTAAAGAAGAATGGAACCCTAAGGGTCACCTTGAAAGCAAAGCCACAGGCCTCCTGGCAGCAAATTCCCCGTCTGGGCTGGGAAGAAATTGCATCACCTGGAATCTAGCCCAGGCACTCCCCAGTTCCGCCCTGCTCAGAGGCATCCCAGTTTTCTTTCTGTCTGCCCTCCCAGTCCCCTGGGTCCCTTTCATGACAGTTTGTTTCCATGTATTAAAGGAATGACGTATACAGAAATGTCGTCTCCCGAGCCCAGCCGGTCATTTGATATCCGCCATCCTCTATCCTTCAGGACGCCTCGGGCGCGCATCACCAGGTCCTGAGCCGCCAGTGTGTACCTGTGGGATGGGGGGGTGAGGGAAACAGGAATGAGACAGTCAGAACAGCATCAACAGACACCAGGCCTGGGAAGGCTGGGAAGGAAGCATCACTACGGCCATACATTTCCCAACTATCTTTAAAACTAAAACAAAAACATCAACAAAAGGCTAAGTAGAAGCATCTTCTCCCCAAATATGGGAGGGAGGCCTGATGTATTTTTAGTGAACAACATTAAATGTCTCCTACATTATCCCATGGCTCAGCCACTCCAGATGTTATTTACTGCGATGGATTCAAGAGACTCCTAGTTTGGTGTTCTTATATCTTAACAAAGATCCACCCAGGCCCAGTTTTCCGTGACGAACAGTCTTTGGCTAAATAAACACACAAGAAACAAAAACAAAACAAAACGCAGGAACTCCTGTCTTCGAGGTGTTTATTTTTAAAGCCATCTTCCTTTTGTATCAAAGAAGAGTAGCTTAGTTTCCATTCATGGCTGTGGTAAACCTTTTGGAAAATAAAGTTCAAAAATTTAAAGAATTTAAAGAGACTACGTGTGGTATAACAAGAAGGTGAAGAGTGGGTGGTGGGTGTAAGTTGTTGGTAGATCCTCAGGGTGGTGACTGTCTATGTGTTTATCAGCACGATGTTTTCCTATAGTTCCTGGAAGGGCAGTGAAGGATCACTCAAGAATTTGAAAAGATAATTGCTCACTGAGATCTCAACTGTAAAGGGAAAGAAGATGACGCTAACCTAGCACACGGGCTAATACCCAGAGACGAAAGTGTGACATGGACAGGAGTTTGTGGGTACGGGCTTCTGTCAACTGCGAGGCATAGGGATGAACTAAAACACTGGCCGGTTCCTACTCAGTATTGATCAGGGCCGAGTCTCAGTTGAGAGACTTCAAAGACATTTGGCAGGGCTGGATTTAGTGTGCAATGGATTACGTCTAATCCTGTGCCAGGAAACACAGGTGAGTCATCTTTTCTTCCTTCTGATTTCACGTTCACCAAATAACCTGCGGATTACGTTCTGCCCCCTGTGTAGGCCTGCCTACCAGGAAAGAATATGCTACGTTTTGTGCTTTGAAAGATTCAGTCAGCTGTATTTCTCTGTATGAATGGCAACTGGCATTTTGGTTTTAAAGATCAATTTTGTCAAGCTTGGGGAAGGTGAGCCCAACTCTGATAATGAGTCTGTTATTTGTATCATGATTAAATCATGCTTGGAACCTAAACAGCTAAGAGGCAGATTCTGATAAATCACCGGGAAAATAAATGTCACCGCACGTATGGCCTCTTGGAAGCCCGACAATGGGGCTTTTTACAAGGCGCTCGTGACCTTTTGCTGCTCGGAGCACCTCAGCGCTACCTTCGGGATCTCGGGATAGATGCCCTTGTGTTCTCTAAACCTCTGAAGAATGTACGCACTCTGGATAAAACAGACTTGATTTTTAAGAACAAGGATTTCAGCAAATGATCAGGGCTGGGAGCATTCCAAGCTGTACAGCCTTGAAGAATTAAGTCTATTCATGCAGCCCGGGTGGCCCGCAGAGTGTTACACACATTGTAATGAATGCAAAATGAATGCCGCCTCCGAGTGGGCAGATAGTGGGTAGGTAGGAGAGACACCTTTTTCTAACTATACTGAGAGAATTACTGGCTTGACATGGAAGTCTGTTAGACATGAGGAAAGATGCAAGCAGTTAGTCCTAACTAAGGAGTTCTCCTCTTGTGGTCAAGAAATAGAGAGGGGCTGCAGAGATGGCCCAGAGAGCAGTTAAGACCACTGGCTGCTCTCGAGGAGGGCTGTGGTTCAGTTCCCAGGACCCACATGGTGGTTCAAACCATGTAAAATTCCAGTTCCAGTGGGTCTGATGCCCTCTTTAGACTTTCATGGGCACCAGGCAGGCATATGGTGCACAAACATTTATACAGCCAAAGCACCCATGCACACACAAATAAAATAAATATTTTTTAAAAATAGTCACCTTAGACTAAAGAACTACATGAATACCCAAGTCCCACATTCTACACATTCACGACAGCCTCGGGGTTTGCCCGAGTTTCTTCTTAGTTGTATGTAATACTGTACATGTAAAACATAACCATGAGGTTAGCAACAATGTTGCCAACATTAGGGTGATCTTTATCATCCTGGTGATTGATCATGTCTGGACCTTAACTTTGGAGACTCAGAAACATCACTGACACCAGCAGTGATGGCGCACACCTTTAATCCCAGTACTCAGGAGGCAGAGGCAGGTGGATCTCTGACTTTTAATTTAGCCTAATCTACAGAGAAGTTCCAGGACAGCCAAAAACTCAAAAAAAAAAAAAAAAGAAAGAAAGAAAGAAAAAAAAAAAGAAAAAAATCATGGTGAACTGTGGGAAAATGTGGCTGACAAGAAGACATGTTTTAAAAAGTCAGAAAAAGAAGCTCTAACAAGCCCAGACAGAGTTCTTGATGGCTGTCTGCTCACGAGGCAAACAGGCCTGAGGAGGGCTGGCCACCATGAGAAAGGGCTAGGGGACCAGGAAGAGATGAGTCAGGGAATTCAGGCAAGAGAGCAACCCCATACTCTGCCTCTGGTTTTTCACTGTGTTAGTTTGTGGGGGACAGGATTTTGCCCTACAGGCCAGGTTGTCTTTGAACAGGCAATTGTATTGCCTCGGCCTCTGAGGTCACAGGCATGAACCATCTTGCCTGGCCTCCCCAGTATTTTAAAACCAGAGTTAGCTTCGCCATTATTTTCTTGATTCCGTACACACACACACACACGAGAACTTCATACATGTATGTATACAGCAGAACTTTTTAAAGTTGAGTCCTGGGTCACCTGGAGACAATGGCCTCATCCAATGAGGTTTTAGTTTTAAAATACAGCTGAAAGATAAATTCTTTGGGATATCACTATCTATCCGCTTCTCCTGAAGTTTTCATTGTGAGCCTAGTTTTTAATGAGCCATCTCTCCAGCCCTTCCCTCAGGTTTTAAGCTTTATTTCAGAGAAACCGTGTAACCCAGGCTGAACTGGAAGATGACCAGAACTTCTGATTCTCCTGCCTCTACCTCCAGAGTCCTAGGGTCCTATGTACCACTGTGTCCAGTTTTATGGGGTCTTGGAGATTGAAGTTAGGGCTTTGTCTATGCTAGGTAAGTACTCTACCAACCAATCTAAAGCCCCAGGTTCTGAACTTCCTGGTACAGAAATCCACTCTTGTTCCTCCAATTTCTTTCCTTTCCTTTCTGTCCCCCAGCGTCTCAGCAGGAGGCGCCGTACCCTCCCTACCTGTCCTCTGACAGCCCAATCCCAGGGCTCAACCCCTCTGACATTCTGCAACTGTGTTCCTTAACCGTGTAATCGCCTTTTGAACGTCCTCCTTCTCCTGGCACCCAGGCGTGATACTTCCCTAACACACAGCACCTGTTCTCTCTGACGCTCTTAATTTTCTTCATAGGCCCCAATCAGGACTTAGGAAGAACTCGATAAACGTTCATCTGTTTTCGCTTCCAAGGAGTCGCTCCCTCATCAATCATCCCTAAACAAAGACATTCTAGTCCCCGAAGCAGGAAATCACAGTCCTTTTTAATGCCACCTTCTCACCCTGATAGCATTCAATTCCAAAGCTTACAGAGCAGAATAGGGCTTCTAAATCTCATGGTTTTAAGAGTATCATTTCTCCAATGGGGCCTGGCTAATAAAATAAACCCAACTGTATCGTCATGAAGAGTCGCGCTTACGATGACACTGGTGTATCTGGCCTTTACTTTCTCTAGAACAGAGACACGCACACATGTACGAAGACTTGTTCTGGGCTTTCCATTCGTTCCCTTTTCCGCCTATGCTCTCCCATATTAACGCTTTTGAACACGGACACCCCCCAGACAGGTGATACTTGAGATTTAATTATTTACTTCTGCCCATTTGGCAAGCCTACTCAATTTTTAATATACAGTTCACTATTTCTGCCTGATTCCTAAAGAAACTAAAATGGCATTAGAACCCTTCCCTTCAGCATCCATGTAGCGCTGTACTATTGTAGTTTGCCTTGGCTTTAAGCCTCTAGTGGTCACCATTATCATTTAGTATTTGGGCACGGAAGGGAACCAACGCTCATACAAACGTCTTCACTTGTCTCAGGCCATTTTCACCCTGAGTGGTTTTTTTGTTTCCTGCTATAGACGGACATTAAGGTAAGTCCTTCAGCAATGCTCCAGGGATGAGTGTACATCATCTTGGGACAATGAAAATCTTAATTTAAGAGTAATAACTCTTAAGGTGTAGTATTAGAGACTGTTATTGTGACTCAAGTGTTATGTGTGCATGTGTGTATGTGCACCAGAAAAGGGTGTCGAATCCCCTGGAGCTGGAGTTTCATGATACGGTTCTAAGAACCAAACTCTGGTCCTCTGCAAAAGTACTTTAGTTTATGAATATCTTGTTTGTCTATGTGTGTATGAGCATGCCGCAGCATGCATGTGGAACACTCTGTAGAGTCTGTTCTCTCCTTCTAGCCCGTAGGTGGGCTCCAGGGGTCACCTAGGTTCATCAGGCTCGGTGGCAAGCACCATCACAGGATAAGCCATCTCTGGCCCTGAGGTTTTTAGGTAATTTCCTGGCTACTGCACCTTCCAGAGGTAGCCTGCACTTGTTCTTACGTGACGGTCTTCTCTCCTTTGATTGTTTCTTCAGAAGTTCACCACTCAGTCCATTCAGGGAGCAACTCCATCATAGCGATGGCTTCTCCAGTTCTTTCCCAAATCCACTGCATGACTCTACATTCGCAGGTTTAATTCCTTTCAAACCATCCTATTGCATCCAGGTTTTCTCTGGGGGTGGCTGTGTAGTGGGGTTTCAATCACATCTTTATGATTTTCTCCATGTGTGGTTTTTTTTTTTTTTCAAGACAGGGTTTCTCTGTAGCTTTGAAGCCTGTCCTAAAACTAGCTCTTGTAGCCCAGGCTGGACTCGAATTCACAGAAATCTGCCTGCTTCTGCCTCCCAAGTGCTGGGATCAAAGGTGTGTGCCACCACCGCCTGGCTCCATGTTTGTTTTAAGGCAAGGTACAAGTTTTTTTTCTGAAATCAGTTGTTGACTGTTGTGCCCAGGGTTAGCTAGAGATGTAAAACTATCTTTGGTGTGTGTGTGTGGGGGGGATGCTATGGATTTTCCCCAGTGATTCACACATTTATGCTAATATGGGGGCTTAGGATCCCTATGTCAGAGTAGTAGTATGAAGGCTGGCTTCACATCTGTCCTGTGTCTTAGGCCTACCTAGCCATTTCTTCCTTAACTTAGAACCTTAATTTTGTCAGGTATCTGCCCTTAGTACCCATGTTCTTCTGGGAGGAGCAGGCTCTAACCTGAGGGAGAAAAGTAGGGAACATCCTGGGACTTCTGGGCCCCACCCCATTCCGAGGAGTTGAGAGATTCATTCCGAGCATGGCTTCTCAGCTGCAGCAGTGTGTGTGTGTGTGTGTGTGTGTGTGTGTGTGTGAGAGAGAGAGAGAGAGAGAGAGAGAGAGAGAGACAACCTCCCCACCAGACAGCTCTCGGTAGGACACTGCATCCTACAAGTGAGCCATGAACCTGAGCTTTCTGGACAGCTTCCTGGCAGGCCTTTTATGGGATGGGAAACCCGAGCTAGAATGAAAGCCAACTGTGAGGTCCTTGTATGGAAGCTTTCCTCACAGACTGAGCTCAGCTCTTGGAGAAGGCGTTTTTTTTTTGGTTGCAGTTGCTAGAGCGGGCCAAGCTGGTGGACACCGCATTATCCCCCACATTCAAAAGTCAATTTGTTCCGAGCATGGAACCAGTCCAAGGCTGCTTTTCATCGAGACTAGCATACAAAGAAATCCTCCCCCGCAGCTACCTTCACTCCTGGTTTGTTTTCCAAGCTCTACCTTCCCAGAGATGCCCGGGCTGGCGACAATGAAAGAAGACGCTTCTTGTGGCCACGAAGCAGGAGGACAGTAAGAATTCACATTGAACACAAGGATATTTACGTGCCACAGAATGAGGGACATGTCCTGGACATGAAACAAACATAAAACATACAGCCCAGAAGCGAAGGACAGGGAGCAGCTGAAGACAGGACAGGAGGAGAATTGTGGGTACCGGGGACCTGGCTGGTTGAGGCGGCTGGCAATTCTGGAAGCTGGATGGAGAACAGCTATAGTTACCAGTGCCTTCCTCACAAATGCTTGCCCAGGCAGCACCAGGGAACTAGGCTCATTGGAAATGCTCACTCTCTCCAAGGCCAAGGATCTCCCTAGGAGATGAGTTTTGAATTTTAAGATTGTTTTTTTCTTCCCTGTCCTAAGCTTTCAATATTGATCAACAAAGTTCTGCAGGAAAAAAAAAGACTGTCAGGAAAGAACTAGAGTTTGGAAATTTCACAGGGCAGAAATGGGAAGCGGGGATGGGGAGTGGGAATGGAGGGGTGGAGGAAGCTGGGGAAGTGAGGGGGAGGGGGACAGCAGGGACAGTAGACAAAACACAAGGCTACAATTATGGGAAGGCTGAAGCTCTTCTGTAACCACCGAGGGGGGCGCAATAAACTCTGCTGTTTTGCAATTCAGTCACCTATTCAGTGATCCAGACAAGAGGTTCAGTGGTTATAGACCACTAAGATTTATCTTTGCTTTCGCACCACCCAAATGGATGGCTCTGGAAAAGTTTCTTAGCTTCTAGGGCCCCTCTTTTCCTCGCCTGTAAGTCGGGAGTAGTCAAACTGTAAATCTCAAGGCTTCTGCAGAGAAAAGATTTTCTGCCGTTTAAGCCTCCAATATGGCGGCCGGCACATGGCCAGAGATCATGAAGTGTGAACTGTCCCTTCCCTCACGAGACTTCAAATGCTGTCTCCTTCCCACAAGCTTTTGCCTTAAGTCATTTACCTCTTACAGAGGCTGTTTCCCACGAGGTCACGTTGGCATCAGCATGGGACTGTCAAAAATAAGTCAACTTCAGGCCTCAAGCTGTCCTTACAGCCATTAGCAGCTATCGCTGGGTGGGAACCGCTAGTCATTTGGATGGTGCAGAAAGGGTCTCTAAGAGGGAGGGTAGGTGGGTAAGAGGGGTCCAAATATTTGCATATAAAAGGCAACCTCCATCTGCTGGCCCACACCCCCTCAACAATACAATGTAATGGGAAGGGAGGAGGAGCCCTCTTGGCATTCTGAGCAGGTCTCTGAGATTTAAGAGGGAGAAAACGCCCCAGCTTTGGGACACTGGCAGGGGTCTGTGGTGATGAGTAGAGGGGGCCTTTGTTGTGCTCAGAAAGTAGTAATTTGTTTTGAGAGGAGACACATATATTAGGTGAACCCATGGGAGCTGGGTCACCCCTCAAAACCAAGATGAAGCCCATGAAGCTAGCTACACATGGTTTTCTGACACTAGTTTAGGCCAAGAACCTGAGACACTAGAACAAGGCATCAGGCTGGAGAGAACGCCCCACCCCGTGGGAAGAGCGAGGATCCCCTGCCTCCTGCTACCCACTGCCAGATTTTGTCTGCTTCTCAGTGCCCTGGGCTCCTTGGTTTCTTCAGTGGTGAATGTTTATTTTAGTCCAGTTCCCAAAGAGCAGCATTTCAATACGAGGAGGAATAATAACGCAGCTCCTTCGCCGCCGTCCTCCCAGGCCAGCTCTTTGGAAGTCCCCAATGCAGAGCTGAGAGCTCACACAGCTCCCTCTGCCAGCCCCGGCAACAGTGGAGAAGGAGTGAGCGCTGCAGCCAGGGGCTCAGGCTGACTTCCAGGTTCCCACGGATCTGAATATGCTAAACAGCACACAAGGGACAGAGAGCAGATTTTGATCTAGTCTCCAAACACCAGATCAAACCCTCAGGAATTTGTCCCTAAAACCTGCAAGCGATAAGTTGGAGGGGGGCGGAGGGGAAGGGGGTGTCCTTCCTTTTTGCATTTGAGGCATAGTTTCTGGAAAGCATATGGTGTTGCTGAGGAACTTAGTTCAACTAAGTTACAGAAAGAATTCAGAGAGAGAGAGAGACAGAGACAGAGAGAGAGAGACAGAGAGACAGAGAGAGAGAGAGAGAGAGAGAGAGAGAGAGAGAGAGAGGTTTTGTCTTTTGCCAAAATAAATTAGATTATTACCGGGGTAATACAAACTGGCATTTAATACGGCCATTAAGGCTGTGGGCTGTCAGTGGGGTGTTTGACCTTTCTCCTCCCCATTCCTTCTCAAAGCCCAGGGCTAATGAGAGGGCAGAAGGGAAGAACACCCTTACCAGTAACAAGTCTCACACTTGAGGGAGAGGGATTTTGGTACGTTGGTATTTTACGACTCCTTCAGACTCTTGACAGGGCCGGGCAGGCAGCTCTATGTACTTAGCGTGTGCTGGGGCTTATGTCTGCAGAGAGCACACATATCTCCTTGTGGCACGGCAGGGGCAACAGGGAGCTATTAGGAGGTAAGAGAGAAAATCTAAGGCTTCTATAGAGGGGTTCCGGGAAATAACGGGCTGGCAAAGCCCTGTGAAGATCTGCTTCAGCACTCGAAGCCTGAGTCCAGGACCTGTTTTCACGTCGGTTCTCATTTTTCTTGCCTTTGCCCGCCCAGCTCCCTTTCAGTAATAGTAACAATTTATTCCCCTGGGACAAAACATTAATCACAGATAGTTCAGACAGTTGCTCCCACTTTGAATAATTTCCCCTGGGAGACTCACCAGTGAACCTCTAGCTTCGCAGAGGGGATGATGGTCAGTCCTCCTGTTTTACCTCAGAGGTGTCTCTGAGTCACATGACTTGAGTCTGGCTAGAGTTAGGGGAACAAGGGTTTGGTGTAGCCCAATCCCTGTGAACTTCAACAACCTCTCTCTGGAATATTCACCTGAGGCGCTTCCTATGTGACCCCACAGAAGAGTCAAAGAGCTGCCAGCTCCACAGGACTTCAGGACAAACACCAATAAAATGAAAGAAAGACCAACGCATACTGCACTCACATTCTGGGCCCTCTATAAAGCTGCCTTTGAATTTTCTGGTTCTTTTGTGCAGACAGTTAAAAGAGAAGAAAAGCTGGGGTTTATCAGATCACTGGGCCCTGTGTAACCTCCCCGCCATGCCCGAGAGGAAGGTGTGAAGGTCAGGAGTATGTTAACTGGTCTTTAAGTTAATCAACTCATCCCTCACAAAGTGAGGGAGACAGTGTGATTTTATATTCCTCTTTTGGGGGAGGACTTCATCAAGGGAAGATAACGCTGGGCGTTCGTTGAGAGCTGCCGTCACCAGGAAGCAAAAGAAAAATGAAAGAGAGAAAAACCACACACAACATAAACAAGAACCCCCAAACTCCTGCCTAGTCAACCTGGGCTCTGCTTCTTTCTCTTGGTGTCCTTTCCAGATAACACTAGGGAAACCTGGTTCATGTCTCAGGGCGAGACAGGTCTACAGAGAGTATGAGACTCAAAAACATGTTCTTTTTCCTTGGGTTGCTTCCTCTCTGGTCCCCCAGGTTTCCCACCCTAGGGGTACATTATTCCTTTGTCATTTTCAGTCAAACAATAGGCAGGGGCCATCTGACCTGAGGGCCAGCCCCCCTCAGGCTCGGGCACAGTTACTATCTGCTTCCCCCCACATCAGGATTCCATAAGCAAACCTGGGGTCCTGGGCCACATTCACAGAGAAAGGAATGGAAAGGTGAATAGGGCCTCTGGAACTGCGGGCTTCTCATCTCAGAGTTACGGCCGGGCTAAGACTTTTTAGGGCATTTTCCACTTCAGTTTCCATTTTACAGCTTCTACAGCTCCCAGCAGAGAGAGTGCCAGGGCATTCAGAGTTCATGAGCCTCTCAGGGAGACAGGCTAAGGCTGGGGCCCTCCTGCCACATTATAAAGCTCATGTAGAATAACACCACACACATGAAACAGAGGAGAACGCCACTTCACCAAATTCCAGAGCTTGAAACAAATGAAGTCTACTTGATCTCCCAGTACGGCTTCCATTACTAGGACACACACAGGGTGCACGAAGCAATCCAAACGCTGTTACTCAGCGGTGTTTCCTGGTTGTCTTCATAATGAACAAATCACACAAGTTCTGTTTCATTACCATAGGCTCCCCTTTCTTACAAAGCATGTGTGTAATTCAGAAAGCCCGGAGATGATCCGGTTGTTCTCACACCTGGGTCTGATGACACGCCCAGGCTTGAACAACCAGCCACACCGGAGTGCCGGGTTCCCATGCCTGATCTCCAGCCTCACCACTCTGCTGCCCGCCTCAGGCCAATAATTAATTCTTCAGATTTTAAACATCCATTGTTCCAGGCTAACTTCTCTTTTTAGTTACTCAAATGGCAAGTTCTGGAAGCTTCTGTAATCTCTCACTTCAGACTGTGAGAGGGGAGGAGAGGAGTCTGTTTTACCTCAGATTCTTTCCCAGTATTATAACCAACTTTGGCCCTCAGAAGAAGCCCTTTGGAGTACAGGCCAAGTGAATGACTCTCAATGGGAGATATCCTATAACGTAGAAAAGTTTTAGACATTTGCCGCCTGTATTCTGTTAAAAATGAACCAGAATCTTTCTTATCAAGAGTCTCTTATTTTTTCTTACTTGGTAGCTCAGGCTGGCCTCAAACTTGTATGGATGACCCTGAGCTACCAATCTTCCTGACTGCTATCCTAGAGTGTTAGGACAGAAGGTGGACCCCCTGCCATGCCTGGGTTATGGGGTGCTGAGGCCACATTCTAACTAGCTACCCCAGCTCTTCTAACCATGCTCTTCTCGAAAATTCAGTTTCACCCATTTATCCACCACCCCCGTCCCCCCGCCCCCCTGCCAGGCTCTGACTTGCCATTCTTGAGAGTCAAACTAAAAAACCAAAAATAAAATCAAGAACCAAACCAAACCAAACCCCCCCCCCCTTTTTTTTTAAATTACTGTCTCTGCAAGCTCTTCTGTACCTAGGCGCCCACTCTGACTGGGCACACACGTACCATCTGCAGGTTTTAACTCCGTGGTGGGCAGATTTGTTGCCATGGAGACAGATGGGCTAGTAAATAAAACCAGAGCCCGGGGAAATGTAGAAAGCGCCACGGGCCTCGTAACTCCTAACTTGTAACTGGCTATACGGGGCAGGGAAGACTGCCATGCTTCCAAGTAGGGGACAGACCGTGAATGAAAACTAGAACCGCAGACGAGGAAGAACAAAGGGGGAGCCAAGGGAAGAACTGTTAGCTAAGGCCAGCACCACCTCTGCACCCGAGCACAACTGTACCAACCAATTCTAGGAGGAAAAACGTCCCACCAACCAGCTCCCAAATCAGGACACTGAGACTTGTTATTAGTTTTGAATGCTTGGCCTAGCTTAGTTTAGCTTAGCTTAGGCTAGCTCTTTTGACTTAACCGGTTTCTCTTTATCTACCTTTTCTCCTTGGGGCTTTTCAGTTTTCTTTCTGACTAACTTTCACTGCTTCTCACGTCTGGTGCTGCCTGGCTTCTTGCCTTGGGCATGTTTCCCCCCACTCCCACAGCTCTCCTCATTCTCTTCTCTTGCTTTCTCCCCCAGCATAGAGTTCTCCTACCTGCCAGCCCCGCCTATCCTTTATCTGCCTAGCTATTGGCTGTTCAGCTCTATACTAGGCCAATCAGGTGCCTTAGGCAGGCAAGGCGGAACAGATGCAGACCATCCTTACATCATTAAACAAATGCGGCACAAACAAAAGTAACACACCTTTACATAGTTAAAGTAATATCCCACAGCATAAACAAGTGTAGCACATCTTTGCCTAGTTAAAATAATATTCCACAACAAGCATCCTCCTGCATCTATTCCCACAGGGCAGGGATGACAGGCGTAACCAACACACCATGCTGTTCTTTAGACTCAACTCAGGCTTCATTTGTGCCAGGCAAGCATTCTACCAAAGGAACTATATCCCCAGCTTGAGTGTTTTATTGGTCTATGAAGAGTCCTGCATACAGAATGGATAAAAATCCCTCTTAGGTTGAACAAGGTACTTACATCTTCCCTTGGCTCACAGCTTACCATTTGGCTATTTCTGTCTTTTGAAGAAACAAAGTTTGTGATTGCTAAAGTAGTGACATTGACCTTAAAATGGACTCATTTATTTTACGTTCAGGTATGTGCACAATTGTGCTCACATGCCCTCGGAGGACAGTAGAGCCTGGGGGCAAGAGAGGGCAATGGATTTCCCTGGAGCTGGAGTTACAGGTTGAACCACCGATGTAGATGTTTGGAACTGAACCCGAGTCCTCTGGAAGCAGTAGGTGCTCCTAAGTGCTGAACCATCTCTCCGGACCCTTATTGGTCTTAACAAAACCAAACAAAAACCCACTTGTGTTTTGTAAGAAATTCTTCCCAACTCCAAGGCCATAGGATGATCTCCCATGCTGTTTACTAAAAGCTTTTTTTTTCTTTTTAGATGTCCCACTCTACCTAGGCTTACTATTAGCTCATTTATTGATTGATTTTTTTTTCAGATAAGGGGAAATTTTAACTTTTCCTATTGTGTTAATAAGACTTAGTTTTATCTTACTATCAAGCAGGGCAGGACTTTGTACAGCCTAAATAAATGTTAAAATAGGACTCCAGTTTTGTTTTTCTACACTTGCCTTGAATCAGCTTGTCAGAGTCTGTGCCAATCCACTGGGCTGGAGTGGTTATGAGCAGCTGCTGCTCATGCAGAGACTGGAGTTGGATTCCCAGCACTCATGGGGCAGCTCACTACCTGCTGTAACCTGAGTTCCAGGGGATCTGATGACCTTTTCCGTCCCCCGTAGGTACTGCACACATATACATACATGCAGGTAAACACTCTTACGATAAAACACAAATAAATAAAGTTAAAAAAATTATGAATATTTCTGACATGACTTTAAAAAATTAAAAAAAAATATTTTATGTGCATTGGTGTTTAGCTTGCATGTGTGTCTGTGTGAGGGTGTCAGGATCCCTGAAACTGGAGTTACAATCTGGAGCTATCATGTGGGTGCTGGGAACTGATCCCAAGGCCTCTGGAAGAGCAGCCAATGCTCTTCTTCATTGTAACTCCAGTCCTCAAAAACTCAATGATATTTTTTATTATAAGGTGCTATATAGATTCAATATCGGCTGAAATGATATCTTTATATTGATCTAATGTTGGATTGCCTCTTATGTTTTGATTATTGCTGCATGTGAGTTATAACTATTTGGAGCTACTATTATTTGAATTCCATTTTTACCAATGTCCCAGAAAATTTAAGAACTTTGTTCATTTTCATTGCCTTTTAGAACTGATCTTATTATTAGTTTTTAATGTGATTATGATAAATACATAACATCAGCTTTACTGTATCTACCTTATAAAGTTTATATCTAAAGTGCTTTTCTGTGGTATTAAGGGCACTTGTATCATGGTGAGGTTATCACCAGCATCGATTGATCTCTCCTGCTTTGTCCTCTTTCCCAACTGTAAGTCATTACTCTAAACAACTCCCGTTCCTCCCTCCTTCCAACCCTCGACTCTGTGCCTCTTCCAGGACCTCGGAGAGGAGGAATTCCACCCTGAGTGGAAGCACACAGCATTCTACGTCTGTGACTGCCTTTCATCCATCCTGTGAGTGGCAAGAGAAATTCCATTGTAGTTTTTGTTCCTCTAATGGGTTAGATGTTTCAAGGAATCAAATTTTGGCTTAATAATTTATCCTTTTGGTATACGTGTTGTCCTTCTGGTCTTTGTTTTTCCTTCTATGACTCCCGTGGAGATTTATTCTGTGCTTTCATTCCCGGCACTGGACGCTGTCATGGATGTAAGCAGCATGGACTTGGAATTGGAAGTGTGTGGCATACACACAGGGGGAACATGGACAGACAGACAGTTTTATAGAGCTTGGGGGCTACATGGATTCTTTTGTACACGTGGAAGTGTGTAGCGTATACACAGGAAGAATACGGACGGACAGACAGCTTCGCAGAGCCTGGGAGCTACACAGATTTTTTTGTGTAAGTTTATATGGAGCGAATAGGCTGAAAACATTAAGACATGTCTTTCTCTGAGGTTACAGGTTTCTTTCAGTCTTTGTTGTTTGTCTCCCCCTCCCCCCCCGCCCATGGTCAAAATGTCAGCAGGTTGTGGCTGAGGATTCTTAGGACACAGGGGAAGCTCCAGATGGAGGTATGCATGACATGGAGGGAAGGCAGTCACTTCTGGTATGTCAGAGGTGCGTGGAGCCTTGATCTATGCTTAGCTCGAAAAGCAGGGGAAAAAAGGCCAAGATTCAGCCCTTATACTTTCCATATGCAGCACTATTTCCAAGACCCAGGTTATTTATAGTTCTGCATAATAATTTTTCTCCTTGATTGATAAGATGTTCAGAAATATGGCTCAATTCCACGTGGGGTTCTTCCCACTATCAACCGAGCCATGACACTGTTATTTTAGTTTCCCTAACTATTTACATTTATTTAAAGTTTACAAGTTAAATATGTTCAACATGTTCCCAAACAGAAAAAAAAAACAAACAAACAAAACATAGCCTATTTAAGCTGATGACTGTCCTTCCAATTAGCATGCTGTTTTGCTGGTGGTGAGTGTGTTTATGCGATGGGATCGCTACCTACCTCAGGCTGTCCTTGAACTTGTGACTCTTCTGTCTCCAATGTCCAGTGTTAGGATTTTAGGTGAGGTTGGTGACACCTTAGCTACGTACAATTTTAATCCAGCAAATTAGTTCTAACAACTTTAGCTGTCTCGGTGCTTCATACAGAAAATGTGTGTCTGTGCCCATCCACGTACTTGCTCATACTTTGGTTTAACAACTCACTTGGTTTCTTTGGTCTTCTTTCCCTTCAAAATTTTCCTCAGAGATTGGTTGGCAATAAAATTTCTTAGTTTTTGTTATGGAAATTTCTTTAATTCATTTCCTTTATTGATAGTTTTCTGGATTCACAGCCTTTCGCTCAGTCAACTGAAGCGATAGAGGATTTCTCGACTCTTCTATTGTTCTAAGAGACTGTTGTAAGTGGTAAGTCTGTGTATATCTATTTTCTAGTATCTCTGAGGTGCCTGCACCTATGGGTCATCAGCTTCTTAAGAAGTACTTATTTAGGGCTGGAGAGATGGCCCAGGGGCCAAGAGCATTTGTTGCCCTTCAGGGGATCGGAGTTCAATTCCTAGCACCCACATGTTGGCTCACAACCACTTGTATCTTTAGTTCCAGGGGACCAGACGCCCTCTACTGGCCCATGAGAGCACTGCACACTTGTGGTACACAGACAAAGGAAGCAAAACATGAAAGTAAATACATTCTTTTCAATAAGTAAGGAACATAAGTAGCTACTTACAATTTCCTTTTTTAAAATTTGTTTTGTATGAGATTTGTTGGGTTTTCTGGCTCTCAGATTAGGCGTTGTTCAAGAATTCTGTAATTCCCCTTCCCCCATCTTCTATGTTATCTTTGTTTGGAAACATACAGAGCATCTGAGGTTACCTTTCTAGTTGTTCAGTGTCTCACTGTTTCTTTTCTCCTTGTATTTCGAGCTGTATGAGAGGTAACCTATTCAGTCCAGTTTTCTATCTTGCCTGTGTTCTCTTCAACTGTCTTTAGCCTGATCACTGAACTTTTACTTTCTATTTTATATATCTTTAATATCTAGAAGTTCCATTTATATATTTCAAGTAAGTATTTTTTAAATTGGATGTTATCAGTGCTTTGCCTGGATGTATGTATGCACACCTTGCATGTGCTTGGTGCCTGTGGGGGCCAGAAGAGGATGATGGACTCCTTGGAGCTGGAGTTACAGCCAGTTGTGAGCTGCCATGTGGGTGCTGGGACCTGAACCTGGGTCCTCTGCAAAAGCAGCAAGTTCCTTAACCACTGAACCACCCATCTAGCTCCCCATTTACTTATTTTTAAAATCTGCAGAGTAATTTTTCTAGTCTCTTCTCCTTAATCATATTTTCTTTCCTTTTAGATTTTGGTTTGTGGAGATAGGGTTTCTCTATGTCGTCCTGGTTGAACTGGAACTCATTCTGTAGACCAGGAAGACCTCCAATTCAGATATTCACCTGTTTCTCCCTCCAGAGTGCTGGGATTAAAGGTACATGCCACCATCCCTAGCTCATCCTTGAGCATGTTTTCAGAGCTCTTAAAATGTCCTGATGCAAGCTAAGATATTTATTTATATTTTTTGCTAACCAGTTCAGTAAGGGAATATTTTCAGCTTTACGGTCTGTTGTGCTACTGGCTTTTACTCACGATGAATCATTTCTCGGTGTTATAGCTGAGGCTGCCTTTTTTCTGTTTTCTTCTAGGGTTTTCTAGGCACGCCAGCATTACATACTGGAACCTGTCTCAATCCCTCTTGCTCCTCACAAAGAAAAAAAAGCGAAAAAGAAATGTTGCTCTTCTTTTTGGTTTTTTTTTTTTTTTTTGGTTTTTCGAGACAGGGTTTCTCTGTGGTTTTGGAGCCTGTCCTGGAACTAGCTCTTGTAGACCAGGCTGGCCTCGAACTCACAGAGATCCGCCTGCCTCTGCCTCCCGAGTGCTGGGATTAAAGGTGTGCGCCACCACCGCCCGGCTTTTTTTTTTTTTAAATAGGGTTTCATGTAGCCTAGGTTCGCTTCAAACCCCTTTCTTAGCTCATGACCCTGAACTTCTTCCACACCCTAAGTGCTAGGACTACAGGCATGCGCCACCAAGCCGTTTATGAAGTGCTATCGACTGCACCCAGATCTCGTGGGTAAGCAATGGTAAGCAAGCATTCTACAAACAGCCTGTCCTCAGTCCCCTGGAAAACTTGAATAAATTGAGTTCTCTGCCATCTGTATTCGGATCAGCTTAAGGCGGGTTTTCTGTCACGGGAGTACCTCTATGAGACGCGCAGTCCCCCTGCATTTGGTTCCTGAGCCGTTCCCGCAGGAGACCCCGTGAGACCACACAGTGCTTACAACGTGCCCACCTGTGAGGGTCATCCGGGTCACAGTTAGGAAGAAACTGAGTGACTGCTTCCGCTACTTCTTCATTGGATAAGACATCCCAGAGTCCGTCCGTAGCCAAGATCAGCACGTCGTCTGCTCCGTGCTCGTATCTGGAGAGATCGTAGACTCTAACCTGAAAAGACGAGGAGACTGCAAGGTGAGAGTAGTGAGAGGAGGTGCGCGGGTGCTGCTTTGTTCTTGCTTTTGTTTCTAACCAAGCGGCTTCTGATTCCTGGCTTTTGTCTGTCTGCCTTACTGTTTTTCATAGATGCGCTACAAGGTACTTGATCCCTTAGCGAGCCTTGGGAGTGGACAGCCTCTTTCTGGGACTTGTTCACAGACACTTGGGCCTAGTCACAACTGGGAATGGGGCCTGGAAAGGGCTTGATAATTAGCAAGAACTATACAAGTAGAAAAGGTAACACTTGAGATACCGCTGACGAGACGACTCACACATGGACCTTGTGTGAGCCATGATGAGCTAGCCTGGTCGGCTTCTTCTGCATATATTGAAAGCCATCCTTTCCCAATTGCTATGAATATAAAGTGAAAAAAAAAATAGATTCTTCCATTTGAAGAAACAGTCTGTAAGGGAGATGTAGTCCATTTGGGGTTTTAAGAAATGACTCCATATGTATTTATTTAGGACTAAGGAGACATACATTGTTTAATACGTATCTTATTTGAAACCATTTCTTCTAAGGCACAAAGGGTCACAAACCCCCCCTCCCTCTGGGTAAGGACGAGGTTATGGTATTACACTTGGGGTTGACAAGTTAGAAAAGGCAGAAGCTCAAGCTGTATTTCCAAAGCATGCTGCCGGACAAGTTTTATACCTTCTCTCATCTCAGGCCTTTAATGCTAGTGATATTTCAACACTGGCCTAAGAAACGCTTTACAAAGGACAGGACATTCCTGGGAAACTAGAAAGAATTCAGAAGCGAGTCTCACTAGAGTGAGTCGGAGAGTACAACTCTATGCTAACCCTACTCGGACAGGGATGGTGGGGGCAGGGAGGAGCACAGGGGAGTCTGGGAGTTTCATAATCATTCCTTCCTGATTCTGCAGAGCCTCCCTGCTAACAGTACTTCATGGGCTGAGGACAAACATCAATTTAATGATTCACCAACTTCCTCTCTCTCAATTCCTTTATCCTGCATGCCTGGAGAAAGCACCGGGGAAGGGGTGGGAAGAGAAAAAGAGAATATGGCATGGGCTGTTGCTTGCGTGTCCCTTCACACTGGTGACATTGGCCATCTCAGGTATAGGTAATGGGATTCTAAGAGGTCGACCAGATGGTTCAGATCCAGCCTCTGTTCTAGAATGGTTTGTCTAGGCCAGTGACGTCCTTTAGGCACTGGTTTTGTGGGTTAGCAGACAGCCTGGTGGGGTGCCCGAAACTAATAGAATGCTTGACCCTGGTAACGGAGTTCAAATGAGAAGCAGCCACAGGTCCGGGCCTCTGTGGCCTGCGGATTGGATAGTAACTATTAGCTGATGGCCGGCACCTGATGCCATCCCCAGGGAACACTCGGCAGCATACTCTACCAGCTTTTAAATTTCTTTTTCCTCAAATGCATGCTCACTTAGGGCTGAGCTGACATCGGGAAGAAAGCACTGAGCCTTCGGAGCAAGTGGGGTTGAGGGTCCATGAGGCCCAGAACTTGAATCTTCAGATATCCTTCCTCAAGCTACTCATGGCTTGTGTTCCCTCCATGGGAGGCAACCAACCCCTCTTTGCTTTATTTTCTGTGGTTGCTGGGAGTGGCTGGAGCCCTGTTTCCTCAAATGTTAGTGTGTATACCACTCAGCCAGGGAGCCTGAGCGCTCGCAGATGCTTCTTAAGGAGGGCGTGAGAACCCACAGTTCTCCAGGTGATGTCAGACGTACAAATTCCGGGACCACACTTTGAGTAGCAAGGTCACAGGAGTCCGACAGGGCCTGGAAATCAAGGACTCTATAGACTCTGTGATGACAGACACAATTAGTTTCCCAAGACAATGGGAAGGACAGTAAATGCCACCCCTGGGCTCCCAACTCTAAGTCCTACCTCATATGTTAAGCCCATGATATCTTAAATGGGAGCTGGCTAGCTTCCCACTGGGGCGACCCTACAATAAGCTACTATGCTCATCTGAGCTCCGCTGGACAGGAAATACTAAGTAACGAGGGAGGGAGAGAATGCCAGGTGGCCCTGTCTTAAGTCTGTATTTAAGAGGGGTTTCCATTTGCTGCTCAGTCTTTCCTGAAACAGATGTTTCCAGGTGTGAAGATAATACTGTTTCAGGATCTGCCCTGTGAACGGGGAGCCCAAATGACTTCAAAATGCTTTCTGCTGTTCCAAGAAGTGGCAGGTTGATTCCTCCAGTCTGAAATTAGCCCAGGTCATCAAAGGGAAAAACCTGGCCAATGGAACCACGTGGGTTCTTACCAACCTGTTTGAAAATGCTGCTCTTTGATCCCATTGGTGATTGGAAGCCTCACCAATTCTGTTCGCATTTCCACTCAGCTCGCTGAGGCGGTTCCATGAACCAGCATGAAAATCCCTTCCAAAGCCATTTTCCACAAAACTTTTATGTAAATAAGCCAGTGGCAACCCCAGCCCCCGAGGCACTCCTCAATTAACAGCCTTTTAGCTTTCTTTACAGCTATCCTTTGTTTCCTGCCCTTCAGCCAATTTCCAAAGGGCTTTGCCAACTTTCCACTTACAGCTCATGTCTTGTGCATTAACCTATGAGGCTACTCTGCGAAAGTGCTTTTAGAGAAATTGGACCGGTGTGCAAGCCATCCCATTCCAGGCTGAGGCTTGCCAGCAACGAGCGCTTCAGTGGGCTCCAGTATCATCGCAGACCCAGCCTTCCCTCCCTAAGGCTGCTGGGGGCCTTCCTCAATCAGAAACCCTCCCCTCCCCAAAGTTTCTCTGTTCACTTCCTGAAACAGCCTTTCAAGTTCCTGGAAGCCTCACATGGTTCTAGCAGGCTCTGCGGCTCCACAGAACTGAGACATCTGGAAGAGGCAGGGCCCTAAGGGGGAGCGGCAAAAGTGCATAAGGGAGTGAACACCTTGGGGGAAAGAGGCTAGAAAGCTTGGCTGAAAGCTATGTCCTTTTGTCTATAAAGAAAGGAAGGGAGGGGCAGCTAGAAGCCGTGGGCATCTTACATAAAGGTAGAGTAATGCACAGATGTTCTTTGACTTAAGACAGGGGTTATATCCTGATGAACCCATTATTAAATTGAAGATATGGTAAGCTGAAGATGCATTTGGCAAACAGAACCTATGATACATCACAGCTGAGCAACTGTCCTGTGCTGTGTCTGCCCAGGCACTGGTGTCCCAGTGTCACTGCCTAGCACTGCTAGAGAATATCATTACATATTACACTTCATCCTGCTAGCCGGGTGAAAGGTCAGAATTCAAAACACGGTTGTATACCTGCACTGAACAAAAGTGATTCCAAATCAAACCAACCAAGTCAAAGGGCATCTGCTAGACGGATCATTACTAGCCATCTCTGGCTACTAGTACTTCTGGGCGTTGGCTGCCACTGGACAGAACTGATGGACTTCTCTGCCTTGATGACTTACGTCATCATCGAACTACAGATTCGTCGATGAGACGCTAAATTCATAGGCGTAGCTTGCTGACTCTGACATGCCCAAATAGTTACCAGAATGCAATAGGCTACTTATGCAGAAGCAGGAGACTTGCATGTCCCTCTCCTATACTCAAGAAGCACATTCAGTGCATGGTAAGGGGAATGAGTTGGAGGAAAGCAGAGTCTTGGCTAACATACCCCGGATGAAGCAAAGTGCTGACAGCTCACAGGGATCCAGATTTCCAGCATTTAGAGATGGTAACATCATCAGTGACACCCACTTGACTCAGGAGCTTGTGACTCTTTAATACAGTTCCTCCATTTAGTGCGCGGCTGCAGACCGCTGTTTCAGCATTTCTGTGCTATGTGCCCCCTCTTTGTCCTATTACTCATATTTTGGGGGCACGCTGAGCGATCGCGATACTGCAAGCTGACACAGGTGTCCTGAACTGATTTAAGAGAAGAACCCATCCATTTTCCCACTTGTTCGAGCTCCGCTGCTTCTCCTTCTCTGGGATACCTTTATAGCTTTTGTGCTAGGATCAAAGGTGTGAGCCACCATGCCCGGGCAACCTTCACAGCTTTTATGTCTTTATTATCTCGGCAAATTTGTCATGCCTCCCCCCCCCCGCCGTGGATTCCACAGTGTGGGAAAGGACAAAATCCTGCAGCTCTGTGTGGCTTCAAGAGGGCAAGAGGCTCAAGCTACGGTGTCTTACAAGTCTTTGGGACTTTATTTGAGATGGGTCTCCTGTAGCCCAGGCTGGCCTTGAACCTACCATGTAGCTGAAGATGACTTTGAGCTACTGATATTCCCGCCTCAACCTCATGATCACAGGTATGCACCACCACGCGTGGTTTTGCATAGCATTACCATGGTGAGGACTGAACCAGTGTGCAAGCCAGGCCAGCCCTACCCCAAGTGAGCTAGATAGCCCTGAGATCATCTTTTTTTAAACTGAAAAACAATCAAGGAAAATGAAATTATGTTTGCTCTGTTCTTTTCACAAAGCTGTTATGAAGGTCACGGGGTGGGGGTGGGGACTGGTGCCTTCATGGCTCTGGTCTCAAAGTGGCAATACCAAGGAAAGGCTTCTGGGTGGGAACAAAGGGATGAGAGTATGCTCTGGGAACCCGGGGTTCAATTCTAAAAGTCTCATTTACAATAACAGTGATTAGGACTCCCAGTAGCGCCATTGCCAGGAGAGCCAGAGGTAGTTCACAAGATAAAGACCACCAAGGGGCAGTGGGAAATAAAAGGCTCATCCTAGCCAATCCAAAACCTGAGCTTAGACGGTGCTTGTATGAGCAACACGCCAGCCTTTTTCTCATAGTCCTGTGAATCAAATAGATTGTCTAAACCTGACAGTCACGCTACCAGGACGACATCCAAACTCTCCACTGAGACTCAATGAGCACTACACGTCATGAAGCCAATGTGGTGACTGAATGGGTGTCAGACCCACTTCTCCCTCAGCCAAAACCAACTTTAGTCTTTTACAAGTCTAAGACATAGTGCTGGGAATCCTGAATGCGGGGGTACTGAGTCCCCAGACTGAGGGAGGAGGCATTGGACATTTCTGGTCTGCCATGTGTGGAGAAATGGCAGGGCCAATGCCTGAAGGTGAAAGAGGACGGGGGGCGCTCGGAGAGATTTTACTAATTTGGTTTGACTGCAGGATGCAATTCCTGCTGGGCTTGTCTTCTCAGCCGCCAGGGTTTCCCTTTCTAAAATGGAAGGTTGGGTCGAAGTGGCTGCTGGGAGTTTTCAGAGCTCTGGCAATTTTTAACATTCATCACAGGATGATTTAAACCTTGATGTGACCAGCCATGTGATTTCAGGGCATTGGCTGGAAATGAATCCAGTGACACTAAGTATCACAAATATGTTGGCTGCTCCAACAACCCAATGGAGCAGGCTGTTTGCTTTGGCAGGGGGTACTTTCATATTTGAAATACATCGCAGATATTCTTGAGGCTTTTTCTTTTTTCTTTTCTCTCTCTCTCTAAAGTCCCACAGACAAAATAAAGATCTGGCTTTTAGAGAGTAAACTTAACAGACTCCAAAGCTTCAAAATCAGCTGAAATATTTGACAGTGTTAATACAGTCTGAAGTTACGGCCAATGCCTGAACATATGGCTTCCATTTCCTCCACACACACAGCCTGGCATCTCATAACCAGATAAGCTATAAGAAAAAACCCCATGTATGGACTCAGACCCAGCCATGCGACACCTCTTTTTCTGAGCCTCCAACAGCCGGTTCATCATAAGGTGAAACCCTTGTTCAATGAGTTAGACAAGTAATGGGATCGAACCTAAAGCGGTCCTCATCTGGGCTCATCTTCACTAACATGGGCCCAGAGGAACTCCAGTCTATGGGCATCTGGATGCTGCTTAGACAGGATGGTCGTTACAGTCAGTTCAGGATACAAGGTTGTCAATATGAGTGACCAGCTTGCATGCAAGAGGTTTCTTTGTGTGTATATTATTTTCAGCTTAAATGCTAATCATGCCTCCTCCCCTCAACCCCCAAACTGATCTGGTTGAAGGGACAGTTACTACGGCAACCTGATGTATAAACAGTGAAGTGATTGTGAGTCTTGACTCCTATCACTGCTACTCCCAGTTAATGGGATTGAAAGAGCCACAGTGGGTTCAGTGTCAAGCGGCTCTTCATAAAGGTAGGTTTTCAGAGGCCTCAAGTGAGCAAGAGACCAAGTGCACAAAAGTCACCGTGTGCGTGGCCTTAGGAGAGGCGAACAGTGGAACTCTTGTTACACGGCAAAGCCAATCCGATTGACTGCAGGGCAAGAAAGGAAGGTCTTGCCTGATGGTCATGGCGCACGCCTTAAATCCCAGCACTTGGGAGGCAGAGGCAAGTGGATGACTGAGTTCGAGGTCAGCCTGGTCTGTAGAGTGAGTTCCAAGACAAGCCAGGGCTACACAGGGAAATCCTGCCTTGAAAAACCAAAAAAACCAAAGCAAACAAACAAATAAAAAACCAAACCAAAATAAAATAAACCGAGGTTTCTGCAGATTCTTGGAGAAATGGAAGATCCTGTAAGTCAAAAGAATGACTCACGCCATCTAGGACTGGAGTATGGATATGTTGATTATAAAACCAAGGTGTCTAAAACAGTGTCCAACATGGCATGGGATGGTGCATCTCCGTTTTCTCTACAAAGAGCCAGATGTGCTGGCTCATGCCTATAATCCTAGTGTTTGTGATGCTGAGGCAGAAGGATGGATAGGAGTTTAGGGCCAGTCTAGGCTACGTAGTGATCTCTAGGTTAACAGGGGTACAGAGTGAGACCTCTGAAAAAATAATCTAAAAGATGGAAATTCCTAGTCCCTCCTAGACTTATTGCAATACTTCTCAAACTGTGGGTCACGATCCTGGAACTAAATGAGGACGCCCTGAAAAGTCTGGCAACGATAAAGGGTTTGCGAAAGCTCAACAATCCGAATTTAATCCAAAATCTGGTCTGTAATTAATTAATCTGAATCGCTTTGCAGAGCCCCCACCCCCTGCTGTATCCTGGGACTCTATCGCAGCCTTGGTTCTGAACATACAACATACAATATGTGCTCTTATACTACACATACTATCATTCTGTGCATGCCAGCCAAAATTCCCGAAACACAGCAACTCAGATTAGAGACTGTGAATTTCAGGGTTTGTGTTAACTGTGCCTACGAAGATTTCTGCCCATATAGAAATGATGGTTTAATTATAGAGAACAAAATTTTCAATATTTTTGTGCTATCATTCCTCAGCCTGTAACTTTCAAACTAGTATACCTTTGGATTGTATTGTGATGTGATATTTGACTATAAAAATTGACGTATGAATTACTGACTAAGACTTTATAAAAAACTGTTATGAAAATTTCAGTTTGGGAGGAAGGCAGAACTAACGATTTCTGAAGTTGCTCTAAACTTACTTCGGCCATTTTCTTTACTACATATTTACGTGAAGTAGTGTATTCTTAAGATTCTAAGATCAAAATATTGATCAAGTCTAAAAAATGCTGAAGATACCACATGCTCAGTAGTGTCAAAATTTTCTGTGTGTGTTTGGTGTGTGCAGTGTATATGTCCTATGATGTGTGTGTCACATGAACGCAGGAGCATGCAGGTCATGATGTGTACATGTAGGTTAAAGGACACCTTGGGTGTTAGTCCTCAAGTTCTACTTTGTTTTATGCCATCAAAAAGACCAGAATAAAACAAAACAAAAGAAAAAGAAACAAAGAGAAAAAATAAAAGTATCCACGGGTGCTTTGCTTCCCTTTTGAACACAAGGAATCCATTCCTCCTGAGATCTAACAGCTACACAATTCTGGAAATTCTCACTCTCATTGAAAGAAATAATAGTAAAATAATTAGAACTACTAACTTAAATATTCAAATGTTCATATATATATAAAGTTGGGCATGGTGGTGCACGCTTTTATTCCCAGCACTTGGGAGGCAGAGGCAGGCAGATCTCTGAGTTCGAGGCCAGCCTGGTCTACAGAGTTCCAGGACAGCCAGGGCTACACAGAGAAACCACAGTCATCTTAGACTTTTAGCCTAATCTTGTTTTAGATGCCAACCAATCAGCAATGGATTGGGAGCACACGAGGGATTCTGGTGGAGAACCACCACCCAGCTACACCCAGTCGGTGGATGACAGAATCATAAACACTAGTGACACAGAGCCACGAGAGTGGATAGTTCTGAAAGAGGTCTGCTTAGAGCCAACAACAGGCAGAAAGGTGTGTACTGAGAAAAACACGGGCCATGGCGCTCACCCTTCCTAAGGCTGCCACCCTTTAACACAGTTCCGCATGTTGTGGTGACCCCCAAAGTTAAAATTATTATTTTTTTTTTTTTTGGTTTTTCGAGGCAGGGTTTCTATGTGGTTTTGGAGCCTGTCCTGGAACTAGCTCTTGTAGACCAGGCTGGTCTCGAACTCACAGAGATGCGCCTGCCTCTGCCTCCCAAGTGCTGGGATTAAAGGCGTGCGCCACCACCGCCCGGCTAAAATTATTTTTATTGCCACTTCATAGATGTAATTTTGATACTGTTATGAATTGTAATGCAAATATTTTTGGAGATAGAGGTTTGTCAAAGGTTGAGAACCATTTCTCTATATGGTTAGGATGAGACACTGAACTACCTGGAATTTTCTCATTGGTATCTCTTTGTCCACATGCTACACTCATCATTTCTGCTCCTGTTTCTTAACAGGTAAGAAAGTTATCCCTTGGTGGGGGTAGGAAAATTCTAGAACTATCTATGGGGTCAGCTCAACCCAGGCTGGAGGGAAGGAAGAAACCCATTGTCTACTTTCAGAGCTGCCCATGAGTCCCGATCTAAATCTATACTACTTAGGAAGTTATTTTGATCGTAGACTTTTATGTCTATTTTAAAACTTGGTAGCCGGCTGGTGGTGGCGCACACCTTTAATGCCAGCACTTGGGAAGCAGAGACAGGCAGATCTCTGTGAGTTCGAGGCCAGCCTGGTCTGCAGCGTGAGTTCCAGGACAGGCTCCAAAGCTACAGAGAAAAACAAACAAAAGGTTCAGAAAACTCAGAAGGAAAAAGGAGGAGAGCATTTTTCTTCTTCAGATCCTAATAATTCTTCCTTTTTTTTCAGGCTAGAAGTGAAATGTTTGTGTGTGGAGGGGGACACGGTAGTAGGCATTACACCAGGGCCTGATACATGCTAACCACACGCCAGTCTTTGAAACCACGGGAAGGCAAGTCTCTTTAACCAATGAGCCATACCACCATCCCTGTGCTTAATAAAATAAAATGAAAATCACTTTTCTGTTCTACTCTATAAATCGAATCTAGCATCCGGTGAGCTCTTGTTAAATTACAGGGGAAAAAAACCCCTGCAGATTCAACTCCTTTAGTTTTTACATTCTCACCCCAAGTTCCTTTCTCATGGTCACAGTACCTGGCCTACAGCAGCTGCCTGGCCTGCAGCTCCTCGCCCCATGCATGCAGCTGAGCCACACTCCTTGCTGCTTCAAGTCCAGTTCAGGGAGCTCTGGAGTAATCTGCCTCACTGGGCTAACAGTGCTTCCGCTAACCTCTCAGACACAGCGACTCTCCAGGAGCTCCTTCTTCTTGCCCTCCTCAATCCCACTGTTCTCCCATTCCCTCCTCCATCTGAACTCCTATCCCTTAAGAAGCAGGCAACAAGGTTTATGGCTAGTTATCCGCCAGTTCGTCTCACCTCTACATGACTCCAAATTCTGATTCCTGGGGGATACATTCCCATGGCTTCTTTCTCTTTCTTTCTCTCTCTCTCTCTCTCTCTCTCTCTCTCTCTCTCTCTCTCTCTCTCTCTCTCTCTCTTTGAGACTGGGTCTCTCTCTGCCCTGATGTCCTGCAATTTGTACTTAGATGAGGCTGGCTTGCAACTCACTTACATCCACCTACCTTTGCCTCCTGAGTACTGGAATTATGGTGTGTGCTACCATACACAGCATGCATTAAAAGTACATTTCCCCCTCTTTGTCATTTGAAGATAACTACCCCTTTAGAAGACTTGAAGACCTTATGGCATAGGGAGTACCATCTCTGGATTGCACTCATGCAATCATACATAGTAAGCTTCCCTTGACATGTCACAACCTCCTCCCCTTCTCATGGTAGCCCAGAATTATTTCCTTATAAACTAGATTGCAGAAGAATGAACTAGAAAGACATGCTTCCCTTAAATGGGAATTGTAACGTGGAACACAACACATCACCAAGAATCAGAAGATGACAGATGTTAAGATGTACATGGAAGGACATGAGTATCCTTCCTGCCTGCATGGAAAACACCAGGACTCCCAAACACATTCCCTTTCAATAAGAAAGTGGTCACTGGAAGTGCCTCAGTGTGAAAAGAGTCTTCTAGAAGCCAGCAGGGAGGAAGGGGAGAGCATTACTGGTCATTATTAATCACACAGACCTCCTGCCCTCGATTTCACTGGCTCTCTTATTTGTTCCTCCCCATAATCCACCAGGCCAGGCCATGCCAGACTAGGGATGATGGGAAAACAGCTGGGGTCCTGCTGGCGGTTGGGGCAGATCTCAGACTCGCGCTCTTTGTCCTTTATGAAAGGCTTGTTTTGAATAAGGAAAGGAATATTATCTAGATTAAAAAAAAAATCCCAGGAACGAGCTCAACGAGAGACTTGGAGTTATAAAAAACAGCTGACAGACTCCTAAAAGCCAGAGAGGAGAAACGAAGCGGAGAGAAAATGAGGCTCCTTGTGGTTCTGTCTGGCTGGGCTGGAAGACAGGACTGTGGAGTGGGGGAGGGAGTTGGCTCCGCAGAAAAGCCCCCAGACAGAAAAGGGCCTTATTCTTCCAAGAGCCCAAACTAGGGCACAGTCTTGGAGCGGAGGCCGGAAAAGAAGGGAAAATTAGGAATCCTAGCTCTCCAGTGGGCCTCTCTCAGGCCCAAAGGGGTGGGGAGCGCAGAACATCTGGGAGTCGAGGCCCTAGGCTTGTGCCAAGCTAGTCTGAGGAACAGGACACACTGTGTGTGCTTGGCTGGAGGTGGAGAACCATAGGCAGAGGGGACAAAGCGGAGGGCCTGGGCACTAGTGCCCGAGAGACTGAATAAGTCCTCTCCGTTCTGTTCTGCCCTCTTCAGGATACTAGGGCACTGTTGAGCCTTAAGCTTCCTAATTAGGCAAGAGGCAGACCTGGCTGGAGGGAGTGGGGGAAGGGCTACAGCCCACTCAGTCACACAAAGCAAGCCAGGTGCTGTGGACCAGAGGGTAAGAAGGCTCCCACCCTCCTCTGGAGCCTGCAGCAAGCAGGCCCCTGCTCCTTTGGCAGGGCCTCTTGTGGAATTCGGGTCTTAGCCAGAAATCTCCCGCTTTAGACCCCAGAAGGTCTGAGGGAGGCTCAGGAAACCTGGCGGCCGCTCTTCAGGTTTGGCAAACTCAAGATTTTTCCAGCGCCTTGTGTTCAGCAAAACTGAAAATGTGTTTGGCCAGAAAGAAACCCTTCCCTAATTTTTAAACCCTGGTGCATCTTTTACATAAATTTGATCCACATGGTTTTGATTTATTTATATTTAATTCGTCAAATCAAATTAGGAGTTACAATGATGAATGGAAACAATGGTAATTTCCAAGAAGGTTTTGGAGCCCTTTTTCTTAGAATCAAATCACATTTCTTCACCCTCCCCCTGCCCCCCCCCCCAAGCCCCAGTCCTTAAAACTACCAGACTGAACTGGATTTGAAATTTAGAAGCCAAATGTGAAATAAAGAGCCATGCTTGGCAGAGTCAAAGCATAGCAAGGAAATATTCCGAGGGAGTCACAGTGTGTGTGTGTGTGTGCGCGCCTGTGTGTGCACGCCTGTGTGTGTGTGCCTGTATGTGGAGGGGGAGGTAATGAACACAGGGCGGGAGTCTGTGCTTCTTCATTAGACGACTTAAATAAATTAACCTGCCTTTCTGGGATCGCAGCAGAAGCTGCTGAGCCATTTCTCTCTCGGGTACGATTTTAGCACCAGCCCCTTGAGTGAAGGAAGGGTTTTAGCCTTAAGGAACGCAGGTGGGGGCGGGTGGAACGGCACCGACTGCCTTCTTTTTCTGTTCTAACCTCCACGGTAGGTGGAGTTCAACTGCCCCTCTCCTCGTGGTACCCTTCCCCCCCTCTCCTGACTCTGGCTAAGGCCCCTCCATCTGGAAACATTTAAAATGTGTATGACAAATGTAATCTTGCGCAAGAGATCTTGGTATATACACACCACATATCCATTAAGCTGAACTGTAGGCACGCAATCGTGTTTTACACAGTTCCGTCTGGCCCGGTTTACATACACACAGCGACCATCGCTGTCGTTCCCAATTCTCCATCCTCTTACACCAGCATCTTCACCTTTAGCTGAGGCCAACAGTGTTTCTCTGAGAAGCTCTAGCCACTGAGGTAATAAGACCGGCCAAGGATCCGTGTTCAAGACAGAGGGGTCCTCCGCAAACCCTCGAACCAGTACATGGTGCGTCACTCTGACCCTAGCCGTAGACATTTCTTTAACTCGGGCCTTACTGCCACGACTCTAATTAGATACGGGTTGTAAGTGCCCCTTTGCTACGTGACAGTTATACAACTTGGGGAGGTATTTTATTTTCTGAGTCCCAGTGTTCCAATGTCTAGCATGGGTACAATAATTGTTTATCCCCCTAGTCTCTTAGGAACAAGATGTTGCCTGTAAAATCCTAAGTATGTTAGATAGGACATGGGGAGACAGTCTAAAAGTACAACATCTCAGTTAAACATGGGAGACGTGTCTCTGACGCCTAGTCTGAGCACAAGGGCCACGGCCAACAATCAGTCTGGCGGATTCCCATTCTGGAAGGCCTTTGCGTAGATGGTGTTTCCAAAGGCTGACAGCAGCAATATGGCTGAACGCTCTAAAGTCTAACTGCAGAGCGACTCTCCCCTTCTGTAGAGAAGGATCTCGAAGTGTGCATTGGGGTGGGGGTGGGGGAGCCTGAGAAAGAAGTTTTAGGGCTGCTGGAAAGAGCAAAACACTTAATTAGTGTTTCCTGAGATCCCCAGGGAGGCTTCTGTTAGTGTACAAAGGTGAGGGTGCCGGTTCACATGTTGGATGAATGCCTTTCCCCCAAGGGGGAAAGTACAGTTTTATGAGCCCAGTTACAAACCCTGTGCTCAGTGGAGTTCAAAGGAAACAGAGTTCAGGGTTCAGGATTTATTACTTTCCTCTGGTGAGAAGCAGCTTTGGCAGTAATTCCCTGGTCCTGATGTTGGCCAGCCTGGAGGGATCAGGAGCTCCAGGGGACTTCGGACACTCTGTCCAACTTACTACGTAGAACAGCTTCGGGAGCTCAGCAAGAAAACACTGGTGGGTTTTGGATGTGGACTGCTACTGTTTCCACTAAGTCAACTTATGGATAACTCCAGGGTCTATCGGGAAATATGTCAGAAACATGGTTTCTGACATGCCCAATGTTTAGGCCTAGAAATTTTCCTGTCAGCTCTATCTCTGACACTCTCAAAAGGAACTGTCCCTGTGTAGAGTTCTGTTGGGGAACCAGGTCTGTGTCCATGGAGGATACTGGAAGGGGCATATGGTCTGAAGGGCAAACAGCTGGCCTGCAAGTCACTTGTAGCCTTTTATAAAAGGGGAGCTGAGCCCATAAAAACTCTTCTCTACAATGTGGATGTGTGTGTGTGGGGGGGAGGTTGAGCTAGGTTGCTTGGGACACATGGAACATGGCTGGCGAGCTGAATAGCAGAACTTCTCTCACGGGCTTTTGCTGAGGCAGTTCCTGCAGGGCTGTTCATTCCAGGCCCACTCTTATAAAGCCTGGATATTTAAATATTCATTTTGAAGACACCAGAAGTACGTCTTCTGATATAAGTAAACACCTCCTTTTTGGGTTATTCTGAGTGAATTTATGTTTCCCACAATCAAAATGACCTACATTAGAATAGTACCTACTGAGTGGGGTTGAACCTCACACCTACAGTTAGCTCGTTGGGAGGCCACGACAGGAGGATCCTGAGCTTGAAGTCAGCCTGGGCAATACAACAAGACCCTGTTCAAATTCCCTTTCCCAGCACACACTAGGCTGGTGTGTGTGTGTGTGTGCATGCATGCACACATGTGGCATGTATATCTCAGTAACAGAACAGGCAATGAGCTGCCATGTCCAATACACAGCTTTCCCCCAATCCCAGCACCTACTCTGAAGCAGATCCTGCAGATGGAATGATGGTTATACATTCTGGACAGTCCCACTATAACATGGGGCTTAAATAGCTCATTTTTCACAGTCTGGCAAACAATGCTGGTTTCTGACTTGCTCGTCTCTACCATAGAAATTGTGACCTGAACTTCTCCCTCTCCCAACCTCCTCTGCAGCTAGGAGAGTGACATGGTTTTAATCAATGAGTCTTAAGTGAGCACAGGTAGGGAGAGAGCCCGTTCCCACACTTTTCACCAAAGCCTTTTTTTTTTTTGCTGATGGGTGCTGGGGGTACCACGATGCCCTGCCCCTAGCTGAAGAACTACTGGAAGCTAGTGGCTGCTGGAGGAGGGAAGTCATTTTGCTTTAGGGGTTATGGTCCCCAGTATGTTGTTCATTCTAGTGGACAACCCGACACCTATGGACATCTGGGCAGCACTAACTGGACTCAGTGGGTTATTAAAAAAAAAAAAGGAAAGAAGCTAGGCAGTGGTGGTGCATGCTTTTAATCCTGGCACCTTAACATGGAAACAACATCTTTTCTCAGCAATACATCATGGAAGCCAACACAGAACCTCGTAACAGTTCAAGAATTATAGAAAGTAGTTTAGGATTTTATAAAAAAAAATAGACAAAATTAAAAACATATTTTTCACTGAACTTCTCCAAATGACACCTGAATGACATAAGCTCTCTGGTCATAAACGAATAGCTGAGCTACAACGTACCGAGCAAAAATATTTCAGAAAGTATTGCCCTGTGCACATGAAGAGTCGACTAAGACAAGACTTCCATCTGAGGGACAGAAATCAGGATGTCCCTTTAGACCAGTGGTTCTCAACCTTCCTAATGCTGCAACCCTTTAATACTGTGGTGATACCCAACCATAAAACTATTTTCATTGCTATTCCCATAACTGTAATTTTGCTATTATGAATCATAATATAAGTATTTTTGGAGACAGAGGTTTGACAAAGGGGTCACGACCTACAGGTTGAGAACTGCTGCCTTTGGAGGTACATCTGATCTAAACCACAGAGCGGATTGGATGCCGTGGGTGGAATCAGGGCATTCCTGGCAAGACTAGATATAAAATAAACAAGCGTGAGAAACACTGAGTTCCTGGTTTGTGCAGGGAAACAAATATCTGATTAGAATGTCAGTTCAAATGACAAGCCTGGGAGGGCAATTGGAGTTTTGTTGTGCTCCAAGCCATGGGGGGCCAGGGAAGACTGCTGAGACATGAACATGCCTTTGGGAATAGTTACTTTATAGCAGTGTGTGGGAGGAAGGGAAGGAGGGCACATGGAGGCAACACAGCTCACTAAGCAAGAGATGGCAAGGGTATGAATCCAGGTAGTCGAAGCGAGACTGGGGTGACATGAGAGACATTGGTATATCTAAGTCCCGCTGGCTGCTGTTTGGATGTGGGATGTTGGTCAGGGAAGGCACAAAGCACAAATAGTTTACTGTACAAAATATAAACAAAAATTTCACATGGTACCTCTGGAGCTGAAGACAGGAATGGTTTTATGTAGATGTTGGAGTCATGAACCTTCAGGTCATGGTCCCCAAGTCCCCTGGTCACTCCAATAGTTGCCATTACCCGGGCCTAGGAGTATAAGCAGAGAGTTACCAGAAATACACACGGTGACAGCATCCTGTCCCAAGTCCTCTTGCTTATCAGTCTATGCCATTGGTACAGACTGTTGATATAGACTGCTCATCCCAACTGTGATGTGTAGTATCATCAAAGTCACTGCTGGATCTTAGGATTTAGTAGGCTGCTCTGCTGCATGTCCTTCATTTCCTTCTGTAGAGTCTGGAGTGAAGGGGCCGGAAAATAACTAACTGAAATGCATGCATAACCTACAGCTTCTGAAATCAGTTCATACTAAATCAAGAGCATCCATCCATCCATCCAAATACGCCCCCTCTACAAGTATTTGCTGGACAGCAGCTACATCCTTAGCAATATCAGAGGCAATAACAAAAGGTGAAGCAAGCCAGGGGCAGCTCCTGTCTTTGCGAATTTCAACTAGTAAGTTTTATGGCCAGAGGAAATAAATCTTTAGTGACTCCATGATCTACCTCAATATTCCTACAAATCCTTCCAGGTGAAAGGAACAAAATACCCAGACTGCTAGGCTGGAGCATCACGCTTTCTGAAACTTGTTTATAATGGTTTATGGAATTGACATATTACGTTAATATCTACACAGTCACCTTAAATATCGCCTAAAGCACCTACTATATGCACATGCCATGTAGAAGGGACAGAAGGCTTCATCTTTGTAAAGGAGGCAAGAGGTACGTATCTAGCAAATATATATAAAATGTGCTTAAGTTCTGGAAGGCACACAAACAAAGGGATATGTGAATTTAGAGGAAACACAAATTCTACTGAGAAGCTCCCATGGTGGAGGCAACACTATGTGGTGGCAAAAGATACAGGATCAGACAGGCAGACGTGGAGCGATAGATTGCCTGTCAGACTGAGCGACATACAGCCTAAAGGCGTTAACATTAAGTCTCCAATAACAGAGCCCATGTAGCGCTGCAGTTCTAAGACCTGAGCTGGGATTTTCCTCTATTACGTGAGTAGTAACTACCACAGAGAGCCAAGGATGAAGGGAATCCAAGAAGGAACATTAAGTTTCAGGGCAGGTGGAGAAGGCACTTGCCACCAAGTGACAACCTAAATTTGATCCCTGGAACTCACATGGTGGAGGGAAAAACTGCAAGTTGTTTTCTGACCTTTAACACATGACCTGTGGCTCTTAAATAAATAAATATAAAATAAAATAAAACAAAAACAAAGAGAAAGAAAGGAAGGAAGGAAGACACACTATAATCCAACATAGTTTCTTCCCCTTGTTTCTCTGAAGCACTGTGGATTGGCGGTAGTCTCAAATCAGAAATTACACATGGCTTATAGTACTGTAGAAATGAGACTATGCTATTTATGGGGGCTGGGCTTGAAACAGGATGTCACACCAAGGCTCAGGATGGCCCTCAACTCACTGTAATCCTCTTGCTTTAATCCGGACCCACCATGCCGTGTGTGTGTGTGTGTGTGTGTGTGTGTGTGTGTGTGTAAGCAGTGTGCATGTGTATCACAGGAATGTGTGACAGTCAGAAGACAACCTTTAGGAGTTAGTTCTTTCCTTTCACCATGTGTGCTCCAGGGACTAAACTCAGATTATCAGGTTTGGTGGCAAGTGTCTTTACTCACAGAGCCAGCTTGCTGACCCCCATCACACATTTAAGGTCCAGATTCAAAGGGTATATAGGCTACATGGGTCTCATTCCAGTTAAAGGAGTGTTCAGCTTGACATGGGCACATTCTGCATCTCTCTTTCCTGGCCCTTCTGCCTTCTCCCTGCAACAGTAGCTTCTCTGGCTGGAAAAACCGCCTGCCCGTGTTTGGAACAAAGAATGTAAATGCTGCTGGAAGTGACTGAACTTGTTTACACCTATACAGGTGTTACCCACCAGGCTACTTAGAAGACTTTCTGGAAATAAAACGTAGCAGCTGTGAAAATACCCTGCCATGCCTGAGTAGGAGTTTGTAAAGAGGAAAAAGCAAAAACAAAAACAAGAAACCCTACAGGACTCCAAGAAACCAAGGAGAACAGAGACAGGGATGGTGTGTCCACTTTCTCCAGGGTGGAAAAGAGACTTGTATGGTAGCTTTCCACAGAGCAACAGGCTTCGATGTAGCAATCCACAGCACAGCAGACTACAATGTAGCTTTCCAGTGTTAACAGACTACAATGTAGCTTTCCACAGTGTTAATAGGCTACAATGTAGCTTTCCACAGTGTTAACAGGCTACAATGTAGCTTTCTAATATCAACAGGTTGCAATGTAGCTTTCTATAGTGTTACCAGGCTACAATGTGGCTTTCCACAGTGCTAACGGCTACAAAGGCAGAACTCACCAACCACTTCTAACAAGACAGCCTTTCTTCTTGAGCCCATTGAGAGGGTTTGGGATATTTTGGTGAATCAGACATTTCATTTAACCAAAATATTTAAATCTCATTGTTGAAGCCATACTTACCTGAACAAGACCAAGCCCGCTAAAATCCCAGCATAGGTGGGGGAGGTGCTCCGCATGCCTCACCCCTTAGAAAGGAGTTAATCGGCAGTTGATAATTGCTAGGGAAGGGAGAATCACTCTTTTTTGAGGGTGTGGTCAATGGTAGGTTTCCTATGCTCTAGGAGAGGCCTTGTGTCATGAACTTAAGGGCAGCACTAACTGGATATTATAACAAAAAAAAAGTGGAAAATGCTGGAAAGGATATAGAGAGGAGAAATGAAGTGATGGATATCGTGTTTTATTGTAGACATGTATGAAATTCTTAAAAAGAAAAATTATTTTTGAAAAAAAAAACAACAAAAATCTCCATGCTGATAGCCTTCTAAGAGAGAGAGCAGTCCACTTTCCTGTTCAGGAGAGCTCGTGGAGTCTAAGCGAAGAACTTCCTCAGTACTGACACGTGTAACTAGGTCAGGGACTGGGAGGGTCAGTCTGGACCACGCTAGAGACCTTGCTTTGGTATTCTTGTGAGTCATTTTTTTCTGGGTAAATACTATCTAATACTCATAGACAATTCGCTTGAAGACTCATCTTCTGGTGACTACATTGCCTACTTCTAATTGAAACTCTTCTCCCTGAGTGGAAGTGAGTTGGGTTCGGAGGATGTGTTTAGTGGGGTCTGGGCTCAGAGCTTAGTCATCTCAGCACGGGCACCCGAACTTCCTTCACATCTGCTCACACATCTCATGTCTACAGTCTTTTTGGGTTTCAACCGTGTCATTCAGCGTTTGCTTTTGACGGAAGTGCTGGCACTAAGTGATGGCTCTGTTATCGCAGTCTGGGCTCTTGGTCCTGTGGTGTAACTGCAATGACACTTTGGAGTCCTTTTGTTGGAGCAAGTAGAAAAGCCGACTTACAAAATCTGAACGTCAGTGGTGGGATGAAAGGATACTAGCTAAGAGTTCCACACCGGGGCTGTCCTCTGCTGGCTGTGTGGTTCTGCTTGGGCGCTTCTAATCTGGCAGCCTGTCTACTGAGTAGAGGTAACACAGCAAGCTTGACCTGCCTCTGAGCTTATAAAATAGGGTGGTGCATGTGGAAGTGGCTGTGTTTAAACCATAGAGTGACTCAGATGGGTAGGAAGGGGATGCTAGATTCATAAAATTGGCTGCCCACCCAACCTCTCAGATTCTGCTACTGTCTGGACCCTCAAGGTAGGTGACCTGAAGAATGATGGATGTGATGCTTAAGTTGTCATGGCAATAAAATCCCAAACCACTGAGTGACGCACACAAAAGGCCACAGCCTCAGAGTACATAGGGCTCCAGACACCCCTCTCATTCCAGGACAAACACGCCACAGGCTCAGAGTACATGGCGCTCCAGACACCCCTCTCATTCCAGGACGAGTGCGAGCCTACCTTCTTGCCTTCTCCGTATATAAGGGGAAACTTCAAGTCGTCATCCTCAATGGTTTTGTATGCCCTGGAGGAGGATAAACACCATTTTGAAAATAGGTTTGCACTCAATTAATGACCCTCTGCCCTGACATGAAACCTCATTTTCCTGGAGGTTCCATCCATGTACTGCATTGTCTGTCTCTTTGTTTATATAGTTTATATAGCCATTCTCCATACAGAAGTGTGCGTGTGTGTGTGTGTGTGTGTGTGTGTACTCTGACAAGCCAGGAACTAGTAAGTCTTTGTATTCTTAAAGAGGGAGAAAGCTACTCATTAGTGAGAAGGGGAGACAGAGTTCTGTCCTTAGAGCCTTTGTGATGATGAAGTGGTCCAGCAGCCGCTGGACTCTTCCCGCAGCCTGAAACCGTGATAAACAGCCCTGCTCAGGGGGTAAATGGAGTTTGCACACCCTCCTTTGTGATCCAGTTCTCACCTTCAGGGGATGTTTACATCAAACATCCTCTATTGGGATGACGGGGGACGGATGATACAGCACCCGTTTGACCTCTGGATGAGAGTCAAGGTTGGCAGAAAATTGTTTCCCAATAGCTTTCAGAAGGCCATTCGCTACACAGAAAACTACTTCATACTTCATCGAGTTACGGCAGACATAGGTGTCTAGATGTCACTGCCAGCGAATGAAGCCATGTGTCCCCACATCTGCCCATAAGCAAGTTCAAAAACAAACACGCAACCATCCTAGCCAGTTAGTAGCCATGTCCCTTGGTCAAAGCACATCTACCTTTCTGCGTTTGCTTTCCTCATGTGTGAAGTGAGGACAATGCACAAGATACAAAGGGCTCAGCAGACAGCCTCCGCTCATTAAGGACCCAATTAAGCACAGCTATTAGTAGAATTTAGCAGGTAATTAATTTTTGGTGTAGATTTCCCCTTTCTGCAAAATGGAAAGGAGTACTCATTCACCACCCCGGAACGACGTATGCTGGGGTCCTCGGGACTTCATTAAGCAAACAAGGTCAAAAAGTTATGAGGGAAAAAAAGTACAGACAGGGTAGGGCAGGTTTGAAATGCGTGGAGAAAACCCATTTATTGAATGGCCTCCCGGACCTATACTTTAGGCAACTAGTGAGTGAGGGTGACTCAAATGTACGGACGCTCTTGAAATATAGAAGCATGCAGCCCAAATTCAAAGGCACGGAGAACAAGGCACGATGACCCGTGACAAAGATGCCATGCTGGAACTCATTCGCTGCATGCTAACCTGAAAATTAAAGGTTTTTAAAAGCATGCACCTTCAAGGTGAAAGTGTGCCCTGCTATCCAGAGACCTATTTGGACATGCCACTCTTTCCCGGGTGAGAGAATCAGTGAGGTTTTGCCATCAAATCCACTTGGGTTCAAGTTCAGCTCTGAGTAAGTGGGTGTATTCTCTGGACCTCAGTATCCACATCAGTCAAACAAGGAGAGTCGACAACGACGTACAGAGTTTAGTATGTGCTCAGCACAGCTACGCTCAGAGAACAGCAAAGCTGCTGCAGTCCCTGGCAGCTGAGCCCGGAGTAACCCAGAAATTGAGTTTTCAAGGAAAAAAAAAAACCCCAAACAACAAACCACAGTATTTCCTTCCGTTAAACCTATCAAATTAACACAAAGTGGAAATTAGCCACTTTAGATGTTTAATATACTGACATGAACCATTTTAAACACTAAGGGACATAAGCCACTTGGGGAGGCAAATAAAGCTATTATTAGATTCTAGCCCCAGTTTAGGGATCAACTGTGCTGAGTGGCTCTCACCCTCGGCTATATAAAGAACCACCTGCAAGGGCTTTAAAACATCCTGAGGCCTGGGCTACAGCACGGAGCAATTAAAGTTGATTCTCTGGAAAGGGGACATGGGCATCAGGTGTTTTGTTTGTTAAACCTTCCAAGGAAAACGCTACCATACAGCTCTGTTGGACTCTGCTGTAGACCAAGCTCCGGTGAGTTTACGCTGGAGGCAAATTAAGCAGGGAGGCCCTCATCAGTTTGACTATTGACAGGAGGGACTGGATGAATCCAAAGAGGGGAAGGCAATGGGCTGAGAAAGGCTCTCAGATGCTGTGTGGGTGTGAGGACAGTCTTAGACAGGGAGGCAATGAGGTAAGAATCAGACACAGGGAATGGGCAGCCTTGGGATACCATCACGGGAGTTTATAACTAGAGAGGAGGCAGAAGGCAGCAGATCCCAGAATCAAGGACAGGGAAACACTCCCTAGAGACTGGCTACGAGATGCAACTGGCTTGGGAAGGCAGAGAGAAAACTGTTCCAACTCCACCATAAGTTCATCCTGTCAAATCCTCTCGGGACAGAGGCCACCAGGATCACAAAATCCATGTCTCACAGCTCAGAAAGATAGACACACAACACTGCCTTTGCGGTTGCTACCCCAGGATCAAGGCAACTGCAAAATTCGACATTATACTTTAGCTTATTAATTTATCCTTAGAACAAGAAATTAAAAGAGAAACAAGGACTAGACGGGTGGCTCAGTTGGTAGAGGGCTTGCCCGAAGCTCCAAGCGCAGCTGTAATGCCAGCAGCTGGGAGGTGGGAGAGGGCGGATCATAAGTTCAAAGGTATAGGAAAGTCATCCTTGGATATATAGTGCATCCTCAGCCAGCCTAGGCTACAAGAGACCCTATTTCAAAATGAATTAAAAACGGAAATGAACAGCCTTAGGAAAAGAGTTATTCTGTTCCCACTGGTGTTGGTTTTCAATAAAGCACGAACCCTTTCTCCTCCCGCGACAAACAAGCACAATGACTGTACTGAGAGAGTGTGCCGCAGCACTTTCCCCCACACCTTCTTCCTGGGTATCAAGCACAGCCCGTTCTGTAAGGGGACATCCGTGGACCAATACAGAGTCTGAAGAATACCATGAAATGAAATATTTGGGACTGGGGTGTTGCTTAATTGGAAAGCTCGCGGTTGGTATGAGTGATTCCTGGGTTTGTTCTCAATAGCGAAAGCCAAACAACAATCAAAAAAACCCTCAAGAATTGACAGCTGGCAACCAGGTGAGAGTGTGTATAAAGCTAAGAATAAGTCCAGCAGATTTAATTTATTGGGGCAGATACTGGACTTGGTAGTTAAGTATAGCTTCTAAAATCTGTCAGAGACCCCTTGTTACTGATGGGGAAACGGTCAGGGAGTTACTTCCCCAAGATCACACATTAAGTGGATAGCTCTAACCCAGGAAACATCCCAACGTATGAGAGCAGGGCTAACCTTGGGGGACGTTTGCCTCTGGCCAATGAACCCGACGTGAGACAACGTCAGCAAATATTTGATGGGGAAAAGAGAACCTGGGCGAGTGAGGACAGAACACTTTCGGAGTGTCAAGAGAACAAATCCACTGCCTGGCAGCCAATGAAATCTAGAGGGAGGAGGGCGGGCGGGTAAATAGTGGAAATGACCATCTGGGTCCCCACGCCTGTATCTGACCCCTGCCCACTTCGTCTATGGCCACAAGAGGCAGCTTATTCTTGTCCTTCGGAGAACAGATGTACCGCAGACATCCCGGGCAGGTAAAGGCCTCCCCCCCGGCTCTGACCACTTGCAATGCCCTGTCTAGCGCTATCCTCCATCATCCTTGTTCACACTACAGCAGCCACACTTCCAGCTTGTCCACACTCCCCTTTTCTTCACCCAGGGGAGGTGAGAGGAGAAAGGAGGATGGTGGGATTTGAGAGTGCCGATACACCGAGGTTGTTTATAACCAAGAACGTGGCCAACGGACAAATCCCTTCATTTCAGATCCTAAGATTTGGAAAATTCTGTTAAACGAATAGAGAAAATTCAAACTCAGATTATTCACCGGCTTTACAACAGCATAACGTATCAGGGATTCCAGTTAAGCAATCACTTGTTCTAAGACAGCACATTAAAAAGCCAATGAAACACTCTTAGATCACTCTTCCATTGGGTCAACTGCTTTGTGAAATTTGTGAGATGAGAAATGAATGCAAGGCTTCTAAGGGGTTACTGCATACATTCTTGGCTTTTCCTACTTTAGAGGCATTACCCTCAGATAAACTTATTTATTTATTTTAAGTAATAGTTTCAGGCCAGGCATTGTGGCAAACACCTTTAATTCCAGCAATCAGGAGGCCAAGGTGGAAAGAGCTATGTCTACTCAAGGCCAGCCTGGTCTACATAGAGAGATGCTGTTACAGAACAAACAAACCAAAGAAACAACGTTTCCTGTCTGAGGGCTCTCAAGACACCTGGAATGAACTGTCTCAGTGCCCCCTTTCTTAGTTTTCTCAACTATTGTCTCACAGGACCTTGGGGACATCCATCACCACTCATGCCACCAAGTACTCAACACGTTTGTTACCAAACATCACAGACCGTGACAAGGGCCCTCTGTGGGCTGCCTGGCCTGCCAGTGTCCTCCAGATTGGTGCTTACCTTAAGTGAAAGCTCTTGAGGTGTGGTCTAATTAAGCATGAAGTTATTCTTTTGATTTGGACTTTGTTCTTTAGAGATCAATGAAACCTATTTGCACTGCACACATGCACACGCATGCCTGTGTATGAGGGGTTTTGTGGTCACAGGTTGAGACAGTAAGGGAAAACAAACAAACAACAACAACAACCTCTAGTCCACAACCAAACAAGACAGACTCCAGTCCATAAGAGAAAGATCTAGAAAGGTTTCCTTGGAGACGTCGCCTCTAGTTTTTGGGGGCACACTGGTTAGTTTACTTTGAATAAAGGACCCCACTGCCCTTATTAATTTTACCTTGTTAACTTCAGTCTATTGTTATTACCCACTGAGAAATTTTGCTTTGTTTTTGTTTTCAGACAGGGTCTCACTATGTAACCCTGGCTGTTCTTGAACTTGCTATGTATGTAGGCCATGTTGGCCTCTAACTCACAGAGATCCACCTGCCTTTGTTTCCAGAGTGCCAGGTTTAAAGACATATATTTTCACACCTGGCTTAATTTCCTTTTGTTTGTAAAAGAAATATTTATTAATTTATGCATATTATCCCCCATGAGTAGCACACTGGTCTAGTGTATTACCCCATGGGTAGCACCCTGGTCTAGTGTATTATCCCATGGGTAGCACCCTGGTCTAGTGTATTACTCCCAGAACACTGCTCATCTCGGAGACTTACTTCTGAACTGTCTCCCTCTTTTTATTTTTCTTTTTGACTCTTTGGCAGCTTCCTACTTGGCCCTACACTTCTAACTACTCTCTGACTATGGTTCTTTCTAATTTGATTCTACTTGTGAGAAATACTTTGGTATGTTCCTTGCAGCATCCTAAAATTCCTCAGCCTCAGAAATCTGAGTAGAACAATGGAATATTATGTCAGTGTCAGGCTAAACGCTTTCACCCTTACCTCTAAAACAAATTACAACCTTCCCCCCACCAGAGTCCACCCCCATTACCTCTTCCCACATGATGGTAGCTCTCTTCACTCAAGGACAGAGGCAGTGGTGCCAGGACAATGTCTCTAGGCCTGGGGAAGAAGGGTATTGGAACTTTTTTGGCTTCTCACTCACGTCTGGTCTTAGTGCAACCAGGGTAAGTACTCCATCAGATCCTACCACTGCCGTCTCACACCCTCCAATGGCTTCCGTTATACCACAATCACCAGCCTTTTGAAAACTGCCCCCCTTCCCGCCACCCTGACCTTATTCCTTTTCTCCACAGCGTAGCATCTACCATTGCTAACAACGTTTTTCTTCCTTACACTATGTCACAGTACAACTCTGCAATATTCTCTTCAGGTTCATTTGTTTCTTCTTCTGGTGGCATTGATTTTGAGACATGAAGGGTTTAGAATGTGGGACCTTAGCTAGGAGATGTGGGTCAATGGACGGGCGGGCCTTTGCCAAGGCCCTAGTTGTGGCTGCTCTCTGCTACCACAAGCTCCTGCAGTGAACTGAGCTGCTTTGTCCCCTGCCTTCCCTGTCCTGATAGACCACAACCATCTTGAAATCATGATGAAAACAAGTCCTCCCGACTCTTCTGCTGTTCTGTTAAGTGTTCAGTCACAGCAATGCTAAGGCCACAAATGTTCCCCCACATTCACGAGTTCTGCGAGAGAGGACATTTTTGACTGGGTAAATCTAATGTTCCTGGTACCTCAACACATTATGGTGCTTAGTAATCATTTAAGCAAATCGATGTGTTTGTTCTAGCTTCCCCAGCAGAGGCTTTTCATGCCTTCCTGTTTTATTCTCCTTTTCAGAACAGACGCCAAGAACTTCCCTGTATGCAAAGGGAGTTCACAGTTCACAGTCTCAGGGTTGCGTGCTTCATCCATCTTTCTTCCTGTGCTTGTAGGCTCTGTACTAATCTGCATAGCCTCAGACCTTTCCTGAGCACTTACCTCAAGAGATCTCTGTGGAGTCACAGAGATCCTTCTAGCTATTACTGAGTGAGCATTGTTCCAGAACTCCTTCACCAAGAACACATCTGGCCAACTACTGGGTCAGTTTTGTAATTTTCATCAGAAAAACCTTAGCCCAGCTGGGTGGCCTGTAACAAATCTCTCGACATCATAGCTCCTCTCCCACCCCACCCCCACTTACCTTCACATAACCCATCTATGAAAACCTCCCTGATCTGGCACTGGTGCCCTGGGATGCTTTCTTCCTGGTGGTTGTTTCTTTAACAACATGAGACTCTCATTCCCTCTTCCTCAGCTGCTCTACCCCTAGATCTCCCTCTAGTCCTACAGGAAAATGCTACCTCTGGCCACGCAAAGCATAGTGCTTCCTACTGCTCACTGTCCCATGCGAACCTTCACACTGTTCACTTAGCGCCCTGTGAATTAGCTTACTGTGTCCGCTCCATCCTCATTCTGAACATTAGTTCTCTGAAGACAGTGACTCCGTAGGTTCTGCCTGTTCTTGACGCTGACAGGCAGGCAGGCAAGCACACTGTGGACGGAACCCAGACACTAGCAGACGTCTGAATGATGAATGATGGCTGGCCCTTCACCTTCAGCTGCTGAGTTTCCCTCTAAGACGGTGTGCCATTGCCTTGGTGTTTCTCTTCACCTTGCCTTCAGCAGACTTTTCTCTGAAAATCAGAGCTAAGTTCTCCCTTAAGTAGAACTCTTTATATTAAAATTGTAGGTTCTCTTTCATTACCTATACATATTAATAAATAGTTACAAAGTAATTAAAACACCGTTTATGATTCTACGAATGACTACTTTCTACAGGAAATTCCTAAATATCCTTTGGGATGGCCATTTTTAAAAGTCACAGTTCTGCATGCTGTGTAGTGTTGCCGAGACACCGTAGTAACTTCAGTTTATATTGACATACATAATCTTCTATATTAACTCGGTTTAAAGGTCTGCTGCCCACTTGAGGAAGTATTTTAAGACACGCACTGTGATGTCTATCTACGTGGGGGCCTATCTACTTTGGGGACTGAGGCAAGAGAATGGCTTTAGCAAGGACTTTTAAGAGAAAAGAATTCCAAGCAAAAGGAGGGAGGGGAAGGAGAAGGGGAAAGAGGAAGGAGAAAGTAAAAAAGGGAATGAAATTCTTCTTGGTCTTTCGGGGAGTTCGTTCCCAGCCAGAGGACCCCTCTCCCACACACTGTGATGTGTGGGTGGGTGGGGAGGGGTGGGGAATGTATGTCCCTGTGGGTGCATAGGTATGTGCTCTTGTGTGGAGATCAGAGGACATACTGAAGTGTTGTTTCTCAGGGGTCAACCACTTTGTTATTTAGACATGGTCTGTCAGCTGTAGCTCACCAGCTAGTCTAGGCTGGCAAGCCAGTCCCAGGGCACCTATCTCTGCCTCTTTAGCCCTGAGCTTAAAATGAAGGCTCTATTTTTTGTTTGTTTGTTTTGTTTTTAGAGACAGGGTTTCTCTGTAGTTTTAGAGACTGTCCTAGAACTGGCCTCGAACTCACAGAGATCTGCCTGCCTCTGCCTCCTGAGCACTGGGATTAAAGGAGTGCGCCACCACAGCCCAGCTAAATCTTTCTTCTCTTTCATTTATTTTGGTTTTTCAAGACAAGCTTTCTCTGTGTAACAGCCCTAGCTGTCCTGGAACTAGCTATGCAGATCAGGTTGGTCTCAAACTCATAGAGAATCACCTGCCTCTGCCTCCCAAGTGCTGGGAATAAAGGCCTGTGCCAACACTGCCAGGTGAGGCTCTATTTTAATGTGGCTCCTCATACACAGCACAAACTTTAGCAACTGAACTACCTCCTTTGTGACTTCTTAGCTGGAGTTCAGAGGTCACACTTGGACATCACCTACCCAGAGTACTTCCCACAAACTCCCCTTTCTCCTAAACTACAAACTTTCACTAAAAGAGAGGGGTAGAAAAAAAAAAACTGCTCATGTCACTAAACTGATTTCCTTAGCAGAACTTCAAAGTTGTCTAAAGAGAATATGATCCCTTCTGGGGGAACTGAAGGACGGTTTGCCTTTGGGGACGACAGAATTTGGACAGTCTGTGATCTCCAGTGACACATACCAGTGAGTCACATTCTTCCACTAACCTCTCGACATTGCCTTGGATGTCTCTCTTCCCCCGAGGACCTTTCTTCCTGAATGTTCCTCCCTCCTGGCAGAGCCCACTGTGGTGAACTGCAGCACTCCAGGCTCAGAGTCGGTGGTTTGGAAGTAATATTGCAGTCCTCACGTGTACTAGCTGCGTGAACTTAGGAAAAGTCCCTGAAATGTCTGGACTTGCTTCTTCAACTGGGTACTGGGGAGGATACTTGCAAGCGCAGAATGCAAATATGCCCTTTATGAAGGATAGCCTGCTAATGACACATGAATTAAGACTATTAAGGTCACAGGAACCCTATTCTTTCCTTAGTAGAGCTGTGGAGTTAAAGAACTGGCTAACAGGGGCGGAAACAGTACATGCTCATAGAGACACCATCTTGTTGAGCAAAAGAACCACCCCAATTTAAGCCTTTTCTGCTGTCAACCAATGATATACAAGCCTACAAGCACCTTTGTCCTAACAAGCCCCAGGCCTTGGTAGGACGCCTGAGATCTAAACAGCAATCTAAAGGGAGAATTGCTGGGTTAGTTTCCCTTTGAGGCGGAAGCCCACTGCCTCTCCAGGAGGGAGGGGAGAGCCACATGCAGTCTCTTTTCTCACAGAGTCCTAGCCTTGGCACAGTCATGTCTCACCAGGCAGAGTACGTCTGGATGGAGGAACGGCGGGAAGGAGCATCCTGCCCTCGGGTCCTCACTGCTGCCTCCCTAGAACAAAGTCTCAACAGCAGCTCACATCCCACAAGGCCCCGGAGGAAACACCATTCAGGCTTGAAGCCCAAATGCCAGCGGTGGTTCTCAGAGCTTGGCAAAACCCCAATTAAGCAATACTGGAATCTGTCATGGCTCTCCCCTGACTGGCTCGCCCCACCCCCACTCATTTTAGGCCTTCCTGGAAAAAGCAATGTGGGGCTGGCAGCCACCTCATGCTTCCTTTTTTTTTTCTGCCAGCCATCTGTATTTCTAAAGGCATCAAAGCCCGGAGCCTGACCACAGAGTCGCGGAAATGGAGGCTGCTTCCTGCTCTTGGCGTGGTGCTAGCGGGCAGCCAGCTCAGCCCTCATTGCCTGCTCTGTGTGTGTGTGCGCGGGCACATATGCACACACATGCACACACACACACACGCACACACACACATGCGCGCACACACACACACACACGCACACACACACACGCACACACACACACATGCACACACACATGCACACACACATGCGCGCGCGCGCACACACACACACACACACACACGGCTCCTTTATAGCCACACAAGATTCAGTATTGAAGTTCTAAGAGCTTTTTCTTCCTGGCTTCAAAGTGTTCCTGAAAATCCTCAGACATATCTTAAGCTTGCAAGTGGGTGGGAACTTGGCCTGCTGAAAAGATGGGGGCCAGACAGTCAGGGACACAGAGTCTGTGGCAAGCTTTAACAAGAGCAGTTTCTTATCAGAGATGTGGAGGATGGGTCCCTGGGGAGAGTCTGAGGGAACTAAGAAATATCTGGCATTTGCAAGGTAGTTTGGAGTCTAGCCTTGAGGCTCTTGCCTGGTTCAACTCCTCTGCCATAGACCCAGCACTGCCTGACAGGATTGAGTTACCTTCAAACCTAAGTTGTGTATATGCGTGCACGTGTGTGTGTGTGTGTGTGTGTGTGTACATCTATGGGTGTGATAGTTTGACTCACTGGTTTTCTGCATCCATGTGCCCATAGCAAATTTCAATAGCTATTCAGTTATATGACCCCTGGCGAGGTCAATTTGAGGCTCTCTAAACAAATCTCCTCTTTTCTAATTTTGGTCCCGGGAGCATCATTTATATTAGTCAAAGTCTGTAAGTATTAAGCCATTATGAGGCGGATACATCTCTGTTGGACCCAGGTATGAAGACCAAGTTTGAGCTGTCTGAAAATGATTCCTATTTGGCGAGAGAACCAAGAGGGCCGACAACCACGCTGCCTATCACACGGAGGTTCAAAGCAAGGAAGTAAACAACATCCCCATCTCAGCCACATAAAAGGGCCTTCTGGTCTCTCTAGGAAAGCACCCCATAATGAGGTTTAAGGTTTGGTCCTAGAGAGGAAATCTTCCTGGTGACAGAGCCGACCCACAATCCCTGGGAAAATTCCCGTTGCTTTTCTTTCATCCTCTAGCGTGAAGTGGACCATACCTGGAGTTTGGGGATTGGTAATCATACTTTTTTTTTTTGGCCTAAATCCTCCTCTTGCTCCTAACAGGCCTATGTATAATGGAGAGAGGCAAACAGAAGGGGCCGGGGAGATGGCACAGTAGGTAAGGTGTCTGTACCATGTGCTGGGCAGGTTTGGACAAGAGTCACCTGAGAAGAGAGGCTTCAATGGAGGAATGGCCTCTGTCAGATTAGCCTCTGGGTGTGTCTATGGGGCATTTTCTTCATTAACTATTGGTGGGAAGAGCCTGGCCCATTGTGCGTGGGGCCATCCTTGGACAGGTGGTCCCGGGTTCTATAAGAAAGCAGGCTGAGCAAGCCAGAGGAAGCAAGCCAGTAAGCAGCACCCCTCCATGGCCTCGGCATCAGCTCCCGCCTCCAGGTCCTGCCTTGGTTTCCTGCCCTGACTTCCTTCAGTGATGGACTGGCTCTAATGTGTAAGATGTTAGAAATCTTTTCCTCCCCGAGTTGCTTCTGTTGTGGTTTTACCCCAGCAACAGAAAAGCAAACTCGGACACTGAGCGAGCTTGGGGACCTGAATTCGACCCTAGCACTCTGCATGTCTGTTATCCCGGCGCTAGGTGGCGGTGGTGGTGGGTAGGGGGCAGGGGAACCTGGAGCTCACTAAACAGCCAATGTAGCCAAAGGCAAGTTTAGACTAAGGGAGAGACCCAGTTTCAAAATGTAAGGGTACAGCAGGATTGAGGACAACACCGGACATAACTCTCTAACTTCTATAGGTATGAGCGCACATATGCTGTGTGCACACAATACCCAAATATGTACACATACATACATATATACATACATACAGATACACCCAAACATGTACACACACAGAAAACAGGCACACATACCCAACATGTACAGACACAGACAGAGACACACATAGACAGACAGACAGACAGACAAACAGCTAGGTTTTATCTTACTGGCCTCTCTATATTCCCTTGAAAAACTGGATTAGAGGAAAGGTTTTATACTTTGGGATCAGTGGTTATATATATATATATATATATATATATATATATATATATATATATTAATTAAACTTCCTCACTCTGACATAAACAAGCATATATTAAGCCAACATTTATTATTACATACAATATAGAGGTCAGCATTTTCTTCCCATCCAATGCTGCCTGGTTTGTTGAACATGCTTACCTTCGTATGCTAACTGGTTTCACAGTCTATGAATGGGTCCCTACCCGCAATGAGTTCTGAGCAAAGAAACAGAACCTGTTCAGAAGCTTCCACACTAGGAACCAAGGTTTGAGCAGAGAGAAGCAGCAGGCTTTGTACTCATTCCTAATGTTTGCCAACTGTGTATGGCGGGCTAGGCCCAGGTGCTGGAACACAAAGCCAATTAGGCGCAGACAGCAAAGGTGATTTTCCGACTCACAGCCACAAGCGCAGTGGCAGAGAGGCACACTCCACTTGCCTGGAAGATGAAGGCGCTGAGGATCCATTTCTGAAAACTAGAAACAAGTGTGTGTAAAGAGAACCGGTGCTATTTTGGGACAAATCATTCAGGATGACTCGTAGGGAAATTCCAGATTTGGAAATTATTCCTGATCCACTGCTCTTTCTGGGTGTGCATTAGTACTTGGCTAAGAGAGCTTCATGTTCTAATCAATAACATTAGCTCTCCCCACGGGCCTCAATCACAGAGCCTCGCTTTTATGACCAACGGAGAGTGATTTTAGCTTTCATTGGGACCATTCATTCTGAAACAAACATGAACTTCATTGACACTGGCCTTTTATGTATGACATCATGTAAGGATATACAAAATCAGATGGCCAAAACTGACTACAGAGACACAAAAGGGCAGGGAGAAAACAACACAAGATTGCTAGTTAGAGGGGAGAGTCCCCCTGCGTAGGCTAGTACCTCCGTGCCAACCCTCACAAAGCCCTTCTCTCTGGCGTCAGGGCACTGGTATCAGGGAGTATAGAGCCGTGTAGCTCCTGGGACAAGCCACATTTGGGACTATATCAGATGATACATCTTTCAACACCTTCTATACAAGGGCTTTGGGTTGACAACACCATACAGACACGCAGCATGAATAGTAAAAATCCAGAGACAGATATTGGGGTTCAACCTGAAGATCAGAAAATCAAAATAGTCAGGCACTGGCTCTTACTTGTACCTTGGTCTGAAATGGTGATCCGGCCTCCACACATCCTCAGAAGGAGACTGAACCAGGACCTGTCTCCTCCTGGCTCACGCATCAGGATGACCAACTGGTCACCACTCTCGCCCTGCTCCTAGCCCTCTCCAGGTTATTACACACTCAGGACGCCCTCACTTTGTTCTCAACGTTCTTCTTTACGTCTATAATGCTTATAGTAACGGAGTAAGGGAGCTAGGGTTTTATATTCATTACACAAACAAGAAAACACATGCACAGGGCGGGGGAGACTGCTCAGTGGTTGAAAATCCTACGGAACAAATGCGAACAGCCAAGTTTGGGCCCCCAGAAACCCACAGAAGGCACAATGGACACGGCAGCTCCCTTGTAATTCCAGCCTTGAAGGTGGAGATGGGGGACCCCCAGAGCAAGCTTGCTAGCAAGACTAGTTCTTCAGCAAGGATAGACACAAAGCCTTACCTTCACTGTATGTGAATCTTGGGGTTGTCTGAATTTAAGAGGACCACAATGACAGGATGGAATAGATCTTTTAGGGTCTAGAGTTGGGGTTTGCCAGCTCTCTGGATGGGTGCCTGGGGTGAGCTCACTCCCGGGGGGTTTAATTCAGCACCTTGTCCTACTGATTCCGAAGATGCTCCAGAGCCACACTGGGTTAGCACTTCAACATCTGTTATTGTGAAAGCAGCAACATCGGTTTCTTACTCTGACACTCCGAGGGCACAGAGAAGGAAAATAGCCTTGTCAATCTTCAATATCAGTGACATATCGTAAGCGGAGGTGTGGGGTAGAGATAAAGAATGTTTCCTTGGCAGGTTGGCAAAGTACCTGGGAAATCTGTGAGAACATAACGGTACGTACTTCTCTGGAATATCCTTAAAATATCCTTAAAATATCCTTAAAATAAGATCCTGTTGATGGGCGGAAGGCTGGCCTGTAGTTTCTTCTCAGTGCCCCACTGGTTCCTTCTGTCTTTCCTTTCCAGGGAAATAGTGCTCTTAAGGGAGAAAATGTAAAACAACGCAGGTTCATCTCACCTTTATCACGGCTTTCACAGTTGCCCAGGGAGCGTGATACTATTCTCCTGTGAGTTCTATCATCACTCTGGGCATGCTCCCGTGCTACATGTTCGTTCTGTGGGATGACCACGAGCAAAGCAATGATGTCTAGCTGACACGCACCAATTTTTAACTGTGTGGAACACTGAAATAATTACACACTGGCTGTAAAATGACTGGCCAGGCCCTGTGAGTCTCCTGTCTGTACTCTGTGTCCTTCGCAGAGTCCCCAGGATACAGCAGTCAATAAAGGCTTAATAGTGCCTACTGCAGCTGGGGATTTCCAGGACCCCTGTATCCACCAGGCTGAGTCTATGTCCTCCATGTTGATTATTAAGACATTTTGAATATCACCTCTGGCTTCTATGTTCCCCAAACACACATTCTGTCTCAACTCCTTCGGCCTCTGCTGTGCTGTTTGTTTGCAAACAATATCCATTCTGGTAGCTCCAGTCCTCTTGAGATCCCCGTCTGAATCTGGGTCTTTAGATTCTAACACAGCCTCTACACAAAGTCACTCCCCAACTCAATCTCCTCTCTCAGAAAGAGCTGCTTCTTCCGCTACTGCTTCTGGTCTCATATTAAACCCTTGTTAATAGCCTCTACATTTCTACATAGGCAATTCAGGCTAGCATGAGCAGTCTTCAGACTATCACGTCCTATGTGATTAGCGCCGTCCAATAGGAGATCTCGATTCAGTCACTGAGGGGCTGGGTGTCCCTCCTGTGACAGGGATGACTCTGGAAGGTACAGAATCAAGGATACAGAAGGATGGAAAGAATAACTAATCAGTGCTCTAGGAAGTGCTAGCGGATGATGTGAGGGTCTGGGCAGCACTGGGCGTCTCTCTCACAACAGTACTATGTCACCTCAGCTGAGTGGAGCCTGTCTCCTCGCCCACCCTGCCATGGGGCAGAGCTACCAGACAGAGTTGGCCGGCGCACCTTGACTTTCTTTCAGACACTTGCCTCTCTAAACTGCCTTTCTTTCCCTTTTTGATTTCTAGTTCCTCGTTACCTTGGGAAACAAACATTTGAATGTATTTTGGATTATAAACCCCTGGATCCTTCTATAATGCTATCTAGCTTACACACACACACACACACACACACCTATTGATTATAGAATTAGACACACCTCCAGCACTTAGTACAGGACAGTTTTGCTTGGCACCTACCTGGCATATAAATGTATAATATAACCACTGTTTGGTAATATAATTAGATCTCGTATCACAAATGGTGGAACCACACCTGAGTGCAGAAGCATGATTTGTTAAAGGCATACAGGGGTAACTGACCCAGCAAGGCAGTCTGGCTATGCCACATCTGTTCTTAACGTGATGCTTCGTATGCAACAGGTATACAGTATAGATCTGCAAAATATAAAAAGAGGACCCTCTGGGAGTTCAGTGATCCCGCCTACTCCAATAGAAACTTTTGAAGGTCTGTGACATTCTCACACTCTCCCAGATGACTGAAAGCTGCGTGAGCACTGTGTGATACACACCCCCAGTTAGTATACATGGGGGATGAGATGCAGATATGGTCTGAGTAAGGGGATGGGGATGGGGACTCTTCAGTGGCTCTGAGGAGAAGGAAGGAAGGCCGGGAAGCAGCCTGTATATGCTAGGAATGGCAAACATCCAGCTACAGAAGGGGAGAGGTAAGGGTCTGTGAGAGTGCATATGGGATGCCCCATCAATAGGGAGCAAGATGGTGGGGTTCCCTTTCCTTTCTCTTCCCAGTGGCCCGACAAAGCCTGTTTGTCTTGGCTAGAGGCCATTTGTAAAGACCCCATAGCGTCCCCTGGCCTCCTGCGTGGGGCAGGAGTGGGAGTCATCTGTCACTGTCAGGAGATGTGCTGTACGCAGCAGGGATGGCTTTCTTCCCTGCTGCTCCGGCAGCAAGAGCTGCAGATCTTGAAAAGATGCAGAACATGCACAACGCAAATAATCATTCATCATCGCAGGCTCTGTGAGCCAGGGAGAGGCCACGCTCCACATGGCGCTGACCCCGGTCCCACTGTGACTCCAGACTCCCTTTCCTGCCTGGACCTGGGAACAAGATGCCTTTGAGGGGCTCAGTCCACACTTCAGGTAACCCTCCTGCCCTGAAATCTACTGAGGTTTAGGGCAAAAGTTCCCTGAGACAATCTCGAAGCCCTCACCCCGATCTCTGCAGAGCCCAGATATTCCCACTGTTCTCAGCAGTCAGATCGCTGCCAAGGAGGCTCCATAATCGTTAAACTATGAAAACACAAGTTGCTGGGAGGAAATGAATACCAGCTTTCGCTAGGGAAAGGCTTGCTTTCTTCTGAAGTAATTATAAAATTAAAATGTGATATTTCTCTGGGGAGTCTAAAAGGCTTCCCAGTGCGGTCCACGGCATACAAGAAATGTCAGGATTTGCAACGGAGTGAGGCTGGGAAATCCTCCTGCGTTCCCCAAAACGCCAGTCAGAGACATCTGCAAGCAAATTTCCAAAGACTGGGTGAAGAGTGATTAAGAGCGAAAAGAAAAAGTAGAGAGTTTGAATTTTACAATTACTCTGTGGGACTCAAGAGCCAAACTGCTAGAAAGCGCATGCGTTCTAAGTAAGACTAATAATGCTGAAGTTAATTAGACCCACAGGCATGACCAACGTATAAATTCAAGACCCAGAGAAGGGCAGTGTCCCTTTAAAAGATGCCTGGGGACCAGTGGGCAAGCTAATGAGGACTGTCAGTAATGGAACTTTATGAGGCGGTACAAGGGAGGAGAAAGCCTGGGGTTCCTGTAAGAGGGCTTCCGGCTTGATTCGATAAATCAATGCGTATCAAATATGGGTGCCATTCTGGAGTTGGCTTCATGCCCTTCTCATCTACCCACTGCCTTACCCATGATCTACCTGAATGTACCGACGGAGGGCACAGAGGAGATATAGAAGCTGCGCGGATAACATTTGTGCCACTTGACCCAGCGACCGCATGTACCCACTTGGGTGGGGCTGTCTCCACCAGGCTTCTCTTTCCAGAAAATACTGTCTTTTTATTGGTAAAAGCCTAAGGCTATGGGGCTGGGCCTTTCATGACTGAGCCCAGCTTCTAGGCTGCAGACTGTGAATAAAGGCAAAAATTCAGTTTCGAAATGGAACAGAAAGCCATGGAACTGAACTGACTTTTTAATCAGATCCCCAGGATCTGAACTACTTCCCAAGAAGTAAAAGAAAAAGCAAGAAGGAAAGGAGCAACATCTGGTGGCAGCCTAGGGGACAGTGGGGAGAGGCTAGGCTGGAGGGAGAAGGAGAGAGAGGGAGAGAGAGAGAAAGAGAGACAGACAGAAAGGGAGAAAGCTACTGATTTAGGCAGATGAGAGGAGCTGGACTTCCCTTTATGGTCAACAGCATGAAGCCTTTTTTCCTGCCCAGCAAAGGGACAGCTGGGGACAAGTTAGCCATTCCTAAACACCATGACAGAAGTCCCTGGGCATTTGGAAGGTGGAGCAAAGCCCATCTCCCAGCTGCCTTAGTTGGACTTAGTAAGGACAGGGGGCCTCTTCCCTTTGGCTTTCCCTGCCATCTGCCTGTCTGTCTATCATCTATCTATCTATCTATCTATCTATCTATCTATCTATCTATCTATCTATCTATCTATCCATCCATCCATCCACCCACCCACCCACCCACCCACCCATCCATCCATCCATCCATCCATCCATCCATCCATCCATCTACTTACCTACCTGCCTATCGCCTATCTATCCATGATCTTAAATTTCTAATCTTCTTCCTTCTATCTCCCAAATGCTGGCATTATAGGTACAGATCAACATGCCCAGTTTACGTAGTATGAGAGATTAAGCCCAGAATTTTATATATGTAAGACAAGTTTTACCCTCTGCTCAGCTGTTTAGACACCTTATATTGTTGGGATGCTTAGCTACAGACAGTTTCCTACATCTTACTCTAAAGCCTGACTGTATTCAAATTCTCCTATCATCTAGAGCACAGCTCGGGCCACGAGAACTTTCCGGATTATATAAATGCTTTGATCTGCAGTGGCCACTAGCCAGGTGTGGCTACTGGCAAGTAACATGTGGCTAGTGAGACTTGGTGAATTAATTTTTAATTTTATTTAATTTTTAACTAATTGGATTTTAAGTGGCCTCATTGTGTTCCAGAGCACAGAAAATGGAGAGTTTTCCTTGCCTTTCACCAGAGTCGGGCGGGCTGGCCGGAGAAGACTGTGCCTGATTCCATTTGTCTCCCAGTGGAAAATCCCAATTTGCTCAGAGCTTTCAGGAAACAGAGGAGGGGAAAATTATCCTGACACATCATTAACTTAGAATCATTAGATGTTTCAGGGTTGCAAAGGATGAGAATAAAAAGTTAATGTCTCTGGATTCTACCTCTTCCAGGAGCTCAGAAAGGCAGGGCAAAGCTGACCCAAGCCCCCTCTGGACATAGAGGTGGGCAGCAATGGGCAAAGGAAGCATTTTACCAACAGAGGCTTCGGCAGAGCAAAATATCAAAATAGCCGTCCCCGATGCAGTAAACCATGTGACCTTGTGTTGCCACCGCCAGCACAGCCTCCTGCCACTGCCCTCTCCCTCAACAGGACCATCATGAATGTGAAAGTTAGGGAGGCTTTGCTTGGAGGGAGAAGTCGGGTGGCCACTGCGTGTACCCAGAACCATCTGGAAGAAATCTTACATTTGCATGATGGACTTTTCTTCTTTGACCTCCGCCTTCCCTACAAATCCCAGCAGCCCCAGAACAGCTGCTGAAGAACCTGGCCCGAAGCCAGGGGTGAGGTCTCAGCCCCCGCCCACACCAATGTCATCCTGGGCCCAGCACCCCATTGGCCACATGAAGGGCACAAAGAACACTGATTCTTACATGAGAAAGTCAGATCGCCAGCAATCACAGGAGCAGGGACCTGATGCCACGGAGCCAGCTGTGAGAAACTGTGGTTTCAAGCCAGTAACAAAGATGCTTGCCAGCAAATTACAGCCCCAGACAGCTCAGAGGGCTGCAGGGTTGGGCCACAGAGCTCTCAGAGCTGACACGATGCCAGCTCCAGGGTACATCCTACAAGAGCATCTTGACACAAAGGGCCAGGGAGGAGGGGTACCAGCTTGGGGATTCTGGCACCAGGACCAATGACACAAGGCACAGAAGGTGAGAGCTGAGTGGGTGGATGGGGAGAGCAAGGGAAGGCCACACCAGGGACCAACTCAGAGCTGCTGCGCTCAGACAAAGCCATTGTAAATCAAGCTGCTGAGCAAACTATCAGAGAGGGGGAAGGAGGGAGGAGGTGGGGGGAGGCAGGGAAGCAACCAATCTCATTATGATGGGCCTGGTGACAATAACCTTTTGTCCTCTAAACAATCTGGGCCTGCCAAGCTGCTCCACAGTCTCCGAGAAAGCAAGACAGTGGGAGAGAAAAGGGTTCCTGTCAGGAGGCAAGAGACTCATCTTTAATTATGAGACAAGGCTTCCCAGAGCTGACACCCTCTCCCACACTTCCTCCCTGCTGCAGACACACCACAGACCGCGGTGGAGCGCCGTGATGCTCCCCTAATGAGAGGCGTCAATTTCCCTATGCATGGCTTCTTTGTCGATACTGCGGAACCATCCCCATCCCCCAAAGCATGCCTGACTCTGGGTCAGGAGTGGAAGCATCCCAGTTTAATTTGACGAAACGGTCCATCGGGTCACATTGGGAGTGAGAAAAGCCACTGCCTTGCAGTTTCCCAGATGCCTTCTTTCATCCTCCTGTCCATAAAGGACTGCTGAGGAGACACCAGGGAGACTGAGGGCCTGCTACTTACGTTTCTTCCTTCATTTCTTCTTCCTTCCTTCCTCCCTTCCTCCCTCCCTCCCTCGCTTCCTTCCTTCCTCCCTCCCTCCCTCCCTCCCTCCCTCCCTCCCTCCCTCCCTTCCTCCCTCCCTCCCTCCCTCGCTTCCTTCCTTCCTTCCTTCCTTCCTTCCTTCCTTCCTTCCTTCCTTCCTTCCTTCCTTTTTATTTTTGCTTTTTGAGACAAGGTTTCTTGGTGTAGCTCTGGCTGTCTTGGAATTCAATCTGTAGACCAGGCTGGCCTCGAACTCACAGAGATCTGCCACCCTCCCAAGTGCTGGGGTTGAAGGTGTGTTCCGCCACCACCTGGCTCTATGCTGCACTGCTTACATCGCCATCAGAACGCTAAACGGGAGTAAAGATGCCAAGTGTTACCCTAGAGCAGTGGTTCTCAACCTGTGGGTCACAACCCCTTTGCAGATAAGATATTTACACTGCAGGTCTTAACAGTAGCAAGACTACAGTTACGAAGTGTCGATGAAATGATTTTACAGTTGGGGGTCACCACCACAACCTGAGAAACCATTAAAGGGTCACAGCATTAGGAAGGCTGAGAACCACTGACCTCGGGTGGGGGGGGGGAGTTGGTGGGCATCTTAGCTAGGAAGGAGCCTTGAAATAAATAGCAGACAGAACCTGAGTTCCAGTCTGTACTTTGACACTGTGTATCGGTAGAAACCGAGCCAACTGCAAATCCCTCTGGGTCTTGGTTTGCTCAAGTGAAGAGATTAAAACACGGAGCAGCAGACACCCGTACAGACATGAAGCCATGTGTCTCGGGCCACATCCCACCCCTTTCTCATACCAGTCCCGGGAACCCAGAGCAAGGGAAACTCCTGCCTCGGTTTTCTTACCTCTAAGATTTATTGAGCAGACTGGCCTACTTTAACAGTAAAATCTGAGGAATTAGATAAAACTTTTATCACAGGGCATGGCCCTTAGCTCTCCCCATACCTGCCAGCCAAAGAAGTGTGTGGACCTTTTGTTAACAATTTTAGAGAAAGGAGAGTTCATAGCCCAAGGCTTCCTTGGGGGCTGAGAAACACAAGGCTTGGTAAGGTAAAGGAAGCCTTCGTTCGTGTCCTGCAGCGCGACACACTCCCATTGTTCAGTAGTCTGCCTGCGCCATCCTAATTAAGGTTCTACTGGGAACAGAAACAGGCTCCAAATTCTTTCATCCTTCTCTTAAATTAATCCTGCAATTCTTTCTCCTCGGTAGATGATGGAGAAATGTCAGCAGACACCATGTTTCAGAATGACTCTGTAGGGCCAGGGCTGCAGCTCAGTCGGTGGAGTGCTTACCCGGCATGCATAGAGCCCCCATTTCCATCTCCAGGACTATAAAATTGGGTGTTATGTCATACACCTACAGCCCCAGCACTTGGGAGGAAGAGACAGGAGAGATCAGAAATAGAACCCTAATGTCTAACTGTATTGGGGCTCCACAACAGAGCCTTTCCTTAGGAAGCACAAGGCCCTAGGATCCAACTCTAGTTGCACAGCAAGTTCTAGGCTGGTTTAGGCTACATGAGACCCTTTTTCAACAATTCCACACAAAACACAACCAACCAAGCAAGCTAACAATGACAAACCAATCCTTGATCTGAAGTTCTTTGCTAAAGGGTAAAACACTAAAAAAAAAAAAAAAAAAAAATCTAGTTGGAGTGGAAGTGGGATTTACTCAGGCTGTGGTGTAAATGGGTTTTAAACTCCCCAAATTCCTCTAACAAAGATAGAAAGGGCTTCCATTTTCAAATCAAGAGGAAGAACAGGCAGGAAACATGAAGGTGTACTTAAATCCTGCCCACAGCCACGCTTGGAAGACAGCAGCCACACTGGGAACAAATCAAACCCTGTCTGACTTAAGCCATTCTCAGCCTTGGCTACTCAGTTAGCGTCTTCTGTGAAGGCAGTTAAAGGCAGCTCATCCTCTGTGTAGTACCGTACTAACACGCATGCAGAGTGGGAAGGGAGAAAAAGCGCTTCTCTGAAACCTGTCTAACAAAGGGTCCGCCCACCCACTGCTAAGCAAAGTGCATATCAAGCTCCTGAACTTACTTTTAAAAAAATTACAAAATGAGGACACTTAAGCCTCCTTGTTCAAGGGAAAGATAGATGAGCCACTCCGAAAAAAAAATATTAAGTATAGTTTCAAGAGACTGAAAAAAGGGAACATAAAAAACTGTAACCTCATCACCCAGTTTGAAGAGTTATAGCCTTTGAAAGCATCTTCCCATTAAAGTCATGACACCTCCCAAGTGCTTTCCAAAGCCGGTAAGAAGCATTACGCTACCTCTCCTCCCCGAGCGCACCACAGCAAGCACCTGCCACAAAGACACTCTGCCTAGGACAACAGAGGCATGACATGGATTCTTAGGGTTTCTGCCCGATTCTCACCTCTGGTTCGGAAAAAAATAAGTACAGCCTTGTCTCAATCACAACATATCTTAAAAGTAACCTCAATCCACTCTTCCTTCTGACCTGCTCCTCACGGTCCGAGGATTACACCCCCACTTCATCCTGTGATATCTGCCGCTTGCCTTCTCTGTGACAAGCATCGGTCCAGACACTTGTGTCTCTAACACAGCCAGCATATACACTGACTGAGAAGACATTTTAAATGGGCCACCAAAGCTGCTCTGACTTACTCCTTGTATTGAGACCTATGTCATTTTGTCTCCTGTTCATTTCCACTTGTACTAGGTTGGGTGACCACACATTATATCTATACCACATATATTTATAGATACCTACCTATGCCCGTTTTCCTCTGGGTACCCGAGTCTGTTTTCTGAAGTCCCTCTATCCCTCACTTTCCTTAATACACCCTTCTGAAAACATTTCCACTTAGCTGTTCCCAGGAATATACATAAGTAGCTTATATCAGCCCACAGTAAATCTAAGCTGCAGTCTGCTCCCCATGTCCGTCGCCATCATCTCTCCCGTTATCACTTTAGATGGATTCTACTTTCCAATGCTAACAACTGCATGCACCCATCACCCCACTCACTGTATCTCCAGATTCTCCAATCCTTGTATCTAAACCCCTCCATGTGTTTCCGAGCCGTATTCACCCTTACCTTAGTCTTGATTTTGAACCAAAAGTGCTCATTTTCCTGATTGGACTCAAGTGGATTAGAAGTGAGAATAACAACTCCAGGACTGAAAAACCCATAGCTTCAAGTATCATGAGCCCTTCTGACTCTCTACCCATTTTAGAGCTGGGGAAAATCTTTTGGGCTCTCTGGGCCACAAAAGTCGCTTGTTACTCCATAACACACAGCATCCTGAGGCACTGCGAAGGCAGCCACAGCACTGAAACAGCAGGTGTATGGCTTTTAAACACTAATGTACAAAACCAGGTGATGAGCAGCTGCTGGCTCCCCAGTCAGGGTGTACTGACTTCATCCAAGAGGAGGAAGAGTAGATTGGGATTGGGACCTGCTTCTTCACCTAGCAAAAGACAAAAACAAACACACAAAACCAAAAGGACACCCAAAGGGTAGTTCAACTTGTTCTTTCATAACACTAAGTGTCCCAGACCCCCAGTTTCGATATCATCACCATGGCGATCTGGGCCATGGTCACCGGTTACAACTGTTGGCCATGAAGAAGAGATAAGATTTTTGCTGCGGCTCTTGGTGACACGGTGAGGAAAGCGAACTGTTTCAATCTTCTGCTGTCCTTCGGGCTGACAAGAAGCCCTCTCATTAGGATCTCAGGCAGGAACACACACACCCACTTCAGCATGGGAGTCAGTGCTTTCTCGTACCAACCTTGTGTAACTCCATCATCCTGCCGAGTATTCAGGCAGAGTGAATGGATCTTAGTCAACATTAATCAACAGGTCTGCTGTAGATCAAGGTCTTGGTGCTGGTAGAGGTGTGTTTGGGGCATAAGGCAACTGTGTCAGGAGCTCTTATTTCACCCTGACTATGATAAAGCATATCCAACCTCTCTGTAGGCTTTATAAGCATGGATTCAATCATTCGCAGATGGAAAATATATTTTCTAAAGTATCCATATTGAAAATGCCCAGATATTTTTCTTGTCATTATTTCCTAAATGATTTAACAACCGTGTGTGTAGCATTTACACTGTGCTGACTAGTCTAAGTAGTCTACAAGGGTTTGAAATATAAATGGAAGGTATACATAGACTAAAGCAAACACTGTGCCATTTTATTTTGTTTTTATTTTGTTTTATTTAACTTTATTTTATGTGTGTTGGTGTGAAGGTGTCAGATCCCCTAGAACTGGAGTTACAGATGGTTGTGGTGCTGAGAATTGAACCAAGGTCCTCTGGAAGGGCAGACAGTGCTTTTAACCAATGAGTCATCTCTCCAGCCCCCAACTCTGCCATTTTCTTTACGGGACTTGAACATCCTCAGATTTGGACATGGGCAGAGGATCCTGGAGCAAATTAACCTCTCTGGATACTGAGGGACACCCCTGAAGAAAACAGGTCCTCTCTCCCAGGCTGATATGGATACTGAGAGACACCCCTGAAGAAAACAGGTCCTCTCTCCCAGGCTCCACTAATGATTCTTCACAGATGAAACCCTCCTTTACCCACTTCATCCATGAAAAAATGAACCCCTGTGATGTGGGGTTCCCATCTGTTTGCTGTATGTTTTATTACCATTGGTTAATAAAGAAGCACCATTGCTCATTTAGAAAATCAAATCAAGAATTGGAATTCAAACCCAAGCCAGTATAGCACACTAACTCACATTCCCTTGAGCCCTTCTATCCCTGCTTGCCCAGCTCTAAAGATAGAAAGCATAATTTATTTTAAAAGCCTCCAAATGACTGTGACATGTGAATCAAGGAATTAAGTCAGGTTCGTGGTATCTGGTGTCACTGTGGAGGGCCACAGGACAGCAGGGAGGCAAACGATTGGGCATTGGTCCTATGTGGCTGTGGGCTCTTTGTCCTTCACCGGGAGCCCAGATCCCTGGCTGCCTTTATTGGTGGCTTTACATGGTGCGGCAGTGCTTAGGCGGCGTGGGGTACATCTTACCAGCCTGTCATATTAAAGTCCCTGTACAGCATCTTCTTCCCAAGCTCTTTCCTCTGCACTCTCCTGGGGAACTCCAAATGTGTGAACTCATTTCCCAGCAAGTGAGGCTGCATGAATGCCTAATAGCAAAAAGAAAAAAAAAAAAAAGAAAGAAAGAAAGACAAAGAAAAAGCCACACACAGATTTTAGAGAACAAAACAAAACTTGAGTATGTTTTGTCAATTGAGACAAGCCTTAGTTCAGAATCAGGAAAACTGTCTCCTTTTCTAAGGGGAGTAAATACACTTCAGAATTTAAACACTATCAGAGATGGGCAAATAAAAACCCTGCCTGTAACATCCAAGGGCTGTCACTGTTGGACTTTATAAATTAATTGTAATAAAAGGCATGCATTTGATAAGTTAATTGTAATCAAAGGCTTGCATAGCTAATGGCTTTGGGGTGAGTGTGGGCTTCTTCAAAGTTGACTTTGTAGTTCAAATTCAAGATAGTTTCACTTTCTGGAAAGCGTGTTGGCTAGACTGAAGGCCAGCAAGTCCCCCTGGTCCCTCCCTGTCTTCCCCTTCTCTGTTCTCACTTAACAGTGGTTTCCATGGGTTTGCCTTTGAGAACCGCATGGGGGGTCTCCAGAACACAGAAGTGCTAGATCCTTCACAGCGGGACTGGATACACGACAAGAGCCTTCTGCCAGACTCACCCTCCTCCAGTCTGCTCTGTAGTCTTTTGCTAGATTATTCCAGAACAGATGGCTTCTCTCACTCTCCACAAACTCTGTTCACATAACAAAAGCCTCCGAACAAGCAGCCACAGCCAGGGTTGCTTTGAAACAACAGTCTCACTGTTACCCTCACAATCCGAATCTAAGAGATGAACTGGTCATGGTTTGCCTTCCAGCCACAAACCTGCATACCCGTGTTAGGACCTCCCCACATCATGTCCCATTCCTGCATGGGAGTGCTGTGCTGGAAGGGATTGCCTCTCCTTACATCAGGGAAGAGGGGGCAGCGTAATCATGGCCAGTCACTATAGGAAGGCAAGGGATCCCCTTCATAGAACAGATGGCCTTCCCTCAGTTAGCTGGTACAAGTTGAATATCCCTTATCTGAAATGGTTAGGGCAGGAAGCATTTGGGGAGGAGGAGGAGGCACAACTGGACTATTTCCAGACATATATTGTCAAATCTTTGGGACAGGAGTCAAGGTTACATAAAATTCATTAACATTTCAGAAAACACCTATACATAGTTGGAAGACATTTTATACAGTGTTTTCAGTATGCGTTTTGACTACAGCCTGTCACAGGAGGTCAAGTGTAGAATTTTCCACTTAAGACATTATGCCACCACAATGTGTTTAGGTTTGGGAGCATTTTAGACTTTAGGCTTTGGGATTGGGGATGCTTAAGATACAGCAAGTATTTCCCACAGCTTCCTTCTGGAAGCAGTATATCTCTATAGATGCTCATGACGGTTTGGTGGTACCAGATAGCGCTAGGCATTGGAAGCTCAGGCTATCAGGAACGAGGAAAGCAAGCTGGACTGTTACCAGGCTGGGGGCGCTCTGATGCAGTAGCTATGGGCAGTGCAGGGAAGATGGCAAGAGACAGGCGGGATGACTGAGGGGGAAGGGATTTTGTCTTCCTGTCTGTCCAATAGGATTCCAACTGGCTCCAGATCTGATGGGAGCCCTGACCACTCTGAGGGACTCTGACAGGTAGCAAGGAAGCTTCAATCCCAGGCTTCATAGAGACAAGCTCCGCAGAAAGAAGAAAACTAAAATGTAACAGAGCCAGTTGGCATTAGGGGGCATCAAGCTCTGCATTCATTAATTTTGTGATTTTAATGAGTTATTTAATGTCTTGGTTGTTTCATTGTTTTTAAAGTGACATTATTACTGATATTTTCATAATTAGATATCTTAAATGTTTTCATCATGGTTGTCATTGCTCATGCAAAAGAGCTAGGGCTGGAGAGATGGCTAGGGTAGAATACTTGTTCGTGAGGATAAATAACCGAGTTCAAGTTCCTAAGCCCACGGAAAACCGGCACGGTAACATGCATTTACAATGTTAGTTCTCCCATGGTGAGACAGGAGGCCAAGGGACAGGAAAATCCTTGCAAGCTACAGCCCAGCCAGATAGATACCCTGGTGAAAATAGACCCTGCCTCAAACAAGGTAGAAGGTGAGAAATGACAACTGAAATTGTCCTCTGACCCCCATACAGTCACTACTGCATGCCCTGACCCATATTCGCTCACTCACACTCACACACACACACATGCTCACACATGCACACACACACACATGCACGCACACACACACGGAGAGCTAGCAAGAGAGTTCCATATCTATTTAATGATTATTATGCTCAGTGCTTTGTGAGCTCTCTCATCACATCCTTCCGAAAAGCTTAGGGCAGGAGGAAACATTGCCTTGACTTAATTTGTGGCCCCAGAGCAAAGTGAATGTATAGAACTCTGAGACAGGGGTTAGCGGTGCATAAAACTAAACACAAGGCCCTGTGTGACCGCACCCGTAAGTGTGGGTGTAGCAGTCATACCCAAAGTGCAGCTAGGACTTTCTCAAACACCCTGGTTCTCACTCAACAACACCACAAAGCCTGGAATATGAACTCAACTTAAAAACCAAAGAAATGGGCCTGGAGAGATAGCTCAGCCATTCAAAGCACTTGTTGCTCTTGTACAAGGACCTGGGTTGGGTTTCCAGTATCCACAAAGGGCCTTCTCAATCATCCATAACTCCCGTTCTTGGGAGGTCAATACCTCTTCTGACCTTTGCATGTAACAGGCATGCATGTCGTATATAAACACACATGCTCGCAGAACATACACAAAATAAATAAAACAAATGAATCTTTAAAAAGTTCATTTTCAAATATTTAAAAACAAATAAAAAACAAAACCCATGGGCGGCTGGGTGTGGTGGTGGTACACAATTTTAATTCCAGCACAAATTTGCTTTGTCTGTCTTTAAAGGAACCCGTGTCAAATGCAATTTATACTCAATAACTCTAGGCTTTTTATCTTACCTACGAAGCTGGGTCATCAGCTCTGAACCCAGCAACGGATATGAGAGTAAAAATCTCCTCTCTTCCACAAGGGCAGACACAGAAGTCCAGGTATGTTTTTCCCTAACAGAAGGGGGAATGGACCCTTGGATGGTGCTTTAGCCAGGTACTTTGGGCCCATTTTTGCCAGTATTCATTTACTTGGGAAGCTGTACCAGACAGCTTCTTGGCGTAGATGCCTCTGGGTTAGTCGGCAACACCTCAGACACTTTGCTCAGACACTTGACTATCTACGGGAGTGGCTACATCTGCCCAAGACACCAGGATCAAGGGAACCTAACGTCGAGCCACTTCCGACAAGGGAGATCCTCCACGTGAGAGGAGTCTTGACAAGCTACATGCTCTCTCCAGTGATAACGAGAAAGGGCTCTGTTTCATCTAATCCAGCAGGACATTTATTAGATGTGATGCCTCTCTTCCACATCTCAGAGAGAAAACTAGGCTGTACGATGCTCTTTCACCTCTTCCGAATTTTATTTTACTCTTTTCGGAAAATTTCCTTTAAGACAAGTTTCCATTCTCTACCAGTTTGGATGTGTTTTTTATCACATGTGGTGCGTGTGTGGTGCATGTGTGTGGTGCATGCAGGTGAACACGCCTGGGCTTGCTCATGCAGAGATCAGGCAGCGTGCGCAATGTCTTCCCGCCAGTCTCACTAAATGTCTTGAGACAGGGTCTCTCACTGAACAGAACGTCAGTGGAACTGCTGGATAGAGAACCTGGGGAGTCCACCCGCCTCCACCCATCAGCATTGGGGCTACAAACATGTGTAGTCATGCTTGGCTTTTTGCATGGGTACTGAAGAGTCAAATTCAGGTCTGAATGCTTGTAGAACAAGAGCTCTTTCTTACTCACTGAGCCGTCTTCCTCGCCTGGTCTACACACAGCACGGGGTATGTATGTAAAGTTCAGATACTCTACATTATGGTGTGGTTACAACCCCGATACGCCTGCTGTGACAATGAAGTGCATAGGACAGTCCTAACCTACTGAATACTGCAGCAGAGAACACTATACACTGTGGAGTCACCACTGAAAACCCCAGTGATAAGTTAGGGCTTACCGCTGAATGCTACCCAGTTATGAGAGCGTAATATCGCATGTGTCTAGCCTAGAAAAAGAAAGAAATTCAAAATGTAGCTGACTGTGGTCCATGCCTGTAATCCTAGCACACGAGACAAGGCAGGGGGATCACAATGTCCATGCTACATAGTGGTCTGTATCTTAACAAAACAAAACAGAATTTAAAACTTAAAGTTGTGTGGCTCACATAATGGGGTCTAGGCCATGTGGGGCCCAGGGCAGCCAGGCCACACAGGAGGCCCAGGTCACACAGGTGCCAAGGCAGGCAGCACAGGGTTCCAGGAAAAGCCATAAGCTGACACCACCCAGGGAAGTACTTGATATTCCAACCATTAGATAAGATCACCAGATGTCTTGGAGCCCAGGACTCACCTATTCCCCTTTTGCCAAGACCCCTAGACAAATGTTAGCCAATCAGGGTCCTGAACTCTGGAAATCCCCTCACCCCAACCTCTACTATGATAAAAACCCTACCCCTACAGGTCTTGGCGCACTCTGCTCTCAACCGCTGCATGGGCCAGGCGGGGAGTCCAAGCCTAAGCGTGAAGAAAGGCGCTTCGCGTTCACAAAAAGGGCTTGGCCTCCTAGTTGTTTTTTGGGGGTCCTCTGTGATCTGGGCGTAACAGAAGCATGGTTTCTATTGGCTGTGCTTCACTTCACGGTACCTTCAGGTTGAAAAGCAAAAGCCTAACTCTCAAAAAAGAACCATCTGAGTACTGTTGAAACTCCCCCAAACTTCTCCACGCCACGCATCCGAGGGCTCTCGCTGCGCTTCCGTTCAGAACCACAGCCCCAGTTTTCACAATGATCACAGCCTAACGTCGCACACCTCAAAGCTTAGCAACTGTCTACAGCCGGCTGACTCCCTCTCCAGGAATGTGGCTAGCCAAGTCTCATTCCTGCCCAGCCCATGCCTTCCACAGAACCAGTCGGATCCAAAGAAGATTGACGAATGGTTTCTTCTTCGGGAGGAATTTTCCCCAAGACACTTGTCAACTACCCTGCAAGTTGATATGACAGAGCCAGACACACAATCCTAGACTATGGCTCACCCAGAAGATGGCAGGCATACAAACTCTCTCTTGCTCTCCCTTGGCCCTTCTCCCCTCTGGCAGATCATGACTGTCATTGCAGAGGCACTCCCCTGCACCGACTGTGAAGGGATGTCTTTACTTCCAAAGGGATGTACCAGCACAGAAAGTAAAAAACCACATCTTTCAAGTTAGTGAGATGGACCAGTGGGCAGAGGCCCTAGTGCATAGGCCCGCCAACCCGAGTTCAATCCCTGGATCCTATGAGGTAGCAGGAGAGTCCTGACTTTTGACCTCCGACCTCCACATATACCTGCCTCTCCCACTCAAAATAAAATACATAAATAATCTTTAAATCGATTTTAAAAGTCTTGTTAAGTTTTCCTGGTTTACTCCTATTAAATGAGGACCCCACTATCAAATCTCACATCTCCCACGAATGCCTGTTATTTAAAATACTATTTTCCTTTACTTATTTTGTGTGTATGTGAGGGTGTCTGCATATATGTACATGTATTATACATGTGTCTTGTAATGGATTAAGTAAAAATGCCACGGATCCCTATGTGGCTGCAGTGGGCCATGAGAGCAGAGAGTCCCATGAGGAGAGAAAGACAGATAGGCACACCACAAGACCATGCCCAAGGTCTTTGAAGGCGGCTGGCTGGTCCTGGGCAGGGAGCTACGCGGTGAGCGAAAGACAGAGACATGGATAGGCACGCCATGCAGAGTGAGGTTGGATATTTACTTAGTGGGTTATGGAAGGGAAGGGGAGAGGGGGTAAGGGGAGAAGGGGGAGGAACAGAGAGAAACAGAGAGAGGGGGAGGGGAGAAGTGGGGAGAATGGAGCAAGGCAGAAGCTGCCTCTTGCGGGGGAGGGAGGTGAGGGGAGAGACAGAAAAGAGAAGGGACTCAGGCTGGAAGCTGAAGATCAGCTTGCCTCAGTGGACAGTGGAGGAGTGGGCGTGGCTTGTCTCTTAAAGTGACAGAGCAGACCATTACATGCCTGGTGTTTAAAGAGGGTGTGGGATAGAACTGGTGTGACAGGCAGCTGTGAGGTCCTCAGTGTGGGTGCTGGGAACCGAACCTGAACCTTCTGCAAGTACAGCAAGTACTCATCATCATTGAGCCATCCTTCTAGGCCCAAATGTCCACTCTCTACCAGGTCTGAACATACATGCACATTTCCATGTGTTTCTTTGAGTCTTTCTTATAAAGTGATGCCTCTTTATGTGGCATACCTTATGTGTCAAATAACATCTATATTAGACACATTCCGGCCTTATCTTTTGTCAATCTATCTTTTGTTACAGGGGCCTCACAATGGGCCTCATAAAGGGATAGCAGAAGAAACTGTCTCTTCTTTATATTTGGCTATTCGCTATACTTGTACATGTCCACATCTGCATAATATTTCAACTTCACATATATTAAAATGTGTGTGGGAAGGCATCTTGGTTATGAGGAAATATTATATGTAATCCCACACTGATATTCCTGCCGCACCCTTGGATTTCTGTCTCTATGGTGATTACTCTGTCTCCTTTGATAACTGTCTCAGAACTCAAGGCATGATGCCTTTCCTGTCCCAACCATTTCCGCTGCGGAGTTAGAAGCAGCCTGTCTGTACCCATGACTTCTCTTTTACTGCTCACGGCCATTTAAAGTATCCACTTGCCCCACACTGGTCAAGCCCTCTTGAACAGAGCTCTGCAGACTCGCTTAAGTTGTACTGAGAGGACCGTCTGGAGTTCAGCTCAAAGGACAGAGCAAACATGGCGGCTTAGGGAAAGAGGAGATGGTGAAGTGATACAGAAACCCACAACACCTAAAAAAAAATTCACCTGTTGGGTTTCAGAGGTAGCGACTTCTGCTTGCTAGTCATTTCTTACAATTACCATGAAACTTTTACATCTACGTCTTGCCTTAATTTGCTTCCTGATGCCATGATAAAGCACCGAGCGGTGTCAACTTGGATGGGAGAGGGTTTATCTGGCTCCCATTTCAATTGTCTGTCCTTGAGTGCAGCTGGGGAGGAGTTCAAGCAGAAACCCTGAAGGAACACTGTTGGAGGGGCTTGCTCTCCAACGTGAGCTCAGCTTGCTTTGTTCTGCATCCAAGGACAGTCTTCCCAGGGTGGCACTATCCAATGTGGGCTGGGCCGCCAATATCAGTCATTAATCAAAAAAATGCCCACAGACATGGTCAAAGACCATTCCGGTGGATGCAGTTCCTCAGTTGGGCCCCTCTTCCCAGGTGACTGTCAAGTTAACAAAAACTAGCACAGGTCTAATAGGCATTATGCATAAGTATATATGTCCAAAGCCAACCACCTATTATAAAAGTGTTATCTGACTGGGCAGTGAGGGTGCACACCTTTAATCCCAGCACTTGGGAGGCAAAGGCAGGCAGATCTCTGTGAGTTTGAGGCCAGCCTGGTCTACAGAGTGAGTTCTAGGACAGCCAAGGCTACACAGAGAAACTCTGCCTCAAAAAAAGAAAGAAAAAGAAAAACACAGGGGAAAAAAGTTACCTGAGAATTTCTTTCAAACTTCTGCAGTGGTATTTCTACCACTGGACACAGACTCCTTTTCTTCTCTAGGTATGATGGGTAAGTGTTCTACAACCCACCCACAATCCTTTGTCTAGTTTGCTTTCATTAAAAACAAAACAACAAAGGTCTCTGAACACTATGACTTGTTAGGAGAGCGCAGGGTTTAAGTGAGGTTTCAAAGCGTTGGGAAGGGCTTCACCAAGCTTTGTTTGAATGACTTTGTTAAAGTCTCTGGGAGAAGCCTGGCTTCTAGGAAGGGATGGGGCAGCCTGTGAATTCCAGAAGCTGGCAGGGCTGGCAAATGCACAGTGGCCAAGCAAGTTGGAATCTGAAACCTCCTCCAAGTGTCTGGACTGTTTGGGATGGCTTCATTTGTACTGGCCTGGTTTGATGGCTTACACCAGCATTTTGGAGTCTAGTGTTCCACAGGTGGTTTTTGTTTTTTTAAACCTGAATTTCACTTGAAGCAACAAGCTCCAACATTTTAAATCTGCAAAATGTGGGAGACTTTGTTAGATTGCTTCAAGCAATAAAACTTAATGACTTCCTGGCTCTTAAGTTGTAAGAGTCCTGAATAATTTTGGCATGATTTACTCCACTTCCCATACCTGGGCAGTTCATAAATATGCATGCATCACTACAGTTTTTTCCCCCCAAGGCACATTTCATAAGGATGCTAACTTGCTAAAAATGTGGACCTAGGCTGGGCGTGGTGCTGCATGTCTTTAATCTCAGCACTTGGGAGGCAGAGGCATGTAGATCTCTGTGAGTTTGAGGTTAGCCTGGTTTACTTACATAATGAGTTCTAGGACAGCCAAGGCTACAGAAAGCGACCCTGTCTCAAAAACAAAAACAAAACAAAACAAAAACGTGGATCAAATCTAAGGTGGGATGAAGCATATAGGACCCATGTCCACTCACAAACAAAAATCTCTGGACACCTTCCTGAACATTCCATATTTATTTGATATGCTGAATATATTTGGTATCTTTCTCTTTGATGATAGTATTTCAATATTCGCATGTTGGGAATATTTATGTGTTCTCATCCCAGCACACGGGACTGAGAGATGCTTATGTGGGCTGAGTAAAACTTGGAGAACTTTGTCAGGTAAGAAGAAATAGAATAGGCAGAATAGGCAAGCTAGATCCCAAGGTTATATTCAAAGGCTAAGAATTGGACTCTATAGGCTTCCAGTGGAGAGACAGTGGCTCTTGAGGTTACTGGAAACTGTCTGCTAAAATATAATGTACTTTCCCCTTTTCCTTCTGCTATGGGATGATATTTTGTGGCCAACTGGCTAGTGAGTGGTGTCAGGTTTGGGGTGAGATATCAAGTCAAAGAAATTTGCATAAGAACGACAGAGGCCCTGCTGCTTAGAGCTCACAACACAGGGGGAGATTCAGGAAGGCTTTTACAGCCATTACAGCCAGAGACTAAGGCAAGATGGTGGACTTCCATGGTGAAGAAAGGGGATGGATGTCAGGGAGGCTCTGAGAGGTGCTGAAGAGCCGCGGAAGCAAGAGCCCTGCGCCTGTGCAGCCTGCCTCTGTAAGAAGCGTAGAAAACAGCTCTACATTTTGAGGAGACTGAGAGGTGTCCCTAAGAGAGCACAGTGCAGAGCAAAGAGGGGACAGGCTTCCTGAGGGATGCCGAAAAGCTCTTCCTAAAAATTACAATGCACAGTCGAATAAAAGGCACAATTACCTAAAGCGTTTCAATGAAGTATAATATACATTGTAAAGGGCTTATTACATATTTACAAGGTGAAAATCGTTCACAAACTGAACATACCTATGTAGCTAGCACTTAAAAAGGAACATCCCCAGCCCCTTAGCAGCCCCTCGCTCTGCAATTATAGCTACACAATCCCCATGGCTACCCCAGACGGAAGGACTGTTCCAACTTCTAGATTGGCTTTGGCCGTCTCTGCACTTACACTTGTGTGGTGTGCATGTGTATGTGTCATGTATGAAGTGTGCATGTATGCATGTGCCTATGTGCACACGTATGGGGGCCAGAGGACAAGGACCGATTCTATTATCCTTTTCCCCTTTATTCCTGTGAGACAGGGTCTCTCACTGACCTGTGGGAGCCTGTGTAAGAAAGCTGGGAACCCACTGGGAACTATGGCTGCGGGAAGAGTGCAGAAAGCTCTTCCCACAAGGTGGCCTTCCAGAGAGAATTGCATAAACTATCGTAAGTGAGTGCACTTGAAAGCAAGGACATGGAAGGGACTGCCCTGGCAGGTCCACGTGATCTCTGCGGGAAAGGCAAAGGCCTGGGAGGAACATACTTGCTCCTTTTTCTCATGACCAAAGACGACATTCATAAGACATAGCACCAGACGTGTTCCCTCACTGTACTTACGTCTGTTTCAGCTAATGTACACATCACCTCGCGTTTGGCTTGCCTTCATAGTAAAAATGAGAAGTTTTGTCTGTACCACCCTTGGGCTCCAACACTTGGTGTCCCTCCTTTGATCTGCAGAGACCTAACCTCACTGGCAGGAATGAGTTGACACTAAACCTAGAGCCATGTTGGCCCTCACCAAATGCCAGCAATCTCCTGTTTTTGTCTCCAACACTCTGGGGGGTGTGGTCACACCTGGCTTTTATATGGATTACAGGGATTTGAACTCAGATCCTCAAATTCACTCAGCAGTGCTGTTACTCACTAAGGCATCTCCCGGACCCCATTTTTACACTTTCTTGTAGGCCCCTTAGTCACCAATTAGGTCTGAGGACAGAGGTTGGTGATAGAGGTCTTAGACGCTCGAAGCCCTAGGTTTCAACCCCGACACTGTGGGGGGCGGGGGCAGAAAAGTCTTTGCCATCCATCATACTACATACAGCCATCATTATTTTCATTCTCAGCGTCATGTAACATTTCCTGTTGGGATGAAGCCACAATTCACACGCTCATTCCCTTTTCCGTGGGCAGGTGGACAGGTCCCAGTTTGGACTCTATCCGCAGTCTGTGTTTCTGTGACCATTTCGAGGTGGAAATGGCAGCTGCTGGGCCATGGCATGGCTCTGGTTCAGGAGTGGCTGCCAAACTGTTCTTAGAGAGGGCCTTCAGTTTCCATTCCCCTCAGCAGGATACAGGGAGTCAAGACGCTTATGTACGTATCAAATAAGATGGTGCATTTCCATCACAGGCCGTGCTTTGAAATGCCCAACTACAGCTCTGAGATTAATTCAAAATATATCCAGACCTCTCAAAATTTGAAAGGCAGAATTTCACTGGCTACCAGAAATCTTTTGTTTCCTTATAACAAACAAATAAAACAACAACAACAACAAAAACCCCAGCTGAGTCATCTCTTTCTTCTTGCCCTTAGAGGGGAAAATTCTCATCAGATTACATAAGAAGAGGACTGGAAACAGTAAATCCAAGACGATTTATCACGATAGAAAATCTAAGGTCAGATGTGAAATGAAATGCACAACGTCAGTCAGGCCACTGGGGATCACGGGTACTCATGATATAACTGAATGAGAAGGCTCTTCCTGAGCTAAGGCTAGCCAACTCATTATTTAGTTTGGGAGTGAAGGGAGGGGGTAGATCTCACATTTAATATGTGTGTGTTAGATTCTCTTATGAGGAATTCTTAGCCGTAGTTTGTCCTTAAAAATCTCAAAGTGGCCAGGCACATTTTTACTCTCAGCTCTGGGGAGGCAGAGGCAGAGGCAGAGAGATCTCTTGTGAGACAAGGCTAGCCTCGTCTACATAGTGAGTTCCAGGCCGTCAAGACTGTACAGTGAGACCCTGTTTTAAAAACTAAAGACCTCAAAATGAGGTGGGGGAGTTGTTTCAGTGGATTTTAAAAACTAAAGACCTCAAAATGAGGTGGGGGAGTTGATTCAGTGGATTTTAAAAACTAAAGACCTCAAAATGAGGTGGGGGAGATGATTCAGTGGAAAGAAAGAAAGAAAGAAAAAAAGAAAGAAAGAAAGATAGATAGATAGATAGATAGATAGATAGATAGATAGATAGATAGAACTTACTACGTAAGTATGAGGACATGGGCTTGAAGTCCTAGAACCCCGCTAACACACACACACACACACACACACACACACACACACCCCAGATGCCTAACCTGGGCATCTATGACCCCAGCATTCCTACAGGGAGATGTTGGTGGCAGGGGGATCCCTGGAAGCTCAAGGGCCTGACACATAAAAAAGAAAAACAATGAAGATATCCGGTCTCAAACAAGGGGGACAGTGAGGACTGTGTTCTGACACCGTCATGTGAGTGGTGTCACATATGTGACCGTATCCACACCTCAAACTGACGAGAACCAAGCTCGTATACGTAAGTTATTGCTGAATTGAGAACTGGTAAAATTCTGCTTGGCATATGTGGATTTCAAGAAAGGGTCCCAATTATACTTCCACATAGTCCTTGGAACCTAAACGAAATAGAAAAACAGGCTACAGGGGATTTCAGCCTGCCACTGTTTAGATAGGAAATACAGAACTTACACGCCATTTCTTGAGACAGAGTTAAACTGGCAAGGACGCTAGAATTAGAATGGCATCCTCCCGCTCGCCGAATCCATATACTCTGCTGTAGCACAATCAGAGGGAAGACAACAACAACAACAACAACAACAACGACAACAATAACTAAACCCAGGTTACTAGGTTGAATCCCTGCTGTCAAGGCGAAGTGGGACGCCTGCCATTTTTACTCAGAAGCACACTCGAATTTCCCATTAGAGCAGTGATTCTCAACCTTTCTAATGCTGTGACCCTTTAATACAGTTTCTCACGTTAAGGTGAACCCCCTCCCCCAACAACCATAAAATTATTTTCGTTGCAACTTCACAACTGCAATTTTGCCACTGTTATGAATCTTAATGTAAATATTTGGTATGTAGGAGATCTGATATGTGACCCCTTGTGGAAGGGCTGTTTGACCGCCAAATGGGTTGTGATCTAGATCTACAGGTTGAAAACCACTGCGTTAGAGGCCCCTGTCTTAAAAGCAGGTTCAGCCCTAAGGACTATTTTTGTGATGACAACTCTAGGGCATAGAAAATCTCTGGCAGCTCAGAGGATGACAGTCTTCATTGGAAACCTTCCCGAGCCCAGCAGCACCAGAGAGATAGTAGACAAATGGGTCCAGGCTGGAGCAGGGCTGGGGTATCTAAGACACCACAGTCACTCAGATAATGCTGGACTTGCGTGCACCAAATATGTATCTGAAGCCCACTTTCATCTTGTCTGCACATTGTCTTTGATTAAAACCAGCTGCAGACGCGGGTTACTCTGCAAGGACAGAGCATATTGCTGGAAGGTTTGATGATACCAGCATATCTTAATGTAATCAAACTAGAGATTGTAAAGACGGCAAGGCAGAATGGAGCCTCCTCTCTTTATCTCAGGGGAACTGAGATCCCCCGAGGGTGATTCATCTCTAGCTGCCCCCTGAAGCCTCAGGAAGGCGGGGCGGTTTCCTGAAGGCAACCACAGAGCACTCAGTTCTGCTGAGGAACATCCAGTAGCCAGATCCCCTTCTCACCTAGCTAGGCTTTGACTCTCTCAGAACATGGTTAGCTGCATGGACTCCCTTAAGTATTTATTTCAATCCATTAAAGACCAACCTACCAACCAACCAACCAACCAACCAACCAACCAAACAAACAAACAAACAAACAAACCTATAAACAAACAGCTATGGGAGAACCATGGCTTGAAGGCTCATCAGGTCTCCCTGGCGGCTAGCGTAAGAATACAGGGCCCTGATCCCTTTATCATACATACTCCTGCCGTTTTCGGTGGAGCACAACAGACCCACAAGCCTGCACTATTAGTCACCTCCATCAGAGAGCCTATGAGCCAAAGTTCATGTTACCCAAGAGCTGTGTGAAGAGCCCCTGAGGTCAGGATGTAAGACCAAACAAAATTCACACACCTGCCGCGTTGTCTTACAATCGGCCTTCATGCCATGATCCGTAAGCATCCGGACCGTGCATAGCAAGACCATTCTCCTCCACTGCAGATGACATAGGGCTCTGGCCACTCTCCCTAAGCATCCAGACCGTGCATACAAGACCATTCTCCTCTACTGCAGATGACATAGGGCTCTGGCCACTCTCCCTAAGCATCCAGACCGTGCATACAAGACCATTCTCCTCCACTGCAGATGACAAAGGGCCCTGGCCACTCTCCCTAAGCATCCAGACCGTGCATACAAGACCATTCTCCTCTACTGCAGGTCACAGAGGGCTCTGGCCACTCTCCCTAAGCATCCAGACCGTGCATACAAGACCATTCCCCTCCACTGCAGATGACATAGGGCTCTGGCCACTCTCCCTAAGCATCCGGACCGTGCATAGCAAGACCATTCTCCTCTACTGCAGGTCACAAAGGGCCCTGGCCACTCTCCCTAAGCATCCAGACCGTGCATACAAGACCATTCTCCTCTACTGCAGGTCACAGAGGGCCCTGGCCACTCTCCCTAAACATCCAGACCGTGCATACAAGACCATTCTCCTCCACTGCAGATGACATAGGGCTCTGGCCACTCTCCCTAAGCATCCAGACCGTGCATACAAGACCATTCCCCTCTACTGCAGGTCACAGAGGGCCCTGGCCACTCTCCCTACTCTGACCAGCTCACTATTTATTTCTCTCAGCCAGAGAGCCTGGGGACTGCAGACAGCTACCCCAAGCAAGTAGCTAAGGGCCTAGATGTTCTGCTAATTCTATCATAAATATCTCTTCACACAATATGAACATAAAATTTGATTTGCCCTAAGAATAAAGAAGATGCCTGATCTTCCATCACAGGGTGAGATCATGCGAGGGAAAAGGATACTCCAACCATCACTGCGCCAACCATTCATAATTAGATCAGGGCAATGGATGGTCAAAAAATCAGAAGAAGCATGTGCAATTAAAACCATAAGAAGGTTCACGCACAGATGGTCCCTGGGTGACATGGTTGGATTTAATGATTTTTTTGATTCCATGATAGTATAAAGAATATCTATATAACAAACAGCTCCACTTTCACACTCAGTAGCGCATGTAATAAAATTAATGAGATAGCCAGCACTTTATTATATTACAAATCAGACTGCTGATGACTTATGTGTTTATTGTTTGGAGATGGAGCCTGACTATGTAGCCCAGACTGGCCTTGATTTACAGTGATTCTCCTGCCTCTGCCTCCTGAGTGCTGGGATTACAGACGTGTGCCACCTCACTCAGCTTGCTGGATGAGTTCCCTATACTGTGAGCCAGTGTATATGCGCCGGGCATGTTGAAGTTGGGCCACGCTTAGCTATACTGTTTGGAAAATTAGACATACTGGCTGCATTTTGACTGAGGTGTATTTAACTGTGATGAGTTCGTAAGTGTGCAGAGCCACATCGTAAGATGAAGAAGAATGTCCATGGCTTATATTGCCAAGGGGGTGGCTTTTCATTGTCATTTCTGAACAAGTTACGGTGGAGGACCGAGGTTGCACAGGTCATTCCTGGGCCGGACTAAGGCAGTCCACTCCACACTTGGGTGACTTACCTCTTATACTTGATGCTGTTTTCAGAACTTTACATTAACGACCTCCTATTCTAACAAACATTTTGTCATGAAGATTTCATGTTACATTTCAAATATTTTAACCTAAATTGCTTCCCTACAAATAGTCACACTGTGTGATTATTCTGGCCAGAGCAGATCATTTCTGAGCATGTATTTCTAAACTTGAAGGGATAAGAGGCTGGGCTACCAGGGTGGTTTAGATTCAGATTGCGTTCACTCCTCCTGTCTACCTGCTGAGAGATTAAGAAGATGGTGTCCTCATCTTTTAGAAACTGAGCATTTGGCCCCATTTTGTAGACTAATATTAAGAATCCACACTGATTGGTTAAGACAGACTCCAAAATATCCCTTCATCTTAGCAACATCAGAAGTGGGTGCTAAGTAAAGCAGGGCAAAATGGATCTCAGGCCGGCAGGATTTTGCTTTACAATGAATTTTTATAGACCTTCAGATTTCATATGTGGAAGCCAAATCCCTCTGTGATGATATCTGGAAGGTAAGGCCGTGTGTGTGGGCGTGATTACAGCTTAAGGATGGGACAAGGAGGCTTCCAAGAACTTCTTTGTCATATGAGGAAGGAAAAAAAAGCCTTTCTATGAGGCAGGATGAGAGCTTTTGCTGAACACTGAAACTCCCAGGCCTTTACCCTGGACTTCACAGCCTCCAGCATGTGGGAAATACATGCTGTTGTTTATAAACCAGGTACTTGATGGCATTTTGTGTTAACGACCAAGCATATTTGAAGGAGCAGGACTTGAATTCATCAAACAAGAGCTACATGAGAACTGGGTAACACAAAGGAACTTTGTGCACATCATTTTGCTTAATCCCTACAAGGTCTTCTGAGTTTTCCTATCCCCGTAATTGACGATCTGTGACCAATGACGTGACTTGTGGAACCCACACAGAGCCACATGCATCTTCTCCCCACTCCCCAGGGAACTTCAGCCGTTCATAGCCTCCCTTAGAATTGAGTGGCCACGTCCATTTTTTAACAAGGAGAACGTATTACTTAAAAATCGAAAAGCACAAGAAATTAAGTGGATTTCAGTGGAGGGCATGGAGGGACAGACACAAATGTCTCTACTCTGCTGTCATATGCACAGGAGGGCCGCGGAAAGCGCTGTTTATTGCTGACCCAGCATTCTCTCATTCACACCCACTCCAAACCTGCGCTGCGCCAGCCGCTAGAGGTTGAGTTCAGCAGTGAGGTGATTAAGATAAGAGCTGCACCTTCCAGAACTCAATCTGGAGAGGAAGCTAGACATCCAAAACAATCAATCAAACAAACAAACAAACAAACAACACCCCTCCCCCCCGAAAGCCACGCTACAGGCCTCTATATACTGTGGGTACCAGCACTGGGTGACTCCCTTGGAGGAAAAGGATACTTCTCAGAAGTGTCTCTTGAGATGGCATCTCAAAGGATGAGTGGGAATTCTAGCAGAGACAGGAAGGAATCTACACAGAGTAAATTTCCGAACGGGTGTAGGTCAGAGAGATGGTGGCTGGCGTGAGCTGAGGAAAGGTAGTGATCTGGCTGACGTGGGTTGGGGAGGTGGGGGATGGGTGGTGGTAGCCACAGGAAGATGGTGTTGGAGAACCAGATGGGGATTTGAATCGGCCAGCAAGTCTGGCTGTGTTCTCTGCACGGAAGGTATCTCAGAGCTTTCGGTGGAAGTGACAAGGTCTATGCTGAGATCATTTCATGGCCTTGGGTGACAGAAAAAGCCACACAGGTGTCAGAGAGGCCAGCTGCTATAAACTCGCCTGGGAATGACTTTCATATCTCAGAGCTTTTGGTGACCCTCCTGTCGAGCGCTACATTTCACAGTTGACTTTTCAAGGTCTGGAAAGGTTAGGAGATTTGGACAAAGCCATCCAGTTAGGGAACAGCAGAGCTGGGACTGGAGTCAAGCGTCTACACTTTCTTAGACAACCAAAAGATAAAGAAATAAGTTGAGCTCCATCGCTGCTAGTTTCAAGAACATTCTACCGCAAATGTGGGACGGCACCATTAGAAATCAGGGTTACACCTCCTGTCCCAGTTCTTGGAGAGAGGCTGTGATGGTTAACTCTGTCAGCTTGATAAGATTTAGAATCACTTGGAGACAATCCAATGGGCGTGCGTGTGTGGGAGGAATTTTGTAGATTAGGTTGGCTGAGTAGGAAGATATTCTTTTATTGATGATAAAATGTAGAAAGAGACCAGAGCACTAACAGTCACCTCCCTCTGCTTCCTGACTGTGGAGCAAGCTCCTACCCCCCCCCCCCCCCACCCGGGACTTCCTCACTGTGATGCACTGCACGCTGGAACCGTGAGTCAAGACAAAACCCTTGCTTCATAGAGTTGCTTTTGTTAGAGTGTCTTGGTATAAAAACAAGATCCGCAATGAATACGGAGTTGAAGGTACTGGGGAGAGGGGATAATGCAAGCCTGTGGCTGGCCTGAGCTGTCTTGACAACCCCTGAAAACAACCAACCAAACAAAACACAAACTGGGCAGAAGATAAATCACGTATTTTATGCTCGTCTGGGGATTCCTGCTATTACATATGCCTTGTCAATAGTAACAGTGATGTTGTAGAGTTAGGGCCTAAATCACTCCCTGGGGAATTGAGTGAAGGTACAGGGCTACTTTCTAAATCAACCACAGGAATTTAATCTTGCCAGCCGTGGTGCAGCAGTAAAGGCAGCTGCTGCCAACCTAGATGACCTGGGTTCAATTCCTGGAACCCATACGCTAGGAAGATAAAACTGACTCTTACAAGTTGCTCTTTGATGCAAGTGTGCTCTCTCTCTCTCTCTCTCTCTCTCTCTCTCTCTCTCTCTCTCTCTCTCTCTCTCTCTCACACACACACACACACACACACACACACTGTAAAATAATGAAATGTTTGGCACCCCCTCCTTCTCCCACAACTATCTACATTGCTAAGACACATGGGGAAAACTGTCAGCAACACAGATCAGTCTGTTCATAGAGCTGAAGGGCGGGGGCGCTACTGCAGTTTTCCTATCTCATAGGAAAACATTTCTCCCCACAGATCTCTGCCCACTGTGCTGATTCCCAGAGACTTTAGCCCCCAAAGTAGCTAGGGACTTGGGATGGCCCCAAATTACTTTTATCTAAGACTTACTTTTATGCCCAACATCTTGTTTCTGGAGTTCGAGGACAAGGAAGAGAATGTCACTCTGCTTTTCACAAAACTTTGCTTTTGAAGGGGAGCATAGGTCTCCAAAGACCTCCCACTATTTCACCCCCAAGAGGATTGTCTACAGGCAGAATTTATTTCAATGTTGAAACAGGTTTTTTGACACCTGCATCGTCCTGAAGGGTTCTGAGCCTTACTGTTTGAGTGTGAACTTGTATGGCATATCATCGGGGATTTCAGCTGCTATGAGAAGAGGCTCCTTCGGGTCACAGGACTGATCGTGAGACCTGCAGGAGCTCAACTGAGTTGCAGGCCAAGGAAGGAGGATCTGCACTTCTCAGAATGACCCCTGGGTTCTGCACGGTGACCCAAGGGAAGAAGCAGAGCACACGGAGTGCAGATGGTTGCAGACGGGAGGCAAGTTAGCTGCAATAATCATTCACGGAGGTGGGGTGTGTCGTCACACGCAGTCAGGATGTGTGATCCAGAAGGTGTGTGTGTGGGGGGGGTTAATACCATATGTCGTTTGGCTGTGGTGAGGCTGCTCTCACGTCACAGCAATGCGTTCCTGTCAAACAGTTCTGACACCACCCCCAACATCACTACCCTCTGCCAGACCACATGACTCTTACCAGGTACTGAAGTCGCTGACGCTCAGTCTCAGGGGTGAATTCCGACGACATGGGGATGACTTCTCCATTTCTGATGATTATGGCCCTAGAATGGGAAAAATGCATCAGCAGCCGACAAATGCATAAAGACTCTGTGAGAACCACTGACAAACCATGCAAGATGTCTCCTGCTACCCGCCTACCCAGCAGGTTCACTAACACCATCTCTGGATCCCTTGCCATGTTGGGGGCATCTCTATTCTAGGGTACTGAGTTCTATAGTTAGCAAAGGATGACATTTCTTTTGCTGCTACCTGGACCCATTGCCTTAATGCCCAAGCATCCAACCCTACACATCGTAAATGTTGAAGGATAAAATAGATGAACGAATGAACAAATGAGTGTTGTAATAGTTGTCACTCTGACCCAGTTTGTCCAGCTGAACCTTGTGCAAGCACAGTAACGCTCTCTGCATAGTCCAACTCAGCTGCTTCCAACCCAACGTGCATGCCAGGCATTTGACCTGTGGCTAACCCGCAGCCTGGGAACCACATTTATAATGCCATTTAACCTAAGAAGTCTGATGGAGCTAGTATCTAAGGTACCAGGCGGTGCAGAGCCAGACTCTTGGGAACTCCAAGGACCAGTGAGCAGCAGCACTGGTCTCCCTTGGGAGCACGGAGGAAATGCAGAATCCCAAGTTCTATTTCAGTCTCCTTATCAGAACTGCCATGGTAACTAGATTCCCAAGTGGTCCACAAGCACGTTAGGAGCTAGGCACTTCTGGCCTATACTAGAGTTTCTAGATTTATATCCTGGTATCTAGAAAAAGTTGCTCTTACCATCTTAAGGTTCATAAAATTCATACATTCCAAAAAGTCTGCCCAAGACTAGTACTCAGGTACCAGGGAGAGCAGGGACCCCCAAAGCAGATGTTTAAAGCAAGGCTGTAGGACCAATAGGTAGGCAATGCCTTTCCTGGGTCTTTGGTGTTTCTTGTCCCCTGTGCTTAGACCTTTCGCTGTTAAAGGAACCAAAGCCTCACACGAAGTAGGCAACCACTCTATCATGGAGACATACATAATCCCAATTTACCAAAGCGGTTCTTAACAGTCCCTTACTAATGTGTGGCGGAGGTCATTTCATACTATGGTACTGAGGGTTGAACCCAGGGCCTTGTGTGTGCTAGGCAAGCTCTACCTTTGGACCACATCCTCAGACTTTCCGACATGTATCTGAGTGAAGATCCATGAGCCTAACAAGCATCTTGCGGAGCTCTAGAGAATACCTTGCAGACTCTTTCAACCAAGATGCCCTTGGGGAGCCACTCTCTATCTCTGAAACAACCGTCATGAGTGGCTTTATTGACCACGACCCCATCCTTGATCTCTTACCACCTGTGTTCCACTGGCTACCACCATAGGAACCGGTAAAGGAATACAGCTTGGGACAACAAAAATATTGGACTTTTTAATGAATTTATGACCCTGGGAAAAAAATAGGGAAATAGGAAAGGTCAGGGAAGCTAATTCTGGGAACATATCTCTTGCTGCGATATTCCTTATTATTTTCCTTACTACTTAAGATGTGATAAAATAACAATTTCTTCTTAGGAAAAAAACTAGCAATCATTTTAAGTACGATTGTCCCCTCCACCATTCACAACTGACTTGCATTACTGTGCACACTTCTTAATCTTCATTATTGGTGGGAAACAGCTACCATAATGAGCAAGGGATCTGTAGGAGGAAGGTCTGGTGCCATCAGTGTCTCCCCCTTACACGCATCCTGGGAGGAGCCAGCATGACTTCCCAGGGTATGGACTCAGAACCTAAGTCTCAGGAGATCAGGGTCTAGTCCATCTTGTTCTCTCTTATTCTAAACTGACCACGGTGCCTGCCACATAGCAGGCACCTCGTGACTATTTGCTGACTTAAAGAGCAGGCGAAGAAAGTCACAGAAGTTTCCTTGGACAGGGAGAAGACAGAGGACCAGCAGGTAGCTGTGTTCAGTGAAGTATCAGTAGCCTTGACATTGCAGATCAGAGAGTTCTCCAATGGGAAACTCGCCAGCTTCCACTGGCATGTTTTCTTCAGTTTCGTGGCTAGTCTGCCGGTGATGAACCACCTCAGTCCTGCCCCCGCCCCCCGCCAACATCACTATCTCCATTCCTAAATTACCAGCTTCTCTCTGCAGTGTAAAACCATGCTCAAAAGAGTGCTGGAAAACCACACAAAATCAACTCAAAGCCAACCAAACAACATTCTGTCAGTCCGAAGCTGACCTGAGACTGCCCTGTTCTGCTGAACCACAGTTTCTTCATTAACAGCAACTAGACTCAAGGTCTCTACTTCCTCGTTCCCGCTGTTCTCTCAAACAGTGCTAAATTTACTTCTAGACTCCCTGTCCATCCAGCCGCTGACAATACATCTATAGCAATGGTCCCCAACCTGTAGGTCGTGACCCCTTAGGGGGGCACATATCAGGTATCCTGCATATCACATTAAAGTTCCTAACAGTAGCAAAATTATGGTTATGAAGCAGCAACAAAATAATTTTATGGTTGGAGGTCACCACAACATGAGGAGCTGGGTTAGAGGGTCACAACCTTGGGAAGGTTGAGAACCACTGGTCTCCAGCATCTCTACAGGACATGTCACTGTTCTGAAGGCCCTGGTAGCATCTGATCCCAACCTTGGCTCTTATGCCCTCCTCTTTCTAGTTTCTTTTTTTACATCTCTCCTGACTCTACGGATTGTTCTTACCTACCACAGGCAATTTCGTTTCCTTGCTTTTTGCCCTAAGGCTAGGAGAGACTCTTACATCTCCTTATTGCCTGCAATGTGTCTCTATATAAAAGATTTCACATTTGTAACCCTGTCTATTTCCCATGCTAGTCTGTAAGCTCTTACAACAATCATGCCTGACTTAACCACTGTTATAATTCCAGTACTGCACACAGCATCATGCAATTGTAGGCAGAACTGGCTTTATAACTTCAGAGCCCAGTGCAATATAATCACAGCACCCCTCGTTTAAAGATTGGAAACTTGGGGCTGGGCAAATGGCTCCTTCAGTAAAGTTCTTGCCACAAAAGTCTGAGGGTCTGAGTTTGGTCCTCAGCATCCATGTCAAAGAGCCAGTACTGTAGTGTGAATCTGTCATCCCAGAGCTGGAGAGGTAGGGACAGGAAGATCTAAGGGGTCTGACTGGTCAGTCAAACCACTGAGTTCCAGGTTCCGTGAGATACCCGGTCTCAAAAAATAAAATGGAGGGGCTGGAGCGATGGCCCAGCAGTTAAGAGCAATGACTACTCTTCCAGAAGACTCAGGTTTGAGTGAGTCCTAGCACCTACACTGAGGTCCTGAAAGGTCTGTAACTCCAGTCCACAGGATCAGACACCTTCTTTCTGCCTCCTCAGGCACTTCAATAGATAGATGGAGATGTAAGTAAAACATCCATATATGTAAAATAAAAATAAACAAGAAAGATGAAAAGCAATTGAGGATGGAACCAGGCATTGACTTCTGGTTTCAACATGAACACATGTACATATATACATACAAACATGCATGCACACGTAGACACACGCGCACACACATGCACACACACACACACACACACACACACAGAGAGAGAGAGAGAGAGAGAGAGAGAGAGAGAGAGAGAGAGAGAGAGAGAACTGAAAAATTCAAGATCAGGGTATTAAAACAAATGTGGGATTCTTCTGATAGTGGGGTTCCGTGTGACCACCAATGTGGTGGTTAGAAAGAAAATGGCCCCCAAAGGGAGTGGCAGTACTAGGAGGCTGGAATAGGTGTGGTTTTGTTGGAGGAAGTATGTCATCGTGGAGGCTGGCTTTGAAGTCTCATATATGCTCAAGTCATGCCCAGTGCCTCAGACCACTTCCTGTGGCCTTCGAGTCAAGATGTCAAACTCTTAGCTCTCTCCAGCACCATGTCTGCCTGCATGCCACCGTGTCCCACCATGGTGAGAATGGACTGAACCTCTGAACTGTCAGCCACTCAAATTAAATGTTTTCCTTTGTAAGAGTTGCTGTGGTCATGGTGTCTCTTCACAGCAACGGAGACCCTAAGACACCAGTTCTGCCCACTTCTTACCCCTGGGTATAAGTGTATGTTTTTAATTAACAAAGCAAATATGTATGTTTATGGAATATGATAATAAATATCTATAAATAATATGTGGAAATTACAGGTTAACTGGGAGATCTACTAGCTCTAACACCTATTGCTTCTTTCGGATGGGAACAGCACAATTCTCTCTCTCTCTGTCTCTCTCTCTCGATAGGGTCTTTCTATGTAGTCCTCACTGTCTTGGAACTCAGTATGTGGACCAGGCTCCCAGGAACTCACAGGCATCCACTTGCGTCTGCCTCCTCAGCGCTGAGACTAAAGGTGTGCCCCACTATGCCAGGCCTACTCAAAATTATTTTTACTAGTCATTTTGAGAATGCACTGCCCTGAAGCACACGAGAGCAGACTCCCGTCTCGTTTTACCCATATCCCCATCCTCCTCCACCTCCCCCATCCTTCCCAGCCTTTGCCACCACTGTTCTATTTCACACAGAGAGGTGGTGGATGCGCGCGCGTGCGTGCCTGTGTGTGTGTGTGTGTGTGTGTGTGTGTGTGTGTGTGCGCGCACGCCAGTGTGTATATAAGGTCTTGCTGTGTCGCTCAGGAAGATCATAAGCTTCCAACTTATTCTCTTGCCTCGGTCTCTAAAGTGCTGGGGCTGTAGGCGCTCGCCACCACACCTGGTTCAAAAGGCGGTTTTTCATCATGTCACAACCCTCCCCCTTTCCTGGCAATTCCCTTTTCTCCCGCCATCTGGTTCCTGCCTCTATTTCTAGCTCTTACCTCACTCTTTCTGTTCCTCTCTCATCTCCCGATGGCCCACCTACTCCATGCTGAGTCGACTCAGAATGCCTCCTACTGTCCTCCTGAGCTACCTTCAGTGCCCTTTCTCTGTGACCCCCACAGAAGGTCGTCCCATGCCTATCTGTGCCTCAGCCCTTTCCAGTACCAAATGCAGTTTGTTGGTTTCGGCAATGTTTCTAACTACACTAAGGGTATTTTCCAGGCAGAACTCGGTCACTTTCTCTGAGTCTCTAGCGCCCAGGGCCTGGCATGTGACAGATGACAGACACAGCTGTCTGCTGAGGGATAAGTGACTACATAACCAGACAGTGATGTGGACTTGGGTGGACGTATCCACACACAAAGTCCCAACCAGGTTTTTCTTTGGAAGAACGTTACTAATAGTGTAAAGCAGTGACGTGGCTCACCAGGTAAAAAGCTGCTTGCCTCCAACCCTGATGATCCAAACTGGATTCCCGGAACTGACTCTAGAAAATTGTCCTTTGACCTCTCCCTGTGTGCTAGGGCATGCTCCACCTGTGTGCACGTGCACAATACACAAAATAGATAAAAAATATAATAAAAATGTATAAAATCTGTACATCTTCCCAATAGATTTCACGAGAAGATGGCAGGTCTACAAGGAAGTCATCACTGAGAAGAGACTTGAAGGACTAGGGGTGCGGGGGACTGAGGCAGGGCTATCTTTTCATGAGGCAGAAAGTAGAAAGGCCAGCAGTTTTTCCGTATGCAAACATTTGTGAGTTTCAAATACCACATGAGTATCTGCATTCATCCCAGTGTAACTACCGTAAGCCTCGCCTATTACTTCCTTGAGTAGGTAATCACATCCAAATTCCACTCTGCGCGCGCGCGCGCGCGCACACACACACACACACACACACACACACACACACACACACACCTTCACTTCTGTTTGAACTACCTACCACTTTCCGCCTTTATGAGACACCCATAGATTAAAGTGTGTGGCTGCCAACCATCCTGTTCCCGCATTGTGGTGCCCTTCCTATGCAATGCGTGGCTTCCCTTTGATCTCTCTCTCTTTTATCCCGCTGATCCTTGGGATTAATGTGCCAGAGTGCTGGCCTCTGGGGGGCTTAGGACAACACCAGGAGAGGGTTCTCAAAGGGGCCAGAGTGGGCGTGAAGACCAGCAAATCTCATCTTCAAACATTGATAAAGCAGAGGACGCCTGGATTAAAGCGACGTTCTTTCATCACAGCCTCTCCATTTCTGCATCTTCTTCACTATTTAGAGGATGATTTCCTCGAGGAAAAATCAAAACAGAAGAAATGCTGAGGCAGCAAAGAGGGCCAAGGAGAGCTAGGCCTCTTTTGTTCCCTCTAGAGCCTCAGGCCTGAAGCCTTGGCTATTGCTCACATCAGATTTTAAATGATATTCCATTTACCCTTTCCGTTTAGCAGAAATAAGTGAGAAATTTCTGGAGATTTCTATCCCCCCCCCCGTACAGAGGGGGAGTGGGCCTTCAACATGTTCCCCGATGTTAAGGTCAGCCTTTCATTCGGAGACGCAGCTGAATCTGTGTTTTCTCTGCAGTGCAGACGGTGTTGCTTAGGGCATGCCAAATGACCAGAGTTGATATTAAGCTCTTATGAGACAACTGGGTAGTTTTTAAGATATCGTCCCCCCTCCAGCACTAGCCACACGAAAGGATAAAGGTGATTTACTCCACAGGGAATGTCGAGTTTAGAGACCAGGCTCTGAAAAGTTCCTTGTCTTCAATCTTCCAAGGTAATAGTTTGGAATGAAAAACACCCACCTTTTACTACTTTTCTGAGTGAAAATTATTTAGCTAGTCCCTTCAAGGGAAGAAGAAGGGGATCTGGGGCATTTGTTTCAAACAGTCATTTGATTTTATGATTTCCCGTAGGGAGATCACAGTCAGGGCTGTTAAATCTCACGTCAGCGTGACTGTGATGTTTGTCCTCAGAGTGGGACCCACAAAAGCCCCAGAAGACATTCGGTAAGCCAGCAAAAGAAAAGAAAAACAAGACAGAGAAAGCCCTAATGAAAGTAGACCAGGCAACATACAGAACGGACATTTCAAACATCGGCTAAATACATGAAAAGACGGTGCGTTCTCAAGAAGCTGGGGAAAATGCATATTAAAGTCACGGGAGTGCTGGAACACATGCAAAAATCAGTATTATACAGTCATTCTCAAAGGGTGAGAACAACCGTTGTAACCATGGACGGAAATGCAAGAACTACTGAAATGAACAGTCACACATCCAGTGGTTCAGCCAGCTCACCTTGGGATATATAGGCTCCCAAATCCAAAGACTGTGCACAGGATGCAAAGAGAAGAATTCAAGCATTGGTGTTCCTTCTTGTGGCCAAGACTGGAAACAGCTTGAATATTCTGAGAGCAAATGGTGAATGCACTGGTCTGGACAAAGTCATATTTTTTTTTTAAAAAAATGAAGTGTATGTTTTATGACCCAGAGGCAGCTCTGATAAAGTAAGCAAGAAAAGCAAGTTGATGAGTAATCCATGTATACTTGTGTTTTGTGGTAAGAGAAACTATGCTCACATTTCTCCTTACATAGATATACGTATATAGATATATACACACATATATGGAGATATGTAGATATACGTATATCTATATATGGAGAGAGAGAGATAGTCTGATTCCAGGCTAAACCCTCATATGTGGCCCTTCAGGCCCAGCCACAGGCCGCTGGAGAGGCTTGACCTGGAAGGCTTTTCTGCCCAGCCTTGGTGCCCAAGTTGGTGCACAGTGTTTTTTAAGCACTGGTCAAGACCCTCCTCCTGCAACCCCAGACTCTGAGCTTGGTGGAACTGAGATACTTTTTGGAACCAATCCAGTCCTTTGCTGCTCCCAGTCTTCTGCCTTCTACCCGTGACTCCAGTCCCTGCTCAAGAAGTGGCAGGAGCCTTTAGTGCTGAGCTCGTGGCCTCTGAGCTTCCACTCAGCTAGTGGTCAGCATTTGGTGTATCAGATGGCAGACCCTCGATTGGTGCCAGGCTGGGCATCACCCAGCGGAAGACTGTGAGCGGGCTGAGTTACCTGCAGGATTTTATCTAGTGAATAAAGTCTTGATGATGACAGTGGCCTCTAACAGCTTGACACTACATAATTCCATCTGATGAGCTGGGAGAAAGCTATAGAGATGGGCTAGAGCGCTAATTGTCCTTTATGTATTAGACTGTAATAGGGAACATGGTCCTTTTGTAAAATCAAAGAGGATGACGGTCTCTGCTCAGATGCGACGGCATATTGCTGAAGTCCAACTTTATATTCACTCACCTTTCAAAACTACCAGGCCCCAGGACCTGGGTGCTGCAGGCACCAGTCCACAGGTTCTGTCCAGTGGCCCAACTACTCCCCTCACATTACCTGGCATTTAGACATAAATGAGAAAGTATTTCTCAAGAGCTATCAATTGAGAAGCTCAAAGCCAAATTTTGTTATAAAAATATGAATTGGTCAAACCTGGAAATGTCTGACTCTTTTCTATCACTGGGTTTTAGGAGAACTCTCAAGAGTGGGTTCAGAACTGGCAAGAGCTAAAAGAGGGGGGGGAAAGTACAAAAAGAGAGCTTGAAAGACTAACTGATGACGATTTGCTTATGTCTGGCTCTCAGTGGTAGCCAAGAGGGGTTCTCCTGTCTTGACTTCACAGCCTGAGGAGTCTGCCCTGATCTGATTCAAATCCTTCTCTGGGCATCTAAGGGCCCTGGAGCTTGTGTCTATGTGTGATTTATCCAATGGCCACAGAAACATTTATCCAATGTTTCTACAAGGAAACAGAGAAGTTTCCTTGATAACGCAAATAAAGCAAAACACAAGAAAGCATCTTCCTGCCCCCCTGCCCATAGGGACCTCTAGGACTAAGGGTCTGGGAGCGGAGGCTGTGGAAGATATTCTTGCTGGGAGGTCACACACAGCAAATTACATTTTCGCAGCTTAGAGCCTATTCTCTTGCTCCAGGGCAAGCAAACTCGCCACACACAGTTGGCCTGCTATATAGTATCCAGAGATTCAGTGCACTGTGGATAGAAAATATTTGGTGTGTGGGGGAGATATGTCTTTACTATAACATACTTTTTTTTGCCATTATTCATCCCCTAAACAATAGAGCACAGCAACTGTTTAAATACCACTTAGATATTATGAATAGTGTAGGGATTTCAGGTACGCAGAGGATGTGCGCAAGCTTACATGTAAGGGACCTGCACTGCTCAGATTTGGATATATTGTTGTGGGTGACCAGGGCCCAGTGCACTGGTACTGAGGGACGACTCTATACTAGGTGTGTGCCACCCACAGGACAGCAGCCCCTCGCCTCCCGGGGGCCCATCAGGTTTGACCTCGTCTTCACTGGGAAGTTGTGCTGGTCAGTTGTAGACCTCCTAATAAATAATAACAAGAATAAAAGCTTCCGGCTAAAGGAAGCCCAGGAAAGTTGAGAACTCATAGAGGAGACTGGGAGAATCAGGTAGGGCAGATACAGGGGTGTTTTGATGGGCTCTCAGTCGTGCGGAGAAGGCCAGGAGCTGCTGTTGTGCCTGCTGGAGAGTGCATTCCAGAGTGTCACCTCCCAGCCCCCCAAGTTAAAGTCATACACTGTCCCCGCCCCCAGCTAACAATCAAATGATTCTACCAATAAGTGTGGCAAGGAACAGTTATGTACACTGCTTGTCAGCTTCAAGGCAAGGCTTTGTCTGAGTGCATGCGCATGCACACACACACACACACACACACACACACACACGCACACACGCGCATGTGCAGACACGGCCAACTTAGAAGTCATTTCTCTACAGAGCAGGAATGGGAAAGGAGTCAAAAATGGCCTGGCTGTTGGGTTCAAGAAGAAGGCAAAGGTATCTAAGAGTCCAGTTTCCACAGAGCAAGAGGCATTAGAACTCTCCAAGCAGGACAGAGGACAAAGGTCAACTCGGAACCGAAGTTACAATCCAAACCAAATTGCTTTGGTTTGTCATACTTGGCTTCCTCCTCTCTGCTCATGGGGTTGCTGGACATTAAAACCAAATGCCCCAGTCTGAGGTCTGAAGGAATCCTAGTGGGGCAGAATTCCTCTGCCATGGCCTATCATGCAATCTCCAACCCAGCTATGTGTGTACCTGAATGTGTGCCGGTGTAGCTGGAATGGAGGAAAGCTCTACCGGATGAGCCCTCCTGTCCCCGCATCTATCTTCGCGGTTGTAGCTGTGGTGGCACTGGGGATTGAACCCGGGACCTCGTAGATGTCGGGCAAGAGCGTTTACCACTAAGCCGTACTCCAGCACATTTTAATTTTGTCTATGTTTTGAGAGAGGGTCCTGTTAATTTGTCCAGGCTAGCGTTGAATTTACTCTGTAATCCAAGCTCTCATTGAATTTGTGATCCTTCAGCCTTGGCCTGGTGAGTAGCTGGGTTTGCAGGTTCGTACCACCAAGGCCTGGCTGGGTTGTAAATCCTGACAGTTCTCGTAGGAAGTTCCAATGCATTTCGATACCAGAGCATCACACGACAGGCTGGAGACAAAGGCTGACAGTCAGCTCCTCTTCCAGCTCAATGACCTTAGCTATGAGTGACTGGTGGTGATGAGGCTGTGTGCTGGGATGGAAACAGCCTTGGTCTGGAGAGCAGAATATCCTAATCTTGTTCGCTGAAGTGTCTCTCTGAGAGTCTAGGCATCCTTGACTTGAAAGGAAGGGGTGGGGGCTGGGAACTCTTGTGTACTTATCAGTTCTACACTGCAGCTCTCTTGGAAGAAAGCCTGGCACTAGTGGGGTAGAGAGATGCCTATGAGTGCTTTAGTTGCCCCTTCTCAGGAGGTGGTAATCACTGCGATTTAGATTCTAATAAATAAAAGCAAATTCAGAAGCCACCCTTAGTGTCTCGCTTAAATCAAAAGGAACAAGGAATCCATTACTGAGCAGGGCCCAGACACAATTTCACCGCTGTCACAGTCCCCTTGGAAGGCAGAACCACAAACGAAAGGCATCTCTGACTCCGTTAAGAGTATTCACGGGACGCTCTGATTCCATTACACACGTTCCAGCTGAAAGTGATTTGAAACGCAACATTAAACCATACATTCCCAGAATGGAGGAGAAAAGCCAGTACAAGGTGACAAAGAGAAGCCATTTGGAAAAGCCTTTTTGACAGTGTAGATCAATTCCAAGGGATGACGGGGAGGCACCCGTTCTAGCCGGATGCACTAGACCTTGTATCGGTCTGGCAGGAGTGGCTGGCCATCTTGTCAGAAGCATTAGAGATTTGTTGCTGGGAGGAAAAGCAGGGCAGCTGACAGAACCAGCCGGGGTTGCCCCTGCCAGAGGACAGCCAGGCTGCACACGCTAATTAGAGGTTGCCAAAAATAGCAGAAGGAAAAAAAATCATCTCAGTAGCTGAGAGCTGGTTTGGGTGTATTCCTAGTCATTCCATTTGCAGAATGGCCACTAAAGACCTGTGCAGATACAGTGACTCATTTACAAAAATCCTCCCAACATACAGGGTTCTTCAGCAAGCAAGCCCCTAAGAAATGGACAGGGGAGCCTTCTGGAGCAGCATGAATAAGTGCTCAGTCATAGCTGGATAACTAAGTCCATGTTCTTTGCTTTTTTTCCCCTCCCACAAACCACCCAGACTGCGACCATAACCACCCAGAATCATTTCTCAAAGTTACCATTCAGCTCCTCCATGCAAGCATTTGCTGCAGCGGTATCATGCAAATCTAACGCACGGGCGCAATATTTTGCAGAGCGGGCAGAAAGCCTCCTGGCCTTAAAGTTTTCGTGGTGGAATACTAGAAAAAGTCAAAGGTTCCCCTGTATATTAGCTTTGGGCTAGTTGGCTGTGTTTGAATCCATGGAATCTACCTGGTGAAATATATATTTCAGTAGATTTTTTGTGTATTCACATGATTTGAGTCACTACCGCCATTTTTTAATTTCTAGGACATTTTTTATCCCAACCCCAAGACATCATTCTTTGTAGGAATTAGAAACCACTCTTCATTTCCCCTCTCTCTACCAACCACTAATCTACTTTCTGTCTCCATGGATTGATGTATTCGGGACATAGGATATAAATGGGCTTGGATAATATGTGGTGTTTTTAAAAACCTTATTTATTTGTGTATAAGTGCTCTGTATGGATGCCTGCAGGCCAGAAGAGGGCATCTAATCCTATTGTAGATGGTTGTGAGCCACCATGTAGCTGCTGGGAATGGAACTCAGGACCTCTGGAAGAGTAGTAGGTGGTCTTAACCACTGAGCCATCTCTCCGGCCCAAATATGTGGCTTTTATTAACAGTTATATTCACCAAATGTATGTTTTCAAGGTGCATTCGTATTACAGCATGTATCCCAGCTTTATTCCTTCTCATGGCTGTGCACAGCTATCATAAGACTATGCCTAATTTTGCTAAACCATTTATTATTTGGTGGACATTTGGGTCCTTCTCTTGTTCCTCCTTTTCTTGTTGCCTCTGTGAATGGTGGAACCGTGAACACATGTACTGAAGTTTCTTTATGAATATGTTACCAGTTCTCATGGCCCTCTCTACCTGTGGTTACAAATAGCTCACCGTGAATGTGTCAAGGTAGGTGTGACATGCGGAGCCGGAAGCAATATCCTAGTGATACCCGGCATTAGTCGCACCGTTGTTAGATTTGTGTCCGTCTCTGGCCTCTTTACTTTTAAAAGGCCGTGCAATGGAACCAACGGGGCAGAGCCCCAAAAGGAGGAATAAAAAGCTCAAGGGGTGGAAAATAGATATTCCCAGGGACGTTAAAGCAATTGTGTCAATTTTGTCCCCTGGTAAGTAAAGAAGTGGCGATTGGCTAGCATTCTCCCTCACATGTTTGAAATGGTTTTGTTCAGAGAGAACTGTGGGTGACCAGTTAGTTCTTCATGCTCAGAGGGAGACAAACAAGTGGAAATGTTATTTAAATCACTCCAGGAAGACAGAGCGGTGGGAAAAAAGAGCTGAGTTTCTTGGTCTTCATATTACACATCCGACAGAAGTCATGGCTGTCTATCCCTGAAATTCTTCAGGTCAAGAACTCTGTCTACTATATTCATTTGACAAGAATTTTGGGGTTGGGACTGTCATTCACTCTTATTTTTGTATGATACTATAAACCAGGTACTGGCCACTTGAAGGCAAAGCTGGATGGGTAAACATTTAGATCTAGCCTGTAGCTGTCGGGGAATGGGGCATTCTCTTTACCACCGGAAGCCCCCACTGCAGACAAAGCACATGCTCGACCCAGCAGGAAGAGCATTGCCCGCAGCCAGGTCACACTGCCAGCCAGCTCTGCAGGGCCTCCCTCTGGTTCTGCTTACTGACAGTCACCCCAGACTTAGCAGAGCCTCAAGGAAATCATCTCTCATCCGCTGACATGACCCATTCAGCTGGGTTTTGGAGATGGCTGGGGTTGGAGTTGAAAGCAATCAGAGACTCGAGTCTAAAGACAACTTCAAACTATGAAGCATGCTGGGAAAGCAGGTTAGATACTCTGAGACTCCACTTCTCCAACTCCCCTCCCCTCTCTTGAAAAAGGACAACACCTCTCTCTTTGAATTAAATAAATAGATATGGAAAGGCAAAACAAAACTTCCGATATTGCTTTTCAGTGATGCCGAATAAATCATTGAAGGAAACTCATTTGTACAAGTCAGAACAATCAATTACTTGGAATTTTATTCATCTGCATACAATGTTAACTGCCCATAGCTGGGGTCTTAACGAACTATATGAAAGAAGAACAAACCCCATTTTGTGGTCTTCCTCAGAAATCTAATGAGAACATAGTATGATGATCTCCGCTCTTATTTCCATCCGTGTGTTGAGATTACCTCACAAGCTCAAAGACAGGAGATCCAGAGGGGATAAGGGGACATTTCTGCTTTCCTCATTCAATAGCTCTAAAAATCCACACCAATATTAATAATACTGTCAGTGTCTTCAGTATTTTTCCCAAGCATATCTGCAATTTTAAATTCTATTTTAACTAACAGATATAAAATGTTACCATACCAAACTCCTTTTTCCTGCTACCCACACAACACAATTTACTCAAAGTTCTTGAGTAAAGAACCTTATTTCCTAACAAGAAATAAGACAGGTGGCTGTCTGGAAAACAAAGCCCTAAGAGATCACATATGTAACTTTTTTTTCAGTGTGGGAAGTGAAGAAGAAAAGGCCCCAGGACATGTTAATTCTTAGCTGGAAGTTGATACCATGCTCCACAGGGGCAAGGAAGGCTGGCCAGGCCGGAGAGGGACATGTGTTACTCAGGGCACAAGGCTGAAGCCAGGTGGAAGGGCTAGAGAGCGCACAGTTGGAGAGGTGGAGCCCGTTCCCAGGAATGAGGTCAAGGCTAGAAAAAGATTTGGCAATAATCATGTCTACACAGTAGATAAAACTATGGACTTGACCAGGTAGGCTTGGTGCCACACACCTTTGATCCCAGCACTTGGGAGGCAGAGGCAGATGGATCTCAGTCAGTTTGAAGCCAGGCTGGTCTACATAGTGAGTTCCATGATGCCAGGATTACACAGATAGACAGTTTCAAAAAGAAACAAAATCAAAAATAAAACAATAACAATAACAACAACAACAACAAATTCTGGGCTTGAAACACATGCCTCCTCCCACGTGTGGGTCAGAGTCAGGGCTCCATGCCCTTGGTTGAGCCACAGCTTACACACTGAGTTTCGCTGCCTGGACCCTTATCTCCTACTCCTGAAGCCTCATGGGATGAGAGATCAAGATTATTCTCTTCTGGGAAAAGGCTCTGCCAGGCTGCTCTCTGACTGAATTGTCTTTTCCGAGATGCGGAAGTAGAAACAATGGGAGTTGAGACTGCGGACGGGGCTGCCCAGGAGAGGCCACGCTGCCCTTCCTCTTTCTTCTTTCTCCTTCACCCTGACTATTCTCTTAGGGGTTTTCAGGTCAGAGGGCTTAGGTACGCATGTGCCTGCTATCTGTTGCCACCGGTGCTGATGCAAAGCTTGAGGGTTTTCTTGTCCTGTGTCATTTCATGTGTGGGTCTCTTATTTCTCTGGGACAATTCTATCACCAGGATGAGGAGAAAGGAGGCAAATGGGCAATTCTAGTCCTATACCCTGGATGTGATTTTAATTTAGACAAAAGGTACTGGGAGGTCCCAGTCTGCCTCAGTCTGACACGCCCCTGGATTGGGGTTTAAGGACTGAATTTATTATCTATAACGTATGTTCCTCTACCTTACCCCGTCCATGTATTTCCCTGTTCTATTCTTGGTTTTGACAGGCAAGACCCAGAATACTTTTGAAAATTACATGTTTCTAGGTCTCAACTTCACAGGGCTTTATTCCTTCCTTGACCTCCCAGAAGCCAGGCTGAGTTTCCACTCCTCTCTGCAGAATGTTGTTGCCCCAGTGCTTTCCTAGTGAAGGCTCCACACACAGGAGACTCTTTGACATTTACACGTGAAGAAATATGTTCCAGGCAATATATCTTCCCCATGTGCAATCGCTCAGAACGCTAACGTGGGGTTGTCTGAAGACCGCATCGCCTCTAACGAGAAACTGGCCAAGGATACAGTAATACCAGCGTAACGAAAATGTTCACAGGGTAAAGCCAAGAACAGACGCGTCCTTACAGACACGGCAGGGACCACACAAATGACCTTCTGTAGTCTTATCTGAAAAATTGAAGTGATTGAAGAAGAGACTAATTGGGTGCTGGAGCGTAGAGGTGTATGCTCATGAATGACAATGCGGGCCCAGTTTATTTTCTATCTCCTGTCAGGATGAGGGTGGAAGCAAATGGAAGTTAAAGCTAAAGCCCACAACAGATGAAAACATTACAGAGACGGAATATGCTGCAATTAAAAGATTAAATCCTCTCACTTCTTCAGATGACCTCTCAGGGGCTCCAAACCCTTCAGAAAGGGGCTGTCACCGTGCTGGAGGGAATGAGAGGAAGACAGGAAAGAGATACTTTCAAAGTTGACAGGCAGGTTAGCCACACCCGGTGTTTAAAACCGGTGACAGTGGTGTATACAAGTTAGGAAGGGCAAACCTGACACCCGCCTGAGAAACCTGTCACTGCAGATCATTAAACACAGGCTTGCGAGCTGTCAGAGAAAACTGTAGCCACTGTGGTGTGTGGGCCCTGAAGACACCCAAGTCCTGTCATTCCCAATTCTTCCCCCAGCGCAAGCGAAGGCTACAGGCACAGGACTGACTCGAACTTTAGGAACCAACTAAATCAGTCAGGATCTTCGGTTGGCAAAGAATAGTCAGTAGGATAACTAAAAACAAAGATTAATGGGGATGTTCTATCGGGAACTCACCAAGGCCAGCTGGCCTGGGTCTGAAAAAAACTGGGATAAAACCGGACTCGCTGAACATAGCGGACAATGAGGACTACTGAGAACTCAAGAACAATGGCAGTGGGTTTTTGATCCTACTGCACATACTGGCTTTGTGGGAGCCTAGGCAGTCTGGATGCTCACCTTACTAGACCTGGATGGAGGTGGGTGGTCCTTGGACTTCCCACAGGGCAGGGAACCCTGATAGCTCTATGGGCTGACAAGGGAGGGGAACTTGATTGGGGGAGGGGGAGGGAAATGGGAGGTGATGGAGGGAAAGAGACAGAAATCTTTAATAAATAAATAAATAAACAGAGGAAAAAAACGGTGAAAATGCTTACAAAATTAAAGCCTTTATTTAGATGCATCAGACAACTGTGGTTAGCTCTGCAGCGAGGATGTTCAGGAAGCAAAAAGAAGGTTTGAAGACTACCTCTTTGAGGTGGAGGCAATGGGTTCTTTTAGTTCTGAGAGGTGTCAAGTGTGGAAAACTACGAGGGCTTGGAACAGGAACACGCAGTGAGGGACTCATAGTTAAGCCTACCTGATAGAAACAAGGGGTCTTTCCTTGAGGGACTAGCTGGCCAGGGGCGGGTCACAACGGGAGCCATTTGAGCTCAGGAGGAAGAATGAGTTCTCATGTTTTGTGGCAAGAATGTGATGTCTTCTTTCTTAATTGTATTTTAAAATCTGTATGCAAATAATTTATGCCTTGCATAACAATAAGGTGGCTTTTTAAATAGAAGAATATTTTATGAAATATGAATAAAGGATGTGAAGCAAATTCCTGAAAAGGGTGTACCCTTCTATAAAAAAGAGGCACACTCTAGGGGACATTGAGACTTAACTGACCTGGTGACACATGACGTGCACAGGGCAGGTAAAGGGTTTTATGGGGAAATGTAAGGAAAAAGGAAGGGAGGAAAGAGAGTGGGTAGCCATATCTCAGTGGGTACTAACCGGGTCTCAGTGGGCACTAACTAGGTCTCAGTGGGTACTAACCAGGTCTCAGTGGGCACTAACTGGGTCTCAGTGGCTACTAACAGGATCTCAGTGGGTACTAACTGGATGGTGCTGGGGAAAGGCGGCCATAGTGAAAAGGCTGAAATCTTGAGCACCTGGCCACATTGTAGCTCAGACATGGAGTGTTTGCCTGCCGTGCACGAGGATCTGTTTCCATCCTCAGCACTGCAAAATGAAATAAAAGAAACACACAACACTAACCAACCCCTTTCAAAGGTAAACTCCCAAGAAACAAGCCGACAAGGACCTGTGGGAGCTATGGCTTTTGTGAGCTACAGGGAGAAATTAAGACTTCTAAACAAGAGTCCCATTTAACTGGATCTGGGTGACTGTGAAGTCAGCAAAGATGTAACCAAAGCCAAGACAAATCTCTCCAAGGGCCTAGATAGGAAGACGACAGAAAGAAATATTTCTTCCAGATTTCTTCTAGAGTTTATACAAACACTTAAGGCTGTGCTGGATCCAGATAGAAAGTAAGGTGGGGAAGGAGGGAACCGCCAGAACACAGAAACCCCAAGAGTGAGGTCCTACAAAAAGACCTTGGTAGCATGGGAACCTATAGGTCCTGTCTGGCTATGAGATGCCACAGCTGGCTGGCCTCTTAAGCCACATATCTCCTCATGGTTAGGGTTAGGGTTAGGGTTAGGGTTAAAGCTGGGTTAGGGTTAGGTAAAGCTGGGTTGTGCATCTGAATTATTCCTGTCTGGATAGTACAAGACAGAAGGACATTATCAATAAAAATCAATTTTGACTTTTGATAAGATGGAAAAAAAACCTTCTGGTTTACTTGTGCCGGGCTCAGCTTCCATGTGATCACACTATAGTTGGACACATTCATTTGAACACAAGAAAGGATGGGAATTAGACTGTGAACTAGCACATTCAGAAAGAAATCTTAAGTTCTACACAACGGTTACTTAAAATTCCCATGTTTCCCTCAAGCCATAAAATGAAAATAATCTCACACCCATATGTTTCACAAGAACTAAGAGAGAGAATAAAAATCAATGAAGATGCGAATTCACTGAAAGAAAACACAGGCTAATAAGTCAAGCAAGCCCACGCATGCCACCCAAGAGCAGATCTCAAGTGCGTCTCTAGGGGGCAAGGTTGAAGCTAGAGGGATGCCCCCCCTGACTGCATCACTGGACGCCCTTCCTCTCCACAACACTGCTCCAGAACACACTCAGGAAAGGCGCGACCCTCAAAAATCCCTCAAGTCCCGTGTTTTTGTACGCCAATCTCCATGGGCTTATTAAAATTTACATTTTGACTAGTTAACATCAGCCAATAAAGTCAAGCACTCCACAGAACAAGAGGCTCTTAGAACATAATTATCCCATTCCCACTGGCAGAGCCGAGCTAATCACAAACCCCCTCAAAGGAGAACAGCAGATGGAGGCTTCTATGTGCAGATTTTTATAACCTCAATCCAGGCGATTTGAAAGCGGGTATGATAGGCGAGCATCAAGAGGACACCTGTTGTATAGCAAAAGACGAGTCGCCCTTCAGAAGGCTACACCGCTGTGCTTAGAGCTAAGTGCTTAACAATAACAACAAATCAAACCCCCAAAACCTAATAACCTGATGGATCCTAATTATAATCATAGCTGGCGTGGGGGTGTAGCTCAGTGGTAGACTGCTTACCTACCACATGCAAAGCCCCGGGTTCATTCCCTGACAACACCAAAAATAACAACTTAAAAACATAAGCAAACAGGGAAAGGATGGCTCAGCTTGGTAAAATGCAAGCATGAGGAATCGAGTTTGAATGCCCAGTCCACATCTGTCATCTAAGTGCTCAATGCTCTGGAGACAGAGACAGGAGGATTCCTGGGACTTGTTATCTAGCCAGCCTAGACAATTGGCAAGTGGGCCCAAGATTCAGTGAAAGAGTCAGTCTAAAAAAATATGGTGGGCAGTGATTGAGGAAGTTAACTCTGACCTCTGGCCTCCACACATACATTTATGCGCTCTCTCTCTCTCTCTCTCTCTCTCTCTCTCTCTCTCGCTCGCTCGCTCTGTCTCTCTCTGTGTCTGTCTGTCTGTCTCCCCCCCCCCCCACAAAACTACAGTCACATCTTTCAAACACAAAAGTTCCCATTTTCCTTGTGTTTGGCTGGAGTCACTCAGAAGCCTTTGTTGTAGCTGTGAGGCCTCTGCCATGGGAGCCAGCATCTTCATTTGGCTTCCACATGAACAGCTCTTGGAAGCTGTAAAGCCTTTGAAGGGTATCTATTTTTTGCCTTGGGGTCTGGTGGCCTCAAAGTTCACACGAATTGCACAGATGCAGCGTGTGCGAGCATGATTCATCTTTGCCTACAGCACTCTCACAAAGGGGGTCCCGGCATGTGTGTTTCTGTATTTACACTGCTTGTGTGTTTATTTGTAGCTAAAGTGTCTTCACAAATCTAAGGAATTGAAAGATGAGCTACAGTGCATATTTACGGAGAATTAACCCCAAACTCAGCTTGTTAACATAATCAGTGTTTGCTGGACCTTGTCTGCAGGATATACGCTTTGTCAAAGCCCCAAATACTTCATATTTCTACCTGCATAATTGCAAATTACCTCATTCTTCATACTAGCTATATTTTATTTAAAGCTTTAAACATTGGAGAAAAGTCTTGAAAAGTCAGTCTCTCTCTCTCTCTCTCTCTCTCTCTCTCTCTCTCTCTCTCTCTCTCTCTCTGTAACTTATTGGGCAGAGGTTTTACAGAGCCAGGAAACTTGACAGCTAAGGAAATTGCTCTCTGCAAAGAGACAGTATGGGCATGTCTTAGACTACCTCTTATAAATTGTTTTTCCCACAAACGAGGGAAATGCCCAGAAGACATACACTAGTTCCGAGGAGGTAGACGTGGACCCTATCCATATGGCCAGCCCCGCCCATAGATAGCTTCACCGAGGTCCATTGACTTGGAGCCTATTTACAGAGCAAACACAGTGGTTACAGGATCTTCCAATCAAAGGGAAGACTAAAAAGAACACAGAAGGGAAAATAAAGTCTATGCCTTGCGAACCGAGTATCTGACACCAGCCAACAGCAGAGCGGGCAGAGGTAGTGTAGAAAAACAGAACATGCAGCCAAAATCTCAAAAGCCGGTAAGAGCAAAAAGCTTTTGAATATCTTTTGAATACCCCAAGAATATCACGATTATGCAAGAACAAGTAAACAGAAATTTTTATGTCTTTTCTGACATGCTTGATTCTTTTCCCATACAACCTGTTATTTACAGACGAAGAGACAAATCAGTTTTAAAACAGTATGAAATACAATTTCTTGGAGGGGTTTATGAGTAAAAAAAAAAGACTAGAAAGAAACACCTCAAATTCTTTCTAGAAATTTGGGAAGGAGTGAGAGTATAGATTTCTTTTTTTTTTCTATTTGGATTTCCTACAAGAAATACGGCACATATAAGATAAAAATATGTGAGCTTATTAAAATTAAAATACCCCTACCCCTGAATACTTGAATGTCTATCCTAAAGTTGGTTTGGTTTCTACAGTTAGGGTAGAGATCTCTGTCCACTGCCAGAAAAGACCAGGTGAATATGCCTAGCTCATGCTTCTCACTGTCTCCAGAGAGGGGATGGAGAACTCTCCTAAAGACACTCATGCATCTAGACATTTTGTGTGTCAGGAGAGACACACTGCTGAGAAGCCACGCTTGATGCCATGTAAAGGATGGATGGATGAGCGTCATCTCCTCCAAAGACACGTCATCTGTGGATATTCTGCCTGTTAGCCACAGCTACTGATAAAGCAAGGACTCTGCAACTTAGGGATGAAAGATGACCGCAGGCTGGCATGAAGTAATGGGTACAGCTCCCGGCAGGGCACGTCACTCCTGGGACTGGATACTTTAACTGGTCCCGAGACCCAGATAGGCAAAGGCTCCCGTGTGAATCCAGTTGGTATCTTACTCCACAGTTCCTGATTTCACTGCTCAGTTATGTGCCAGTGACTGTGGGTCACTGTATTAGACTCCATAAAATGCCAGAGTGATTTCCAGCTGGTCCCCTCCAGTGTCTGGCTCACCAGCAAAGTCCTAGAGTTTGTATCACGGGTGGTGGTCAGATGTTTTACAGGTTGGTAGTTGGGCTCTGTCTTGTGGTCACGCTTGGTAGGTATGCTTGCCCAGCGGACTCAGTACTATGGAGCTAAACCTGTGTCAGCATGAACCAAAGAAGCAACAGGGGACCCAGCAGACTAGACTTCCTACCACCTGTTGGGGTCCTCTCAGTCAAACTGCTGTCCCCATGCTCAGGAAGCCACAAAACCAGGCAGGAAGCACAGAGGCCTGGTCTGTCATTCAATTGCAGACTCTGCTAGAGGCAAAAAAGAAACATTTATTACCCCACAGGATACATGTAACAATACGTGTGTGTGTGTGTGCTATATGTAACAATATATATATATGTACACACGCTACATTTAACAATATGTGTATATGTAACAATACATATGTGTTTGCTATATGTAATAGTACATGTGTTTAGGTGCTATATGTAACAATATATGTACACATGCTATATGTAACAATATGTATACATGTAACAATACATGTTTGCTATATGCAACAATACACATGTGTTTGCTATATGCAATAGTACATATGTGTGTAGGTGCTATATGTAACAATATATATGTGTGTGTATGTGCTTCAATTACCTGGCGCTAGTGAGAAGGAAACAGAGAGCATGCAACAAACCCGCTTAGGAGCCTGGTGAGGTTGGTGTGTGCACAGAGAGGGAGAGAGAGCTGAAGATGGTGCCTCCGGTTTTTAAGGGCTGCCTAGCACATGCGCACAGATGATATGATCAAGTCATACACAGATGATGGAGCTCACGCATGCGCGCGAGGGTTCATGCAGTTGTGTTAGACATAGGTGATGCAACCATGCTGCACGTGGGTCACGTAGGGTCCTTTCAGATCCTCTGGAGCTATTAGGCACTTCTGCCTGAGGGTTTGTCTACACGTGCATGGCCCTGGTACCGGATAGTGACAGCCATATTGTGGCTGAATCATCAGTGTTGTATGTAACAATACATATGTGTGTATGTGCTATGTAATGATACGTATGTGCTATATGTAACAATAGACACATTGTAACGTAGAGATGAGGAAAAAGAAACTGATGACAAGGAGGGGAGAAGCCAGCCTGGAAGCTGGAGAGACTTTTGAACTGAAAACCCTTGCAGGATCAATTGCTCATCTTACTGAAAAGGGCAAACCAAAACCAAAACAACTTATGCTTTTGTTTTGTATTTTCAAAAGACATCTTCTATAACATGGATCTAACTTTTCTCTAGCAACCCAAGGTGACAAATTATTATCTTTACTTTGCATACATACAGTAATGCCAGTCTTTAAACAATGTGCCTGAAGTCACCAAGGAGGAATGAAGAGCAGGGTTACTGGGGCTCAAGTGTATACCACCTCCCAGGTCAGGTAAGAGGTCGGGTCCTTTTAGGTCGAAAAAATTGATCCCAGCCACACGGGATCTGACTCTGGAGAGACAGGTGGGACCTGGGTTGAGAGCTGGCACTACCACTTGTCACCTGTGACTTCAGCGGTTCTTTGAACCTCAACAAGACTCAACCTTCCTCCTCCATAAAACACGGCCACCTGCTGCACGGCTCACTACAAACATCCAGGACTGAAGGCTGCACGGAGGTGGGGTAGTGACGTGAACAGGGACAGTGTTGGGAACAGCAGTTGACTTCACCTGCCTTGAGTGTGCTTTTCAAGGTAAGACTAATTGTTCAGCACTTGACAAAGCAGGCGGAAGTATAACACAAATTGGGACAACGTCTCCCCCGTTCTCGGCTCATTTTCCCACCGGTTTCTTTGCTCTCAGTGGATAATTAGAGAGAACACTTGTCACATACAGAAAGTTAAAATCTCCACAGTGACTCCAAAACCTATCACAGATGATTAAACATTAATGAGAGGAGCATAACTCAGAGAGGAGGTAAATGACATTTCTTCACAGAAATCCTTCGGCTTTTTAATCTCATTAGTGCCAATGTTTCATTTCCGCGATGAAGAAGCCAGGATAGGGGAGGTCAGCGCTTGGGCCGGATGGGAAGCTGTGCTCGGGCTTACCTCAGGGTTCTTCAGTCATTCTCCCACACTCCCCCTGTTCATGGTAGACCCTCCTATCTCACCCACACTCCCAGATGTTTCTGAGCAGTCGGAACAACTTCCAGAGGACTCACAGCTGAAGGACATCAGAGATGCATTGTACTCCCTCTGGGGACGCCAGCCTGGCTGCTACTTTCTTTTGCTTGCACTGGCTTCTGCCTCATGCTCATGGTGAACACACTGTCACCAGCCTTTGTAAAAATCTAATACCACTGTCCACCTTCAACATAATTTCAGACACCCGAGGTCAGTCAAGCTCCAAAATACTAAACAGAAAATTCCAGAAACAATTCAAACGTTTTAAATTGTGTTTATGGGAAAGCATACTATTAAAATTCATTTCATCTCAGTTAATCTTATGGTGTGCCCAAGGTATGAACTAACATTTCTCATAGGTATGAAGTATAGGGAAAAAAACCCAGACTATACAAGGCCCTTTAGGACCCAGGTTTCAGACATCCACTAGGAAGCTTGGAATGTATTCCCCGAAGCTAAGGAGTCTTAATCCGTAGTGCTGGAGATGTTGAACCGGTGAATTTCCATTCAGACAATTACCAGGGACAAAAATAGCGAAATTAGAACAGATGGGCGTGACCCAGAAGGAAAAGAGAGAGCGCATACCCAGAGAGACCACTTACTCTGGGGCCAGCGTGTGGAGAGGCATTGTCGGGGGACACCAAACTCCCCTGGCTGATGTCCTAGATTGCCGAGGGGAAACATCGCTGCAAATTTAGGTATGCCCTAATTTAGTGAGTGGAGATCACGGCTGCCGAGGCTAGACAGAGCCATGCCACCAATAGGAAGCAAATCTGTCTAAGACATTGGGCAAAAGCTACACTGAGGAGAAACATTTTGTGCATGTGCAGGGCTCAACCTTCAGAGCAATTTGAAATTCTGAACCATAAAAACTGACTCAAATTAGATCCATGTGACCCCTGAGCGTAATGGAAGCACCAGTCACACCAGCAATTTTACCCATCAAATTAGGACTTCTAAGTCATTTCTCTCCTCATTTTGTTTCTCGTGGCAAAGACTCCGTAAGCGCTAATGGGTGTCAAGCACTTCTCTAGGACCCAGGGAAGAGACATGCCTGTCTGGTGAGGTGGGCAGGAACTTCAGAAAGGAGATCCAGGAGGACACAGTAACGCTGAGGCCAAAGCTCGTATGGGAGCCCCCAGAAAGCCTAAGGGGGTGCTATTCAGTCAGAAGCATGTGTGTGTGTGTGGGGGGGCTGAACGGTAGGGGGACCACCAGTGCGTGCAAGCAGCTGGGCAAACCCTTGTGCTGGCTCAAGGGTCGGACAGGCAGAGGGAGAGTGGAGAGGAGGGCTGGGGCCGGTTGGGAGGATTTTGAATGTTCTTTATAGAGTTCAGATGAGCACAACAACCAATTCTGAAGGGTATGGGGCAGGGGTTTATCTTTTTTATCTTTTTTTTTTTTTTGCCAGGTTTATTCTTGTTGAGGGTAGAAACCAGCCTGGTGCCAGACAGAGCGGAGGAGAGCTGAGCATTTGTTCAAGTTCAGTAGAGAGACGGTGCTAGGCCAAAGGGGATACGATGGAGGCGACACAAAGCATCGTTGTATTCCAGGAGGGATTTGGAAGCCTAAATGACAGGGTGTATGTTAGGACAGACTGCAGGTGAAGCTGGGCACCTTTTCTTAGTAGTGTTGTCTCAAGCTGCTTGCCCAAGCTCTCTTAAGACCACAGAGAAGCCTGGCATGGTATCAAACACTGCCACAAACGTTTCCAGGAGAAATACTAGTCACAAGCAGTTCTGAGAGGAGCTGAGCCTACTTTTGGAAGAGCTTGGAGGGGATATAAAGCAAGATTTGACTCCTGCCACAAATGAGTTGGTGCCCATTAGAGAAGAAAGAAGAGAGCCCCAATTTCACCGGGTGTGAAAACGAAACAGCGACTCAGAGAAGGCCGGCCCTGAGCACCTGGCACACGGAAGTACCGGTGGGTGAATGGGGGTCTGTCTGCGATGGCACTGGGGAGGCAGCAAAGATCCGAAAGAAGTGATGCTCATGCTGAATTTTCTGGGTGACACCCCAAAGTGCACTTCAGGGACAAGGACGGAAGAGCAGTTTAGTCCTGGGAGACTTGAGAGCATGGTCTGGTGTTGTTGCATGAGGACCGAGGATAGGAAGTGACAGGAGACGGAGAGCCATTGACAAAGACTGCTAACGCCCCTCCCCCAAAGACTCTGGCCATAGTTCTGCAGCCACTGCGTTTTTCATCTCTCATGGGACTGTCCAGATGGGCATATGGGGTGATCCACGTGTGAAGCTTCAGATGAAGCTAAAATACACAGCCAGGAAAGATACACTGGCCACTGACAGGATTCGTGGCTGAGGAGGAGAGGGCAAAGGGGTGGGGAGGAAAGAACAACATTGTTACTTTACCCTATGTCTTTCGTTTGGTAGTATTATGGTTTCAATGTGCCATTGTGCCCCACAGGCTCAGGTACAGAACACTTGGTCCCAAGATGGCCTGCTTCGGTAGTTTGAGGAAACCTCAGAAGATATGAGCTCTAGCTGGAGGCCTTGAGTTGCTGGGGGTGGGACTTCTGGGTTATAGACACTTCCGGTTCCAGCCCGTGCTCTTGTTTCCCAATCTGCCACAGTGTGAACAAGGCACGCCATAAGCTCCGGCCTCGACGTCTTCCCCACCACCTTCCAAATTGTAAGCCAAAATAAACCTTCAAGTTTGTTTGTTTTGTTTTTGCTAGGTGTCTGGTCACAGTGTTATGGAAAAGGAATGACTAAAGCCATTCCCCGAAACAATGCTGGGAACACCGTGGCTCGCTCTAGGGGAAGGAAAATTCCTTTAGTTCTGAGCATTTCAAGTGTGAGTCTTTCAGGGTATCTCATTTATTCACACCTTACTTTGTTCCAGGAAGGACTGAGCATGAGATTATATAAATGCACACACAATAAAATAAAAAAATAAAGTTATGTGGGAAGCAAAACTAGAGCGTTTGTAGGAAGCTAGGAGTTAAGTTAATGCAAGAAACATGTGCCACAATGCCCTGAGATTCTCCAGAAGTAGCTCACAGAAACGCTTCCACACCAGGGGCAGCTGACCAAGGCAGGGTCTCCAATGGGAGAACCCCCCCACCTCCTATTGCCAGCCTTTCCCCAGCACCCACAGAGATCAGGCCTCTGCGGCTCTGTGCCACTCTAGGAGAAAGAGGCTGTGGCAGCCCCCTTTAGGGACGACAGCTCCCGCAGTAAACCCCAGCAGAGGCTCATGGCAGGCACAGGTCTGGGAAGTCATGAAGGGATGTGAGGACTGGAAGTCCTTTTTTCACTGTCACATTCAACACAATCCTTGGGAATCCTCAAAGACAGCAAGATCACAGTTACCCTGCTAACCAGTACCGGGAAGGCTGCTGTTCCGGGTGCCGTGGCAGAAGCCGGTGAGGTGCGGGGGCAGTGGGACAGGGTCCAGCTATGCTACATGTCTCCTGGAAGGCTTCTGATGTTTTACAGAGAGACAATGGAGTGGGAAATGATTGTGGGGTGAGAACCGTGGGGAAACGCAGTTGGGAGGTTGAGGAGGTTGCATGAGATGCTCAGAGACAGGATGCAGAGAAAGTATCTGAGAAAGAGCAAGAACCATGGGCTACACTGGGCAGGTGTGAGCAATGGGCAGGTGTGGGCACTGGGCAGGTGTGATCCCAGAGCTCAAGGCTGAGGCAGGGCGTTTACCACCAGTTCAAGGCCAGCCTGAGCTACAGAGTTGAACAAAATCTCACCCGACCTCTAAGATAAAAAAAGTTGAGTGTGTATTAAGAGTAGTTACCTTTAGGGCTCTTAAGTAGTATTTAAGTTAAGGGCATTAGTAGCTGGGATAGATAAATCCTAAAAGTCCCAATGACTTAACACAGGGTGTCTACTTCCTGGAAGGATTTAATGTCCATTTAGCTCAGGGCACTGTGGGAAACTCTGTTCCACACAGGGTAGGGGAGAAGCTGCCAGGCGGTTTGCCCACATCAGCAAACATATTTGAGACCACCGTGGTTTGTCAGGTTCTAGTTGCAGAGGGGCAAGGAGGAGGGCAATACATGTTGCAGATTCCTGGGGGTGTTGTGACGTATCATCAGAAGCCCAGTGGTTAGATCAGTGGCATAGCGTTCCTCCTGGTTCTGGAGACTAGATGGCTAGAATCGGGTCAGCAGGGCCATGGGTCTCTGAGGGCTCCAGGGAAGCACCTTCCCTGCTTCTCTCACTTTACCACAGTTGCTGGTGCACCTCCATGTTCCTCAGTTCCTCCTTGGGTCTCTTCCATGGCCATTGTACTCAGATGACAGCTACTGGATTTAGGGCCGGCCTAAGACCAGTTTGACCTAAACTGGTTTTGCAAAGATCCCATTTCCAAAAGAGGCCCAGATTCATGGATACTGGGGACTGGTACTGAACGTATCATTTGGTGTGACACACACACACACACACACACACACACACACACACACACACGCGCGCGCGCGCTTTGAATCATGGTGCGTAAAAGGTTTTATGGTTCCCTTTGCTCACCTCCTCTTGCTGCAACATTGCCATGTGGTCACGTGCTAAGTATCTACAAGGTTGTGGAAGATGGTCTTTATGCCCAGGAGGAAGGAAGAGTAAAAGCAGTTGGAGAACAGCTAGTCAGCTTCACTGTACACCCTGGGAGCTGAGGTGAGGAAGCAAACTGGATTGCAGGGACTGATGGGAAAAGCACAATGGAGCCTGTCCTGAGAGGAATTTAGCTAGGGATTGCAGGCATGGACGGAGAGCCCTGCATACAGAGGGAATCAGCTAGGGGAAAGTAGAGAGGTCATTTGAGAGAGCTGAGGGAGGTCAGGGAGGCAACGGTGAAGAAGCTGGGAGGGGCAGACAAAGATAAGTGGGAACAGACATGACGGGCAGAATGTTTCAGAGGGGCCGAGACCGGTCACACTAGTGGAAGCTGTCCTCATGTCCCTGAAACTGAACACAGCAGGGTGTGGAGTGATGGAGGAAGGTCATTGGCTAATAAAGGAACTGCCTTGGCCCATTTTATTGGTTAGGACATAGGTAGGTGGAGTAAACAGAACAGAACGCTGAGAGGAAGAGGAAGTGAGGTCAGACTCGACAGCTCTCCTCTTGGGAGCAGACACCTCAGAGAGAGACGCCATGCTCCCAGCTCCCAGGCAGACGCACACTATGAAGCTCCGACCCAGGATGGACAGAGGCTGGAATCTTCCCGGTAAGCGCACCTAGGGGTGCTACACAGATGATTAGAAATGGGCTAAATTAATATGTGAGAATTAGCCTAGATAGAAATGGGCCAAGCAGTGATTAAATGAATACAGTTTGTTGTTGTTATTTCAGGGCAAAAGCTAGCTGAGCAGGCGGCTGGGGTGTTGGGGACGCAGCCCCGTCACCGCTCATATTACTACAGTGGAGCCTATGAGACACCTGATGTGAAGGGAAAGGAGGGACGGAGTTTGTCTGGCTTCTCAAGACTGTGGCCCAACTTCTCTTTGCCTCATCCTGGGACACATTCTGCACAAGCTCAGTCTCCATGTTGATAGACGTACACTCACACTGCACAGATATGCTAGAAAAACCATGAGCGTAATTTCTCTCCGGACATTCTCAGCCTGCTGAGTCTGAAAGATCCCGGAGAAATAGATGCGGGCTGGTTCTGGAGACTGCCTGGGGGGCTGTAGCGAAACAGTAATTAACACTGGCTTAACACAGTGACATCTCTGCTGCCAAGACCGTGGCCTAGCAGAAGGTACCGCGAGGGCTTCCTGGCGTGACAGCATCACTTCTGAGTGGCTCTGAGGATCAGGATCTGTGGCTGAAGGAGGTGCAGAGGAAGATTACGGGTGGCCGTGACTGCCAAGATGGCTGTCCTGGAGCAGATCGTTCAGATGTCCTATCCTAGAGAAGGTCTCTATTATCTTTATTTACTGCTTACTTATTTCTATTACTTTATTTACTAATAAAGAAGGCCCAAAGATGTTGGGCGTTCAGTGTCTGAGGCCAGAGACCAAATCCAGTTTGACGGTGTACCCGCTTCACTAGAGTGATTTCGTCCATTGCTACACTGAGTCTCGGCTGTGAGGACCCAGTCACATAGAGTTCAGGAAGTGTGTGACAGTCTAGCCGCTATTTCACCCGAGGGCTCAAATATACATTTGGGAAAGGAACCTTGGCGTATGGATGGCATTTGACCTGACTGCTCAGAATCATGAAGAACATAACTGAGGAAGGCAGAAAAGTAGACAAACAAACAAACAAAAACAAAACCAAACCACCCAAAACTAACATAAACTAAAGCAGAAGCTAGCTACACAAACACCTGGGCACAGAAAAGCAAGAAATCCCATGAAGAGTGAACGGGGAGAACCTCTGTGAAAATCAACTGGGTGAATCCAATCTTTGCAGGCAGGCCTGGTAGCCTGGGCCCGGGTGTGTGTGAGTGAGTGAGTGTGTGTGTGCGCGCGTGTGTGTGCGCGCGCGTGCGTGTGTGTGCGTGCGCGTGCGTGTGTGTGCATGTGTGTGCGTGCGCACGTGTGTGTGTGCGTGTGTGAGCATGTGTGTGTGCGCGCGTGTGTGTGTGCGCACGTGTGCGTGTGTGTGTGTCACTGCTCTGCACATTCTTTTGTGCTGATAATGCCACTGCAAGAGACACGGAAAGATTCTAGCAAGAGCCAAGCGATGACAAATAGAGGGTTGGGGAGCTCTGGGCTCCTATGAACTCTTCCTCACGTGTGAGCTCTGGGCTCCTATAAACTCTTCCTCACGTGTGAACTCTGGGCTCCTATGAACTCTTCCTCACGTGTGAGCTCTGAGCTCCTATGAACTCTTCCTCACGTGTGAGCTCTGGGCTCCTATAAACTCTTCCTCACGTGTGAACTCCGGGCAGTCCTATGAACTCTTCCTCACGTGTGAGCTCTCAGCTCCTATGAACTCTTCCTCACGTGTGAGCTCTGGGCTCCTATAAACTCTTCCTCACGTGTGAACTCCGGGCAGTCCTATGAACTCTTCCTCACGTGTGAGCTCTGAGCTCCTATGAACTCTTCCTCACATGTGAGCTCTGGGCTCCTATGAACTCTTCCTCACGTGTGAGCTCTGGCCTCTTGTGAACTCTTCCTCACGTGTGAGCTCTTGGCTCCTATGAACAGAACACCTCCTCCACGTATGAACTCCCTAAAAATTAGTGACCGTGACCGCACAGCTAAGTCTTTCAAGATAAAGAAACCAATACCAGCCCCAAACAAAACAAAACATTAAGCACAAAAAAACCCAACTTGGTGACTGCCAAAGGCCTGGTGGTGAGGGAGAAGGAAGTGTGTCTGGGTCAAAGCACTTTGCAGAAAAAATACTTTCTGTGTTACTTAGCGACAGACATTGGATTTAAAAAAAAGTCACAAAATCCAAGAATTTGAAAGAATATTGCAGTATGCACAACATGCTCCCTAGCATAAATTAGCACAGTAAACTATCTGGAGATGTGTGTGCCAGTTACATGCACACTGGTGTGGTCTGACTTGAGTTCAGGAAGCTGCCCAGATCCGATAGGGTAAGAACAGAGTTCTCGGGTCCAGCACTAATATTTGGCAATGACACCGGCTGAGTAATACTCTACACTGGAGCCCACAGCAGCTGCAAAGGCAATCTGAAAAGTCCCAAACAGATACTTTACAGCAGCTCGGGAGTTCATGGAGCCCTGCCACTTCAAGCCCTTTCTTCTACCACGCAAAATTTACGTGACCTCACATCACCCATTTATTGCAAACTGAGACACATTAGAGGGGCAAACTTTTCTATTTACAGTAGATGCAAAAGAAGAAAATTTACTGATAACCACCACTCCTCAGTATGATTTACTAGGCGTTTACCATACAGGAAGGTGCTTGGAAGGAGCACTTCAAATACATCCAGTTAGCATATAACGATTAGATGATTTTACGTGTTCCATGCCTTCCTTTCCCACATGATGATGTAAACTCCACAAGGGCAGGGCTTCTGAGATCATTATTACTCAGACCTGTAGTTTCCAGGCTATATGTCATAGGCATGCAAGCACATTTGGAATGGAATTAATTCATTAGCTCATATGTCTTAACCTGGTCCACTTCTCTCTGGTTACCTGCTTTTATCCCGGATGCTAGGTCTGGTTGGTGTCTTCCTTCAGTCCTACTCTGAGCTCCATCTCCTCCTGGGGTATACCTTTCCTCCAGCCCCACGTGAAGCTGCAACCCACAGCATCTCCTCCTGGGGTATACCTTTCCTCCAGCCCCACGTGAAGCTGCAACCCACACCAAAATCCCTGCATAGTTAGTCCTTTGTCTGACCCTTCCCTTTAGAAATCTCCACGATCCCATATACCCAGCCTTTTACTGCTGTGCTTGTCCCTATTCCAGACCTGTAAGAGCTTGGGCTTGCTTGGATGATGGCCAGGTCCTCCTGCCTATGCCAAAGACAATTCACAGCGGCCGATCTGTATCTGGTAAATGAGTGAAGGAATTGAAGCATGGGCCATTTTCCTGGGGTTTATGAGTATTATCTCCAACCTGTGTGGCACTCTAAGGGGTAGAAACTGGCGCCTTCCACCGCAGTGAGACAGGATGGTTTCTGCAGGTCTGAGGATCAACGTCTGCACACTCCAACACTCGGACTTTTCTGTTTGACTGTACTTTATACCCCGCCCCCCCCCCAAAGTTCACTTACAAAGGTTGCGTGCAGACTTTCTTCCTACCCACTAGCTACTAACACCCAATCCACATTTGCTGGAGTTTGGTGGCTTCCTTCTGTTAAGAATGACAAGTTGAAGGGTCTCCAGATAAATTCCTAGAGCAACCAACCATCTGAAAACCATACACGGCAACCAGAAAGGACAGTTAGTTCAGCAGATATCAGAAACCTTATCACGAACCATTGGAGGCCTCCACATACTACTTCCTGCTGCTGACATATGAACAAAAGCTACATTTACAAAAATAAGTATGGTTTCACCGAAGCATCTGTAGCACGAGATGACCCAAAATGCCAACCTAGCTTGCAAGCGCTCTTCATAACCACAATGACACTGCAGGATAATGTAGCAAAGAGGACCAGGCGCAGGGCTTGTCACAGTGGGTTCTGACCTTGGCAGCAGTCCACAGGGTGACACCCATCACTAGAGGCAACGAAGAAAATGACAAACATGTGTAATCCCAAAGCAGCCTCCTTTCATTAAAGCCCAGGGAGTACCTGCATTTGCTTACTGCAGGATCACAAATGGATGCTTGCCCGCATCCTGTGCTGTCGGCGCAGGAAGACAATCCAGTGTGCCTCTGTCACACACAGAGGTTCCCCAGCACAGAGCCTGGCAGGTGCCTGGCTTGTGAGTATTTGTTGAATGTTGCTCATGTCTGATCTTCATGTAGAGGCTCCTAATAAACGCACAAAGAATTATACAAGTGGTTGTGTGTGTACATATTCATTTTGTGTGTGTACACATGTCCAATGAAGGCTAAAAGTTAATGCTGAGTGACTTTCTCAGTAGCTCTGCACAGTTTGTGAGACAGCGTCTCTGTCTCCACTTAACCTGGAGTTCACCGATTCAGCTAGATCTCTAGCCAGAATGTCGCAAAGGTCTCCCTATTACTTCCTCCCCAGCGCCGTGATTACAGGCATGTGCTAACCCCTCCTGGCTTCTATGTGGGTTCAGGAGAACCAGATTCAGGTCATCATGACTCAGCACTTTCATATCTGATCTATCTTTCCAGTGCAAACCGTCCTGGGTTATTACAAGGAAACTCTAGATGGAGTCCAGAATATTAATAAAGGATCCATTCCTCGCAGCTCTTTCGACTCTACTAAAGCTGACATCAGGAAGAATAAACTAGCTCATTAAAAAATATCAAAACTTGTAGACAGGAGACTAAACTATTAAACAGAACAGCTCTCTGATCTCGCGATGACAGAACAAAGGAAGTCAAGGTCCCCGCACAGTCACGCCCTGCCTGGAGACTGCAGTCTTTGGTATAAAGGAGGCATTGCATTCTCCAGGGAATTTCCTCTACAGATGTTTGGCATGCTGTTTACTGGAGGGTTCTCATATTCACGTTCTCCAAGGTGAAGGCGCTCGGCGTAACTCAGGGTTCCCTTCACCACCTTGACCATTTGAGAAGCTGGTCTCACATCTTTTCTATAATCAACAGCGATGAAGTTAAAGCAGCAAAAGAGGGAGCTGGCACTTGGGCTTTAGAAAGCGATACCCAAATTATGGCTGCATCGGAACAAAGGAAGAGGACGAATGACAAATGAACAGAGGCAACCGTGCGACTAACTGAACTTCACATGATTCCCTACTCAATACTCATCCGTGGTCCACATTACTAACTGTCCACTTTTTTTTTCTTTTTAATTTTCGAGACAGGGTTTCTCCGTAGCTTTTGGTTCCTGTCCTGGAACTAGCTCTTGTAGACCAGGCTGGCCTCGAACTCACAGAGATCCACCTGCCTCTGCCTCCCGAGTGCTGGGATTAAAGGCGTGTGCCACCACCGCCCGGCTAACTGTCCACTCAAGTCAGCTCCCTATGCAGTGGTCCTCAATCTTCCTAATGCTGCAACCCTTTCATATAGTTCCTCATGTTGTGGTGACCCTCAACTATAAAATCATTCTTGTTGCTATTTCATAACTGTAATTTTGCTACTGTTATGAATAGTAATGGAAATATCTGATATGCAGGATATCTGATATGCGACCCTTATGAAAGGGTTGTTCGATTCCCAAAGGAGTCATGACCCTGGGGCCTGGGTACACAATTCAGGCGATACTTCCCATCAACCTTGTCAGTATAAGCATGGGACTAGATTCTAGCCAACACACCGTGCACACTGAAGGGTTGTGAGCCTCTTCCAGACTTCCTTGAAAGGCCCTCTGGGCTCTCTCGTTCTCTTCAGTCTGGCGGGGTGGACATGCTTCCCAAGCCCCCAGAAGTCAAATGCTAACGTGCCAGTCCTTTTCATCCCAGGGTCCCAGATCTCTGCCAGGCTAAGGCCACTAGATTTTTAAGTCAGTGAGGTTTGGTGTCTGTTATTTCCATCCTTAGCCTACCTGATAGATCAACAGCAGTGATGTTTGTACCTTACTTCTACAGACTGAGAAAGTCCATGACTGTCCTGGGTTCTGGTGTCTGTGCCACAACGTTGACCAAACAGAGTTCACTGTCTGCTCAAAGACATCTCCAAGTGAGGCACTAGAAGTGACCTCTTCCTCCCCCATTTTTTGCCCCCACTTCTTGACGGTAGAAGAAGTTACATATTACCTTGACTAGGGTTATGTTTCACCTTGTTAGGCTAAACCAACCCTCTCGGGTGCTGCTGCCCTTTAGACTCTTGTTAGTTAGCCTTAATCTTGGTGTGGTCTGGCATGACCCAAAAATAGAACCTCGTGATCCTTTGTTGTAATAAAATTCTCCTTTGGCTCTAATCTGCCATCCCTGGGGGCCAGGGATAGAAATGGTGGCTCACCTCACCTCACCTCACATCCATAACTCCATGCTAACACTTTGACATGCAAATACTCCTTTTCTGCAAATACCGTGAGTCTTCCCAGCTTAGCCTCCCAGCAGGTTAAGAAGAAAGGGAAGCTATTGAAATCATAACTCGGTTGGAAGCTGGAGCCAAGGCCACAATAGTGGTTTCTCAGCTCATTCCAGCTTAGGGCATTGTGGCTGACAGGTGAGCAGGGTCATATGAGGCCTTTTCATTCTAATTCTACGTCTGGATGACTGAACCTATGCTCTAGAATATCAGTCTGTTGTAAAGAGACCCCAAGTCACAGGGTGGAGATGTGCATTGTGGAATATTATTTTAAGATGTGTCACGTTTGTTTATGCTGTGGAACATTTTCCCCCCAAAACAGGGTTTCTCTGTAGCTTTGGAGCCTGTCCTGGAACTAGCTCTTGTAGACCAGGCTGGCCTTGAACTCACAGAGATCCACCTGCCTCTGCCTCCCCAGTGCTGGGATTAAAGGTGTGGGCCCACCACCACCTGGCAGAACATTTGTTTTAATGATGCAAAGATGGGTTGAATTCTTTTATGTTGCATTTGTTTAACTCTGTGAAGCTGTGTTACTTTGCCTGTCTAAAACACCTGATTGGTCTAATAAAGAGCTGAATGACCAATAGTAAGGCAGGAGAAAGGATAGGCGGGGCTGGCAGGTAGAGAGAATAAATAGGAGGGGAAACTTGGGAGGGAAGGATCAAGGAGCAAGAAAAGAAGGAGAGAGGACATGAGGGGCCAGCCACCCAGCTACACAGTCAGCCATGGAATAAGAAGTAAGGAATATAGACTAGAGAAAGGCAAAACCCCAGAGGATCACTTAAGAAAAGCTGGCTCGAAACAAGCCAAGCTTAGGCTGGGCATTCATAAGCAAGAATAAGTCAGTCTCTGTGTGATTTATTTGGGAGTTGGGGGGCAGGCCCCCAAAAGAGTAAGGAGTAAAAACAACCGACAACAGATGTGGGCTGGCCCTTGCACCTCAGGTAGCAGGCCCCCGGGAGGGAAAGAGGGAAAAGAGGAAGCAGCTCTCCTCATGTGTTACACAGCTGCATGTGCCTGCCACATTGCATGCCTCTCCCTCAGCCAGGAGGAGCCATCATTCTGTAACCCTGAGGACATAGCAGTCCCTTTCTCACCCTCTCAGAGGCCCTGAGTAGACTATAGAGTAGTGGTTCATTTTTCTCCTCAAACAGTCTCGTCTACTTCCCACGCAATTCTTGAACACATGCTCTTTCTGCCTCAGCCTCCCAAATGCTGGGATTACAGTGTTGGGCCAACCATGTCCAGCCACATGAGTTCTGACTCTTAACCTCGAGCAGCACACGTCCATGTTCCGTGGAGGACTTGCTCCAACACAGATTGCTGGCTGCCCGCCTTGAGGCTTCTGATGCAGGAAGCCTATGACGTGGCTAGAACAGGTATTCCACACATATTCCCAGGTCCTGCTGCTGGCTTGGGAGCCACAGGTTGAGGAAAGGGAGCATCTGCCTCCAGGAGTCCTTTGTGTGGTCGGAAGGGCTGTGACAGGAAAAGAGAAGGTCTGCCTCTCTGTGGGTATTTGTGATCATCTGATTATATCACTTCTTCCGCCTAATCCCTTCTACAGGACTTGGGATATACCGAAGAGATAAAAAGGCAAAAACAGCATGTTTAACTTCCACAGTGGAAAATGGTGCTTAACCTTGTTTTTTTTTTTTTTGGTATATGTCAAATAAAATGAGAGGTATAGGAGACTTAAAGCAGCCAGTGGAAGCAGATCAAGTGTATTTCTGGACTCAGAGAAAGGCTCCTATCAAAGGGGAAGCTCGCTGGCAGGCATGGACAGACAAGCACTTATGAGCAACAAGGCATTCTGTGGCGGGGCTGTGGGGCTGCTGGTGAAATTGCAGGCACATAAAAAAGGAGTGAGCGGTTCTTTATGGTACCCAGGGCCCTGGAGGCAGTTACATAATGTTCCATTATCTTTCCATCAGCAGAGGGGAGAGGCCTGTGAGAGTAGACACACAGATGTGTAATTGGTTTTGAATTTAGAAATGTAAGTCTTGTTTAATATCCAGCTCCTATCCTCAAGAAAGTTCAGACTTGCTATAGGAATTCACCTCTGACCTAGCAGCTTTCAGTGAAATGGGAAAATCCTGCACACTGAAAAGGAGTGAAAGAAAAACTGCAAGGACAGCATCCTGGCCAGACTTGCAGGCTGCAGCTAGAATGATGCACCCAAACGATACCCCTTGGACAGCACCCAGTGTGGGGAGCAAAGGACGCTGCCAACACACAAGCACACTTACTTAAAACCCTGTGAGACTTTTTTTTTGCATATGACTTTTTTTTTTAATTGTGTTGTTCTCAAAACACCACATCACCTGCCAAGGTCAAAGGGTTGGATACAGCCGGTCCAATGGTTGCTCACTCTTGCATGGTGCTAATTAGTGAATACTCCCTTGACCTCTTCATCTTTTCCAGGAGAATTTCAAGCATGTAAGATCATATTCTTAGGAATCTTGGGGGTCACTTTCAAGGTCCTGGAGACACTCATTTTTAAAGAAGTCATAAACATAGCTGAATGAAAGTCTGATTTTATAGGACTAATGTTTATTATAATGGTCACATTGCGGATCAGCTTAGGTTATTTGCAACAGACTATCTTTACAATGAAAACACAACATTTAAAATGATCTCAAACCTCTGTGACTTTTAGAAAGTGTACTGTTCTCTCTTTGAAAAGCATCTTTACAATGAAAATACAACATTTAAAATGATCTCAAAACTCTGTGACTTTTAGAAAGTGGACTGTTCTCTCTTTGAAAAGCATCTTTTCTACACTATAAAGGAACAGGATGGGTCACTCAGAGTTATTTGCTTGATGACTGCTGGGGTGATTTGAATGAGAATCCCCCCTCCCCATCCTCATCTATTTGAAAACTTGTGCCCAGTTGGTGGAACTGTTTGGGAAGGATTAGGAGGCATGGCCTTGTTGAAAGAGGTGTGTCACTGGGTCAGGCTTGGCGTTTTCAAGGCATACATCAGTATTAATTTCCTGTCTCTGCCTCCTAGTTACGGATCAGTATCATGCTTGCCCGATGCCATATTTCCTGTCACGACGGCCATGGACTCTAACTCTGCAAAACCTCCCAAATAAACTCTTTAAGAAGTTGCCTTGGTCATGGTGTTTTTTCACAGTAATAGAAAAGTAAGACAAATGTGACCTATTTACATCAGTCTCTAAGAGCTTGGGATGGTAATGCATGAGTATCATCATCCCAGCACCCAGAATGAGGAGATCACGGCCAGCCTGGGCTACATAGACTCAATCTAAACCTACCCAGCTTCTAAATGTAGCTATGCACTCACTTGTACCCATAATCCATTCTGGGTAAACTCTGAGATGCCCCTGATTGTGAAGTTTATCAGTATTTCATGTACAAATAAGTAGGGAGTAGAAATGTTAACTAAAAATTCTTGTATTAGAGATGTTAAAACGAGTCTGAGCATGGGTGGATAGATGGGTGTCGTCTCTGACAACCTGGTTCTTTTACTCCAATCTTGGGTGTTAGGGAAACTCTACTCCTCAGTAGCTGGGGACCTTGGGAAAAACGCTTCTGATAAACTGCATGTCTCTAACATGAACAATTCTGACTTTTCACTCTCTTATTGACAGAATTAAACGCGACCTTGTTCTAGTATTAAGCAAGTGCCTAGTGCTTGCTTAGCTGCCTCGCCGATGCTGCTACTACAATTGCTGCAAGCGTGGAAATCAAGATGTTAATGATTCTTAAATGCCTTTCTTTAATCTCAATGAGCTCGCCTCGTCTCAGTTGCCAAACCTTGAGACATTGTTTGAAGTAAGCAGTCATGGCTCTGCTTCCCCAGTGCCTGAGCTCTCTAGAAACAGAATAAAATCATCTTCTAAGATGGAGACACAGCACCCCTCTGAACTGAAGAACAGCCCAACCCCGAGGAGCTGATGACTCAAACACAATGGGTAACAGCCTGCATAATGCTTCGCATGACATTTCCACGCTCCGGGCTCATTTTTGCTTAAAGGGAGAAACCCACCCACCATCTGCTTCCCTGCTAGCTCCTTAAGATCCCCAGGTGTTGAGCCGACGACCTTTGCCTGGGAGAAGTAACGTGACGGAGTACCCTGCAGTCACTGCATCTTTCTAGACTGCTGGTGAGCTCGGCTAACAAAAGAAGGAAGTTGGTCTTCTCTGTGGACCAGGCCTCCGTGGATGAATCACTCACCGCTGTACATAGAGGCCGGCTATGGAGTCAAACACTGGTAAACCACAGACGCAACCAGCAGCATTTCCTGAAGACAGCCCCGGAGCAAACACAGGGCTGGCTGGTAAATCAGATGACACACATTTAAGCCCAGAAAGCAGTCCTTGACCACGGGCAGCTCCTCAATCAAAGCAACGCTTTTCTCCTCGCTACTCTGCAAGTAATTACAGGGTAGCGAACGCACAATGAAGATTTATTTTCACCCTAGAAACTGTCAAGACTTAAAGTATAAACACATGACAGTTATTATCTAACAATGAAAAAATTAGCACTTAATTAATCAAGGCTGTGTTGTCAGAATTTTCTTTCAGCTTTAATCATTTTTTTTTGTTGTTGTTGTTACCTGAGTCTTGGATTCCTGACTGCTTGTTGACGGATCATAACCTACAGTTTCATAGATATGAAGATGCTTACCCAGTTCCGAAGAAGACCATGTTTTTAAACTGAAAAGCTCACAATACATCATCAGTATGTAAAGGAGGGGAGGATGGTCGAAGATGACATCCGTATCTATCATTCATGAAAGAGCTGCAAGTAACATCCTAAGTGCTCCATAAATGATCATTTGGTGAGCTTAATAAAATACCAGTTCCCACTGTCCTAGGCTTCTCTATGAATTATAGTCCACATGTGGATACCAAACCCGACCAATTAGCTGTAAAACCCCAACTTTGTATCTGGACACTGGGGTCTGAGTTCCACAAATATAATTTAAGCTTCCTGGGTTGCAGGATAATTTTTATTCTGTGCATCACAACTTAGTTAAGAAAATGAGTATTTATTAGGCTTTTAAAATTAGAACTAAATATAAAACATATTTTTATGGGCCCTTAGGAAAACAGGGCCTTGGTTAAATTAAAAATTTAACAACAGGCTCTAAGAAAGATGTCACAGAGCTATGAGAAATGTCACAAAGACTGGCTAACGTAGCATGACTTTGTTTTCTGAAAGCGTCACTCCTCTAGGTTGGCCTTTAGCAAGCCATAAATTCTAGATGACATGTAGTCCAACATATTTATGCATGTGGACAGCGTAAATGGTACCCAAGGTAAAATGGCAAAGGCTCAGAAGATAAACACGGGGGCCTGGCAGGTCCCTGAGCAGGGGGTTTCTGGGACACGTAAGACGGGCATGGCTAGGGTGGGAGGAGTTCACAGTTTTGAAAAAGGATGATCTGAGCTAAAGCTATCGGACACTGCCGAGGAGTAAACTTCTGAACCCGAGGTCATCTGGAAGGTGACCCCTCCTCAGGAGACCCAGGCCAGGAGGAGGGGTGGGCTGTGGCCTGGACTGTCACTGGGTCACTTCTTAGTGCTGAAGGTTAGGGGAGCCAACTCACTTTAACAGACTGGGAGTGGGACGTAAAGACAAGAAGCGAGTGTGAGCTGGAGGCCCAGTCTCCACGAGAGCAGAAAGAAGCCGTCACCTCTGCTCGCCGTCGCTCAATATGGTTAGGATCTAGAACGGGACAAGAGGCTACCATCTGCCCATTGGCAAGTCACCGATTTCTGGGCAGAAGCTGTAAGACTCTTGGGGATGGATGCAGAGGAGGAAGGAAGTGACAAGCATGCTGGCTGCTTCCCATTGGCCCCAGCCTTCCTTTGGTCAGGCATGCTCACTTCTAGTTTGCTGGCTTGAGCGGGGTGGGTTCAACCAATGAGAAACCTGGTAGGCCATGGAAGAGAAAGGGCCTTTCTTCAAGGCTTCCTGAAGCTCTGTCCTACTGTTTATACATTAGTTGTTCTTCCTGCCCTGTCCTGCGAGGCTAGGGTGGCTAGTGCCTTCCTGAGGGCACTCTACTGACTCCTGATTAGCTCCCCTTCATGTCTCCATCCATTGTTGTTGCGACATCTGAGCTGGTGAAACTCAGTGGGCACAGGGGGCAGGAGCCATGGGATAAATAGTATCTTAAATACCCTGCCATTTACTGAGTGAAATTTCACACTGAAACCTGATACAGCATGTGTGTCAAACAGAAAATCCACATATTCTTTCAAAATAAATGGACCTTTTAAAGTACTCCATCTTCAAACCCATGAACTGGTTCCTGGGCATTTTTTTCTCCTTTGTTTTCTATGTTCTTCCAGGATAAAGGTTAGGGTTAGCTGCCTTATTGGGAGAAGAGGCATGGAGAACGCTCAGCTGGGTCTCCCATTGTAAACGGGAGAAAGAAGAGAGTGAATCTCTTCATTGAGTCAAGATGGTTAGTCTTCTGAGCTGCAGAGGCACCAGCGACGAGGAAGAGCAGTGTGTGTGTGTGTGTGCGTGTGTGCGTCAGGGAGGTGGGATGGGAATGTGAGAAGGACTCAAGAGGCAGGAATGCACAGTGGCCCAGGGCCTAAAGGAACAATAATAATCCCAAGACAGCAGCCACTGCTAAGGAATCGCCCTTCCATGTTTAGAGTCCAGAAATTTTGCCATTTTCAAAACAGTCATTTTTTAGGGAAAGGTCCCATTACACAGTCAGCCACACTGATACCGAAGAACGGTCACTGTCAAAGAAGTGCCATTTATTTAAGGTGGAAAAAAAGAACAAGTTTATCTTCTACTTTGGCAATGCTAGGCAAAGGGTCTCACACACACATGCACACACACGCGTGTGCATACACACACACACACACACACACACACACACACACACACACACACACGGGCACACAGAGCCCCCAAAGGAATGCATATACAAGGAGAAGCTTTTGGGCTCCTGGGTGGGGCAAATGCCAAGTGACTGTGGGGAGCGACAGTTGGCAGGGGAATGGGCCAGGGCCGCTCCAAGCACTCACTTTGTTCAGATCCCCCTCTCCTTCACTGCCCTCCAATATCCTGACTCTGCTAAACTTTGACTGAAAACCAGGTTTCAAGGCCAAAACCAACATTTGAGCGTTCCTGGTTTAGATGAGCTCTAGACACACACCAGCTGCAGCTATGAACACATCGCATGCCCTCCACCCTTCCGTAACAATCTGATTGTTCTTAAATGTATTTCTAGCCTTTAATTTCAGCACTCGGGAGACAGGGGCAGGCAGATCTGAGTGAGAGGCCAGTCTGGTCTACAGAGTGAGTTCCAGGACAATCAAGGCTACACAGAAAAACCCTGTCCCAAAAAACCAACCAACCAACCAACCAACCAACCAACCAACCAAAAAAACAAACAAACAAACAAATGCTTTTCTGTTAGCATGTAGGAAGCTTGTTCTTCTCATAATCCCAACCAGAATAATTGTCTTTCCAATCACTGAATTCCCAAAGAACAGGTAGACACTGTCAGAGGCACCAGAAGTTAGTAAGGCCCAGGGAGCTGATTCGCTTACCTGCTGTCCCCAGCATTGGCCACGTACAGCTTCCCCAGCAGGCAAAGCACAATGAGGGCTGTGCAGCCGCCAGATATGTTATATGCAGTCCTCTCTCGTTCTATTTGGAGGTCCTGGAGAAGAAAGGAAAGTTGGTGTAATTGCACAGGACTAGTGACTAAAGGAAGCCTTCCTCCCACCACTAGGTACAGTCTCGAAGTCTGGATGTGCTTCCAGAAGGGACAGGCAGTCCTCAGAACCTGCTTTCCTATGACCTGCAGGGGTGTTCAACTTTCCTAACGCTGCAACCCTTTAATACAGTTCCTCACGTGTGGTGGCCCCCAGCCATAAAATTACTTCTTTGCAACTTAGTAACTGTAATTCTGCCACTGCTATGACTCATAATGTAAATATCGGATATGCATCCTATTTGCTATGTGACCCGTGTGAAAGGATCATCTGGCCCCTTAGGGCAGGCGCTATCCATAGGATGAGAGCCACTGACCTAATGGACTTCCCTGGAGGACACGACACAAATACCAGACCACGGCAGACCAGAGACTGCAACTGAAGGACCACACAGAGACATAGCAGGCAAATTTGGAAAGAGGAGAATGTAAATCCAGTTAACAGACGCCACAGCTTATGGGAATCTAGTCTGCGTGGGTTCCCTGAGTTGTCACGTGGGGCACAGAAGACGGCTAGGAATGCCAAGTACCTGGACATAAACCATGTTTTTAATGCGAAGCCTCGAATAAGTGGTTCTTTTATAGCTTGATAAAAAGAGGCGACTGAAGGGGAGAACTGTCTGCTATTCAACACAGATGTGTCTGAACGCAGTTCCTCCTCTGCAGCCACAGATCACCATGGGGCACACTCCCAGCTTTGCAGCAGCCCACAGACACTTTCTCTCCACCAGGCATTGAGCTAAGTGTCAGGCATGTGCAATCTCGCTGTGGTCTCAGGACCACCATGATTAGCTATGTTAGTCGGATGCAGAGGAGTGGGGACACTGTCCGTATTTACATGGAGGGAGAGCAGATTCTGTTTAATACCAGTTCTCTTTCCAGACCAGGTACTACCTGCCATATAATGAAGCGCCCTCAGAACAATTAAAAGCAGACCAGCATTCCTGTTGATAGACAATGTCAAGACCATTCTACTGAAAGAACCAAATGACCTGTGTCTTTGGGAATACAGGCGTTGAGTGAAGTGTTATTTCTACACTGAAGTCATCCACTGTTGAGGCAGAGGGAGAGAGAAGGTGGGTGGGGAACGGTGCCCTGACTGTTCTGAGAGGTGCTTGGTTCTTCTGAGACTCTCAGAATCTGGAACTGGAGTTAAGGGCTTCAATCAGCTCCCGCATTGAATAAGGGAGAATGTTTAGTCCTCCGGCATCGGACTACTACTACGCTCCAGGCATTAGGGATGGTGATAGAGCAAACACCAATAGTTTCTCAAGCTGAGGGCACAGACTAAAGCAACAACTACTTAAAGAGAAGGCAGAAGATGGACCTGGCTCTACAGGCCTGCAACTCTTGCATGCAGGAGCATGATGCAGAAGGGCTAAGAGTTCTGGGCTGACTAGGGTTATATGACAAGACTCCGTATTAAAAAAATAGTATGGAAAAACATACTAAGACAGGATGGAGAAAGCAACAAATAAGAAATGAAACAGGCGAGGGGTTGAGGAGCCATGGTAAGGGGTGGTGTGTGGGGGGGGATGTGGGAGTTTAAGACAAATGAGGAGCCTCTGCGGAAGTGACAGCAGCTTCGAATACTGTAGAGGGGTCAAACATGAGGGCTGTTCAGAGGACTACATTACTTACAGAAATGCTATTAAGAGAGCTGAATTAGGAGGTATGGTAGAGGTGGACCTTAACCACAGGCACCGGGTTCCTCCCACAGTGGGGGAAGTCCACAGTTGCGGGCGACGGCCATGTTTGTTGCTTTCAAACCCTCAACATCTGTATCAGGCCAGGTAAACCTTGGTTTAGTTAAGTGTCTGTTAGATGGACTTAAAAAAGAAAAGTCTGGACTTCTGAACATCTTCTCGCCACTTTACCTATGACAGGAGAAATGGAAGCTACTGTCCACAAACACCGCATTTACCAGGCAGACGTGCGCTGAGACACCAACGCGGCCAGAACCCTTGATGCAGCTGACTGCTGGTGGACAAGAGGAAAGGGTTCTGACGTCTTGCGTCTTGCGCCACAGATGGCCGGAAGCTCAAGGTGACAAGAGGGACATGAGAGTTGGGGGTGGGGCTCTCTCAAGGGAGAGGGGAGAGAGAAAACATCAAGAGACCTGGTTTTTCGTTTACTTTTAGAATAGAAAGAATCCTTTGATGGGTAGACTAGTTAATTTTTTGCCCAAAATAACTAAAATGGTTGCCATAGGTACATTTTAGAATGAATAAGTATATGCACATTTAACACATAATAAATAAATAAACTGGTATATCCAAGTCCACATTCAACATTACTGTTTTTAATATACTGAAAAGCACTGATTTAGCTATGGAAACTCCCCTTCACACTTGCAATCGATATTTGTTTGAATATGTAAGTTCGAATGAAAGGCACTATTTATTAAACATTCCTTAAGCATCCAAGTGTTTGCATGCCGCACACGGACTGGAATGTGAATGGCATTTGATGGGCTTACGTGAATTATTAGTGTAATCCAAGGGGGGCTATAGTACAAAGGGTCAATGGGAAAGGCAAAGAATTTCCTCGGGATTGAGGTAAATAAGTTGATTCTGAACCATAGTTGTGGGATTATTTATCATGGTTTCTAATGTAAGAATGTCTGATTTTAAAATTATTTAATCCTCGGAGCGGTAATGAAGACAGTGTCCAGCATAAGGTGTTTTGTTCATTTCAACAGCAGAGTTCATATTTACTTTTAATGGGGAACGTTCTGTTGAGTTTAGTCAGCTCAGACCTTAATATAAATTAACAGTACGGTGCACATGTTCGTTCTCTCTCTCTCTCTCTCTCTCTCTCAATTCATTCCTTCCTCCTTTTTTTAACATTTCAACAGTACCTTTTTGCCCATCCCCCACATCTGTGAGGAAATACACATGTGCACAAGCGGTAATCACAAGTGTTCTCTCCGCTAGCACTATCACCGGGATTTAAAAGGCCTATTTCTGCAGAACTCCTCCCCCCTGAAGAATTCACTGGCATTAACACACTCTCTTCTATTCTCCTAGAGCTGTGAGCAACTAGAACAGATTCTAAAAATAATTGCTTCGTTCCCCTCCTCCCTAGAAGCCAAAATAGCACGTTTATTTTTTCCTGCACACACCACCTACTCCTCTCTAAAAGATTCAGAAAATCTTTGTACTGAAAGGAACATTAAAGGGCCATCTGTGTGGCTCTTTTACTATGAGATTAAACATGATAAATACAGTCAATAAAGATATATTTACCATGGAATTAACTGCCTTTCCCCTCCGAAATCCTCAATCTTTCAAATTACCCTAAGCCGTTCACACTTTAGGTATTAAAAAAAAAATTCCACAATGTCTAACAATTTTTTTAAGCCCCCGAGTTTTAGGCGATTCTTTTTCCCCCAAGCCAATGTGATCACGAGAAAAGCTGTCTACTTCTGGCTGTTCAGAGCACAAGGACTCTCCATTCTAGCTGCCAGTGAATTCCAAGACCTACATCTAGAATAACTTACCAGCAAACAGCTACATGCCAGCCTTCCTTCCAAGTGTGGACTAAATGCTAACAGACCATGGAAAGTGACTCACTGTCAGTCCAGAGTCCTGATGACCCTCAAAGGCAGCTTTCTGCTGCAGGAAGCTGTGTTGCTCCGTGTTGCAACTGCTTAAGGGCACAATTGGGTGAGGCTCATCTCTGAATCAAAAAGAAAAAAGAGCCAATTCTTAGGCTATGGGGTTTATCCGCTCTTTTGTTGGTATTGTAAGGAGCGGGAACAGAAGATACAGATATGTGTGTAAAGTGAGACTCACTTGACGGGAAAGAATTTTAAGAAAAAAAAAATATTTATTACCAAGAATGGTTGCTGTTTGATTTAAAAATCTCAGAGATGATGCAACTCCAGGCTCAGTCTTTGCTGCTCATCAATTCCAGGTTGTAGGGGGAAAAAAAGTACGATTGGTCAGAAGAAAGTCGGTGCTGGGCAGTTTTAATATACCTGGCAGCTCCCCCTTGCTGGGTTCTAATATGGTTCTGAGCACACTGCTAATAGTGTCAGTCACAAGTAATAAGATTTTTCATGGCTTTAGTATCCGGGTCTCATCCTGATTTATTCTGAGAACAAGGCCATCTGCCAGCTAGGCAATGAGTTTCAAAAAAAAAAAACAAACCCTAAAACTAGTACTGTCCAATATCGCCACCTGCTGATTGTCGTGGAATATTCCAGACCCATCCATCCCCCAAAACTTCCTGTCGCAACAAATACAAAGACGAAACAAAACCAAGTTTCAATAAGAAGCTTAAATTAGAAACTTACCATGAATATGCTAATTGAAATTCTGGAATTAATAAATTAGTAAAATCTTGGCATTTATTCTCATATTTCTATAACGTTATTATATGTGTTTCCCCAACCATTTGTCAGTGATAGAAGATGTAGAACAGTTTTACAAGGTAAAATATTGCCAATTTCATGGCTGAAGAGATGGCTCAGTGGTTAAGAGCACCGACTGCTCTTCCAGAGGAACAGGTTCAATTCCCAGCATTCACATGATGGTTTTCAACCATCTGTAACTCCGGTTCAAAGGGGGATTCAACACCTTTCAGGAGACCGCACACATGTGGTGCACAGACATACACAAAACACCCATACCCATAAAAAATAAATTCAAAACCTAAACACAATTATCTCCCTTACAAAAACCTTTTAGGACATTCTTCTCTAGGGCAAAGAACTTACAAGCATACTGCTACTTCCGAAAATTGGGGTTCCCTTTTGGGTTCTTTATCTCCTCAATAAAAGGATTTAGAAACAGACTCAGAAGGAAGCTCCACGACAATTTGTTTTTAGAGTCTCAGAGGAAAACAACAGGGCAGGCAAGCTGCAAATCTTGGCAGAGCTATGAGGAAGAGCTAAGAGAGAAACTCAAGCCTTTCTGAGTTAGGGTCCAAGGCCGCCATGCCCAGCAACAAAGTCCGGCAAACAGCTGCATGGCAGAAGGGGAGAGTAGCGAGGAAGCCCTGAGCATTAGGGAGAATACACTAGGCGTGAGGGAGAAAGAAGAACACAGAAGAGTGGGCAGGTCCTGTACTGAGGGAAGCGCTTTCGCTAAGTACATCATTTCATTAAGTGGAGACTCATTCCCTCCATATCCTTAGCAGACCCTTGGGTGAATGGCATCTCTATGAAGCAGGCGTTTGGCACCCCGAGCTAGGCTAACTCTCAGGGAAGGAGACAATGGATGTAACGTTCTAATTTTTTGAGCAGATGAGAATGTCAAGTCTCCAAGCAGGACCAGAGGTGGATTCCATTCTTTTGGCTAAGAGAAAAGTGCTTAACAGCCCTCAACGAAACCCAGGTACCTGCATCTTTTTATATAGGTTAAAATACTACAGTGGCCCATCTTGATTTTTCCCTCTCCAGGGCTAGCCGGGAAATGGCCAGTGAGGTCCAAAGTCAGCCACGAGGGAGGGATCCATCGTCAATAGCCTCCAAGCCCCCAAACACCTATCTACCTAGCTACCTAACAATACTGAAAAGGAGTAGGTGAAGATTCTGAGATCCTCCTAGCTTCATCCTGAGTATAAATCTTGCAGGTGGTAAGCTGAAAGACTTGTCGGCGTGGACTTGGTTTTAATTCTTGGACAGCCACCCTAGTGATGGAACTGACTTCCTCTATGAGTCTGAAGTATCGTCTATTCAACATGAACACTCTTTTTAGATGGCAGGGGTCGGGGGGGGGTTGAAACTATGACTCAGAACATTTGCTTCATTCATATCTGTCACTGTGGTCCAGGAAACACCCCGGCTGCTAAGGCAAGCACTGTCAGAAAGTCACGGTTGGCAAGTGCACTAGAACCCATAAAACTGGAGATAAGGAAGGTGGCTGCGTTTAGCATCTCAGAAAATCCCCAATTTTGCTTTGAGACAAAAAGTTCCCCCAAAACTGGCTACTAGGAGAAGCAGGGAAGAAAAAGGATTTTATTCGTGAGGCAGCAGTAACCTTTAGGCTATTATTTTGAGGGCACTGGCTTGCTTTTTGTGCTGTCAGTTCTGATGCTCATACCAAACAATCAGTTGCTAAGCTCCTGAGGGTCTCCCTTAGGAGACCACAGTTTGTCTTCCACAGTGGAAATACGAGGAACTGGTTTCATGGCCTTCCCAGTAGGAAGTCAGATCCAAGGCATGGTACAACAAAGGCTAAACCTGTCCCTGATTGCATTACATGCTGGTGGTTGGGGTCACCTTCCCACACACCTCACACCGTGCAGGCAGCCACACATCAAACATGCCCGAAAAGGTCCAGAGGAGTATAGAGCATCTGCTAGAACTGCTGCCACTGAGGGGCCTAATCCAGCTCCCCCCCAACCCCAACACCCCTCTGGCAGCCAATACAGGCTTCAGAAAAGACCCAGCAAGATGTAGGCCCTTGACTCAGCTTGGTGGGTTTTTGGGTCCAAATTCTGGTCACAACAGTTACCACTTCTTGTTCATATCATGCCTATTATTATTATTATTATTTTCATCTACATTTTGTGAAAGCTACCCATGTGTCCTAGAGACAGTGCTCCTTGCTCCAGCTTGGGATTTCCAAACATATGCTGGTCTGCTACCATCACTGTGTTACTCCCTTGGAAGTCATTTAGAACATCAAAATCACTGAGACATCTATGGCGCGTTGTTACCGGAACTACTAGCCTTCAAAGACACCGTGGAATAGGCACGTCTTCTTTCTCCCTGGGGAGATAATACAACTGCCCCTCCTTAGGATGGAAGCTACTCTGGCTCTTGTCTGATCTGCTCCGAAGACAGAACGGTACATACCACTGTCTACTCCTTTAGGAGCAACTCAGCAGGGCCTGTCAATCCTCTGGCCAGGAGACCAACCCCAGGAAGTCCGAGTCACATGCTAAGGTGATGGATGGGAGGAATAACTGTCCCCCTAATTAGATAATGCACTTAGCATTCATTCCCAGGAGCATGACTCAGAGCTTCAGAGACCCCCCCACCCGGCCCCTCCTGCCAGCCCTGTTTCGTCTGCCTGCTCTCGTGAGTTCTAACTCAAACCTAATTCTTCCTTTTCTCTCTTCCCCCCTCCCGTTTCTATTTCACTTGTTGGATACCAAACTTTTCAATTTTTAGTCTATGTTCTACTCCCACTCAAGCTTAACAAAGAGTTGTTTTCAGCAAATATTTACTGACTGAAGGTATTACATAAAAGTGACATCTATTTACACACCACACACACACACACACACACACACACACACACACACACACACACACACACACTGTTTTCACAAGAAATTTCAGGCAGTAAACTGCCCAATGGTGAAAAACTTGAAAAGACAAACCTTGGGTTCCTTTTCTTAGGTATTTACCTAAATTTCACATTTCAAGGGCTGCTGTCGCTAGGGAGGCCTTCCTCAAGGCGACACTGGCCTCTAGCGGGTGGGACTGAGAATACAGCCATTCCAGGCAAAAGATGCTGTAGCCCCAGCAACCATGGATGGAAATGAAAGCCCACCATCAGCCGCCACGTGTCTCCCCCACTCCCCTTCTGAGTCCTTCTCTCGTTGCAGGGAGGGGTCACCGTCAAGTTGTCGTCTCTGATGAATGCCACTGTGTCCTGTCGCACTCACCAACGCTTGAGCCTCATCTACACCAGCCGGAGTGACTGTCTCACAGCAAGTCTCTGAAGGACTCCAGGGTTTCCCCCTAAACCATCCCTTCCAGAGGAGTTGCATTTTTAGCTCCCCACTAACCAAAGGGCAAATACGTGTGTTCAGCGATGAAAACAGACCAGGAAGAGATGATCTGGAGTTACAGGTAAATTTGAGATATTCATATATGAACTTTGTTCCCTATAAACAAGTCAGGAACTACGTTCCCTTTTCTCCTCTGACTAGGGTGTAGAGGGAAGTCTTCAGGTCCTGGGCCATGATGGTGGACACTCTCTTCAGGTGAGGAGTTTTGAGTCACCCAGGTTTCAAGGATCAACTTGCCATCACATTCTACTCTTCAGGTTTTTTTTTTTAAAGATTTGTTTATTTATTATGTATTTATATTCTGCCTCCATGTATGCCCGCACACCAGAGGAGGGCTCCAGATCTCATTACAGATGGTTGTGAGCCACCATGTGGTTGCTGGGAATTGAACTCAGGACCTCTGGAAGAGCAGGCAGTGCTCTTAACCACTGAGCCATCTCTCCAGCCCCTAATCTTCAGGTTTTAAAAACACTCCTGCCCCCTGACCTCCCCCAAGCCCTTCCAAACACCCTTAAGTAATCCACACTCTGCCCGTACATAGGCTGCTGCTCAGGGAAGAGAACCTTGGGAACCACAACACTTGTCTCAGTAAAAGGTGGAGTTAGAGCAGGAAGGAGGTCACAAGGGATACAGTATCCATGACCATTCTGCTCGGTGTTGGGACAACCAGGGTCACTCTGCCAGGGTACACGCTCAGGAAGCAGGCCAACATATAGGATGCTGAATTCCGTGACCAGACCCACTCAGACAGCAAAGGATAAAGGGTTCCAGGCCCTAGAAAGACAAAAGTCATGTGGCCCTCTTTCTTCCCTTCAGTTGTTCCCCAGGTAGTACCTGTTGACCAGAATGAATTACACCACTAGCTAACCCATCCCCCTCACCGCTCTTTTTTTGGGGGTGGGGAGCATTGAGACAGGGTTTCTCTGTAGCTTTGGAGCCTGTCCTGGAACTCGCTCTGTAGACCAGACTGGCCTCGAACTCACAGAGCTCCACCTACCTCTGCCTTCAAGTGCTGGGATTAGAGGCGTGCGCCACCACTTCCAGTGAATTCATTGTGTAGCACTGGTGGCCTGGAACTCGATACATAAACCAGGCTGCCTTCAAACTCACAGAGATTCACCTGCCTCTGCCTCCAAATGCTACAGCAGTCTGCACCCATTTTTAAAGGAAGGGTACTTCCAAGTGCCTTACCAAACATGGCTTCCTAAACACTGGACTTTGTACATATCTGTTAAGCAGATGGCAGCCACGTTCACACTGCAATTAAGCTGAATCGTACCATACCAGCTGGTGTCAACAGGAGTCTTATGAAATAGGAGGGATAAGGTGTACATTTAATAAGCAGAGGGCATCCCCGTGTTCGTCCTCTCTCGCGGTCTTAATTTCTGCTGGCTGGCAATCGCTCCAGAAACTGTACCTTGCTGTGACTTTTTAATAAGCCTTGTTGTATAAGAGAGATGAGCATGCGGGAGAAGGCAGGAAGAACACGAGCACTTCAGGGACACCTTGCTAGCAAGAAAGCTTAGGCTTGAGCTACCCCAGTTGTCCACGGTATACCATTTCCTTGAAGGCGCTCTCCAGGGCCCCGATGACCAAACACTCATGCGGGATCTTCTTTTCGGTGAAGAAGCGTGTGGGCGGTGTGCTAGGGGAGCCGGGGGCTCCCACGCCTCCACGCAGTGAGGCTGCGCGGGTTAGGGTCCTGCCGTGGGCCGGCGTGCTCTCGGGCTCCTCCCCTAGGCAGGTTGGGGGAAGGATGGCGGAGTTCTTCAGGATCTCCACGATTTCCTGTAGCTGCTGTGTGATGTGGTGCTGCAGCAGGCGCGACGCCACCACAGCGGCCCCCGAGCCGGCGTGGCCATCAAACAGAGACCAGTAGTGGCAGGAGATGCCCTCGGACTCCTGGGGAGAGAGGGCGACAGGAGAGAAATGAGGACCTCAATAGTGGTCCATGCACAATCCAGCAGGATGTCTATCTCTGTCTGAAGATAATGGAATCAAACACAGTGAAAATGCAGAGAAGGGCCCTCAAGTTAGTCACTGCTATCACCAACACCCTTGGGATGAAGCGGTCCCAGTCTCCCCACCTCGGGCAAGAGGTCTAATCATCAACCCACTAACTAAATCACCACTTGGAAGAAAGGATGTGACTCTAATTAAGCGCCGAGGGTTTGTGATAAAATTCCATATAAAAGGTGGAGCTTATAGAAGGAGTCCGGCTTTAACATTTAACTTCTGACCTCCAAGAAATTGTAATCCCGGACTAGGTTTGGCCTTGGAGTCTTTGGACAAAGCCCTTTCCTAACGTAGTGAAGAACTGTTTTCCTCTCTCAGTGCCCTGATCCTGACACAATTGGTCTCTTCTTCCTTATTCTATATCCTGAGTTTTTAAGACATGCTTTTCTGCTAACCCAGAAGCTAGTCCAGTCCACACAAGATGCAGCCACTAAAAATCCGTTTTCCCTATGCCACCTCCCTCAAGTTACCCAACTAATGTCATCTGTATTCCTTCTTCTGTCATGGATTTAGTTCATGCCAGGGGCTTCTCTCTCTCTCTCTCTCTCTCTCTCTCTCTCTCTCTCTCTCTCTCTCTCTCTCTCTCTGTGTGTGTGTGTGTGTGTGTGTGTATGCATGTGTGTGAAATCACACATGGCTACATGTGGAGACCAGACACTGATACAGCGTGTCTTCTGTTGATGTCCATGTTTTCAAAAGATTGATTTTTAATCAGTCAAGGTGTGTGTCTGTTGTGTATGTGAGTGTGGTCGTCCAAAGGCCAGCAGCATCAGTTGCCGGATAACAAGCAATTGTTATGTGTCTGAACTGGGTGTTAGGAATTGAACTGGGGTTCTGGGCAGCCCTATCCATTGCATTTTTGGGGACAGGGTCTCTCACTGCACCTAAAGATTGCAGAAGCTCAGCACTCACTTTTAAGCTAACCTGGCTGAGTAGAAGGCCCTAGCTCCGTGTCCCTATAGCACTGGGGTCTCAGGCACAACGCCACACCCAGCTTTTACATAAGTGCTGGTCTGCATGCTCGCGCAACACACACTTCAGCCCACCAAGCCGTCTTCCCAGCTCCTGTCCGTATTCTGAGTTCTCTCAGATGAGCACGTCTAGAAACCATACAACGAAATTACACATGCAAGCTAGGCATTGTGTCAGACACCTGCAACCTGCACATGGAATGAGTTTGAGTAAGTTCATACCAATCTATTATCCCATCCAATTCAGAGGTGCACGAAGAGGTGAGTTGAGACTCTGTCTTCAAACATCCCTAGAATCCACAAGCATAAGATGCATACGACAGGCACTAGAGTAGACAGGAGTAATAAAAGATTGCTCATAAAAGGTATCAGGCATGCTAAGCAGGGTGCTGCACGCCTTTCAGGCCAGTGCCGAGGAGGCAGAAGCAGGCAGATTTCTGTGACTATGTGGCCAGCCAGGTCTACACTGTGAGTTCCAGGACAGCCAGGGCTGTTACACAGAGAAACTCTGCCTTAAAGCCCCTCCCACAACAAAAAAGAAAAAAAAAGTATTTTAATAATCCGGTGTGAAGTCATCCAAATCAATAGGAGGCCAGTGCTGCAGGAAGAGGGTCTTGGGGTTGTGAGGCTTGGGCCGAGAGCTTCAGAGAAGTTCGTGCATAAAAATGGGAGGGGGCACAACACCACACGACAGTAACGGCAGGGGCAGAGAGCAAGTGGAGGCAAAGTACCATCCCACAGTCATGTGACCCAATGGGGGTGTGAGAAAGGAAAGGAGGGAGCTCTGTGACTGTGTGGAATGGCGGTAAGGCCACCTGGTCCTTAGAGTCTACTCAAAGTGCTTTGGCCTTCAGCACAAAAGGCCATTCATGGAGATGGCGTCACTCAAGCTATACTGTGGTATGAGAGAAATGAGAGAAGAGATTGAAGGTGATGGCTCCTGCAAGGAATCTGCGCCCCCCCCCAAAAAAAAGAATTCAACCAAATGCAGACAGAAACGCATACGCTTTTAGCGCTGACTAGCAGAAGTTTAGTTGGAAATCGAACTCAGGACTGAGGGCAGTAGAAAGGAAAACGCCTTAAGGGTTAGACGTTTGGGTGCTAACGCCATTTCCACACACATTGCCTGGGTGGAGGATGGCACCCGTTCAGCCACGGCGGGGTCAGGCTGTGCTGTGGCAGTCAAAAGTGTGCATCTTATGGCCACGATTTCCTGATACGAACTGAAGGCGATATTAACCTTATGTGTGGGGGGAGTTAAGGGGACTATCAGCAGTGTGTGCTGAGTGACATCTGCGTACAATGTACAGAGTACACACGCAGAGGTGGCTGCTGTCTCTACTACCACAAGGTGATCATGGGGAGTCATTTACACCTTTACCAAATGAGGGGCCACCCTTGAGGAACTCGTGCCTCGGCTGACTCCCCATGTTCTAGAGTGCAGAAACAGATCAGTGTGGCTGGGGAACGTGGGGACAAACTTTACAGTGAGAACATTCATGATGGGGACTTAGAGGTGACAAGGCCTGCCTGCCAGGGCACGGGGAGCACCAAGTGGTCGGCATTTAGGGAGTTGGGAAGACTGCTCATTCAGTGTCTCCTCTACCTTCTCCTTACTGGTGACAGAGTGGCCAGTGAGAAGATCCCTACACATCAGCTCCCAGGCTGTCTTGTGGCAAGTGGCCATATTGCTCCTCCTCTCCCATTCTTTCCACTTCCTGCCTGGGTCCCAGGACCAGTACCTGAAGGTAGAGTTATCCCTTTGCAAACAAACAAAGCTGAAACCTAAACGCCCCGGATGATGGGGCATGAAATCAGAAGAGCCTGGGCTCTGGCAGCCTTGCTAGGGAAGCCACAGCCCTGCGCCACTCTGCCTTTGGGCTTCTAGTTAGGGGCGTTTCATGGCATTTGGGTAGCCATGCTTGTCAGTTTCTGTGACAAGAGCTAAGGCAAAGAAAGGGTGATGTCTTCATACAGTATTCTGGAACCCATGGGCAGGTAAAACAGGGAAGGAATAAGCCAGGAGCAGGCACCAAAAAGATTGTCAAGTAGTAGTAACCTGTGACAAGCTGAACCCAGGCCGGGACTCTCAATTCTCAATTTAGGGTATCCATGAAAAAAACTCAGAGTCCATGAACCTTTATTTTTCACAAACATCCCGAGTTTAGAATTTCTTGTTAGGACTTCAGGGCAGTGATGGTCTCAGCATAACCTTCTTCCCATCCAAAGAATCAATAACACTGCCATTCCAAATACCCTGGATAACTTCCTTACTGTGGCTTTGAAATTACAGATGTAACCAAGTCCACACCCAAGCTCTCATTTTTCTACACTAATGAAAGGTATAACGTCATATTACAAATAGTTAATTTTTTTAGAATCATCTTGACATAATTAATTCCCTTGATACACCTATGGACTTTCGCTTTTTAAAAGAGCTTCTTTCATGTGTGTGCATGACTTTCGCTTTTTAAAAGAGCTTTTTTCATGTGTGTGCATGCTGGTGCGGGGATGCCATAGTGCGTGTGTGGAGGCCAGAGGACACCTTTTGGGAGCTGGGTTCTCTCCTTCCACCTTGTTGGGCAGGGTCTCCCTTGTTTTTCTGTGTTGTGTGACTGTGTGTGTGGGTGCTGGCCTGTGAACTTCCAAGTACTTCCATTTTGCTACAAGGGTGCTGGGATTACAGATGTTCCTCACTGCATCTGGCTTTTTACAGGAAATGGACCCCAGGCTGTCAGGTTTGAATGGCAAGGACTTCTAGCTGCCGAGCTATCTTGCCAGCCCTATTTGGTTATTAACTCACTGCATTTAAAAAAGAATCTTGGGCTAGAAAGATGGCTCAGTGGTTAAGAGCATTACTGCTTTTCCAGCAAAAACAGCCAGTAGTTTTAGCTCCACGTGCTCTGATGCCCTCTTCTGGATTCTATGGGTCCTTGCACTCACTCATGCACATCCGCACCTGTGACATAATCCACATCATCATCATCATCATCATCATCATCATCATCATCATCATCATCATCATCATCATCATCATCATAACTGAAACAAATAAAACAATAAAAATCCCAACATAATCCTGCTGGGTCTGGGCTAAGTGTCACAGGGCTACACAAAATGTTAAAGAGCCCTTCTGGCTGTGCTAAGATAAAGTGTATAAGGAATGTGCCTGTTCTCAAAGGCAGTAGCCACACACCCTACATAGACTGGCTGGGACTAAAAGGAGCTTTTTCTTTTATGAAGGAGGAAGACAGACACCAGCCAGGTATTTGATGAGCCACTATAAACCAATAAAGTGACCTAGGCCACTTGCTGGCCATCACCATGTCTCTAAGAATGGGAGGTCAGGTCCTTCTATTGGTCTCGATAGCCCTTCCCCGGGCACAGGAGCCTTCTTGACAGACAGCCTCACAACCAGAAAAGGGCAGAATAAAAGGGAATTTTGTTCATTAGTCTAACACCCCAAAGGGCCCATGGCCACTGATGCACAACTCACTATCCTTCTACTTCCATTTTTTCCCTAAGGGAACTTGAGAAAGAAGACTTGTGGAAGACCCTTCACACTGAGAAGGCCACCAGGCCAGCACCAATCTCACTTGTGACCTGGAGCTGACTTACTCTCGCTGTTGTTGCCCGGACCCATTCGTTCTCTCTCAGCTCTCAGGCTAGGTTGTTACAGTTGTATCTGAGGTCCCAAGATCTCAAAGGAACTCCACGGATCCTCAGACCGCACGGCCATCGTAGAACCGCACTGATCCATATGAAGCATACCCACATATGCTGCCTGTGACCTTCCCTTCTTGGTGTCTGTATTAAAAAGGCAACTAAGACTCCCCAAGCACACCGGACTGTTGGAAACCACAGACTTTCAAAGCCATGGGTCTCATTCCCATTCAGTTGCTCTGCCTGGCCTGGCCTGTACGCTGCTGGTGGCCCTGTACCCTGCCACTGAGACAACAAATTGATGGTCTAATGAGAAGGGGATAAGTGGGTACAACAGCTCCACCATCCCGCTGTTCCTGCTGTCCACACCTGTCCATTTCGGGGGGAGGAGTACATGTCTTCTCAGCTTGGCCCTGGGTTCTGGGCACCAAGTTCTAGTTCCACAGAAGGCAAATATAGCCTCAAGTTTCACAGTACTTAACAGTCCAGTGTTAAGTTTGTCACTGGTGTGAACATTCCAATCTGCCATGTGGTTTACAAAGTTGCTGTGGCTGCAGCTTGCCTAGAATTCATGAGGCCCTAGGTTCAATCCCCAATACTGCTGTAAAGTAAATAAAAATCAGGTAAAATATTCATTGCCTTTTCAAATGAAAAATTTAGAATGAGATAAAACAAAACAAATTCTATCTCTTTCATATGCTATGATGTAGAAAGACCATGGGCTCTGGGCCAAGACAAATCTAGGTCTGAAATTACTACTCTATAATCTGTATAATCTTGGGCAAACTTCTTTTCTTTTTCTTTCTTTTATGAGATATTGTCTAACTTTGTAGCTTTGGCTGTTCAGAAACTCACTTTATAGACCAGACTAGCCTCAAACCTACAGAGATCCTCCTGCTTCTGCCTCCTGAATGCTGGAATTAAAGGTGTGAGCCACCACTCCCAACTGAACAAATTTCTTAATCCTCTCAGCACCCATCTCTCTTTACACAAAAGCAAAGGATAAAGGAAAAGGTGAAACTGAGGCATGGATCACAAGGACTTAGGACACGTCACAGAGTCTTCTCTCCAGTGTGTCAGGTTCTGCACTGGACACTCAACCAAGAGCTGAGAACAGAATGCCAGAGATCCTGAGTTCTGATGTCAACCGCCCGGAAGAAGACCACACAACCGAGATGAGTTCTAGATGAGGAACAGCCCGGTGCCGCTGGAGTGGATGATGTGAAGGGTGTGGACCACCCACGGTGCGATGCTGAAAGGATAGCATCTGTGATGGACCCTGATGACTGTGACCAGACACAGCCTTGACATGTTACAATTACTAAAACAACGCAGCAAAGGAAAAAGAGAGTTGTACTGTGGAGTAACAGAAACAATAAATGTCCGTGCTGTGTCCGTCACACACAAGGAACAAAACATCTGAGCTGTGGGTGACCACCCCATCAGTACTTGCTGTCTGGGGGGGGGGCACTGAGAGTAGGGAGGCCCAGCTGCAGCTCATGGTACATTCTGTCCCAGCTGGGATGCTCCTCTGACTCCACTGGGCTACTTCCAGTCTTCCTCAGTCATTTCCCCTCAGGGAAGCCTCAGTTCAGAGGATATCATTCGAGCCCCCATGCGTCTCACTATGGTCAACCATAAAGTGGTCACCGTTACTTCATTTTTATCAGTATTGAAACCGGGGCACAGGCAGTTCCAGCAATTTGAACCTAATTACATTTCCCATTAGCACAAAGCTCTGAGACCTCCCTAATTTTCAGCAGTCAGTTATCTCTCGATAACTGGCATTATTTCATGTTGCTTCCTGGTTAGCAGCCGTGTGTCCTGGACCGTCACCTGACAGTTGCTGGTTGTGGCCCAGCATCACTTTCCTGGCAGTGTGTGAAAATGTGGCTGCTACAAGTATAGACGACTCATGCTTGGAAAACAGACCCTCCTGATTTACAAGGGCGCACTCTTGAGAGCCCGTCTGAATGTGACATTTCAACACATGCCCAGCTTGGTTTTTGTTCGAGATAGGCAGGGGTTAAGTTCACTTTTCCAAGAAAAACAGAATGAAGCCCTTTCCTGACCTATGTATGAAACTGTGGAATTTGATAAGAAGCATTTAGGAATCAAAAGTAAAAGATTAAGGGCATTTAAATAAAGTAAGTAAAATATTTTAAAAATAAGACATTTAAGCTATACACTGAATTATTTCATTTAAAACAACAATCAATCTTATATGTAATTATGTATACACAGAACCACACCCATCCTCTGAAGAAAGGGCTGGGGTTGACTCAATGGTAAATTACTTGTCTGGCATGGATGAGGTAGCCTGGTCTTCAAGTCTCAGTAACACAAAAACAAAAATTAAAGGACTACATCTATCTCCTGATAGTGGAAGATTCCAGGTGACAAATGGGAGTTCTAAAAATAATTAAAATTATTTTCTTCCTCTAGTCATCTGTAAAGTAAAAAACTTAATGTTTTGTTTTGTTTTTAACAAAAATAAAACTGCTCCAAATAAAATTATCCACAGAACAGGAAGCTGGAGTGATTTAACAGAAGCGGAGTACGCACTCTGACTTGCTTGGGTCGTGGCTCAGTGGACACAAACCCGAGCGCCCTCACCATGTGCACTGGCGTCCTGGTGATTCCCCAGACACAGAAAACCAGTGAGAACCATGGGGAGGCAATGAGGTGCCCACCTCCGTGGGGTGCTGGCAAAGAAAAAGGTATAACTGCAAACACCTTCGCGCTGCCGCCCACAGGAAGCGGGCATGGAAACCCAGAGTGAGCTTGGATTGTTTACACAGCTCAGAGAAAGGGAGGCTGTGTTCTTTCGCTCACTCAGAATTCTCTCTCAAAGCTGATACAACTCATCCCTCCTCTCCCCTAGGATGCTGTCCTGGGGGAGCACACAAGAAGGACAGAACAATGCACGGGACAGAAACAATCCTCTTTTCAGGGTAAAATGGAGAAATCAAGCTACCCGACTTTCCAGACTGGCATTGGCGCCCTCATGTGGCAGGAAGTGGGACAGCTCTGGGGCGCACACAAACATTGGTACAACGTGATTCATTACTGGGATCCTGGGTCCTCAACTAAAGGTGCACACTAAAGTGGATGACATTACCAAAATGTAAACTAAATCATCCCTCCAAGAGTTAGACATTTTCTACAAGAAACTGTTGACAGAAAACGCAAGCAATCAAGAACGTGTCCACATAGCACTGTCCTGGTCATGATACTCTAACCGCATCTGACAACCATCGGGTACCGCTCGGGAGAACAGAAACGCTCCAGGAGACAGCTGGGATACGGACTTTATTTAGCGCTTGCTCCTGATGAGATGGGCTCTGAGTCTTTGCTCTTCACAAGACCGTGGGTCACTATAGAAAACCCACACGGAACATAAAACCTGGCATATAACTCTTGGTGGTTATTGTCTTAAAATATTGCCTTTGACATGAAAAATGTATTAATTATTATGATTAGAACATAATTACATTCTATGCTAATACCCAAAAGTATGATTATAAGTCAATGAATAAAAAACACATAGGGACTACATTCCCCAAATACTGTTTTTAGCAGACAGTTGCATGGCTACTGATTTCTAAACAGCTGTCCTGAGGGAGAGTGTCGTTTCTCTGAATGCCAGCATTCTGCACATCTGATATTTTTATTTCTCCCACCTTGCAACTGATTCAGTATTTATAAAGCCTGGGACGAGGCCACACCAAGAGTAGGGAAGGAACTTCTCGAATGTGAAGATCTGCATTCCCACTTGGAATGAAATCCCACTTGCTTTTCCAAACAGCTCACCATGAGCCTGGAGGGCAATTTCCTTTCTCTAGCCTCATCACTATTTCCCCTGGTGGAGACAAGGAGATTACAATCTCCCCAATGTCTGCTCTGTGTGGTTTGATCTCTATAATATGTCCGGCCAGTTTGCAAAACGCCAGCCGAACAATTCAGAGTCCAGGGTGGCTCTTGCGGCCACTCCATCTACGGGGCTGTCAACCCACAGGCTCTCACCAGATCCTCACAGGGAGGATGACTGGGTAACTCCACACAAATCCATCCAAGGCCCACATTCTCCTACTGTCCACTGGCAGTCTTGACATGTTTACTCTTTCTTACACCTTCTTTAAACAAAGCTATTTAGATATTTTCCCATCGCTGGTGGAAGCAATCTAGATTTTTATATCTCCGCGAGGATGCTGTTTCTTCACCATGAGATAGTGAAGAAGCAGCTTCCATTTAAGCACTATATCAAGTTTCCTGTATTTGCTGTGGGGAGTAGGGGGGCTTGTTGCGGAATAATCTTTTTGCACACTGTGAAGATGTGTCACTCTGATTGGTTTAATAAAAAGCTAAACAGCCAACAGCTGGGCAGGAGGCATAGCAGGAAGTTCCAGAAAGAGAGAGATCTGGGAAGAAGGAAGGTAGGGTCCTTTCCAGACATGGAGGAAGCAGGATGGGCAAAATGGAGGTGATGTAACAAACTTGTGGAAGAAAGTAGATTTAAAAATATGGGCTAAGTTAAAAGAGATAGTTAGTTAGAAACAAGCTAAGTCAAGGCCAGGCTCTTATAATTAATAATGAGTCTCTGTGTCATGTTTTTTTGTGAGCTTGCAGCCCAAAGAAAAATCCACCTACAGAGGCTGCTGAGGAACTCAGTCGTCACTACAGGGTTCTCACCTCGGACCTGGTCTCCGGAGAACCAGTGTACCCACTGACATGGTACCTTCCTGATCACTGACAGTGGTCCTCTGACACCTGGCGTCAACTCATCCCTCTTCATCACTGCCCAGAGTTCTTATCTCCGGAACTAATAGTTAAAGAGTTTTCAAAGAAACCACTGCCATCTTGCTTCAAGGAAAAGAAAATATCTAAGCAGGTACACAGAAAGTTTACATTTTCTAGCTACGAGCAGAAGAAAACAGTGAATTAAAGGTCATACCTATTGTTTTCTGAACTACACCACTGCGCAGAGCATTCTGCCCTGAGTACAGAGAATCCCAAGGAGCTAGAGCGGCGGGACCAGAAGCGACTTTTCTCTAAATGTCCTGCGGCTAGAAGAGCTCTTACAGGAATGGCAACCTGAAACTAAGCGTTAACAGCCCTGTGGTCCCTCGCCCTCAGGACGGATTGTGCTTCTGCATGCCTTGAACTCCCACTGCGCCCAGTCCTCTGCTGAGAAAGATAATGGGCTCCTGTCTCCCCTGCTGCTGAACTCTGCCCCCCCTGCTGACACAGCCATCTCCTGCTATTATAACTAGACACAGTTAACAGACACCGAAACTACTTACTTTGATGTACTTTCCCCGAATTAAACAACGTAAGGTTGTTTTTTTCTTAAGGAAATGACCTAAAAGTGACCTTAATAATAAATAATAAATGACCTTAATGTGTCACCAAGGGTAGCCACAAGTTCAAAACAATCTGCACCTCAAACAAAGAGTCGTGTGTGTGTGTGTGTGTGTGTGTGTGTGTGTGTGTGAGAGAGAGAGAGAGAGAGAGAGAGAGAGAGAGAGAGAGAGAGAGGGAGGGAGGGAGGGAGGGAGGGAGGGAGGGAGGGAGGGAGAGAGAGAGAGAGATTGATCTAGTGATGGCCACAGTATCTTGAACAATTTCAAGCATTATAATAAAGACATGCATTTAAAAAAAATTCCTTTTTTGGAGACAGATTCTCCCTGTGTATCCCTGACTAGCCTGAAACTTGCTTTGTAGACCAGGCTGGCGTCAAAATCACAAAGACCCAGCTGCTTTGCCTCCCAGCGCAGAGAATGTGCCACCGTGCCCAGCCTGGCATGCACGACTTCACACTAAGGTTTTAAGATACCCATAAGGATAAACTTCTTCCTTCTTTGGAAGGCAGTCTGGTGGGATCACTCTTTTTTTTATTATCTCATTCCTGGGATTAGACACTTGGGGGCCGCCAAGCAAAAGCTTTTGGGAAGTCTATGTTGATACACAACGGTGCTCTCCATGATAAATAATTCTCTAAATCCTCAAATCACAGTAAGGAAAACCCAGTAATACTGCTTATTTCTTTGAATCTCAGTCCAGTTGACGGACAGGCTTTGGGAGTGGGTGAGAGGTCACACATTATCCTCCCCTGTCCCAAGATGCCCGCAGCGTCTTTCCTAAAGACCGATCTTCAGAAGCCTCTGGTACTGTAGTGTTCTCTCCTGGCTGCCCACACTTGGTTCACAAAGCAGAGAGGCACGGGGGATGTGAAGATGCCCACCTGCATGCTGTGGAGGAGGATCTCTGCCCATCTGCCCCTCTCCGGGCTTGATGGTCTGTCATATGCACACCGGACACCAGTGGCCCAGGTATGAGACAAGTCCCACCTTCCTTAGTGATGGGCAATGCTTTTCCCCTCACAACCACTTCGGCGGGCAGTCACTGCTTCCTGGCCTTTTGGCTGAGATCACACGTAAAATTTCTTCTAAAGAGAAGTTTTACTTATTTCTTAAGAAGTATATCATCAAGCTGTTAACTGACATATAAAATGAAACCTATAATACCTACCATAGAGCAAACCAACTTAATGATACTGATTCTCTAGATTTTCTTCAAACTAGTAATATTTTTAACCTTTTCCACTTTTTAAAAAAGTTGTCTATTATATATGTAACGTTCTGCTTCCATGTATGCCTGCAGGCCAGAAGAGGGCGCCAGATCTCATTACAGATGGCTGTGAGCCACCATGTGGTTGCTGGGAATTGAACTCGGGACCTCTGGAAGATTAGTCAGTGATCTTAACCTCCAGTCCCTTCTTTCACTTCTTAATGTAGGTCTCTTTCAAGTTTTACGATTTCTTTGGAATATGCTTCTGTAACTTCTTTTCTGTCTTTGTTTTGTTTTGTCTTTGTTTTTCAAGACAGGGTTTCTCTGTGTAGCTTTGAAGCCTGTCCTGGAACTCCCTCTGTAGACCAGGATGGCCTCTAACTCACCGAGATCTGCCTGTCTCTGCCTCCCTAGTGCCCGGATTAGAGGCGTGCGCCACCACCGCCTGGTGTTTCTATAACTTCCGATGTCTGGCTTAATGTGTGAAGGAAGCTGAGACAGATGTGTGGCTCCCTTGAAAGCGAGGCACCACTGTCAAATTTTCAGGCAAAGATGAGAAGACATTCCTCCACTGCACACCATGAGGAAGTCAAGAGAGGCGGAATGTAATGCCATGTTATTTTTATCCACCCCCAAATATTTTGAATGTTCCATTTATTTATTTATTTATTTATTTATTTATTTATTTATTTATTTATTTACTTACTTACTTACTTACTTACTTACTTATTTATTGAGATAGCATCTCTCCTAGAATTAGCTCTGTAGACCAGGGTGGACTCCAACTCACAGAGTTCCATCTGTGTCTGCCTCCCTAGTGCTGGTATTAAAGTCATGCAGCACCATAAAAAGTTGATTTATTTTAAAATAAAAGGCTTAGGTTGACTTTCTTCACTGGAAAACTACTTTATTAATGGGATCAAATAACTCCTTAAATCTTTAAAGCCCACAGTAATTATCGATAGTGAGAAAAGCATCTCATTGTGACTTACGAACCCTGCTGTCACGTAAGAGATGTCATCAAACTCAAAGTCAAAGCTTGGCTGCACACCAGACTTTACTGACAAAGTACAGCTGCAATCCATTTTCTTCTCGGACATTCTAGGTTACACAATAAGAGTCCTTAGGTGTTCTCGAGTCTCTAAGGAAGTTGCACATGTTATATAATACGTGGGCTCTTTTGGACACAGGCTCTTCTAGTTTTGCTAAGTTTACTGTGGATACAGAGGCCAGGAAAGGAAGAAGAATTAAATCTTTGTATTGAGTAGGGCCAACAACTGCCTTTGCGGTTCTTTGGGTTACTCAGTACTCTGTTTGCATGTGAGACAATGAAGCTGTTATTCATCTTCTTGCTCCACTTTTGGCCTATATAATATGTCCATTTCCTATCCATAGCTCCTTGACCTCTGTGTGACGTACGCCATAATAACCTCTTTCTTCTCTTTCCTTCACAGTTCTCCTTCAGTGGTAGCTTTAGTGAGAATGTTCTCCACAGGCTCATAGATTTGAATACTTGGTTTCCAGTTGTGGAACTGTTTGGGAAGGATTAGGAGGTGTGGTCTTGTTGGAGGAGGTTTGTCATGGGGGTTGGGATTTAAGGTCTCTCTGTCTCATGCTTGTGGATCAGATGTGAGTTCTCAGCTATTGCTCCAGCACCACACCTACCTGCCTGCTACCATGTTCCTTGCCATGATGATCATGGACTCACCCTTGGGAACCATGAGCCCCAAATTAGATGCTGTCTTTTATAAGTTGCCTTGGGTATGACAAAAGAAAAGCAACTAAGACAGCTTTCATCTTGGATTACTTAGGACCCATCTCTATCTGTCCTCTTCCTTTCTCTCAATTTCATACTCTTTCTGGGTATACATTGACATTTCAGCTCTAGTCTGTGAACTTCTAACTTCCTGAAATCTAAACTCCCTAGGCTTGCTTGTGAGCTGGCTTCCTAGAGAACATTCTCATCTGGAAGGGTACAGTCAGTGTACTCACTCTCCCATCAGCACCTCTGCGCATCCTCTCGCCTTTCTGGGGGCGCCTGTCCAGAGCACACTCCCTGGAGCCTCCACCATCTTCAACTCCTCTCTACCTCAGGCAGCCACAGGGCTGGCCACTTTGGCTATTCTTTCCCAACCAGCTTGTAGGATGACTAAGCCTTGATGAGCCTGACAGCCAGCCAGCACAGACAGTAAAAAACACGTGCAGTACCAACCCTGAAAGCCACCCTGGGTCTGCCTGAGGGCCTTGAAAACAGCAGCCGAGTATCACAGGAGATGATGGGAACTTATAGACAGTGATCACATCACCTCAGCAGATGCCAGCTCAGCAGATCCTCACTCCCAGGCAGGGTGGAAAGTCTAGAAGGCTCACCCCTTTCTAAAATAAACCGAATTTGTTATTTCAACCTGTTCCTGGTGCCCGTATCGTTGGTACTGGGCCTACTTTTCCTTCTCCCCCAAGGAACAGCCGCTGGGACCCTCAACACCAGCTCCTCTGACTGGCCCTTCCCTCTAATCTTTTCTTCACTTCTCACCTGCTGTGTATGGAGTCTCTTAGCTGTCACCCCACACCCTCTTGGCCACTACTGTCCTAATTCATCTTGTCAGGGCTAGAATCATTCGGTTAAAGTACCAGCTTATTATGACATCTGATAAATGTCATGTCCTATGTGTGCTGCTCCTGTCTGACTGTAATTGTCCTGGCAGGAGCGGAGGTATTTCTAAGGAGACACTCTGACGCTTCCTTCCAGTGATCTAATTACTGAGACAAAGCACCAAAAGGAATATGTATTTCCCCAGGAGTCACATGCTGGCAGAAGGGAAAAGCGGAAACCCCATGCCAGTCAAAGGGGAAGCCTGTCTCTGAGGAAAAGATTTCACACAGTGCTACATGTCTGACCACCTCACAGGGGAAACTGAGGCAGAGACAATGATGGCTAATGATGGACCGGACTATGGTTTGCCCAGGACTGCTTAGTTATGCATACTCATTACCCTTTGTTTAACCGAAACTTCACATCAGGATGCTGAAGATGAGTTGAAGGGAGAGGTTGTGGGGGACTAGTCACCAGACCTCTCCCAGTGTAGTCACAGTGAACAGGACTAGTCACCGGACCTCTTCCTTCCCAGTGTGATTGCACTGAACAGGACTAGTCAGTCACAGGACCTCTTCCTCCCCAATGTGGTCACACTGAACAGGACTGGTCAGTCACAGGACCTCTTCCTCCCCAATGTAGTCACACTGAACAGGACTGGTCAGTCACAGGACTTCTTCCTCCCCAATGTGGTCACACTGAACAGGACTAGTCAGTCACAGGACCTCTTCCTCCCCAATGTGGTCACACTGAACAGGACTAGTCAGTCACAGGACCTCTTCCTTCCCAATGTAGTCACACTGAACAGGACTAGTCACTGGACCTCTTCCTCCCCAATGTGGTCACACTGAACAGGACTAGTCAGTCACAGGACCTCTTCCTTCCCAATGTAGTCACACTGAACAGGACTAGTCACCGGACCTCTTCCTCCCCAATGTGGTCACACTGAACAGGACTAGTCAGTCACAGGACCTCTTCCTCCCCAATGTGGTCACACTGAACAGGACTAGTCAGTCACAGGACCTCTTCCTCCCCAAGGTGGTCACACTGAACAGGACTAGTCAGTCACAGGACCTCTTCCTCCCCAAGGTGGTCACACTGAACAGGACTGGTCAGTCACAGGACCTCTTCCTCTCCAATGTGGTCACACTGAACAGGACTAGTCAGTCACAGGACCTCTTCCTCCCCAATGTGGTCACACTGAACAAACATGCTTCTACTTTTCCACCTTCTCCTTTGAATCGCCTTCCTGAGGATGAATGGCTGAGCCTAACTTGTTAAGGCTGCGAGGGCCCAGGCTTAGGCCCTAGCAACTCACCATCACCCTCATTTCATGTATGTTCCATTCCAAAGTGCATACGCCCTGGTTCAGGGGCGCTCTTGTAACCTGTCTCGACATATGCACCTTCCTCGAATCCAGTGGTCCTTACCCCTCCTGATGCTATGACCGTCAATGCAGTTCTTCAGGTTGTGCTGATCCCCAGCCAAAGATTATTTTTGTTGCTACTTCATAAGTGCAATTTTTACTGTTATTAATCATAACATAAATATCTGATATATAGGATATCTGATATGTAACCCCTGTGAAAGGGTCACTCAGCTCTCAAAGGGGTCACAGCCCACAGATTGAGAATCGCTCTTTTAATCACACCTTTCTAATACTTCTTTGCTTGCTAAACTACTTATTTTTCTCTTTTATTTTCTACTTCTTTTTATTTTTACTGAGATTGAATCCAGTTCTGATAGGCATGCTATGTGTATGACAGGCATATAATCTATCACCAAGTTCTACTCCTTCCTGTTTACTTTTCTTTCTTTCTTTTTCATTGTTGTTTGTTTTTTGAGACAGGGTTTCTCTGTCCCAGAAGTTGCTCTGTTGACCAGATTGGCCTCAAACTCAGAGAGCCTCCTGAGTGCTGAGATTTCAGGCATGTGCCACCATCACCCAGCCCTGTCCTGTAACGCTTTTCAAGACCACAGTTCAAATGTCATTTTCTCTAGGAAGCCGTCTGTCAAACCCCCAGTGGCCAATCTGCGTCATCTGGGCTTCTTATCTTTGGAGCGCTGGCCTCGTCACACCATCTCAGTTTAGCGACTCTCTCTCCTCCAGCTCCAGCAGGAGAGCTCTGAGCTCATCTTACCCCAGGGCTTAGCTCACTGACTCAGTGATCAATATGTCTGCAGGCTGCAGTGAGAGAGACATAGGGGAACAGGGAGAGTCTGCCTCATTTGTCTCCCACTGATGGCTATAGGTCCTATACCATTGCTATCCTTCCTTCCAGCTTTTTTTAAATAATATTTTATTTATTTATTTATTTATTTATTTATTTATTTATTATACAATATTATGTCTGTGTGTATGCCTGCAGGCCAGAAGAGGGCACCAGACCCATTACAGATAGTTGTGAGCCACCATGTGGTTGCTGGGAATTGAATTCAGGACCTTTGGAAGAGCAGGCAATGCTCTTAACCTCTGAGCCATCTCTCCAGCCCCATTTCAGCTTTTTTTTTAAAAAAAGCATATAGTATATTATCATTACCTACAGTTTCCAACCGTGCTCAGCTTAGGCCTTACATTCTCACCTGCTCCCTCCAGTGCTATTATATGCAAATTGACTCTTAAGGGGTGTTTTTGAAATGGGGGGGAACACTGACCTTTTACAATCAGTGTATCCAGCATCTAGTGACGTCTGCAGTCAGCATACAAGTCACAGACCCAAAGGCGACCTTCATGGTCCTGCCTGACTCTGCATCACACTCTCACGACAAAGCCATTCTATGCCTCTGCTTCTAGTTCATGAGGACTCAGGGCCTCCTCTTACATCCAGGTCTCCGCAATGGCCCACAATGCTAACATGTTCTTCTTCCAACATGTCTTTACCCAAATCACACCTTCTCAGCGATGTCTTCCACATCTACAGCTTCCAATTCTGATGGAGGAAGGTCATTGGTTAATAAAGGAACTGCCTTGGCCCATTTCATTGGTTAGAAGATAGGTGGGAGGAGTAGACAGAACAAAACGCTGGGAGGAAGAGGAAGTGAGGTCAGACTCAACAGCTCTCCTCTCGGGAGCAGACGCCTTCAGAGAGACACCATGCTCCCAGCTCCCAGGCAGACGCAAGCAATGAAGCTCTGACCCAGGATGGACATAGGCTAGAATCCTCCCGGTAAGCGCACCTAGGGGCGCTACACAGATGATTAGAAATGGGCTAAATTAATATGTGAGAATTAGCCTAGAAGAGGCTAGATAGAAATGGGCCAAAGCAGTGTTTAAATGAATACAGTTTGTGTGTAATTATTTTGGGGCATAAGCTAGCCGAGCAGGCGGCTGGGGTGTTGGGGACGCAGCCCCGCCGCCGCTCATATTACTACACAATTCCACCTTTTTCTCAGCGGCCTTCATTACCTGGCTCATTCTACTGTTTGTTTTGCTTTTATTTTTGGAGACATGGTTTCTCGGTATAGCCCTGGCTGTCCTGGAACTTACGTAGAACAGGCTGGCCTGGAACACAGAGAAGTGTGCCTGCCTCTGCCTTTCAAATGCTGGGTTTAAAGGCACACGCCACCATGCCAGGCTACGCTCTACACTCAACTGCTTCTTTCAGCAAATGTAAATGCCTCATGGGAAAGGATTTTTGTCATTATGCCTCCCGACGGATCCCCAACATCTCATCCTTGGAACACAGCAAGTGCGCAGTGACTGATGGTTTGCAGGCTTTAGAGAACAGCCCCACCAAACAATAGCAAGACAGAATAGACAATTGAAACAATGTGTAAGGGATTCAAATATATATTTCTAATGAATATATATATATATATAGTGTGTGTATATATAGTGTATATACATGTGTGTATATATTATGTATATACATGTAATATATACACACATACCTATGTGTGTGTGTCTGATCAATAAGCACACAGAAATACAGTACCATGGGGCTGGAGACATATCTTTCCGCTTTATCAGGAGGCTGGAATTCAGACTCCAGCATCCACACCATATTACTTTATATTCACCTGTAACTCCAGCCCCAAGGGATGTGATGCCCCACCTATAGAGTTATGGACGGTTTGAGCTGCCACGTGCTGATGGGAACTGAACCTGGGTTCTCTGCAACAGTACCTGGTGTTCTTAACCACTGGCCCGTCTCCCTATCCCTATATTAAGGATTTCTTCATCAATGACTTGTTCAAATTATTTTTCTACAGACCAGCATTAGATTTCACAATCCCAACCCTTTGGCAGTTACGAAATAAATTTATAAAGAAATAAAAAACGAAGGCTAAACGAATAAGTGAGTACCTCAACATTAATGAGCTAGCGAGCCTTAGATGCCTGAGCCACCTTGTTGCAGAGCTCCCACAGGTACCCATTACCATTCTGTCCTCTCCAACTTGGGTTCTTTGGGAAGGGCCTCATTCTACACATTCTTCAGCTGTGCTGAAGGACCCACAGGTCACTGTGCTTCTGACTCTAAACTGATCTCAATACTTTTACTATTCTCTGAGCCTACTATTTTCTAGGCTAAGAAGGAATCTCTAGTTCATTTAAAAGTCTGTATATTTTTTATATAAAAAAATCTACTAAAGATTCCTAAAACGAAAATAATCACATTTCGGCTGTCTCATTTAATGCGCCCTGATATTTTCCCTAGGCCACTTCTCCACAGGCCTGACCAATCTGCTGATCCACAGGGGTGAACCCTCTCCCTTATCCTTCTCCAAGGGCTTCTGTGGATAGTGCTGAGGGGATGTCTGCTTTTCTCTCCAGACACTGAAGAGAGGGGATGTACCCTGGGGCTTGTCAGTAGGAGGGCATTTGGTCTGCCAGGACACCCCCACAGGCTGCAAGGGCCTTCATCCAACTGAAACAAAAATTAACTTGGAAGACTGTTAGGAACTTGGCTCCAACTGGCCAAGTATAGCGGGTAGGGAAGGGGAAGACAGTCAGAGTCATAGCTGGGCTCTAAGCCAAAAACTAGTTTCTTCTACCCCTTACAAGACTTTTAGTTCGCTTCCTCCACAAAAAATTGACTTATTTGAAACCACCAGAGATTATATATATTGGCTCCTATAATAAACCGGGACTAGTGTTGTTTACCTTGTTAAAAATTCAAATGCCAGCTCACCTAACCCGTGTTACCTTCAGCACGGGATGGGACCTGCCCCTGACTAGCTTTTCCTACATCCGTTCTCAGTGGGACGAAGCACTGGCATATTACAGTGGAGGCTAGGGGACGTGACAACCAAAGACAAGGCAGGGACCATGCTTACAGAGTTCTCCTTTAACTGCAATCCTTCCCCGTTGGGAAGGGACGACCTTCTCTTGGAGTTTCTGTTTGGGGTGGAAGTCATGGTCCCAATTTTCTTCTTCACAGTGAGCACCTCACAGCTGGCCTGGTCCTCATTGTGCGTGCTCTTGCCGGCATTGATAACCCTGAAGAAGAAGAAGAAGCCAGAAAATGTAGATGAGACGGTGGTTTCTGGGAAGCCGAGTGCTCAGCCTCTACCTCAAGGCCAGCCAAGGAGACACCCCAGCTGGCACCAAACTATTTGATGCAGTGGGGCCATGGTTTCCATATTTTATGTCGTGAATAAACTGAGCTGCTGAGGATGGACTCGCATTAGCACCTGCTAACACACTTGCTAAGGGGGTTGTTCTAATCGCAGCTCACCCCTGCAACACGTGAAGCAACCAGTACTTCAGGTTAGTCAGAAGCCTAAAGTCTTTGACAATTACAACACTGATAGACAGGGTCGCGCAGGGAATTCTGTTCCATTTTCCGGAGTGAGAAAGAGCAGAGTCACTATTGATCTTACTGAAGAACACGGCTGCCATTTCGGCAGTCCAAGGGAAGAGAAGTCCATTCCTCACTAGCCACCCCCACAGGCCCTCACTTTTGCACACGAGCCAGTGACAGGATCAAAGGTGTACTGTCAGAGCGTCCGTCCTTAGCCCCACCTTCTATCCTACAGAATGATGATTACCGCTCTTGCCCTTGGACTCAGACAGCGAAGACCCAGCAGAAGGTTCTGCAGAGCGCAGGCAGTGCTTTGGATGAGTTTCTATGAAGTCAGAAGGATCTGAAGGCTTTAGGAAAACATGCTCCACCATTCGTGTGCCTTTGCCCAAGTCCAGGTCCCGGGAGCTGCAGACTCAACTCTGTGTCAGCCCCTCCATCATACTGATGGTGGTTAAACTAGATTTCCTGAAAAAGAGCTCCCCTTGATTGTGTACACACACACACACACACACACACACACACACACACACACACACACACAGATTGAGATCTGAGTGTTGTATGGTCTCAGGCCGGGGATTTGAGGCAATCTTCTGCCAAACCCAGGAACTACATGGAGGGGTCTCACACATTTTCACACTTTTTAAAATATGCGATAGTTAAAGAGTTCATTCCCTGGGACTCTCTTGTTTGAGCTGCACATCCCCTAGGACGTGAACTCCTGCTCTCTGCTCGCCAGTAAGCCTGCCACACGCCATACTATTTATTTCTAACTGTGCAGGGCTCTCTTTCTTAAGGAACTACAGTGTTGCCTCACAAAAAGTTCGTTCCCACACGTTCAAGTCATCAGAAATGGGTACCTTTATCATGACGAGCTTTTTATCTTTTTCTGAGTAGACGAGTATCATTTAATTAAAAAAATATACCACCTTGGGTTGACTCAATGGCTCAGTGGGCAAAACTATTTGCTGGCAAGCCTGACGATCCGGCTTGAAAGAGAAAGCAACAGAACCGTTTGTGGTTACATCCGCATGCTCTAAGACAAAGGCCAAGCCCGTCACCTGCCAAGAGCTCTATCTAGTTCGGGGTTTTGTATTCATCAGAACGGCCTCCCTACTGACGTCACACACATCTTCATCTCAGCTGCTTTTGTGAGCAGAATCTTCTTTTACCCACTTTATGTATTATAGCTTTTTGGACTTTCTATTTAAATTAAAAAAATTTTCAAGTTGAATTTTGCTTAAAACATTTAAATATCACCTTCTAGGGGCTAATAAGGAAGTGAGTATTCCTTATCACACAGCAGTATTCCTGCTGGCCTCTCTGAGATGAAGGGGCCCTTGCAGTTCATTATACCTGATGTGGAGTGCTTGGGAGAGAGGGGGTGTCTTACCCTCACTCTCTCTCCTCTAAGGAAGGGACATTTTTGGATGCATGCGGTGAGGTTACCAACAAGGTGATGATTAACGGTGCCACACTGACTCCCAGAGTCAGTAACTGTCTCCAGGTGCCACAGTCAAGGCCACAAAGGGATAAAGACCCCATCTTGGCTCTTTCCCTGTGCACCACGGGGACATCAGGCAGTCTGTGACAAGCCAAGCTGGGCTGTAGGGAAACACAGAGTAGACCAGTGCTGCTCTAGTACTGAGAGCAAGGGAAGCTTCGCCTCTGCTTCTCTAACCACACAAGAGTCTGAGGAAGACTCCAGGGAAGGAGGAGGCACGGACGACTCAGATTTCCCGGCCAGGAAATGCCCATGCTTGTTCCTGGTTATCTCACTAGGTAGGACCGCATCTCAGGACAGAACGGGTCCACCAGGCTCATGCTTCTGATCTAACGTTGGCGAAACAAGCCACAAGTCCCTCACAGCACCTTGTGGGCAAGGTCTTAGTTTCCATTTCCAGAACTGGGTGTAATCCCACACTAGTGCCTAACCGTGTGCTGTAGTCTTTTGTTGTAACAACAGCCATAGCACCGCGGAGCTTCAATAGCTCCCCGGAAGTCTGACTCACAGCCTCTGCTGGCTTCCAGGAGTCCATAAAAGCACATAATTACTTAAATCATGAATTCAGAAATCACCATCCCCTTAAAATGCAGCCTCCTGTCTGCGTTTATGGGTCTTAAATTCTGAAGCTGACCTGGTTTTGCCAAGAGGTCCCCAAGCCTTGCGTTAAACATGAGAAACCTAGGACCCTGGATGACTAAGACCAACATGAGATCACACAGCTAAAAACAGCTGAGCTGTGAACACACTCGCGAGCCCCGAGCTCTTTCCTTGGCTGCGGCGCTCGGGCTGTGATTTTCCCATTGTGCATCTATTCCTGGTGGCACGTGCTTCCAGAGGTCTGCACTGCACTGACTCACCAGAGCTGGAGAGCTGAGAACGACCAATTACCAGTGACCTTACCCTGCCATTTCATGTTGAATCAGTTCGTGAATAACCCGGCGAAATGCTAAGACGTCAGAAATGTCAGTCTGGTGGGAAGACTGTAATACTGTCCTGGTGAGACATTTCAGCACTGCCTGGCTGATAAAGGACTGACCAAAAAAAAAAAAAAAAGCCTTTTCTTTCTTTAAGAGATTAAAGCACAAACAACCCCCCTTTTTTTGTGTGTGCGTTTTGCCTATATGTATGTTAAATGTTCCAGGTGCATGAAGAGGCCAGAAGAGGGCATTAGATCCCATGGAACCAGGCCATGACACACTAGGTGTGCCAGGAATCGAACCTGGGTCCTCTCGAAGGGCAACAAGTGCTCCGTAAGGGTTGAGTCACCTCTCTGGCTCCCCTCCTCGCTGGCATCGTTGGAAATTGATTCCAGGGTCACATGTTCTCACTGAATTCCACTTGCAGCCCCCCTCCCCCATCTTCTGGTTCCCAGTCTGTCACACGTTCAATAGAAAGATTTGATTCTTTCAATGTCACCGTCAATATTTCTCACATGTTCTGTAGAAAGATTTGATTCTCTTCCATTTACTTTGATCCTAAAAAGTTCACTGTCTACCAACTTAAATACCACATTTTCTTCTTCAAAAGCAAATGTGTTACCTGTCACACGAAAAGGGAACTAGATTCCTATACTTCAGCCTTCCTAAAGCTGCTACCCTTTAATACAGTTCCTCGTGTTGTGCTGACCCCCAACCATAAAATTATTTCATTGCTACTTCATAACTGTAACTTTGCTACTGTTATGAACCGTAGTGTAAATGTGTGATACACAGGATACCTGACCCCTCTAAGGGATTGTGACCCACAGGTTGCGATCCGATGTAAGTCTAACAGTAAATGGAGAAAAATCTCAGTTTCCTAAGCTGGAATGCAGCTGCTTCTGTTCACAAATACATGGACGACTACCCTGCCCTTGTCTTCTGCTCCTAAATGACGTCTCACTCTCTTGAGGCCTACACAATATGCCTGTTTTGAACATTTGCAGATAGGCGGTAGACTATCATATTCCCAGTGAAGCTGTCTTCCAATGTCTTCCAAAGAAGGCCAACATTTTCTCTGAAACCAACCTGGCTGCAATACATTGTGGTTGCTATGAGCGTGGGCTCTCTGCTGAGAACAGGGCACAGAGCAGGTACTATTGGATGAACATAGGAGCCAGAGAGAAACCACCTCTCCTGCTCACTTCCTGGGGAGGAGAATGGCGTTTCTGTTGAGGTCTGTCCGTGTGCCAGAGAGCTGTCAGCGCTTTGCAGGGAGTAACAACTCATTGTATCTTCGCACCAGCTCTGTGAGGCGACTGCTGTCCCCCGCTCTGAGCCAATGTGTGACAGAGGACAGAGTGTGTGGCGTGACTGCTCATACTGCACGCCTCACCTGTACCTCATGGTGTGGCTGCTCATACCGCACACCTCACCTGTACCTCATGCCGTGGCTGCTCATACCGCACGCCTCACCTGCACCTCATGGCGTGGCTGCTCATACCGCACGCCTCACCTGCACCTCATGAATTACGTTCTGAGTGGCCAAGGCATGTGCCGGACAAGAGGATGTTATTTACCTGAAGAACTGATAAGTTTTAAGTTAGAATTCAAATTCTTAGAAAGAGAGGGGAAAAAAGAAGATGAAGGAGAACTCTTGTTTGTTCAATACAGAAAATGTACAACCATTCCCCCAACACTTGAAAGAACAACGTAAGAGCTGCGGAGTTTGATTCTGTTTTTAAAGGCAGTAGAAAGGCCGGGTGCTTTAAACTAAAGATGTGGCCTGGAGTGAGAGCATGGCGGGAATTATGCCAGCTAGGGAAGAGGGACTTGTGCAGGACACTGGGTAGAGTGAGATACCCCTGCCGATTCATTGTAACTGAGAGGCGGACTAAAACTGCTGTCCGGGGGAAATGAACCATTTATGAGAGATTAAATATAGCTCCTATTACGAACATTCTCTTCTCTGGGTAACCTCGCTGTCCATGTTCTGTCGGGCTCTCTGAAGTGGGGACTGACCACCCAGAAAGGCCGCAGCAGGAAGACAACTTAATCCTTAATTCTGAGCTCCCAGGGAGATGATAAACTCCGGTCCCTGAGCTCCTGGGAAGTCTCGCTTTGACCAGACACCTGACAGGTTTTTTGATAACAGCCCTTAGCAAGAATGAAGATGGTCAGTGGGAGGGACTCCCATCAGGACTGGCAGTGTCCCCTGGACAGCCACTCGAGAGCAGGGGAGGGAACAGAAGCTCACTCCATCACTTCAGGTAACAGTAGCCACATGCCGCCAGAAGGAAGCAGGGCAGTAAGAAAGAGAGCTCCGGGATGACAGACGGGCTTCTGCACTTCGGAGGTTAAGTACCACTCTGGGAGGAGGCAGTGTGGCAAAGGCAGCCACACACATGTGTTGGTAGAGCCTTCTCCAGTGACCTACACTGCATCTTTCAGACTCTGGCTGTGGTTATAAGTGGCTGTGAACAATCATGGGTCTCAAAGCCAACATCCACCCTATGGATGGGCTAGAATTACACACACACACACAGTGGAATTCTTAAAAAGCTTGTAGTCTATATTTCAAATTTGAGATATTTACATTAAAATGTTCATATTCCAGTTTTTCTTGAAAATCAATGCATCTGCCTGCATATGTTCACACTATGTAACACCAGTTAGCCACCCCTGAGAGAAGGTTGTCCCCAAGAGATTGGGCAAGTCCTTGCTAGTTTATTACAGACCTTTGCTAGTTAAATTGACAGCCTGGCCCCCGTGGGTATTTGAACTGTAACCCTGATATCACAGCTGTGACTATAGGAAAATGATTAGACATGAACACCCTGTGATTGAAATAATTGCAAGTATTTACTGCAGGGCTAGGGTGGTAGCTTAGCTGAGAAAGTGTTTGCCTTGTAGGTATAAGAACAGGAATTTTAGCTCTTAAACCCATACTCAAAAAGAAGGTATAGCCAGGCGTGGTGGTGCACACCTTTAATCCCAGGAGAGACAGGCGGATCTCTGTGAGTGTGAGGTCAGCCAGGGTAGCCTAATTGGCAAACTGAGGGCCAGTGAGAGGTTTTGTCCCTAAAAGTCAGGTGATGGTACCTGATAATGACACCTAAGGTTGTCCTCTGGTCTTCCCACCCACGTGTAGACACAGATCTGAGTGCAGTGGTGCATAATCCAAACACTCTGGAAGCCACACCAGACTGTAAATTGTAAACCAGCCTGGGAATGTAGGGAGGTCCTCTCAGTGAGGAGGAAGAAAACCAAGCCGGGATGGATTAGTACATAGCATCGGCTGCCAGGGAGCCATAGTTGTCTATGGTATCAGATCTGTAGCAAAACTTCACAATCCAAAGAAACAGAAATGCATTTCTCACTGCTCTGGAGGGAGGAAAGACAGGAGATAACATACCCTGGGTCTATCGAGGACTGTCTTCCGGGCTCACAGTGACAATATTCTTGCTATATTACACGGCCGAAGGGACAGATGATATCTGTTTTATTAGACTATTAATTCCGCTCACAGGAGCTCCGTCTTCAACCAGTAGTCACCCCCAGGAAGGCCCCACTTCCAACAGTGTCGCATTGGGGATAGGTTCCAACACATGATTGGAGTCACACACACACACACACACACACACACACACACACACACACACTCACACACAGCCTATCGAAGCTTTTTTTTAGACTGACTCTAGAGCTGAGGCATCCATCATTAAAGTTCCAAGGACACAGAAGAGAATAAATGATAACAGAGCTGTGGAAAGGGTCACCGATGGGGTGGCTTATGAATTCAGCCTTAATGAAAGAAGAAGGAACCAGCACTGAGAGGAAAGCTCACGAAAGTGTCCCAAGCACAGGAGCAGTCTGAGACAACGCAGTTTCTAACAGGTAGCTTGGGCAGGAGTTAACCGTAGGCTGGAACTATAGGCTTGGTGAGGAAGATTATCTCAGAACTAAAACATGCAATTCTCCAGGGACTTTACCCCACAGAGTCCCCTGGGAGGAAATGAGGATTGCTTAAACAAAGGCTCGTTACGCTAACAGTGGTTCTAGAAAGCATTCTAGAAGCCTCATGTTAGATGAGGGAGGATGGCAAACAGAGGGAAAAGCACCGGGGAAGGTCTCTATGTACGAGTGATACAGAGGTCACGAGCCAAGCACTGGCTCTGGGTAGAGGAAGAAGAGGTGTTCAGAGGTGGCATGTGAAGTCCTGGACAGTCTGGCAGACATGGACCCTTGGACAGGAGGGGAACAAGAGCATGAATCCTAGGTTCCAAGACGGCAAAATAGGCAGACAGGCGTTCCAGTTTGCTTTTTGTTTATTTCAGCTTACATTTCCCCGTGACAGTTCACCACCAACTGAGGCCAGCACAGGAACCATGGCGGGAGGCTGTTTGGTGGCTTGCTCTCAGGTTTGTCATTAGCTTCTGTTCTTATACAGTCAGGCTCAACCTAGGGATGGTAACGCTCTATGTGGGCTGACCCTCCTACATCACTTAGCAATCAAAAAAAATGCCACCCTAGACAAGTTCATAGACCAATCTATAGTCTGAGCAGGGAACTATTCAGCTGAGGGGCCCTCTTTCCTGGTGTCTACTTGACAGCCGAGATCAGCCAACCTAACAGAGCACTGAGATGAGGAAAGGAGGGAGGAAGGTGAGTGAAATGAGGTTTAGGGGTGCAAAGTTTTGCAAGATGAGATAATGAAAGTAGCTTTGGGTCAACAGATAAAAAGTTCTAAGATAGTAGAAATACCAAGGGCAGTATTAGCCAAGTTCAGCTTAACTGGGGCTGGGACAGTGCTACTGCCTGTGGGCCAATGTGGATCAGCTTTTGTGTGGTTTACAGGCCAAGAATGGGTTTGCTTTTTTATTTATTTTATAGTCTGAAGAGAAAGAAAAATCAGGATATGCTCAAAGCAGATGAAATCCAAATTTCATGTGCACAAGTAACATTTCATGGGAACACATCCACACTGTTTACTGACCCATTGTCTGTGGCAGTCTTTTGCATTATAGTAGGCGACTTGTGAGAACAGACACTAACTTCCCAACAGATCCAAGTAATTTACTACGGGGACTTTTCACAGAAAGTGTGCGCCCACTTCTGAACTTAGGTCATAGTCTCTGTTTTCTCTGAAATTGTCGTTTGTGGACCAGAAACAGTTGAACACCAATAATGTCACAGACTTGGACCAAAATGCAGGTGACAAGAAGGTGGGTGCTGTGGGGTTGGGCACCCAGGGCGTTGGTACACACCCTGATATCACTGGTAACACGAAGGGGAAGGACTTTGCTACAACGATTTTGAAGAGACTTTTGGTTTCTATTATGTTCATCTGTATGATTAAATAACTAAGACTAAAAAACCCACACTGAAAATCAGAAGACATGCTGATGTGTGGAGACCTCACGCAGACTTAGACTGGAATTTCCTCACCTTGGTTGTTCAGATGTAAATTTTAGCTTAGCAAAAATAAATCTTACAAAGTTGCCTTAGGTGTTTCCTCTCAGTTATCCTCATGGCAAGGTAGTAATATTATCAGTGTCTTAGCTTCTGTATTTAAAGGGGGAAGTTCATGCTTGGTCAAGTGCTAGAGCAACTCAGAGATGGAGGCGACACAGGGCCTATCCTGAAAGATCGGAGGTTTCTGAGTCAAAACACAAGCGATGTCTCTTTTGAAGATTAAGTACAATGTTACTCATGTTCAATTGTACAATGTACAATGTTACAGCTGTTCTCTTCCACTGGAAATTTAAAAAATAAGGTAATGTAGTATGTTTTTTTTTTTTAAAGAAAGGTCTCCTTTTGTGAGAGAAACGGCTCTTAGAAACAGATTGAACTTTGAAACTAAAATATGAAACCAAAAGATAAAGACACTGTAATCTCAACAGACATCAAGTCATACACTCTAGTTTGCTTCTCTGCTGCAGTAATAAAACACAGACCCAAAGCCACCTGGGAGGGGAGGGTTTGTTTCCACTAATACTTTACAGCTGTATCTAAGGACATGCATGCAGTAACTCAAAGCAAAAACCTGGGAGCAGGAGCTGACCCAGAGACCCTGAAGAACACTGACTTCTGCTGCCTCTCTTACACAGTCCAGGCCCACCTGCCTAAGGATGGCATCACCCACAGCGAGCTGGTGGGCTGGTGGGCTGGGCCCTCCTATATCAGTTAGCAACAAAGACAATGTCCCACAGATACGTCCATAGGCCAGTGCTGAGGGAGGCCATCTTCAGCTGAGATTCTGTTTTCTCAGGCATGTCTAGGTTTGTGTTAAATGACAAAAATCGAACACACCCCTCTTCCCCACCCTCTCCCACTATCTGGGACTAAACTCAAGGTTGGCGATGCATCAGGCAACTGTTCTACCAGTGAGCTACATCCCCCAGCTGACAAATACACAATGTTTTAAAAAATATTTTAAAACTTATCGTGCAAAGCATTGGATCTCATTTTTGACATTTCTGCCGCTGGTAATATGTGTTACTCTGGAGTTCATGTTGATATTATAACAGTCACTACAGTGTTTGCCCGCTTGTTTTGCATTTCCCCTTTTCCTTTTAAATACACACTAGTGCTGGGACCTGGGGCGAAGCACTGGGGCAAGCTCTAGACTACTGACCCTCACATAGCCCCAGCCACGGGTGCATGTTCAAGCAACTCTTTAATGGCTTCTGTTGACACCCCTTCATCCTCCTCACCATCCTGCCCCGCTGCAGCCTCCTGTTTACACGCCACACACATCCTACTGCCTTCCTCTCTTCCCTCAGCACCTCTCCCTCCTGCTCATGTTCTTCTAGTTCCACAGTCCCACACTTCCGCACACAAGTGAACATCACGGCTCGGATCTGCTCGTGAGAATGTGGGTCTGTGCCACTTCATGCTTTCCAGACCAGTCCGTTTTCTTGCAACCTTCATCATTTCATTGTCCTTCAGAGCAGAAGAAAATTCGATTGTGCATATTTGCAAACTTTTCATCATCCATTCACCCAAGGACAGATATCAGGGCAGAGTCCATCTTTTTGTTACTGTGAAAAATGCTCCAATAAATGCGGATGGGCAAGCTTTGTGTGTGTGTGGAGGGTACGATGTATGCTCAACAGTGCGTGACAGCTAGCTCATACGCTTGTTCTATTTTTAATCTGTGAGGAACCTTCATACTGATTTCCACCATGGCTGTATAGTTCACACTGCACCAGCAGAAGGTAAAGAATTGTCTTTCCCTATATCCTTACCACATTTTTTTTATTGGCATAGTCTTCAAAAATCCCACAATACAACCTTGGATAAATCTTGTGTGTTGTTAGCCTTGTTGTTGAATAAAGAAAAGTATCTGTCTATATCGAATCCTGGTATATTCCTTATAAATATTACACAAGGATAGAGCGGCAGTGCCATGCAGCATTATTTAGCTTTGAGAAAAGTCTCCCATCCAAGAATTAACCAGGCCTAATCCTGCTTAGCTTCCCAGGGTCAGATAAGATCAAATGTATTCAAGGTGTTATGGTTTGAATTTCTTAATTCTTGTTTAAGAAAATAAATTTAATGAGCTAGGGAGATAGCTCAGTGGGTAAAGTGCTTGTCAGGTAAACTTTAGGAGCCAAGCTTGGATGCCAGGCACTTCTAATTCCAGGACCGGGGAGGTGGAGGTGGGAATCAGGGGAGGGGGAGGAAGAAAATAGGAATCTCTGGGGATTGCTGGCTTGCAAGTCTTGTCTAACCACCCTAAGAGAGATTTTAGAGGGTTTCTCTGCACAGCTCTGGCTGTTTGGAACTCACTTTGTGGTTTAGGCTGGCCTTGAACTCAGAGATTCACCTGCCTCTGCCTCCTACAGTCTGGGATTAAAGATGTGCACCACCACCATCCTACTCCGAGAGATTTTATCTTAAAAAGAAATGTTTTCTAAAAAAGGACAACAGAAGTTGACCTCTGGTTTCATGCACTGAACATGCTTCATGGGTAGGCATGTATGTGCATATGTGGAAACCATGCCAACCAAACCCAGAATGGATCAGAAGCATCCAGTGGGCAGTCAGGCTTTAATGGAGATTTGTGAATCTTTTTTTATTTTGATATAAAAAGTAAAAGCAGAGGGAGTGGAAACAGCCTCCCTGGGTTTGAGTCCCAGGCCAGCCACTTGACAGCTCGGTGACCTTCAGCAAGTTCCTTTATGTTCCCATTGCCTCAGCTCCTCATCAGTAAGACAGAGAAGAAGAGGGAAGCAGCTGACTGACTGCTGGGAAACACTACTTTAAAGCGGTTCCCATTGCATGGCTCGGCTAAAGCTCACAACTCTAGACATGAGAACAATACCATTATGTTCACGCAACACGCCAGTGTTTTATGCAAAATAATTCAGAGGCAAGACTCAGACAAGACATCCTGGCATTTTCTCACAGCAACTGAGTTTTTTTTTTAAGTGATATATTATGCTAACACAGACGATGCTAACACAAACGACGCTCTTGAGATGGGCTTCGTAGCAGCCAGTGGAACACAGGGAGCTGGAGGAGGCTTGTGATACCTCACTGGGACTCTCTGCTCCAAACACTATCAAAATCAACAAAAGATCACTGCAATATGTACTGGAAGAGCAGTAACCATTTTCCTTCTCAGGACTTCAGTCTGCATTCTGTTGTCTAAAAATGTGAGATCGAAAAGTAGCATGCCTCGGAGAAATCTTCACACCTGCATTTTCAAAAATGTGCACGAGAAAACTTGTTCTGTTGAGGTCAGAACGTAATGACACACCCAGAGGCCCCAGGGTTGGGTCCTCATCTGACCCCAGACCCAGGGAAAAGCTCAGTTGCCAATCCAAGTCTTCTCAATGGAAAAGGAAAGAACAGGACATGTTAAACCTTGAGGCCCCTGGAGGGCCATCCTAGGATCCATTTTATTTCAGGTAACCGATCTCCATAATCTCCAAAGGAGGGAAAGTGTGTTTAGAAAGACAAGCAACCTGACAGGAAACACTTTGACTTGGATGCTCAATAGGATCTAACAGCGCAGTTCAGCTAGCAAAATAACGTTAATCAAAACCTACGAATGTCTTGAACAAATGAACTCAATCTCGTCATGCCGCACCACGAGCATGCATGAGCTCCAGATCAGTTTGCTCAAGCTTAAGATGTTTTAGGGGGGATTTCTTATGTTGTCTCAAAAAGCAGAATGTCCTGAACTGATGAAATTGTTTGAATTGACTTTTATGAAGTGAGTCACAAGTTATGAAGGTGCCCAGCTAAGACTAGATTGACTGTAGGCATAGCTTGCCCAAGGGGAAGAAAAACATACAATAAACAACCTGAAAGGGAGTGGGTTAAAGGTTGAAGTTACTATCCTTGTGAGGGGAAAAGCTGAAGGATGTCTTACCATACTCAGGTTGATTGGGTGCAACTGAAACTAGCTGTGCTGACTTCTTATTTGGGGATTTTCATGTTTCTTTACGTTTTAGTTTGATCCCTAGGTACTTAGATGGGTGACATCATTTCGGTTGGTCTGCTTTGGTCTGGGGTACTTGGCGAGTGAGTCTAAAGACATGGCCTCTCATAAATTTGAGTTAACTGAAATTCAAGAGAAACAACTCAACCACCCCAAGGAAAACTGTATTTCATTCCAAGAACCTCTAGCAGAAAAGGAGCTAGGAGTTTGGGAGCAAGATAACAGAGCCATGGCTACAGGGGCCAGGGTCTGAGGCATCTCACTGTGGAGCCTGCCTTATAGCCAAGCGCCTGCCTAACCAGGAGGAACAGCTTAGTTAATCACACAACAGCTGCCGTGGGCAGGGGAGTTTCAGGGCCGAAGGGAGACGAGAAGGCAGAGACAGGCATTTTCCGATACTATCAATCTAAAGCTTCCCAGCTAAACAATGAACTCCCTATACGGGAATTTGTGGCACTGGAATTACACAGCAGCTGGCTTGTCTCTGTTTAGAGACTGCGGGCACCTGTGCATCAAACAAGATGCCTCTAAAGGCCTCTTCCCCAACTGTTGAGCCTGTCTCCCCACATTTTCTTCACCTCTCTCATATTAGGCCAAAATCAAAACTGCTTTCAGAGCTAAAATGATTTTCCAAATAACACAGATGCTCCTTTGTTTCATTGAGGAAATCCTCTGGTACCCACAAAGCCATACTTAACATACAACAGGTCTCAAGAAATTAGAACTTAGATTGAGTCAAACTTCTCTCCAACTAGACCTTTATGTGTGGGTGTAAAAAAGGAGCCTCCCGAGCAATTATTCCCTGGAGTTTTGAATTTGGCTTGCATTTCTTCTCCCTAAACAAACTTTCCCTTGGAGATTGTCTTTACTCCCAGGCTTAGTTTGGGATCCAAACACTGAGTACTGCCAAACAATGAAGCCAAGTTCACATCTATGGTGCGGATCTCAGGGGTGTCTTGACTATCGGTCCAAATGACTTCAGAACATCTGCGTCATTACAGCATCCAAGCCGCTCAAGTTTGTGCTAGCTCTCTTTTCTCAAACACAGCCTTCCTTCTGAGGTTCTTTGCGCAAAGGGCCAAAAATCTTCCTACATTCCTAGCTCCCCCATTTGTGCCCACACCTACTTTCTCAGCTTCACTGTTGTGATTTATATCATCCACACTCTAGGTGTGGAATGAGAACTCTGTCACACCCTGCAGGCACTGACGTTTTCCAACACCTTGCTGTCTTCCTTGGGTGATCATACTGACCTTTCTAAACCAGGAATGTTCCCGTGTCTCACTCAGTCTAACTTCCATTAAATGGAATCTTGACAATTTTAGGATATGAATTAAATTCCTTCGTTTTCCCCATAACAATCTTACTAATTGTGGTCCTTGTTTCCCCTACCTGCTCTGGTCACACTATTTATCCCTAATCACACCTGCTGGATCACACTATTTATCTCTGGCCATAACAGACTGCTGTGGTTTAAGGACAGCACCGTGCTGCTCCTGAGGACTCTGTATCATGTGACTTTTGCTCTGTGTGCCATGATCTTCTTGTCTGGCAAGCATGTCCTACCTACTAGAGTTTGGATACTGACTGTTCTCTGCGCCCCAAAGGTCCATTCACAAAAGCCTGACTTCCTCAGTGGTGTCGTTGGGAGGTGGAACCTGGATCTTTGGAAGGATGTTCTCAAAGACGACCGTGGGACCGTGGCTCTGGTCTCTAGCTTGTGAGGTGAGCGGTTTACCCCATCACATGCTCCTGCCATGCAGTGTGGATTTGCCAAAGGCCCAAAGAAACAGTCAACTGATCAAGGACAGAAACCTCGAAAACCACGAGCCAATATAATCAATCAAAATGTATCTCTTCTTCTCTCCCTGACTCTTAGATTTTTTGGAGGACAAGGTCTCTCTTTGTAGTTCTGGCTGTTCTGGGACTTGCTCTATAGACAAGGCTGGCTTCAATCCCTCAGAGGTCTCTACCCACCTCTGCCTCCTGAGTGCTGGGACTAAAGGTATAGGCCACAGTGCCCACCTTTTTCTCTTTATTGGTTGATTACCACACATCTTTAGTAGTGACAGGAAGATAAATCAAACTGTAAGTGCGTGGTTTACAGCTAGTTCACAATGCTCCTTCAGCATTGTTCCTAAACAACACAGTGTACCCATAAAGTAGAGCCGTGGACGGGTATTCTAGCTCTGTTGCTTGCAAGTGAAATGAGTCGTGTAAATTAATCTTCCCAAACTTGGTTCTATTGGCTCTAAAATTATGCTCATATCTAGATGAAGAGAAGGAACACAGTGCAAACCTGGCAGAGATATGGTTTTATGTGCTTAGAGTCTTTCTTCTAAACACGGTTTCTCTCTTGCTTCCAGCCCATGCATGTTCCATGGCCACTAATAATTAGCCTAGTGGAGGCCACTTAACCAACTGAGCTGTTTTTCTATGGAAAGTGAAGGAAAGGCAGAGAGAGCAGAGGAAGCGTGCACAACCATGCGCACCTGTAATTTAACAGTCAGAAGGCTGAGACGGGACCACAAGCTCACAGCCAGCTTGAGTCCCACTGAGAGACCCTACCTAAAATAAAGTAAATAAAATAAGTAAATAAAAATAAAAGTGGGAAAAATTGGAGTAAGGACAGTCACATGGCAACGGAGAAGAGAAACAAGGCAGAATATACCAAAGATAACTACAGTCTAGAAAACATTCGATTCTAGCTGTTACCAAGACTCCCATATCCTATAATAAAACCCTACTTTCTGGCTGTCAATCATACGCTGAAGAATTTAATTACACTCAGTTCTCAGTGTATGTTCATCTGTACCATCAATATCAAACCATCGGCAGGGGCTGAATGTTACTGGACTAAGGACTAGCATGGTGTTTGATACACAACAGCCATTCAGACACCTGTGGACTTAGAAGTCAATGTTTAATGCTCCTTTGTTCACTACAGGAAAGAACTGTCCATCAGAGGGTGAATGGATAATAAAAATTTGGGTGACATTTTAAAAACGAACGCTATTAATAACTAAAGAAAAATGCAATCACAAAAATTTCAGGAAAATGGATGGATTTAGAATGTATATTAAGCAAAGTTATAAAATCTCAGAAGGAAATAAGAGCCTGCATTTCCTCCCTACATGGAGAGACTGTCTAATAATCAGTGCACATATGTAAACAAATGTACATGTGGGTTCTGTATGACATGCAGAGAAGAGAACGAGAAAGGTCAGACACTGGGGAAGAAGGACCGAGTGCGGGTGATGGACATGAGGTATCAAAGGGAGGCTAGAGCTAATTGTTCTTCTCGTTTTAAGTCTGTCAGGAATTTTTTGGTTTTGGTGGTGGATAAATGTATAGTGAAAGTGTAAAATCCAACACGAAGCTACACAGCTTCTGTTTCAAATAGCTATTCTAACTGTAGAGAAGTTCACTGATGCCTATACACTTTTGGTATAGGAGGGTCTTCTTTCTGTGTGTTGCTTTCATTGATTAATTAATAAAGAAACTACTTGGCCTAATAGGTCAGAACATAGGTAGGTGGGGTAGACAGAACTGAATTCTGGGAAGAAGAAAACAGGGTCAGGGAGAGCCGCCATGGAACCAGCTGCCAGGTCAGACATGCTGAATCTTTCCCAGTAAGCCATGACCTCATGGTGACATACAGTTTATTAGAAATGGGTTGAATCAAGATGTGAGAGTTAGCCAATAAGAGGCTAGAGCTAAGGGGCCAGGCAGTGTTTAAATGAGTACAGTTTCTGTGTAATTATTTCGGGGTTAAGCTAGCCGGGTGGTGGTATGCAGCCCGCCACTCCTCCTTCCAACACACTTTGACCTAGTTAATTTCGGTGTATGGTTTTAGTTTGCTTGTTTGTGAACTTTTTAATAATAAAGTTTATAAATAAAAAAAGAAAAGTAAAATGTCAGATAAATTTTAATTGGTATTAATAAAAAAAAAACACAGGGGTTAATGCTGAAGATCAGAGAAACAGAGCAGCCAGCCACTAGAGGGTTCTTTTACCTCTACCAATGCTCAGACCAAAGGAGCGACTCTGTCCTCAGAATGCATCTCCAGACTGCACCTGCTTCTACCAAACCTCAGACTGCAATGAGCTCTTGTCTCCCCCCTGTTATATTCCTCTCTCTGTCCAGCCATATCACCCCTGTCTCCACCTCCCTAGTGCTGGGATTAAAGGCATGGGATCCCAAGTGGTGGGATCCCCTTTGTGTGAGCTTTGTTTCCTTTAGACAGATTCAATCTTGTGTAGCCCAGGGTGGCCTTGAACACACAGAGATCCCTCTGCTTCTTTCTCCTGTGTCCTGGGATTAAAGGCATGTGCCACCACTCCCTGGCCTCTAGTGGCTTAGTTCTGCACTCTGATCCTTGGGCAAGCTTTATTTGTTACAACACAAACAAAATATCACTATAGTAAAATCCTTCAAGAAGCCTAAACATCCATAGACAGAATTCTGTGGGAAGTGGTGAAAGAATTTTGACATTAATCTTCATTCTTCACGAGTCACTAAGGAGTTATACATCTGGGTATGTTTTTGTAGGTATTTCCAGACAAGTTAAATGAAGGAGAAAAGCCTCACCCTGAATGTGGTGGCTCCACTCCACGGAATGGGGCCCAGACAGAACAAAAGAGGTAGAAGGTAAGATCCAAGTGTACAGCATCCCCTTTTCCCTGCTTCCTGATCAGCACCATGGACCACAGCTCATTCCTATGCTTTCCTCCCCAAACAGGTGGTAGGGTCCAAGACTTTGAACTCTGAGCCTAAATAAACCCCCTCTTACCTTACTCTATGTCAGGTGTCTGGTCACAGCAACAGAGAGAAGAGCTAGTACAAAGATGACAAATTTTAAGCAAAAACCAGAAAAGGCCAGCGGGGAACACATCTGGGAACTGCTGTTCTGAAATATGCTATCCCTGGAATAATTTTGTCAATTGAGCTATCATGGTTTGTTTTGAAGATTACATAATAAGTTGCGACCTATGAATAAATGTTGTTTGTGTAGAAAAAGGATTACTGAGGCTTACTACCAGAGAAATGAGATGCTCATTGGCTAGAAATTTACCAGCTGTGGAATGTGCACAAGTTAACATCTATGACCCTGAGAAAGAGAGCAGTGGCCTCAGAGGCCACTGGAAATTCCACAGACTCAAAGTGAGGTAACTGTTTACCCCCGTGCCACATTTCAATTTAGGGATTAAAATAGACTTCATTGTTCCAGAGTTCTGGCTGTCATAATTAATGGGCTCTCAATTGCGGAGACAATCTCAGTAACAGAGCCAGAGCGTAAGAGAGGAAGTCAGGAGGAAAATTGTTCTTCATAAAGGACATAAGGAAGTGTGGTTGTGATTGTATTATATTTCCAAATCGCATAGAGTTTTGAATACTGGCAACAATATATCCTTCTTAACACTAACAAAAAGTACAAATGAATCACCAAATAATGAAAATAATACAAAACTCATCTTATATTTGAAACATGTTTTTTAACTTATCAAAATATTCCTGAAAGGAAAACAGAAAAACATTTGTGAATAAGATCCATGATTTGATCAGTAATTTGGTCAAAAGAAGCATAAGAAATGGCTGATCCACTGAGAGACTTACCTGGAAATTGCATTAACCCATTACCCTACAAAATGCACGAAATGCTTACAAATGTAAGCTATGACACTCTTTCCACAGGAGACAGTGCACTGCTATTCCAACCTCTGTTGTTTAGAATGGTTTTCAAATTTGAGCACGCCTACCAATCCCCTGGAGGGCTCCTAAAAACATAATTTCTGGGTTCAACTCAAGACTCAAGATTCTGACTCAGTAGCGCTAAACCACTGATTATCAACCCGTGGGTTGTGATCCCTTAGATGGGTTGGATGACCCTTTCAAGGGGACACCTAAGACCATGGGAAAACACAAATATGTGCATTATGATTCATAAGAGTACCAAAATCACAGTTATGAAGTAGCAATGAAAATAACTGTTTGTTTGGGGGTCGCCATCCATGAGGAACTATATTAAAGTATTGCCAGCATTAGGAAGGTTGAGGACCACTGCATTAAGGTAAGGTCTGCACAAAACTCCCAAGTGATGGTAAAACAGTACTTGCTTAGATAAAACTTGGTCCTTCTGGTCTACCAGGGACTGACATTTCCTTGCTCTCTTCTACGTGGCTGGAGATTAGTGCGACACTCCTACTTCACTAGACCCTAGTCACTAGTGCTGGTGACCACAGCTGGGGACAGAAAACCCAAGGCAGTGCTAGGATCAGATGGCGAACCTGGTGATACATGGAGTTGCAGTACCATGTACATATATGTGGGGGTGAGGATGGGGATGAGACATCATGACTGGTTCAATGGGGGCTATGAGGACCCTCCTTCCAATGACCCAACAGAGGGAATGAGAATAAGAACCCTGGGAGGATCACTTGCCGTAGGGGGAGGGAGTCTGAACACTCATGACTAAGAGTCTCTCACACATGAGACTCATGCTAGGAAATGTCTAGCAGCAAAGAAGAAATGGTTAGCGGGCAGGAAGGGAGGGAAAGTCAATACTCAGGAAGTGTGCATTCAGTGACTGCAGCAATGGGCCTCTGGATGACCTAACCTGGAAGGAAAACTAGACTCTGGGCCAACTACTCTATCAGATAAGTAAACATTAGAACTTAAATATTTAACAAAACCCTTAATATGATACCAGTAAATATTTCATAACGTAAATGTACATCATCACATTTGAGCCTCCCAATAAGGCAGAAAGAAAGGTGGGTTTTTGTACGCCCATACACCACACGATGGTTCACAAGTCGGGCAAGGGGGTGGAGACTGGAACATACACACACAGAGACACACACACACACAGACACACACACACACAGAGGGGGGCCTTCCTTGAAACAAGAATGCCCCCCTTTTATTGTGTTCTAGGTCAGCTTATATAGGGCTACCTTTGACTAATGGCCACGCCCTAGCTCTTGGAACTTTACAGCTGCAAGCCCACCAAAAACCGCTTCCCTGCCATCAGGAACTCATGAGGGTCTCGTGCTCAGAGCAGCTGCAAGCATAGGAAAACAAGTTGTTTACTCCAGCAGGCAAAGGGTCACAGAAAATTCAGGGTCTGAGGGCCCATAGTCCCCAGCAGGTTTTGTTTGGTTGGTTGAATTCTGTTTAATAAAAATTGAATACAGAACGTTGGCTAACCTAGGATCAGAGAGCTGCTGATGGTATAGCAGTCTCAGATCCCTCTGGCCCCCAAACCTGTCCCACCCAAGGCCTCACTGCAGAGCAAGGAGAAAACAGCCTGTGGACCCCGAAGGAACAGGGGGCCTGCTGCTATCCCATGAGCCTAGGGGGGGAGGTGCTAAGAAGAGACAAGAGCACAAGAAAGGTAAAAACTCAGAATAGCATCCAAAGCTCAAAGATGTGAGCTTTAGTCTGAAGGGGGGGGGGACACTGGCAGCATCTGCTCAGAAGGACGGAATAGCATCCACTGCTCTCCATACACAGATGTGAGCTTTAGTCTGAAGTGGGGGACTGGCAGCAGCTGCTCAGAAAGGCCTCGCGCCAACTTCTGAACTTACAGCAGCATTTTACAGAGGAAGAGCAAGTAATGGATTTTTAATTAACTGGATACACAAAGCTACATCGACTTTCTTAAATGCAAGGTGTGTTTTTCAGGGGAAGGATTTCCTGATGATTTACTAAACTTTCATGTTATTACTTGAAGTTCAGATTCAAGCTGTCATGAACAGATTTTATTTTATTTTTTTATAAATTTATTTATTTATTATGTATACAATATTCTGTCTGCATGTATGCCTGCAGGCCAGAAGAGGACACGAGACCTCATTACAGATGGTTGTGAGCCACCATGTGGTTGCTGGGAATTGAACTCAGGACCTTTAGAAGAGCAGGCGATGCTCTTAACCGCTGAGCCATCTCTCCAGCCCCTGAACAGATTTTAGTACATATTTCATAAACAGTTTTTTTCTTTGTTTTAAAACTCTATATTATTAATTCGATCTCCAGGATACAATAAAATAATAAAAAAGCAATATTGTGCTGTCTTTTGGTTGAGAAAACAAGACAAAAATACATAAAATAAAATAATGAATAATAAATTGGAACTAATGGAAGCAGACTCCTTCAAGGGTATAAAAGTGGGAGAGGTGGGATAGAAAAAATAGAAACTAAACTTCTCTATCTATGTGTATTTTAAAAAGTAACTGTAACTACTTATCAAGTTGCTAACCTTACAAAACAGGTTATACATAAGTTCTAAACAACTACGGGATAAAAGCCAAAGAAAAGAAGCAGAAAAAAAGCCTTAACATTTGCTCAGCATTTTGCTGCCTCACTGCAGAAATTTCAGGACACTGAACATGTATTACCAGGATATGGAAAATAACACTGGTTTGTTTAGTATAAGACAGTTAAGAAAAACCTTGTGAATATATGTTACAAGAATATAGAAAAATAACATTTATTCATTTAGTATAAAATAAGAACAATACTGCAACTTTAAATTTGAATCACAAATTCCAACATGCACTCAACTGTTGAATCATAAGTAGTAGATTGTAACTTGCTCCATGCAAAGGCCCTGGAAGCAGACCCTCCCCAGGGAGCATTCTGAGACCCACTTCTCAGCAGGTGAAACCAGGGCTGAAGGACACAGTGAAAGGACAAAGTTGGTGTGGGAGGTCCTTCAGTCTATGTGTTGCTTTTATTGGTTAATGACTAAAGAAACTGTCTTGGTCCTGTGCAGGGAATAGAGGTAGGTGGGGAACACTAAACTGAATGCTGAAAGAAAGAAGGCGGAGTCAGAGAGAAGCCACGTAGGTAGCCCCGCCAGAGACAGATGCAGAAACTTTATCCAGTAAGCCACAGCTACGTGGCGATACACAGATTAACGGAGATGGGTTAAATTAATATGTAAGAGTTAGCCAATAAGAAGCTAGAGCTAATAGACCAAGCAGTGTTTTAAATAATGTAGTTTCTGTGTGATTATCTTGGGTCTGAACTGCCAGGTGGCCAGGAAAAGAACAACTGGTCTTATTACAACACAAGGTGAGACAGGGGCCACTTACTGGGTGGAAAGCAAAGAAAAGAAAAAACACAACCCTCAGAGATAACAGAGTATTTCAGAAGGACAAAGTATGTGTTTTGATATGAGATAATTTAAACATTAGGAACAAATACGTAAGTGACTTTCAGCACGGAGGAAAAATCTCTAAAAATCCAGCGATAGTTAAAAAGAAATAATAAAACTAAGCTGCAGCCATTAGAGGCAACTATTACACCGGCTACTTGCTCTGAAAATAATTAAGAGAGCAAAATTAAAAAAACATGGGTTGTCTTGCTTAAAAGAACTCTAGTTCTGTCCCGGTTAATAAATTACTATGGAGTGAGTGTTTGTCACTAACCAAGATTCATACACTAAAACCTGAACCCCAATGGGATGTTGTGAAGTGGGACTGAAGCCGGGCATGGCAGCAAGGAGCTATGCTGCCGGCACTGAGAGAGTCACACAGAGAGAGGCAGCGTCTGAGTTCAGGGCCAGACAGGCTACAGTGTAACTGTCTAAAAGCAAAAATGGAGAGGCGGGGAAGGAAGTGGGGCTGGGTGGGGCTGGGGCTCCGTGAAAAGTCAGTGCCTGGCACGCATTTGGTCTTCAGCAGCACCGGAGTTGGAGGGAGGGGAGGAGCCTTTGATGGGGGATTAGGGCACAGGAGACTTCACAGGGTTGGTGCTTCCATCCAAGAGACCCCGAGATCATTTCTGCTATCTTTCCTAAACATGGAGACATAATAAGTCAATTGTGTACAACCAGTTGGAAGGTCCTCACAGGGACCTGACCATGCTAGGATCCAACTATATACATCCTATATACAACTAGGAAGGAGGTCCTCTCACAGTAGTGGCCAGTGGCCTTATACAAAGAACTACAGGCAACAGCGTACAGCTGGGAGAGGGGGAGGTGACCATCTCCAGGGAAGAGCACAGCAACTGGCTGCTCAGTGCCAAATGGTCAGCCCTGGAAAACATACATACAACAATATATGCAATCAACAGGTTATACTTATGAATATAGATGCATATGCAAATATGTATATGTATGCAATAACAACAGTGAAGAAATAGGGCATGAATTTGGGGAGAAGAGGGCATGAATGGGGAGAGGTATATGGGAAGGAAAGGAAAGGGAGAAATGTAATTATTATAATCTCAAAAACAAACAAACAAAGATCACGACCACCCCAGAAACCAACTATACACAACCATGAGGAGGGTCCCCTAGACCACGACCATGCTAGTTCCTTGCTCTCAAACTTACAGCCCCTTGAACTGTGGGATGTAAGTTTTTAGTTTTTCCAGACTTGGTTTTTCTTTGTAGTCTTGGCTGTCCTGGAACTCTCTCTGTAGACCAGGCTGGCCTCGAACTCAGAGATCCACTTGCCTTGGCCTCCTGAGTGCCAGGATTAAAGTCATGGGCCACTGAGCCTGAGTGGGAAATAAGTTTATTTTCTAACTTTTACACTAATGTTACTTTGTTATAGCAGCATGAACTAGAGCGCAGAGAAAAATGTGATAGCGTACAAAGAATTTATAGGTGGAAAACAATCCTGCAACCCTCCATCATGTGACTGAGGGAAACACAAAGCACAGAAGCTAACTGTCTCAGGGAAAGATGGCCGGAAGGGGTTTAGTGTGTTGAGAAATTACAGCCTCCCAGATTACTTGGGAATCGTGAGAGGAAGCTATGGTGAGCAACACTCTAGCCAGGGGTCAGGCCCTCCGCAGGGTGCTACATAGCCCCACCCTCCATCCCTCCTACTTCTCTTTTGCTGAGAGACACCATGACCACGGCAACTTCTAAAAGAAAGAATTTACAGGCGTTTAGGGTCAGTATCTTAAGTGAGGGTCAATTATTTTTTTTTTAAATATTTCTGCATGTTTGAAATGTTTAAAGAGAAGTTGTGAAAAGAAATTGTCTCTTGCTTTAATTCTTTGAGGAAATGAAACTTTTTCTTTGAATGTAGGAAATAAGGCAGAACAAAGTAAAATTCAGGGCAATAAAAAGGGGAAAAGAGATGAACAACGGGAGAAGTTTAAAGGCTCAGATGCTGATGTTTGTTACAGTTAAGCCTCGTGCGTGGGGCTTGGCTTCCTAGTGTCACCACAATCAAATGAGAAGCAAGCCCGGGGCCAGACCCCATTCGCTCAGGACTCCCATTTCTAGGCAACTAGGTGCTCGATCAGAAATTTGTCTTCACACAGGTCTTCCTCTGAGGAAGGCTCATTGTGAAGGTTATACATGCTTCCTGACTTCCCCACAGGAAACATAAGAGAGACACAAACTGTTCCCTTCTCTCCTCACACCCGGGCTTCCCACTGCTTTGAAAGTCCCTTGAGAGGAGCAGACTGGTAGAAATGAGGGACAGAGACAAAGTTCTCGGAAAAGAACAAGTTGTCTGGGCACTCTCTGTAAGCACTGGCTACAGAGTCTTTGGGGGGAAAAAGCTGTGTTGCAAACCAACAGAAACTGACAGGAAGTTAAAACCTTCACATTCTGTTTGCTGTCTGTATGCAGAAGTGGACTTGACCTTTTTTCTTGTGTGTGTGTGTTGGGGAATCACTAAAAAAAAAAACCCTGGGTGGATCAACGTGTGTGTGTGTGTGTGTGTGTGTGTGTGTGTGTGTGTGCATGTGTGCGTTGGGGATCAACACTTCCTGCATTGTTCTGGCTGTCTACATAATGTACAAGAGCTGACAGACTCCCTAGAAGACAAGATAGTTCAGCCAAAGGTCCTATAGATGTCCCCTCCCACATGCACTGAAGGATCAGAATTCTTTAAAATTTAGTTTGGTTTGTTGTAGCTCAGTTGTCTAGAAAAGACCTCTTTAAAATTTCAATGCTGATGCCGGGCGGTGGTGGCGCACGCCTTTAATCCCAGCACTTGGGAGACAGAGGCAGGCGGATCTCTGTGAGTTCGAGACCAGCCTGGTCTACAAGAGCTAGTTCCAGGACAGGCTCCAAAACCACAGAGAAACCCTGTCTTGAAAAAACAAAAACAAAAAAAAATTTCAATGCTGATGAACTAACTCTTTGGATCTGGGGCCCATTCCCTATGGAGGGATACCTTGCTCAGCCTAGATATATGGGTGGGTGTCCTGCCTCATGTGATATGACAGACTTTTGTTGACTCCCCATGAAAGACCTCACCCTCTCTGAGGGGTGAATGGGTGAGAGGAAGGTGGGGGGAATAAGAGGAGGGGAAGGAGAGGGAACTGGGATTGGTATGTTAAAAAAAAGATTATTAAAAAAAAGAAAAATCTTTTTTAAAAAAGTTCAAAGCTGCGCACTGCAGCAGCCTCTGTTCATTATCTAATCACATGGAGCAGGGGGAGGGGCAAAGATGACCTGGACAAGCTACCTGCAGCTTAGTTCAACTTTAGATAAGGACAAGTTAGCTTTCACCACCCTGCCCAGTTGTATAACCACCCTTGAATGCCAGTAAGGACAGTGAGGACCGGGCAACACCATAGGCACCCCACGGGGCTGAGTTCCTGGCAGATACTGGAATAATGTACCTTCTAATTTACTCTGTATCCCTCCAAAATAATGCTCAGTTTTCTTCTAAAAGGCAAGGTGACAAAAGAGTGTTTTAAAGAATAAAAGAAAAATTTGAGAAGTGTGTTTTGGAAAAGGACAGGTTCAGAATAAGATCTCATAAAGACCCAGCCATGGTCCTGAGGTATCTAGCCATCACCTACACGGGAAGGACAGGGCACTGTGGAACAAGTGACCTCGAAACCAGGCACTAAAAATGTAAGTGAACATTCCTCTAAAGCTACTCTGTTGAGGACGCCGTTGGTTAGTTTACCACATGAGAAAGAGCACACTGTTCCTACCAATAGTAGACTAAGCCTCCTGCTGCAGTGACCAGGTGTCCCAGCATGTTCACAGCTGTGTTGTGGGTTTCCAGCTAACAAGACCGCTGGGAACCCCACCTAACACATCTGTTCACTGCCCCAAGAGAAAGACTGGCGGGGCTGTAGGCTGGAGACTGGCATAGATGGAAAGAGAATGCCCATCAAACTGCTGGGTCCAAAGCTGAAGGACCAGATATATTCAGATACATACAGGCAGGACTATGCTGGGGCCGTGGACAGAGAGGGAGCAGGTCTTATCATGATAGAAGGACCCAGAATCACCTGGCTCCAGACTTCAGGGTGGCAAAAGTCAGGATATTCTTAGGTGATTACCCTCAAGGGGCCAACTTAGTACATTTGGAGTTGATGCCTCTGATCCATGGGGTTTCAGATGTATAGGCTGGCCTCTCAGATTTGTGTGGGAAGATGAAGAGGCCCTCTGAAGTGCCTGTGGTAGCTACTTTTCTCCTTTCTGACACCAAGTATCTGACAGTAACTTAGGCAAGGGGAGGGTTATTTTAGTTCACTAAGAAAGGATACACACAGCAGGGCGGGGATGGAGGCAGGAGAATCAAGTAGTCCATCACGTTGTGCCTGCAATCCGGAAGCAGAGAGCACCGGAAGTCATAAGGCTCTACCACCTCCAAAGTGCCACCTTCTAGGGACTCAGTACTCAATTACATGAGTAGATGAGAAACCATTCACATTTAACATGCTATTACTCTAGGTCTCTGGACCTGTGGAAAAACTCTCATGGGAAGGGCAACAAAGGGGGCTTACATCCTGTCCCTGCTTCTTTACTGGGTATACCTGCAAATATTTTCAAGTTTTGTTTGGGTTATCACTATCGGAAAAGAATTTGATTATTACAAGTTTTCCATTGAAGACACATTACAAATATACAAAACACTTTAAATAGGGGAGAATATGTAGTCCTGGTCTAGACCTAAGACAATGGAAGAAAGAGGGGAGGGGAGGCAAAAAAAGATGTGCTCCCCAATCTTTTTACTACTGTTTTCCCAAGGAGACAAACTGAACTGAAATTCTTCCTACCTGGAGAAATTACAAATTAGAGGGAGAGACTGGTCCGTGGGACGACCACACCGCAGTGTCCAGGATGTTTATGTGTCTCCTATTCTCTAGGAGTCAGTTTTGCACTTGGCTGTCCTAATGCAAAACATTCCAAGTTTGGCAATGGGGGCAACGCTTGCCATAGAGCGAACTTAACTATGTGGAGCGGAGTAAGAGTCCAGCAAACAGAAGCATCAGTGATGGTGTCTCTGGTCACTGCCGGTTCTCTCCTGGTTTGTTCTAGGCTTATTCAAAATGCTTCCCTTCAAAGTATTTCCCTAGCATTCACCTCCCTGCTCCCCACACTTCTCCCCCCCCCCAAGAATCTCCCTCATTTGTACTGTCCCTACGGATTTCACATCCCTTTTAGGGGCAGTCACAGACCAGCTGGTATTGTAACCATGCAAACTTCACTGTTAGAATCACTTAGATTAGCGATTCTCAGCCTTCCTAAGGCTGCGACCCTTTAATACAGTTCCTTGTGTTGTGGTGACCCCCCCCCCCATAAAATTATCTTTGTTGCTACTTCATAACCGCATAATGTAAATATCCCTGTTTTCTGATGGTCTTAGGTGACTCCTGGGGTCATAACCCACTGAGAACCACTGAGCTAGAAGGCACATACTTAGGCATGTCTGGTGGGTGTTTCTAGAGAGAGTTAACTGAGGAGGGAGGCCACACCCCAAGTGTGGTCTCAGATTGTATCACAAGGGGAAAGGAGTAAACCAGTTGAGCCCCATCATTCCTTGCCCTCCACTTCCTGACTACGGATACAATGTGACCAACTTTCATGTCTTTCCCAGCTATGTATCCTTTACACCCTGAGCCCAAATAAACCTTTGTTCTTTAACTTGCTTCTATAACAGGTTAATTGGTCTCAGCAATAAGAAAAGTCATGGAAGTATAGTCAGGTACCTTTTCCCCCACTTTAAAAAAAGACATTTGTGCTACCCATAAGCTGTGGCCGAAGTGTTACATGGATTCAAGTGAATTCATTTTGCTGTTATTTGTCACAGACACCTACAGAGATGGCCAGGTTTTCCCCAGCCTTGCTTGCACAGCTGGCTTTGGTGGTTGATTGCTGCTGATTGATTGCCTCGGGCTTGCTATACAGTCTCTGTTTTGTGCATTTTTCATAACTAACTCTATGACTTTCTAAATGTTTGACCTACGAATTTGCCATCTCCTGGGCAACCCCTGACCCCACACAGCAGAAATCGTGAGTAGAACCACCATTCCAACGTGTCCCATTCAGTCTGCCCACAGCTTAAAATCTAAGGTTTATAACCATTTTTTTTAAGTCTGGGTCTATCATTCATTTGAAAGGAAAAGTGAAATGATTCCATTTAAATCTTTCTCAAATTTTGATGGTGTGTTTGTGTTTGTGTGTGTGTACAGGTAAACAGGACTTTCTCGTTCACGAACTGTGAAGCAGCTATAAGCCCTTTGTGATGTAAGTGGTTCTCTGGTAAAATAGAGGATTTCTAATTACAACCTCCCTTCCCTCACCTCACGTGCACACACTCTGACAGACTACAGTGAATGACAGCGGCGACAGGCTGACATTGGGACTTTTGTTTCTAATTCATAGAACTGTAAAGACAATAGAATCTAAAGCCCGCTATAATCGTTTTATAAATTTACAGGGGCAATGGTGGTGGTATCTCTGCTTCAGGCTCGTGATGAAACCCAACAAATAAGACCAAAATAGACATTGTGCCAGGAGTCACATGTCACTCAGAGAAGTAAACGGATCCCCCAAGCTAACTAGTGTTTCCTAAAGTCAGGAGGTCCTTGCTCACCATGTCCAAGTGATAAGGGGGTCCCTTGTGTTTCAAGTCTCATGGGAATCGAGTTGCCAATGTCAACCATGCTTTCCTATTGCTGTTTCCTTGTCCCCTCCGTTGAGAACCACACAGCTCTGCTGCCGTCTCATGGGAATTTCCATGTTACTTTTCAGAATGGAGGCTGTACCAACTGACGAGTCAAATAAAAGCGAATTACATCCATAACGGAATTTGTTATAATTCTGCCTTTTGACACCTCTAATGTTTACATGTAAAAGGGGTAACATTAATTTCTCAATGTTTTCCTCTAGTTATGCACAGACACAAAGAAACTAAAAGCCTATGAAATTAGGAGCTAACTTAGTAACAAGCAGCCCACACACACTGTAAAGGGGATGTACATGACCCGCATACACAGGCACACTTAGGGAGCTTCCACAGAGGCACAGGTGACATCTGTGTGAGAGAGAGGGGAGCCTTCAGGAAGTGTCTCATTAGGGAAGCACTCCAGGAAGCATGTGGTCCTCCATTTCAGTTCCTCATTTACATTCATCCAGAAAGCAGCAGGGTCCAGTGCCTAACAAACAAGGTCAGGGCTCCATACCAGGAGGACAGAGCTTTACAACTCTCTGGGAGCACTAATCTATTCCCCTTTTGGCTCTTCTCCCAGCTCACAGGTAAACCAGCATGTTGGGACTGGTATTTGGCAAAGGTACCCTCCAGCGCCTTGCATTTTAAACTGCAGGGTGCATTATCTTAATAATAGCACTGGCCGCATTTGGGAGGAAGTTAACTGTCTCAGCAAATGACAGAAAATGATCCTTTCACATCTGCAGCTAGTCAGCTGAGCTCTGAATAGCTGCTCATTCACCAGCCCAGCTATGGCCTAATTCCTCCCCCAGATAGGCACGGAGCATTGTCTTCTGGAACAACCACAAAAGCTGCCTTGGACGCTTTGCATCTGAAGATCTGACGTTAGGAAGTGCATCACCAGAATGAGTAACACAGCTATTGTGGGGGTGCCTGAGCTTGCCACCAGGTCCTTGAGTCCCAAGAGACAAAGATCTTGCACACAACAGTGAGGGGGTGAATGGCCACTACTGCCCTGCAGCTTGCTGGCTTTGGTTTCCTCTATGGGCTAATCTTCCAGTTCCTGAAGGACATTCGAAAGTCAGACGTACTGAATTAAAAGTAAACAAACAAGGCATTAGCACATGGGGAAAAAAAAAAAACAACTTCATGAGCCCAAGAGGCAGAAGTTGGGAAACTGTAGCTGTGTGTTTTTCTGGAGAGGTGAGGAAGGGATACCAAAAACAGCCAACAATGGAGACATTTGAAAGAAAGTATTCCTTACAAAGCAAAAGGCTTTGATAAATATTCAGCACAGAAATCAAGACACTAACAAAACATGCACCCTGTCATTCAAAGAGATGACGATGGAAAATCAGAGCTGGGGCTTTGGAAATGGTTATCTCTCAGACAACCAAGCTGAGCTATACAGAAACTCGCTTGTCTAAGGTCACCGGAGGGTGATGCTGGTTATTAAGCAACAACCTCCTGCCTCATGCTGTTGAGGCCACTTATTGCTGCAAGGTTTAGCAGCCTTAGCGCACCTCCTTTGAAATAAAGATGAAGTCTTTGGTGGAACCACGGCCCCTGCTTTCTGAGGGACATAGCGCCTTCTCCAATCCACTGTTCTGAAGTCAGAGTCACTGCTGTGATGCTTCCTGGCTACAGAAATCACGGGGCTGTTAGAAGGACAGGGCTTAACACGGACTGGCGGAATGGGAAGAAATGGGAGCTGTGCCAGTATTTTATTATTTACCCAGCACCTCTAGATGCATTGCCTTAATGAATATTCCTAAATATTTTGCAAACGGGAAGAAAAGACATTACACTTTCATTTTTCCAGATTAAAAAAAATCCCCCCCAAAACTAAGACTGGCTTCCTTGTTAAGCAGCTCAACACCATGGATGAGAGGATACTTGTTATAATCTGCTGGCCTGGTCTGTCACCTGGGTACCCAGTCCCTTTAAGAGACAAGCCCCGCCCACTCCCCCTTCTGCCCAGGCAAGCAGATTTTTTCCCCTCCCTCTTCTGAAGAGGTAACTACTACTTTTCTCCCCCCTCCTCCTCTTTCTTCTCCCCCTTTTCCCTTTCCGCCTTCCATTCCCCATCCATAACTCACTAAATAAACTCTATACCCAAACTCTCTCTGAAATGGCGTATCTGTCTGTCTCTCACCCACCGTGGTCTCCCACCTGCCAAGGGGACCCTTGGAGGCCTCCTGGCCTGCCGAGGCCCCTCATGGGACCAGCCTCTGGTTTCCCATGTCTTTATAAATGATAAGAACACTGGAAGCTAAGACAGCCAGTATGGTTTATTGAGAATAACATCAACTTAAAAAATCAAATTAGACTCCACTAAAACCCCACCTTATCCACTTCCTGGCAAAGTAAGTTATAGTTTTTATGATTTTTTTAAAAAAATGCTGCAAGATCCCCGGCTGGCCCACAGAGCAGCTAGTCCCAGGCAGAGACGGCTGCTGGACTCCAGAGTGGTTGCAAGATCCCCCGCAGGCTGGTCCTGACAGGTGCAGTTTCCCAGCAGCGAGTGGCTGAGCAGGCGGCAGGTAGAAGGGACATGGGCAGACACATTGTACAGAATAGAATTAAATACCTATTACTTAGAGGAAAGAGAGAGTGGGGGGGGGGGAAGAGAAGAAGAGGAGAGAGACAGAGAAGGGCCCGAGAGAGACACGCACACGCCAAGAGGGGACAGAGAGAGTCTAAGATGGCGGCGGGAGGAGGGCAGGGGTTGCGGGAGTGGGCATGGCTTGTCTCTTAAAGAGATGAAAACCAAAACCATAATAATAGTCCTTCCTTCTCTTGTCAGGGTTGGAATGACCTCCGACCTCATCTCTCCAGGCCTGTGACGATTATCCAGAGCTTTGGCAAAGAACTTGGTACACAGCGGTCCCCCAAGCACTCACTCACATTAAACACTGCTACAGATTACAAGCCTCAAGTCACGGGAGTTGTAACCAGGTAATATAATACCTTCATTAAAACCACTGCAAGCTTTAAACATGGATTTGACAAGTGAAGTATGGCCCACACGGCCAGCTGTCTTACTGCTGCTGAGAGACTTCGTGACTGCTCCTTCAGAGCTGCTTTCCCCCCTTTCCCACACAGGATGCGTTTGGTACGTTCATGAATTAAAGTGGAAGTCTTACTTCCTGCTTCACTCAGGAGTCAGACCTCCTGTTCCCAGAAGAAAAGCGATATGGCTGCGATGAAAGGTGCTGAGGAAATGGCCGCTCCTGAGAAAGGAGCAGTAGGTCTCTGTCCCTCAGAGAGGGCTCAGCTCCAAATGCTTCCTGGGTCAGAGTGTATCTGGGGCAAAGTGTGGCTTGAGGCAGTCTGGAGAGCAGGAACCCTGTAAGGAGGGTAACCAACACTCGGCTGATTATGGCCACGTGGCTCCGAGTGGCCAAGTCTCTTAGCATTTCACAGAAAGCTAAGACTCTGTGTTATGGAAAAAAAATGTAGATTTTGAAAACATTTTGCTAGTCAAACAAAGCACACTGTGTAACAAACCTAGTCTTAGTATCTCAGTGTGGTTTTAAGCCTTCTGGGCTTAAAGAAACTGCTAGGGAATTCTACCCTGGGGTTTCCTACCCAAAAAGGTAGGCAAGGAGCAAAAGTGAAGAAAGGCCAAGTGTGGGCTTCGGAAAGGAGGCAGTCAGGGCTCTTGTGGTCACAAGACGGTGGTCAGTTATTCGATGAGACCGGAGGGAAAGGTTTTGGCACAAACCAAGAGATAGTAGGTCACTGGCCACATGTTAGCCTCTGACCTAAATAATCCCAAATATCTGAGAGGCGCCAACTTGACTTGAATGCTTTCAAGCCTCTCAGATCCTTCAAGCATCACAGACACATTAATGATAGATGATTTTTACGCCTCTTTCAAAGATGCTGGTTTTTTTTTTTTCCTAAGTATCATTTTGGAAGGGGAAAATCAAAAGGAACTCAGAATAAAAAGAAATATGAAAAGCCTTCCTGAGCCTGGAGTACAGCCTTCATAAATATGTACAGACACTGCCTTCCCTGAAGAAATAAAGAGAGAGGCAGTAAAGGAAGGCAGATACCATCATGTTTTATTTAGTAAATATAAGTCACAGAAGAGTCGCCCTAAAAACTATGCCGTGGAAAGTCACTTGCCTAGCTGTCAATCATTTCCCCACATCTGAAAGGCAGAGACTAGGTAGCGAGGCACCAAGTTATATTAGCATCTATCTTAAAATATGTCACAACAATCCTTTTATAAACGCTGTAGTAAAAATGCATTTTTATGAAGACTTTTGCTCTCTAAGGTAGCATAGTATCATACAGTCCCAAGATTTCCCAAAGCTCCAAATCCATCAAAAAATTCTATTATACAACATGGACTTTTACATACTTAACTGTTTAAGTAAAAGCAAGCGTCATTTTACACCGCACTCTCTTCACAGATATGGAATCTATCACCTACTCAGTCTTACTCAGAGATGCTCTCTCAAAAACAAAGTGGCTAAGCAGCTGACCAGAGGTAAACGCTCAGCACGTTTCTTTCCTTCCTTTAGCATCCATCACGTTACCCTTCTGCAAGGCAAAGCCAAGGTATGAAGATGGTAGTGTCACCGTCTAAACACTGGACAGAGTACAGTTATCCCTACACTCCAGAGCTGCTCCCTGCCACGGTCACAGGCAAAGGGAATGAAAAGGCGCACCGAGGAGGGAGGTTTTGGGGGAAACGAAACAGGTTTGATTTTGAAGCTGAAAACGATTCTGGGATGCTCTCTAATTTGACGGAGATAGGAAACAATCGCAGATAAGGATAACAAGCATCTCTGACCGAGATGTTCTATTCCCAGGGCTTCCATCACCCAAGCTCCTGATAAAAACTGACAACATAATCCACCCAATCACGGGACGCAAGGGCTTTTTCAGAACAGTCCACACACAGCGAGCTCAGCCTCCACGCTCCTCTGTCAGCACCAATGCCTCATACAAAGCGGCGTAGCCGCCAGGTGACAGGTGTTATTTCCCACAGGACACAGCTAAGTCAGCGACTGGATTACAGAAGCGTCTGAATGAAGCAGAAACCAAGAAGCACTCAGGACAGCTCTCACCAGAGTTTCTCCACTGGGAATGTGAGGACGGCCAGGGTTGAGAAACTGGTGCAGAGGTAGGAGAAGGAGGTCGGTGCTTCCTCTGCATAGCAAGTTAAGAACTGGGGTGGTGGCGCCCCTGCGGAAGCATGGCTCCTGATCTGGGGACAAGGATCCTTGGCAGTAACATTTAAGGAATACCAGGTGCTATTCTCGTATCCCCTGGGCCTACGAAGCTGCAGATTTTTACAGTTTATTTTAAAATTAGATTAATTTATTTCGTAACATGTGTGTGTTTGTATTAGCACACATGTGCCATGGTGCATACATGGACATCTTGCCTGGACGAGGTTTAGATCAGAGTCACTTGGAAAGGACACTCTCCAACCTGTGGAGCCACCTGCAGGCTGTGCAGTGTGCTCCAGGTTCCCAGGTTTTGTGAGCTATCACCATGCTGGGGTGGGCTTACGTGATGCAGAGCCGTTTCCAGTCCTGTAAGTAACCCCTCACTCGTATTCTTGTAAGTAACCCCAATAACACTCATTGGTTCTCTAAGCTGTGCTACCTTGATTGATGGATGTCTTAGGGTTTCTCTTGCTGTGATGAAACACCATGACCAAATGCAACTTGGGGAGGAAAGGGCTCATTCCACTTACAGTTCCAATCAAAAGCGGTGAAGGTAGGAAATCAAGAGGCAGGAACCGATGCAGAGGCCACGGAGGGGTGCTGCTTACTGGCTTGCTCCCCATGGCTTGCTCAGCCTGCTTTCTTATAGAACCCAGGAACACCAGACCAGGATGGCCCCACCCATAATGGGCTGGGCCCTCCCCCATCAATCACTGATTAAGAAAATACCCTACAGGCTTTCCCACAGCCCAGTCTTAATTTGCATTTTCTTAATTAGGGGTCCCTCCTTTCAGATGACTCTAGCTTGTGTCAAGTTGATATTAAACCTGCCAGCACAGCTCGGGACACCCCTATACTGGTGCCAATGCATGCGTCCCATGTCAGGGTGGCTTCAGGGCTTTGTTTTGTTTCTGTTCTCGCAGACTCACTTTCTTACCACGACTAACAACATATGACAACATATGCCCTTGTCCGTGGGGGGCTCGGACAAGGTGGTGTGCCGTATTGGTTACCAAAAGGTAGCACCCACATTCGCAGAATGGGGAGGTCTGGGAATCTGAGGCACTTCCTGACTAGGGCTGCATTCCCACTGCTCTGGCACAGGAACCTGGGCCATGGGAGAACAGGTCCCACCTCTGTATCTCCTCTAAATTGAAGACAAAATCAAAGCATGGCTGAATTTCAAAATATGAGGCTGACATTGGCCGAGTGCCACCTCACAGACTGCGGGACTGTCAAACACCAACTGCTTTATACCCTCTCTTCTGAGCAGCGAGCAAATGTACGGGGCCCCATGGCATGAAAACCATCATCTTCCCTGGCTTTTTCCTGGTGTGGTTTTATTGTAGTTCTTATTTTACTGACTTTTTAAATATCTATATCACATTGTCTTAGGTTACTAGGTTCGTGGCTTTAAAATATTTTACTTCTATGTTAGCTTGGTATTTGACATTTCATTAGTGCCAACATCTGTTTTAAATGTTTTATACATTGTGCTTTGGTAATGAACTGTTCGCCAAAAGGCACATCATATGGTGAAAGCTTGGTTCCCAGATGTTCCTGCTGCTGGACCACAAGGATGCCACCTTCATCTTGGACCGCATCATGAGGATGCTATGGATTAGCCTACTGGGGACTTCGCAGCTGAAGGGTTATTAGAGGAGTGGGGTTGGATGAAGGATGTAGGTCACTGCAGGTGACCTCGAAGGACGTGCTCTGTACCACAGCAGTCTGTCAACCATGATGTTCTGCCTCAGGCCCAAAGCAGTGAATTAACCAACCATGGATGAAATCTTCTAAAGCCAGGAGCCCAGAGAAACTCTGGCCCTTTAAATAGTTTCTCTCAGATATTTGTCACAGTGGGAGAACAAAACAAAATGGAGTAACAGGCATATTCACTCAATCTTAGGAACGCAAAGGCATCGACCATCAATGGTGTCACTTGAAAGATGTGCAAAGAGAGGCCCAAAGAGGCCGAGCAAGATGCCCAGGGTCACCATGACTGTAGAATGGATGTGACCATTAGACCACACCACCTCTATGTTGCTTTCTTAGCTGCCTCCTCCTGTCTGGTCCGCTGCCCTCTCAAGCCTCTACCACATAAAAGATCTACAAATGTCCTGATTTGCCACAGGAATGCGACAGAAGGCCTTGTCTTGCTCGTGTTCCTTTCGATGGCTTCCTTCCCAGTGCGCTCGGGTTAAAATCTAAAGTTGTTACTCTGGCATCAGTGTCTCCCAACCCTCCTAATGCTGTGACTCTAATACCGTTCCTCACGCTGTGGTGACTCCCAACCACAACATCATCTTCATTGCTACTTCATAGCTGTAGTTCTGCTACTGTTATAAATCATAGTATGTTTTCCAATGGTCTTAGGTGACCCCTGCGAAAGGGTCATTCAGCCCTCAAAGGGGTTGTGACCCACAAGATGAGAACTATTGCCTGGCATAAAAGCCCCGTATCAGCTGCCCACTATCACCTCTCTTGCCTCCCTCATTAGCCTAGAGAAAGCACACTCAGATTTGGATAGTTTTCTTTCACCATATTGTGGTTGTTTTTAATTTCTTTATTTTGCCACTGCAAGGCTTTCAAACGTGATGAGCCACATGTACAGTCCACTGCTGCCCCCAACTCCTCTCTCAGATGATTTCTGCTCAGCCATTAGAAGTCCCCCTGCCAGCCTTAGATCACAGCGTCTATCAATGTCACACCTGGTACACTCCCAGCGAGACTACAAGCTTTATGTTCATACACAAACTTGTCCATGAATGTTCATAGCAGTGCTGTTGATAGCAGTCAAAAGTAGACGTGATCCAACTGATGAAGGAAAGGGAAATTCAGAGAAGGGCATGTTGATTATGGGGGGGCTTAGGGAGAGAATTTAGGGGGCCACTGCTAATAGACATTGATTTTCCTTTCCGGAGTGACAGGCAGATTCTGCACTTGGTGGTGATGATTGCGCAACCTAGTGAATATGCAGAAAACCACAGAACTTGAAAGGGCAAACGGTCCAACTATGGACCAATTTACAAAGCCCACATGGATTACATACAGTAAACCTGAAGCATCCATACCTTTTATTGTGTGGATCACAGACCTTAATATCAACAGTCAGGATATACAAACCTTCTTTAAGTTCTTGCCAAGCTTTTAAAATTTGGGTCCTTGGAAATCAAGGCAGAATTTAGTGTCTTGCCACTTTTCTCTCTGAGCTTAAAGCTGTGGCTCTTGCAATCTCAGTAGAATTTCTGAGTTGAGGTATAAACATATTAATTGGAAGGAGACAACAGCAATGGTATTTTATCCTAGCTCAAAACTTGAATATACAAGAAAGCCATCTTAATTTGTAGCACGAGATGGAAGTGGTACAGAGTTCACAGCAACATCAGGGCACAATGTCATCAACAAAGGGGTCTCGAGGGACACAGGGCATGTCCACGACTCCAGACGCTCCTCCTAAATTCCAAGTCACTGGGAGACAAGACAAGCAATGTTCTTCATACTAAATTTTCTTTTAACATGCAATTCTGAGATAAAGAAGAGACAAAATGCAATGCTATCTATTTTACTAGTTGGCTGGTATTAAAATTTTGGTGCAGTTTTTAAACTAACTGGTATCAATAGACAGCCTACTTAGACAGTGTCAGCTAGAGGCAAGGTTTTTAGTTTAATCTCTTTACATGGTATTTTATACCTTCCATGCATTTCTCTTTGTTAAAAAGGATAATTATATTTGCATACATTTTGGTAATCAGTATGGAAACAGTGTTACTTCATTGCTAGCACAGTAATTTAGGCCAATCAGGACATATGGAAATTAACCAACGGTTGTACAAATCCATGTATAAATTGCTGCATCCCTATGCAGTGAATTATTTGGCAAAAAAAAAAAATACCAAAGTTTATATGTGTGCAAAGGAGGTCTTTTGGTTACTCAACAGATTATCCCAGCTTTTAATTAAAACACTATTTTCTACATATAATACCACTTACATCTCCAAAGTCTTTGCACAATACTTCAGTCAGCCCTTCTCCATGTTAATCCTATAATACTGACAAGAAATACTTTCCTGTTTTTATTTATATTTTATAAGAAGGAAATAAACAACATGTGAAATGTTTCTAAGGCCATAAACCCGCTTTGCAGTAATGTTTGGGTTGTATTTCCATTTCACTGTGAGTTGGGAGTCTTCCCAGAACAGCACATGACCTTCATGTGGAAATGGGACAGCAATGCTGGTGTCACGTCCCAAAGCATGTCAAACGGGACTCTGGCACAGGCTGCTGACCCCACGTAGCTCTGTGTGACCCCCACTACACCCCCTGCTCTAGTGCCAAGCACTGGCTCTGTGCCCGAGCTACCGTCCATCTTCTGCCAGTCATGGGTGGATAATCCCAAGGCAATGACACTAAATAAAGGACAAAAAGGCACTCGACTGTGTAGGGCCAGGAACATTCACCTCCAAAGTGATTCAGTGTTATTATATCACCTCCACTCAGCAGGTCCGGAAATTATCCTCACCTTAAACAAAAGGCAGCTGGAGGGCACACAGGTCAAAAGATCTGTCCCCATTACATAGCCCCTAAGTAGCATGGCAGAGACTAGAGCGCACATCCGTGCTGCAGTGTCCACATGTCCCCTTCATCACATGGGGCTCGATGACACACTCACCTCCTCACCTGTGCCACATCAACAAACATCTGATCACATGCTTCTTATCAGCCTATATAAGAGTTATGTGGGCTAGACCAGAACACAGACAGCAAAACATACGGTCTCCTGCACTGTAAACGTCACAGTTTGATGGGACAAAGACTTAAGGAGAGAATCACAAATAGAAACCGAGGCCCAAAGAACAGAGTATAGAACATGGGTTTAGATGAGAATGTTCCAGAAAACTTATTGAGGAAATTACAGGTGAGCACAGGCCTGAGTCAACCAGGTGAGAAGGAAGGACAGAGCGGTCCTGGCAGAGGATAAGGCATAGGGTCTGAGGCAGACGGAGCCCATGTTGGTGATACAGCCGAAGAGACACTCAGGTGGTACATCATGGCCTCACCCTACATGCTAAAAAAATTTGTGTCTGTCTCCAGATGCACGACATAACCACTGAGATCTCCCGAGCATGGAGACATAGTGAACTGACTTATTATCTTAAATGATCATTCTGGCTGCTATCCAGCCCGGAAAATGAACCAGAGAGAGACAGGAAAGATAGTGAGGTGGCCAGGGGCACAGTACAGTAGCAGAGCACAGGCATGCAGGCAGGAGGCCCCGAATTCAATTTCCAGCACATACGCACACATGTGCACACACGTGCACACACACACACACGTGCACAGACATGCACACACACACACGCACACACACACACAGTCTGGAAAGCAGACCATCACTGAGTCCCGAGAAAGATGCTGGCCACTACAGAAAGCTGCCAACAGTCATGGACAGGAGTGACCATGACAGAAAAAAGATGCTTTCTTACACCCAAAGGATCCAGACACTGGTCCAGCACGTGAGAGGCTAAGTCTCTGACATCCTATCATCAAACGAATGCGAAAAACATTTCACAAACCTGAAGTGACCAAGGAGGAAGGTTTTCCAGCTCACTGCAGCTGCTGGCTACCTTTCTTATGGGGAGCTGTCCATAAAATACTTTGAGCCAAATATGGGGAGTGTATGTTCCCGTGGACTGATGTCACAGCCTTTCTGAGCTGTTTCCAAGACTTGAGGTCTAGAAACCTCTGAGAATGGCCGAGTGAAGAACCATTTCCTAGGTCAGAGGGTATTTCTACTTTAGAGAAGTACAGTTTACCACAAATGTCCCAATGTCACATCCTGATGCCTGTCCTCTGCACACAAGGAAGAATCCTAACGGCCGAAGTTGAGTTCTCACAGGCAGAGCTGGGGCCAAGGTGGCTGTCCTGAACCCAAGCTGATGGGGCCAGCTCTTACACACATACATGAATGCAAGCCGGGTAAACACCTCAGGTCACACAGTCAGTGAGCGCTAAAATGCAAGCTGGAAGATGGCAGGCCACAGCATTCTGAAACAGAGGGCTGTCTGTGAAGGTTAGGTGCTCTAACTAGGCAGTTCCCCGAAGTCCTAACGAGAAGAAAAGGGAATGTTGCTATGGAAACTAGCAAGACTGCTCAGATCTTAACAGGTTGTGCTGAAGGCTAGAACGGCACAGAACCCAAGGCAAGGCAAGGCAAGGCAGACTGGTGACTGTAGGAGGTGGCATGGGCAGGTAAGTTTCCTCAGAAAGCCCGAGAATGGTCAGGCACGGTGACTGACATGCGGGCCTGTATTGTGGCTGGCACTGGGAGGAGGGGACAGGAGGAGGACCATAAGCTCTTAGCTTATGGCGATATACATAGCAAGAACAATTTCAAAACAGAAGCTGAAGAAATCAAAGACTCGAATGACCTGAGATTACAGACACCATACAGAAAATAAACAGAGTTTTAAGGATGTGCCTTTTGTTCAGCGTCCTATCCAGTCTTATGCCAATGTAACACAGCTAGAACATGTTTCCATAAGATCTGACTATAAGGCATTTTCTTAATCAATGAGTGATGGGGTAGGGCTCAGCCCATGGTGGCTGGTGCCATCTCTGGGCTGGTGGTCCTGGGTTCTATAAGAAAGAAGGCTGAGCAAGCCACGGAGAGCAAGTCAGTAAGCAGCACCCCTCCACGGCCTCTGCATCAGCTCCTGCCTCCAGGTTCCTGCTCTGATCTGAACTTCTTATCCTGACTTTCTTCAGTAGGGCCGTATTATGGAAGTGCAAGCCAGATATAGCATTTCTTCCCCAGCTTGCTTTTGGTCATTGTGTTTCACCAAGGCAACAGACACCCTAACTAGGACAAGAAGATACCATCAATTTTTTAACAAAAAAAATTCACTTTTATTGTGAATATTTAAAATAGACAATCATTTGATTTAAAACACCGTTTTATTATATTTTTTTTGAGAATTCCACATGTAAGTACTGCGTGCACACCATTAGAACAAGATTAAAGGCAGACCATTTCTGATGTCAGGGTTACAGAGAATTTATAATTAGTATAGGGAATATATAGTGATATTTTAAAGAGAAGTTTGTTCAGATAGAAAAGAGCAGATGAATACTGATGAGGTGAAATGAAAATCTAAGATTAAAAAAAAAAAAACAGCAGTCAGCTGGTTCAAAGTGAGTCATGTAGCCTGGCATGGTTCTCTCCTCCACTCCGACAGCTTTGACTGAATACCTGACATGGTGTAACTTACGTGAGAGAGGGCTGATTCAGGCTGACAGTTCATCATGTCAGAGAATGCCAGCAGCTGTGACTGCGTTCACAGTTAAGAAGCTGAGAGAGATGAGCACCCATCACCAGCCCATGGCACCGTGCCACTCAAATTTAGGACTACCAATTAACCCAACCCAGAAACTCCCTTTTGACATGCTGAGGGGTTTCTCCCCCAGGGTGATTCTAGATTGTGCCAGGTTGACAGGGAGTGTGCCAGTCAGTAGTCCCACGACAGTGACGAGCATTAAGTGAGAAATTAGGGACGACTAGACTACACTAAGTCTCCAAGAAACTTCTGATTGTCTTACTCACTAGCTGGTACCCTGGTGTAGAGAGAGATAACAGCGAACACACATGCAGCAGCCTGCTAAGCAGTCCCATGACCACATGTGCTAAGACTGGTAATGCCACACCCGTGGTGTGGGGGAATTGTCTGTATTCTGTCAATCATGTTTTAAATAAACGCTGATTGGCCAGGCAGGAAGTATAGGCGGGAAAACCAGACAGGAAGTAGAAATGATACAATGAGAACAGGAGAATTCTAGGAAGGAGGAAGTTGATTCCTCCCACTCCTGCCCAGACCACCGAAGCAGCAGGATGTGATCTGCCCCACTGAAAAAAGGTACTGAGCCACAGGGCTAACATAGATCAGAAAAATGGGTTAATCAAGATGTGAGAGTTAGCCAGAGAGAGGCTAGAGATAATGGGCCAATCAGCTTATAATTTATGGAGACCTATGTGTGATTTTCTTTGAGGCTAAATGGCTGTGGGGTACCAGGCAGGACAGAAACCCCAACAAACAAGCCCGCTCCCCATGCTACAGACCCGTTACACTGCTCTTGCCTGGGGGAACTATGATGTGAACACTGAAATTTCTCATATCCATGCTGGGAGGAAACTGGTGATGGTAGTGAATTCCTGTCCCATGAATCGGGAGCCAATCATTTTTTTACAAGCTGAGTCAATAAAATAGGGATGAAATAAAAAGGTCTGAACGTGGGTTGTAAAAATGACATGTTCAAATACAGCAAGGAATTGAGAAGCTGAAAGATGCTCAGCTATCAAAATCCACGACAAAACCATGTGCACAGGTTCCAGTAGACATATAACCTCAGTGTGCTGGCATGAGAAGCTCTTGTGGAGGGGCACGTGTCGGGAGGACGGGGAGGATCCCAAAGTTGGCTATTATGTCCAAGGCGAATCAAGTCATTAGTTGAACGATAGACTCGGTGCTTTCTGACACTCACAAGAGGAAGAAAAAAAATAGTGCGAAGAGCCTAGTGATTACTACAACCCAAAGAGTTCTCAAGACCACATTTCACAGAGACATTCAAGTCAGGAAATGCACAGATGTGTCCTGAAGTGACAGTGACAGATACATCTCAGCGGCATGACCCTGAGACTTAAGAGCTGCCCCAAGAGCTGACACCAACTGTCCAGGCAGCACAGACCGGCTCCACTCTGAGCTCACCCCCATTTGATGTTTCAGATGGAGACTGCTTGCTATCTGGCAGAAATCACACGGCACAGACTGCCTAGACATTCCATGCTGTGACTAGTTCCTAAGTGGTGCCCAGTTGCTGAAGGCGCCAATTCCAATGATGTAATCGCCACCTACAATACCCCACCCTCCTCCACACGCCAAAGCTTTCTTTTGCTATAGACAAGAATCCATCCGTCTGCTCATCTTGAAAAAAATGTTTCTACAGATGCACCTTTACTGGTTTTATTTCTTGCTATCTTTTATCTCCCAAACAAACACATCGTGTTCCCCGAGCCGGGCTTTGCATGGTTTTCCTACATCAAGAAATGCAATCTAGGTTCCGTTGGAAATAGCCATTATGGAGGTGTGTTCTTGGCTGCATCTTCCAGGACATACTCTGTGTGAGCAGCCTGCTATTCTGGGCAGCGTTCGTGACTGTCTGCACATGTGCCAGTCCCATCTGCAGGACAAGGAGACACTGCCGCATCCTGACTCAGTGAGGTATCGGGAGGAGTCTGGAGGGAATGGCGTCACCAACCTGGGCAGCCGTGAACACTCTTGGCTAAGTTCTCAGTGCCCACTTTGAGTCACTGCCCTCCTCCTTCACTTCATTTCAGGAACTAGCATCTCCTTTTCCTCTGTTCATGCCTGCTTCCCCTCCTACATAGGCACACCCCATGCCAATGCACCCCTCTTGTCTCTCTTCTCCCCAGGAATCCATCCCAGAGGCACCCAGGCCTTCTAGGAAGAGCTCCTCATTCAGTCCTACTAGAATTGACAAGGGCACAGAGCAGGCTGACAGCATTTATTACACAAACTCCACCTTCTCAGTGCCCTTTATGAAATAAGTTTCATGAGGATAGAAAGCATCTTGTCCTAAGGTATCACCAATACTAGTAATTGGTGTCAACAGACTTCACTATATGCTAGGATCTTTCTCAACCTCTCATGTGGACTGCCTCCTTTAATTGTTCTGAGTTTCCATGAAACATATAGAAAGACTCTCATATATGAGAGAAAGAAAACTCCTAAGGCCGGGCAGCTAATCAAGGTCTGTCACATCTCAGGGTGCCCAATATACAAAGGCAGGCTGCTTCTGACCCTAGCATGTCAAAACTGGACAAAGGTATAACTCACCCCCACAGCGGCAGAATGTGGAATCCGCAAGAATGGTTAAGAGAAACTTGTTTTACTAGATGCTAAACTCCCAGGCATGAGCATAGACAGACAACTGTTACTGTCTTTCTAGAGATGTATTCTCAGACACTTAAAATACCAAGGGAAAAAAGGGTTTGATGCAGTCAATTTTAATGTCTATTACTAAAATTTTCCTCGTTCTCAATATATCTTTCTTCTGTGCCCATTTCTGTTCTTCTTATAGTTTGACTTCCTCCTCTCCTTCTTTGAAGATGAGGTCTTGTCACAAACTTATAGCCATTCTCCTGCCTCAGCTTTCCCCCACCTCCTGTGCTGCAACTTCAGGCATGTATTACCACACTGGATTTTCTATTTTATTTCTTAAAATGTTATCTCTACTCAAGGGTGCAGGGTAGGGGGAGAATTCTACCCTTTGTGGACTGCTGTCAAACTGTGACATTTAGTCAACATGGAAAGTCACTCTAGTGGGGACTCAGGGGGAAACCTCAGCAGGAAATCATAGGCCACGGACTGGTGGTGCCTTCCGAAGCAGCTGGTTTCAATTCGACACCACTTTTGTTAATGTTAGCTTTCACTAAAAACGGAAGCAACGTTTAACACATGGTGCTTTGGTCTTTCTACTGTGTTTTGAGGAACATCACGGGTCTAAGTGTCTCAGAGGAGGCTGGAGGCCGGAAGTTGTAGTTTCAAGATCTGATTTAAGATAATGGTTCTATTTTTTAAAAATGAAAACAACTCTTTGAAGCTGTCTATGAGATAAAAACAACAACAAAACAAACAAAATGGCAGCTTGCCAGGAGGGAGAGACGGCTCAGCAATGGAGAGCGCTGACTGCTCTTTCAGAGGACTCAGGTTGGATTCCCAGCACCTACGTGGCTGCCAACAGTCACTTATAACTGCTGTCCCAGGAGATCTGATGCACCTGTCTGACCTCTCAGGGCAGGCAAGTCTCGCCACACCTAAAAGAAATAAATACTTAAAGATTAATTTCCCTCATCCTCTTGACTGAATGACAAGCTGTTTCTGTTCTGATGAAGGCCAGTCTTGAACACTGATGTATGTGGTCCATGTGTCCAAAAGTCTGTCCCTGTAGGTATGATCACGTGGGATCTTGGTTTTCCTTCTATATCTGCCTGTGGTGGTTCTTCTGCCTCCCTTTTCTTCCCCGGGACTAAATTCTGGCTCCACATGATCTAGATTTACAAATGGTGTGGCTGGCAGGGCAGCTCTGTGGTTAGTCGAACTGGAATCCCAGGGAGGTAAGGTCTGAAAATTACCCGGGAATGCTATGACAGACAGTCAGAACAGAGAGCCTGGACACGACCACTCTGATCACTGCTGCCAGAAGGAAATGTCCACAGGCCTGCAAACTGGTCTTTATTTCCCCAAACTGTCAAACCTTAAAAATTGATCATTAGCAATGGGTGGGTGGAGGAATTTCGTCCTGACAGGAAAGAGAACGCTGTTGAAAGGGAACCATTATACATACATCCGTGTACATACACATCAGCACACATATGAAGCAGAGTGTAAGGGAACCATTATACATACATCCGTGTACATACACATCAGCACACATATGAAGCAGAGTGTAAGGGAACCATTATACATACATCCGTGTACATACACATCAGCACACATATGAAGCAGAGTGTAAGGGAACCATTATACATACATCCGTGTACATACACATCAGCACACATATGAAGCAGAGTGTAAGGGAACCATTATACATACATCCGTGTACATACACATCAGCACACATATGAAACAGAGTGTAAGCATGTGTGGTGAGGTGCACTCTAGTGCAACAATCACCATTCCAGCCCAGGGCACACTGCGTTGTGTAATACAGATCTAAAGAAACAGCGCGTGTGGGTACCACAGCTAGCCAGGGTGACTGGAGGCAGGACACTGCACTCCTTCCTTGGGCTGATTTCTGTCAGTCCCAACAAACTGAAATTTTGTTGTTACTTCTATGAAGCCTTGTTGAGCCCCACGAATGTGTACTGGCGTCTTGTACCTGCTGGAATCTAGCAGACATGAGTTTCGCTCCCTTACCCTGGAAGCTGTTGCACCCGAGCCACGAATGCTGAGTACAAGGGAGGTGATTCGACTTTCTCAGGTCTAGTTCAGTCTTGTCCGTAGCTCTCCCTGCTCAAGTACACATCTTCAGTGCCTTCCTTTGCTGCCAAATCAGCCTCGTCCGCTCTTCTATCCAAGTTAGAGGAAACTCACCTTCTCAAATGAATACAACTGTTCTTCCATGACCAGCTCCACCTCAGCACCTCTCTAGAACAGCCTGTTTGGTGCCCTTTCCCGCCTCACCCCCTTAGAGAGTAACAACCACTGTTTGAGATGTTCTCCTGCATCCCTTAGATGATGTAGCATGCACACTTGCTTCTCATTACTGTGTGCATGTTACGGATTCACCATCTGTGTGTCTTCAGCCCAGAAACCCCTCGTGAGTTCCCAGAGCCTTATGTGTGAGCAGGATGTTGATGGTCCAGCAGCCTTTCAAATCCGCAGCAATCCACAGGTGAGTCCATGAACTAACTCTTGCTCCTCTTCATTCTTGCGTGATCTTTCTCTAGTGACTGGAATGCTCAGTTAATCTCACACCAGCAGACAGTTGCCTGGGGCAGAAAGTGAAGCTATCTCTGATGGCTTTGGAGTGTCGCTTTAGCCAGGCCAAAGAACATCTTTTAGAACACCCCCCCCCAAATGTCTCAGGTAAGGGTGGGATTAAAGGAAGGGGCCATGGTCATCTTATAACGTACATATTTTCTAAATGTTTAAGTCTATATATATCCTATTGCTGTGAAAGGGTCTAGTTGACTGAGTAACTTAGTAATTAATAATGGATTTTTAAAAGAAATTACCCTGAATAGACTAACAATAACTGGAAAGGCATAGAGAGGCAAGGAGGGAGAAAAGGAAGCAAGGAAAGAGGGAGAGAGGGAAGGGGAGAAGGAAGAGACGGTATGAGGGTTAGCAAAGAGGGGAGAGGGAGAGATAGTCAGGGGGAAAAGACAAAATAGTGAGAGGGGAGGCAGGGAGGGGACTGACTCTCACTTGTAGACAAGTTTCAAGTTGAGTTCATGGGTTTCGAACTTGTGAAGCAAGCCCTCAATGACATAACCCAGTTCCTTGTACTATACTGGTGCGGGAGAATCGTCTGTATTTCTGTCAATCATGTTTTAAATAAACGCTGATTGGCCAGGCAGGAAGTATAGGCAGGAAAACCAGACAGGAAGTAGAAATGATACAACGAGAACAGGAGAATTCTGGGAAGGAGGAAGTTGATTCCTCCCACTCCTGCCCAGATCACCGAAGCAGCAGCATGTGGTCTGCCTCTCTTAAAAAGGAACTGAGCCACATGACTAACATAGATCAGAAAAATGGGTTAATCAAGATGTGAGAGTTAGCCAGTGAGAGGCTAGAGCTAATGGGCTAATCAGCTTTATAACTTATACAGACCTATGTGTGATTTTCTCTGGGACTAAACAGTTGTGGGGTACTGGGTGGGACAAAAACCCCAACAACAAACAAGCCTGGCCCCTCATGTTACACTGTACCCCTTTACTATGTACACATCTAGATACCTGCTTATTACTCTCAGCTCTTGTTTTGTTTCCGTGGCCCAACCCTGACATCACCCTTCTCTCTTCCCTCACTGAGGACCCTTCCCTCCCCCCCCCAACCATCTCTATCTCCTCAATATAATAATTTTCCTGATCCAAGTCTTACCCCCCCATGAGCAGAGTCACAACCTTAGTTCACGTCATCGCTTTGTGCCATTAAGGTCCACCCTGACCTGCAAACCAAAAGTAAAGAAACTAAAGGATCCCAGTCTCAACCCCTCCTCCTCCACCACCCACTACTGCCTCCTCCTAGTTTCTCTCTCAGTGTTCAAAGGAGGAGGAGATTCTGCTGAGCCACTGCTTTGGGCAGGCGAGACCGACAGGCCACCATGCCCAGTGTCAGGTGGCTGGATCTCATGAGGCAGAGATTCATGACTCCTGGCAGAACCAGTTCCCATTCCACTGCCTCTGGTTCTGTGTGGCTGGGTAGGTTAATAGGCACAGCAGTCCTACACATGACTGAGGCTTGGGCTTCGGATGCATCAGGAGTTTCTCGTTTAAAAAAAAAAATGAATCCCTTCTAGAGTCTGGTAGTGGACATGGAGCATCAGTTGAGTACAGTATGAGCACTTGTGGCCTTAGGGCAAATTCCATCAAAACAGAACCCAAACACCACCCTCAGTCTCCAGAAGCATTTGGCAAAAATGTCACAAGTCTAATCTCCCGATAGTGAGGACAACATACTGGGAGCAAGAAGGCCTCGATTCTGCTCATAGGGACCTCCTGGTGTGCCTGGTGCCTCCACTTTGTCACCTGCGAAGCTCGGAATTACAGAGCACCATAATGACACTCTTTCCCTACAGATAAAGGTAGGTTTAAGGTGGCCTTTCCAAAAGGGCCACTTGAAAGCACACCATACAGTGTGGTCAATCTTTCCCTCTAGTTTGACATTATTTTATGTGTGGACACTATTCTGAAGGCCAACTCCGTGTTTTTAGTGTTCCATAGTTATTACATTATTTTAAGCAACAAGCAAGGACACTTAGCTGTGGCACTGAAAGCAGCCAGCCACTGTGGGAAATGCCTATAGCCCTAGCATAGCAATAGTTATCAAAGCACAGAATCTTATTTTCCTGATGCTGCTGGCTATAGGGCATTAGCAGAATCAGCAAATGAAACAATAAATTAACAAATTTCTAACAATTCATTCAAGATACTCATCAGAGGTGGTAGATAGTTCCAACAGCTGGTCATACATACTTCATCAACAAAATGTCGTTAAATACTACCACTCAAGTAACTGATATTTTCATCTTCAGCGTTGTATTTATATAAATATAAAGACAGAGAAAAACCTGCATGCTCAAGAACTGCTAAAATAGTGTTTATCAATGTGGCTTTTATTTGATAAGGAACAGGGTCATCCTAGCATGGGGGGGTAATTAAACATCATGGTTTGAATCTGAAATGTCCCACAAGGCTCATGCCCACCACAGCAATGTTCAAAGGCAAGGATTTGGAGGAGCGATTGATCATATGGATTTGCTAATGAGTTCCATTCATGATGCAATGAGGTGTCATGATTATGAGGTGATGGATTCTGAGGAGGCAGTGCTTACTTGAAGAAAGTGGCTCCTTAGGGGGTCTCTCTTGTTTTCTGTTATGCGCTCTCATTGTCTCTCTGTCTTTCTCTTCCTCCTGGCCACTAAGACCTGCATTGCTTTCCTAAGCTGTGGGCTTCTGCTACTTTGCCTTAGGTCCCAGAGCAACAGGGCCAAAGAACTATGGGATATCTTTGCAACTACTAGTCAAATTTTAAAAAGTTGCTTATCTTGGGTACTTTATCAGAGTGGGAGAAGGCTGACTAGCATGCTAACTCACAGAATAGTAGGTAAGAGGGCACAGCCACAGAAAGACCAGTCTGGCTACACATCAGTTATCAAAGCCAGAGACATGGCCAAGGTGCTGTCCAGGAGACAGGGTGTGAGACACAGAACAGATCTAAGAATAAGGTGGTAGGGTGGGGGTAGAAGGCTCCATGGGGTGGGGATAGCCTCAATATGAGGCTGTATTGAAGACCCCTGAACTAAATGTGGACTGAATCTGGACAATGAGGAAAGGGCCACATTCCTCACTGGTAGGACACAGTGGAACAAAACAAACTTCTGCAGACAGACACACCAAGAGAAATGGATGCGAAAGTCCACCAGGAAGCCATTATCATTGCAACTTGCTTTTGCAGATTATCAACAATCTCCATCTTAGTGTGTGAACGGAAAGGAAAAAGAACCCAAACAACCAAGATAACATTGAGGGAGGACAAGTGGGGACAGGGACACTCTATGATGTCAAGACTTAACTATAAAGTTGCAGAAATGTGGAATGAGGAAAGCAGTAAGTTCAGTAGACCAGACCAAACAGAACAACCCTGAAATATTGAGCCACATAAAAAGAGTCAACTGGTTGGTTGGTTGTTTTTTTTTTTTTTTGTTTCTTTGTGGTATTTTTTTCTAAAGGAACAAGGACAATAGAATGAAGTGATGCTGATAGAATCGGACATCTACACATAAAAAACGAATCTAGACAAACAGCAGATTTCATAAAAATTAACTCAAGCTGCACAACGTCGAGAGAGGTAACAGAGGAGGAAGCACACTCAACACTGACTTTGGCAAAGAATGGGCAAACCAACGAAGGTGTGAACTCTGAAATGACTTCACTGAAGTTTTCTACCCTACAATGACACTGTTGAGAGGATGGGAAGTTACAGACCAGCAGGAAGTGTTCTCAGAGCATGCGCCTGGTTCTGTTACAATATACAAATACACAAAAGACCCTTAAAAACTTAACAATAACAAAACCACCTGAGAAAAATGTGCCGAAGCCTTTCCAGACACCTTACTAGAAAAGACACTGCGGTGACAAGCAGAATAAAAGCACACATTCCACACCAAGTGCCACCAGGGAAACACAAACATGCCTTCTGAATGGCCCACCGCAAGAACACTGACGATACGATGAGGTAGACTATGGGTTACAGAACCCTCCTCTGTTACTCACTGGAGACACAAAACAGAATCAGTCACTTGGGCAGGTAGCCTGGCTTCTCACGAAACTAAACATACTCACAGCATGCTATTTAAGAACTGTGGTCTTCGTTATCTACCAACAGAACTGAAAACTTACACCCCAAACCAAACCCTGTACATAAGGGTTTGTAGTGGTTTTACTCTACGTTGCCAAGACTTGGGAAGCAAAACAATGCCCTTCTGTGGATGAACAGAAACGTAAATTACAACACATATGAACAATGGATTATCTAGGGTCTAAAAAACAATCTGTGAGGTCATGAGGAGATATGGGGGAATCTTAAATGCGCATTATTAGGTTTTAAAATGTCCAGTCCGAAAGGCAGTATACAAATGAGTACAGTGGCATGGCATTCTGGACTTAGCTATAAAGATGCCAGCCATTGCAGGGCTTAAGGGAAAAGGGACATCGCAGGGCACTTTCAGAGCAGCGACTCTGCCCTGCCTGATGGCACAATGGAGCCGAGCCATTGTTCATCCTCCAAGCCTGTTGGACGGACACCACCAGGACTGAACGCTCACGTAAACTACAGCTTTAGGTGTAAGCATGTGTGTCCAGGGCATCAGCTGTAACAAGTCTAGGTGACAGAGAAACTATGAACAGGGCTGGTATTGAAGACATTTGTACTTAATTTTGCTATGAACTCTAAAAAACTGTCTACTTAAAAATAGAAAAATGTGTCTTGAACATCTGCTGTCTGCAGTCATTGCCACAGAAACAGGGTTTTATGTAGCTCCGGAGAGCTGGGCAGATTTTAAATGAAGTACCCATTTACTTGGAAATCTCTGAATGGTCATTCATTAAATTAACACAACATACATGAAATAGCAAGAAAGGAAGTGTAATATTAAGACCTGGCTGTCCGCAAAGCACAAAGAAGAGGATGGCTTTCTATGTGCTCTCTAGGAAAACGCACTGCTCTGCTGGAGCCTGAACGGCCTAGACTCCAGGGAAGCAGCAACTTCAAGCTCCGTGCTCATCACATTTATCCTGCCTAAGATACAATCCATCTCATGATGAGCCACCGGTTTTCACACAGCTAAGAGAAAGGACTGCCAAGTAAACTGCGATACAGTACGTCCTTGTCACTTACAACCGCGATTATTTAAAGAGCTTTTACATAAGTTTGTTATGCATCAGTCACGTACCTACATAAAAATACACTGCTTAAGATATGTATGACACTTCTCCACATGTCCCATTTTGACTCTGCTAAATCATCTTAAGCTAGACACTGACAACCATCTTTTCCCATCTGATGTTCTTCTATCGTTTGGGGGGTGCACCCCACTCCCCAGCTAGTCTGCCCTCAGTATGCCAACCTTGAGACTGGCACATTCTTCTCACCTCACCTCACATCACAAGGCTTTCTAGATAACCCAGACTCATACCTTTGTGTCTGAAGTGTCACAAAGCATAGCAAAGTCTAGCTATCTAGGCAGAACTGCAGAAGAACACAGCACATTCCAGTGAGTTTGTCCCTTCCCCATCAGATACTCATCCATGAAAGTCACCAAGAGCTTAAAAACTATGGGCGCTGAAGAGCTGGCCTGGAAGTTAAGAGCTCTTGCAGAGGAACCAAGTTTGACTCCCAGCACCCACATAGCAGCCCACAACTGTTAACTTCAGTCTCATGGGATCCACTTCTGACCTTAGCGAGCACCAGGCATGCATGTGGTATGCACGTGTGCACACACACTCACACACACACACAGACACACATGCACATGTGCCCATACACACACATGGGGGGATGTGTGAGTGTGTGCATGTACGCAGGAATGTATGCATAAACACATTTGGGGAGAATGCTTTCTTTCTTTGGAAGTGTTCTACACGTTAAACCACAGCAACTTCCAGCCATTAACAACTGTGCAAGGATTACAGCAGTAACTGCTTTTCACAACAAATGCCCATGACTTTGATCTCTTTATTCACACATTACGCATTTCAGGAAGGTTTTAGAAGCTTGTCAAAGGCTTTGGACCTTTAGTCGGCATTTCCTATCTGCCTAAACTATACGTTTTCTCAATGAAATCACAGATGACTGCGAAACACACAGAGCAACAGTTCAGAGCCAGTGGGAAGCTTGATGAACTGATGCTCTACCCTCAATAAGATGGTTCTCGCAGCTCATGAATTGGAATGTGCTGGCCTAGCATTGCTGACTCTCCTTTCAGTCTTTTGAATGGATCCACCAATTTACCCTACTTCGGGGTATATAATTTGTCATCCGGAAAGCAATGCTTTCACTATAATCTGTAACAAAGCTTCGCTGATTTATTTCTTGTCTCATAAAGTTTTTGGGATTTTTGGTTTTTCTTTTCTTCTTTCTTTCCTCCCTTTCTCCCTCCCCTTTCCCCTCTCCTTCTCCTTCTTCTCTCCCTCCCTTTTGTTCTTAAAAAAAAAAAAACCAGAGCCGTTGAACAGAAAAGTTGAAGTCATTTCTTTAATTAAAATCTGTTTCCCCAATTAGCACCTCTTCTCTCTCATATTACATATACCTTTTACATATACAGAAACTTTTTGTTTCAGTGTTGAATCATGATTAAAGGAATGTTTTCTTTTGGAGTCATGTAGCCCAGGTTAGTCTCAAATTTGCTATGCAGTCAATGAAGATCCTGAACTTCTGATCCTCTTGCCTTCACTTGATGGCTGGAGTTACAGGTGTGTACCCCTGGGACTAATTTATGTAGTGCTGAGGTTAGACCCAGCACCTCGTAAATGGTATGTAACAACCGAGCTGTATTCAGGTGCTGGAGGGATGTGTTTGCTTTTCCTTTTTCTCCTGGTACCAGGGATTAAGTTTAGGGTTTCATGCATGCCAGACCAGCACTTTATCTCTGAGACACATCCTTAAGCCTTCAGGTTTTAAACATTTTAAAGACTTCTTAAACTCAACACACACACTTGAGTGCACTTGCGCGCATATAAAGAATACAAACATACAAAACAAAAACAAAACAACAATAACAATAAAAGCCGGGTGGTGGTGGCAGCGCACGCCTTTAATCCCAGCACTCGGGAGGCAGAGGCAGGCAGATCTCTATGAGTTCGAGGCCAGCCATGTCTACAGAGCTAGTTCCAGGACAGGCTCCAAAGCTACAGAGAAACCCTGTCTCAAAAAAAAAATAAATAACATACATGTGTGTTTGTCCAAAGACAGATACCAGAAACTTTTTCTATGTCAAGAATTCTTTTCATTATGGGAAAAATTCTTTTTCCTATTATGAATCTGGACTGTGGTTGGGTTTGCTTTTATTAGCAGAACACGACAGAAGTAGGGAAGGTCTCACACATCAAGCTCAACTTTTAAAAATTCTTCCACATTCACCTTCTTGGGAGCCTGCTCATCACCGCCAAGTAGGGAAGAAGCCTGGGCTGGGCTGAGGATATAGCTCATGGTGGAGGACAAACGTAGCAAGCAGTGGGCCTAGGGCTGACCCCAAGCACCACCATGGGAAGGGGAAGCTTACAGAGAGCTAGATGACAAACTGTAGTTCCGTGGGTCAGATATGGAGAGAGACCGATTTATATATTTTTATAAGTACAATTATGACAGAAGCCTTATGGGTCCACATAGCCATAAAACCAGTATTTGTTACCCGGAGGCATTCACTGGTTACATTTCCAGTTCCTTGCTTTCACTGCTAATTTCAGAAGTCACTCAGCTCGATATCCCTGGTGATAACACCACTGATGTATGCTCACTGCAACAACAGCTGCTTAAGGTCTTTCCTTAGTTTCAAGAATTCTGAGGTGGCATTATCCAGCTCAAACTGACTGAAGCCACCTGAACAAGGACTGCCAAAGTCAGTAACTTTACGACACGAGAGGGACATGCTAAGATACCCACAAGCCATGCTGCCACGGTTGTTCTCCGCACACGGTTACTATGAAGAGCCTTGAAGTCTGATTAAACATGCGCAGACCACCATCTATTTCACGGATGTTCCCCACTAACCACCTTTCCCATTCTTGAGCTGCCACCCCTTTATCTCATGGATGCCCCAGACCCTATCTCTGAAGAGGCGGACTGAGACTGGGACTCTGGTCTCCACAAGGCTGTGTGAACAAAACTAGCATACTGGACAACAGGCAAGCATGATTCAGCAACAGCACCTTTAGAAAAGTCCAAGGTCAGGTGTCATCAGGGTTACCACCTCCCGCAGACTCTCTCCCTGCCTTGCACACCAGCATCATCTTCACACAGTCTTCATTCTGTGTGTGTCCTGATCTCTCCCAAGGGGGCCTTTCTCAAGGGCCCACTCCAATGACCTCATTTACCTTTAATTTCCCCTTTAAAGACCTATCTCCAAATACAATAACTTTGAAGAAGCACAACTCAGCCTGTAAGTGGGTTACACCATTCAAAGAAAGGGATCAAACAGGGAGGAGTCACCCCAAACACCCAGGTTCAGGACAAGGCATCCTAATGAAGCTATGGGGGATGGTCCAGCCACAGGCAAGCTCCAAGTTTAACGTAGATACTGCGTAGGACACAGACAAGCCATGTTACCAACCTAGCCTGAACTCCAGACTCATGACAGTAAGCTTCATGTTAAGTCATTAAGTCATCTTACATACAGCCATAGATAAGGGGTCAACTTTCAGGGCACACATCCCAGGGTGGAAGTTCTTGAGAACACACACACCAAAAAAAAAAAAGAAGGAAAAAATATAGAGGTAATAGTAAAGAGAAAGTTGGTAATGGGTAAAGGCTGAAGTCTGATGAGATGCATAGATGAGCATTTCTCATATTGTGGAGGACTTAGATTTGTATATTGGAAGTGGGTTGACCAGATGGCCTATGACTCCTAGCAAACACTTAGGTTATATCTCAAAGTAGCTTTGGTGAGACTCTCAGATGTTCCTCTGCTTCCTCATCTATATAAAACGGGGACAATACAACCTACCATTAAAAGACTTAAAATAACAGACATCAAGAATAAAGTGACAAATGGCAGGCACACAACTATATGAGATTTCAGTGTTTCTAAAATAACAGGAGTGCCTACTGTTCTGGTTTCCTTTCTGGTACTAAAAACAAAGATTTATTTGGCTTATACTTCCTCGATTATTAATGGAAGTCTAGGCAGGAGCTCAAGCAGGAACTTGAAGCAAAGACCATGGAGGAATGCTCTTTGCTGCCTTCCTCTGAGGCTCACAGCCTTCTCATACAGTCCAGACCATCTGCCTAGGAGACGGTGCTATTGCAGTGAACAGGGTCCGACAACATCAATTAATAGTCAAGATGACCCCCACAGACATGACCACAGGCCTACCTGATCTGGGCAATCCCTTTTCAGGCTGTGTCAATTGATAGCTAAAGCCAACTAGGATACCTATTCTACCTGAAAAGTTTATCAATGAGCTCCAGCCTAATAAGACACATGCCTTCGAAAGATACTAAGCTTTACCAAATAAGTCATCACAATATAGAAGAATTCAATTTCTTTGGAAGCACACTTAACAATTTTATGAAAGTATACATGCCTGATAGTTTTTATGTGTTTAATCTTATGACCTTTCATAACGTTAGTTACTTTTTCTTGCCATCCATTCCCATTTTCAGACAGGAAAGGCAGAACAGGGTCTTAAGAAGGGCGAGCTCTGGTCCTTCTGTGGTGCGGTGATGTCGTCTGCTGCAGTCCTACTGTGTGTCTTCTCTGACTCTCGCATCACCTAGGGATGGCTCGGTAGACACGAGGAATTAAATGTCTACTCTCTACAGAAGAGAGGGTAAAGCAAAAATTCACAGGAAGAATTAAGGAAGTTTCCTTCTTAATGTGATTTTTCCACATGCACCATAGAAGAGAAGGTGATCCGTGTGGAAAAGACAAACCTGAATGAACACTCTGATTAATAACCCTGCTGAAACTTTCTGTGTCCCTATGTTTAGAAGGCCAAGGACAAAAGACATTCCTTACGGTGCAGTGATCAGACCAACAGCACCAACAGGACCTGAACAGAAAATCAAATCCTACTCTCCCACCTTTGACCTAGTCAATAGAGAGAGCCCATAGGTTGTTCTCATACACATCAAAGTCGGGGACTCACTGGATCAGGAAAAGTCATACCTATGCCAACTGGAAATGACTTTGAAAAGAAAATGTCCATTCTTTCGTTTCATCAAGGACGTCATATGATTGTGAAGTAGTGGTTATTATTTCAGTGAAAGCTTCCAAGCATAAAATAATCTGCCAGTATTTTTCTTCCTTCCCCATCAGTTCTTTATATATACATACACATATATGTATATACATATCTCCTTCTATTTATAAACAAAATTATGTCATTCTGCAATTATTAACAAGTAAGTAGTATCTGTGGGATTAATTTAAGTGATACCAATTGTTATTGAAGAATAAAAAAAACAAGGCCCATCCTAAATTTATAGATAGGTAATTATCTTTGTGATCTATCTGACAAACATATAGAAACCTTGGGCTAAGGACATACGATGCACTAAGGGCGCTCTATCCTATTAAGCAGGTGTCCACATCCTGCAAAGTTTTCAATCACTAGCCCTGGCCAGCACTTGGGGATACTCAGGAGGCTAGAACAGAAGGTAACTTAAGTTTAGTCATTTGGAGCTAACCAGAGCAATAGAGAGAGGAAAGGGGGTGGGGAGGGAGGGGCTCCAGTTTATCCTGACTCAGGCCCCCAATGCTGTATCCAACGGGCAAACCCTGAGTCTTCAGCCTGGATAACTGGACTGGGGTGGGATCTCAACAAAGTCTTATGAAACCATTGGTGGGGCAATAAGCCAGTGACCATTGAGGCTGGACTCAAAAATATCAGGTGGATAAAGCAGATTCTTTCTCTTAAGACCTAGAAACGAAAAAACGGAGCAGAGCTTCTGTCCCAGCAATGCGGTAGGTTTTCTGGGAGCTCCTGAGAGGCTGTGGTGGGCTACTGTGGAGCTCGAGAACATACAAAGGGGAGAGCAGGTGAGTCTAGCACAGGTAGATAGGTAGAAGAAGCAGAGTCTACTGTGTGTAGGAAGGTGGTGGCCCTCTGCCGTAGCCAGATGTCTGGGGAGAGGGTGACCAGCCGAAGGGATAGCTCCACTGCAGCTCTCTCCTCTGCTGGCAACTATCAGCTACTGTGTACAAGGAAAGGGACTAAGACCATGTTCACCCTTGAACAGAGCAGCTGACACTCCTGCATTGCCTGGCGTACAGAGTTGTAATGGATGCAAATACTTCTATGCTTCATTAAAAGGATTACTGTATGTGTATAAAAGTATTTTGATGTGGGAGTGTCATATATCAATCTGTTGATTTCTTTGGTTAATTATAATAAAGAAACTGCTTGGCTGGCCCTCATAGGTTAAAACATAGGTGGGAGGAGTAAACAGAACAGAATGCTGGGAGGAAGAGGAAGTGAGCTCAGACGGACAGCTCTGCTCTCTGGAGCAGAGACGCCATGCCCCGCTCCCGGGCAGACACACGCGATGAAGCTCCGACCCAGGATGGATGTAGGCTAGAATCTTCCCGTTAAGACTGGTGCTCACAGATTATTAGAGATGGGTTGATCGGGATATCAGAATTAGCCAGTAAGGGCTAGAACTAAAGGGCCAAGCAGTGTTTAAATGGAAATAAAAAATGAGGGTGGACTCTTATTTTCTTTTCAGAAACAAACCATTAGCTTATGAAACAATGATTTCTAAGTTAATTAAGGATTGAGCAGAAAGGCCTTCGAGCAGATACTTTCAAGTAATTTCTAATGATGAATGCCCATGTATGTCCTCGTACATGCGTGTGCACGCACCTGCATGCGAAGGGAATTGCCATTATCTTTCAAGTTAAATATATCAAATGTTGTAAATAATCTTACATCAAGGCATAGGTTTACTTATAGAATGATTTTCAAAATAGTTAAGAAATACATAAATCATAGCATGATTCTTAGCTTGTGTCTTAGTCCTTGTGTGTTGCTAAGAGACTATCTTTTCAGAGCTCAAACACACAGATTTTTCCCAATTTAGAAAATAGGCAGAATTGAAAAAGAAAAGAAAAAAAAACTCAAAAAAGCAGCCAGCTAGAGGTAGAAATTTATTTGGTAATGATCAACCCACAATTTGCCGAACTACTTCCTGAAATGTACTCTGAACGGCTGGGTGACTCTCACAATCTTCAGAACTCACCACCTGTGGTTATGTGGGAACCTGCTGGGTGAGCTCACATGTTCAGGTCTCTGATCCATCTCTCCACCTCCCACACAAGGCAAGCAAAAGGGAAGAGAGTCTGCCTGCCACTGAAAGCAGTGAGCAGCCGCTGAGACAAACAGGCGACTGTAGGGGTTTTGATGAGATGTGTCCCCCACAGTCTCCAGCATCTGAAACACTTGGTTTATACTTGGCGGTGCTGTTTGGGAAGGTTTAAGTGGTGGAACCTTGCTGGAGGAAGTACATTTCAGGGGTGGTGAGGCTGAGGGGATTAAAAGGTATTACCTATTTATTTCCGTTTGATCTGGGTTGTCTTTGTGGTTAAGGACTCTGAGCTCTCAGCATCCTGCTCCAGGTTCCATGAATCCCTGGGGTGAGTGGCCCCCCATATGCTCAAGCATTTGAATGCTGGGTTCCTGAGTCGGTGTGGGCTTGCTGGAGAAAGTGTATAAGGGGACAGGTTTTGAGAGGTTTAAAGACAGGCGCCATTTCGAGTTGGCTCTCTCTTCCTGTTTGTGGTCAGAGACGTGAGCCCTCAGCTTCTGCTCTCGCCTTCTCGCCTCTTGCTGGCTGCCATGCTTCTGCTTCTGCAGTGACAGTGACATACTCTGATCCCTCTGAAGCCCTAAGCCCAAATGACCCCTTTTCTCTGAGAGTTGCTGTGTCATGGCGTTTTATTACGGACGTGACTTACACGGAGGCCTTTGGGTGCATTGAGTGGTCAGCGTTATCGATGAACACTGGTGCACTGCCATCACACATCAGTGTGTGAAGGCGGGAAAGGACGAGCGTGAGCGGTAACTCAGGCTCCTGTCCTGTAATTTAGAGACCCACACCAACAGTGCAGTATTCAAACAGACGGAGCATAACAGCTTCGAGCCCCTCGAGACCCACACACGACTCCAGCGTTCTGTAAAGTAAAACTACAGCTTTGTAAAAAGCATCGCAACTGCCACGGGAGGAATGCTGGAAATCTCAGAGCTGGCAAAGGATGTTTATGTTTACCCTCATCCTGCAAAGGCCCTAACACTCATGAGCATGGCATCTGGCATGGGAAGTGGGGCCTTGGAGAGGTGATAATATTATGCTGGGGAGAAGAGAAGGAGGGAGGAAGAGAGGGGATGATGGAGGGAGGGAGGGAGGGAGGAAGAAAGGAGGGACGGAGAGACGGAAGGAAGGAGGGAGGGAGGAATGGAAGGAGGGAAGAAGGAAAGAAGGGAGGGAAGGAGGGAAGGAGGGAAGAAGGGAGGGAGAATCACAGAGGGAGGGAAGAAAGGAGGGAGGGAAGAAAGGAGGATAGGAGGAAAGGAGGGAGGGATAGGGGGAATGATGGAGGGAGGGAGGGAAGGAAGGAGAGAGGGAGAGAAGGAGGAAGGGAGGAAGGGAAGGAGGGAGGAAGGAAGGAAGGAGATATCTCATAAATGAGATCAGTGTCCATGTCACGTGGTACCACAGTCAGCAGTTACCTGTAAACAGCCTAGAAGAGGGCTCTGTTTCATCCTGCCAGCCTCCAGACTGAAGAAACAAATTCCTGTTGTTCCCAAGCACCCAGTCTGTGGCAGCTGCTGTCATGGTTCTAGCAGCCCCGATTCTGCCACCTAGCTAAACTGAATTTCTCTAAATATCTATTTCTTCATTAGGATAAGAGGGAAGCTGTACATGGAAAGGGTGCATCTGTGTATGTATGTGCTAATGTCTCCTCAGCATCATCTGTATGCCTTAGATATGTCCTCAAACTGTCTCCTAATCCTCATAACCAGAGGAGAAAAATGTTGGGTACACAGGGGAGAAAATGCTGGGCACACAGGGGAGAAAATGCTGGGTACACAGGGGAGAAAATGCTGGGTACACAGGGGAGGAAATGCTGGGTACACAGGGGAGGAAAATGCTGGGTACACAGGGGAGTGAAATATTGGGTACACAGGGGAGGAAATGCTGGGTACACAGGGGAGGGAAATGCTGGGTACACAGGGGAGGGAAATGCTGGGTACACAGGGGAGGAAATGCTGGGTACACAGGGGAGGGAAATGCTGGGTACACAGGGGAGGAAATGCTGGGTACACAGGGGAGGGAAATGCTGGGTACACAGGGGAGGGAAATGCTGGGTACACAGGGGAGGGAAATGCTGGGTACACAGGGGAGGAAATGTTGGACACACAGGGGAGGAAAATGCTGGGTACACAGGGGAGGAAGTACAAAGACTAATTCCTGGTGTTTCTGGCTTCAGGGCATTTCTACTGAACTGCCACACTGACCTCAGCAATCGTTTCAGAGTCCAAGAGAAAACAGGAGCACCCTTGCCACTCCCACATATTCTACCTCCCTATGCTATAGCTGTATTTCGATGCTCCCCTCAGACCCCATCCTCGGCAGTGAACTCAATGGCCTTCCTATCTCCACAACATCAATACAGACTAGCGCTTGAGGGTGAGAGAATTCGGAGGCTAGAATGTCAGGGTCATTTGTTTCTATTTCCACATAAATTGGTGTATTTTTGTTACCGTGCAGCTTGTTCAGAATAGAGCAAAGATTCCAGTCCCATGAGGCTGTGCCTTCCAGCCCTCAGCTTCACAATGAATTTACTGGTGCCATATGTCCCCAGTGGGTACCAGCCAAATCTCCAACGCCACTTTTACAAAAACCCTTAGGAGGCGGCTATACATTTATAATGAAGCAGCGGCAATTATGAGCCATTGAACCCACTTAGCCCTCGTGTTTCTATTTTTAAAGTTCTTGAGTTGGGGGGGGGGAAGGACTGCGAGTTGTTAATGATGGAACTCGCTGTCTAGTTTCATAAAAAGCTTGCCACTTCACATACGAAATCTGCTCCCAGCCAAAGAAGAAACTGGCAGTTTGTGCCTCGGGCAACAGAGGCCTTTTGGGTGAGATTGTATTTTTGTGGTACTGAGAACTGCCAGTAGCACTTACTTCAAAATTATAGACATCTTTATAGACTCTGTCTATAAAGTGCAAGCGTACGAAGACACTTGCGGTTAAGGCAACCGGGTAGAATTCCAAGAGCCAAGACGTTCCGCAAGTGACACGCATTTCAAACAACTAAAGAAGATCCTTCCTAATGTGATGGCCAATTAATATCTATTTAGAGGCATGACGTTCTGGACGGGAGGGTTGGAGCAGGAGCACTCTATGCTCCAGGCATGCTTGGGGCCCTGAATGCCATCCTCTCTTACAACTGCAGGGGACAAGCAGAAGGAACTTTGAGCCGCACGTGAAGGCGAGGAAGACAAGTTGCAGAAGTGACTAACTCTGACCTGAGGCTCTAAGGTTTGAATATAATGAGATAGCAGCAACGAATGAGGGATAACCTAACTGTACCATGGTCTGCTTCCTCTATAGCAGGGGTTCTCAACCTCCCTAACACTGCGACCCTTTAATACAGTTCCTCATGCTGTACTGAGCCCTGATCATTAAATTATTTCATTGCTACTTCATAACTGTAACTTCGCTACTGTTATAAATGGCTATGTAAACACCTGTGGTTTTTTTTTTATTGAAAGAAAAAAAAAAGAAATTCCCGCCTCCTCCCAGCCTCCCATTTCCCTCCTCCTTCTCCCACTCTTCTCCCCCTCCTCCCACCTCTCTCCCCTTCCCCCCACTCCCCTCCCCTTCCCTCTCCAGTCCGAAGAGCAGTCAGGGTTCCCTGCCCTGTGGAAAGTCCAAGGTCCTCCCCCCTCCATCCAGGTCTAGGAAGGTGAACATCCATTCTGGCTAGGCTCCCACAAAGCCAGAACACGAAGAAGGATCAAAACCCAGTGCCATTGTCTTTGGCTTCTCATCAGCCCTCATTGTCCGTTTTCGATGGTCTTAGGTGAGTCCCGTGAAAAGGTTGTTCAGCCCCCAAAGGGGTCACGAACCGCTGCTTTGGAGGGTTCTTCTGCAGACAGCTCAGAAGGATAATTAACCAGAATATGAAATGCTTTAAATTAAAACTAGAAAAAAAAAGGCGTTCAAAAGAAGTTTACAGAGCAGAGACTCTGTCCTCTTTCTTTCTTTCTTTCTTTCTTTCTTTCTTTCTTTCTTTCTTTCTTTCTTTCTTTCTTTTTCTTCCTTTTTTGTTGGTGACTGCCCAACTTAAGATCATGTTTCCAGACGTAGCCCCAGGACATATTTGTAGCTGTCTTCAACCCTGTCTCATAAGCAGCAAAGCTCTAACGGGGTGGCCCGACCTTCTGGTGGAAGCCTCTGAGGTTCAGAATCAGGTTAGCTGGGGCCTTGGTGCAGGCACCTAGCCCTGAGATTCAGCCCTTTATCTCTGATGACAATCCCATCACAGGCTTGGTATGAAGATTAATGGAGAGAATACACAACCCAAAAGCCAATGCTGGCATGGGGCTGGGGGCGTATGACTGCTTAGGTACTTGGCTGTGATATTTACTACTGCTAAGAGAAAGAGAGTGATGGCGGAAATGCGTACGTTGTGGACGACATTATGCAGTATTTTTGGGTGACCAGAAACACTAGCCCAGAGTCATCTTGGCCCACCTCCTATGGCCTGTGATATAAACCAAGTGGGAAAGACCAATCCTACCAGCTAAGTATTGCCCCATGGTTTCCCAAAGAGGTACTTCGGTAGCAACTAAATTGCTGGCTTTTTAAAAGCTGCAATCATGCTGTCCGTCACCAACCACATGGGCTGTGCAGCAACAGCGAAGGGTATCATCAGTTCATCCAGCGGGACACAGAAGCAGACCAGATCTGCTCACTCTAATACCCAGCTTTATAGACACTGCACCCCAGAAAGCATAGGATTCCAAGGTCTCCCCATCGGAAGCAGCCACACTTCACTCCTTAGATGCCTCCATCAGCGTCGAGTCTAAGAGCCTCCTGACCGCTGTAAGATCAGCATGGAGTCAGCTGGTGAAGGGGTGGGAGCCTGTCCAGGGCGAAACTCAAAATGGAGGACATGGCGCTAGCTGAAGACGAAGCACCAGAAAGCCAAGCAGAGGTGCGGGCCAGAGACACCCCCAACCTGCATTTTAAGACCCTTCTGTAGTCTTCTAATGCTTCTGTAAAATTTAAAGGGGCTAGCAAAAAATTAACACTGGTGAATACAATTGATTTAAGAAAACAAACAAACAACAGCAAAGGGAGCTAGACTTGAGGCCCAGGTGTCAACTGTGGAGCTAAGAACTTTCTCCAGGATTTTAGATCTAGTCAGATAGGAAATGAAGAAAGCCCACCATTTCCAGGTCCTCTAAAAGCAGAAGGAAACAAGACGTTAAGACTCCACACAAGTACTGGAGATGTAGCCCAGTGGCACAGAGAGTGAGAATCTGAGATCCATCCATAGAACTAGAAAAAAAAATTAGCAACTTAAGATGTACAAGTTTGGTATATACCAAGTAAACAGAAATGTATCGGACACATACTACTATGTGTGTAAAGTACAGAGTTTAAAAGTTGAAGCCTTAGAAAACTATTAACTCTTGGTGGGCTGGTGATGTAGCTCAGTTGGCAGGGTGCCTGTCTACCTTGCATGAAGCCTTGGCTTCCACATGCAGACCTGCACAAAAGGGGTGTGTGGTGTACACCTCTTATTCCAGCACATGGGGGTGGAGGCAGGAGAATCAGAAGGTTAAGGTCACCCCTGTCTACATACAGAGTTCAAGACCATCTTAAGATACACAAGACCCGTCCCTGCCATACATTCAAACACACATACACAATCCATCCATCCATCATATGTACGTGTGTGTGTGTGTGTGTGTGTGTGTGTACATGAACTCAGTAACGAGGTCTTAGAGAAAGTCCAAACAGACCTGTAAGCAAGTCATCAGTCTGGATGTAAACCGAGAAATGCACGGGCAGCTCTTAACCACTCAAGCTAATCACTGGGTAACGTATTTCTGAAAGGGTTCATTTCTTTTGGAGTCATCCTATAATCATGGATCTGAGTGATAGAATCATATACCATGAAACAGATGACGGAAACGTAACACACACTTCAGCTGGTTGAAGCTGTCCCTCTATTGCTAGGAATCCAACGGCACTGCGTACATCATTGGTGTATCTTGTGTGGATTCGATGAAAAAAAAGTCTTCAAAACGGCACTACTAGTCATCGCTGCTGCAAAAAGTGACTGCGCAGAAAGGTCTAAAGACAGAGCTGTGAGGTCCAGAACTGTCTCTTGATAAAGCAAACGTCCTGTGGACAGACAACCACAGGGCCATATCTGCTTAGAGTGTCACCAGCTACTTCTGGGGTCCTAAGAGAGGGAGCTTGTCAGAATGCAGTGATTTGGGGTTCAACAGATGGTTCAGTGGGTAATAGTTCAAATCCCCAATATTCAATCAGACCCAACCACAGCTGCATGTACCTGTATCCCTGGCACTGGGTAAAAGCATGCTAGAGCTTGCTGGCCAGCCATCCCAGCCTGGCCAGAAGGCAAGTTTTAGGTTCAGTGAGGGATTCTGCGAAATAAGGCAGTGTCCTAGAGACACGTGATAGCTCCTTCTGGCCTCTGCACACACAAACCTGTGCACATACACTACAGCACACGCATGCCCGCACATACAAACATGCACAGGCACGCGCGCGCACACACACACACGTACACCCCAACAGTGTAGAAATGTACATGTTGTACCTGAGGCAAGGACACAAACATTGCAGTCAGAACTCCAATCAGCTAAAGCGAAGAAAGGCAGGAAGAGTTGCCTCCCTCGTTAGAAGATGAAAGAGATTGCAGTGACCTATAGTCTGAGAAGCTGGAGTGATCTGCCCTTACCCAGAAGTGTCAGCTCGAGCAGTGTGTCAGAGTGAATTTAGCAATGTCTTTCTTTCCTTTCTTATATATAAAGCAGGAACATGTACAAAACTGATATCTTAGTGCATGAAATATTGATTTCTCGAGGGAAGAAATCAATCCGGACCTACTCACTTTACAAGAAATATTTTCCATCTCGGTAGCACAATAGCTATGGCAGGCCTTGTTCATGCAGCAATATCACCAAGCTCCTTCAAGAAGCAGGGTTAGCGGTCCACCTACCTCTGCCTCTCAAGTGCTAGGATTAAAGATGTGCACCACCAAGCCTGGTTAGCACCAGATTTTGGCACAGACTGTTCTCTGCTAAAGGAACCAGGGTTTTCATTTTTGTTGTTTGTTTGTTTGTTTCAATCAGGATCATTCAAGCTAGCCTCAAACTTGCAGTAAAGACTTCCATGCCTTGATCTTTCTGCAGCAGCCTCCCAAGTGCTGGGAGTACGAACATGCTCCATCACGCCTAACAGTAAATAGGGATTTTAGAGAATAAATAACTACATGACATAGAGCAAGAAAAATAAGAGTTGGTGAGCCTCGAACTGTCACCAGCAGAAGAGGAGATGTACAAGGATGTCAGGGACAATGCTCACAAGACAGATCACGGGCTAAGGTGGGACAACACGCGCGCTGAAATAGTAACTGATCCAAATGTGTAAGGCGTGATTTTCATAATGACAACCAAACAAGGCAACACAGCACACAGTGAGGTGGCCGTCACACAAGAGGGACAAGAAAAGTTTGCGGTAAGTTTTTAACTTTAGTAAGTAGAAGGCTGTTGGGAGAATATTCCTCCCGGTAAATATTTATCTGTCTATACAGAGAAGGTGAATACAATGGAGGCAGTAGTACCAGCTCTAGCAAAAACAGATAGCAGAAGGCTTCAATATACTTAACCAGGAGAAAGGAAACCGAACAGTGTGTCAAAGTGACGAATTGGCTTCGTGTTGTAAAGGTGCATTCCGTGCACACGCTTTGCCTTCAGCTCCGAGGCGATGTGATCTGCAGATGCCTGTACTAATTGGAGGTAAGAGGTAATACAGCATATGTCAGCTTCCACCGCTGCAAAGCACCAGGCAAACGAGAGTAGCTAAGCAATGGTCTGTGAAATACCAGCCCAGGAAACTGCGCCAATCAAAGCCTTCCAGGATAAGTACCATGCAAATAACCACGCCCTCTATGCAAACCCCAGCTCCAGAATCCATCTGAAGGAACAAATGCACACGAGTGTTAGATGAAGGTGGGCAGATGATCAGTGACACGGATTTGATGAGCTTCAAGATGAGCAGGAATCAAATCAGCTGATAATTCAATCTGGCTATCTCAGCTGGTCAATTTCCCCACGTCTCAAAGGCTTCTGAAACTGTGGGCAATTGTTATTATTATATTACACCTGCCCCAGAAAAGCCTCAAATGCATCTTGCCCTGACGCTAGAATTTATCAAAATATATGATGCCACAAGCATTGGAAAGTAAACAGACGGGGCCAAGCATGGCGAATAGACTGCCACAGTGTGGTTGGTATTTGAGAACAGGTTTCCACACACAGAACATTTGGAGATCTGGATCTCTACGACCCTATTTCCAGTACTGGGATGGTCAAGAGAAATAGCACTATAGTTTAAATTGCTCAATGACTTGCAACCCATGTTAAACAGAGTCACAAAACTGGATTTCAAAATTTTAGCTAGACATGTGAGCACTACAGCACAGGTAACAGAAGGTGCTTCGCCTGTGAACAAAATGCCTTGAATGTTAACGAATACCTTAAGTGGGTCACCCGTCACCCACAGAATGTCCAGAGGATGCAGATTGTGTTTCTCCACATGAAAGACTACCCAGAAATACACTAATCTACTTGTCTGTTACAACGACTCCATGGGAACAAAAAAGAAAAGTAACAATAGAAGGAAAAACAAGAGACAAAAGGGCCATGACTAGAGTCCCTCCATAGTTTGCTTATTAAAAGTAGGGCAAGGGCAAGGGGATAATTGGAAATTAAATGCAGCAGACCCCCAGCTTCAGGCTGCTGCACAAATGCAATCAGACGTGTAGAGCAAAGGATCCCACTGTTTCTGCTTCAGCCTTGAATAAAGGGAATACAGAAAGATGCAGAAGGCAAGCGCGTCTAGAGCAGTTAACCAAAATGGCGACATTTTAGGTGTGAAGAGCGGTGAGTGCTGCCGAGAAAAAGCAAGAATCCCCAGTCCCATTTCTCCTGAGAGGGTCACACCACACACACCACCTCCAAGTTCTCAGGACTGCCGGTTCTCAGCAACCCCCTCCCTGTCCCCACAATCATCATTTCCCTTTGGACTCCATTCCTTCAAAACTCTCTTCCTCCACCCAAGACAAACAGTCTGGATGCTTGTCAACAGGAAAGGACAAAAAAGAGAAGAGGAATGACTCATTCACGGGACATCAACACGTGCCCAGTCCTGCAGGGAAACAGGTCTTTATCCTCTCATGCCATCACCGTGAATCGAGAGCTGGAGATCATCACCCTAGTTTTATAGATGGAGACACCTGCATTCTAGGAAAATGAACAAATCGCCCAAGGCCATTAGAGAACGAAGTGTCCAGACTTGTGCACAGGTCTGCCAACCAAACCTGCATGTTCTTCGGCTGACCCGGGCTGTCTTTGGGTTCTCAATTCCAGTTTTTATACTCAGCCTGTCCACAGGTTTGTTGCATCCCCCGCCTCACCCCTCTTGGATCAAGAATCAAGTCAAGGACTTGCTCTGATGCTCGGCATCTAAATGTCAACACAAATATATCCTGGTCCAATCTCTTCTGCTGATCCAGAATTAGGTTTCTGTGTGACTTGGAGAATTCGGCTGCACACCTAGGCCAACAGGAGGCACAAATGGTCATCATAAATGTTCTTGCCAGATGCATGGGATCAACTAGCCGTACTGGTGTGCTCTTCCATTTCAGGCCTGGGAAAGGAAGTGTGCCATGAAAGAAGGGTCCACACTGAAGCCTGGTGCCTCACACCCTGGTCACCGTCCTCACACGCTTCCTCTGCATTCTGTCAGGATGGAGGGCAAAGACTTCAAAACTAACCTCTGAGGCTATGAGAGCGACAGCAATTAATATCATTTGCTTTAAAAAGCTCAAGGCAGGAAAGAAATTAACACTGCATTTGTTTTAAAATGTAAAGCACGAGGGGAATAGAAATTCTTAGGACAAGCAGAGGGCAACCTGCTTATTGAATTGCTTCATTTACAGTCATGCATATCTAAGAGGAAATGAGTTTTGCTTATTGTTATTCTTAATTTCATTAAAAAAAACTATCTAAAGAGGCAAGGAAGGCATATTTTTACTATCTGGGCTCTGACGATGTGTGAGTGGAGAAAAACAACAGCGAAGGCTGTAGAAGGTTGGGCAGGTGTCCAGTGTCTTTGTGTGCTGGCCGGGAAGCCCCAGGAGTATGGTATGGCTCCCAGCAGTGGTGGCAACCACCTGGAGCGGTGGAGTTCTAAGCCAACTTTCTGCTGGAGTTGGGGGTAAAATGCAATAGACAACTGTACACTTGCTCTGAAGGAACTTTCAGAGTGGGCAGATGCTAAACAGTTAACAAACAACGGTTCACCACATGCCTTGGTTCATTTTATGTTGCTATAGCAAAATATGTGGGACCTGTAAATTAATTTTGAAAAACAGGCTTATTTGACTCTCTGTGGTGAAAGGGAGAACCCAAACTCATGCCAGCAGCATATTCTCGGCATTTGGAGTGGGCTCTATTGCTCCATCACAGCAAGGTGGCGGGCATCACATGGGAAGACATACAGGTGGACCAGAGTGGGTCTCATAGGAGGCCACTCATGTTATCATAAAGGTCACATCCTCATGACCTCATATAATCCTGATACTGCCCTGATTCCCCCACCTTGAAATGCTATTGGTACATGAAATAACATACCACAGACCACATGAGGATTAAGTTCTAGATCACACTTTCTCAGCTCTAAGATGTATGACCCCTGGACCACAGATGAAGGAAGTAAGCACACTGACCATCAGTCAAATGGAAACTAGAGCTAATGAACATCAGAGCCCGTCCCGTAAGAGCAACCAGACTCATGCCTTCCCATTGAAAGCAGGTCTTACTGTCCCAGTAAGAGCAACCAAACTCCATGTCTTCCCACTGAAAGTGGGTCTTACTATCCTGTAAGAACAACCAGACTCATGCCTTCCCATTGAAAGAGGGTCTTATTGTCCTGTAAGAGCAACCAGACTCATGCCTTCCCATTGAAAGTGGGTCTTAGTGTCCCGTAAGAGCAACCAGACTCATGTCTTCCCATTGAAAGTGGGTCTTAGTGTCCCAGTAAGAGCAACCAGACTCCATGTCTTCTCACTGAAAGTTGGTCTTAGTGTCCCAGTAAGAGCAACCAGACCCCATGTCTTCCTATCCCAGTAAGAGCAACCAGACTCATGTCTTCCCACTGAAAGGGGGTCCACTGCTCGCTAAGTATATCAGGAAATATACAATCATCCCTGACTCCTCTTTTCTCATGTGTTTAACTCATCTGCAATTTCATCCACTTTCCTGTCCAAATGCATCCGGATATCTTTTATTTCCCATCCCTCCTCAGCTGTCACGCGGACACAAATGAGTGTCATGGCTTACCAGAAGTCAGGCAGTGGCACCCAACTGCTTTCCCTGGTTTTGCTTCAGCCAGCTAGAATTTACTCCCTACAGTGACCATAAAAACACCCTTCTATAATAATAGGTCTCTATCTTCTGTCTCACACCTCCCACTGCCTGCCCCTCTCCACCTTGGCTCCTGACCTCTTCCGTCCTGTTGTTTCCAGAACCTTCCTCTCTCCATCCACATGCCACATGCCCTTCCTCTGGCCCTTGAACATATCAAACCCACACCCATCCACGTCCATTTTCCATTGCCTCAAAGGTCTTTCCCACCAATCCTGTGTCCACGCGTGTCATTTTGTCATTTCACTCTGTAGAAGTCACTCTCCCGACAGGTCTCCCTGACACCTCTCTGAAGGAATGTGGACATCTTCCTTTCCTCTGATCTTCCTAGCACTCAAAGCCACCTGTGAGCATTCTGCAGAGACGGTTACTCAGTCTCTGCTTCCCCCACGTGTGCAGAGCTTCCTGTGGGCAGGGAGTGCCACCTGGCAGATGGCAGTGAAAGACTGTACATGAGAACAGAAGTGAAACCAATTGAGGTATTATAATTGGCACCATTTTAAAATTCTAATTGTAAATATCTTTGTGGAGAGTCAGGAGATATTCATAACTGGAGGGGGAAGTAAGGGACCCTGGGATTCAGGTATGGTCCCTCTAGGAAGAAAGCTAAGCAGGATTTGACTAGGTGAGAGGGCAGGAAGGCCATTCTTCATAGATGGCCAGTGTGAAGGAATCTGACATGGGAACATGGCAGGAAGTGTATGGTAGAGGCACAGGAGAGAGTAGAAGGGAGGGAAACCAATGAACAAACAGCATGCACGCTAAGTGCCGTGACTGTCACTAAATAAGATGCAGAAAAAGAATACATCAGATGTTCATGTGTATTTACATTAATCCGCTTGGGTTGTTTATCCTTTTGAAGTTCAGGAGTGATTTGTACAAGCTGAAAATACTCAGTCCATCAAAGGAATTCTCAGAGCACAGTCCATGGCAGGAGTCGCTGGGAGCCATTCAAGGATAAATGGACATAAATTCTCTTCCTTCCCACCTTCATGAGAAACACGCAGGGGATTTAATGTAAAAGTAATTTAGTGCACTAGGCTCAGAGAGCTGACGTCTGTAATGACAATTTTAAGAAGAAATTCCAGCGATGCCCATGTCCTTTTGACTCTCAGCGTTTCATGCAGGCTGACCTGTACCAGAAAGAATTACCCGGAGAAGAAGGGCTTAGTGGCTGCTTAAAGACAGGGAACGATAATGAAAGTGGCCACCATCTGCTGCCGTCCACCAGCGAGGGCCACCACTCTCTCCCTGACAGCACTGGCTTATCTGAAAAACCAGCTCAACCACTGGCCACCAGCAGCCACCGAAGAGTATGCGTGGAAGCTGACACCAAAAGCGGAGAGCTAAGTACGCTCATGACATCAGAAGGTCCTCAGAGCCACCAACATGGCTGTGAAAGGAATTATAATTTATGGCCAGTCCAAGTTGCAAACGTTCGTCTTTTTTTCCCTCCCAATAAAAAGTCTGTTAGCTTGAAAGAATAGTAAGTTTTTAAATAAAGATTCAAAATCACAACAATTTAAATGGTAGAAATATTTGAGTAGCTATGACAGACAGGCTAGGCTCCCCAAAGCCAAGGACATAAAGAAGAGGAGACAAAACACAGGAAGCCAATGGTCTCTGCCTCACCACCCCAGCCCAACTTACAAAAACTGGAAAACAGGTAGAGAACAAGGACCCCAGACCCTGAGAAGGTGCATGTGATAAAAGCCTGGAGGACAGTGGATTGCCTGGTTTAAGAAGCGGGATCTTCACTGTGTGACCTGAATTTCTCATGAGCATCCTTCTCCTGTGATAGGAAGGAAGGAAGAAGAACCTGTTTACATGTGACAGGCTTCTTAGTCAATGTGACACTCAAACATTTGCCAACTTGTATAATTTCGACAACTGGCCTTAATGACCCAAGGATGCTAGCCGGAACTGCTGACCAAGGACAAGTGTTCCTGGATGTCAGACCGCTCACCTATAGAATCCTGGCTCCGCCTCAGCTTCATTGTCCAACACCAGCGCATCCTCCCAAGCCTTTCACAACTTTCATTTTCAGTGATGATACTGGCCCATCCATCACCACTCCTCCCTTCCAGGCCTCAGTGTTGAATGTAAAATCTGGAAGGATGGAGACTACACTTCTCTACTGCACTCTCAAAATCCATCACAGTCCCCTGCATGGAGTCAGGGTCTCACAGCTGTCGGTTCAACAGGGAGCTGGAGAGATGGCTCATCAGTTCAAAACAAGCACTTCCAGAGGACCCAAGTATGGCTCCCTGCTCCCATGTCAGGCAGCTCACAACTCCTGTAATTCCAGTTCCAGTAACTCTGGCTCCCTCTTCTGGCCTCCCAGGGCATCTGTGCTTCTGGGCACACATCCACACACAGACGTACACAGAATAAAATAACCCTTCAGACAAATTCTGACTGAACAAACGAATAGTCTCACCTCTCTGGGAAGGCTTCTCCCAAATCAAAATGCACTTCAGGCAGACTTTTGCCCACGCATACACGTTGGGATTACTTCTCTAAGCACACAGGTATTCCTGATGTTTTTACAGGGAGACTTCCCCCTTTCTAAAGGAAGCTTTCATAGATCATGTTGAGATGTGGTCCCTGCTAAGTCCAAAGTCTTTCTTCTTCAGGTCTTGTGAGTATCGCTACTGAATTTTGGAGTGATTTATATGTCTCCCTCTTCCGAATATAAAAGAGAAGAGTGGCATCCATTTCAAAATACCAGGCCTCTGAACCCGCAATGCAACAACATGGCAGCCACAGGAAGAAATTTTAATTAGAAATACAGATCACATAGTAGAGATCTACTTCTAAAACTAGACCACCCGTTGATCCACAAGAAAACTGTTTTTTATCGTCTCAGTCCACTGTCTGACCTAGTTACAAAATCTAAACCACTTCATTTCCCAGGTAATGAATGATTTACTTTTCAAGTACTAACAAATCTGTAATAATGTACCAGGAATGGCAGACTACATGCCTTGCATGTCTGTCTAGGCCAGGGTCTCTACAATCCAGAGGGTCGCTGGAGCTGAAGCAGGAGGAATGGAAGGGGGTGATGAGAAATGAGGGCAGTAGAATTATGCTGGGGAGTATGGCAGAAACTGAAGCACTCCCCAGGACTGGCTAAATTTCTACCAATAGTACCATGAAAGCCAACTCAATTAGCATTTTGTTTTAGCAATGCAGATATGACAAGGGCTATGTATTAACTATGGGTGTGGCATTTTGCCAGAAAAGCATCCACCAAACATAATTGGACAAGAAGGAAACATATCTTTGTTCCCAGAATGCCCACAGAACAGAATTTTATTAATAGGCCAGCGTGGCTCTAGAAACTCAAAGCAGATTTGTTCCCAGCTGTTCCTAGGTATTGATGCACGGAGACCCCGGGGGTGCTTTCCAACTGCTTCCACCTGGCACTGTCAAAAAACATTAGCTCATAAATGACACACAGGCAGGGGGAACGCGACCACGTCTTCTACGACTCCTGTAATTTACACTCGTGTTTCAAAGTAACGCAAATGCAGACTTGAGTAGACATAACCAAGAGGAAATACTCACAGGAGAATGGACCATAGAAGAGAGAAATTAGTGTCCAAGGGGCATGGCAGAGATAACACTGCTAGTGGAGAAAAACAGAAAGGAGGAAGGGACTAGAGAGCTCTGGGTAAAGTCCTATCTCAGGGCAGTTTGAGAAGAAGACAAGGGAGCATGATGGGAGGATCGGAAAAAGAATTCAAAGAAAGGAGTCACCAGAAGTCCCAGGAGGGGGAGGCTGAGGCCAGCCAAAGTGACCATGTGAATATGAATGTCACTAGTGACTTCTAGAATGTTCTTCCCTGCATGAAACCAAGGGACAATCAGCAAGAATTCTTGAGACTACCCCGTACTTCTGTAACTCATTCCACTCCACCCTTCCACACACACCCCTGGTGGTCCACCCCAGCGCTTGCTGACTTCATCAAGGCTCAGTTCTAGCCTCAGATACAAGGGATAAGTCTTCTCTGATGGTCCCAGCCGAGCTTCAGGATATGGGATGCTGTGTGTTCCCACAGTAAGTAGCAGGACAGACACGCCACTCCACTAGAGCGACTTGCTCAGGTGTGTGGGACTCTCCAGACAACTTGAAAAAAAAGAACATATCTCATTGTTTTTTGCATCCTTTTTATCCAGATGCATTTTTTTAATTTAAAATATACCCTTGATAAAGGCACAGAATAGACATTTGACAAATGTATTTAGAAAGAAGGAAATACAGGAGGCAGAGTAAACAAAAAAGAGCAACAGTGTAACCAGTAACTGGAGCACTTTTCTAGAAGTCCAGCAAAGGGAAAGCAAATTGACCATGTGCTAAGAAAAGCAACAGAGAAAAAGACTAGGTGCTGGAACAACACACAGGGATGGGAAACACGCAAGCAAGCCCGCATGCTCAAGAATGCATGTCTGTGCATGAGGATGTATGTGAGTCAACATTTCTCCGTGTGACACAGCGAGACCCTTTAAAGAGGTCCCAATGTGGTCCACAGGGAAAGAAGTCACACAGGATAGTGGTTCAGCGCGGGTGAGAATGGAAGGTATGAGACTTATAACTGAAGAAGAGAACGGTGTAGGAAGGCTCCAAGGTCAAGCAGAAAGCAACTGGTCCACTCTCCCTGTGGCTGCTTTAATCTTAGTTACTTTTCTCATTGCTGCCACAAAATACAGGACAAGAAGCAATTTAAAAAAGGAGGGGTTTGTTCTGGTTTACACCGCATCACAGCTGGACCCACAGGCAGGCGGGAAAAGTGGCCAGGCCATTAAACCTCAAGGAGCAGCGAGCCACTTTTTCAAGCAAGGCTCTACCTGCAAAATATTCCCCAGCTTTCTAAAATAGTGTCACTAACTGAAAACCAAGCATCCATACCCATAGCCTGTGGTGAGATTTCACATTCAAGCCACAACCATTATCCTATTAAATATAGTCAAGTCTTATCTTGTGGACCGTCCTTTGAAACCAGCCCAGGACTTTCCTTGGTTTAGGCAGATTCGCTTTGTTCTCAGACCATTACAAATGTGTAAGTCAATATTCTTCAAAAGATGGTAAAGCAAGGGACAGGGGGTTGGGTTTTGTAGTTGGATAAGCTTAGGGATGATACACATTCTCCCTTAACCTTGGCGTTTCACCATTTCCCATTCTGTTAAAAGTTCTAAGAAACCCCACAGACCACTGAACTCTATCCAGTCAGGACTGTGCAGTTGTGTTAAATGGAATCTACAAGCACACAATGAATCCCAACAAGGGAGACCCGGCTCTGTAGCATCCATAAAACTTAGGCTGGAAATCACCGCCATGCATTCTCTGGCTAAGGCTAGGATGGGCTGAAGTGACCAACACTGTCCGAATCATAGTGGCTTGACACAAGGGCTGGCCTCTAGCATACAAATGACCCTACCAGGTCAGTTTCTCTCCTACAGTAAGGGGCTCAGGCGCCTGAGGACCCACTCTGCGCCATTATTAGAATAGAGGAAGAAGATCCTAGAAGGTCATCCAGTGGTGATGACGTACCCCAGTTAAGAGGCCATCCTTCCTTTCTGCTCACAGTAAACTGTCTAGCTCTAGTCCAGGGATCATCCGTCAGAAAAGAGAAGACCGCAGATCTCTCATGTGTCCAGGGGAAGGGGGCTTGCTAAGCTTGTTTAGGTCTCCAACTTATACATTTTTTTACCCCTACACAGTTCCTACATTGTCAGCTTCTGCTCTAAGTCCCCCTCCCATCAGTCCCCTTTTCTGCCATCTCTCGGCATTCTTCATCTTCACCCATTTCCCACAGTGCCAGCTGCTCCCCAATATAGGCCTCCTGCCATCTCTAGGACTTACTAAAAAGCCTTTATGGTATATATTCCCTTTGCACAATACGCAGGGTATTAGTACATTCGTCCAGTCCTTCTCACATACTCCGTCCCCCGGACCCTGCTCCTCCCCACTCTTCTCATTAAGGTCTGACAGTACTGGCGACCTAGATAGAAAGATTCCAATTTCAACGGGTCAGAAAGCTCAGTCTGAAAGTTTGGCTTAGGGTTTCAGTGGCTTCTTCCTATTGTTATTTTTACTTTTTGGGGGGCAAATACAGGCACCACCTACAGCACCTGCAGCCATCTACCTCATGTGGGGCCTTTGGTTACTGCTCTATGGTGATTGAACCAGAGGGAGGGGCTGTGGCAGGGTGGTACCCAAGCTACCAAACCAACTCCTCATTATCACTTTCTGTAGTTGTACCTATGGCCAGTAGTGATTTTACCCCAGGACTCTACCTGCCACAAGTCCAAAAAGGTTGTGTGTGAAGATCAGACATTGCCATATCTCCTTCAACCCTCCGTAAATAATGTAGAGACGAGACGCACACCCCGACAACAAGCCAGCGTGATCCCTAAACACACGGCATCACTTAGATGTGACTCCCACTGTGAAGGGAAGGCCACACACAGTGGCTACATTGTCAGTCCTTCTGAGATGCTAAGATGCCACCAGCACTCACTTCTGGGCGAGGATGGAGGCTCACTGCACGTTTAGTGCCAAGTGGTTCAGGTTCCACAAGTGGAATTTTATTGAGGATCCCTGGTAAATGCACACAGAGGGTTAATCACAAAAGATTAATCCCCAGAAATAGCCACTTGCTTACAACTAAGCTTGAACTCATTGTCCCATCCTTTACTGGCCTTCTCTACCCCTCACCTGCTCCTCAAGGGTTAGATCAAGGCCAGCTTTGCTCAGCATCACCCCATTTCCCCCAAACTCAGTTACTTCCGTCTCTCAGCTGTGCACAATGCACTTGTTCGGATCCTTTATCACTGTGGCTCACGGGGAGAAGGCAAAAGCACCTTGGCCTGAGTACTGCCATTTTGACTTCAGACTGTATCTTACCTGCAGCGAGAAATAAAGTTCTGGTTCCCAAGCCCTAAAGGAGCCGAGAACTTGCCAATGGCTGGTTATAGAAATAGATCCATAGCTCCTAATCCACAGACACAGTCATTAAGAAACATGGCTGCTCCTAGCAACAGAAGGAACAAATGAATCTGATTGGACTGAAAGGCTTGCACTGTATATCGATTGACAATGATGAACACTCAAGGAAGCCTCTAGTCTCTAAATCTGATTTGTGAAAATTGTAACTGCAACTTGGCAACAAATGTTTGTGACTTCTTTGCTTATAAACCCCAGTTCTGCCCCTGCTTGGACTGTCGGGACAAACAAGGCTCCCGAGTCCTTGTCCCGCAACCCTGGGAGCAGTGACCTGTTTATGTGGTGAATTCCTAAAATCTTTAGGACACATAAATGCTGTCTCTCTCTTTCCCTGTGACACACAGTGGGCTGTGTTTAACAGTAAGATCTCCCTTCCTAACCTGTGGACCCCTGAAATTAGGGAATGTTATATTTCAACCTTCAGAACCTTATACCGAGTGGAAGGTTAAAAACATCAACCATCTGAAAAATGAATTAAAGCTGAAACAGTCCAGATGTTACTTACAGCTGGTATCCCAGTATCACCGAGTAATTCTGGGCAGAGCTCACCACACACCATTCTTTTTAAAAACGAACTTACACCTGACTGCCTACTACCAGAACCCAGTTTTACTTCCTTTTGTTTTGGTTTTGACATTTGTAAAAGTCCAGTCTGAAAAGTCTGAATGTCATAAAATAGAATGGAGGTAATAATTCTTCTCAAAAGACCTAACCAATTATACACTCGTTAACAAGAGCAACGGAATTCCTAACTTTCCTAATTCAAATGAGAAACCAAGGTAAGTCATTGCTCTGAGAGGGGATTAAAAACGAAAATATCGCAGGAAAGGCTATTTATTTAACTTCAAACACCAAGATGTAGGCTTCCTCTGTGAGGACACCATTTCCAATTGGAATAAGCCAGGGTAGAAACGGAGGGTGCTGCAGGCATAGAATGAGCAAAGGTGCTGAGATCAAAGCCAACCAATCATGGTGGGATCAAAAGCACATCAGAGAGGAAGCTGGTGTCCGCAGAGTCCAAACCACACACCTCTAGTCGCTTGCCCCCGATGACCTTCAAGTACGCGTGGCAGTTTGCTTTTGGTCACTTGACAGCCCTCGAGTTATCTTTCCCTTCGGAAAATACCGTGCACAGTCGCCGAAGTCCAAAGAACCAATACAGATCCAGAGAACTCCTGTGAGCATATTTCAGGCTGCCACACGCTGACATATTAAGTTTCCTGGTACTTTAGAAACACAACTTGACTTTTTTGTAAATTTCCAAATCAAGTCATAAGCGTGACAGCCTGTCCTTCTAGGTTAGAGATGCTGAGAGCCGTCCAGTGACACAGAGGATTTGGGGCCGCGTGAAAGCACATGATATTGATGAAAATTACATCAAGTGCAGCTGCTGAACACAGTAAGTTAACTGCCAGAGGAGGAGGGCATTAGCCCTATGCCAAGTGTTGGCACAATTCTGGGAGCTGTGGGAGACATCCTTGGGTCACCGTTTGGGATTAAAGGGGGAGATTGAGTTTACAATATTCATGAGCTCCATTTTTTTTTTCAAGGAAAGATCAGTACAATATTTCAACCCTTTTGTTTTGTTTTCCCCAACTTTCAGTAGGCTCTATCCAGACATGGACAAACTACCATCTAACTAGAACTGGATCGTGATAAAAAGATGGCTATCTTTGTAGAGAACTCACAGCTCCTCATTACCAGAATGAAGTCACCTTTTCCCTGGTAAACATCTGAAGCATTCCCCTTTGGGTTAACACTCTCAGATGTCCAGTCATCTTTCCTGGACGAAACACAAGCAGCAACAAGACCACCAAGTTGGAGGTGGGGCTTCATACAACTTTAATCCCTTCTAAAGGGGGGTACACTTTTATTAACATCATGTTATTCTCTGACAGCACTCTAAGTCCCACTGGGTGCCATTTCCTCCAATGCTGCAGAGGGCAGACTATGGCCCTAAGGGTCGGTTGCCAACGCCCCACAGCGGGGTTTCTATGACTGTTGGAGAAATGCGCACCACTGTATCAAGAGTAACTGGAACTCCCGTTCACTCCCGCTTCCTGTGGCAAGGCACGTTCAGCCAGCAGACCCTTCGGAGACCGTATTTAATATTCAGCGGAAAAAGAAGAAAAACAAACCATAGAGTTTATATAAACGCCACACCAGTTTAAAAGTCAGTGGAAATTAAACAGTGCCCAACTTCTAACACTTATTTCTATGGTTCAACTGGAAGAGGCTGAGGCAATGACCTAATTTAGGATTCACTGAGGGCTGAAATGCGGACCATTTTGCTGCACTGGCTGGGAAGAGGATGAGGTGAGATGACGCCAGGATATCTCCTCACACTACCATCCTGTTATTCCCAACACCAGACCGTCTCCTGCACGCTGTGCACAAGGTGGTCATCTTCCCGGTGAGATGCGAGCCCCTGAGGCTAAAAGCTCTGCATCTTCTGCCCCTGGCATGCGGGAAGCAGAGAGCCACTGCATGATAATGCTCAGCAGGAAACAGAGCAATGCCACACCGAGCCATCCGGGAAATGCACAAACCCACAGAGCCGGACCGAAGGTGTGTACTTATCCCTGACTATGAATCCTGGCCCTGTCACTTTTGTCATTAAAGATGGAGAGTTAGTTCAAATCCCACATAACCATTTAATGTTCTTAAATGACCCAGACATACATGCCACACAAGAGCTCAGAAGACAGAGAAGCTAAGGGACAAGACATCACCATGAGGGCAGGAAAGTCCATTTCTGAACTTGTCTTCATGCCAGAAGTGGAAGAATTGCGTCTGACTCTATCTTCCCTTTTTATAGTGGTATGTTTTCTATCTATGAACCATGGTCCAAGAAATAAATTTAAAAGGCATGACAACTCCAAGTAGTAAATGCCATATCAGCAATTCTCAGGGTACAGTTTGGGAGACCTTAGAGGTCTCTAAAGCTCTCAAGGGTCAAATGAGGTCCATCTTTGCTTCAGATTTCATGATAAATGTATTGTTAATTTAGAATTAATATTTAATTAAGAATATGTTTACTGAGACAGGAAAATGATGACTTCACGGCTAGCCTATACTACCTAGCAAATGCTTGACTAGGCTAGCCATCCTGGCCAAAAAACAAAATCATTTAAAACATAAAAAAACATATCCAACTCCCACCTCCAAAAGCAAAGCAAAACAAAATGGACATGTTTATTAACTGAATTCATAAATATTTTAAATATTCTGTTTTGATGTCTAAATACAGTAAACAGCATTAGGCATCGGCAACAAGAAAGAAGCACCTGGGGTCAGCTTCTGCAGAACGCCAACACAAGAATGGCGACCGACTGCTTCACTTTCACCCAGAAGTCCCTCGTCTGAGTTTGTTCATATCTCTAGGCACAGGACTGAATGGACAGGGAAGGCACCGTGGATAGTCTCGGGCTGTTGTATTACCTGCAAACTGCAAGCTTCAGCAGGAACACACCACCTTGTACCTAATTCAACAGTGTTTCAGCTTATCCATAAGGACTAATGAGCAGGCAATCTGTGATACAGTCATCGTCCACCCAACTTCAGGGATGCTCCAAGGCCTCAGAGGATGCCTGCAACAATCTGTGATACAGTCCTCGTCCACCCAACTTCAGGGATGCTCCAAATCCTCAGAGGATGCCTGCAACAATCTGGGATACAGTCATCGTCCACCCAACTTCAGGGATGCTCCAAATCCTCAGAGGATGCCTACAACAATCTGTGATACAGTCATCGTCCATCCGCTTCAGGGATGCTCCAAGGCCTCAGAGGATGCCTGCAACAATCCGTGATACAGTCATCGTCCATCCGCTTCAGGGATGCTCCAAGGCCTCAGAGGATGCCTGCAACAATCCGGGATACAGTCATCGTCCATCCACTTCAGGGATGCTCCAAGGCCTCAGAGGATGCCTGCAACAATCCGGGATACAGTCATCGTCCATCCACTTCAGGGATGCTCCAAGGCCTCAGAGGATGCCTGCAACAATCTGTGATACAGTCATCGTCCACCCAACTTCAAGGATGCTCCAAGGCCTCAGAGGATGCCGGCAATGGCAGATAGAGCCAAACTACTCTCAATCTACATTTCCCCTATCTATGCATATCCTTGATAGAGCTTAATTTCAAAACTAGGCACAGTAAAAGATTAATAACAATAACCAGTAGTGAGATCAAAGCAATATAAGTTAGGGGAAGCGGTATTTTTCAGAATAGGTTATTGTATGGTACTCACGCTTCTTTAGCTGTAAGATGATATGATGTCTATTCATGAGATGAAGAGAGGTGAATGATGCAGGCATCGTGACCCAGCCTTAGTGAAGAGGGGTGAACGATGCAGGCATCATGACACAGCTTTAGGCTGATACCTAAGAAATACCTGAACACAAGCACTTTAACCCTGTCCCTTTGGTAACCAGTAGTCAAGCAGACAGGGGAACAGCACACAGTTTGGATACGTTGAATTTGTGCACAGTAAGCAGGCAGTCCTAGATTCTCTCATACTATTCTGAAAGGTACATAATTTAAAATTTATGAATTGTTTATTCTGGGATTTTCCCATTTACTATTTTCAGAGTACAGTTGACCATGGGTAATTTAAGCCATAGAATGCAGTCAAGGATAAAGAGAAATTGTGGCATACTCTTCCGAATATTTTTGTTAAACCATATAACAAAAATAATGTATAGGAAAATGGAAAAATGAATGGATGAAAGACGGGGAAAGGATTGACAATCTGCAGAAACTTCGATGGTTTCTGAATTTGATAGTAAGACACGCCTCTCTGTCAGCTACTAACTCACATATACCAAGAAACCTACTTTCTCTAGAAGGGATTGTCTTCAGTTCTTACCGGCTTCCAGTCAAAGGGTAGGAAAGCTAGATGTGCTTGGTTTTTCCTTCTCCCTACAGGGTACTGTGTAACAATTTCCTTGAGATTAAAACGGTCCATCCTCAAACTGGAAAGAAAACAATTCAAAATAGCTTCAAGAAGTCCCTGAAACTGACCAGATTCACTAGGTCGCCCTCCCTGCCAGAGTAATCTATAAAACCTCAGGCCCCTCAGACGACAGAAGATGAGCTGTGAGGAAGACTCTGAGCCCAGATCGGCGGCCTGGGAGAAGCTGAACCCAGCTGAGCTGGCTGGAAGACATTTAGAGCAGACAGAGTCACTTGGAGAGAACACTCTCTGACCTGTTCAGCTGCTGCAGGCTGTGCAGGGTGCTCTAGGTCCCCAGATTTTGTGAGCTGTCACTCATGCTGGGGTGGGCTTTGGTGATGCAGCTGTCTTTGAGTCATTTCTGTTCCTGTACGCAACCCCTTAACGATTCTCCTGTAAGTAACCCCAGTAACTGGTTCACCAAGCTGGATTTTGGTGGTTTCTGTTCTTCGCTGTCATGGGCTCCCTATGGGGGGTAAATAGACATGTGTGTTGTATTTCCGCATGAAAAGTTTTCTCACACAATACAGGGCAGTGCAGGTGCAGAACACACCGAGCCATTCTGCCAACAAACATCAGTTGCCAAGTACTGTGACAATTTATGCCCAGGAGCTGAACACATAATAACACACACACAAACACACACACACACACACACACACACACACCATATATATATATATATAATACATATAATATATGGTTAATATATAGGGATAATAATATATATGGTTATATAATGTACATATGAATGATAATAATGACACTTCAAGACTATTTTTTATAAAATAAAATAGGAACAGATGATGTCACAATAAAACATATGACATATGACATAACCAAATGCCTAGAGCCAAGATGTTCCTTTAGTGTTGGAGAATCAGCCAGGTGGCCCTTAAATTGGCCCTTAAAGAATATTTATCTGAAATACAAAATTTAAACCTGAATGTCAAAGTGATGCAATGTTCCCTCATCCAGCAGACATAGCTCTGCAAACTGTTACCTTACTAAAGGAATTTCGAATAAAACACATTATCTGGCATTTCTCAAAATTCACATGTGGATAGTTTTCATCGGAAATCGAAACAAACACTCCATAACTTTTCACATTATGACTTAACAAAGATTTATATATATAAGAATGTCAAGGATGCTCATGCCAGAATGTGTGTGCATGCGCGTGTGCTTCTGCATGCATGCACATATGCATGCGTGTTTGAGTGTTGCTGGAAATCAAGCGAAGAGCTTCCTGTGAGCTACTGAAACACTCTACCATGTGAAATATCCCCGAGCACTCTCCTCAAACTAGAACTGTTTTCAATATGGAAAATCTGGCTATTTCAAGGAGAAAGACGTGATAGCAAGAGACTAAGTGCAGTTACTAAAAGTGATAAATTAGGCTGGGTGTGGTAGTTCACACCTGTTATCCAGTGCTCAGCAGACAGATTGAGTTTGGTGTCTCCCACCTGCAATCCAGCACTCAGCAGACAGAGGAAGGAAAATCACACAAACCACACCAGCCTGGGCAATATAGGCAGTTCAAGCCAGTTCACTCTGCACACTAAAAATTATCTCAAAAAGAAAGAAAAACAAAAGAATAGGATAATTTGTATATACATGGAAAGATATTTATTTTAGGGTTTAGAAAAGTACTGAGGGGCTAGAGGGTTGACTCAGCAGTTTAAGAACACTGGCTGCTCTTCCAGAGGTCCTGAGTTCAACTCCTAACACCTTACTGGTGGCTCACAACCATCTAGAACTACAGTCCCAGGTAGTTCTGCCCTCTTCTGATGTGCAGACGTACATGCAGACAAAATACCCACATACATAAAATACAAAAGTAAACACTTTTTAAAAAAGAGAAACATGGTGAGTATGGAGAGTTATCTCCTTTCATAAATACAATACACACTGTGAGATACATAGAAATTGTTATTTCACTGATAAATAATATTTACACATAATTATATTCTTCATAATGTCCATAAGAATTTGAAGTACCTACAACAAACCTATCATTTCTCGGATAATAAAACTGCAACAACATTAAAAAATTACTTCTAAGTTCCTGACTAATTAATTGATATTCCTCCTTGTCGAGGGGCTAGCAGAAGTCTAAAGATATTTGTTAAGTTTTTCTCATTTGTAGTTAGTAAATGATAGAAAATTTTACAAGGGAGACTTTTGCCCTAGGGTTGAACTCTGCTACAAAAATATTATTCTCAGCACGAGTTTAATTAAATCTGCAGCTGATGAGCGTCAGGCCAATCAGGAAACTTGGCAGCATTGTCCCAGCCAGGAAAATAAAACCATTATGAAGCAGTTTTTCAACAAGGAACAGAACGCTGGAGAAGTTTTGGAACGGCGTGCTTGAGAGAGGTGTTGAGAATTTAGCACAGTGGTCTTGACACCGACCTGAGCACACCTGGGGAAAAGTTCTCAGGTGTGTGTGCAGAATCCAGCCCTGCTGGCACATTCCAGCTGGGATCTAAGCCTGGAAAAACGAGGATCTGGGAAGGCAACACTACAGGCGTGAAGCCACCGTGGCACACTGGGGCCTGGGGGACCTACACTGTGGGCAGTCAGGACGCAGGCTTAACTGAAACAGCGGCAAGCACTTTGCTTTGGGCAGAGACAGAACACTCCTCGGGGGTCCTCATTGATGGGACCTAAGGGATTTGATGTGTCTGGGTACTTTTTTTTTCTTTTTCTAATGGCGGCAACTCAATGCTTATGTGCCACAGCTTGCAAAGAAAATCTTCCCCCAAGGAATCTTAAAACCACTGTGATGATAATGACAATGACAATAATCCATAAGGGCCAAAGATTAGGAAGCAAGCTCTTCTAGGAGTCCAGAGCACGTACTGATGCCCAGGAGTTTGGCGCTCTTGGGAGGGGGCGGAGCCTTTAAGAGGCAAGGCCCAGGTGAAGGCCCTTCAGCCACTAGGGCACCCCTTGAAGGAACAACCCAGACACCCTCCTCCCCTTCCACCCTCCTTTGACCACCATGAGATGGCCAGGCCTTCTCTGCCATGATGTATGTACCATATACCACCCAGGCCAAAAGCCAGGCCAGCTTCAACAGAAACTTCCGAACCCGTGTTGATGTATGTATCTTGAGCATTTTGTCTCGCGGATGGGAAGCTAATACATAGGTCCTAGTGGCTCCCGGGATGAAAGACAAGCCGCAATGTGGTGCTCATAAGGAAGGCAAACGGGAAGACAGACTTCATGTCTAAGACAATGGCTGGAGCAGTCAGGTGGCCGCCTTCAGCGCTCACCTGATGCCCTGAGGCAGGAGCGGGGAGAGGAGGCAGGGCTTCCAGGGCTGCCTGTGAATTCCCCATAAGAGCACTATTTTAAATAAATAAAAATAAGCCAGCAGCTGCCATAGTCCAGCTTGCCAACTCTTCTCTCCTTAGTGGCTGCACTGACTTCCCAGCCACGCTCGCTCTGGACACCTGGTTCTAGCAACAGGGCAGCCTGGCCTTGGGGGGGGGGGGCTTCCACCCTTTCATAATCACAGGGATAGCTGCTGGGAGCCATCTAATTGACCTCTGGCTCTGCTCCACCTTCTGCATTACGGAGGCGCACACTCCCAAGGACTGATAACGCCGTTGCTTCTCCCCAAACATACATTCTGGACTTCATCATCCTCACAGGCTACTCATTTGCAACCAAGGACCGTACTTATTTTCTCTTTTATGTGGGGCAAAAAAGCTCGTGTTCCGTCGGCATTGTTACCAGCTTGCTTTCCCAGCTGGACCATCCCTCGAATCCTCTTAGAGCTTTTCACAGTCATTCTACCTTCAAATCACTTCCTCCTCAACATTCCCTGTGCAGCTTTGGTTTCTGCCAGCTGTGTGTGCTACGCTGTCAATGCCCACTGTTTCTAAATGACACGGAAGGGCTACTGGGATACCAGAGCAGACCACTTAAAAATAATGTCTCGAAAAACCAAAAAAAAAAAAAAAAGAAAAGAAAAGAAAAGAAAAATAAAGTAATTCGATAACCTGCTACATTTTGAGGTTTTTAAATTTGTTATTTGAAAAGTTCCCCCTTCCTATACTTAATATGGAAAAGGTCACATGGTAGGAAGGCATCTCTTTTTTAATGCTTAAAAATCTACTTATCATCTCCCAAAAGGACAGTGTCCAAACCACGTGGGCCATTTCAGCTCACCAAGTAATTGATCTATCTCTCGGTCTGCCCGCATCCCTGCAATGATTAATCACACCATCAAGATTCCATAGGGCCCAGTCTGTGCAAGTCACTGATGGCGAAGCTTACACTGTAAGGTCACTCACTGGTGGGCAAACACTGCTGGGGACACTATACCCAAATGCTGCTAGCCTGGCTGCTCCCCAGATCACTGAGCTGAAACACACACCCTTTAAAGTGTGAAGCCCATTAATCGGGAACCCCAGAGTTTTCCAGAAGCTCAAAAGGTTTTTCTAAAATCTGACTTATGACTGAGTCCCACTCTTGAGAATTCCAGAGCACTTTTCCAAGTAGTGCGAGCCACTTCTTAACTTATCGCATACAGTGGACAGATTGGCTTCAAGGCTTATTGCATTTCCAACGACATTACATTACCAAAAAAAACCCCTTTCAAGTCAAGGAAAATATGATAATTTGGCAAGTCCCAAACTGCTGCTATGCTTAGGAAAGCACATATACCAAGAAAGTTAAGTATAACTAAGAAAGATTGCTACATTCAATGGAATTATTTTAAAGTGCTTGGAAAACATAATTTTATTCAAAATGTGATGTGCTCGTCTTCCCTTATCCAATTTAAAGGCACCTGAAGAGTAGGTCTTGTTAGCTTCCTCTGAGAAGCAAAAACATTAAACTCCTTCTCCTGGTAATTTGTTTACAAGAATAAGATGCCTTTTGTTGCTGTTGCTTAGCTATATCTTATTTATTCTTGTGTATCCGTGTATCTGCTCATGTGAGCCGTGGAACATGTGTGCAGGCCAGACAAATGTAGGAGTTTGTTCTCTTCTTCCATTGTGTGGGTCTTGCGGATGGCCGTCAAGCCATCCAACTTAAGCGTCTTTATCCACTGAGCCAACTGGTTGACCTAGGATATTCTTTTCTTAATGAATGACTCCACACAGAGCTGTATCAATGATTCCGTAGCCAGCGCCGGCACAGAAAGACAACATGAGATGTTGAGGCGGCTAGAGCTCTCTTCAGCCCCCATTTTATTCTTCCTTTTATTTATTTTGGTGAGAAAGAGAGACAGACAGATGCTGCAACTCTTTTCCATTTAAAGATAAAGATGTTGATCCTGAGAGCTCATGTAGGCCCTTAGCAACCACCCACAGCCAGGGAGTTATAAATGAGCATTATTATTATTATTACCTTTATTCTATTATGAAAGCATAAAATCCACATTGAGGAAACACACCTAAGTATTTAAATTGTACAGCTATTTAGAGCAACAGTTCTCAACCCGTGGGTTGCGACTCCTTTGGCAAACCTCTATCTCCAAAACAATTTACATTATTATTAATAACAGTGGCAAAATTACAGTTATGCAGTAGCAGTAAAAAGAACTTAATGGTTGGTGGGGGTCACCACAGCATGAGGAATCCCATCCATCCTTGAACTATTGCATATATATATATTTTTTTCCTTAGTCCTTTTGTTAGGTTTTCCTTTACTTTGTTATTCTTTCCATAATAATTAAAAAACACAGCACTGTATTCTAGGGTTACAGCATTAGGAAGGTTGAGAGCCAATGATTTAGAGAAGATTAAGTCAGAGATAGTGTAAGGACATACTATGGATCTACATGCCAGAAAAAAACACTTGGCTTGTCCACACTAGAAAGAACAGCCACTGAGCAGGTAGGTTCCTTGACTTCTCTCCTCCTAGCAAACAATGTCTACTTCTGCACTAAGAAGTCCAAGGCCAAGGTGTCTTGATTCATCCTGAGCACTATGCAGGCTCCATCTTGGGTCTTCATTAAAGGGTGCTCCATGGATAACACTCACTTGACCTGCACTTAACTTAACACGCACCTGCCTACAAGAGCAATTCAGATTTCAAACAAATCATTTCATGATGCAATTAAACAGGGACACAGCAAAGAGACACGTTCCAAGTCTCTCCCATACAAAGCTCTCCATGACATGCATGCTAACACACAGAAAGTTTAAGGACGGAAGAGGAGTTTTCTGTGTGCCAATGACACTGAAGTCCAATGTAGGGTGTCCCCTTGACATGGAAGACCCAACTGTTAGTGGTTTTTCTCAAAAATTTTAATTATTATGGAAAGACTAACATAAAGTAAAGAAATCTAAAGAAGATGCATATGCAGTACTTCAAGGATGGATTGAATAACAACACAGGCAACTATATCACAAAGCAAATACAGCAAGTCAAGGAATCTAGATGGTGGGGATGTGGTTCCTGGCACATAGTGGCTTCAATTTCCCTGCAAGTTTCAAACATTTTATAAGAGGCCAATCCTGGTCATGCATACCTTTAGTTCTAGCACTTGGGTGACAGATGCAAGCAGATCTCTGTGAGTTCCAGACTAGCCTGGTTTCTACTGTGACTTCTCTGCCAGTCTCCATGAGTTCCAGACTAGCCTGGTTTCTACTGTGACTTCTCCACCAGTCTCTGTGAGTTCCAGACTAGCCTGGTTTCTACTGTGACTTCTCTGCCAGTCTCCATGAGTTCCAGACTAGCCTGGTTTCTACTGTGACTTCTCCACCAGTCTCTGTGAGTTCCAGACTAGCCTAGTTTCTACTGTGACTTCTCCACCAGTCTCTGTGAGTTCCAGACTAGCCTGGTTTCTACTGTGACTTCTCCGCCAGTCTCTGTGAGTTCCAGACTAGCCTGGTTTCTACTGTGACTTCTCCGCCAGTCTCTGTGAGTTCCAGACTAGCCTGGTTTCTACTGTGACTTCTCCACCAGTCTCTGTGAGTTCCAGACTAGCCTAGTTTCTACTGTGACTTCTCCACCAGTCTCTGTGAGTTACAGACTAGCCTAGTTTCTACTGTGACTTTGCCAGTCTCTGTGAGTTCCAGACTAACCTGGTTTCTACTGTGACTTCTCCACCAGTCTCTGTGAGTTCCAGACTAGCCTGGTTTCTACTGTGACTTCTCTGCCAGTCTCCATGAGTTCCAGACTAGCCTGATTTCTACTGTGACTTCTCCACCAGTCTCTGTGAGTTACAGACTAGCCTAGTTTCTACTGTGACTTTGCCAGTCTCTGTGAGTTCCAGACTAACCTGGTTTCTACTGTGACTTCTCCACCAGTCTCTGTGAGTTCCAGACTAGCCTGGTTTCTACTGTGACTTCTCCGCCAGTCTCTGTGAGTTCCAGACTAGCCTGATTTCTACTGTGACTTCTCCACCAGTCTCCGTGAGTTCCAGACGAGCCTGAGTTCTAGTGTGACTACCAGGGTGACACAATAAGATTCTGTCTTTCTTCTTCTTCTTCTTCTTCTTCTTCTTCTTCTTCTTCTTCTTCTTCTTCTTCTTCTTCTTCTTCTTCTTCTTCTTCTTCTTCCTTCTTCTTCCTTCTTCTTCCTTCTTCTTCCTTCTTCTTCTTCTTCTTCTTCTTCTTCTTCTTCTTCTTCTTCTTCTTCTTCTTCTTCTTCTTCTTCTTCTTCTTCTTCAGGTTTTCATGATAAAGCTCTGGGGAAAATATCGCAACGAAACAGGCAGCAGTCTCACTGGGACAGTTCTTAGTCTAGACAACAATCTCTTTTGTTCTTAATCTGTCCCCTGGGACCCAGAGTTCAGAGGTGAAAAGGGCCTTGGCACACTCCAAGATAATTAATCTGTGGTTTTTATGGCTTCATAAAAAATTTAGAAAAACGCTGGCAATTTCACAGTATTTTCATAAAACTGTAAGTACTTGATCTAAAAACTGTTCCTGTGTCTTAGATCACATGCTTCTACACGTCTGGCTTTAAAATACAACCAATATGTTGGTGATATCTGATGATAAGATTAAATGTCCTCTTGGCAAAATGAAAATAATCCTGTGTTGGTTTTCACAGTATTTTGGGAATAAGGTTACAAAATGAAAATTATGGAACCAATCCAATCCCTCCATTTTGTAAGAAGAAACTGAGGCCAGAACTATGTAACCGAAACAGTAGCTGTCTCTATGAATCCTGGGAAAATCATTCACTCCAGAGATCAGGAAGGTGACTGACATCACAGGTGGGATGTCCATCTAAGAATAAAACCCAGGCTGCACACACAGGGACAAAAGCCAACTGGCAAGTCACCCGACTGCTGCCTCTTCAGTGCTATACTATAGGAAGTGTTTCCCATTCTCAGAATTTACAGCGACTTTTCTGAGTTTTGACATGAGGCATTCAACCACACTTGTAAAAATCTAGTTTAACACAAGAGCGTACAGACATGCAAATTTATCCCCTCCGATACTATCATCTGTTGGCCTTACTTTCTAGTAGCCAAATGGAAAGCATGAGAATACAGTTAAACATGCCATTTTCCTTGGTAGCTTTCACTAGATGGAGATGTTGTGTGAGACAGAAGCGGTGGCTATCAGATCTCAGACTTGAACTGATTCAAGAAATGTACCAAGAAAACGTGCACGCACACTACCAAAAAATTACAAGAAGTTCATCAAATTGAACCTATATCTAACGGAGGTAAATAGTACAGACCTTCGAAGACTTAAAAAAAAAAGAGGTTACAGAAGATAAATTGAACTTCAATTTTATATACCAGATTAGACATCCATTGACATATTATGTCTCTTATTAGCCTAGAAAACAGGGATGAGTAAAAAGGCAACTGGAGTGGCGCACTCATAGCAAGGTTTACCAGGGGGCTGCAATGCCTTTGTTAGTGTGAACTGGATAATTGTCAGGACGACATGAATTTCATAGCTGGCCTGCGTCTGTCTAGTCTAGGATGGGCAGAAATGATACAAAGGATGGCCAATGTAAGAGCAGACTGAAGCACGTAACAGGAACAGCATCCTGAGCATCCTGAGCCATGCAGGGTAGCGGGGGAATTCAGACACAAATGCACAATTTTCCAGGATCAAAATGCAAGCAGCTTCATAAAGGATTGAATTCTAAAAACTCAACCATCAGTATTATAATCCGGTCACTTCTAAAGGTTTGCTGTTCAGTGATAATGGTTTGGAAATGTATAAAGATGAGGCCAATTTCCTTTCTGATCTGCAACTACAACATAAATCTGAAGTAAACCTGGAACTCCAGTGTTTGTGGCTAAATGAGTTACCTATAGTAGAAATTTTTATCTGTCTGTCCAGCCTGTACTATTACAAAGAACTCTTTGCCTGTGGTGGGCTCTGGCAGCCATGCTGAGATGGGATCTTGACTCCCTGGTCACGGACAGGCATCTGATACAAGCTGAACCAAATCGAGACATCCCAACCCCTCACCCCTGCCCTACAGCATCCGAACTCCAGATTGGAATGGAGGCTTCAGTTAGTCTGTCCTAGTTGCTTGCTGGCATGGACAGGTGGACGTGAGGCTACTGAAGGAATGAAAGAATACCTGGTTTGCTTCTGGGTGATTTTGGGGTTCAGAGGTTCAGTCCCTTGTGGGGATTCTCACTATGCTTGGACTAAGATAACTGTGGTGGTTTGGATGACTGACCTATAGGGAGAGACACTATTAGGAGGTGTTGAGGTTTCATATATGCTCAAGTTACCACCCACTATCCCAGACTACTTCCTGTTACTTGTGGGTCAAGATGTTTGATTCTCAGCTCCTTCTCCAGCACCATAGCAGCCTGCACACTGCCATGATGTCTGCCACCACAATAATGAACTAAACCTTTGAACTGTAAGCCAGCCACAATTAAATGTTTTCCTTTATAAGAATTGCCATGGTTATGGTGTCTCTTCACAGCAATAGTATACTGACTAAGACACTAACACTCTTCTCTATGTCTCTCTTTCCTTCTTTGATCCTAAGAAACTCTACTTCTATGTCTTATAACCAAGAACACTAAATAGCTAAGAAGCTAAGATGGTTATTATAGTACTCCAAAAGTTGGAAATGATACTAAACAAAAGCCATAACAGAATTTAAATGTGATCATACAGAAATGAAACTTGTAAAGGAAAAAAAAATATAGTTAGATGCTGAACATGATGCTTAATATTCTCAACTTGATGGGCTTTAAAGTCACCACAGGAAGAAATCACTGGGCATGTCTATCGGAGATTATCTAGGTCAGGTTAATACAGGTGGGGAAATCCACCTAATGTGGGCAGCATCCCCTCCTGGACTGAATCCCCAGACTAAATAAGAAGTAACCTAGCTGAGCACAACACTTACACCTCTCTGCTTCCAGATTGCATGTGCAATTTGACAGCTCCCTCAAGCTCCCGCTTCTACCACTTCCCCACCCTGAGAGACTCTGTGCTCTGGAACTGTAAGCCAAAGTGAATCATTGCTTCCTCAAGTTGCTTCTATCAGGTGTTTTCGTCTCATCAATTAGAAAAGTAACTAATTCACCGACTATATGAAAGAAATGTTGCACTGTAGGAGGCTAACGGTTAATGCTCTTATAAATAAAGTCATCCCCAAAGAGTGAACAAAACTATATAGGTTAGAAAGAATAATCATCCAAGTGGCCACTATATGATAGATGATATATGTATGATACGGGATTCCCTTCTGTATGCTGTGAATTACATTGGTTAATAAAAAAAATGCATTGAGCCTAGAGTAGAGCAGGGTAAAACAGAGCCAGGTGGGGAAAACTAAACTGAATGCTGGGAGAAAGAAGGCTGAGTCAGAGAGAAGCCATATATAGCCCTGCCAGAGACAGATGCTCAGAATGGAACTTTACCCAGGAAGCCACACAGATGGTGGCACACAGATGAATGGAGATGAGCTAGTTTAGGATATAAGAGTTATCCAGAAATACGCTTAAGCTATTGGCCAAACAGCATTGCAAATAAGACGGTTTCTGTGTGATTATTTTGGGGATGAACAGCCGGGAACTACCTAGCGACCTCCACAACCGTATATACATGACTATTTAGTTCCGCTAAGTTTAAGTTTTAATGAAGGCCTTCTCGTCTTTTCGATGATTGGCAAACATCAAAGGCTCACTGCTTAATTAGCTCCAGTCACATACTGCTGACTACAGTATGAAGGGGTACAGCCAGTCTGATAATGTGAATCATAATCATGAGTGTGCCTGGCTTCTACCCAAGCTCTCCACATCTACAAGCTATCCTTAGGAAAATAATTAGAGGAGCAGAATGAATCTTAAAGTCTAAGTGTAAAGCCCAGATGGGATTCCACTAGCGATTTATTAATGCAAAGCCTTGCACCGGAGGGTCAGGCATCACTCTGATACTGACCTAGAGAGGAGTCCAACCCACGCTCTTGAAGAAGACGCCATCAGAGGCATGCGCAAGTGACCCACTTTTATTTTTTTAAGATACAGTAAGTCTAAATCGATCTTGAGTATTGACAACGATGATTGGCTTTACCATCTCACTTTATCCTTTAGAGCTTTCAGTCAATTGTATATTATTTCAGTACTTTTGATGACATTTTACACTTATATTTTAGAAAGTTTTTTGTGTGGATAAGAGTTAAAGAATGTGTGTAGTTAACAAATAGAAAGGAAAGAAATATCTATAAGAGAGATAAAATCACCAGAGGTGGGAGTGAGAACTTGGGCTGGGTCTTGAGAAGTCTGCCACATAAAAAACCACCGTGTTTTTAATGAGCTTATGCACCCATGCGGCACGCACTTAGTTAACTTCATATGGAAAATACACCGTAAGGAGCATGCACACAGGGACATCCCGATACACAACTGCAGCTCTGAGAAAATGCTAATGCGTCTAATAAGGTAGAGTGGTGGTGGGGATATGGAAATCGGCCAAGCAAATCAAAAGCTATCCTCTTGCTATATTCAAAGTGTCTGTGATAGAATAAATTAGAAAGCTGGCAAAACCACCGGAGGGATCACTTAGGAAAGGCTCCTCAACTATTGCCCTTAACACGAGTTCATGTAATTAGGTTTATTTTAATTACACAGGTTGCCTTCCCTCTCCCACCGGCATGGAATACGGTAACAACGGAGGTCACAGAGGCCACGCTATGAAGCAGAATCAAAACATGGTCACCTAACTGCAGTTTTTCCCACTCTCTCATCTTGCCCCATCTGCAGGGGCGACACACTGTACTTGATGAGACGTTAGTTAGGTTCCAACTCAGGGCTTCTCAGCCTTCCTAACGCTGCAACCCTTTAATACAGTTCCTCATGGTGTGCTGACCCCCAACCATAAAATTATTTTCATTGCTACTTCATAACTGTTATTTTGCTACTGTTAGGAATATCTGTGTTTCCTGATGGTCTTAGGTGACCCCTGTGAAAGGGCAGTTTGACCCTTCCCAAGGCATTGTGACCCACAGGTTGAGAACCACTCCTCATCTCCCACGTCCTTCACTCCCATCCTGTGGTCTTAGCAAGAATCTTGCTGAAGAAGTTTAGGAGGAACTCTTCAACCATGCTAACTGATCAAGCTTCCATCCCCAACCTCTGAAAGACAAGTTAATATGTTTCTAGCAATAATCCTGCTAGGTCAGGCCTCTCCGCCAAACTCCCACTTAGCTCCCAAGTCATCAGTCCAGCAATGCAGAGTTGAATTTAAATGCTATACTGCAACAGGACGATTTTCTTTACAGCGGGTGTGCATAAAGGTCTCAGCACAGTTGGGAACAGAGCTAATCACAAAACTATTTGGGGGGGGGGAGAATACTTTCCTTCCCTCATGTGACCTAAGTACTGAGATTCAAAATTGCTCAGAGGCACAAGAGGCTGAAATCACAACAAACAACTCCCCCAGCCTTGACATCTTTAAATGTGGCAGTCTTTGATGTCACTTCAAAGATGGTCCACAAAGGATGGGGGCAGGGGTGGGGGCAGGGGTGGGGGCGAGGCAACTCTATAATGCAGCTATAGGACGATGCCTGTGTCTTCTTACATGATAGACCTAGCATGGGACTGGTGCCTGCCACATAGCACAGGGCAGTGATGTCATCATTGGGAAGTACCAGAAACAGATGAGCGATGTTTATTTCTCAAAAGAAGGAATAACTTCAAGAGTGGAAAAGCTAATTCTCTGTTTAAATTAGGCAAATTAGAAAGCTCAAGACACTCAAAAAATTTTTTCTACAGAACACAAAGAAAACGGTCTTGAGCAATATGTGTTTGAAGGAAACAATACCGCTCTACGGGGTTAAGTTACCAGATGGAGTTGCCATCATCATATCCAGAAAACCCCGGTGTGGTAGGCATATCATGCATGATATTGTCTACCCAAACAGAGTTCTACCACAGGTAAATATACCTGTCAGGAGAGCTAAATCCAGTTCTAAAAAGCAGGCATTGTCTTGGAAGGAACATGATGCATTTGTCTACAAAAACGGCCCCTACAGGCGTGCCCGCTAGGAATGAAGTCAGCCAGTGGAAACTCAGACCTGGAAAATTAAAGCCTTCCAAAGTCACCATTGAGCAGAGGAAACATCTTTAGCTCCTCAGACCCATTTCACCTGTAAATAAACTCTATGGACAGGGCAGGTCAACGTCCACCCCACCCCCTACTTCTTTTCACCCTCTCAACCAGAGGCGGAAAGAAAGCCGTGGGGTTCCTTTGCTGTAAAGGCAAAACAGAGGTTCTGCAGCAGGGACACCCCTGAAAGGTGTGTGAAGGAAGGGTGAGTGTACCAGGGAGACCGGAGCAGGGAAGGAAAACAAAAACAAAACCCAAACGAAAACCTGGAAGCTTCAGGATAAACGGAGTTTCTCTGTCCTTACCAGGGCAGGGCCAACCAATGCTATTTGTTGGCAGCTGGTATTGAGAGCTGTCGTTGAAAGATGGAGTGGCCTACAGGTGCTAAATCAAAATCCAACGCCCGTGAGCTGGTCTCTGGGTTTTAATAAGGTTGTTTCGTCCAAAAGTTTACAATTTGGAACTAACTCTGTAAGACTGAAAGAACTTACCTAATGCACATCAAAGTGATGTTTAAGATTTTGGGTTTTTTTTTTGTTGTTTTTTTTTTTCCGAGACAGGGTTTCTCTGTGGTTTTGGAGCCTGTCCTGGCACTAGCTCTTGTAGACCAGGCTGGTCTCAAACTCACAGAGATCCGCCTGCCTCTGCCTCCCGAGTGCTGGGATTAAAGGCGTCCGCCATCACCGCCCGGCTAAGATTTTATTTTTTTTAGTCCATGTCCAGCGGTGCCTTTATTAGAAAATATGCAATAAAATACATTCATCTACTTAGGTGCAAAATTATACAATTACTATTATTGAAAAATGTATCATTAATAAAACTTCAATGATGCTTAATGTACAAAACACTGGCTGATTCTCTGGCACTTAAGCAAAACCTCCATTACCGCGTGCACATCTGAGTCTCCCTGAACAGCAGAAAAGTTAAGACAGATTTTTTTTAAATGTAAAAAAAAAAAAGACTATAAACCAATAAAACAATGATCTGACCTCAGGCCCCTGCACCACTGGGACACCTTTGTGGTATTTGAACTTGTGGAACTGGAGGGAAGTGGCTGTCCCCATCGTCTCTGGGTCAGACAGTGGCTTCCCCTGGTACTCTATGGGTAGACCTCACAGGCTCAGTCAGTGGTTTCAAAGCCAAGATTCAAAATGGAACTTGCTAATGCATGTTTTTATAAAGATATTGACTATTACTGCAGTGCTTTGAAAAGCTTCATGACTTGGCAAATGCCCCTTAATCGAGAGCCGCGGTTCTCAGCCTCCCTAATGCCGAGACCCTTTAATACAGTTCCTCACGCGGTGCTGACCCGAACCATAAAATCATTTCACCGTGATTTCATAACTATAATTTTGCTACTGTTATGAGTCATAATGTAAATATCTGATATGGAGGATGTCTAGTATTGACCCATAGGTTGAGAGCCTCTTGTTGACCTAGTGGCTACATTTTACCCCCACAGCAAGAAACTCTTCAAGGAGGCAGAAAATCCCATGAGCACAGTTCGGGAATGGAAGAAGGTCTTGAGTCTCAGGATCATCAAGACAAGGGATTGCTTATAGCTGATTCTCTAATTCTCACACACAGACTGTCTCTTCCGAAAAGGGATTGCTAATAAATGACAAAAAGAGATCATTTATCATCCAAAATGATGGGCCATCAACATTACAGCTCAAAAGCCTTCTCCAACCTCCCCATCGCCAGGTGATGGCCTTCTTTCCCAGAAATCTGGGACACAGAATCCACTTCTTCCACTGAAGTGTATTTGTATGTGTGTGTGTACATGCACGTACATGTATATGTATATGTACATGTGTGTACATGTATGTACATGCATATGTATGTGTGCACGTGTACATGTGTATGTATGTGTGTATATGTATGTGTACATGTATGTACACGTGTATGAATGCACACATATCTCTAGCCTTCTTTCTACTTTTTAGCAGGAGACACGGTTTCACCAAGTTGCCCAGCCTGGTCTTGATCTCACTGTACCTCAGACAAGCTGTAACTTGTGACTCTCTTACCTTAGTCTCCTGAGTAACTTCAAACTTTTTTAAGAGGCAGAATCAAAGGACTAGCTCAATAGCATTTTCTACTGCCACAATCTAAACAATCTTCCCACCTACTGCAGTCCCCCCCCCCCCAGGAACCATCTAGAACAAAGAGAGGAGGATTTGTGCCTCTCAGTTCCTCTTCTAGGAACAGACAGACAACTTCTGATCATACCACCAGTTCTTTCTTCCTTTCTTGTTTCAGCCATTTTTATCACTTAGAATGCATTCTTTAAAAAATTTTTTACCATGTTTATGTATAAATTTTACAATTGTATGAATTAAAGAGAAAAATGATAGAGGTTTGAGTAATAATGGTACATTATTGTAACTGGGAAAAGTCGGCATGAGGGGAGAGAGACGTTAGTGACATTGTTAGCGGCCCATCCTTGGTCTGACAGATACATTGCAATTTGAAAATGTCGAGAGGGAGTTTGTGTCATGGGCCCTATAATTGGACCCACTGGGTTCAGATACAGGTTATATTAACATGGACAAGTTGCTCAACCGATTCATACCTGTGTTCTCATCTACAAAGTAGAAATGATAAGACTGTGGTGATATTTAGACGGCCTGACATGCACTTGAAAATACTAAAGAATGTCAAACATTAATTATGTTAACATTATTAATACTATAACGAAGTTTAGAAGAATGAGGTTTCTCAGGAGGCTAAGAAAGGGAGATCAGGAAACCTAGGTAGCTTGGGATACGGAGTAAGAACTTGTTTAGAGGTGAGAGCAGCCAGGGTAACGGAGTTCTACTCACATGGAGTTAGAATGATGTCCCTGACACAGTACTTTGTGGCAAGGCTACAGAATAACGCGGAGTACGCCGAGTATGCGCCTGTCTGGGAAGAAGACAGATGTGCTCAGAGGTATATAGAAACACATTTGGAAAAGCACAGATCCCCAACACTGAGTTGCTGGGGTCATGGGGTAGGGTGGGAGGAGCTGACTCATCCCTCAAGATCTTTGTGTGAATTAGTGTGCATGCGGTAGTAAGTTTGTAACTGGTTTTCAAAATTGAAGCTTTTATAGTGGCTTTTTCAGTCTTGGACTTGAACATCTCCCATAGTCTAGCCTAGGATAAGACAGGCCTCTCAGAGAGGAGGAAACAGGCTAAGGAGGGGTGTGGGGGCTTGGGAGGGGCGGGTAGAGCCATCCAGCTTCCTGTTCCTAATTTTCACTGAAATTTTCTTTTCTTTCTTCATACTTTTGTGATGTTTCCCCTTTATTGTGTCCACGTAGTTCCCACGGTCAGTAGGGCTGTCTTCCCCGATCTCATAATCTCACAGGGTATCTATCTCCCAGATCCTCAGGTGGCCTTGCTCCACCAAACCGCTGGCATCAAACCTCCACCGCTAGGGAGGTTGGCATGCACAAGGGCCTCCACGTATACAACTATGGGACTGCACCTCTCCAGGTGCTTTTGACCTTGCAAAGGGCTCAAATGGGCTTTTAAAAGTTCTTGTTCAGGCAAAGGACCGCTGGCATGAGTTAGCAAGCACACTCTTGCCGGTCTTTAGGATTCTCCACACAGGCTTCCTCATGGAGGCTACAGGGCTGTTTTGTTCCTTGTTTCTTTCTCTTTTACACTTGCTGCGGTTATGTCATACCCCACCTACCCAACCCTCGCCCTCCTCTCTTCACATGCCAGTCACCAATCCCCATTTGTACACAAGCGCATGGAGTCACGATCACAGCGATGACGCGACAGGAAAAAGAAGTCAAGATTTGAGGCAGAGAGCCCCGCAAGCCACCTACTTCCTGCACTGGAACCCGACTTGTAGGGAACCACGCCTGCTGGGGGATCCAGGCCACCAGAACCGGGTCAGCACTGAGGTGCACAGGCAAAGGGAAAATTGATTGGTTCCCGGATGAACCAATCAGAGAGAAAAGTCGTGCATCGGTTGGGGACGGCCAAGATTATACAGGGGGTGTTAAAGGAAAGGGGGCAGGTATGCTGAACACCACGGCTCAGAGTCCTTCTGGACCCACAGTCACTAACCTCGGGATTCTAGTCTAAATTCCCTCTTGCTTCCTAGTCTGCCAGTCCCACAAAGCTGAATAGTAAAGAATAGGTAAAGGAAAACATTACTTATCCCACCATTCACAAGACGGTTATTAATAGTCAATGGAGAAGTGGCCGTAGAGTAGGGGAAGAGCATTGAAACCTTTTCTCCCTGTTCCACACCCGGCTTTTTAAAATAGCAAATCACTCCGGAGCTCGTTTAATCGCAAAAGCTGATTACTAGAATGCTTCATTCGACGCCTGGAGTAAGTTTCTACCTCCCTAAGGACTGTGGGAAATGGTAGTGACATTTACTGGGTCGAGCAGCATTTCACTCTGTGCTCTACAGCCCAAGGAGCTCAGGGAAGGACCTGGCCGAATGTACAGTCACGCGCACCAAGCCGACCGCCTCGGGGCACACATCTTATGAGCCTCGACCTCACTGAACTCTTCGCGTGGGGGCACAAAGATTTTTTTTGAGGGTGGACGCAGATGCCAGGTCTTCCTACTGCGTTACAACTTCAGCTGAGCTGTTTTGACCACTTTTCCCCCTCCGAAATGTCACAGACCCCTTATTATAAGACCAATCCAACCTCAGCGTTCCCACGGTCCTGCGCCGCTCTCATCCGCTCTAGAACCCAGCGCCGGCCCCAAGAGCCCATCCATACCCGGAGGTTTGGGGGAAGAAGGGGGAAGGGAACTAGTCAGTGGAAGTAAAGAGGCTCTCGCCGAGGCCTGAAGGCCAGAGCCGGTGGACAGCCCCGGAGCTCGGAAGCTGCGAGAGGGAGGGGGTGGAACGGTGCGGGGGAAGGGCCCCGAGGAAAGCGGGGTGCACTCACTCTGCGTAGCCCGTGGCCCAGGGCAGCCGCCGGGTCTCCTTGAGAATGAGGATGGGGCGGGCGATGTGGTCTGCGCTGCACTCCACCTCATCCTGAGACAGCCCGAGGAACTCCGGCCGGCCGTACGGGAAGCGCAGGGGCAGGTCCGAGCCACCGCAGCCGCTGCCGCCGTGCTCGGAGCCGGAGCTGCCAGCCATGATGCCGCCCATGAAATTGGCCACGGCAGATTTCACCCGAGTGAGCATATTACTCCGGCGCCGGGCAGCCGCTCGGCGAGCAGGAGGCGGCGGCCGGCCGAGGCGCAGCGCGGGGCATGCAGGCTGCGGAGGGCGCGGGGCGCACGGGGAGCCAGCCGGGCCGCTGGAGCGCGCGGCTCCCAGAGCTCAGTGCTGCAGGGGGGCGAACCCCGGCCTCCCGTGCTCCCTGCTGCTGCCGCCGCCACCACCTCTCCCGGCGACACTTCCGCAACCGGGCGACATGGAACGGGCGGGCGGCTAGGGAGGACCAGCGAGAGCCCCGGGAGCGGCGGGCGGGCGGCGGCTGCGGCGGGTCCCTTCCCCGCCCCCTGCGCCCCGCTCCTGCGTGCGCGGAACTGAGCCCACCCGGCGAGCCTGCAGACCCGCCGCTCCTGCTGCCACCGCTACCGCTGTGGAGTCATGTGATAATCAGGCTGCACGGGCTCGGGCTGCGGCTCTGGCTCAGGCTCAGCCCCTCCCCTGTCGGCCAAGCCAGGCTAGCTCCCCGAGACCGTGACCTCCGGGGAAGACCGAGCCTGGCCTGGTCGGTACCTGGCGAGGAGGATGGGGGCGCTGTGAGCTGGTGGCTGTACAGGTGTTAGGGGCTGTCACGTGGCGTCAGGCAGCAGGGAGAAGCCAGCTGAGGGGTAGGCGCTGGGGTGAAAACTGCCTTTGACCTCCGGAAAAGAAACTTCGCGGAGGCAGGTGCAATCGAGGTGGGAGGTTTCCTAGTCCCACGATGGAAAGAAGTGTATCTATCCAAGTGCTGGAGTCTTTAACTACACAAAGAGTACACAAAAATCATTGGAAGTTTTCCCCTACGCAGCTAGAGAATCACTTTCCTTTTTCTTTGATTTACCTCTGCACGCGTCACTGCCCGTCACACAAGCCTTGCTTTGAATCTAGAATTTTCTACTACAGAAAATAAAAGATCTCCAAGAAATCAAGAACATGCAGTATTTAAACCAACATAAATCGTTTAACAAATTTACACACGCTCTTTCCTCCAACACAGCGACAAACCTATCTTACTATTGCAGTATTTTAACTGCACAAAATTTTTAAGGGCACGTTGAAAACTAAAGAAAAACAGAACACAGCCACTGAATTAAATGCTAAACTTAAAAACAAACAGATGCTTGTAATAAAATATATTTTGGCGGTCTTATGTTAATTTAAATGTCTTTAGAATAATAAATGTGCTTCTTCAAGGGTAACATTTGCTAAATATTGGTTTAGCTTATTTCTTTTTTAACTTTTGCAATAGGACCGGTATCCGTTTCGTGTTAAACTGTGTTACATCGTGTTCTGATGTTTACCTTCTATTAAATACTCTACGACTTCTGTAGCTGTGCTCTTAGCGGACACTTAGAGTTACCGGTGGAATCCAGGCCCTTATCTTTAGTGAGTGGAGAGCGGGGAGTGGGGGGTGGGGGGTTGGGGGAATGGTCCAGATGCTGTAGAAAGAGGAGCCCAGCATTCCCCAATCAGAAACCCTGTTCCTTAAGCCTGGCTAAGCCACAGTGGTTCCTCTTTTCAATATCTAGAATCATTTTTACAGGTGTTTCCTCCCTACGACCGCTTTACTTCAGATAATTTTAAATGTTTAGTGAAACTCCACTACTCTTGATCATCATTTTAATGTTTTTTAATTGAATAGACATTCGTTTTATCTGAGTCCCCTTCATCCCTCTAATTTGTGGGGAGGGACTGAATCAGTGGCTCAATCATGGAGAGCCCTGAGTGCTCTTTCAGAGGACCATGCTTCAATTCCCAGCACCCACAGGGTGGTTCACAAGAGCCTGTAGCTCCGGTTTCAAGGGATCTGAATCTCTCTTGGGACAATGCAATATCATGGAACACAAACATACACACAACCAAAACACCCATCCACAAACAACAAAGCGAAACATAAAAGAAAAAGATGAATGGGTCTTAAGGAATTTAAGTGACCCCAATTCAATCCATTCTTAAATATCGCATGGTTAAACTGAACTTCTCTGGAGGGTGACTCTCTCCATGTGCGTGTTTTGTCTAAGCAGCCACACTCATCACAGGCTCTGGACCCCTCTGGGTCTTAGATGCACCCAGACTCCCCCGTCTGGCATTTCCTGCAGTGCAGGTGCCTTTGGAAATCGCCCCTCAGTTGTTTCAGCCTCCATGTTTTGTTGAGTTTCGGGTTTTCTCTTCATTTCACTTTACAGTACAGTGTTAGTATGTATATGAAATTAGATTTTAATAAAAATTTCTTGTCTGATTTATTTTCAATTGCAAAGTAGTACCTAGCCATGGTATATTATAGATAACTAAAGTCCAGTGGTCCAGATCTGCAATGGAAGAGAAGATTCTTTCATCTTGACCCTTCAAAAAGGGTGAAGCCACTTTTGGTATTCTCCCATCAGCTTCCAGTCTTTTTCGAAATAGGACACTCGGCACAATTAAAATCAGAACCATTAGCGAGATTAATGAATTAACCCTTTGAGAAGTTATTAACTTTCCTTTGTAAACTAACTCTTGGTTCCCACAGTACAGTGCCATCATTAGCCACGGGCCAGTATTCTCCCCTAGAACTTTGCCCCCCAAATGAACAGAACTTCCCCACTCTCTTGCCTTTTAATGAATTTATAGCAAGAGATGGAAGGGAGTTTTGCTTTTGTAATTTAAGTGGGGGTTGCTACTATGATTTTAGATGCCCCTAAAAGTAAATGCCTTTCTCACTTACTACAATATGTTACTACTGGGAGGATCTGAGCTACTAAGTTCAAATTCTACAGAGATCAGGAAATGAGAGCCCCTCACTTTGTTTGTTACACATGGTACATAGCGTCTAGGCACCTGGGGTGGTTTGAAAGGAAGTGGGCCCAAAAGGAGTGGCACTATTAGGAAGTGTGGCCACTGGCCAGTCTTTGAGGTCTCATATATGCTCAAGAGACTGCTCAGTGTCTCAGAGCACTTCCTGTTGCCTGTGAATCAAGATGTAAGAACTCTCAGCTCTTTGTCTAGCACCGTGTCTGCCTGCATGCTACCTTGCTTCCCACCGTGATGGTAATGGACCAAACCACTGAACCATAAGTGAGCCACCACAATTACATGTCTTCCTTTATAAGAGTTGCCATGGTCATGGTGTCTCTTCACAGCAATAGAAACCCTAACTAAGAGAGCATCTGTCTCTTATGTCTAAAGACTACTCATTTGGGATAAACTATGTTTTGATGCTTTTCATGTAATCTCATTGCTCTACCCATGATACTATAATTTTATTGACTAAATGACTTCATGTTATCATTAATAATTGTTGTTTAGAAAGAAAGAAAGAAGCCTCAATAGCTTCCCACCCCCAAAAAATATCAGGGATTCTCTTAAAATATCTACTAATGATGAAATGAAAAAACAACCTGAGTTGTAAAAACCCGGCCAACATCACTATAAATAAATGATCAAGGTTAATGCCCTCAATTTAAAATACACTAACTTGCAGGGGGAACTGCAAAAGTCACACCCACCTGCAGCATTCCTTGTCTCTGTAGCCCAGTCTACTCATGAGAAAAACCCGGGCCAAACACAAACTGAGCATGGTTTACAAAATAGTGTCAAGGTCCTGAAGGAAAGGAAGCAGCAACAGCATCCTTCAGGGCTTAGAGACAGCTGAAAGACAATGTACGGTTGTGGAGAGACAAGGAAACGAGAAGGATTAAATGGGGGAATGGGTGGAAGAGAAGGGTAAAGGAGGGACGATGGAGAGGGACAGCTGTTGGGAGCTATTGGGGGCTGTGGACTCCGGGACCCTGACTTCCCTGTGAGCGACTTGTTTTTCCTGTGTTTGCAGCTGCTCTGAGCAAAACAACTTGTTTTCCTCTGCTCTGAGCAGCCTGCAGCTGCTCTAAGCAGGAGACCTGGATGGCAGGCTGGTGGGTCTGCAGCTGGCGTGGCCAGAGCCCCATATAAGTTGCCCCTGAGCTCAATAAACTTGTCATTCTTGTATCAAGGATGCCCCTGTCCGTGTCTCCCTGTCTGTCTGCGTGTGTGCGTGTGTTAAGTCTCCAGGCTTAGTTCCTGGCTCGTGTACCGAACTTTACAGATAACTTACACTTAAGGCTATTTGAAAAACCACATGGAAATCTGCTATTGTAAAACTTCCTAAAATATTTACACAAATGAAAAGAATGTAAATGGAATCACCAAATAATAGGGCCGATGATACTCTAACTAAGCGTTTTATACCATCAAATAAAGTCCCCATTAACAGGCACGGGTTACAGCTTGTGTTGTCAGCTAAAGAGACCCATTGCAACCCCCAAACATCTCAGGCTATTGCCAATATAATTGATTGCTCTTCACAACCTGATGGTAAGACCCTATTGCTGAAGATGATACATATGTCATTGATCATGGAGATGTTGAGCTGGTGCCTAATTAAAAGCTTCAGCCTTAATGGTTAGAGTTGATGGTACTGAAAGTTACTCTGTAACACTACAGGAGGAGAAAGGCTATCATCCACATCTTTCTACAACCCTGGGACCCAAAACAGCGACCTGCCATAGGGCAAGTGTGGAAACAATGGTATGGGATAAACTCACCATTTTCTGATTGGACTAAGGCCCACACCATGACATAAAACCAACCTGGGCCGGTCACTGATAAAGCAGCCAAGAAACTGCGACTGGATAGGTCGTGGGTCTAGCAGAAAGTCTAATAGTATCATCATGCTGAAGGAACAAAGCGATACAGTTACTCAGGATGGCAAAACATACACACAAAATAAAAAATGAATAAATCTTTAGCAGTTTAGCAAAAAGAGTTGTCTTGGGTTACACATTAAATAAACAAAACTAATGAAATTGGAAGAAAAAATTTGTTAAATGATATTTTTCATGTCTGCCACTCCAGATGAGCAAAAATATTCTCATGTCATAGTCTTAATTGTGTAGCGCTACACTGAGTCTCTACAAACAGCCGAGCAGGTGCCAGAATTGCTGTCTTGCTTTCTTTCTTTCTTTTCCTCTTTAAAGCATTTTTTCATTCAATATATTGATTGTTTCCCCTCCCCCAACCTCTGTAATTTCTTACCCCCCCACCCAACCAACTTGATGTTCTTTCTCTTTCTCCCCCTTCCCCAAACCAACAATATGAAAATTAAAACAAATAAAAAACTAGTAAGAGAAAAAAATTGCCAAATGAATCAAAAAGCCCACTGCAGAGCGAAACAGAAACATGGAGTTTGATTTGTGTTGACCAGCTACTCCAGGGCACGAGGTACCAAGTTTTAAATCAATAATATCAAGAAAATTGATGTGGCTAGATAATAAAATATTAATGCTTTCGTTTGATCTTTTCAAAATATAAAAATGGGAGAGGGCAAAATTAAGCCAGTGGGCTTAATGATCAGCCCTGGAAACAAACATTGGCCACTACTAAACAGACTCAGCAGATTGTATTTATGTATTTATAGTTTTTCTATTGTATATGCTACAAAAATAGTTTTAAAAAAGGAGAAGGCAGTGAATATGGGAGAATATGAGGAGGTATGACATGGGAAGGATTGGAGGGAGGAAGGGATAATGATACAATTATTTTAATTAAATAAAAAAACTGCTGGGGCATCTGACATTGTATTTGAGAAACTAAAGAATCACTTATATTTGATGGAAGTAGCTGTAGTTCTCAAGCTGCTCATCAGATATTTTGCTTGGATTTTACTCTTAAGTTACTTTGTTCTCTCCCTCCCTCCCTCCTTCCCTCTCTCTCTCATGTGCATTGGGGTTTTGCCTGCATGTATGTCCGTAAGAGGGTGTTGGATCCCCTGGAACTGAATTTACATGTGTGATCTGTCATCCGGGTGCTGGGTCTTGAACCCCGGTCCTCTGGAAGAGCAGTCAATTCTCTTAACCACTGAGCCATCTCCCCAGCCTGCATCATTCTTGAAAATAGTTTCTCACACATGTAAGTGCTACCAAAAGTGAAGGCATGGTTAAAAAGCGACTGTGAATTGAAGGGTACTTATCTCTGGGAAGATAGGGCCTGAGAAAGCCTGGTGAAGAAACATGACCATATGTTTCTTTAAGCTCAATGTCAGCTCACATTCTAAGCACTCTGTTCAAAAACTGACCAGTAATATGTTTATGTCAACAGAAAATGGAGTCACGATTATACCAAAATATTATTTTCTCAGCGATCTTGAAATATGTTTCAAATTCTTGTACCAAATTGAAAAAAAATGGTTATATTTTTTACTATTCATTGGGCTGTGTTTAGCCAATCTGCCGAAATGTATAAAACAGTCTTCCTTAACCCAAGCTTGCCACAATTTCAGTTTCATTTTGAATTCTGTTTGATTTGAAACACTGTATTGGTAAGTTGCTTTTTCACCTTGAAGACGCATGTTTAACTCAAATGAGTTAAAAATCAGTTAAAAGTACTAAATCTGTAAGCCACTTTTCTTGGTCAAGTTCTGGGACAGATTTTATATTTGATGACAAACCACTTGGGTAAGCTTCACAAGGCACAGAGTCATCTCCTTATTTGAACCCAACTTTGCTGTCTTCTCAGCAGTAAATGACGTCATTTAGGCAGCATTAATACAGGAGTTCCTGGAACTGACCATGATTAACCCCTTGACCTCAAGAAAGTCAGTCTTGGTGATTTGCATAATATCCACTTTTAATGCTTTGGGGCATACATTGCTGTATGACGCTGCGATCCTTCACTAATTATGAGTTTCAGGCAATTACGTCATCTTCTATTAATTTTATGAGTCTCTCTCATTTATCTTCTCATTGGCAACTATACTAGAGAGGTTGACAAGACAAAATCACTTTGACGTATTTTTACGGCTTCGTATGCATCTTTTGATTTGGTTGAGTCTTTTAACTCACACTAATGAGCCATTTTTTTCACTAGGGTTTGTTACGTTCATCATCAGTGCCTCTAATAAAAACGCAGGTTGAGGCGCCTCTTTCGCTCCATTGTTGCCATCCGTCGCCAGAGCATGCGATTTAAGATTATGGATTCTCCCCTCCAAGCTCCTTTCAATAAATTCACATGACCCTTGTCTGGTGGGACAAACTGATCTTAGAAATAGCCCCCTCCACTTCCCAGGGCTTGTTATATCGGCCATACTAGCTATGTAATAAGCTTCACTCTCACTACATTTTTTGACTTTCTGTTATGAGATATTCTCACGCCTACCTAGTTTTTCAATTGGATCTGAATTGTAACTTTAAAAACCAAATTGTAGAGAAGACAAATTTCTTTGCAGTCTTGCTTATTTTGTCTTTATGATAATCTTGCTAGACACCAAATTTGACAGCATGCTTTATCGTATGACGCCGCTCCAAACGATAGCCTTTGAAAACGTGCACAATTCTCTGAAAATTAAACAGACAACTCACTGTTTGTCTCAATCTTCTTACTTACTATTGAACAAGCTTCCTCTATCCGGAATCTTCCTTGTTGTGGCTTCTGTTTTCCGTTGAGACATTGTCAGAACAGTTCTGGCAATGCAAAGTAGATAAAGGAGTAGTCTTTACCTTGGTTTTGAAAAGTAATTGAGAGAAAATAGGAAGTCGGGTTTAGGCCTTTCCACAACTCAGCTGTGGATGCTTTGGAAATAGAGGGCCCACTGTGAAGCATGGTGGCCGTAATGCAAGGTGCTGCCCAGGTGTGGAAGTATCGTCCGTAATTAAGTAAGAAAGTTTACCGGGCTCCCGGGTAACCAGCAATGCGGTCGTTTGCAGTGATAAGCTAATGCATTATTGCTGCCATTCATTCACCAAGTCACCATGAGTGCCTGTACCATCTGATGATGCAGGTTCCACTATCTGCCTAGGAAGGCGACATGTTAGAAGCCACATGCCACCATAAAGTAGAGGTTCTATGTGCATTTTAAGCGACATTGCCACATGGGAGCCAACTACAAAGTTTAGGCTTGAGATTTGCATAATTCAGTCACAAAACATTCCAAAACAACCTTCACCTTCATGTTTTCTGTGAGTTGATGGCTTTGTATTGAGTCTCTTTTATAGCTATACTATCAGTGTATCGGTGGAGAAAGTTGTCCCCAGGCTAACCTTTCAAAGCCAAGCCAAATAGAAGAGAATTGAGAGAAGTACCCAGGTGTATTACAGATTTGTTTTTTTTTTTAAACCATTAAAGCAGATATCTTACTAACATCATAATCCTAACAATAACTAAATCGGGGAGCACGTCATCCTGCCCTTGAATAAAACGTTAGACTGCAATAATACTGTATTTTGGTTTTAGAGCAATTGTCCTAATATAGTTACAGACAAGCATAGAAACCGCTCTCATTCTGTCCAAAACCCAGCGAATGACAAAAGGGACAAAGCAGCTGATTTTGCATTTGAACGTGTTGAAGACAGCTGTCAGCTCTACACTGAGCCAGGAAAAAGGAGCGGGTCCCAGGGAGGAAGCAGTCTAGGTGCTTGATTACTGAATTCTTGCAAAGGGAGGGTAGTTTTCTGAGCAAACAAGGATTTGCCACTGAGTAAACAACCTCCCTGGTTACTTTAGCTAGGTCCCTGTTCCTTTGAAACAATCGTCTTTATTGTAATGATATTAAAATGGCAGCAGGTGGGGAGCAGGTTGCTTTTGTGGCAGCGGGAAGCCAGCATGACAAGGGCTTATTTCTGTGGGCTTCTGTGAGTGGAGAGGCCTCTGTGCACTTGCTGTGGGCAGATATTTGAATTCTGCAGCATACGGGAAGCTGTCCATGTGAGGAAGTGCCTGCTCCCTCCTGAGCTCCCTCCTAGACCAAGTTACACAATAGGCGGTTTGTCTGGGCATGGATTTCTGCCACTTACTAGAAAAGAGCAGGGAAATATTTAAGTATGTTTACATAAATTTGCATACATAACTCAAATACAGAATCATACAACTATACGTGAAGAGTGGCATTTTTCTTAGTGTGGTCAGTAATTTTTTAAAAAATCTTGTTATCTCACGTTCGAAATTGAGGGGGAATTAAGTTGAGAAAATAAAAGCAGATTAGTAAGAGGAAGTTGTGTATTTACACATGAAATAAGATGTGCTCACATGTTGGTGAGAACCTCCAAGGGAAGTTCAAGTCCAGTCTGGGGTTTTATCCTTAATTGAATAGTTGGGAGGGAGTGTTGTGGTATGATCTTTTTGCATACTATGAGGCTGTGTCTCTGCCTAAGGCACCTTCTGATTGTTTTAATAAGGAGCTGAACGGCCAATAGCTAGGGAGGAGAATCTGGATAGACAGGTGGGACTTCCGGGCATAGATAGGAACTCTAGGAAGAAGAGAGGTGATATTTACCTAAGCTGTGGGAGTGGGGATGGGCGAGTCGTGTGTACAGCATGGAAGAGAGGTGACGAGCCACGTGGTAGAACACAGGTTAATATAAGTTCTAAGAACTAGTTGGGAACAAGCCTAAGCTAAGGCCAGGCTTTCATAGTGAATAAGAAGTCTTCATGTAATTATTGGGGTGTTGGCAGTCCAAAGAAAAGTCAAACTGTAAGGGAAGAGGTAAAACTCCTTGGTGAAGAGAGTAAGGGATAAGCAGGCTTCTTTATGAAATAAGCATAGTAAGCATAGTTTGTTGTTGATGATGTTTTAAGAAAAAGCAGGGGACAATGATGGAGGAAGGTCATTGGCTAATAAAGGAACTGCCTTGGCCCATTTCATTGGTTAGAAGATAGGTGGGAGGAGTAAACAGAACAAAACGCTGAGAGGAAGAGGAAGTGAGGTCAGACTCGACAGCTCTCCTCTCGGGAGCAGACGCCTCAGAGAGAGGCCATGCTCCCCTCTCCTGGGCGGACGGGAGAGCTCTGCTCTCTGAGGCAGATGCACACGATGAAGCAAGCAGCCAGGTTAGACATGCTGAATCGTTCCCGGTAAGACCGGTGCTCACAGTTTATTAGAAATGGGTTGATCGGGATATCAGAATTAGCCGGTAAGGGCTAGAGCTAATTGGCCAAGCAGTGATTAAAAGAATACAGTGTCCGTGTAATTATTTTGGGGGCATAAGCTAGCCGGGCAGGCGGCTGGGGTGTTGGGGACGCAGCCCCGCCGCCGTCCTTATTACTACAGGACAAGAAAAAAATTTCAAATTTCTCTGAGCAATCTTCAGTCATGGCATTCTCCATGAGAGACGTGGGGGGTGTTCAGGACATCCTTCCTCTAAATATAGTCCCTTAGCCTTGAGGACATAGAAGCAAAAGTCCAGACTCATCTTCCAGGTAGTTGGTACCATTTAGGCTACTGGTTCTCAACCTGTGGGTCGTGATCCCTTTAGGTCACTTTGTAACAATAAAAATGTATCCTGCATATCAGATATTTATATTACAATTCATAACAGTAGCAAAATTACAGTATTGAAGTAGCAATGGAAATAATTTTGTGCTTGGGGGTCAGCACAACAGGAGGAACTGTGTTAAAGGGTTGCAGCATCAGAAATGTTGAGGACCATTGCCTTGGGCCATAAAATCCAAGAGAGATGTGTGGAAAGAAGAGAAGGCCCTTGTCTTGAAGACCCGGGGATGAGAGAATTTGCACAGTTGGGACTTGGCATATTTCTTCCAGCTGGTTACCTTCTGAACATGGATTCTAACCAGAAGACTTGTCATTCCTTCCATTTCTTTCCCCATCATGCCTAACATAAAATTATATAGACGTAGCCATTTCTTTAGGTCTTTATTTCCTTATGAATGCCCCACTCTGTAAAAGACTTGAACAGAATTTGGTACCTTCCTTTTGTTGATCGGCCTTGTAACAGAGGTCAGCCATGAACTCAGAGACACCCAAAGACATTCTTTCTTCTCCAGGGGATCAGTGCTAGGGGAGAGGAGAAGGTCTTCAGGCCTTTCTCTGTCCATTCTAAGTCTATAAATACGGTCCTTATTTTGATGGACAGACTAAGAAAAAAAAGGAGGGCAAGAGACATGGCTCAGAAGTTAGGAGCCTTGTAGAGGATCCAAGTTCAGTTCCTGGCACCTACATGGTGGCTCACAAACATCTGTAATTCTAGTTCTGACTTCTGGAATCCGGGAAGTTGAAGATCAAATGCCCCACGGCAGGGGCTTGTTTGGTTAGAACCATCTTGCTTCATCATAGTATGGTGGTAGAAGGGAGGAGGGAAAAGGTGGAGGGAAGGTGCATTGGGAGGGAGGGAGTGAAGAAAAGGAGGGGCAGCCGGAGAAGGAGGCAGAGAGAGAGAGAGAGAGAGAGAGAGAGAGAGAGAGAGAGAGAGAGACTAAGAGGACTCAGCATCCACTTCTGACGTAATGGACTCTTCTCCATGGCAGAGCATGAATGTATGCATGAGTGGAGGCCTCAGGCCTCGCCTCCTGATAGCTCCATGTTGGGGTCAGGTTTCCACCGTGTGACACATAGGAGTCATCGAGGTCCCAGGTGACCTTAGAGAGAGCGCAGGCCCACAGATCTCAGTTAAATCTTTGTGCTCATGTTTTTCTTCCAAGATGAAGTGAGTTTACAGGAGAAGTGGTCACCACCCCTTTGCAGAGGGGAAGATTGCATCATTGATTTATTCAAAAGATCGCAATGAAAGCAACACATTATTTGTTCCACGACGTATTGGTGCTCCTCGAGTTACAAGGTAGCTGTGGCCCAATAAAGCCAGCGTGAGTCGAAAGTATTGTAAGTGGGGAATGAGTTTAATATACATGGCCCACCAAACATGGAAGATGAGGATGACGCATTGTTTTGGATGGATTCTTTCTCCTTCAGCAATAGAGTTTCTGGTTGCTGCAGTTTGCTGCTGCTGTTTGGCATCTCTGGAGAATACTTTATAGTGCAAATAACTAGCCCAGGGCAAACCTCAGAATCCCAATGTTAAAGCACGGTCTCTATGGGATGAGTATAATTTTCACACCAGAGTAAGCTGGGGCCTGCCTGTGTTGGCAGTTTGGGGTGTTATGTATCTGTGTAGTTCTGATTGTCTATTGGTATATGTAATTAAAAAGCAAAGCATTTGTTATTGGACTTTTTTTCTTTAATGTTCAGGCAGTACAAGGCTAGCACCTGGCAAATATAAGACTTGGGATATTATTTACAAACTTTTCTAGCGATGAAAAAATCAAAGCAAATATTAACTATAAGGCTCTAAGTTTTTAATGAAAATAGGTAAAAATAATCCTCATTGTGCATGGAAACTAAGGGATTAAGAAACATTTAGGGAGTGAATAACTCGGCGGGTAAGAGGATTTGCTCCCAAGCATGAGAAGCAGCTCTGGGGCCCACATGCAGGTCTGTGGGGACAGGCACCCGTCTTCGTACAATGACACACACACACACACATGCACGCACACGCGCACACACATATGCACCCCAAAAATAAAAACAACAACACCTAAAGCACACCATTTTTAAACATTTGCTGATATTTAAAAGCAAGTATAGAAACATAAACAAGTGTATTTTCTTTCTTTCCTTCTTCTTGTTTAGTTTAGGGAGAAGGTCTCCCTGTCCCAGGCTGGCCTCAAGCTTGTGTTCCAACTGCCTTTGCCTCCCAGGTACTGAGATTAGGCATCCTCCTACTCAGCTGCTTTTCAAAGGATATTTTACCTGAGATTTTTGAGGAACTTTAAACTATAGGTAGGGCATGCCTATTACTCCTCTTACAACAGTCTTTAACGTCCCAATTTATGAAGCAAATCTGATTCCTTTTCTGTAATCTAGGGGAGGGGAGGGTGATGCTTTTTACTTTAATTTTTTTCTTACATTGTTCTCAGAGTTTTCTGTGTTAGCAAAACTCATGATTTTAGGAGGATGTCCACCTCACTCTCTTTGGCACAGGGTCTGTCGTGTCTTCTCATCTTGTGGGACAGTTTTCTGTTTTCCTAGCTGGCTGCTGTCTCACAGTTTTCTTAGGAGAAATGGTTTTCTTTGAATATATATTCTTGTCTCTGTTTTAGCCTGGGGGAGGGGTATCAGTGAGCAATATTGCTTAGTCAGCTGTCCAGTTCCAGGGTTAGATTAGAAGGATGCCAGACAGCGATCAACAGTTAACTCTTTGTGGCCTTGGTCAAGGATCTATGGCAGCCAGTAGAAACTCTGGGCCACAGAACTCTTTCAGTAGATGAAGGCACAAAGGTTGTTTTGTTTATGGCAGCCATTTTACTTGTTAGAAAGAAAGCAAATCTTATATTTGACCATGGGAAACTGCCTATTGCCTTCCTAGATAACCACTGCATCCCTTTGAATTCACCCGCAAAAATGCACATGATGTTAGTGTCCCTGGCAGAGGAGCACCGGTATGTACTCCGAGAAGCCAAACAAAAATTGCATCAAAGCCTTTGCTCATCTCGAATCATGGCGAACAATACCTACAGAGCTTTAGTTTGTTTTGTTAGTTTCCTATCAATTGCCAGATTAAACTAAATGATCAGCCAAGGATTGAACAAGTGCATAGTGTCCTGATTTTTCTTAAAGTCACTTGGAAAAATACAGAATAAATACAGGTTTCAGAGGAAAACAAACAACTTCGGTCTCTTCTTTGGAGATTTTGGAAGCAGAAAGTGCCACGGATGATGTTAGTCCCTTGCCCCTCCTCTTAGCTACACCCTCTTCCATCCCGGGAGCTCATGGCTAACCCTGGCTTTGGAGACTATCCTGGCTTTGATTCTTGTCTTCCCTGCTTCCCTGGTTTTCATTCTTTCTTTCACACCTTCCTTCTTCTTCCCCCAAAGTGAATAAGACTTTCCTGACAGATTCACACCAGCCTGTGTCTCACACTTGGTCACCAAATATCGGCAGCACCAGCTCATTAGAGAAAGGCACGCGCAACCTTCTGGTGCCGGGAAACGCGCACCCAGGATGTTGAATGACCACATCCTACACATCACAATAAAAATGTAACCTTACTTTTATTTCCTGTTTATGGGCAGAGGGGGTTTGGTTTCCCTTCTCCTTAGTAAATATGAAAGCAGCTGAGAGGGCTCAGCGGCAGAAGGCATTTGCCACACAAACCTGCAGACCTGAGGTTGAACACTGGAGCCCAAATACAGGAGGAAAGAGAGAAGTGATTCTGACCTCCGGCCTCCACATGTACAGAGTGGTACACACACACCATGCCAGATGTAACCAGATATACACATCCACACAAAATAACATAAAAAATTTAAAAAGAAATATGATTAAAAACTGCACCATGAGAAAGTCTGCCCAGAGCTGAGGTTGTAATCCAGTGTTGAACATCTGTTTAGCACGCACAGGGCCCATACCCATCCCTAGAAGCAGGAGAACAACTGTTTCCTACAGAGTCTAAGCCCCACTGTGAGAGGTGCTTGTTTCTGGAAGGTCCAAATGTGAATGCAAGCTCAGCAAGATGGCGCAGAGGGTAAGGGTCTTGGCTGCCAAGCCTGGGGACCTGAGCTTCATCCCTCGGATCCGTGTGATGGAAGGAGCAAACTGACACCTCTGATCGCCACGTGTGCCATGGTATATATGTGTTTGTGCACATGTGCACACACACACACACACACACACACAAATAAATGCATTAAGTAAATGTAAATGTAAATGGAAGTATGAAGTTCATTTTAAATTAACTTTAAGTGAGGCAGGGGAATGGCCATATGTTCCTTCTGTGTCACCTTGGGGCTGCCATCACAGACCCTTGCAAGGAGGATTTAGTAACAATGCCATTGATCATTATTGTTGATTACAGCCCACGTTTTGGGATGATGCTAACACGTGTGATATTTACTTTTCTATTTGGGTCTGAGATGGATGTCATTTCAAAACAAAGCACAAATCCAGATTTGTTGTCCCATAAGGCTGTAGCTAGTTGGTTGTTAGTCTCTCAGTCTTCCTCATCCTGCCTTTCACAGTGTCTGAAAACACTGGGTTTCTCCAGTGCTGCTGGACCAGCATCAGCATCCTTCTCATCAGTGACCTAAATTCATTTGACATGGGTTTAGTTTGTGCCTATGTGAGAATTGAGGTGGTTTTTTTTCTTTTGCATCTTGAATAGAGTTGGAGAAAGGTATATATTTTCTGGTCACTCTCAGAGATTTAAAAGTCCCCTAGTAACTTTTGGTGAGAGCTGTTTCAATTCTATAGTTAGAATGTCATTCAGGTTTAATGGTCACAGCTCCAGCAGCCGGGGCCTGCCTTGGGGGGGTGTCTGCTGGGTCAAGGGGCAGTGGGGAGAATGGAGAGTGGGTAGGCAGCCAGCCAAGGCTTGCTCGGCTCCATATCTTCAGATTGTCTGCATAGCTGATAGTTACTCTGGCTGCATCTCTGCCAGTCTTTTGTTCGTGCAGAGCCCTGATCTAGGAAGATGGAGATTTGCTGGATTCCTTCAGGTTCCTGGGCAGTCAATGGCTTCACTTTGGCTCTTCCTGAAGATCATCTCATCTACTGAGATGGCCACACTCAGCCCTGGTCTTTGGTAGTGTCCAGCTTTTACTCCACAAGCTATGAGAATCAGTGGTGTTTCCCTAGACCAGTCTGGTGCCTTCCCCAGCATTGTTCATTCCTCTTTCTCTCTCTGTAGGTTTCCTAATCAGGGGCACCTTGAGCTTTCTCCCAATGACTCCCTCTAACAGCCTTGTCTCTAGAGTTAAGGATCACAGTGTTCTGGGAAGTTGTGAAGTTTAAGTTTGTGGTTACATGCTTTTACCTTCCTCTGGCCTTCCAACTGTGAGTCTTCACCAATTCAGTTACTACCCACACTCTAAGCGCTTTGCACAGTTCACTTGCCCAAGGGGTTCAAGGGCTGCAAAACAACTTCTTGGTTTAATTTCTTTTATTTTTGGGAGTATAATATGATTAAATGATTTCTTCCTGCCCTTTCCTCCCCCACAACCCTTTTTATGTACCTCTCCTTGATCTCTTTCAAGTTCATTGCCTCTTTTTTATTAATTGTTGTTAAATGCACATATGTCTATACATATATTCCTGACACATAAATACATATACCCTGCTCAGTGTGTATAATGTTACTTGTATGTTTTCATGGATTATCATTTGATATTGGCTAACCAATTCATGTGCTCTTCCCTGGGGAAGACGATTCTACTCTTAGCATCCCTTAGTTGCCTGCAGTTCGTTGTGTGGGCATGAGATCTTACAGGCTTTCCCATGTCCTCTTCAGCATGTCTATTGCTGTTGTCCTTGTTCCGCTCACCTTCGGGCAGTCATTTGGTGAGATTCTGTGAGGACAGCTGCTACCGTTCCTAGGAGACACAGTCTCACGGCAAACTCCCTGGTCCTTCATCTCTTATGATCTTTGTTCACTGTCCTCCCCACCACCCCACCGCATGCACCTTCCACGGCGATCTCTGAACATTAGGTGAGGGAGTTGGACTGTATATGTGTCCACTGGTTCTGGGTTCTGCACAATTTGATTGGTTGTGGTTTTCTAAAATGGCCTCTCTCTGTTGCAAAGATAAATTTCCTTGATCAGGGATAGGGACTATATTTATCTGTGGGTACAAGGGACAATTATTTAGAATGTAGGCAGCATTATGCTGATTTAATAAAGTGGTGGTTATAGGCTCTCCTCCAAGATCCATGACTTCACTTGACCTAGGGAGTTGTTTAGGTTTCTAGTGCCAGATGTGATTCCTTTTTGTTGAGTGGCTCTTAAGTTCAATTAAAGAGCTGCTGATGACCACCAGGTAACCACCTGGTCATTGCTGTGGTTCCTCAGTGTCGCAGCTGTATGGGGCTGTTGCAAGTTTTGAGTATTTTAAGGCGGATTAGCTGTAGATCTTGGAATGTCCGTTAGAAATGTGCTCTGAATTCTTCTGGCCTTGGATTATTTTCTTTTTAGCTGGAAAGCTTTTTACTACTATTTAAATCTCCTCGTTTGTAATAGATCTGGCTAGATTGCTAACTACTTTTTGGCTTAATTTAGTTTGTTGGCTGAAACTAGAAAATTATCCATTTCTTACTGATTTTCCAACATAATGCAGTAGAGGTGTTTTTAAAGTATTCCTTTATAATATCCTGAATTTCTTCAGTGTCTATTGTAGTATTTCTCTGCTCATTTCTGATTCTGAGTATGAGTCCTCTCGTTTTTTTGATTGGCTGGGCAAAGGGTCTGTCATCATGTTTATCTCTCAAAGAGCTAGCTTTCAGTTTCTCTTATCTTTGTATTGTTTTCTTTGTCTTTATTTCATTGATTTCTGCTCTGATTTTTATTATTTCTTGTTGATGGTTGGGTTGGGATTTGGTTGTTCTTGTTCCTCTACATTTTTTTAGTTGCATTAACAAGTCATTTTCATGCTCTTTCTGATTATTTTTAATGCAGGCACTTAGAACTATAAATATCCCTCCTAGGACTGCTTTCAATGTGTTCCAGGGGTTTTTGTTGTGTTTTCATTTTCATTTAGTTCCAGGAAATTTTTTTTCTTCGACCTATTCATCATTTAGTATTGAGTTTCTTAATCCCCATGTGCTTATGTGCTTGCTAGAGATTTGTTTGCTGCTAGTTATAAGCTTCATTTCATTGTGGTCAAATGCGATGCACGGAGCTGTTTTAGTCTTTTTGAATGTGTTAAGATTTGTCTTAAGTCCCCGGATCTGGACTATTTCAGCAAAGTTTCCATGTGTAATGCGTAAAATTTATATTCTTTAGGGCTTGGGTAGAATATTCTGTAGATAGTTGTTAAATCCATTTGATGTATAATGTCAATTAATTCTGATGTTTCTATGTTTATGTTTTGTTCAGATAACTTGCTTATTGGAAATCAACTTTTATTAATGCATTGATGTTAATATGTGTCTTTTTAACTCTGTAGAGCATTTTTAAAAATGAAATTGAGTGCACCAGATTGGTGCATGTAAGTTTGAGACAGTAATGTCCTCTAGGTTAAATATTCCCTTGATTTGAATGAAGTGTCTCTATCTCTTCTGATTAGTTCCAGTTTTGTCAGATATTAGGACAGTGATGCCTGCTTGCTTCCTGGTCCCATTTGACTTGAATACTTTTGTCCATCCTTTTACACTAAAGCAATGCTTATCTCTAAAGCTAAGATATGTTTCCTGTAGACAGGAAGTAGATGAATTTTGCTTCTCTATCCATTCAGTCAGCCTGTGCCTTTTGGTTGGGAAATTGAGGTCGTTGATATATAAAGTTTTTTATTGAAATGTGTGTATATTAATTGTGGTCATTATGTTGCTAATTTTAGGCATTATTTGCATTCTTAGTGGTGTTTTGTGTTTAAATACTTGGCTTCATATTTCTTTCCATGGTCTGTCTGCTATGCTCATTCCTCTCTTCATCCTTAAATATTGCCTCCTGTATTTTCTTTACATTAGTTTGTTGGATATAATTTTTAAAGGAATGATTGTATTATGGAAAGTTTTTCTTTCTCCTTCAATGATAATGGATAGTTTTGCTGGGTATAATAGTCTAGGTTGGCTCTCACAGTCTTTAGAACTTGCAATGCAAGTCTTCTGACTGTCAAGGTTTACACTGAGAGATCAGTTGTTATTCTGAAAAGTTTTCCTTTATATGTGACTTGTGCTTTTTTCTCTTGTAGCTTTCAATACACTTTCTTTGTTGTATATATTTAGTGTTTAAATTCGTAGTACGCCGTGGTGATTTTCTTTTCTGGTATTATATATCTGGCATTCTCTGTGCTTCTTGTATCTGTATGGTTTGTCTTTTCTTAGTTTGGGGAAGTTCTTTTCTATGACCTTGCTGAAGATCTAGACTAGACCATCGACTTATACTACTTCTCCCTCATCTATACCTAAATTTGATGATCTGGTGTTTTGATTCTACCCACATTTCCTATATATCCCTTTGCTGTCTTTTTAAAAAAATCATATTTGTTGCTTATTGGTCTAGATCTTCTACTTGATTTTCAAGTCTGATATTCTATCTTTTGTTTGATCCATTCTACTTGTAGGCTCTCCTTTAAGTTTTCTCCTTTGGTTATTGAGTTTTTCCATCTTTATTTCAGCTTGAGTCTTCTTCTCAGGTCCTGGATTGTCTTCATTACTGTGGTCTAGTCCTTTACTCTGTGTGAATATATATCACTGTGATTGGTTTAATAAAGGAACTAACTGGCCAATAGCTGAACAGAATAAGTTTGGATAGGAGAGCCAGACTAGGAGAATGGGAAGAAACTGGGAAGAAGGGTGGAGTCTGGAGTCATCAGCCAAATGCAGAATAAGCAGGAGATGAATATGCCATGTTAATAAAGGAGCTACCATTTGACTGAGTGTAAATAAGGAATATGGGTTAACTTAAAATGTAGGAGCTAGTTAGTAATAAGCCTGAGCTATTGATGGAGCAGTTATAATTAATATGGGCCTCAGTGTGTTTATTTGAGAACGACTGTGGGACAGGAAAACTCTATTAACACTTCATCATTTCCATCAATCTTATTCTTGGGTTTTCAAGCATTTATTCTCTTTAGGTTATTTTCCATTAATTTCATTGAGCTCTTTGTGTCTTCTTTAAACTCCTTGAACTTTTTTTTAAATAAAGTTTTAGATTGTTTAAATTATGGTTCATCAGGATAGTTTTCATTCACAAACATTTCTACATAACTGGTAGATTATGGAGAGGAATACTAGTTTGATCTTTTCTATTGTTTCCATTTTTGAGACAAAGTCTGAGCATGTGAATTTCTTTTGTAGATTGAGGCAGAAAAGAAGATGTACAGGCAGGTTGGGCCTAGAGGTTGGCAATGGTCTAGGTGGAATGAAGTCAGCTGAATAGAGGGGACTGGGATGGGGTAAAGGGGATGTCTCCTGGTCCAAGTCTGGAGAGTAGGGATAGATATGGGTGGGTGGAGAGGTTGGATGTGACATGGATTGCAGCAGGCAAGGTGGGTCCTGGAATCCTAGAGGTTGCTTGAGGAGCAGTAAGGGCAGGCAGACTAGACTGGGGCACTGGATGTCGACCTGGGCTAGATATCGTGGGTTGAGGAGGGTGTATGGATGGGGGAGGCAGGAAACTCACCAAGCTAGACCCTGCAGAAGAATGTGCATGATTTGGCTGGGTGAGAGGTTTGATGTCTGGTTCCATTTCTTTATAAATCTGCATGTGATGGTGGAGGTATGGGAGGCCATCTTCCTCGAGCATGGGTGCTCTGGTTACTATCTCAGTAAAAACTGAGTTAGATTTTTACTCCAGCTTCCTTCTGCATTTTTATCTAAATTGACTACAAATAATTGTTTTATGTGCTAGATCTTTTGCTTTGGGGAGTGTAGGCATGTGGGATTGGGCTGTCTTTATTACTCCAGGTTAGGTATGGGATTGAAGTGGCCCTGACAGGCAAAACGTGAAACTGGTTTTGAAATAAATGTTGAAGTTTTTTTTTTTAATATGACGATTATCCAGCAGGGACTATTTATTTTCCCGTCACATATGATGGATGTATGCATTCATAAAAAACCCACATTTTTTACAGTCTTGAGTCAGTAAGTATAACTTCTTTATCTCCTCTACTTTCATTTAATATGTATAGATTCTGCACTGTGCTAGGTGCTATAGGACTTAGTGGTAGACTTGTGTTTTCATGTGAATGATAGCACTCATACACTGGATTAATTCCGAGGATGGTTGCACATTTTTTACTATTTCCATCTGTTCAAATTTTCTTTCTGTTCCTGTGCTTAAACACTAACTCAAACCAACATGGGATGGGAAGGGTTTATTTCATCTTAAATGTCTGTGGCACAGTCTATCATTAAGAGAAGTTAGGACAGGGACTCAAGCCAAAACCTAGACACAGGAACTGAAGCAGAGACTAAGCTCAGCTTGCTTTTTTAAACAACCTAAAATCAGCTGCCCAAAGTGGCATTGCCCACAGTGGACCAGGCCCTCCCACATCAATCACAAAAATGACCCCACAGACTTGTCTATAGGCCAAGCTGATGAAGGCATTTTCTCAATTGCATTTCCTCTTCCCAGATGACCCTAACCATGTCAAGTTGACAAAAAACTAACTAACATATCATGATAGTTTTAAGATATACTAAAAAAAAAAAAACTCAAACACTGTTTAAAATTACAGCTAAGCTTTTTAACTCTAGTCTTTTGCTGAAACTCTCTGAGATTCATCCCACTCTTCAAGTGTGTAGAAAACTGAGGCTCTTCATGTTTCTCAGATGATGCCTTTACATGAAGTAGACACCCCTCCAGTGAATTCCTTTAGGAGCTCCTCTTTGTCTTCTTTTTGAGTCTTCTCTATAAATTTGGGAACTGGGTTGGGGCTCATTTTTAAAGCACTTTGTCCCCTAATTTCTTAGAACTAAGGGTCATTCTTTGTAATCAACTGTTTAGAGCATGGAAATGTCCTATCTTGTTACACATAATGGGGTTATCACTATGTTTCTAAACTCAGGTCTTAGATAATCATTTAAGTAACATTGTTACTTCATAGACAGGAGCCAGGCTGATTTATCCCAAGTATATCCCTTCTATTATATATTTTTTGGAATGTTTGCCAAGACTCCTGCGGCTTTTTTTTTATTCTTGAGACTTTTAACACAATTAACTTGGTTCTTGAAACAGAGCAAGTAATATACTTAGCTATTAATCACAAAGTTAGCTAAGAGCCTGCTCAACTGTAGCAAACATACGTTACTTTGTAGTCCATAATCCACTAAGTGATATGTCAGGTGACTAGCTAGCCTTGACTACAGTTGTGACAGTGTTATTGTGCTTCTAGATTAACACCAAACTGATCTAGATTTCCAGGCCACCTCTCCTATTCCCCACCCAACTCTCCAAGACCCATCCAACGTTTTATCCAAGGAGTGTTCTCCTGTGCCCACTATAGGACTGATAAGGACTATTATCCATGACAATATATAGCTCTTATTGCTACCTGCTGACTGTAGTCACAACCACGCCCACTGGCCCTAATTAGACACCAGCTGCTTCATAAAAAAAACACATCATATAGAACGCTCTAGTGTCTTTAAAAATGTGTATGTTCCAGAAAAAATGCATAAGAATTATCTTAAATCAATCAAAAGTTTGATCTTAGTTGTGGAATGCTGTCCTCGGAGTACAGCCATTGACATTCTCTGTCAGTGGAGCTACATACATTGGATGTTTCAGAGTAATCCCAGTCCTCTTGTCTCCACCCATGCCATGAGGACTCTTCCAGTTGTTTCTTGTCCTTGCTGTCAGCACTAGCCTGTGGCTCCTGGAGGTCAGGAATCATGTCTTCTATCCTTAGATTGCTAGGGTACCGCATCGTCTCTGCAAAATAAATGGCCACTGACAAATATCCACTAAAGGATGGATGGGTGGGTGGTTCTAAATTTCACCTTCTGTGAAGCATTCTGAGACCCCTTCAATCTGCCCTAATTTCTATGTTTTCTGTACTCAGATCATTGTCTGAATAACTCAATCCACAGTCAATCATGCATGCAGACATAACTTCTGTGCTTATGAAACTTTTGTACAGCAATTTAATTTCCTAATGCTTCATCTTTATGCCCAATTAGATTTTAGTTAATTAAGAGAAAAATTAAATTTGTGCTTTTTGGGTTTCTTCAGAGGCTAGGAGAAGATTTCGTGCACTGGAGGCACAGAGTAAATGGACCTTCAGATTACGAATAGAAAACAAAGGGAACGGATGACCTTTGTGGGGTCACGTGACTGTGACAGCTCAGAGTCACCTGACTATGACAGCAGTTTTCAAACCTTAGATGGTTTTAATGCTTTGGAAGACGCTCACGGGTTTAGAATCTTGTACATCTGTGAACTAAGAAATCTGTGTGCAAGAAGAGGTGAGGCATCAATTTTTTTTTTTAATAATGAATCTTGTGATCTCCTAACAGGGGCCGCTTAAATGGTGTTCATGGAACCCTCAGTGTAGGCATGGCAGACGATGTGCATGCCCCTAGCACTGGTAGACCTGAGGCAAGAGGAGTGTTTGGGACCAGATTAGGTTATATCAATGAGTAAAACCAAGCAACTAAAAACCCCCCAAACAATAGCACCAAAAAAGGATGGCTTAATTTTTAGGAATTCAGGATACTGAAATTAAAAACATATTGTGTGTTTTAGAAATTAATTGGTCATATATTAGTATATTGTGCTTGAATGACTTTTTGAAACCCTTAATATAAAGAAAAAACAATATTTCAAGTATGGTATACATTTTCCTTTTTAGTATTTTTTTTTTTGAGTTGGAAAGTGTGTTCAGACTTTTAACTGAGATATTTAAGGATGCATCTTGCCTGGTTGGCATGTAGGGGAATGGAAGGGGTAGCATGTTCACATGACATTAATTAACCATGACACTTGGAAAAAAAGCAACACAACACCTTCAGTTTTTTCTCTCAGAATGTATATAACAAGACCAAAGTACTTGATTTCAAGAATGTCACAGACTTTTAAAAATAATCAAATACATTATTATATTTTCAATTCACTGTTTTCAGTACTTATTTTTCCTAATATAAAACAATATAAAAATGAAAGTGGCTTGTTAAATTTTTTTTTGGTAAAATCTGAATAATCTTTCAAGAGAGTTTTGGAAAAAGATTTAATTCTTTTCTTATTAGTTCTTCATACAACGAATGTACAAAGGTGTTTTGTTTTTTACTCTTGTTAAGTTCACCCTGTTTAAATAATGTGTGTGTGTCTGAGCAAATGAACTAACCATTTGCTGTTTATTTATGGAAAAGAATGGTTTTATGAGGAACTACTTGATTCATAGTAGGCTTTGCGCCATCTTGAATCATGAAAGAGACAGTTATAGACCATGGTAACTAATCTTCAGCTGTTTGCTTTTGCTGTTTGTTTGGATTTTTTTTGAGTCAGATTTAAATTTCTTTTAAATTGCATTCATTTATTCTGTGTTTCTGTGAACTGGATGCATTAGTGTCCGTGAATGCAGCTGTGTGGGTACCATGACTTGGGTGTGCAGGTCAGAGGACAACTTGGGAGGAGGGTCTCTTCTCCTACCACGTAGCCCTGGAGATTGACCCCAGCTCATTGAACCTCGTACCACACACCTTTGCTCACTGAATCATTTCGCTGGCATCTTTTTGTTTTGTTTTTGAGAGAAGGTCTCATATAGCACAGACTGGCATTGAGCTCACTATGTATTAATAGCTGAGGATAACTTTGAACTCCTGATCCTCTTGCCAATACCTCCAAAGAGCAGGATTGTAGGACTGCACCGCCACATCCAGCTAACTAACCAGTCTTGAGCATCACATGGTAGCTTCTGCCTTGGCTCCCTACCTATCTAGGCTCGGACACTATTAACGAATTGTCATATTGGTACGTAACCCTGACGGGATCTGCGTGACATTAACAACTTGATTAGTTTATATGGCTGTCACTGATAACATCTGGACTCTACTTCATTCTGCCTAGTTCCTATTGATCATTACATTGACATCCCTTAGACTCTACTGCAGTCTGCCTAGTTCTTATTGATCATTATTGACAAGACAATCTCTCTTCAAAATAATGTCTTCATCCTTTCCCCTTTAGTTTTATCCGACACCGTTTTATCACATCTGAACACTGTGGCTCACACATTGACACTCTCTTTACCTCCTTGTGTGACTTTCCCTGCCTGGTCATTGCTTGTCTCATCTTGCTGTCCTTTGGTGCCACACAGTGAGTCGCTGTTCTGACTAAAAAAGGCTTTTAAAATGTCTTCCACCTTTATTTGAACCAAAAAAATTTCTTATGCATAAACAATAACATGATTAAGTAGATAATGGTATTAGAATTTTTTATATACAAGAAAAATCAAGGCTGAAAGTACCCAAAGTAAGAAGTAGTCAATACTAACCTTCAACCAATCAATATGATGGTAGAATTTGTTGTTGTTGTTCTTTGTTTGATTGTTTGCTTGTTTACTTGTTTTTCTTTAAGTCTTAACAATTATAACTTGCTGGCTTCAAACTGACTGCAAGGAATCCAAAGGTGTAAAGACCTGTGGGTCAAAGTCTGTTTGTGGTTCTCAGGAGCATACCAAGACCTTTCCTTGAAGATGCAGACAAATGTTGTCCACTGAGCTACATCCACAGCCCTGTAGAGAAGACAAAGTTACCTGTTTAGCTCAGCCAGAGATGCACATAAATCACTTTCCTATAAGGCAGTGTGAGTTCAACCCTGGTAAAGTCTGGCTAGCAGCGGCTATTAGGCATTGGGAAAGGATTTCCCAGAAGCAATGAAAATCTATAGGTCTTGAGACACAGCATTTTAACGGGCAATTGAGCCATTCAAACTTACAATAAATAATATTATTGTAGCTTATGCTGTTTAGTTCATTTTCTTTCTATTGATCTGTAGCTCAATTGGAGAAGTTTTTAAAGCAAGGCTCATGTTTTATGCATCTGTATTTTCCAGTTTCATCAACACAGCACTGTGGACACAGTACATTAGAAATGTCTTGTAATTATTTACGTAAACATAAAATTTATTCATGAAACGAATGAGTTTTTCTTAAAGTCCATTTTACTAAGCTCAACCTTCTCCTAGATGTCCTGATGGTATCCTTTATTCTGTTTTTCATTATATTCATCAACTTTCACCTGTGACTTCTCCGCTAAGTTTTCAGTACTGCAAGGACAAGAACTGTGTGTCCTGAATACCAGTGAATCTTGTTTACAGAAGTTACTTAGTAAGTCCTTGTTGAATAAACTGAATAGACTCTTCAGGGACTCATTCGCAAAGGGTTTCCATCACCAGTGAGCCGATTATCACACCATGTTATTGGATTATAAGGCATCTCTCAGAATCTCTCCATGAAGACAGCTGGTTGAAGTTCATTATACAATTTATCGGATGACGTTAGAGCTCTATCCCCTTTTATTTCTCGGATACACTTTATTTTTGTTGAACTCTGGGGGTCTCATGCATACCAGGCTGTGGTAGTGTTTTGTTTGTGCTGTAACCAATAAAGCTTGCCTGAGGATCAGAGTGTGGAGTGAACCACTAGTTAGCCATAGAAGACAGGCAGTGGTGGCGCACACCTTTAATCCCAGTACTCCGGAGGCAGAGGCAGATGGATCTCTGTGAGTTCAAGGCCACCCTGGGCTACACTAGATTGATCCAGTCTCAAAGAGAAGCAGAGCCAGGGAATGGTGCCTCACACCTTTATCCCAGTACTTGGGCGTCACATGCCTTTAATCCCAGCACAAGAAAAGTGGAAACACGAAGGGATATGGCTGGGCAGAGAGAGGACTCTAAGGCAGGAGGAGACAAGAGCTCAGCCCAGTCAATCTGAGGACTTGTAGAGACAGGATACTCCATTCAGTCTGAGGATTTCCTAGAGGTAAAAGCTAGTAGCTGGCTGCTCTGCTTCTCTGATTTTTCAGCATTTGCCCCCAAATATCTGACTCTGGGATTTTATTATTAAGACCAACTAGAATTTGCGTGATACCAGGCAGCATTTTGTCACTCAGTTGCATTCCCAGCCCACCCCCGAGAAACATCTATTAATGTTCTGTGAAATCCCAGTCAAACAGACACATTACAAAAGCCATTTGGGGTGAAAGAAGACAGATGGGCCAGCATTTGTCATACAACGCCCGTAGATCCCAAGAGCCTGAGTTTTTGTTCCGTTCATGTGTTTTGTGTTTGTTTTATTTGATTTTGAGACACGATTTTGCTATGTTGCTCCGGCTATCCTCAAATTCCTGGGCTCAAGCAAATCTCCCTGCCTCGGCATCCCAGGTTGCTGGAACCACCCCCCTCGGTCTAGAGATAACCTGCCGGCCACTTCTATTCAGAGACTGAAATTTCAAAGCTGGAAACCATGTTGATCCTTCCTACCTTGTCGTCTACACAGAGGAACTTTGTGCCTTACTCCTCACTGGGTGGCAACTGGAGACTTCTATGAGATGCATGCTCCATGGGAGGGAGGTGGGACCCCTTTAACGATCTGTTTCCAAGGGTCAGCCACAAGCTTCCCATTTATTTGTAAAGTCTGTGGGAGCTCTCACTTCACAGACAGAGATGAAAGTCCAAAGCTGTGCCTTTCTGGAAAGGTCAAGTGAGGTCAAGTAATTATATTTAAAGGAAACAAAAATGATAAAGGAAGGCAGAACTGGGTGGGCTAAAAATCCAGCACACTCCACACAGCAGGTTTGTGTGTAGGTCTTTGTATTTACCTATTTATTTCCTCACGGTGGCCATACTCTCTAAAGCTGGTCCTGGCCAGTATCTGCCTGTAGGTTCAGTGTTATCTGGCTTCAGGACCTGTGGCAGCTGTCTTGTCTGGGTCTCATATCAGTATCAAAGCGATCCTCACCCTGGTTTTTTTTTGTTTGTTTTTGGTTTTTTTGAGACTAACGTTGAGTACTTTCACATGTTACACAATGTACCAAGTCAGTTGTAGCATTCTTCATTTATCAAGTGAACGTTTTAAAAATGTCTCCTATGCACCAGGAAGTCATGTCTTTAATGCTGGATCAACGAATAAAACAATCACAAAGTCTAGACTAATAGGACTTTAGTCTTCAGCAGGTGCCGATAGATAGTAAGCCATAAATACAATCAGCAAGTAAGACATATGGATAGAGAGGGGGAGCCAGGCTGCAGGGCAAGTCCAATGTGCGATATCCGGAAGAAGATGAGTGGTCTTCTCGTTTCCTGTTGCTCTGATAGGGCACCTTGTGACGCACACCTTTAATTCCGGCACTCCGGGGGCAGAGGCAGGTAGCTATCTGTACATTTGAGGCCCACCTGGTCTACATAGCAAGTTGCAAGACATATCTCCTCACAGTCCACACATGGACCCCACACCAAAAGTAAATAAGACACAAAAATGAAATGAGGTACAATTATATCTTGGGGCTCCTTTCCTTCTACTCTTTTGTCTTGTCCAACTTCGATGTGATGATTTTTGTTTTATCTTCTATTTTATTTTGTTATGTTTTGTTGCTATCTCTTAGAAGCCTGCTCTTATTTTTACAGTCTCTAGCTAAATCAATTTTTATTTTATTATTATTATTTTTTTTATTGAAGAAAAAAAATTTTCTGCCTCCTCCCAGACTCCCACTTCCCTCCCCCTCCTCCCACTCCTCTCCCCCTCCCCCACTCCTCTTCCCCTCCCTCTCCAGTCTGAAGAGCAGTCAGGGTTCCCTGCCCTGTGAAAAGTCCAAAGTCCTCCCCCCTCCATCCTGGTCTAGGAAGGTGAACATCCAAACTGGCTAGGCTCCCACAAAGCCAGAACATGAAGTAGGATCAAGACCCAGTGCCATTGTCCTTGGCTTCTCAGCAGCCCTCATTGTCCGCCATATTCAGAGAGTCCGGTTTTATCCCATGCTTTTTCAGGCACAGACCAGCTGGCCTTGGTGAGCTCCCAATAGATCAGCCCCACTGTCTCCGTGGGTGGGTGCATGCCTTGTGGTCCCGACTTCCTTGCTCATGTTCTCCCTCCTTCTGCTCCTCATTGGGATCTTGGGAGCTCAGTCCGGTGCTCCAGTGTGGGAACAGAGAATTCTCAAAAGAAGAAGTTCTAATGGCCAAAAGACACTTAAGGTCATGCTCAACCTCCTTAGCGATCAGAGAAATGCAAATCAAAACAACTTTGAGATATCATCTTACACCAGTCAGAATGGCTAAAATCAAAAACACCTTTGCTGGAGAGGTTGTGGAGGAAGGGGTACCCTCATCCATTGCTGGTGGGAATGCAAACTTGTGCAACCACTTTGGAAATCAGTGTGGCGGTTTCTCAGGAAATTCGGGATCAACCTACCACTGGACCCAGCAATGCCATACTTGGGAATATACCCAAGAGATGCCTGATCATATGACAAGGGCATTTGTTCAACTAGGTTCATAGCAGCATTATTTGTAATAGCCAGAACCTGGAAACAACCTAGATGTCCTTCAATGGAAGAATGGATGAAGCCTGCTCTTTTTTAAGTGAGAGTCAGAAAGGGTGAGGATCTGGGAGGGAGAGGAGGCAGGGAAGAACTGGGAAGAGTTGAGGGAGGGGAAACTAACTGGATGTAGTATATGAGAAAATAATCTATTTTTAATAAAAGGGGAAAAACAAATAAAATCAGAAAAAGTGTATAAATGTTACTTTACTAAACGTATACTGCCCATCTAGAAAGCAACAATGGTTGAAGACATTTGAAATTTTATTCATTTGTAATAATTAATAAAATTTTTAAAAATTAAAATAGGACAGTGACCATACCAGCTGCTAATATAGAGTGCGTAGAATATTGTATTTTGCTCCTAGGCCTACAAAATGTTACTTTGCATGAAGAAAATATTTCAAGATTATCTTTAGCTATTATACATGCACATATTCTATGATTTAGCCTTTAGACATTTACTCAAAACAAGTGAGCACATTCCCATATAAAGAACTATACACAAATGTTCATAGTTATATTAATCATAGTAGCTCCAAAGCAAATGCAACCCAAATGTCAGAAACAGGAAAGTGAAGCTGGGAGTTGCTGGCGTGTATCTTTAATCCCAGCACTTGGGAGGCAGAGGCAGACAGATCTCTGTGAGTTTAAGACCAGCCTGGTCTACAAGTGCCAGTTTCAGGACAGGCCCCAAAGCTATAGAGAAGCCCTGTCTCAAAAAGCCAAAAAGAAAGAAAGGAAAGAAGAAAAAAAAAACCAGGCAAGTGAATAGATAATTTATGGTGTATTTATAATGCAATTGAATACTACTCTGCTATAAAGGAAATGAATTATTGATACAGGAAACCATATGCAAGGCTCTCAAAATGCATTTACTGTAAACAAGGTAAGTTAAAAATACATCTCATGAAATTCCTTTAATAACATTTCAGAAATTGTGAAAGTGTAGTGACCAGTCCTCCTCAACCTATGGTTGCCAGAGCACCCAAAGAAGCCAAAAGAATTCAGGGGGACAGGAGGAAACGTAAACTTATGGTCCATCTGTTGGACCATAAGCTCACACAGATAGCAAACCTATCTCGTTGTAGGCTTTAAACATATACTGCTCACTCTAAGGAAGTTACGTATGTGCCCCTGAAACAGGTGGCTGAAAGATCGTGAGCCTCTAGGGGCCTGAAGTCACAGCTTTAATTGCACACTAAGGTACTTAGGAAAATGCCACACACCCTGTGAGAACTAAGCAAACATTTACCGCTAAATATTATTTAGACGTGGTAATAAATATGTATGAGTCTCCTCAGTACCATGAGTTTCAGGGATGGCTCAGATCTGCTAACGTTTATTTCTCTTGAAGCAATGGTGTGCAAGATGTACCTTGGACGTGTGTGGATGACTGATTTTAGTGTACAGAGACACAGGTACTTCCTGTTCCTGAACAAAATAAAATTCAGCAGCTACAAAGATCAATAAGTCAGTAAAAATGCAGTCAGACTAGTTTGACATCATAGAAGTAAACATGTAAGCAGCTTTTGTTTTCTGGTAGCTACAGTGTCGTGTGACATTCAGGAAGAAGAATTATTACCTGTTTCTCCCTGCTACCGGCAGAAGTATTTTCCATTTGTCAAACATGGCTAACGCCCTAAGCACCAGGTTCTTACCTTATTTGCAGAAACTAAGATTCAGAGAATTAATGATGTGACCCAAATCATGTGTGGTAAACAGTGGAGGCGAAATTTGATTCAAATGTGACTTTAGAGACCAGTTTTCTATTTTTTTTTTTAGCCATGAGTCTCCAAGATTGTCATGGACTGGACAATGCGTTCTCTTATTAAGTTAAAATATGTAATACTTGTTTTATTTATTTGTTTTTTTAATGGGTTAGGATGAAGATAATTAAAAACAGCACTGTTACTCATTATTAAACACTACTAAATTTTTATATACATGCACATAGACCTACATACATGAGCCTATTTAATTAAGTGACAATTCTCTCCTTTGTGTCTTTCAGATTTTAATCCGTCTTGTTTCTCCATGATGCACGTTGTACAGCTGAGACCATCTCTGACATCTCCAAAGCTTTTCCTGGTCCTTCCTAAGGCTCTGGTCAGTGTGGATAGTCAGTGTGATCTGGGACCTTCCTGGTTTGGATAGTCAGTGTGATCTGGGACCTTCCTGGTTTGGATAGTCAGTGTGATCTGGGAACTTCCTGGTTTGGATAGTCATCTGTGGTTTCTGGAAGCAAACGCCCTGTGGAAAGTACCTTTCATGTGGAGTTCCTTGGATGCTTGCCTTCTCTGACTTTTTCTCACTCTGTCACTTCTGCTTTAAATGGTCTCCCACTGTAATTAAATTTCAGTTTTCATAACCCCACAGGGGCGGAGGATAAAAAGCACCAGCTCCTAAAGGCACCAACTGTGCAAATAGCCACCCAGAGTCCTTCATAGTTTCCCTCGTTACTGAAGATCTTCAAGACTGCAAGAAAGGGCCGGGAGACAGTGAGTCTTCAGCCTCGCTCACACGCCATGTTCGTCTGAGACATTCCAGTGCCATCTCAGTGTTGTAAGCTTGGAGAGTTTGTTAATCTAAGGACCATGCTATGTAGAAAACGTGACTAAAATGAAAGAAGCCTTGCTTAAAAATATGAAAGTATTTGTTATTTTGGTGTCATGGTGATCAAAATACCTGATAGAGATAACACAGGGGAAGGATTTGCTTTGGCTAATGGCTTTGGGAAGGTCAGCTCACAGTTACGTGGCTTGTGGAAAAGATCATGAATCTTGGAAGAAGTGTGGTGGGGCATGCATGAGGTCCTTGACTTCTTGGGGAAGAAGCATAGAGAAAGGGAATAGGGAATGGGCCAGGGCCAGATACACCTCCCAGTGGCCTATTTCTTCCAAAAAGGACTACCACCTCTCCACTCCCTTCCAATAATGCTTTTCTATTGTGAGTTCATCAAGGGGTTGATCCAGTAATTAGATCTAATTGTCTCAGAAATGACACCAAAAGACACACCCAGTCAGAGTTGTGTTTTATTAATCTCCTCTGGCATTTTCTAATTTAATCAACAGGATTTAAACAACACTTTATTTAAAAAATTAAAAACATTTTGATATTATACTTCTGTGGTATATTAGTATAGGATCCTCAAAGAACATGAGTATGGTATGATTCATTTGGTTATATGTAGAAGCTATTACAAACAGAGGCACCATAGATTCTCTTCTGTGAAAATACATTTCAAGGGATGAAGAGCATTAAGATGGAGTGTATATAGAAGTATAGGATATTATTTTGTTCAAGAAAAGCATTTTTACTCCATAAAATAATAATAAAGGTTTAACCTACGGCTACCATAAAGTCTATAAATTCACTATAGCCTGTCGTGGAAACTGGGTTGTCATTTGCTGTGCTGGAATCATTTTGAGGGGTGATTTCCAGGATAAGAATAAAATGAAAGCCTACTGTTCTTCAGGGGCTGGTGCTGAGAAAATGATGAGGGAGGAGAAGCAAAAGTAAAATGAGATTTCGAGGAGGCGATAAGTGGATTTGGTGGGTGAGACATAAATAAAAGAATGTTGGAGGACGTGAAGGGTTATTTGTGGGCTGGGAAGAACATTCTTCAGAAAAACATTGAGGCAGTCAATTTTAAGATTGCAGAGCACACATGACTGAGTTATGTGAGAGGGACAATGAAGCTGAAATGGATGGTGGTGAATATGTAGGATATTAAATAATTTTCCTTGTGGGCAGTGGGAGATGCCATAGGCTTGATACAAGAGGCAATACGATCAAAACAATCGAGGAAGAAAAGATGAAAGCTCAGGACAGAACTTCGAGGTGCTTCAAGTTTACTGAATAAAAAGGAAAGGATGAACATAAGATCCAAGAATATCAGGGAGAGATCTGAAAAAGCAGCTAGACATCTAAAGCTAGGGAAAGAATATTCTCAGGGTGGTCAACAGAGAGGACAATGAAAACAGAGAATGCACACACACACACACACACACACACACACACACACTTATTGGATACAGGTCTTTGCTCCTCCTGCCAATTTGGGTGATAAGGGAAAATGAGAATAAATTGACCTATGGTTGATAGAAAAAATTAAGACACCTTTATAAAAATCTTTTTGGTTGTTTTTACTCACCCAGGCTTATAAAGCAAGGGGAAAGAGAAGAAATTGGAAGGGAGCACATGAGGTTAAGCAAGGCTTTGTTAAATAATATGGGAGAGATGTTTAGAGATGGCTAAGGCGACTGGAAAAGTCAAGTCATGGAAGGATATTGACTGTAGGAGATAAAGGCGAGATCTTTGCTATTTATGTAAGAAGAATGTTAGGAGGAATATCAGGAGGAAGAGGAGGCCCCAAACAAAGATAGAGGGAGTGGGTGTATCAGGAGGAAGATGAGGCCCCCCCCCAAAAGATAGAGGGAGTGGGAGTAGTCTAACTGATAGCAAGAGAGGAATAAGAGATTCTGGTTGGTGGTCAGATGAGAGCATGTATATGGATTTTTCCAGGACCAGTGCAACAAATATGAGAGACTTAGTGGCTTGATTTCTCCTGATTCTAGAGGGTAGATGGTTGTCATCCTGTGTCTTCACATGATCTTTCCCATGTCTTGATCTTCCCTGAAGACACCAGTCATATTAGCTTGGGTCCCACATATGTAGGGTATAATGTTCATTTATATTCTTTTTAAAATGTCTTTATTCTTTGAGAGTTTGTGCGATGTGTTTTGATCATGTTCATTCCTCTAATTCTTCTGAAATCCATCCCTTCTTGCCTATCCACCCTAATTGTGCCCGTTTAAAAACTCCTTCAAGATCAATTTGTACTGTTCCAAATATTTTTGGATGTTTATTCTTCTGCTAAAGCATGGTTGAGTTGCCAGGAGCTACACTCTTAGGGAAAACTGGCCCTTCCTTTCCTAGCAGCTAACAGCCTACACTTCCTCCATAGGTAGGAGCAGGACTGGGTATCTGTTGACAGAGGTTTCTGTCCCGCCTGGTCCTGCAGTGGTTCAGTCCCAAAGAAACACACAGAGGCCTACATTAATTATAAACTGGTTGGCCTATTAGCTCAGGATTCTTATAAATTCTTACATCTTAAATTAGCTCATAATTCTTGTCCATGTTAGGCATGTGGCTTGGTATCTTTTATTGGTGAGGCATTCTCATCTTGCCTCCTCTGCATCTGGGTGATGACTGCAGACTGAGCCTTTCCTCTTCCCAGAATTCTCCGATAATGGTGGCCCCACCTATACTTCTGGCCTGGCTACTGGCCAATCAGCATTTTACTAAACCAATGCAAGTGACAAATCTTTACAGGGTCAAAACCTTTGTCCCACAGTAGGTGTCCAACTCCCATGTCCATACTGAAGGGTCTTATTTTACTGTAATTGCCTCTTCAAAGGTAATTGCACTTAAAGATACTAAGGGGTTAGGACTTAACAGATGACCATTTAGTGGGCACAACCCAGCCCCTAGCAGCTTCTCTAGGTGGTAAGTTTTTACCTCTTTAATAGAAAGAAAAGTTATCTTCTGTGGGTGAGAAGGGGGGAATTGAGAAGAGCACAAGTATTTTGAATTGAGACTAGGTTGGCAAGGTATTGCTTTGGTATGGATGTCCTGTTGACACTGGTGATTAGGAATTTATAGTGTTACCTCCTCCGTTGAAGGAGAGAGGCCAAGGGAAGAGCTAATGCTATGAACAGTGCTCCCAAAGACAGAGGAACATAAACATAAAGGATAAGGGGACAAATGAAGATTTAGATGCTGTCTGGTTTGAGGAAAGAGGGGGGAGCTAGAGACTCCACTAAAGCTGGAGAATGACTCAACAATAATTGATAATGATAATTGATGAGAGGAGAGAGCTTTTCCCAGGGAAGGGAGGTTTGACTTTAGCCTGTGAGTAATGACCAGCTAAGGTCTGATTTCCCAGATAGATGACTTGAAGGTGTGATGTCAAACCATGAAGCCAGGTCCCAAGTGCAGAGAAGACATTGACCCAAACATGAGTGGAAAGAGTGGACATTTGTGGGCAGATGACCTCAAAGGGATGAGGAAAAGTCAGGTAGCACAGATCTCAGGAGAGTGGGACTAAGGACTGAATCTAGTGTTTCATGCATGCTAGGCAAGCGTTCTGCTACTGTGGGGGAACACTTTGAGGTATGCTGATGTCAACTGGCTGCTGAGCCACCACCCCGATCCCTGCAGCAATTTTCAAAGCGTGCAAATATGACTTAAATGACCTTGGGGACAAATTGGACACCAAACATACCTCCTAGTGCTGCAATGCATGGGCGAGGACTAAGAAACGGTCATATAGTCAGAGAAGACCTTGGAAGGATAGGTAATATACAGAGAAGCGATTAAAGGCAGAGACATTCTCTGGCTCATTGGGTTTTTGGGAATACTTAGGAGGTGGCCAAGAGGGACAAGACCAGGTCCAGACAAGGACAAACAAGTCATTATGGAGATAATGGAGCATGCAGGATAAATGTTCTAGAGTGCTTGCACTGGGGCATCATGTTACACAAAGTGAGATGAGAGTTGGAGAATACCATTAGAATACACGGTGAGCCTGAAGGGGAAACAAAAGATGCAGAAACCGCACTTCCTCACACCCATTCTAACGGCTTGTCTACCTTTATTTTGAGTAAAAACTGTACCCGGATCTATACCAGCCTGGGACTAGTGATGGAACTTTGCTTTTGAAGAGGTCCCAGGCTGATTAGGAGATAACTGACTTCACAGTCACAATAAATGGCCTCTTAGAAATATTTTTTAGGGTTGACTTAGGGCACATAGGAAAAGAGGAGTCTGGTGAGACCTGGGTTCAGAGATTACCATACCCAAATCATAATCTACCCTTTTACTGAAGTTGCTCCATAGCCATAAGGGAGGGACTTTCTCTTAGCAGGGTGACCTAATTTTAATGGATATCTCCAAGTCACACCACTGGCATAATATCAGTGCCTAGTCTAGTTTGCTTCAGTATGATGAGACATTTCAGCTGTCAACACTTTCCCCTTCCCTTCAAAGGAATTTATAGCTGGAAAATAAGTTTTATTTCTGATTGCTTTCAGGTCTCACGGTGGTTTGAATAAAAAAAAAATGTCCCCTATAGGCTTCCATTCCCCAATAGGTGGCACTGTCTGGGAAGATTTAAGAGGGATGGCCTTCCTGGAGGAAACTCATCATTGAGGGTGGGATTGAGAGTGTATATAGCTCCGCCCCACTTCCAGTTCACTCTGTCTGCTTCATGTTTGAGGCTGAGATGTGATCTCTCACCTTTCTGCTCCTTTCCTGTGCCTGCTGCAGGCTCCCATGTCTCCACTATGATGCATTTTTGTCTCTTTGGAGTCATCAACCAGAACAAATTTCTTCCATATGTTGCTTTTGATATCATTTCTATCACAGCAACAGAAAAATAATTATCATGCACTTTCTTTTCAGCTGTTTGTAAACCCAGAATATCTCAATGCCAAGATGCCCCAAGTTTGTGGAGTCATAGGTGACAGTCCCCTTACCAGGAGTGCTGGTCTGAGGTGGAACCTGGGACTTTCTATTTCTCATGAGTTCCCAGGTGGTCCTGAGGCTGCTGGTCCACAATGCACACTCTGGGACACACTGCTATGAGCAGACTTTTCTCCACGAGACTTATTTTTAAATTTCAACCTTCCCACAACTGTATCAAATAGCACCACTAGTTAAGAGATTCTCTGAGAAAGCAAACTATTTCTTGGCTTTTATTTTTGCTCCCACTGCCCTGGTGCCTGTGACCTGGTATATTTGACCATCCAGATAATTTTCTTCCAGTTTGAAGATACTGCACACTTGAGTTGAACTTGGACGTTGAATAGGACTGCAGTAAAACAGAAGTCATTCAAGGGCATTCAAGGGTACCAGGGAAATCCTTTGTTGAGTGACTGGAGAGACAAGAGATCTACAGAGTGAATGGTTCTCTATAGCTCTGGAGCAGAGATAGGGGTGATGGAGAAAATGTTCTGAAAAGATTTGTGTAGAAAAAAAAGAGTCAAGTATTAGAGAATTTCAAATTCTAAAAGGAGGTAACTTTTTAATGTTTATGATAGAAGTACCTTTTACATTTTTAATTTTTATTTATGTGTATTATATGTGTGCCTGCTTTTTATATGGTTCCACATGCATGAATAAAGTGCCTTTGGAGGTCAGAGTTTCTACAGCTGGAGGTACAGGCAGTTATGAGCTGCTGCCTGATATGGGTGCTGGAAATCCAACCTGGATCCTCTGCAAGAGCATTGAGTAGTCTCAGCCAAGGAATAACCTCTTTAGACCTCCATAAGTACCTTTTGGAAATGACACGTTATTATTCATATGTGTACCTGGTGTGGTGAATGACTTTGTATATACTGAGAAAATATTCTATTACTGAGCTAAGTCTCCAGCCCTCAAACACAAGAAAAATCAAAATAAAAAGCTTCCATATGAAGACCATTTCCCTTTCTTGTTGTTAGATATTGACCAAATGAAAGGTAAACAAAGGAGTCAGATAAGTGCCTGTGACCTTATCACTAGCAAACATTCCACTGCCACGTTTCCAGGTGGGGAGTTGGTACACGTCAGAGTCAAGATTACCCACTGAGCCTTGGGCCACTCTGTGAACCTGAGACTCCTCTCCCCATACTCCTGTTAAGTTAACTTCTTTCCAGCAGCAAGGGACTGGGATGCACTGAATGAGAAGTCGGAGGACGGCAGACCTAGGGACAAATAAATGCTGTCCACATGCTGTTTAGCTTAAAATCAGAAGAGAGAGAGGAAGGAAGGCACTGGACAAATAGCCTTAGCCCTTTCTTCCAAATTAACCAAGAACACAGAAAGCAAAGCAGCATAAAGATCGAAGAGGTGGTCAGAGGGTTTTCATCCTTCTTTGAATAGTTGGGTTGGCAAAATGCTCTTTCTGATAATTGATGCATGTTGGTGCATGGCTTATTCATGGTTTATTAATATATTTTTACATCTATTCTGTGAAAACTAATCCTCCCCCACTGCCACGTTCCCTGCTACATGGCAACTGGCACACCTTCTGGTTTGTGCTCCTTGCTCTGGAGTTCTGTGTACATAATTGCTTTTTTTTTGCTCTGTGTACATAATTGCTTTAATTGCTTTTATTTTGTCAAGCAAAGCATATTTGTCAGTATTTAATCAGCACCAAGGCATAAAACCAAAGCTGTGCAGAACTGTTCCTGGTGCCACCAGTTGTGCGACCATTGATGGGAACTCTGCAACCAAGACACCTGGTCAATAAAGATTATTACACCTAAAACAATTCACCAGACCTCATAACACAGGTAAATATTTTATTAACTAATAAATCAATAAATTTGAAAGTTATATAATTGCAGACATTAACATGCAGTTTTAGTAACCTGTTTGCTGATACTATGGATTGTATTCTGCAAGGCTTATACGGTTATTGCGATACATCCATTTATTGGATGTTCAGACTCAGTTTTATTTTTCATATTATATCCATAAGAAAATGATTTGATAACAGAGCCAAGAATGAGGCTCTTTTAGAAATGATACAGTCTTTACAGACTAATAATGAACAACTAGCTGACAGGATTAATACCATCATAGGACCAATGAATACAGATCAATAAAAGACAGACAAGGCAACCTGATAACATTGAGAAATTCCTTGGGGGACCTCTTGCAGGCCCCCAAGTCAAAATTGGTCCAGTCATTCCTGGTCACTGTGGAGGGCATGTCTCACCAGGAAAATTAAAAAATCCAGAGCCTTCTGTAAAAAATCATACTGTTCTGGATGATGGAATAAACATTGATGGTGAATCAAAAATCCCAATAGGTAATAGGAAACATATATTTCACAGACTTCTTTTTTTTTTTTTGAGACAGGGTTTCTCTGTGGTTTTGGAGCCTATCCTGGAACTAGCTCTTGTAGACCAGGCTTGTCTCGAACTCACAGACTTCTATAAATGATCAAAGGCCAAATCTAAGAGTGCTTATAAATGGCATTGTAATTGTGGGTTTGATACACATGGGTGCGGATGTGAATATCATTACTCCAGAATTCTAGCATCCAAATTTGCCTCTTCAAGAGGCAGATGTTCAATTACTAGGAATTGGAATCCTATCTCAAGTGAAACAAAGCATGGGATAGTTGAATGCATAGGGCTAGAAGGACCTAGAGGAAGGCTGAGACTGTATGTGGCTAATATTGCAATGAATTTATGGGGCCCTGACCTGCTGTAGCAAAGGAATACCCAGATTAATATTCCTGTAGTCCCATAAACTCATATTTCTGGAAAGGATATTATAATGTACTATACACAAAGGTCACCAGCCATTCAGGCTGTACAAGAACATAAAGCAACTAGCAAACCTTTAGAGGTACCAATGATTCTACCCTTAAAATGGTTAACTGAGAAACCAACATAGGTTAAATGGTGGTTTTTAACAGAAGACAAACTGCAGGCTTTAGAGTAGCCATTACAGGAGCAACTAGATGCTCACCATATTGAAGAATCAACCAGCCCTTGGAATTCTCCTGTATTTGTTGTTAAAAAGAAATCTGGTAAATGGAGAATAAGGTAGTTCAACCTATGGGCCCTCTACAATCTGGAATTCCTCTGTCTTCTCTACTACCAAATGATGGTCTTCTATAGTTATTGAGTTAAAAGGTTTATTTTCCCCATATACCTCTACAAGAAAAAGACAGAGAAAAATTTGCCATCACAGTGCCTACTTATATAATTCTCAGCCTACTAAGAGGTATCAGAGGACCGTCCTCCCACAGAGAATGCCCAATAGCTTCACCCTATGCCAATATTTTGCAAGTCAGCCATTAGAAACAATAGGTAAGAAAATTTCCTAAATCTATGATTTACCATTACATTATGCTATCTGATACAAACATAGATACTTTAGGAAGAATATCTGAAGAAGTAAAGAAAGTTTTGCCAAAATGGGGATTACAAATTGCTCCTGAAAAAATACAGAGAGGAGATTCTGTCAAGTACCTAGGTTATAAAAATAGCTTTACAGAAAATTAGAACACAAAAGGCACAAATTAGGAGAGATCGATTGCAGACTCTTAATGACTTTCAAAGACTGTTAGGAGACATTTCCGGTTTACAACCAGCTGTTGAGATAACACCTGATCTAATAGTTTATTTAAACAAAACCTTAGATGGTGACAAAGACTTACATAGTCCCAGAGAATTAACAGCTAAAGTAAACAGGGATCTTTTCCCCATGGTTCTGAAGGCTGAGAATCCAAAGTCATGGCACCAGCACTGTTGGGCTCCATGAAAGTCTTTGTTTAAGCTGATTGCTGTCTTCTCATCCTGTCCTCACCTGTGGCAACTGAGGTGAACTCACTAGGATTTTTAATTAATACACATTGCCTGCCTCATCATGAAAGCAGAAAAATCTCCTAAAGACTGTCTTGTTGTTTTTCTACTACAACATGAAGACTCAGGGCTTGTGGGACATCTCAGTGAGGAGAAGGGCTTGCCAAACTTGAAGATTCAAGCTCAGTCCCTGGAGCTTGCATGGTGGAAGGAGAGAACCAACTTCCAGAAGGTATCTTCTAAGCTCTGCATGTATACTATGACATACAATTCCTCCTCCCCCGAGACAATAATAAACAAATAAACAAATAAATAAAATTTTACCAAAGGAAACAAAATAAGGACCCAGCTGGGTGCAGTGGTGCACACCTGCCTTCCCAGCTATCCAGGAAGCTGAGTTAGCAGGATCATCTGTGACAGAGGCTGAAGGTCAACCGAGACAATATAACAAGACTACCATCTTAAAGGGATGGATGTCTCCTGTGACTGGATTGGCGGTCACAGAGCTGCCCATTCTCTTTCACACACATCTGTGCCTCCTCTTCACATGGCTCCCCTTCTGCTTCTCCAACAGGTTCTGCAATTCCCAGTGCACTGACACATCGTTGTTTTAACTATAACCTCAGTGGGACCCCATCGTGAATCATATCCGTGTAATAAATAGCTCAACCAACACAGAGGAAACTCCTTATATAATCTGCTCAGTGGATCCACCCAGTGTGGGGATTGAATTGTGAGGTGTGAGGTTAGTAAAGAAAGTGTGAACTCAGTGCGGGGGTGGGGTGGGGTGAACGAGAGGAAGCTGTGGACCTACGCACATGTCTATATGTGTGGACGGGCTCTCCACGTCTGCACCCGATAAGCTGGAGGCTCGGCAGTGTTGTGCCGTCTCTGCACTGAAGCCCATCTAGCATGTCATTGCCAGAGGAGTTCTTACAAACATTCCTTTGATCAAGTCGTTCAGAGTTTTAAAAAGCCATCAATTTCTGTGAACACGAAGTGGGACCACTTTCAATTTCAAACACCCACAACCCCTTCCCCTCCACTCTGCACATTTTAGGGCTGCACTCACTTTTTAGCTAGACATCATTGGGCTGAGTTGGTTAGAACATTAATCACTTTGTTATTACCCACAGATTACCAAGGGCCCTCTGGAAACACCTGCTCTGAAAACTGCTCAGGCTGGAGACTCAGCTGAGGGATGGAGGAAAGAGAGAAGGAAAAGTTTGCGTTCCAGGCTAAGCCACGTTAAACATTTGTTTATCTTTCTTTGAACCCTTTCCTTACAGTTACTTGTTACTTCTCACCGTCTGTGATCACATGGTCTCTGAGAGCTGAAAATAAAACCCAAGGGCTTTGGGGTGAATTATAACTTAAAATTTTAAAAATATCTTTTTTTTTTTTTTACAATAATTTTTCAGGAAAACTTGGCTCTCCTGTTCTCCTACATTCCCAAAGTAAGCCAGTGAGAGGACACAGAAGCCTGGCTGGGTAAAAGGCACACTGAAAGTAATTGGTGTTCCAACCAACTCAGTTTTCTGATGTGGTTTCTTGTTTGCAAGTATAATTTGGAAAATGTCTGACACGAGAGTAGTTCTAAAATTATCCCTAATGTAGACTAAACACTATCAAATTTATCAGAGAGAGATTTGACCTCCTAATGTAGGCACAACCTCAAATAAACTCACCATGAATCTTTGAGTGCTACACGCAGCTCACTTTAGAAAACTCCAGGTCCCATTATAATGAATTATTCATTGAAAACCCATCTCCCCACTTAACTCTGAACAGACATAAATGAAAACCTAGCCCATTCCCAAAGGCCACAGAGCCACATTCTGGTGGTTAATATCCTGTTACCATTGGACAATGGATTATCTACAACTCAAAAATACTTCTGTAAAATTTACATTAGTCATGAAAATCACGAGAGATGATTGCCTTTTGGATGGATGGACTCTGGGCCAATGTTACACTTGTTTGTTGGAGGAAGCTGTTTGTTGGTTCCCGGCCACTCATCCCCAAAACAAACACACAGAAACTATATTATTCAAATCACCGCTTGGCCCATTAGCTCTTATTGGCTAACTCTGCCTCCCGAATGCTGGGATTAAAGGTGTGGACCTCCATCGCCTGGCTGGAAATACATTTTTAAAGCAGTTGAGGGTAGGGCGTGATTATAAACTAGTATAATCCCAGGACCTGGGAGGTGGGGGCTGCTATCCAGTCAAGATCATCCTCAGCTCTATAGCATTTTTGAAGCCAACCCAAACTGCATGAATCCTGCTTTAAAAACTCAGAGAGTGCACGAGATGAAGACAGCTGTGATTCCTGATTCAATATGACAAACACTGGGGACCCATAGGTTACCCTTTCTCAGTACACTTTTGTTCTTTTAATGGGAGGGTTTTCTCATGTGTCAGATGATAATAGGACCAGAGTTACAGGGCTCAGAGATTAGATTATTTGAAGTCTGGTTCACACACAGTGCTGAGACAGAGGCACTCTGTGTTTGGTCATATTATCCTACGGTTGAGTCCCAAGGCTCTGTCCCAAGGTGCACTTGGCACTGCCTCTATCCTTACTCTTTTAGCTCCGGTGTGAAATATTAAGAACTGCTCCGGCAGCTACAAAATGCTTACATGAGAAACTTCCCCTTCCCACATGTGTGTGCTTGCTTTCCCTGACACTCTGGGCTCCGCCCTTTCTCTAAAGTACCCCCTCTGCCCCTGGCTGCCTGACTGCTGTGCGGACATGGATGACCTCCACACTGGCTTTGATCTTCCATCTACTGCTCGGGGTGACTTGTCTGCCCTAGACTTTGTCTTTGAACCTCTAATGGAATTGTTCTTCAGGGCTGGGGACATGATTCAGTGGTGAAGAACACCTGCTCATGCAAAGGACCCAGTCCAGGGGATCCAATGCCTTCCTGACCTCCATGCATACCAGACACGCGTGCACGCTACATATGTGAAGGCAAGACACACTGATGCACATAAAATGAAAATCTAAAATTAAAATTGTCCTTGAATTTAAACAACCTCATATACACATAAGCCATTTTCTTTTCTTCTTTTAAATTGTACTTTATGTGCCTTGGTGTTTTGCCTGCATGTATGTCTGTATGAGGGTGTTACTTCTCCTGGAACTTACAGACAGTGTGAGCTGCTATGTGGATGTTGGGAATTGAACCTAGGTTCTCTGAAGAGCAGACAGTGAGTGCTCTTAACACCTGAGCCATCTCTCCAGCCCCCCACTTTCTAATAGAAGTACTGAGACAAGGGACTAAACTGAGTTTACTATGTGACTCCTTGAAAGTCACACTAATTCTCTCCCGTGTTTTTGTCCTGGGTGTCACCTGGGATTGACAGCTCAGCCTGAACTCTACCTTCTGAATGCCGTGGATGCTAACTCATTTGTGTCTAGATGATGAACAGCCCGAGAGACTTTAAGAATGCTTTCCCTCAGCCCTTTTGTGCCAAGTGTCTGTTAGCCAATCTCTGTTAGCTCAGAGGTGAACTTGTTCTGATGTTTTGAACAAAGGCAGAGATTTCCTCGTGAGATCCAGGGTAAAGGCTAAGAGTGGTGCATGGGTCCGAGCCCCACTGGCCTCCAGCAGTCAGACAGTAGGGAGTGGTAAACAGTGAGGCTGGGCAGCCTTGCTCCCCACTGTGCTCCCCACAGGCTCGTGCCTGCACTTCTGGGAATTAAAAATGTATGAATATGTATTTATGTAAACCCAAACATGCTAGCTTGGGTAAGATTTTAAGGTTATAAAAACTGATAGATTTTTTAAAAAATGTTCAGGTAAATTAGGTATTTGTTTTTATCTGGCTCCTAAGTAAGAAAGGGAATGAATCTTTTTCCATTGGACTTTCTACATTAACGATCTTTTAAAGTGCTGTTTTACTGCGCTGGTGGTTACAGTTCAATGTCATAATCAGGATGTCTCTTTGGTAGCTGCTAATACTTGTGTATCACTTAAAGTGTGCGTGTGTGTGCGTGAGTGTATGTGTGCGTGTGTGTGTGTGTGTGTGTGCGCACTCATGTGCCTGTATGTCTTTATGCTTGTGCAGACCACAGGCTGATATCAGGTGTTTCTTTAGTCTCTCTACTCTACTTTGTGAGCCACAGACTTCCTGAACATGGAGCTCGTTGCTTGGCTACACTGCCTGGCCAGTGAGTTTGGGGATCCCCCTGCCCCTGTGCCCCAACACTGGGGTTACAGATTCACTACACTTGGAATTTACGCAGTGCTGGGGACCCAAGCTCAGGTCTTCTGGGACAGTAGGTGCTTCACTAACTGAAATGTCTCCCCAGTCCCGGGCACATCAGTTTTAATGAAAGCCTTTCTTGTTTGTTTTCACACTGATTGTATCTGTTTTCTAGAGTTTGCCAGTCCGTGGTGTCCCCTCCCACTGAGCACTGACACTCCACATGCCATAGTAGACCCTGATTCTAAGGGTCACTCTTATTGATGCTGTTGGGTGTCCTGGGGAACCCTAAGCATTTTAAGGTGTGTGTAGCAAGTGGTGTGAGGCTCGTGCTGGATGAGAACGCAGATAATCAGTCCACACAGCACCACTGTGTAGTTTCTTAAGTCCCCTTCTTAAACCTTTTATAATAGAATTCACATTGAATAACTAAAAACTTGTTTAGGGTACTGCTCCATTGCAGAGCTCTTGCCTGCTTTAGGCAAGGTCTGAGGTTTGATCTCCAGCAGTTCATACACACACACACACACACTGTTATCCTAACAGGTTTTGTAAAATTGTTTATTTTTATTTTTGTGTGCATTGGTGTTTTGCCTGCATGTATGTCTGTGTGAAGGTTCCGGATCCCCTGGAACCGGAGTTACAAACAGTTGTGAGCTGCCATGTGGGTGCTGGGAACTGATCTGGGTCCTCTTGAAGAACAGTTAGTGCTCTTAATCACTGAGCCATGTCCAGCCCCCATAACCGTCTTCTTGAGGAATGGGTGCAGCACTGGGCCCACATTCCTACACAGCAGTACAGCAGGCTGGAGCGGGATCCTGCCCGCCCACTGTCATTGCCACGTGTGCCTCAGTGGCGTCTGAGCCACTCATCTCCTTCTTGGCTCCCTGGGTGCTGAGTCTACAAACCCCACAGACGTTGATGCTGTTAAACGTCACGTTTATCTTTTGGCATTGAATGAAATGGTCTGATCTCTCTGCTTTGCTCTGAAACAGTACCGTTTAAGTAAGTGATTTTGTGTGTGTGTGTGTGTGTGTCTGAGTGTATGTGTGTCTCTGTGTATGTCTGTAATCTGTCTGTATTGGTGTGTATGTGTGTCTCTGTGTGTGTCTGTGTGTATGTGTGTGTCTATCTGTGTCTGTCTATGTGTATGTGTGTGTGTGTATCTGAGTGTATGTGTGTCTCTGTGTATGTCTGTATATCTGTCTGTATTGGTGTGTATGTGTGTCTGTGTGTATGTGTGTGTCTATCTGTGTCTGTCTATGTGTATGTGTGTGTGTGTGTGTATCTGAGTGTATGTGTGTCTCTGTATATATTTGTGTCTCTGTGTATGTCTGTATATCTGTCTGTATCTGTGTGTATGTGTGTATGTGTGTGTGTGTCTATCTGTGTCTGTCTATGTGTATATGTGTGTGTGTGTGTGTGTGTGTCTCCAGGTATGCCTAGATTATCTGCCCTCTAAGTGCCAGGGAGTTTTCTTTTTCTTTTTTCCTTCCTTCCTTCTTTCCTTTCTCCTTCCCTCCTTCTCTTCCTCCCTCCCTTCTTCCCTCTCTCCCTCCCTTCCTCCCTCCCTCCCTTTCTTCCTTTCTTCCTTCTTCTCTGTTTCGAGTCAGGCTTTCTCTGTGTAGCCCTGACTGTCCGAGAACTCACTCTGTCAACCAGGCAGGCCTCAAAATCAGAGATCCGTCTGTCTCCGCCTCCTGAGTGCTGGGATTAGAGGTGTGCACCACCACCTGGCAGGGAGTTTTCTGAACTTGACAGTTCCTTCACTTCCACTTAAGCTCCCCCCACCCCGTTTTTGGACAGTCTAACTATGTAGCTCTGGCTGGCCTGGAACTTGCTATGTAGACCAGGCTGGCCTTGAACTTAAAGAGATCATTTGCCTCAGCCCAAGTGCAGGGATTAAAACTTTGTGCCAGTATGCTTGGCCATAGGCCTCTTGAGACTTTAAGAGAACGACCATACAATTGAGGTCACAGTTCTTTGATCTTAAGATTGAGACAAAACCAATGCCAGTATTTTCACTTGGGTAATTAAAGCTTCTATGTTTCAGTTGTGTGTGCACAGACTGCAATCCCAGATGAACTAGGTTGTGTCTACTGGCCCCTCCCCTCCAGTTCTCTTTCTCAGTGCTGCTTTCTCGGGAGATAATGTTGGAGAAGAAAGGTCAAGGATAGGAATGTCCGGTTTGAACAGAGGTCAAGAACCCGAGGATTCCCGTCGCTCTCCTCTGTGCTTTGTGTGCTAGCAGGGGCGGTGTTGAACTGTCACGAGCTCACATGTCACTCCGAGGCCACACCACTCTTGTCAGTGAAAATATATACCACATTCAACCCATTAGAAGGTTGATGTGAGCGTTCCTTCATCAGGACAGAGGAGCTAGAGATGCGGTGTGGTAGGTAGAGCCTTTGACTAGCATACAGGAAGCCTGGATTCAACCCGGCACTGAATACAAATATCCGGCTAGGTGGTGCACACCAGCAATCCTGGCACCCTGGTGATAGAGGCAAGAGGACCAGAAGCTCAGGTTCATCCTTGGTTTTGTATCAACTTCAAAATCCTGGGGTTTGTTTGTTTTGCTTTTAAAGATGAGGGTTGTTGCTGCAGAGACAGCCTAGTGGTCAAGAGTATGTATTGTTCTTGTTGAGCCTAGATTTGGTTCCCAGCATCCACACAGTAGCTAACAACCATCCTTAACCCCAGTCCCAGGGACTCCAGTACCCTCTTCTGAACACTTCAGGTACCAGGCATGCCTGTGGTGCATAAACAGACATGTAGGAAAACATACACATAAAAAAATCTAAAAATATTGAAATAAAAAAATTTAAATCAAGGTGCTAGCAAGACAGCTCAGTAGGTAAAGACACATGCCACCATGTCAGGTGACCCGAGTTTCATACTAGGGACTCCATGGTAGAAGGAGAAACCGACTCTTACATGCCACCATGTCAGGTGACCCGAGTTTCAAACTAGGGACTCCATGGTAGAAGGAGAAACCGACTCTCACATGCCACCATGTCAGGTGACCTGAGTTTCATACTAGGGACTCCATGGTAGAAGGAGAAACCGACTCTCCAAGTTGTCCTCTGACCTCTACAGTCATGCCACGGCTCGTGGACACCCACACATATATAAATTAAAAGTGTGACTTAAAAATAATAAAACATTTAGCTGGGCATGGTGACCAGTGCCTGTAATCTCAGATCATAGGAGGCTGAGCCAGGAGGATCTCGAATTACGTACCCAAACCTTGTCTGAAATCACAAAGGATTAGAGAGATGATACAGTGCTGCCCCCAGCATCCTCATGGCCACTCCAGTCGTCTGTGACTCGAGTCCCAGGGAATCCAGTGCCCTCTTCTAGCTTCCTAGGGCACTGCACACACATGACGCATGCATATGTCATATGTAGGCAAAACACCCCAGACACAGAATAACAAAATAAATTTAAAAAACAAATGAACCAGTGATATTTCATTATTGCTACCCTGCGATAGCAAATCTGGGATTGTGCAGGGGTATTGTGTGGCAGTGGTCTGTTTTGTTATGCATCCGAGAACAGGCTATTTTCTCGGAAAAGAGATTTAGCTCACAGTCTATTTGAGGACATGGGGCTAGCACCTCCCTCTACTGAGGGGACTTCTCTGTGTCACCTGGTGGATGGCGCCAAGGGAGGCTCACTAGCAAAAGGAAGAGAACACTCGGAGACCAAGAGTCAGGAAGTAGTTCACCCGCTCTTCATTCATTCATTCATTCATTCATTCATTCATTCATTCATTCATTCCTATTCTCTCTCCCCTCTCTCTCTCAGCTGACCTCAAACCCAGCCTTAGCTCCCTAGAAGGACTGTCCCTTTTGTTTCTTTTTGGTTTTTTTTGCGGGGGGGAGTGGGGTGTTTTCAAAACAGGGTTTCTCTGCGTAACCCTAGCTGTCCTGGAACTGACTCTGTAGGCCAGGCTGGCTTTGAACTCAGAGAACTACCTGCCTCAGCTTCCTGAGGCTGGGATCAAAGGTGTGTTCCACCACCACCATCCAGGACTGTCCCTTCTTACCAGCTTGCCCTCGTGACCAATCCTTCCCCTCATGACCTAACTGTCTCTCATTAGGCTCCACCTCTTCGGAGACTCCTCCCACCTCAGCCTCATATGGGGGACAGATTCAGATTATAGCATGAAAGTGCTAGCATAGCCAATCTCTAGATAAACCGACGTGTGTTCGCTGTGGAGCCCAGTTGTGGACGGATGTTCTGATCCTGCAGACTGGAGTGGCAGCAAGCATGCAACGAGTTCCCCCTGCATAGCTGTGTCCCCGTGCTGAAGGACGGGTGGAGAACATGCAGGCTTATGACGTAGTTTAATTCATCGGCAGCATCAAAGATTTTAGTAGCCAGTGAAGATTCCCTTTTCAGACGTTACGGCTTTAGGCCCCTGGAGTATTTCACTGAGTCAGGTGTTAAGTGATGTCTGTCTTCAGGACCCTCCTGTGGGGAGTCTCCCAGTTTACCCGGCTCTTGTCACCCTTTCTTCAACAGTGCTCTACAGTTCACCTCACCTGAGTCTGTAAGTTTGCGTGCATCGCTGCCATTAATTTTTTAAGCAATGAATATATCCTTTTCATTCACTCAGTAACATTGCAAAGTAGACTTTGGCAGGGCGGTGGTGGTGCACGGCTTTAATGCAAGCACTGGGGAGGCAGAGACAGGAGGATCTCTGTGAGTTTGAGGCCAGCCTGGTCTACAGAGTGAGTTCCAGGACAGCAGGGGTATACAGAGAACCTCCCCCACCACAAAAGGCAGGCTTTGTGAGAAAAGGTGTCTTCTATGCAGGAGAGCTGAGACAGAAGGATTGCTGTTTTGAGGACAGACACTGCTGCACAGTAAAATACTGCCTGCCCCCAACCTTGTTTTTGTTTTTGAGAACGGGCTTCACAGTAGACAACCCCAGACCAGACTGGATCTTGTGATCCTCCTGCCAATGGCTTCTGAGGTTATAGACTGCCATCCTCGCTCTAAATATTAATTTGTTTTTCTGTGTACTTATGAGTACTTGCCTGCGTGTGTGTATGCGCACGTTGTCTGCTTCCCTGGTATAGGTGGCTATGAGCTGCCTTGTGGGTTAGGTATCGAACCCTGGCCACCTGCAAGGGCATTGCCCACTCCATTCCTACAGCTCCTCGTTTGTTTGTGGGCACACACAAGGGGTCAGAGAATAACTTCCGGAGTTCATTCTCTCCTTCCACTTTCTGGGCTTCAGGGATCAAACTGAGGTTGTCAGGCTTGGCAGCAAGCCCCTTCACTCCCTGCGCCATCTTGCCTCCCTGACAACCCTTTCCTAACAAACCCACTAGCATTGCTCGCTGAATGTAGAGTGACTACATTTTTGCTAAGCTCCTGGTTAGAAGTCTGTCAGTGCGCTGTTGATGCAGGTATAGCTGCTGCCTGCACACGCAAGGTCCTGAGCTGCACCTGTTATTACTGCAAGGGGGACTGAGTGAGAAAAGGGAGATCAGCAGGGCAATTCTCAGGGGATGGCCGTGGCTTTAGAATGACTGTAGCACACCAAGACATCAGCACAGACTTTCTGAGGAGTCTGCAGTGGGATCCGCACACCGTCAGACTCCTTTTCTAAGGACCGACACTCAGAAGGGTCCTGTTCTCCTTGCTTTCAGCTTCTGGCTTTATTTTTTGGGTACATCGAAGAAGCGAGGTCTGATGTAGTCCTTATACATAGAATAGAGAACACCTGGAACAGAAAAACATTGCACATCAGTAGTGTCCACGAGACGCAGACGCTGACGCTTTCCCACATGCTTCTCTGACACCAGCACACTTGCTATTGACACAGGTGTGCATGTGCACACACAAGGGACATATTGACACAGGTGTGTATGCACACACGGACATATTGACACAGGTGTGCATGCACACACGGACATATTGACACAGGTGTGCACACACACATGGACATATTGACACAGGTGTGCACACACACGGACATATTGACACAGGTGTGCATGCACACACAGGGACATATTGACACAGGTGTGCATGCACACACGGACATATTGACCCAGGTGTGCATGTGTGAACACACGGACATATTGACACAGGTGTGCATGTGCACACACACGGACATATTGACACAGGTGTGCATGCACACATGCGCAGACATATTGACACAGGTGTGCATGCACACACAGGGACATATTGACACAGGTGTGCATGCACACACAGGGACATATTGACACAGGTATGCATGTGCACACACAGGGACATATTGACACAGGTGTGCATGTGCACACACAGGGACATATTGACACAGGTGTGCATGTGCACACACAGGGACATATTGACACAGGTGTGCATGTGCACACACAGGGACATATTGACACAGGTGTGCATGTTCACACACGGACATATTGACACAGGTGTGCATGCACACACAGGGACATATTGACACAGGTGTGCATGTGCACACACAGGGACATATTGACACAGGTGTGCATGTGCGCACACACACACAGACATAAACTCATAAAGATGCAAATGCTATAATTTTTTAAAATTTAGAAACCAATATTGTTATGAACGTAGAGTGTTACATGATCCCCGAGTTTACATTTGTGTTGTTTTTTGAGATGGTTTTTCCATGCTGTCCTGGAACCCAGTATATAGACCAGGCTGACTCTGAACTACAGAGATTCTCCTACCTCTGCCTCCTGAGTGTCACGGTTAAAGGTATGGGCCACCGTGGCTGGCTCGGTAACACATGCCAGCAGTCCTAGCGCTTGGTAGGCAGAAGCAAGAGTAGCTCAGTGTCATCTTTGGCTGCACAGTGGTTGGAAACCAGCCTAAGGTACATGAAATCCTGTCTCACAGAGGAACAAAACAAAGCACACTTTGGAAATGCTTTGATCGGATGTTTGATCAGATTCAGGCATCTGAATTAACCAGTCACATGTTCAATATCTGCCTGTGCTTAGCAGGTCAAGGGGGTGGGTGGACTCGGAGTCAGGACAATCACTCCGGCTGGCTGCCCCGACGGCAGTTTCGTAGGCTCATTGCTGCTGCCAGCCGAGGCTAGATTGTTAGCGCTGGATGCCCTGTACACTGCAGCCCGCCTGGCAGCAGCCCTTCCTTCTGCCCTGCCTTCCACTCCCAGCAGGACAAACAAGAAGTGTCCCCACACATTAGCAGATTAGATTTTCCTGGGGGAACACACTAGCTGTCACTTCCTGAAAGCCTATAAGGGCAACCAAGCCACGAACCTTTGGAGGCTCCTCATATCTAAGCTGTGACACTTGGTAATAAGAGGACCAAACAGTAAGCACTCCGAGGCTTCGTGTTTGTCACTGATGCCACGCATGTGGAGTGGCTGGATGCCACCACGGATGCAAGGACACACAGGGTGGACAGAAGGGTGGTGGACCGAAGGGTCCTCTCGAGAGGGTTCGCAGAGACCAAGTGCCCACTGAACCATGACAAAGAGCGTTGTTGGTGACATTGAGGAGATGAAGACTGATAGCCGAGAGAGCCTTGTGAGGAGATGGGAATGACTGACCCAGGTGGCGGCCAGGAGAGGGGCTTCGCTTTCGTGCACGCCTGTGACTGGCCAAGGCAGCTCTGCAAACAGAAGCTGTTGCCATTGAAGAGGAGTTTGTGGGTGGTGACGACCTTGGCCTCGTGGCTTTAGTGGATGGTCTGATAACAGTGAGGGCAGGTTTGGAGCTACAACTACAGCAGCTCTTCAGGTTTGGGACCCACGAGGAGAGGAGACTGAAGCAGAAACTGACCCTGTGGTATGGAGGCCATAGTGACCAGTGGCTCTCACAGCAGGAGAGGCAGCTGCAGCTGTGGCTAGAGGTTCTCACTGCAGGAAACAAAGCTTGGCTGGAGAGGAGAGAGGGGAAAGTATCAGGGAACCCCCCTGAGTGTCTCCGAGCTGGCCTTGCTGCTGCAAAGGCAGGCAATCCTCAAGGCCTGGCCTAGGCCCCCTGCAGTCTGATGATGGTGCTGAGTAAATGTCTTTTAATGTGCCCCTCTAAGGTGTACCGTGTGAAGTTAGTGTACTCTGAAGCTGTCTTGCTACTCTCCTCCAGCGGTGAAACCTTTAGAATCCTCACGGGGTTCTGCCAGGCTTCATTGGAAATTTCGTTACAATTGCTTGGGTGAAATGTCTTGCCTCCAGAACTCTGGTGCAGTTGAACTGACAGGTCCTATTGCCGTGTTAGAAAGTTTGCCATTGAACAGGTCATGTAAGCATTGTCTACTGGGCCGGGAGCACACACGTAATCCCTGTACCAGGAGGCCTGAAGCAGGAACAGCTCAAGCTCTAGATAGCCTAGGGTACTTCCTAGTACTAGCCTGGGCTATATAGTGTAGGACCCCAAAACAAAGTAATTAAAGGGTCTTGGTACTACCTATTCAGTGACTGCACTCCATAGGGCCATAGGAAATTTATAATGTCCATAGAAAAAGAGGCCAATATATAAGGCCCATAGGAAAACAGCCAACCAGAGCCACTGTAGGAATCTTCTGTCTGTGTATTCTAGCTAGCTCATGTTTGAACATTCTAAATTATTCTTGCTTATCCTATCATGAGGATTGTTATTCTGAGTCTGGCTTGACTAAATAGCAATTTTGGGGTCCACCTTTGACTACCTAGAGATATTCTGTCTCAAGCAAACGAACCTCAGAAATGCATGCCAGGTGTGGTGGGGCACAGCTGAAATCCCGGCCCTTGTGAGCCAGTGTCAGGAAGACCACCTGCACTGAAGGCCATCCAGGCTACACCGTGAGCTCACCACCACCCAAAGTGGTCTGTGCTACACAGTTTTATGTCAGTGTGACACAGGTAAAGTCATCTGACAGGAGGGAGCGTCAATAGAAAAAAAGCCTTAGTAGTTTAAGATGAGGCTTAGTAGGCAAGTGTGGCTTTCTTAGTGATTAATGGGGGAGGGCCCAGCCCATGGTAGGTGGTACCATCCCTGGGCTGTGGTCTTGGGTTCTATAGGAATGCAGGCTGAGCAAGCCATGAGGAAGAAACCAGTAAGCAGCACCCCTCCATGGCCTCTGCATCAGCTCTGCCCCCAGGTTCCAGCCCAGCTTGAGTCCTGTCCTGATTTTCTTCAGTGGTGGACTGCAATGCGGAAGTGTAAGCCAGATCAACCCTTTAGTCCTCAGCTCGCCCTTTGGCCATGGTGTTTTGTCACAGCAATAGAAACCCTAAGACATGGGCCTATCTTTTCTTGTAAGTCCTTTGCTCAGTGGGCAAAGCTTCACACCTGAAGTGGCTTCTCCTAAGTAAAGTGCTGAGTGACTACATCTGCTGGTCAGATAGCTGGGGATGCAGCCACTTCCGTGAGCAGAGCTGGGTGGGGTAGAGGCAGTGCTAGCACCTGCCCCTAGAGCAGTGCTTCTCAGCCTGTGAGTCGCGGCCCCCTGGGGGGTCACGTAGCAGATATCATTTACATTACGATTCAAAACAGTAGCAAAATTACAGTTATGAAGTAGCAATGAAAATAATTTTACGGTTGAGGATCACCACAGCGTGAGGAACTGTGTTAGAAGGTTGAGAAAAGCTGCCATAGGTTGTTACACAGAAAATCCATGTCTCAAAAAGCTAAAAGAGAAGCTAGGTTGTGTTGGTGCACGCCTTTAATCCCAGCACTCAGGAGGCAGAGGCAGGTGGATCTCTGTGAGTTAAAGGCCAGCCTGCTCTACAAGAGCTAGTTCCAGGACAGGCTCTAAAGCTACAGAGAAACCTCGTATTGAAAACAACAATAACAACAACAACAACAACAACAACGAAAAAAAAATACCCCCTCCTTAAGGTCTTACCAGGTGAAAATAGTAAGAAACTAAGAAGCCTCGCCCCTATTAGTCTGTTTTCTTAAAGGTTTATTTTTATATGTACGAGTACCTGAAAATATGCAAGTACACACTGTGTATGCCTGATGCTGAATAAACTAGAAGAAGATTCCAGAACTCTCAGATCTCAGAACTGGAGTTACGAGTTGTTCTGAGCGACCGTGTGGGTGCTGGGAACTGCACCTGAGTCCTCTGAGAAACAGCCAGTGCTCTTAACTGCTTCATCTCTCCAGGGCCCAAGGCGAACCTTTTTATCTGCAGCATCATACTGTCTCAAGCCCATCTCTATCTTCTACCAAGAATAAACAGAATAAGGAGAACAAAAGTGCACACATACACACAGATGCACGCACCTGTGCACACCTGTAGAGGACAGCTGGCCCCGAGAAACCTTACCTAGGGTCACGGCTCCCACAGCGCAGCCTTGGGCAGCGACCCGCACGTGGATGAGACGAAGGGACAGCTTCTCATCTCTTCTGGACTTCAACTTGTAGAGACCGTAGGACAGCACAGCCACAAAACCTGCCACCCCTGTGAATTTAAACCGTGAGTGGCTAGACAGGAGGCAAGTGCGCAAGGCAGCTACCCGGAAGATGGGCAGTCAAACTGCAGGCTGAGTGTCTCTCACCTAACAGGCTCGGGGCCAGAAGCCAGGCTTGCGGGTGGCGTAGATTTTGGAATATCTGCATTGCACGCTACTTTGTGATAGACCTAGGTCTCAAAAGCAAACCTGTGTAAGCCTCACACACCTTTTCCACCTGGACTGGAGGGGTTTCCTAGATCTGCAGAGTACCTATGCTTTGATCGTGACTCCTCACGTGACAGCAGGTGTGGAACCTTCCCCTCAAGGCATCACGGTGACTGAGATTTTGAAGTATATTGAGATTTTGGATTTCAAATGCTCAACCTGTACCAAAGAGGACATTCAAAAGAGTTATAGCGGAGGACCTGCCTAGCATGGCTTGAAGCCTAAGATTGTCCCAAGCATGGCTTGAAGTTGGTGTGGCAGTCCATGTCTGTAATCAGCATGCCGCTGTACAGGGAGTTTAAGGCTAGCCTGGGCTACATGAGACCCTGTGTGCTGGCTAGGTTTTTGTCATCCAGATGCAGTCATCTGGGAAGAGGAACCACTCTTGAGAAGATGCCTCCATCAGGGTGCCCGTAGGTCTAAGAAAGATGCAAGATGAGATGAACCAAACAGCCGTTTTTGCCACTGTGTTGGTTTTGGTCATGATGTTTTATTTTATATGTATATGTTTATGTACCACGTGTGTTCAGTGCCCACAGAAGCCAGAAAATGAGACTGGATGCCCTAGGACTGCAGTTATAGATGGTTGTGAGCTACCATGTGGGTGCTGGGAATTGAACCTGGATCCTTTTAACTGCTGAGCCATCTCTCCAGCCTCTAGACATGGTGTTTTATTACAGTAGTGGAAATTTTACTGAACAATAAACATACTCAAAAATATAGTTTTTAAGAATCTATTTAGAGAGAGAGGAAGAGAGATTGAAGGACTGAATCTGGGTGTATTTGGGAATCTGTTTTTATATTGCCTCTTGCTAGTGCACTGCAAATCCCAGGCTAGCCAGTCTGTTCTCCACCTCACATCTCATATTAGCTTGCCCTTCCTTCCTTCCTTCCTTCCTTCCTTCCTTCCTTCCTTCCTTCCTTCCTTCCTTCCTCCCTCCCTCCCTCCCTCCCTCCCTTCTTTCCTTCCTTCCTTCCTTTCTTCCTTCTTTCCTTCTTTCCTTCCTTTCATTTTTTCTTTAAGCTCAAGAGCAATTTTATTAGTGTTTAAAGGGAATCCAAGGCAGGCAAGCTGTAAATCTCTTTTGTTTTACAGGGGCACTAGACACACGTGGCATGTATATACCTGTGTATATACCTATGGAAACACTCATACACATAAAAAAATTAAAAAAATAAATCAAAAAAAAATGTTTAAGTAAAAATGTTTTTAAAAACATGGTGCTGTTCTACTTTGGGGTTCTCTGGTTCCCCTACTGATTTATGTGTCTCTCCATCAGCAGCTGCAGTGTCTGGGTCATCCGAGCCAGGAGGCAGAATGCTTCCTTCCACTTTATCTTAAACAAACAAACCCCAGAACAGAACACACTGCGCACACGTGTAGTGCAGGCACTTGGGAGGTTGAAGCAGGAGGATCAAGGAGTTAGAGGTCAGCCTGAGTGACACAGGGAGACTACCTCAAAAAACAAAAAGCCCAAAGTCTTGGTGTTAGAATATTTCCCTTTCGTGAGCGAGGCCTCTAGACTGGTCTCAAGCACTGAAAGATAAACGCTGTTTTAGCTGCTAGAAAATTCCACGTCTTAGGCTCTAAGCTTGTCTTTTGTGAGTCTGTGTATGTTTGTATGTATACGTGCACCTGTGTGCACAGCATATAGTGGCCAGCAGACAGCCTAAGGTGTCATTCCTCATGTGCTATTCACCCTGGTCTGAAACTCACCACGTAGGTCAGCCTGGCTGGGCATGGAGTCCTGCAGGTCTGCTGGCTCCCCCTCCCCAGTGCTGGGATCCAAGTGAGCAGTCTCCATGCCCCTGGCCTTTTTATGTGGGTTCTAGAAGTCAAACTCAGGTCTGCATGCTTACAAGGCAAGCGTTGTGGTCACAAAAACCTTGTTGGGATTGTAATGGGAATGACATTAAACCTCTGGATCTGTTTGGGGAGACCTCACCTTATTGCTATATTACAATATATAACTAATAGTAATTCATGAACATAGTAGGTAGTCTGTTTATTCGGGTCACTTGTGATTTATTTCATTGGAATTTTGCAATTGTCAGCATGCATGTGTTAAGTTTATACCTAAGTATTTTCTTTATGATGTCTATAAATGGATTTCCCCTCTTAAACTATAGGGTCTGCGTGTGTGTTCATGGTTTACAGAATGCAGCCAATTCTTATTGGGATAAGAAGTTATGGTTCATTATGTTGGCACAGGAGATCCTAGGGATAGGTAACATACGCAGCCTTCACGGTCTCTTTGGTAGTGTGAAGAAAGAACCAGGGTAAACGATCACAGTGCTGTGTGTTTTATAGACTCATTAGTGAATGGGCTGAGGGAAATGACTAAAGTACAAGATGCATACACAGCACAAGGCAAGCCAATAAGACAGCGACGACAGGGCCAGTGAGATGGTTTGGTAGCTCGCAGACTGCTGTTGGGACCCAGTAGCCTGAGCTGAGCTCCATCTCTGGATCCTACTTGAGGGTGGAAGAAAGCTGATGAAGTTATAGTTGTCTTAGGACCTCCACACATGCCCTTCCAATCTCTCTCTCTCTCTCTCTCTCTCTCTCTCTCTCTCTCTCTCTCTCTCTCTCTCTCTCTCACACACACACACACACACACACACTTATAATAAGACTTAAGGAGGGTGGAGAGATGGATGGCTCGGCAGTTAAAAACACTTGCTGCTTGCTCTCCAGAGGACCAGAGTCTGGTTCCTGTAGTCCAAGTCAGGCAGCTCAGGATGGCCTGAAACTTCAGCTCCAGGGCATCTGACACCTCTTCTGGTCTCCTGCACCTGCAGGTCACATGTGGATGCATGCATGCACACACACACACACTTACATACAGACATATACACACATTCACATACACACATACAATTTTTTTAACTCCCTGGGTGGTGGTGGTGGCACATGCCTTTAATCCCAGGCAAAAGCAAGCAGATAGATGATCTACCTAGCTGTCCTGGAACTAGCTCTTATAGACCAGGCTGGCCTTGAATGCACAGAGACTCTTCTCCCTCTCCCTCCTGAGTGCTGGGATTAAAGGCATGTGCCACCACCACCCGGCTCTAAAAAATTACAATGATCTTAAACTGCTCATGCCTCCTAATGTAGAAATTTCACTTGTGGAATATTTTCCAAGAAAATAGCAAAAGTACAGAATATGACACAAAAATACTCATAATTATATCTGAGAAAAATTAAAAGCCCTAAATTGCCTGAACTATAGTGGAATGTTGTGTTTTTATAAATAAAGCTTGCTTGAAGGTCAGGGCAAAGCAGCCGTACTAGTCAGCCAAATAGGCCAGGCAATGGCGGCACACACCTGTAATCTCAGCAGCTAAGCTAGTTAGCCATAGAAGCCGGGTGGTGGTGGTGCACACCTTTAACCCCAGCAGCCACACTAGTCAGCCATAGAGGCCGGGTGGTGGTGGTGGTACACGCATGTAATCAGCACTAGAGAGGAATACAAGACGGGAGGAGACAGCTCTCAGTCTCTATTTCTGCAGGCAGGATCGCCCACTTTTGGTCTGAGGTAGTGGTAAGAGTCAGTGGCTGGCTGCTTTGCTTTTCTGATCTTCAGGTTGAACCCTAATATCTGTCTCTGGGTTTTTTATTATTTGTGTTACACTGAGCAGAAGAGAAACTGTACACTTACAAACTGTTATAAGAAGAGATCTCTGTGAGTTCGAATCTAGCCTGGTCTACATAGGGAGTTCCAGGTTAGCTAAGGCTATGTAGGGAAATCCTGTCTTAAAAATTAAGAAAAATCATAGATTTATTTTGATTTATCTCACAGTGCTTCAAATTGAACCCCGGGGCCTACGTGTTGGAGGCAAGCACTCTAGTTCTGGGTCCCATTCCAATAAATCATATTTGATGGAAGTGATTTCAGATAATCAATAGGAGTATTTTGTAAATTATCTGTATGACACAGTCCATCCTGTGGCAAAATACCCTGTAACTATTGTTAAAATTACAAAAGCTAAATGAAACTTCAACAAGACATACAAACTTTATCCTTATTTGTTTCGTAGCTAAAACCCGGCTCTTCCCTTGATCAAGTCCAGTTCTGTCCTCACTAAAAGGTTCTGTCCCTTTGGGAGATCTAAGTCAGCGCCGGTCTGTTCCCAGTGTCTGTGGTCTGCAGGTAATTGAGTTTAGCCGGGAGCTTTCATCTTTGTGCATTAGACACACTGTTCCCGCAGAACACTGCCTTAATGTGTAACAGACACGGGGGTTAATTTGTCATTACCAGGATCTAAGGGGCTTGTTTTTCCTTCTGTTGTCTCCCTCTTTTGAGGCAGGGTCTTTCGTGGCTCACGCTGGTCTTGGTCTTACTCTGTAGTGATGTTGACCTTGGAATTCAGATCTTTCTGAGTGCTGGACTTAGAGTGATCTGCCAACCTGCACCCATCCGTAAGACTTGAACCTAGCACTGTGAACAAGCTAGGCCAACTCCACCAACTGAGCTACATGCCAGCCCCCTAGGAGTAAAGTTCTCAATCATACTTGACAGTGATGTGGGGAAAACCTGTAACAGCAAACGCCAAGACTTCCAAGTTATGCGCAGAACAGAGACAGGCGGTTCTAGCCGACCCTCAGGATGATGAACTGTTGCTCCGGTCCTCCGCCAGAAACGTGGGTCAATTCAGGGTGTTCTGTTTGAGTCCATGTGAACTAATAATTTTAGATGAACCTCTAGGGGCTGACAAGATGACCCAGCAGGCAAGGGTGCTTGCTTCCAAGCCTGATGTTCTAGGTTTGACCCCTGGAGCCCACATAGCGGAAGAAGAGAACCAGTTCCCAAAAGTTGTCCTTTGACATGCTTGCTGTGGCATGTGTGTGACAGCCCCCTCCCCCAATAAAAGAGTAAATTTAAAAACATTAGATAGGCCTGGGATGAAGTGTGTAAAACTCAATAAAAGGATAGCTAGGATCCACTGGGGTGTGAACTAGAAAGTATCCCCCAAGCTCAGCCCATGCTGCCCTGAGGGGCACGCTTCGGAGAATCAGAATGTACGCACACGGGCAGAGTCACCCCAGAGAGGATGAGCTCCTTCTCGTCGTGGTTTTCCAAGGACCGTCATGGCAGGTACTTACCCACAGGGACGAACGGGGAGTCTCTTGATTTCCTGAGGAGACGGGACAGCTGGCCTTCATCCTCAGCTGCTGACCACTCGTCTGAAGGCATACTTCTTTCTAGGGACAGCAGGGACCTGTGTGGTTGCTGTCAGCATCCCAAGAACCTGTTTCCCCCCGCTACGCTGCTCAGAGCCTGTCTGCTCACCAGAAACAGGCAGCTGTCCTCCTCTCCATCTCCCTTTTCACTGCAACTGAATCCCAAACGGTGGCGGAGGCAGGGGTATTACAATAAATGTGGAGAGAGAACCTGGCGGGCAGAGTCCTTGAATACAACACCTCGGTCCCCATCCAGTCCCCTTTCCCAGTATGACATTTGAAGTCATCTGGGACCTCAGGACGTCTCCCCAGACAGCCAAAACTAGATTTCTGATGTGCAGGTGATGGGGGTGAAAGTCTTCTGGGCTCCAGAGGAGAGGGCTACCTCTCTGCACCATGCACAGTGTGCAGACAACTGCTCAGATATCTACTGAGCACCCCTAGCACCAGGCCAGGCAGCGAGAAGTGACTGTCCTCATCTGCCAGGGGTTAATGAAGACTCAGAGACAACTGAATTGCAACAGACTGAGTGGTCCAGCCTGGTGTGTGCACAGCCCATCTATACATGTGCACACACACTCAGCGCATGGTATTCCAGCCTGGTGTGTGCACAGGCCACCTTTACATGTGAACATACACGCAGCGCATGGTATTCCAGCCTGGTGTGTTCACAGCCCATCTTTACATGTGAACACACACACAGCACATGGTATTCCAGCCTGGTGTGTGCACAGGCCACCTTTACATATGAACACACACGCAGCGCATGGTATTCCAGCCTGGTACATGTGCAGCCCACCTTTACATGTGAACACACACACACAGCACATGATATTCAAACCCAGTAGCTCCACTTTATAGATGAAATTTCAACAGAAAATCAAACCCAGCGAGAGGCACCGTACCTGCACGTGCTGGAGCCCAGCCGCACTGCTTGCTGACTCCTGTAGGGCCTGAGCAGCACAGGTCTAAGGGTGCCACAGATCCCTGTGATTTCCAGCTAATTGATGATCACAGGAAAACAGACAACCCTGAGGGAGTGGCCAGCTGGCCTTGGCTGAGGTCTCCCACCCTCCTGCTAAAGACCCAGAAGCAGCAGCAGCTGCCACGAATGTCAGGCATTGGAAGATTCTAGGTTTCATTTGCTTTTCCAGACAGGGTCTAATGGTATAGATAGTCCTGGCTGCCCTGGAACTCGCTCGGCTTCTGCCTCCTGAGTACTGGGATTAAGATTGTGCGCCACCACACCTGGTTAGAAGAAAGTCTGACTGTTCAGGGGGTTCCTGGGACCTCTGTGACTGGGACTCCTAGATATCCCTGCCCAGGACTGAAGGGAAGGAAAGTGCGGGGTACCATCAGGGAGATGCCATCCAAATCCAAGATCCAGTTTATCGCTTAGGAATCTGGCATGGTTCTGACCCTGGGCTGGATGGAAGGACACAGCAGATAGGAACCAAAGAGCACTTAGCACAGAACAGCTGGGGCTTGCAGCTCAGCCGAGGAGTGCCTGCCTCGCGTGCATGAAGCCCTAGACCCAAAGCCAAGCACAAAATAAAACAGCAGCTCACGGAAACATGAATGATAGGAGCAATAAAATGTCTTCCGATGACCAAACATCAGATGGATGAAGCCAATTATCGTGACTCCAAGGGTTCTAGAAGCTCCTTTGCTTCAGTAGAGGCACCTGCAGGAGACGTCCCACCTGCAGCCTGCAACAGCCTTTAAAAAGGACGACTGCCTCTCGGCCAATCCAGAGGCGGGGTGGGAAGCAGCGAAGGCCCTGATTGCCAGCCAGAAGATAACTTACGCCCTAGGCCGTGAGCGTGCACCCTGTCCTGGCTTCTGTTGTGCCGTGACACTCTTGAGTCTGCAGAGATCTCCCCGTCCTGCCTGCACCTTATTCAAGCTCCAGTTCCACCCATCTCAGGGTGAAGGACTTCGGCCAAGCAGAGTTCACGTTTTTTTTCCCTTACGTCTTTTAACCTGAACTCTGGCATGTGTTCCCTCGCTCTCTCTTCCTCTCCTCTGGTAAGTTGCAGACTGTTTCCCCTCGCTATGCTCTCTGGGTGCATTTGGGGCATTCTCTTGCAATAGAAGAAACTCACATTTTGTCACCTGTCTAGAAAAAAAAGAAGAAAAAAGAAAAAAGAAGGGAGGCTGGGTGGTGGCGCATGCCTTTAGACCCAGCACTTGGGAGGCAGAGGCAGGCAGATCTGAGTTCAAGGCCAGCCTGGTCTACAAGAGCTAACTCCAGGACAGCTAAGACTGTTACACAAAAAAACCTGTCTTAGAAAACAAAACTAAAAAAATGGCTTGCACTTTTTACTGCATATCTCTGTCCTTCGGGGGGGGGGGGGAAGCACACCTGTAGAGGATCGAGGACAACCTGTGGGAACTGGGGCCACTTCCACCATGGGGATCCCAGGACTCGAACTCAGACCATTAGGCTTGGCAGCAAGCACTTTACTGGTTGTACCAGTCCACGTGGAGTTTTCTCTAGGATCCAGTCATGCGGCTTGTCATGTCCGTGTGACAGAGAGAATGCCTTAGCTGACTTTAACTTTCATGATCCTGATATTTTACCAGTGCAGGCTTTTTCCCTTCACAGTTCTGTGAAGCAAAGCCGTGGCCTAGAGCCCGCAACCATCCCAGCCTCCAAGCTGGTTATTTTGTAGGATTCGAGCGTATTTGCCCTGTTTTCTCCTTAGGCTAAGATCAAGCATTTTAGGCAGACTGTGCTGTGCTGTGTTGTGTGATGCCAAGAGACACCACCTGAAAACCATTCTCCCATCCAGGGCTGTGCTCTTCTTAGCTGTTCACTGCCCTGCTGGGGGTGGCGGTGGGGGCTAACCTGTAACATCTGCCAACCTCTATGGTGTAAACAGGCCAATTTCAAGCTAGTGTCCGTGACCGTGTAACTTGTAGAGAAGTGTTTCTCTCCTCTGCTGGTGTTGAAACAGGGTAGAAAGACAGGAAAAGAGAAAGGGACCTCACCCCGGAGCCAAAGTCTCTTGCCAGCTGAGAATCCAGAGGCCCAGGACTTAAAGCTTGCTAGGAGGCTGGTCCACACAGAGACACTATTATACAGAGGCGGTTTCAAGTGAGAGAGTTAAATGTCAGTGAAGCACGTGTAACCTATCATGGAGGACCTTTGAGCGTGGCCTTGCCCTTTTCCCAGGTGCAAACCAGGTATCTTCTGGGAATTACAAGCAAAACTTTAGAGTTTTGTTTACAATAAAACACCTTGTAGTCTCACTTACGTTCCTCGAACACTTGAGTGGCAGCTCCGGGGCCCACCGGAAGGACATGTGGCTCCCGTTGCCCCCGCCTCACTCTCACACCCAGGTGTGACTTATTCTTCCCTGCTCGTTTCTCTCAACTTACAGGTGTAAATCTGTTAGCAGTCTCTAACAAACCCAGCTCTGCTCTATCCTGGCTCTTCATAGAAATTTTTTGGGGCAAACTTAATGGAGGTTTTGCCTTAGTGCCGGCCTGCCTAGTCTACACAGTAAGTTTCAGGCCAGCCTGGGATACACAGGGAGACCTTGTCTCAGAAATAAATACAAGTTTTTAATACACAGAGGGAAGCGAGTGAGGAAGGATGGGAGCGAGGGAGGAGGTGAGCGGAGATGGTGCAGCGGGCGTGGGGGAGGCTCAGCCCCCAGGTGTCTCCGAGTTTTCAGAAAGGCTTCCGGAGTGTTTAGGAGTGTTAGAAAACTAACAGATCAGGAGACAGTGTGGCACCCCAGACAGGGAATGCAGATTTGTAGGAAGACTATGTGGGGCCACGATGGGAGTAGAAGCTAAGGAACGGTCTGTGGCGGTCAGAGCTGTGCCCCAGCCCCACAGTGTCGAAGCCTGCCTTTCCATCTCAACGCTTTTATTCGGGGGCTGAGAGCTGAATTCAGGGCCTTTGTGTCCCATCATTGCTGTGTCCTCTTTGCCTGTGCATTGTGTGCGACTCTGGACCTCAGAGCCCTGTGTGTTCTAGACAAGTGTTCTACCGCTGAGCTACATCCCTAGCCCTGACTTTGTATTTTATTTAATTTTTAATTAACCTTCTATTACATTTATTCATTTTGTGTGTGAGAGTTTAAATGTATAATGTCTGTGCAGCAAGGGCAGTCGGAAAAGTCCATCAGATTTCCCAGGACCCGAGTTTTGGATGGTTGGGAGCTGATATGTAGGTGCTAGAGATTGAACCCTGGTCATCTGCAAGAGCGAGAGCTGTAAAGTGCTGAGCCTTCTCTCCAACCCATCACACACAGTTGTGTACGTGAGAGGTGAACTTGTAGGAACTGGTTTTGGCAGCAAGCCTTCTCACGGGCCCAAGCTTTGCTCTTATTTATCTGGTTTTTCAAAGCGGTTTGTCTGTGAAGCCCTGGCTGTCCTCCGCCTCACTTTGTAGACCACAGTAGCCTTGAACTTGGAGATTCACCAGCCTCTGCCTCCCAAGTGCTGGTGTTAAAGGTGTGCGCCACCACTGCCCAGGAAGCTTTGCATTTTAAATAGAGGATTTTGAACTCTGATCTGAAAGCCATGAGTCGCCAAGGAGGGATTTCAGACAGGGTATAGTGCAGGCCAGGTGCGGAGGGTCAAGCTGGAGTCGAGTCGGCACAGGTAGAGCAGAGGGCACAGAAACAGTGGTGGGAAGCAAGGAGGGAGATGAGATCGTGGTTTCAGCTCCAGTGGCAGTGACGGAAGCCATGTTACCAGATAAAACCCACAGAGGAGCAGACTGGGGTAAAGAAAGGCCCTGGTTTGGATCGGATCGGCAGATGTGAATGGCTACAGGCCAGGAAGGCGGGGCGCTAAGAAAGACAGTGATTGGCTCCCATGCTGATGCCCCTGGTGGGAGAGGAGCACTAGGGTAGGTTGTTCCATAAGGCCTGAGCGGCTACAGGTAGAATTCTAAACTGGGAACGATAAGACAAAGGGGCTTCAGGAAAGGGGACTTCAGAGTTTAACGCCTTCCATTGGAAGGCGATGACATGATGCTTACTCGGATGCTTGGCCGTGTTTTCGTCCTGGAATGGTGTTTATTGTAGGAACATCTTTCTCTAGGCACTGACGGTCGGATTCAGGCTTCTTGCACACTAGACAAGCATGGTGCTGGGAAGCAGCCTCTCTGACCTGCAGGAAGTTTTGAATTTTCTGTGTAAGGCTGTTTTGCATGCATTTGGTGTGCATGCAGTTCCCATGGGGGCCAACAGAGGGCGGCAGAGCCCCTGGAACTGGAGCTACAAATGGCTGTGAGCTGCCAAGTGGGAGCTGGGAACTGAACCTGTGCTCTCTGAAGAGCAACCAGTGCTCTTAACTGCTGAGTCATCTCTCCCTCCCCTTGCTTGTTGCTGTTTAAAGGGAAGATCTACGTTTTTTTTCCCCCCTCAGATTCTCAAAGTTATCCATGTTCTTCTCCATAAAGCTAAGGGTTGGAACCAGCTTTTCCCAGTTTGGCGTGACTCCTCCCTTTTCCTATGTACTTGTCATCCGGGTGTGAACACTTAACCAAATGTTTATTTTTAGAATTATCTGAGGAGTCTAGAATACTCGAAATCCTAGCCAGAGTATGAAAAGATAAAGGCAGCACAGAAAATTGTGAATTGACAGTTTATCAGTCAACATATTAATCTTTTTGAGACAGGGTCTTCTAGACAGCCCTGGCTGTCCTGACACTCACTCTGTAGACTAGGCTAGCCTCTGCTTCCCTTGGAAATGATGTTCATTTGATGCTGGGATTAAAGGCGTGTGACAATGTCTGGCATCTCACCAGTTTATTCATAATTTGATTTCTCCAACATTTCCTCCCACTTAAACCACTTAGGGTGATGGGTTATAGCACCTACTCTGTGTTTTGGAGAATATGTCTTTGGGACTGGAGAGATGGCTCCAAGGTTAAGAGCACTTGCAGGGAACCCGGTTTGTTTCCCGGCACCCATGTGGAGGCTCACAACCATCCACGACTCCAGTTCCCCTGGATCCAATGTCCTCTTCTGACCTCCACAGGCACCAGGGATACACGTGGTGCACAGATACAGGCAAAACACTCATGCACAAAGAATATCTTTTAAAAACACCGATACTACATATTATACCCTAGATCTTGTGTGTTGAATGCCATACTAGCACATACATGTATTCACAATTGCTATATTTCATTGAAAAGATAAAAAACATATTTAAGAAGAAAATAAGTGCTCCACTAATTAAAAAAAAAAAACCTGAATCTTGCCGGGTGGCGCACGCCTTTAATCCCAGTACTTGGGAGGCAGAGGCAGGCAGATCTGAGTTCAAGGCCAGCCTGGTCTACAAAGCAAGTTCCAGGACAACTAGGGCTGCATAGAGAAACTCTGTCTTGAAAATAAACAAAATACCAGTAAGAGATAGCAATTGGATTTAGGTTTAAGTGTTGGTCCCCTCACCCCTGCACCCACAAAGCTGGGTAAAGTGTTGAAGAATCTCTTGACAGTTGGCCCTAAATGCTGAGATAAGTAGCTTAGGTTCAGTTTTATGGTAGATTGGTAGGTAGCTTCATAACCTGAGTGCAGGAGCCGTTAAGTGAAGCTGTTCTGCGAGAGACTTGGCAATGGTGCGCGTGTGTGCGAGCCAAATGACCTGCATCCCAGGCCCCACAAGGTGGCAGGACAAAGCCAGTTCTGGAGTGCTGTCCCCTGACCTCCACAAGCACAGCAGCAGCTGTGGGCCCTGCACAGGTGCAGGAAAGTAAAAGCCATGGGTTTTAGGCCAGCCAGGGCGGCTTCAAAATGGTAACCAAGAAATAATTAAATGAAACTGTTCCCGGAACTGATGTGTGGGACACTGGCGTGAGCGTGGCAGGTCCTGAGTCTGTTTCCTAGGGAGCTGACCGAGCATTTTCAGGCTTAGGAGGCTGGCTTGGGTCAGAGACTGCAGTGACAACACTTGTTTGTATCCCAAGGGGCTGTTTAATGAGCTGGTTCTCCTTGCCTGCTGTAGGTAAAAGCCAAATGTCTGCGGCCCCATGCCTGCCCAGCTGTTCAATATCAGTTGTTAAAATGGAGTCCCCTTTAAATTCCCAAGGAAAGCTTTGCATAATCACTGGGTCTCTCCACCCTGGGTCTGGTGTCATCTGAAGCTTTGTTTTCCTCTCTTCTCTCACAAACCCTTTAGGAGAGGCCAGTCCAGCAGCCACACTGTCCCCGCAGAGCCCTGCAGTGGGGAGTGGGCCACAGCCGCCACCTTTGCCCTCCCCCTTGGCTCCCAGAACACGGACATGTGTCATCTGCCTTCCAGTCACAGAGCAAATGGTCTCATGTTATATTTCACATGATGGTTTTGGGGGATCCTGGCTTTATTTCCCCTAGCAAATACAAGTAGGTTGCTGTGGGGTTCACTGCCAGGCAGCAGCTGGTCGTTTCTCGTCCTGTGCCAGGTGTTGCTGCATTCCTGCTCCTGCCTACGTGCAGGAGTGCACAGCTCACTGCACACCCCCCAAGGAGCTCTGCCAGCCCCATTGGCCTCCCACGGGGTGTCTGTCGGCTGAATTTATTGTCGCGCTACCTTAGAATCTTCAGTTAGCATTTCTATTGCTACAACCAGAAACCATGACAGGAAGCAAGCTGGGGAGGAAAGGGTTGATTTGCTTTATATTTTCACATTGCTGCTCATCACCAAAGGAAGTGAGGGCAGGAACTCAAGCAAGGTAGGAAGCAGGCCATGGAAGAGAGCTGCTTGCTGACTTGCTCCCCGGGGCTTGCTCAGCCTTCTTTCTTATAGAACCCAGAACTACCAACCCAGGGATGACGACACCCACTATGGGGCTGGACCCTCCTCCATTGAGCACTAGATGAGAAAATGACTTACACCTGGATCTCATGGAGCCATTTCCTCCACTGAGGCTCCTTCCTCTCTGGCTCTAGCGTGTGTCAAGTTGACGCACGAAACTGGTCAGTACAATGTGGTGTTACTGGAGGTGTTTCACTGTGTGCGCATCAGAAGTATAGAAAAAGGGGTCCAGTGACCTCAGGTCCACTTTCCAATGGACTGACATGATTTAAATAGAGGAAGAATGGGGCTGGAAAAGTGGCTCGGTGTTTAAGAGCATCAGCTGTACTAGACAGTGGTGGCGCATGCCTTTAATCTCAGCACTCAGGAGGCAGAGGCAGGCGGATCTTTGTAAGTTCGAGGCCAGCCTGGTCTATAGAGAGAATTCCAGAACAGCTAAGGCTGTTACAGAGAAACCTTGTCTCGAAAAAACCAAACAAAAATTAGCTGCTCTCCCAGAGGTCCCAGGTTTGGTTCCCGGCACATATATGGTGTTCACAACCTTCTGTAACTTCAATTCCAGGGTCCTGGCACCATCTCCTGGGATCCTTAGGGACCGTACATGCTTAACACGCATGCACATACATAAGAAAAATCAAGAACAGGGGCAGGGAAGTAGAGGTGGTCAAGGTAAAGTTTAGTGGAGCCTTGTGTCTGTTTCTGCATAGAGATAGTGCCCCGTACCTGAGTGGCAGGGGTGGCCCTTACTGCCTTCGGTGGTGGTGGTGGTTTCTATGGGAGCTTACTCCTGCTCCAAGAAATAGCCTGACACCAGAGACAGTTGCCCTCCTCTGGCCCTAGAGGCTCTGCTCCTGTCTTCCAAGTTGACTGCAGGTCAACAAGAGCTGAAGGTGTAGTGGTGTCTGGACCAGGGATGATGTAGAGAGGTCATGACATAGGTGGTTTTTAATTTAACAGCCGAATAGGGGCTGAAGGGACAGAGTGGGAGAGATATTTATGTCTGCCTTCGAGTCAGGAAAATCATGAAACTGTTGAATTCGCTGTGTGGTATACAGAAAAGAGCTTTTCAGTTTCCAGGAAGAAAAGGGTATTGATATGTATGTATCTCACACCAGCTCTAAAGCGGCCATTCTTCTGCCTCTGCTTCTCGAGCACTGCTGTGGTTATAAGCACGCTCCCAAGCCTGGCCTGAAGGCACCTAAAGATGGAAATCTCTGTTGTTGACTGTTAGAGGCATGGGATGAAGGGGTCTGTCCACAGCGGGGACAGACAGCCGTGCCGCATGCTTGAGGACTGGGAGGGTGCAGCCTTACAGACTTGTAGGGCTTTTGTTTGTTTCTAGGCAGAGTCTTGCTCCCCATCCAGCCTAGCTTTAAATGTCTGCTGCAGCCTGAACTGGCCTCAGACTCGCCATTGCTCCTCAGTCTCCCGAGTTCTACCATCTCAGGACTGTGCCACCTTACTGGGTTGTTTTGTTGTTTATTTTGCTTCTAGGAATGCTACATTTTTTGACTAGTAATCTTTGGAGTTTATATGCACATCCCAGTATAATTATCCAGGTCCTCAAATATTTTCCTTTAGAAGAAAAATATTATTTTGCTTAGTCACTGTTATTTTTAAACTGATTGAGGAATGGGTGCAGTGACCTGCCTTGGTCTTGGCTCTTGGTCACCACGACTTCTGCCTGTTCTCTGGCACAGGGTGGAAAGAGTGCTCCACAGTTTACTAGGGAATTCCTATGATTCTTCCGTGCAGCCTGAGTGGGGTTTTAAAGGCTGAGCTGAAGTGAATAGGCCTCTCTTGCTGTTGTTGATATTATCGTCCATGACACACCACGCTCTCCATTGCTCAAACTGACAAGCAGGAATTTAATTACAGTTAAGTACTGTGCTTTTCAAAGCCACACTAAGAGGAAGAGCTGGATCTGGGGCAAGAATACAAAAGGAACACATACAATATTTGTTCTCCTTTAACTCGGAGGACATAGAACATCGGATCGGAGAACCTAGGAATAAATATTAGGTATTTGAATGTTTGCAGGGCTGTGAATTCAAAACTTCCCACCCTTCAGGCTCTGGTGCCTTGCCCAGCTCTACTGTTTTGAGTCAGGGCCTCACTATGTAGTCCTGGCTGGCCATATTGCTTCTGCCCCCTGAGTGCCGGGATTATGAGTGGTGCCACTATACCGTGATGACCTCCCTCTCTTAGTTCCCTATGTGTGGCCATGCATCTGTTGTGTAGAGGTCAGAGGACAACTTCTGGGAGTTGGCTGTTTCCTTCCACTATGGACAAAGGGGACTGATTCTTGTCAGGCTCGGTACCTTTGCCCATGAGGACTCCTTGCCTGGTTTACCTTCACTTTCTTGAGCATGAGTTTCTTCTTTCATTCAACTGTAGCTCACGCTGCACATGCCCCTGTTCTCTGGAATTCGGCTAAAGAATCCTTGCTCATCCCTGGGGAGATGGGATAGCATTCTCTGGCATCTGTGTGTTGTCTTAGAGGTGGCTAACTGTTCCATAGCTTACTCAAGAGTAGAGCACACAGTATGTACTCGGTATTCTTACTCAGTTAAGTAAGAAATAAGCCAGGAGTATAGCTCAATCAAGAGTGTTTGCCTCATTCACTAGACCTGGGTTCAACACCAGCGCCATAAGAAATAGCAAGGTATGTGGGTGTGTGTGAGTGAGTGCTGGGAAGGATGAGGCAGACCAGGGATCCCACACCCAGATGGTTACAGCAAGAAGATCAAGAGTTCCAGGCCAGCCTGTACTACATAGTAAGACCCTGTCTCAAACAAGACCTCAGCATGTATTAAATGTATTATTACTTCATTGCTTTTTTTTTTGTTTTTCTTTTGATAAAGGAAAACTTAATGTAGACTAGGCTGGCCTCAAATACAGAGATCTGCTCCAAGTGCTGGGATCAAATGTGTGTAGCACTCCACCTGGCATTTCCTTGGTTCTTTCTTTCTTTCTTTCTTTCTTTCTTTCTTTCTTTCTTTCTTTCTTTCTTTCTTTCTTTCTCTTTCCTTCCTTCCTTCCTTCCTTCCTTCCTTCCTTCCTTCCTTCCTTCCTTCCTTCCTTCCTTTTTTCCTTTCCTTTTTTCCTTTCCTTTCCTTTTCTTTCCTTGAGACAGGGTTTCTCTGTAACTTTGGAACTAGCTCTTGTAGACCAGGGTGGCCTCAAACTCACAGAGCTCTACCTGGTTCTGCCTCCCGAGTGCTGGGATTAAAGGCATACACCACCACTACCACCAGGCATCATTCTTTTTAAAATTTTAATACTTTATAAATAATACCAATCAAAATTCCCACTTCCTCTCCTCCTCCCACTTCACTCCCGAGTTCTTTCATTCTTTTGTTCCTTTTAAATATTTACTTCATGTTACTATTTTACATAGCCTGCAGCTTTGACAGTGTCCCCACAGAAGTGCTTGAGGAGCACTGAATATTAAAACATCAGGTAATACAACATACATAGACCAAATAGAAGTGAACACTAAAGCATATTTTCAAAATTTCCAACAATTTAAGAATGTATAAAATTCTTAAATTAATGACATGAAGAAAAAATGGTTGAATTTTTTTTCAGTTGATGCTCTTTATTTCAAGGGCTCTGAGGAGAGAAGACGATGAAGTCACACCAGGGCTTTGAGGAGAAGGAATAATGAGGACGTCTCCAGGGCTCTGAGGAGAGAAGATGCAGACATCTCCAGGGTCCAGAAGAGACAAGCCAACGAGGACATCACCAAAGGAGATGTGTCTGGCATGATCTTGCTGTCTGGTCTCCACATGGTGGCACCTGAATCTTGTTCTCCAGGACACGAAGTATCTTCTGCTCTGCTGAACCTGCTTTCAAGAATATCTGAAAACAATACTTTATCAACATGTTAGGTCAACACTCAGGGCTCCAACAAATCTGAGGGAAGCAGTGATGGAGGACACAATCTGGCTAATGAGGCGGTTAAGGTTAGTGTAGATAGGGTGTTCAATGTCGAGGTTTCTAAGACAGATGTCATAGATGGCCCCGTTGTCTACCATGAAGGCACAATCAGAGTGCTCCAGGGTGGTGTGGGTGGTGAGGATGGAATTGTAGGGCTCAACCATAGCAGTGGAAACCTGGGGTGCTGGGTAGATGGAGAACTGCAGCTTGGACTTCTTTCCATAATCAACAGAGAGCCTCTCCATCAGCAGTGAGGTGAACCCAGAGCCAGTGCCCCCGCCAAAGCTGTGGAAAACCAAGAAGCCCTGGAGACTTGTGCATTGGTCAGCCAGTCTGCGAATTCTGTGCAAGACAAGATCAATGATTTCCTTGCCAATGGTATAATGGCCACGGGCATAGTTATTGGCAGCATCTTCCTTACCTGTGATGAGCTGCTCAGGGTGGAAGAGCTGGTGGTAGGAACCAGTGCAAACTTCATCAATAACCGTGGGTTCTAGGTCTACGAACCCTTCATAGATGACAGGATGCCACTGGAAAGGACACATCTTGATAACATACATGAGATGTCTGAAGAACTCACTCCAGGAAACGCCAGTACCAAAACAAATTGATAGTAGGACTCTTCAAGCAACACCATGTCAAGCCACCTGTGGAGTCTGCATGGTCTCTCACGTAAGATGTGGCACAAGCTTCAAGGAAGAGTGCCCGCAGAGAAGGTGTCTCGCTGAAGATGGTATTGAAGGAGTCATCTCTTCCCCCAATTGTCTTGTCACTTGGCACTAATTATCAGGCTGGATGTCATGTTCCAGATGCCATGTTCTAGAGTTCCCAGCAGGCATTGCCCATCTGGACACCAGCCTGGCTAATGTGGATGGAGATGCACTCATGTATGGTTGCTGCTTTTCGCAGCTTCCTGGGGGATGGTAGAGGTGAGGAGGTGTTGCTTCTTACAGCGCGACTCCTAGGTGATTGATGTAAGAGAAACTGCAGTCCAGTATTTTCTTTCCAGAAGTTGGTTTTTGGCCAGATTGTGTTGCTACGGACCAGATCAGCTGGAGCACTGGGACCAATGGGACAGGGTCTCGGGAATAGTTGAGTAAGGAGTTGCTGAATGCCAGACACAAGACTTAAAGGAATTGCACCTCAATGTATCTTTATTAGGCATGAAGCTCATCCTTAAAAGATTGCTTAACAGCATGTGTTTTTTCATGTGATACAGAATATTATAATCATATCAGATACATGAGAATAGATTTCCATCAGACATATGTCCCTGATGTGAGTCTGCAGTTGGTCATGCTAGACATGGCTTGACATTAGTTTTGATATCTTTATCTAGGCTATGAGTCCATGGCATTTTGAGCTAAGGGCAAGCAGTTGTGGTTAACAGTTACACAGTCTACAGTCTTATATATGAAACTCTTCCTTCACATACCTTGTCTGTTTTCTCTGAGATGACTTCCTTTGAGCCATGTTGTTTCTAATCACTTCAGTGCTTAAATCTTTCTGAAGCTTACTGACAAAAGGTGAAGTCCTCTCTTCCAGATTCTAGTTCTACACTGGTGGAGGTCAGGACAGGAATTTAAGCAGGGCAGGAACCAGGAGTCGGGAGCTGATGCAGAAACCATGGAAGAGTGTTACTAATGACTTGCTCCCTATACCTTGTTCAGCCTGCTTGCTTTCTTGTTTATTTATATATACCTATTCCACTTCACCTCCCCTTTTCCTGCTCACCCCACCTGCCACCCCACCCCACCCCACATCTTCAGAGATGGTAAGATCTCCCATGGGAAGTCAAATCTGTCCCATCACCTTTTTGAGGCAGGATCAAGGTTTCCCCCTGTCTCTCATAGTGCCTAGGCTGAGCAAGGTATCCCTCCATAGAAAATGGTATCTACAAAGTCAGTTCATGTATTAGGGTTAGATCCTGGTTCTACTGCCAGTGGCCCCACTTACTTCCCATCTGTATGGGGTTGGCTATATAAGTTGTATAGGGTTGGGGATAGAATATGAAGTTTAGGCTCAGGAATCTTTGGGGAAAAAAAGGGGGAAAGGGTGGGATGGGATAATAGGTAGATTAATGTGTATACTTGCGAATTATTCATTATAGACATTTTACATTGGTATAGATTATTTGTATATTGATACATATGTAAAATTATCTTTGTATTCCTGTTTCAGACCATTTGTATATTGATAAGAAATTATTTATATTTATAATAAATTAAATTATATTTAATATGTTATTTATATTTACATTTGTGTACCAATATTGTAAAGATATTTTGTTATACTGTATGTTCCTACGTCTGCTTAAGATATTTTGCATATTGATGCAATTTTAGGATATTTTTTATCATATTGCACTATCCATTTCTAGATCTGATCAAGATATTTTTATATTGATACAGTTTTGAGGTTATTGTCCTTGTGCTCACATCTGCTTAAAGGTTGTTCTATGAAGCTTTAGTCTTTCAGATATACAGGTTAAGAATTACAGGTTAATAGTCACCCATGTTTGTCACGCTTCTAGGCGAGGGTCTTGATGCATAGAGATGTACTCTGCATAGACAGGCAATCTTCAAACACTTCAAAGACCTGTAAAACATGGCACTTAGATAACTCGGGATTGTGTTAAATGAGACATGGTTGCTCCTGGCAGCACAGATTTATTCTTGAGAATGTTGAACATCAAAGACACTCCACTTGGAGCTTGTTTTCTATGCCACTTATTGGCAAAACTGGCCTTTGGGCAAAGAACTGCTCTTGCCTCAGTGCAATATGTGCACTGTTCAAACCAGAAAAAACAGGATACAAGCAAAAGCAACTGCTGAACTTTGCCAAGATGGGGTAGGACAGTCTTTCAAATCTTGCTGCTTCTAAAAATGGTCTGTCAGATACTCTAGGCCTCAGTGAAGGCTGGTTGCCCCAACACTGCAAATGACTTTGGGTGACTGCCCAGATAACCAGCCAGTTGTTTCTATCATTTCTTGTACCTTTTGGAAGTTGCTTGTTTACTCAGGTAACATGGTAACATTATTTTCCTCCTCAAGTCTTTGTTGGGGTTGAAAACTAGACAGTCATGGCTAATATCCTCTCATAACATAGCTAAGGTATTTTAGGTATAAGACTTAGACTCCAGGATAGGACAACTATTGAAATCTGTTATTTGCTAATTACCTTAGATTGGACATTTAGCACGTGTTTCTTGCCTGATGTTTATGATGGTTGTAGTTCTATTTTTGTGTATGTTTTTGCCTTTTTCCTGAATAATACTTGATCTTTGTTCTTATTGGATATAGTTTTGTATTATGTTTAGATCCCTCTTATTTAGACATAAGAGGGAGGTGTTTTGGGAATTCATTCCACCAATAGGTTTTGGGGTGCTGGCCCATTAGGGTGTTTGAGGTACTACATGCGGACTGATAAGCCCAGACAGGAAGCATGCTCACTCTCTCATGTGGTAGTTGGAGATCTGATCGCAGCTTCCTGAGTCCCTAGGGCAAAAGACCATGCCCGCTCTTTACCTTTATTGTGTGAATGTTCCCAAATAAATATTTATCCTTTATTCCAGTCTATTGTGACTTCCTTACTTACACCTACAATAGGGGTTGAAAAATTGTACCTTCATCATCCTACCGTCCCAGAGGAGGCTCAGAATTAAACTGAAGTAACATAGAAAAGTATAATTTAGTCTTTATTTGAAATGGAAGGAGCTTACGTAAAGAAATGTCGGCCAGGGCAGGAGATGGCTCAGTGTGCAAGAGTGAGGAGCCGAGTTTTCACTTCTAGCATCCGTGTAATGCATCAGGCATGGCTGTGGGCTCGTTAGCCACTGGATTGTGGTGGAGAGGAAGCATGTAAGCCAGAAAAGGACATCAGAGTCCTGCAGCTGAGTTCTATGTGGATCTGCAGCTAGGCTCCTAGTGGTAGACATGAGGCCTCTGCTAAGCAAAAAAGCCAGAAGTTGGGAAGAAGAGTTGCATAGGAGGCAGAGGAGAGTGAGGGACCCTGGAGCCTGATAAGTAGCTGTCAGTCATTCTTCCTGACAGTCATGAGGAATAATAACTTTGACTTAATTTTTGTCCCCAGTCAGCACTAACCTAGAGCCATTTAGGGGAAAATATTAGGGAAGCATAGTTTCTATCTTAATGGCATTGACCATAGAACTGAACAATACAGGGTTCAGCTGCAGGTAAATGCCAAGGTAAACTGTAGGTGCTGTGTTTTCAGATGGCACCTGATAAGGAGGTACAGGGGCGCACTCAGCTTTGAGGAAATGGTCTAGACTTGCCACCTCAGCTTGATGGCTTTCTCTGTACCTGCTGAGTCTCTTTGATTATGTGGGTCTTCCATTCGGAGGTGATCCTGGACCTACTGTTCACGCCATATCCTCCCTGCCTCTGGGTTGTTAAGGCTTTGCAGCTGATTGCTCTTTCTCTTCCCATTCCATTCTTGGCAGTGATGCTTGCGCAAGTGCTAATATTTTTCAGCTACTCCCATCCGTTTAGTCTGGACCTGGACAAACTTGGCAGGCCCAAGACTTTGGCCAGGGCAAGTTCCTAGCTAACTGAGCATTTCCAGTTGGCATTCTGAGCCTCCTTGACCTCACTTTTGGGGGCATAGGACTTCCTTTGTGCTTGACAAATTAAGTAAACCAACTTCTCTGACATGAAACTATGGTGTTAGTAGTAATTTTTTAATTTTCATTTTTTTAAATTTTTTGTAGTTAGCCGAGTTCTCCTGCCTGAAGGGCTTTTTTCTATGTTTGAATAAGAACAAAATAGATTTGAGCAATGTAAAAAGCCAAGGAAAATAGATGGATGGGAACTCTGATTTCAGCAGAGCTGCTTTTACCAAGGTATTGTGGTGGTTGGATAAACACAAGGACACAGCAAATAGGCAAGCAAATGTCCCCATCCTGAGCCTGGCTCTACACCCACACTGCCGATTAGAGGAGAAGTCAGAGGTGGAGTAATCTTTCAATCGCAGAACTGGTGTATTAGTTTCTTTTCTTTTGCCGTGATCAAACAAGATAACGCAAAACGGTTAACCGATGTGAGTTTATTTTAGCTCCTGGTTCCAGAGGAATAAGAGTTCACCAAGGCGGGGCTGCGCGGCAGCATGGGGTAGTGACTGAGGGAGGAGACTGAGAACATCTCCTCAACCCTGGCACTAGACAGAGACAGGAAACTGAAAATGTTGAGCCTTAAACCCTAAAGGCTGCCTCCCATGATGCACTTCTTCCTCCTGAACAACTGAGACTATGGGGGACATTTCTCATGGAAACTACCACTGCTGAGGAGGTGGGGTGGCCCTTGCTACCCAGACAAGAATCTTGGACCTTCTACACACATATTACTCAAGTAAGGCTAGCCTAGGTTTCTATCCCAACACTTTATAATTGGCACTGTGAGTATGAGTACATCATGCAAACTGTCTGAGCCTCCTCTTTAAACTGGGAAGAAAAATGCCTACCTTGTTGGGTTGTTATAAGAGTTTATGAGTCAGAATCACAGCATCCTCAGTGCCAGGTACACAGAGCCTTGTGGTGTGTAAATGGAAGACCCCATTGCATGGTTGAATGCCAAGACTGAGCGTCTCACGGGCAACTATTAGAGCAAACATCAGCAGATTTTCAAAGCACGACAACAAGAGGAAGCTGTCAGCTATTAGTTCTGGCAGGTGTCTGGATTGCACAAGCTCATCTCTGTTGGCGGTCAGGGACTGGATTGGAAGAAACTGCCGTTGGTGGGATGCGTCCAGAAGCAACACAAAGTCCCATTTGAAACCAACACTTGTGACCTTACCTGAATTAATAAGCCACTCTGAGGACTGAAGAACGGGAAGCTGGGCCTAGAGGGCATTCTTCTGTTATCAAAGACTAAAATAATCTTTACATTAACCTAAAAGAACCTTAACAGGGACCCCCAGTTTCCCCAATAACATGTGGCACCTGGTACGGGTTCCCAACCTTCCTGGTGGCTTATAAGAGAATACTACAGTGAAGTCACAGCAGGAGGCCATATTATGTTCTACTGTTCAGGTAAGCTTCTGGTGACTCATATCCCTAATATATGCCCTTTGCTAAGACCCCTCTCTGGGAGGCCAGCCTCTGCACTATCTCTGCCTTGTGCTAGGTCTGTAAGCTCCCTGCCTTGGTGCTCTACCTGCTTAAGGGAAAGAAAAGGTGCAACCAAACCTTCTGAATGTTCAACAACCAAACCTGGAGGCCAGTGCAGATGCACACGGGTGGTCAATGGGGCTGGAATTTTTGCCACTACCTCCTGATCAGCTATTTATTGAGACCTTTCTCAAAGGATCCTACAGCTAAGGCAAGCCACCTGTCTTCCTGATCAGAGGCCCCAGAAATCACCTAAGTTAGACTCTAACCAGTGTATGTTCTGCAAAGAAGAGGGTCAGCACAGAAGAATCCCTTCAGTGCTTCAAAGGAAATGACACAGGATCTCCATGTACAACAGCAGATGGGACAACTGTCCTTAATAGTTTTTAAAGGGTTAATTTTGGCATTGTTATGGTCCTCAACATCTAGCAGGAAAGTAGTCAAAGTAATAGGCCCAAACAAAACAACTCCCCAAAACAAACTTTAAAAAAGTGATGAACGATCCTGACCTTTCAGACTTCCCCATTAAAGCCCAAGTGTGCGGCACTGGCGTGCTTGGCTAACCAGTTATAACCTTCTCAACTATAGCCAGACAAAAGGGCTCTCACGCTTTTTTTAACCAGACCTAAAGACACTATTTGCCTAAGCCACTAATGCCTCCTTCACCTTACAATATCTACACATTATTAACTCAAAAAAAGTTTACCTCAGGGGCTGGAGAGATGGCTCAGCAGTGGAGAGCACTTGTTGCCCTTGCAGAGAGCCTGAGTTTGGTTCCCAGTATACCCTGATGGTTCCCAATAATTCATATCTCCAGCTGAAGCAGAATCCTGTGGCCCCTTATGGCCTCTGAGGCTTCTGGGTATGCGTGTGAGGGAAAACAACTCCCACACAGACAATAAAAGAAGTCAATCTAAAAGAAAGCAGAATTCAGTCTAGAACATCTGAGTCTCAGTCTGACTGAACGCCGGCTGACTCGTGGTGGTTTCAGTAGAAAAGCTCCCTCTCTTTCTCAGAACTGAGGTAGGAAGACTGTGCTAACCTCAAAGGGAAACATGTGTGAGGTGAGGCTGATGGTTTCCTTTCTGCTGAACCTGTGGGCAGAGGCTGAACCCCTACTGACTGTGTTCTCATACAGTCAGCTTTAGCATAGATGGTTGTCTGTGGTAAAGAAGTTATTGTGCAGGTTTTAAAAAGTTTCCCTCCAAGGCTGAGGTCAGAGGATCTCACATTTAAGACCTAGCTCAGTGGCAGAGAGTCCAAGGCTAGTCTGGGTGACTTAGTAGACCTGTTCTCAGAATAAAAAGAGGGCACCGGTATAGACAGAGATGGAGTCTTCTTAAGTTTGCCTAAGGCTCTGGGCACCCCAAGCACCACAAAAAGAAAGAAACAAGCTAAAATAACAATAAAACAAATCTCCTCTTCACTTAAGGCTCTTTAAGAACAACCCCCATAATCACGATCTATGTCTATTTTCCTTGTCAAAACTTCAAGTTGAATTAATGTTGGAATTAATGTTTCTCATCCTAAGGCAAGGTCAGCGTGCATGATTTGTTTTTCCATATTCGTTGATGCACTTGCTGACAGGATCAATGGAAGCCATCAAGGTAAGAGACGGGGTGCCTTCCTCTTTGCCTCTGAAACACATCATGGTGTGCTGTCAGACTGGGGAGCCGTGATGGAAGGCGGTGTAAACACGCCAGATGACAGCACTCCAGAGACAGAAAGGTCTAGCTACAGAAGAGAAAGGTCAAAAGCACTTTGGACTCACAGTGGATGCAGGTATTTTAATGATGTAGACAGCAGTTGGAAACAGATCAATAGAATCAGAATGTTAGTGGGTTTCAGGGCCTGGCATTCATTTCAGCCCCACGTGGGTGAGCGGAGTACATCCACGTTCATGTTCATTTTCCGTTTCTCCTCACGCCCCCACCACCTCAACCTTCCAGCCCTTACCTGCACTATGGTATTAGTGTTCTGATCTCATCATTCAGTTCACGTCAAATATTCTAATGGATAATCTGTTATCTTCAAGATAAAATTGACAACATTTAGCCTAACATCAAGATGTCATAGTAAGACATTTGTAGTTTCGTGAGCATCATAACAAGGTAGCATAAATTGATTAATTAATGCATTTAGTGGCTTTATTGATGTCTTCTTCATCTGTTCCTTGTAGCTAAGCTTTGAATATGAAAATGAGGATCATAGTCCTTACCCTAAAAGCAGAATTTGCCTCTTAGAGGTGAAGACAGATAAGCAAAACCCATTCATAGAACTGTGCGGTAAGGTGTGCTGGGAGACAACTGAGCAGACTGTGAATGTTCAGAGCAGGTCGCTAGCTGCCTCCCAACACTCTTCTTTCATTTTCTCTTATTTTGAGACAGCATCTTGTTAAGTAAATTCTGGCTAGCTTACATCTCACTGTGTATGACAGATTGACCATGAACTCATGGCAATCCTCCTGCCTTTGGCTAACAAGTGTCGGTAATTACAGACATAAGCCACCACATCCAGGCTTCAGATATTTCTTCAGTTAAGCCTTCTTTGTTGGACTGGATAATTATCCTACATACCATGCACCTCCCAAGCTCTCTGATCCATCATGTCCAGCCTCTACATTTCTACTCATTCATTAGCCAACAAGGATCAACAGTACCCAGCATAGCAGAGCGTGTGTGTTCTCCATCACTAATAATGAAAGCAGAGCCCACCGACCCCGACCCTGAGCTGACATCGCTGCCTTTTCCATTTCCTCTAGCCATTATATACCTCTTCCATCTCAGGGTCTCTTTGTTCGGGAGTTCTGGTAGAACATTTTTCAAAACCAATGTAGTTGTTGGAGGATCAATCAGAGTTTTTTGATTTACAAAACCCAAAATCATTAGGAATTCTTTTTTATTGATAGATGTTAAATTGGTCAGACAACAGATCCCATACAACTGGGGAATCCATGTGTTTAGAAAGAAGTACTGCTTTGCAGAGGTCCTCCTGCACCTCTTCAGGATTAGTAGGAGGGGACATTGGTTTGAATGTGTCACATCAAAGAAAATAGATGTGTGTCCTCAAAAAGTTGCCACTGGGAAAAGAATTTCTGGTATATTATTTAATTTATGGCAATGGTAATGCAAAGACAATGGGGAAATAAATCCTTCATATTATTTTTAAGCTGTTGATCTCATTCCGTTAGTTGAACGATGGTTGGGCAATTTTCACAAGTCTCAGCTTTCTTGCCTGTTAAATCAGGAAACGGAACTTCTAATTCAAGTTCTCTTTCAAGTTCACTATTCATCAATTTGAAGTTTTGGTATAGATCTAATAAAGTAGGTTACATTTCTTTTTGTTGTATTCTTTAAGTTCCCCCAGAGAAGGGCAAGGAGGCCATAGTAGGGCCACATGAAGAGGATGAGAAGCTAGAAGAAAGAGCCCTACCAGATGTTGGGAATTTTCTGAAATAAGGGCAATTTTTCTTTGCAGAGAAACCCCTTGTTGGGAATTTTTTCTCCCTGTTGTCAGACCTCATGAGAAGTCAGTGTCTGCTATTAACTTTCATGTAGAATTTACATACTGAAAATTGACATCTGGATCATGAGTGTGAATTGTATAGCAGACTCCAACCTCCTCCTGGCTGAGTATGCTTCTCAGTGAAGTATAGTGACTGAAAGGACTCTAAAAATGCACTTCTTTCTTTTTATTTTTTTTAAATTAGCTTATTCTTTGGCAATTTCATAGGCATATTGCTTTCTGGTTGCAATCACCCTGCTACTTCGTCTGAGTTCCTACCACTACCTCCCCTCAATAGATTGTCCTGTTGTTGTCTTGTGATCCACTGATCTTATCCAGGCCCTCCTGTGTGGGTATGGGTGTGAAGCCACCCACTGGACCAGGGCTAACTCACCAATGGCTGCATCACAAAAGACAACCCCCTCTTAGCTTGCAGCCATGAACCGCCAGTAGTCTCTCCACAGAGGAGCTGGGACCCATGAATCCCTGTGGCATCCGTGGTTGAAATATTGATAGGTCCAACCATGTCCAAGCGTGCTCAGTTGTCTTCCCTGTGAAGGCAGCTCTGCCTATGGGAGTTCATTGGTGTAATGGCCATGCCCAGATGACAACGGGCGTGTCATTACTCTTCCCCCACCATCCAGTTCTTAACATTTTTAATTTTCCCTCTTCCTGGATGTTCCCCATATCACAAAGAGTGATATGGATGTTATCTTGGGAGCAGAGCACTTACCAACCAATTATTAGCACCCTGACTAGCCATGAGTTTGCATGTGCTGTTGTTTGCTGCATAAAACAAGCTTTTCTGACAAATGATGAGGCATAAACATACATGTTTAGACGGAAGTTTGTCAACGTCTCAAAGCATAAATAGTAGGTTCCCTCCCGGGGCCTATGACTTCACTAGCCGTAAGCCGTTGACGGATTTATGGAATCACTTGTGTTCCCCTCCTGGAGCAGGCCTCAGATCCAATCAGAACGCACATAAGACTCCCCCAGAAGTCATCCGCTCTTGCACCAGCTGGCACATGTTGCCCTGGAAGGTGGTATTGGAGCATGACACACAATGGCTAATGATAGTTCCCCTCTGGCTTCCTGAATAGCAGCTTCTGGTGTGTAAGCTAGCCAGCAGAGAGGAAGCATCCAACTCAGTTCCAGCAGCTTCAGCAACAGAGTCTTGCTGGTTAGTTCTGGTGACAACCAAGAGCTATAACCTGTCTTATATTGGCAGCCTCTGGGACCCTCTTGGCCAACAACTTCAGGAGGAACCATAGGCCTTGGGCTTGATGTGTGTGTGTGTGTGTGTGTGTGTGTGTGTGTGTGTGTGTGTGTGTGATGAACTTGTAGAGTGGATAGGCAGCAGGCTAAGAAATAGCTGCGGGTGTGTATCTGTGTGGGTGCTCGTGCACATCTGAGTAGACTAGGCAGGCGGTAGGCTGTGTCTTAGGTGTGTGCCCGTGTGTTGCTGTGGCTGCAGCAGGCCATACCATCAGGGTTTGGTGCTGATACAGGGCACAATCACCTGTTTATGGAGTTGGGGATATGCCCAGTGACACAGGAGCATCTCTCCCTTGTGTGTTTATGTTCAATTTCTGGGCCCAATACAGTAGGATATGTTGGCTGAATCATCATGGGTAAGGTTGTGCTGTCCCCCACATTGCCATTTCCAAGGGAGCTCTTCTATGACGGCCCTGATGAGAGATCCCCCTCTGTATGCTGTGACTACCACTGGTTAATGAAGAAACTGCCGTGGGCCTGTGCAGGGAGTAGAGGTAGGCAGGGAAAACGAAACTGTGCAGGGAGTAGAGGTAGGCAGGGAAAACGAAACTGAATGCTGGGAGAAAGAAAGGCAGAGTTTACAGAGAAGCCATGTAGCCCCTGACAGAGACAGACGCTGACTGGAATTTTATCCGGTAAGCCACAACCTCGTGGTGATGCACAGATTAATGGAGGTGGGTTAAATTAAGATGAAAGGTTTAGCCAATAAGAAGCTACAGCTAACGGGCCAAGCAGTGATTTAAATAATATGGTTTGTTGTGTGATTATTTTGGGAGTCTGGGCAGCCGGGAAACAAACAAATGGTCTCCTACTACAGAGGCCCTACTTCCCTACTCCAGCTTGAGCTGACTCAAGCTGGCCAAGTCCATGACCAAGACAGGCTTCTGGGGAGCTGTCCTCCCAGCTCATTTTTGGGTCACCCCTTCTAAGCCCCCTCCATTGAGCAGAGATCTAAGCCCCTTGCAGCTTCCCACAGCATGCCACCCTGCTCCTACTCCCGGGTGGGCCTCTCATTCCCTGCTGCCTGAGATTCTGTGTTGTTAACATGGCTCTCCATGCCAAGAGCTAGGAGTTATGTCTGTAAGTTGATAGTAGCAGTTCACACAGTGCACACAGTGGCCATGAGGGGGAGCTGTGTCTCCCAAAGTGTAAAGCCTCCCTCATTCTCTCAGACTCCCTGTGCATAGCTGGTGTGCAGCTGTGTGGCAAGTTCCTTCCATGTGATCTGTCTTGGCCCTTTATTTGTGTGTGTGTGTGTGTATTTGCTGAATTGCTTACTAGCTCTAAAAATGTTCTGTCAATTCCTCAGAATTTTCCCACACATATTAATTGGTCATTATGGTAGTTTGATAGAAAAGGGCACCCACAGGGTGTGGCATTGTTAGGAGGTGTGGCTTTGTTGGAATAGGTGTGGCCTTGTTGAAAGATGTGTGTCAGTGTGGAGGTGGGCTGTGAGGACTTTGTTGCTAAAATTACACAAGTGTGTAACACACCATTGCTTACGTCACCTGCTTATCAAGATGTGGAACTCTCAGCTCCTTCTGCAGCACGATGTCTGCCTGCATGCCGCCATTGCCACCCACCATGATGAGAAGGGACTAAACTTCCTAAGTGCAAGCCAGCTCCAGATAAGTGTTTTCTCTGTGAGTGTTGCTGTGGCCATGGTGTCTCTTCACAGCAACAACAACCCTGACAAAGACAGTGAAGGACAAGTTCACTAGTTCGCTCTGCCCGTGTGTAGGGAGGACAACTAGACCACTGCCGTCAATCACTTCTGGCTACTGTGCCACTCTGTCCTCTGTGCTGGACAGTCGTCCATTGTTCTACAGGGAAGCCTGTCTCCAACTGCAGCCTGAGTGGGCGTTCCCTCAGCCTGGCTAGAGCATCCTTGGGTAACTAAGTCGTGAGAAACCCTGGCCATGCCAGCTCTGTGACTAGATGGAATCGACAGCTCACTTCTTCTTGATGAGTCCTGGACTAGCCTAATGTATATAACCTTTCACCAAGTCACATGCCTAGGTGGCCAGTGATGTGGAGTGTGTGTGCGCATGGATGTGTGTGTGTGCCTGTACGTGTGTGTGTGTGTGTGCAGACGTGTTCATGTGTGTCTGTCTCCTGATGAGAGCCCAGATGAGCTGCTCTACACCCTGAAAGGGCCCTGCCTCCACTCAGTGCCCTCTAAGTGGTCGAAGACTCTCACATGCCCAGCATGAGGCCCACATTGAGCCATTAGTGATGCTGATCTCTAGTGGTGTCCTGTGGAGGGTTTGTCTGTGCACAGTGAACAGTGAGACTGCATCCAATCCATTGCCCACAGGCGAACGTGTACAATGTCCATGGGCTCCACCTTGTCATTTGTTGATGCCTCCAGAATTGTGGGAAAGCCTTGCAATTCTTTATAAAAATGATGTTTAAACATGTTGGGAGGGGTGCGACATTGTCACAAGGTGCGCTGAATGTGTACGCACAGCTTTGGGTTTAGGGTTGGTGAAAACGATGAGCACCATTACAGTTAAGGTGACGTCACCCTTCTCTGCATGGCCCTGCTGTCTGCTAGGACAATAGTAGCCCAGGGAGAAGGGGAAACTATGTCTGTGACCCCTAGTGTGTCAGAGCTCAGAAATTATGTTCCTAACTGTAAGGGGCACCACTGAGCACAGGACTGCCCATTCACACTTGTATACTTTTTCTTGCCACTAGATTTTGTAGTGATATTTTCTTTGTGTTTTAACAAACAAAGCTTCCTTGAAGATCAGACTGCAGTGCTAAGCCACTAGAGGCCAAGGAATGGTAGCACACTCCTTTACTCCCAGGACTCTGGAGACAGACACAGAGGGATCTCTGTTGGTTCAAGGCCACCCTGGGCTACACGAGATTATCTGTCTAAAAGAGAAACAGAGCTGACATCAAGGCAGTCCCAACACTTGGGTTCCCATGCCTTTAATCCCAGCACTAGGGAGGTGGACTGGTGGAGACAGGAGTGATATGGCTGGGCAGAAATAGGAATATAAGGCAGGAGGAGACAGGAACTCAGTGCGGTCTGAAGCAGTCTGAAGCAGTCTGAGGTCAGTCTGAGGACAGGATCACCCTCTTGGCATGAGCAATGGTAGAGGTAAGAACCCTCTGGTGGCTGGCCGCTCTGCTTCTCTGATCTTCAGCATCAACCCCTATACCTGACTCTGAGTTCTGATTGTTGAGATCAACTGGCGTCTGTGCTCCAGCAGTCACTTGTCCATTTTCTGCCACACCCGTGGATTGATTTTCCCTGTTGCCAGGATGGCCTGCGAGGGTCCTCCTCCCATGACTGACCTGTTCGGCTCTGGGCTGTACTTATAAGTTGACCCGAGTAGACTGTATCACATTGGGGAATAGATATCCTGTCGCTGAACCCATGACTTAAAACGAGGAAGAAAATTTTTATTAATAATAAACGTTAAACAACAATACAACAATGAAAAGTTATCCAAAATTAATAAAGAGTTAAACAAAATTGTAGTGGACATTTTCCCTATGTAGAGGAGCAGAGCTTCTGCGTGCAGGTGGAACTCCATAGGTAATTTGCTTCTTTAACTACACATCAACATCAGGCAGTGGGACAACAAGCACAGCTGCAGGTGTGTGCCCTGCCGCTAAGATATGGATGATGACATCTACTGAATTGGCTGATGTGTGTTTAAGCTGCTCTGGTCCATCCTCGCGCAGAGTTGGTCCCCCTACTGCCGAATCCGTGCTCTTGGTGTCCTCTTTGGGTGTCAGGTCTCCCCGTGGCCCTGCCACAGAAGGTGGTGTACGTGGTGTAGGACTCAGCTTCTCTTGGATCTCTGTGGCATCTGGCACCGGGGCTAATAATTTTTCTGCCCTGCAGAACCTGCATTCTAAGGACAGAAAGAGATGGACCATTAGTGGAGTCAGCCTAGAAGCTTCCAGGATGGGGTGGCCTTCCCAGAGGTGGCCTTGCAGGTCACACAAGGCCTGATCATGCCAGAGAATCCCCACTCCCCTCTCCCTACAACAAGTTGTATATCTGACTGGTGTTCTGTAGATGCTTTTGGACTTTGTTTTATTTACTCTTTGGCAGCCCACGACTAAGCTCCCAAATAAATACACGGAGATGTAGTACTTCTCATGAATGGACGGCCTTAGTGTAGCTTGTGTCCATTCGGCTTTCCTAACTTAAATTATCCTGTCTAAACTTTCCCTCTGGGCATTTTACCTTTATTTATTCAATATATCCTTCTTTTTTTATTACTTCATGGATGGCTCTATGGCTGTGTGATTCTGTAGCTGTGTGGCTGTGTGGTTGTGTGGCTGTGTGACTGTGTGACTGTTTGGCTGTGTGGCTGTGTGACTCTGTGGTTGTGTGACTGTGTGGCTGTGTGGCTGTTTGACTGTGGCTGTGTGACTGTGTGGCTATGTGATTGTGTGGCTGTGTGGCTCTGTGGTTGGCTCCTGGCATCCTTCTCTCCTTCTTTTCAATTTCTCGTTCCTGCTCTCCTCCCTAGTTTTCTTCTCTTATCTCTTCTCTCTTCCCATCAGCCCCACCAATTACTCTCTGCTTACCATTGAGCTGCTTATTAGATCAGTCAGGTGTTTCAGGCAGGCAAGGTAACAAGGCTTTATAGAGTTAAACAGATGCAACATAAAAGATAAAAACCACATCTTGGCATCATTAAACAAATTCTACAGCATAAACGAATGTAACACATCTTAAACTAATATTCCACAACAGTGTTCAACTCTACGTCCAGGTCAAGGCTTCTGCAGAATTCCCTGGTGGAACCCAACACTGAAACTTACTCCAACCTTCCGAGGTACCTACTTCTGGCCTCCTCATCGTCGACAAGCATTCGCTTGGACTCCTGAGCCTCCAGCTGTGACAAGAGCTTCAGGATCTCTACTTGGTAGAACTTAAGAGCCAAGTTCCAACACAGGAAGTCCACAAGGGTCTTCAGGGTCTCCTGATCCTGAGCCACCCGAAAATCCTGCGGCATTTTATGTATCCAATGGATCAGAAAGAGTAGAATGTCTCTGTAGGAAAGAGCGGGTTAGCAGGAAGTAGAGTCAGAAGCCCGGCTGGCCTCCCTTCACCAGCACAGGAGCGGTCCCTCAGATGAGGAAAAGGCTCCTCAGCCCATGTACTTCTGGTTCTAGAAGTGAGGACTCTGTGGAGAGGGCCACAGACACTTGCTGTGCCTGGGAGGACAGAAAGGGCTAACTGGACTGCGCTGTGGTGGGGATGGATTCCCCTTGGGCCCTTGAGCTCCGTCCTTCTTTCTGCTCCTCAGAACCAAGGCTACCACTGGAGATCTCGGTTTCTCCACCTGCACATGAAGTCTCAGGTACCATTTTTTTATGGGGATCCAGAGAGGAAGGTGACCACTAACAGCTTAGTCCCCAAGCTAAGCCACCCCTGACCTCCCACTCTGCACCTGGGCCCTTACCTCCCTTGTCACCCAAAGCCCACTCACCTCTTTCTGTAATAATTCTTCAGAGAGACAACCTGGAAAGGTTCATACCTGTGGCATTTTATGAGGGTGTCACTGCTAACGTCATATGTCCCCAACCCACCCAGAGATACGGAGGGAGCTCTTAAATTCCGTATAGGAGTAGAAGCTAGGGAGTGGGTTGGAGTGCAGGGGCTCTTTGTACTCTTCTGACTTCCATGCAGAGGACCTGGGGATGAGCTTCTGGTCACAGACCTTTAAGGTCATGAACTCAACGGCTGGAACTCAAGCTGCGCCTTTTCAGGGTTCTTGGGTTTGTAGGGTTTCCTTGGGCCCCTGCGGGAATTCTTTCTGTCTCCATTTTTCCCATATAACCTTATCCCTTAGAGCCTTCTTTGCATATGGGACAAAAAGCCTTTCCTCAAGGCGTAAGAAAGAGTAGTGTTTGACACTACTTGGGTAAATATCACAAACTCGATTCCTCTCCTTGCCCTCAATCTATGCCATGTTAGTCAGAAGCGGCAGGCAGGGGAATAACTCTACCAGGACACAGTTGTACTTTTCCTGGAGAGCACACAGCCCTGGAGAAGAGCAGTGTCCTCCTAAAACCAAACCAGGACGTGAGGGGGTCAGAACTCAGGTGTAGTCACTCACAGAATTACGTCCGTTATCAATTCCAGCACCTCCCGGGTGGAGGCGAAAACGGGATACACAGCAAGGAAAGCACTGATAAAATCGTACTTCCCCTTCTTCAGAGCTTTCGGGAGGTAGGAAATGACTTTCTTTATAAAGTCGGGATGTCTGTAGTCATATTTCAGCGGTTTAAATAGGCGGTCCAGGTCATCTTGACCCTGAGGAAGGACCAAGAAAGGAAGGAGCTTTAAATGTGGAAACTCTGACAGGCAGCAACAACCCATCACCACACACTGAGGAGAAAAGTGGGCGTAAAAAATGTTCCCCAGTGTTCTCACAGGATCACACCCCCAGGCAGGGATTGCAGTGGATTAGGGGGACCAGAAAGGACTCCTGCTCCAGGCTGGCCTGTCTTACCGGGCTTTTCCTGGTCGAAGATGACCAGACGTGTGTGAGAAGACACACCAAACGTCCCCAAAGTTGGCCAAGGTGACCATCTTTTCTGCGGCCTAAGCCATGAGATTTCCTAAAGCAGGATAACATCCTCACTCATCGAGTGTCTCAGGACAAGTGACTCAGCCTCAACTGTGAGGCTTCTACCAGTCTCTGGTTACCTGGCAACCCTGATGCCAGGTTACATCTGGACCATTGTGAGGAAAGTGAGGTCACTTTCTGGACCCCTCCAGCCTGAGCCTCCTGCACACAGGCTTTCTCTAGAACTGGCCAGGGCTGCCAGCTGCTCTCCTTCTGCCTTGGCGTGTGTACAGTGTATCACAGAGATGTTCAATGCTCGTAGCTCCTAGTTTTTGGAACTCTTTGGGGAAGGATTAAGACGTTTGGTCTTGTTGGACTAAGTGTGTCACTGGGAGTAAGCCCTGAGGTTTCAAAAGCCCATTCAAACCAAGACACGCCATAGACCAACTTGATAATCCAATGAGTTTACCAAGATCAGTTCCAAGAGCACGGGTGAAGGGTTACAGGAGCAGGGACCCCTTGAAGGCAGCTGAGTCACTGCATAGCCCATCACCGACTGGGTGCTGACTCTCAAAAGCTGCAACTGTGGTGGTCTTAGTGCACCTGCACATGGCCAGCCAGGGCAGGGTTGCTTTGCCACCAAATTGGAAACTCTAAAAGAAATGGACAATTTTCTTGATAGATATCACTTACCAAAGTTAAATCAAGATCAGATACATGATTTAAATAGCCCGATAACCCCTAGTGATATAGAAGCATTCACTAGAAAACTTCTGACCAAAAACAGCCCAGAGTCAGATGGTATTAGCATAGAATTCTATGAAACTTTTAAAGAGGAGTTAATGCCAATATCCCTCAAATTATTCCACGAAATAGAAACAGAAGGAAAACTTCCCGATTCATTTTATGAGGATACAGTTTCTCACAGATGTCTGCTTGCTCTTGCTTCCATGTCCTGGGATTAAAGGTATGCACCATACCCAACCAGTTAACATTTAAAAAAGATCAATGCCCTTGGCTATCAAGGAGACACAGATTAAAACTAGTTGTAGATTTCATCTCAGTCCAGGCAGGGTGACTATGATCAGGAACATGAGTGGCAAGCAATACTGCTAGGGATGTACAGAAAGGGACACTCTAATATACTGTTCTTAAATAATTATAAGAAGGGCTACCATAATGTAACCCGGGGAAATAATCAAAGGACTTTCACCCTCCTGTACAGATTCTCTCACAGCCTTGTTAATTGCTACTTCAGTCACAATAGCTAGAAAATAATGTTGTGGTGGTTCCAATGGAAATGGTCCCTATAGGTTCAGGGGGTGGCACTGTTTGGAGGTCTGGTCTTTTTGTCGTAGGTATGGCTTGCTTGGACGAGGTGTGTCACTGGGGGTGGCCTTTGAGGTCTCGGATGCTCAAATCTGGCCAGTGTGCCATCCTATTCCTGCTGTGTGCCTATCCAGATGTAGAACTTTCAGCTCCCTCTGTGTGCCATGTCTGCCTGCCTGATGCTACGATTCCCACCCTGATGACAGTGAACTCAACCTCTGAAATGCAAGCCAGCCCCAACTGAATGGGTTCCTTGACAAAAGTTACCATAGTCATGGTGTCTTTTCACAGCCATAGAAGCTGTAACTAAGACAAATCTCAGAGTAGATTCCCATCAACTGTTGAAGAGGTAAGAAAGATGTAGTACATTTATACAGTGGAGTGTTACTCTAAGGTTTATAGAGTTAGAATCAAGTTGCATAATTGTCCAATGCTGATGAGTAATTGTTACGTCAACTTGACTAGGATAGGAGATACCTAGATACTTAGTAAAGCATTGCATGCAGAACTGCCTGTGAAGGTGTTTCCTCTTCTCTCTTATCTCAAACCTTTAGGCTCAGAAGAGAGACAAGAGACCCACAGACCTAAGTCCCACAGTCTGTTTATGAATCCAGTGGCTTCAGTGCCCATGGATGGGAAAAAGGCAAATGTCCCAGCTCAAGAGAGGAGAGTCAATTCACCATTCTCTGTCCTATCTTGTACTATGGAGGGCCAGCAAGAGATTGGATGATGCCTGCACACGTGGTTAAGGACAACCTTCAGGTCTAGTTCTGTTCTCCAGGAAACACCCTCACACTTCAGCGGGACTGATGGTACAATGACAACTGTGAGGAGAGGTAGAGAGGAAAGGCATGGCGTGCTGTGAGAACACAAGGACGGAACAACCTGCCGTGCTCTCGCTGGAGATTGCCTACTTGAAGGCCTTCCTCGCTTGCCAGTGAAATTTTCCACCTTCGTAGACGATCCCTCTCAGACACCTGTTTTCCAGTTAGGCCTGAGTGTAACTCCTGTCCAGAGCTGGTGGATGTCTGCAGCAACCCTTTCAGAAAAGATTTCTTCCCTGATTAAAAAAAGAGAGAGAAATGTGTTTGGAAGAAACATGCCTCTTGCTTCTTAGTTCAGATATAATATGAGGTTGTGATGGTTGGTGCTATAAGACCCCAAATCAAGAATGCACTTGGTATGTTTGAGACCCGTATATCCTACCAGATGTGTGCTACACCCACTCTGTGAACTGCCTGAGAAGTCGCATGTCAGGCAGAAAGTGAGTCCATCTGTTTTCTCACCTCTCCCTGGTAACGAAAGCTTTCTTTCCATGTCCATTGACAGTGCTTTTCATGGGTGTGGACTTCAGGTCTGTGAGTAACTACATGGAAGTTACTAGAATTTTTCAGAAAATTGTAAATCTATCGGCATCCAACCTTTCATATCCCAATAGGTAAGCCAAGTGATGGAGAAGGCACCAACGAGGTCCAAGGATAAAATCCCCGGAAGCATGTTTCCTCCAATAGACTAAAAGACACAATTATGAAATCTTGGCTGATTCCCTAGATGATAAAAATAATGAGAAGCACAAAGGCATCGGGAACATGGATGTGAGTGTAGATGGAATCTACTCGACCTTCATGCCAAGGTGTGCTCTGTGTAACAGCTGATGGCTCCCACAGATAATGACACCATGGGAATTAAGCCTGGTAGAGCCGTTATCATCACTGTATTTAGCAATACACCATTATAGTCATTAGAGTCTGAGCCAGAGTGGGCAGGAGCCATGCTTTACAAACCAGAAGCACACCGCAGGGGCCCATTTAAACTAGCTTACACAACTGTAGTGATTTTCTACAATTTGTGGGAGGACGGAAGGAGATGAAAACCCAGACTCTGGAATTGGAAACAGAAAAAGAAGGGAAGGAAATAGCATCATAATTGTTCATATAAAAAAAATTGGCATGGAGCCTTTCGGCACCACAGAGCCATCATCTCATTAATTCTCCTAATAAATGCATTAGTCCTGAAGCTGAGAAGAGGAAATTAAAGTAATGAGATATCGACGGGCTCATCCGCAGGATGAATGAGCTAGAGAACAGGAGAAATAAAACAGATTTGATGAGGAGCTTTCACACATCCAGCCTTGTTGTGTTCAACCCTTGGCCAGGTTGGGCAGGAGATAAAAGACAGTATGATGAAGGGAACATGGTGCTAATGTGTGGGACCAGAGTCAACGCCCAGCTGGATGTCGTTATAGGCTGCCTTTGGAAAGGAAGGTTTCTGAAGCCGCACTGGGTGGTTTCATGGAATTCAGGGAAAACCAGAAGCCATCCAACCTGAGCTGCAGTGGGTTAGGTTCTCTCTTCCCCTGCCTCCGTGCATCCATGCTTCCACTCACCCACCACCCACCCATCCACCCATCCATCCACCCACCCACTCACCCACCCATCCATCCATCCATCCATCCATCCATCCATCCATCCATCCATTCATCCATCCATCTATCTACCCACTCACCCACCCACCCCCACACACATCCATCCATCCAACCACCCACCTACCTCCCCCCCCCACATCCAACCATCCATCCATCCATCCACCCATCTATCCACCCACCCACCCACGCATCCAGGGAACATTACTTGACTGCCTATTTTATACCAGGCTCAGCTCTGTCTACTAGGAACACAGCGGTGGCTAACTAGTGAAAACTCTTCTGCCTCCAGCATGCTCCCATTCTGCAGGAAGGAAAGCAGTAAAAGAGGAAAGCATGAAAGAAGAGGGGAATAGCAGAGAATGCTACCTGGGAAAGGAAGCCACAGGTGAGAGCAAGGAGGGAGGGCTATGGGGATGGCTCAGTGGACAAAGGGTTCGCTGCACAAGTATGGGGATCTGAGTTTAAGTCCCCAGTGCCCAGGTATAGCCAGATACCATGGTATATGGTGTTTAGGGAGTGGGTGAAGAAGAGTAGGTAGACCTCAGGGCTTGACTATCTAAAATGTGGGGTGCTTCAGGTCTAGTGAGAGACCCTCCCTTCTTTAAAAAAAAAGTAGGAAAGAAAAGAAAAGATGAAGAAATGGAGAAATGGCATCCCAGTGTCAACTGCTGGCCCCTTCATGCTCCCATATGCCTGAGCACACCTCCCAACTCACCCCCTAAAATAAAACAATAAATCAATGAAAAGGGAAGAGGGGAGGGTGAGAGCCCTTTGGCTGGGTTGTAAGAGTCTTGAAAACATAAAGCTTGGGAGAGAACTTTAGGCTACCAAGTTCTCTGAGGCAAGTTCAAGACAAGCAGGGTGCTTGCTACATGTCAGGACACACTGCTGCGGAGGGCCCCACACCGAGCACCACAAGCCAGCTGCCGTGCCAGGTTCTGCTTCCAAGGAGCCAGCCTTCTCTCCCTCTCTTCTTTCTTCCTGCTCTCCCTTTCCTCCTCCCCTCTTCTGTCTTTTCCTTCCCTTCTTCCCTCCCTTCTAATGCTGCAACCCTTTAATACAGTTCCTCATGTTCTTGTGACTCCCCCAACTATAAAATATTTTTTGCTGCTTCATAACTGTAATTTTGTTGCTATGAATCATATAAATATCTGATATGCCATTTTTGTGAAAGGGTCATTTGCCCTCCCTGCAAGGGGCTATGACCCACAGGTTGAGAACCACTGGTTTAGATAATGTCTTCTGACGTACAAGGTTTAAAATATTGATGACATTCAATCAATCTACTTTGTTTACTTTTGTTGCTTGTGCTTTTTTTTTCCTACAGGAATTAATGCTAAGACAGGGAGGGCTTAAATGTCATTGTCTTACAACGAAAAGATATACCTAACTAACATAGCCATGGTATAGAAGGACGAGTGCAATTCATCCTTAAAAGTTTGGTGGGCTCTCCTAATGAAGCCATGTGGTCCTGAGTTTGTGTTTATGGTGAATTTTTGTCTGCTAATTTAATCCCCTTGCTTTGCTAGCTTGCTAGAGTCAAGTTGCTAGTGACCCGTTAAGGATTTTTGCCTCTCTATTCATAAGGACTGCTGAACTGTGATTTTTCTGGCATTCTGGCATTTTTAATTTTATAGGATAAACTGAGATGTGCCCCCACCTTGTCTGCTGTTATATTTTTCAAAGAACTTGCAGTGGATGGGTTTACATTCATCTTTAGGAATTTTGTAAAATACGCTAATGAAGCCATCTGGCCCTGATGTGTTTGTGCTGAGCTTTTTGTTTGCTAGTTTAATCCCATGACTTGTGATTAGTAAATTCTCCTGTGTCGTTTGAGCTCTCCATGATGCTGGCCCTGGAAGCAAGGTGGTCCCTGGCTCCAATAAACTCAAATACGTTTATGCTAAATTTCCATCAAGACCCCTCGTCTGGCCTAGCCCTCACACTCTGTGTCAGTAAAGGGAAGACAGCAAGAGAGTCAGAGCAGACTCAGTGTGCCCTTGAGAGAAGCTAGAGGTGAAGTTTCCAACAGAAGTTATGGTTGTTTATCCCATGACATAAATGCTGCAGCGAGGAGAAGCTGGGAGTTCAGACATGGGAAGCTCCGCCATGGGGAGAAAATCCAGTCATGAACTCCAGCCGCTCATGTTGAGTTCCTAGGCTCTTTCTTCTAGATGTTGGAAGTGCCCAAATCGGTGATATTGTTCTTCTCTAGAGCTGCCTGTAGACATCTGATCTACCAAGGACCCCATGGGGAGTTCTACTGGATGTTTGTTTTTAATGATATCACCTTTCTATTATTATTTCCCTTAAATAAAAAGGAGGAGCTAGAGAGATAACCCATCAGTTAAGAGGGTAAGGACTAAAGATCGTGAGCAATCCCCAATCCTGAATGGCCTTTTTAGTGTATTACTTCTGACTTAGGGAAACATGACCCACGAAAGTGATGGAAATCAATGACCTTTATAGCCTGACCAGAGAAGGTAAAGCCCAGGTTGACTGGGAAACAAGAGGAGAAGCCGGGGGTCCATTTTGCAAGTCTTCTGAAATGCTTTCTCTTTTGTATTCCCCGCTTCTCTTCCTTATTCCAGGAAAGGTGTTCTTATTAGGAGAGGCAGCAGACACAGAGGCCATGCATTGGAGCTGAAGCTGTTATATTTATCATCATAAAAGGCAACAGGCACTTTTCACAGTGTAAGAACTCCATTTGTGATTTGCTTTGAAGAGACTGTTATCAGTATACCCCACTTTTCCTGTCTGCTTCAAGGGCCAACGCACATAGCTTTATTGAAGGGCTGACAAGGAATGTTAGGCAGACATTTTTCTCAAGTGGCAACCTGTGTATTCAGTGTGTATTTTCTTCTGAGGAAAAGTTTCTTTTCTGTATTTTTTTTTTCTTCCTAGAGATCACTCATTTTCCAGTATCATTTCAGGGTCCCTTAAGACCAAGCTGTTTCCTCCGGAAGACCATGCTCATGCTGGTTTGTTGCTTTATCCAGGAAGGGATTTTGTTTTCTACCCTTGGGTGGAATTTGAAAAGATATTAGCAACAGAAATGAGCACAGTGAGTTGTAGTCGGTTGTACTGACTAAATCCAGGATTTTGTTAGCATTACTGTTCAGCCTGACTTTAAGACCTAAACTATAATAAAATCATTTTTAAAATTATTGCTTGGTTTCCCCCACTCTCGCCCCCCCCCCGTGTGTGTGTGCTGCATGTATATGTGTGCGTGTGCAAGTCAAACACACAAATTATAGAACCCAGTATAGAACTTAAAATGCAGAAATTTACGGCAAAATAGGGTAAATCTACAGAACTGAACTATGTTTAAATATCTCAGTCCAGTAAGTTTCTTCAAAGCTTAATGCATACCCAACCTTTCATCAGAGCCTGTCTTAGCTCTACCTGGGAGTAATGAAAATGCATGTTCACACCTGACTTTCTCTGTCCATGGCTGCTCATAGAAGCGTCAATCACAATGGCAATAAACTGGAAACAAATGGACGTCTATCAACTTGTCAGTAGATAAAGAAAAATGTGGCATCTATCAAAAAGAGGCATAATCTGTGCTTGGTGCAATACCATGCACTGCTAAAAATACCACACGTAAAGAGACAGATGTCAGATGGTAAGGACTAGTTACAACTCCGAAGTGGACAGAGGAGATGCTTTAGGGAAGTAGAACTATTATTCTAAAATGGGTGGCAATTCTGAATATGTGTATTATATATTTCTTAAAAGTTCACATTCTTGAAAAGAGATTGCATTCTTGAAACATCTCATTTTCTATATATAAACTAAGGCACAGTTGTAAGAAATCACATGTATAGTGTGAAAGGAAAACAGTGAGTTGTGTTTTGCCCATTTTAGCTCTCAGCTGTATTGTTTGTGAGCGGCACAAAAACGTATGCTCACATTGCTATGAGAGCAGAAAAGAATGATTCAGTCTCTCTGTGTGCTTTCAGATACTCTCACTATAGCAATGGTGGGGTGATATTTCTGTCTTTCAATGTATTTTATTAAACACATGGTATTGATGGAATGCCACCTATTGGTGCAGCATAGCCCAGCAGCCAGCCATATTATCACTTGGTTTGCTTGCACTTTTTTGTCTTACCTCTTTCATCAACAATGAAATCAATGCCGCAATAAGGCTAGAATCTTACTCATTATATCAACTATGTAAATAATGAGATGGCTCGATTAGGCACTTGTGGCCAAGCCTGAGGACCTGAGATCTAGCCCTGACATCTACCTGATGAAAGGCGAGAGTCAGTTTCCACAGCTGCCTTCTGACTTCCACATGCCACCATGGTAGATGCATGCCTTCCTTAAGACATAACTAGCTAGCTAGCTAACTAAGTAACTAAATGTTATTTCACTTTTTTAAAGAAAGAAGGATTGGAAAATGCCCCCTCACTGATCTAAAAAAATAAGAAGAGATTTCTTATTTCAAACACAATTTTGTCATTTTATTCATTCTTATTTATAATCACTGTAATTCAGATTTCTAAAATTTTGTTTCTTTGTTTACACTCCTGGGGTAGTTTATGCTTTTACTTTTAGTTAGGGTTTCTATGGCTATGATGAAACACCATGAGCAAAAAAACAAGTTGGAGAGATAAGGGTTTATTTGATTTATACTTTCATATACTTAAGTAGTCCATCACTGAAAGAAGTCAGGACAGGGACTCAAACATGGCAAGAACCTGGAGGCAGGAACTGATGCAGAGGCCATGAGGGGGGCTGCTTATTGACTTGTTTCCCATTACTTCCTCAGCCTGCTTTCTTACAGAACCCAGGACCACAATCCCAGGGATGGCACCACTCACAATGGGCTAGGCCTACCCCTATCAGTCATTAATTAAGAAAATGCCTTACGGCTGGATCTAATGGAGGAATTTTCTCAGAAGAGGATCCCTCCTTTCAATAACTCTAGCTTATGTCAAGTTGACACAAACATCTACCCTCAATAGACCTATATTTCCTATTCATAAGAAAAACAAAAAGCATTGGGAAGCTGAGGCAAGCTATAAGCTTGAGGGCATCCTGGGCTACTTGGCATGTTTGGGTCATCCTGGACTGTGTTGTAAGATCTTCTCTCAATATAAACAAAGTAAAACAAACAGAAAACAGAAGGGAAGAAAAAGAATCTTTGAAAATTAAGATCTTTCTTTTGGACTTATTATCTTTATCAACAATCCTGACAACCACTCAAACTCTGGCCTGTTTAGAGGGGAGGAAACTGAAGTGTGCCCAAGGGGCTGAATTACCCCCCTACTCCGACCCAGATCCAGCTCCTGCTGTAGGCCTGCCCTTGTCTTCCCCCTGTTATCCCTTAAAGGCACACTGTAGTGGTTTGAAAGAAAATGGCCCCCAAAGGGAGTGGTACTATTAGGAAGTGTGGCCTTGTTGGAGTAGGTGTGGTCTTGTTAGAGGAGGTGTGTCACTATGGAAGTGGATTTTGAGGACTTATACAGCTCAGGCCACACCCAGTGTCTCTGACCATTTCAAGTTGCCTGCATATCAAGATGTAGGAGGACTCTCAGCTACCTCTCCAGAACCATGTCTGTCTGCTCACCATATTCCACCTCGATGGTAATAGACAGAATCTCTGAAACTTTAAGCTTTCCCCGTTAAATGTTTTCCTTTGTAAGAATTGCTGTGGTCTTCGTGTAATGGTTCTGCGCACAAGAGACCTTGGCGGATGAAAGCCCAGAGAGGCCCCACAGAGGGTATAAAACATCATAAGCCACAGCCACGAAACAGGAAGAACTTAAGTGGAGGGTTTATTGAGAGAAGGGGGAAGGGGAGGGAAGAAACCGGCTCTTGGCATAGGAGCTGAGGGGGGGGGGTGCAGAGAGAGGAAGGGTGAGAGAGCGAAGTAGGTGGAGTTTCACCTTTTAAAGAGACAGAGCAGTGCCTGAGCCTGACCTGTACATAGGCAGGATGCACTCTGTCAGAACCTCAAGGGGCAGGGCCAGGCTCATCTGAATGATAACACTTGGTGTCACAGCAACTGAAACCCTGAGACACAGGCTCTCTCCAGCCATCCTAGGTGAAGGGGTTACTCATTCCTTAAATGGATGCAATTGATGTCATATGTATGTGCTATGGTTTGACAGGGTCACCCAAAAGTTCCTGCTTTGGAGACAAATTTTAAATTTATATGTTAATGGTATTTCAAGGTTAGGCTTTGGGAAAGGACCTCAGATTGAATGAGGTCATGGAGTTTGGCACCCAGGAGAGTCCTAGCTCTGTCCCACAGTGTGGTACCCTCTGCCAGGCTATGATGTATCAGACACCAGTGTCCCTCTTACAAAACTGTAGGATCTGTTATCTATACAGTTCCTGGCCTCAGAGAGTCTAATAGAACTGAAAAACAGAATTAAACTACGTTTAAATATCTCAGCCTAGTAATTGGAGAATTATCCTGGGATAGTGGCCCTTGGCATTTTCCGCAATGTCGTCTCTGGCATAATTGCAGAGTGGTAGGGCAGCGTCTTCCAAACTTAAATGCACACCTAACCTTTATCCCAGAAGAAAATGGAATGTTCTAAAAACTAAGGTTTGTCTTTGACCTTCTCATTTTTATTAAGAACCCTGACGGTCCCTCAAACTCTACCTTATTTAAAGGGGAGGAAACAAGTGCTGGGGGGGGGGGGCTGAAATAGCTTCCTCTGAAAACTGAAAAGAGATAGACATGGTATATAATATTTTAAATCCAGCACTGCCAATGAACAAAAAGATGAACGCGTCTTTTAATGAGCTCAACCTCACTGGGACACTCAGTACAAACATGTTTCTCATGTGCTCTGCCGCTACTAGTAGGAAAGCTCCCACAGCTTTCTCAGCCTGAAGCAACACCAGGTTAAGATACTATGACAGGGTCAGGTGGGGTGGGAGAAGGGAATATATCAGAGAACATGCCAGGGGCCAATAATCCGGGACTGTCCTATCTGCTCTCGCAGGTGAGCACCCCTATTTTTGCTTTCACAGTTTCCCCAATGTTTCCATCCCTCTGCAGGTCTTATTCCCCCAACCTTCTTTATTTGTTTATTTTGTGTGTGTGTGTGTGTGTGTGTGTGTGTGTATACAATGTATCTTCATCTATACCACTCCCTAAGCGCCCCTCCCAAGACATTTCTTGCCCAACCTAATGTCCTCTTTTCTGTTTGTTTGTTTGGTTGGTTGGTTGGTTTGCTAACAAACTGGATCCAGTTAGTACTACGATGGGTTTGGGATCATCACTGAGGCCTGGGGAACCTGCCAATGGCCACCCCCACAAAGAAAAGTGAGTCTCTCACCTTCTCCAAAGCTATTAACTAGAAATAGCTTCTTAGCTGGGGGTGGAGCCCCAGAAGCTCTTCCTTGTTCCACATTGAAATTTTTATCCTGCTTGATCTGTGTAGGTAACCAGAGCCCTTGTGAGTTCACGGATGTGGTGGCCAGGTCATGTTGGGGATGGTTTTGTAGCACTCCTTCCAACCTTCTCTATTATTTTACTTGGTTTACCCTCTCCTCCATCATGTTCCTTGAACCTTGTGGGAAGGTCTGTGGGGTAGGGTGTGTTTGTGTTTGTGTGTGTGTGTGTGTGCGTGCGCGCACATGTGCATGTGTGTACGTGTGATGTAGCTGTCTCTCAGTGCCTTTTTAGCCCTGTGAGGCCATTCCTCATCTCAGGAATGAGTGCTCTCCTTCCTCTCCAGGGGTCCAGTTGCTTTTGTCTGACTCCCCGTGAGTCCCTTTCACTGCCTTATGCATTATCGACCTGTCTCCTTATCCTTGAACCTTGGTGTTTATGGCAGCTGTGTAATAGCTAGGTAATCATTGCCTCCACAATAAGATGTTGTACTTACAAAACTCCTAAAATCCCGTTTTTAGTAGTGGCTCTGAAAATGTCTACAACATTAAGTGTCACGGAAGGGCAAATGTCACCATACACTGGCTCCACCAGTATGATGGCACAGACTAATGTCGCTTTGCCTTTTGTAGCAGATGAAAATGGCTTATAGAATCTCTGCTCACACAGACTCAAAGGAGATTTGGATTTTGCTTCCTAAAATCCCATGATCAAGTCCCTGGCTTGTTTGCTTCTCTTGACTCTGTGGTCCCCCTGACTCCAGGTCCCCCTGGAACAGGGGAGGGATGAAGCAGGGTTGCTGAAAAAAGAGAGAATCTGGGCTTCCTCCAGGGCTACTGAGGGGGTGGGCCAACTATCCTGAAGAAATACTTAGAACACTCACACATCCTTCTTATTTCTGCTTTAGGAGGAGGCGACCTGTTCCAAGGATGCTCAGTTCTGTTCTGTTCCAGAACTGTTCTCCAGCTCAAACTGTGAAGCAGCCAAGCCACTCAACTCCCATTCCGGTCAATCAAAACCTTCTGTGTTTTCAGCATTACTTACTCAGATTCACCCAGTAAGCTAGGGGGTCTGGGGTGAAGCACTGGCATCCTTCACCTCATGCTGGGCCCACGATGAGCTCACCATTGCTAACCTAGGAAAGATATCCTATTCTCATCTTCAGACTCTCAGTCCTTATGCCTCCCAATGCAGACCACTGGTGCCCCGAGTCATTCCTAGACACAGGAGATCTGTGATGGAAACACCGAGTTCTTTGAAACCCATTATTTTGTACAGTTGATACTGTTATGCCCAGATCCGCAAAGTCCCCCAAAAGCCAACAAGGAGACCGAGTCCCGTATGTAAAAGCAAAGAGCCTTTATTTTATGCAAGTTTGCAAACTTGATCTCTCCACATGTCTAAAGTATTGCAATAAACGGAGAGCCCCAAGCTCAGTTAGAGTAGGGTTTTTAAAGTGGTAAAGGTGGGGATGAGGGGTTTCTGAAGCTCAGGACCCATGATTGGCTGATATTTGTCTAGGGGTGTCCTGGTGAGTGTGCTAGCAGGTGATTCTATCTACAATAGTTGGAATATTAGGCATTTCCTTTGGATGGTCTGTTCTTGGGTGGTACTTGAGTAATCTGAGTTCTTCCTACAACCAGGTATTGCTTCAGGGTAAACTACTGAGACCCAGGCCTCCATTAAACTTATTGATGGCTGAGTCCTACTCTGGCAGGTGATAATGGTTGGAAGTAAAGAACTTTCTTTGAGTAGTCTGTTTCTATTTATCATGGCTCCTGCAATACAGGCTAATAAAACAGGATGGGAGGTCTGGGGAGAAGGCTCATTGGTTAAAGTGCTTTGTGAGTTCCAGAATTTGCGTTCCTAAGAGATGTTAATGGCAGGTGGATGTGATGGTCCCCTTGTTGTTTCAGCCTTGAAAGGAATTCCAACAGTCCAGACTAACTGGACTCCCCAAGTAAGTAACTCTGACTTTGACAGAGACGCCCTGTGTGGTGGTTTGAAAAAAAAAATGACCCCCAAAGGGAGTGGCACTATTAGGAAGTGTGGCATTGTTGGATGGAGTGTGGTCTTGTTGGAGGAAGTGTGTCACTGTGGGGATGGACTTTGAGGTCTTTTTCCTCAAGTTTAACTCAGTTGATTTCCTGTTGCCTGCAAGATGTAGCACTCTCAGCTCCAGCGCCATGTGTACCTGCACGCTGCCGTGCTCCCCTTCATGATTATAGTGGACCGAACCTCTGAAACTAAGCAAGCCACCCTCAGTTAAATGTTTTCCTCATAAGAGTTGCCATGGTCATGGCGTCTCTTCACAGAAATAGAAGCCCTAATTAAGACGCATATCTCAGCAAGTAAGGCGGAAGAGCAATGAGGATGGATGATTCTAATGTTAGAAGCTGACAGGGTAACAGGCTGGACTCTCTTGGGAATCTACCAGGGAGAAACTCCTCTCTGATTGGTCAAGGGGAGCAGGGCAAGGGCAGCAAAAGGGAAGCGCCATTAAAGACTGTACATATCACAGATAAGGAAACTGGAACTTGGTGGTTATATTTCACCCAGGGTCATGCACCAGTGCATGCTGGGTCCTGAGTTTGACTCAAGTTCCTCTCCTCATCAAAACTTCACTCAAGGGAAGTTGCTGTGGCAGTACATACCTGGAATTCCAGCAGTGAGGAGGCCGAGGCAGGAGGGTGGTGAGTTCAAGGCCAAGCTAGGCTATGTGTAAGACCTTATTTATGGAGCCAAAGCAACTCCATTCCCAGGATAGCCACAGTGTTTAAGTGAGTCATTGCATCTTCTTAATTTGCATTACTCAGGTGGAGGCCAAGTTCTGCATTGCTTCAAAAGACAATAAAATAAAATAGAAAATTCACCAGATGAAATTTTCCTACAACGGAGTCTACTAGCTATTGTACTATGAGATATTTTTTGCTACCAGGACTATGACACCAAGAGACACACTTAAGTTATTTTTTTAAGCTTTGTTTCTTGAGCAGCTGTCCCCATCCACCTTGGCTCCAGTTGAAGTTGAAGGACTGGCATTTTGAACATTAATTCAAGGCTTGAAAATCAGGCAGGGCTCTGAAGAAAAAGACATTTTTTGTTCAGTAATTTGGAAAAGAGGTGACCCCGGGACCCAGACACTCCACCCAGAAACTTTTCAGAGAAAGCCCAGAGTCAATGATTTTCACACAAGGGTCAAGGGTTCAAATTTAATAATCCTTGTTCTTTGAAGAGAAGGAACGCAGTTTTGGGGGCTGATAATTGAGGGAGAGGGCAGGAACTGACTCCACCGCTTCCTCGAAGCAGGAAACAGGGCTGCGACTCTGTGCTGGAGGCCTTCTGTCTTATGCTGTGTCCCCCAGATGATGTCACTGGCCTCAGAGCCAAAGCAACTCCATTCCCAGGAGGGCCACAGTGTTTAAGTGAGTCATTGCATCTTCTGCATTTACATTACTCAGGAGGAGGCCAAGTTCTCCACTTGAGACTCATTTTGCTGAAAGATCAAGGCCAGATTGACAAATAGGATCTGGAACCTTCCGAGTTCCTGAGGATAAACACCAGACAAGAAGCCACATGACATGGCACAGGTGTCTCAACTCAAGTACCTATCGTGTGGGTTTGTGTCCCAGATCGCTTTCCTCAGATATATGGCAATGAGAAGATTGGCTTAAATGAAGTTACGGTGTGCTAATTCATTTTTAGCACATTTTATTTTCTTCCTCCTCCATGTTCCCCCCTCTGGGTCAGTTCAATTCTTATCCCAGGTTTTCAAAAGGGAATAGCTCATGTCTAGACTGACAATACCCCGTCTGCCACCGTGCCTACTCTGCCCTTGCTCCGGGGTATCCTGTAGCATTTTTTTTTTTGCCAGAAATAACACAAAGAAGACTTTCTCCACCCCAGGTGATATCCCCAGACAGCTTGTGTTCATCATAGTGGCACACTTTCAGCTTCCTGGGTTTATTTGTTTATTAGGAGCGTGCTGTATGCTAGGTTCTATTCTAAGTGTCCTCAAAGCATGTGTGATATAGGATTCTTCTGATTTATCCTGATAAATTAAGACCTATATTGATGAAGAATCTATGAAGGGTCACACACACATCGGGTAGCATAAAGACCCGGATGCAGGTCGGCATTGTTCCGAATCTTAGTTCCAACGCCGCCATGACAGTTCCTTTCATTCTTCATTGAGGTCCTTGAATGCCCCGTGAACGTGAACATCCCAGTCTAAGCCTGCAACCTTGTAAATACAATCTGTAGATAACCAGGAGAGTAAACACACGTGTGTGATCACTAGGAGAGGAAGCACACTTGTGTGTGGATAGTCACAGCCCCATAGCCACTCTCAGAAGCCACTGATAGTCTATACTTGTCAGGTCTGAGTGCAAGAATAAAAAAAAAGGAGCACCCCCCTTGAAGCTGGGCTTGGTTTCACAAGGTGTGGGCAGAACAGGAACAAGTTTTCATGTTGCCACAGTAAGGCATGAGAAAAGATTCACGGGTGGGAATCATGGAATATGATTTCTCATCTCCAACACCTAATGTCCAAAATGCCAGTACCTTCCCTCAGCGGAAATGGCCTCTGTCTAAGGAAACTAGGAAGGTCTCACCAGTTCTCATTCTGTCATGGAAATAATAGCCCTTCCTGTATTACAGGTGTCTTTGGGGGCACTTAGGATATCACTAAGGACTAATTAATGTTAGACTTATGAAAAAATCCTTTACACTTAAACAAAAGCAGACTGGATCAACCCAAAGTACTCACTGTAGCTATAGCAGTCGCAAGACCCTGCCTCAGGAGGACCCCGCTGCACAACCGCTTCCAGACAATATATAGTAGTGCTGTATTCAGTGACATCCAGAATACAAGCTGAGGAGAGACATCCCATGTCTTCCGATTGTGTGAGACTGAGGTCTGGGCCTGGCTGCGTGTTGGTTACCACTGAAAGACTCTGCTCCTCTGGTCCCTTTAGCGCCAACGTTGCTCTCTCCTTCAGTGCTGCCCTTGAAGTTTTCAGGACCTTCTGGGAGAACAAGAAATTTCCAGAAATCTATAATCCAGGCCTGGTTTGATATACAATCAAAGCCTCAGCTTTTCCCCACTGAGACCTGGAAACTTGGATGTAGGGCTGCTCCCTCCAAAACCTCCTTGTCTATCCCTCTCCTATTTCCTCCTGAACTTTCTTCGATTTGTTCTTGTTGTACAAGCAGGGTAAGTGGATGGACAGAGCCCACTGCTTGAGGGCAAAAGTTGTTCTTTTTTACACCATGCCAGTCCCAAGCATCCTGCCTGTCTCAGAGTTTACAGAATTCCCGGGTTATTGGGGGACAGGCTGTCTCCTCAGCTATGCACCGCTTTGGATGGATCACGCCTTTTCCCAGCGGCAAGGAGCCCAGGATCACTCAAATGGGACAGGAAGCCCAGAGCAGAGAGTTTTACTGCAAAACCACTGTTCTGCTGAGGACCAGCTGAAAAAACCGGCATGAGAAGCATGCTGGGAATTTCCCTGTGAGGAGCAACATGGGAATGTGAGTTCAGGAGCAGAGATGGCTGGATTTCTACACCTTTGAAAGTCAAGGGATTTGTGTCTCTTTCTCAGTTTTCTCATCTTTATATGGGGGATAAATATACCTATTGATATGTTTCATCATTTTCAGATGATGTAACACATTAGTGTGTGTGTGTGTGTGTGCAAGCACGCGTGTGTGCTTGTTACAGATAATGTACCCAGGCAACATGAGGGGTTGTTATACTCACTGTTTTTATAGGTGTGAGAGCAGGAAGGGGGTCTTTTTTAAATTTATTTTTAAATTTTATGTGCACTGGTATTTTTCCATGGCTGTCAGGTCCCCTGGAGTTAGAGACAGTCATGAACTGTCACATGAGTGCTGGGAATTGAACCCAGGTCTTCTGGAAGAGCAGTCAATGTTCTTAATTGCCGTCTTCCCAGTCTGGGGCAGGTGGAGGGAGAACTAAGAGGAGTGTGTATCTTCTACAGAGAAACGTGGGAGGCATGTGGCAGAAAAGACACTCTGGGCAAAGAAAATAGATTTAGCAGAGGAGACAAACAATTCCCTTTTAATTATCACAGTTATCAGCTGCTAAAGCAACATTAATTGAAGCTTGGAATAGGCATTTTTTTTTTGCCCATATGACTAGGTTTTCCTTCTGTTACTAACAAAAATCTATAGTTTGTAAAAAAAATGGAATATTAAGGGAAATGAGTAAAATTAAATTATGCATGTAATCATCTTGGAAACAATCAGTATTTTATTTTTAGCGGTGAAAACATATTTACACATAAAATTTTCCAGTTTAATCATTTCTAGGCATTCTTATTGCTGTGCAAATGTCTGGTACTTCAAAAAATACTGAAGCACTTCAAAAACCACGGCAGCTTTTAAATGATGGCTTCCCATCCCCCCCTTCTCCTTACGACAGCCCTCGCTTTACTAACCTGGCTATGAACGTGACTGCTCTGGGCATTTTGCTGTGTAGAATAGCACAGTGTTTGTTCACTCGTGGCAGGCACATTTCACCTACAAGGTAGCTTATTTCCCATTTTGTGTGGATGTTTTGGACCGGCCATTGTCTACTTAGCCATTTCCACACAGTAACACAGTGAAGAACTTGCATGGGGGAGTTATTAACCACAGCCCAGATTACTAGTTAGAGAAAGTCTCTGAGAACTTTCCTTGTTAGTTTTCATGGTAACCTACAGAAGTGCATTTGTGAGGCTAAAGCATGGAACTACCAATGCTAGCTGTCTAGTTCACTTGCCTTCCTCTCTCCCCTTCCTCCTCTTTCTTCTTTTCTAACAGCCCAAATTGGAGTCACTCCGATTCCTCATCAGTCACCGCCTGAGGCTCACTGAAGCAGACCATAGCCACAGCAAACACCTTCCTCACGAGAGCTCCAAGGGCTAGGACATCAGACCTTCATGCTTCAAGAAGTTCAGGACAGTTAAACTAATCCCGCCTAACTGCCAGATCCCAGGCTTCTGGGGCAGGATTTTCTTGGTCTTTGAAGATACAGGGTTCTGTGATTTAGTGCCTTAGGATGCAGCTTATTCTGCCTGAACACGCCTTGGCTGCTGTTCTTCAAATTCAGCTCCTCACGACGCAGTTAAAATGGCAGCCTGAGAAGTCGCATGGAGCTCAGCATCCTTTACCTCCAGCCAGAGCTGTTTGTGCTTGTGTGCTGGTGTCATATTTTCAAACAACACAGGTGTCTGTATTCTCTTGGTTAGATGTCAAGTGCAAATTTAATACTTCCTTGGCACATTCGTTCATAATGTCAGTTTCTAAAAAGTCAAGGATTTAATAAAGGAATAAAAATTAATAAACTGGGATGTCAACAAAAACATTACTTCTAGAAATTATTTTGAATAGTAGTAAACAAGCCTAGCAAGCTGAAGATATAGAAGGGAAATACTATCCAAGGTATGCTTAATTGTTTCATAATATACACTTGTGCACACACATAGACACAGACATAAACATAATATACACTCACATGCACACACATAGGCACAGACATAAATATAATATATACTCATGTGCACACACATGCACACACATAGGCACAGACATAAATATAATATATACTCACGTGTACACACATGCACACACATAGGCACAGACATAAACATAATATATACTCACGTGTACACACATGCACACACATAGGCACAGACATAAACATAATATATACTCGTGTACACACATGCACACACATAGGCACAGACATAAACATAATATATACTCGTGTACACACATGCACACACATAGGCACAGACATAAACATAATATATACTCGTGTACACACATGCACACACATAGGCACAGACATAAACATAATATATACTCGTGTACACACATGCACACACATAGGCACAGACATAAACATAATATATACTCATGTGTACACACATGCACACACATAGGCACAGACATAAACATAATATATACTCATGTGTACACACATGCACACACATAGGCACAGACATAAACATAATATATACTCGTGTACACACATGCACACACATAGGCACAGACATAAACATAATATATACTCATGTGTACACACATGCACACACATAGGCACAGACATAAACATAATATATACTCGTGTACACACATGCACACACATAGGCACAGACATAAACATAATATATACTCATGTGCACACATGCACACACATAGGCACAGACATAAACATAATATATACTCGTGTACACACATGCACACACATAGGCACAGACATAAACATAATATATACTCATGTGCACACATGCACACACATAGGCACAGACATAAACATAATATATACTCGTGTACACACATGCACACACATAGGCACAGACATAAACATAATATATACTCATGTGTACACACATGCACACACATAGGCACAGACATAAACATAATATATACTCGTGTACACACATGCACACACATAGGCACAGACATAAACATAATATATACTCATGTGCACACATGCACACACATAGGCACAGACATAAACATAATATATACTCGTGTACACACATGCACACACATAGGCACAGACATAAACATAATATATACTCATGTGTACACACATGCACACACATAGGCACAGACATAAACATAATATATACTCATGTACACACATAGGCACAGACATAAACATAATATATACTCGTGTACACACATGCACACACATAGGCACAGACATAAACATAATATATACTCGTGTACACACATGCACACACATAGGCACAGACATAAACATAATATATACTCATGTGTACACACATGCACACACATAGGCACAGACATAAACATAATATATACTCGTGTACACACATGCACACACATAGGCACAGACATAAACATAATATATACTCGTGTACACACATGCACACACATAGGCACAGACATAAACATAATATATACTCATGTGTACACACATGCACACACATAGGCACAGACATAAACATAATATATACTCATGTGCACACACATGCACACACATAGGCACAGACATAAACATAATATATACTCATATGCACACACATAGGCACAGACATAAACATAATATATACTCATGTGCACACACATGCACACACATAGGCACAGACATAAATATAATATATACTCATGTGCACACACATGCACACACATAGGCACAGACATAAACATAATATATACTCGTGTACACACATGTACACACATAGGCATAGACATAAACATAATATTCACTCACGTGCACACACATAGGCACAGACATAAACACATAAATGTGCACAATTGTGCACACACACTCATGCATAAACTCACACACACACACACACACAGTATTGCAACACCGCTGGTTGAGCAACCATCTCCTTGGCTGTTTATGCCATGAGTATCTGCAAGAGCAGACATGGGTTTGGGTACCGGGGTCTAACAGTTCTGAACCACAGGTTCCCAGTCATAACCGCTGACTTTTTTGCCTTTGGTTTGTGTCTATCAATAAAACCTCACTTATGAAATTTCCCTCGCTCTGTCTCCATCTTCCTCTTTTTATTGTTCGTCAAGTGAAGATGGATTTGCTGGTGTCAGCAGCCTTAGATTTATGACTCAAGCTGGATATGGGCAGCTCTCGGCTTGATTCTGCTGCACGGTGGGGACAGCAGGGCTGAATGGGAGCTGGAAAGGCATTCCATTTCTTTTCTCTGTTTCTTTCTACTGCTGGTTGTCTAGCCTAAGCAGTCACAAGCTAGGCAAGGGCTCCACCACTGAGTCATATGCATTCTCACAGGCCACAGAAGAAACTTTTGGGTGTTCCCAGTGGCAGCCACCTCTCTCCCAGTGGGGTGAGACTGGAGGGAAGCTTTCCTGGTGCCTCCTTTGCATAAAGCAGTGACACAGATGTCCAGTGCATTTACGGCAATATCATCAGGCAGATGAAGAGGAGACATGTCTGAGACCAGCTCGGCTGGGGGCGGGGACAGTGAAAATGACCCCGAAGCTGACTTGCAGTAAAATGAGCTGGGTAAACACTCATCTTTAGTTCTATAAAAGAGGGCTCGGTGTGTTGGGGGAGGGACCTTCGCTCCTTCAGCCAATAGCCGCTGAAGTACGAGCCCATTGGCTGAAGGAGCCGAAGGTCCTCCCACAGCATAGGTGACAATGATCATGTTTGGAAGAGAAGGCTACAGCGTAGGGCTCTTTAGAATTCTTGTTTTCTTTGTGTGTGTGTGTGTGTGTGTGTCTGTGAGAGAGAGAGAGAGAGAGAGAGAGAGAGAGAGAGAGAGAGAGAGATGTGTCTGTGGTGTATGACTCCCTGTGTGTACTTGGATGCTCTCGCCTTTGTGCACAGAGGCCCAGGAGAATGGTTAGTGTGTTTAGTTACTTCTCCACCTTACTCTTTGAAGACAGGGTCTCTTTCTGAGCCTGGAGTTGGTGGCTAGCAAGACCCAGAGATCTTCCTGTCTCTGCCCCGAGTAGCTCTGGGGACATACGGCCATGCTTGACTTGTGTTGTGAAACTGCAGAAGGTGTGTGTGTGTGTGGAGGCTGGAGATGAGCTTGTTTATGCTTGACTCCTGGAGCCCCAATTACCAGGCCCCTGATGATAAAGGTTCATTTCAGTCCTGTTCAGAGAAGACACTCCCTACCCCAGGCAGGCCAAATGGTCTCTTGCTGTACTTACAGCCCCTATTGGCATATCTGGGAAGGATGGATTCTTGCATCTTTCACATGTTGTGTTATCCCTCGGAGCAACTCTCCTCTATGAACAAGGCTGAGTTAGGCTAATAGAAGATGAGAGATTTTATAGAGCTGAGATGGGCCATCAGAAACCTAATCCTGTACCTGACCTCAGGCACATAAGTAAATCCACCAAAGGCTAGAAGAGCTCAGTGAAACCTAGCCCAAAGTGCTGCCCTTTAGAACTGTTCACTAAACTGGCCTCGCTGCATGTCTTCCTTAACTTCTCTCAGATGTTGGTTGCTTCTCAGGAATTTTGATCCAAAGATGGTCCTGTGGGTCTCCAACTCCTCTTGTAACTGGCATCATTTTGCCTTTTAAGTCCTGGTCTGCTACCAAGTCTTAAGGGTTTCCAGTGCAAATGTCTTCTTTTGGTATGATTTTCATTATGACCTCCCTTTCATGCGATATCCTTAAGTTCCTAAATGGGTGTCCTTATGATCCCTTGTAAGGATCATGTCACGGAAATAGGAAGCACCCACATCCGTGTCATTCACTGTGGGTGGGCAGCCATTGGCATCTATACACCATACCTATTTTCTCTGAAGCCACCGAATGCTGTTTGAGTGGTTATCAAATCCTGCCCCATCCAAATAGTTTTCCGAGGACCTTTTCCTCTATTCATTTCTCATAAAATTACCTGTACATTGTGGTTGAACACACCCAACATGAGACACTTTCATTCAAGAAGAAACATTTTTCTCTTGTAACCTGACAGCGACTGCGGAGCAGAGAGACAGGCCTTTAGCAGAATCTTCCTTCAAATCTTTCTTTTTAAAGAACTGTCTCTTTGAAATAATGCCTTCCTGGGCCTCTCTTTGTTCTGCGGCTTTGTGTGCACCAAATGCTCCATGACTTTCATTTTGCTCACGTCATTACTGCTCTGCGCTAGCCGAGCCTCACATGCCTGAAATCAATTTTCCTTTTCCGATATGAAGTGTCAGGAGGTTAAGATATCAAGCACCAGCGGCCACATTTCTTTCACAACACACACTCTTTTATTTAAGAGGCAATATTCCAGCCAGCATAAGATGGAAGCAGGCTGCCTTTCCCACCTTCTGCAGCTGAACTGCCATTATTTCTCAGTTAAGGCAGTCTCATTTCTGTCAAGGTCTAAGTAGCTGTTCTGATGGTAGGGTCTGTTAGAAGCTTTTCTGAGAACAGATTTATATACAACGGGAGACCCTTCTCCTTCTCCCCCTTTCTTTTTAGGTACACACCGTGTTTTGTAATGCTGAAAATGAACATTATGCAAATGTGTAAATGGAGTTTCTTTAAAGCTCTATGCTGTGCTTCTCAAAATACATAATAAAACACGGCGCATTTGAACATCCTTGTAAACATCTGTTCCTTGAAGTTTATTGTCCACAGCTGCAGATGGAAAAGGAGATGAACTACATGATGATTCTCAGAGCTTTTATTTTGTGCTGCTTTAGTTAATAATGTGGGCTCGCATGGAGCACATGAGGTCTTAAAATGGATGAACATGATCAGAAGAGCAAGTTCATCTGTCTCCAAAGTCAAGCCCTTCGACACCAAACAGCAATTCCTCCCTCAAACACCATCAAAACAGAAGGAGCCGCCCATGCAGTGGAAGCGTTTCCTTGTAATGCACGTTGGAATTTCAGTTTTGTTTCACAAATTCCATCATGTTTGATCTTATATATTTACAGATGACCTTGACATAGGTTACACCCATTGAGCCTGTGGTTTTTCTTATGTGACTTTCTGTAATTAACTGGCTTCCAAGGTTGCTCCCCTGCTTCTCTTATCTGATAATGATGAGTTGTCTTGCTTCCTACATGTGGACTTGTATGTAAACTGGTTTGTTGGGGGAGGCTGCTAGTGTGTTTTCTGACCACCCTGACTCAAAATAATCACTCAGAAATTATATATCTGAATTTGTCTTTATTGTGTATCTGTAATCATTCTCTGACCAGGACTGCTTCTTAAAATGCTAAGTAGCATGGCTAGAACTAAGGCTGATTTGCCTTTTGGCTCTGTCCAGTCCAACATGGCAGAGTTCCATTCACTGCCTCTACAAGCCTTGCACACTGCCCCGTTCCAGGTATACAGCTGGTCTATGTCATATTATTAAGCAGTTTTTAACATGCTACTCACAAACCCCATTTAAATGCTTCATAGCAGGACCTCCTAAAAGCATCAGAACCATTTGCACCTACTAACCAGGAAATTGGCTCCTAAAGAAGCCACATAGCCTTCCTTGCCAAGGCTGAGTCAGGAAGACCTGTCTAAAGGAGTTGCAATGAGTCAGCAAACAGAACACATCAAAAAAAAAAAATTGCTGACAACCAAGAAGTCATGCTTAACTCTGTTCTTTTGTGTCTAGAATCTCTTTCCAGTCTTTCTCAGGTTTTCATGGGTGTAGTCAGCCCCACGTTGGTACGCCAATCTTGTTTTAAAGCTTTAGATGGATCTAACTTTATCAGTGAATTTAATATAAGAAAATGATGTCTTCTGGACATGATATAGCTATTGTGCTAATAAACTTTCTACAGCTGCAGTTATCTGCATAAGTCTTGCATAAGATTGGGCAAATCAGAGATCCCTCTCCAAAGGGATAATCCACAGTTAGCAGTTGTTGGAGGAGGGATGTCATATTCTTCAGTAGTGCTACAAATGATAAGTTGCTCTTGCTCCAGTACTTCACCCCATCCAGGCAAGAAACTCTAACTAGACTCATTGTATCAACTATGGATAGAGGACTTGGAAGCAGTAAGGGGACTTTGTTGAGAAGATGATTTTCAGATGGGATGGGAAAGGATAGTAGGGGATAAAAATGGTGTTAATTCATTATATAAATATGAAACTACCAAACAATTAATAAGTTAATGTTGGAGGAGGCTGCTTTGTTTCCTGGCTACTTGGCAGCTCAGATAAACCTCACAGTATATTATTTAAATTACTGCTTGGCCCATTGGCTCTAGCTTCTTATTGGCTAACTCTTACATCTTAATTTAACCCATCTCCACTAATCTGTGCTTTACCATGAGGTCGTGGCTTGCCAGCAAAGTTTCAGCATGTCTCTCTGGCTGTGGCCCCATGACTTCTCTCTCACTTTGTCCCCTTTCTCCCAGCATTCAGTTAAGTTTCCCCCATGTAGCTCTGTTCTGTCCTGCTATAGGTCAAAAAAGTCCTTTATTAACCAATGGTATTCACAGCATACAAAGGGGAATCCCACATCAAGTTATAGATAATAAATTGGAATTCTAGTCAGAAGAGTATGGTTGTGTAGAGGAAGCTTTACTTATTGAGAAAGATTCATTGAGGTAAAATTCTACTTAAGGACATTTAAGACATGCTTACACAATGGTTGAAAGACAACTCACTTAGTTTGGTTTCTGTCTACTAAGAGATATGGACGCTTTTTATGCAGCATCTTTTCACAAAATCAATACCTATCCAGGGTTCTGACCTGCATTAAAATCTATCTCTCTCCCCTTTTGTGTTCCTTCAAGCAAGTTAGTTTGTATGTTTATTGATTTAACTTCCACATCAGTAAGATGAGAATGATGGAGGAAATCCTGCCTCAGGAAGCGTTCTGCTGTGTCAATGGCCCATTGTTCATCCTGCTCTCAAGGATAGCTCTTCTCGCTCTTTGTCCTTCCAGCTAAATGTAGGACATGTGGAAATCTACTCAAAGATATCTCATTGCCATAGTAAGAGCAACTGACTCCAAGGAGGAATCTGAAGAGTTGGGTCAGAGAAAGGAAGAATAAAGATGAAGTATACTGAACTCAGAAAACGTAGTCTTCTGTGATGGTGCACATCCCTGGAGTAGCTCACCTTGTTTAATTAGGGTTGATTTGTCACAAATGAGAGGTTAGCCAAGGGAACAGGAAGAGAATAGACCCTGCAGATCACCGTGGTATCAGACGATGTCAAGAAGCAGTAACATGGTTTGCATTATAGAAGGGCTATTAATAGTCCCAGAAGGGAGGGCATTCTCTTAAAAATAGAAACATATGGGCTGGAGTGATGGCCCAGTGGTTAAGATTGCTTGCTACTCTTGTCAAGGACCTGGAATCAGTTTCTGGTTTCAACATGGTGACCCACAAACATCTGTAACTCCTGTTTCAGGGGATACAACAGCTAGTCTGGCCTCTGGGGGCATTACCTACATAAGTGTAGTCAAAACATTTAGATACATTACATAAAATAAATGAATCTAAAAATTCCCCCATATATATATACATATATATATATATGAACCAGGTATGATACATAATTGGATCCTGTCTCATAAATAGCAAAGAGGTATACAAACAGCCAAAAGATTATAACAAAAATTAAAATCTAGAATCACATATAAAAATTTGTCCCAATTTTGAATCATATACACAAATATACATATCTGTTTGTATTAAAAAAAGCAGAAGGGAAATACATGAAAAAATTAGGTTATTTCTGTGTAACTCATATTAATAAATACTAATTATAAAATAAATATATTAATCAATATTACTGTTTTTCTTATATAGTTTCTATTTTCTAAAAATCTGGGCTACATTCATAACTAATAAAAAATGTACACTTTTATCCCCAAAGTGAGAAGTTCCTGCCATTCAAAGGAATAGTATCCTATTTGATAAATGCTAACATTAAAAAGATCTAAAAGTTTCTATGTACACGTATATCCTTAGATAATTCCCTCTCTGTTTTGGTGTAGGTTTTCCACAATTGTACCTTTGGGGAAAACTATCAGTTAAGGTCAAGCTTATGTAAAACCTGTGCATTCAGGGTATGGCTTCCAATGGCCACGATTTATACCCAGATCTGTCCCCTCAGAGCACATCATGGAAGTTAATAGATTATGCCTATGAAACACCTTCGTCAGTCTTACCTCACCATGGTCCTAGAAGACAAATGGGTTATGGGTTATCTTGTCCATGTTACAAAATAGCAGAAGGAAGTAGAGAAAATGGGCAGCCTTGCATCTGACTGACAAGCAGCACACAGGGAACGTCAGGATGTAGAGTCCTTGTTCCCAAAGCAAGGCTCATTTACACTAGCTGCGCTGAGTCTTTCATGGTATGCTATAAATCCTGTAAAATAAGCGAGGATCCAGGGGACACGAGCAGCAAAGAATGAAAAGGAGGGAAAAGACAGATGATGGAATAAAAATTGTAAAGCTTGGTTACTTTTTATGATCCTTTCTGTGTCTGAGGACAAACTAGTTTGGGGTTGTAAAATAACTACAAACACCCAGCATCTGAGCTGTGACTTGTGTGTAGATGTATGGCTTCTTGTTTTGTTTGTTTGTTTTGATTTTTGTTTTTTTTTTCCTAACTACTGGAGGGAAAAGAGGCAGCAGAAAGGGCTTCCTGTACATTTGCAGGAATGTTCCTTGTTTAATAACACTGCCAAAGGCAAAGATCTGAATGCTTCCCCTTTTAGCCCTGAGAGCAACAGATACTAAGTGCAGAATTGATTTTTAGAATAGAACATATGCCAACATCGTGAGAAGACTTTATTATTAGATCTTTTCAGCGTTCACCATCTTCTGGTAAAAATCAGCTTTGGGGAGGGACGACGGTGTGTCAGAACAGCTATCCTTGGGCCACTGGGCTGAAACAAAACAATATATGGAAACACTCTCTTAGCGTGGGTTTCCTTCTTGTATGAAACAAGGGGTTCAGGCTGGATTTGTGGGTGTTGTGTGAGGCAGGAATCTGGCCCACCCTCCTGAAGGCTTGTCTTCAGAACTTTGGGTGGATTTCTTGTGCTGATTGTGAAATAAATTAAGGATCACAGGGTCGGGTGGTCCATTGCTCTCAAATTCTGTGGTGGAATTCTATTTTCCTTTCCCAGAGCAAGGCAGGAGACAGACTATTAGCCTACCTTCCCCTGTCCTTCTTCAACCTGCTGATCTGTGCCCATAATGGTGATTGTCAAATTCTGGTGGTGAACAGTGACCAGCTTGCTCCAAATGCAGGCTTCTGTCCTAGCCCACACCCTGAGGACAGGAGACCTTTGTCGTTTTGCAACCATCCACGTGATTGGGAGCCGTTGATTGAGAACTACATTTATGAGAAATACTGTCAAAGTATGAATTTGTAACCTCAAGGATGCGGTTTGCCTGGAGTCTTTGGGAGTCTGGCTCATGCTGGAATGTAACTTGGTTGGGGTGCTAAGTAGTTGAAGTGACTCCGGGTCCTAGATGGGATACCTCGGAGTCTCCCTCTCACCTAAACTCCAGTCCTGGGGCCAAGATGCTGGCTTCCATCCAAATCTGTTCTAAATAGGAAAAAATAAGAAGGTTTGGATATATAATAGACAAATTATTTCTATAAGAAAACCATTATGATAGAAATGGAAAAGGGGATCCAACAGATAATGCATCCAACAAGCTTGGTGATGAGTGAGCACTCCCAGGACAGGGACATGAAAATGAGTAAAGCAGTAATTATACTATTTTCTAAGTGGCACACTTTAAAAATTTTTATAGTAGGAACTGAAGCAATGACCCAGCAGTTAAGAGTGCATTTGCTGCTTCTGCAGGGGACCCAGTTCCATTCCCAGCACCCATGTTGGACGGCTCATAGGTACCTGCAGCTCCAACTCTAGGGGGATCTGAGTCTGTGCCTACCAAAGGCCCCTATACCAACACACACACACACACACCCGCATATACAAAATTAAAATAATACAATAAAATCTTTAAAAGTGTGATAGCATTAGGTGATGGATATAGAAACTGAAAATGCAGTGAATTTACAGGTGCAAGCAGGCTGAGCCAGTTCTCGGGGCAGGGATATAGTGTCCCCTAGATGTCCTATGCTGCTATACTATATATACTAAACTACTAACCACATCTTACTTCCCAGGATCAACCTTACGAACAACTGAACATAAACAGAACAATTATGTTCAATATGATTTTAAAGTAAAAAATAGACATTGTTTTTATGTCCCTAAAGGAACAAATTTTGAAATAAACTATAGTACGACTTGTTTGATTTGCTTTGATTTGAGACAGGACTTTCAATATAGCCCAGATTGGATATGAACTTGCTATGTAACTCAGATTTGCCTCCCACATCCTGGGATTACAGGTGTGCTACTATACCCCTTTAACCAATAACATGTTAGTAAATAACATGTAGCAAATGGAAGAAATGAGTGAGATATATCTAGAGTAGGTTTAAGAACTACCATGGAGCAAAGAAAATTAGCTACAGGATGGTATTAACTGTGGTAACTTGTATCCAAGGCAGCATCTTTGGCCAGGTATTGAGACTCAGTGCCTTTAATGCAAGAACTTTGATGGCTCAGGGAGGAGGACCATGAGCTTCTGGCCCTCCTTGGCCACATAATAAGAATTTATTTCAAATCAACAAAGAAATAACCCCCACCCAAAGTAGCATCGTCAATTCCTTGCTTGTGTGTGTATATCCATTTCTCCCATCAAGAGTTCAGTTTAGTCTTACTCTTTCTTGGAACCTGTGCTGCCCTAATTCTTTGACCAATAAAATATGATGGAAGTTATCTTGGGACTTTGGAAGTTGAGTTTCATGAAACTGCTATTTCTGTCTTAGATTCTTGGGCCATGTCATTGTGACCTTTGCTTCAAGTGTGGAGGGGCCTCATCTGATATGTAAGAAGTTATTTTCTTGAGACTGAAGATGATGTCACCAAGCCAACCTCTTCCAGCCATCCCAGTTCAGGAAACAGGGCACATGAGTAAAGAAACCATCTTGTGTATTATAGACCTACTAGATACCATATAGTTAAGGACTATCTTGGACAAAGGCACTCATCAGACCATCCCATGTTCTCCCGACCAGTTGAGTTATCCCAGTGAATCTCTAAACACCATGGGACTGACAGAAATCATTGCTGTAGTAAATATGTTGTTGTGTAGCATTGCTTCCAAATGAAACATTCCTTCCTAGGTGGTGTGGGAAGTCCTTCTGTCTATGTGTTGCTTTTATTGGTTAATGAATAAAGCTGTTTTGGCCAGTGGATTAGCAAAATAGAGTAAGGTAGGAATTTGAAGCAGAGAGAGGAGGAGAGAGTAGGCAGAGTCAAGGAAAAGCATTCAAACATAAGCCTACAGGGAACATTAAAACCACCATAGCTTCCAAGGAACACATAGCTCAGGAAGGTTCTAGAACCTACAGACTTATAAGGCTTCTCTTCAAGGTTATAAACACAGCAAGCAATTGCTGAGGAGACTCCTAAGCCAACCTAATGCTCGCAGGTTGTGCAGGGAGCTTCAGGGCATTTTTAAGAGCATTATGGATTCAACTTTGAAGAACTGTCATCCAAGCTGGGGTGGGCATCTTGGTGAAGGAGCTGTTTTAGAATTACCCATGCTCCCCCCAACCCCAGATAACCATGTTACCTGTATTCCTGTAGGTACCTCTCAATGATCTCAGTGGCTCACTAAGATATGCAGGGAGAGTGTGAGAGTCAACCAACATTGTTCCAAGCCATGGGGTTTACAGAAACTATTTGTAGCGATAGGAAACTGAGCAGCATTTTTCTAGTCTTTTTTTTTAATTTTTTTATTTTTTGGAGACAGGGTTTTGCTATGTAACAGCCCTAACTTGCTCTTTTAGGCCAAGCTGCCCTCAAACTCACACAGATCCTCCTGCCTCTACCTCCCAAGTGCTGGGATTAAAGGCGTGCACCACCACCATCTGGCTTCTTTTTCTATTCTCTTATAGTACAGCCAAGAAGAGGTCAAAGCATGGAGTCCCTGTGTTTTATGACCCCTTGTTCTGGCAGTGGTCATAAGAGTGCGAATGACAGGCAGATGTCAGCCCTACATGACGGAGATGGTGGGGGACGACAGGCAGACGTCAGCCCTACATGACGGAGATGGTGAGCATCAGAGTGGGGGACGACAGGCAGACGTCATCTCTACACCACTGAGAAGGTGAGTTGGCATGTTATTATATTTAAATGTTTTTTATTTCTAATATTATAAGAGTAAGTGTAATCCCTTGATATATTAAATATTTAGATTTATTGGCAGATTTTTCTGTCCCACCTGCCAGATCCCAAATAACCACGCTGAGGTTTCTTATTAATTATGAAAGCTTGGCGGATAGCTTAGGCTAGTTTCTAACTAGCTATATAACAACCCAATTCTTTTAATCTTATATGCGGCCCCAAGGCTTGTTTACCTCATCTACGAACTGTCCACACTGCTTATTCTTCATCGTCTGGCTGACAACTCCCCTGTCTCCACCCTTCTTCTTCTTCCCAGTGTTCTCTTTGTCCCCAAGATACTGCCTAGCTATTGGCCATTCAGCTTTTTATTAAACCAATCACAATGACACATCTTCCAATCTCCAGTGTACGAAAAGACTATTCCACAACAAGTTTTACCTGTCCCATGGTTACAAGTTGTAGAGGTGTTTGGGGTTAGAGCAGAGTATGTTTGCAGTGGGCATCTCGCTCCTTACTTACAGTGTTTATGACATGTGACAAACTCCTGACATCTGGTTCAGTCCATGCATGCTTGAGAAAAGCCAAACCAACCTTCCCCAGGAGATGAGTGGCTTCAGGAAAACTATCAAAACTCTAACACCACAGTGTAATGTAAGAAATCAATGAGAAAGTGATACTGGTGGTTTCCCCACCTGGGTATGAAAATTTTCTTTCACCTTATAAGATACAAAATGATAAAAACCTAGTCTAAAATGTGGAATGATAAAATTATTAATGAAAAGTTATTAAGCTTACTGTTTGAAATATGGATGCACATTGTCAACACGCCTTTGTGAGCTATTTGTTCACTACTATAGTCATTCAAAATGAGGGTCCACATGAATCTGATCAAGGCTCAGACTTTTAAGATGTAGGAAACCAAGAAAGAGGATTATTTGCTGAAAAAATAGTTGCATTAAATAAGATATCTAACTTTTCAAAATACATTATCTTTAAATATCTATCCTTAAATATTTCAAAATGCTACTAAATATTTGTAATTTTAAATAAGTTATAAACATGGAGATAAATATTTAATCATATTAATATCATAAAATATTATAATAATGTTATAGGGTAATCAAAACTTCCAATATAGAGGAGATAAAAATATACTTAAGTATATTTAAGTGTCCTTATTTATTTTTTATATTGGGCATTTAAAATATAAGTAAAAACTTATAAATGCAGATATTTGTATTGTATAAGTAAGTATTCATATGCTACTATACTACAAAGGCTGTGTGCTTATGTATTCCTAGGGAAAAATAAATAATTATCTTGGGTGAATAAACATACTTGGCCCTTTATAAAACTGAATAGAAGAGATGATTGAGTTTTGATTTTTTGAGAAAAGGTTTCTTGGTGCCCAGTCTGGTTTCAGATTTGCTACTGTAGCTGAGGTGGATGACCTTGAATGATTGATTGCTCTGTCTCTGTGTCCTAAGAGTCAGGGTTGCAGACCAGTGCCATCACTCACACTTGGATGTCTTTCAAGTTTGTCATGTAGGCAGGGGTTTCTCCAGGTTGGAGCCTCTCTCTCTCTCTCTCTCTCTCTCTCTCTCTCTCTCTCTCTCTCTCTCTCTCTCTCTCTCTCTCTCCCCCTCTCTCTCTGGGGAAAGGATGTGTTCTTGCATGAGTCTTTGGCTGCTACAGCACGTCTGGAAAAGACAAAAAGAGCAGACAAATTTAATTTATTTATTTGATTAGAAAATTCAATTTTCAGATTAATCCTATTCAGTAAAGAGGCAGGAGACACCAGATTGTTACCCAAGAGCCCACACTACTACTATCAATGGCAAACAACACACATAAGCGTAAGTATGGGGTAGCACGCACAGACGGAAGGTAGGTTGTGATGAGCCTGGGGCAGATTTCTATGTGTGTGTGTTCGTGCGTGCATGCACGTGCGTGTGTTTGTGTGTGCGTGTGAGCATGGCGATGATTATAGATTATAGATTAGACTCACACAGCTGCCTGCTGCTTTCCTGGCCTGTAAATGTGAGACCACATTCTTTTCCTAAGCACCTGGAAAAAGAGGTGCAGGGAGCACGCTTTAGTTTTATTTGAGAAAGCGCTGTCTTTTCACCTATGAAGACGGAGAAAAGCTCTTCAAACGTCACATTTGTTGGTTTATTCCTCTTTGTGTTTGGCAGAGCTGAAAAGGAAATATTGAATCAGCAGGGGTATACTGACCTCTGATGGCCAGATGTGAAAGTACCGCTTGCAGGCTGTCCCCAAAGACCATATAAAGTTCTCCCCAGAAGTGACCCAAGTTTTCTACTGTGAGTGGCTCAAGAGTCAGTGGAGATGAAGACGAAGGGTAAAGTGACAGCTAGTTGGCTGTTCTTTTCCCGCAAGAACTTTATTATATCAGCCCAGTCCGGAGAGCACTGAGCCCACTACAAGTCATCTGACAGTGTTTCTGAGACTAAACGGGAGTGATAAAAGTGTGTGCCTGTTTCCTCTACATTCTGGGAACAACTCATTAACATATGCAATGTTTTTATCAGAAATCCACACTCGGCGAATAGGCAATTACCATTTGAAAGACTCTTGAAGAATCCACACACAGCAGAGAAAAAGGTGACAGTCTTATTTCTAATACTGCTATCTAAATCTGCAAGAAATTTGTTAATTTACATAAATGACATTTAAAATGACATTTTGCGGTATTATTGATGGGTTTTGACCTATTCAATTGGTTAGAAATAATGCGTAGACATCTTAGCTCTTTCAGAAATACACACATGTATGAACATGTGCACATACGTCAATTTTGATAGTGGGTCATAGATGGTTCTTAACTGAGTTTATTCTCTGTTTGACATAATTGAAGATGCATGGTCCCACCATTTCCCCCATCAGAATAAGAATAAAAGACCCGGCCAATGTTGACAGTAAGATGGTCAGCCACAGGGACAAGGTGACAGAGAGTGATACCAATTACCTGACCTATGTCTCCTTACTTTCTTTTCTTTGAGATAAGATGTCCCCTAATTATTCCCGAGTGGTTGACCTGGAAACAGCAAGTTCCTCCTATGGTCATGCAAAAATCCTCCCTGATTCATAAAAAGAGGTCTAGTCTCCCACAGTTCTGTAGAACTATCTTTGCTTTCCAGCCTAGAAATAGAACTTTCCAAATGGCCAAAGTCTAAGTCTGTCTGGCAACCGAGTTCTTTAAAGTTTTTCTTTCCAACATTCAAGGCTGTGGTGCCTTCAGCCATTTCACTGGCTCTTCCTGCCTCTACTAGAATTGGGCATTCGACCTTCCTTAACATTGAGTCAAGTCCAATATGAATTCTCCTCTTATCCACTATAGGCAGATACCTGGAGATAGCATAGAACAGTATACATAGAGTTGGGTTGTAGCTTTCCAGAGAGTCCAAGGAGAGACATTTCTTAGCACCATTAGTACAAGCAAGATAGGTAATTTGAAGAAGACCTGGTGCAGGTGCCTCGTCTTGGCAGGGTGACTCATCATTGGCAGGGCATGTATAAAATTGTGATCCCTGAAGACCTTTCTCTAGCCGGTCTTCTCCACAACCTGATTTACTGACTCCTGTACCTCCCCTAGACCTAAATTGTTCCACCCCTGGAAGGGAAATTGAAGAGAAGAGGTCCACCCGAGAGATAGAGTTTCCCATCCTGGGTTTATCTGAATCCCTTATGTCCAGGATTCTTTGTTCAAGGCTGATGGGAATTGTGTATCCTAAGTTAGTAAATTCTGGTCACTCTTATCTTTAAGGGGTCTGAGGTCCAAGTGATGGTCCATCTGTCCTCAGTGACATTTTTCCCCAAAGGATGACACCAGCTACGCTACTCTACTGCAGATTCTCTGAAAAGGGTGGGTTTTCTCCTATGTTCTTCGAATTACTATTAGTCTTGTTTTCCCTGTAGTCCTATTTATACAAGCCACTGCTAGAGAAGGACACATAAACCACAAGTGGGGGAGGAGTTGGACTTCAGCTTTTTCCACTAGGTGTGACTGAGGGGGATTTACTTCCTCCTTCCCAGTCACAACCAACCATAAACTTTAGAGCAGGTAGGGGAGGAATGAGAGAGAAAGCACAGCACAACTCAGGGAACTGTTTCCTCCACCCTGCATACACTTCACTTAGAGAGCAGGAACCCTCCTGGATGAGAGGCCCACCCTTTTCAACCTCCTCACAGTATAGAACACCAGGACCCTGGACAACAAAGAGGAATCAAATGACTAAACCACCCAGAAGCAAGCACTCTGGTATGGGGGTGGGATAGGTCAATTTCTTCCAACAAGGCTGAGAGATCAAGTGATGGTTTTGAGTTCCTCTAGGTAAACTGGCTGGACCAAAATCATTTTGGTCCCCAACAGGATGCACAGTCTTAAGACAAGGGGCGAGTGTCTCGCACCAGATAAAGTTTTTGGTTATTACAAGGAAACCAGCAACAGTGGCAGCCAGGGTGTCCACAGTTGCCACTGGAAGGGGAGGGGGAAGTGCAGGCAATCGAGTGTTGCCAGTAAGCCTGAATGAAATTGGGTACTGTCTCAGGGGCAGTAGTTGTAGTTGCTTGACTCCCCCTTCCACCATATCTGTCTATCTGTTTCTCCAACCAACAAAACTGACAAAAACACACAGACAGAGACCCAGTAACACAGAAAGACAAATAGTAAAGACACCCAGCGGTGGCTGCTACACATTTTTACACCTGGACAGACCAGAGGAGTCTGGTTATAATTGCACATGAGCTTACCAGGAAGGATCTTAACCTGCGTCCATCTTGGAGAGGAGAGCTATAGCATCTGCCTGGAGAGGAGAGGCATGGCGTCTGCTCACTTCCCTTCTTCCCAGCATTCTGTTCGTTCTACTCCGCCTATATAATTCTGCCCTATCAGGCCAAGCAGTTTTCTTTATTAATTTACCAATGAAACAACAGATAGACAGATGACCCTCCTCCATCAAGCTAGCATATGTTTACCAGGTACGGGGCACAGCAGGACACCCCTTCTACTGCTCCCCAGTGGTATGTATTTCTATTCATCAGGCTCCTTGGACACCCCACCATCCATGTGACCAAACAGCTCCTCTAGGTATCACGTCTTGTTTTACCTCCTGCCCCATATGGACCACAAATATCAGACCGTGCTGGGAGCTTCTGCTCCTGTCACTCACAAAATTACCTGCCATGTGTTTGCCTTGCTGGACATCCTTCCTCTGAGCATGCCTCACCCAGTGCTAGGCTTCGACTTCTTCTGGACTCCTCCCCCAAACACACAAGCTGCTCTGCATCAGGACCTACTACTAGATACTGCGCCAGGCTGTACATAGCCTCCATTGTAGCGGCATAGAGAGTGGTGCGTGTCACATCCTCCTGACCACAACCTGCACTCCCAAGTGACATGCTAAGAGTCAGACCAAGCTTGTCACACACCCTTACCATGCCCTGCTGGCTAACAAACGCTGCTGTATTTCATGCCCTGATAGAAACCATGTCACTACCAAACACAAGCTACTAGGTAGCAGGCCCTATTGTCACACCTGTGACTACGCTGCCACCCATACAATGCTGGGCATTAAGAATTACCTCACATCCACCGTCCTGCTGCCACACACAATACAGGGGTTGAGATCGAGGGTTCAGAAGGATCAGAAATATGCAAGTGCATACAGGACTGCAGCAAGGTGTCCCACCATTGTAGTCAAAGACATCCACACATACATGGTGAGGGGCCAGGGCTTGCCAGGAATACCTTCTTCTATAGCCAATGCCAGACATGCATGGCAAGGTGTCATGTCCAGCTAAGTGAACCCTCCCCCACAGCAGCCATTCTTCCTACACAGCCAGGTATCAGGTCCTCCAAAGGATCCCCCACCTTCAGTTGTCCCCCTCAACTGAGGATTAGATGTCAAGTACTCTCAGGGACTCCCTTAATTATAGGCAAGACCCCCACCCATAAACACAGACATATAGGACTAGGTGTCATGTTCTTCTATCCTTCCCTCCCTCACAACGTCCTCGATACACAATTAGCGTCAGGATCACTAGGTATACCTCCCAACAGTCAGAGTCTCATAGACATGGTTATGTGTCAGGTCCTCCTCAGAAACACCTCCCCTAGAGCAAAGCTTCAAATACATAGGCATGGGTAGGTTTCCTGTCATGCTAAGAGTCTCCTCCCCTATACCCAATACCACACATGCACTTCAGGACGGAGTTAGCTACCTGGAACCTACCTCATATGCAAAACTTAAACTCCCACTCCCCCTATACACACTACACTCAAGCACACAAACAGACACACACACACACACGCAAACAGTCTCACACACATACATATTCACACACGTGGAGGGAAGGAGAGAGGGAAGGTGAGACGATGAGAAGGGAGGGGAGGAGGAAGAGACCGAGACAGAAACAGAGCTAGGGCTCATGTCCTCCATAGTATCCCCACACTCACCTCAAAAATTCCACACACATGTATGGGTAGGTTTCAGGTCCTGATAGTAATTCTCTCTTTTACAGCCAAGGACAAAACCCAGGGCTAGGTGTCGTGTCATGGTAGGCGTTCCTTCTTGTCAGGAGCCATTTCCCCAAAAAAGTATTACAGGGACCATTGTCCTGGGGAGTTTGCAGAGAGCCCCACACTGCAATGGTATTAAGAACTGTTTGCTGGCAAAACCCACCCCACACCCAAGTATCTTGAGAGCTATCTGTTAGCGGAACCTGCCCCACATTCCAACTATCTAGAGAACTGTTTGTGGTTGGAATCACAGAAGGAACGATTCCACTTGCATAGAGAACACTAGGTGTGTCGACTCTGACCATTGCTGCCCGGGCAAGGTCCATTCCTGCCCTTGCCATGCCCCTGTCCCCATCCCAACCCAAATTTCTCATCCAAGGGCTATATAAGCTGCTGCCATTACACTAAAAAATGGAGAACTCTGCTTGGCCTCCTTCCTCTCTCTTGCCCATGTCTTTTCATATAGCGCCTCTCCGGGACCCTGGGATAACTGACCTGCCAGGCAGGTTACAACCCCTAGACTAACAGACCCAATAAGGCAGTTTACACCTTCTGTCACAGCCTTTGCCACACCTACACATTGGTGTTAGATCCCGCTAGATGTGCACTGACTTACAACCAAAGTTCACCCACAAATACACACACATGCTTGACTATGTAACAGGTTATGCATCTTGTTCCCTCGGGAAGAGATGAAGCCTCACTAATACATTCATGGCCATGTCTCAAGTCCTTGTAGGTATCTCCCCAGCCCAGCCAAATCTACAAACTCAGCTGCTCATCCAGGCTTTCTGGCTATCTACTCCGGCTAGCCAAAGCCCAATATAGACAAACACACACATACACACAAAACGATCCCACAGACCAACAGGTCTAGGTGTCATCTCCTGCAAGGTATCCCCATACTTAAAGTGAAAGACCACTCCTCCCAATACGAACACATGGATATATGTCAGGTCCTTCTATGAATCCTTACTTCAACAGCTAATATATCTGTTTTACCTTGAAAACATGCCTAATATGATTACAAATTTAACTGTAATGGATAACTAATTACTAATATGATTACAAATTTAACTGTAATGGATAACTAATTACTAATATGATTACAAATTTACCTGTAATGGATAACTAATTACTAACTTGCATTTCCAAATTATCTAAACAATTGATAATAATAACTTTCAAGAACTAGAAACCATTATTACTTTTACTTGAAGAGATGTTATTGGGGCTGACTATTTGGTACTGGACAGCTGATCGGTGTGCTTTTCCCTGAGGGAAGACCACCTCTCCTGCTCCCAGCTTCCCTCAGTTGCCTGAAGTTCTTTATGTGGGGCCGAGGCCTCATGTGCTCTTCTCTGCCCACTTTGGTATCATCCTTGTTCATCTTTGGGCAGCTAAGTTGGTGAGACTTTATGGACAAAACTTCTGACCTACTAGGAGACCCACCCTCACAGGAAACTTCCTGATGCTCTGGCTCTTACAATCTTTCCACCCCCTATTCCTTAGTCTCCCCTGAGCCTGAGGTGTGTGAGTGTTTTATAGAGGTATCCACTGGGATTGAACTCTACAACTCTGCATATTGATTGATTGTGGTTTTCTGTAGCGGCCTCTGTATGCTGCAATGAGAAGTTTCTTCATGAGATGTGAGGACTGCACTTACCTGTGGGTATAAGAACAAATGTTTACAGCCTGTTGTTAGGGATGATGTTGGTTTAGTGAATTAGTGGTTGTAAATTCTCCTCCAATAACCATGACCTCACTAGAACTGAGTAATTAGGTTAATTTCCAATACCAGACATGGTTGCCCTCTTGCTGAACAGGTCTTAAGTACAATTAGTTCAACCAAATCCAAGGCATACCTGCCAGTACTATAACCTGGTTATCATGCCATGCTGGCTGACATGGTTCATAGGTGTCATAGCTGGGAAGGACTGTTGTCCCCATCTCTGGAATCTTATACAGTGCATTCTTGTACCAAGAAAGCTAATCCATAAAAAACAGAAATGCTGGCCTATTCCAGCTCAGGGTTCTACAGCCATTGTATGTCATGGATCAAACAACAGTACCCTCTTTTGGAAATAGTTTTCTTTTCTGCTATTTACATGGGCACAGTGCTTTCTAGCTTGGGGCTGTTTTACTCTTTTTCTTTCTCCCTGCCACAAACTAGGAAGACCAGAGTGTTGCAAAACAGGAAGTTTTGGAGGGGGGGTCACTTTGAGACATAAATACTTGGATCTGTGGGCAAATCTCACCTCTGGACCCAGCTTCATTGCGTTTAAATAGCTTATAACTATGTCCTAACAAAAGGCCTTCATTCCATTGTAAAACCGAAGAAAATACCTGTTTCTGAAGGATCAGGAAAGTGAGAGAGAAGGAATCCAGTTGCTTGCTGTGCGGTGTATTAAGAATGATCACTAAAAGGAGGCAATGATTACCCCCCCACACACACACACACAGAATTATCTGGGAGGAAAGTTAATTTTGAATGGTAAACCTGTGATACCTTTATATGTTGTAAGATCATGTCACGTGTTTACCACAACACATGATCAAACAGAATTAAGCCAACAAAAATATCTGCCTTTCCCTATTGTACCTTGAGATTCTCTCTGGCTATACTTGGTGTGAGGGTCAAACTGCTTGAATTGAACCTGCAATTAGTGTGTGTCCAAGCCTGGAAGTAGACATTCTGAAAAACCTGATGAATGAATACCTCTTAACCAACAAAAACACAACACTATGATTGATATTCTGTGCTAGAGGTCACTTGTTTCATCCTCTAGTTCATGTTCAGGCTGGCCTTAACTATAGAATAATATCCGAATTTTCTTTTTAAGGCCAAGTCAGTCTAAGCGTGCCCTGTTACCCCTCTGTGAGACAACAACAAAATCTATATTAGAATGTCTTCCATCTCTTCTTTGCCTTCCTCTCCAGAGGGTCCAGAGAATTTTCCCTTATCCTGCCTTCATCTGATTGTGAGGAACGATGAGGAAAAAGAGGCCTATGGGACTCTCTGACAGAATCTTTAAATCCCTGTACCCTGCTCTCTCTCATTAGGGATCAAGGGAGGGAGCCTGTAGACCCTGGTCCCTCTAAAGTCCCCACACTAGGACCTTGATCAGTTCTTTCAGATAAATGCTGGCGCTCAATTTCCTTTCTCCATGTTATGCAGCCATGGACTCAAATCCATGGAACGATGTCACCCACATTTACTGTGGCTCACAAGTAATCTAATTTACATAAATATCTCTCAGAGGCTAGCACTGGTCTCTTAGATGACTCCAGACCCTTTCAAATTGACAGTATTAACAAGCACAAAATTGATCTCAGCCAATAAATTAATTTTTAGAAGGACAGAGTCAGCATGCCAGCATTTTCCAACTCTGATAAATTAGTGGGTCCAAATATTTATTCCCAATTACTGTTCCTAGAATAACAAATTTTGAACATCTGACAGAATAGTATCACCTTTAAACTACTTGTTCCATATATACCTGCTCGTTGGGATACTTAAAGGTCTTCAAAATTAGGAAACGATGCCGCGAAGGAACATACTTGCTCAAACCCATCATTCTTCTCAGGACAGTGCTCTGATGTAGTTTGCACGGTGGGTGCAAGCCCGTGGACCTCTGCACTGGGAACTTCCTCCTGGAAGCGGAAGTGCCTCTCCAGGTAGCCTAGGAGACACTGGGCAGCACGGTCCACAGCACGACCTTTGACCTGCTCCACAACAAGACCTTTGACCTGCTCTAAGTGGCATCGGATGCTTAGAACCCCAGATTCCTGAAGAGGCCACGGCCTTGGGTCTCTGCCGCGATGGAGGTAACAGTGGCGTCACTCCAGCCCGCGAGGAGTGGGAGGGCACAGCCACCATGCTGCCCTTGCTTGAGCAGCTTGGCTCCCGAGGCTGGGCACCAGGGACTGGGAGGAGCTCTTGTGATGATTTTGTTTGGAAGGATCCTGCTCAGTATGTGGTGTCTGCAGCACCCTCTGGGACCCACCCGGAAACCCAGGGTGAGGAGAGCAGTCTCCTGCCAGCTTCCCTGTAGTGTGGAAAGGTAATGAATTGGAAAACACGAGCATGGGAGGAGGATTTTTTTCTTTAAAACAAGTATCCTTACCTCAGGATTTCCATTATAGCTTATAATCACCCACTGATTTTCTGTTCATTTTTTAAATTTCCTAATGTGCAGGTAGTTTGTTTACTTCACGCTCCTTGTTAGCGCTATGCTGAGAGATCCTGCCATATTTGAGACATTTAGCCTGGTCTTGTCTGGTGAAGCTCTTTTCTCATTCTGTAGGCTGCTTTTGTCCTATTGACATGTCCTTAGCCATTAGCTAATCTTGATTCCGGATACATTTGTGAAAGTTTTTATCAGCAATAGGAGTTCCCTGGTAACTATTTTAGGATAACTTATGTATACTATCATATCTTCTTCAAATAACAACACTTAGATTCTTCCTTTCTATTTTGTGTACCCCTGACCTCCTTCAGTGTTCTTATTGCTCTAGCTAGACATTCAAGTACTATTTTGAATGCATATAGAGGGAACGGATAACCCAGTCCTGTTCCCGATTTCAGTGGAATTGCTTTGGATTTCTCTCCATTTAATCTGATGTTGGAGACTTATATTTGATGTTGAAGTTTATAGACTTGCTGTAAATCACCGTTATTATGTTTAGGTATATCCGTTGGATCCCTACTCTCTTCAATACTTTTATCATGAATGGGTATTGAATTTTTGCCAAAGGCCTTTACTGCATCTAATGAGATAATCCTGTGAGTTTTTTCCCAGTGTTTTTTTTTTTGCATAGTTGATTACATATACTACTTTTTGTCTATTGAACCATCCATGTATCTCTGGGATGCAGTCTGCTTTATCATGGTGGATGATGTTTTTGATGTGTTCTTGGATTCAGTTTACAAGTATTTTAATGACTATGTTTGCATCGATGGTCGGGAGAGAAATTGGTCTGTAAATCTATCTCTTTTGTTGAGTCTTTATGTGGTTTGGGTATCAGAGAAATTGTGTCCTCATAAAATGAATCGGGAAGTTTTCCTTCTGTTTCTATTTTGTGGAATAATTTGAGGGGTATTGGCATTAACTCCTCTTTAAAAGTTTCATAGAATTCTATGCTAATACCATCTGACTCTGGGCTTTTTTTGGTCAGAAGTTTTCTAGTGACTGCTTCTATATCACTAGGGGTCATAAGGCTATTTAAATCATGTATCTGACTGATTTTGATTTAACTTTGGTAAGTGATATCTATCAAGAAAATTGTCCATTTCTTTTAGAGTTTCAAATTTGGTGGCAAAGCGACCCTGCCCTGGCTGGCCGTGTGCAGGTGCACTAAGACCACCACAGTTGCAGCTTTTGAGAGTCAGCACCCAGTCGGTGATGGGCTATGCAGTGACTCAGCTGCCTTCAAGGGGTCCCTGCTCCTGTAACCCTTCACCCGTGCTCTTGGAACTGATCTTGGTAAACTCATTGGATTATCAAGTTGGTCTATGGCGTGTCTTGGTTTGAATGGGCTTTTGAAACCTCAGGGCTTACTCCCAGTGACACACTTAGTCCAACAAGACAACACGTCTTCATCTTTCCCCAAAGAGTTCCAACAACTAGGAGCTACGAGCATTGAACATCTCTGTGACACTGTACACACGCCAAGGCAGAAAGAGAGCAGCTGGCAGCCCTGGCCAGTTCTAGAAAAAGCCTGTGTGCAGGAGGCTCAGGTTGGAGGGGTCCAGAAAGTGACCTCACTTTCCTCACAATGGTCAGGTGTTGCCAGGTAACCAGAGACTGGTAGATGCCTCACAGTTGAGGCTGAGTCACTTGTCCTGAGACACTCGAGGAGTGAGGATGTTTTCCTGCTCTAGCAAATCTCATGGCTTAGGCCGCAGAAAAGATGGTCACTTTGGCCACCTTTGGGGACGTTTGGTGTGTCTTCTCACACACGTCTGGTCATCTTCGACCAGGAAAAGCCCGGTAAGACAGGCCAGCCTGGAGCAGGAGTCCTTTCTGGCCCCCCTAATCCACTGCAATCCCTGCCTGGGGGTGTGATCCTGTGAGAACACTGGGGAACATTCTTTATGCCCACTTTTCTCCTCAGTGTGTGGTGATGGGTTGTTGCTGCCTGTCAGAGTTTCCACATTTAAAGCTCCTTTCTTTCTTGGTCCTTCCTCAGGGTCAAGAGGACCTGGACCGCCTATTTAAACCGCTGAAATATGACTACAGACATCCCGACTTTATAAAGAAAGTCGTTTCCTACCTCCCGAAAGCTCTGAAAAAGGGGAAGTACGATTTTATCAGTGCTTTCCTTGCTGTGTATCCCGCTTTTGCCTCCACCCGGGAGGTGCTGGAATTGATAACGGACGTAATTCTGTGAGTGACTACACCTGAGTTCTGACCCCCTCACGTCCTGGTTTGGTTTTAGGAGGACACTGCTCTTCTCCAGGGCTGTGTGCTCTCCTAGGAAAAGTACATCTGTGTCCTGGTAGAGTTATTCTCCTGCCTGCCGCTTCTGACTGACATGGCATAGATTGAGGGCAAGGAGAGGAATCGAGTTTGTGATATTTACCCGAGTAGTGTCAAACACTACTCTTTCTTACGCCTTGAGCAAAGGCTTTTTTTCCCATTTGCAAAGAAGGCTCTAAGGGATAAGGTTATATGGGAAAAATGGGGCCAGAAAAGATCCCTGCAGGGGCCCAAGAAAACACTATAAACCCAAGAACCCTGAAAAGGCGCAGCTTGGGTTCCAGCAGTTGAGTTCATGACCCTAAAGGTCTGTGACCAGAGGCTCATTCCCAGGCCCTCAGCATGGAAGTCAGAAGAGTACAAAGAGCCCCTGCACTCCAACCCACTCCCTAGCTTCTACTCCTATACGGAATTTAAGAGCTCCCTCCGTATCTCTGGGTGGGTTGGGGACATATGACGTTAGCAGTGACATGCTCATAAAATGCCACAGGTATGAACCTTTCCAGGTTGTCTCTCTGAAGAATTATTACAGAAAGAGGTGAGTGGGCTTTGGGTGACAAGGGAGGTAAAGGCCCAACTGCAGAGCGGGAGGTCAGGGGTGGCTCGGCTTGGGGACTAAGCCGTTAGTGGTCACCTTCCTCTCTGGATCCCCATAAAAAATGGTACCTGAGACTTCAAGTGCAGGTGGAGAAACCGAGATCTCCAGTGATAGCCTTGGTTCTGAGCAGAAGGAAGGATGGAGCTCAAGGGCCCGAGGGGAATCCATCCCCACCACAGGGCAGTCCAGTTAGCCCTTTCTGTCTCCCAGGCACAGCAAGTGTCTGGGGCCCTCTTCACAGGGTCCTCACTACTAGAACCAGAAGCACATGGGCTGAGGAGCCTTTTCCTCATCTGAGGGACCGCTCCTGTGCTGGTGAAGGGAGGCCAGCCGGACTTCTGACTCTACTTCCTGCTAACCCGCTCTTTCCTACAGAGACATTCTACTCTTTCTGATCCATTGGATACACAAAATGCCACAGGATTTTCGGGTGGCTCAGGATCAGGAGACCCTGAAGACCCTTGTGGACTTCCTGTGTTGGAACTTGGCTCTTAAGTTCTACCAAGTAGAGATCCTGAAGCTCTTGTCACAGTTGGAGGCTCAGGAGTCGAAGCGAATGCTTGTGGACGATGAGGAGGCCAGAAGTAGGTACCTCGGAAGGTTGGGAGAAGTTTCAGTGCTGGGTTCCACCAAGGAATTCTGCAGAAGCCTTGACCTGGACGTAGAGTTGAACACTGTTGTGGAATATTAGTTTAAGATGTGTTACATTCGTTTATGCTGTAGAATTTGTTTAATGATGCCAAGATGTGGTTTTTATCTTTTATGTTGCATCTGTTTAACTCTATAAAGCCTTGTTACCTTGCCTGCCTGAAACACCTGATGGATCTAATAAGAAGTTCAATCGTCAACAGAGAGAAATTGGTGGGGCTGGTGGGAAGAGAGAAGAGATAAGAAAACCAGGGAGGAGAGCAAGGAGCGAGAAAATGAAAAGGAGAAGGAGAGGAGGAGGCCAGGAGCCAACCACACAGCCACACAGTCACACAAGCACACAGCTACACAGTCACACAGCCACACAACCGCACAGTCACACAGCCACACAGCCACATAGCCACACAGTCACACACCACACAGCCACACAGCCACACAACCACACAGCTACACAGTCACACAGCTACACAGTCACACAGCTACACAGCCACAGTCACACAGCCACAAAGCTACACAGCTACACAGCCACACAGCCACACAGCCACACAGTCACACAGCCACACAACCACGTAGTCACACAACCACAAGCCACACAGCTACAGAATCACACAGCCATAGAGCCATCCATGAAGTAATAAAAAAAGAAGGATATATTGAATAAATAAAGGTAAAATGCCCAGAGGGAAAAGTTTAGACAGGATAATTCAAGTTAGGAAAGCCGAATGGACACAAGCTACACTAAGGCCGACCATTCATGAGGAGTACTACATCTCCGTGTATTTATTTTGGAGCTTAGTCATGGACTGCCAAAGAGTAAATAAAAACAAAGTCCAAAAGCATCTACAGGACAGCAGTCAGATATATGTCTTCTTGTAGGGAGAGGGGAGTGGGGATTCTCTGGCATGATCAGGCCTTGTGTGACCCACAAGGACACTTCTGGGAAGGCCACTCCATCCTGGAAGCTTCTAGGCTGACTCTACTAATGGTCCATCTCTTTCTGTCCTTAGAATGCAGGTTCTGCAGGGCAGCAAAATTATTAGTCCCGATGCCAGATGCCACAGAGATCCAAGAGAAGCTGCGTCCTACACCACCTACACCACCTTGTGTGGTAGGGCCACGGGGAGACCTGACACCCAAAGAGGACAGCGAGAGCGCGGATTCGGCAGTAGGGGGAGCAACTCTGCGCGAGGATGGACCAGAGCAGCTAAAGACACATCAGCCGATTCAGTAGATGTCATCATCCATATCTTAGCGGCAGGGCACACACCTGCAGCTGTGCCTGTTGTCCCACTGCCTGATGTTGATGTGTAGTTAAAGAAGCAAATTACCTACGGAGTTCCACCTGCACGCAGAAGCTCTGCTCCTCTATATAGGGAAAATGTCCACGACAATTTCGTTTAACTCTTTGTTAATTTTGGATAACTTTTCATTGTTATATTGTTGTTTAATGTTTATTATTAATAAAAATTTTCTTCCTCGTTTTAAGTCATGGGTTCAGGGACAGGATATCTATTCCTCAATGTGATACGGTCTACTCGGGTCAACTTATAAGTACAGCCCAGAGCCGAACAGGTCAGTCCTGGGAGGAGGACCCTCGCAGGCCATCCTGGCAACAGGGAAAATCAATCCGCGGGTGTGGCAGAAAATGGACAAGTGACTGCTGGAGCACAGACGCCAGTTGATCTTAACAATCAGAACTCAGAGTCAGGTATAGGGGTTGATGCTGAAGATCAGAGAAGCAGAGCGGCCAGCCACCAGAGGGTTCTTACCTCTACCATTGCTCATGCCAAGAGGGTGATCCTGTCCTCAGACTGACCTCAGACTGCTTCAGACTGCTTCAGACCGCACTGAGTTCCTGTCTCCACCTGCCTTATATTCCTATTTCTGCCCAGCCATATCACTCCTGTCTCCACCGGTCCACCTCCCTAGTGCTGGGATTAAAGGCATGGGAACCCAAGTGCTGGGATTGCCTTGATGTCAGCTCTGTTTCTCTTTTAGACAGATAATCTCGTGTAGCCCAGGGTGGCCTTGAACCAACAGAGATCCCTCTGTGTCTGTCTCCAGAGTCCTGGGAGTAAAGGAGTGTGCTACCATTCCTTGGCCTCTAGTGGCTTAGCACTGCAGTCTGATCTTCAAGGAAGCTTTGTTTGTTAAAACACAAAGAAAATATCACTACAAAATCTAGTGGCCAGAAACAGTATACAAGTGTGAATGGGCAGTCCTGTGCTCAGTGGTGCCCCTAACAGGAACATAATTTCTGAGCTCTGACACACTATGGGTCACAGACATAGTTTCCCCTTCTCCCTGGGCTACTATTGTCCTAGCAGACAGCAGGGCCATGCAGAGAAGGGTGACGTCATCTTAACGATGAGTAATGGTGCTCATCGTTTTCACCAACCCTGAACCCAGAGCTGTGCGTACACACTCAGCGCACCTTGTGACAATGTCGCACCCCTCCCAACATGTTTAAACATCATTTTTATAAAGAATTGCAAGGCTTTCCCACAATTCTGGAGGCATCAACAAATGACAAGGTGGAGCCCATGGACATTGTTCACGTTCGCCTGTGGGCAATGGATTGGATGCAGTCTCACTGTTCACTGTGCACAGACAAACCCTCCACAGGACACCACTAGAGATCAGCATCACAAATGGCTCACTGTGGGCCTCATGCTGGGCATGTGAGAGCCTTCAACCACTTAGAGGGTACTGAGTGGAGGCAGGGCCCTTTCAGGGTGTAGAGCAGCTCATCTGGGCTCTCACCAGGAGACAGACACACATGAACACGTCTGCACACACACACACACGTACAGGCACACACACACATCCATGCGCACACACACTCCACATCACTGGCCACCTAGGCATGTGACTTGGTGAAAGGTTATTTACATCAGGCTAGTCCAGGTCTCATCAAGAAGAAGTGAGCTGTCGATACCATCTAGTGATTCAGCACACAGTATATATGGTCACGTCTGACCTCCTTTCTTGTATCCTAACCAGATGGCACCTCCTGAAAACCAGAGTTACTTCTGAATGGGCTCAAAACAGATGACTTTCAATCTGCCTTTCCCCCCCCCCCCCCCGCCCCTTTTGGATGGCAGCTGCGGTGCCGCCATAGCACTCAGGTGCAATCAGTCAGGGTCCTGAAAGGTCTCGGGTTACATACTCTAGGAGTTCATTCTAGCTAACACACTCTTCCCTGCTGCCCTTAAGTGTTGGAGCTCAGGACTCTGGGGATCTCACTGGGACCTCCAAAATGCTATGGAGTTCCCACCAAAGAAGACTACTAGGCATAGTCTACAGCCAGTTGAAAGTCTTTGTTCAAGACAGCTGGGACTACATTTAGCTATTGAGGATCCAAATGTAACACCGTGCATTTAGAAAAAGGATCTTTTAAAGGCAAACACACAACCTGTTATCTTGTTTTGCAGGGGAGGTTTTGTGCAAGCAAGCAGTTTAACAGAAGCTAAGATAAGCAGTTAGCTGGAGGGGGTTCTGCACAAACCAGCAGTGTTACAGAAGCTAAAGTAAATTATCTATGGCATCTTGACCTTGGGTTTCTAGAATAGAGTTGTGTAATTTTCCACAGGATTCTTCATCAAGGAGAGCAAATTCATGTTAATTCTGAAATGGCTTCAGTAATGATACAAGCTGGACGAATTTCTGCACTCCCTTGTGCTGTCAGAAAATCTTACTTAAACTAAGAAAAAGGTACACCCATACAAATAGACACAAGAAGTGCCTCAATAATACCTGGCTATAGGCAAGCCTGAGGGGCATATTCCTGATTAATGATTGATATGGAAAGAGGCAATCCACTGTGGGTGGTACCACCCCTAAGCAGGTGGTTCTTTAGTGTATAAAACAAGCAATCCATGAGGAGCAAAGCAAGTGTCTTAGCTATGGTTTCTATTGCTGTGAAGAGACACCATGACCATGGCAACTCTTATAAAATAAAACATTTAATTGGGTGGCTCACTTATAGTTTCAGAGATTCAGTCCATTATCACCATGTTGGAGAACATAGCCTCACACAGGCAGACATGGTACTGAAGAAAAAGCTGAGAGTACTACATCTTTGTCTGCAGGCAGCAGGAAGTGAACTGTCCTAGACATAGCTTGAGCATAGGAGACCTCAAAGCCCAGCCCCACAATGACACACTTCCTCCAACAAGGTCACACCTACTCCAACAAAGCTGCACCTCCTAATAGTGCTGTTCTTTATGAGCTTATGGGGCCAATTTCATTCAAACTACCACAGCCAGTAAGCGGCATTCCTCCATGGTTTCCACTTCAGTCCTTGACTCCAGGTTCTTGACTTGAGCTCCTGCCCTGACGTCTGCTGCTGCTGGACTGTGATGTGGCGATAAAAAACAAAGCAAAACAAAACGTTAATACCCCAAGTTGCTTTTGAAGATGGTGCTTTATTATAGCAAGTGGAACCCTAACTAAGGCACCATATTTTAACTTAGGCCTTGTGAGCAATAACATAAGCAACTACTTAACAAAAATATTATATTTCTAGTTGTTCATGTGTGTGTGCGCGTGTGTGTATGTGTGTGTGTGTTCATGAGAGTGTGAACATGACAATGCTGGTGTCCACAGAAGCCAGAAGAGATTACTAAATCCCCTGGGGCTGGAGTTACAGGTGGTTATGAGCTGCCCAATGTGGGTGCTGGGAACTGAACTTAGTCCTCTGTAAGAGCAGTGCTTGCTGTTAACTACTGAGCTGTCTCTCCAGCCCCAAAGCAGCTACTTTGTGATGTTTGTTTAGTCTCTCCTACAAGCAAAGGGGGATGCTTTGTAATCCAGGACTCTACCTGGCTTTAGGTATGAATCCTTTCCCTCGCTTATTATTATTGTGCATTTGGCAGCCTACTCCTTTGCCTGAACATACTACGCAAACCAGATTTGGCTAATTAAAAGAACAGGCCAGACCACAGAATGTGAAGTCTGGGTATTTATTTCCTTGGATTCCTCCTTTTTGAGTTACTTCTGGCTGCTACAACCTTCAATTAAAAGTTGTTGGCTGCTCAAGACTACCCATAGAATCCCTCCCTCTCCGGGGTCCAGTGATGATTCCAAACACAGGGGATTGCAACTGAAGCTGTCTTTTTAAGTGGTCCCTTATTAAGCCTTTCACATTTTCCCCAGGGAATTTCTGCTGGTTTTTTTCTTGCTGATTTACAAGTTTAATCTTTTAGGTGTTGATTATGCAGAGTTCACTTCAATCTTACAAATGATTTAAGCAGTAACTATATGAAGTTTAAACTATTGACTACAAGTATTTTTTAAACACAAAAGCGTTAATTCTTTCTGGAGAGAAAATGCACTTATTCATGATGTCTGCTACTCATGGTCATATCGATAACTCCCTAAACAAAATTTACATTGATTGCAAGATGTAAATACTAAAATTGAGAAGTGTGAATTCCCTAAAATTAGAAGTGGTACCTATCAAGGAAATGTTTTTACTTTTCCAGAACTAACAGAATTATCACCTCAAGCAAATTAAGGTAAAAACCATAGCACATTGAGGCTGCTTATGGGCTAGGGAATTGTGGCTGGGCCTTAGATATTCGTTACATTCCTTGTTATTTTGAGATCAAGACCAGGACCTTGCAAATGCTGACAGGTGGTCTATTAGAGTCATATACTAATCTTTACAAGCAAAATGGCTTGTTGTTCAGATTAAAAAGTCTCCCAACACATGGGTACTCAGATCCTGAAGAACAGAATCGAATTCCCATGTCTGGTTTGAGGGTGTGAATTCTAGCCCAGGTTATTTCATGAACTAATTATGTCTGTTTTATGGATGACCTCGTCTCCCTCCTTCCTATCTGAAGGATAGCTCCCTCAACTGTCTTCCAGTTGGACCTAGAATCTCTTTCTGTGTGATCAGAAATGAAAGGACAACATTGAAAGTGAGAGGGAAGAGAGCCCTTGAGAGGCTGTGAGCAGAAGACAATCTTGATGCACTCTGAATTCTCCAAGGTGGTCCTGGCTGAGATGCAGACACTGTGTAGCTGAGATTGGGCAAACGTGGACTCAGGGAAGCGATGTAAAAGCCCATTGTCATATCCCAAGAGAAAGAAGCAGTGGCAGGATTAGTGGTTGTGGAAATAGACAGACAGATGGACTTGGTAAGTAGATCTTGAAAGGGGAAGAGGAAAGGATGGACAAGGAGATTACGGAGAGCTGGTAGCCTGCCGTGACTGCTGCAACTGAGCGCATGCTCCTGCTGAGGTCTTGAGGAAGGAAATGGGTGCAACTGACTGCAAGGAGAGAACACACGTGCAGAGCGGGTGCCGGTAAGGAAGCTCTGCTGGCACCAATGCTGAACAAGTTCAGATGATTCGTTTAAGGGGATTTAATGAGTGGGCATGAAAGGAAAGTAAAAGGTAAATATGGGGTATGAAAGAAGAGCTCCAGCCTGCATTACTGAAACAGGGTCTCAGTTACGTGAGCAGAGGCTAGCCTCAGAGTTTAGCTGTCAATCACATACAATCCCCACCCCCAAAGTTGCTACTATCAGCAGAAACAGACTCAGAAATTCAAGGTTAAGCATCCAGTGCCACTTTTAAAAATAAATACAACTTATTTGGCTCTATTTGCTTTTTCGGATTTACCAAGTTTAATTTGCTTCTGTGTTATTTTCTGAATTCTATTGGATGCTCTTCTGGATAGTGGCTCCTTCATTACGATGTGTATGAGTGCATACCACCACATGCTCATTGGCAGTGTTCCAAGTTCATATATTTCTTTTTAAACTTTACTGGAAGCAAAACCTCTTTAAAATGGCCTAGCAGTTGAAGAGAAGCCGTGTATATGTATGTAAGAAATTACTATGAAACCTAAAATACACCACTAGCTTATTCTTTATATAGCAGTTTTATGAATGCAGTTTTGAATTTTCAGTTGAGTTTTCTCCAGAGACTAAAGCACATAAATCTAAATTCTAGGGAAAATATGCTTTCTTTAAAAACCTATTTAGTTTGAATTCAGGACACAGTGTGTCTAGAGCAAGGAATGTATTTTTAGCAGCAGAAATAGGGCGTTCTTTCTTTAAAATACAGTAACAATTGGGAAGTAGGGAAAGTTGAATGGTTTCAGACTCAATAAACTAAATGAATCTGTGATTCCATCTGCAGACTTGGGAACCGTTAGGATGGTTGAGTTAACTTTACCATTGGAGCTCGAGTGATGGCTCAGTGGTAAGGGCTGAGCTCCAAGCACCCACATCAGGCAGCTTATGGTTGCCATAACTCTAGCTTCAGGAGATCTGATGCCCTTTGCTGGCCTGTAAACACACACACACACACACACACACACACACACACACACGTAAAGAGAGAGACATACATGCGCATAAATAAATAATAAAATAAATCTGGAAAGTTACTGATGATTGCTAACAATGTTGTCTACTGCTAAGTTGTAAGTAGGTGGCAGGGGAAGAGTCATCTTCTCCAGAGTTTCCCAAATGTTGGGTGGACATTGATGAAGAGCTCAGACATGGTAGGACTTGGATAGAAAGTGTACTGTGGAGAGAAAACCTGAAACGTCAAAACTCAGAATATCTTAATGTCTTTTTAGTAAACATACTTTAATCCTAATATGAGTTTGGCACACATTGCTGGGAACATGCAACAATGCCCATGCATTCCTACATGACTTAGTAAATACTCCTGTTTAATGCTGAGGAGTAAAGTGTTTTTATGCTATCATATTATTATATTAGTATACTATATTATATTTTATATCTAATATTTTGGGGTAACATGTTTAATCATATAAGTTGAAGTTCATTCAGGCCAAAAATGGTGTGTATGTATTTTTATTACTTATTTTTCAATTATTTCTTTTACTATTGTGATTATGATATAATTATGCCACTTCTCCTTCCATTTTCTCCCTCCAGGGCTGACTATTTGATGTTGGATGCCTGTTGGTGTCCTCTTCCCCGAGGAAGACTCTTCCACTCTCAGCGTTCTTTAGCTACCTGCAGTTCTTTGTGAAAATCGGAGGCCTCGTGGTCTCTCCACCGTCCTGGCTTGCTCTGGGACATTGGGGAGAAGGTGTGGATGGGGAGAGTCAGGGAACCTTGCTGGGCTATATCCCAGAGAATGTGGGTGATTGTGGCAGAGTTGGATGCAGCACAAAGGGGCATGGAAGAGGCTGGCAGGTAGTGGGATGTCTGATCACACTGTGAGCCTGAGTTTGTGTTAAATAAAGCCTTGGGTCAGGAGGTGGAGTCAGCAACTACTTGTCAGGAAGTAGTCAGAGAGTTAGAGAGAGTCCAGAGAAGGAGAGGGATAAACACACAGGAAGTAGTAGGTAGGGACTTTGAGTTGGTGGCCTTTTCTTTTTTTCCCTCTTTTTCTTTTCTTTTCTTTCTTTCTTTTTTTTTTTTTGTTGGGAACAACAGAAGACTTGCTTTTTTGCTTGGCGGCTAGCTAAAGAGGAAGGTCAACTGGTTGCTTCATGGCTTCTCTGAGCTAGCAGGTTTTCATTCCAGCCTCTGACTCCTGAGTCTTTATTAGTAAAATAGAATTCAGACTTAACTAAAAACTACATTAGGTTTCAGAGGCAGAGTCAGTTTCGGCAGGATGCAAAAGTCCTTCTGGGCCTTGACCTGAGCATTGGGACAATTATTGCAGAGCCACAGTTAGTGGCTGAAACAGCAGTAGATTCAGACACATCTGCTGTGCCAAGATAAAAAAAAAAAACAAGGTAGGGCAGGTTCTGGAAGAATTCTAGATGCAGGGTTGTGGTTTGTACCACCGGTGGCCACACAAAGGTGGACACTGAGCATGGGACCCCAGCTAGATTGAGCTAGACTCAGGAGAAAGATGTGGGAGATTTGGCTGCCCGTGTGTATTTAGTTGGAAAGGAGGGCCTCTGACTTGAGCTCTGCTAAGGGAGTATAGGTTGATGAGACTGTGGTATCAAGTAGAATCATGGAAGAGTCATCTTCAAGAGTTTGTAGTGTGTCCCCTGTGTGCTGCATTCACCACCTGCTGATCATCTGCCAGCAACTGTCACTAGAGAAGAGCATGGTCGTGAAGGGTCTTCCGTAGGCTCACTGGTCCCCAAGTGGTGGTGCTATTTGGGAAGGTCATGGAACTTCTAAGAGGTGGATCCTGAGTGGAGGAATTGAGTTGCTCGCAGCAAGCTTCAAGGCATTATCTCTGGGATCCTCTTTCTGCAGTGTGACCCACTGGCCTTTGCTCCTGTCCCTGTCCTTTGCTGCCTGCTGGTATTGTTTTCTCCAAGTGAAGAATTGCATCCTCTGGACTTGTAAAACTCAATGAGCTCTTTCTTTCTAAACTTGCTTTTGCTGGGGTATTTTGCCATAGCAACAAGAAACAAAAATGAGACCCTTTTCTCTGGGATCTCTGCAAGAGCCTTCTTCCAGTTCTCACCGTCCCATTGTTTTCCATTCAGCACCAAGACGTTTAAAACAGAGGCTCATCAAATTTCACCAGGAGTTCAAACAGTCCCTGTACATTCCAGAAAAGTGAGTCCAATGGGTTTCCAGGAAATGGCCTCCAAGAACTTGACGCACATTACTTACCTGAAAAGGGTGTCCTTACTGAGAATAGGAGCATCTGGATAGTTTGTGCTATGTAACAGCGCCACTGGATCCCTGGGCACCAATGCTCAGGAGAGTCTTGTGATAAGTCCTTCATGTATGCTGTGGCCTGTCTTTGCTGAGAGAATTAAGCTCACTATGTCCAGTTCCCCTGGGATAATTAGGGGTTCATGTCCCCAGCGTTGAGCCCTATGAGCCTGTGTGAATAGACCATCTCTTCTGAGTCTAATAGGTCATTATAGCTCACCACACACTTCAAAAATGGTCTTGGGGATTCCTAACTAGCCATTCCAATTGTTTGTTGTGAATTCAATACGATTTTTATGTAACCTGGGAAGAATCAAGGAGTGACATTTTCCAAATTATTCTCATCACATTACCTAAGGTTTGGTCAGTGAGGTTTAGAAGGCAAAAGATAAAGAAAAGCCAGTGTTTTGCCTCAGAAACTGCAGTCCAATACAGACTGTGGATCAGCAACTTTTTTCTCTAAAGGTTTATATCGTATGTTGTAGGGAAAGGCCCGCTTAGTCATCCTGGCCACCCGGCTAGCTTAGCCCCAAAATAACCACACAGAAATTGTATTCATTAAAACACTGCTTGGCCCATTAGCTCTAACTTCATATTGGCTAATTCTTACATCTTAATTTAACCCATTTCTATTAATCTGCATATCACCACATGGCAGTGGCTTAGCGGGAAAGATTCTAACCGGCGTTCATCTCATGCAAAGAATCCATGGCTTCTCCCTGCTTTCTTCCTCCCAGAATTCAGTTCTGTCTTCTCCACCTACCTAAGTTCTGCCCTGAAGGTCAAAGCAGTTTCCCTATTCATTAACCAATACAAGCAACACATAGAAATAAGGACCTCCTACACCAATCATAAATAGTCTTTTCTGGGCACATAATCTCTATCTATTACTTGTTCTGCCATCACAATGCAAAAGGAGCCACATGCAAGGTATAAATAAATGTATGCAATTACTTTCCAATACATTTTATCTACAGTCACTGAAATATCAATTTTATGTGATTTTCATACCAAAAATGTTTTGTTTTTGTAATTTTTATCTTAGTTACTATAACTAAATATGTGAGGATAGGTAATTTATAAAGGAAAGAAGTTTTATTAGCTCGTGGTTCTGGAGGTTGGAAACCCAGCAGCATAGTCTCAGGATCTATGTGAACCCTTATTCTATATCTTAACACAGTAGAAAAGCAGGAGGACAAATGACCACACATGGAAGAAGCAAAGCATGAGAGCTGGCAGTGCTCTCTCTTGGCCCACACACACTGCAGTTACTCTAGTCCTACGAAAGCAAGCGCCTACTCACTCCCTGGATAATGAACCCAAGCCTGTGAAGGCAGAGCTGGCTTGACTTCTGAGTGACCTAATTATCTCTTTAGATTCCTTTTAGATTGTACACTGTGCAGTTCTCTACAGTTGCATACACTGATTCTGCCCACACATTTAGTCTCCAGCTACTAGATCCACGGTTGCTCCCAAATGAGTCTTTGGGATCCACAAACTTCCATGTCTCGGATGACGACTCTCAGCAATGACTTTTTTCTCTCTGCTAGCCTGCCTCAAGGTATGCTGGTCTGCAGTCCTTTATATTGGCATTCCTCTTACTTGAAAGATACACCATCACCTCTGCTTTAACAGCCAAACTCTGACACTCAGATTATTTCATTCTATCAGCAATATAAGAAAACTGAGGAAGAGGCGTCAGGATTGGTTCTCTGAGCTGAAGTTAAAGGAAGCAATGGTCTTATTTTCAGTACACATTCACATGTTCAGCAACATATACTTTACCGGTATTCAACATATATGTACTTCATTGGTATTCAACATGGAAGGAAGAACAATTTATTAAATTTCCACTATTAGTTGCTTAGAATTTAGAGCCTGTGGAGAGCTAAGTATTGAAAGACCATGCAACTGTTGCCAAAAAAAAAAAAAAAAAAGAAATTGTTCAGTAGAAGTTTTACAGTGACTGTGGATTTGACTGGATCCAGACAACGGAAGCTTACTAAAGGAAAGTCTTCAGATTGTCAAGCACAGAGAACCCTTCTTGGGCTTTCTTGAAATAAATGAATTTCTCTTGATTTGCAGATTTCTGAAAGTCAAACCAAAATTGATCAAATAAACAAGAGCTAGAGTCATCAGAAAGGAAGAAGTCTGAGTCAAGGAAAGGTCTCCGTGAGCTGTAAGGCATTGTTCTCCATTAGTGATTAATGGGGAGGGCCCAGCCCATGGTGGGTGGCGCCATTCCTGGGCTGCTGGTCCTAGTAAGAAAGAAGGCTGAGCAAGCCAGGGGAAGCAAGCCAGTGAGCAACACTCCTTCATGGCTTCCAGGTCTGTTTGAGTTCCTGTCCTGACTTCCTTCAGTGATGAACAGTGATGTTGAATTTTAAGCCAAATAAACCCTTTTCTCCCCAACTTGCTTTTTGGTCATGGTGTTTTGCTGGAACAATAAAAATCTGACTAAGACAGTAGGTTGTATTCAGGATGGAGTTAGAAATTATAAAAATCAAACAGGACTTAAGTTAAAGCATGATAAGTAATAAAACAGTATTTTGATTTCATCAATGTTTCTTGAAAATGTTTGTTAGTGATTAATACAGATAGAAGTAAAAACAAGGACGGTCACTCTAGCACTTGGGGGAATCTGTGTCAGAAGAGGTGACAGGTTGTCTTGCAAAATACCCAGAAGGTTCCTTTCAGAATGAAGAATAAGATTCTCCAGGGCTTAGCCTGCCAAGGTAGTGATAGAGTACTTGTCAGAACAATTAGATAAAAAATCAGCAAGATGGAAGAACCAGAGGTAAGGGTAACAATGGTGCTTGAAAAGACACCCACAGAAGCTACTTTGTATCAGATACACATACATTTGTGGCCCATGGTCACAGTTATTGTGACATCAGTGGGACCCAAGATAATTTTAAACATCCTACCGCCTCTGTCAAACTGAAGTTCTTATTCTAATCACTTCCAATGTGAAATGCTGCCTGAGACATTAAACAGAACACAACGCTCTTTTGCCAACATTTGAGGTTCTCAGAAGCTGTTCGTCGAGTATGTGGGGTGATATTATATTTCAAGTAGTTAATTAAATAGCTACTTGCCAAATCAAAAATAGCTGCAGAAAAGGCTTATGGGAAAATAGCTAGGAACAATAGTCTCATCAAAAAATATTGCAAGAGAAAGCGAAATAGTGACTTCGGCTTGGCTACTTTGGATGTATTTTAAAATTTTAATTACATTATTTGTGTATTTTTCTCTCCCTCCCCCTACCCTCCCCCCGTGGCTGTCTGTGTGTGTACACGCATGCGTGTGCCACCGTGTGCATACAGAGGTCAGAGAACAAGCTGTGGGAGTTGGTTCTCTCCTTCTACCATGTGGATGCCAGAGATCAAACTCAGGGCATCAGCCTTGGTAGTAAGTGCCTTTACCCATTGAACCATCTCACTGGCTCCTACTTCGGGTTCTCCTTTAAGACCCTGACGTTAATGAGCCTTTCAAGAGGTTCATTGTAAGGTAAAGCTCCTTCCATGAACTTTTCTTCAAAACCTTGTTGTTACTCCTCAGAACTGATAGACCTCCATGGCCTCATCCAGTTGAGATTTACGTAGAAAAATGGAAACGTGAAGCTCCCTTAGCTTTTGGAACTGAGCAAAAGCACCTGAAGTTACTGTGAGGGCCAGGCCTTCCGGGTTTGTATATAAAAAGTTGATTACTTAATAAAATGCAAAGGAGGCTGCACAGATAGCTCCTCCCGGGAGCTCCCTTCTATATTTTTCAGCCTCTTCAAGCAACCTGTGCTGCCACACTCTTGCAGGGCCATGGATTCTAGTTCATGTTTCTGATTGATTCCTCCTTGGCTTCTTCCGCTCATCTGAGGTGTGGTGGGCACACAGATTCACTTCCAATAGCCTCTCAGTGGCTCAATTTTATCTATTAAGCTGCTGTCACGTGACCATATCCACTCGCTTTGGCCAGCTGGATATCTGCAGGTGTGACAGAGACTGAATCGTGGGACACATTTATGTGGTAGACTCATCTATCACCCCTTTCAGTGTCGTGACAAGAAGGCACGCTTATGAGCCCTCTGGTCCGGGAAGACTGGGATGCAACTTGCACTTGGAATGAAGTTCAGAGCAGATCAGCTGACTCAGCTTATTCGCACATGTCTGCATGAGGATACTTGGTTTTTCTTTTCTTAGTTGTTTGTTTGGAGACACAGTCTTGCTGTGGTGGCCAGGTTGGCAGTGAACTCACTGTGTAACCAAGGCGGACTTCAGATGCACTGTGCTCAGAGCTACCAAAACAGGACTGAAAAGATGTCGATGGTGGAGTGGCTCATGAATGCTTACTCGGCGAAAGAGGCGAGAGCGCTGACGAATATGCTAGCAGCAACGCTCCTGCTCGGCACAAGACTGGCTTGAAGTATCTGAACTCATTTCCAGAGGTGGGGGAAAGACACTGTGAGAAATGAGAAAAGTGCTTTGGAAGAGGAAGTCCCTTTGTGAGTGCTTTACGTTACATAAAATTAGTTGAGCAAAGGAGCAGCAGAGACGGGAGGCTGTGGTAACTTCTCAGTTGCTTGGTGGCTCCTTCTTGAATGTTCTTTTCTCTGGCCACAGAGACAGTGGGAGCAAAGGGAGGGTGAGAAACTATGTGTGAATGAAATAAAAGCGTGTGAAGACAGGGTAAGGGTGGCTTCCAGGAGTCCACTCAAGGAAGCCTTATACATAATGTTGAACTGTGCAGAATGGACCAGGGTGAGGTCAATGCTTTGATAACATATAGAATTTTTTACACAGCTATGTTTCTCCCACCCATGACCCTGGCCGCTTGTATGATAGCACAGTATATAGACCTGACACTTAAAATGATTTTACGGTTTTATGAAAGGATTGTGATGGGAGGTAATAGTTAGAAAATTGACCTTCCTTATCAACAGGCAAATCTGACATCCTCCTGTAAGTATCTAATTCTCTTTTGATAAAGAAGAGCCTGAGAGCTACTGAAGCAAGTAGGAGATGCACTCCACGGATCTGTTTCTGTGACATCATAGCTGGACTCATGCTTTACTTAAGTAGATGGTTTCTTCAGAGATACGGAGGATAGATCTGGAGGAAAAATGATTAGAGATGGGGTGATTCTTTATGAGGGCAATACTCTATCTAATCGAGGTGAGAGATGAAATTGACTTTGGGCTAGGGCAGCAGAGATTGTAGGAAAGAAGAGACAGGTCTCAAAATATGTTTCTAAGGGAAAACCCGCAGGAGTTGGTGATTGGACACTGGGAGGAGGGAGAGGGGCTAAACATCCGGTTCCCTTTCTTACCAACCACAGTGAAAGTGAACTTCGGTATGTTTATTAGTGGCCTAGCTTGCTTGTGAGAAGTAGTTATTTTTCCAAATTTTTTTTGCCCAGTGTAATTGACAGAAAACAGTATGCTGGAAAGTGGGAAAACTGTCTTCATGTAAGAGTGGCTGCTATGACGTCAAATCATCATGTTTTTTTAAATACATCATTGGGTTCCAGATTTAAGTTGACCGTAAGTCAAAGTTTTTTATTGAGGGAGGGCTTTGGTGAAACAGAAAGTGGTATGGACTGATGTGGGATTCCTCTCTGTATGCTGTGACTATGGTTAATAAAGAAGCTGTTTCAGCCAATGACTTAACAGAGTAAAGCCAGGTGGGAAATCTGAACAGAGATACATAGAAGAAGTAGGTGGAGTCAAAATGACACCATGTAACTGCCAAAGGAAACAGATGGTCACTAAAACCTTACCTGGTAAGCTACAGCCTTGTGGCTGTAATAATAGAAATAATAGAAATAACAGAATAATAGAAATGTGTTAATTTAAGATATAAGAGCTAGCCAGTAAAAAGCCTGATCTAACAGGCCAAACAATGTTGTGACTAATATAGTTTCTGTGGAGATTATTTGCTTCTGTGTGGCTGGAAAACAAATGAGCAGTCTCTGCTTACAGTGGACTGGTGATACAATTGCAGTACAGGCACACTAAAAACCGATCAAACAAATAAGCAATAAATAAATAAATTAAATTAAATTAAAACAAAAAGCAACCAACAACCAAATTTTGTCTTTCTGACCAAGAGAAAGAAAGCTCTGGCCTAGGTGGAGACTTACCGTTCCAGTTGGGCAGGTATACTCCTGGCTAAAGAGCCATACCCCAGCAAGACGGATCCAGTTTAAGCCACACTAAAGAGATAACAGGAATAAATATCCCTTTAATAAGACCATATGCTCTCTCTCAGAATTCCCCATGTGCAGGACTGCAGGCTACACAACAATGCAATGCTATCTTTCCTTTTCTTTCGTTCCTTTCCTAGGTGTGTGTTCCTTAATGCCTTGGCCACCACTCTTTTTCTAATGTTCCCCCCTAACACAAGACTGCTCATCTGCCATGTAGCAGACTTCTATGCTGGCGTAACTCAAACAGCATAGCTTCCCCTGTTCCTTTCATCTTCCCCAGGCAGCTGCTGATATTTAAAGTTGGCTACACTGACATTTCCTTTTTAAAATCCAATAAAATTGTCCTTGAGCTTCCATTTCTGTTCATTTTAAAATTCCTTTGTTAATGAGACTATGAACCTCAAGAGAAGAGCCCGATTCCCTGATAACAGTGAGAGTTAAAGGTTATATAAAAAGGAAAGATATTTAAAAAAAAAAGATTAAGTGTAGTTCTCATCCCCCACCAAAGAAATGTCTCTTCGCAACAGAGACCATTACAGAAAACATTAATTGATCAAAATACAGCGAACAAAAGATCTTGTAGTACCCAGTCCTAACTGATAGACCTACAAGAAGTGATTACTGCTCAGGAGTAATTGCAGAAGAAGGGGCAGAAAGATTGTCAAAGACAGAGAGAGATACAGGGAGTTGGCTATGAGATTGTGTCTCCTAAAAACGTCAGAGAGCTACTCCCATTAAAAGTCTCATTGATATGACTAAATAAGAGAACAGTAATACAACCAATGGACATGCTGACACGGAAGAGACTCGACCCTAGACAAAGAGCTATGGGCAAGTGAGGAGGAGCGGGAGTGGGAGAAGGCTCATGCCCAGGGAAGAGCCCCCCCAGTTGGTGATCCGGTACCAAGTGAGCATCCCTGAGCTCATATACACACAGGGAACACTATATGGATGGAGGAAGTTGTGTTTACATATTCTGAAGTGTGTGTATGTAACAACAATTAAAGAAAAAGAGGCCATGAGCTTGAGAGAGGCAATCGGTATCCATGGGAGGGGTTAGAGAGAGGAAACAATAGTTGTTTATCTTTGAAATTATAATAATATATTCACATAATTCCCCTCTTCCCTTTCCTCTCTCTAACCCCTCCCAGGGAGGTGGAGAAGGAAGAACTGGGGAGATGCTTGCAAGCTTGGTCAAGAACCTGGACACGCATTGGGTGCATGAGTTCCAATTGTGTTGGTCCCTTCCTATTTTTCTAACATAGTTGGAACTCATGCACCCTCTATCTTTCTAATTCCTACAGAGTACTGAAAATACTAGTCAGGTCCAGCCAAAGGTCAGAATTCAGATGGGCTTTGAGTGCAAGACTTTCTCACAGACTCCCTCACAATTTCGCTGTAAATTTGACTGGAGCCATGTGTAAGGCAGGAGTGTAAGGCACTTCCATAGTAAACTATGGAAGCATAAACCCACCAAGCGTAGTTGACTGCTCTCTAGAGGAACTTTGTTATATATATATATATATATATATATATATATATATATATATATATATGCACATGGCAAATTAGAGGAGGATCTAGAATTTAAACTGTACCTCTATTGAATATGGATTGTGATCACTAGAAAGTAATGTTACAAATTAAAATACTGAAACCTTGTGCTCAGAAACTGGTAAAACACACAGCAGAGTCCCCAGGGGGCAGTAGTGTCTGGGAAAAAGACTTGTAATATAAAACAATACAAGGACAACATGTCCCCTGAGACTGGATTCCGCTTAACCCAGAGAGAAAAATGTGCTTGAAATGAGGAAAACACTCAGAAATGAGCCTGGATTTTGGAAGACTGCATCACTTTGTACCACAGCAGGAAATTAACTCTGACAGCTTAGTAGGGCAATGAAATTGAGTGAAAGGAACAGGGAGGGGACGAGACTTCTGAAGTGACCTCGTGTTTAGGTGAATGGCTCGGCTTTTAATTCTACGGCCGGCAGTCACATAGAATCAGGAAGCAAGGTTCTTTATTTCTCATCTGATTCTACTGTATTATCTTTTATTTTAATTCAAAAAATTTACACTTCCTTCCCTCCTCCCATTCCCCTCCTGCTCCCCCACTCCCCCTCCTCCCTCATTCTCCCTCCTTAACAGAGAGCAGGGAACCCTGTCCTGTGGGAAGTCCAAGCCCCCCACCCCCACCCCATCCAGTCCTAGGAAGCTTTGCACCCAAATAGACAAATAGACTAGGGTTCCAAAAAGCTAATACATGCAATAGAAACAAGTCCCAGTGCCTTTATCAATGGCTTTTCAGTCAGCCCCCATTTTCAGCCACATTAAAGAGAGTACGGTTTGATTGCTTGCTCATTCATTTCCGGTCCGGTCCCGCTGGATTTGGTGAGCTCCCATTAGAACAGGCACACTGTCTCAGTGGGTGGACCAACCCCTCACAGTCCAGACTTCCTTGCTCATCTTCCTCCTTCTGCTCTTCAACTGAACCTTGGGGGCTCAGTTCATTGCTCTGATGAGGGACTTTGTCCAAATAACAAGGTCAACCCAAAGAAAAACATATATAGATCCTCTTGGAAATTGGAAGCAAACAAGATTGCTGGGCAAAAGTTGGGAGCATGGGGGTAGGGTGGGGTTAGGGAAAGGGGAGAGGGGGAGAGAGAAGGGAAAAGGGGAAGACTGGAGAGTGCTTGGGGGAGTGGGAGGGTGGAGATGGAAGGACAGATAATAGGAGCAGGGAAGAAGATATCTACATTAAGGGAACCATTTTAGGGTTGGCAAGAGACTTGGCTCTAGAGGGGATCCCAGGTGTCCATGGGGATGTCCCCAGCTAGGTCCTTGGGCAGCAGAGTAGAGGGTGCCTGAACTGGCCTTGCCCCACTATCACACTGATGATTATCTCGAATATCACCATAGAGTCTTCGTCCAGCGATGGATGGAGATAGAGACAAAGTCCCTATTGTATTATCTTAAATGCTTAAGGTTTGGAGCCCAGAAGAGGGGACATGAGGTGTTGAAAAGGGGGAAGGAAAGAACAAAAGGTCACCTGGGGTCCATGGATATGGCTCAGCAGGTAAACACGTGTTCTGCCTATGTCTGAGGATGTGAGTTTGATCCCTGGAACCCACATAAAATATGGAGACACATATACAATACCAGTACTTATATGGTGAGATGGGAGGTGAAGCTAGGGGAGCTGACTGAGAGCTCTCAGCTTCTGGCCTGAGTATCTGCATAGCAGCAGGAAAGAGAGGCATTGATTCAACGAAGTGGAATGAAAGACGGAACTCATGAAAGTTGTCTGACTTACATACACACAGCCAGAACAAAACCTATATAAAAAATGTTTGTAAGGACTTAATGTAATGAGTTTCAGTTTCAGTCATTTTCGGGATATAAAAAGCACAATTAGAGAAAATTAGTTGATAAACCATTCATGTAGCAAGTTTAGCAGAGCTATATGAGCATCCATTCTCTGTGAAAGTCTATTATCTTAGTGGGTGTTCTATTGCTGTGAAGAGACCCCATGACCACAGCAACTCTAATAAAGGAAAACATTTAACTGGGGTAGCTTACAGTTTTAGAAGTTTAGTCCATTGTCATCATGGTGTGGATCATGGTGGCATGCAGGCAGACATGGTGCAAGGGAAGAAACAGAAAGTCCTACATCTTGATCTGGAGTTCTATGTCTTGATCCACAGGCAACAAGAAGTGAACTGTGATACTGGGTGTAGCTTGAGCATAGGAAACTTCAGAACCTGCCTTCACTGTGACACACTTCCTCCAACAAAGTCGCACCTCCTAACAGTACCACTCCCTAAGAGCTCATAAGGGCTAATTACATTCAAACTACCAAAGTCTACGCTGAGGGTGCAGTGGACATGTCTGTGGCCTAGGTAGCATCATTTCCCTTCCCCAACTCTAACAGTAGGCAGACTTCTCTGTGAGAAACCATCTTTCTACCTGTGCTGCAGCTGCCCTGGGGTTTTAGTTTAGCTGACTCCACCTGCAACTGCTTAGCTCTGGCAGGCTCGTCGGAAGGAATGGCCCAGTGATACCTAATGTAAGAAAATCACTGTGTAATATTATCCCGACAGGAATGATCTCATCTGTGTTAACCTGTGGATGTGTGCCCTAAACTATCAATGTTGTCTTCATGATGTGGCCATGAAGGACTTATCCTAAAAAGAGAGGCTTGTGTTCTTCCCTTCAGCCACTAAGCTGTTGAATCCATGGGCACTGAAGAACTAACATATTCCCAGAAATTTCACTTGAGAAAAATTGTGAAGCCCTGGTGCCATGCACAGGAGCAAATGATGTTCTTCATTTCAAGGGGTTCTGAAAAATTAGCATATTCATATTTCTTGGCTTTTGTTTCATTTTGTTTAAAATTGTAACATAGTTACAAAATCAAAAACTAACAATCTCTCTCTCACCAATTTGGCCAGAGTGTACATAAATTCATTTTCCTTTATCAGTTTGCCATCTGATTTCCTTTTAAGAAGTGCAGGTTTATAGTTCTGAGGGTTTCCTGTAGAACCCTGTGGTTCTGGGGCTGTTGGCAGAACACCTTGGCTGAAGGCAGAGCCATCGCAAGCTTGAAGAGCCAGGAGCAAGAGGAACAATTGAGCCATACTCCTGGTCCAACCAGATCCCTGTCCACCTTCTCTCTGAACTTTCAGTTCCATGATCTCAGACATTCTCTTCATTATTTGTGGTTTGTTTAGTTGCTGGGCGGGTGACTGTTTGACTGATTGCCATGATGTAGGAGGAGAAAGGACTGTGAAGCTTGCTTCTACGTCTCTAGTCTTGCTCAGAACTATTAATCTTCGTTCTACATCCTTGAACTTAGTTGTGGAATGGCTGAACTTCCTCTTTCTTTCCTTTCTGGTATTCACAAGGAAGAGGCTTTCAAATTCTGTAGATAACTGTATTTTGAAGAATCTTAATTGCCCCCTCAGGACCTATAGGGTCCAAAATGAAATGCCACCCACTCACCCACTGTGTTAAAGTAGGAAGGAAAACCCTAAGTGGAAGACTTGAAAGGACGGATAACTAGAACGTTCTTTTGTTTCTTTCCCAGCCACAATCCTGCTTCAAGACTTGCCTGTACCAAGATGACTTATTTTATACATGAAGTAGGAGGTCTGTGCTTGAGTTTAAGACTCACCAATGCAACCCACAGTAGAATCATGAGGTCCAAGCAAGTTGGAGAGTTGGCCTGCAACAGTTCTAGTGTGCAGTGAACCGGAGACCTCCCAGGGAAGACTCTCTGGGAAGTCTGGGAGACAAAATCGATAGTGACTAAAGCTTTAGGAGCAGAAAGCAAGAGAAAAACAAAAGTGGTTCTGAGCAGAGCCTCTGATGGACTCGGATCTTGTTCCTGAGGTCAGGAGGGAGGGGAGTTAGTAAGAAATGAAAGAAGCCGAGAACAAAGAGGAAAGATGGAAGAGAGAGAAGTGTGGGTGGATGTGTGTGAGCAGGCGTGGTTTTGAGGATATCCTGATGCCATTCTTTGCAAGATATTGGGGTGCCTACCCCTGATCTTTCTAGTGTGGCCCTGGCTTAGTCAAAGCAATAGTGACCATACACACGTGGACACTTAGAGGACAGAGGAGCAACAGCCATGATCCATGGTGACAAAAAGAAGAGAAATTCAGTTAATAGCAGAAAAATATAGCTAGAAATAGCCACCTCTGCAAACAGGTTGCAATTTCATACAAAATTGCTAGTTCTTCAAATACCAGCTATCAAAACTGCACTCACCAAACCAAAAAATGGTGGAAAAGAGCCTTGATTTTCCTCTAGTCTAAAATTATCTCAATTTAATGTTTTTGGAGAATAGCAACTGTAGGTTCTCTCTTCAAAAGAAATTTTGGACCAGAGGAAAATACACCTTGCAGGGAATCATCTTGAAAGGAAGGTAGAATCTAAGTTCATCAAGAGAAGCTGGCCTAGAAAGGTTGTATTACAGACAGGCTTAGAGAAGCTGGCCTAAAAAGGTCGTGTTACAGACAGGCTACTGACCAAGTTAAGATGCTCACTTGCTTTTTAGGAACAATTGTCTTTATGCAACAGATAGCGAGGAAAAAAAATAAGAGATAGTGTACACAGGCCAAAATAGAAGGATGGTGTCACCAAAACAGTTAATGGTGTAACTGTCTGCATGTGCTCTTGATTGCTGTCTTCCCCTAACTTCCTTATTCTGTCTCCCTTATTCTCCTTTATTTCATCTCCCCCCTAATGGCACTATGGTTTAGAAGGTTCTGGGATTAAATAATTGCCCTTAACAAGCTGAGAATGTCTGCTGTTGATACCCAATTGCTCTATTTGAGGGACACACTGGTAGTGACACATGACCAAAGCTCAACCATTAGTTGACAGTTAGACAATTGTTATACAGCTGGGAGTTCATCTTTGGGGTGGCCATGTGAAAGTTCTGAATGAGCCTCCAATAGTTAGCTTAGAGATTGTGACGGTTTGAATGATATGGACCCTCTAGGTCATTTGAATACTTGATCCCCTGTTGATGGTACGTCAGTGATGCTTAGGAGGTGTGACTTTGTTGGACAAAGTGTGTCCCAGGAGTTGGGCTGTGAGAGTGAAAAGATTTGCACCATTTCTAATTCACTCTCTGCTTGGCACCTGGGCTGAGCTCTCAGCTCCTGCTTCATCTGTCATGTCTGCCAGTTGCCTCGGACCAGCATCATAGACTGCTGAACCAGAAGATCAAATAAATCATTTCTTCTGTTAGTTACCTTGGTCAATAGGAAAGTAACTCCTATAGTGACAATGAAGTTATTGTCCAGAGGTGGCTTATCCCTTAGGATTTCTTTCTTCTTTTTTAGTAAGTGTTTTGGAATATTCCATGTTTTTAAAAAATATTATAAATTGTATTCATCCTAATTTTAACGTACTCACCATAACTATTCATATAACTCATCTTATAAATGTTTCTCATGTCTCACAGTCAGTACATCTTCAGAGTTTCATTCATCCCATTTGCTGTCCTTGCCTGCCTTTGTGAGACTTAATAGTACCAATCATTCAAGCATCACAGTGGAGTTTATCATCATTGCTGTGATGACTAATCTTGATGATCAACTTCACTGCACTTTAGAGCCACGTAGGAGACACGCCTCTCACTGCCTCTGTGAAGGCATTACCATAGAGTTTAACTGAGGTGGGAAGGCCTATCCTGAATGTACGTGACATGATTCCATAGGCTAGAATTGCAGCCTGAATAACAAGGAGAGGAAGTTGAGGATCATCACTCATCTTTTCTCTGCTTCCTGACCTCATGTTCCTGCTTCCATACCTTCCCTACTGTGATAAACTGTACCTCAAACCAAGAGCCAAAACACATCTCTTCTTAAGCTGTGTTGTCAGGTATTTTTGTGACATCAGTGGAAAAGGGAGTCAATATAATCACCTTTCACACAGTTTTAGTGAAGAATTTGAGTGAAGCAAACAGACCGTGGGGTATATTTTCTAGAATATTGAAAGTAGATAACAACTACGGGATCCAGGGACAAGATGGTGCCTTAGAATCATCCTCCAGCACCTCTGGGAGGTAGAGATTCTGAATGGCGCTGCACTAATGACAGGAATGTGGGCATCTCTTCGGTAAACTGCTTCCATCTCCTCAGGTTCTGTTCACAGCAGTGGGTACCATACCACAGGGCAATTCTGTTTGTAGTTTCCTTTCCCTTTTCCTAAACATGTGACTTTCTTTTATTTAAATACTATTTGTTTATCCTTGGACGTTAATTAAAGTATTTATTTTATGTGTATGAGTATTTTTCTCCTATGTATGTCTGTGCACTATATGTATGTCTGATGTTCTTAAAGGTCAGAAGATGGCATCAGATCCCCTGGAACTGGAGTTATGGATGGCTATAAGCTGTCATGTGGGTACTAAGACTCAAACCCAGGTCCTCTGTAAGAACATCAAGTGCTTTTAATTACTGAGTCATCTCTCGAACCCTCTTTGAAAGTTTTTATTGAAAACTCAGTACTATTTTACAGTATAGAGTGCCTGTATTAATTCAAAATCCCACCAACAGTATAAAATAATGTTCCTCTCCAGTGTTGAAAATTACAAATCTATGCCTCCCCATCACACCCTCCCTGCTGGTACAATCTCTCCTCCCTTTCTTCAGCAAGACTCTCTGAGCTCAGTGCAGCAGTTGCTTGGCTCCATCAGCTACTGGATAGAGTATCACTGATGACAACTAGGGAAGCTACCCATCTGCTTACAATAGAGGACCAGTTCAGACACCCTCTCCACTACTTCCAGGAATATTAGTTGGGGTAATCCTTGTGGGCTTCTGGGGATTTCCCTGGAACCAGGTTTCTCCCTAACCCCAAAACGACCCCCCATCAAGACATCTCTTTTGTTACTCTCCCCTCCATCCTGTTCCCAGTTGGCCCAACATGCTCCCTCTAGTTCCTATCCCCTGTGCCCCTCACCCCAGCCCCCAGTTTACCCTAGACATCTTTTCTACTTCCCCTTCCTAGGGAAATCCATGCATCCCTCTTTGGGCCCTCCTTGGTATCTAGTTTCTCTGGGGTTGTGGATTGTAGGTTGGTTATCCTGTTCTTTACTCATAATAACCACCTATGGGTGTGTACATACCATGTTTGTCTTTCTGGGTCTAGGTTACCTCACTCAGAATGATTTTTTTTTCAAGTTCCACCCATTTGCCTGCAAGTTTCCTCACGAGGTCATTTTTTTTTACCACTGAGTAATACTCCATGTAAATGGACCACATTTTCCTTATCCATTCTTGGGTTGAGGGGCACCTAGGTTGTTTTCAGGGAAACCCACAGAGACAACCGGCCTGTGCTTGTGTTAGCTGATGGGTCCCGCACAAGCCTAGGCCCTCTGCATGTCTGTGACAATCATGTCGTTTGGTCTCTTAGTAAGGCTTCTAACACTGAGAGCAGGACCTCTCCCTGGCACTTAGCTGGCTTTTGGTAACCTGTTTCCCATGCTGGATTACCTTGCCCCACCTCTCAGTCCTGCCTTTGTGCAAGCCCATGGGAGACCTGTCCCTTTCTGAATAGAGATGGAGGAGGAGTGGATGGGGAGGGGGTAGATTAGAAAGAGGAGGGTAGGAGGGAGGGGAAATTTGTTGATATGTAAAATACATGAAAAATGTTATTTAAATAAAAATAAAAGTACAAATCTAACTTTTTTGTAGTCATGGATACCAAGTTTTGTTAACTTGTAGTTTAAGTAACTGTAAAAAAACGCCATGGAGGTGGTTGAGTAATTATTACCACCTATTAGGCTAGTTACACAGACTATAAATTGCTGAAGGAAGCCTTACAGCTTGTGGTTACCCACCTACTGGGGCGTGGCCTCTTTTACTACATTTGCTGATGCTGAACCTGCATCTGCCCCTTCTTCCCTGGCTGCTCTTTTGGATTACTGGATTGCTGGATTTGGTCTCTGTTCTCCGTTCAAGCAGAGAATTCTGATTTGTGAGTCTACCCCTAAATAAATAACCATCTATTTCTCAATTCTGAGCTAGTGTGGGGTTTCTTTTAAGTGTCCGTTCCACAATAAATCATTTCAGATTGCTTAACAAAGATTGAATTCACTGTGATTCTTATTATTTCCCCTTTTGCCTTGAATGACATCACTTTCTCCCACCGACTCTAATATCTTGGTTTAACATCTGGGGTTGTAATTGATAGCTCCATATGACTGCTGTCTTTACACTGTCTTTAAGCTATGAGGAGTTTAAAGGAGATCAGCTGTCTGACCATTTCTAAGTGTAAACAGAAGCTGCAGTCATCCACCAGGTAAAAGACGAGCCAGTGGGAGGATGGAACTTAAACTCGGGTGACTGATGTGTAGGAGAGATGTTGTGAACTTCTCACCCCAGAAAGCTCATTTTGCAGTTGATATTTGTCCAATAAATGAACTGATCCAGTACTGTAAAGACAAATAATCATTTTAGGCAGAACCCTTAAGCGGCTTGTGCAGCTGGTCAAAACGTTCAGCTACCAAAGAGTGTTTATTTCCCCAGTTATGCTGTAAACCTCATCAGGAAGTTGTTTTATTCAAAATCTGACACTTCAAGTTTGTACTCTTGAGTATATTGATGGTAATTTCTGCTTTTGAAATTATCAAACTAATAATTATTGAGCTTTGGTTATTTTACCGTTTGGAGACAGTAGAGGTAGCAGAACTGAGCTCTGAGGCCATTAGGCATTTCCCACAAGGACTTGATCCATTTCTGCGCAAACATGCATATGGTGGATCTCTATACGGGGTAAGAGTGTTGGACAGGCATCTTGATTTTACTATAAAATCACATTTGTCATCTTTCTTCCAGTAGCTCATTAGTTCTTCTTGAATTGTTCTACCAGAGAAATACAATTCCAGACTCCTGATTTCAGAGTCTCAAAGGGCTGTCATGAGGGTATTATGAGTTTTGTCCCAGAGTCAAGATAGATCCTGGGACACTTGGCCTAAGCCCAGAAGAACTGAGCTCTTTGGGTGGACCATGGACTTCTCTGTTGAAGAACCACAGGGCTGCCTACTGCTGAATTCTATCCAGTCATGAAGTTCTTCTGTATCTTACATAAAGTTGATGTTTCCAGTTACCAATAGAGTTTTGACTGGTGATCTTGGTGGCTTCCTGCTGACTAGAGTTTACTTCTAGGCTTTACCATGGAGTGCTTGGGTGACAATGGAGTACTGAAGAGCAGGGACTAACTGTTTTCCGTACAGTTCATCAGAAATCTGGTATATCTCCTCCCACTCTTCTCTTGTTTTCTCCTATTGTCTTTGCTGGTACACTTGGCTGTCCTCTCTGCAGAGTGGCATTGTTCACTGAGGAGAGGAATGTTCTGGTCCAGATTCTTCTTCCTTGCAGGGGTCTCTGTGACCATCACAGCCAGCAGATTGATGAGCCTTGGGGGGCCCGAAGGCAGTTCAGTTCAATATAACTCAGCAACAGGTATTGGTTCAAACTTTGGGAGTTTGATACCAAGTGGTTTATTTTAGCCATATTTAAACACAGCAACATTTGATGAAAATTATCCTGGTGGCAATTACCTCAATCATTAGTGCATGACAAAGCATACATAAATCTTTTTGAGGACTAAAGTAATAAACTGGATACAGATTGGACATGACTATATAGAAACTCTTTGTAAAGTCCATAAAGATGGCTTCTATAGATCAACCAAGATCAACATCAAGCTTAGGATAAGGGTCTGGGGGAGGACCCAGTGCCAGAAATGTCTCTAGCCACGCAGTGGAAAAGTCACAAGGCTAGAAGTCATGTCTGCTCCAGCCTCCTGGGCAGGTAGCATGCATTGTGTTCCTTTCCTTGAAGAAACAATCTTATGTGTTTAGCCAAGGTTCCCTAGTGTTTATCTGTGAACACAAAGATGTTGGTCCTTCCTACACTTCCTCCTCAAGCTTCTACTGTAGCTTTTACTGAACTCCCAAAAGTCAAGATGGAACATGCATACCAGGTCAAATGGAGAGCAGGTCACCATCAGATTTAAATCTTCACCATGCATTGATGGGGCTTTAGATGGAGCCAAACCAAACCCAGTTCAGTGTAGGAGCAATTCCTATGTGAAGCAAAGCCTCCAGTCTCCTAGTCTTCCTAAGATAGTTCTCAGCTCTAATCAAATATGCTGGGGGTGTATCTCCAAGAAGAATTGTATGGGGAAAATCAAAACACATTGTTAAGAAATATAAGAGAAGCTGAATTAGTGGAGAGAAACATATTGTGTTCATGGTGAGGAAAATAACATTATAAACATTCAAATTCTGCACAACTCGAATGATAACATTCAAAGCAACTGAAAGAAAAACCACCGAACTTTCTATGCTGGTCACCTAACTTAAGTAGAAGTGTTAAGAGTAAAAAGTATTCAGAATGGGAGGATGGAGAAATGGCCCGGTTTATAAAGGTTTTGCAGTGCAAGGATGAGGACTGGCCATTGGATCTGTAGCATCCATGTGAGAAGCCTGGCTTGGCAGCCTGCTGGAATCAGTATTGGGAGGTAGAGGCAGGAAGATCCCTGGGACTTGTTGTTCAGCCAATCTAGTGGAATCAGTGAGCTCCAAGTGTAGTGAGAGACTCTGCCTCTAAATTTAAGGTGGAGAATGAAGACTCTGCATTATCCTCTAGCCTCTAAATGCACATAAGCACACTCAGACAAACACTGAACACGCACACACACACACACACACACACACAGAATATAGTATGCCTATGAAGTAGTAAACGTCATAGTTTACTGAACTGGGTTTGGTTTGGCTCCATCTAAAGCCCCATCAATGCATGGTGAAGATTTAAATCTGATGGTGACTTAATGCAAAGCTGTAGGGATTAAGGCAGTGATATCAGAACCTACAGAGACATGTTGTAGATATTTATATTTTATCAAGAAACTTCCCGGGGCTGGAGAGATGGCTCAGTTGTTGAGAGCATTGCCTGCTCTTCCAAAGGTCCTGAGTTCAATTCCCGGCAATTCACCATGTGAGCACATGGTGGCTCACAACCATCTGTAATGAGGTCTGGTGCCCTCTTCTGGCCTGCAGACATACAGACAGAATATTGTATACATAATAAATAAATAAATATTTAAAAAAAAGAAACTTCCCATGTGCTTACTAGTTAGGTAGTAACTAATAGCTAGAAATTCTTATAACTTTATAGATATGTTTGGCAAATATAAAAAAAATCAACATTAAACCTTTGTGGTATCCTAGGGTGAAGCACATGACATACAACTAATCATGACTACATACAAGACAAATCCCACACAAGGGGAAAGTCTACAAAGCAATCCCCTGTATTTGAAACATGTTTCCACCCTCAAGGACTTGAGGAATTGTCCTTGACCAAGGGACATGTGTAAAGTTATGTAAAAACTTCTTGTAGGATGTGACCTTAGACTGTATCTCAGTCTATGAGAGAAATTGGCAAAATATGAATGGAGTGTGTGGTTTTGGTACTAGATTGATGTTTTCTCTTGATTTTGAGGGCTTCAATTGTTACCTGCATTACACAAAAGAAAGTCTTACGTTACATGTAAGACTACCTCACATGACTAGTGTAGTATCATATTCATTATTTTCAGGTTGGAAGAAAGTTATATATAATCATGAAGAGAATAGAGGGAGAAAGAGGAAAGGAAGGAGGAGGGAAGAGGAAGGTAGAAGAGAGGGCTGAGAAAAACTAAAAATCAAAACATATATAGGCATAGAATCTGGGTGAAAGATATATTAAAAAACTACTTTTTCTCAACTTTTCTTTAGTTTTAAAAGAAAAAGTTGAAAGTTGGGAACCCCCATAAGCAGTAAGAAAAACACAAATGGTACAGCCTAAGAGTACAGGGACGACGACAGCAGACATTTCCCCACATGATGATATCACAAGCCCGCAAAGGCACGACCTATTGGATATTGCTGATAATCTCAATCCAGACCACACTGCCAGAACAGAATGGCTGAGAAATAAGAATCTGAGAAGATCAAACATTAGAAGATGGTTTCAGGTGATCTATTATAGATTTCCAGTTGGGGATGTAATCTGTGCTGTCATTTTAAATGACATTATTGTCTACATATCTTATGATTCTACAACCAGGGAGAGATCTAAATAAATCTTAATACACCTACCCTTGGGGACGGTATAGCATAACCATGGCAGTGATGCATTGTTTTTCTTTCTGTTGCTGTGATAAACACCATGAGCAAAGACAAGCAACTTGGGGAAGAAAGGGTTTTTCTGATTTTCAGGCTAAGATCACAGTCGCACATTGAGATCAGTGAGGGACTCTTCCATATGACTCTAGCTTGTGTCAAATTGATAAAACTAACTAACTAAGTAGCTAACTAGCTAGCTAACTAACTAACTAACAAGCACACACATACAATAGGAAAACTGCGGAAGCTTCTTAAGTATCTGTCAGTGTGAGAGTGGGCAAATGAGCGGTGGTCGTCCCCACCGGGGAACAAGTACGGGTACAAGCCCGACAGAACTGAGCGAAGGATTCGATAATGTGATGTGGAACGCATGAGGAAGCCACCCCAGCCACAAGCAGCATGGCAGAATTTTACAAGCGATAGTCAACAAATTGATTGTACAAACTGTAACGTTTCTCCTAATATTTTCATATATATACACGTGGGAGAGTATGTATTTAGATGTGTGCACACACGCATAAGTGTGCATGCACACACGGGTGCTTAAATCATGCTTACCTTGACTTCATTCTCTCCTCCTCGTCTCTCCCTTTTTGCTCCCCAATTCCTTCTCTTTCCCTAATCTCCAGCCCCTTTTTTTCTTTCAGGAGATTATCAGGGTTATTTGCTTAAGAGAAAACATATAAACCTGTCTCTCAGTGTCTGTGTGTCTGTCTATGTCAATATCATTTACTACAGAGACTTCCAGTTCTACCCAGTCAGGGACAGGATTCTGTTCTATGCTGCATAATATTACTCCATTGTGAATATGTGAAACTTATTCCCCTCATCCTTTGTCATCCATTGGCTGACAGGAACCTATCACTTGGCCATCGTGAATAGTATCACAAAAATAATCATGGTTGTGCAGATGGATTAATTACATTTCTTCAGTATGCATGTGGAACTTGGGTCGTATTTTGTGGAGTGTCCATGCTGTTTTCAGAAAGGTTATACTGACTCACCTCCCTCCTGACAGTATAGGAGGCTCATTTTCCTCCCCAACCTCAGGAGCATCTTGTTGTCATTGTGGCTGTCCTGATACAAGTCATTCTAGACCAGTGCAATGGTTCAGCTGGGAAAGGCAAAGCCAGCTGACCTGAGCTCAGGCTCTGGAGCCCACGTTGTGAAAGGAGATAAATGACCCTTTTTAGTTGTCCCCTGACCTCCTGTGCATGTGTATTGAGTGCATGCGCGCGCGCGCGCACACACACACACACACACACACACACACACACACACACAAACACACGAGTTAAAAAGTTGCCATTCTGACTGGGGCAAGATGGAAACTTAATCTTTTTTTCTCTCCATCTTTCCTTTCCCCCATTTGTCATGTGTGTTTGCTGTATGCACACATGTGCATTGTGTGTGTGTGTGTGTGTATGTGTGTGTGTGTGCATGCACGGGTAGAAGCTGACGTCAGAAATGATCTTTGATTTTCCTCCTATCTTGTTCATTGAGCCAGCATCACTCAAACCCAGGACTAGCTTATATGGTTAGTCTTGGTCTGGGGAAATCCCTAGTCTGCATCTCCCTAGGCTGGAATCCCAGGCTGGCAGCCACACTCACAATGCTTACCTGGATCTCTGGGATCTGATCTCTAACTCACCTAGGAAGCACTTTGACCAATGGGGCTGTCTTGCCAGAACCTCACTGTGCTTTTTCCAGATAAAATGGAAAAATTTAAACATTAAAACTCATACTGTGTAGTAAACTCATAAAACTGTATAAAGTGGCCTGAGGACCATGTATTTTTATTGCTATCAAGACTGGCCTACCTTTTAAGTAAGTTAAAATTTCTCCCTGGGCGCTGAAAATTTTTGTTATTTTTGTTTAAAAACCTTCTGCTCAATTTTTATTCATTAAGTTTCTGAAGTCTTAAGATTAAGCCTGGAATAGCCAGCACCTTGTACATAAAAAGCAATCAATAAATAACATCTACCAATACCAACATCCACTGTCAAGCTTCAAGCATGAAGTCTCATCAACAGGGCTACCTACACAAGACCTGCATGGTGACAACACCACTCTTGCCACCATGGATGAGGGATTGCATAAGAGCCTTGATAATGAGCCACAGCACGGTCAACTGAGAGGGAGGGGGAGTTACTCATTCTCAGACACGTGTCCCCTTACAGGTTATTCAGTCCCACGTGGCCAGCTTTAAACACTTGGACATATAAACACTCCTCTTAGTTATTTGTAGCAAAGTGTCAGTTAACTAAATACTGTATCTGTATGACTCAGTAGGCTGTGTGTGTGTACATAGGTGTGTATGCTCATACACAATTTTCACATATAATGTATATATAAAACAATAATAATTAAAAAGGTCATGAACTTGAGAGATAATGGGAGGAAATGAGAGAAGTTGTATCAGGGATAAGAAGGGGTGGAAATCATGAAAATGCAAAATTCAAGTATAAAATCTCAAAAAAATTATTCTCCAGTGCTGATGCAATAATGCAACAACACTAAATGCCCAGTAGGGGGAGCCCATGCTACATATTGTTAACAGCTGCAGAGCAAGACTTAACAGTCGTAGCTGGGTGAATTTTAGGTATATCTATAACGGTGTAATGTATTTGAATTTCCTTTGCAGCCTAAAAGCTGACACAGAACAGAAATAAGACAAATTGACACAGTGTTTTTAAAAACAGCTTCCTAAGGAGTAAAAGACAAGATCTCCTGAGTAAATTGGGAGTGTGTGGGTCATGGGAGGAAGTAGAAGAGGAGAACGGAGGAAGAGAGGGGAGCCGATAAAAATGTATAGCTCAATAAAAACAATTAAAAAAAAAGCTTCCTGAGAGAAAATGGAACTTGGTTCTTGAGTTAATTAAGGTCAAATGAAAGTTTTTTCCCTCTTGATATAATTCAACCAGGTTGCTAACTTTATTTGCTAACTGTGTTTACTTCTGGGTAAAAGTAAGCAAGAGTAAGTAAGTAAGCAAGAGTAAGTAAGACTGAGTGAGGAAGCTTGCTTGGACGGACTCGGATGAGAGGTGAAGAAAGGTGGAGAATGTAGCACAAGACACTGACACCGTGTAAGGGGAAAGGAAGCCAGGCGAATCCCCCACCATGTAGCTACAAAGGCCAGGTGCCACAGGAGGGCTTAAATTGTTTGATTTATCTTTTTTTTCTTTTAGTTATTTGCAGCAAAATGTCAGTTAACTAGATGCTGTATCCATATGACTCTAAAATCAGCCCAACTCTAACAGGCTAGACCGTCTGCAAAATTCCTCATTGTTCTCTGTCTTAGGGTTTCTATTGCTGTGAAGAGACACCATGACCATGGCAACTTGTATTAAGGAAAAAACATTTAACTGGGGCTGGCCTACAGTTCAGACGTTCAGTCCATTATCATCATGGCAGGAAGCACGGCACACAGGCAGACATGGTGCTGGAGAGGTAGCTAAGAGATCTATGTCTGGATCCAGAGGCGGTAAGAAGAGTGACGGTTGGACTTGGCTTACGCATCTGGCACCTCAAAACACGCCCTCCCACCAGGGATGCTCTTCCTTTGGTGTGGGACAATGGTCTGAATTCTGTCGATTATATTTTAAATAAACACTGATTGGCCAGTAGCCAGGCAGGAAGTATAGGCGGGACAACCAGACAGGGAGTAGAGGCAGGTCAAGGAGAACAGGAGAATTTTGGGAAGAAGGAAGCCCATTCCTCCGCAGTTGGGACCCTGCCACAGAACAAGCAAGATATGACTGCCTTGCTGAAAAAGCCATGTGGCTAACACAGGTAAGAATAATGGGCTAATATACGTTGTAAGAGTTAATAAGAAGCCTGAGTTAATGGGCCAATCAGTTTATAAGTAATGTAGAACTCTGTGTGATTTCTTTGGGACTGCAGGATCTGGGCAGGACAGAAAACCTCAACATTCCTTTAGTAAGGTCACACCTATTCCAACAAGGTCACACCTATTCCAACAAGGCCACACCTATTCCAACAAGGCCATACCTATTCCAGCAAGGCCACACCTATTCCAACAAGGTCACACCTATTCCAACAAGGTCAAACCTATTCCAGCAAGGCCACAACTATTCCAACAAGGTCATGCCTAATCCAACAAGGCCACACCTATTCCAGCAAGGTCACACCTATTCCAACAAGGCCACACCTATTCCAGCAAGGCACGCCTATTCCAGCAAGGCCACACCTATTCCAGCAAGTCCACAGCTCCTAATAGTTTTATTCCCTGGTAACTAAGCAAGGGAAAACATGGGTCTATGGGGGTGACCTGAAATTCTGGGTAGGTCCTAGAGGGTGGTAGATAAAGAAGAGCAAATAAGACTTGCCTTTTGATGAGCATTCAGGAAGCCAGGTGGAGGTCAGCACGCAGCTGTGTGGCAGAAGGGGAGGGAGATTCAGAGAGGCAGAGAGGAAATCAAATGTGTCCTGGAAAGCAAGCATGATTAGGCTTACCTGTATTCAGACACAGAAGAGAAAGAAACAGGAATTAGACCTCAGGAAGGTGGAGGACTCCAGAAGTGGCTTTGCCAAGGGGAGGAGTTCTGGGAAGAATTCTGACACTTAGGGGGCAATTATTCCTCCCACCACTTGAATAAGAGTTCCTGTGGGGCAGCCTCTCCTCCACTGACTGACAGCCCAGCCAAGAATTAACTCTTAAGGAAGGAGGAAGTCCTCTGCGATGTGCTAATCTGAGGAGCAACTCAGAAAGTCATGTCTCCATCTAGGGGCAGTGGGTGACTACATTTTTTTTTTAACCAAGTGTTTTCAAGAAAAAGCATTTGCAATGTTATCCTTGCTAGTGTTACTATAGAAACAGGAGATAAGGTCACAAGCCTTTAATCCCAGCACATGGGAGCTGAGGCAGGGGGAGCTTTGTAAATTTGAGGCTAGCCTGGTCTACACAGTGAGACCCTGCCTTGAAAACAACCCCCCCAAACAAACAAAGAACAAAAAGGGATAGGATATGGGGTCCAAAGCTGACCACGAGGGAGGAGTCCACCTTCAATAACCTGCTGAGGGTCACTAATCCTTGGGTGGCTACTGGACCTCACAATTTCATTGGCCCAGTTCTTCCCCCACCTACCTAAAACCCCAGTTTTGAAGCCCCTGCCCTCACACCAGCCCCACTCTCTAGCTAGAATCACATCTTCCACAAGCTCTCTCCTCCTCATCTCTTGATTATTTTTAGCTCCTGGCTCACTCTCAATTTTCCCCAAAGCATATCTTGCTTATTTCAGTGCCCAGATACATGATTCTTTCAACATTTTGTGCTCAGGGTCCTTAACTTCCTCCCTTCCTGGATCTAGTCCTTCCTCTGACCTCATTGCTCCCTCCCAGTGACCTTCCTAGTCATAGTCTATTTCTTGTGTTAGCAAAAAGGATACGCATCCATGATCTCAGAGTCCTGAACATATTTCCCCTCCTCTGTGTCCTGCCTCTCTTACTCTTTCCAATATCCTGTGTTTTCTTTCCCAATACTACCAAACCCCTCCCCTGATCACTGATTTAGAAACCTTTTCACTCTCTGTTAATTTACCTCTGAATTTTCTCATTTGCCTTGCCATAACTAGATTCCAGGCTTTGATATTATCATAGCTCCTCATATATTTGCTTTAGCTTTCATCAGAGATTATCTGGATAACCCTAAGATCAGTTGAATCTAATCCTCTGCCCACTCCACGCCAGTCACCTGGAAGCTGACCAGCACTGGGTAAAGCCCCACAACCATGACCTCTAGGCTTAAGTTAAATTTGCCACTCTTAACCTCAAGTGGATCCTTTGGGTCGGCTGGCTATCCCTTCCATCTCCTCAGTTCATCCACTCTTTCACTTTCTTTTTTGTTTTTGTTTTTGGTTTTTGAGACAGGGTTTCTCTGTGGTTTTGGAGCCTGTCCTGGAACTAGCTCTTGTAGACCAGGCTGGTCTCAAACTCACAGAGATCCGCCTGCCTCTGCCTCCCAAGTGCTGGGATTAAAGGTGTGCGCCACCACCGCCCGGTTTACTCTTTCACTTTCTAGAAAGACGTTTTTCCAATTAAACACTAACAAATGAAACACACTAAAGCACCAGAGAACTTTAAGTTCAAACACGTAGGTATATTTTACGAGTTGCCCACTTCAATCATATGTATATATATTCACCTATACATACATTTGTGTGTGTATATATATGTGTGTGTGTGTATATATATATATATATATATATATATATATATATATATACTATATAGAAATGTTTGTGTGTGTGCTGATTTGGGATATAAAGCATCTAATCTAATCTCTGTATCTAATTCTGTAGCTGGAATATAGCAGGTTTTGAACCTAAATCCAACTAAGATTTTCTTCTTTGGTTGCAGTCTTCCGGCTTTAGTATATTGTGACATACTTGGATTTTCCTACTTACTAAACAAACTGGTTGCGTGCTTCCTGTGCGTGCACACTCTGCAAGAATGAGCACATCGCTCTGGGAACTGGAAACTGATGAATGTGGCCATGGCGTAATCCAGGCTACATTGTGAGAACCAGTGCTCAGCGGCTTCTTTCAGAACATTCCACAGAAGAGTGAGCAAAACCGAAAGCACAACATTCTTTCATACAGTCAAATTTGTTCTTCAGTCTGTGCTGCACTGTGACATGTCTGTTTTGGTTGTACCTAACTTTCCCACAGCAATTTGTGGCCTCCAAGCACTTACTAAATTGGGTTCATCCCACAATTCTTTTTAGTGACAATTAGATGCCGCATATTATATATACAGTATTTGGGGGATCCTGAAATAATAGGCACTGTTGTTGATTTCAGAGAACTCACAACTTAATCATTGTACTGGACGCAGTGATGAACACATGGAACCAGGATCAGTGCTGTGGGAGGGGTGAACCGAGGCTATTTATGGAGCACAAAAGGGGATGACCTCTTGATTGGAGTCAAGGGAACAGTGGAGGCAGTTCACAGCAGTGATTCTAGGCTGAATTTTGAAAGATACACAAGAATGAACTTGTTGAGCAGGCTGGAGACCTGCCAGGTTGTTGAAGGAAGTAGGGATAACTTCTATGAAGCCTTGATGAGGCCACTGAGTTTTTGAGAACTTAGGGTGTTACTGGGTTAGGACCATAGATGGAGCAGAAAGAGGTAATGAGACATTCTGTGATGAAGCTTGGGTTTTATCCTGATGGAGTTGACACTTCAGAGGTGGACCTCTGTACCACATGTGTGAGTGGTTAGATTAACACAGAGTAACAGCCGTGCTACGCAGCTGAAAACCCTTACAATATTTTTTGTTACCTTTATGTGTGTGTCTGCCTGTGAGTTTGTGCACATACCTGCAGGTTCCCAAGGAAGCTCCAGGCATCAGATACTTCGGAGGAGCCACAGAGGGTTAGGGGCTGCCTAACATGGTTGCTGGGAACTGAACTTCCTCCTCTGGAGAAGCAGCAAGTGCCCTTAACTGTGAGCCACCTCTTCAGCCCCCAGAGGGGCAAGCGGAAGTGTAAGCGGCAAGACAGTGGAGCTTCTTGATAGAAATCCTCTTAGAGAAGAGAAGTTAGGAAGTTTATTTCTAGTTACCGATCCACTTTACTTGGTCCAGATCTGTCTCTGGCTCATACTCAAAACTGAATCCAAGAAGTCCTGCTGTTTCCCAGTGGGCCAATAGTTCCTGTAAAAACTACTCTCATGAGATTCCTGGATATGAAAATTTTCTTGTCCTATATTTACAGATTGAAGTCAAAGAATTTCTGCAGGGATTGTCCTCCTCTTGTGATCTCAGAATAACGCACACCATGCAACATTCAAGGCAAGCTGATGAGTCTAGAAGAAAAAGAGAGAGAGAGAGAGAGAGAGAGAGAGAGAGAGAGAGAGAGAGAGAGAGAGAGAGAGAGAGAAAGAGAGAGAGAGAGAGAATCCTATCAGGGGATTGCCTGAAGGACACTCTATTTCCAAGTGAGCATATTTGGGCAAAGGCTTTGCTCTTTTATTTTAGAATTATCTGGGTCCTTCAGCATGTTGTACAAAACAACACAAGATTGAATAGTTCCTCACCTGGCAAAAGTGGTCAGGACTTCTCTCCCAGTGAGACACTTCCATCACTAGGGTGGGACAGTCAGGAAAGGACTAAGACAGACTCTGTTTAGAGCACGTTAGATGTGCAACGGCCTGAGCATGGCTTTAGTGTCTGTGCTGTCTCAAGATGGCTGTGAAGTAGAAGATATTCTCTGCGGATGGGAAGAACATTGCCTCTTCTCCAAGCACTCACTGTGCAATGTCGTCTCTAATTGACCTTTGCAGTAGGCAGAAGTCAGCCCCTCCCCTACCCGTGTGTGTGTGTGTGTGTGTGTGTGTGTGTTTATGTATGCATGCAGAGGCCAGAGGACAACCTGGAGTTGGACACCTTCTAAAATCAGATCTTAAAACAAGGTCTCTATGGTCCTACCCTGGAATTTTCCAGGCAGCCGAGGCAATTTGTCCCACAAGCTCCAAGGATCCATCTGTCTCTGCCTCCCCAGCACCGGGATCCCAAGCACACGTCACCATACTATAAACACATACATGAGTGCTGGGCATCGAAGTCAGGTCCTCCTGCTCGCAAGGTGAGCTCTTTACTAACTGAGCCGTCTCCCCGCTCACCATCTTCCTTTTCCCAGACAACGCCTTTTATGTTGAGAATCTTTGATTAGAGTTTTTTTCTTTCCTTTCTATTTAGATGACTTGTTTCTTAGGTGATTCTTTGTCTATTTTTATTGAAAACTACTGTCTTACATTTTGTAATTACTAGCAGAACTTGTTGGTGCTTAGATGAGATTAGTTTCTAAACACATTACAAAGTCTTTAACTAATTTCCACATTTCCTTAGTATGATCACACTTCGGCTAATGTGAAACAACGAACCATAATACACACACGCACACATGTGCATGCATGCACACACATGCACAGACACACACACTCTCCTTGGGCATGTTCAGACATTCAGGAAAATGTCGACTTGGCAGTGGGAGTTCTTATTCACCTCCATTCCATCTCCTTATCATTCCCATTACAACAATCACCGAATCAAGAGTGAGTGACTATTGCCAGCTGATGCCCACAGGGCAGGCAGTCCCTTAGCTTGTTACCTTGTAACGAGAACCCCACAAACACATTACATGCAATTGTCAAGCTTCCTGAGTCTTTTCTTGTCTGTGGCACTTCCACACTGGTATCCTTTCTTTTTAATTTATTTATTTTTCCATTCAAAAATTTACACTTCCTCCCCTCTCCCATTCCCCTCCCGCTCCCCCACTCACCCTCCTCTCTTCCCCTCCCTCCTTAAGAGAGGGCTGGAAACCCTGCCCCGTGGGAAGTCCAAGGCCCTCCCCCCTGCATCCAGGCCTAGGAAGCTTTGCATCCAAATAGACTAGGGTCCCAAAAAGCCAGTATGCAGTAGAAACAAGTCCCAGTGCCTTTATCAATGGCTTCTCAGTCAGCCCCCATTTTGAGCTACATTCAGAGAGTTCCATTTGATCACATGCTCATTCAGTCCTGGTCCAGCCGGATTTGGTGAGCTCCCATTAGATCAGGCACACTGTCTCTGTAGGTGGGCACACCCCTCGCAGTCTAGACTTCCTTGCTCATGTTCTCCCTCCTTCTGCTCTTCAACTGGACGTTGGGGGCTCAGTCCATTGCTCTTATCTTGTTTCCAACAGCCTTGACGGGTTGTAGTGTATCTGTGCAGTGTTTCTCAGGGTGTCTATTGGAAGTTAGCAGATGTACTGGAGTTACGGGCAGGGAGACAGATACAGTGACCGAGTGCCATTTTCGTCACAGTACATTCCATCGACATGACTCCCCACTGGGCTTTCTGCCGTAATCACCGGATCAGGACATGGTTGCTAGCTTTCTTTACTGTAAGTTTTCTCTCTCCTCTTCCCATGCTGTACCCCTTGGGAATGAGTCAACATTTGCAGTCTACACTTAAGAAGTGGGAACTCGGATTCCGCCCCCTCGGGGGAGGTGTGCTCATAAACTATTTGTAATTCTGTGAAATATTTGTTTCTTTATTGATTTGTGGGTATTTGTTTTATAATTTGGTTTATTTTATTGCTTAACTTGTTCTAGCTTGGGCTGTTGGGAACTCTTTGAGACTCCCTGACTCTGACAAAATTCTATAAAAAGCCTTTTTCTCCCCTTCTGAGCTTCACTTGGCTTCTGACCTTATAAGATACCACTGGCTCTTTTTGTTTATTTCCTGTCCCAGTTTCAGAACCAGACATTAATCCATGGCCACATCTAATAGAGAGTAGCACTGGGGATCAAGACAATTCTCAGTTTTATCTGGTTCTCAGGGTTCTATGCTTTTTCAACTAACAGATTGAGGGAAGTTATACCCATATACTCACCAGTATATGTGTGTCTCCATATGTATATATATAAAACACACCTATAAACACATACATATATACATACACACATATGTATTTGTGTATGTGTGTGTGTATATATATAATGGTGAACATATAGTGGTGGATATATATGTATAAATACCAGTGGATATATATATATGTATATATACATATACATACATATATACATACACATGCATATGCACACACATACATATGTGTGTGTATGCTGGCAAATATATATGTATATATACCAGTGAATATATATGTGTGTGTATATATACTGGTGAACATATGCACATAAATATATAGATATATATTCAATTGCTTTAGTTCAAGTAAAATAAACACTCAACGCACTAGGATAGTCAGGAAAGAAGAATTTCTTTGTAGGGAACAACCCAAGAGAAAAGAGGTGCCAACCTAAGTATTTCTGGAAGTAAGTAGAAACAGCAAGACATAAGCAGAAGAACTCCACATAAGAGTCTGCTTTCCTTGGTAGAGTTCTTCCCCTCCATGTAAAGGCTCTGGCTCTCTCTCTCTCTCTCTCTCTCTCTCTCTCTCTCTCTCTCACACACACACACACACACATATTTACATTAGAATTAAACAAGTGGATGGATGGGAGAGCCTTGTTTGTCCCTGTTGGACTGGGAATTCACAGAAAAGCAAGGCTGAAAGAGTAGAATGACCATGTGGTGGTGGTTAGACTGGGGAGTAGCTATGTCTAACTTAAACAGAAGCAGCTGTTATATATATATATATATATATATATATATATATATATATATATATCCCTTGCCCTGTTGTCTCTGATGTGACACTCTGTCTCCTAATGGTCTACACTGCAATGCCCAGTCATAGCTGCCCTGGCCACTAGGCTCTTTCTCTAATAAAGCTCATTCCTGAAAGGCAATCATAGCAGTATTTTCCCATTGGCACCACCAGCCCACAAATAATGATACAGAGACTTATGAAAGCTTGGCTTAGCTTATGTTTGTTCTTAACTAGCTCTTATAACTTATAATTACCCAATTATATTAATCTATATTCTGCCATGTGGCATTACCTCATCTCCTTACTGCTTCCTCCAAGGCTGGCTGGTGACTCCCCTTTTCTCTCTTTGACTGCCAAGTCACACCTATCCTTTCTCTGCCTAACTATTGGCAGTTCAGCTTTTTATTACACCAATCAGGTGCCTCAGGTAGACAAGGTGAAACAGCAATACACCTGTTAGCAGAGGCTGCTTGTTCCTTTCCCAGCTACTCAGATCCAAACTATATATACAGAAATTGTAACAATTAAAACAGTGCTTGGCCTATTAGTTCATGAATATTTTTAGTTAGCTCTTACATTTTAAATTAACCCATTTCTATTATTTTATGAGGCTTGAGGCCTACCAGCAAGGTTCTGGTTGGCGGCTTGCGTCTTTCTTTTCTGGTGGCCACATGGTGTTTCACTGACTCTACATCCTTTTTCCCAGCATCCAGTTTAATTTCCCCACCTATCTCTATTCTTCCCTATCATGGGCCAAAGCAGCTTCTTTATCCATTAATCAATAAAAGCAACACATATACAGAAGGACTTCCCACACCACACACCTTTACACAGTTAAACATATACAGCCTAAACAAATGCAGCACACACCTTTACATAGTTAAATAAATATTCCACAGCAGGTAATTTTGTCTCAGTTACTTTCCTGAAGTAACTGCCACCACTCTTTTCTAACAGGCAGCTCCTTTCTCTTTACTCTGAGTCTTACATCATCGGTATGTGCCCAGATTAATCCCCCACTTGCTGGTTGAAGACTTCTCAGTTACTCATAGTTTGGAAGGGGACTACTAATCAGGCTCCTCATTCCTGTTTTAGATTCTGAGTGTGTGATCCTTAAAATCACTTGGGTGAGTATCCACAAGTATAAGTGGTAGGAAATGTAGTAAGATTGCTTAACTTGGTAAGTAGCCCCAGAAGTGACTTCTGATGCAGCTGTATGTTTCTCCAGTCTCAGCAGGTTCCTGCCATGCGCTTTGACTAGGCTTTCCATCAGTTTCTGTCACAGTCCCATTGCCTTGCTGTTTAGCCTGGCAGCCCGTGAAGCCAAGTGCTATGCAGTTTCTTTCCTTATACATTCTTGCCGTAAGTATGCTTGCTCAGTGATGGAGGTGGGTCTTGTATCTATCTGTTGCTTTCATTGGTTAATTAATATAGAAACTGCCTTGGTCCATTTGATAGGCCAACCCTTAGGTGGGTGGAGTAAACAGAACAGAATGCTGGGAGAAAGAAGCCGAGTCAGACAGTTGCCATGATTCTCCCATTCCAGACAGACTCAGGTTAAGATCTTTCCTGGTAAGCCAGCTCGTGGTGCTACACAGAATATTAGAAATGGGTTAGATCAATATGTAAGAGCTAGCCAATAAGAGGCTGGAACTAATGGGCCAGGCAATGTTTAAAAGAATACAGTTTCCGTGTAATTATTTCGAATGTAAAGCTAGCTGGGTGGCGGGACACTGCCCTCCGCTCCTACTACAACAGCTCAGTTTTTCCCCCTCCCATGAAAAACTGTTGAAAAAACTGTTGCATTTGTTTAGGCTGTTTATGCCTCTTGTGCACTGGGCACAAACTGTTGGCTGTGTTGGAATTTTCAGCTCTTCCCCCAAGTTTGCAATTGTATTTTCATGTTATTGGTGGTAACCATCACATGTTATTTTTTTTTTACTGGCTTTCTCTATCTAGATTGCGCTTTTAGTGTGGCATCCAAAACCTTATAGCAAGCCCTATAACCAGCTGCAGAGAGTTGACTCCGGCTGCTCTGACTTAGCACAAGATTCTACCAGGAGGCCTCTGCATTGGCCCGTAGGTGTCACCCTCCTACGTGAGGCCACTCCCCTCTTGGAGATGGCCTCAGTTCTTAAATGATGTGGAGATGTGTGAGAGTCAACATTCTGTTTTAAGTCTTAAGTACTGTGCCTAAGAGAGGCACGAAACAAAGATGCCTTTGGCCTGTAAGCTCCTTGCCCAAGGGCAGATACTCCCTGAATGCTGGAGGTTGCCATCCATGTAGGTTAACAAGACACTTGTTTTCACTTCCCAGACAAGTTTGTTTGCTCCAACCGCACCAGAAGTGCCTAATTGGATGTAGGTGATAGTTACGCGGGCAGGAACTACGTCAGGATGTGTGCTTGCTCCTGCTTGTACCTAATGGGATATAGGGCAGCCTTATGAGGTTGCCATCTTAAGCCTCTTGGAAATATGACTTAGAATGGTCAGAGCCCATCATCTTAGTATTTAATTAAGGCTTGCTTCAAACTTGTCTCAAAATTTGTGGAGCCGGTCTTTCTCTCCTGATTTTTATGTTTAACAAAGTCTGAAAAAATGTGGGTATTTGAACTGAACAAAATCTGGACACCTTTGCTTGGGGTTGGAATGAGGCCAACTATGTGAGAACAAGGGTTACCCTCAGAAGCCTACCCATGGGGTCTGGGGCTCATCCTCTCTGTGCACAGACCTGCCTGGCCTCACACCCTTGGGGTTTGGGGCTCACACTCTCTGTGTACATACCTGCCTGGCCTTACACCCACAGGGTTTGGGGCTCACATTCTCTGTGCACATACCTGCCTGGCCTCACACCCACAGGGTTTGGGGCCCATCCTCTCTGTGCACATACCTGCCCGGCCTCACACCCATTTGTGTGCCCAGCTCAGTAATGCCCCTGGTCAATTTTATAACAGTTGTGTCTTCACCTTGACCAAAAAAATTCATGAAAGGCTCACTTTTTCCCATTTTAAAACATTCAAAATAGTTTACTAATTTTGGGTCTGGCAGGTTTGACAACATGCAGTAACAAGGATTTAGGGGCTTACCTCAAGCCTGATGCTGATCAACATGGCAACCTCCATCCTAAAATGGCGGGAGAGTAAAGAAAGAGAGTGTGCCAATATGATAGCTGCCATTTTCAGTTCTGTTTATCTAGGGGAAGGGCAGATTCATTTGTTAAAACTGAATCCTTACAGTTAGGTATTAAGAGGACAGAAACTTAACTGGACTGCAGTTTTACAGGTGGGGCCTTTGGGATGCAGCCACAAGTAGATAAGTCATCATGGTGGGGTTGCCATGATCAAATCATGGTGACTTCATAGGGAGAGGGGCACAGGGTACCCACATGTCCTCCATCTTACCATGTGATGCTCTATTCTGCCCCAGGATTCTGCCAGCAAGATGGTCATCGTCAGCTGGGGCACCCTCACCTCAAATCTACAGAACTATGAGCTTGAACAAATACCTTTTCTTTATAAACTTGTCTGCCTTGGGAATTTTGTTATAGTAACATAAACATGGCTAATATTCCTCTGCATCACCAGAGCTTAGGAAAACACGTTTGTAATGAGTCAGTAGAAGTCGTCTGGTAGATAGTGAATGAGTATATGATTCAAACAATTTTGACTTTATTCTCCCTAAATCAGAGAGGCAACTAATAACCAAGTGAGTTTTTCCAAAGGAAGTAGACAACCTATAAAACCCAACTTAACAAAAAATCCTAAACCAAAATGAATACCCATGTCAGGGAAATGGATAACTGGGACTTGAAATTGCTGAAGGCTATTTTTCTCCCCCAAAAGTGAGTACATTATTCAAAATATAGATATAAAAGTTTTAGGAAACTTATTTTTTGCTTTAAACGTTTAATTATTATATTTGCATATGTGTGTGCATATAGTACCACAATAGTCAGAAAGGCTCCATAGAGATGGTTCTTTCTTCTACTCTATGGATTCTCATGATCAAACTCAGGTCACAAGACTCGGTGGCAAAGGTCTTTACCCACAGAGCCATCTTCTACCCTCACCCTTTAAACAGTTTTCTTTTCAAAAGAGCTAAATTCCAAAATTATCCATAAAGACATGTATTAATGGAAGCTATAGAATCTCAGGAATTGTAGAAACAATGTCATATCAATTAATTCATACTGGATGTCTCCACTTTGTTATTAATCTCCCATTGGGCACATCCCAAACCAAGCCAACAGATTTCTTTCCCATCCCATCCTCTATTTAGATAGCGGTACTAACATTTTCCCCAGCCATTTGGGGGCACACAGTGATGAAGAAAGCTTTCCGACCAACTCAGGTAGGGCTGTATTCCTGAGCTGCCTCTGAGTCCTTAGCATGTGGGTAGATGCTCTGAGCCTCAGTTTCCTCATTCTTTTTTTTATTTGTTTGTTTGCTTTTTGTTTTGTTTTAGTTTTTTGAGGTGGAATTTTCCAGTAGCCATGAAGCCTGTCCTGGAACTTGCCCTGTAGACCAAGCTGGTTTTGAACTCAGAGAGATCCACCTGACTCTGACTCCCGAGTGCTGGTATTAAAGGTTTGCTCCACTACTGCCCGGCCAGTTTCCTCATTTGTAAAGATGGAAGAATAATCCCAGCTTCAGAGAACTGTGTTCCAACCTTTTACTCTCCCCTTTCCTGTCTTCTAAATCCACAGTCTTTAACAATGTCCTCTAATTCCTTTTTGTGGTAGTCTTCTACCACAGATTTTCTCTGCGTCAGTCATCTTCATATGACTACAGGGAAATATCAAGACAATAATGTGTTTTCTCTTCAAATTATAAAAGAGCTCTTGGAAGACCCCAACATATATTACTTTTGAATTTTTGAAATAGTCAAATGAACTTGCTCATAAAATCTATCTAAACCATCTAAAAGTGCCTACATTTCCTCCTACACTTACCCGATATCTTTTATCAGTTTGTTCTCCTTTTATCTTGAATGGCATGAGCTGTCATTCTGAATGACTCAACACACTTGAGACCTGTTCTTTTTTTAACCTACATATAAGAGAACAGCTTTATTCATAATTTCAAAAACTTAATAGGAATAAATATTATCTTCAGTAGGTAAATGTACAAATAAATGGATACATCCAGACAATAAGTTATTATTTAATGCTAAAAAAAGAAATGAGTTACCAAGACACTTTGATCCATGGAGAAAGTTCAGGGAATATTTAAAGAATTGAATCTGAAAGGGCAACATTCGATATGAGTGTAGCTATGACATTCTGGAAAAGGTAAAGCCATGGTGACAGTGAAATGATCAGTGGTTGGGAGAAGGATGGATGGGAGGTGCTGTGGAGGGCACTTTCAGGTAGCCAACTTATTTTGAGTGATGCTATCAAGTCATTCCACATCTTACCAAATCCAAGATATAGGGAACAACTATAGTAAGTAGATTGCATGAGACTTTAATATACCCCTGAAACCCACACATGCACGACTATGTCTCTATATACCTAACATACTACAGTGATATATTTTCATAATCTATAACATCCCCTTGATACTTCATTATAAAACAGACACTTATAGGTTGTATTTTTCAATCTTTTTTAAAAAAGATTTACTTATTTTTGTTTAATATTAGTGAGTGCTTTGTCTGAATGTAGGTATGGGTACTACATGCATGCCCAGTGTACACAGGGATATGATTCTCTGGATCTATAGTTACTGTTGGTTGTTGAGTCACCATGTGAGTGCTGGGAACTGAACCCATGTCCTCTACGAGAAAAAAAGTGCTCTTAGCCTCTGAGCTATTGCTCCAGCCCCTGAGTTTTTTAAAAAAAGCCTTCTGTTAAGAATTCTCTCTTCAGTTCAGTGCCCCATTTTTTAATTGGGTTATTTAGAATTTTAATGTCTAGTTTCTGAGTTCTTTATATATTTTGGAGATCAGACCTTTGTCTGATGTGGGGTTGGTGAAGATCTTCTCCCATTCAGTAGGTTGCCTTTGTGTCTTAATGACTGTGTCCTTTGCTTTACAGCTTTTCAGTTTCCGGAGGTCCCATTTATTCATTGTTGCTCTTATTGTCTGTGCTGCTGGAGTTATATGTAGGAAGTGGTCTCCTGTGCCCATGTGTTGCAGTCTACTTCCCAATTTCTCTTGTATCAGGTTCAATGTGGTTGGATTTATATTGAGATCTTTAATCCATTTGGACTTGAGTTTTGTGCATGGTGATTGATATGGATCTATTTTCATTCTTCTATGGGTTGACATCCGGTTATGCCAGCACAATTTGTTGAAGATGTTTTCTTTCTTCAATTGTATAATTTTGGCTCCTTTGTCAAAAATCAGGTGTTCATAGGTTTGTGGATTAATATCTGGATCTTTGATTCGATTCCATTAGTCAACATCTCTGTTTTTATGCCAATACCAAGTGTTTTCATTATTGTAGCTCTGTAACAGAGTTTGACATCAGGGATGGTAATGCCTCTGGAAGTACCTTTATTGTATAGGATTGTTTGTTTGTTTTTCCATAAAAGTTGATTATTGTTTTCTCAAGGACTGTGAAGAATTTTGTTGGGATTTTGATAGGGATTGCATTGAATCTGTAGATTGCCTTTGGTAGAATTGCCATTTTTACTATGTTGATCCTACCAATCCAAGAGCATGGGAGATCCTTCCATTTTCTGGTGTCCTCTGTTAAAGGTCTTGTCAAATAGATCTTTCACTTCCTTGGTTAGTGTTATCCCAAGATACTTTATGTTATTTGTGGCTATCGTGAAAGGTGATGTTTCTCTGATTTCACTCTCTGCTTCTTTATCCTTTGTGTATAGGAGGGCTACTGATTTTTTTTAGTTGATCTTGTATCCTGCCACATCACTGAAGGTATTCATCAGCTGTAGGAGTTCTTTGGTAGAGTTTTGGGGGTCACTTTTGTACACTATCATATCATCTGCAAATAATGAAAGTTTGACTTCTTCCTTTCCAATTCAAATACACTTGATCTCCTTATGTTGTCTTATTGCTATTGCTAGAACTTCAAGCACTATGTTGAAGAAATATGGAGAGAATGGACAGCCTTGTTTTGTTCCTGATTTTAGTGGAATCACTTTGAGTTTCTCTCCATTTAATTTGATCTTAGCTGTTGGTTGGAATAGCTTACCTTGAGTCTTTTTTTCCTGATTTTCCCTTTTAGTGAGTGAAATATGCCTATAAGGTTATTAAATATGGCTATCAAAGGGAAAGAGGAACACAGAGGCAAAATGCCAATTTCCAATACTAGTTTTATTTTGATAGAATTTTACGCCCTTATATTTAATGAGGATCATGTAGAGGGGATTGACACAAACAGTGGAAGACAGGAGCTGCTGAATCAGAGTGGACACTACCGACCTGTATTGTATGTGTCTTACAAGCCAGCACCTGCGCCCCTTGAAATATACTTTGAAGGCAGACATCACTGAAGAATTGGTGTATTGTGACAGAAAATAGGACAAGAATAATCCTGGCAGTATTCTTTTTGTGTATGTTTTGATTCAGAAGCAATTGTCATCCAAATCCAATTTCAGAATAATTATCGTTTGAAAGAATACTAAGTATGAAAGTGAAGGGTCACAGCTTGAGTTTCTGATACAGGGTCAGATTTATTCAGAGGATGGAAGAACTGACATTTTTGCCATGCTATTTGCCTGTATCCCTGGGAAACCAACTATTAAAATTATTGCCAAAATGTCTGTGTAGTTTTCATCGTGATGCAGCATTTAGGAGCACAATACAGACTTACAGCTGGGATTCCAAAGTCTGCTCTATAGGAGAAGGCAATGTTAATTAGTTATCTTCCAATTTTATTTGGAAATATTTGACTTTTCAGTCACATCCTTGACATTGTTAGTCTTTAAGTTTCAGACAGTTTGCTATCAGTAGAAATATTTAAAATATCCCTCCCTTTTCCTAAACTGATTTTAAATGAATTCATATTTATGTTTTCAGTCCACTAAGGAGGCCACAGGCTCTATCCCATTCTGGCATTCTTTAACTACTTTTTGTGTTCATGATCTTCATCCTCACCAATCCTGCCCTCTTCCAATGACTTTTTATAACAGCGAACTTACTAGTATAGCATCATTCCACTGTTAAATTATTCCCAGGTATTCTATTTCTCTAGGCATTTATTGCTGACAATCAAAACTCCTTTCAAACCCAAGGATTTTTACCTAAGGTTTGTGGATGGGAAGAGCTGAGATGTATACAGTTTTTGCTTGAAGTCTTTTACCCAATTATCATATTACTGGAGCTGCGGTCATCTGATAACCCATTTGGGCTAAGATCATTGGTGGCTCACTCATAGGGTCGAGCTGATATAGATAAAAGCATGAACCAGAGTGCCTGCACTGTTGTGGTTTGACTAAGAATGACCGCTATAGGCTCATATATTCAAATGGTCAGTCACAAAGGAGTGGAATTGCTTGAAAGGATTAGAAGGATTAGGGGTTTGGCCTTGTTGGAGTAGGTGTGGCCTTGGAGGAAGTGTGTCACTGAGGGTAGGCTTTGAGGTTTACAAAAGCCAGTCTGAGTCTCTATCTATCTATCTATCTATCTATCTATCTATCTATCTATCTATCTATCTATCTATCATCTATCTATCTATCTATCTATCTATCTATCATCTATCTATCTATCTATCATCTATCTATCTATCTATCTATCTATCTATCTATCTATCTCTATCTCTATCTCTCTTTGCCTGTGTATCAGGATGGATGCCACCATGCTCCCTGACATGATGATAATGGGCTAAACCTCTGAAACTGTAAGCTAGGTACAATTAAATGCTTTCTCTTATAAGAGTTTCTGTGGTCATGGCGTCTCTTCACAGCAATACAACAGAGGCTAAGTCATACACATAAGTCTCTGTTGTTTCTTGAGCTTCTGGCTGCATGGTGGCTGAGTTTCAAGCATGAACATCTCTAGCACTAGTGTGCCTCCTATAAGAGGTACTGTGTGGGTCGTTGTCGTTTCCCATCTAGCTTCATCATTCACATGAGCTTCAGAAAATTCTTTCTGTGCTGATATTGAATTAACTATTTCATAAATGTCAATTTGACCCATTTGGGAAAATAATAAATATTCTGTAGAGCCTGGACAAAATCTGCCGAACTTTCATAAACTAGACTCAGAAGTCAAGAATGCTATTTCTGTCAAGATCACTGGCCAAACAATCACCATATTCAGACTCAACAGACAAGTAATACCATTGCATCATTTGGTGAGTGGATGATGATATCACATTATGAAAGAATGTTCATGGTAAGAGTTATAGTGGAGAATACATCTTATCAAATTAAATTCCCTTCCTTCTTCCCTTAGTCTGTACAATTTCTTCCCATTTCTTTATGTGCTTTTGTATTGGGAATCAAACCTAGAACCTTGTACATGCAAGGCATGTGTCCTCCTATGGAGCTCCACTCTTAGCCCAACATTCAAAGCATGAGTGGTATAGGAGATCCTTCTGTCTAGGAACTGCTTTGGGCTTATAGAAGAGCTGTAGAGGAACAGAGTTATGTGGGAAAAACTAAACAGAATGCTGGGACAAAGAAGACAGAGTCAGAGAGAGATGCCGTGGAGCCACCAGAGTCAGACATGTCGAATCTTTGGTGGTAAGCCACTGCCATGTGGCGATATGCAGATTAATAAAAATAGGTTAAATTAATATAAGAGTTAGCCAATAAGTTACTAGAGCTAATGGGCCAACCAGTGTTTTAATTAATATAGTTTTTGTGTGGTTATTTTGGTTCCAGGCAGCCAGGAAAAACAAGTGGTCTCCTACAAACTTGTGCAGCAATGTGGTGGACTAAATCCATGTAAAACCTAAAAAGCCAAGACCATGCCTGTGGCTCAGTGCTCCCTGCCTAGGCAATTGGCTGGATCAGGTCTACTATGCTTGCACAGGCAGGAGATCATGGTGAGTTCCGGTCACCATACACAGTGATATTTCTAGGCTGTGCAGTGCTCTGTGTGGCAGATTTGGCTGTAACTCAGATAAAAAGGGTTTATGTGCTGCATGCTCATTCTTGCATTAGAGTGTTGAGCACAGCTCCTGCCTGGCAGCCCCAGAGCTAACCATGGTGGTGCTTCCACCATTTTAAAATTGGAGAGAGGCTGAGCCAGCATCCAAAGCAGCTGCAACCAAGCTGTTTACCATTTTAAAAGTTCTTCAAGACAGTAGAGAATTACAATAAGGAGAAATTCAGATATAAAAGAATTCTAAATGGGTCACAGTGTTGGATAAATGTAAGTAGGCTTGGAAGAGAGAAGAAAAAGAGTATAGAGAGTTTAAAAAGTCCTTAAAGAGACAGAGTGCAGACAGCCATAGATTAAAGGTAGTAAACAAAAAGAAGCCATGTAAAGATGAACTATATACAGAGAGTCTGGATTATGTATATTATTGTGTTTTCTTTGAATTTTTTGATTGCGCAGGAGCTAAGTACAGAGAGACATTTCATTGTATGGACTGCTAAGTTAAACCAACATAAAGGTATCTTGATTCCAAAATTTGAGTCTAAAGATATGTTGCTTTGCAAAAGAAGTTCTTCTCTTTCATAGAAGATGAAAACCTGTGGATTGCTTCCAGACCAATATGGTTTGATGGAGTAAGACCCCCTAAAAGGTTGCTATAAACACCCCCCCAAAAAAAATACTTCACCCAATAAACAGCAGAAAGAAGTTAGGACAAAACTGTGCCCATATTCCCAAATATTGTTTGTAAATGTTTCTTTACATGTAAAGGGGGATATGCTATATAGATTTGCATTGGTATGGATCTTGGTTTATTGATACAAATTTAAGGTCAATTTTGTTATACGTATACATATTTCTGATCTTCATTAAAGTATTCTGCTTGTGTAGCTCATTTCAAAATGTAATTTATAATTAAAAAAATAAGTTAATATATATCATTTATAATAGTCAAGCTTAGAGTTGTATTACCTTTTCTAGATGTACAGAAATGTATTTCAGTTAGATAGATATTCTTCAAAACTTTCAGAGACCTTCAGAATATAGCATTTGAAATGTTTTAATAATATAGGACTTCTCATGAGAATGAGATACATCTGTTCCTGGCAGCATCAATTACTTCGAGAGGAAGATGGGCATTGAAGAGGCTCCTCAGTCATTTGGGCAAGAAACTGCTCTTGCCTGGACTGCTTAACTGAACATGCAGGACCCACAGAGAGATGACTGAAAAACTTGCTTAAAGGTGAGATGATTCTTCAGGGTTCCTGCTTCATAAAAGAGTCTGCTGGACATTCTGCAGATTCTGGATGCTGACAGAGGTTTCTGTCCTGCCTAGTTCCCTCAGTCGTTAAATCCCCAAGAAACACACAGAGGTCTACATTAACTATAAACTGATTGGCCTAGTAGCTCAGACTTCTTATAACTTACATTAGCCCATAATTCTTGTCTGAGTTAGCCACGTGGCTTGGTACCTTTTTTTTTGGCGAGGCAGTCACATCTTGCTTCCTCTGAGGCTGGGTCATGACTGCAGAATGAATCTTCCCTCTTCCTAGCATTCTCATTGCTCCACCCCTGCTTCCTGCTTGGCTACTAGCCAATCAGTGTTTTACTAAAATATGAACTACAGGGTACAAACCATTGTCCCACAGCAGGTGGAGTTCATATATCGTCAAAGTCCCAGTCATTGCCTTTAACATTACTATAGAATTACCTGGTGATGTATTTGTTCAAAACTTGGATAGATTGATATGGGTTTAGGAGTGAATATTTTTGCTTGCACAAAGTTCCATAGATTACTTCAATAGGAAGCTGGAGTAACTTCTGGCTCATATAATTCATTTTTTTAAAGTTTAGAGTACACAAGAATCACCTGAATGGCCCAATTACAGAGTTTCTATTTCAATGTGCCTGAGACTCTGCTCAAGTGTTCATTTGTGTTAGTTCCTGGGTGAGGTCAGTGATAATATAGAATGACACTTTGAACATCATTGCTGCAGTATTGAGATGGTATTAATGTTATGGAGGTGAGAAAACCTAAAAAAAAAGTTTAGGACAAACCCAGAGCATTGCACCTCTAATGCAAAAGTCTATCAAAGAGGTGAGCTGGCTGAAAAGTAGATTTAGGTTTTCTAACAGGTGCTGAGGGCTACCCACAATCCATACAGAGAGCCTGTTGTCCAGAAATATACTTCCACAATAAGGAATCGGTAAGATTCACTGCATGCTTATAACCAGCCACCAAGGAAGATGGGCTAGAAAGACCAGGCAGAAATTCACTTGAGCTAGCAATGTAAACAATACTGAAAAGGAGGTGCTTGAATGAGCTGGAGTATGGTTGCTTTGGGCTTTGGGGTTTTGACCGTGTCATCTTCCTCATGAACTAGGTCTATAGCTGACTTTGGTTGCCTACAGTTTTGCTTTTTAATAGATGTGTTCCTTATTATGAAATTTATTGTGTATAACATATGTAAAAGGCATAGAAAACAACAAATGAATACTTATTTTAAAAATTAATTTGACCCAGAACGAAAGGATTTAAAAATAGACAACAATGACAGTCACATATTGGGGGACTTCATCAAAACACATTGGATTTCTAAACCATGAATACCATCAAAGATTCCTTTCTCTGGAATAAGAAATGTTGTAGAAGAGATGTGTCTTGTCCCACCTCAGAAATTCAATCTATATTTGGTTGATGGTGATTCTCACATGGGACCTTAGCTAAGAGCCTTTGCCATTGGGATCTAGGTGACCATGGCCTTTCTGCTGAGAAAAGCATGGGACAACGGAGGTCAAGTGGGGCAGAAGACAGTGAAGTACATGGTATCTAGTGGCAAAGGTTTTTGACTTGATTCTTTGTTCTGCTCTTAAACAATGATCTTTGTGAGAATGCGTTTATAACTATGGTATTGGCTTATTTATTATTATTGTTATTATTATCAATTATTTTGATTATTGAGGTCGTATGGCTAGGTAGCCCAGGCTTACCTACACTTCACAACCCTGCTGCCTCATCCTCTCAAGTGAGAGGGCTACAGGTTAATGTTATTATTCTCAACTGCTATGGTTACTGATAACAGAGTTCTTACTGTTTTAATCTGCTGGCCTGGGTTGTCACCTGGGTACCCTGTCCCTTTAAGAGACAAACTTGAACCAACCTCTTCACTTCCACCAGGCAAGCAAATCTTCTGCCTCCTCACCAGCCTGTTCTCTCTCTTTCCATCCCTCTTCTGAAGAGGTGACTACTGCCTCTCTCTCTCCCCTCCCCCTGCCTCTTTCTTCTCCCCTCTTCTCATTTTCCCTTTTCCCTCCATAACCCACTAAATAGACTCTATACCCAAACTCTCTCTGCAAGGCATATCTGTCTGTCTCTTACCCACCGTGGTCTCCCACCCACCAAGGGGACCCACCGAGGCCTTGGGTGGCTCACCACCACCCCTTGTGGGGCTAGCCTCTGGTCACTCATATGTCTTTATAAATGACAAAACTTATGATGTTATTGTTATGGTTAAGTAAAATATATGAAATAACTGTTAATTCTAAAGTACTTCACAAATCCCATCATTGGTAATGGTTGAACTATACAGAAGTTAAGATGTTGACAAAGAGTGCGGGTATGTCATTAGTCTTTATTATGAACTATCTTTACGATTTTAATAAATACAAGGAAATGGAGATTATTTATCCTATAGAAAAGGAATTTGCTAATCTCAGTATTATTAGCATTTGTGGCTGGATAGTCCTTTGATAGGGTCAAAGGTATTATCCTCTGCCTTATAGGAAGTGTATTAGCACCCATGAGCTTCTATCCAATAGACGCCAGTAGGCCCTGTCTCTCCAAAATTTTAGTAGGTAGACAGCTTTCCAGAATTACCAAACCTCCTTTAAGAGAACAAAAATTGGGTACCTGTTTTTCCATCCAACTTCACTGAAAAGAGAAAGTGTGGATTAGGATGTTAAAAAAGGAATGGCTAGTGATTGAACAGTTGGTATAGCTTTATTGTGTGTTGTTCTTGAATACTGTGTCATAATGGGTGCAGGGTTTAGGGTGTCTTGTGCCTGAGAAACTACTTCCTTCTCTTGTTTTTTAGAGAGAACCTTTCCATGCAGCCCCAGGTGGCCATCACTTGACATCCTCCTGCCTCAGATTGTGAGTTCTAGGATGACAAGTATGTTCCATTGCAACTCGCTGCTTTGCTCTCTCTTCCTGTTCTCTGTGGATGTTATTAAAGAGCATCATCTCATGTCCCACAGTTGTGTAGAAGTTAAGGGAACTTAGACTTGTTGGTGACTGTTGAGTATCAATCTGACATCTCCACACGTGTAAAGAAGCTAAAACCCACCCAGAACCACATAGCTAACTAAGGAGGGTAAGGCAGAGGTCACCCATAAGTGTTTCTCAGTGCCAATACTGCATTCTTCCTGCACAGAATTCTCACTCATTGGTTTTTATAGTTTTTGAAAGATCAAGTTGCTATTTGATTTTTCTAAGATCTTTGGAGGTTCTAAAGAAAGGAACCACTCAATAGTCCATTACAGTGGGGTTCTGGAGAGTGAGTTTCCATGGCATAGCCACTGGGGGTCATCCCCCCCTCTTGTTTCCTTGTACAGAATGAAAGCCTTCCAAACAGTGGAACATCCTTTCCTATAAGCAAAGAAGAACTCTACATTGCCATGAAAATCTCAGTGCACTACAGGCTCAGAAATTAGAGCTGGAGTTCCATAGACTAGGAGAGCTTCCAGCAATTCTATTTAGCTCTCCGGGTAAGGCGGTAATATCTGTACTTTTCATGCATTTTGGTTAATTATATGGCACAATGGTCCATCAAGACATTCTGATTAGCAGAAAAATTATATTAGAGATGTTTCATTGGATTTGACATGCTGTTTTCTCTCTCAATAGGGAAAAGAGCTTAACATTGTTCTTCAGTCCTGAAAGAGCCACAGGGGAGAAAGATTTCCAAGAATGTCTTCAATGGGCCAGGAAATCAGAGAGCATAGTTACAGGATCTGTAATGTAGTCAAAAAGAAACCAAGAGTTTTCAAAAACTAGTTTTAAAATCAAGGCAACCACAGGGTTGTGTAACAGGTTTTTAGAAATGGTATTTGTACAAATGCCAAAGATGAAAGAAAAAAAAAACTAAGTTGATGATTCTGTTCTCAAACTTAAAAAGATGAATCTAACTTACCTCAATTATGACATGAGCATTTTTCTTGATGCTTACATCTATGAACTCACAGAAATTGTGACAGAATGCACAAAATTTTCATGAGCTTGAGTCAGTCAAAATTCCAACATATAGAGAGAGGGAAGATACAAAATCTCACTGCTATCTGGGGAATTATTGGCATTTGATGACTGCTGGAAGAGAGTCAGCTTTCTTGAATGATGTGACCCCTGGTAGGTAGACCACACTCTGGGAAAGCCTCACTCTGAAGTGATTAGGCAACAAATAGACTTGATGAGGGTTATAGGAAGAATACTCAAATTTAGGGGTTGGGTAGGCAGAGAGATGAGGGTAGAAAAGATGGGTATGGTAGCAGTTAAGGTTGAATATGAACAAAACACATTTTAGGAAGTTCTCAAAGAATTTATAAAAGTATTTTAAATATATATTTTATTCATATAGTTGGGGAATTTATTCTGGTTTTAGGGTTGCTGAGACTTTATTATAAATGAGTATTGAAATTCACCAATTGTTTTTGTTGTCAATTATGATCTCATGATTGATCTTTTTAGCTGATTGATTTCTTTCATAGTTTTGATTATTATTTGATATTTCAGATGGTAAGCTAATTTGTATATTTAAATAAATCTTATTTGGCTATTACAAACAATGCTGCTATAAACATAGTTGAGCATATACTTTTGTTGTATGATCAGGCATCTCTTGGGTATATTCCCAAGAGTGGTATTGCTGGGTCCAGGGGTAGGTTGATCCCGAATTTCCTGAGAAACCGCCACACTGCTTTCCAGAGTGGTTGCACAAGTTTGCATTCCCACCAGCAATGGATGAGTGTACCCCTTTCTCCACAACCTCTCCAGCAAAGGCTATCATTGGTGTTTTTATTTTAGCCATTCTGACAGGTGTAAGATGGTATCTTAATGTTGTCTTGATTTGCATTTCCCTGATCGCTAAGGAAGTTGAGAATGACCTTAAGTGTCTTTTGGCCATTTGTAGTTCTTCCGTTGAGAATTCTCTGTTCAGCTCAGTGCCCCATTTTATAATTGGGTTGATTAGCATTTTGTGTTCTAGTTTCTTGAGTTCTTTATATATTTTGGAGATCAGACCTTTGTCAGTTGCGGGGTTGGTGAAGATCTTCTCCCAGTCAGTGGGTTGCCTTTTTGTCTTAGTGACGGTGTCCTTTAGTTTACAGAAGCTTCTCAGTCTCAGGAGGTCCCATTTATTCAATGAGGCCCTTAATGTCTGTGCTGCTGGGGTTATACATAGGAAGTGGTCTCCTGTGCCCATGTGCTGTAGAGTACTTCCCACTTTCTCTTCTATCAGGTTCAGTGTGTTCAGACTGATATTGAGGTCTTTAATCCATTTGGACTTGAGTTTTGTGCATGGTGATAGATATGGATCTATTTTCATTCTTCTACAGATTGACATCCAGTTTTGCCAGCACAATTTGTTGAAGATGCTCTCTTTTTTCCATTGTATACTTTTAGCTCCTTTATCGAAAATCAGGTGTTCATAGGTTTGTGGGTTAAAGTCAGGGTCTTCTATTCGATTCCATTGGTCGACTTCTCTGTTTTTATGCCAATACCAAGCTGTTTTCAATACTGTAGCTCTGTAATAGAGTTTGAAGTCAGGGATGGTAATGCCTCCAGACAATCCTTTATTGTATAAGATTGAGCCTATAATTCGTGATCCTAGAGAACCTAAAAATAAGAAGGTGAATCCAAAGACAAACATATAGGCATCCTCCGGAATATTAACCTTCATCAGGCAATGAAAGGAGACAGAGACAGAGACCCACACTGGAGCACCGGACTGAAATCTCAAGGTCCAAATCAGGAGCAGAAGGAGAGAGAGCACGAGCAAGGAACTCAGGACCGCGAGGCGTGCACCCACACACTGAGACAAGGGTGTGTTCTATCGGGAACCCACCAAGGCCAGCAGCTCTGGGTCTGAAAAAGCATGGGATAAAACCGGACTCGCTGAACGTAGCGGACAATGAGGATTACTGAGAACTCAAGAACAATGGCAATGGGTTTTTGATCCTACTGCACGTACTGGTTTTGTGGGAGCCTAGGCAGTTTGAATGCTCACTTTACTAGACCTGGATGGAATTGGGTGGTCCTCGGACTTCCCACAGGGCAGGGAACCCTGATTGCTCTTCTAGCTGATGAGGGAGGGGGACTTGATCGGGGGAGGGGGAGGGAAATGGGAGGCGGTGGCGGGGAGGAGGCAGAAATCTTTAATAAATAAATAAATAAATAATAAAAAAAATCAAAAAAAGAAAAGAAAAGAAATAAATCTTATTTGGTTAAATTAAAAAAAAACTAAGTTGAATAGTTGTCACTTTTCAAATAAGCTCACATATGAAGTTAGTTTAAGGTATCTATCTAAAGTTGAGAGAGATCCATACAGAAGCAAAAGAACAAAATGAAGAGAGACCTAGCTCTGTGATGTGCATCCTTAATGTAAGAGTCACCCTTGGCAATAACTCCAGTGATGGGACCTCTAAGGAAAGTGGGCCGTGTCACCGCATGCACCACAATGACCAAGTAGCACATTCCAGCTGCACTTTTGCTTCCGGACCTACGGTTAGGTTTTAAATACAAATAATGGATTTGTATATTATTAATCTTGGGCAGGGGCTACTGGCCTTCTAAGGGACTAAGAAACCCAATCAAGGAAGGGATAGTTAACAGATACTCATTAGAGGATTCATTTGAGAGAGAGGATTCACAAAACATCCGAGGCATCTTTGAAAAGTTGAAGAAGCTACAGATAAAGATGAAGTAGATTTTCATAGAGCAAAGGACTGAAATCTCCACTGAAAGCTACAGGGAGGGGGATGTCAACTGCACTCTAAGGTAGTGCATCTGTTAGTCTATTTCTGAATGGAATAGTGGTGGGTACCCAGGTACATCAAGATTATGTGTAGCCCCTCATTTACTCTTCCTTAATTTAGTCACTCACATTATTTCAAGTGTCTAGATTGTGCCGGAAGTTGTCTTAAGTTCATTGAGTAGAGTCATGGATAAGAAACACAGCCCCCCCCCTGAACTTGTGGAGTTTGTACTTTACAGTAAGGAGGACAGGATGAGTATATACACACCTCAGAGCCCCGTTAGAAAGTGCCGTCCTATGAAGACACACATTAGAAAATGCCTTAGGTTTTGTAGGCTTCTCTTTGGATACTGCAATCTAAAAGAGTCATGGACCAAGAGTTGTCAAATTCTACCCACTGTTGGCTTTTGTATATAAAACTACCTTGGAACACAGCCAGAATCAATAGTCTGCAATTGTCTGCAGCTGATTTTCTATTTCAATGACAGAGTTGAGTCACTGGAAGAGAGCAAGCCCTGTAAAACCTGTATTCTTTGCTATCTTATCCTTTATTGCAGAAGATCCCAGCTGTGAACAAGGCATAAATACTTGTGGCTACATTGTGGTAGGCCTTATTAATTAATGCCTTTATTGAATATGACATAATTTACAGACACTGAAATTTGAATGCTATGGCATTTTCATGTGTCAAATAACACTCCGTTTTATTTATTTTTTTAACCATTTAAAAATGTGAAACTTATTCTTCTCTTGGCAAGCTGGACTGGGTCCTTGTACCATGGCTTTTTAAACTGCCCTAAAATCTGTGCTCAATCCACAGATCTTAATTTTACCATTTTCAATGATGACATTTTATGTTTAACTCCAACTGTGTTGATAAAGAAGGTATCAACTTCAGCATTATGCTAATTAATAAAACATGGGCTGTTGATCAAAGAGGGAGGACACCCAAGTGCTTATAGCAGTCTCTGTAGTGTGGAGACTTTCAGTGAAGTTCTAGCTGACTCCCCACTGTCCTATCTGTCACTCCAGCATCAAGTACTGATGAGGACATCAGACTGTACCAGGCCTATATCCCAGCCTGACTGTGACTGCCCCCAATAACACTATTAGTGACATTTTAAAAGTGAATTATAGACATCATCGCAATTAATGGTCAGACATCTCACTCTGCCTCAGCAAATCCTTTTCATACTTTGGTGCCCATTCTGCATAATTAAATAGGCCTGCAAAGCCCTAAACAAAAGAGCTGACCCTTTGGGAGGCTGTTATTAAAGGCTGGCTACAGTTTCACAAATTTCTCCTAAATAACAGGATTCTCCACCACCATCCCTTCATGCCACAGTCTTCATAATCAAATGAGAAGAGGTAAAATGATATGATTGGATGTTTGAACCATGATTAATTCCTTTAATCTAGTCAGTGGTAGAATTTGGCCTCTGATCTTGTTTGCCAACCATTTGTCCATGGATGCTTTGGACTTCGGTGTCCAAAGTGAAGAGTATAGAACTAAGGGGCTGATGTGTGTCCACACAGGAGGGCTCTTCCTAATCGGACCCTGAGGTCTGTACTCATCCTGTCCTCTTAACTCTGAAAGATAAACCCCAGAAGCTCAGGGGGGCCTGTCTTTCTTTTCCATGACTCTATTCACTGAACTTAAGACAATGGGCAATGCCTGATACATCATAGGCACTTGGAATAACAAACAAATAAGCCACAGCAATAAAATGAAACAATTCCTCCCACCATAAAAACAACAAGAACAACAACAATAAAATCTGGAACTTTGTTGAACTAATAGCCATTTTTGACTCTTAATAGTTGTTTTAATACTTAATATTTGTTCTCTAATGATTTCACATGTGTACACAATGGGTCTTGCTCATCCCTACTCCTCTCTCCTCCTTCCCCTCTGCACCCCCTCACCCTGTCCTTCCTTGGTATTTTCACTCCTCCTCCAGGACAGATGTATGTTGAGATTTTTCCATTGTATGTTGAGATTCTCCTACCTCAAGGCTAATATGACGACTATGTTAAGCTCTCTCTGTTTTTCACTTTTGATTTCCCCCTTCTTTTAAGCATAGATTCTTTTCTCATACAATATAATCTCAATACAGTTTCCCCCCCTCTCTACCCCTCCCAATTCCTCCCTACCTCTTCTCTCATCCAGATCTGCCCCTCCCCCTTCCCACCTGATGCTCCTTTCTTGTTTCTCTCCACCCCTGCTCCTGTTCATTTGTAAAATCTATTCCATTTTCCACTCCCAGGGAGATCTATGTGTTTTCCCCAGTCCTTGCCTCTGTGCCTAATCTCTCTGAGTTGCAGCTTAATTATCATGTATTGGCTAATATCCAGATGTAAAGCTTGCTCCATCGTAAAGGAGGAGCTTATGTAGTCTCATAACCCCATTCCTTCCCTAGTGTATGAAAAACACCTCTGGTTTTTGTTTTGTCTTCAGCAACCTTATTTATGTAGTTTTTCATTTACTTTACAAAGATGGCAATTACTCTGTCAGCCAACCAGACAAGTGAGGTCCCTACATGAAAAGCCAACTGTGTTCACAGTGACACACTGAAGTATTTATCATTCATGTCTCAATACTAAACATATTTGTAATGTTTTAAGTGACAAGTTTTAAAAGCTTAAGTGTTGAAATAAGTTCATAAGATATGTGCTATGTAGACAAATTTTTAAAAACTCAGAAAATGTGTCTTCATTGAGCTCTGTTCCTCAAACCATCTTCTAGTTGTTAGCAGGTAAATCATGGAAACTTTTGTACATTCCTTAAGATACTATATGCTTAAAATGCTTTCATGCATCAGTACACTTAATGTTGAAAACCAAAATTATTTTTTCAGTAATATAATCATTCCTTTGTGCAAAAGTGTTTGACAGTGTGCTTAACTACTGTGGAAAATATTTATTATTTGACTAGTGGGGTTGCCCAACACTGTCTCTAAGGAGTAAGATCCAGGCTTGTGTGACCAAGAGAGCAAATTGCTGACCTTGGGGTGATTAGGACTTCAAACAGAACCTGGCAATGAGCTCACCAAGAGGATGGTCTTAACTAAATCATTAGAATGGCACTGTCATGGAGCACAGAGGCAGATGTTGTCCTGAACTGTCTGTTTGTCCTGAAACAAAGACAAATCTGTGGTTTGTAGAATAAAGGATGGAATTAGGATGATCACCCACTTCAAACTCTACTCGATGGTGTGTTTTTCCTGCTTAGGAGTTTGCTAAGGTATAAAGTGACCTTGACTAACATGTCTCAGTCCCTACCTAAGTGCCCTTCACTGTAGAATTTTCCCTTTCTGTCTCTCTCTCCTCTTTTTTGACAAGGTGTCATATATTGGCTTATTACAAACTCTCTATATAACCAAAGATGACCTTGAACTTCTGCCTCCACATCCCAAGTGTTGGGATTACAGTGGTTTGTGTGATACTGAGGATCCAACCAACAGCTTTGTTCATGTTAGACAAGCACTCTACCAACTGAGTTATATTTACAGATCAAAATGCTTAATTTTATAAATGATGAAATGCAAGATATTCTCCACAGAGGTTTGTTTGCACAGGCTATAGACATACAGAATAAAAACAAGTTCAGAGGTCAACATTAAAGCTAGTATTCTTCCTTCCACCTCTCACCTCTTATTCAAGAGGATATGTGATTTTTTTTTTCCAAGAAAAAGGGCTATTTCTGTTTTGAGCTCATGGACACAAATCCTTTGAAATGGATGTTGATTCTAGGGCATGGACAAATACAAGGACAATGATGTCATAGTTTATGAACAGTGATTACAGTCTTTATATTCATTGTAAGCAAGGTGCACATCCTTGGTTTCTTTGAACATTAATTACGAGGCTGGCTACTTTGGCTATATACAACTCTTTCCTGTCTTTACCTCAATTGATGTAGCTGCCTGTGCGCAGGAGAGAGCACAGAGGTGACTACAAGAATTTAACTGTGCTGACGTCCAGTTAGCACTTAGATTTGCCAGACAGCTGCTTTGCATATTTCTAGTGTCCTCTTTTAAGGTTCTCTAATACCGTGGTGGGCACTGAGAATTATTTATTAGTGAAAGGATGGGAGGAGCTGGGGAATGACAGATGTAAATTACTGGGGCAGGTACTGAAATAAAGCTGGAATGAAAATTCTGAGTTCACCCGTCTCTATCTAATGTGCATGGATCATTGTTATCATTGAAAAGTATTAAACTCATACTGGGATGCACAATGTTGCTAAAGCATGGCACAAGCCTGTCAGTTCAGTTCGGCTTTCATTTTGTGTGTCTGTCTTCTGTCATTTGTCTGAGAACATGGAGATAAGTCATTGCTTTTTTTTTTTTTTTGGTTTTTCGAGACAGGGTTTCTCTGTGGATTTGGAGCCTGTCCTGGAACTAGCTCTGTAGACCAGGCTGGCCTTGAACTCACAGAGATCCGCCTGCCTCTGCCTCCCGAGTGCTGGGATTAAAGACGTGCGCCACCATCGCCCGGCTTAAGTCATTGCTCTTAACCTTTCTTTCGGATTCATCTTTTAATCTCAGATTCTTTTTTTTTTAGAATTACATTTTTGAGTGTTTCATACAATGTGTTTTGTTCTTATCAACCCATCCTCCATCTCTCCTCAGACCCATGTCCCTTCCCCACCCACTCAACTTTGTGTCCCTTTGTTTTCAATCCTTCAGGACTAATTTATGCCACCCACACATTCTCGTGTATGTGATCTTCCAAAAGAATGTGCTTGATTAACCAGAGCCTGCATTCAAGGAAACCATTTCTACCTCTCCCAGCAGCAAATGATGGCTAACATCTTTAGAGGGATTGGGAGGTGTGGCCTTGTTAGAGTAGGTGTGACCTTGTCAGAGGAAGAGTGTCACTAGGGGTGGGCTTTGGTGTTTCGAACGTCTAAACCTGTCCCAGTGCCTCTCTCTTCCTGCTGCCTATAGATCTGGTTGTAGAACTCTCAATTACTTCTCTAGCACCATGTCTGCATTGTGTATAGTTACTATGCCCACCACGATGATAATGGACTAAACTGTTGGAGGAGGCTGCTTGTTGGTTCCCAGCCACCCAACTAGCTTAGACCCGAAATAATCACACAGAAACTGTATTAAATCACTGCTTGGCTCATTAGCTCTAGCTTCTTATTGGCTAACTCTTAAATTAATTTAACCCATTTCTATTCATCTGTATATTGCCACGTGGCTATGGCTTACTGGGTAAAGTTCCCATTGTCTGTCTCCAGTGGCTTCATGGCTTCTCTTTCACTCCATCCTTTTTTCTCCTAGCATACAACCTAGCTTTCCCTGGCTAGTTCTGTTCTTCCCTGCCATAGGCTCAAGGCAGTTCTTTATTCATTAACCAATAAAAGCAACACACAGACAGAAGGACCTTCCATACCACTAAACCTCTGAAACTATAAGCCATTCCCAATTAAATGCTTTCCTTTAATAAATAGTTTCCATGGTTATGATGTCTTATATATCAGTGGAAGACTAAGACACCAAGTATATCAGATAGCAGCTTGGTGTGGGGCTATGCCATCATAGGGCTAGGTGTTCATCTCGGTAAGGGGTCCAAGTGAGAGAGTTAGACTCTTTACTCAATCTGGTATGTCTGATAAATTCTCGGACCTGGTTTCTCTGATATGTTTTTAATATGTCCATTTTCTCTAAAAGTTTTATTTCTGCCCATATACTTACAGAGTGTCCTCTCTCAGTGTCCAGGAGTAAGGTGCTCACAGGTCTGTGCTGGATGAGTGCTGTGTGACAAATGATGCACTTTCTGGATCCACAGAGGGCTACAGTTGTCCTTCTTGCTCAAAATGCAGTCAGAAGTCGCATGTAAAATGGCGTCTCCTAAGACAATGTTCAGTTTGGAAAACAGTGTTTTATACAATCTGGGAGTAGGATATAACCTGATCTCAGCTTCCCTCCTGCACTAAGAGCAGCCATTCATAAGGGCAGGATGCACCCAGCAGCAAAAGTAAAAATTTGCTGAGAACTACCTTGATATCTGAAGTAGCACATACTTCTTTTTTATATTATTCCTTTTATTTTTGAGATTATGATAGAACCACATTGTTTTCCCCTTCCCTTTGTTTCTTCCAAACCCTTCTATATATCTTTTCTTGTTTTCTTTCAAATTAATAACCCCTTTTCTCATTAATGGTTGTTACAAGCATATATAGAAATATATGCATATAATACACATATGTATATGTACATACACACATATAGGAATATGTGTATATGTAAATATACCATTATATACATACTGAGCAGGTTATATTTAAGAATATAACATTATATTATTATATACATATACTATATATCATATACATATACTGAGAATATCATATTTTTGATATAACATTATATATTATTATATACTATTTTTACATATATACTGAGCAGGTTATACTTAGGAATATATGTATATATGCTCAGTTTATGTAATGGAATTCATATGTATGTTCTCAGGGCTGACTATTTGGTATTGGATAACCACTTAGTCTGCTCTTACTTGCAGAAAATGAAGTACTTTAGGCCCTGATCGCAATGGAGTTGAGGTGACCCTGAGATCACACTATATCTTGCTTGACCAAGAATATTTAATTTTACTCACCTCTTTCTCATGCCTCCGTGTAGACATAAAGCTCAAGTTAATAGAGGGAAGGGCTGATTTGTTGGTCCCTGGACCCTTTGTTATCTTCTCTTCCTAATGTGGCCACACTGTAAAAATCCCTGTTTTCTACCACAGATCATCTGTCTGGTTGGCATCCTGTGTTTGCTTATCCTAGCCAGAGTCGGGCCTTTTGTATTTTACTCACAAGTTGCAATTTGTCTAAAAATGGTCTCAGATACCAAAACCTTCAATAGGTATGCCCAGGTGTTTCCTTCGGGAAAAGACACAACGGAAAAATGTGTGCGAAGGACCATTCTGGAAGCAGGATTTAAAAAAAGACCCCAGATTCAATAATTTCAATATAGAACTTATGCTACAAGATTTCATAGAATGTCTAAATGCATAGTAATAAAAGAAAATGAAGCATTTGAAAAAAACAATCTGTATTGCTGAGACTACAGATCTCTGTGTTTTAAATGTTTTCTGTATATGGAGCATTACTATTTATGAAAAGCATCATTGTCTCTGCTTAGTCATGCTAAATAATGTCTTTGCATAGTCATGCATACTGAATAATGATTCACAAAAGGCTATTTTTGCCTCTTTTAAAAAATTTATATATATAAAAGTCATCTAAACTTTTCCATGTCTTTTTCAAAGAAAAATTTATTTCAATACCCCAATGCCAAATAGTTGTGTTTGGATAGCTTCTCACACAAGCACTAAATTTAGAAAAAGTCAGTTTTTCCATATAACAAACTGACTTTTTCTAAATTTAGTGCTTGTGATCACATGGATATTACATATTATTGAGTATCATTTAGAGTAGTTATTTGTATCCATAAAATTTTCAACATTAGCCCCTACTTTAAAACTTTTAAAATATTTATCCTCTCTCTCTTTCTCTCTCTCTCTCTCTCTCTCTCTCTCTCTCTCTCTCTCTCTCTCTCTCTCTCTCTGTGTGTGTGTGTGTGTGTGTGTATGCTATGGCACACTTGTAGAGGTCAGAGAACAATTTTCCAGCGTTAGTTTTCTTATGATTCTGGACCTAGAACTCAGGATGTCAGGCATGGGTGTTTCAGTGCCTTTATCTGATGAGCCATTTTACTAGTCCTACATCAAGGCTTTTATCCATCTAATAATTAAACCTATATCAGTGTTCTCTGAGAAAATTGAGTTTGTTAACTTCCTCCATCAAATAAATTCAACAATTCTATCTGTCTGGAAAATATTTACAAGCGTATTTGGTAGGTGATAGAGGATCTTACTATGTTGTCCACAATGGCCTTGAATTAGAAGTCACTCCTGTCTCCACCTCCTGAGTGATGGGTTGCAGGCCCATGTCACCACATCTGACTAAGAGCATTATTAATTTTTGTGTTTGCTCTTCTTCCAGCCTATTTTCCTTTTCCTATCAACAGTTTAAGGAAGCCACTGTACTTCACCATCTTGATGGGAAAGAGACATGTGGTAGGACAGAAAAGACAAAGGAGTCTGCAGATACTTGTAGTGTTCAGTAATGGAAATAAGAAGGGGGACGAATACAGGGAGGTTCAGAGAGATGTTCAACAACTGCCTCTGTTGTGGGATGGAAGGGGCAGGGGAGTACAGAAAGTTCAGACTCCTAGAAGTTGTTGATTCCCACCAAGTGGATGTGTCCACAACCCACTAGGATGAACATCAGTCCATCGGTTGTTGATTCCCACGGTGTGGATATGACCACAATCCACCAGGATGGATGTCAGTCCATCAGTGTTGATTCCCCCATGGTGTGAATGTGTCCACAATCCGCCAGGTGAACGTCAGTCCATTGGTTGTTGATTCCCACCAATTGGATGTGTACACAATCCACCAGGATGAACGTCAGTCTTCTAAAGTGCAAATCAGCTGCTTGAAAACTTCCTGCTTAGCATTCCGTTCTCTTAACTTGATCCCAGGATGCCCAGTAAGAAGAGGTTTCTACTCCTCACATTTCCTTCTACCTTCCCCATAAGAGTGAAAAATACTGCAGGAGAAGGAACAAGAAGGGATTGCCTGAGATATTTAGATTCAGGGACCACAGGCAGCTTCTTGGATACTCTTGGCTCTCAAAGATTCCAAGCATCATTGAATGAGTGAGAGATAAGATGGAGGTCAGAGAACTCTGGGAGCCGGTTCTATTCTTCCATCTTCATGTGGGTTCTGGGGATGGAACTCAGATTATCATGTTTATGTAGCAAGCACCTTTGTCTGCCGATCCATTGCAGAGAACCCCATTTAATTCTTTAACAGAACGTTTTCCCACCTTTAAATATTTTCACAGAACAATCTGGAAATGCAAATGCAGCATTCAAGGTCACAACGAATGCTTTCTTTCAACTCCTTTCCGTGAATCACAGCACTGACTTGGAAATACCTCCTCTGCTTCTCCCAGCTAGACTGAAGAACAGAGCAAGCGAGCAAGTGCTCAGCTGTATGGCTGATGCTCGTTTCTAGAGAAGCTTAGGGAGGGGGTTGCTAAGGTGGATTAGAATTTAAGGCAGACTATAGAACTGTTCGAAGTGGTGTCTAAGCCAGTTGTCCTGGTCACCCGTCCTCTTTCCCAGTTCCTTCTTATTTGTTGAGATTTCTTAGAAGAAAGGAGAATAACTACCCATGATCTTCTCAGAGAGGGGGGGAGAGGAAGGGAGAGGGAGGGAGAGGGAGAGAGAGAGAAAGAGAGAGAGAGAGAAGAGAGGAGAGGAGAGGAGAGGAGAGGAGAGGAGAGGAGAGGAGAGGAGAGGAGAGGAAAGAAATGGAAAGGAAGGGAAAAAAAGGTGGCTATTCATACTGGAATCTCCATACATCATTGGACCAAATTTTCTAGGACTATGGCTAAGTGATTTAATTTTGTCTCACGTGGCATGGCATAGTATTCAGGCTCAGGTCACACTAAAATCATTGGAACGCTTAACAATTAAATTAGGGCCTAGAACAAACTTAGACTGAATTGAACCCAAAGCTGTTAAATCACCTTATGTTCAAATAAATTTCATCAATGAGGGGCTATATATTGTCCTTTATATAGCGAGAAGCGTGTCTCATTTTTCTTCAGCAACTGATGAATATAATGGTAGACTCTGTTTAAAACTATGTCAATTATAAATGTAGATATAACTTTAAAATATGACACAAAATCAAATCTGAAAGAAATATACCAGAACCCCAAATAAACAGAACAGAAGTGCCTACCTATTCCCCAAGTCCAAACAAATGAATCTGTTTTCTTGGATACACTTGAAAGAAACATTAGTTTTAAAATTGTGTAGGGAAAGGATTACAGAACAGTACTCAGTAGACACTGAGACATGATGACCTCATAACTCAAAAGTACTGGATGGAACTTCCTAGAATAGTTCATATACAAAGAGCTCCAAGAAACTAACAAACAGTAACCAAGTATCTTCACTCTTTTCTGATTGTGTCTATACTACACTGATGTTCTGGCCTTTCAATGTGGAGGCAATACCATTCTAGTGACCAGAGAGGGGCTCCTGAAAGCACCTCAGGCTGAGCAGATGCTGTGTGCTCAGCATCTCCAGTGTACGGATGGACATTGTGGGATTGAGCGGCTGCTCTATTCTCAGCATCTCCAGTGTACGGATGGGCATTGTGGGATTGAGCAGATGTTGCGTTCTCAGCATCTCCAGTGTATGGATGGACATTGTGGGATTGAGAGTTACTGTGCCCAGCATCTCCAGCATATGGATGGGCATTGTGGGATTGTCTGGTCCTACTGTGAATGCCAATTTCATAAATCTCCCTTAATAACAGGCATACATGTTCTAATAGTTATTTTTCTATTGGGACCCCTACTGAATACAAATTCATTAAACAATTCTCAAAGCATGACTTTATCTCCTGCATTTCACAGATAACCTCCACAAACTCATCAGATATCATACTGCTAACAAAAGGAGAACCCATGATTCAAACCTTCCAAGTTGAAAATGTGCCCTGAGAGACACATCATGCCTTTATTAAAACTAGAACAATTTTTTTTCTCACATCTGCAAGCTCCATTATAAGGAACGCTTAAAGCTCATCTGAATTTATACATGTAAAGTACGAGGCCATTTATGTAAAAAAATTCTTCAAATTTCAGGATAATTGTAAGCTAGTGAAATGGCTAGTAGAGTCGAATATCTGGTTTATAGCTGAGGCTGGGAGTGATTTCCTCTGAAGGCAGAGTCCCCAGCAGGGAAACAAGAAAAGCCATGGCAGATCATTTTCTTGTTTTTTTTTTTCTCTTGGTTTCAGAACATTCTGTGTTCTGGAATAGCTAGTTTGGCTGTAGCTTAAAAATACTGTGAATCTTGTAGTCAATTGCATCTTCTCTTCGTCAAGAAGCTGCAAAAGTGGGCTCACGTCTGTCAACCCGGCAGGACCGGGTGGCATATATTCCTGTGGTTGATCTTATTTCAGCTTATTGTATTTGTGAAATAATGTTTTTTAAAGCTTGTTTACCAGTATATGAATTTGTCTCTGAGCATACTCAAGTCCTCTAGATGATAACATGCACTATGTGGAAATAGTCTCATTCTTCCTGCATTGTACTTTGTTATATTTCTTATAAAATTTAGCAATATCTTGTTAGTGTAAAAGGAAAATGCCATGTGTGTAACTTGTTGAACTCCTGGAAGACAATCCTGTAAAATTACTTTGTAATGATTTAATCAACAGGGTTGATTTAAATCAACAGGGAAATTGATCCAGACTGACTTCTATTCTAAGATCCACATTGAATAAAAAGGCAGCAATGTGTAATCTCTTTCCTCCATATCTAATCACTAGACCCCCATAAATATATTTCTTACATCTCAGGGGCCTCCCCATCTTCCCCTTCCTCACTTAAATAATACATTAGTACATAAAATACATTGTATTGTGATGTAAAACAATTGGACAAAGAGTTTACACCCCTGTAGAGGCAAGCCTCAGGGAAGAGGGAAGCCAACTACCTTCTAAAGCAGGGGTCCCCACAGTTTTGGCTTCTTTGGGCCATATACTATAGAAGGAGAAAAAATATCTCACACGTTTTCCTCTGACCTCCATACACAAGTCATAGAAAATACATATGAGTGCACACACAAACACAAATACAAATAAAGTAGATAAAATAAAAAAGAACTAAGGCTAGACATGTTTACAAATAAAGAGAGCATATGTAAGTTTATGGTGAGTGATATTAAAATTTGATGCTATCACCTGCAAAATTCACCTTTGAGAACTGTGCAATTATGTTCCCCTAAGAAAATTGTAACAAAATACTTATATTGTTTTTAGTGAGCTTATGATTTTGTGTTGGAATGCATTTCATGGTTATCTTTTTGCTGAATGTGACCCCATGAACTGTGGGCTTAGCTCTATGGCAGACCACCGAAGGCAATCAGAATAAAGGCAAGGTAGAAAGGGTTAAGTCTATGAAAACCACAGCAAGGTGATTCTTGCATTCCAGTAAGTAAACTGTGCATTTAAATAGGAAATGGTATTGGCTGGATGTTCTAGGAATATAGACCTATCAAATACACTCTCATATTGTGAACTGTAAGTTTGAATAGACTGTAACTACTTAGATCTCTTCGTTTTTCTTAGTTCACACTCATCACACCCTTAAAACTCAGTGGAGAGTTTTCCTATGAGCTATGGAAAGCTCAATAGCTTTCCATATATATTCATATATAGTAATGCCCAATAACTGAGTCTATGAACATCATGTTTTCAGAGGTGTTGTTTTGTTAATTCCTCCAAATTGAACTCCCCAAGTATGGAAGAGAGAGTCAAGACTTGGGAAACTTAGGAAACTTACAAGGCTCAGAAAGCTCCTGAAATTTAGAAGACATATGTATATAATATTACATATGTTTATTTTATATATAATATATGTACTTAAATATGTATTATGATAAATGTATATAAAGATTTAACTATTACTAGGGAAAGAAGACTCTTGCTTACCCTCCAAGTTACCTGAAAGTTGGGCAAGCTTCTTGCCAGTATTTTGTGAGTCATCACCTAGGCTGAGGTTCAAGTTTTGGTGACACAGATACTATTGGATTAGCCATGCTCCTGTAAGGTACCCCAATAAACTTACTGGTTCACTAAAGTAGACTGAGCAGGAATCATTTCTTTGGTTTGTCATCCATGCCTGTCTGGGGGTGAAGTGACATCTTCCCAGGAAACCCCACACAACTCAGGCTCCCTCTACATTCTCCTTGTAGTGTTTTGAGTGAGAATGATCCCCATAGACACATATATTTGCACACTGGTCATCAAGGAGTGACACTATTGGAAAGCATTAGGAGGTGTGGCCTGAGTGAAGGAAGTGTGTTACTGGGGTTGGGCTTTGACGTTTCAGGAGCCCATTCCAAGAACCAAGGCTCTCTCTTCCTGCTGCCTGTGGATTCAGATGCAGAACTTGAAATTAGTTCTCCAGCACCATATCCACGTGCATGCCACCATGCTGACCACCGTGGTAATGGACTAAAACTCTGAAATTGTAGTCAAGCCCCAATTAAATCTTATTTAATTGCTGTGGTCATCGTGTCTCTTCACAGCCACAGAACACTAGGATACTCCTTTTTCATAATCTATCATGTTTTGTGACCCTTGCAGAGTCTGTTTACATGTGTTGCAGTCAATGCGTTCTTCTTCCATGTTAATTCTAACTCACTGAACTAACTGAAAGATGGTGGAAGCCATAGACATAAATTGAGCTTAGCTTGGGAAGCAACAGGATTTATTATAAAAATTCTTGGTCTGAAAAACAATGTGCTTTCAGAAATATTTTTTACTATTACCTTTACAGCTGTAGATAATCTACATTAGGAAAGGAAGATGGTATAATATGGATGGTACAGTAAGCAGACTCAGAAACAGCACCACAGAAATGATAATGTATCGTTCTTTACACATATATGATAGTGCTTTATGAAAGATGCTTTATGTGCTATTTCATTTTTAAAAATCTAAGTATTTAGGGGTTGGCTATATATTAGTAGTACAGTGCTTTCCTAACCTATGAAAAGTTATATCCCAGTCAGGATAATGACAAAGGAAAAAAAAAACACCTGCAAAACCATGACATTGGCAAACCTGTCAGATTGGCTACTGACAGGGAAGAGAATGTAAAGAATAAAAGCAATGTCAAAATACTGTTCAAGCCGCATCATAATCCCAAGTACACTTGGCAAGCTGGGAAAGCAGGGCCGTCAGTGGTCAAATCTGCCACACAAAGGATGATTTGAGCTTGCAGAGGTGTACAGACAAAGCTTTCTTAAGAACAAGTCCCAGTCTGTGACAATAACATTGAAAAACTGCTGTGAGCTCTCACTGTGATCCTTTAAGGTCAGCATCAAGCTAAACGATACTGGTAGCCTGTTTGAAATCAGCTCACTTTTGAGGCGCTTCCTCCTCTAGAATAGACATTTCAAATAGCTCAGGTAACCAGATTTTTGTTTGTTTGCTTGTTGTTTTTCAGTTTTTTTGTTCTACCTTGTGTGTGTAGGAAAGTAAAAGAAAACCGGTCGCCCTTTCAAAAATAGTTTTGACATCAAGTGTGTGGTATTTTCCTGTCCATAGTCAAAGGAGAGAGGTCAAAGCCTAGAAGAGATGATGTATCATCAAAGGAGGCAGGTAACTTGTATAGGGCCACAATGCCCATATCCGCAAACTAAAACAACAGTAATGTATGTCAGAGAGATCTTTGGAGAGGAAATTGGTTATATTGTACTAGAATGCTAAGAGAGAGAAAAAGGGGAAACTAAGGAAATCGCACAGATGTTAGGAAAAAATGAATTTCATCTCAGGCTGCGGGTGAAGGAGAGAAGTCTGTAATTAGGGCTTGTCCCCTAACCTACTTGGTTGTTGCATGGGTGGTGCTGACACTCCCAGGTGCCAAGGTCTTGTCACTGCTGTGCTGGAATTTAGAACACCTGTTGGTGTGGGAGTGAAATGCTGTCATTGCGGCAAACACGCAGAGTCTGGAGTTGTCACTCATTTCTAGAGCTGAGAAGCACATGGCACTCTTGAGTTACCCCCTTCCACTGAACCTCCTATGAGGGAACGTGACAGGCAAGAGGTTGACCAGGAATTCTGGGACAATGAATGTGAAGTTTCCATACCTAGGACACTAGAGCTGGGTTCAGAAAAGGGAACTCATGACATCCATATCATGTCCAGAAGGGGCCCAATGACTTTGAGAATCCATACAGTTATCAACTAGATGGAGGCCTTTGCAGGTGACTTGAAGGGAAAAGGAGAATGTTTTTACTAAAGAAACCCTTCTCTTTTTTTCTTAATTTATTTATTAAAGATTTCTGTCTCTTCCCTGCCACAGCCTCCCATTTCCCTCCCCCTCCCCGGATCAAGTCCCCATCCCTCTTCAACCCAAAGAGCAATCAGGGTTCCCAGCCCTGTGGGAAGTCCAAGGACCACCCACTTCCATCCAGGTCTAGTAAGGTGAGCATCCAAACTGCCTAGGCTCCCACAAAGCCAGTACATGCAGTAGGATCAAAAACCCACTGCCATTGTTCATGAGTTCTCAGTAGTCCTCATTGTCCGCTATGTTCAGCGAGTCCGGTTTTATCCCAGGCTTTTTCAGACCCAGGCCAGCTGGCCTTGGTGAGTTCCCGATAGAGCATCCCCATTGTTTCAGTGTGTGGGTGCACCCCTCACGGTCCTGAGTTTCTTGCTCATGTTCTCTCTCCTTCTGCTCCTGATTTGGATCATGAGATTTCTGTCCTGTGCTCCAGTGTGGGTCTCTGTCTCTGTCTCCTTTAATCGCCTGATGAAGGTTAATATTCAGGAGGATGCCTATATGTTTTTCTTTGTATTCTACTTATTTAGCTTCTCTAGGATCACTAATTATGGGCTCAATGTCCTTTATTTATGGCTAGAAACCAAATATGAGTGAGTACATCCCATGTTCCTCTTTTTGGGTCTGGCTTACCTCACTCAGGATAGTGTTTTCTATTTCCATCCATTTGCATGCAAGATTCACAAAGTCCTTGTTTTTTACTGCTGAGTAGTACTCTAATATGTATATATTCCATACTTTCTTCATCCATTCTTCCATTGAAGAACATCTAGGTTGTTTCCATGTTCTGGCAATTACAAACAATGCTGCTATGAACATAGTAGAGCATATACTTTTGTTGTATGATAAGGCCTCTCTTGGGTATGGGGTAGGTTGATCCCAAATTTCCTGAGAAACTGCCACACTGCGTTCCAAAGTGGTTGTACAAGTTCGCTTTCTTACCAGCAATGGATGAGTGTACCCCTTTCTCCACAACCTCTCCAGCAAAGGCTATCATTGGTGGTTTTTTTTTCAGCCATTCTCACAGGTGTAAGATGGTATCTTAAAGTTGTCTTGATTTGCATTTCCCTGATCGCTAAGGAAGTTGAGCATGACCTTAAGTGTCTTTTGGTCATTTGAACTTCTTCTGGTTGAGAATTCTCTGTTCAGCTCAGTGCCCCATTTTATAATTGGGTTGATTAGCCTTTTAGGGTCTAGTTTCTTGAGTTCTTTATATATTTTAGAGATCAGACCTTTGTCAGTTGCGGGGTTAGTGAAGATCTTCTCCCAGTCAGTGGGTTGCTTTTTTGTCTTAGTGACAGTGTCCTTTGCTTTACAGAAGCTTCTCAGTCTCAGGAGGTCCCATTTATTCAATGAGGCCCTTAATGATTGTGCTGCTGTGATGTGGGAGTGTCATATATCAATCTGTTGATTTCATTGTTTAAGCAATAAAGAAACTGTTAGGCCCATTTGATAGGCCCACCCTTAGGTGGGTGGAGTAAACAGAAGGGAAGGCTGGGAGGAAGAGGAAGTGAGGTCAGACTCGACAGCTCTCCTCTCCGGAGCAGACGCAGGAGAGACGCCATGCTACCTGCTCCAGGGAAGACGCACACCATGCCCCAGCTCCGACCCAGGATGGACTTAGGCTAGAATCTTCCCGGTAAGCGCACCTAGGGGCGCTACATAGATTATTAGAAATGGGCCAGAGCAGTGTTTAAAAGAATACAGTGTCCGTGTAATTATTTCGGGGCATAAGCTAGCCGGGCAGGGCAGGCGGCTGGGGTGTTTGGGGACGCAGCCTCGCCGCCGCCCCATATTACTACAAATGACGCCCAGACGTATGGCTAACTAAACCTACTTAAAAAACCTGAGAAGGCTTAAAAATAAGGAAGAGAGCGTTTAACACAGATTTTTGCTGTTTGTTGGTGGCGTGCTGTAGAGAGATTTCCTGATTCGGCAACAGCAGCAGAAAAAAAACGCTGTGTCATTTCAAAGTGTGGCTTCCTGGGGCTGTGCCGCCAGTGCAAACTCTGGCTTTATGTTTGTGTTCCCGCTTGGGATCGGAAGGAGAGTGCTCTGAGACCTTGATGATGACTCAGAGCTCCCCGCCTGCTCCTGGGCAGAAGGCAGAATCAGGCTTAGGCAGGCGGAAGAGCATGGCGGATTCCTGCCGCCATACAGGGACGTGTTTTCAGACTGCGTAGTGCTCTGCGTGTCAGATCTGGATGTAACTTGGATGAAAAGAATTTCTGTGCTGCACGCTCAGTCTCAGAATTAAAGTGCTGAGTGCCGCTCCTACCTGGTAGCCTCAAGAGGCTTCCTGACTCAGCTTTAGCTGCAAAACCCTGCGGCTCATTAAGAGGTCCTGCCACAAAACACTTAAACAGTGTTGATGAAAAGATGAACGCATGCTTTTCGGTTTTCAGCCGTAGCAGGAAAAAAGCTGCGCCGTTTTAAAATGCCGGCTTTCTGGGCCATCCTGCCAGGGCAAACTCTGACTGTTTGAGGCAGGAGGGCCGGCTACTGAGAGAGGACTTGAGTGTTGTCTGTTGTAGCTCGCTGGCTGGCAGGGACCTTGCAGCCTGTACCTCAGCCATGAGGCTGGAAAGCTAAGGAATGGACTGGATCTAGCTGGCAAAGCCACGCCTTTAGTCCTACTGATATTGCTTGGCAAATTAAAGGCTCTTGTCATCAGAAAAAGAGAGATATACAGTAAAGAGAGATTCAAAGACAGAAAATTTCTGAATGGTTTAAAGTATGTTAAAATATATGCAGACTAAAAGTTAAATTCTTAAAGTAAACCTCTGTGACTTCAAGGTATGGCAGCACACGCCTTTAATCCCAATGCCTGGGAGGCAGAGACAGGAGGATCTCTGAGAGTTCAAAGACAGCCTGGTCTACAGATGTAAGCTCAAAAAGCAAAAAGTTAACTTAGGAATGTCACAGCTTAGATTCTTAAGCACCTAGTGATTTAAAGGTGCAAATCAAAAGTGCTCCTGGATAGTAAAAAATTGCAGATTCACAATAGGACAGATTCAGACCACTAAACGAGTCACACTGTTGGATGAATGTACGTTGGCTTGGGAGAGAGAAGAAAAAGAATATAGAGAATAAAGCTAATGGTTTAAAAAGAAAAAAGTAAAAGTAAAGTCTTCAAAGAGACAGAGTACAGATAGTTATAGATATAAATAAAAATAAGCCGCGTAAAGATGAAAAATTCACAGAGAGTCTGGATTCTTTGTATTATTGTGTTTTCTTTAAAATTTTTGACTGTGAAGGAGCTAAGTACAGAGAGATATTTCATTACATGGGCTGCCAAGCTAAACCAGAATGGATATAAGGGTATTACGATTTCAGAATTTGGGTCTAAGGATATGATGCTTTGGAGAGAGTCTTCTTTTGTTTTCACAGAGGATGAGACTCTATGGATTTCTTCTATTCCGATTTGGTATGATGGACCACGTCCTCCTGAAGGGTTGCTGTGAACATCTTCAGAAAATTGCCTTGCTCAACTGCCAACTGAGATAAACCTGGCACACAGGTTACACCCTAAATAATCTGATTAACAACGCCCCCATTCAGCAGGAAGCAGTTTGGAGAGAAAAAACTGCGCCCATGTTCCCAAATATAGTTTATAAATGTTCTTTTACATTTAAAGGGGGAAATGATATAGGTATGAATAATTTGCATTGGTATGGATTTTAAGGTCAATTTTGTTATATGTATAAATGTTTCTGATGTAACTTTTACTTGATAACTGTTTTGTTATATGTAATTTTGCTATGTTAAGGTTAAAGCCTTCCTTTTTTTTGTTTAAACAGAAAAAGGGGAAGTGATGTGGGAGTGTCATATATCAATCTGTTGATTTCATTGTTTAAGCAATAAAGAAACTGTTAGGCCCATTTGATAGGCCCACCCTTAGGTGGGTGGAGTAAACAGAAGGGAAGGCTGGGAGGAAGAGGAAGTGAGGTCAGACTCGACAGCTCTCCTCTCCGGAGCAGACGCAGGAGAGACGCCATGCTACCTGCTCCAGGGAAGACGCACACCATGCCCCAGCTCCGACCCAGGATGGACTTAGGCTAGAATCTTCCCGGTAAGCGCACCTAGGGGCGCTACATAGATTATTAGAAATGGGCCAGAGCAGTGTTTAAAAGAATACAGTGTCCGTGTAATTATTTCGGGGCATAAGCTAGCCGGGCAGGGCAGGCGGCTGGGGTGTTTGGGGACGCAGCCTCGCCGCCGCCCCTTATTACTACACTGCTGGGGTTATACATAGGAAGTGGACTCCTGTGCCCATGTGCTGTAGAGTACTTCCCACTTCCTCTTCTATCAGGTTCAGTGTGTTTGGACTGATATTGAGGTCTTTAATCCATTTGGACTTGAGTTTTGTGCATGGTGATAGATATGGATCTATTTTCATTCTTCTACAGGTTGACATCCAGTTTTGCCAGCACAATTTGTTGAAGATGCTCTCTTTTTTCCATTGTATACTTTTAGCTCCTTTATAGAAAATCAGGTGTTCATAGGTTTGTGGGTTAAAGTCCGGGTATTCTATTCGATTCCATTGGTCGACTTCTCTGTTTTTATGCCAATACCAAGCTGTTTTCAATACTGTAGCTCTGTAATAGAGTTTGAAGTCAGGGATGGTAATGCCTCCAGATGATCCTTTATTGTATAAGATTGTTTTGGCTATCCTGGGTTTTTTGTTTTTCCATATAAAGTTGATTATTGTCTTCTCCAGATCTGTGAAGAATTTTGATGGGATTTTGATGGGGATTGCATTGAATCTATAGATAGCTTTTGGTAGAATTGCCATTTTTAGTATGTTGATCCTCCCAATCCAAGAGCAGGGGAGATCCTTCCATTTTCTCGTGTCCTCTTCAATTTCTTTCTTCAAAGACTTAAAGTTCTTGCCATATAGATCTTTCACTTCCTTGGTCAGAGTTACCCCAAGATATTTTATGTTATTTGTGGCTATCGTGAGAGGTGATGCTTCTCTGATTTCCCTCTCTGTTTCCTTATCCTTAGTGTATAGGAAGGCCACTGATTTTTTGGACTTGATCTTGTATCCTGCCACATTACTAAAGGTGTTTATCAGCTGTAGGAGTTCTTTGGTAGAGTTTTTGGGGTTGCTTATGTATACTATCATATCATCTGCAAATAACGAGAGCTTAACTTCTTCTTTTCCGATACGAATCCCCTTGATCCCCTTATGTTGTCTTATTGCTATTGCTAGAACTTCAAGCCCTATACTGAAGAGGTATGGAGAGAGTGGACATCCTTGTCGTGTTCCTGATTTTAGTGGGATGGCTTTGAGTTTTTCTCCGTTTAATTTAATGTTAGCTGTCGGCTTGCTGTAAATAGCTTTTATTATATTTAGGTATGACCCTTGTATCCCTAATCTCTCCAAGACCTTTATCATATAGGGGTGTTGAATTTTGTCGAATGCTTTTTCCGCATCTAATGAAATGATCATATGGTTTTTTTCTTTCAGTTTATTTATATGGTGGATTACATTGATAGATTTGCGTATGTTGAACCAGCCCTGCATCTCTGGGATGAAGTCTACTTGATCATAATGGATAATTTTTCTAATGTGATCTTGGATTCGGTTTGCCAGTATTTTATTGAGAATTTTTGTGTCGATATTCATGAGTGAGATAGGCCTGTAATTCTCTTTCTTGGTTGGGTCTTTGTGTGGTTTTGGTATCAGCGTAACTGTAGCTTCATAAAGGAATTTGGCAATGACTCTTCTGTTTCTATATTGTGAAATACATTAAGGAGTATAGGTATTAGCTCTTCTTGGAAGTTCTGGTAGAATTCTTCATTGAAACCATCTGGTCCTGGGCTTTTTTTGGAAGGGAGATTTTTGATAACAGTTTCTAGTTCTTCGTGACTAACAGGTTTCTCTCTGTTGTTTAATTAGTTTGGATAGGGGTTTTTCGATCATGTTGATTTTCTCCAAGAACCAACTTTTTGTTTCATTGATTCTTTGGACTGTTTTCTGTGTTTCTATTTTGTTGATTTCCGCTCTCAGTTTGATTATTCCCAGTCTTCTACTCTTCCTGAGCGCATCTGCTTCTTTTTTTTCTAAAGCTTTCAGGTGTGCTGTTAAGTCCCCAATGTATGCTTTCTCCGTTTTCTTTAAGTGGGCACTTAGTGCTATGAACTTTCCTCTTAGCACTGCTTTCATCATGTCCCATAGGTTTGAGTATGTTGTCTCTTTATTTTCATTAAATTCAAGGAAGACTTTAATTTCTTTCTTAATTTCTTCCTTGACCCAGGTGTGGTTCAGTAGTTGACTGTTCAGTTTCCATGAGTTTGTCGGCTTTCTGGGGGTAGCATTGTTGTTGCCTTCTAACTTTAATTGCTCTGTTTTCTGGCTCCTGCCGGGGGCCAAGATCCTTCTCACCCCTCAGAAGGGTCTTTAGGAACAGGACCAGGCTCCCCGTTTGCCAGGGACCTCGCCAACAAAAGGCCTACCTCTTTGATTTAATTGTAGTGGGAAGATCTGCTCTTGGTGTTGCGTGCTGGTCCCTGCCGCCTGCGTCTGTCGCCGCACCGGTCCCCGCCGCCTGCGTCTGCCTCTAAGGAAAACCTTCTTATATAAATCACACATTCAACTTTCTCATGAACCTACCCAATTTCTATGTAGCCATATGATACATATGTCTTTCATTTAAATCTGACCGTAAAGCTAGAAGGGAAATTCTACACTTGATGTTTCTGACAGATAAAATTCTACTCAATCTGAAGTCTGAAAAATACAGGGCTATTTTTTAAGCCCATATTTCATGACATTTCCAGAGTGCCAAGAATCCTCAGAGGCCTCCAGTGGGGTAGGTTGCTTATTCTTCCAATGCTGTGTGAAGGACCTTTGCTCATCCCATGACATTCTCTAGTTCCCCTTTATCTGATTCTATGACTCATTGTTGTTCCAAAGTGTGTTCTAAATTTCTGTGTCCTAAGACATTTTCCAGTGTTTCATCTGTTAATGATTTCCGGTTTTATTCCATTGTGACTGAAAAACACATCTGTTGTGATTTTAGCCTCCTGGGCTTGGTTAGGACCTGTTAGTTTTGACCTTGTATGTGATCTCTCTTTAAGGTTTTATTCTGCTCTGTGTGGTGTTCTGTAAATATCAGTTAGGTTCGTTGGGTCTCACTCTGTGCATTGCTCAGGTCTTTATTTTCCTTATTGATTTCCTGTTTGCACATGCTGCCCATCAATGAAAATAAGGTGTTAGATTCCCTACTACTTTTGTCTTCTTATTTCTCCCTTCACTCTGGTAATATTGCTTAATCTACATAGGTTTTGACAGTTGTTGAAAATAATGTTTTTCATATCTTTACAGTTGTTTGATGTTATCTTTATAAAAGTCTTGGCTTAAAGTCTATCTTATCAGATATGAATGTCACCTCTGCTATTTTTTTGTTTCAGTTTGCATGGGATAATTATTTAATCTATTTTGTTTCATCTTTGAAATGTCCTCTAGTCTAAAATGACTCTCTTGTACATAGCCTATCATTTCCCAGTGATAGGTTATCATATAGAAATGGTTAATTCTTACATCTAGGCCTTGTGTCTAATCCATCTAAGCCATCCTGTTAGTTCTGATAGATTTAATGTCCCTTAGAAGATATGATGCCATCTGTGAACAAAAGTCAGCTTGCTTCCTGCTTTCAATCAGTGTCTGTTCATTTCTGTATCTTGTGTTTTCTAGACCCTCCAGTACTCTGTGAAATGATAATAGCAGAAACAAGAAGCCTTTGTTTGTTCCTGATCTTGGGGAACATTCAGTCATTCACCATAAAGTATGATACTAACTATATGTGTGGCTATATGTGTGTGTGTGTGAGTGTGTGTGTGTACATGTGCATAGGGGGTTTAGATGTATATATGTGAGTATGTATGTTTGTGTGCATTTGTCTATGTGTGTGTATATGTATATGTGTCCCTGTGTATGTGTGTTTTTAGTAGATTTTTAAAAATCATCTGAAGAATATTCTTTTATGTCTGGTTTGATGAGAATTTTTATCAGTCAAGGGTGGTGAATCTTACAAATGTTTTATTTGCACTTAATGAGATGATTGCATAGTTTTAAAAATTATGCTAATATGGTGAATTGTAGTGATTGATTTTAAAGAATTTACTTTTACATTCCTGTGATCTCATCTGGTAATGACTTGTTATATGCCATTTATATGCATACATATTCATATTATTATATTACATATGTGTATATAATCTTCATATGTATTTACATTTTTATATATCAGTTTTATTCACTGACATTTTATAATCAAAATTTCCATTTATTGACTATGAGACTTTGACATTGTTTTTATTATTTTTAATATTTTTGTATTACATCATATGCTGTAGAAAATTAGACTGCAGACTTGGCACATATAAAGAAGATGGGTAGCAAAGGGATGTGGCTTAGTCGGTAGAGTACCTGAATAGCATGCACAAGGCCCTTGGGTTCAATCTCCAAAAACAAATGTCCTGTTTGGGTAACACATGTCTTTAACATCAGAATTTAGGGGGTAGAGGCAGGATCAAAAATTCAAAATTGTGGCTGAATTTGAGACCAGACTGAACTTCATAAGACCTTATTTTATTTTTCTCTCATTTTAAATTTATTTTACATACCAACCATGGTTCCCCTTCCTTCCTCTCCTCTGACTCTCCCCACTTCCCACTAACCCACCCCTATCCACTCCTCAGAAAAGATAAGTTCTCCCATGGGGAGTCAACAAAGCCTGGCACATTCAGTTGTGCCCACCCCCACCCTGCGTCAAGGCTGAGCAAGGCATCTCACCATATGAAATGGAGCAAACTAGGCCCTCTGCATGTGGGAGACCCTATTTTAAGGGTGAAAAAAAGAATTTCACTGTTAAGTAATGAGATGGATTCCCACAAATCATCAACTGACGATTTCTGGGTTTCATTACACATAAAAATTATGGGAATTTTTTTTTATGTGAGGGCAACCTAAGCCATCGAGAACCTGTCTAAGATTAGTCTTGAAAAAGTACAGCAATGGAGGATCCTTAAAGCATCAAGTAGGGAAAGTATGTTAAAAAATAAAAAAACAGGGCTCAGAACAGTGAGCCACAGGCCAGAGACACACCACATACAGACAAGATTTGAAATGCAGGCATACATATTTTCATTTCTATTTCTGTGTAAAGACAGCATCACAAGCCAGCACACACAGTTTCCCTCATGAGTGAAATGGAGGATTTTCCACTATTAAAAGATCCTGAGGTCTTAGCAGATTTGATATGATTTTGAGTTCCTTCTTGAAAAGTCCAGCATCTAGGCAGAAATGAAACTATTGGTTAAAGTGTCAATTCTCAGAAGCTTTATATAAAGTCTTTATACAGACATAACACCCAGCAGACTAATGGCAAGCAATATTTTTCATATTATTTTTAACATTTGTGTTGTTAACTTAAAACTGCACACAATTCTGTATCTTAGTTTTATTGATTTTTATTGAGCTCGACATTTTTCTCTGCTCCCCTCCCTGCCTTCTCCCTCCCCTTCAATGCTCTCCTGAGGTCCCCATGCTCCCAATTTACTCAAGAGATCTTGTCTTTTTCTACCTCCCATGTAGATTAGATCTATTATGTCTCTCTTAGGGTCCTCATTGTTGTCTAGGTTCTCTGAGATTGTGATTAGTGGGTTGGTTTTCTTTGCTTTATGTTTAAAAACCACTTATGAGTGAGTGCATGTGATAATTGTCTTCCTATGTCTGAGATACCTCACTCAAAATGATGTTTTCTAGATTCATCCATTTGCCTGTAAAATTCAAAATATCATTATTTGTTTTCTGCTGTGTGGTACTCCATTGTGTGAGTGTACCACATTTTCCTAATCCATTCTTCAGTCGAGGGGCATTTAGGTTGTTTCCAGGTTCTGGCTATGACAAACAAAGCTGCTATGAATATAGTTGAGCACATGTCCTTATGACACAATTGTACATCCTTTAGATATATACCCAAAAGTGGTATTATTGGGTCTTGAGGAAGGTTGTTTCCTAATTTTCTGATAAATCACCACAGTGAAGCGGTTATCAAAAACCTCCCTACCAAAAAAGTCCAGGACCAGATGGATTCAATGCAGAATTCTACCAGAACTTCCAAGAAGACCTAATACCTATATTCCTTAATGTATTTCACAATATAGAAACAGAAGAGGCATTGCCAAATTCCTTCTATGAAGCTACAGTTACGCTGATACCAAAACCACACAAAGACTCAACCAAGAAAGAGAATTATAGGCCAATCTCACTCATGAACCTCGACGCAAAAATCCTCAACAAAATACTGGCAAACCGAATCCAAGATCACATTAGAAAAATTATCCATTATGATCAAGTAGACTTCATCCCAGAGATGCAGGGCTGGTTCAACATACAAAAATCTATCAATGTAATCCATCATATAAATAAACTGAAAGAAAAAAACCATATGATCATTTCATTAGATGCTGAAAAAGCATTTGACAAAATTCAACATCCCTTTATGATAAAAGTATTGGAGAGATTAGGGATACAAGGGCCATACCTAAATATAATAAAAGCTATATACAGCAAGCCAACAGCTAACATCAAATTAAACGGAGAGAAACTCAAAGCCATCCCACTACACTCAGAAATGCGACAAGGCTGTCCACTCTCGCCATACCTCTTCAATATAGTGCTTGAAGTTCTAGCAATAGCAATAAGACAACATAAGGGGATCAAGGGGATTCGAATTGGAAAGGAAGAAGTTAAACTTTCGTTATTTGCAGATGATATGATAGTGTACATAAGTGACCCCCAAAACTCCACCAAAGAACTTTTACATCTGATAAACACCTTTAGTAATGTGGCAGGATACAAGATCAACTCCAAAAAATCAGTCGCCCTCTTATACACAAAGGATATGGAAGCAGAGAGGGAAATCAGAGAAGCTTCACCTTTCACGATAGCCACAAACAGCATAAAATATCTTGGGGTAACTTTAACCAAGGAAGTGAAAGATCTATTTGACAAGAACTTTAAGGCATTGAAGAAAGAAATTGAGGAGGATACCAGAAAATGGAAGGACCTCCCTTGCTCGTGGATTGGGAGGATCAACACAGTGACATCCAAAGGGGCTGTACTAGCTTGCATTCTCATCAGCAATGCAAAAGTGTTCCCTTTCCCCCACAACCTCTCCAGCATAGGTTGTCATCAGTGTTTTTGATCTTGGCCATTCCTACAGGTGTAAGATGGAATCTCAGAGTTGTTTTGATCTGCATTTCTCTGATGACTAAGGATGATGAACATTTGCTTAAGTGTCTTGCAGCCATTATAGATTCCTCTATTGAGAGTTCTCTGTTTAGTTCTGTACTCCATTTTTTTATTGGATTATTTGTTCTTTTGATGACCAATATCTTGAGTTCTTTGTATACTTTGGAGATCAGACCTCTGTCTGATGTGGGGCTGGTGAAGATCTTTTTCCACTCTGTAGGCTGTTGTTTTCTCTTGTTGGCCATGTCCTTTGCTTTACAGAAGCTATTCAGTTTCAGGAGGTCCCATTTATTAGTGTTTCTCTCAGTGTCTGTACTACTGGGGTTACATTTAGGAAGTGGTCTCCTGTACCAATGCGTTCGTGTGTACTTCCCACTTTCTCTTCTATGAGGCTCAATGAGGTTGGTTTTATGTCGAGGTCTTTGATCCATTTGAACTTGAGTTTTGTGTATGGTGATAGATATGGGTCTGTTTTCATTCTTCTACGTGTTGATATCCAGTTATGCCAGCACCACTTGTTAAATATGCTTTATTTTTTTCCATTTGTTTTTATTTGCTTCTTTGTCAAAAATCAGATATTCAAAGGTGTGTGGATTAATATCTGGGTCTTCTATTCGGTTCCATTGGCCATCCTGTCTGTTTTTATACCAATACCAGGCTGTTTTCAGTACTTTTTGAAGTCAGGGATTGTGACGTCTCCAGAAGTTCTTTTATTGTATAGGATTGTTTTGGTTATCCTGGGTTTTTGCTTTTCAATATAAAGTTGAGGACCATTCTTTCGAGATCTATGAAGAATTTTGCTGGAATTTTGATGAGTATTGCATTGGATCTGTAGATTGTTTAAAGGAAATGGTCAAATTCCTGGAATTAATATCACTCACCAAAATTCTGCGTCTTTACAATAGCATATATTTATGTGAAACAGGTATATTTTAGAAGAAAAAAAATCCTGTTCTCATGGAACTCAGATGCCTGTGAGGAAATACAAGAATCAAGCCAACAAGAAATATAAGTCAGCTGAAAATAAGTTCTATGAAGCCAGAGGACACAGGGATAATAGCTTTTTATTCAGGCCAATAGATAGTCTACCAAATGTTAATGTTTTCCAGTCAATCTATTTAACAGAAATAGCAATGATTTCAAGTAGACAGTTGGACTCCTGCGGTACCTCAGTAGTAGATAGCTTGCCTGTTGTGCACAGGCCCTAAATTTAATCTAGTCTCTCACACAAACACATATACTCACAGTTCAACATTGGAAATGGCGGCTTATGCCTGCAGTCTCAGCACTCAAGAGGCTGAGGCTGGAGATCACTGCAAATTCAAGGCCAGTTTTGACTACATAGAAAGCCATACCAACCTGGACTACATGGTGACTGTTTTTTTGTTCTGTTTTCAAAAAACGAAGCAAACAAAAACCCAAGGATGGGTGAATTCATGAATTTGAGCAGCACTGAGTGTTGAAATAATCAGGCTAGCTAAGGATAAAACAATTATATTTGATTTATTATAAGGGGAAACTCATGAAACAGGAACAGAAATTCCAGGCTCTGCTCATGTTGCGGGGGAAGCAACACAGAGAGCACGCATGGGTGGTGCACAGGTTTTTATCTCCTGGTCCCAGAAAGCCATGCCTAAACTAGTTTCCACCTTGTAATGATTATTGGTTAATAAGGCTTTCCCCAGCATCTCCCCATTTTGCCTAAAAAAGAGCCATCCAAACCCAATACAAAACTATATACAATAGGAACAGATATCAAGTATATTACAAGCAACATGAACAAAATTAAGCAAGGAACATAAGACAAATGTTTTAATAAACATTCTATTTCAAAGAGTCTAAATTTTGTATTGGAAATAAGCTTGGCTAAATTATAAGAGGAATGCAGCAATGATTATCTAATCTTCAACCCCATTAAAGGCCTGATAAGGGAGATAATATTACTTGAGCAGGCCAGAAGTACAATCAAGTAGCTTCCAAAGTGAGCAATATATGACAGAGACAATTAGCTACCTGAGCAATCATCCAAAGTCTCGTTTGCAATGTTGACACAATCAACTTTGGCTAAGGCCTAGCTTAACTGACTGACCATTTTCAGAGGCAGGAAATTTTTCAGAACCACCTTATGACAGTCTTTTTTCTTGTGTCCTGCCATTTCCGGATATTTTATCAGGGGTTGAGGCATAGGCAGTTCCTTGCACATGTTCCAAGAAGAAAACAAACTCTGAGTGGAGTATATTTCGTGCTCAACATTCTCTCAGGAAATGATTGGTGCCCTCAGGAGCAAGCATGTCCCATATCAACAGAACCCTAAGTTCTTTAAATACTATGTTCTACAGATCCTTGAAGTGGTTGAAGATTGGCTATCTAGACAGAATACAATCTCTATGTATCTAAAGAACCTAATTAATCTGACTATATGTATAATAAACTTGAACAACTATTGACCTAATATTTAATACTTATATAACTTAAATATTCATGTCAGAATATTAAATAATCTGTATACAAATGTGCAGCAAATGAGGACAATGACCTCAAAATATAAATAATATATAAGTATCTTGTTTAGAGGTAAGAATAATATATAATACAATATGAAAATATATCCTAAAGATTGTATCAATATACAAAATGTCCTAAACAGAGGTAGAAACATGCATGTATACAATCTGACAAAATAATTTTGCATAGATGCACAAATATTGTAAGCAGAAATAACAAATATAATTTAAACTTGTATCAATATACAAAAACTATACCAATGTAAATTATCCATAAAAATAGCTCACAAATATTCACTCTATTACCCACTATTGTTATCCCTTTTTAAAAAATAAACATAGTTTCCACCCCAACCTGATACAAGTAACAACCAACAACCCCTAAGTGGTGTTCCCAACATTTTTGGGAGAGGAGATGTCATCCTCTAGAATTGCTTTTCACTGTCATGGGGGTAATGTTTTCTTTATGGGATCCTGCAAAAGTAAAGTGATGGTTAAGTTTCAAAATTACTGTCTAGTATAGTTGCAAATGATTTCCAAGCAGTCAATAGGCTTTTTTCCCCAAAGTTCTTATTTGGTGTTCTGGCCAGAACATCATTAGAAGGTATACTATTTCAGCAGCTGGTACCCCAAAGACCAGTCTTATAGTAGCATCATCAGCATCATGATCTCATCTCAACCAGGTGGAGTTGTTTCTGTGGGGCCCCATCTTCTTCCTGGAAACATCTAAGATTACTGCAAGAAAGGATCTGTAGGAAAATCTATTGTTCGTGGTAGAAAACTTAAACATTATTCATAGAGACATACATTCAATATAAAGTATGATATAGACAAAATAGACATGGCAAAGGTAAAATTTTTCCTAAAGTCTTCCTTCTGTCCCATACCAGATGGCTCCTGATATGAAACAAAAACTCTGAATGTTCCTTTTAACAACAAGCTTAGATTTAGAGAAGTAAAGAGCTATTGCCCGACTCTAAAACCAGCTGAATATATATGTTTAACTATGTGTGTATCTATTACCTGACCTCATAATTCATATTCCTTTTTCTTGATGATCCTTAGTGGATAGTTATTTTCTCTTCTGTCAGCATTCAAACATGCAGGGTCTCTTGAATTTTTTTGAAGAGATGTATTTTCTGTAAAGATAAGAGCAGAACCCTGTCCCAACCCTATATGCTTTCCTTAACGCCTGTATGTTTGTCACCATTGTGGATGAGCTGTCATTTCTCTTTTTCAAGAGGTTTCTCCTTTTCAAAATGAATCTTTATTAATTTTGATGGTATTCATAGGTTTTTTTCTCCTGTGGAAACAAGAGTGAAACCCCTTCCCCAATGTAGTATGCTTGCTGGTTTCCATTATGAGGTCAACACATCCCTGAAATACACTGGTTGATTCAATTCAGAAGTTTTTTTTCCGTTATCCAATGTCTTTCCTCAGCTGTTTTCCTTTCTTATTAGTGTTAAGATAATTCAAGGTTAATAAAGCATTATGTAATCTATTTTCCATCCCATTCAGTTTGTTAAGCATATTCTTTTTTTTTTTTTTTTTTTGCTTTTTCGAGACAGGGTTTCTCTGTGGTTTTGGAGCCTGTCCTGGAACTAGCTCTTGTAGACCAGGCTGGTCTCGAACTCACAGAGATCCGCCTGCCTCTGCCTCCCGAGTGCTGGGATTAAAGGCGTGCGCCACCACCGCCCGGCTTGTTAAGCATATTCTTTATAGTTCGATTTGATCTTTCTATAACTGCCTGACCTGTAGAATTATTTGGTATATCTGTAATATGCTTAATATTATAATAAGCAAAAATATTTCATTTTCTTAGATACATATGATGGACCATTGTCTGTCGTTATTTGTGCAGGAATGACCATGATGGTCATAATTTCTAATAAATGGATGATTACTGAATCTGTCTTTTTTTGAGCTCAAGGCAGTTGCTCATTGAAAACCTGAATATGTGTCTATTGTGTGGTGCACATATTTTAATTTACCAAATTCTGAAAAGTGGAACACATCCATCTGCCAGATTTCATTCCTTTGAGTACCCTTTGTGTTATCCCTGCAGTCAATGGTGTTTGGTTATAGGAAGAGCAAGTAGGACATCTCTTTATAATCTCCTTAGCTTGTTGCCATGTAATAGGAAACTCTTTCTTTAAACTTTTGCTATTGACATGATGTTTTTTATGAACTTCTGAGGCCTGCAACATGCTTCCAATCATTAATTGATCAATTTCTGCATTACCTTATGCTAGAGGACCTGGCAGACCTGTATGGGGTTGAATGTGTATTATGTACATAGGACAAAGCCTATTCCTAATTATTTCTTGGACCTGAATTAATAATGAAGTCAATTTTGTACCATCTGCTATAAATTCAGTGGTTTCAACATGCAAGACAAATCTTCCTGCATATTGTGAATTAGTAACTATATTGAGAGGTTCTTTAAAATCCCTTAGTACCATGAGAATAGCATATAATTCTGCCTTCTGAACAGAATTATAAGGGATGTGTTCCACCTTGTTAATTGTAACCTGCCTTCCCTCATTTATTTGTATTAGTGTAAAATATATGGGCTCCAGTTGTTGGTGCATCACGTCCAATTCGAGGAAGAATCCAAGAAGCTCTCTTTATAAGGTTAAGTCTATCGCTTTTGGGATAATTGCTATTAATTTATCCCAAAAAATTAGCACAAGCTCTTTGCCATGTTTCATTGTCTTCCCATAACTTTTTTTTTTATTTCATCAGTAGTGAAAGGCACTATAATCTCTGCTGGGTCTATACTTGCTAATTGACAGAGTCTCAATTTGCCTTTTATAATTAATTCTTTTTCCACTTAAGTTTTTAGTTTTTTACTTTGTTTATGTGGTTAAAAGTTCCATTCTAAGATAAAATTTTTCCTCTGCATTAAAATTCCTGTAAAAGAAATTCTGGAAGAAAATATGACTGGAATACAATTACGATTTGTATTTATTGTATCCACATGTGCCTCCTATAATTTCTCCTCAACAATTATCAATTCCTTTTCTGCTTCAGCTGTTAATTCTCTGGGAGCATCTAAGGTTTTGTTAAATGAACTATTAGCTCAGGTGTTATCTCAACAGCTGGTCATAGAATGGAAATGTCTTCTAACAATCTTTGAAAGTCAGTAAGAATCTGCAACTGGTCTCTCCTAATTTGTGCCTTTTGTGTTCTAATTTTTTGTAACCTAGATAATTAATAGAATCTTTTCCTTGAATCTTGTCTGGAGCAATTTGTCATACCCTTTTAGTCAAAACTCTTTTTTTATTTCTTCAAACAGCATAAGAGGCATGTCCCTTCCAAAGGGCCTGTTTGACTATGATATAGAATTGGGTCAAATACAGTTGATATACAACATTTGCTAAATAAACTTTGTGATGTTCAGAAAAAGGGGAGTGAGGGGAGAGTGAAGAGGAGAAAAAGCAGTGCACACATCAGTGGGTCTGATACGTCAAGGCTGCTAGTCATCAGTGGGTCCATTTTGTCAGGGATGCTGATTGACGCGTGTACTGGTCTTGGTACATGTGGAAGGTATCTAGAAGCCATGGGCGAGAGAAAACACTCACTGTGGATTGTCAAGGTACTCCTGTAGGCACCTTCCATAAAATATTCACTCCTCACCTCAACCATGTGATATAGAAACTATTGCAAAGTCCATTGTGAAGTGAGACAGAGCAATCCACTTCAATTTATACTACTAGGAAATTTATAGCTAGGATTCAAGCTCTGCAATAAGGCTGAAGAGAGTCCACTTGAAGCTTTATGGTATTCTGCTTTGCAACAAGAGCTCTTGATTTCATGTTTTATCATTAGATACTATCTAGAAATTATCAGGGCTAATCAGAATCTTAATTAGCATTGCTATTTGCTGTTTTCACATATTAAGAGTGTCAAGTTGGGAGCATAGGCCCCTTCCCCTCTCATCTATCCCAGCCCCCAGGTCTGGTCTGGACTCCAAATCCCAGAAGGCCAGGTTCTGATCCCACCCTGGAAGTGGGGTCAGGACCACTCCCCAGGGTATTTAAGTGATCCCCCAAAAGAGAAACATGTGGTCTCCCTGGGGGTCACGTTTCCGCAGCTTCCAGGTTTCCCCCTCGGGACCAGCCAAGAGTGCAGAACTCCCATTAAACCTGGCTATTTCTTAATTTGGCTTGTTTTGATTTGGCTTGATTGGAAATAGGACACTAAGTGGGTGGTTAGGGAAGTGGGGATGGATCTCTGGTGTAGGAGGATCTTCTGACTTGTGTTACTTTCATTGGTTAAATAAAGAAACTGCCTTGGTTTTTTGATAGGGCAGAATTTAGATAGGTGGAGTAAACTGATCAGAATGTTGGGAGAAAGAAAGCAGAGTCAGGCAGACACCATGGCTCTCCTCTCCGAGACAGATGCAGGTTAGACTGTTGCCAGTAAGTCACAGTCATGTGGTGATATATAGATTTAATAAAAATGGGTTAATTAAAATATAAGAATTAGCCAAGAAGAAGATAGATATAATGGGCCAGGCAATGTTTAAATGAATACAGTTTCCATGTAATTATTTTGGGTGTAAACTAGCCAGGAGCTGGGTGGCAGGAAGAGGCCCGCCGCTCCTTTTATAACAGATCTCAGGAATGGGGTAAATATAATCAAAATATTGGGTAAGATTATCAAAGAACTAATAAAACCTTTTCAAAAGCTCAGTGGTTAAGAGCTCTGACTGCTCAGTGCAGGTTTGATTCCGAGCACCTTCCTGGCAGCTCACAACTGTCTGAAACTATAATCCCAGGGGACCTGAGGCTCTCTTCTGTCCTCCATGGGAACTGCACTCACAACATACAGGCAAAACATCCAGACTCATAAAATACATAAATAAATAGAAATTTTAAAAACAATAATGAGTGTGTCCTGATATTCAAAGGAAAATATGAGCACCATAAATCAAGTATTTTAAGATAAAGAGCTAAGTGAACATTTCATCGATGAATAAAATAAACATTCCTTCATAAACATTGAATAGAATTAAAAGATTAAACAATGCAGAAATAAAGAACAATGACCTTGAAGATGGAAATTAGAGGACAAAAGAAAAGGCAAAAAAAAAAGAGAGAAATTGCATGTGAACTGTGGGGTAATATCCAAAGTGCTAGAGTCCTGCAATGAGTGCAAAAGAAGACTTGGGCAACAGCAACAAAATTTATGAACCCACAGATCCAAGAGGTTCATTAAACAGCAGCAAAAACAAAAAGAAAACCACACCAAAGTATGTCATGATGAAATTGCTACACACTGTGGAAAAGGGCCAAGGGATTTCACAAAGAGGAAGACAGAAGTAACTGGTTACAAAGAGCAACAAAAGAAAGGACACAATGGCGCAGCTGCACAGGACGCTGGGAGCAAAGTCTGCTAATTTAGACCTCGACACTTTATCTTTCAGAACTTTTCCAGGACAAACAAAACAGTGAGAACATTTGAGGACTATGGGGACACGCTTCAACGATGTGAAATACGGCTGGAGAGGTGGCTCAGAGGTTAAGAGCACTGCTGCTCTTCCAGAGGACCCGGGTTCAATTCCCAGCACCCACATGGCAGCTCACAACTGTCTGTAACTCCAGTTCCAAGAAATCAGACACCTGCACACAGACATATGTGCATGCAAAATGCCAACACACATACAATTTTTTTAAAATTGGAATATGAAATGAAGTCTCAAGGCAGAAAAAAATAATTCCAGATAGATAACTGAAATTATATTTTAGAAAATGAAATTAAATTACAAAGGACACTGAAAGTGGCATGTGGGTAACTCCAATATATATATTTGCCCATTTTTTCTTTTATTGACATATATTAAGCACACAAAATAACGGGATTTACAGGATATCATTCATATTTAAATAAAAACGTTTTGATGGTATTTGCCCCATTCCGCTGTCCGTCCCTTCTCCCTCACTGCCTTTCACCCCCCACACAGTTCTCCCTCTATCTTCACATTCTTTTCAAAACCTAGATTGAGCATGTGAGAGAAGCCGTGCTAGTTCTTTCTGAGCCTGGTCTGTTTCACCTGACATGATGTTATAGTTTGGACATGAACTGTCCCCTACAATCTTATGTCCCTGAACACTTGTTTTCTAGCTGGTAACGCTATTTAGAATGACGGTGGAACGGATGGGAGGGCAGAGTCTCACAGGACTAAGTGAGTCCCTGGACTGGACCCTGAATTTCTAACCCAGGCCACATGTGTTATCAGCTGTCTGCTTTCCAACTGCAGATAGAAGGATCCAGCCACCTCAAGCTCCTGATACTGTGTTTCCCTGCCATGATAGACTGTCTCTTTGAACTGTAAGACAGAATTAACCCTTCCACCCTTGAGCTGCTTCTTGTCAGGTGTTTGACCATAGTAATAAGGAAAGTCACTACAACACAGGATGACCTTCAGACCCATCCACGTCCCTGCAAGTGACATGGCTTCATTTTTCCTGGCTTAACAATTTCCACTTTTCCTTTTTCCAGCCACTGGTGGGAACCTCAGCTGATTCCAAGTGCCATAATAAATGGGTGTGTGCCTATGTCTATTGTATGATACATTTGAGTCGTCCAGGTGTGCTCAGGAGTGGGACACTTGGAGTTTTAAAGTTTCTTGAAAAGGCAATGGACTGCTAAAGGTAGTGGTACATGCTTGTAATTTTTCTACTCCGGAAGCTGAGACAAGCCTAGTGATCATGTCAAACTGAGCGAAGAGTTGACTATTTAACACAAATGATATCAAACATTTTGAGGCTTGGAACACATAGAACAATTATTTGTGACAAAAAGAATGAAGAACTTTGGGGCAGTGAAAGCATACGATGTAAACTACTATTAAGTAAGATATAAAATGTCAGACGTGGTACACACTGTTGAGATGGACAGATACAGAAACAGTCAATAGTGGAAAAACAATCAAATATTGGGGACACTCAAGTGAAAGGAAAGAAGAAATAGAGGAAAAGAAGCTGCAAGAACAAATGTGATACACATAAAAAAATAGCAAAAGAGTATTTCAGCTCCCAAATGCTATTAGTTATATTTAACATAAGTGAAGTGTACACTCAAGCTGAAAGGCTAAGTTGTGCACACTAGAGAAAGAGGCAAGACCCAAAAAGAACCAAATCTATGTTGCATACATGAAGCAATTTCTTTGTTTCCTTTTTTTATTTTTTGAGATTATAATTACATCGTTTCTCTCTTCCTTTTTCCTGATGACCCCCTTTTTATTAATCATTGATACATACTTATATATTCCTAAGTATATAAATACAACATTTCCAGTTTATATGTTACTTGTATGTATTTGGCATGTGTATATGGGGTGTGTGTGTGTGTGTGTGTGTGTGGTGGGGGGGGGGCGTGGAGGCCAGAGAATGACCCTGGGTGTCTCCCTCTGCCACCGTCTACCTTCTACATTGAAGCAGGGTCTCTCACTGAGCGCAGAGCTTGCAGATTAGACCAGTAGAGTCACGTTTGCTCGGATGACCTCTTGCCTCTCAACAGCTGGTGTTAAAAACAGCCAACCCCATCTACCTGGCATTCATGTGCTGCTGGAATCTGAACACTGGTCCTTACATTTCTGAAGCAAGTTGTCCACCCACCGAGCCCTCTCCCCAGTCGTGCCCACTCTGTTTTTGAAATATGGTCTACATGAGTCTAAACTTGAATTTCCAGTGCATCTGAGGCTGACTTTGAACTTCAGAACCCCCCCCCCATTCCACCTCTTGAGTGCTGGGTTACAGGTGTGAATCCTTATGGCCCATTTATGCAGTGGATGGGGTGTAACCTGGGGCCTTGCATATGCTGTGTAAGTACTCTGCCAACTGAGCCACGTCCCCAGCCCTACAGAAAGCACTCTATAGGTAGAAAGGGACAAGTGGGTCACAAAAAGACAGAGGCTGAAGTGAAGAAAAGAAAATCTGCGCAGTGCAAACACTGATCCGAGGACAGCTATAGCGAATGCATATCATGAGCGAGTTTCCAAAGGAGGAAACAGTAACACTGGCCAATGAATTAATTCAAGTGTTTTTATGACTGCAATAGCATGGACGAGGAGGAAAGTATGTACAGTTTCCCGTATCCTAACCAGAAGCCAGTTAACAAAGACAAATAGATTTGAAAAGTTGATTCTATTTTACACAGAAGTATAGAGGAGCTTGGGGTGCTGGATTAATTTCCAGCAACTTAGTACTCTGTGGTTTTCTGATATAATAATGCTTTGTATTGTTAAAGTAGGAAAAATTTAATTGTAAAAATAAATGTAAGCACAGTAGATCCTAGTAATCAAAACTAAACATGGTCACTAGTCATTTCAGACCTATGCCCAGATGGTATGAGTCTGTAGCGTAGTCGTCTTGCCTGAAGTGAAGCACCTGTCCTTGGTCTCTTGGGGAAATCAGGGATTTATTGTGAGGAGACCACCCTTAGGATAGTTATGCGCAAGGATTTTCTGACCAGGGAGGAAATCTTTCTCTTGTTTCAACAAATTCATAGATTTTGTTTCTTTATCTTGAGGAATACTGTACTTGCTTCCGTTTTTGAACCTGTAGGCGGTGTGTAGAGGCAAGTGTCTGCCACGACAAGGCTTCCCCACTAGGGCTGGTACATTTGAGTTTATCTGTAAGTTCATTTGACAACCAAGCTCTTATTCAGATGTCTAGAGTCATTCAAATATCCCTGCTAAGGTCATTCAGCTTCAAGTTGTGAGAAAAGAGGAGTTCCAAACTCTCTTCTCTATTAAAGAAAGGAAAAAGGGGAGGGAGGAAGAGAGAGAAATGGAGGGAGGAAGGAAGGAAGAAAGAAAGAAAAAGAAAAAATAAAGAGATAAGCAATGCTCTTGGTTTGCTTTTAACAAATTTATTATTTTTTATAGTTTACTTGATTTTATGTGCATTGGTGTGAAGGTGTCAGCTGCCCAGGAACTGGAGTTACAGACAGTTGTAAGTTGCCATGTGGGTGCTGGGAATTGAACCCAGGTCCTCTGGAAAAAACAGCCCATGCTCTTAACCGCTGAACCATCTCTCCAGCCCCCAATGCCCTTGTTTTGTAAAGTTTCTTGCTTTCAAATATTTACAGTGTATTGTAGCATCACACATGGATTATTGTACACACACACATGCACACACACACACTAATTATCTGCATTAATTTCACCAGTTGCATACTTTTCCCAGACAGATACAAAACTGTTCAGATAAAAATGACATTGTTCCTATTTTTATGTCAAGCATGACAGAAACAAGTTAGAGGAAATAGATCAATACACCAATAATGCCAAGCACTTTGGTATGTGTCATAGTGAAGGTATGTGTTCTGGTTGGTTTTCTGTCATCTTGGCAAAAGCTAGAGTCATCTGTGAAGGGAGAATCTCAATTGAGAAAATGTCTCCATCAGATTGGTCTGTAGGCAAGGCATTTTCTTGATTAATGATGGATGTGGGACTGTGTGTATGTATGTGTGTGTGTAGTGTGTGTGTGTGGTGCATATAGTGTGTGTGTATGGTGTGTGGTGTATGGTGTGTGGTGTGCGTGTGTGTGTGTGTGTGTAGGTGGTTGTTGTTGTTGTTGTGTGTGTGTGTGTGATAAACAATTCTTCCATTCTCTCTACTTTAACCCCTTTCTCCAATTCCTGCCCGGGTTTTCCTTAGTGGTGATGATGATCCATAAGTGTGGAGTTTTAAGAGGAAATAAATTCTTTCCTCCCCTAAGATGGTTTTATCACAGCAACAGAAAGCAAACGAGGACAGTAAATAAAAAGGAAGTGGAGAGCAGATAGAAGAGACACACTAGTGATCAAGAAGGGCTAAATACACATGAAGAACAGCTTCTACATTGACAAGTTTTATTATGAGTCTTCGGTATGTTCCATAATTATTATTCTTGTTTTGGGATAAGCCTTCCAAAAATCAGTAATATTTTTAAATTGGAATTTCAAACTCTCTTTTCTCCTTTCTGGCATTCGCTGCTTCTAGAATTAAGCCAAGCCTAAAACTATCTTCTAGTCTATGCTGTTACGATTCAATTTATAAGATAAAAAAGAAAGCATTAGACAGCATAGGCTGGAAGTTAATATGATTGGAACCTATTAGACCCCAGGGGGAGGAGCACTAACTGGAAAGACTATGGAGGGGGTGTTCTTGATCTCTAGGGCCCCTGAAACCAAATTGATAATTTCTAGAAAAAGAAATGAGAATAAATGACATTTTAAGGACCAGATAACACAATAATCTTGACGGTGCCTAAATATAGACTAGAACAGTACTTACTTATTTTCTTGACTGTACTTTAGTGAAAAGGGACTTACAAAGTTTGCCATGGTCAAAGAGTATAAACATTTTTGTACTCAAATCTAAGCCTATCCGTAGCCACAGATTGTGAAAAAGTTTTTCCTTGTGGTAGGGATTTGACATGAAGGCAAGAATTCTACCACTTAACTTCATCCTCAACCTATTAGCCAATAGATCCTTGATTTTCTAGATTAGCATAATTAATCTGAAATATATTGCATTGTTAAAGTGAGTTGAAAAATAATTATTTCTAGCTGGTCTGCAACTTGTTTTTATTCCTAAAAATACCAGTTCAAAATAAAATTGTTTTATTTCCATATAATAATATATAATATATGGGATATATATTATGCAATATAATAATATAAGCCCTTTTCTATAAAGAACCAAATATTAAATATAATCTCAATATATTTCAATGCCTATGTGAAACTGGAGTCATACACTAAACCCAGGAAGAATAGACTGAAATTCTTCTACTCAGCATAAAAAGTTAGAGGACACAGCATATTTGAAAGATATTTCCAGGGGGCTGAAGTGATGGCTCGCTCAGTAGTTAAGAACACTGGCTGTTGTTCCAGAGGTTCTGTGTTCAATTCCCAGCAACCACATGATGACTCACAAGCAACTCTAATAGGATCTGGTGCCCTCTTCTGGCCTAAGGGTGTACATGCAGAACACTCATACATAAAATATGAATAAATAAACAAACAAGCAAAGAAATAAATAAATAGAAAAATAATTACAAAACATTAGATATTAGTTCATAATAACTTTTTGCAATAGTTAAAGTACAATACAACTGACTTAAAGTGCCAAACGACAATATATTTAATTTGGAAATCTTATTATATTATTGCGATCACTTTCATGCATAGAAATGTTAATTTCTACAGATTACTAGCAATTCTTATATCGGATTTATTCTTAAACTTATTTTCTGAATTTGCTAATTTGAGCATAGACTACAGAATTATTTAATTCATTGAATGTGACAGCTTTTATTTAAGTCATAAACTAATATATGCACATATACTATATTCACATATATTAAGTATGAAAGGAAGGGACTGATAGTACAATTTAGCAGTGAAGTATTTGTCTTGAATACATGAGGCAATCCCTGGGCTTGACTCTCAGCAAATATAAAAAGTGGTATTCAAAGAAACCTGCAATAATGGCGTGTTTTGTGCTAACAGGGGTCACTCATGTGAATATTGGGGTTCACGGTGATGCAGTCCAGCTGGATGGTGTTATAGCAATATCCATTGATACAAATGGAAAAGTCATCTACCGCTCAGCCCATTAACGCTGTCTTGAGACAACCGTCGTGGGCTCAAACTGGCTGAGGTCAAATTCTAACCACAGATCATTCTCTAAGACGGATTATTCTATTACTCATCCACATCACTGCACCGACTGGCTTTGAAAGTCCACCTGCATGGGTTTAGTTACCTTGGCTGGTTGGCTTCTTCAAGTAGTGGCATCCAGGATGTCCCCACACTCTGGCTTTCTCTAACAAAGCTGCTGCTCAGCATGAATCCATTTTTGCAAGTTTTAGGATCCTAATCTCTGATATTCATGGCAAAGGAGTACATTCAATTTCTCCCCCCCCCCCACCACCACACCTAATTGTCATAGGTAGAGCCAAGTGTTTAAGTTGGCAGTGTTGAAATACGTTTAAAACTCTAGGTTTTAAAGCTGGAGAAGAATAAACTTGAAGCTAATTGTATTGGTTTATTTACGTAATAACAGATAAAAGCTGTGATTTTCATCGCAATCATTTGGCCTCTCTAGAAGCTGTAATAAACTTGGCTTAGGCCATTAAGTTGCTGAAACCACCTGGTTTGGTTCTCTTCTGAAACTGTGGCCATTCCCAGTCATCACATTCTTCTCCGTCTCGACCAAACTTTCTTAGTCATGAAGGTGCTAAACCTTCATTGTGAAGATAATAATTGTGTGTTTAGGTGATAAATACAGTTCACCAATTTTCTGTCCGGTGATGTTGCAAAGATTTTATAAGAGAAAACACCAATTAGTTTTAGACTTTAAAAATTCACGTCCTGGTACTAATCCTTTAGGTATGCAATATGTACTGCAAAATGCTTATTTATCATCATTTGTTGATATTTATCAACCGACTTAATAATCCACATTCCCCTTCTAGTGGGCCTCAATCAAGCACATATCTAATACCCACATAGATACGTTAGTGCTGTGTACCTGCAGGGCCCTCCCTCAGGGAGGTGACATACTTCTGCTTGACTGTAAACTCCATCGAGTGTTGATAGTCCTTCAGATCTTCCCTTTGGCTGAGTACAGGAAAGTTTCCTGTCCCAGAACATCTCTTACCTTTAGCCTGCAACTTCCTTCTTCTGAGATGGAAAGATGGCTTCTTCTAATGTAGAGTGCTGCATGCTGTCTCTAGGTATGCCCCATTGGGAAGGTTTAACATCAGGGAGATTTTATATACCTACACCACAGAGGGTAATTCCAGTACCCACCTGCTGCAGAACTAGCACCTGCTTCTTCTTAGGTTCCTGGATCACTCCTTAATTTCTTGACACATTCCAAAGGGGATGATAATAGGATATCATGATGTGATACACAATGAAAACTAACTTCTCCAAAGCCAGATTGCCATATCAGATCACGGTACTTTTGGTTTTTACCACCCAGGTGAGTAGGTTGATGTTACTCCTAGGAAAAGGGTCAGATGGAAATGTTTAACTTGGAGGCACATGCTGGCATTTGGAAACAGAAATGATGCCCAAAAGTCTTTGGAATGTTTTGGAAATGGATTTAGAAAAGGTAGGCTTGCTGGGCCGTGGTGGCATACACCTTTAATACCAGCACTCAGGAGGCAGAGGCAGGTGGATCTCTGTGAGTCTAAGGCTAACCTGGTCTACAAGATCTAGTTCCAGGACAGCCTCTAAACCTACAGAGAAACTTTGTCTCCAAACACCAAAAAGAAGGAGAGAAAGAAAGAAAAAAGAAAGAAAGAAAGAAAGAAAGAAAGAAAGAAAGAAGGAAGGAAGGAAGGAAGGAAGGAAAGAAAGAAAGAAAGAAAGAAAGAAAGAAAGAAAGAAAGAAAGAAAGGAAGAAAGAAAAGTAGGCTCTTGTTTATTCTAATCTGAAAGCTTTAGTTTTCAAAGAGACATTGTCAAATAGACTGACCATCTAATGGAAACAGGCTTCTGGTTATGCTTTCTAACACAAACAGTAAAGGCATAGTTGCTGGAGTTGCTGGCTCAGGTTGAACTGTGACTTTTTAACACACACATACACGCACACACACACACACATACACACACCAACACAATTATGCTTGATGTGATTTTTTTTCAGTGCTGGAGATTAAAAAGCAAGTGCCCACTTGTTATTTTAGGAAGAAGAATTCTAAAACCCAAGGGGACAATCTCTCCCGAATGTTTGGAAATAGTTTTTGACCTACCAACCCAGAGATTCTGAGGGCTGAGGACTTGGAAGTGCAGCAGAATGCAGGGGAGTGAAGCTGTGGGTTTCAGGGTGTTGTGGTGCCATCCAGCCAACAGCCTCTTATCTACAGCGTTAAAAAAAAAGTTCGATAATGCTATTAAAAGCAACCATTACTCTGAGAATTGCTAAATATCTGTGATGTGTCATCAAATCCTTGCCTGATCTTGATGAGCTAACAAGACAACAGAGTCTCATTGATAAAAAAAAAATGCACAGCCAAGGAGTGTTGCAACTTCTCTTCAGTTAGAAATGAAAGAATGCGATGATCGTAGCTGGCATTAGCTTATCTGTACTGAAAGCCAGTTCTAGCTATGTGCTGGAAGACTTCTGTGACATAGGCGTGCTAGGCTCAGTAGTGGCTGACAAGGCTTTACCGTGCATCAGCAGATCTATATTTAAATCCTAGGATTCTGTGTTCCAGACATGAAATAACACATGTAGTGAAAAATAAGCCGAAATTTAAAAAAAAAGTAGTTCAGAGGATCCCAAGAGTATAATAAAAACAACTTGCTTGCTGATCGATAGCACTGTATGTTTTTAAACATCCACACCCTTAATTTCACTTCGTCCTCACAACTCTGCAAGGTGAGTGTTATAAAGCCCAGTGTACAGGTGAGAAACAAATGTTTTATACTTTTAAATGTCTTGCTGGAAGTCGTTCAGTGAATGACGGAACCCAGACAAGGCTCAGACCCCTTCTCTTTACATCTGTCTCCTCTTTCCCCATATCTCTGCATCCTTTGTGTTCTGGAGCTGTTGTGTGGACTGGAAACAGGAAGAAATAAGTAAGCTACTTTTAATCAAACCTGCTGTGAGCATCTTATATCTGGAGTTACTCTAGGGTTACTCTAGGAGACTTTTTAAATCTATGAACCGGGATTCACCAAGTAGATACGTAGTGTTAACATCTGGCATAGCACAGGATACCTTATCATGCTGGTCAATGTATGTTTAAAACATCCAAGAGAATGTCTGTAGGCACCTTCTGTTCTGTGCTTCTATAAAGTGTGGCATCCCTTATACAAACTATTGGTCTGTCCACGACATTGTCAAACCTTTAGCCTCTTAGCAAGCATGTTTTTCAGAGCCAATAGAACATCAGGACTGCGAAGGAGGGACCGCCAGGTACCAGGCTATCTCCTTCACATTCTCAACCCAAACCTCCCACACCTCTTGCTTCACTTCACAATGTACAAATTGACAGCAACAGCAATCTTCAAATCACGAGTTCACTTTGTTGAGAGACAGTACACATCACATGACTTAAACCAATCAAGGCTCACTTATGTCAGAAATAAAAATACAGTAAAAAAAAAAAAAAACATCAACCCCAAAATATAAAGTCAGTATGGTTATGAACCATGCTTACACATTTCAGGGTGGCACATCTTCATTAACAGTTTCTGCAAAAATAATTCAGCTTTGGATCACAGCAATGAGGAAAACACAGCTAGAAACAATGTTTGTGTTGAGCTGATTCGTGGTTACCTCACACAAACTCATCTGCTCTTATGATCTCTAGCCGGATTTAGACAATGGACCCCCAAGCCCCCTTCCCCTAGAGTCAGGCTGCATGGCTGTGCGGCTCAGGTGGAAACGGGAATGAATCTGATGGACCTGGAAGATTTAGGGGAGTCCTTCCACGTCCCTGTGCTGTTTGTCGGACTCCGGTTGTTAGAGTAAGAAGTCTGTCTTCTGCTCATGTTGTCCGAGTCATCCTTGGTGAATTTCTGCACCATGCGCTGGCAGCATGGGAAACTTTGGACACAGTCTTGCAGGAGGTGGCCACTAAAGAACATGTATATCCAGGGGTTGCAGCAGCTGTTCAAGGAGGCCAGTAACGCAGTGATGGTGATGGAGGGGTTTTCGGAATCTGTGTGAACATCGTGGAGAGATTGTTTAGACAGTCAGAGCAAGACCCTGCACACTGCACTGCATCGATCTCCTTTCCTCCTGACTCATGAGTTAAAAAGTTGCATGGTAGTTTAAAAAATAAACATTTTATTCGTTAGGGAAACAGTTGGTGTTTCAGGAATATGAATGCTTTTTGGAAATTGAATGTAAAAAATAATCTAAAAAAAATAATGCAAATAGTTCAAACCAACCACTGTTAGAGCAGCTTGGTGTAATGGATAGGAATTCCACGAAGGTGAAGTTATTGAATAATTTATTTAAAAACTGTATACTGTGCATAGAAGCCTTTGTGGACAGGCATGGTGTTCACAGAATGGAAATCTGAAGTGTTCATCCTAATAATGTGGGCACAGTGTGCCGTAAGGGCTGCCTTTAGAAGATGTGAATGAAACTCTCTGGAAGAGGGAAGTAGAAAGAGATCTCCAAGAATGCTAGCTCTAGTCATTTAGCAGTTTGTTTGCGAGCCATTAGGCATTTGGCCTGATTTTAAAAGACCATCTTTGATTGTAGTTCAAACAAATTTGAGAAAAACATCTGGGTTCTATGGAACCCTGTTCCAAATAATAAAAATAATAAAAACAAAACAACATAATTAAAACGGATAGCAACAAAACCCCAAGTAGCTGAATTTGAGATTCAAACAGAGTTTTGAAATATTCTGAGAGTTACCCCTGGCAAGTTACACAGCTACCACAACTTTTCAAAGTGGAATTATTGCACCAATAATAGAAAACAAACAGGAAGAAACACCAAACATCCATTTCTCCTGATTACCGTACAGACTTGGATCATTGATTTCACTTTCACTTTTATCATGGTTCTCAACCTGTGGGTCGTGACCCCTTTGGGAGTTGAACAACCCCTTCACAGGGGTCACCTAAGACCATCCTGAATTTCAGATATTTACATGACAAATCATAACAGTAGCAAAATTACAGTTATGGAGTAGCATCGAAAATAATCGTATGGTTGGGTGTCAACCCAACATGAGGAACTGTTTGAGGCCATGGCGTTGGGATTGTTGAGAACCACAGCTGCGGATCAGTTAGTGCTGTGTTAGGTCTCGCAGATGACCACAGCCAAGCACGGCAAGTAAAATTAATAGACATCCTCAACATGTGCAGCACACGTAAACATTTCGGTAATTATGTCCAAATTTCAATAAGTGACGGAATCTTAAGTTTTGATTGGCACACCTAGAGGCTTCTCCGAGGGGAAAGGTAAATAAAAAGGTCTTTGCTTTATTCCTCATTACTGGCAATATAACCCACAAAAGTACTTAGTTAAGTGAAATCTACAAACATTAAAAATCAATACTCATAAAATACATCATATATATTTCATGCCTCAATCCTAAAATTGCAAAAAGATATGGCTTCCCCAGATATTTCTGTCCTGACTGGAGTTTTCATCAGAGAACACTTCTGTAACTCACTGGATTTGGAAAATGGATTTTTTTTCTTATTAAAAGAAGCTATATTACAAGACATAAAGCTGAATAACAGCTTCCCGGGAAATGAGATTTTCTTTTTTGTGAAGGAAATAAAAACTTACACAGTAAACTCCAGAGCGATTTCCGTGGTGTGAATAGTTCCTTGTCAAATTTGTACTGTAAGACTAATGAATGAGTCCAGTAAATTTAGATGATCAACATTTCCGAGTGCCAGAAGCACAGTTATTATGGTAGAAAAGTGAAGCTATTATAACGAGGAAGGATGCACAAACTAAATACCAATCTAGACTTCTTGAATCCTTTCCCAGCCTTTTCCAGAAAAGTGTGTCCATCCCTATCCTTGACTTTGAAAGAATTTCGTCCAAAGTTTTCTGTTAATTAAGATTGTTTCCTAAATCCAAGAAAAATCCATCCTGACACTAAGAATATACCCTGAGCCTCAGTGGGCTTGAAAGCAGGATAGTCAAGAAGTCTGAGTCTTTTGGCAGAATGTCATTATTGTTTTGAAGCTAGTGGGTGAGTCTAGTATGGTCCATACATGCTGACTCCTGGCCCCTATTGTGTCTGGGGTGGAGGCCTCAGGAATTTGCATTTTTGCTCCCTCAGCCCATGATGCAGACCTGGGAGACATCCGTTCTTATGCATGTAGAAGCTTAACAATGAGCAGGTACTATGAAATCTCTCTCTCTCTCTCTCTCTCTCTCTCTCTCTCTCTCTCTCTCTCTCTCTCTCTCTCTCACACACACACACACACACACACACACACACACACATACACACACGCAGCCTCCATGTTCTCGCTACCTACCGGTCCAGATGAAACTGTCATCCCAGACTGACCACATCTGGACGATGAAGAAAGGAGCCCAGCAGAGGATGTAGGCGGTCACGATCACGAAGGTCATCTTCACCGTGCGGATCTTCGCGCGGGAAATAGTCTTCACGCTGCTGACACAAGGCGTGACCAGAAGCCCCTTGTGGAAGGGAGCCACGTCTTCCCCAGAGCCCTTGCTCTGCCGCGAAGCCGTCTTCCCACGGACGTTGCGCCAGATGTGGTAGCAGATGAAGCCATAGCAGGTACCCAAGATGACCACAGGTACCACGAAGACACCGCTGGTCATCCAGGTCACGTAGGCACGGGTACCCCAGGGCTGGATAAAGGTAGCCCAGCAGTCTTGGGTTTTGGTGCCGTTGTTCACCTCGATTTCGATCATGGAGAAGATGAAGTACTGAGGCGTGCTCAGTAGGAAACTCAGCACCCAAGAGGCGGCGATCATGAGGCGCGAACGGCGCGCGGGCTGCTGCAGGGTCTTGAGCGGGTGGCACACCGCGATGTAGCGGTCGGCAGTCATGACCACCAGCATGTAGGCGGATGCGAACATGGCGAACACCTGCAGGTGCTTCACCACGCGGCACAGCCAGTCCGGCCCGCGGAAGCGGTAGGTGATGTCCCAGCACAGCTGCGGCAACACCTGGAAGAAGGCGACCGCCAAGTCGGCTAGACTGAGATGTCGTATGAAGAGGTGCATGCGGGACGTCTTGCGTGGCGTGCGATGCAAAGCCAGCAGCACACTGCTATTGCCCAGTACGGCCACCACGAAAATCACCGCCAACACGGCGATCTCCAGTTTGGCCAGCTCCTCGTTGCGTACATCCCCGGAAGGGTCGCCACCTTTCTGGTGCCCCGCTGCTTCCCGGCTGCTGTTGGCATCCTCAGCGCTCAGAGGCCACCACGGGCTGGAGTTGCTGGCAGCCGGATCATAGGAACCTCTCGGGAAACTCATGCTGTCGGGGCTGCGCCCGGGACGCCCTGTCCCGCGTGCTTCCTTCCAGCCACCGAGAAAGCCTGTCCTAAGCTCCTCCGCGCGTTGTCCTTCCTCCTTTTGGTCTCTCTGCGCAATCCCACGAGCGCGAGCGCCGGGAGAGCAGTTTGGGGTCGGATGTGTGCGTGGTCCCGCTCCTGCTAGTTCCAAGAGCTTCCGACACTCCGAGCTCCCGATACACTCTTTGGCTGTCTCAGGACGCGATCCCTCATGTCCTACTGGCTGGAGGCTGCCCCCACACCCCTAACCCCCACCCCTCCGAGTCCTTTGTGATTTGTCCTCTTCTCTTGCTGCAGGGGCGGAGCTGAGAGACTCCTGGATTCCTCTGCAGAGCCAGGGGCTTTCCCGCTCTGTCCCAAACTTCTCTTGGCTCCTCAGGGTTTGCTCCAGCCCCCTTTACAAGTCAATTTAAAGCCACGCAGGACATCAACAAGTGCAAATGTGAAATGTGTCCTCAGAGAGCTGCGTCTACTGCCGCTGACTGTGAACTGAACTTGGGGTCTGGCTGGTCCCCCAGACCCAGCGTTTCCCCAGCTCCGCGCTTAGGCTACCGCTCACGCAGATTTTATTCTCCGCTCGCTCTTGCTCTGTTTCCCGCTACACATTGTCTGGGAGTAAAAACCGCGTGACTTAAATGGATCTCTTTTTCTGGTGACTTCGTCACCCTGCCTTTGCCCGCGAACAGATAAGACCCACCTACTTGCACCCTTCCCTCCTCCGGCGGGGCGCGTATAATCTACCTTGGTTATTCCACATGTCCAGCGGGAACCAGTAAGGATGACAGGCGTTACTGTAGAAAGCCAGGTTCCCACAGCAGCAGGGTGGCGAGAACGAGGCGGCGCGATCTATCTGTCTCCATCTCTATCACTGTCTCTGTCTGTCTGCCTGCCTGTCTGTGTGTCTGCTTCAGAAACACCTGCAGACCCCACCGTCTTAACACTGGCGAAGGGACGCAACCAAGGACAGCAGGGGGAGCTGTTTTTGAAGAGGAGCACAAACTTCATAGATACAAGGAAAGGAATTTAAGTTTCTTAAGAACGTTGGTCTATTTGTGGCAATACCACAAATCTGATTACTTCTGAAAATATTTTCTTTTGTGAAGGTCAATCACAAAAATCAAAATATTTTCTTCGGTACAGGTAGCTTTGCTACATAATTCTATGTATGTGTATAGAAACCTTGGGGTTGTTATGTTAAGAGCGAGGGGCTTGTCGGGTGGTGATGATGCATGCCTTTAATCCCAGCACTCAGGAGGCAGAGGCAGGCAGATCTCTGTGAGTTTGAGGCCAGCCTGGTCTACAAGAGCTAGTTCTGGGACAGGCTCCAAAGAAGCCTTGTTTCAAATAAGGAAGGAAGGAAAGAAGGAAGGAGGGAAGGAAGGAAGGAAGGAAGGAAGGAAGGAAGGAAGGAAGGAAGGAAGGAAGGAAGGAAGAAGGAAGGGAGGGAAAGAGTGAGGGGCTTTAGATATGGAGGCAGTTGAGTTTCACCATGGTTAGATTAGCCAAGGTCTACATTTTAAAATTGGCAATGAAAGTATGTGCTGTTCTCAATGACGAAGTAAACCAGAGTCATGTAGTGTCCTGGTGGATAAATACTGGGAAGATGGAACTCAGTGGTTACGTGGACTTTTCTCCAAAATGGACAGAAAAACAGCAAAAGTGAAAAGTTTCCAAGCCTCTTGTTTGAGAAAAAAGAAAACAAAATCCTCAAGCAATTCAATTACAGTCACTGTCTGAGAGTGGTGACTTTTTTTTTTTGAAGACACAAATTGCATTATTAGCGTTTTGTATGAGAAGTAATGTTGTCTGACTCGAGTGTCTGCAAAAGAGAGCCATTGACCAGAGTTATGAATCCTTATAGCTCTTGGAAAGACACATTTGAACTTTGTTTCCCTGGAAGAAGGAATGGATGTTCTTAGTCCAAAGACGGGATTCTCGGGAAATCACAAATGTTAAGCAGTTTTGATGTAACAATCAAATCGTGTTTAAGTTTCCCATTCATACATGTAGCTTGTTAGGTTGACACAATGGACACAATTGGGAGATACTATATTATTCAGTAATAACATTACCAGCTACCTGTATATGCACATATACATCTGTGTACACACACTTGTGTGTGTATACAAATATGTATGCATTTACCTGGGTGCCACAGTGTCTAACAATTAGATTTAAAAGTGTTACAAATTCCAGAATCACATGCTTCAAAAACAATGTTGTTTTGTTTTTAGTTCCATACTCAAGGGAAAATAAGACCATTAAAATAGGTGTAATTTGCTGGACCCCTTCAGATGTTCCCCCAGAAGAATAAAGGGATTGTGGAGTTGAGAGGGTAAAAAACTCAGTGGTGTTTTCCGTGGTATCTTATGCTTTTTCTTCTAGCTCTCTGAATTTGTTCTTTTGGTATTAAGTATTTTTTATCTTGTTCTCCAGGGATTTCCATTAGTTCATTTTGGAGACAGGAGTGAGATGATGAAAATTAAGGCATTTATGTCCTGGGATCATTGCTGTCTTTCACTTACCAGTGTTCTTTCTATCAGCAATTCCAGATGTTCAGCCTACAGAAGCAACAGTGACCTTCCCTTACTAGCTGGGATATCATTTTAATCTTTGTGCTTCAAATGTTTCAACCTGTAAAATATTTGTGGTAAACATTCATGTATTTGCTTTGGGGGTTACATAAATGATTGTTTGATCTTTGGGTATTTTGTGGGTATTCAAAATATTCATCCATCTTTTGCAAATGTGCATTCCTCAATATTACTTGCTATTTTGCAATTGAACCTTTTCTTACAAATTAAAGCACCACACCTCCATAGTTTTTATGTTTATTAGAAGCTTTGGAAACATTGTCAGTGATGAGAGCTCAATGGTCGAATGCATGGAAGAGAGCTAAGTATGCATCCTGTCCTCCCTGCAAACCTACTTCTCTTAGTTATATTTCTATTGCTGTGATAAGATGCCATGACCAAGGCTATCTATAAAAGAAAGTGTGCAATTGACTTACAGTTTCAAAGAGTTAGAGTTCATGATGGCAGAGAAGGAGCATGGTGCCAGGAAGAGGTAGAGCAGCAGCAAAGAGCTCATGTCTTCATCCACAAGAGGCAGTGAGGAAGAGCACTAAGAATCCAAAAAGTCTTGAAAACTCAAAGTCCACCCCACCTAGTGACACACCTCCTCCAACAAGGCCATACCTCCTAATCCTCCCCAAACAGTTCTACCAACTGGGGACCAAGCACTCAAATGTATGAGCTAATGTGGAGGAGGTCATTCTCAGTCACACCACAACATTATTCATAGAAAGGATTTGAAATGCTTCAAAAAGAAAACTGCTCAATTTTATCTGTCAAATTTCTTCAAGTTACTTGATCATGAACTCCCAATGCAACACCCCACTGCCTGTCCACCAAGCCTTTTAATTTTTCATAGAAATATGATGCGCATTCCACAGGCAATAGACATCAATTAAGTGGCATAGAGTAAAGGGACTTGATGTCTGGAGTGTCTAAGGACCCCCACTGGACTCATCTAAGACAGGAGATTGCAAGCTGGCACCAAGTTTAACTTACTCTCCTAGAGCAGCAGAACCCTTTCTATAGGTTGCACTAGCTTCACCATGGTAGATTATGTACTTTCCGTAAATACTTTCAATTTATCTTACTCCCTTCCTTTAACCTGTCAGATTCCTTCTCCCCCATTACTGAGAAAACAGAAGAGATTAGGTGTTCTATATTATCCATGTATCCATTTTATCTCAATGGTGCACAATGACTTTTTGCTTCTTTGATTTTAAATTAATTGTGGTGCAAGCCAGCAATCTAGTATTCAGATCACTGTCCCTAAAAAATCCAAAAGGATTTATTACATGCCTTATATGACATATATGTCATATACATATATGATCCATATACCTGACAATAATTTCTTAGTAACATTTATTACTAGGTCATAGGCTGCTTATAAAGAATAAATTTATTTATAATATCACAACAAATATTTCAAGCACTTTGTTATAGGCACTGCCATATGTCTCTTGATATATATTACTACTTCATTTTTCATAAGAGGAAAGGGGGATAATAAAAGCATAAATAACCATCCTTGGGTAACATAGCTGGTAAGTGATGGGATCAGAACCTATACAGAGACGGTTCCAGCAGAGTTTTTCACGTAGCCCTACATCACATTGCCATCTGTAAACCTCATGCTCCTCTTCTTGGCTTTTACAGACACACAAGGAGTCTCCTATGATCATTTAACGTGCCAAATACACACAGTATTTTCTCCTTTAAGACTAGAAGTTTGTGAGGGATTTTTCACTGATTCTTACCTGTTTCTGATTTCTTCTTTGACAAGTCAATTGCAGGACAACAATAGTAGAAGCACTGATTAATCTGTTACTCATGAGTTAAAATGGTACAATAAACTATGTGTGGAGAAAGTTATTATCGTCCCACTTTAAAGATGGATATAACAAAGATTACAGAGTTTAAGTAATGACGTCATGGTGCTCCATGTGGTTGAGCAAGAAGCAAAGACACGGCCATGGGAAGAGTAGGGCTCTGCCTTCCATGACTCAAGGCTCCCCATACACATCAACACCAATTGTACCATTGTAGAATGGATTAGCAAATGCTGCAATAGAAGCCTTAAGTACTGTTTAAATGTTCTATAGCTTATCTCTGAAGGAGGAGGTCAGCATTTATGTTTGGAAAGGATGGGTTAATGCTAGTCACTACTCTGCCTTAAAAATTCTGGACTGGACTGGTTATTATTTGATTTAAAAAGTTATCATCTGCATATATCTCCTAGTTTTCAGTTTAGTATTTTTGTGGGACTTCTGATTCTTGTGACTTCTCTTGGGGCTCTTTTCCTTCTGTTGGGTTGCCTTGTCCAACTTCAATGTGAGGGGTTTTGTTTCATTTTATTATACCTTTTTTGTTACATTTGGTTATTATGTTTTAGAAGCCTGTTCTTTTCTAATGAAAGACAAAAAAGGGAGTGTATCTGGGTGGGAGAAGTGGGCAGGAACTGGAAGAAGTAGAGGGAGCAATAATAATAATATATGTTATTTATTAATGAACTTTTAAATGACACACACACACACGATTCTAATGCTTCAAGTCAAGCATGAAAAAACATTAAGTCTTCACTATTCTACTCTAGGGTAAAACTGAAAACGAGGACAGTTTTTGATTTTATTTTGGAGCTTTATTTTCTTCTGTGATAACAGAACTTATGTACACGAGTGTAGAACTGCAACACAAAAGGAGAGCTACTACATTCAGCAAACATTTAAGCGTTCCAATGTTTGCTGATGAAAATTTGGACTCTCATCACTGCAGTCACTGCAGCATCAGCAGAGAATTCACCCAGAGGAAGTATTTCCCAAGTCAGTATTTTATAAAAATAACATTTTCCTTAATTATTTGAGAATGTCATGAGATGTATTTTGATTGTATTCACCCCTCTTCCCAGCCCCAATTCCTCCCATCCTCACCCACCTCTGTAACACAGCTCCGGGTGTTCTCTGTCTCCCATAAAGTGCAGCTGTGCTGGGCAACTACTTCTGAGGGTGGTCCATGCACTATATGTCGTGTTTAGATCAGTTTGCATTTTAAACTTATTTTATATTTTAAACTTTTTAAAATTAGAAAAACGGAAATGGTTGTGCTTAAGCCATTGGCTTTTAATTACTGGAATTCACTTGGATTATTTACATAGTCACACACAGTGTCTTTGATATTCTGTCTGGAATTTGATGATCTTTAGACTCATTGTTTTAGGAGGCTGGCCATTTCCAGTATACCTTTCTTTGGCCCCTTTTATGAGAAGAGAAAAGCTGTGTGAGCTAACGCAAGGAATTGAGACTTCATCCATGACCTTTTTTTCTGGTTCAAATACTTTTTTGTAAAATGAAAGAATATTTTCTTTTTTTTCCTTCTTCTTATATTCTTTCTTTAGTTTGAACACAGGTTAGTTTAGAAAAAATATATTCTATTTTTGCTTATTTCCTGTTCTTCCTTTCTCTGCCTGCTACCTTACAACCTTGTCAGATATCTCCAAACTTCCTGAAACCTCTTTATCACACCAGGAACATGGAATATGTGACATCTTATTTTCTAGTAGGATTTCACAGTCATGATTGTACATTTATAAGCAACTTGCCCCTGGAAAAGTAAACACATTGCTCAAGAGGAAGCCAGAGCCACTTCCACAGCAGTTTCAATGTGTATGTGAGAATCTCCAACATTTAATTACTTGACTATTTAAGATATGGGTATAAAATACAATAAACTTAAAATATTGGAGTTTCATCTTGATGTTCCTGAGTACATTTGACTTGTTTCTTATTATTTATTATACAATAAATCAACAGGAGGAAATGTCAGGAAAGGTGACCAGGGTGGTTAGGACTTTATTCCTGCATTGATATAAACATTGACATAAACATTTGGGCAGGAGCAAAATAAATTTTGATAATATCTACTCCTTTTCACCCTTCCCACCCCTCCTGTGTCCTCCTTTCATCCCCCTCTCAAAGTCTTGTCACACTCTGTAGCTCTTCAACGAGGGCTAGGGACTTGTGAGCACAACCCCATTCACATTGCAATGTTGACTGGTGTGGTCCATGCGGGCAATCACAGATGCGTTCTTGGCCACAACATCCCTCTCATGTGCAGAAGACACTCTTTCTGGGAGGGAGGGGAAGAGCGCTGGAGAAGGGGGTAGAGTAACACAGGTGCTGTGAAGGGGAAAATGGGATGTAACTTCAGAGGGAGATGAGTAGATTAACTCCATTCAAATTGTTGGTCAAAGTGATCTAAGAGACTCCCCCAAAACAATAGAAGTTATCGTCATTGTACTTGGTTGCCTGCCAGACTTGAGGGTAAGACCAACCCTACTGTGGAAGATACGCATACACTTTAGTACAGGACTTGGAGAAATCAAGCAGGTACTAACCTGTAAGCCTCCTTCCTGATGGCCAGCTCAAAATGTCAGGCTATGGAGGAGGAAAATTATCAACAGATCTACACAGCTATAAACCCTATAAACTACAATAACAACTGGCCCAGCCATATTGGCCCAATGATGCAGTATTGGGATTAATATCTTGGGGAGCGTAGGTAACCAACATCCATCTGTTAGCACAAGGTGATGCAAGCGTGGTATGATAGGTAGAGCCAACTAGCCCTGGATGGAGAGACCCCAGACCGTGGAGGAGAACCCACTCTCTTCCATTTCGCTAAGTCGATAAAGTAGCTTGCTGGTTCAAGATGCTTTGCCTTCTCCCCGCAGATTAGCACAGCTCTCCCCCTCATCAGAGAAGCTTCTCTTTGCAACAGTGGAGGTTATGACAGGGAACAATGACTAGTCGAGATGTAGAGAACACATGACTGTGGAGTGTTCAACCCCAAAGGGTTTGAACTATACCACAACCCCTACATCAGGGTTTCGGGGAGCACAGAAAGAGGGGACACGGAGACTGTAAGAGAGAAGATTTTTATAGAGTAGTATTTTCCCGTTCAGCTTTGTCATATGGAAGTCAATCATTTGAGATAAATTATTCAGGTTTTCTTTTTATGTTCATCATAAAAATATTATTTTCTGTTCAGAAATTATTTTCTGTTCCTGACCCCTTCCCCAAGCTATTTTCTCATATTAACAAATTAAAATGTCTGAAGCATAATTCATTCACCTGTATAATAAACCCCTTGTTGTACTGATTTTATATATTTATATATATTATATAACTATCTATCATATGTATTTATATATATTATATATAATAAGCCTTTTTACCACTATAATATATATTATACAACCCTATTGTGGGTGTATATATGTGTGTGTGTGTGTGTGTGTGTGTGTAAATTGCATATATTTTAGTTCTTAACGTTTTAATAGTTTTTACTATACAGCAATGTGGGCATTGCTTTAATATATACCATGTAAATATAAATGTAAGAAAAAAGCTTTGGTTTTGTTTTGGGACCCACTTTTAACCAGAGTCATCTGTGAGATCACTGGATTGGAAATACCAACTGCAGTCTAATGGGCTCATACAACCTAATGTACTCCATGCCTTGATCTGTCACAGTAAATAACTCAGTAGTGGGGGGTAGGTACCACCCCCAAGTCCCACCTCCATCCAATTGATGGCATGTGTGTTCTTTTTTTAAAAATTCCAATCCAAATTCCCACTCCCTACCCTCCTCCCATTCCCTCCACATACCCTCCCATCACACCCCCTCTAATCCTAAGAGAGAGTAAGGCACTTTGCTTTGTGGAAGGTCCAAGGCCCTCCCTACTACATGTAGGCTGAGCAAGGTATACATTCAAAGAGAATAAGATCCCAAAAAGCTGGTACATGCAGTAGAGACAAATCCCAGTGCCACTGTCAGTGGCCCCTTAGTCTGGCCCAGCCATACAATTGTCAACTACATTCAGAGGGACTAATTTGGTCCTACGCTTGTTCCTTCCTAGTCCTGCTGGAGTTGGTGAGCTCCCATTAGCTCAGGCAAAGTGTTTCAGTGGATGAACCCTTCATGGTCTTGACCTCTTTGCTCAATTCCCATTCCTTCTCCTCTTCAACTGGACCTTGGGAGTTCAGTCCAGTGCTCTAAGTGGGTCTCTGCCTCTGTTTCCATCTGTTGTTGGACGAAGGTCCCATGGTGATATTTAAGCAATTATCAGTCTGACTATAGGGCAAGGCCAGTTCTAGCACCCTCTCCTCTATTGCTTAGGGTCTTAGCTGGGGCCATCCTTGTGGATTCCTGAGAATTTTTCTAGAGCTAGGTTTCTTGCTAACCCCAAAATAGCTCCCTCAATCAAGATATCTCTTTCCTTGCTCTCATATCTGTTCTTCCTCTACCTCGACTATCCCATTCCCTCAAGGTCTTCTCAACCCTCCCCTTCTCCCCTCTTCTTTCCCTTCCCCTCTCCCTTCTCCCCCCTCCCACATGCTCCCAATTTTGTCAGGCGATCTTGTCTGTTCCCAATTTCCACATGGGTCTATATATGTTTTTCTTTGGGTTCACCTTATTACTTAGCTTCTCTAGGATCATGAACTATAGGTTCAATGTCCTTTGTTTATAGCTAGTATCCACTTATGAGTGAGTACATAACATATTCATTTTGGGGGGATCTGGGTTACCTCACTCAGGATAATGTTTTCTAATTCAATCCATTTGCGTGCAAAATTCAAGATGTCACTGTTTTTTTTTACCACTGAGTAGTACTCTAATGTGCAAATGTACCACACTTTCTTTATCCATTCTTCAGTTGAAGGACATCTAGGTTGTTTCCAGGTTCTGGTTATTACAAATAATGCTGCTATGAACATAGTTGAACAAATGCTTTTGTAGTATGATTCAGCATCTTTTGGGTATATTCCCAAGAGTAGTATTGGTGGATTCCCAATTTTCTGAGAAACTGATATACTGATTTCTAAAATGGTTGTACAAGTTTGCATTCCCACCAGCAATTGATGAGTGTTCCCCTTACTCCACATCCTCTCCAGGATAAGCTATTATTAGTGTTTTTGATCTTAGGCATTCTGGCAGGTATAAGATGGTATCTCAAAGTTGTTTTGATTTGCATTTCTCTGATAGCTAAGGAAGTTGAGCATTTCCGTAAGTATCTTTTGACCATTTGAAATTCTTCTGTTAAGAATTCTCTGTTTAGTTCAGTACCCCATTTTCTAATTGGGTTATTTAAAATTTTAATGTTTAATTTCTTGAGTTCTTTATATATTTTAGAGATCAACTCTCTGTTTGACGTGGGGTTGGTTAAGATCTTTTCCCATTCCATAGGTTGCCTTTTTTTTTATTGACTGTGTCCTTTGCTTTACAGAAGTTTCTCAGTTTGAGGAGGTCCCATTTATTTATTGCTGCTCTTACTGTCTGTGCTACTGGGGTTATATTTAGGAAGTGGTCTCCTGTGTCCATGTATTGAAGGCTACTTCCCACTTTCTCTTCTATCAGGTTCAATGTGGTTAAATTTATATTGAGGTCTTTAATCCATTTGGACTTTTAGAGTTTTGTGCCTGGTTATAGATACGGATCTGTTTTCATTCTTCTACATATTGACATCCAGTTATGCCAGTACCATTTGTTGAAGATGCTTTCTTTTTTCCATTGCATAATTTTAGCTTCTTTGTCAAAAATCAGGTGTTCATAGGTGTGTGGATTAATATTCGGGTCTTCAATTCAATTCCATTGGTCAATGTCTCTGTTTTTATGCCAGTACCAAGCTGTTTTCATTACTGTAGCTCTGTAATAGAGCTTGATGTCAGGGATGGTAATGTCTCCAGAAGTTCCTTTATTGTATAGGATTGTTTTGGCTATCTTGGGTTTTTTGTTTGTCCATATGAAGTTGATTATTGTTCTTTCAAGGTCTGTGAAGAATTGTATTGGAATTTTGATGGGGATTGCATTGAATCTATAGATTGGTTTTGGTGATGTGTACATTCTTATACAGACCCTGTGCAAGTATTTTCAGTCATGTGATTTTCTGTGTGTAATTGAAAAGTATATACATATACTGTAGGTGGCAGTTTTATGAATGCCAATCAAGTTTAAGCATTTGATAGAATTGCTAAAAAAAATTCAGTAGTCTCAGTGACTTTCTGTCTCTTTATTTTATGAATGACTGGAAACCTACTATTACAATTATGGGTCTGTGTATCTATAATCCCATCAACTTTAGTATATTGTAATGTCTGTTATTTTTATTATGAATTGTTTAGAGCTTTTAGGCAGTGAATTTTCTAATCTCATCCTCTCAGTTTTAACTCTGATCTTTTTATTCTGTAAACAGCAGGTTGTGTGAAAAATAATTTTTAATGCAAATGGAAATTGACCTATTTATTTTGTGGTATATGTGCAAACAAATGCATACTTCCAACCTGAGAGGAAAACTAAAACACACCCTGAAGACCAGCAGGGGCATGGTGGATAAAGGCACTTGCCAACAAGCCTGATAACTCAAGTTTAATCTCTAAACCCACATGATGGAAAAAAGAGAACAATACTTGCAAATTGTCCTCTGACCTCCTCATGGATGGCATTGCTACCTCCACCCAAATGAATAAACAACTGTAAAAAGATCTTGATGAATGACCTGATGTGGGTCAATGCTGTATTACAAATTCCAAGGCTTATTTTGAGCTGAGCAAAGTGGTAAATGCCTGTAATCCCAGATCTAGCGGGGCTGGGGCAATAGGATACCAAGTTTCAAGTCTGCCTGGGATGCATAGCAGGGCACTGTCTAAACAAAACAAAGCAATTCTGTATATTCAAGAGAGAGTGGTTAAATACCACACACCTCAGTGGGATTAAGAAAAATTAGAATGTAAATGCCCTTTTGTTTTAGTGAGATGAGCTGTCGTTGGTCAATTAAACAAGTTTAAAACAGTCCCCCCACACACACAATTATCCCCCTAACCATAGACAGCAATGATTGCTTAGGAAAAAGTTTTAATAATCACTTCTTAGGTTATCTATTACTGTGACCAATGATAGTTTTATTTATTTCTAGAAACACTGGGGCTTTCAAATTCTTTCTTATCAAAGCACTTCCACATATTCTATACTTATTTGATTATCTTTTCCACCACTGTGCAAACCCTAAGTTTACTGGATATTTCTGCCCTTGGTTTATCCAGACAAAAATGCCTAGCATATGAGGGTTGTTCAAGAAGTGTTTGTTAAATAAATAATAGGCCTACACTCGGTTTCCCTGAACATTGTACCATTTTGGGGGTGAAATATTTCTGTTCTTTGTAGCATGGAATGATCAGCTCTGTGCTTGTTTCTATCACGGTAGATATCAGGCACTTTCTCAGTTTTAACAACATTTTAACAACAAAACTGTCTCTAGACAGTGCCAAAAGTCACCAAACTGATAGTCACTGGGCTAGATTTTAAAAAAAGTGTGTTAAGAGATTGAGATGTGAAATTGGAGTCATCCTTACTGTGTTTATTTCTTTTTTTTTTTTTTTTTTTTTTTTTTTTTTTGGATTTTCGAGACAGGATTTCTTTGTAGCTTTTGGTGCCTGTCCTGGAACTAGCTCTTGTAGACCAGGCTGGCCTCGAACTCACAGAGATCTGCCTGCCTCTACTGTGTTTATTTCTATATTACTTCTTTGATGCTATGGCGTCAATTGCGCTTTTAGGAACCCACAAGAGTCTCAGTACAATTAGAACATGATACATGTGGGTATGGTTTGGGATATTTATCATCACAGAGTGGTGGGGGGATGATCTGTTGCACCTTGAAGCATGTCTTTTGTTGGTGTTCTTCTCTGCATAAACATTCACTTGGTTGCTATGATCCCATTCCCAACAGCTGGGGAACCAGAGGTCCACTGTTGGTCAGGAGTTTTCCGAAGATCACACAGCTTCTGAGTCACGGGGCTGTTCGTTTGTGCGCATGCTTATCTGCCCACCAAACCTGTGCTTTTCCTGTGTGGCATCTGTGGAGTTCACTACTGCGGGAATTGACGGGGAGGTGGAAGTCACGCCCGGTCTTCTGAGAAAACAACAAATTAGATTAAGATTCGAGCTTTTGAGTGGTTATCCCAGGTGAGGCTCATTCCTCTCTTCTGGGAAGGTCTGTGGTAGATTCTTGGCAAGGGAACAATGCCCTTCTCATGCTCCAACCCAGCTTCCCTGCTCACCAAGTGGCAGCACCAGGAGGCTTACAGAACAGATGTTGGAATGCTTTGCATAAGAATATCAATCTGAGCATTGGAAGGTCTTGCATGTTAATTTAAACCTATTTAGTTACTGAACGGCTAAAATAAATGGTGCTATGGAAAATAAACGACTATAATCCATATGTCATCTCCCCTGTCTTTTGTGGCTGCAGACAATGCAAAGGCTGGAGAAAATAGCTTCAACGGCTTTATTCACAACTTTCTGATTTTTTACTGTGAAAGTAATTTTGAGAGTCTCAGAGGTGATTATTGTTTATAAATTTTTTGTTATTTGCCCATAATCCAAAGATCAAATACTTTTGATTGTGTACCAGCACCTGCTATGGATCTCCTTAGTTTTCTTGAACATTGGAGTTACCTCCTCTGGTGTAATAGACAGCTTTAGATACATCACACACAATTTCCTGCTTCAGGGGCTAATATTTCTCTCTGAGATTTAATCACAAATCAAGCTAAAGAAAAGCCAAGTGCACTATCCTATTTTTTTTTTGAGCAATAGATGCATTGAAAGTTTAAATTTGTTGAAGTTGCAGGTAAAAGTCTCTCAAGTTCCAATGAAGTAGAACATGCTAGAAATATTGTCAGCTATCTCTGGAAACATCTGGGGAAATCTGCTGAGCACTGTTTGTTCAAATGAAATGCATTTACAGGAGAACGCACAGGCAGGCTCCCCCAAACCCTCTCCTTTTTCTTCTGCCCCAACTCTCTCATCTCACAAAATTCCCTTTACCCATTTAAGAACTTTGGTGTTATAAAAACAATCAAACAAAAGCTGTGACAATGACCAGACTGCAGGAACACTGGTGTAAGAAAGAAAGACTAGTGGAGAGAGCTAGCAATGCCTGTGGTTTAGTTCATATGGTTTCCATTCACAAAGTGCTTCCCATTCACTTTGCACACGTTGTCTTCACAATAGCTGCAAGAGGTATAAGGGCTTTTAGTGTAAAGTGACCTATTTCAGGCAAGGTTACTATCAATCTTACTATATTTACTAACTGGGCTTCAGAATAAGCATGCAGGGGAGCCTGAGACTCGCAGCGAACCTGTCTACCTGCATGTTTTCCTGTCTACTTAGAGAGAAACGTGGATGTTTTGTAAGGAGTAGTAGTAGCTGGTACCATTTTCAGATATTGTGGTTTATAGATAAACATAATGATTTTTAATTTTCATAACTAAACTATACCTCTGACAGTATAACTTCTACTTTATAATTATAATTAAGGCTTAGAAATATATTTAGGGCAATACCCAAGATTAATAAAATTATTTTAAAAAGAGCATATGTTTATTTCTGTTATGATGATCAGTTTTAACTGTCAACTTGTCTCAACCTAGAAGAGAGTCTCAGTGATGAATTGTCAAATCTGACTGGTCCCCAAGACAACCTATGAGGGATTGTCCTGATTTCACTAACTAAGATGGGAAGTTATGCCCATTGTGGGTAGTGCCATTCCCTGGCTTTGCATCCTGAGTTGTACAGGAGTAGAGACAAGGCTAACTGAGCACTCGTCATGCGTGCATTTCTGCTCTCTCTGCTCTTGGATGTGATGTAATTAACTGTTGTAAGCTCCTAGCATTTCTGTTCTGTAGGCGGGAGGCTGCTTGTTTGTTCCCGGCTGCCAAGACCACGAAATAATCACTCAGAAACTATATCATTTGCAATACGGTTCGGCCAATAACTTAAGCATATTGCTAGCTAGTTCTTATATCCTACACTAACCCATCTCCATTAATCTGGGCATCACCACAAGGTCATGGCCAACCAGCACAGTTTCAGCTGGCTGGTGGCTTCTCTGTGACTCTGCCTTCGTTCTCCCAGCATCCAGTTTAGTTTTCCTGTCTAGCTCTATTTTGCCCTATCTTCTTTATTCATTAACCAATAAAAGCAACACATACACAGAAGGAACTCTCACATCACTGCTCTCTCTGCTCTTGGATGTGATGCAATTACCTGTTGTAAGCTCCTACTGCCTTGACTATCATGGACTTTGACCTGGACTTGTCAGCTGAAAAAAATGCCTGCTCCCTTAAGCAGCTGCTTCATGTCAGAATATTTCATCACATAAAGAGAAATGAAACCAGAACGTGTATTTACATAATTCTAAAGTTTGTTCTTCCCATTGTTTTCTAAGCCTTCTCATCAAAAATCTTTATTACTGGTATTCTCAGTTTACGATTTTGGTCCTGTTTTATCTTTTTTGACATGGAACTACTTACCAGTCTCTTGTCATATTCTCTTAGTAATAAGCTTTCTTTGTTCAATTTTAACTAGTTTTGTTTTCTACAGTAGTGGTGAGTTTGGAAATGCTTGTCCCGACTGTCTCTGCGGCTCTCCTGTTACATATCTATACATTTGTTTAAATGTTCATGCAAACACGTGTTTTCAACTAGAACTCCAAGAGCAACGAGAATGCTCTGTTTGCAAATCAAGTAGGAGACCTGATGCAAAGATGAGTCCCCTTATGTCTGCTGCAGAACAAACCACTCAGAGTCAACAGCAGACATGTGACTCTCCTTACAAATCATTTGCATCAGAGATGGAGGAGGGTACAAGTGAGCATGCCTTATCTTTGTTGCAGGGAAGTTTGGGATCTCAGCCAAGAAGACACTAAGGCTAGCCTGAAGTCATGCAGATCTCACCTGCTCAGGTCATTGGGAGCTGCTGGCCTCCCAGGGAGCTGCTGAATGGATATATATAGTCATGACGTCTCCTGCCATATAGCTATTGGGTTGCCTCATAGCAGTGTGACTGGATTTTGCCTCTCAGATCTGTTTTCTGTACCTTGATTACAGTCCCATGGAGCCTGTAGAGGAGAAAATAGGACCCCATCTCTGGAAGGAAGAGCGGAAGATGGCACAGGAAACAGGTGATGTCATCCTCTTTGGGAAAGACAGCTCTTCCCGTTTAGACATCTGTTTCAGTCGCTACCAGAGAACAGCCAAACAGAGTTTTAACTCATACACTAGTTGCATTTGATTATACATGGATTCCCTAGTAATTTACACATAATTTACCCTATAATATAGTTGTCCAATTAGGGTATTTACTTTTCTGGTCCCTTGTGATTTATCTTTTCATCTTTCTTTGCTGTGTTTGTTTGTTCATATTAAAAGCTGGGTCGGTAATTGGCATGACCAGCTTCTCTGGGAACAACAGAAGAATGGGAATATTCTTCTCTTGTGAGCTGTTATTCTAAAAGCCCTATGGCATTTTTAAGGAGATAATTTTCTGAATAATTTACAAACAGAATCCAGGAGTACTGAATATGACACAGGGATGCCCTGGTAGAAATTTTAGCTTCATTTCTGCTCTTTGAGCTGTTACAAATTATTCAGGAAAAATTGTTTCATGGTACTTATTGACCACAATTATCAGGAAAATGTAATGAGGTTTTTGCATGTATTATCTTTTTTAATCCTCATATTCTTGAAGAGGACAAGCTGGTTACTATATTGCAAATGAGGATGGGGAGAGGATCTCAGATAGGCTAAATACATTTTCTAAGAATATAGATTACCCATCACAGTAATTGAGTATGTTTGGGTTTTCTTTATGATATATTTATTCATTCTTTTCCTTTCTGAAATTTTCTTTATAATTTAGATAAACAACTTCTATATTGCTATAGTTTTTATCATGTTTTGCATGGAGTCTCTTTGTCCTAGGAATTGGCTTGGCCAAAGGAACAAGAGTGTATTTGTTAATGTCCCAGTATTATAACAAAAATGCCCAGACATTCAACTTACAAAGAGAAAAGACTTATTGTAGCTCATGGTTTTGGAAATTTTAGGCCATGGTCACTTGGTTCCATTCCCTTTGGGACTGTGTGAAGTTTGAAGGACACCAAATATGAAGGACAGATCAAGTCAGGGAATTCAAGATGGAGAAATTACATACTTCATGACAGAAAAGCGAAAGAGAGGAAGAGGAAAGGACTGGGCCCTACTATACTCTAAGGAGATGCCTCCAACGACCTAAAGAACTCTCACTTCCTTCCACCTCTTAAGAGCACCAGATTGACCAAGCGTTTACACGTGTATTTTAAGGGACATTTGACATATCATCTAGAGCAGAGAGACTGAATGTTGACCTAATGTGTGGCCGGGTGAGTATCACAGGTGTCTGACATGGGCAGATAGCTTTCTACGTGACAAAGAGCATTCGAGGGTGTACCTTGTAGGAGCGTAAAGAGGGTGTGGCCACGCTATTCTCCAGGGAATGTGAAAGGTGGGATGTGTAAGAAGTTCTTTCAGATTTTCCAGAAGCATAAGACCCTCATGTGAGGGTAGCCTCACAGCTAGAGAAAAAGAATATCTTACCTCTGAAAACACTAGGACACAGAGGAGAACCGAACAGAAAAGCTTTGCTAAATTTCCCCCACTTAGTCATTAGCTGGCAATTCATTACATCTGACAAGCTATTCATCAAACTTCATAGCAGTCATTTTGGGGGTCTTCATCTTTTGATGAAGACATTCATATCAAAGATGACTGTAAAGGACCCTAAAGCATATTAAGTAAATGTTGATACTTCACTCTGGTTAATTTTTCTTTTGCTGAGTGGCATCAACCTTGAACCTACAAAGGTCAGGGAAGAATCTTTTCTATACATGGTGGAGACAGATCTAAAGTAGGCAAATCCAAGAGGAGGAGAGCCAAACCTGCATGTCCCTCTTCCCTTAGAGCAGTGGTTCTCAACCTTCCTAATGCTGTGACCTTTTAATGCAGTTCCTCATGTTGCAGTAATCCTCAGCCATAAAAGTTCATTGCTACTTCCTAACTGTAATTTTGCTACTGTTGTGAATCATAGTGTAAATATCTGATATGTAGGATATCTGATATGAGACCCACAGGTTGAGAACCACTGCTTTAGACAGTCAGTTCAAGGTATGGGTGCAGCAAAGAGCATAGCAAGCAGTCTATTTGGAAATATGAAACTTGATGTATTATGTTAGACTTTTTATTCCTGTGAAGAGACACCATGACCATGGACATTCTTATAAAGGAGAACATTTAATTGGGACTCACTTCAAGTTCAGAGGTTTAGTCCATTATCATCATGATGAGGAGCATGGTGGTGTGCAGGCAGACATGGCGCTGGAGGAGTGGCTGAGAATCCTACATACACTGAAGAGTATACTGAGACACTGGGCAGTATCCTAAGCATAGAAAACCTCAAAGCCCTCTCTCACAGTGACACACTTCCTTCAACAAGACCATACCCACTCCAACAATGTCACATCTCCCAATAGTGCCACTCCCTATGAGATTATGAGGGCCAATTACATTCAAACCACCACAGGTGTGTAATCATGTCTATCCTAACAGAAACAGATAACTCATATCTCTACACACTCTTTGAGGGAAGGGTGAGGCACAATCTGATTAAACCCAGCTAACAGTCATTTCCAATTTAAAATGTAGTCTGCTGGCTCAGTGCCTCCTTGCTAGTCACACCCACTTTTCTCTTCTCCAATTCTCCTGGATGTACTCTAGGGTCTGTTGAGACTTTTGTGGAATGAGCTCCTGCTTGTTTCAACTGGAGTGACTTAAAATTTCCAAAACTTTGAAGCTGGCAGAAGGGATTCCTAGTCGTTCATTAGTAGAGTGGTAGCCATTGTCTTGATGTGTGTCCATAAGTAGAGCGGTAGGCATTATCTTAATATGGTACTTTGATTAGTTCACCTCTTTTATAACTCTCAGGAGGTAACTTATACAAACCCCACAGTGATAAAGTTGATTTTTGTTTATATTTCTATACATAAATTTACTACATAACATGTGTATACCTTGTGAGACTCCATTGGAAAAAACTATTTTTTCCTTTGTGAGTGGCTGTTAATTGAGACAGTTTCTGGGTTATATGGGGTTATATTATTTAGTTGTGTTTATTAGTCAAAATCGAGTAGAAATTCTGATTTTGAACTTGCAATATAAGGAGCAATTCAAAGGTCTAGTTTGATCAGTAATAAGGTTTGCTCCTATTTCAAATAATTACATGCTAAAGTGTGTTTTGTCAATTTCAATTTAAAAGCCACCCAAATATGCCTGTGAAGTCTTTCATCTTTCTCTTTTCTCTATACCCCATCATCCTTAGGTATACTGATCTTAACCATTATTAATACACAGCTTTTAGTTTCTTCACAGAATAACCCCACAAAAATACTCAAATTCTGTGTGGAATGAACCATATAAGCTTCCTTAAGTCCACGTGATAGACAGTTGGGTACAACCCGAGTTACAAGTAGTGTTTGAATTAGAAATGGCCGCCATAGGCTCAGTTATTTCAACACTTGGTCCTCAGCTCACCATGCTTCCCCTCCGTCATGAACTCTTATCCCTCTGGAACCCGAGGTCAAATAGACTCTTCCTTCTATAAACTTGGTACTTTATGACATGATTAACATACATGTCCTCCAAAATAGGAAAAAGGGGAAAACAGCCCAGGGTGAATTGCATGACTGAAAAGAGAGTCTTCAAAAATTACAATTGGCTATTACTAAAAAAGGATAAAATGGGGGCTAAACCAGTATTTTTAATTACTATCTAAATTCAACAGAAGAACTTTCTTAAGAACAGAGAGAAAACTTAGTCTCTGTAATAGCCAATAAGCTGTTTGGGATAGAAGTACAGGGGACCCATGTGAGTGGTTGTTGAATGGTTTAAAGTTTCAACAATGTTCAGGTGAGGTGGAGACAACTGGTCATTTATAAACTGCTTTGGATTCACAGCCAGCATGAACAATGCTTGGCTACACCCGGAAATAGTTGATTCATCAGAGAATTATTAATATATTGTATCCTCTTCAACTGACCACAAATGCATTTAAAGACAGGAAGCCAGAGTGGAAATGAGCTTGGAATCTCTGGTAGAATCATTCTCAACCCCTTCGGAAGAATTGATGGGGAGTGAATACTGCATGGACACACAGTTTTAAAACAATTTTGGGGATTCTACATCCTTGCTGTACATTCCTTGAGAATTAGACTCCGGGTTTATTATCTGTGATAGGAAAGGTTGGTGCGTTGAGTGCAGGCTAAGGTGATACAAAAGAGATGCCATTCGGGTTTGCTTGAGCTAAGGCAGTTTTAGAAAATGCTCACATTTGCATGTAGGATTTGTTTATTTTAGCCATCAATGTTCCTCTTGACTGTAGCTTAAAGGGCCACATGTCTAAGGCAAACCAGGCTGATAATTTGTAGAGTAAAGCCTCATTCAATAGTGATATTATTATATAATGATATTATATTCAATGTTCACTATATTCAATAGAGATATTATATATCCCTTAATGTAGCAGATTTTAAAGGATGTAATTATTATCCTTCCTTTGAGTGGAGGAGGGCTCATGTCCTCTTCTCTTGAATATGGGACCCATTGTGACTGTTTTAACCTTGCAGCATACATACATGATGTTGCTTAAACTTCGGACGAAGACCTGAAAGCATTCCCTTCTCTTTATTAGACCATCCTTGGTAACTGGTAGCTCCACGATACATCTGACTATCCCGAGACCAGCAAGCTGTGCAAAGCCCACATGAAGTGGCCTACAGCATGGGATGCCTTGTGGGACGGGGCCAGAGCAAGGGAGCACATCCCAAAGTGAGGAGGCCATTCTACACAGCTGTGCTGGATGAGGTGCCCCAGACAAGCTCTCCCTCAGAGCCTGTCCTTTCTTCTAGAGCTATAAGATCTATGGGGAAAATAAAACTTGTTTAAAGTTACTGAGCTATGTATAATCATAAAGAACCACAGCAGGACTTATGTTATCCATAGCTTACTCTGGTATATAGGAGAAGAGGAAACTTTTGATGGCTGAATAGGCTTGGTATAATGAGAGCACATACATGCCGCCGCTTGTGCGTACGTACACTAATCTAAGTATCTCAACTCTGAGCCCATTTCTCTCACTCCTTCATCTCTAGTGAATCCAGTCGCGCCAGTTGTGCAGCTGTTGCGGAGCTGTTACACTGTTGTGCTTTCAAAGGTTTCATCCGTCTTTTTTAGGGCTTGGTGCCGTGAATAATGTAAGGTGGTAAACTACCTCGTTTTCGAAGGATTTTCCTAGTATAGTCTAGAAAAAGGAGGCACGTGTGTGAAGGGAATTAGAAAACAATGATTTTTAAAACAAGCATTATGTGTGATGTGAGATAAGCAGTCTGTATATAAAGAGAAGCCCAGGGGACTACAGGAATAACAAAATGTTATATTTCATGTAAATAATGCACAGATGAGATGGGTTTTGAAGAGCAGGAATTTTGAAGTGAAGTTTCTTGTTATGATACCTTACAAGAAATGTTGACTTTGGGAAGCATCTTCAGACCTGTAAGGACAATGTCGATTTCTTCTAATCCCTTGTCTTCTGAAACAACTAATTTAACTTAATGTTTAAAAAGAAAAATTTTCTCTGAGTTTCCATTGGTTGGTCATCTGGACTATTAGCAAAAGTGACTCCTGCCTCCACAGTTCTAGAACTTGCTCTCTGTTCTGTTTCTGCCGGTCTTGGCACGTTCTGGCTGAGCTTAGCTGGCCTGGCGTCACCCCGGGATGGTCTTCCATGATGCTTTGCTTCCATCGCTCATTCTGTTCCTTTTTGCATTCACCAATAGATATGTAAATAGGTATTTAAAGAGTATCTATTTGGTCTTGGGAATTTAGAAGTTCTCTCCCATTTGTGCTTGTATTTATAGCTCAAACTTAATTTAAAAGGGATATTTATGAATTAAATCCATTCTCTAAATATGGACTATCTGAAAATTAGCATAATATTGTGTTTCCTTAGTAGATTGGCCACTGGTCCCATCTCAGGGCACTCTCTAACAAGTCACCCAGTCCCCAGACTTATTTGGACTCTGGTTTCTTTGGCCACTTCAGTGGATTATGGAGGACTCAACATCATAGGCTCCCTGTGGACTAAATGCTTTGTTTCCAATGATTATTGTATAAATTAACTCCAGAGACTCAAATAATAACTTAGAACAAGTTTAAACTTAAACTGTTTTAGGGAACTCTACTATAAATTATATTTAAAAATAAATTTGTACAATGAAAGTAGTTTTTTTAATTTTATCAACTTTGAATGTCTTTAATATGAATGAACCAAGACCTAAGTGATAGCTAGAAGCATCAAAACAGCCTGTGGGCAGCAGGGATAACACCATGACTTTGCCAACATATTTAAAACCAGGTAATAAACCGGGCGGTGGTGGCGCACGCCTTTAATCCCAGCACTTGGGAGGCAGAGGCAGGCGGATCTCTGTGAGTTTGAGACCAGCCTGGTCTACAAAGCTAGTTCCAGGACAGGCTCCAAAACCACAGAGAAACCCTGTCTCGAAAAACCAAATAAATAAATAAAAAATAAAAAAAAATAAAAAAAATAAAACCAGGTAATAATTACTGTACTTTGTTAACAATTTATCTGAAAAAAATTTAAGCTGATTTTTAGCATATTCATGATAATATGTGAATAGCACAGGGACCCAGTGATTCAAGATGTTTTTATGACAGGCAAAGAGAACACTAAAAAGGAAAGAGAGAAAGTAAGAGAGGATTCTTGAGGAAGGAAGCAAGGGTTATTTTGTGATGCTAAATAAATCCTCAGAGGTTTGCAGTAGTCACGTACTCAGCTGTAGAGGCAGCATTAGAGACATCAAGTCTGATGTACAAGAGAGAATGCTGGAAGACTTAGCAAGGGAGAGACACAAACATCTACATGTCCTAAAGATTACGCTAGCTTTTCCTGAAAATAATGGAGGATAAAAAAAATGCAGAGATACCAGGTGAGCAACCACTGCGGACTGACTATGTGAACAAGCAGGGTTGTGAAGGGAAAGAATTGTAAACGCTTGGTGTTGAGGCATGACTGGAAGTGTTGGAATAATGGAGCTTGCATCTCTGTTCCTCTGCTTGAAGACTGCACCAGCTCACACCAATCACGATTCTGCTGGATCACTCTGCATCACAATGCAGCCCAGGATCCCTGAGGCCTGGGGAACAGGCACTGCCTCTGCAAAGGAGGGAGTCTAGGCTGGGGAGCGCACTTCTCCAAATGGCAAAGGGCAAAGTATGCAAAAGCCTGCCTAGAATCTGTGGTTCTGCCCAGTGCTTCATCAGAACTCCACGCCCTACTGCTACCAAATGTTCCTTCACAGAACTCAGAGAAAGCCCACATCCCCTTTCCAAAAAAGCCACCTTCAGTCACTCCTCTCCCCTATCAGAGCATCTAAAGTAGTCAGCAATTAATCAGCTCTGTAGTTAATTTGAGATAATTACCTCGGCAAATGACTCATCCAACCATGGTTAGGGTCAGAAAATTTTCATGCGAAGCCACACTAGTGTTGTCTCTATGTGACATTTCTCCCAGCCAGACTAAAGGGCTTTATACTGCATTTTAAAGCTGGGAATATGCAAACAGAGGAGGGCAAAAGAGGAAGGCTTTCCAGTTATTGTTCAGAAGTGATATTGTAATAGCTTTTCCTTCTAACTAAAACTCAGGCAGACATAATAAGACAAAGAATTCTGTGGGAATAATGCAGAATGAAAAGGGAGATTTAATTTTGATATGTTTTCTTTCTGAGAGAGATTAAACTACATGCTATAAAACTCTGAAAAGAAATATGAAGATATGGGGGCTGGAGATATGGGGCTCAGTGGTTAAGAGCATTGTCTGCTATTCCAAAGGTCCTGAGTTCAATTCCCAGCAACCACATGGTGGCTCACAACCATCTATAATGAGGTCAGGTGCCCTCTTCTGGTCTGAAGGCATACACACAGACAGAATATTGTATACTAAATAAATAAATATTTAAAAAAAAGAAATATGAAGATATGAAATTAGTTTCCCATTCTGAGCTATTCATTTAGACAGTCTGAAGGGCAATGGGTAGTTAACTGGAGTAGAACAGGTTCGTACCTTCTCTCCCCACATATCCATAACAAGCACCATTTATCTCTTGTTTGCAGAGCTTCTAATTAAGTTGACTGCAATGGTTGGGGTAGCATATAGAACCTAACTGATCCTAATGCTAAGTGCAGGCATCTTGCCATTTGACTGGGATACAAAGACGAAAACATAGAATTGACTCGTCCCCTTGATGAAGATGTTACTCCTGTGTTCTATAGTCACAAGCATACTCTACAGACACCTGTCCCCAGGTGGGATAGAAGCACCCCATGGATCTGGGCGTGAACCAGAAGGGACCAGGAATTATGGGCTTCTGTCCATGTCCTCAACCAATTGTCTATATCAGGATGTCTCTGTTTTCTTTTAAAACCTTAAAATCTCTTAGAAAAGTGATTTTCCTGTGTAACTCAGTTTATAGAGGCCCAAGTAACAGTGTGATTCCATGCAGGAGGAATATTAGTGAAAAAAAAGATATATCAGGAAAAGACAAGGTTTTAGGGTCCAGGAAGAAGCAAGCTGGATAGTTACGTGTGACATTAAAACATTACATTTGTAAAACAACATTGAAAGATTCAGAAATGCTGTCAACACGAATTACAGTGTAGGATGTAGTAATGCAAATGCTGAAATACTTAGGTCCTCGAATATGGCTTGAAGTCTGTGATGGTTGATGGAGAGGAGAATCAATCAATTGATGAAAACAAAGACTAAAGATGGACCAGGCAGTGATGCTCAATGATCAGTTGCTAAGTGGTAGTTAACTTGATTGATTGATTGTGTGTGTGTGTGTGTGTGTGTGTGTGTGTGTGTGTGTGTGTGCAGGTACATGTAGGAGTCATAATAGAGAATCAGATCCTTTGGTGCTGGGCTCACAGGACATTATGAGTTGCCCAATGTGGGGGCTGGGAACCTAAATCGGGTACTCTACAGACCACTGAGTCACCTCGCCAGCTCCCAAAGTGACCTTTAAATATTTCTCTTTTTTTGTTTTTTATTGATATTTTAATAATTTTTCCATTCAAAATTTCCACCTCCTCCCATTTCCCTCCCACTCCCCCACTTACCTTCCCCTCTCCCCCTAAATGCTTCTTAGTGTGGGGCTAGCAGCTGCAAGTGTGCTCCAGGGATTGAGAGGTGAGGTAACTAACCCCACAGGGGGCATGCGCAGGACCACAGCATAGGAAATGAGTTAGAACTCCAAGCATCTGATGAGAGCTTCGGTAGAGACATTGAGTCAGCAAGGAGGCAGGAGTGGAATTCCTTCCTCGTAATGAAAAGAAATGCCTTCAATATCAGCAGCTACAGCACTTCAGCAGGAGATCTGTCAGAGCTGCCAGGGAGGGACCAGGAAACATAAATTAAGGCTCATCCAGGCACAGCTGGGAACTATCAGTGCTGGGTAAGAGAGCCCAGTCCTAGAGCCTCTTCTGTATGGTGGATGGGTTTCCATTCAGAAGAGTAACAAGGTGGAGAGTTCTTTGACTGGATAGAATTACCCTAGATAAGGAATTTGAACTAATATAATATTTACCTAAAAGATTAAGCTAATCCAATAAAATTGAAAGTCTTACCAGTAAATACTTTCCTATTGGAAGAATTACTCAAGAATTACAGCCACTTAATAGCTGGGATATACTTCTAGCATGAAACCTCATATATCACAAACCCAAAATAAATATTTGCTGGCAGTTTGATAGTTTAACTGAAAATGGAATTTTGGGTCTAGCAACAAACTAATTACTTTTATGCAGGCTCCTTCTTTCTCAGCTGCAGTGTCAAATATTTTGAGAAAGTTTATTGTTTTCACACATTATGGTTTCAAAGGCAAGGCTCGTTACTTTATTCTGACATTATGGCCAAGAACAATGTCTCAAAGAGCATGGCATTTGAACCCTCTGCAGATTAAAAGTAATATATCAGACATTCTTAATGGAACAGGAGCAAAGCATTTTATAAAATGAATGGGTCATTCCATAAGAATGAAAACTAAAAAAATAGTTTTTGTTTCTAATTAAATATGACAAACCTACCATGATCGTGCTTTTGTGTTTGTCAAAGAGTAAATTTATGGACTGCTAATTCGATTTTCTAGAGATGTCCCCCATCACAGGCATGATTTTCAGTGCACTCGGTTGGTACGGAGAATGTGATCTTAGACTAGAGCAGTTGTGGTTTTCCACATTCTAATAAATTTCCCTACCACGGATCTATAGCATGCAGTGTGATTATAGAGACGATTCTGTCTCTTGATGCTTGTGTTTGTTTACTGTTTCCCTTGGTAACCCAACCCCATTTGATTCTTCCAAAAGCCCGAAGCTTTGCTGATTGTGATGTTCTGCTTGCCACATTTGAAGCCGATCTCTAATATCCAGAGCTGTGCTCTGCCCAGCGTATTAACATTAAGAAACATTATATTTGGTTGGATAAGGCATGTGGTTATCAGCCCCAGGCGCACAAGAGTACTGCCTGGAAAGCTTTTAAAATTACAGATGATTATAATGTGTTGTTGTGGTTGAGAATCACGGTAAAAATGAAAGGAGAAACCCACAGATTGGGGCTCACTGGGTTTTAGAGCAAGATAAATCAATTTCCATCTTTCTTCACACATACCTTACTTATTCTGTATTTGTCTTTTTCACCACCAGTGATTTGGGTGTGTGTGTGTGTGTGTGTGTGTGTGTGTGTGTGTGTGTCTTCAGGTATATGTTCTCTTTGAGGACAGGATAAGGAGGGGTGGAGAAGAGTGGTGATGGAGAAAATGTCGCACTGAATGGAATCATTGTTGCCATAGTCAACTAGCATAGGCAGGAGGCTCTGTCTTCAGGAAGTAGAGGCAGAGGGAAGGATTGGGTGCTCAAAATCATCGTTGCCTACATAGCAGGTGTGAGACACCCTGGGACACAGAAAAAACATGTCTCAGAAGCAAACGGCAAGCAAATATTTCACATAGACAAATTATTATAAAATATAAAGACATCAAAGAGAAAATTCTTAACATTGAAGATAGAATAAAAGAATTCTAAAGAAAATAAAGTGATATTGTTCTAAAATGTTGGAACAGAGTCATAAGAAGCAAGGTGATAATGATGTAGTATGTTATAGGTGCTACAAAGGAACAATGGACTAAGAATTTTATATCCAGTTAAAAAGTAATTACAATGTAAATTGCTGTAAATATAATGTCTTAGCTACTTTTCTATTACTACAAAGACACCATAGATAAGGCAACTTATCAAAGAAAATGTTTATTGGGGTTCATGACTCCAGAGGGTTAGAGTCAATGACCATCATCACAGCAGGCAGGGAGGCACAGAGCTCTCTACTGCCCCTGCTCCCATTGCATTCTTCCGTGAGACCTCATTATCATGCGTATGTGGCATGTGGTATTCTAATGTTTACTTATGTATCCCTCATCCCCATCAGACTACTGTCCCTTTAAGGATAGTCATGAGTTGTCCACTTATGTATACAGCATGGAACTAGATACACACAGCAAACCCTCGGTGACACTGTGAGTGAGCTGGTCCAAGTTAACAAGGGAGGGATGTGAATGAAAACCACCTGACTTGAGTAACAGTCCTGAGACCTCGAAGCAAGGGTAGTAAGGAGTCTATCCATGTATTACTGTGGTTGTATATAAGTAAAATCTAAAGGCAACATAAATGATTCTACTGAGAAAACAACTTGCCTTTGCTCTGTCTGAGCAAATAGCAAGGCTACCAAGGACAGCTGCAAGACATGGCAGGCAATTCTGGCAAAGATCCTGTCTCTTGGTTGTTGTGGAAATACCAGATAAGGTCTATGCTAAGTGGGCTGGAAGCCAGAAGTCATAAAACCAGCAAATGGTTTCCCAACAGTCCACATAGACCCTGCAATGTAATTTTGAAGAAGGGTATCATACAGCCTTCAGTTAGCTGCAAAACCCTCCCGGCCAAAATTTTCAGTATGTTCAGATACTGTGCTGAGCGTTCAGTGACAAAGTCCCCACTATTAGGATGAAGCCCTTCAAGAAATGGCAGATATTTCTTTCCTCTCTGCATTTTCTTCCCAACTTAGAAGAGAATGAGCTTTCCCTTGGCCCAGGAAAACCATTTCCAGGGAAACCCAGTAGGATAACACTTGCTAGGATTAGAATCGTGACTCTAAACAGAAACACGGTCTTACAGCGCCCCAGTCCAGAAGAACCCTGGGAAAAGGCCTTTGTTTGTCCAGATCACCTTAAATGGAGACTCACTCAGTGGCCACACAAGCACAGCACTAAAATAAACACAGACAGAACAGCAGGCTTTTCATTACTTAGTATCAGAAAAGCCAGAAAAAAATCAAATAATCGTACACCTCATTTTATACTATAATGAAGAAAAAACCATAGATGAATAAAAGATATTGATCACAAAGCTTGTTTTCCATCTCATGCGTCTCATTCAAGTTGAAATTTGACAACTACTCTCCCTTTTACTAGAAACATGAAATAACGAATGTTTAAAGAACCGCTGAGACACAAAAGCAGCAGGCTGGAAGAGGAGAGGCGATCTTTGATGACTGGATCAGAACACTTGCTCCATTTATTCTAGTGTATTGTTTGCATTTCTGATGCATTTTTAACAACAAAAAAGAGTTGCACATAATGCTTATGGTACTAAGCCAATCTGGGCCCTATGTTAGCTGTGGGAGCATCACAGGATTCTTTTTTAACATAGTTATCAATGAAGGGTTGTTATTAGTCAAAGCATATTGCTCTCTCTTTGGACCAGATTATGAAGATAAGGATTCTTTTTTTTTTTGGTAACTTGGAGTTTATTATTAGAATGCATTCAAACTGACTGAATTTTGATGCCTCTGTGAGGATTCTTTTAATGTGTTTAATCCATGCAATCAAGCATTCAGAATGTTATTATATCAGCCACATAGAATTGAAAGCTGCTTATTTGTGGCATGCAGGCTTCTCATGTAAAATTTTAAGCAGACACAGCACTGAGCCAGCTATCACCAAGCCTGACAGTCCCTTGTCCATCCTCCCCTTCGCTGGACTGCTGACATGCCTCTATTATGAGCTGGTTTGATTGACCGACAGATTAATTCATTCATTTGGTACCTCTCATGCATTAATCTTCCCAAACACCTTAACTAAATATTAAGCTCTTAGCGAACATGCATGACTCACTGTATTAATAACAATAGCAAATACTGATGTGTATTTCCTTCTATGTATTCCTAATGATCGGTCAGTGCTTTCCTTTGTAGGAACTTCTCAGCAACACAGGGCGGCAAACAACCACAGATTCTACTCTTTGCCCTTCCTAAACCTGGATCTGAAGCTGAAGAAAGTATGGAATATATACATATTAGAGTACTACTCAGCAGTAAAAAACAATGACTTCTTGAACTTTGCATGCAAATGGATGGAAATAGAAAACACTATCCTGAGTGAGGATATTTTCAAATATGTATTTTGTGCACATATATATGTGAATTTTTCTAAAAGATAGTTTAGATAGATACCAAGAGATTTGGTCCCAAACTCGAAGAAAGATTTATTGCATGTCTTAATCCCATCACACAGTCCCTAGTGGATTTTCCAACTTTTCTGTTCAGTTCTTGTGTTTAATGGCAATGGTAGCGTTAACAGGAAGAAGATTCCCTGCTGCACTGAAATGAAGGGCAGTAGAGTTTATCTTTATATTGATTCTGAGGTTGGCGCTGAGTCCCATCTCTCTGACCAGACCACCGTTGCCGTGTGTTTATATTGATTCTGAGGTTGGCGCTGAGTCCCATCTCTCTGACCAGACCACCGTTGCCGTGTGTTTGCTCAAGTCAGCAGCGCTGCTACCGCCATGTGTTTCTGTCCTTTCAGCCCAGTCTATCCGTTGTGCTGATTGATGTTTTAATTGTTCTCCTTGGAGAGAACAGGATCTTCTGCCAAGCTGAGCTACACCCTCCTTTCCTGCCTCAGCCCTTGGAAGGAACTCACAGTAATTCCCAGAATTCCTTTAATTAAAATTGTTTGATAGGAGAATTATTATTCTTTTGCTCACTTTTAAGATTTTTATTGTGTGAGAATTTCATCCCTGTATACAGTGTAATCTGATCACGTTTAACTCCCTTCCCCCCAATTCACTCCAACACACACTGCCCCTGCCTTTTTGTCCACTTCTCACCCACGTTTCTAGGTTCTCATTACATAGAGAACAACTGCACATTTTAAATTATTTTCTCCGTCATTAATTACATTTCACAGCAAAATTGTATTTGCCTATGCCTTAGGGTATCTGCTGCTGTGCTAAGGTGGCACATGCCTTTAATCCTAGCACTTGGGAGGCAGAGGCAGGTAGATCTCTGTGAGTTTGAGGCCAGCCTGGTCTACAAGAGCTAGTTCCAGGACTGGAACCAAAAACTACAGAGAAATCTTGTCTCTAAAATAAAAAAAAAAAGTGACAAGAGAGGCCATTGGTGAAGGTCCAGCCATCATAGAGAGGCCATTGGTGAAGGTCCAGCCATCATAGAGAGGCCATTGGTGAAGGTCCAGCCATCATAGAGAGGCCATTGGTGAAGGTCCAGCCATCATAGAGAGGCCATTGGTGAAGGTCCAGCCATCATAGAGAGGCCATTGGTGAAGGTGCAGCTGTCATAGAGAGGCCATTGGTGAAGATGCAGCTGTCATAGAGAGGCCATTGGTGAAGGCGCAGCCATCATAGAGAGGCCATTGGTGAAGTTGCAATTGTCACAGAGAGGGCATTGGTGAAGGTGCAGCCGTCATAGAGAGGCCATTGGTGAAGTTGCAATTGTCACAGAGAGGGCATTGGTGAAGGTGCAGCCGTCATAGGGAGGCCATTGGTGAAGGTGCAGCTGTCATAGAGAGGGCATTGGTGAAGGTGCAGCTGTCATAGAGAGGCCATTGGTGAAGGTGCAGCTGTCATAGAGAGGCCATTGGTAAAGGTGCAGCTGTCATAGAGAGGGCATTGGTGAAAGTGCAATTGTTATAGAGAGGGCATTGGTAAAGGTGCAGCTGTCATAGAGAGGCCATTGGTGAAGGTGCAGCTGTCATAGAGAGGCCATTGGTAAAGGTGCAGCTGTCATAGAGAGGCCATTGGTGAAGGTCCAGCCATCATAGAGAGGGCATTGGTGAAAGTGCAATTGTTATAGAGAGGCCATTGATGAAGGTGCAGCTGTCATAGAGAGGGCATTGGTGAAGGTGCAGCTGTCATAGAGAGGCCATTGGTGAAGGTGCAGCTGTCATAGAGAGGGCATTGGTGAAGGTGCAGCTGTCATAGAGAGGCCATTGGTGAAGGTGCAGCTGTCATAGAGAGGGCATTGGTGAAGGTGCAGCCATCATAGGGAGGCCATTGGTGAAGATGCAGCTGTCATAGAGAGGCCATTGGTGAAGGTCCAGCCATCATAGAGAGGCCATTGGTGAAGGTCCAGCCATCATAGAGAGGCCATTGGTGAAGGTCCAGCCATCATAGAGAGGTCATTGGTGAAGGTCCAGCCATCATAGAGAGGCCATTGGTGAAGGTGCAGCTGTCATAGAGAGGCCATTGGTGAAGATGCAGCTGTCATAGAGAGGCCATTGGTGAAGGTCCAGCCATCATAGAGAGGCCATTGGTGAAGGTCCAGCCATCATAGAGAGGCCATTGGTGAAGGTCCAGCCATCATAGAGAGGCCATTGGTGAAGGTCCAGCCATCATAGAGAGGCCATTGGTGAAGGTCCAGCCATCATAGAGAGGCCATTGGTGAAGGTCCAGCCATCATAGAGAGGTCATTGGTGAAGGTCCAGCCATCATAGAGAGGGCATTGGTGAAAGTGCAATTGTTATAGAGAGGCCATTGGTGAAGGTGCAGCTGTCATAGAGAGGCCATTGGTGAAGATGCAGCTGTCATAGAGAGGCCATTGGTGAAGGTGCAGCCATCATAGAGAGGCCATTGGTGAAGGTGCAGCTGTCATAGAGAGGCCATTGGTGAAGTTGCAGCTGTCATAGAGAGGCCATTGGTGAAGGTGCAGCCATCATAGAGAGGGCATTGGTGAAGGTGCAGCTGTCATAGAGAGGCCATTGGTGAAGATGCAGCTGTCATAGAGAGGCCATTGGTGAAGGTGCAGCTGTCATAGAGAGGGCATTGGTGAAGGTGCAGCTGTCATAGAGAGGCCATTGGTGAAGGTGCAGCTGTCATAGAGAGGCCATTGGTAAAGGTGCAGCTGTCATAGAGAGGGCATTGGTGAAAGTGCAATTGTTATAGAGAGGGCATTGGTAAAGGTGCAGCTGTCATAGAGAGGCCATTGGTGAAGGTGCAGCTGTCATAGAGAGGGCATTGGTGAAGGTGCAGCTGTCATAGAGAGGCCATTGGTGAAGGTGCAGCTGTCATAGAGAGGCCATTGGTAAAGGTGCAGCTGTCATAGAGAGGGCATTGGTGAAAGTGCAATTGTTATAGAGAGGGCATTGGTAAAGGTGCAGCTGTCATAGAGAGGCCATTGGTGAAGGTGCAGCTGTCATAGAGAGGCCATTGGTAAAGGTGCAGCTGTCATAGAGAGGCCATTGGTGAAGGTCCAGCCATCATAGAGAGGGCATTGGTGAAAGTGCAATTGTTATAGAGAGGCCATTGATGAAGGTGCAGCTGTCATAGAGAGGGCATTGGTGAAGGTGCAGCTGTCATAGAGAGGGCATTGGTGAAGGTGCAGCTGTCATAGAGAGGCCATTGGTGAAGATGCAGCTGTCATAGAGAGGGCATTGGTGAAGGTGCAGCTGTCATAGAGAGGCCATTGATGAAGGTGCAGCTGTCATAGAGAGGGCATTGGTGAAGGTGCAGCTGTCATAGAGAGGCCATTGGTGAAGATGCAGCTGTCATAGAGAGGGCATTGGTGAAGGTGCAGCTGTCATAGAGAGGCCATTGGTGAAGGTGCAGCTGTCATAGAGAGGCCATTGGTGAAGTTGCAATTGTCACAGAGAAGCCATTGGTAAAGGTGCAGCTGTCATAGAGAGGCCATTGGTGAAGGTCCAGCTGTCATAGCAATGAAAGCCCCAGGAATGAAGATGTCATGGAGAAAGGCTAAGGTTTGCACCAGAAGTCAGGGTTAGAATCCCAGAGGAGAGTCCCCAGAGAAGCTACTGCTGAAGGTACAGACAAGTTGCAGTTAAGACCGCTGCATTTTGGAGATACCAGTACCATCGGATGACCATTAAGGGCAGCAGAAGCTGGAGTAGCACTGCCCTGAGCCTAGGGGACAAGTGGCACATGCTGGGGACGGTAGAGCTGGAGAAGGGCTACTGCCAAGGCCTTTGGAACCTAGAAGTTTGCGAGTCCCAGGAGTCTAGCACTGAGCATTGTACTGTTGGTCTTTGGTTTTGTTTTGATCCAGTTGTGACTGTGCCCTGATCTTTTCTCTTGGAATAAGAAAGGTGGTAAGCTATTTTTGATTTTATAGGACTCCAGGTGTGAGACTTTGGAGATTCAGAGAGATGCTATTTTAGAGGGAAGACTGAGCTTTGAAATGTATTTGGATCTTTTTATAAGAGAGTAAGACTTTGGAAAGTTGGAATGTTTAGTATTGTCCCCCTCTAAAACTTCACAGTTCAAGCCTCCGTCATTTGTACACTCAGCATTCTTACTATCCAAGCTCACTGTTATAGAAATAGTCCCTTAGTACCAGTTTCTGTCCTCGATGGTTTCTACTGCTAAAGTGCCATGATCAAAAGCAACCTTGGGGAGAAAAGGGCTTATTTTTCCTACAGCTTTGAAGCCCAGCACTGAGGAAAGTCAAGGTAGGAAGACAGGGACTGAAGCAGAAGTCCTGGAGGAATGCGGGTTACTGATTCAATCTCCATTGCTTGCTCTGCCTGCTTTATTAAGTCATCCAGTGCTTCTGGCCTAGAGGTATCACCACCCACAATGACTGAGCCCACAAACGTTAATCATCATCCAGAAAATGAGCCATAGGCTTGCCCATGGCCAGTCTGGTGGGGACATTTTTTCAAGTGAGTTTTCTTCTACCCAAAAGACCTCATCATTGTTTTGTGTTAATATCACTTTTTTATTGTTTTTATTGAGCTATATATTTTTCTCTGCTCCCCTTCCTTCCTTTTCCCTCCCCTTCTGCTCCCTCCCATGGTCCCCATGCTCCCAATTTACTCAGGAGATCTTGTCTTTTTCTACTTCTTATGTACATTAGATCCATGCATGTCTCTCTTAGGGTCCTCTTTGTTGTCTAGGTTCTCTGGGGTTGTGATTTATAGGCTGTTTTTTTTCTTTATGTCTAAAAGCCTCTTATGAGTGAGTGAGTACATTTGATGTTTGTCTTTCTGGGTCTGGGTTACCTCATTCAATATGATGTTTTCTAGATCCATCCGTTTGCTCGCATATTCCAAGATGTCATTATTTTTTTTCTACTGTGTAGTACTCCATTGTGTAAATTGTACCACATTTTCCTTATCCATTTGTTGAGGGTCATTTAGGTTGTTTCCAGTTTCTGGCTATGACAAACAATGCTGTTATGAACATAGTTGAGGACATGTCTTTGTGGTATGTTTGAGCATCCTTTGGGTATATACCCAAAAGTGGTATTGCTAGGTCTTGAGGTAGGTTGTTTCCTAATTTTTTGAGAAATCGCCATACTGAAATCCAAAGTGGCTATACCAGTTTGCACTCCCACCAGCAATGCAGAAGTGTTCCCTTTTCCCCACAACCTCTCCAGCATAAGCTGTCATCAGTGTTTTTGATCTTAGCCATTCTTACAGGTGTAAGATGGAATCTCAGAGTGGTTTTGATTTGCATTTCTCTGATGGTTAAGAATGTTCAGCATTTCTGTGTCTTTCAGTCATTTTAGATTCCTCTGTTGAGAGGTCTCTGTTTAGGTATGCACCCCATTTTTTATTGGATTATTTGTTCTTTTGATGATCAATTTCTTGAGTTCTTTGTATATTTTGGAGATCAGACCTCTGTCAGCTATGGGGTTGGTGAAGATCTTTTTTCATTCTATAGGCTATCATTTTGTATTGTTGACCATGTCCTTTGCTTTACAGAAGCTTTTCAGTTTCAGGAGGTCCCATTTATTGTTTCTCTCAGTGTCTGTGCTACTACGGTTACATTTAGGAAGTGGTCTCCTGTGCCAATGCATTCAAGTGTACTTCCCACTTTCTCTTCTATGAGGTTCAGTGTGGTTTCTTTTATGTTGAGGCAAATGACTTCATCTTGTGCCAAATACACAACCACAATTATAAAACCAAATATCATGTTCCCCAAATCATTTACTCATATCCTATCAAGTTAGGTATGTTTAAGATGATATGTGATGATTGCTTACCCCAAGCATAGCTATGTGTTTATCCTTATTTCATAATTACAGTGGCTTCTAAAAGCTACCAAGCTTCAGATAGCATGTGCTAGGGTTGGAGTCCAAACACTCACCTGAAGTTCCAGGGCTGATGCACTTCATAGAACTCAGTTGCTACAGTTGACAGCTTTCTCTTCCAACTGAGATAAAGGCAAATGATACAGTAAATCCCTGAGTCCCCTAGCATCTGCTGGCTGCTGATGTGACTTCCGGCTGAATAATTATCAGTTGCCAAGTGACATTCCAAGTCAAATGTTTTGATTATTTAATTTTGTATTCTTAAGTTTTTTATTTTGGGGGATTAACATAATTACACCATTCTCCCTTTCCTTTCCTTCCCCCAAACCCTCCAATGCTCTCTTTCAATTCATAGGCCATTTTCTCTAATTATTTATGATTATATATTTTACATGAACTAAAATGATGACCAGCATTGCATGATAACCCTAAGCGTGCAATAGTGGCATATGTAACTTGGTGGTAACCAATAGCTTAATAATTTAAAACTCAGTCAACAAAAGTATTCCTGGTACTGAAAACCTAGCCAACTACTCAGGGTCAGTGAAGTCATTGGGACTTAGAAGAGAATCTCCAATCACCCCTTGACCACACCTGCATAATCTCTCATATATACTAAACATTTGTCTTTATACCTGCAGATAAAGGAGTAAAGTGTTCAAAGAGTAAAGTGAATACTTATACAAAAAAGACAAATTATGAGAAAAGATATAATGGATCCACATAACATAATTAGTGTATATGCGTACATTGACATGGATATACATGGGTATATATGCATCCTCTGAGAATTGATTTAGCCTGATGTAATCATTCTATTTCCTTATTTTCTAAATAACCTACAAATTGGAAGCCATATTATAAAGTTTGTTACACTTTGTGATAAATCTACAGCTATCAATCTATTTGTGCTTAACTATTAGAATTACAAAAAATGGAAAATTTATTTATATTTATAGATTGTTTAAAATGTTAAATTGCAAAAATATTTACAAAAGTCTGTTGGCCTTCAACACATTATAATGAACTTGAATAAGTTGGCTTTCTTGGCCACAATATTATGTCGTAGGAACAACCAACCCCTGCCTACACATAAGAACACCGAGGAAAGATGTTTTCAATGCATGTAGATAAAGCATCATTCCCTGTGATTGTGGAATTAATGAGATCCACATGCCTTCCTTTCAGGAGTCCTTTGAAGATTCATCACAACTTCTCAAGCATGGTTGGGGGTATGACATATCTGTGTTTAGAAGCCTGGTGAGCACTTAAAACAGGTAGCCTAGGGCCACCATCACAGGGAACTGCATTTCTGTACTGTGCCCATTCTTTTAGCAACTTTTATTGTGCAGGTTTCTCAATCCTTTTCTTTCGGCCTCAAGTTTTGTCCTAGCCACAGACCAGTCTCTGTGCTTCAGCACTGAGTGTATCTCGGGTGAGTGGAAACTGCTCATGCCAAAGCCAAAAGGAATGTGCAGAACCCCAGGAGGAAAGGACACAGTTCTGTGCCTCTGTTGCCAGCAACAAATAGATTGGCACATGGAGCCCAAGCAAATAGAACTCTCAAATTGAGACTTCAAAACAAGCTGCATGTGGGGAACAAGTCAACTGGGCATGAGTACAAACTTCAACAGAAACACAGGACACATAGTAAAGTAGGGCAGGTGTTTTAAAGATGTCCCACAGCCCAGGTCATGAAGACAGGGTAAGATTTAAGGGGAAAATCTTTGTGTCCATTTTTTCAGTCATGTGTAATGTAAAAGCCACATGATATAAAATCGGATCTATGGAGAGTATAAAGGCCATGGAATAATTAGCGCTATCAACTAGAAATATAACTTTGGATGAACTAAGCCACCGAGGTTATTTACACTCACATCCTGTCAGGAGACAGTGGTGTTAGGGTAAACATTTATCACAGTTGTTGCTCAAACATATCTTGGCGCTCATATCAAACAAAGAGGGTATTTCGAAAGACCAGTTCAGACCCAAAATAGGTAAGCTAATGAATAGGCAAACTTGAACCTTTGTGTTCTGGGTGAGGGGTGACTATGAGGAGGAGGGGGGAACAGAAAATCAGTACCTATCTCTCTCCAACATTCTTTAGACTCTGCTGTTTAGATATGAACTATTAGATACATTTTTATTTTTAAAAACCACAACATTTGTATACCTGATACTCATAATTAAATTAATTTAGGCTTTAAAAGCCTTTGTGTGTATGTGTAAAAGGTCTCACTATGTAGCACTAAGTGGCCTGGAACTTCAATATTTCACAAACACTATTAAATTTTATACTTTAATTAAATATTCAAATACACCCATTTTTAGAATTAGTTAAGTATGTTTTAATGTGTAGAGTTTTCAGTGGTAGAAGGGATAAAGAAAGTCCAAGTGGAAGCTTTAAATAAACCAATATGAAGTCATTTGAGAAGAGATGGAGCATTCAGAAAAACACAGGAGAAGCTAGGAAATCACTCATGTTCCCTAACGCTAACAATGTGTTAATAGTTACAATCTCATGACAGGTATTGAGTATGTGGTTTTCTTACTTGGGCCCACGATGGCAACAGTTACTTGTAAACAACTGACATCAAATTTCTATCCCAACTTGCTTATAGATTACTTGACACAGAGATTTAGAAATATTGAAAACATTCCTGGAGAGTTATGCAATGTAGACTTGGATAACAACTGAACATAAAGTTGAACTTAATGCTCACTATAAACTACAAAAGATAGATTGATAATTTTGTTTGTGTGAGTCATAAGAGAAGTCCAGCTGAAGGAGCCTACATTCTTATTAAATCTTCTTTTTTGTGTGTGTCTCCTGCGACCCTCAACCAGAGTGAGTCATTCCATTATGGCAGATTACCTACAGTTAGCATCTGGGCAGGATCTAACCTGAGTCTGTAAGTAGTGTCTCTGACAGTTGCCAATGGAACCTTGAGTCTCTGTGTTGTACTCCGAGAACACTCTTGTAGTTAATCATTAAGCTAACAGTTATGGAGTTCATAGACCCCAATGGGCATCTTTGAGAACCATGTGTACTGTCCTGAACACTTGCTCTTCTTCACCGTAAAGAAGTAATATGTAGAGTGTGGCTAGCTATTTTTTTCATAGTTGGAACTACTTCTAAAAGAAGCATTACTTGAAAATATATTTCCATTAAGCAGAAATGTGAAGACTGTGAAGGTCAGTCTTCACTGTCACCATGGTTATTGGAATTACCTAGGAGACACACCTCTGGAGTATCTGTGAGAACGTGTTCAGGGAAGTATAACTGAGGAGAGAAGACTATCCCTGAATATGGGAGATACTATCCCATGTATTGGGGTCCATGAATGAGCAGAAAAGGGAAGGCTGAAGATACCCCCTTTTCTCTGCTTCCTGATCTGCTGAGTTGTGAGCAAGCAATTCACACTTTCAATGGCATGGTGATGGATTGTCCCTTCAAATGTCAGTCAAAATATGTCCCTCCTCATGTAAGTTGGTTTTGTCATAACAATGAGATGAGCAACTGACACAAAGCCCCTTAATACACCATGTAATAAGATCATCTCCTCGCTTCATGATTCAGATCCTCAGAGGCCCTGTTTACTCAGTCTATTCTAACATCACACAATTTGTATTTATAATCACAAATTTTTAAAGCTGTTCATATTGTCTATTTACTTCTGGTGTTAGAAATGGAACCATGTATCATGAACATGTCAATTGCTCAACCAGCTACATCCTCAGGCTCCAACAATCTGTTTTAATGTATCTTATAACATCCCCTTCCCATCTTTTCTGAAGTTTTCATTTTTATGCAGTATGTTGCACTATATATTTCTATGCATTTCTTTCTATCTATCTATCTATCTATCTATCTATCTATCTATCTATCTATCATCTGTCATCTTTATAGTTTTATGTCCTGTGGTTTTATTTTTTTCTTCTTTGGAATTATTTTCTAACAGTTTGTTTCTTTTGGGTGTGCTAGAAAGGTAACAGTAAAGAAATTAAACATGCTAGTTATGTTATGAAGTTGCTCTGTTCAGCAAGATGTCTTTGGAAAAGATAAGCCAATGATCTTCTCCAACTGTGGATTCTGGTTCAGAATCACAGGGTTGAGGATCCAGACAAGATTCTGTGATTATTACTCTCTCCCAGGTCATCTGAATACAGAGGTTGTTATCTCACATCTTGAATAGCAAGGCTGTGGGTAAAATCTCTTCACATTATACAACATCAGATAATATTTATTTCATCCATGAAGCTGGCAAAGCTCTTGGGATTCTTTGGGGAACTCTGGAGGTGGAGTGATGACTCAGCAAAAAAAAAAAAACAGGGAAGAGAGTGATTGGGAGGAATTATAACTGGTTGAGTGATCACAAGCGATGGTTTTTTAATTAGTGTATGATGGGAAATTTCTAGAATCTAAAGTTCCATGTAGTCAAACAGTTTTAGTGATCATTTGTATAAGAAGACAATTGAGATTTTTATCAATCCCACAACTATTTGAGAGGAAATCTGAGACAGTAAACAGTGATGAATAAACCAATAAACTAGAACTCAGTGTGAGTCTGCCTAGTTGGTGTTTTGGGGGTGTACTTTAAGCTTGAGCAATTTGAACTATTGTTACAATTAAAACAAACAAACAAACTTACTCAAATGCAATGATATAACCAAAGCCAAGTAACTCTGATAGTGATACATGCTATCTGAAAAAATGCAGTAGGATCTAATATGGACCTCCCAATAGTTTTAAGCAAAACAGGACTATAATGGAGAAAACATGAGGTGTGGGGTTCTATGCTGTCCCCACCCCTCCTCCCAGATCTGCCCATATTTAACTATGTGATAGTAGATGGGTCACGCCCACCCCAGAGCATCAGTTTTTCCCAAGCAACATTAAAACTCTCTAAATCAGTTAGACAGAAGAAGAAGGGATGGTTTTATCCCAGTCTGGAAGGTAAAAATGAGACAGATTTAATTCACAGAGATCAGAGTGAGCCAGTGTGGTTTCTGCCTTTGATAGGACCTACATAATTAATAACCTTGATTGGTTAGGGAAAGATAGCTCAAAACTGCAAAAGCTAGTCTGGCCACAAACAAGGCTAAGATAGCATAGGGAAAATTGGTCCTGCCTTAACCTACTCTGACACCCGGCCATATGAGAACTGTGTTTTGGCTCTGGACAAATGCTTTGAAGACAGATCACAAACTTAGGTTCAGAAGCCACTGAGAGACCTAGAGTCTAAACCACGGAGAAACGCAGAAAGTAAAGAGTTTATGCAAAATAAAGAAAAGATTTGGCTGTGACTGTACATGCATAGTTGTGAAAAAATTCATGTTATGTTTTCAAATATCTGAAAGATATCTAAGCAGGCAGCATTAGGTTTGCCTTTTGCAGTCCTGCAGAAATAAATTAGACCCCATAGTTTCCCACTATAGGGGGAACAATTTCTGGGCCACATAAATAATATCTGTAGCAACTAGAGTGTGCAAAACCTAATGGACTTCTTTGGAAAGGAAATGAATTATCTGGCTCTGGTGGGCATTTAATTAGAGTTCGGGAACATTGTGATGGAAAATAAAACATTGGCTTCATGGGATCCTCATTGTCTCTGTCCACCCATTCACTCCCGCACTCATTCATGTGACTAAGTTATTCCATCGTCCTGCCCACATGAGAAGTTTAATTGAAAAAGCATTGTCATAGCTTCAGTCCAATTTACTTAATAGAAAGGGCAAAATACTACAAAGCTGGTAAATTACTGTGGCTTATTAAATGTATCTCTTAAGTAATGAATGCTGGACAATTTTGCATAAGAAGTAGCTCTCGGTTCATGGAAATTCTGACGGATCAACTTGGCTGCTTATTAGCTGTAACCTGTTAAAATTCAACCGAGAACAATAAATATAAGAACGGAGATAGTTGCTGAGTGGCTTATGAAGCAACTTTCCTGAGCAAGGGTTTCTGAAGATTCAAGGCATTTCTTACCAGAAAGGAGGTGGTGGACATTGGTAGAAAGCACTGTTGGAAAGAAAGAGTCAATTAGCATGGCTTTTCCATCAAAAAGATAAATCATTTTTTTTCATATTTATTTATTCTTGTAGCATTGAGTTGAAAATTGGGTGGGTATTTTCAATCTCAAAATGATTTATCGAATTACTGTTTTTCCCATTTTGCTTTTCTTGTGTTGTATGGTTATAATTTTGGGTTAATTAAGAACATAAGCATGGATGTTTCCTTTGGATATTCTCTATATAATCCCTTGAAAGTTTTAAATTTAAATTAGTTTTACTGCCGGCCAACATAGTTACATACATTAAAATATAAGTCAATTGTCTGAAATAGAAAAACTAACTTAGGCAAGTTGAAGTTTATGAGTTTTTCTTATTCAAAATAAGCTAATTTTCTTTAACATCTTTTATAAAATTAGGTTAAATATTATCCCAAGATAAATTGTATTATTTGTGACTTTTGTGAATGATGATGTTTCTCTGATTTCTTTCTCAGCTTCTTTATCATTTGTATATAGGAGGGTTACTGATTTTGGGGGGAGCATGTGGATGGGGGTAGAAGGGAGGGTGGAAGGGAAGAAAGAGAGAAGGAGGAGAGGGAAAGGAGAACTTGAAATAATAGGATAGTCGAGGATGGTGGAAGGACAGAGATAGAGAGCAAAGAAAGAGATACTTTGATTGAGGGAGTCATTACAGGGCTAGCCAGAAACCTGGAACTAGATAAATTCCCAGGAATCCACAAGGATGATCCCAGCTAAGACTTTAAGCAATACTAGAGAGGATGCCCGAACTGGCCTTGCCCTGTACTCAGATTGATGGCTATCTTAAATGTCACCATAGAACCTACATCCAGCAACTGATGGAGACAGGGGCAGAGACCCACAGCAGAGCACTGGGCTGAGCTCCCGAGTCAAGTTGAAGAGTGGGAGGAGAGAGAATATGAACAAAGGGTCAAGGCCACGAAGGGTTCATCCACTGAAACAGTTTACTTGAGCTAATGGGAGCTCATCAACTCTGGCTGGATAGGAAAGGAACCAGCATAGGAGCAAGATAGATCCTCTGAATGTGGGTAGGGCGGACTGTCAGTGGCACCAGGATTTATCCCTACTGCTTACTCTGGCTTTTTGACACCCATTCTTTTTGGATGGATAACTTGCTCAACCTGGATATAGTGGGGAGGACCTTGGTCCTTCCTTGGAGCAAAGTGCCTTGCCCTCTCTGGGGAGTGATTGGGGGTAGGGTGAGGAGGAAGCTGGAGGAGATGGGAAGAAGGAAGGGAGTGGGAACTTGGATTGGTATGTGAAATGAAAAAAAGATAGTTTGTTTTATTTTCTTAAAACAATAATAAATAATAAAAAATTAAGTTACATAATACCAAAATAATCTTAGAAGTTTTTTTTCAGTGGTGTGAGTGATGTGAGAAACATCTACGTAGAAGAGAGTATCAAATACATAGACACACTCTGGGACCCTCACTTCTCAATGTTATATCCTGTAGTGAAAAAAAAAACAGCTGATTTACAGACTGTCCAACAAGACAACTTTTAGACATTTATGACTGTTGAGTCTGTGCAACTGGGTGAAAAAAATGTAACACTTACCAGTACATCTGACAAAATATAGCAAATCAGTCTGAAACATATAAACCAATATTGAGAGAAGATAAATGACAGGTGACAGCCTAGATGTGACTTGAATGGATGGATGATGGATGGATGGATGATGGGTGGATGGGTGGGTGGGTGGATGGATGGATGGATGGATGGATGGATGGGGAGAGAGACAGATATTCAATCTAATAATTTGCATCTTAAATATACAGTGCATTTAAAAAATTTAAATGAAATTTATGAATAAAGTGTTTGAACAGACATTTCACAAAAGAAGAGCATCAATCAAAAAATGCATAGAACAATGTGCTGGCCTCTAGGAAGGATGCAAATCACAACCATGCTGAAATATCCCAAGGCACTGATTGAGTAACTGGAGCTTAGGAAGATTGGCCATATTGAATGTGGCCAGAAGTGTGAAAAACCTCAGTTCTCACACACAAACAACAGGGATGTGAAAAGCTACAATCAATTCATATATATTTTGACTGTTTCTCAGTTTAAAAAATACATGTACAGCATGACCCAGACAATTCCCTAAAAGTTATGCAACATAATGTCATACAGTTAGTGCACATAAATGTCCATGATAGATCTTTAAAATAATAGCTAAAATTAAGAATAATGCCTCAGTGGGTAAGCAGATGAGCAAATTAGGCTGTGCGCATCTTCTAGAATACCACTGAAAGGGTGGAAAGCATGAAGTCTCACTATACACAGATGGATGCTGATCTTCCCTATGCAAATTTCAAAACCTCTCAAAAGCCTCTCATTGATATTATCCATGTTTTTGTGGAGCAGGCAAGTGATAGAGGCTACTGACTCTGTTTTTTGAAAGAGGCACTTTACTGACAACAGATTCTTAACCAGGAAAATATTAGAAATTATGTGTCCTAATACTAATCAATGATTCAATAACTTTGCCACTTCATCAAATGAAATATCTTTGATGAATAAAGTAGTCGCCATTCGTGGAATAGAGCAAGCCATTATGTGGAGTAAATAATAGCATGCAAAGCCAATTCTACTGCTAGACTGAAGGCTTCCAAGCCAGAGGAGGAGGAGGAAATGGACAAGAGCTCACAGAGAAAGAAACTTACACTGCTAATAATGTTTTCAGCGTGGCACAGAATGCGGGAGGACTAAGGAGGGCCTCTGGGGAAAAGCGACAGGGTTAGCTACCGAGAAAGACAGGTGTCGCTACAAGATATTTTTCTAAAACAACTTCAAATTTCACTCACCACCATCCTTCTACAGACTCCTACATTGTTTTGTGATCTACTACTTTAAATAAATGCTCTACTAAGAGACACACTGTTGCTCTGTGGACCTCGTACTGTGTCCCCCACGTTGTCTATTGCTATTGTTTAATGAACATGAACATTACCCTCTTTACTTCTTGCAAACAAACTAATAGACATTGTGCGATATTATTTTAAGTAGGTGAAAATATGTTACACTGTTTCTGCTGCAGACTATTACTTTAACTATGTGAATTGTGTTACATTTGTTTCTGCTGCCTTTGTTAGTGATGTAAAGATGTGTTACACCTGCTTGTGCAGCATTTGTTACATCTAGCCTCACTAGGGCACCTGATTGATCTAATAAAAAGCTGAATACGCAATAGGTAGGCAGGAGAGGGACAGTGGGGATGTTGGGCAGAGAGAAAAAGTAGGAGGAGAAATCTAGACAAAGGGGGAGAGAAGGAGTAGGAGAGAACAGGGAGAAAAGAAGAAGGACTCAGGGCCAGCCACCCAGACAGCCGCCAGCCCATTAGACAGAGTAGGACACACAGAAGGAAAGAAAGGTAAAAAGCTCTGAAGCAAAACATAGATGAAGAGAAACAGGTTAAGTTATAAGAGCTAGCAAGTAATGTGCATAAGCTAAGGTCAAGCATTCATAACTAATAACAAGTCTCCATGACATAATTTGGCATCTGGTTGGTAGCCTAAAAGAAAGTCTGGTACAAAATGGGGTTAATATCTCAATAGGATTTCCTGTTCTTTACTACAAACCTGGACATCTTGCCTTGCTCTATAAGCTTCAGCTACATCTCTCTCAAATTCTAGTGTGGAACAGGGATGGGGGAGTAGTTGGGTTCAACGCTCAGCAACCACTTAACACTTAGGAAATGATGGCGAGGCATCCAATGGTCCCTCTTCCTTATTCAACAGCAGTGTGTCTGCACATGGCGAGAACTTTGCATGAGGAATGAAGGAGATTTTCCTTCAGCATGACGTAACACTTTTCTTCTTCTGTACCCTTCTGGAATATACCAGAGATAGTTTTGCTAGAGGTAGGAATCTGAAATTCCCTTCTTTGGGGACTTTCCAATCTTAATGCTTAGAAGACATTGGCTTGCAGTTTTAAGATTAAATAACATTGTTTTTCCTTTGATTCATTGCTTCCATAAACAATGATAAACACAGCTATAACTATGAATAAGTTATGTAGGCCCCGGGCTTCCCTGCACTGACCACACTGCCCCCCCCGATTGCCTCACTGACAGTTACATATTAACTGTAGGTCAGCCATCAGTCACTAAGAGTGGATCCCCTTCCCTGTGAAGTCAATTTGCTATACAGCGATACTGGCCAACTCAACTCAGCCTCACTATATTTAAAGTTTGAAAATTGCTAATAATTCCACTATAGAGTAACTTTTACCTTGGAAAATCTGAGTTGATATTTTTCTTTGTATCGGTTATTTATTGATTGATTGATTGATTGATTGATTTTTGGTATTCTGAGAATGAAAATTTGGTTGTTGTTGTAAATACAATATAGCCTTATGTGATAGTAAGTGCAAATGCTCCCTAACTACATTGAAAAAATAATGAAAAAGTAAGTAAACAGCCAAAGGGAACTATCACAATCAGAAGAGATTCAGGACAGCAATGGAAGGAAAGAAAAAAATTTTAAACACAAGGGTGCATTCTGGCAATGTCTATCTTTTCTCTCTCTCTCTCTCTCTCTCTCTCTCTCTCTCTCTCTCTCTCTCTCTCTTTGGTAATTTCTTGCTTTCTTTCATTTAAATAATTTTTTTATTTATTTTACATACCAACCACAGTCTCTCCTCTCTTCCCTCCCCAACCCCCACCCTATCCACTCCTCCTCCTCTGGCTCCATTCAGGAAGAGGCAGGCCTCCCGTGGACTCGAACAAAGCCTGGCACGTCAAGTTGAGGCAGGACCAAGCTCCTCCCCTTGCATCAAGGCTGGATGAGGTAATCCGAATATTTTCTTGGGAGGAAGTTGATTGACATCAAAGTAATATATGTCCATGTCTAATTATTTATTCAAAGTATTGCACTATTCATGAGTCATTGTTTAGGTTCTGCAGACATAGCAGCAAACACAATAGACATTAACCTCTAACTTCCCAAAGCTCCCATTCCTGTGGACCTGAAACTTTGATTCTTCTAGACCACTGTTTCCATGCCCTGAACCACAGGGTCTATGAAGTCTTTTAGGTTTGAAGCTGGTTTCCATGTCGTCTCCAGGTACAAGCAGAACCCACTGGGTTCTAAAGGTATCCATGGAAGATTTCTCTGTCTGTTTCCGCCTTCATAACTACCACTTGTTAAGCTACTGTGGGTCAGCTGATCCAGATCCCAGACTGACTAATCTCAGAGTTCATAGACTCTATGCTATTTAACAACTCTGTGAATGCTAATGTCCCTATCTTTAGCACTGAGTCTTAGGGAAATAAATATCGAGAGTTTTAGTGGAAACCATTTAGTTGACTTATTTATTATTTTCTAAGCTATCTGTACTCCCTTGGCTTCCTCTACCCCATGCTCATCTCTATGACTGCAATAGCTCACTGCTACTTTAGGCTGAGTGCTTCTGTCAGTAGGCAAACTTCCATTTTCCTGTGGGGAACCTGTTTTAGTCCATTTCCATCATGGCAAGAGAGCTTAACCAAAACTTCACACTCACCAAGTGAATGATCTTGGAAGCACTTCACACAGGTAATCCTGTTTAATCTTTAAAATAACTTGGTGTGAGGGGGCTCAGACCATCCACCTTTTCTGGGTGCATAAAATAAGAACATTTTAAAATAAGGACATGGCTCACCCAAGGTCAGCCAGCAAGTAGTTAGTAGGAAGAAGATGTGAACGCATGAAAGCCTAGATCCAGAGCTCCTGCTCTCTGGCTCTGTGCTGCCCTGCCTGTGGCTTTTATGCCATTTCCTGTAATCCCCAGATAACCTGTGAAGTTAGACACTGTTATCTTTTTTTAATTACAGACAGGAAAATGGAAACTCAAGGAGAAGAGACCATCTTTTTAAATGTTTCAACAAGGGAAGGAGATAGGATGTGAACTAAGTTATGTATTCATATTTATCCCTTGTGCATGTTTGCCTCCTTGTTTATTTACCATTCTCTTGAGAACTAAATTAGTGTGCACACCTTCCAAGTCAGATATGCTCTGGGCACTGATAATACCAAGTCCCTACATGTGTGAGCCTGTGGGTCAGGGGAAATTTATAATAATGATTTGGAACACAAATTGTGTCTTCAAATCAACTCTTTAAATTTATTTTTCCCTCTAGGTGGACATTTATTAATAACAATGAAATCATTTGGGAGATTCCTATGCAATTATTCTTCATGTTCATCTCTCTGTTCTCTATTTTCATATTTTGGAAAAGTACTTCTGAAAAACTTTTGAATATTACTTTAAACTCCTACACTATGGAAAAGAAAAGGAAGTTGATATTTTACCCATGAGACTTTCCCTCTGATGCAAACAAAGGAGAATTTATGCAAATTGGAAATTGGATAATGATGGTGGGGTGTGGTCCAGAAGGAACGTGAGCCTTTCTATGGATAAGGCCCTCAGCTTGGAGGCAATTTTAGGATTATTATATTGTCAAAGTGACTGGAATTTGTGGGCAGAGTGGCCAAGAAAAGGGGACTATGCAGATAAGGAGTTCTCAGAATCTGCACAGGGGTTCTCTTGGGCCATTAGTTAATATGCTCATGTGTTCCGCCAGGTTGGGCAAAAACACTTTCTAGAAAAAAGTGATACTGAGAAGTAGCAGACTACTGGGTCCTTCAATTATCACCATGTGGGAAGTATTGAAATTCCAGTAGCCAAAGTGTAGAAGACATTTAAGTTGATATTCTCATATACTAGCAGTATGTCATTGAAAGTAAAATCCCAAGCCTTGCAATACCTGGGGATAAATGGATGACAATATGTGTAGGAAAAACACATTAAAAGTTATAAATGCTGACTTATCTACTTATTTGAAACAGTTTTAAAGGTATAAAATTAATTAAAAGCAGACAAGTGGTTGCCTAGGGTTCTGATGCTATTTGTATCAATTGTCAAAAATCAGAAAGCTGAATTTAAAATGGGTGATGTTGATGTTATGAAATTATATCTCAATAAAACTGAAACTAAATCCAAAAATTTTAAGATTAAAAATCTTTCTTCCCCCAGACTCCACAGTTTAGCGTCTCCTGACTTCCATCTGCAGGGCGGTACCCTGAGATGGTACTCTACTCCTCTCGTCTCTCCATCCCCTTTACTCCCTTCCTGTAGCTGTTTATTGTGAGAAAAGTCTCTGTCCAAAATGTGGTATTGCTTTAAATAGCTCGCTTGCCAGTGATGACGGGGAGGTGTGTTTATACAGTGCGGGTCTCTTGCTGTGCGTCTCCAGGGCTCCCAGCAGGCACAATGGGGCCACATGGTTTCTATGACAATACACTGCTTGCCATCTCTGGCTACTGCATGGTTTTCTTGACCTGCTGTTTTTCTCAGCCTGTAGTGTTCATGTTTGTGTTTCCCTAAGTAGGTCCTGGCTCTTCTCCACATCTTTTTGTTATTCTCTTTTGAGAACAATCACAACCAGTCCCTGATTTCTAATACTGTTACTTTATTATGACTACCAAATCTATATTTATCCTGCAAATCTCCCTCTCCTGAGCTCCCCATGATTATCGGTTTTGTTACCAGATAATATCTGCATTATTAAGTATCATAGTGCAGTGAAATAAACTGCATGTTTTGTAAGGTTTAATATTCATCCTCGTCCACACCGATATGTGAAAATGACAGAAACCTGCATCAGTCAACTTCCCGTCACTCTAAGGAAACACCAGAGACAGCTGACTTATGAAGAGAAGGGGTTTATTGGGCCTATACTGTGGAATTTACAGTCCACGATCAGGAGGCCCTATTGTTTTGGGTCTTTGGCAAAGGGTCCAACATGATGGGGTCTTATGGAGAAGAACCATCCATATCAAATGCCAAGGAGGAGGAGAGGGTGGGATGTTCCCCACAATCTATTTGAGGACATGTCTTCCATAACTTTAGGGACTTCCTGTCCATTCTGTATTCTAAGCAATTCATGGAGCTCAAACCTTCTTCCACCACCAGCACTCCGGGAGGTCATAATGTCATCCTTTCTCCCACAGACTATAGATTCAGCCTCCAAACATTCATAGCTGGGCTTCGTTCATCCACTTCTCTCTCTATGGCCCAATATATTTCTAAATTACAAATTTGATTTTTCATAAGCTTTCTTTTTGCCATCTGTTTATGGTTGCCTATTAGATTAATTTCCATGGAGCTGGAGAGGTAGCTTAATGGTTGGGACTCTTGTAGGCAACCCAAGTTCTACTCTCAGCACCCAGGTGCTGGTTCACAGCCATCCATGATTCCAGTGTCAGAGAACACAATTCCTTCTTGTGAACTCTTTGAGCCTCAAACATATACTCAGTACACAGAAATACACAGAGGCCAAACCACATAAAATGAGTAAATCTAACAAAAATTTAAAAATATCTATCTCCTTACATGGCTTAAGATACTGTCTTATTTGGGATTTCTCTTGGTGCAATGAAACATTATGACCCAAAAGCAAGCTGGGGAGGAAAGGGTTTATTTGGCTTCAGCTTTCACACCACTGTTGATCAGCAAAGGAAGTCAAGACAGAAACTCAAGCAGGACAAAGACCTGGAGGCAGGAGCAGATACAGAAGCTATGGGGGATGCTGCCTACTGACTCGTTCAGCTGCCTTCTTATAGAACCCAGGACCACCAACCCAGGGATTGCTCTAGCCCGGAAATGGCACCACCCACAATGATTTTGGCCCTCCCCCATTGATCACTAGTTGAGAAAATGCCTTGCAGCTGGATCTCATGGAGTCATTTCCTCAACTGAGGCTCCTTCTTCTCTAATGGTTGTAGAGCTTATGTTAAGCTGACATAAAACCAGCCATTACAGATACCATTTATGCATTCTGTTCCCATGTTCCCAACCTCAAATCCTATCACTCTTACTCCAACACTTATATTAAGTCTTAACTGTAATATTTGTTGTTTCCACCCACATGCCACCATCTCAGTGAGGTCTCCCCTTCCCCTGTTCTGGGCAGATACATCTACCTGGAGGTGTCATGACATGTTTTTCTGTTAAGGTATTTGTTGTGTTCTTGAAATTCCATGATTTGTCAGTTGCCCCTTCAGACAAGGGCTTCATCAGCCCTTTATCACTGGGCCCTGGAACTTGACATGTGATTTAAATCTGAGAATGGCAATAAGTATCTGCTATGAGCGAGGGTTAGGGGAAAGCGGGGTCTAATCGCAGATTTCACACTCCGACATCCAGATGCTCCCCGTTTATTATCTTCAGGCAAGCTTAACTGTTAGCCTCCGGCAAGATGAATCACAATTTTATAATTACTACTATCCTCAGGGTTTGCGCTGTTGTTTGATTTTAGACAAGATGTCACTGTGTTTCCCAGGCTGGTCTTGAATGCACAATGCCCCTGTCTCAGTCTCCCAAGTAGCTGGATAGCAGGGAGGTACTATCATGCCTGGTTTGTCGTTGCCTTTCAAAGCAGGATATTCAAAAAATACATTTACCTAGGGAGGTTCCTTGACCAGAACACATTTTCACTTTTTGTTTATTTATGTTTTTAACTGTTGCAATTTAAAATAAATACATACGGAAAATAAAATAAAATAAATACATACATACATACATTTATTATTTATTTATTTATTTTACATCCCTGCTGCAGTTTCCCCTCCCTCCTCTCCTCCCAGTCCCTCCTCCCATCCTCTCTCTGTTCTCACCCCCAATCACTCCTCCTGCATTCCTACTTAGGAAAGGGCAGGTCTTCCATGGATATCAACAAAACATGGCATATCAAGTTGCAGTAAGACTAAGCACCTCCCATGATTTAAGACTGGACAAGGTGACCCAGTATAAGGTATAGGGTCACAAAAGCTAGTAGAAGTGTCAGAGACCGCCCCTGTCCCCACTGTTAGTAGGCCCACCTACTACACAATTATAACATATACACAGAGTGCCTAGGTCAGTCCCGTGCAGGCTCCCCGGTCATCAGCTTAGTCTCTGGGAGCCCCAGTGATCCCAGGCTAGTTGACTCTGTGAGTCTTCCCATGGTGTCCTTGACCCCTCTGGTTCCTACAATACTTTACCCCCTCTTCTGCAGGATTTCCTGTACTCTGCCTAATATTTGACTGTGGGTCTGTATCTGTTTCCATCTGTTTCTGGATGAAGCCTCTCTGTTAACAATTGTAGGCACCAATCTGGTCACAGGAGATGACCAGTTCACGTTACATATCTGTTATTGCTAGACATCTAAGCTGGGGTCTTCCTTGCAGATTTCCTTGCACCAGGTTTTTACCTGGCCCAGAAATACCCCCTATTTCCAGTAGTCTCTTTCAATACTCTCTCCATCAGCCTCCCTCACCTGATGGCTCATGTTCCCATCCCTACCCACCCTCAGGCCACTTATGGAATCTCTTCTATTTCTCCTTCCCAGGAAGATCTAGGTGTCTCTTGTCCCCATGAGCCCTCTTGGGAAAATAAACTTTTATATGTATTCAATTAATCAAGTTACTACATAATGCTTGTTTCAGCCTCTTTAATTTCAGCCTGAAGGAGTCTTTTGGTATTTCCTGTAGGACAGGCCAATTATAAAAGATTGTCCTTTTCTTAAAAAATCTGAGAATATTGGAATCCCTCTTTTATTTCTGAAGGATGGCTTTGCTGGACATAGAATTCTGTGTGGGCAGCTTTATCTTCCAACATTTTGAATGTGTCATATGCTGCCTGCACAGCGAGCTGTTCACCAATTTATATTAGCCTTTCTATGTGAAATCACTTTTCTTTGGGGGTGACTTTCCAAACACCTTCTGTCTTGATGACTGGATTACAATGATCCTAGGTATGTACCGTCTCCATTTCTTCTGTGTGCTCTGTTGATGTTCTTAGATGAACAAGGTTGCATTTGTCATCAAATTCCAGGACATGTTGGCTTCTTTCTCCTTAAATATTATCCTTTACACGCTTACTAGTATTCCACAGCCCCTAGGATGCTCTTTTCCTTTATTTTCACTCTTGTTTTTGTCTCTGTTACCCAAACTGGATAACTGTCAATTAACTATGTTCCGCTATAATGGATAGCTCTTACTGTGTTTAGATGGTGCGCAGAGTATTTACTCAATGTGCTTGACTTCTTAAGAAAATACTAATTATTTTATCTTATATTGCTCAACATAATGCTCCTACATGTATGAACATTTATGTTTCAGTAAAAACAGCATTTTTCTTTAACATTTGAAAATATTTGGAGTACAAAGCTCTTGATGATCAGGGACTTGGTGACACTTATGAGCTTTAGTGAAAGCTTGCTCCCAAGCAGCCTTAACTTGCAGTTTTATTTTCTTTGGGAACATTTAGTGACACCCTCTTCAATCAGTCTAAAGCAGTAAGGGGGGCACTCATGAGTTTTTCATCAGGAGATCAAACAGTGTGTTTGATTTAGTTGATTAATTGTTAATAATCTGAATATATTTTAAATCACCATCCTTTTTCTTTTCTGATGATTTAAAATGCCTTAGCTAGAGTAATATATCAGGCTTTTAAGATAAATTTACTTGCAATCACCAGACTTGAAACAGAATGAAAGGTTGTTTCCACCAAGTGAACAACATTAAAATCACGAAGGTGAGGCATTCTTTTGCTTATTTTTGCTTCAGCTTTTCCTACAGTTCTAGCCTGCACTCCTAATCAGATGGCTCTCCAGAACATAGATGTTGAGACAGAGTCCAAAGTGTCTCAGTTTGAAAGCCTTCATTTAGATGTCTGGGAAATGTGATCCATTAATCTACATTTGATAACATAATTCCCAATGTTCTCATTTGGTGACTACTCACGAACTTGTGAAAATCACTGACTTCGAATTTCTACCTCTGTATCTAGAATTGAAACATTTCTTTCACTCAATTACTTTCCTCTCAATAGAAAAATCTAGAAGATTCTCAACTGTCCAGTGACAATCAAATTCTTTATACATTTATTTGGTCTTCATTCTTGAAGAATGTGTTGGCTTGCAAGGGAAATGACCTAGTCATTCAAATGGACACTACTAGGTTTATTTTAGAATGGACAAATAATGGAATTACATGTGATATGTTTTTAAGAATATTCTCACCCTGGATTAGGTCAATAAATGTTTTCCCATAGTGCTTTTTCTATTAATGCATATTGGAAACTAAGTCTTATAATCAAAACATTACCTGAGTTTCATGATTCAAGCCAGTGAAACTAAATAAATCTAAGATCTATTATGTGACATAAGGCCATAAAATATATTTGTCGTTATGTGTGATCAATTTCATGGCACAAAAAGTTGGGTACCCATTTTTAAAACCTTATCTTCATACATCTGAGCTGGGAGTCTTGTAGTTTTCCTCGAGATGAACAGCTACCAATTCCAAATCAATATATCTATGTATATAAGAGACTATGACGTTTTTATACTCAAAATGGGATGTGTTTTCTACATCTGGACCGGATTTGTGGGTTTTTGCAAAAGAATTTAGATAATCATATTAGTGGTAATAGGCTCAGGACACTTACACTGACAGACTGTGGTGTTAGATTTAACACTCTCGTAATTAGAGTCTCATCCTCATTTGCTTTATCCTTTGTTAGGGAGGTGCGAGTCAATTCTACTCTTCTGTGATAGTTCTCACCTACAAAAGCTGCTGGGGACAGTGATGCCAGTCTGGATGTTCCACTCTGTCATGCTCTTACACTCAGGCACAGTGACGTCTGGCTGTCCACTCTGTCATGGTCTTATACACAGGCACAGTGACTAGGAGGTAGAGCTTACTAGGAGGCATGGTGGTGCATGCTTATGGTTTCATACCAGCACTCAGGAGGCTGAGGCAGGGAGATAGTATGTTCAAGGCTGAACTGCATTACACAGCAAATTCCAAGCTAGCTGGGAAAATAGCCTCTTCCCAGTCTCAAATACTAGACCTAACTGACTAGTTTTTGGTGCTGAAAATGGCAAGGAACCTCCCTAGAGTAATGCTGAATAAAGAATTGCACACTCCTAGACTATCTTTAGGAATTCTAGAGTATATTTTACAAAGATGATGTATGTTATTTTTCTTGTTGCTTTGACACATCATCTGAGACAGTGTAAGGAAAGGTGCTTGTTTTGACTTAAAACTGAAGGGGATACATCCTATCATGTTGGGGAAGGCATGGCAACTGGCCACACTAAATCAGCAGGCAGGAACCAGAGAATGAACAGGAAGGAGACCAGGCTATCAACCCTAGTAACCCACTTCTTCCAGCAAGGGTTCATCTCCTAGAGATTCCCTCCAAAGACCCACCAGCAGGGAAACAAACACTCATACACATCAGCTATGGGATCAGTTCACCTTCAAAATACAGCAGATACTGTGGTAACATTCTCATGGAACTTGGAGCCCAAGGCAAAACTTACTAATTTCAGTTAATATGTTACATAGAGTAGTTTGCCAAACTTTTGGGGGATTTACTTTCTCTACTTGTTATTTTGGAGATTGAAATCAATCCAAAGATTCTTTTCAGTGTTTACAATTTCTTACTTAATTCCAATTCTTCTCAATAAACAGGAAATATCATTTTAAAACAAACATGTTGTCTTATCATTCTTGAAATCTGTGATAAAATCTAAATAAAAATTCTCATCCAAAATATAAAGAGAAGGCCAAATTGAAGAGGCCCATCGCTTAAAGCATTTTTCTCATTTAACCTCATGAAATAAAATAATTAAAAATATACAGTGATACACTTTGGAAGCAATACTGTTTTCATCTTTTCTTTGACAAGAATATCATTTTAAAGGCATCTGTTTGAAGTTTGAGTATTTCCCTGGGTAATCTATAAACTCTTCAAAGAGTTTAAATGTTTTGTAGGTATCTGATCAAGGAGTTCAGGTTCTACACTGAATTCGTTCCTTGTTGCTGTCACAGACACTTGGGAGAAATGGATTACAAGGAGGAAAGAGGGTTTCTTGCTGTGGTTTGGTATTTTTGTTTCTTGGTTTGTTTTTCCCTCCAATTTTCAGGGATTCCAGCCCATGATTGGCTCTTTCTCTGTTTCTGGGCCATGGTCAGGCAAAAAGCTCATGGTGGAAGGGCAGGGAAGGCAATGGGAATGACCAGGCAGCAAAGAGAGAGCAGGCTCATGTTCATTTAATGTTCCCCTCTTTCATACCATCACGTCTCCAGATGAGCAGATGGTGCCCCTACCTTCAGGCTGGGTTCTTACCCTTCATCTCCTTCTCTGGAAAGGCCCTCATAGACACACCCAGAACTCTGCACTTCACTAGGCTCCTAAGTGTTTCTCAGTTGACTCAAGTTGACCATCAAAGGTTAATCACGACGTATGGCAAACCAGTTGCACATCTGACCAGTATAAGTCATAACTGAGTCTCCTATTTTGAATGAACTGTCACGCTAACACAAACATTGCATTACCTCTTGCTGCCACCAGGCAATTTTACTAATCTCAGCACTGACTAATCCCCATGTGTAAATGAGAGTACCCCACCAGGGCCCGCGGGTCAATACATGTCACCAGAGTAAGCACACACAGTGTTTCAATTACAGGGCATGATAGTAAATGTGTCTGTTTCCCTAAACACACTCTATTGTAGTTTTCAAAATCCTTAGCAAAAAGGACATTATAAATTTTATGCCTTATATGTTTTTATAAAAAAAGATTAGTGATATAGTAATTATGGGTTTCTAGGTTTATGCTCCTTCTTTTGCCATGTTTGCATGAATAAATTTCAGAATCAGTTTTGAAAAGAACACACACTTTTCCTCTGTCATATTTAGCATAGCAAGAACATTAAAATAAAAACCCTAGGGCTAGGAGTAGTACAATGTTAGAGTACTGCTTTGGATCTACAAGGCCCTGGATTCAATCCTTGGTACCATACAACACCCAAGACAACCAGTATAGGTCAGTTCTTAGAAAAAAAAATGTCCGTACATCATTAAATGTTCTAATTAAATTCACTGGGCAAAATAAGGCTGTAGCTAGATTACAGAACACTTATCTAACGTGTGTTCAACCCCCATATCCTTCCTAACACACACACACACACACACACACACACACAAGATTTGAAGAAGAAATTACCCAGAAACTAGTTCAATAGTGTATTTAAGGATCTTCTTTGAATGATTCAGTATTAGACATCATCCTGATAGGGTTTAAAACTGTTCTTGACTTTCTCCACAAAGAGAAGGGAAGCCTTTTGAGACGACCTTGACTATAAAAATTAATGATTTGTACCATTGAGACTGGCTTTCTGTGTGACCAGAAAAAAAGAGTTTAATCTCATTTCTCGAGAATAAAGTAATTATTAATTTTCTGACCCACACTCCTGGATTTAGTGTTTACTAATAACTGTGGCCTACTTCTCTCAGAATGCCCTGGGTTTAATAATTAACTCCGTGGTTACAAATGTGCACATAGAAGTTAAATGTGGGGAAAAATCCAGCAGGAGGAACTGAAAGTGAGTCCCCAGCAGAGGGCTAACTGCCAGGGTGGCTCCACGGGACAAGAATTAGCCACCGAATGGGCTCAGATTCCAACACCTGGTCCCCTGCTTTATATATCCCAAGATTAATCTATGACTACCAGAACAGTCATTGCTCCAGACAGATGTAAATTAGAACATTATTCTTTTTTGTTGTTGTTGTTGCAATAAACCTGCTTAGGAGTTTATTAGAGGGGGTGTGTACAGGCCTGGGGAATTCGGTGTGCAGAGAGAAAGAGAAATATGGCGTATTTAGCTTTTTAAAAGCTGCCTAGCGCATGCGCACAGGGGTTGGCGTGACTACGTCATACGCAGATGACACAGATGACGGGCTCACACATGTGTGCAAGGGCTTAGCTGAGTCATAGTGGATGTATCCATGCATCCGTGCACGTGGGTCATGTGGGGCCCTTTAACATTCAGGCATTTCTGCCTGAGAGCTTGGAACATTATTCTTTTTTCACAGTAAAGTTGCTCGTGCCTTTTCGGTGGCCAAGATGATTAACTGCCCTGGTCAAGCTCTTGCTTCCCCAAACAGTAACGGGAAGGAGGTTGTCTCCTTGAGGAATGATGGAAAAGGATTTGAGTATTTCCCTGGAAAGCCGGAGAAAGAAAGAGTTCTAGTGTTTTCAGTTCCCTAAATTCAGATTCTGCTTTGTTTTTGCTGCTGATCCCCAGCCGCTGTTCATTCTTTCACACTTAGGACACAACATTTCAAGCTGAGCCGTGTCCTTGTAGCAAATCAAGGGCTTTTCTTAAGCAAGGAGACAGCCGGTCTCCTCCCATTATGTGCTGACTTCAGGGACTTATTTCCCAGGCATAAATTTCTGCCTTCTCTACAAGTTCCCCCGAACACCTCACTGTGTCCCCACGAACTGTCTATAAAAGCACTCATACTCAGCGTGTCAAGAAACACTGCTGAAGCATATTTTTCTAGAATGTTCACAGAACCCCCAAATGTCAGCTCAGCTGAACATGAAGATTTCTGAAAACAACTAATGAATGGAAGTCGAATAATTGAGTAATTTAAAAACGTGTTTTCAGAATGGCTCTTGGGCACTTCACCTGGGGTAGCGGTTTCCAGACAGCACGGGCTGAGTTCTGGAAGCACAGAAATGATGCTACTGTGATTCCTGTGAGCTCTCTTAGCTGATTTGATAAACATAGCCTGCACCAGATAAAAGGCATTGTGCTTGCAAGTGAACTCGATCTATCCCAGAGGGTTATCCACAGTTTACAAGATGTGTTCCCATGGTGGCTGATGCCCAAGATTACCTTCAAAGAGTTGTGTTGTCGTGCTTTTGTATGGAATACTGACTGGTTCATTCGGAGGCAAAGCAACTGGTTTGTTATCTACATCTCTATAAATCCCCAAGCCATTTATTTATTAAACAGGGGCAAATAAATTACCAAGTGTGTAACATTTCTTTCCTGTTACATTTGCCTTTCAGGCAGGCCTCCCAAGAGGTGGCTGTTCAGGAGGCCGAAAAGACAACTCAGTGGTGAAGAGCGCTTGTTGCTATTGAAGAGGACCTGGGTTCAGTTGTGGTGCTACACAGATTATTAGAAATGGGTTAAGCAAGATGTGAGAATTAGCCAATAAGAAGCTGAAACTAATGGGCCATTCAAAGAAAGCTTATAATATCTCTAGTTTCAAGGAATAAGACACCCTCTTCTGATCTTTAGAGCACATACTTACGTGCAGGGAGGTGCCTACTTTTCTTTTAAGTGTCTACTCGAGATCACCCTCTTTCCCAGCTGCATAAAACATCCATCTCTAAACATGCAAAAAATACAGCATGATTGATTGTCTTTCCTGGAAAAAATCACTATAAACATATCATGTTTTGTTTTTATTCTGATAAGATAAAAAAATTATATCTCATAAGTTCAATTATAAGGGTAATAGGAGAGAGAGGAGGAGATATGGAAAAGTCCAATCAGTTAAAAAGTTACTGGCCCCAAATAAAAGACCATTCCATATTGTCCAACACACGGACATATCGTCCATTCCCCAAATCTTTTTGACACCCTTAACCAATGAAAAAGCAGCAATCACTTTTCCTAATGGATGACTCTCCAATCCGCAAGCTTTCTTGGTGTCATGTGTTCCCTCCCCTCTTACCTGTAGCCACTGTATAGTCAATGACTCTCTGCTTCCCCAACTTATCATGATAAATAAATACTTTTGTCCCAGGGATAATCTGATGGAGGAGGGTCATCTGTCTATCTGTTACTTTCATTGGTTAATAAAGAAACTGCCTTGGCTTTTTGATAGGGCAGGATTTAGATAGGTGGAGTAGACAGAACAGGATGCTGGGAGAAAGAAAGCATAGTTGGTCAGACGCCATAGCTCTCCTCTCCAAGATGGACGCAGGTTAAGAATCTTCCCAGTAAGCCACCACTTTGTGGTGCCATATACATTAATAGAAATGGGTTAATCAAGATGTGAGGGTTAGCCAATAAGAGGCTGGAACTAATGGGCCAGGCAGTGTTTAAATGAATACAGATTGTGTGTTGTTATTTCGGGTGTAAATCTAACCATGCAGGAGCCAGGCAGGACGAAAAGCAGGCCTGCTCGCCCCATTACTACAATAATCTCCCAATTGCTGTCTGGCTCTACTATTGAAAACTGAGAGAAGTTGTCCAAGACCTCTTTCAGACCAGAATCTGCGGTTGTTCAATGTTTTGTTTGTTTGTTCTTTTCATTTGTTTTGATGTTTTAATGCTAGAGATCCATTGTTCTGAAGAAGTTTGGTTTAACAATTTTGCCTTGAAAATTGAATTTCTTATTTAATTCCTTTAAGTAATATTTGAGGACATGGTCCATCTTTCTTATATTCCCCCACTAAAAAAGTCATCTCTACACGGGTTGATTAAGGTTGGGGATGATCTACCATGAATATAGGTGTCATCATCCCATAGGCTGTGAACCTAGAGCAGAGGTTCTCAATCTGTGCGTCATAACTCCTTTAGGTGTCAAAGGGCCCTTTCACGGGGTCTCCTAAAACCATTGGAAAACACAGACATTCACATTATAATTCATAACTAGCAAAATTACTGTCATGAAGTAGCAACAAAACTAATTTTATGGTTGGGGTCACCACAGCATGAGGAATTGTATTAAGGGTCTGAGAGCCTCAGGAAGGCTGAGAAACCACTGCACTAGACAGAAGCAAAGGGGAAAGCACAAGTCCCCTGCTGCAGCCAGCCTCACCGCCTTCTGCTCTTGGGAGCTGCGTGTGCCATGTCCCCCACACCATGATGCACTAAACTCTGGAACCAAAATAACCCACCCCTCCTTGAGGTGTTTGCCAGGCATTTTGTCACAACCATGGAAATGTCTGACTAATACAGAAAATCGGTACCAGAAAAGTAGAGTTGTTTCCATTGCAATTCCTAAAAAAAAACAGTACAGAAGTGTTTGGATTGAAGGGGAAATTTGTAAAAGTTTGGTAAAAATAGGCAGGAGGAGCTCTAGAAAACCATATGCAGAATTTAATGGGCAATTCTGGTACTAGCTCAGAGGGTAAACATTCTGACCAGGACGATTCTGGTGGGAGCTGGGAGGATGAACATTCTGACCTGGATGATTCTGGTAGGAGCTGGGAGGATGAACATTCTGACCACAAGAGGTAAGAGTGTGTTTGTGCGATTTCAGGTGTAAGGACCTGGTTTGGAATTGGACACACACCCTTCACATTACATTGTAGTAGAGAACTTACCTCCCTTCCATCCCTTCCATGGAAGCTTGTGGTGGGCTGATGGCTTAGTTTCTTTGCTGTGATGAGTATTCTGACAAGGCAACAAACGTGAAGATTCATGGTTTAAGGGGAAGTTGAGGCAGGAGTCTCTTGAAGTGACTGCCCACATAGCATCCACAATCAGGAATAGGAAATGCTGAGTTTAGTCCTCTACTCAGTTCCATTTCTCCAGGATTCTGCTAGGGGAATGGCTTCACCCAAAGTTAAGATGGATTTCCCCCCTTAATTAATGCAATACAGACAAATCCCCACAGTCATGCTCAGAGGCCCATCTCTGAGGTGACTCTAGAATCTCTCAAATTGAAAATCAGTACTAATCATTACCAATGAGTTTTTCTAATTAACTTGTTCATGGAAATTTCTGGGCATCCCAGAATACTAGCTGAATCAACGAGTTCTGCTGACTGATTTTAACCAGGCATGCAGCAAGAACTGGAAGCAAAGCACAGAGCAGAATGATATATATCCAGAATCCCTGCAGATGAAAGGCTTCCTAGGGAAGTGTTCCCTTTATTAGCTTCCCAAGTACCCAGAAGCCACTGTAGCCATGGGCTAAGTGGCCCAGCTACTTCTCAAGCTGGCCACAGAACTTAGCACCATCCATGTAATACAATGGAGTCACATAGAATGCAAGAATAGATTGTTCATAGATCTCACGGAAACTTGGCAGACAGGAAATGTTCTTCAGGGCTGTAATCCCAGAGAGGAAATATCGAAAGGGCATTGAGTGAAGTGCTAAGCAGAAAAGTGAAGATGTGGTGGAAATGTCAGGAGTTTGGAGATGCCATTATTGTGGTTAGCCTGCCAAGGAAAGCCATGCATTAACAGTAGGAGCCTGAGAGGTCACGTCACCTGTAATAAGAAAGGCTGTTGAAACAGGAAGTCTAAGCCCTACCTCGATTATGGGACGGTAGCATTTGACTATGCCATTTGTGGTGGTTTGAATAGAAATGGTCCCCATATACTCATGTGTTTGAATGCTTGGTCCATAGGGTGTACAGCACACGGTCTCCTGCTGCTGCCTGGGGATCAAGATGCAGCACTCTCAGCTCCTTCTCCAATACCATGTCTGCCTACACACTGCCATGTTTCCTGTTGTGATGACAAAGGACTAAACCTCTGAACTATAAACCAACCCCAATTGTTTATCTTCCTTTATAGGAATTGCCCATGGTCATGGTGTCTCTTCACAGCAATAAAACCCTAACTAAGAATATTTGAAATGCATACATTTCATTTTGATATTATAGCAACATCTAGCTAAGAGTTTTCTTTGATTCCTAGTCGACAATTGGTGTGCTGGCTAGCTTTATGCCAGCTGGACACAAGCTAGGCTCATCTGAAGGGGGGAACCTCAACTGAGAAAATATCTCCATAAGATGGGGCTGTAGGAAAGCCTGCTGGGAGTTCTCTTAATTAGTGATTGATGGGGAAGGACCCAGTCCATTGTGGGTGGTCCCATGCCTGGGATGGTGGCCCTGAGTTCTACAAGAAAGTCGCTAAGCAACCCTTAGGGAGCAAGCCAGTAAGCAGCTCCCCTCCAAGGCCTCTGCATCAGCTCCTGTCTCTAGGCTCCTGCCCTGCTTGATTTCTTGCTGTCACTGCTTTTGATGATGAGCTGTTTTTATGGAACCATGAGTGTAAAAACCTTCCTTCCCTTCAAATTGCCTTTGGATGTGATGTTTCATCACAGCAATAGAAACCCTAAGTAGGACGCTTAGAGTTTGAACTGTTGAGCACGGTTAAAATTATCAAGACAATAAATACTCATAGAGATGAATTTAGTGAATTTTGCATGAGGATATGCATGGTGCTGGGAATTCCAGGGGTGTACTTGAGTGTCAAATTGACAAGGGATAGACTTAGGAAGCTTAATCACTATTGACAAGTTGATTAGACTTAGCATCCCTAGAAGACTAGGAAAGCAAGATTCTGAGTGACTTACAAGGGTGTTCCCAGAGTAGACTAAGAGGAAATCAGTCCTAAATGTGCATCACAGAATCCCATAGGCTGGGGACCCAGTTAAAATAAAAAGGGAAAGGAGAAAGTCCACTAATAGTGCAGTGTCCTTCTCTCTCTCTCTTTCCCTCTCTGTCTCCTGTCCTCTCTCCTACTGTTATGCTTCTCTCTGTCTCTCTCCCTCCCAACCACCACAGAGAGTAGCTCTTCTCCACTATGTCACCTCTGTCATGAGGAGCTGAAACCATGAGATCAATCAATAAATAAATAAATAATCTTTCCTCTCATGTTGTTTGCCTTGGGTACTTGTTACAAGTACAAAATGTCTGAATGAGACAGACCCTTGTTCCCTATTCAAGACTAAGAGAAATTTATTTAAATGCAGTGATGGGGGAGGACAGAGAACTCTGAGGCCATTAATTCAGAAAGAAAAAAACTACATAAACATCACCATCATAAAGAGAGCAGATGAATAGATGAAATATATCCCTAGAAGATTTACAAAGGCAAATTTTAGAATTACCTTGCAATGTGGAATGAATTAGAAACCAGAATCTTTAAGACATGATTATTTATGTCTTTATTACAATTTATGTCTTTATTATTTACAACAGTAAGTCCAGATGCTGTTTAGTTGCTAGTGGCACAGGTCAAGTTCCCTTTTGTCCATTTCCGAAGTATGACTCCCACCTTTACCTCTACTGTGACGTGTTTTCCATCAAAGACTCTGCGAGCCTCTGCTCCCTTCACCAGTGTAAGGTAAAAAGCTGTAGAGAGAATCTGGCCTTGGTCTCCCTTAGCCAGCTAATCCAAATGACCTGGTCCAACCAAACACTGAAACAACTATGTAAACACAAAAGCTTTTGTATTTATTTTTATCTTTTATGGAGGAACCCGGGAGGTAAAAATGTTTTACAAGAGCAAAATGGACAAATACTGAATTTGCTCTTAACCACAAGGGAAAAACAGCAAGACTTCACAAATTGAAGAAACGTTCAGAACATTCTGTCTCCTGCTCATATCGTATGGAATAGCAGCTTTCAGGCTATATCTTCCTTACCCTAAGCGACTCCATTTTTTTTTTTTTTTTTTTTTTTTTTTTTTTTTTTTTTTTTTTTTTTTTTTTTGGGGAAGAGACAGAAATCTTTAATAAATAAATAAATAAAAAAAAAACAAAAAACCTCACACAGAATTGGCAAATGGAAAGCCAGGCATGGTTATGTCCCCATGTAACCTCAGTTCTTGGGAGGCTGAAGTAAAAGTACAGGCATGCAAGGAAGGCCTCATCTAGATGCAAGTCTGAGGCCAGTCTCAGCTTCACGTGATATCTTCTTTTTTTTTTTTTTTTTTTTTTTTTTTTTTTTTTTATTTTTATTTTTATTTTTTTATTTATTTATTAAGGATTTCTGCCTCCTCCCCGCAACCGCCTCCCATTTCCCTCCCCCTCCCCCGATCAAGTCACCCTCCCTAATCTGCTCGAAGAGCAATCAGGGTTCCCTGACCTGTGGGAAGCCCAAGGACTGCCCACCTCTATCCAGGTCTCCTAAGGTGAGCATCCAAACTGCCTAGGCTCCCCCAAAGCCAGTACGTGCAGTAGGATCAAAAACCCTCTGCGATTGTTCTTGAGTTCTCAGTATTCCTCATTGTCCTCTATATTCAGCCAGTCCGGATTTATCCCATGCTTTTTCAGACCCAGGCCAGCTGGCCTTGGTGAGTTCCCGATAGAACATCCCCATTGTCTCAGTGTGTGGGTGCACCCCTCGCGGTCCTGAGTTCCTTGGTTCCTTGCTCGTGCTCCGTCTCCTTCTGCTCCTGATTTGGACCTTGAGATTTCTGTCCCGTGCTCCTCTGTCTCTGTCTCCTTTCATCGCCTGATGAAGGTTAATATTTATGAGGATGCCTATGTGTTTGTCTTTGGGTTCACCTTCTTACTTAGCTTCTCTAGGAACATGCATTATAAGCCCAATGACCTTTAGTTATGGCTAGAAACCAAATATGAGTGAGTACATCCCATGTTCCTCTTTTTGGGTCTGGCTTACCTCACTCAGGATAGTGTTTTCTATTTCCATCCATTTGTATGCAAAATTCAAGAAGTCCTTGTTTTTTACTGCTGAGTAATACTCTAATATGTATATATTCCATACTTTCTTCATCCATTCTTCCGTTGAAGGGCATCTAGGTTGTTTCCAGGTTCTGGCTATTACAAACAATGCTGCCATGAACATAGTTGAGCATATACTTTTGTTGTATGATAGGGCCTCTCTTGGGTATATTCCCAAGAGTGGTATTGCTGGATCCAGGGGTAGGTTGATTCCGAATTTCCTGAGAAACCGAAACACTGCTTTCCAGAGTGGTTGCACAAGTTTGCATTCCCACCAGCAATGGGTGAGTGTCCCCCTTTCTCCACAACCTCTCCAGCAAAGGCTATCATTGGTGTTTTTTATTTTAGCCATTCTGACAGGTGTAAGATGGTATCTTAAAGTTGTCTTGATTTGCATTTCCCTGATCGCTAGGGAAGTTGAGCATGACCTTAAGTGTCTTTTGGCCATTTGAAGTTCTTCTGTTGAGAATTCTCTGTTCAACTCAGTACCCCATTTTATAATTGGATTGATTAGCCTTTTACGGTCTAGTTTCTTGATTTCTTTATATATTTTGGAGATCAGACCTTTGTCAGTTGCGGGGTTGGTGAATATCTTCTCCCAGTAAGTGGGTTGCCTTTTTGTCTTAGTGACAGTGTCCTTTGCTTTACAGAAGCTTCTCAGCCTCAGGAGGTCCCATTTATTCAATGATGCCCTTAGTGTCTTTGCTGCTGGGGTTATACACAGGAAGTGGTCTCCTGTGCCCATGTGTTGTAGAGTACTTCCCACTTCCTCTTCTATCAGGTTCAGTGTGTTCGGACTGATATTGAGGTCTTTAATCCATTTGGACTTGAGTTTTGTGCATGGTGATAGATATGGATCTATTTTCATTCTTTTACAGATTGACATCCAGTTTTGCCAGCACAATTTGTTGAAAATGCTGTCTTTTTTCCATTGTATACTTTTAGCTCCTTTATCGAAAATCAGGTGCTCATAGGTTTGTGGGTTAAGGTCAGGGTCTTCTATTCGATTCCATTGGTCTACTTCTCTGTTTTTATGCCAATACCATGCTGTTTTCAATACTGTAGCTCTATAATAGAGTTTGAAGTCAGGGATGGTAATGCCTCCAGACAATCCTTTATTGTATAAGATTGTTCTGGCTATCCTGGGTTTTTTGTTCCTCCATATAAAGTTGATTATTGTCTTCTCCAGATCTGTGAAGAATTTTGATGGGATTTTGATGGGGATTGCATTGAATCTATAGATTGCTTTTGGTAGAATTGCCATTTTTACTATGTTGATCCTCCCAATCCAAGAGCAAGGGAGGTCCTTCCATTTTCTGGTGTCTTCTTCAATTTCTTTCTTCAAAGACTTATAGTTCTTGTCGAATAGGTCTTTCACTTCCTTGGTCAGGGTTACCCCTAGATATTTTATGCTATTTGTGGCTATCGTGAAAGGTGATGCTTCTCTGATTTCCCTCTCTGTTTCCTTATCCTTAGTGTAAAGGAAGGCAACTGATTTTTTGGAGTTGATCTTGTATCCTGACACATTACTAAAGGTGTTTATCAGCTGTAGGAGTTCTTTGGTAGAATTTTTGGGATCACTTATGTATACTATCATATCATCTGCAAATAATGAAAGCTTAACTTCTTCCTTTCCAATACAAATCCCCTTGATCTCCTTATGTTGTCTTATTGCTATTGCTAGAACTTCAAGCACTATATTGAAGAGGTATGGAGAGAGTGGACATCCTTGTCGTGTTCCTGATTTTAGTGGGATGGCTTTGAGTTTTTCTCCGTTCAATTTAATGTTAGCTGTTGGCTTGCTGTAAATAGCTTTTATTATATTTAGGTAGGATCCTTGTATCCCTATTCTCTCCAAGACCTTTATCATGAAGGGGTGTTGAACTTTGTCGAATGCTTTTTCAGCATCTAATGAAATGATCATATGATTTTTTTCTTTCAGTTTATTTATATGGTGGATTACATTGATAGATTTTCGTATGTTGAACCAGCCCTGCATCTCTGGGATGAAGCCTACTTGATCATAATGGATAATTTTTCTAATGTGTTCTTGGATTCGGTTTGCCAGTATTTTGTTGAGGATTTTTGCGTCGATGTTCATGAGTGAGATTGGCCTGTAATTCTCCTTCCTGGTTGAGTCTTTGTGTGGTTTTGGTATCAAAGTAACTGTAGCTTCATAGAAGGAGTTTGGTAATGACCCTTCTGTTTCTATATTGTGGAATACATTAAGGAGTATAGGTATTAACTCTTCTTGGAAGTTCTGGTAGAATTCCGCATTGAAACCATCTGGTCCTGGGCTTTTTTTGGTAGGGAGGTTTTTGATAACCTCTTCTAATTCTTCGCGACTAACAGGTCTGTTTAGATTGTTCACCTGGTCCTGGTTTAACTTTGGTATATGGTATTTATCTAAAAAAGTGTCCATTTCTTTTATATTTTCCAGTTTTGTGTTATACAGGCTTTTGTAGTAAGATCTAATGATTCTCTGAATTTCCTCTGTGTCTGTGGTTATGTCCCCCTTTTCATTTCTGATCTTATTTATTTGTGTGTTCTCTCTCTGTCGTTTAATTAGTTTGGATAGGGGTTTGTCGATCTTGTTGACTTTCTCCAAGAACCAGCTTTTTGTTTCATTGATTCTTTGGACTGTTTTCTGTGTTTCTATTTTGTTGATTTCGGCCCTCAGTTTTATTATTTCCAATCTTCTACTTCTCCTGGGCATGTCTGCTTCTTTTTTTTCTAGAGCTTTCAAGTGTGTTGTTAAGTCCCCAATGTATGCATTTTCCGTTTTCTTTAAGTGGGCACTTAGTGCTATGAACTTTCCTCTTAGCACTGCTTTCATTGTGTCCCATAGGTTTGAGTATGTTGTCTCTTTATTTTCATTAAATTCAAGGAAGACTTTAATTTCTTTCTTAATTTCTTCCTTGACCCAGGTGTGGTTCAGTAGTTGACAGTTCAGTTTCCATGAGTTTGTCGGCTTTCTGTGGGTATCATTGTTGTTGCCTTCTAACTTTAATCCATGGTGATCAGATAGGACACAGGTGGACACTGATATTTTTTTGTATCTGTGGAGGTTTCCTTTGTTTCCAAGTATGTGGTCAATTTTTGAGAAGGTTCCATGAGCTGCAGAGAAGAAGGTATATTCTTTCCTATTTGGGTGGAATGTTCTATAGATGTCTGTTAAGTCCATTTGCTTCATTACCTCCAATAATTCTCTTAATTCTCTATTAGGTTTCTGTCTGATTGACCTGTCCCTTGTAGAGAGAGGTGTGTTGAAATCTCCTACTACTAGTGTGTGTGGTTTGATGTCTGCTTTGAGTTCTAGTAATATTTCTTTTACATAAGTAGGTGCTTTTATATTGGGGGCGTAGATATTCAGAATTGAGACGTCATCCTGATGAATTGTTCCTGTTATGAGTATAAAGTGACCATCTCGGTCTCTTCTGATTGATTTTAGTTTGAAGTCAGTTTTGTTAGAAATTAATATGGCCACACCTGCTTTTTTCTTAGGACCATTTGCTTGAAACACCTTTTCCCAACCCTTTACTCTGAGTAGGTGCCTGTCTTTGTGGTTGAGATGTGTTTCTTGCAAACAGCAGAATGTTGGATCCTGTTTTCGTATCCAATCTTTTAGCCTGTGCCTTTTTATAGGTGAATTGAGCCCATTAATATTAAGTGATATTAATGACCAGTGGTTGTTTACTCCGGTTATTCTTATTGCTTTTGGTTGTAGAGATTGTGTGTCTCCCTTCTTTGAGATGTGCTGGTGAAGGGTCACTAGATGCCCGGGTTATTGTAGGCAGTGTTGGATTCCTTGGGTTGTGATTTTCCTTCTATTACTTTCTGTAGGGCTGGATTTGTGGCTACGTATTGTTTAAATTTATTCTTATCCTGGAATGTCTTGATTTCTCCATTTATAGTGAACGAAAGCTTGGCTGGGTATAGTAGTCTGGGCTTGCATCCATGGTCTCTTAGCTTCTGCAGAACATCTATCCAGGACCTTCTGGCTTTCATAGTTTCCATAGAGAAGTCAGGTGTAAGTCTGATCGGTTTACCTTTATAAGTTACTTGCCCTTTTTCCTTTGCAGCTCTTAATATTCTTTCTTTAACCTGTATATTTTGTGTTTTGATTATTATATGGCGAGGAGATGTTTTTCTTTGATCCAGTCTGTTTGGTGTTCTGTATGCTTCTTGAATATTTAAGTGAATATCTTTCTTTAAGTTGGGAAAGTTTTCTTCCATAATTTTGTTGAATATATTTTCTGGGCCTTTGAGCTGTGACTCTTCTCCTTCATCTATACCTATTATTCTTAAGTTTGGTTTTTTTATTGTGTCCCATATTTCCTGAATGTTTTGTGTTGAGAATTTGTTGGTTTTGCTGTTTTCTTTGATCTGTTCGTTTATTTTCTCTATGGTGTCTTCAGCATCTGAGATTCTTTCTTCTATCTCTTGTATTCTATTGATTATGCTTGTTTCTGTAGACTCTGCTCGTTGACCTAGATTTTCCATATCCGGCTGGTCCTCAGTTTGTATTTTCTTCCTTGCCTTCATTTCAGTTTTCAATTCTTGAACTGTTTCCATTACCTGTTTGATCGTTTTATCTTGGTTTCCCAGGGTATCATGTACATATTTCCTCATTTCTTCAAACTTTTTGTTATACTTCTCATCCATTTCTATAAGGGCATTTTTTACATGTTGTTTAAGGGACTCTATTGCGTTCATAAAGTCAATTTTTTCCACTTCTTCTGTGTTAGATTGTTCAAATACTTCTGTTGTAAGATCCTTGGGTTCTGGTGTTTTCATGTTGTTTTTCAGATTATTGGGTGAGTTCTTGCCTTGGCGTCTGCCCATCTCCTCCTATTAATCCTATCTAATAGGTCTTTTAAAAACCGGATCAGGTTTCCCTGCTGGCCCAGGGCTCCGCTTACAAAATGCCCTCGCTCTGTTTCCTGGTTTCTGCCGCAGGCCAAGAACCCTCTCACCCCTCCGAAGTGTCTTCAGGACAGGACCAGGCTCCCCGTTTGCCAGTGACCTGGCCAAACCAAGGCCTACCTCTTTGATTTGATTGTAGTAGGGCGATCTGTTCTCCTTATTGCCCGCCTGACTCTGCTGCTTGCGTCTGCTGCCGGGCTGGTCTCCCAAAGCCTCTTCCTGAATGCGGTGTCGCTCCGCCGCGTCTGGCCGCCGGCGCTCCGCCGCGTCTGGCCGCCGGCGCTCCGCCGCGTCTGGCCGCCGGCGCTCCGCCGCGTCTGGCCGCCGGCGCTCCGCCGCGTCTGGCCGCCGGCGCTCCGCCGCGTCTGGCCGCCGGCGCTCCGCCGCGTCTGGCCGCCGGCGCTCCGCCGCGTCTGGCCGCCGGCGCTCCGCCGCGTCTGGCCGCCGGCGCTCCGCCGCGTCTGGCCGCCGGCGCTCCGCCGCGTCTGGCCGCCGGCGCTCCGCCGCGTCTGGCCGCCGGCGCTCCGCCGCGTCTGGCCGCCGGCGCTCCGCCGCGTCTGGCCGCCGGCGCTCCGCCGCGTCTGGCCGCCGGCGCTCCGCCGCGTCTGGCCGCCGGCGCTCCGCCGCGTCTGGCCGCCGGCGCTCCGCCGCGTCTGGCCGCCGGCGCTCCGCCGCGTCTGGCCGCCGGCGCTCCGCCGCGTCTGGCCGCCGGCGCTCCGCCGCGTCTGGCCGCCGGCGCTCCGCCGCGTCTGGCCGCCGGCGCTCCGCCGCGTCTGGCCGCCGGCGCTCCGCCGCGTCTGGCCGCCGGCGCTCCGCCGCGTCTGGCCGCCGGCGCTCCGCCGCGTCTGGCCGCCGGCGCTCCGCCGCGTCTGGCCGCCGGCGCTCCGCCGCGTCTGGCCGCCGGCGCTCCGCCGCGTCTGGCCGCCGGCGCTCCGCCGCGTCTGGCCGCCGGCGCTCCGCCGCGTCTGGCCGCCGGCGCTCCGCCGCGTCTGGCCGCCGGCGCTCCGCCGCGTCTGGCCGCCGGCGCTCCGCCGCGTCTGGCCGCCGGCGCTCCGCCGCGTCTGGCCGCCGGCGCTCCGCCGCGTCTGGCCGCCGGCGCTCCGCCGCGTCTGGCCGCCGGCGCTCCGCCGCGTCTGGCCGCCGGCGCTCCGCCGCGTCTGGCCGCCGGCGCTCCGCCGCGTCTGGCCGCCGGCGCTCCGCCGCGTCTGGCCGCCGGCGCTCCGCCGCGTCTGGCCGCCGGCGCTCCGCCGCGTCTGGCCGCCGGCGCTCCGCCGCGTCTGGCCGCCGGCGCTCCGCCTCTGTGCGTCTGGCCGCCGGCGCTCCGCCTCTGTGCGTCTGGCCGCCGGCGCTCCGCCTCTGTGCGTCTGGCCGCCGGCGCTCCGCCTCTGTGCGTCTGGCCGCCGGCGCTCCGCCTCTGTGCGTCTGGCCGCCGGCGCTCCGCCTCTGTGCGTCTGGCCGCCGGCGCTCCGCCTCTGTGCGTCTGGCCGCCGGCGCTCCGCCTCTGTGCGTCTGGCCGCCGGCGCTCCGCCTCTGTGCGTCTGGCCGCCGGCGCTCCGCCTCTGTGCGTCTGCGCGACTCCATTTTATACAGCAGCAATTTGTTCTAATTTGAGTACAAATACTGCGGTAGAAGACTCTTCATCCTGTTTATGCAAGCGTCATGACTACCATCTGTCTAGACATGTCAATAACATATCTAGACATATAGTATACATGTCATATATATTCTTATGTATATGATAATGACTTCCATATATTTAGACATGTCAATAACTAATGTATAGTATATATGTCATGTATATTCTTATGTATATGATAATGACTTCCATATGTCTAGACATATCAATAACTTACCTTTATAAAATAGTATCACAAATGAACTTGCAAATTAAGAATGTGTAGGTACATGTATATATCAAAATGTCATAGAAGTTAGACCTATGAGCTTATCAAACATATCAGATTGGCAAATGATCAACCCCTTTGGATCAGATCAAAGGAGGGGCTCCTAAAAATGTAGGTAGCATGGCACCCACCAACCTCTATTGGAACAATCATATTGTACATGTCTTATGATCAAATAGGAATGAAGTCATGATCTGCCCCGTGTGTACATTCTCAGTTCAGTCCCTCTACTCCAGTCTGTCTACTTGAACTGTCATTCATCTGGATTCAGAATGCCCTTCATCAGCTTTATGCCTTGAAAGAACTCCAGACATTGGCAATTCTTTTCAAGAAGAGCTTTCGACTGAGTTGATCGCATTCAGTAATATCTTATCCAACACCAGCAAGGACTCTGCATCTCTATCATCCCTCTGCTGTTGTCTCAAGTTAGGTTCCTGTGAACCCTGTGGCTGCTTTAGCCCTTCCTCGACTATTCTACAACCTATAAGCCGTCATGTGAAGCATAGTGTACAATCTGAGAATTAATATATGTTATTAGGATTGAACTAAATCAACCTATTTCCTAATGGCCTGAAGTACCAAGTGAAATCAATAGTTCTTGACATAGTAAAACAATGTCACAGTAAGTAGCTGAATTTATTGTACTCTGTGTAGCAGTTTGAATGTATAATGCCCCCACAGGCTCATGTTTGAGTACTCGGTCTCCAGCTGGTGGTGCTGTTGGTGAAGGTTATGGAACTTTTAGAAGAAGGAGTCTTGCTGGAAATGGTACCTGGCACTGAGGGCAGGCTTTGAGGTTTTAAAGCCTGGCCCACCTGACTCTCTCTCTCTCTCTCATGTGTGTGTGTCTCTATGTCGTGTGTGTGTGTGTGTGTGTGTGTGTGTGTGTGTGTGTGTAATGTGAACTTTCTGCTTCCTGGCTGTCAGGATAGCTTCACGCTCCTACTGCCATGCTTTCCCTACTTTGATAAACTGCATCCCCTCTAGAATCCTAAGAAAAAACAAACCTTTTTTCCCTCTAACTTGTTCCTTATTAGGATATTTTATCACAGCAACAAAAAAATAATCAATACACTCTATAAATTCTGACACTGAGAAATTGCACAAATGTGTCCATACATATCTGACATAGTTCACTCATGGAAAATACGTTTTTTTCTCTTTAATTTTCTTTGTTTGTTTCTTTCTTTTTTCAGAGACAGGATCTCAGGCAGTTCAGCCTGGGCTTGAACTCATTATGCAGTCAAGGATGACCTTGAACTCTTGATCCTCCTGTTCTACCTCCCAAGGTTGGGATTATAGATGTGGACTACACTTAGCTTGTTTTTTTTTTTCAATTATGGATTTCAAAGATCTATCTATGTCACTGGTTTTCAACTTGTGGATCATGACTCCTTTGGGGTTGAACAGCCTTTTCATAGGGGTCACCCAAGACCATCACAAAACACATGTATTTACATTATGATTCATAATAGTAGCAAAATAACAGTTATAAAGTAGTGACCAAATAGTATTATAGTTGGGGGGGTCACCAAACTTGAGGAACTGTATTAAGGTGTCACAGCATTAGTAAGGTTGAGATCCACATAGATTCTATGTGCTAACGGCTTGGTCTCTTCGTGGCAGTACTGGGAGGTTCTGTGAATCTTTGAAACACCAAGCTTTGCTAAGAGGTCTTTAGAGCATCAGAAGGATGCTAGAAATGGATCGTGGGACTGCACACAGTCTATCCCCTGATCCTGCTGTTGAAGAGCATATGCTTCTACACACCTTTGACTTGATGCTCTATAAAAACCAATAAAGCTGCCAAATCCTGGGCTTTAACCTTCTAAAACAACCAAATAAATCAATTTATGTTGGGTATTTCTGTAGAAAGACAGAAAACTAATACAGAATGTATCATTCCATAAACCTCCTCCCCCCACCCTAATGCCCTTCCTCTGTAGCAGTTAGACAGCTGAGAAGCTAACGTGAGCAGGGCAGGTCCCAACAAATGATCTCCATCAGTTATAACAGTCTGCAAGATGAGAGGGATCAGCCAGGCAGTGGTGGAACACAACTTTAATCCCAGCACTTGGGAGGCAGAGGCAGGTGGATTTCTGTGAGTTTGAGGCCAGCCTAGTCTACAGGAACTAGTTCCAGGACAGGCTCCAAAAAGGCCACAGAGAAACCCTGTCTCGAAAAATCAAAAAAAAAAACAAAACAAACAAACAAACAAAAAACAAATGAGAGGGATCACCAAAATTACCTTTTAATTTGTCAGTGAATAGAAAGAGTAATCACACACTTCACTACAAGGATAAAGATAAGGATTAAAATAATCCAGGAAAGAATTGCATAGACTCCAGAAAAGCACCAAGTGCAGAGTGTCTGATGTCCTCTGTAGAGTCAGAGCTTATTGCACTCCTGGCATTGGTATGAGATATGGACTGACAGGCAAATTCTCAGTAGCTGTCATATCCAGACTGCTCATTGGGACTTCATCAGGAAAGCATGGTAGGAAAATAATAGACATACATACAGACAGAGAGGCAGAGATAGATTGATAGATAGATAGATAGATAGATAGATGATAGATAGATAGATAGATAGATAGATAGATAGATAGATAGATAGACAGACAGATGGATGAGTGATAGCTAGATGAGAGAGAGAGAGAGAGAGAGAGAGAGAGAGACTGATAGGTTATCCATGTAGTTGGTCTCAGTCTCCAGGTGAACTGATAAAATGTCATCAAAAGCCCACACACTGTATTAAGTTATTAGCATTTAGTTTAGCTAAAAGTTTCTATCTTAAATCATATTATTAGACCACACTATGTGCTCCAAAGCCCCCAGGCAAATAAAGATATTCTTATCAAGTGTGATGCTCCAAAAACTCCAGAGATGGCCTTATCATGGCCAGAGACAAAGAGATCTCCCTTTGAACATAGCTAAGTCCTGGGCTACACACATCTGTCCTGCGGTCACCCTCCTCCTCAAACTTCTCAATGGAAGCAAGCCCGAAGGAAGATCCTGTCTTCTGTTAGTATATTATGGTTTCTGATTGTGTGTTTTTTGTTGTGTGTGTGTGTGTGTGTGTGTGTGTGTGTGTGTGTGTGTGTTTATTTTCGAGACAGGGTTTCTCTGTAGCTTTTTGGTTCCTGTCCTGTGTGTTTTTATAAGTTTTATTTTGCTGTGTGTGTATTTTTTGTAGTTTTTCTAAATTCTAGTTTGTTGGGTTTTTTGTTTCCTTGTTTGTTTTCTAAACAGAGAAAGAAAGGACATGGATTCAAGGGTGAGAGGTAGGAAGCATCTTAGAGGAATTGGGGAGGGGAGAACGTGATCAGAATATATTGTATAAAAAATTATTTTCAACTAAAACAAGAAACTTACATGTCATGAATCACTTTTGTATTATGGAACAGGAAAGTGTCAGCTTTAGGTCATGTGCTGCTAGTCTTTGCCCTATATTTACAGACTGGGGTGCAGTCAGGGTCAGAAATGTCCCCAGTGAGAAAAATATAAATTTATTACATTAATATAGCTAGTCTAAAAAATGAAGCAATTTTTTAAAAAACCAAATTCTAGGATCTTGTTGGTGCCAGTAAGCATATGCTCTGTCATCAAGCTGCCCCCCTAACCCCATAAAACAATTTTAAAAAACAAAAAAAAATGCATAGTGGGGCAATGGGAAACTGGGTTATTAGACACAGACACATAGATCAGTTCTTTGCTGTCCTAAGAAGGTAGAAGCTGGAATTTTTCTGCACCTATTCAGAAGGCAGATTGATGCCATCTACTGACCAAATGTATCTCGTGGTCCTATAGAGACTCCACCATTTGACAGAGAGAAGCCAATCCTTTGGACAGCCCTCACAAAAGTTAAGACAGTTGATGTACACAGAAATCCCTAGACGTTTCTTGGGAAAGATGGAAGAAGACTCTCTTACTCTGAGGTATTGTAGGGTCCTACTGTTAAAAATTGGGGCTCTGGCAGAGAGTACTCCCAAATCCCCTGTTGACTGAGGTTTTCTGTCCCACCTGGTCCCCACAGTCATTAAGTCCCAAAGAAATCACACAAAGGTCTACATTAGTTATAAACTGATTGGCCCATTAGCTCAGGCTTCTTATTAACTTTTAAAACTTATATAGCCCATTATTCTTATCTGTGTTAGCCACATGACTCAGTACCTTTTTTTTTTTTTTTTTTGCAAGGCAGTCACATCTTGCTTCTTCTCTTGCTGGGTCAGACTGCAGAGGAATGGGCTTCCTTCTTCCCAGAATTTTCCTGTTCTCCCTGACCTGCCTCAACTTCCTGTCTGATTGTCCTGACTATACTTCCTACTTGGCTACTGGCCAATCAGCATTTATTTAAAATATAACTGACGGAGTATAGACCATGGTCCCACACCAATCCCTCTCCTGGTTTCAGTGACTCTGGTTAATTTATGAATTTCTCAAGTTGATTCTTGAATTGATACGTTAATTGGCAGAAAGAAGGTCCAAGGATCCCGACTCCTTTATCTTACTTTAGATTAGCTCTTATTCCTGAGTTGTATGTCACCACTTCACCCCACTCAGATGTAAGAACCCTATTGGTGCACCAGACTGAAGGAAGCAAAGAGTAACTATATCAGTGAAGAAATCATGTTTGTTCTAACTTTTTAGGTATCAAAGATTTACAGAAACTCACAGTCTAGAGTTCCTGTGAGTCTCAGAAGAGACTTTGAACTTGGCATGGTGGACTATTAAAATTTTGGAAACTCTTATAGATGAAACAAATATAACACTTTGTATTGCAAATTGTGTAGGCAGAAACTGCTCATTTATTTCCAGCCACCTAGACCAGAAATAATCATATAAACTGTGTTAATTAAAACACTGTTTGGTCCATCATTTAGGCATATTGCTAGCTAGCTCTTATATCTTAAATTAACCCATTCTATTAATCTGTGTATCACCATGTGGCAGTGGCTTACAGGGCAAAGTTCCAGTGTTTGTCTCCTCCTGCAGCTACATGGCGTCTCACTGACTCTGTCTTATTTTCCCCAGCATTCAGTTTAGGTTTTCTATCTAACTCTACTCTGCCCTATCACAGGCCAAAGCAGCTTCTTTATTCATTAACCAGTAAAAGCAACACAAGGACTTCTCACATCAAAAATGGACTTGAGTCATTGGTGGTCAGGGGCAGAATATTGTGGTTTGGGTATAAAATGGTAATAAAAACCTATGTGTTGAGAGTTTGGTCCCCCTCTGATGACACCGTTGGCAGCTGTATGGATCATAAGGGTGTTAACACTATCAATGAGTCAGTTCACTCATGAGTTCAAAGCTGAGTGGGCCTGGTTGAAGGAAGCAGGTTCTTGGGAGCATATCTATGGAGGATACATCTTGTCTTACCTGTCAGTGTTCCAGCCACCATGAGGATAAACAACTCTGCTCCAGCACAGGCTCCCACTGCCATGTTATCTGCCCACAGACATGAAGCCAGCAGATCGCAGAATGATGTCTTAGAAACTGTGAACTGAAGTACACCCTCCCTGCTTTGGGATAATTTCTTGAGTGTTGTGTCACAATCAAAGAAAGTTAGCAAAGTCTGTCCTTTTCATAATCTGGTGGAGAAGGAAGTTATTTTATTACCAGTGTAGCATCTCTGATGAAATGTTCTCAACTCTACTGGATTCTCATTGAAGAGTACAGAATTTTGATAGCTGCATCTTGTTATACTTTATATAGCTACTTCTAATTTTCCCTAGGAGGCCATAAAATTATTGTGAGAAATCGGTGAACTCCTATGTCAGACCAAGCACTGCTATAAGCTGAATAAATGAAGTGTCTCATGCTGGATAAGTGTCTCAGCCTTTAAATTTATGCAGATTTTGTTACAGCTGACAAACTACCAACCATATAAAATACTACTTCATATTTGGACATTTTCTTTATGCATTTTCTAAGAAAATAGGTATTAGTACTATAATATAATTACACTTAAAATACCACAACATAGGATTCTGATACTTGTTGTTTATATTTAATGAATTATTCTTTATAAATAAAAGTATGAGTGCCTAACTCCTTAACAACATGTACCTAGAGAAGCAATTTGTTTCCTTTGTAAGGAAGTCTTCGTTCCATATTTGTTCTCAAGTCTTAGTTCCAATACCATGACACAACAGTATTGCGGTCTTGGGAAATTTATTGCCTGCAACAATTAGGGAAACACACTTTTCTCTCCTCCCTTCCCTTCCAAGTATAGTTCTTTAATTCATGCATTTTACACAAAGGAAGTCTACTTACCATATCAGAACATTTTGACCACCAGAATATTCGTACAATGCTATATTTCATTCTAAAAATAATACATTGGCTATATTGGCTATATTTTCATATCCAATGAAGGAAAACATAATTCTTGTTACCTACATAATACATAACATCTTATGCTATATGATTAGTTTATAATTGGCCTTTTTTGCTTACGAATCAATAAAAATTCATACTTTGATATGTAATTTTTCTTTTCATCTACTTTTGTGTCAAATTCACTCAACAATGTAAACATATTTAAGGCTCTGCATACATATTACCGAGCTGCTTTCCAGAAATACACCACTTACTTAATTTCCCATTAGGAGTTAGGTTCTCACTGTGAATTTTACCTCCTCTTTAGCCAGACTATTATTTTTACCTTTTAAAACTCTTGATAGTTTGGTGAAACTTATCATTAGAAAAAAATCGCTTTTTCATATTTCATTATCCACTTTCATTTCTTCTTTTGAGAATCCATAGTCCCTGTTTTTTCTAATGTAGGCACAGGGCTTTTTTTAACGCCTTTTCTTCAAACACAGTTCCCCCATTCTAACCTTCAACCAGTGTCATTGCCCTCAGGCGCTCAATTTGCCTTCCTCTTATAGTCCCTGGTCCTGCTCACTAGAACTACTCCAAGTTTGTTTCTGTATTTATATAGCTGTGTTTTACATTTTCTATTTTGGTACAAGATTGGACAAATGCCAGAGTTGGTGTTCAAGATACACGCTACCTGTTTTTCTCTAAGGTGGTTTCCTGTCTAGATTGTGCCTCTGCTTCAGGTGATTGGGGACCCTTCCACATCTTCTGTAGTGCACAGAAATAGGGCATGAAAGGTGAACGCTATTAAAGCAGCTCCAGGTCTGGCTATAAATTCAGGCCATCTATTTCCTGATGCCGCGCCACAGTTTTTCCACCCTCTGTAGCAGCCGCCTGAGATTTTGCTGTGTGTGCTTCGTCATATACTACCAATTTCAGTCTATAAAGCTGATAACCATGTGCTTGTCACTGTTACAGTGGACTGCAAGTTGTGGGAGGGAAAGTTGCAAAGGAAATAAAGGACCTATCGCCTTCATGTGGCGTGTATGTGTGTGCATGCACGTGTGTGTGTGTGTGTGTGTGTGTGTGTGTGTGTGTGTGCGCGCACCTACATGTATAGGTGAGCATGTGTCATGGCCAATGTGTGGAGGTCATAAACAGCCTGTAGCGTTCGTCCTCTCTTTCTATCGTGTTTGAGACAAGACCTCTTCTGTGGCTTGCCACCACGTGGGCTTTACTGTTTGTTGCAACACTTTTCACTATGGATTACAGGACAAACCCAGATGTCTAACAACCAAAAGTAAAGAAAGAAAAGGTGGCATATATGCATAATGAAATATCGTTTTTCTGAGTAAGATGAAGTTATGCCATTTCCAGGAAAGTGTATGCAACTGAGGATAATGATATTAGTCAAATTAAGTCAGCCACAAAAAGGTAAGTGTTACACACTCTCTCTGGTGGCTCCTGAATATCATATAAACACATAAAATCATGACCCAAAAGCACAAGTGACATTGTTCTGACCACAAAAGAGATTGACGTGAGTGAGGAGAGGCAAGAAAGCAGGGCAGGAAAGTTCGAGAATAAACAAGCTCAGTGTAACATATAAATGTGCATGAGAACTTTTACAGAAATCATAAAAGTGCGAGAATTCTACTTTATCTCAGAGAATATTACTTGAACTAAACTAACATCTCTACCTAACAGCACTCCTAAATTTTAAAGAAAATAACGAAACAGGGGCAAATAGCATCTTGCTGAACTGGTCAGGATGAAACATGGGTTTGAGTCAGATGGAATTGCTGGCAGGATATTGCACTGTCTTGCTTTTTCTATGCTAACTACTTGTTAAGTCATTTAACATCTCTCTGCCTCTGTTTCCTTGTCAGCAAAATGTGGAAAATGAAATTGTCTGTCATCATAAGGCCCCTGTGAGAACACAAAAATTACAGCAAGGACCTGCGTATCAGGGAGGTAACAATTCACACAAAGTTACTATCAAACCCATTAGTGTGTATGGTGTCTGCCCAAATCCCACAGACAGCCAGAACTACATTATAACTAAGAGGCCTAGCTGGGACAGCTGCACACCTCGAATCCCAGCACTCATGGGGATGCGAGCACAAGTTTTGTGAGTTGAAGGTCAGTGTGGGATACATGGAAAGACTCAGGAAAGAGATGGAGGGAGAAAGAGGGGATGAGGGGGCAAGAGGAGGATGGGGAGAAGGAAGGGGAGGAAGTAATGAGTTTGGCTTCATAGAAAAAGGTAACAATAATTGTGGAACAAAAAAGCCCAGAAATGAAAAGAAGTCAAACTCTCACTATTTGCTGATAATATGAAAGTTTACAGAAGCAACCCCAAAAATTCTACAAAAGAATTACTACAACTTATAAATACCTTTAGTAATGTAGCAGGATACAAGATTAACTCGAAAAAAAAAAACAGTAGCCCTCCTTTATACGGTTGATAAATAGGCTGAAAAAGAAATCAGAGAAACATCACCCTTCACAATAGCCACTAATCGTATATAACTCTAAACAAACAAGTGGAAACCTGTATGACAAGAACGTTAAATCCTTGAGGAAAGAAATTGAAGACAACACCAGAAAATGAAAAGATCTCCCATACTCTTGGGTAGGTTGAATTGACATAGTAAACATGGCAATTTTACTGAAAGCAATCTACAGATTCAATGCAACACCCAGCAAAATCCCAGCAAAATTCTTCAAAGACCTCAAAAGAACAATACTCAACTTCATATGGAAAAGGAAAAAAAACCCAGGATATCCAAAATAATTCTGTACAATAAAAGAATTCTGGAGGCATCACAATCCCTGACTCTACTACAAAGCTACAGTACTGAAAACAGCCTGGTATTAGCATAAAAACAGACAGAAGGACCAATGGAACCGAATTGAAGACTCGGATATTAATCCACACACCTTCAAACACCTGATTTTTGACAAAGAAGCAAAAAATATCAAATGGAAAAAATAAAGCATATTCAACAAATGGTGCTGGAATAACTGGACATCAACATGTCAAAGAATGAAGATAGATCCATATCTATCGCCATGCACAAAACTCAAGTCTAAATGGATCAAAGACCCCAACATAAAACAAAATACACTGAATCTCATGACCAAAGAATGGATAGAGAAGATGTGGTACATTTTTACAGTGGAGTACTATACAGCAGAAAAAAATAATGACATCTTGAAATTTGTGGGCAAGTGGATGGATCTAGAAAACATCATATTGAGTGAGGTAACCCAGACCCAGAAAGACAAATGTCATATGTACTTACTCATAAGTGTCTTTTAGACATAAAACAAAGAAAGCCAGCCTACAATTTACTGTCCCAGAGAACTTATACAACAATGAGGACATACATGGATCTAATCTACATGAAAAGTAGAAAAAGACAAGATCTCCTGAGTAAATTGGGAGCATGGGGATCATGTGAAAGGGTAGAAATTGAGGGAGGAGGAAGGGAGGGGAGCAGAGAATAATATATATCTCAATAAAAACAATAAAAAAAATAGAAAAGGGCCCAGAAATGTGTTCTTTCTATTCTCTGCCCAGATACACAGAGATCATAAAAATGACTCAGCTCATACACAGCTGTGTTTGCTGTTGTATTTCTGTCCCACAGGATACAGCATGAGCAGCAGTTGCCATAGAAATGTGTAGACTTTCCAATACTTTCTTAGTGGGGATAGTTTCCACGGAACCTTGATGTGTCTTTGCTAAATGTCAGTTGTCCCCCCAGACCTCTGTCTGCTTGCCCTCAGTTCTGTACAGATCCCTCTTGTATGTGGCTGAGAATTTGGGTGGAGGAAGAGCACATTTGGCTGGCTGTGGTTCTTTTTATCGTCACTTCTTCTTCCAGTATCCATGGTTGGTCACTGGTATATGTTGGCAGGAATTTTACAAGGTAGATAGAAGAATATAAGCAAAGAAGATTATGAGGAAGAACTATTATTACTCTGCTAGTACTGGGCCACCTTTTTTCTTTCTGAGGCCAATAAACATAACCTCAGACGACAAAGGTATTTCTAAGGATTCCAGAATCTGTACACAAGATTTCACCTACACTATCTGTGGAAGCAAGAGGCCTGTGTGTGTCAAAATGCAATGGAAATGAAGGGCCTATTACTTATGCCTGAACACTGTCCCTCAACTGAGCATTTATGTTAAGGGTTTGGATCTAAGAAAACCCAGCATAAGACATTCATGTGATGTAGATTAAAGCTATAAATATATATTCTCATAATTTATGTAACCAGTATGTAATTTATTTAAATCAATAATAATTTATTATTTATATAAGTTAGTTAAAAAATAAAACAACAGAAACAAGGAAAAAAACCAGAAGCCATGAATTTGAAGGAGAGCAGGAACGGGTATATGGGAGGACTTGGACAGATGAAAGGGAAGGAAGAAGAAATATTGTAATTAAATTATAATCTCAAAAATAAAAGTAAAAATGAACCCAAACAATGAACAATTATTCCAACATTAACTAATCACTTATCTTGCTTCCCCAATGCGTACTGTGTGTGTGTGTGTGTGTGTGTTCTTCTCTGCTCTGATTACACACTAGTCTGACATATGCATCATCCTATCTTCTCCATATGACTCTTGAAGAAAGTGGGAGAAATTAAGTTGATCACATGAGAATAGTGTATGAACGCTGAGCCAATAAATGAGCAAATACATAAACGATGTCGTTGTTGGTTCTCAATAATTTGGGAAACATGATGATACTAATGGAGACCAGACTCTGTTGCTATTGTTCTTTATTGCTTGTTTGGGACTAGAGAAGATGAGCCCTCATTGACTAATGTGATAACTGTTACCTCTTATTTTTGAGCGTAAGACGGATTTGGTGTGTTTATGTCGAAGTACTTGTGAGCCAACCAGCAAGTGATGGGTACTCTTCCCAAGCCCACTGGGATAATTGTAGCCAGAAGGAAATTGGCCTGGTAAGTTGTGACTATATGAAGCAGAGTTCAGACTAAATGGTTAGAAATAATTGGACTTTAAAAAGGAAAATTGATGTTGCTGAATTTTAAGAGAACTTTTAGCACAGGAGGCCTGGCCATTTTGGTTACATTTCAACTAAGGACTAATGAGAGTCACATGACGGTGCTGAAGAGCCCATCCCTGGGAACACACTAAGGAACAGGTCAGCCAAGCTGGGAAGGCAATTAGGTTTCCACGTTTTCACAGAGAGAAGAATATTGTATGCCCCATATTAACCACCATGGTTACCGCTAGGTTTGTTTGGGAGGTTTCTTATTGCTCTAAATAAACAAAGCAGCAGGCAAAAGTGACTCAGCCAGCAGGCCATCCCCGAGTGTCCACAGGGAGTAAGTGCTGAGATTCACACAACAAGCCTCCCATTCCTAGAAAGAAGAGGTGCGTTTCCCTTGCTTACAAATGCAGATGCTTGTTATATATTTGAAGTGTGAAAGTACAGTATAAACCATAAATCCAGTTGGACCCACTTTGTGGAAATAGAAAATATGCATAGATTCTATAGTAAACTATATTCTGAGGACCTGGAGGGATGACTCAGTGCTGAAGAGCACCTGCCCTTGCAGAGGACCAGAGTTTGGTTCTCCGCACAGCAGAGGCAGCATCAACTGCCTGGAACTCCAGTTCCAAATGACCCAGTATTCTCTCTTGGCCTCCCTGAGTGTGTACACTCACACATAGACACATACACACATACACATAAATCAAAAATATAATCATTTAAAGACAATCCAAGGATATCTGGAGTAGTGAGCATCGTGGACACTATTCCTATTTCATGTGGCATGTATGTGTGTGCATGCACATGTGTGTGTGTGTGTGTGTGCGCGCACCTACATGTATAGGTGAGCATGTGTCATGGCCAATGTGTGGAGGTCATAAACAGCCTGTAGCGTTCGTCCTCTCTTTCTATCGTGTTTGAGACAAGACCTCTTCTGTGGCTTGCCACCACGTACGCGAGGCTAACTGGTCTGCAGGTTGCAGGAGATGCTTCTGTCTCTGTCGCCCATCTTTCTTAGGAGCATGGAGACTACAGATGTGTGTTGTCAACCTTATGTGGGTACAGGGAACTAAAACTCAGGTCTTCACACTTGTGTGGAAAGCACTTTACCCGCTGACCCATCTGCCCAGCTCTGCGTTTCCTTATGCCCCATTAATATTCAGTAACAAAGATGGGCTTTTTTGTAAGCTTAAAGAAATGTTTCCAAGCTGGGCGGTGGTGGTGCACGCCTTTAATCCCAGCACTCGGGAGGCAGAGGCAGGCAGATCTCTGTGAGTTCGAGACCAGCCTGGTCTACAAGAGCTAGTTCCAGGACAGGCTACAAAACCACAGAGAAACCCTGTCTCGAAAAACCAAAAAAAAAAAAAAAAAAAAAGAAAGAAAAAAGAAATGTTTCCAAAGAGAAAAAAAAGTAGCGAAACTGTTCTATAAACTCAGAAGCGAAATTCTGGTGAATTTATACCACAGTGGGAAATACTAGCATAACTGATGGACAAGGAAGCTGTGAGCAGTGAGGATAAACTAGGAGCCAACACATCTGTGTTTAAATGTGTGTGAAACTCATTGTCATTTCCTGCCCACGAAAGGGCAGGCTATTCTTTGTTAACTTAAAGCAGTGAGCTGTACTCGCACAACAGACATTTGATTAAAACAGTGTCACTGCTTGAAGAAAAACAGTAGGCTGCAGGAAATGTGGTTTTACTTATCAGTGACTCAGCTAAGAGGTTAAATAAGACAAGCCTTGATATCCCAAGAGTGGACTGTGAAATATGGGAGGAGGAACTCCGGGATTTGATTTTAACAAACTGAGCGCTGTGGTGATAAGATCTGATAATCCAGGTGGTGATGACCGGGCAGTATGGGCAGTCTGTAGCCCCATTTAAGGACTGGACAGAGGCCTGGAATGGTCCCCTGGGTATCCATCTACTCACAGAGGTGAACAGTTAAAGACAAATGCCGCCATGAGTGCAGATGGAAGTCATACCAAAGGAAAACCCAAAGTACATGCATTATCACACTTGGAAGGAAGTGCTTAAAGGGATGGAGAGAGGGTTTGGCAGGTAAGAACGGGTACTGTTCTTGCAGAGGAACTGAGCTTGATTCTGAGAGCCTACATTAAGCGGCTCACAAGCACCTGTAACACCAGCTCCAGGCTCTGTGTCCTTCCTCATCTGCTCTCTGTGGGTGCCTACATTCATGTGCAGAGACATCCACATGTTCATAAATGAAAATTAAAATGAATCTCTCAAACTTAAGCCTTTCAAATATAAGTATTAATTGTCTCAAAATTATTCTAATAAAACTTATTATAGTTTTCTTCCCATAAAAGTCTTTAAATTACATATATTGTAATAGGTCTCTCAAGACTCTTTTCTCTTCAATATTACTCTCTACCTTTTTTCCTTCCTTTATTATATTATTGTACTGGCTACTTTTATGTCAGTTTGATGCAAGCTAGAGCTATTTGAAAGGAGGAAACGCAGTTGAGAAAATGCCTCCTATAGATGGGACTGTGGGCAAACCTGCAGGCCATTCATTATCTTAATTAGTGATTGATGGGGCAGGGCCCAGCCCATTGTGGGTGAAACCATCCCTGGGCTGATGGTTCTGGGTCCTCTAACAAAGCAGATTGAGTAAACCGTGAGGAGAAAACCTGTAATTAGCACCCTTCCATGGCCTCTGCATCAGTTCCTGCCTCCAGGTTGCTGTCCTGTTTGAGGTCCTGTCCTGACTTCCCTCAACATTAGAATATGAAATGGAAGTATAAGCCTAACCAACCCCTTTTTCTCTAACTTTAGTTTATCATGGTTTTATCACAGAAATAGAAACCCTAACTAGGACAATCACATAGACATATTATGTTATATATCGTATATTATAAATGCTATATATTACATAGAAATGATATATGGTCAACAGTTTTTTTCTATTATCTAGATTTTTTTTTATTCCATCAAGTCTTTTGTTCCTCTCATATTGCTGGAGAATACACGGAGTCTTGATCAGACTTAGAATCTGTTTATATAATTGCTTTATGAACACTATATTATAGTTCACCAGACATGTTTAATAATGATTACAGACATTATTGCTTAGACTTACTACTTGATTTGTGGATTTTAAAATGGCAATATTCTTTTATTTCTTCTCTTGTTCTTGACAGGAATACATCTCTTAAGAAAGAAACCTCAGAGTCACTTGTTGGAAAGATGCAATACATGTTGAATCCATTCCCTTCACCATTTTTAAAGATAATATGTTGATTATTTAACACCCTTAACAGGTGATGAGTTGCTTTCATACCTGAAATATGATCATGTATTTATTAATTTAAACATATCCTCTGAGTTCCAGCCTGCTGATAGTATGATATTATATTGGTGACCAAATTATTCAATCTACGGCCAAATTGGTTCCTGACTCCTAGACATGCCCTATTTTATAATTCCTTCTTGTTTTAATAGGAATATTTCATGCTCATCTTATAAACTTCTTGCCTCTGACCTAGCACCAGCCATTTCTTTCAGAAGCACTGATTTTTTTTCCTTTCTTTTTTTAAATTGGTATTTGGATCCTCTTTTCCAAGGAGTTATTGATGATTTCCAGCCCTTTCCCACAAATATAGCAGATAGTTCTTAATTTTAAAAGAACTTATATCATGAGTTGATTTCATGATATTCCCAATTCAAATTCAGAGCAATTTATTTCTTTTGCTTTTACTGAATTTATTACAGAATCTCCTCTCTCCCATGCTTAAATTACCTTTGCCACCATGCTAACATATTTGCTCATTAGCTTTATTCCACACTATACACAAAATGATTTCAGAATACTGTCACCAACATTATACAGATAACAAAAAGTTAGGAATTTCCTTTTTTCAGTCTTCATGCCTATAGATTATGACCTATGAACAATATGCATTGAAATTACTGTGCATTTGGGAAAGTTCCTATCTGAAAAGTACCAGCAATTTGACTATGAATTCCATTTTTAAATGTGTTTTTAACTCTTAGAAGTTACTTTTCTATATTAAATTTGGTTTTCTATGCCAAAAAGCCAAAACTGTAAGCAGAGTACATTAAGTGAGATGCTGGCTGGCTAAGTTGTGTGGAGGATTTACAGTGATCAAGCTTTGCTGAATCCAAGTTCTCTTACATTGTTCTTTATGTCCGTGGAGCATCTCAGCAAAGAAACCATATGTAAGTGAGCAAATGAATATTCAGGGCCACAAACCACCACTAAGTCCATAAGAAACAGCTATGACCCATGGCCTGTAAAAATCATCATTAAGTCCATAAGAAACAGCTATGACCCACGGCCTGTAAAAACCATCATTAAGTCCATAAGAAACAGCTATGACCCATGGCCTATAAAAACCACCACTAAGTCCATAAGAAACTGCTATGACCCATGGCCTATAAAACCATCACATGAACAGCTAATCAAGAGCACAGTCACTGGCAGCCATCGTCTTTTTAGGACTGCTGACTTGTTAAGTTACGTAGACTCTGGCACACGTGGGGTCATTAGTCCAGAACCAGTGAGTGGTGGAATATAAGTGACTTCTAACTAATGGCTAAGGTCAGAGAGGAATGATGGCCATTTCCCAGGGTTCCCATGCCCGCCAAATCCCAGGAAGCCAACCACAGGGATGACTCAATCTACAGGCATAGGTACACCGTCTCTGAACTTGGGGATTTGGTTTTGAAGTTATCTGTTTAAAAGAAGACATGATACCGTTACTTCATTAGTATGTGTGAAGTGAACCATCAGAGAGCTTGCTCGGAATCTGCAGCTGACAGCACACCTGGAGACATCTATCATTTCTGTTTTGTATTTCCACTCATTAAGCAGCCAAAAGTATTGAGTCACTGTGTGTGCTTCAGGCATGCACATAGCATCATAAGGAAGAGTGCAAAAATTATCTAGAGGTTTCTTTTTATTGCAGAGCTCAAAACATTTTTATGTACCAAATACTTAACATACCAACTCAAATGATTGCTGTCATAAAAAATGAGGGCAGCTAAGAGGAATTCTATGCCAGGAATAGTTCTGTGGATTTATAGAGGAATCAATATTAAATTGTGTCATTACATAAATTTTTCGGTACTTTTGATCAAGCTTTAATAAGACAGCTTTTTAATGAAAGAGCTGTTGATTACCCATAGTTGAAGACTGATAAATAGCTTTATAACGTTCTACTATATATTTTGCAGCAAGAACTATGGCATTAAAATTGTTCAAAAAAAACCTCTGACAATATTTTCAGTCTGTTGCAACCATTTTTAAAAATTCAGATAAATATTATGTTTATATCTTAGTCAAATAAGGTTTTTTGCCTAGTCTTGAAACTCAAGCTAGAATAACAGAAAATAGAGAAAAATACTTCATCTATATTTGCAGCACAGCAAATCTTGTTTCCCTCAGAAAGAGAAGCTGTCAAAGCCATTGAATTACTTCAAAGTATTATTTCAAAAGTTTATTGACCTTTACAAACAAAATACATAGTGACCCAGAAAACTGGATAAATCGCAATCCCATGAGGGGAGGATTTACGTGCCTATTATATCTATTAATCACAGTTTGGGAAAATATAATTACCATTTTCCAAAGCAAACAGAAACAGAGGTTACTGCTGTAAATCAAGCTGTTTGTCCCTGTTTGGATTTAATATGAGAAAGACACTGTATACCAGTCTCAGTCCGTGTTAAACTGAGCCGTCACTCTGCCCTGCAGCTTTCTCATCTGCAGGACACTTGGAAAGATTCTGCTGTCTTAGGGGCAACACGCTGCTTCCTTCAAGTCAATGCTGAAATCAGGGCACTGCCTCTGGTGTGATCCAGGATGTTTTACAAGAGAGCTACTCTCTAAAATATCCTTTTCATCATTCCCAGAAACTCAGAGCAAATGAGTTGTCTGAAGGCCTCCATGTTTTATTTTATCGAGAAACAGTTTAAACAAAAGTAGGAATCCATAGGACCATGTCACAGTAGAAATAAATAATGTTAACCAGAAAGCACAGATTTACACTGACATCTAAGGGAAATCAGGCAGAATCTCCTGGCTCATTTTCACTTTTAACAATTTTGTCCAAAGCTATGATGTTTTAAATTTTAACCTAGAATGCTGACATCCCCTACTCCATTGGGCTAACCAGTGCACATGAAACAAAAAAAAAAAAATTTTTTTGAAACCTCTCCAATATGCTAGTCACCAAGCCAGGGCCTGAAAGTTAGATTTAAAACATGTCATTGCATAAAAGATGAATAGCATATAGTACTAGCCCATGAAGAACTCCTAACACACAAGAGTTACACTTGATAACATAGAATGAGGGGTTTGCAAGGTCTCAGACAGGGTAGGAGAAATACTGATAAAGCAATGGAACTCTTTGAAGTTGTTGGATGACTATAAAATGAAGATATTTTGGAAACCTAGAACACATCATGGTGATAGCTAACACTGTGTGAAGTAACTTACGTTAGCTAAAACTATGTTAAGGGTGAGTGTACGTGAGTGCTCTCCCTTCCGTGCGGGAATGTTGACTGGCTTCATCTTGTACTGGTCTCAGCCGGCAACCACCGCTACCATGAGCTCCTGTCCAGACTACATTGTTTCAGTCCTGTCCTTCTCATCCTCTGGCTTTTTCAATCTTTATCTCCCCCCTATTCTATGATGTGTAAATAACATTTTTATCTGTCAGTCTTACCTGGAGACAGGGATTAAAAAGACATATACGGAATTGGTCATAACCAATTTGTTTAGGGCTGGTTTTGTTGATGTTATTTTATCTGTTAGGAAGACAGAGCTATGGAAACTCATTATCCACCTAAGCTAAGGCTGATGAATCTCCTCTGTTGGAAATTCAGGAGCAACTATATCTTGATGTTTCTTCCTTAGACGCACTATGGTTCTGAAGCATGACCATCTGTAAAACTATGGTCAGCTGGCTTGTATTTCTTGTATTTCATAAACAGCATAACATGACACTAAACAAAACATACAATGTGGACCCTGACAAAAATTCCTCTCAAATCACTTCAACCTCCAATAAATGTTAGGGCTGAGACACGGACACTCCCGCCATCTTTCTAAGTGCTGGACCTATGAAGAAGTTGCTGAAAGGGCACATCATTCTTGCGTGTCCTCAACATGTGCAGAAGCAAAGAGCTCAGCTGTCTGACATCCAGACCCTCTTCTGTTGCTTCTGTGAATACATAGACTTCATAGTCAGCCAGAGAGATTCATCTGTTTGGCTTATGTAAATTCACTTTCAAGACATGGTTGGTTGACTACATTGTCAACACCTGGGTAGACAGAACACAGTATAAGCCTCAATAGAAGCCTAGCTCTTTCAAAATTTAAGACTTGTATCAATTTCTTGAGGAATTCAAAAATGCATGTAATTTATTTTGATCATATCTCCTCCTTGCTCCTCTCCTACCTCCTCCTAGATACACTTCCCACCACCTGACCCCCCTTTCCAATTTCATGTTCTTTTTTAAGGTTTTATTTTTGACTTTAGTCTTATACCCCCTGAGTCTAGTTTGTGCTACATGGATATCATGAATGTGGAGTCAACCAGAGCATGGTCAACCTATCAAGGGCCACACCCTTAAAAAATCTGAGACTTCCTCCCCCAACAGCCATCAACTGTCCATAGTTCTTCAGTTATGAAGGGGCTGGTGAAACGGTCCCCCTCCATGCTAGAATGCTGACTGCTTTGATCTTGTGGAGGCAGCCGTAGCTGCTGAATGTCATGGCCCTCCCACGTCAGTCTTTGATGGACACCTAATCTAAGCTGGACTGTGTATATAAGAGAAAATGTATAAATTTTATTTATATAGTATACATTTTAATTTTGGTAGTTTTTTTTAAAAAAAGAAAGTTGTTTTAGAAGAGAACCAGACACACACTGTTGAAATAACTCAGAAGTTATTCTAGAGTTTGGCATTTAGTTTTCAAACACTGAAAAAAGAACCTCGAACCATGTGACCATTCCTGATACTAAAACCTTGAGGAAGAATGGTTTCCTGTGTGATTTGCTGACACATTTGTTTCATGGTAAGCACATTTAAATTCTGTCTCACCAAAGAGACAGAAGACTGATATTATGTCTTACAAAAATATCCTCTGCCAAAAGGAAGAGGGAGAAGCAGAAGAAAAGATGAAATAATAAGTGAGACAGTCTCCTGGTATTTTCAGTTGCTCTTCAGTCCTCCGTGATCAGTTTTCAGGGGTTCCTTCCTCAGTGTTATTTAAGTATAAGTATTTCCATGTCCAGTTCCAGCTGGAATCAGGCACTGTGGAGCCCTGTGAACTCTCAGTGAGAACACACAGAATTAGACTTTGCTTTTCCAACCTTTTAAAGGTTTGGGTCAGAGTTGAGTTTGCTCAGAATTATTTGCAAGTTCTTAAAATCAACAGCACTACTCCTGACCAAGACTCTTAGCCTCAAACTCACAGTTTTTTCCACATCCCACCACTGCCTGCCCTGCCTCTCTAGCCATTCATTCTCCCCTCTCTTCTTTTCTATGATTCACTGATTCTGTACAGTAAGGGAGTTTTAGGAACTTAGATTATTTTAGTTGCAAAATAAGAAAATCTAAGCTTAGCTAAATCACTTCAGGGGAATATTTGATGCTGGAGTCCCTTGGTACCTTGGGTAATTTCAGTGAAGCAAAGAGTGGACAAAAAAGTGTAAGAAAAACACTCATTTGGGCCTGAGGCTCAGCACAAAGTGCATATTTGCAGAAATTATCATAAGATTGTATTTGAGTATGATTTGTCCTGATAAGATCCATTTGTCTCACACTACTTCCCGATGGGCTGGGTTCCAAAAGGTTGCTTGAAAGGTTTTTTTCTTGGATCTGAAATGTCTTTTCCCCATAAACAACGTCCGAAATTAGCAGTTCTTGGACTTTTTGTGTTAAGAATCCCTGGAGAGTCCATTGAAATTTGTGGACATGCTAGTCCCATAAAAATTCTCATATGTGTATATGACCCACTTTTTCATGGGCACACAGTGTTCTCTCTGAAGTCCTTTACCCAATGCCAGGCTATCTTAAGTGCTGAAATCCAGACTAGGTCACACAAAACAATTTCCAGCTCTCCAAGGAGGTCCCCCTTCGTGTATTTTATAATATACATGCACAAATATATACTTCCCTACTGAACTCCAACTTCAGTAAACATAGCAGCAACTTCAAGTTCATTGTTCTCTAACACCACATAGAATATAGAATTAAGGCCAAGGAGATGACTCAATCATAACATGCCTGCTGCATAGCAATGCAGACCTGAATTCAGATGCTCAGACCCCATGTAGAGTCCAGGACAGCAGTGTGCAGCTGCACTGGGGAGGGAGGCAGAGACAGGAGACTCTTTGAAGCTTGCCAACCTACCAGTCAGTCTAGCTTAACTGACATGCTAGAAGGTTAGGGGAAGACTCAGTTTCAAACATTAGGCCAAACAGAAATTGAGGAAGACACCAATGTTGATCTCTGTCTTCTACATGCATGTGCACACACACATACACACACACGCACATGCACATACACACACAGACACACACACACTCAGGGAGAGAGAGACATGCTAGACTGGAGCACTGTGACAAATGTTGACGTTATCTTGTCGCTGCCTTTAGAACATGAAGGTTTCTTTGGACAATGAAATTCCCATGAGTGTATTTTGAGCAGGAGCGTTTCCTGTGTTGTGTGTGTGTTTGCCACTTCCTTGCATTCCTGGTAGTCCCAAAGAGAACATGCCCTGGGGACCGCTGCAGAAGTAGGCAAAGGTGAAACTGAGTGAAACAGTGCAGATGTGCACCGACCAAGATCTCCCCAGCCTCCCACGGGAGAAATTGCTCACTGTTTTATGCCACTGGGCTTGGAACTGGACACCATACAACACTGTTTTGATCTTTGCTACTAACTCAGATATTAACTCACTAAATTAAACAAGAATCTATAGGATAGTAATGTTATCATTTTATGTTACAGAAGTGGAGACCATACAATGAGTTAAAGCAATGTTTCAGTTGATTCGGGCCAACTGTTGGAATATGTAAAATATATAGGTCTACAGAGCACTATGCTCAGAGGTGCCAGTATTTGATAGAATCCTTCACTGGTGCCTTCCTGAAGTGCTTCATAATTGTATTATTGAAATATTTTACATGTGGAATCCCATGGAACAATGGGAATAGAAGAGAAGTACATATCACAGGTGTCCACCGTTGATACTTCATCTCCGTGTAAAATTCATGATAGCTGAGGATGCAGAATTCAGGTGGACTCACAATGCCTGGCAGTATAGAAAGATGAGAAGCAAGTACCTTATCCACCCACCTTCAATCCACAGATGATACATTCAAAAACTTGAAACTGTGCCTGAGATCATACATATGTACACTATATGTACTTTATACACCTATACATATACATTTCACAGTTCCTGACATTGAGGGAGTGGGTAATACCTACCACCCTGGAAACTAAAGGCCTTCTATTGATTTACTTTTTGTTCTGTTATTGTGTATGAGATTTTCCCCCATTACATTCCTCTGTTATATGTTCAGCAGGCACAAGTGATTCTGGCTAATGTTCATCCGACAGAGAACGTGGAGCTTCAGAGAGCACCAGTTTATATGATTGGTGTGTTGGGTAGTTTTCTGTCAACTTGATGGACTCTAGAGTCATCTTGAATGAGGGAACCTCCAATGAGAAAATGCCTCCATCACACTGGCCAGAAGACAAATTCATGGTTTGTTTTCTTGAGTAATGATTGATGAGAGAGGGCTCAGCCAACGGTGTGTGATGCCATCCCTAGGCAGGTGATTCTGAGTTGTACAGGAAGCCACTGGGAGCAAGTCAGTAATCAGCGTTCCTCCATGGCTTCTGTTTTAGTTCCTGCCTCACGGTTCCTGTCTGATCTGAGTTTGTGTCTTGGCTTTCCTCAATGGACTGTGACTGAAGATATGTAAACCAAATAAAGCCTTCTTCCTCACACTGCTATTGGTCATAATGTTTCAGCACAGATATAGAAAACTAAGACAAGCTTCCAGGTTCTGAGTTACCTCAACGAAGGACTATAGCTAAATATGTAAACCAAATAAACAGTTTCTTCCCCAAGATTTTTTTCATCACAATCTTTATTACACTAATAGAAAACAAACTAGGAGAGTTAGCTGCTACTTTGTGACCATTTTCACATCCATCCTGATATGCAAGGTATTTTAGAATTTTAATTAATTAACACAATAATACCGAAAACAAGCAGGAATGCTTAGGGGGAAGGTAAAGATTTCAAAGTTCCTCTTACTCACAAACATTAGTGGGGTCCAGATGAATGGCATCAGTAAGATCTCTAACTAGAGGTACCAGGCATACAAAATAAAGACAATTTCTATTCTGTTGGAATGTTTGAAGTAAAGTACCAGGTAGCAAGGGAGATGCAATGAGATGTCATAGAACATAAAAATGTACAATGGCTTTATAGAGATGGGAACTAAGGACCTACCAGACAAATATAACCAATAGAAAATACAACATCAAGGATAAGAAGCTAGAGAACCAACACAGCCTACTGGTTAGTATAGTCCATTCTTCAGAAGGGATTCAGAAAGACCCGTCTAAACAATATGGCCACCGGGAACACCCAAGGAGCAGAAAAGCAGCCTGGCTATCTATACATTGCACTAGGAAACAGCTGGGCCATCCTGTCTTAGGGTTTTATTACTATAAAGAGACACCATGACAAAATGACACAATGACATTTATAAAGTAAAACATTTGATAGAGGCTGGCTTACAATTCAGAGTTTCAATCCATTATCATCATCATGGTAAGAAGTATGGCAGCATGCAAGCAGACATGGTGCTGAAGACGTAACTGTGAGTTCTACATCTGGAATCTCATGCAACAGGAAGAGAGAATGAGACACTGGGCCTGGCTACTCAGAACTGGTCAAGATGCTAGAAGTGACTGCTGAATGTTATGCCCTAGAAGAGCATCTATATCACACACACACACACACACACACACACACACACACACACAGAGAGAGAGAGAGAGAGAGAGAGAGAGAGAGAGAAAGAGAGAGAGAGAAACAACACACATGCACATGCTCACTCACAGATGCATGTACAGACATACACAAGCATGCACATGTACACTCTCACTTGCATGTACACACACATGCCTGTACACACACACACACACACACACACACACACACACACACACACACATACACAAGGCTCAGGGAATGTTGCAAAAATGAAATCAGAAAAAAATAGTGTAGTTGCCAGAGGACACAGAGAGACAAGTGCCATAAAAGACCATCCTCTGGCCATCACAAGTCCATTGCTCTTAAGAATTTGCAGAAACTGTGGGTGTCCAAACTAGACTGCCCAAGATTGGGCCCACCAGCATTCCAGCATGAGCAAGAGAGGGCACATACAGCCCCACCCCTACCTGAGTAACTCTTGACATTCAACAGCTACTGGGTGGGTCATTTTCTTCAGTAGTTTAGATGCTAATAAATTGTCTATGATCCAATACAAGGAATCAGCCCGCAGCTCCTTCTACAGAATGGCTGCCCAACGTGAGGCGAACTGAATCTACAGAAAGCTTGAGAAAGCTTGGGAAAGAATAAAGCATGTTTTCTTGGTAGCAGCAATTTCTCGGGTCTACTCTGCTTGCTAGAGGCAAGCAAGCACTCTCATATAAGAGAGGCTTCCTAACTCAGCCTTAGTTGCAAAACCCTGCAGCTCTTTAAGAGGTCCTGCCAAGACACACTTAAATAGTGTTGATAAAAAGTTGACCTAATGCTTATTTTCAGCTGTAGCAGGAAAAAAGGTTGTGCTGTTTTAAAATACCAGCTTTCTGGGCTGTCCTGCCAGGGCAAACTCTGACTCTTTCATGCAGGCGGTTCGTGTGGTTTGCAAGCACTTGCTGCTGAAGCTTGCTTGCTGGAGGGACCTTGAAACACCACAGATGTGGCAATAAAAATGGCTCAAGCAGTATCTCTGCCATGAGGCTGGAAAGCTAAGGAATGGACTGGATCCAGCCGTCAAAGTCCTCAGTAGGCTTTAGTCCTACTGAGATTGCTTGGTAAATTAAAGACTCATGTGGTCAGAAAAACAGAGAGAGATACAGTAAAGAGAGCGTCAAAAACAAAGAAAACTTCTAAATGATTTACAGTGTGTTAAAAATATGTGCAGGCTAAAAGTTAAAGTTCTTAAAAGTAAAAAAAGGAAGAAAGAGAGTAGTTGGGTATGGTTGGACACAACTTTAATCCCAACACTTGGAAGACAGAGGGAGATTGACCTCTGTGACTTCAAGATGTGGTAGCACGCGCCTTTAATCCCAATGCCTGGGAGGCAGAGACAGAAAGATCACTGAGAGTTCAAGGACAGCCTGGTCGACAGAGTTATTCCAGGTCAAAGATATACAGAGAACCTGTCTCAAAAAGCAAAAAATAAAAGTAAAAATAAATGAAATAGAGGTTAAAATAAAGCACAAAGATGGAAAATACACAGAGAATCTTGATACTATATGCTATTATGCTCTGTTTGAATTGTTTGAATGCTGAGGAAGGAGCAACAGAAAGATATTTGTTCATAAATGCTGCTGAATTAATCCAACATATATATCTTGAAAATACCTTGACTTTCAAATTTGGATCTAAGAATATGATACTTTGGAAAAGAGTTTCTTCTTTTGTTTTCACAGAGGATGAGACAGTGTGGATTGTTTATCCCAATATGGTATGACAGACCATGCCCTCCTGAAAGGTTGCTGTGAACACCTTCAAAAAATTACTTCACTCAACTGCCAACTGAGATAAACGTGGCACACAGGTTATACCATGAAAGACCTGAATAACGGCGCTCCCATTCAGCAGGAAGCAGTTTGGAAAGAGATAATTGCACCCATGTTCCCAGAGATTGTTTATAAATGTTTTTTTTTACATTTAAAGGAGGATATGATATAGATATGAATAATTTGCATTGGTGTGGATTTTAAGGTCAATTTTGTTATATGTATATGTATTTCTGATCTTGATTAAGGTATTGTGATTGTGTAGTTCATTTTTAAAATGTAATGTATAATTAGGAAATATAGGTTGTTGATGGATAATCATAAATAATAGTCAAGCTTGTAGTCATGTTATATTTTCTAGATATATAAGAGATATATTTCAGTTGGATAGGCAGTCTTTATATCTTTCAAATACTACAGAATATGGCATTTAATGTTTTAATAACTTAGGGTTTTTCATGGCAATAAGACACATCTGCTCCTGGCAGCACCAGCTACTTCAAGAGGAAGATGGGCATTGAAGAGGCTCCTTATGGAGTTTGATAGCCATTTGGGCAAGAAACTGCTCTTGTCTGGACTGTTGCATAAACTGGACATAGAGAACCCACAGAGAGAGGACTGCTGAACTTGCCTAAAGGTGAGATGATTCTTCAGGGTTCCTGACTCATTAAAGAGTCTGCGAGACATTCTGCAGGACACAGCAGAAAGTGACTGGACTGTCTGAAATTTCCTGCTTTGTGGAAATGTCTGCTGGAAACTATGGGCCTGTAGGCTGAAGATGAATGCCCCTACGGTACAGAGGAACTTTGGGTGACTGTCCAGGCAGCGAGATGTCTCTGTCAGTTCTAGAGTTTTCTTATTTCTTGTTTACTTAGGTAGTATTATATCCTTCTGGAGTCTTTGATGGAGTTGAAGAATGGATAGTTATAGTTTTCCTTAGTTATGATAAAAGATAAAGTAGATATAAATATTGTAACTGTAATTCTTACTTGATAACTATTTTGTTATATGTAATTTTACTATGTTAAAGTTAAAGCCTTTCTTTTTTGTTTAAACAGAAAAAGGGGAAATGATGGAGGTGGGACTTGTATCTTATCTGTTGCTTTCATTGGTTAACTAAAAAAGAAAACTGCTTGGCCTGATAGGACAGAAAATTAGGTAGGCGGAGTAAACAGAACAGAATGCTGGGAGAAAGAAGCCAAGTCAGTGAGTAGCCATGATTCTCCCACTTGACACAGCCACAGGTTAAGATCTTCCCTGATAAGACACCTCGTGGGCTACACAGATTATTAGAAATGGGTTAGATCAATATATAAGAGCTAGCCAATAAGAGGCTAGAGCTAATGGGCCAAGCGTGTTTAAAAGAATACAGTTTCCATGTAATTATTTCGGGTAAAGCTAGCCGGGTGGCAGGAAGTGGCCTGCCGTTCATATTACAACAATACATAATTCCACATCCAGCACAGGCCAACAACCCTGATTAAACCCAGTGGTATATGAGAGAGCGAGAGCAAGAGAGAGAGAGAGAGAGAGAGAGAGAGGTGAAAGAGGATCTTGGGAGAAGATATGATATGGAAATGAGAGGTGAATATAGCAAAGAATGCATTATATGATTGCTTCAAAAATAAAACCCATTTCAAAAACAAACACAAAAGAAACTACATGCCAAAATAAATAAAATTTATTTATTTAATTTAAAATTTAAAAAGCAGCCAGAACAAGCCATCAAAATATGGAGATTTATATTGCTTTCGGGGATGTGAAATTATCAAACTTTAAACAGCTAACTCTCCAGTTATATGAGATCAATAAAGGAAATGTATTATAGCCACAAGATGTCATTTCTATAATCTCATCTTTTCTTTAAATTTTGAAAAATCCAGAAAGTTGCCCTATGCATGCTATTCAAACTAAGTGCAATCCTTAGAGGAAGGAAGCTTTGATTTTTAACAAAACATAGAAAGACAGGTTTTAAAGAGCTATATAATATTATGTACTAAATTCTAATCAATTTTTATGACTACATTGTTCTTTAAATGATGTTGTTTTCACTTAAACATGAAAATCGAATGAGTACAGAACAAGAAGAAAAGAAGAAACATGCCCAGTAGCATTTCTTGGGTGGATGCGGCATGCACTGTTTACATCCCTTCATAGAGACTCCCCAGAAGCAGCCAATGCCTCCATCCCAAGACCCCTTTGAATCTGGAGCAGGCATTGCCAACACAGGCTGATACAGGAATTTCTGGAAAATCTAGCACCCCTAAATGATGTTTTATTTACTAAAGCCTGAGATTACAGCATCTCAAGACTTGAAGGAATTTAAGGCTCAAAATTAATCAAACTGTTTCTGTCTCAGCTCATTTCTCAAGAGCTTTCTATGAATATAAATATGCCTGACAAGAAAATTACATCCTGCTTAAGTTCCAAGAGTGTAACAGCCATCCTTCTAAAGCCAAACTTCATCCCTACTTCTAGATTGGAACTTGGACTTTATTGATATTTACAGTCCTGAGTATATAGTAAAACAGGAACACTCAACACGATAGATTTCTCACATGTTACCTGGCACTCTAGTTGAACGAGCATATTTCATTTCCTCAGCTAGATCATAACCTCTACGGTCAAGCGTCTATAGCAGCTGCATTTTCAGAGATTGTGCAGTGCACACAGAATGTTCTCTATAATGATGCATGAAATTTAAAATGTGAATGAATGAATAAATGAACCTTAGTTCTGAGCTACAGTTAGTCTTTTCTTCAAATGAAAGGGGAAACCCACTTATATTATACTTCCAAGACGTCAAAGAACAACTTAAATGCTCCATAAATAAACATTTATCCACAAAGCAACCTATAAGTAAGTCTATGTGACAAGAGTCTATTTCTTAATTTTTGTAGTCGGCTGTTTATTTTTTGTCAAATATATATATGTGTGTGTGTGTGTGTGTGTGTATACATATATATATATAAAATGAAATCAAAAGAGACTTTATATATCTGTCTATTGTTTCAAATCTATAAACACAACTGATTTAAAATCCATTAAAAGGCAGAACCAGACTCAAATCACTACTTGATTTCACCTCTGTCTGTGCCCCCAAAGAGATGCTAAAGACGCATTTCAGAATGAAGCTGGAGTGTTGTGGGATATTACTTTAACTAAGCAAAGATGTGTTACATTTGTTTATGTTGTATTTGATTAACAAAGTAAATATGTTTGCTTTGCCTTCCCTAGGCACCTGATTTGTCTAATGAAAAAACTGAACGGTCAATAGCTATGCGGTAGAGGAATGGATGGGGCTGGCAGCCAGCGAGAATAAGTAGGAGCAGGAAGCTAGTCTCCAGGGAGAAAGAGAGGAGGGAGATGCATGGGTCAGGCTAGCCAGGCAGCTCCCAAATCGCCAAACACAGAAGAAACAGAAAAAGTAGGACATACAGAATGAAAAACAGGTAAGAAGCCCTGAGGCAAATGTAGATGAAGAGAAATGGGTTAAATATAAGAGCTAGTGGGGCAAGCGTAAGATAAAGCTAAGCTTTCATAATTGGTAGTAAGTCTCTGTGTCATGATTTGGGAGCTGGTTGGTGGCCAAAAGAAAGCCTGTTACACTGAATGTATAAACCACAAAATGCAAAGCTTGTCTTTTAGACAAGATTATCCTATATAGTTGACTAAATATGATTGAAAACGCAGGTCTTGGCTTATAGTAATGCACACGTTAATTTCTGTCTCTATATAATTCAGTGAGGTATCGTGTGTTCAAATTATGACCAGGATCAAATTCTGAGTCTACAACAAATTTGCTGGATTCTTGAGTGAGTTAGTAAGCCTGTTTGGGTCTCAGTTTCTTTCCTACAGATAGCTATTTTGATGACTGATACATATATTTAGAATAATATAAATGCTCCATATTTATAAGGTACTATTATTAATATGATTACAAGAGACCTGGTATTGCTGTTGAATAAATGAATAGTTTCTAAAAGTGCCAATCGCTGATGACATCACTTTCAATATCACTTCTTGTTTTTTTGTTTTGTTTTGTTTTTACGTTTTTTTCAAGACAGGGTTTCTCTGTAGCTTTGGACCCTCTCCTGGAACTAGCTCTTGTAGATCAGGCTGGCCTTGAATTCACAGAGATCCATCTGCCTCTGCCTCCCGAGTGTGATTAAAGGCATGTGCTCAGAGAATATTGACTGTTATTACGAAGAGATTTCCAGAACTTCTTGTAAAAATTCCTTAAATGACTTTTTTAGTCACTTCAATAAAGAAGCAAACAGAAACCTACAATCACAGTTTATTTTAAAATAAATAAGCAGCCATGGCCTGCTCTGAGGTTCGAATACAAGTGACTGGTGTGCTTACAGAAACCCAGCCATTTTTCAGAAGGTCATATTTCTCACCTTGTGCATAACCAAAGAAGACTTTGGCAATGCAGAAGAGAATAAGAGGAGTAACGGTAGGCATTGTGTTCATTCTTGGGCTTAACTCTTATTTGCACTGAAAGTTGTTGACACCAGACGTCACCCATTCAATTCAAAGGTTCCACTAGTGTGGCACTTTTAAAATGTATGTGACCATATAGTTCATTGAAGTGATGCTTTATTACCACCACATTTTATTTTTAAGCTAGAAGGGAAACAAATAGCACATGTGATTAAGGTATTGACTGAAACAAAGAGTAACATCAGGTGTTCTGTCTGCCTGGGCTCTTGGGCAAACTCTGAGACACGCCAATGTGGTCCTAGGAGCCTGAAAACAGGCCAGCAATAACCTGTTAGCTCTTGAGACAACAGAAAGGAATGCAAAAATATGGGAGGGAAGCGCAAGCATTTCTAGACTCTCATTTTCTGACAGGTTGGGGAAGGTGACTCTCTCCTGCATCCATTAAAGGTTTTCATTATCTTTAATCTTCTCAGTACACGTCCACAAACAGGCTGATTTGTAGCCTCAGGAGGTGATTGATTGCCCTCACATAACAAACGGTGAGCGTGCTTCCCGAATAACACAGTAGAGACCGTGACTCTCTCCAGAGAGAAGATGCTACTTATCATTATAGAGGAGTTAGCATTCGTGACCGTAGGGCTCTTCTCCCTCCTCACATATACGTAGGTGCCTTTGTGGAGTTCATGGGATGTGGGATGGATCCTCAGGTGCTCACACACATGAGTGTGAGCACACATACGCATACCAAGTGCCGGTACTCTAGCAGTAACTATTGCTATGCATAGTCAACAGCCTCATATTTGCACAAGCATTCTCAATCAAGCTAACTTGTTAGCACACAAATATATCAACCCTCTTAAAGAGCTCCAAAAGAACCTAGAAATTAAAGAGGATTCGAATCATTTGACGGTCGAGTGGGCTGCTGTCAGATTTTGCTTTTTGGCAACATGTATGTTTAAATTTCTAGTAGTTTACCTTCTAATCTGGTGATTTAGTTGCAGACAAAAAAATCTTGATAAGAAACAATCAAAATAGATTTTAGCAATGTATTTTATTTAGCTAATGTGGGGTTCTCGCCAACCTTCATGGACAGCAGAGCAATAAATTCTGGGTGTACTGGAGGTGTACTGGGTGGTTTTGTGTGTCAACTTGACACAATCTAGGGTTGTCAGAGGAAGGAGCTTTAGAGGAGGAAATGCCTCTGTGAGATCCAGCTGTAGGGCATTTTCTCATTTAGTGATCAACGGGGGAGAACCCAGCCCATGCTAGGTGGTGACGTCCCTGGTCGTGGGCTGAGCAAGCCAGTAAGCAGCCCCCCTCCATGGGCTCTGCATCAGCCTCTGCCTTTGGGATCCTGCCTTGTTTGAGTTCCTGTCTGAATTCCTTCACTGATGAAGAGCAATGCTAAATATAAACCAAGTAAACCCTTTCCTCCCAAACTTGCCTTTTGGTCATGGTGTTTCGTCACAACAATAGAAACCCTAAAACATGAGGCAAGAAGTTAGTTCAGCGCAACAAGATTTAGTAACCAGTGTTAGTTCAAACTTCAGGAGCCGAGTTGTTTACCTTATGTGTATTATAGTATCTGGTGAACACTATTTTTGTGATTATGGACTCAATCCCAAATGTACAATAAAGCTTATCTAAATCTTTTTGAGGAGCAGAGTAAGATAAATACAGATCAAATGGGACTACATCACAAACTCTTTGTAAAATACATGTGACACCACCTATAAAAACAGGTTCTATAGATTGACTAAGATAAACAAGTATACAGGAAAAGTCTGGAGGAGGGCCTGGTGCAAGAACGTCTTTGGTCACACTGATCGCTCAAAGGTTGCCTTAAAGGAGATTAGAAGGCATCTCCACTCCAGCCTTCTGGGTGGAAAACAGTTTTGCATTCCTTCCCTTGAAGGAACAACCCTGTGTGCTTAATATTCCAGGTTCCCCTAGTACATATCTATGAGCAAAACTACCTCCCTAGTCCTTACATAATAATATATCTAAAACATTAATATACTGTTGAAGGAGCTGCGGGCTGCGTTCCTGCCACCCGGCTCCCAGCTACCGGCTAGCTTGTGCCCCAAAATAACGACACACAAACTGTATTCATATAAACACTGCCTGGCCCATTTCTATTAATGTGTGTAGCACCATGAGGTGCGCTTACCAGGAAGATTCTAGCCTACGTCCATCCTGGGTCGGAGCTTCATCGCGTCTCCCTGGAGAGCAGCGGCATGGTGTGTCTGAGCTCACTTCCTCTTCCTCCCAGCATTCTGTTCTGTTTACTCCAACCACCTATGTTCTAACCTATCAGGCCAAGCAGTTTCTTTATTAATTAACCAATGAAAGCAATAGATTGATATGACACTCCCATATCAGTATACAAACAAGGTGGCTAACCTTAAGCACCCTGTGTATTCAATGCTCACCTTGAATGTCAGATCTGACTGTTAGATTAGAGTCATGCATCCCCTCCCCTGTTGAAACGATGCTGGGAATCAAGACTAGAGCTCTGTTCATACAAAGTAAGTGCCCATTGAGCTATAGTCACAGCCACAAATACTATCGTTGTAATTTGTTAAGCAATACAAAAATTGCCGATATATTTTACATTTTTCACACAAAAGCTCTGAAACCTAGTGTGTCCCTCTGTGCTCATAGTGTATTTCAGCCACAGTTCAAGTGTTCAATAACCAACAGTTTTTTCTCAAGCAACATATTTAGCTCCATTCCCTACTAATCCCCCAGAAACTTCCTGGAATATATCCCAACTACAGCAGTCCCTGCTTCCTGAGAAGCTCTATTTGTTCGTGGGACGCGTTTCCTACAGCTGGTATAACAAATTGCCACTGAGGGTCCTAACAGCCCAAACTCATTATTTTATATTTCCGGAAGTCAGAAACGAGTCTGGCGTGCTGAAATTAAGATGTTGGCAGAGCATCCATCCTCCTGAGGTCAGGGAATTTCCTTCCTTCCCGTGCTGAGCTCTTGGAGAGCACCTGCATTCCGTGGGTCCTGGGCCTATTCCGCACCTCTAGGGTTGACTGTTTCTAGTTTCCCTCACCGGTGCTTTCTGTCATTGCGTCTTCTAGAGGCTGCTCTCGGTGGGACTCTGTGATTAGACTGAGTCTGTCTGGATAACCTAGAATATTTCCCTGATCCTGAACTCAGATCTACAAAGTATGTCTTGTCAGTATCCAGCAATAGACTGAGAAAACTAGGGCAGGTTTGTCCTAGGGAGAACAGTATTTTGCAATCCAAAAACGAGTTACTGTCTCCACCTGAAATGCCACGTGACTATCACCTCACTTTTGAAAGACCAGACCAAAGATATCTTTCAATGGAGAGTCTCCAATTTCCTCCACTGAAATCTTGGGACGATGTTTCTGCACCTGCCTCTGCTATGACTGGGCCGGAGTTCTCCGTGTTGCTTCGCTCTGCTCTGCTGAGCTTCCCTGCTCTTGTCTCGTCTCTCCCACTCACAGCAACCTCCAGAGCGGCGGCTGGCAAGCTGTGCTTACGTCTTTGGGGTCACATCAGATTTACACTGTGTTTCATAACAGTGGCAAATTACACTTATGAGGTAGCAATAAAATAATTCTATGGCTGGGGGGCCCCACAGCATGAGGAACTGTATTCAAGGGTCACAGCATTAGGAAGGTTGAGAACCAGTTTTCTAGAGGGAGGAAGTCTCTTTTTTCATCTGTAGTTCCCTAGGGTCTCTCTTTGTTGTCTATAGTGACAAGAAGTATTTTCTCAAAATGTTTGTTTTATTGATTCTTTGTTGTTGGGATTGTTGGATCTTAATTGAGTCAAGATCCCCTTGACACTCAAGGAGCAGCCTCTGCAATGGGTCCAGTTTCAGCTTCAGACCGTTCTTCTTTTTCTTTCCTTTAAAGACAGGCAATAGATTTAGGTAAACATCAAACTGACTACAGTTACATATGGTTGTAAGCCACCATGTCAATGCTGGGAACAAAGCCCCGGTCCTCCACAAGAACAAGTGCTCTTAACCACTGAGCCTTCTCTCCAGCTCCTGCTTTTTTTCAAGCTTCTTTATGATAACTGAGGGAATTTCACGCTCCAAGTGCACAGAAAAGGACGCTCCTTCTTAGATCATTGAGTACCGTGTCATAAGAATCCCTCCACAAAGTTCAAAATCTCGAAAGTCAACAACGAAGAGGGACAGTTAACTCATCCTTTTCTTTTGGGGATGTTGACTGCTAATCTTGATAGGCAATTAAAAACAACTGGTAAAGTATCCTGCTAGAAGACCATATGAGTGAGAGGACTGAGCGCAAAACTCTGAGTGTGGGCAGCGCCATCCCGTGGCGTGGGCCGGAGTGGACGGAGGACAGAGTTCATGCTCCATGTGGGCAGCTCCATCCCATGGCGTAGGCCAGAGTGGACGGAGGACAGAGTTCATGCTCCATGTGGGAAGTGACACCCCATGGCATGGTCTGGAGTGGACAGAGGACAGAGTTCATGCTCAAACCTGTGCTTTTCTAGCATGAATTTTAGTCCATTGCTAATGGACTTCAGCCTCCAGGCTCTTGAGCCTTTGTGTGAGTCTGCAGCAAAGCCTCCCGTGGTGTACTGATCCCACATCCTCAGACTAGCTGCAGTAGCCCCTCTCCCATGCTGGGGTTTCCAGCTTCTCTGAGCAGCTACAGGTGGTTTCCTGCCTCTTAAACCAACATGTGGCAATTATGGGATGTCTCATCTCTGAGTATGTGGGTCAATCTAATAACTCCCCCCTTATAAATATTTGTTCGCTACTTTTTACGTTTCTCAAAAGAATCTTGGCTAATGCAAATAGAAACACAAGACCAAGAACATGTGACAAGCTTAAAGAAATAAAACTCTAACATTAGAGCTGCATTCCAGCTCCTTTATCGCTTATTCTGTGACCCTGCCATGCACTCAACCGTTATCCCTTTGTCTGTAATTATTGCTAGAAACAGACAATAAAGCAAAAGTATTTGGAACATGTTTATTCAGACCCTACCTCATCACCATAAACTCAAACCCCATTAAAAAAATAAACAGGTGATTTTTAATTTTAGTAATATTTAATAAAACAAGCTCAAAACAATATCATCTTAACATGGACAAAATAAATCATCAATTAACCTCACATTTTGAAGTTCATTGAAAAGCCACGCACTATCATTTCAAATTAAAAACAACAAGGAAAACAAACACATCACTAAATTTACGTGATCTTTTCTTTCTACGTCTTTGAAATATTAAATATTACCAAAAATTATTACTCGTAAACTATATAAAAGGATGAGGAGAGACGACTCTGTGCTTAAGAACAAATCTGCTCTTATCGCAGAACCTGAGTTCAGTTCCCAGCACTCTGAGGAGTGGACATAGGACAGAGTTCATGCTCAAATGGTGGCAGCACCATCCCACGGTGTGGGCTGAAGAATGGACCGAGGACAAGTTCATGCTCACGTGTGGACAGCATCATCCCACAGCATGGGGTCCCAACCCTCTGCAATTCCAGTTCCAAGGGATCTGAAACCCTCTTCTGGCCTCTGAGGGCACCCTCACTCATGTGCACATACCCACACTGCTCACACAGGTGAGCAGACATAATTAAAAATCTGATATCTTTAATTAATTTATTTATTAAAAATTTCCACTTCCTCTCCTCCCATTTCCCTCAAAAATCTAATATTTTTTAATTTATTTATTTAATTTTACATCCCTGCTGCAGTTTCTTCCCAGTCCCTATACACACACACACACACACACACACTGTGTTCCCATTGCTCAATCCACTCCTCCTCTGTCTCTGTTTAGGAAATGGCAGGTCTCCCCTGAGTATCAACATGGCATATCAAGTTGCAGTAGGACTAAGCACCTCTCCCTGTTCTAAGGCTGAGCAAGCAGGGGCTCAAAAGCCAATAAAAGAGTCAGAGACAGCCCCTGCTCCCACTGTTAGAAGTCCCACAAGAGGGCCAAGCTACACAACCATAGCATAGGCAGAGTGCCTAGGTCAGTCCCATGCAGACTCCCTGGTCATCGGTTCAGTCTCTGAGCCTCCATGAGCCCAGGTTAGTTGATTCTGTGAGTTTCCTTGTGGAGTCCTTGACCCCTTTGGCTCCTGCAATTCTTTCTCCCCCTCTTCTGTGGGTTTCCCCAAGCTCCACCTAATGTTTGGCTGTGGATCTGCATCTGTTTCCATCAGTTGCTGGATGAAGCATCTCTAAGAACACTTTTGGGCTAGGTACCAATCTGGTCACAAGAGATGGCCAGTTCAGGCTACTCTGCTATTGCTGAGTCTAAGCTGGGGTCTTCCTTATAGGTTCGATTACCTTGTGCCAGGTTTTTGCCTGACCCTGAAATGCCCCCCAAATTTGATATTTATAATTTTTTTTCTAAGAATCATCTCTGTTCAGGGAACTTTGCTAAATGCTTTACATGAATTATTTCATTTTCAGTATGCAATGCCGTGTTAGAGCTAGGTGTTATTTCCCTATTGTTTGTGTGAGGAAATCAACTGACCTGGGGAAGGGGAAGTAGGCACAAACCCCCTTCCCTAACCAAGAAGTTACTACTTGCAGTGGATAATTTCTGAATGAGGGAAAACTGGTTTTCTTCGACGGGCCTTTCAACCACACCAGGGCAGGCCTCACGGTCGGCTATAACATAAAGCAGACGTCATGGTTTTCAGAGGGGACGAAACTGACCTGAGGTGTGCATGCATGCGTGTGTGTGATTTTTATTATTTTCATTTGGTTTGGTTTTGATTTTCTTAAGAGAGAGAATGTGGTATTTGGATGGGGAGGGTTGGGATGAGAATCTGGGAGAATATATGCAAATATGGATTGTTTCCACAAGAAGATAATCCTTTGAAAAATATTCAGCTTAGAAAATGTCAAGGAAGCACTGACTGGCTTGAAAAAATTATGCAGCTACATAAACCACAACCTCACAAAACCAATCACAACCTCACAAAACCAATCACAACCTTACAAAAAGGTGTGATGCTTCCTTTACAATCAGATCTGTCGTTCACTCTATCTTAACTGCACAATTTAAAACAGGCAGTGCCCTGCAAGAAAGCCAGGACTTCCAAAGGAGCCGCCTAGTCTCCCTGACACAACTCAATCTTCTGGACTGTTTGGCTGGCACAAGTGTTCACAAAATATTTCATCTAAATCCTATGAGAAAGCCTTCTGAAATCCCCTTGTTCACAGCCCTCGTTGAATCTCATTTCTTGTCTACGCTGTAATTTCATTCAACACCTATGGAAGAACAGTGTGACATCTCTCCAAATGCTGCTAGTATGTAGGCTTAGTCTCCTGAATACACTTTGAGTTCTCATCTGAGATCAGATGGAACCCTTCCTTCAAGGTTATACATACAGTTAGCTATTCAGTTATGAGATTAACCTTATCCATTCAAAACCTTATCAGGTACAAAACCAGTCCATAACTGGGGAGATCATAGGACATCTAAACTAAAATTTAGTTCTAAAACAGAAATGTGCGTGTGTGTGTGTGTGTGTGTGTGTGTGTGTGTGTGTGAAAGAGAGAGAGAGAGAGAGAGAGAGAGAGAGAGAGAGAGAGAGAGAGAGAGAGAGAGAGACTTTTTTGATCTGTGCCATGTTAAAAAGAATTTTGATTGTGCTATTCAAGTTTTCTCATTTGACTGATTAAATGTAAAAACCAAAGTGATTTAAATTTCATACCTAACATTTCCTAACTTCAGAGAACAACTTACAATTTTCCGGAACCTCTTTTTCCAGAATAGCAAACCAGTGTGTTGTTGTCATCAGTAGGCAGACAGCAATGGCATGAATTTGGGTTATCACAGGTCTAAAGGGCACAGCTCTTTTGGTACAGTGGGAAAATTGAAGAAGAGAAAATCAAGAATATGCTCTATAGAGACAGGCTATGAAGCTGTCTGTTCCACTTAAATTTTGGTTGAGTGAATTTTGCATGGTAACAGAACAAGGTATCTGTTCCCTACAATAGTTAAAGAAAAGACCCCTTTTCTTTTCCAGACAGAATTGAAGACCAACTTTCAAATCTGAGGTGTTGTACAATCTGGCTGTGAGATTCTGTTCTCAATATAGACCACTTCCTTGAATCTTTTATCCAGATTCCAAAGGTGTATACATTGTCCACAAAAGTGGACTGGGGACTCTGGAAAATGCATCTTCTTCAAGGAAGAGAGAAGCACATAAAACAAATATTCTGCCATTGCTTGGTTAAGCAAATAAGGAAAATGGGCACGTTAGAAACACAGGAAACATCTGGAAAGGACATTGTTCAAGGAAGACTCAGCAAGGCGAATGACTCGCCCTTGTTTAGGTGAAGTGAGGTTAGGGTTACATACACCATCATGGGGAAAAACCACAGTGGTCCTCAGACATTTATTTCTCTCTACTTCCCTGAAAATTTCTATTAATCTTTGAATAACCAGGACATCTCCACCATCATTTATTCTATTTTATTTTACAAATGTGTGTGAATTTTGCAAAGTAATGGCATTCGTGATGACGTATCTATACACACATTCAACACACTTGGGTCATACATAATACCACCAATACTCTTTTTTACCCCAAGGCCTTTTTCCCATTTTAATTTTATGACCCTCTATCTTCTTAAATCTCATATATAAGAGAGAACTCATACTCGCCTTTTGAATCTTCCTATTTTGCTTAACACAATCATCCACAGTTCTGTCCCTTTTGGGGTACGTGATATAATTTTGTTCATCTTTACAGCTGAATATCCCATTGTCTATGTGCACCACACTTTCTTTATCCATTAAATGAATATCCAGGCTGATTCTCTAACTTTACTGTGAACATTATATCAATAGCATGGGTGTCCAAGTATTTTTACAGTAAACTGAATTTCCCAGGCCCCATGGTGCACACCTGTGATCCCAACACCAGGGAGGTAAAAGCAGGGAGACTGTATTTGAGGCCAGGCTGGGCTACATTATGAAACTTCATTTTTATAGCCAGGGCTATAAGGTGAGTGAGACCTTGTCTCAACAAAGAAAAATAATAATAGCAATAATAATAAGATATAATTTGCCATATATTATGTAATATAATAACATATTGTATATAACATACTATAATTAATAATAATAATGATATAATATCACCTATCCTGATTCTCCATGGTCAAGTCTACCATGTAACCATTTCAATTATTCCTGCTAACAGTATCTGAGTCAAAAGGAAGCTTAGGATGTTGCTTTATATGATCACATCCTTTTCTTGTGCCTTTGGTACTGGGATGACATTAGAGTTACAGCTGTTGCAGAAAGCCTGTCTTTGAAGAGAGCACACACACAGAATGTGGGCTAAATTAGCAGGTGGGAGGTGGTGTTTGAGCGTCTAGCTCAAGTCACCCCATGTCTACATGACGTCCTCCATGTTTGTCACTCCATATTAGTTCAAATACAATTGATTTTACAAATACAAGATATATTCTTGATTCAAGACCTTATCCAGGAAGGAACCATTTGATCCATCTTTAATCATTACTGTGCTAGTTACAAATGGATAGTTATTTGCTCTTTGATCTGTGCTATGCCATCGCTTTCTCTTTCCCTCCCTTTGTACCTATGCAGCAAATATTCTACATGTCCCAGTCCACATATCCTCTCTCCAGAAATGTCAATGTTTTTACCATCATTTGTGAGCAACTGCCATATATACCAGACTAGAGGTTTTATTATTATTATTTCCTCAGTCTTTAATAAACAAGAGAAATGAATATTCCTAACTTCACATTAAAAGTGAGACCTCTAGAGCCCAAAGAGACAGCCATTTTTAAAATAGGCAGCGCATTGACAAGTCCTGGTCCAGTGTTTGCCTCTCCCTTGCTGTGAGAGCCTTAATGAGTAGTTTAATTTCTACAACCCTCAACTATCCCACCCGAAAAAAACAGGGTTATACACAACAAACCTTTAGAGTTAAAGACATTTGGCTGAGTACCTACCTTGTAATAAATATCTGTGTTTATTATTATTACTCAGCTAGGAAGCATTAGATCAGAAGTGAAAACACAATCCGACCCCCCAATCCCTGTGCTATTCTGCTCAGTTTTCTTCAAATCCTTTCCTAAATTCAGTTTTCAGAGACCATCGGTGATCTTTCTATTTCTTCCATGTTTTGATTTCCTTTATTGTGGTAAGATGTGTGCCAATAAGATTACCTGTTTCAGTCCTTGAGTATCTCTTTTTAGAGGGTAAATCCTTCAAGGTAAGACTTACCTTCATGTCTTTTTCATCCTCTTACAGCTATGAGTCAGCAGCTGTTAGGCGGTGACTAGAATATGTATCAAAGCTGTTTCTTTATGCAATAGCAAAGCTCATTTTCTCAGAGGACAAAGAATCATGAATGGAACATTTTATCACAAAGATATTGTTCTAAATAGTTAGGAACTTTTACACTACAGCAAAAGGAAGTGGTGGAGTATCACTTTGTGAGAAAAGCCTCTAAAACATCAATTGGATATTAAAATTAACATTACAGTTGCCACTGAGTTGCCTTAAAAGTCTGTTTTTGTAACAATATTTCCTTCTAATTAGACTCAAGTGGTGTTTTATTTCAAATAAGCAATAGGTTTTGTAAAAAAAAAAAAAACCTGCATAAATTCAAACCTAGAGCCCCTTGACATTAGTCAGTCTTCAATGTCAGCATACAGAATATGGAAATGAATTTAAAAAATATAATACCTCCTGATGGTAATAACTTCAAATTTTCACCTTCCAAGAAAAATGTATTTGAAGTAAGATTAAATTAGATCATAAAATGTACTCTGGAGCAATTTAAAAGTATGAACTCGTGAGATTTAATGGTTTGTAACCATTTCCATATCTTCAGCTCTTGGGAGAAAAGCAACTCCAATTTCTTTATTCATGGGCAACCAATAATTAACAAAGCTCCATGAACTCACATCCCATGATATTCTCCAAATATGTGATCTCGAGTTTGTTAAATGATATATGAAAGCCAACTAACCAAGTGATTTCTAAAATTAGAAGAGGTCCCTACAGCAAACTACCTTAAAATTTTTAGCACAAAAAAAAATCTCAGCCACACATGCATACCATAGCATTTTAACCATTGTCACCCCGTTGACCGGCCTCCCCCCCACTTCACTCATCCAACTCAGTCTCTTTGTTTCCACTTAATTTAACTTCAGGTTCCGTAGAAGAGAAAACATTGTTTCTCTTTTTTCTCTGCCTTTGTACCGTCTGGGGTTTCCTGTTTTCATTAGCTTCATTCCTACCCTGTGCCACAATCCTACTTTTTGTATCATTGTGTGTATGTGATATAAATGTATATAGTGATATATATGAATATATATATACATCACATGTATATGGCACACATGTATATCACACACATATATGTGATCTAGATTCCACAGCTGAGATAAAACATGACATTTATCTTTCTGAGTCTGGCTTATTTTACTTAACAAGATAATCTCCAGGTCCTCTTTCTTTGCAAATGCCTTGATTTCATTCTTCTCTGTGGCTGAACAAGCTTGTGTTTCTACATTGTGTTTACGTATCTGTGGTGATGAATACATCTCTCAGGATTTTATGAGCTTGATATTAATGTGTGACCATCTCTAGGTAATCATGTTTCCCACTACCAATCAGAGAAAAGAAAACAGACAACAATGATAAAAGCAACAGTTCAAAAACAACGTTTAAATAAAATTTTAAGAAATTAGAAACTTCAACTACATCCCTAGTAATACTATAAAAGAAATAAGCAGAAACCCTAACAGGACATACTGGTAGTCTTTCAATTACTTAAACTGAAAGTATTAATTGCTAATGATAAAACGAATGTATATAGAGAAAGAATGAAAGTGAGAAGCAGCATAGTGGAAGAAGAAAATTATATAGGACGAAGGTGTAAAAACATTACGGTGAAGACTGATCCAGTCAAACAAACACAGAGCAAATGAAACCACAGCAAAGACCTGTCAATTTGTGTCTTGCTTCCTGAGGAAATATAGAGTGGAATGTAAGTGCTTTTTCTATTCCAAAGCTGACGCGCTGTATTTACTTGATTTGGATTGTAGATCCCCTATGTTGAGTTATAGTTTTATTTGGTGCAAGAGGAAAAAGTGTTTTTTGCCATTTCCAGCTGTGAAGTCTAAATGGGTTAGGCCAAAACTGCCTGTGTGCTTTCTGGTTCTACCCTGCAGCATCAGCAATCTGCTATGATTGCTGAGCTAAATTCATATCCTGGTCCAGCAATACAATGAGTGTGGTTCAGTCTGTTCCAAGCAATAAAGCCCGAGGAATCGCAGGGGGATGTCTCCAATCTACCAGTATAGGAATGGTAGAGGAAGTGCCCAGTGATGGCTGCAATGCCACCAAATGCCTCTGGAACTCAGAAAGAGCAGAATGCAGCCCAAAGCTTCTTTGCCAAGGGTGATGCATGAGACACCAAATATCTTCTACATCCTGTCCACATCTCTTTTCTCCCCTCCCCACACTCAGTCCTACTCACACTAAGTTGATGTATCCATGTATCTCAGGAATGAGGTGCCCATCCCCTTTGACTTCACTCTGCACCCATTGCACATCTCCCAGTCACAGAAAGCTGTGCCCACAAACCAGAGTCTACATTACAACCACTTTTGTGGGTGCATACTGATTCCTGGAATGTTATGTTATTACATTTTCCCCCTTTTGAACATAACATGATCGTCATATTACTATTTGGGATTAGAGAATGCATTGGCTCAGGAGCCATGGCAACTAACTGAGCAGACCACTATAGTAGCACCTAGGTCTGTGGCAATGGAAATAGAGCTATCGACACTCCCTGGTAGACAGAAGGAAGAGCCACAGGACCTGGGATTCCAGTTACCACATGTTCCTCTCGCAGCTGCAAATGATCCGGGAGAGCTAGAGTATATGAAAGGGTTAACTGAAAGGGAACTTCACAATGAAGTTTCCATGAGATCATTTTCCACGGTAGGGTGGAAATTTGTGGTGATTCAGCTCTGTGGGGTCAACCCTCCAGTACCGGGTGAATATGCCCAAAAACTCATTGGTTCACCATGTTGGACTTTGATGGATTTGTTAATTGATCTATCATTTGTACCCTCTCTGGAGTACCCTCCAAGGAATGCTGACGTAGCAGGTGTTTCATTTAGTCAACCAATGGAGAGGAAGTGAGCTTTGGCATTGGGGGATACAACCATATGCAGCCCTAAAGATTTTATTGTTAGACCCCTCTTAAGATGATTGCCCATAGCAGCACCAGTGAAGTGTCTGAGAAGTGCTGGAAGTCCCTCTGTCAGGATGTTCTTGCTGACGTGCATGAATACAGGAACACGCTACACATTATTAGTCAACCTGCTGGTCTCAGTGCATCTGAAATTTCATTTCTTTGTGTGCATTGATAAGATCACACTCAGTCCCTTAGACCTTCATACTATCTAGGTCTACGGTGACCTGACATTTACCAGTCATGATAATGACATGTGCCACAGAGCCTTTCAGCCAGCAGTCAATGTAGCTCTCCTGCCCAGGCCAGAATATGATGTTCTATTGCACTTCACATCCTGGCTAAATATGCTCGGTGTGTGAATCATTTCGTGGAGATGTGAGAAATGACTTGGTTTTTTTTTTTTATTGAGAAAAGGAGAGAAAAAGAAAAACAAGTTTCCACCTCCTCCCAGCCTCCCATTTCCCTCCCCCTCCTCCCACCCTTCTCCCCCTCTTCTCACCCTTCTCCCCCTCCGCCCACTCCTTTCCCCCTCCTTCTCCAGTCCAAAGAGCAGTCAGGGTTTTCTGCCCTGTGGTAAGTCCTAGGTCCTCCCCCCTCTGTCCATATCTAGGAAGGTGAACATCCAAACTGGCTAGGCTCCCACAAAGCCAGCACATTATGTAGGATCAAAACCCCTTTCCATTGTCCTTTGCGTCTCATCAGCCCTCATTGTTCACCATGTTCAGAGAGTCCAGTTTTATCCCATGCTTTTTCAGTCACAGTCCAGCTGGCCTTGGTGAGCTCCCAATAGATCAGCTCCACTGTCTCAGTGGGTGGGTGCACCCCTCGTGGTCCTGACTTCTTTGCTCATGTTCTCCCTCCTTCTGCTCCTCATTGGGACTTTGGGAGCTCAGTCCGATGCTCCAGTGTGGGTCTCTGTCTCTATCTCCATCCATCGCTAGATGAAGGTTCTATGGTGATATGCAAGATACTCATCAGTATTGCTCTAGGATAGGGTCATTTCAGGTTCCCTATCCTCAGCTGCCCAAGGAACTAACTGGGGACATTGCCCTGGGCACCTGGGAGCCACTCTAGGTTCAAGTCTCTTATCAACCCTAAGGTGGTTCCCTTAATTAAGTTATGTGATTCCCTGCTCCTCTATCCAACCTTGTTTTATCCCCAATCATCCCGTTTCCCCAAGTTCCCCCCATCCTCCCCTTCTCACTTTTCTCTCCCCTTCTCCCCTTACCCCCATCCCACCCCACCCCCAAGATCCCAATTTTTTGCCCAGCAATCTTGTCTATTTCCCATAGCAGGGATATTATATGTTTTTCTTTGGGAAATAAGAAGGTGAACCCAAAGAAAAACATATAATATTTGTGTATGTATACTACATTTTAAGACTGACTATTTGCTATTGGAAAACCATTTGGTGTGTTCTTCTCTGTGGAATAATAATTTTCTCACTCTCAACATTCCTTAGTTGACTGTAGTTCTTTATGTAGGGTTGAGACCTTTTGAACTATTCACCATCTATATTATCCTGTCCACTGGCATCATCCTGTTCAACTCATGTTTGGGCACTCATGTAGGTAAGGCCTTATGAATGCAGCTTCTGGCATTACTAGAAGACACAATGCTACAGAAATATCCTTGATCTTCTGGCTCTTACAATATTACTGCCCCTCTTTTGCAATGTTCCCTGAGACTTAAGTGCAGAAATGTTTTGTAAATTAATCCACTGGGACCACGCTCCGCAACTGTGCATTTTGATTGTGGTTTCTGTAATTCTCTCTGTTGCAACAAGAAGTTTCCTTGATGAGAGGAGAAGACTACATTTATCTGTAGTATAAGGATAAATGTTAGGAGACATTTATTATTATATTTATTTACATTATATTATATTTATTATTATCGTATCTTCTTCAATTGTTATGAATCTCTTATGAGCTCTTCACTAATTTTGATAGTTGACATATAGATAGAGATGATAGGAAGATAGATGATGATAGATAGATGATAGATAGATAGATAGATAGATAGATAGATAGATAGATAGATAGATAGATAGATACATGATAGACAGACAGATGTCAGAGAGAAAGATAATAGACAGATGATAGAGAAATAAATGGTAGAAGATAGATGATAGATAGATAGATAGATAGATAGATAGATAGATAGATAGATGGTAGATAATAGACAGACAGACAAATAGATAATAGATAAATAGATGGATAGACAGACAGACAGACAGACAGATAGATGAATTTCTTCTGTATTTACCAGGTTATTTGGAATACAAGTTTTCATAACAGTTCTTTGGTATCTCAATAGACTCCTGTCATTTCCCCTCCGTTATCTACAGTTTTAATAATTCGAGTCTTCTCTTTTTAGGGGGTTAATTTAGGCAGGCATTTGTCAATCTTGCTTATTTTTTCAAAGAAACAAGTACCTTTTGTCTGATTCTATGCATTTTTTAAGTATCTATCCCTTTATCTCTTTTTATTGATTGGGAATGTGCCTTGCTTTTCTCCCCTAAGACCTTGAGGTGTTTCGCTGTTTATTCATTTGAGGTCTGACTTTTTTTAAAAGGTGAATAGTTATAGCTATCAGCCTTCCTGTTCAGTCCACCTTAGCTCTGTCCCAAAGACACTGCGAGTTGTGCTTTTCATTTCCTTTGCTTCTAGTACTTCTTCAATTTCTACATCGTTTATTCTACAACTCCCCCGCCATTCAAGACTGTGTGGTCCCCTCTTATTGTATGTGGGTAGTTTCTCTTGCTAATTGACTTCTACTTTTATTCCATCATGATCACTAGGACTTGATAAAAATATTTTGAATATAAAAGTTCATTCTTTTCAGATGAATTTGCTTGAATCACATGTAATTAACTATTGTTTCTTTAAATATTTCATTTCTAAAAGCATATGCTAATTAACTATGAAATTCCTTCAAGCCCTAGAGTTTAAGGACTTATTGCTATCAAATCCAATAGTAAATACGACCAAGCAGATTGTTATAAAACTTTCATTTAATCATGCTTCCCTTCTGATTACAAGAAAGTCATTACACGTGCCCTTTTCTAGCAGCAAAATTATCAAAACACAAGCAAAGCAAATAAATGAATGAGTATAAGCCCATGAAACAAAGCAGTATTTGATGTTAAGCAACACACAGCTCAGTCTGTAATTAAAGTGAATGGGTGATTCAACAAAGAGGTGTGCATGGTGCCACGTGTAATAAGTGCTGGACATGCAGTTCTGTGCACTACAGTGCCTATTAGGAAGGACACATCAGGAGCCAAATAAATAGGTTTAGCTGCAGTTTCAGCTCTTGTCATTTTTGTAGCTAATTTGGAATTAGCTCGTGCTTTGAAGATAACTGGCGGTAACACAACATTTAACCCAGAGAACACACTAGAATGAACTCTCTTCGTGAGCCCTTCTACTCTCTTGTCTTCACCGGGCTTCTTATATTACTAAAAAGGATGAGAAGGTTCATAATGGAAAAAAATGTCAAAGATACAGACTAAATGGCTCAATGTATCATGTTGTTCTCTTTTGATACCTTGGCAACATTTTTAATCTTAGCATCCTATTAGCTAGAACACGGTAATGTGAATATTATTGGGTACATAATTTCATCTTTTAACATTTTGTGCTTTCATTTGCATTTCTTTTTTCTTTCCTTTTATTGAAAATAGACATTTTTTTTCTAACAGATGCATACTGATTATGGCTTCCCCTACTGTTCCCAATCCCCCCGACTTCCGTCCCCATACAGATTCCTTGTCTCTCATTAGAAAACAAACAGGCTTCTAAGGGATAATAATGAAATATAATGTAATACAATAAAACAAAAATTCACACACTGGAGTTGGACAAGACAAAAAAATAAACAATAGAAAAAGAGTCTAAGAGAAGGCACAAGAACCAGAGACCCACTCATTCACACATCCAGGAATCCCATAACAACATCAAACTGAAAGGTTGAATATTTCATTAAAATTTATAGCTAATAAATTATCTCAATTATGTAATTAAAATTATGATAAAATACGTTTTGTCTGAATAGAAGTCATGAAAGCCATATATTTTTCCAAAGATCCCATGCTTTAAATCAAGTGAGGATGAGCTCCGAAAGGTTTGTTTAGTGTCCTTGACTTCCTGCTTCCATCTCTCTAGCCTGTCCCGTCTGCCTGCACCACTACAGCCCACCATTTAGAGTCCCTAAAACCTTAACAACATAGGCATGTAGTAGTAGGGCTCCACCACGGCTGTCATCTCAGTTTTCAAACCAACATGTTTTCTTCATGATGGTACTTCAAATTTATATATACAGTGCATTCATACTGTGTATTTGAGAGAAATAAAGTACTTACATAGTCAAGTCATAATATTAGATATAAGAAATCAAAATCCATATTTTAATGCACTATTAAATTATATACTCCTTTTTCATACATGATCAAAAGCATTCATTTATTAGATTTTTTCACATTTGTTACTTGTTTAGAGTATTTGATCACAGCTTTTGTAAATATCAAAAAGAAAACATTTCAAGTAAACATTTTGCAATATTACTACATTGCTGAAATTTTTTGTTGAAGAGGATTCAATATCAAGGACAGTTGCAGTAAACGTCACAAACCATCTGAAAATGATGCAGCATGAATGTGAAAATAGTCAAATTTAACACCTTGAGTTGTCCCAACGTTCAGCTCTCTGATTATTGACTGTGGACACAAGCTTCAGGGTCCCACGCTGCTCTTCCAACTGTGAGACTCACTCTTGCTGGGGTAGGTGAAGCTGCGTTCCTTTCCTACTAAGGTAGAGAGTGCCCTTAAACTGTGACAGAATAACCCCTCCCTTCCTCACGCTGCCTTATGAGTCACTTCTGTCACAGCAAGGAGAAGAGTAACTCACAGGTGCTTCTAAAAGGCAGGCAGAGCAGGCCCCTGTCACTGGCTCTCTGGAGGCAGCATGGCAGTCAGCTCTGACCTGGTACTGACTCATTGGTTTGTCTCTGATTCAACTATCCTGATCTTCGTATCCACAGTCCTCAACATCCTCTGCATTCTCTTTGTATGAATGGAAACAAAGTTACAAATGCAATCTGGGACACCGCAATGTGGATGTTCAGTTAGAACACAGTCATCAGAAACATCCAAAACACATGCGCACTCTAGACAGCGGTTCTCAACCTTCCCAACACCGCAACCCTTTGATGCTGTTCCTCAATGCTGGGATGACCCCAACCACAGAGTGATTTTCCTTGCTACTTCGTAGCTGTAATCTTGCTACTGTTATGAATTGTAAAGTAAATATTCGTTTTTTAAGTTCTTAGGTGACCCCTGTGAAAGGGTCGCTTGACCCTCAATGGGGTCATGACCCACAGGTTAAGAACCGCTGCTCTATACATTGGTGTATCGAGATTCGCCTCTGATCCTATATTCTCAGTCTCAAAAACACTGATTATTATACAAATATCTTTGTCTCAAGAAGAAATTATTATAATCTACAATTATCCCTAATAAATATTTGACAGAAAAGTAGTCTTTTTTTTCTAACTATGCAGTAAGTAAACAACACCCAATGTAACTCATTACCATGAGACATTTAAAAAAACAATGCCTTCGAGTGAAATGACATGTAAATTCAAAGAAATGTTTCTGAAACTGCATGCAAATGCTGGAATAAAAGTAACCACCAAAATAATGTCAAAGAACTCTGCTAGGAATTCTGATTTGTTATATTTTACTACATGAAGAACCACGCTCCTTGGACTGGAAGAAGATTCTTAAAATGAAGTCAGCTGTAGAGAAGCAATCTTTTACCCAGATTGTACAGACAGGATATACTTTAATGGGATGTTAGCGAAGACACCCTGTTTACCAGAATTTCTATTAATAACTACTATGGTCTCCTTTGATTGCCTAAAATTGTATAACTCCCTTATTTGCAACTGGACATTAGGAATATTTCCAGAATCAGATGTGTGTTTCCCCATTTTAATCAAGATGCTACAAACCAATTCTCTTACGTAAGATAAAGAGCTGTGTTCTACCGTTGTTCCAAGTCCTGCAGTTCTTAGATTCTTCTTGTCCAGGTCATTTTATGTCTGATTAATCTTATAATATGTGGCCTTCTCTGATCTTTTGAGTTATAAAGATAAAATTTTGCACATTATCTTGTCTTGCCGTGTTCACAGTCCGTCTCATGGAAAGGTCCCTCTGAGGCCTATCTCATTTCCTTTCAAAAACAAAAGATAATATGGAATGAATTTTAAAATGGGAATGGTGTTCGTTCTGATTTTAATTGGTGTGCGGAATTTCAATTAAAACAAGGACGAAAGTCAAGAATGGTGGCACACAGCTGCAATTCTGGTTCTGGGGAGACTGAGGCAGGAGGATCTGGAGCTCAAAGCCAGCATCAACTGGGTAACACGCTTAAGCCCATCCTGGGCGATACAAGACTGTTCTCTCAAAAACGTCAAAATGAGAGACAGAGACAGACAGACAAAAAGAGAGACAGACAGATAGACTGAGGGAGACTTGCTAACAATAAAAGGCAGGACTTGTTCTTTGCTTACTTCGTTCTTAAGTCTTCCATACTGTATAACAACAGTGATGCTTCAAAATCCATACTGGATGACAAGTCTTAGTAAAATACACAAGAGGAAATCGCGTTTTCTCTCAACAATGCCAGTAAACCTTCTATGCTAATGAGGGTGTGGCAAAAAACATAGTTGCCCAATGGTTTGGATCGGGAGGAGCTCCACAGACTCCTTGAAGGTGTGTGTGGCTGTGTGAGATAAAGAAAGAAAATTCGAAACCTAAACACCGATGAGAAGCTCTTCTTCCTATCAGTCTCCCTTCTGAATGTCTCATTTACTATTCGAGGGCTTCATGTCTCCTTTCCTAAGATATCATAAACATGTTTTTTCACTTTTATTAGCTGTTGATAACATGTACCAAAGATGAGAACACGAGATTGAGCCCTCCCTTGGCCATTAACTAGCTGGGTGGCCTCAGACCCCAGTCTCTTCATCCGCAAGTGTTCATTCCATATCTTCACAAGGCCAGAGGATGGGGCCAAACTGGCTCCCATAGTCTTCCTAACTTTCTCAATTTTGTTCCTGTTTTGTTGTTATTTAGAACAGCCTCTAACTCACTGTGGAGCCAGTGCTGGCCTTGAACTCTTGATCTTCCTGCTTCCACTTCCTGTGTGCTAGAATTACAGGCATGCATCACCACATCTGGCTCTAACTTTCTAACCCAAACTTATTTCTACATCTAATTTGCTATGTGCATCTGAGCACAAGCTACTCCCCGAGTAATTTAACACTGGTTTGCCATCAAACTTTAGAGAGAACGTTTATAGTATGTGTCAGGTGGTAAAGTTGGAGACTACAGTTTTCCTGGGGTCAACATTCCAGAATGTCTTTTTGGTCAGGTCTTTATAGTTCCATTTAAAAGTCACTCATTCTGTGGTTCAGCTCAGTAGGCCAAAAACATCCATTAAAGAGGTCTATTATAAAAGGTAACTGTTTGTGTTCACTAAAAATGAGGCTATGCAGAAATGCCGTAGCTGTAACCAATCTTTGGGGTTCTAAATTTGGAGGAGTATAATGTGTTCCTGAACTAATATGAAATTCTATTAGTACGATCACAGGCGGTATAAACCAAAGGCTATACCCAGGCGCCGAGGAAGAAGTGGGCTGAATCAGTAAACCAGCATTAAATGTGACAGATTAGAGACACTTATTCCTGTAATGAATCTGTTGTTCTTTATTTGTGGATTGGGTTAACTCACAAAGAAATCATATCAACTAAAGGAAGGGGATTTCAGATGTAGCCCTCATCACGATTTTCTTTTTCCATTACCAGAGAAGTACATGAGCAGGAAACAGAAGACATCAAATTGGCTCATGTCTATTTTTGTGCTGGCTGATAAACACAAAGTAGTCGTCCGTGTCTTTAATTCCCTCCAAAGACTGTATGTCGCTTCCAGTATACCATTCATTGAGAGCATTATTTCTAAGATTCCTATTTGTACAGATGCCCAAGGACTGTGAGGCATCTACCTGAGTTATTCAGGCTCTTTAGACTTCAGCTCGCTCGCTTTCACGCTCTCCCACCGTCTCGCTCACCCACCAATAAAAACACAGCTATCTTCCGGCATCATCGCAGTGCTCTGCCTCCCTCCGCAGGTCTGTATTTATTTCCCACTTCTGATCTGACTCTGAAGCCTCTGACACCACCTTCTGAAGAAGAATCATTTCCCAGCTTCGACTACGATGTCCATAATGGCCTCAACCCCTGCTCTCTTCCCTAGACAGTACAAGGTTTGTTTTTTTTTTATAAGAAAGGTCTCTCTCTAGTTTTCAGCCAATCCCCATTATTGATTTCAGGCCACCTAGCCACTAGAGATGAACAACTGAACTATCACTTCTGCTTGCCATAAAACAGAAAATCACTTTTCTCCAATAGAGGGACAATGGATATATCAGCCCCAGGGCGGGCAGGCCTCATGTGCAGAAGTAGTTGATCAACATATAATGGACTCTACAGGTTTTTTTGTATGTGTTGTTATTTGATTATAGTTTTGTCCCCCTGCCTTTTTGGGTGTGGTTTTATTTTGTCCTTCCTTCTTTCCTTCCTGTCATATGTGATCTATGTGTATGTATTTGCAGTGTGTGTGTGTGTGGGGGGGGGGGTGTGCATCCATATGTCCCTGCACGTGTCCACACATATGCACGCTTATGGGGACCTCAGGGGCCTTCCCCTATCACCCTCTACATTATTAGGGACAGAATCTCTCACTAATCCAGACATGAACTGCCTAGACCAACTGGTAATGAGGTCTAGGGATCCGCCTGACTACTCCCAGCATGAGGGTTACAGACACATGTCACTATGCCCAGCTTTACTGGAGTGCAGGGGATCTGCACTTGGGTTTTCAGGCTTGAGTGATAAGGGCTCTTATTGACTGAGCCATTGACCCAAACCCCTGCAGAGCAATCATCATGATAGAAATTTCTGACACAAAGAAGTTAGTGAAAGAAAAGAATGAGGTCAGAAGGATCCTTCAGGGATGCCGAAAGACAGAGCATTTAATCAACCAGGGGGACTGGAGGTAACCACGGTGGGGCGCCTTTCCCAGATAAATTCGGTCGATTTTTGTTTTTTGTTTTGACAACCTCTGATTGTATAGCTCATACTGCCCTTACTCGTGCAAATCCTCCAACCTCAGTGTCCCAAGTGATAGGATTACAGATGTGTCGCACAGCTCTGAGGCAGTAGAAGGGTTCTGATGGGAAAAGGACATAGTAGCTGCAGCCTTGATTCAGGCAAATGGGGAAAAGAGAGAATACTTGCCTGTACCTGTAAAAGATGGGTACCAGAAGACAGACTTCTGTACCTGTAGAGAGTCACAAACGGGTGGAGTCTTACTTCAGAAATTCAGTAATGAAGCATTGTCTTCCTCAGTTTCCCAAGGATGCATCCTCCTGAACTTGATGTCCAAAAGGGGTCAAGTTTGTGAAGAGCCTGTATGGACCTGGTCCCTGAGGCACTGTAGACACTGCCCTAAAAGGAAATATATCTATCTCCAGCTTAAAGGGGAGCGAACAAAACAGAAAGTTCTTTACTAAAATACAACAGAAGTGAGAAGAATCCTCTGGATTACAAACTTCCTTTGGAATTCTTTCCAAGATGTCCCAGTGTTTGCAATTTCCAATATGAAGAGCAGGAACATAGTTAAGTGTTGTGAGCTTCTCATCATAAACATCCCAGTTTCTCTGCACATAGTTGCCTCACCTCGAAACTTCCTGCGTCCTGCCCTTGTCTTCTGAAGCCACTGCTATTTTACAGATACACTCTTTTATTCTCACTCTGCAGACTGAGGTTATGTGAAATAAAACACAAGAAAGATCTGGAAAATGAGTGCATAGGGTAGCTGGGGATAGCAAACAAGGAGGGAGGGAGGGAGGGAGGGAGGGAGGGAGGGAGGGAGGGAGGGAGGGACGGAGGGAGAGAGGGAGAGAGAGAGAGAGAGAGAGAGAGAGAGAGAGAGAGAGAGAGAGTTTGCCTCTAAGGAACAAGAGCCCAGATACCTAGATAGGCTGACAATAGAGTTCTAGCATAAGGGTCAGGGGTAGAGATTCAAGAGCTGAGAATGCAGACAGAATACAGAAGCAGCGTCTGGAGAAGGGCTCTTGCTCAGCAGAGAAGAGACTTCTGTCTTATTCTGGCCTTAAACTGTTTGGAGGAATCTGCCACATCATTAAAGAGAACAATCTGTTTACTCAACTGATGGAGGAAGGTCATTGGTTAATTAAATGAAGAAACTGCTTGCCCTGATAGGTTAGAACATAGGTGGGTGGAGTAAACAGAACAGAATGCTGGGAGGAAGAGGAAGTGAGCTCAGAGACGCCATGCTCCCCTCTCCCGGGCAGACGTGATAGCTCTGCTCTCTGAGGCAGACGCATGAAGCTCCTACCCAGGATGGATGTAGGCTAGAATCTTTCCCGGTAAGACTGATGCTTCACAGATTATTAGAGATGGGTTGATCGGGATATGAGAATTAGCCTGTAAGGGCTAAAGTTAATGGGCCAAGCGGTGTTTAAAAGAATACAGTTTCCGTGTAATTATTTCGAGGCATAAGCTAGCAGGCGGCCAGGGTGCTGGGGACACAGCCCCGCCGCTCCTATTACTACACTCAACATTGTCCACTTTAAATGTCAACTAAACAGCTAAATCTAGTGGGATGGCTCTGTGTTCCCAGCTACGTGGGAGGCTGAAGCTGGAAGATCATAAATTCAAAGCTTGTCTGGGCTACTGAGTTTGAGGATAGTGAGTCCTAGCAGCAACAGAGAAGAAGGGGGAGGAAAAGAAGTCAGAGTCATCATCTCCTCCTTGTCACCTTGGCTTCTGTAGCCATTGCCACAAACCATGCTGATCCCCAATAAAGTCATAACCCCACCAAACATGGCACAACTATTTCTGTGCATGAGCAGTAGGGCACTGATGCTTCTCTACCAGGGGTGAGAAATCCTTAGTTAGGGATTGATCTTCCGTTTGATTCCTTGGATGATGACTGGTCTTCCCTTTGATTCCTTGGATGATGACTGGTCTTCCCTTTGATTCCTTGGATGATGATTGATCTTCCCTTTGATTCCTTGGATGATGACTGGTCTTCCCTTTGATTCCTTGGATGATGACTGGTCTTCCCTTTGATTCATTGGATGATATTCCCTCTACCCTTTGATTCCTTGATCCATGAATCATATGATGACAGAAACTGCAGCAAATATAGGATTATTACTCAGAGCATGTGAACCTTCCCAAAGAAATTATTCTGAGCCTTATAAGGTATTTCCACCTAAATGGCACTTAATCCCTTTTTCTTTAACCCAGGACCTTGCACACTCTCAGAACCACTCTACTCTGAAGTATATTTGATGATGAAAAGTCTACTGTTCACTCAATCTGCCTGCTATGGTGAGGAACATAGAACAGGGATATAGGGAACATTGCTTTTCTTCCTTTCTTCATTTGCTGGAAGTGGGCTCTTTGAACAAAGCAATACTGCATGGAACACCATGACAGTGGACAGGGTGCTCTGCTAATTCACAGATGGTGGGAATACCATGACAGTGGACAATGTGTTCTGTTGATTCACAGATGGTGAGTCTTAGCAGAATTTTTGGCAGGGAAACTATGTAACCAAATGATTTTTCTTGCAAGAACAAACTAATAATTTTTTCTATATAATTAACCTGTCGCCAGGTAGCTAATTGATCGCCCAAGAGAATGGGGCCATATTGGGACTCAGCACAAATAAAGTACTCAGCAGAGACTGCTTATAGGTCAGTCTTGGGAAGCTGAAGTGTACCTGAGTCTCCATGCACAAGCTCCATCCCTGGACCGATGACCACTTTATCCATAAGCCATTGGTTGGGGAAGAAAATGGCTAGTAACCACAAATAGGTCCTCCTATTCTGTTGATGTTTTTTTCAGATTTACTATTTTTAGTTAATGAGTATATGGGTGTGAGAGTGGGTTTGTACATGTGATTGCAATGTGGTGGTCAAGGGCATTGGATCTCCCGGGAGCTGGAGTTGCAGGAGATTGTGATCTAACTCTTCATTGTACATTCTGGAAAATCAAATTCAGGTCCTCTGTAAGATCAGTAGACATTTGTAACCAACGAACCATCTCACCAACCTCCTTTCTTAATTATTAAAGTCCTTCTCTATCTTTTGTTGGAATTGACTGACATGAGACACAAGTATCTTCACGCTGTTCACGCATTCCTTTGTAAACAATGCCTTCCCTTGAGTATTATGCAACTTTCAAGCCTGGAAATTCAAGCTGCATTGTAATTCAGTCATTTGCTGAATGAAATTTTCGGATTAATTTTCAACCACCCAAGCTCTGTAGCTTTGGAAGGTAAGGGCCTCCTTCAGGGCAGACTTAGTTGCTGAAGAAGCACTCAGATATGAAATTCAAATCCCAGAGCTTATTTTTTTCCTTCCTCACTCCCGGGCCATCATCTAATATTCCAGAAGCAGTCATATAATAGTATACTGGTTAAGAGAAAGGGTTTTAAAGTATTATTCCTTGTCTGATCATGCCATGCACCAGCAATGCTCCAGTTACTGCTGGAAATAGGACCATTAGTCACTCTGATCAAATCAAATTAGGGATCAAATTCAAGTCACCTCAGAAATATCGAAGTCTCATTAGGTAAGACTTTTCCAGAGAATCAGAGCTGAAAGAACCAATGTGGGTAGATGAGATGGCAAGATTGAAAACAGAAAGGCTCACAGTTCAGATTCTTCAGTAAGGGCCAACAGGCTGAGCATCAGGGAGAACCAAACCCTGGAACAGCTAGCAATCGCTAGAAAAGTCAGTAAAGGCAGGTCAATACACGTTCTATTCAAAACTTCAGCTGAATGGATGAGGCACTATTGTCTTGTTCATTTGTCTTTGTTTGTTCGATCCATTGTCTTCCTAACCTTTAATTTCTTCAAAGCTGTCCCTTGCCTCTCATTGTTTTCCATTTGGACAACAGAAGTCAAATTTTTGTAGTGCCTAGGGCAGCAGTGCTGAACATCTGTCGCAGATCTGCTGAGTGATAAGACAGAGAGGAAGCAGAATAGTTACAGAGACAGTAGGAATGCAAAATTAATAGCACATGCTACAATATGCATGTATCTCCAACCCATAGAGCAAGCAAGCACACCAACATCAAAACTATACTGATGTAGTTAAAATATGCTTCTGGGAGGCAGGGGCGATTCTTCCTGGCTGTGAAGAGAATTAAAGGGCACGTGGAGCACTTAGTGGGCTGCTTAGAAAACACAGTTTCTAAACCTGTATGTTCCTTCGGTAAAGATTCTTATAGTCTATGCATACCTCTGTACTTTATACTGTACAACCCAAAATGTCAAAGCTAAGAGGTTGAAGGCAGCATGGTAAATCTGTTTTATAGACAGGAAGATAGGAAGACATTAAGACTGTCTTGAAATATTATCAAGAATGTGGAGACAAGAGAACTGTTCAGTTTTTAATGGTCTTTGAAAAACATGTTAGCATTAACTTTTAAGGTTGAACATGTATGTGCACTACCACCCAATAACTCCATTCTTAAGCCTGAGAATATTTTTTGCATATCCATTTCAGAAAGCATATAAAATGCTCACACAGGTATTACATATGGGTAAAAACAAAATTAAGAAAGGCAAAACAAACATATTTGGGATGACTTAGCAACAGAGGGTGGATCAAAAAAAAAAAAACAGCACATGTCCGTATAACAGCAATGAAAATAAAAGACTACAATTTGTCACACTAACAGAGGTGATCTCATAAACGGACTATTAGATTTTAATCTAATTTTTGAAAAAGCAAGTCAGAGAAGACTATATATAGTTTGATGATTCAAAAGTCTCCAACTTAGCAAAATGAAGATCCCCATAGATAACAAAGACTTAGAAGAAAGGGCAGGAAAGACACGTCCACAATATTAGCCAGCTCCGGGTGATAAAGAGAGATGCAGCTGGGCTGTCAGAGCATCTGTCCAGAATTTCTGATAGTCTAATTCTTACATTAGAGAATTTGTTACAATTGTATTTTGTAATTCACATATGTGTTATTCATATATTTTGCAAATGTTAAGAAGTGAAATTTTTATGAAAATTTTGGTTCAAGAATAAGCATAAATTTTCACCTGAGCTTGCTAAGCCAGTGGTTCTCAACCTGTGGGCCACGACCCCTTTTGGGGGTTGAATGACCCTTTTACAGGGATAGCAGCATATCAGATATCCTAGGTATCAGATATTTGTGTTACAGTTCATAAGTGTAGCAAACTTACAGTCATGAAGTAGCAATGGTTGGAGATCACCGCAGAATGAGGAACAGTATTAGAAAGGTTGAGAATTGTTGTTCTAAATGTTCATTCAATGGAAATATTATAGCAATGATCATAATAATCTAGATTCATGCCACACTCACAAAGCCAACCAGGAGCACCACTAGCTAAATGAAAACCATAGCTCGTGAAGGACAGTGGGCGGAGGGTGTGCTGGCTTGTTTTCACCAACTTCCTGGTAAAGCGATGTAAGGACTACCGACGATCTATTTCAGCTCGAGGGTTTGGGGACAAGAGTCTTCAAGGCAGAGGGACACAGGGACTGGGGTGGCTTGGCTGTAGCAGAGGGAGCTTGTGACACAGACTGTTCACATCTTGGCAGATCAGGAAGCAGACACATTCAAACACACGTGGCCTTCCACACTGAACCCATAGCAGGGGCTATCAGCAGCTAAGCAAGAAGCAGCGTGGTCCTTCTGCACTAGCCTACCCATGGATGCCTTTAGCTTCAGCTAGAAGTTTTTCATTTTCTTTCTGAAAGAAAAATCTTATTTCTGTCCAAACTAGCCATGGATTCCCTCCCAGTCCTGTATCTTGGCCTTCTGTGTGCTAGGAGTTCAGACATACACCACCATGCCTAGCTTTCCAGTCAAACTTTCTGGAATTGTTTTTTACAGTGATTTAGGGGGAGGGGCACTCAGGGTGCACATGAGGAAGTCACGGGATAATGTCAGGAGTCACTTCCCTCCTTCCACTATGTAGGTCTTGGGGATCAAACCAAGTCTCCAGCGTTAGCATAAAGTGCCTTTCCCCATGAAGCCATCTCATGGGCACTATATAAAACATTGTTCAGTGAAGAAACTGGGCATGTCTGTCTGCCTATCCATTTCAACCTTCTGAGCAAGTGCTCCCTGGCCTTGAGTTAAGCAGCAGCGTGCTTAATTTGTTTCTTTCTTGAACAACAGTTAACTTTAAACCAGGCATGCTCAGAAGCACATATCTTGATGGCAGTATGTTTGAGACTGGCCACTCCTATAGTGCAGATTTTCCAAGGGAATATGCAAAGTATCCTGGATAAAATGTCTGTGCTTCCTAAGTAGAAGGAGAATGCTGCTTCTGAAGTGTGTCCAGTGATCCTTACATGATGCAAATAATAATTCTTCTCCAATCTTTTATCTTTTGGTTATGCCTGTCAGCTTTTCATCATAACCAGGACCTCACTGTGGACCCTTGCAAGGCTGACTTGCAAGGTGCTACATTTGGAAGGTGTAGCGCAACCACTGAAAAGGCAAGAGCTGTAGCAACCCCCACGGAGCCTATGCCCAACTTTGCCAGTGGAATTACCTGATGTAGGAAAGTCTTAAAATACAAAGGGATCTCAAAATAGGGACATTCTTGAGACCTTTCTAGGTAGTGTCTAACCTACTTGATGCCTCTCTTCCCCGGGGAGAGAGAGGAACCAGAATTAGTAAATGTAGTTTCCAAGCTCCAGCTGCAAGCCTGAACCAAGTAAGCGTTTCTTTAAGGGGCACCAAGCCCTCCCTCCCAGGGTCTTTCTGGGTGCCTGAGAACAAGGAACTGTTAGACTGTTAGCTTCCGTTTGCCCAAAGAAAACTCTTCTGCTGATTTGTCATTATTTGCCCATCTACTAAGCTTTGAAAATGTTGATGATTCTCCCTTTTGCCCTTAGGTTTTTGTTTTTTGCTTTAAGTTATTTTATCATGACTCAGGGAAAGAGGAATGTTATAGGCACGTTCTGAACGGACATTCACTTCTGACTTTTACACAAACAATAAAAATTTTTGAATCAAGAAATACATATTACTAAGTGCCACGGTTTATTTTAAACTTGAGACATCAATGAAAATGTTGGACCGTGTGTAGCATTGTTTCTGAAGCATATGTGTATTTTATTTAAATAAAGTTCATTCTGTGGGTTGCATTTTTGCCTTTAACTTTGAAAAACATTCAATTACACAAGTCGTTCCCAGAGGCCAGAGCTTGCAGCTGCAGAGATTAGGACCATTTCCTGGATCATGGAGCTGGAATATGGCCAGACACATAGTTCCCCTAAAACAGCTCCTAGAAGCTGGCAACCATGTGAGGGAGGCACAGTTGGGTGTGTGTGTGTGTGTGTGTGTGTATGTGTGTGTGTGTGTGTGTGTGTGTGTGCGTGCGTGTGTGTGTGATCCTTTTTACAGCATGCATATCCTTTGGTAGGAACATTATCTATTCATAAATAAGTAGCCTATTTCTAAAGTGACCAACATTATTATATTAATTTTATAAACATAATTACTCTCCTGGGACATAATATAATGATTCTGTAGATGTATGCATTATACTCCTGAAACATAATATAATGGTTCTGTACATGTATGCAATCTATAATAATCAGACAAAGCATCTAGCATTTCTATGCCCACAAGCATTATTTGCATGCCCACAGGGACTTCCTAAGTCCTCATTATTTCATGAATATGTGTGTACATTATGTGCACACGCATGAATATGTGAGGATCAAAGGACAACATCATTTTGTCTTCCTTAGTTGCTTTCTACTTTATTTTTGAGGCAGGGTCTCTTGCTGGACCTGGAGTTCATAGACTCAGGTAGATTGGCTGACCACTGATCCTCCCTAGAGAACCCCCTGAGATCCTCCTGCCTCTGCTTCAGTGGTGCTGGGGCTATAGTTGTGCACTGCTGTGCTCAGACTTCCATCTGGATGCCAGAGATGCAACTGAAGTCTTCAGGCTTATGCATGAACTTTACTGACTGAACCTCACCCACCTCAGCCCCTTCACTGCTATGAAATACACAAACATTATAGTCTATAGTTCCTCTACAAAACAGCAGAACGAATTTCTCTTGCAAATGTCTTTTCAAGTTTATTGATTGCCTACAGTATGTCAGACACTGCCTTGGGGTTTTACCAAGAAATTGCTGTAGAAAAGAAAATATTACATCCATGAAAGTTTCAGATGGTATGATAGGGAATCCACAGTCAGCACTGGAGGGCATCTTAGAGAACATCCTGGCCCAGGGTCTAGAGTTATCAGTGAGGAAGCAGGCTAGAACATCCAGGAAGAAGAATGTGACAAAAGTTCCATCGTACAGATGATGTGATAGAGACCTGTCAGACCTAGCTGCAAACTCTATGGTCCACTGTGCTGACCTTTCACAACTCTGGCACTTGGGAAATATTCCAACCTTTGAGACTGTTTAGAATCCTATTGCAAAATATCAGAAAATAGATATAATTCAGTGAACGCACCTATGAGCCTGTTTCCACTTTGCCCTCCCCCATCCTGGACCACAGTGTAGGAACTTAACTTTACATTAAAACAGCCTTGTTTCTCTTATCGTCAGGATACTTTATCTACGCAACCCTAGTCTAGTCTTTCTTGAAATCGCTCAACATAGTAGTATAAATAATTTCCCTCTAGGTTTCAGGGACTTGATTGATTCTGTGATTGCCACGTAAACTTTGAATATGTATGGAAAGTAAAACCAACACAACAGCAGCCTTGCATGCTGAATTCTGAAAGGAAAATTACTGTCAAACATTTGCTGGCAGAGAGAGATGCAAGTATATAAGAGCATCTTGATCTCACTAAAAAAAAATACATAAACTGCCTGAAAACAGGGAAAGGCTTCAGATTTTTAAATACTGAAGGAAAGTAATGGGATTCTTCTTGGTATAATAAAGGTTCTATGAGGAGATAAATAAACTTTTAAAACCTCTTTTTAAAAGATTGGTGAATTTGGCCTCATAAATATTTTGAAGAACAAAAATATGTTTAGGCTTACTCAAAATTTAAAGACTTATAACTACTGAGGGAAAGGATCAGCACCACCTTCACGAACAGACAGAAGTATGTGTCCATGAAAAACAAGAGTAGGCAGACCAATGGAAGAGTAGGCAAAATATACAGAATGAAATCTGTAAATTGCCAAACAGAGCCTGGGGTGGGTTAGAGTCTGCACAGCACACATGCCCAGCTTGTGCATGAAGCCCCTGGGTTAGCACCTGCACAGCGAACATGCCCAGCTTGTGCATGAAGACCCTGGGTTAGCACCTGCACAGCGAACATGCCCAGCTTGTGCATGAAGACCCTGGGTTAGCACCTGCACAGGGCACATGCCCAGCTTGTGCATGAAGACCCTGGGTTAGCACCTGCACAGCGAACATGCCCAGCTTGTGCATGAAGCCCCTGGGTTAACACCTGCACAGCGAACATGCCCAGCTTGTGCATGAAGACCCCGGATTAACACCTGCACAGCACACATGCCCAGCTTGTGCATGAAGACCCTGGGTTAGCACCTGCACAGCACACATGCCCAGCTTGTGCATGAAGCCCCTGGGTTAGCACCTGCACAGCGCACATGCCCAGCTTGTGCATGAAGCCCCTGAGTTAGCACCTGCACAGCCCACATGCCCAGCTTGTGCATGAAGACCCCGGATTAACACCTGCACAGCACACATGCCCAGCTTGTGCAAGATCCCCCTGGTGTGCATCTCTGGCACCACCTGCACACACAGGCACAGCACAGCAAGTGCTGACGTGGAAAACAGCCATTCAGATCAACGGTGTGCATTAAGTTGTTGTTGGCATTTCGGCAACTAATTAATATTCTCACATTCCTCAGCTCTAACTATACTCAGGGAACAGTTCTTGAACATATCCAAGGGAAACTACTCAAGGACTCTGTGTTTAGACTCATCCTTCACTGCTTATGGGATTCTGATAGATTTTATTTTTGATAAATCATGGTTATAGCTAGTTTTCTGTAACATGTGGTTGCTCGCTGCCTCTGGCACACTAGGTAGGGCCTCTCAAAAGCACCAATAACAGTTAACATAGTGTAGTAATAAGGGCGGCGGGGCTGCATCCCCAACACCCCGGCCGCCTGAACGGCTAGCTTTACCCTAAATAATTACACGGACAGTGTATTCATTTAAACACTGCTTGGCCCTTTAGCTCTAGCCCTTACAGGCTAATTCTCACATCCCGATCAACCCATCTCTAATAATCTGTGAGCACCGGTCTTACCAGGAATGATTCAGCATGTCTAACCTGGCTGCTTGCTTCATTGCGTGCGTCTGCCCGGGAGCGGGGCATGGCATCTCTCTGAGGCGTCTGCTCCCAAGAGGAGAGCTGTGAAGTCTGAGCTCACTTCCTCTTCCTCCCAGCGTTCTGTTCTGTTTACTCCTCCCACCTATCTTCTAACCAATGAGGACCAAGCAGTTTCTTTTTATTTAACCAATGACCTTCCTCCATCAACATAGAAATTGTTTTAAATATTCAGAGAATTTATTGTGGTTAACTAATAAACATGGTTTTTTAAACAAAACACTGAATTAAATGAAAGCATTTTTTTCAAAAGAGAGAAATGGGGTTCGGGGAATATAAAGAAAAATGAAGAAGCATGTTATAAGTGGTAGCTTCCAGATATGACGTCAGTGAGTTCAGAATGCATCACCCCCAAATATTGCACATTAGCATTTGAGAAAAATGCAGGCATGCACCCACTGGTGTAACTTCTACCACCACGTCAAACGTCTTAAAGTTGGCAGCATCTCTCCGCAGCACCACAGGCTGGTGACTTCTAAGAGCATTTTATGATTCTCAAAGGCAGGTCAATAAAAGCAGTCTTAAAGAATGTGACTCAGAAAAAGTCCTGCACATAAACGGTGCTATTTCATAACAGTTTGTAACCAGTGAGGAACAAACTAATAAAATGGTAGCTTTAAAGCTACAATTGTAGCATTGTAGACTGAGCATATCCAGGAATGGGGATGGACGTCTACACCCAAATGCAGCACAGACGGAGGGCTCAAGAGGCATTAGGACCTAGCAGACTGAGCTCAGGGGTGGACAGTGGAGGTGAGAACCCAGCTCTGGCATTGACTGTGTGATTTTCAAAAGCTATTTCACAAATTCTGCGATGACAACTAAGATTGGGAATCTTAAATACTAAGCTGTCTGGCAGATACCATGATCAAATTATTATTAATATTTTCTAATCCTACAAGTTGCATGGGAACAAGAGAGGAGGAAAATGTGGATTAATGAGAAAAACAGGACCAATTCTGGGGAAAAAATCATTTTTTAAATACTTGTAACAAAACAAAGCAACAATGCTGTATCATGGGACTTAATGAAATTGTAGCTATTATTAGCCAATAGCATTCTCTCAGGAATTGATGGGTTGTTTTATCTTTAAAAATCTGTAAACGGTTCCTATAGCAAAAAGTAGAGAGAAATGGTTTTAAGGGAAAATATAAGTACCAAGTTCTAAGTTCTAAGTACTACACAGTGTATATTTGTGAATAAAAATGAAGTGTTTGAAGGCAACAAGACTGGGGTATTTGCACAGTCATAAGTTAAATCTTTATTTACAATTTAAAATTTTCACGCACACTCAAACCTTTTCCAAAAATCTGTTGACAGTGAATTTGAACTGTTAGCCTCTGCTTATGATAAAACAAATCACAATCATCGAAGGTTCCTGTCTGTGGTGTTTTATTATGGTGTCCCTAGCAAATAAATGTCTGTTAACGTCCTGCTTACAGGACTTGTGCCTCAAGCATCCTTCTTTTGGATGATTGGCAGCTGCCTGGATTCTTTTAAAAGACACCTGGACAACAAGCAATGGCAATTTGGAAGACAGCGGAGCTCTGGGCTTTGTTGACGGTCTAGACATGAACTCGTGTCAAACAGGAAAACTGGCAAAAGTCTGAAGAGATTCACAGTATAAAGTCATTAACCCTTACATCAATAAAGTGAGAGCATAGTGAGATTATACAAAAGTAAGAGATTACCCATGTGTAAAGTGAAATTTGTGATAGCTTCTGGCTGTTCTTGATGTAAGAAGCAATGGGATTAAACCAGAGTACCCAGTTCTAATACATCCTGTAATCCATGTTACAACTAGCTACTAATCCCTCTAGATACCTCTTCCCTCTCTCTGGTTGTTCTAAATGACAAAATGCAACATCTCCAATGAAGGTGCCCTTTGTGTCTATAGTCTGGGGACTGCCAGCTGTTACTTCTCCACCAGTCTAGGTCCTGTCTTTTGTATAGTAATTCTCTGAAGCGAGTGGTAGGATTTCCTGATGGGTCAGGTTTCCATTGATCACCCCTCTGCCCAGCTGCTCACCCTGTATCAATCCTGAGCATAAACATAAGTTCCCTTGTTTCTTTGGTCTTCCCACACTGTACAAAGCCTGAATAGATAAATGCCCATGCATCCTTCCCATGTTCATCTGTCTCTTCTTATAGATATCCATGCCATGCACCCAGCAAGGGGTGAGATGTCCTTCCTCTCTAGTATATTCAGGAGGTACACATGTTAGGAACCTTTTCTGCTTTTATCCTCTTCATCTGTGCTTTAGTAGGATGTGTGGGCCGGTAAATAGAAAATGTATCTGTCCTGTTAAAACAAGGAGCCCAAACGGAGAGCATGGGCCAAGCACTAGACTAGAGAATCAGGGAAGATGGCGAGCACAGTTACCTAGAGAACTGAGGATGGAGCTGGGGAACCACAAGGACCTCACAAGATAAAATCAAAGGCAGTAAAAAGATCATTTCTTAAAAGACCTTTAGCAGTGGCTATTTTATAGCCACATGGCAGAGTGAACATATATCTTGATTGAAGTCATCTGTGTTAATGTGATTAATTATTACTATCAAAACATAGTAAAACTGAACATTAATAAACAGAAAATAAAGATAAGCCCATCATGCAAAATACAGCTTTTGCCTCAAAAGGATGATGTGAGGGTTCATTCTAAGCTGGATAAGATTGGCCATGGTCTGGGAACACGGATCAGGATTTCTCTGGAAGAATATTTTGCCACATGGAAGCAATTATAGAAACTTTCATAATTGCAAAAATGAGAGAGAGTCAAAAATCAAGGCATTTATGAAATACATTCTTCTTATGCATTATTACCTTTAAAAAGCAAATCTCTGCATGGTGAGCTTAGTTAGATGAATATTATACGAGCATAGATAAGTGAACAGTGAGGGCTAGCCATCGCTGATTGACAGTAGCCAAACATTTCCAAGAATTTTGCTATGAAATTTTTTCATCTTTTATTTAACACTTTTCCCCAAGATTCTTTGCTATTTGGTTTCAAAGTTAAACTCTCAGTAGATATGTAACTTTAATTCCTCTCACGAGATTAACAGCTGAGCCCTACTCATGCATCTATGAATTATAAGAAAATAAGATGCAAAAATCATGAAACTGCAGTGCTGGTAATTTTTTCTATAGTATAATATATATTTAATTAAGTGAACAAAGGGAAGAGAGAATATGACTGGTTCCTGGTGTAAGCTATCCCATTGTTTTTTAATTTATTTTTTTCAGAATTTTGTACATGAGTACACTATTTACATAATTTCACCCTTTCCTTTCTTCTTCCAACTCCCTGTGTTCCCCTACTCCCTTTGAAATCCATGACCTCCTCTTCCTTAATTATGATATAGATATATAATATGCACACATATGTATATATAAATACAGATTGATGAGTCCACTTAGAGTTCCTCATATGTATGTGTGTCAAGAGATGATGACTTGGGACTGGATAGCCCATCAGCGAGCTCATCTCTGGAGAAGACTAATTCTCCCTGTTTCAGCAATCACCTAAGGGTGTGGGCCTGTGAGATTCCCCAGATCACATCCACTTTGGCATGTCCACTGGTACTGAGATTGGGTAGGTATGGTCTAGACAGCCATATTGTTGGGACTTCATGGGTACAGCTTCCCTACCACATGTATTTTCTCCATTTAATGTAATTTGGGGCCTGTGTCAGTAAAATCAACCCCCAAAATAAATTGACTAGAAAACAGTAACTTTCAAGATTTCCTGTCAGTTGTTTTAAAACAGACCGAAAGATCTTCTTGTGTAACCGGCACAGCCATAACAATTAAAGGTCCTTTACCAATTTTCACCATGATGTTTTCTGTTTGGGTTTTGGATGAGTGGCCATACCGGATTAGTTGAGATCCCCAGAGTTGGACCTCTAGCTCAGGACTCTGCCAGTGCCATTTGTAGAGAGAAAACCTGAAAAAAAGAAAGAAGCACATGTCAAAGTTGGCACTTATGGGGAAAGGCACCAATATCTCAGAATACTGCTAAATACAGAGTGGTCAGAATGGCAATATGGGTCCAGGAACTTGAAGGGTGTCATGTAAGGAGGAGTGAATGTAGAACTCTTCAACTAAAATGCTTAATAACACAAGCTGTGTTCCCAGGGGAAAGAATAGTTGGCAGTAGCGGTGATATGGCCTACAGGTTTCTTTCATGGGTGTTTATCTCCAGTATCGAGCAGGCTTCTCTGTTTGGAGAGTTTCTCCTGGACGTACAATTCTCACAATAATAAGTTTATGTTTTAGGGGCTGGCATCTCTGTCCTCTTGTACCAGGATCCTCTTCTAAAAATAACAACAACAACAGTAACAGAACGGACTGGGGAGATGGCCATAACATAACCAGAAGGACCCAAGTTTGGGTCCCCAGAACACACATTAAAAAGCCAGGTGTTGCTGCCTTGAGTCAGCACAGGGGGAGCAAGGTAGAGGCGGGCTGATCCCAGAAGCTCATTGGCCATCCAGCCTAAGCTAACCAATGACCTTTAATTTCAGTGAGAGACTTTGTCTCAAATACAAAAGTTGGGGAAAGCCAACCAATGTTAGACTTGGGCCTCCACGCCCACATGCACACCTATGCGCACACCTACACAGGTATATACATGACACACAACACCGCACATGAAAGTAAAATAAGAGAAAGGTGAACCACTTTTTACAGAGCATACTTCCGGAAGTGTTCAGAGAGCTACTGAACGGCAAAGCCAAAAAAAGTTTAGCACAGTGGTTCTCAGCCTTCCTAATGCTGCGAACCTTTAATACAGTTCCTCATGTTGTGGTGATCCCGGCCATAAAATCATTTCCATTGCTACTTCATAACTGTAATGTTGCTACGGTTATGAACCGTAGTGTAAATATCTGTGCTTTCTAATCCTCTTAGGTGACTTTTACGAAAGCGTTGTTAGACCCCGCCCCCACAAGGGGTTGCAACCCACAGATTGAGAAACACTGTTCTATAGGTTACTGGAATTCGGCTGACTATACGTGGCTAGGACTACATTTGTGTGGTCCTTGTTTCAAACAATCACAGCTTTGTTAGAGGGGGAAAAAAATCAACGGACCAATCCACAGAGGTTGTTTTGTGGGGTTTTTCAAAACCTTATTTACACAACAAATCACATTTCTCTAGTACCTTTAAGGGGAGGAGGAGGAGGAAGCATTTTTACTTATCCTAAACTTATTTCTCCTGCACCCTAAGACATTCTGCAAAAGCATCAGCTGTAGGCTGAGAGTTGTTGACTCGGTCATTAACAGTGGAATGGACGGGGGCTCTGAAATGAGCCCTGGGCTGTGACTTCAGGAAATTGCTTACCGCTTCCAACTCCTGATGTCTTCCTCTGTAAAATGGCAATAATAGCTGCTGAGTTTCTAGAGCTGGAATATGATTACATCACAGCGCTGGCCTTGCCCTGGCACTCAGTTTTCATTTCCTTTTCCTTCCAGCATTATCTTTGGTTCCATTCTGTTGCCTTCATTTTCCTTAGTCCCTCGAATTCTCTAACTAAAGAACTTAATAGTCCAAGTCCGTCTTCATTTCGCAGCCCCTGGAGGCACAGCAGTGAGTTCAAGAGATAATTGTCATCACTTGTCAACAATATTGTAAGTGTCTTTAGATGGAGAAATCAGTCTTGACCCAAGGGTGCCTGATAATCGCCACTAAGTTTGACTTCTTGTGTTTTTTAATACATTATTTAAAAGTATTGGAGCCAGCTGTGGGAGCTCTTACTTACAAACCTTCCGTTCAGAGGGTCAGACATGAGGATCACAAGTTCAAGGTCAACCTAGGATAGAAATAAGGATTTGTTGTTACCGATTTTGCTTGTGGCTGAGACAATGCTTGTGTGCATTCAAATGTAGGCAGTTACCAGGATTTTGTGGTTGTCACCTCTCTTACCTACAGGAAAACATTCCGTAGAGAAGCTGCTGACAGTTGAGAAGCCTACCCCTGCAAAACAGCTGAGAAACTGAGGCCTCTCCACAGCCAACGTTGTTATTTCCTAAGCCTCCTATTCTTCTCTCTCTCGGTCAAACATATAATGCTTCACTGCATTCCGCTGTCTCTTGAGATATTTCCATCACATTCATGTTCCCTTTTGTAAAAGGATTTCTATCCTCTGCACCCATGGAAATTACACTGTGTACCCCTTGAAGTAAAAACAGTGCCAAAGGAACTCATTAATGGTACTTAAATTTGTCTGGGCAACTGGTTGGATTTCCTATCCTGGCTTTTAAGCTGTTTTATCTGTGACTAAAATTTCTCTGAAATGCATTCACTAATTAAAGAATACTTTGAGGGCCAGCTAGGGACTCGATTCTAGATGGGTTTGATTTTAGATAGGAGTTACATGGAGATGAATTTGAGACATTGTGGTATTATAGGTTTTCTCTCTAGTCATCAGAGGCTGATGGAAATAATATGAAAATAAACATCTTCAAATTTGAAATTATATAGAGAAAGATAGATATAGAGATAAAGAAAAAGATAGATACAAATGATAGATAGACAGATAGATAGATATATAGATAGATAATAGATAGATAGATAGATAGATAGATAGATAGATAGATAGATAGATGGCTGATGGATATAAACAGACAGATAGATAGGCAGATAGACAGACAGACAGATATATAGTCACTGAGTCTAATGAAAGAAGCAAGGATGAGATGAGGATTGGGGAGGAAAAAGAGCAGGAAACTTCAGGGCCTCTACTCTTCCTTCAAACAAAGCCACTGCGGGGTACTGGATAGAGAAAAAGATACAGGAGATGTGGATCCGATGCTCCAAACCTGGAGAGAGCATCAGAGAGAGGAGAAATTGTGGAACTCCCTTGGCTCCACTCTATTTCATGAATAAAAAGAATATGGAGTTGTGGTGTCTTTGGGTAGTTTTAGACATTTCTACCAAGCATTATATTCCCCAAGATAGTTCACCAAGATGTGGAAATGCAAAGAATCATGATTATAGAAAAATAAACTAGAGGTCAAAAAGTCCTTGTGGACTTGAGGCTTAGAGTTTATCCTTGAGAAAAGCACTTTGGCTGCTTAGAATCGTAATTTCAACCCCAGAGTCACATGATGGGAATAAAGCCGATGTCAGTTTAGAACACCAGAGTCATGCCTACATTTATGCAGAATACTGGATTGAAACGGGAAAACACTAAACAATTAAAGGAACTAAAACTCACAGTAACCTAATTAGCCTTCAACGCATATGAGATGTAAACAAAATTGGCTTCCAAAACGCTGTTCCCTGCACACCCTTTATCGCCTTTACAGAGAAAAGATCTGCTCTCCAGCAGCCTTTGGTTCTGCACAAAGCCATTAACAAGTGCAATGAGTGTTTGTGCACCCCCACACTCCCACCCAGAAAATCAGCACTTGTGTGCAGTTGATTAACTCCTCCATGTCAAGAGGGTGAGTTTCGCAGATACAAGTGATTTTTATACCCAGTTGTGTCCTGGGTGCTTTTCCAGTGATTTTCAGACAGTTGGCTTGTAGGAGCGTTGGTAGAGCTCATTCCTCTCCTTCGCTCTTTGGGCTAGAGCTAGGCAAGTTACCGGCAATGGCATTAGCTCCAGTGGCCCAGAAGTAGTGGATACACCCATGTGAGTTGCATTTGTTTTGTTTCGTTTTGCTTTGTTTTAAAGGTTTCAGTATATGCTTTAGCAACTTTGAAAGACCAGAGTGACGGACTCTTGGATGTGAGCAAACACTGGCCACGTGTTTGGGGCAGGCAGTAGCTGCGTTAATGTAAAGATTCATACCTGCCGGCAAGCTCAGACCATTGCTGGATCCTGGTTGCCCAGTGGTTAGAATATACACATATGAAGCACGAATAAACTTTAACAGAGACTTTAGGCCTTTGTCCATAGGCATTCTGGGCCTGTGAGTGTTCACATTTCTACCTGTGTTGTGACTTTGCAAAGTCTAAGCCCTCTCCTTAGATTCTCTTGGTTTTCTGAACACCTATAGTCCAGTGGTTTCCCCTACCCCACTTTTAATATAACAGGTTACTCAGTCACCAAACAGACATTTCCACTTTCCTCTGCATTAAAAACTTCTAACGTGAAGTATGCAAATACAAAACAGATGTGTGAAGGTCAGGAGAAGGTGAGCATTACTGTTAGCCTTTGACCTACAGTCTTTTCGCTTTTCCTTCTTTCTTCCCTCTCGCAAATAAAGAACAGCCTCTGGGACCCATGGAGAGCAACTAATCCACTGTTATTGACAGCAAGAGTGTCTTGAAAATCTCATTTTGCACAGCAATCACTTATTAGGACATTTATGTCTTCTATACAGATAATGTGCTGTCTCAGAAAAGGGCCATTTGAGAATAAAATCGGCTGTCTTGTTGCTTTACATATGATCTCCTAGTAGCTGCTCCTCTGCCTGCAATACACTTGCTCTGTTCTTGTTCCAGGGAAAGATGGAAAGGGATACTGAACTCACAAAGCATGGGATTCAAGTGAGTGAGGGAAAATGACAGACAGCCAAGGGGCACGTGTGCAAAACCATGTACCAACAGAATATGCGGCCCTCTAGTGTTCACTACTACTCAGAAACACACAGTATAGTGAGACAGGGAGTGAGTGGCCGGTCAGAGGGGTCTGTGGCTACTACAGATGTGATCAATAGGAAAAGTGTTTTCAGAAAGGGTAAGGATTGCATGAAACAAAAATATTGAAAAGGAAAATCACATGAGACCACTCGGTGACCAGGGGGATGAACGTGAATTGCAGAATCAGGAAAAAATGGATCCATTGAAGTTGGATTTTGAGATAGTTTTTAAGAATTTTGCATTGAAGATTGTCAAGTAATGGATGACCAAGTAATGAACAGGTTCCCAAGTAGACTCCTGTGTCTTCCTCACACACCACAGAGAAAGGAGCATAGTAAATGCCACACTGCATGTCTCACACAGCAAAGCTGAAGTTCCTCAAGATTTGGCTCAATGCTATCAGGAACTGGTGCCTGGACATGGTGAGTGTGTATGTAAGGATGAGTGTATGCATGCAAGTGTGTCCTGTCACAAGAGCTGCTTCTCATTCCTGGGTGTGGAGCTTGATTTTATGAAATTAGCTGAGGATGGTGGGATCAACAGGTGATGGCACTTGCTGCCAAACCTGAGACCTGAGTTCAAACCCTGAGACCCACATGTTAGAAGTGAACTTATTCATGAAAGTTGTCCTTTCACACACACATACACACAATTTCCAATTAAAATAGCCGAAGGTAATGAAGCCATACTTTGAAATAAGAAAAGCGCCCTCTTGTCCCGCCAGCTACAGAGTCCACTAGAGGGTCCAATCTGAATACACAGACGGAGTGCGTATCCACTACAGACAGCAGGCAAGCTCGGATGCAGGTAGTCTTCTTGAACGGTCCATAGTCTCTAACTGGTCCCTTCAGTATCCACATTGCTCCTGCGCTGTGGAGATCAGAGTCCTTGTTCCCTTCTAATTACATACTTGCTCAAGTGTTCCATGAAGAATGACCTTCTTTCGTTGTGTCACGAAGGGTGCTATTTTCTTCCAGCTCTCAGCAAAACTCTTGCTAGCCATTTCTTATTCTTCTGGGCTGCACTTCTTTGATGCAATCAGCCTAACCCTTTAGTACAAAGGCAGTACCCACGTTGGTGCCCATTTGAGGGTGGAACTGCCTTGGAAAGTGGGGTACGGACACTGCCGGCAGAACTCCCTGCATTCCGGCATCTAGGCTCATATGTCCACAGATTAACCTTCGCGTGCCCCTTCTGAACAACTAGCTGTGGCAAATGCCCTTTTAGAATTAAACTGAAAGGTATACATTCACACGTATGTTCATAAACATTTGATAGATACATCAGAGACTCTTAGACTTTTTCCACTCACGACCCTTTTGTGTCCAGGAAAATTTCACGCAACATTTATTATATAGATAGATAAAATGTATCAATAAACATGTTCTGATAATACATAAATTCATAAATTTATTTTGAAACAATTCCTCAGTATGTGTATCATTTTACAATTTCTAAAGAGCACAAGTTTGCCGATCAGAAGGACATATCTTCTTATTTTACATGCACAAACTGTAGCTAAATGTTTGTAATGCGGGACATACAGCATATCACCGTTTTTCAGATCAAATCAACTTTTGTCATTTTCTAATTGTCTCCTGAGAATCCACCTCACATAAATACATAGTACAAAAGCAGCATATTGGGCCATTTCAGACGTCTGTCCTAATCCCAAAGCAAAATTCATTAAAGATTTTTATGATGCTCAAGTCAACAACTCAAATAGAATTTTTTTTAAAAAGTCAAGCATTTTAAAACAGTACACCCCTAAAGATATACCAATTTGATAGCTACATGCTGAGGAATGAAAAGACAGTAAGAAAATCTTTAAAGTCTTCATTTTTCAAATGAAGCCATTGGTGTTTCTATCAGAGCAAAATGAACAAACCACCACAATACAAAGCACAGTCGTCTCAAGTCAGAGCCAGTGTGCTTCAGGCAACCGTCACTGGTGTTGTTTATCACAAAGGTGTGAAAAGTGCATACTCAGGATGTCCAGGCTGGGGCTGAAGGGACTCTATGGGCAAGAGCTGTCAGAAACACTGGGGATCCCTTACATGCTTAATTTTGAGGGTCTTTTTATATCTTAAGCATTCCGAAATATTTTTGCTTTTGCTGTTTCTTTCCACGACACCCTTTGAAACCCTTTTCAGTCATGTGACCTCATATGCTGTCATGATCCACAATTTTACAAGCAGTGATTCAGATGATAGAGACAGATAGATCCATATAGATAAATGATTGATAGATATACAGCTAAATCAATCATTGTTAGATTGACAAATTGGTAGATGATAAAGAATAACAATTTGGGGAGCTAGTGCACAAACACAACAAGAAATGTAGACCAAATACGGATAAACTTGCAGCTGAAAATACAGTGACTATAAAGGACATAATGCCACCTATATATACCTTTAAAGAGACCTCGCAGTGAGCAGACTCCTCTAGATGTGCAATCCGCAGCTCTGAAGTGAAAGCGTGGTATGGCCGATCACATTAAAAAGCATCATTGATGCCAGTGGGCTCGGGAAAGTTTTGACCTGCACACCCTCGTTGCTTCTGTTTTCATAATTTTATCTATTTCAGGGGCCACGTTTGCTGCTCCAAAACTAGTGTGCAGACATCCCTAAGATTCACACACTCTACAGGATGCAGTGGTGTGTGCTGTGCCCCTTATCAGTGGATGGAGCAGGCTCACTCAGCAGGCACTGCACTTGGACGATATGAGCTGTGTCCTAGGCAACTGAGTAGGTACATTCGGAGACTGGGAATACATCCCCTGTCTCTTCTCGTCCCCTCTGTCACAAACACTCACCCTCTGTGCCCAGTTTCTGCCTCATTCCTCATACCTGGACTGTGCCACCCTGTCTAATAGCCGGCCGTTAATACAGTATCCGGGTCATCTGTCCACTCTTTACTTCAGACTGTGCCTCCTGAACCACCCTGTATCTTGAGATAAAACAGAGGCTCCCTGTGAACAATATCAGTTCAACTACTCTAGGTCCACTGTAAGCTAAAGGAGTCTACTCATCCTATTTTCAAAGACTCCAGTGGGGGAAAGCAAGCTCTTCTTCAATACTTTCCTCACCAGTGTGAAGTTGGCTCTCTCTCTCTCTCTCTCTCTCTCTTTCTCTCTCTCTCTCTCTCTCTCTCTCCCTCTCCCTCTCCATCCCTCTCTGTCTCACATACACACACCATAATTAAATTAGTCCATAAAAAAACAAGATTTATTAATGTGATGAAGTTTTTTTGTTGGTTTTAGTTTTCTGTCATCCTCGAGTCTCTGATACACCTTGGAACTGGCTTGCAGGGAGAGTATCTAGGACACCTGGCCATATGTGGGTTTGCTTCTGTGCTCAGAATTGAGCCTCTATTTCTGTCACCAAGTTCTCCTTGATTTTGTCGCAATTCTTTATTCGTAAAAAGTACAGTTAAATGAGTCCAATTTTTAGTACAAATTATTTGTACAAAGAGGCTGAAGACAGTCTAATTGCTGCTCATTCAGACAACGTGGTTTCTTAGGAAGGGAACTGGGGAACCGGCATTGATTAGGCACCTGGACGTGTCAGGAGCATCACGGACATTATCTTAATTTCCTCAACAACCATGGAAGACCATTATTATGGCTCCCAATTTACTGAGAGGCAAATTAGGCGAGGTCACGGATCTATTAGCAGCACAGCCGTGATTCAAAACTAAATCTCTCTCACGCCTCATTTTGGGTATTTTTTACACTCTGTTTACAGAAGACTTGCTACAGTCAGACAGACCTGAGTTCTGCCCTCATTAAAATTCTCAGATCCAGGAGATTCTTATTTTGGGAGGTTAGATTCAGTTATTTGCTTCTCCTCCTAATCATCATTCTGGGCTCTTGCTGTCTCTTATTTTCTCCATTGTTCATTGTCTATGTGTCAATCATCACATGCCTTGCATCTTTTCTTTGATGTTTCCATCATTGTATCAAATTCACAATTACTACCTAGTGTGTATTAGAGCTTCTGAAATTGGAGAATTGGGTGTTTTGACATTGTGTCAGCTGTCATTTTCATTCACGCTAAAGGATAATTTTATCAATAATGGTTTTAGTTTTAATTTTTGACACTTAATTTTTTATTAATTTTTGAACACTAACGTATGTTTATTTTAATCTTTAAACTTATTTCTTTTATTTTTGATACTATAATTACATCATTTCCCCCTTCCCTTTCCTTCCTTCAAACTCTCCCATATACTCCTCTTGGCCCTTTCAAATCCATGACCTCCTTTTTTATTATGTGCTGTTATATACATATATATGTACATATTCCTAAATACATATGTACTGCCTACTCAGTCAATATACTGTTACTTACATGTGTGTTTTCAGGTCCGACCATTTGGTATTGGATAACCTAGCAGTGAGCACTCCCCTAGGTAAAGCTGTCTCTCCCACTCCCAACATTCCTGGGTTACCAACAGTTGTTTGTGTACAGCTGAGACCTCGTGAGTTTTCCCTTAGCTTGTCTATTGCTATTGCTCTTGTTCAGCTCCTGGTTAGGCAGGCATGTTGGCAAGACTTTGTGGGTGTAGCTTCTGACATTACTAGGATACACAATCTCACAGCAAACTCCCTTTCCCTGGCAGTTACAACCCCCACACCATGGAGATGTTATGCTGTTGTCTTAATTTTTGGGGCATAGAAAGTTATCAAAGAGGAACTCAGACACACATACCGTATTTTCTGACTCCCAAATTCCCTCCATTGAGTTATTCTGAACCTTCACTAAAATGATATGTCCCACCTATAACTTTCATTATGAAAACTGGTGATTTTCCCCCAAAGTCACTGAGAAATCAATAGAGTATAAATGGCAAAGTCACTCAGGTGCCACGACACCGTGTGGTGTGGAGAACTCACTCGGATGTGGCAAGAGGTCAGCTGCTGTTGGAGGCAGCATGCTCGGGAAGTCAGCACCTGAACCGTATAAACCACTTAGAGACACAAACATGGAAAGCCTTTTTGATTACATAGATGACAGAACAACCAGCCGAGAACAGTATGCCAGAGATGTGTGCCTGGTGAACCTCAACCGTACACCAATGATAGTGGTGTCCACCAAATGGTTTCTTTTGATTTGACAAGAACTGAGTTCCTTGATTTGTGCCATTGGACTTGATGTTGGAATGTAGCAGTAAATAAAGACAGCAAGATCTCACCCCTGTGGAGTTATAGTCCAATGAGAGTGGTGTCTTTATAACTTAAGAATAAAGACCACCGTATAGCCACGAATATGAACAAGGTATAAAGGAAAGGGTTGACCTCAGCATGGCAGACCCTATCTAGAGGAGCCTGACATAAACTGGGGGAGTCAAAGGACACCCTTTCGAGAAGACAAAAGTTGGGTTGAATTTCATGAGGAATTATCAACTGCTTTCTTCTCTATTGTCTTTTATTTTCCTTGTGCTTATTCTTCAATATTATTGATTTTATAATAGGTTTTAAAACATGGGAAGTAAGCTTCTAGGTGTTAGGGTACTAGTTAATGATGCAATAGAATCAGAAGACAAATTCTCTGCTACCTGAAGCCACCCACATTTATCTATGAACCATCCCAGGCTCTCAGTGCTTCCTGACAGCTGGCATGTGTTCGCTCTTCCCTGAGTGCTGTCTCTCAAGTTCAGCTGATCCAGACTGGATGTAGCTAGGGACCCCACTTCACACTGGACTGGCTTCATTCTTACTGCTTCCCTGTAAGGCAGCAAGAGGATGGCAGGATGGCTATTTCCTGGTATCTCGTCCTTCTTGGATCTGCAGACTATTTGAGCCTGTTTTCCACATAACAATGTAAAAAGACGCAAAAAAAAGGAATAAGAAATATTAGGGGCCTTTTAAGTCCTTGTGGATTCCAAATTTGCACAGCTGTAGTTCTTGCCCTGATTCCACTGATCAGAACAAATCAGTGGCTAACCTCAAAGCCCAGGAGAAGAGAAACATAATCTGCCACTCAAGGGGTTATCCCAGGAATGCTGATGGAGAAGGGCAAAGTGCTGGAGTTAGTGATTTGACCTCTGCAACTGCTATGCATCTCACTAATAGATATATACCTTACAGGATTGTGTGTCTGCAGTATGTCCTATTGAAATAATTGGCCTCAATAATTCATGGAAGCATGGTTTAAATATGTGCCGAGTATATGACTTCTGATTGGTAATAATGGCTCACCTTCAAATGATAGATTCCAAAATTATAATCAACAAAGCAGTTATTTGCTGTTAGTGTAAGTAACACAACTTCTAAGCAGGTTGTCACTGTCCTTGGACTTATAAAAAAATACTGGTTATGCATAGAACATATGAGAGACAAAGAAAAGGCATCCAAGTTTGAAAACATATCTGAATTTATGTATCAATACCCTGGACAAAGTTAGGAAGCACCAAGTGTGTGTATGCATTCCCTGGAGGACAAGGACAATGGGGGAGACATGTGATGGATGCCAGAAGTGTAGAATGTTGTTTGACACAGGCTGTGCTATACAACCAGTCAGCTAGATCACTATGGAACTCAGGAAAGAAATTACTGCCGATTGGAAGGTTATCCTCTGGCACAGACAGAATTTGTATAAGCTGAGATTATATTTGAGAGCAACCAAACAGAGTAATTGGAGTCAGCAAGTGCATACAGTTAAGTTTCAGATATCTTAGCAAAAAAAAAAAAAAAAGGAACTGACTGTCTAGAGTAGAGAATGACAGCAAAATAGGTAGTCATATGAAGCACATATTGTGAGCTGGGGACTCTTGGAGTCTTTAACATAAACACTGATATCATGGAAGGTACCACTTAAATAAATGTTATACAGTTGGTTAAGATTTTTTTCAATGATATAAACTAGTCTGCTCAAACAAGTAGAGTAATGACTTTAACAGCTAACCTTTGGTTATTCGTATGTCTCTGGTAGTGTACTAGAGACTTTGTGTTTTATAAATTTACTTAAAGGTTCAGGGCTGTAACTTCCATGATCAATTACACCCAAATAACTCTTGTAAGCAGAGGACAAAGTAGAAAGGAATCAACTCTATTGGCATACAATCACACATGGGGTGAGGATGTCCATACAGCAGTGACCAGTGCGTGATGGATTTTATCAGGGAGAGAAGAAGAGAGAATGGGGCAAGGAAAGAAAGGGAAGAGGAAGAGAGGGAGGGAGGAAAGAAGGGAGAGACAGACAAACAGAGAGGCAGAGATGACAAGGGAACAGAGAGACAGAAATAGATTCTAGTGAATTGGCTAATAAAGTTATGATGTTGAGAGGCTTTATAGTCTTCATTCAACAAGGCAGGGAAGCAGGAGAGCCCATCTAGTTACTGGGTAGCACATGAAGTCAACACACAAATTAACACAGGGGTACAAAGAGATTTGACCCTGTTCCAAGTTTTCAGTCAAGGACTATTGCTGAGTAGCTGGGTGACCTTGGGAAATTCGTTGACCTTTCTAAACCCAGGAAGCAGGCATGAGTTTGCTGATATAAGATAACATATACCAACATAGTGCTGGACCCGTACTAGATGAATACAATACTCTGGCTTCTAGCTAAATACGTATTTCTCTAATCACTTTAAAGCTTAATTGTATGCAACATGGGCCTGTTTGAATCCCTATGGCATTGTGGTAGCCAAGAAAACATCATGAAAGAAAAAATCCATGGCAACTCCTTGTATGTGATCCAAATGAAAGGGATTTGGGAGGGGTTGGGAGTGGGACAGTGGAAATCAAGCCCACAACCTCATATAAGCCACATGCTAGGCTAATACTCTACTGCAATGTACCACCAGCTCTTAGAAAAAAAGTTCTTTAATTGACATGAATTCCAACTGTCTCCCAAGTCATCTAACCTTTTGAAAAACTAAAGAACTACTCAGGAGATCTCGCCAAGAGGCGAGAGAAGTAGGTGTTTACACTTAAGAATATTGAAAAGGGCCAATAACATTGGGAGTTACATATTTAATAGCACTCTCTCATTCAAGAGCAAAAAAACACACTGCAAGTCAAATTAGAGTTTCTTTCTGATCAAAGGAGAGGTCTAGGTTAGAACTGCATTTTTAGTTAATAGCTGAGCAGTACAGAAAGGATACATCTAGGAAAAAAGTAATGATTTTTTAGTTTAAAAGTGGGAATCAGACTAAGTCAACCAATATTGATTATTTGACCTTTATAAAAAAGCACTTGTGTGTGCGTGTGTGCGTGTGCACACACGCAAATAGCCAAAGGGGTCAGAAGAGGGACTTAGGTCCTCTGGAGCCAGAGTTACAGGTGATGTGAGATGCTCAACCTGAGTGTTAGAAGCAGAACTCAGTCATCTGAAAGAGCAGCGAGCAGAGTCATCGCCCAGCCCCTCATAGTTGATCTTTTCAGGCTGTGTGGAGAGCACCGGACTGAAATCTCAAGGTCCAAATCAGGAGCAGAAGGAGAGAGAGCACGAGCAAGGAACTCAGGACCACGAGGGGTGCACCCACACACTGAGACAATGGGGATGTTCTATCGGGAACCCACTAAGGCCAGCTGGCCTGGTTCTGAAAAAGCATGGGATAAAACCGGACTTGCTGAACATAGCAGACAATGAGGACTACTGAGAACTCAAGAACAATGGCAATGGGTTTTTGATCCTACTGCACGTACTGGCTTTGTGGGAGCCTAGGCAGTTTGGATGCTCACCTTACTAGACCTGGATGGAGGTGGGTGGTCCTTGGACTTCCCACATATCAGGGAACCCTGATTGCTCTTTCGAGCTGATGAGGGAGGGGGACTTGATCGGGGGAAGGGGAGGGAAATGGGAGGCGGTGGCGGGGAGGAGGCAGAAATCTTTAATAAATAAATTAATTAATTAAAAAAAGAGAGAAAATGCCAAAAGTGGAGTGAGTAACAGGGCTGTGTGTGCTGACTAATAGTCGCCACCGCTGTTGCCTGGACACTGCGTAGATGGCGGGGGGAGCTCCACAGCTGGACATAACTGCAGAAGCCAGGAGGTCTGCTGAAGGCCCCCACTTGGCAGGTGACAGACTGAAATCACAAAGGTCAAACTCAAAGACACATGGAGACAGCAGAAACTGGGACCTGAAGAGAAAGGCATCCGCATGCCTGAACACATGCCTGCTCCAATACTCATAGCGCATCTACTAAGCATACTTAAGGAGTAAGAATAGTTAATATAATTTGTAGTACCTAAACAAATACCACTTTGTGACCTCATGTAAATCATTTGATTGCTCTTGGCCTCATTATCACAACTATAAAGTACCAATAACCAAAACACTTCATAGATTCGTAATAAGATTCAATAAACTAATGGATGTAAAATATCTATAAATTATCTAATGCAAGGTCACAAACTGATAGTTCAAGGTGTTTTGTTAGCCTAGACTATTTTGGTTTGATTTTATTTGAGACAGAGTTTTACCATGTAGCCCAGGCTGGCCTGGAACTCAGAGAGATCCACTTGCTTCTGCCTCCCAAGTGCTGGGACTAAAGGCGTGTGCCACCATATCCAACTCTGAACAGTTTTTTAAGAAATTTTTGAAAATAGTTTAAATTTCCCAAATCACTATCTTTCATATAAAGTCTAGAGTTCGGGTTTATGTTTAGAATTGAGAGAGTGTGGCAGATCATGATTTACCCTTTCCCACAGCCATGATTAACCACGTTTGTTCATTCTCTGACATTTCTGACAAATGACATGTCAGGGTACAATCCTGGCCCTTGTTGGTATATGGGACAGGCATTCATGAGTCAAGGCTTTAACTGAAGATCAAATTTTATTATAATTTATACACTTGGGCCTTGACGCTTAACATAGATTGATACACACTTTTCATGGACTCAAGCAGAATACAATTAACATAAAATGAAATATCACAATTAAATGGCTAAGTGTAAAGAGGCACTTTTTAAAAATATTCTTGTAAGAACAATTTCTGAACATTACCACCCAGCTTTATAGTCACTGAAGATTAATCTACGTGTAAAAGAATGAGACACTGGCATGCTTTGCTCCCCCAAGTTTAGGAGCTGAATGTTGTTCTTGGAGGATGGAAGAATTTTCTCACAAATGTTCAAGGAATCAATCAAGGTGCCAGCATGTCTTCAGCTCTATAGTGCCATCTCTGAGTTTCAAACAGCCAGGAGGCCAGCATGAGACCCATTGATGAGAAATGTAAAAAGCAGAAAGAAAAAATTGCTCGTCTTTTTAAGTTGCAAGATTGCTGGTTTCTATGTTTCCGTGTAAAGTTGATACTTGGAAAAATATCTTCCCGAAGAATAAATGAAATGAATGTTTACAGTGTAAAAGTATTACCAAGTGTCTATAAACTTGGACTGCATGGTCATTGAACTTGATCAAAACATATCAAAACAATGCTTCATTTTCCAGCAGATGATGCTTCATCTAGAAAAGTAATACAAAACTCAAATGACGACCTCCTTAATCCACGTTTGGGTGACTAGAGTTCACTATAAAGGCGCAGCAACAGTAGACATGTGGAAGACCTAACTTGTTAGCAGTAAAGAAGTCCTTCTTCCTCTGGTCATCCAAGGGAAATACCAAGAAACCAGAAGAAAACATTGTATACCATTCCATAAAGTATTTATTTACTGGCACTAAATATTCTATTTAATTTCCCCCTTTGCACTGGAGGAGTAAAAGGCCCAATGGTCCCATTATATGAACAGCTAATGAGGAAGCCACTTCTGCTAGCCTATCTCAGGAATGTGGGAGGAACTAAACAAAAACCCTATTTTAAGTTATTAAAAAATGTTTGTCATCAAGACATGTGTGACTAGTCCTGACTGGTATAGATATGTAAGATGGAGCTTCTTAGCTGACTGTCTGAGTTTAAGGAATTTAGCAGAGATTGTATTTTCTTTATTTATTTCTTATTTGTTGATATCGGACAATCTCCAAGATGGAGATGGCTACTTCCATGGTATAAGGAAGTAGCCATTCTGATACATATATAAACAAGAATAGTTAGCTTTGTTCCATTGAAGACCAGCGGCCTATGGAAAGATGGCAGTATTAGCAAGGGTGTATTGTATGCAGCTACCTCGTGGTCAGTCTAGCAACTCCACTCCTAGGCCATGCCCCCAAAGAACTGAAAAGAAGACCTCAAAGGCATAGTGTAGTAATAGTCACAGCTGCCATCACTCACAGTATCCAAAATGTAGAAACAACCTACATGTCTAACAAAAGATTAGTAGGCTAACACTGTGGTATACACACACAATGAATATTCTTCCTTGACATTAAGAAAATTCTTCAACGTGCAACAACATGAACTGTGTTTAAGATATTTTGCTAGGCAAAATAAACCCATTCAGAATGGTGAGCAGCACACAATTCCATTAACATGAGGAATTTAAAACATTCAAACTCTTAAAGTCAGAGAGTAGAGTGGCAGTTACCAGTGAGTAGAGGAGGGAGAAATGGAAAATTCCTGATGATGGAAAACAGATAAATCTTCCATCTTAGAACTCAAAAAGAGGCTATTCTACCCTTTGTTTTTTTCATTAAATGATCAGGTCACTGACTATGACTTGAAATGTCACCTTTTCCTTGACATAAATTCCAATGTATTTTAACATGTTTCTTGCCTTTCTGATTTTTATATATGATTTGTTTTCTTATCAGGACTACATTAGGTTATTATAAATGTATGATGCAATATTTGGTAGTGGAAGTTCCCATATGAAATTCTTTCTCAAAATATTCTGGAACATTCTTGTCCATTTATTCTGCTAGTCGGGTTTAGAAACAGTAGCAAGACTTCAAAAGAAAAGCTAGTCTAGATTAGTATTAGAATTATATTAAGCATATAAATTATTTTTTTTGCCAAAAAATTTGTAATTTTGCCAAAAATTACAACCATGAAATAGTTGGTCTCCTGGGCTCCCCTTTGGTATTAAATTCTAAGTCATTTTATTCCAATTCAAGACTATTTTTGTCAATGTTCAAACTTAAATTAAAATTTCCCAGGGAATATTTATTTCACAGACCTGTCTACAGTCTGAATGTTCTTGCCCACTGTTATTTACTTCTTATTACAACAAAATATATCAATAGATAACTACAATAATCATACAGTTGTATGTGGCATCATTTAGGTTGGCTAAGCATATTCTGATCATCAAAATTCAGATTCCATGTTCTTTGAATTTGATATGTGTCTTAGTTAGGGTTTCTATTACTATGACAAAACATCAGGACCGAAAAGCAAGTTGGGGAGGAAAGGGTTTATATGGCTTACACTTCAGCATTGCTGTTCATCACTGAAGGAAGTCAGGACAGAAGCTCAATCAGAGCAGGATCATGGAAACAGGAGTTGATACAGAGGCCATGGAAGAGTGCTGCTTACTGGCTTGCTTCTCCTGGCTTACCCAACCTGCTTTCTTATAGAAGCCAGGACCACCAGGGATGGCACCACCTACAATGGGTTAAGCCCTCCCCCGTTGATCACTAGATGAGAAAATGCCTTACACCTGGATCTCATGGAGGCATTTCCTCAACTGGGGCTCCTTCCTCTGATGACTCTAGCTTGTGTCAAGTTGACACAAAACCAGCCAGTACAATATGTAAAGAACTGATCAGACTAAACATCTAAATCCAAGTGATTGAGCCTTTCTTAATTCGGAGGATTTTAAAAATTACTTTTGGTCCCTTTTTCGTTTTTCCTTTACACTGTGAAGCTGAAGTTCTTTGGAGAAGTTAACCTTGGCCTCACTAAAACATAGTGAGTACGCATGCTGGAATGTTGTAGCTGAAGAACCAAAGCCATTCTGAGCTATCATGAGTCCTTGAGAAAACAGCCGTTCACTCTCAACCTCTGAACACAGTCTGACTTTCTGTTCTGATTATTTGCTTGCTTCCTTACTTGGTTTTGACACAGGGTTGTTGTTGCTGCTGTTGTTATTGTTGTTGTTGTTGCCCAAACTGCTTTTAAACTCATGATCCTACTGCTTCAGCTTCTCAAAAGTAGGGTTGTATGTGTGCACTCCGCATGTGGAGTCCCCTATGGCTAATTTTCTCATAATACAAAGTAAACCCCTTAGACTGTATTAAACTTAGAAAACCTTTAGCCTTCACCAACTCTAAAGGTAAGAATGATATAAAATAATGCATGAAGCCTGTAGGAATGATTGGCCCCTTTGCTCTAGCTAGCCTGCCCAATGTTCCCACCAATGCATTTGTCAAAATTTTGATTTATGGCTTTCTTTGCTCTTTGGCTACAGAAGTTCACGTCATCTCTTCTACAGCAGAAGATGTCATTACATTCCCAAGCCATGGTAACTCATATTTGACTTAAAATAAACTGTTTTATTATTTCCTTCATAGCAGAGTTGTTACTCTACATTGGCTATGTGAAACTGGTAATGTTCTACTGTTTTGACTTTCTCGTGATTACTGTTACATTTCTTTTCCATAATCCAAGTAGTATATAGATCACTATAAGAGTTTCCCATCATACAACCTGGGCCACATTTGCTTTATGCCAAGTCAGAAAACTCTGACTTGTAGTTAGTAGTTAGAATGAGATATAGAGCAGACACAACTTTCCTGATGAATACCTGTTATTGCTACATCTATAAAAAGAACTTCCTAAGAACGGGGTATACAAAAGCCCAAGAATGAAGTATCTGTCTGCTTCCTAAATACTTCAAATCCTTCATCTTCTTTGTGGGTATTTGACTTCATGTGTGCAATGCCATCAAGTTTTGGATCACTATCATCAAGGTAGGGCTTCCTACAGAGTATTCTGTCCCATGTGCACACATAAAGGTATATCGGTGAATAGGTTTGATCAAGTCAGATCAAGTGGAACATCTTTCTAAAAGGGGGACTTCTCAAGTGCTTAAAAAGTATGAAGTGGGAAATCTTAGGACAGGGATGGATTTTATCACCCCCCCCAAACAATTGATACAGAATTCTTTTTTATTCTTTCAGTTATCACTAAGAGTTCAGGGAATGTTTCTAAGATCAATAAGTATAGGAGTCATTCTCTCCATATTAGAAAGTTCCCTATTTTCCCACAGAAAGACAGCTCTAATTCAGAACCATAAATTCTTTACCTACAGAAAATACAGATGTAATTATACATTGCTGGATTCATTAATAAGTTTTATCTCTGAGCTCTGTTCTTAGCCCTGCCACTTTTCAGCTATGTGTGTAAATTTGTAAATTACTCAATTATCCTCAGTGTATGCATCTACATGGCAAAGGAAGCAATTGTTTTCTCATATAGTTTGTCTATTAAGAAGTAATGGACACTCAGGATAGTGTTTTCTATTTCCATCCATTTGTATGCAAAATTCAAGAAGTCCTTGTTTTTTACTGCTGAGTAATACTCTAATATGTATATATTCCATACTTTCTTCATCCATTCTTCCGTTGAAGGGCATCTAGGTTGTTTCCAGGTTCTGGCTATTACAAACAATGCTGCCATGAACATAGTTGAGCATATACTTTTGTTGTATGATAGGGCCTCTCTTGGGTAGAGTGGTATTGCTGGATCCAGGGGTAGGTTGATTCCGAATTTCCTGAGAAACCGAAACACTGCTTTCCAGAGTGGTTGTACAAGTTTGCATTCTCACCAGCAGTGTACTCACTCATATTTGGTTTCTAGCCATAAATAAAGGACATTGGGCTTATAATGCATGTTCCTAGAGAAGCTAAGTAAGAAGGTGAACCCAAAGACAAACACATAGGCATCCTCATGAATATTAACCTTCATCAGGCGATGAAAGGAGACAGAGACAGAGGAGTACGGGACAGAAATCTCAAGGTCCAAATCAGGAGCAGAAGGAGACGGAGCACGAGCAAGGAACTCAGGACCGCGAGGGGTGCACCCACACACTGAGACAATGGGGATGTTCTATCGGGAACTCACCAAGGCCAGCTGGCCTGGGTCTGAAAAAGCATGGGACAAATCCGGACTAGCTGAACATAGAGGACAATGAGGAATACTGAGAACTCAAGAACAATCGCAGTGGGTTTTTGATCCTACTGCACATATTGGCTTTGGGGGAGCCTAGGCAGTTTGGATGCTCACCTTAGGAGACCTGGATAGAGGTGGGCGGTCCTTGGGCTTCCCACAGGTCAGGGAACCCTTATTGCTCTTAGAGCAGATGAGGGAGGGTGACGTGATCGGGGGAGGGGGAGGGAAATGGGAGGCGGTTGCGGGGAGGAGGCAGAAATCCTTAATAAATAAATAAATTAAAAAAAAAGAAGTAATGGACATAAAGGGGACTTTTGAACCTGTAAAAATGGTGTTTATATGTCATCATAAACTACCTATTTATCTTAATTTAAAAAAATAGACATTTACCCTGGAAAGCTGTATTAGATAACATGAGATAAATTATTATTTTAATATATACTAATAATATTATATATATTTATAAACTCTATAAGGAACATTAAGAGTACACTTTTAAATCTGGTGGTTGTTCTATTATTATTCCACTCTACCCCAGTGTCAGTATCCTTATTATATTTAGCTTATTTCATTAATGTATGTGTTCTACTAATAGCTGGGCTCATTATATTTTATTAATTTCCAAAAATTCAGAATAACAGTGAAAATATAGGAATATTTGTCTTTTATTCATGTATCTACTTATCTGAGCCAGAGAGTGATTGTGTTAACCAAGGTCCCCATAATCTTACAGTTTCGTATTGTTCAAAACTCTAAAGACTCTGGGAAATCTCTTCAGTATGAGCCCCTGTAAAATCAAACAGCAAGTTTCATAGTTCCAGCAGACAATAGTACAAAGAAAGCAATCCTATTCCAAAAGGGAAGAATTTAGACAACACTAGGAAACGTACCACAGCAAGGCCAAAACCCATCAGGGCAAATACCAAACCCTAAAGCTTCAAGCCCAATAACTAGGGCCTGCAGTGACATCACCTGGGCACCTACTGAACTTTAAATTAAGAAAGTTCATATTAAGAAAGCCCTTCCTCTAGCTGGGCAGTGGTGGTGCACACCTGTAATGCCAGCACTCAGGAAGTAAAGGCAGGCAAGTTTCTGGGAGTTCAAGGTCAGGCTGGACTACTAAGCAAGTTTCATGACAGCCAGAGCTGTTACACAGAGAAAGCCTGTCTTTAAAAAAACAAAAAACAAAAAAGGAAAAAAATAAAGAAAGAGAAAGAGAAGAGAGAGAGAGAAAAGAAACAGGGAAGGAAGGAAAGAAGGAAGGAGGGGAAGGAACGGAGTGAGGAAGGGAAAGAAAGATCCCCCACCTGTAACATGTGGGCTCACTGCTGGGCCAGCTGCACTCGGTACCTACAGCTTCTTCAGCGGACTTCACACATTCTAATATCTACATCTAGAGGGCTTCACTGCAATTGAGACTTCACCTTCATAACACCACACACTCAGGAGGCCCGCACAAGGAAAGTAACCTTTCTACGCATATCTGGACCTCCGCTGCTTTTTAGAATACTGGCATGCGTTTCCATCCACCCCGTAATTCTTTCATTTTTCAAGCTTGGAAATCAGCCTTGCATGAAAAATGTCAAGTTCTGCTGCCAGCCCAGCAAGCAGCCTACCCCTTCAACCATAGCCATAGCAGCTTTATATAACCTCCTTTCCTAAATCTGGGGAAAAAATATGTCCTTGTGTAGGCATCCCTGAACACAGCACACCGGAGACTGTCTTCTCAGGAACACTCCTTTTAAATGGATGTTTTTTAAAGGGATTTTTCTATTCATATCCTAGAGTCCTTGCTGGAGAGGTCTCTCTGTTAAGGCCCCTTTTCTGTTGTCCTAGGAAGAAGTGACAAGTTCCTCTGATTTATTTAACAGCACAATGTATTTATCAAGCTTTATCTATAGCTACTTTGTATGCAACTTTCAACGCCTTCATACTCTCTTCTTTCTCAAACTGCACATTCTCGCTTTTCTTTTTCTCTTTTTCTTTTCTTTTCTTTTATTGAAATATACATTTTTCTCTGCTCCCCTCCCTGCCTCTCCCCTTCCCCCTTCAACCCTCTCCCATGGTCCCCATGCTCCCAATTTACTCAGAAGATCTTGTCTTTTTCTACTACCCATGTAGTTTAGATCCATGTGTGTCTCTCTTGGGGTCCTCACTGTTGTCTAGGTTCTCTGGGATTATGATTTGTGGGCTGGTTTTCTTTGCTTTATGTTTAAAAACCACATATGATAATTGTCTTTCTGGATCTGAGTTACCTTACTCAATATGATGTTTTCTAGATCCATCCATTTGCCTGTAGATTTCAAGATGTTATTATTTTTTCTGCTATGTAGTACTCCATTGTGTAAAAGTACCACATTTTCCTTATCAGTTCTTCCACTGAGGGACATTTAGGTTGTTTCCAGGTTCTGACTATGACAAACAATGCTGCTATGAACATAGTTGAGCACATGTCTTTGTGGCAAAATTGAGCATCCTTTGAGTATATACCCGAAAGTGGTATGCTGGGTCTTGAGGAAAGTTGTTTCCTAATTTTCTGAGAAATCACCCTAGTAACATCCAACAGGGCTGTACCAGCTTGCATTCCCACCAGCAATGCAGAAGTGTTCTTTTTACCCCACAACCTCTCCAGCATAAGTTGTCATCAGTGATTTTATCTTGGCCATTCTTACAGGTGTAAGACAGAATCTCAGACTTGTTTTGATTTGTATTTCTCTGATTCTAAGGATGTTGAGCATTTCCTTAAGTGTCTTTTACCCATTTTAGATTCATCTGTTGAGAGTCCTCTGTCTAAATCTGTACTCCATTTTTTATTGTATTATTTGTTCTTTTGATGATCAATTTCTTGATTTCTTTGTATATTTTGGAGATCAGACCTCTGTCTGATGTGGGGTTAGTAAAGATCTTTTCCATTCTATAGGCTGTCATTTTGACTTGTTGACTGTGTCCTTTGCTTTACAGAAGCTTCTCAATTTCAGGAGGTCCCATTTATTAATTGTTTCTCTCAGTGTCTGTGCTGCTGGGGTTATATTTAGGAAGTGGTCTCCTGTGCCAATATGTTCAAGTGTACTTCCCACTTTCTCTTCTATGAGGTTCAGTGTGGGTGGCTTTATGTTGAGGTCTTTGATCCATTTGGACTTGAGTTTTGTGCATGGTGATAGATATGGATCTATTTTCATTTTTCTACATGTTGATATCCAGTTATGCCAGCACCACTTGTTAAATATGCTTTCTTTTTTCCACTTGATATTTTTTGCTTCTTTGTCAAAAAATTAGGTGTTTGAAGGTGTGTGGATTAATATCCGGGTCTTCAATTCAGTTCCACTTGTCCTTCTGTCTGTTTTTATGCTAATACAAGGCTGTTTTCAGTACTGTAGCTCTGTAGTAGAGTTTGAAGTCAGAGATCGTGATGCTTCCAGAAGTTCTTTTATTGTGCAGGATTGTTTTGGCCATCCTGGTTTTTGCTTTTCCATATGAAGTTGAGTACTGTTCTTTTGAGGTCTGTGAAGAATTTTTCTGGGATTTGGGTGAGCATTGTATTAAATCTGTAGATTGCTTTTGGTAAGACTGCCATTTTTAGTATATAAATTCTACCTACTCAAGAGCATGGGAGATCTTTCCACTGTCTGGTGTCTTCTTCAATTTCTTTCTTCAAATATTTAAAGTTCTTGTCATACAAGTCTTCCACTTGTTAGGTCAGAGTTACTCTGAGATTTTTTATGCTATGTATGGCTATTGTGAGGGGTATGTTTCTCTGATTTCTTTTTCAGCCCTTTCTGTGTAAAGGAGGGCTACTTATTTTTTTTTTAGTTAATCTTGTATCCTGCTACATTACTGAAAGTGTTCGTGAGTTGTAGAAGTTCCTTGGTAGAATTTTGGGGGTCACTTATGTAAACTATCATATCATCAGCAAATAGTGAGAGTTTGATTTCTTCTTTTCTGATTTGTATCCTCTTGATCTTTTTTGTTGTTGCTGTTGTCTTATTATTCTAGCTAGAACCTCAAGAACTATATTGAATAGATATGGAGAGAGTGGAAAACCTTGTCTTGTTCCTGATTTCAGTGGGATCACTATGAGTTTCTCTCCATTTAGTTTAATGTTGGCTGTTGGCTTGCTATATATTGCCTTTATTATGTTTAGGTATGTTCCTTGTATTTCTGCACTCTCCAAGACTTTTATCATGAAGGGATGTTGAATTTTGTCAAAAGGTTTTTCAGCATCTAATGAGATGATCATGTGGTTTTTATTTTTCAGTTTGTTTATATGGTGGATTACATGGACAGATTTTCATATGTTGAACCATCCCTGCGTCTGTGGGCTAAAGCCGACTTGATCATGGTGGATGATGGTTCTGATGTGTTCTTGAATTTGATTTGCCAGTATTTTGTTTAGTATTTTTGCATCAATGTTCATGAGTGAGATTGGTCTGTAATTTTCTTTCTTAGTAATGTCTTTCTGTGGTTTGTGTATCAGGGTAATTGTAGCCTCATTAAAAGAGTTTGGCAATGTTTCTTCTGTTTTTATTGTGTGGAACAATTTGAGGAGTACTGGTATTACTTCTTTGAATGTCTTGTAGAATTCTGAGCCGAAACCATCTGGTCCTGGGCTTTTCTTGGTTAGGAGACTTTTGAGGATTGATTGTTTCTTTAACAGTTATAGGTCTATTTAATTTGCTTATCTGGTCTTGATTTTATTTTGGTAAGTGATATTTATCCAGAAAGTTGTCTGTTTCCTTTAAGTTTTCCAATTTTGTAGAGTATAGGTTTTTAAAATATTACCTGAGGATTCTCTGGATTTCCTCCATGTCTGTTATGTCCCCGTTTTCATTTCTGATTTTGTTAATTTGAATATTCTCTCTCTGCCTTTTGGTTATTTTGGATAAAGGTTTGCCTATTTTGTTGATTTTCTCAAAGAATCAATTTTTGTCTCCTTGATTCTTTGTATTGTTTTCTTTGTTTCTATTTTGTTGATTTTAGCTCTCAATTTGATTATTTCATGCCATCTATTTCTCTTGGGTAAGTTTGCTTCTTTTTGTTCTAAAGCTTGCAAATGTTCTGTTAATTCACTAGTGTGAGATTTTTCCAGCTTCTTTATGTAGGCATTTAGTGCTATGAACTTTCCTCTTAACACTGCTTTCATTGTATCCCATAAATTTCGGTATGTTGTGTGTTCATTTTCATTGAATTTTAGCAAGTATTTAATTTCTCCCTTTATTTCCTTTTTGACCCATTGAATCTCCACGTGTTTATGGGCTTTCTAGAATTAGTGTTGATGCTGACTTCTAGTTTAAAACTGTGGTGATTTGATAAGATACATGGGTTTATTCCAATATTTGTATCTCTTGAGGTTTGTTTTGTTACCGAGTATGTGGTCAATTTTTGAGAAGGTTCCATGAGGTGCTGAGAAGGTATATTCTTTTGTTTGGATGGAACATTCTATAGATGTCTGTTAAGCCCATTTGAGTCATAACATCTGTTAGTTCCCTTATTCTCTGTTCATTTTTTGTCTGACTGACCTGTCCAGAGATGCAAGGGGAGTGTTGAAGTCTCCCATTATTAGTGTGTGTGGTTTAATGTATGATTTAAGCTTTAGAAGTGTTTCTTTTACATATGCGGGTGCCCTTGTATTTGGAGCATAGATGTTCAGCATTGAGATTTTCTTTTGATGGATTTTCCTGTGATAAATATGAAATGTCCTTCTTTGTCTCTTTTGATTGATTTTAGTTTGAAGTCTATTTTGTTAGGTATTAGGATAGCTACACAAGCTTGTTTCTTAGGTCCATCTAATTGAAAAAATTTTTCACAACCCTTTACTCTGAGGTGATGTCTGTCTTTGAGGTTGAGGTGTTTTTCTTGTATGCAGCAGAAGAATGGATTCTGTTTTCATATCCAGTCTGTTCGCCTGTGTCTTTTTATAGATGAGTCGAGACCATTCATATTAAGGAATATTAATGACAAATGAATGCTATCTCCTGTTAACTTAGTTTTCATTGTTGGTTATGTTAATTTGTGTGTTTTTCCTTCTTTGGGATTTGCTGCTGTGAGATCACCAATTGTCTGGGTTTTTTTGTTAATGTAGCCAACATTTTTGGGTTGGAGTATTTCTTCTAGTATTTTGTGTAGGGCTAGGTTTGTGGCTAGGTATTGGTTAAATGGTTAAATCTGGTTTTGTCATGGAATATCTTGTTTTGTCCTTCTATGGTGATTGAAAGTTTTGTTGGGTATAGTAGTCTGGGCTGGTCTCTTAATGTCTGCAAAACACTTGACCAGGACCTTCTGGCTTTCATTGTCTTCGTTGAGAAGGCAGGGATAATTCTGATAGGTCTGCCTTTATATGTTACTTGGCCTTTGCAGCTCTTAATATTCTTTCTTTATTCTGTATGTTTGTGTTTTGATTATTATGTGGCGAGGGGACATTTTTTGATTTAGTCTATTTGGTGTTCTGTAAGCTTCTTATATCTTCATAGGCATATCTTTCTTTAAGTTGGGAAAGTTTTCTTCTATGACCTTGTTAAATATATTTTCTGCGATTTTGAGTTGAGCAACTTCTTCTTCTATCCCTATTATTTTTAGGTTTGGTCTTTTCACAGTGTCCCATATTTCCTGGATATTTTGCGTTAAGCTTTTGTTAGATTTAATGTTTTCTTTGAACAATTTCCTCTAATTGTGTCTTCAGCACTTGATATTCTCTGTTCCATCTCTTGTATTCTGCTCCCATGGAGCTTGCTACCTCAGCCTGCTCTGGCCTAGGTTGCTGGCTCAGTCCTGCTTCTGCAAATATTCCCTGGTACAGATCCGCTCATGCTCCTGTGGAGTTCACTGTCCCAGCATCACTCTGGCCCAGGTTGCTGGCTCAGTCCCTCTCTTGTGGAGTTCGCAGCCTCAGGCCTGCTCTGGCCTAGGTTGCTCACATTCTCACTTATCTGCTCACTCTTTAGTCTTTGAATTTAACCTTATTCCATTCTTTTATAATTTAGCTTCACTCAAACTGCCAGGACCTGAACAGGAAGTAGTCAGACTCCTACTAGAACACAACATGAATGGCTTCTATCCTCATTTCCAAAGAGACCTTATGTCCCTCTGCAACATCAGAGCACAGTCTATACTCTCCACATTTCCAGGGTTTCTCTCACCCTTGGCTCTCTATTTTTCCACATGTCTTCTGTAAAACAACTCTGAAGGTGCACATGGCCATGCTTTCTTCACAGCAATGCCCTCATTTGTCAGCATCAATTTTCTATATTAGCTACTTCTCTCATTGCTATGATGGAATAGCTGACAGAAGAAAGCTAAGGGGGATGGATTCACTCTGGCTCGCAGTTTTAGAGAAAAGAGTCCACTGTGGTGAAGACAGAGGATGGCAGACATTCGTTCTTGTCATTGGTGTGTGTGACTAAGAAATCAAATTTCTAATCTGATTTAATTTAAATTGATACAAATGACTGGGTGTAGTTATTAGCTAGTATATTATAAATCACATGTCAAGAATCACATGTGTATCTTTGAATTCATGAATGTATGCATATGTTCAATGCCATTTATCACACAGGGCATTGTTAGGTCAAGGAAGCACTAGCAGACGTAGGAAACCTGAATTGAGTCCTAGAGTCATAAAGAATGATAATTCAAACAGCGTTGCTAAGAAGATTTGTGTGTGATTGGGTGCATCATCCAAATCCGGGGTGTCAATACCGACCGAAAAAGAAACAAGGAGGAGAAATACTATCCATCACAGCACTCAAAATTGGGGAGGCTTTCCTCAGTTTCACTTGTTCAGAGAGAATGGTCCATTGCTCTAGAATGAAATGAAAGTATAAAAACAAGAAATATAAAAAAAGGAGGGTGCAATTCACTCGTAGTGAATAGAAGGAAGAAAGAGACACAGAGAATTCTTTAATCATTTCTGACCCCTGGATCAACCAGAGGGCCTATGTGGCTGAGCATTCTAAATAGCTAGGAAAGAGTTTGTTACAAACTTGAAGAAATCAAACAGTCTTCAGAAAGGAGGCTCTCTTTTGGGATATGGCAAACTTTCTATTAAAAACAGCACATTGGAAAGAGAAACACCCTTCACTCAGTATGTTGTCCTTTTATGTTTATCATGTTTGTTAATGTATCTCAAAAAGATATTATTATTAACTGAAAACATTGAGGGATGGGGTAGAGATCAATGGTAGAGTACCTAGTTTCTGTAAAATCCTGGGTTCAATTGCTTTATCTGTTGAGAAGAAGCACTGTTTACTTTTCAATTTTTTTATGAGTCTCTACCTCCAATTTTTATTAAAGTGGCTGCTTCATTCAAGCATCTTCTTACTGCTTTTTATTTGTTTTTAATTATGTGTGTGAGTACAGGCGCTCAGTGAGCTCACAGATGCCACATCCCCTGGGGGTGGAGCTGGAGGCAGTTGTGAGTCATCTGATACAGCTGCTGGGAACAGAACTCAGGTTCTCTACAAGCAGTATGTACTCTTAACTACTGGGTGATCTCTCTGGCTTTCCAACATCTTTGATCAACTTGGCACAGACATTATTTTGTCTTAACTATCAGTTCAACTTACTGTAAAGATTTTGCTAAGCTCTGACATGCTCTTTCTGGTGGCCCCTCTTTACAATTACTGGGTTGTGCCCTTAGACTGAAGAGCAGTTACAAAATACACATTTATATAAAACAGAGAATACAGAGACTTCAATATTTGGTAAGATAGAGAGATTTCTCCAAGATTAGCTATCAAAGATTTACAAAAAGAACCAATAGTGTAAGAAGAAAGCACTCCATAACAGCTTTAGAGGAAGAAAGAGTTAAGGCACAAAAGTTCAGTGACCATCAACCCCGGAATTACTTTACAAAGTTTTAACTGTCAAACAGAAAAATTATATTATAGTTTTTAAATTTCCATATTGCTAGAAACCTCAGATGAACTACTCCTCTTCAAAGTTACAGGCCTCCACCATTAATGCCGTTCTCTGTGGGATAGTAGCTGCCTCCACATGACCCAGTAAAGGAGAAGAGTCAGTATCGAGGTGAACAGACTCTATTCCAAGGAGAGAGAGAGAGAGAGGAAGAGCCTGGGAAACTCACCAAGGATGTGGTAGAACCTTAAAAAGGTACAGGACAGAGAGGAGGGCAGGAGAAGGAGGAAAGGGAGGGAGAAGAATTGGAAAAACAGGTGATATACTGAAAGAAGCCAAGTCCAGGAAAGCTCAGGGGTCTTAGCTCCCCAGTGCTGGGGGTTGGGGAGAGCAGAAGCCCCATCCTAATGACACGCCAGATAGCTCTGGTAGTCCCACCCTCTGGACAAGCACACAGTTGTCGGCAGCCCCAAGTCTAGTTGTAGATTCTGAAAACAGATTGCTCAGGCAGATGGAGCAATGGGGAAGAATTGGTCAGCCTCTGACTTCAGAGATAATATATTGTTTGGTTGGTTGGTTTGGTTTTTCGAGACAGGGGTTCTCTGTAGCTTTGGAGCCCATCCAGGAACTTGCTCTGTAGACCAGGCTGGCCTCAAACTCACAGAGATCCGCCTGTCTCTGACTCCTGAGTGCTGGGATTAAAGGCATGTACCACCATCACCTGGCTAAGAGACAACATATTATTTACAATAGGGCTCCCTTGGAAACCTGATAACAGAATAACCACAAATCATGAGCCCAAATTTAACTTGTGCCAGCCCCAGAGTCAGACACTATAGTGGGAGAAAGTTATGCAGAGCATGGAAGAGCAGGGGACAAGAACACTAACAAGCCGAAAAGCACAGGTGTCAGGAGGCCAGGCTCAGGCATGGAAGTCATGCCAAAGAACAACTCTGTACATACTGGCCATGATTGAGACCTCACCAACAGGGAGTTGCTTTAGAGTCTCAGTCCTGAGCTTGTAGTAGGGGGTAGCCAATCTCTGGAGCTATCTGCCTGCTTCTCACTGCTAAGGACAAAATATTTTTTAATTTATTTATTTATTAAAGATTTCTGCCTCCTCCCCGCTACCGCCTCCCATTTCCCTCTCCCTCCCCAAATCAACTCCCCCTCCCTCATCAGCCCGAAGAGCAGTCAGGGTTCCCTGCCCTGTGGGAAGTCCAAGGACCAGCCACCTCCATCCAGGTCTAGTAAGGTAACATCCAAACAGCCTAGGCTCCCACAAAGCCAGTATGTGCAGTAGGATCAAAACCCAGTGCCATTGTTCTTGACGACTTCTCAGCAAGGGACAAAATATTTTAAATTATCTCAAGTACAACAAATTATGCCTGGCTTATCAGAGGCAAACGATGTAACTGGCATCAAGAAAACATAAGGACATTACCCAAACAGCCGATGACAATGATTTATCAGGCTAGAGAGTTGAAGGAAAGGACAGAAGTCTCAGAATTTTGGGCACAGGGACGTGACTATGAAATCTGGAACGTATTTAATACAAACTCAGGTGTGGAAAGGCAAAGGCAGCTTATAAGTATTAAATGTGAACACACTCCTCTCTGATGCTGACTGGCTGAGTCGGGTGTGAGCCGAGCTGTGAGGACAGCTAAGACACACCTATGCTGCCATCTGAAGACCACAGTGCAGCCTTAGAGAAGAAACGGGGAGAAGTGAACATCACTAATCATTATCAGCTGGTCAAATGCCAGAGGCATGGATTTTATCCCACCAAGTTCATCAAATGTTGAGTGGTCCCCTCTGTCTGGTGACATGGACACCAATACTTGTCCTGTCTTTCAGTGTCCCCAGGAGTTGCCACACAAGGGTTGCCTGAAGCACAGGCTGCTCTCCTGGCAATGGCGGATCTTGAGCTGGCCTTCTATTCTGACGAGCCAGAGATGTCATGACACAGAAACATGGAGCAAGCCTCTGAGCTTTCTCCTGTACAACCAGATCCTCTGTTTTCATTCCAGTGGGTTCTAACAAAGTTCCTCTAAGCCACACAAAGCAAAGTCTACACCCTTTGGCCATGGCTTTGATGTCTTTTCCCCATGAGCCACATGGCTGCATCTTTCCCTCACTTCTCCAAGGCCTCTGCCGGATGCTCCCTCATCAGGATGTCTCCAACTAACCACTGTGGTGGGGGGGCGGGGGTTGAGAAGATGCAGAGGCAATGACACAGACTCCAAGGGATTCCAATATAGAACCTCTTTATTGTAAAAAGGAAGATCCAAAATAAATAAATAAAAAATAAGTAAAAAGGACAGGGATTTTTATGGGTTTAAGGAAATTAAGTTGCCGCAGGAACTTTTTTGGTTGGTTGGTCCTTTTGAAACTAGCGGTCGCTATTGTAGTGTTGTGATTGGCTAGGAATGTATGACTTTAGTGACTGTGCTTTTGGTGCACTGACAGGTTGTTTTGGCCAATTTTGTTTATTCATGGTGTGTTTGCATGTGCTTTCTTGTGCTATTGCCCTGCCTCACATCTGGATGTCTTTTTTAGAAGTATCAGCTGGGGTCTTTGGCTCATTATTCCACATCTTTTAATTCTTAGCAATCAGGTAATGCAAATTAAACCCATAATTGAGTTACATTCTACTACTAGATGATTGGCCAAATTCTTAAATTGTTGCTTTGGGGGAGAGGGGTTCTGAAAATTGGAATAAATGGAATCTCTTATTCTGCTTGTTGGCAAATTAATTGGTACAACTACTTCAAAAAAAGTTTGATGGTGCATAGTTGAGTGTGTATGCGTGCATTTGTGTGAGTGTTTGTGGTGTGTGTGCATTCATGCATTGCATGGGGGTGGATGTACTTGGGGTGTGCATGTGAATTAATGTGTATGCGTGTGTATGTGGTGTGTGTTTGTGCATGTTGGGGTTGTACAAGGATTTGTGTGCATATGTGTGGTGGGTGTGTATTCATGCACGTGTGGATGGGTGTGAATGGAAGTGTGTGTATGTGTGCATGTGTATGAAGAACAGTCATCCATGAGCATGTATAGAAGCATTAGCTTTGCACCAAAATATGGCCATTCAAAAACCATTTACAGGAAAGTGAATGAATTATAACATATTCTAGAATTAACATTACATAACTAAGAAATGCATCAACTGCAGTTTTGAATGAATGCATGGGAGACTATCAAAAAGCAAACTGTTCATATCAAAAAAATGAGATACAAAATATAAACAAAGTCATTTCATTTATCTCAGAGTCAAAAGTGACAATATGATTTATACCGAAGTTGTTAAAAGTGGAAAGAATTGCTAGAAATCATCATCCTGACAGTGTGGTAGTTATCTCTACCAAGGAGAAAGGTACTATCCTGAGGAGGGGGTTTCTGGACCAGCATCAGGGTTGGTAGAAGGGCTTCGTCTTGGCATAAAGTTGCATAGAACTACTACAAGTACTTGTCTATGCCAGTAGTTTGGTGACATCTGGAGTGTTTTTGTTTGTTGGGTCATTTGTTTGCTTCTACCAACAGCTTTCTTTATTTTAATCTATATTCTCTCTTTTATTCCAGACAGCAGACTTTTAACAATTTCATTCCCAAGAATGCCTTGCTAGGAGATTCCTTGTAGAGTATGCCAATGATAAACACCCACAAGGTACAAGAGGCAAAATGCCCTCCAAGGCTATTGCTGCCTTTGGGGCAGTGTATACAGGCATGAACCTCGAGGGGCAGCCCCTTCTAGGGATGTCATAGATCACACACTTGATGAGGACGCCGAGATCCATAAGGGCAGCTTCTCATGGTCTCTGCAACTTCCTGGTTTCCAAAAGGTAATGGCAGCTTCCTTCGACTGGCACAACCATCCTTTCCTGTGGTGTGTTAGCTCCCTCTTTCGGATCCTCTTCCACTGAAAACAGCTAGAAACCTTTGGTTTGGGCTTATACATACTTACGTTTCAAAATTTTCAAAGTGAAGTAAAACTGGAGTTCTTTCTGGAAACAACCTAAATGCCTCTCGGCCAAAGAGTGGGTAAGAAAAATGTGGTACATCATCTACACAATGGAGTACTACACAGCAGAAAAAATAATGACATTTTGAGATTACAAGGCAAATGGATGAGTCTAGAAAACATCATATTGAGTGAGGTAACCCACACCTAGAAAGACAAATATAGTATGTAATCACTCATAAGTGGCTTTTAGACATAAAGCAAAGAAAACCAGCCTACAAATCACAATCCCAGAGAACCTAGACACCAATGAGAACACTAAGAAAGACATACATGGATCTAATCTACATGGGCTGTAGAAAAGACAAGATCTCCTGAGTAAATTGGGAGCATGGGAGAGGGTTGAAGGGGAGGGGAGAGGAAAGGAGGGGAGCAGAGAAAAATACATAGCTCAATAAAATCAATAAAAAATTAAAAACAACTGGGTTATTTTACATAGTTTAAGTTACCAGTTGCTCATAGTGGTGAGGTTCAATGCTTCTATAGTTTCTATATGCTTCTAATCTAGGCTTATATGATGACATAATTTTCAAGATGTTTAATGTTATATTTCTTGTTTTATATAATAATTAATTTCTGAAAATATAGAATATGAGTTTGTGAAACTTTGCCATTTAAAATGCCCCCTTTACTGCAATCACTTCTACCAATACACCGTAGGTGAGCTTCATTAGTTTCTCCATCTGTAGCTAAGAAACATAATGCACATATATCATAATTTGTATTATTTCAGTGAGCAAGAAAATGGTCACTCAGGGCATTTCTGTACTGTGGTAGATAATGTGTATCTCAAGTTACATTAACTTTGAGATAGTCCTCCTGATGTTCTAAAATGTTGAGTACATTTGGCAAATATATTAAGAATTGTAAATAATTTAAAATTTTTGACCTATTGGGTATAATAAGCAAATAATTCTTTGTTTATAAAATAATGAATTTGGAAAAAATTGTGTGTGTGCGTGCATGCACACATGTGCATGCCTATGAGTAGTGTGTGTGTGAGAGAGAGAGTGTGTTTGTGTGTGTGTGTGGTTATATTATTCGCTGACTTAGATCATTGAAACTGAATTCAGATTTAGGTGCAGTATAGTTTCAGAAGGGTCACACAAAATTGCTGAGAAAGGCACACACTGAGAGAACACTTCCTGAGAAGAGAGCAGAGTGGTCAGATACCACCTGTCCCATCTGTCCCTGCATCCTCCCTGCAGGGCAGCTAAGCCAGGTGGCACTTTGATCTCTTTCTTTGCATGCTTGCCTTTGCCAACAGGTCTCAGGCTCCCCTTGATCTCCTTCTAGTTCAAAAAGAAAACCTAACATTTTATTCATCCTCAATGCAATATTCTGATCCGGTGGCATTGCCTTTTAAACAGCATGCTTTGTCTTAATTAACACCCATTAACCCATACCTTAGCTGACAGTGATTTGGAATCAGCTAAACATCAGAACTTCGTTAAAAACCACACACACACACACACACACACACACACACACACACACACGGGCAGAGGCAGAAACAGTTACAATGCCAAGCAACATGTATGCACTCTGCCCTCCGGTCGCTAGTCTGATTTATCTGTGGCTCTGCTCTCCGGCATTATTTTTCAGGCACTCGCGAGAACTGAGTTCCAAGCTCCGTGCACATGAGTCAGTTTCAATGCCAGCAGTTTTTACGTATTAGCGATTGCAATATAAGAATTATGAGCCACTGAACACAATCCGAGAAGTTCTTAAAGTATTTTTAGACCATAATCATACAAAAAATCAATTTACCATAATCATACAGAAAAGTTTCACTGGCCCCCTTCTCGTAAACAAGGACCTTAGATCTGAAGTGTATTGCTCTAGAAAAATGGCAAAACCAAATGACAACGGTGTGTGTGATTCAAATCCTCTAACCGTTTCCGGGCTACTGTAGCCCCCTGCTATGAAATGGCTTCAGTCACCTTTGGCTGCTGCAACAAATAACCATATATTTAATGGTTAAAGACACAGAATCTCTTCTTTTACATATCTTAAGACTCCTAAGCTCAAAGTCAGTATTTCTGGATTGAAATTAAGTGCACCCCCAAAGGCTGTACTTCCTTGCGGCTCTTGTGGCTCCTTGCCAGCTTCCCTTGCCTTCCAAGAGCTTTTGACATTCCTTACTCATGGCTGTCTCATTCCAGGCTTTGTGTTAGCCCTTCTACAAAGGTAAATTCCAGTACATTTAGGGTATCCTTGGGTCACCAAGAATAAGCACCTCACCTCAAGATTCTTAACTGAATCAGATCTTTAAAGGTCATTTTCCCACACTCAGTCACCGTTATAATTTCCAGGATGTTGGACATGCTATCTGAACACCATTATTCGATCAAACCTGCACCAGTTCATGTTCCAGCTCCAGCCAGGGAGAAAGTAGGGTGGGAAAACCAATAAAGATAAGGGCAGGACTGTTTTTTCAAGACCTGACCATTTTAGTCATGAGGAGAAGAGGCTCTACTCTACCAAAACGATAAATAAAGAGAACACAACAGAGGTCAGAGACAGGACGTTTTTGCACTAATGGAAGAAAGTCCCAGCATTTATTTTACCATAGAGGAGAAAATCAGAAAACATTTATTGAATTTAAATTATCAAAATATAAGAAAAGTCAAATATCAGTAGCCTATTATGCTGCTTACCAAAGAAAAGCTTTAATTTTTAAAAAAGTAAACAATTCTAAGACTACATTTTAAAGCAATAAAGATGGATTGGGAATTTAATGGTCTATAAAATTGTAAGTAATGTTAAAGTATATTTAGCAATTTTAATAGAGCACTATTAACTGTATGGTTTGTTCCCCTCATTTTAAAGAAATTTAACTCAACAAGCAAAGGATTCTTTTCATGACTATGTTAAAACAGTATTCTCAAACGACTAATTTATAAAACGACTTGAAATTTGTATGCATGCATAATAAAATTATTCAAAACAGGCTGAGATTATAAGAGCGCTGTCCTTCATCAGAGTGCTGGCGCATTTGATGATACGCAGAAGAACTAACATCAGAAAGGGGCAGTAAATGTTAGCTGCCCGGACAGAAATATTCTGGGTCCTCATTAAAGATGCTTAGATTGAAAGAAAACTGCTATCCTCAGCAGCCACAGAAGCCAGTTCTTGTTAGCCTCTTGGTTTAGAAAAGTCTGTCCTTTTCTCAGGGGTTGAGTGGGAGTGGCCGTAATTTATGACAGTGAGCTAAGCCAGATAATTAGATGACAGCTCTCCAGTGGGAATATCCCTGAATAGATGCCCCAGCAGAACCGAATCACTACCGTAACAAGAGAAATAGATGCCCCAGTAGAACCGAATCGCTACCGTAACAAGAGAAATAGATGCCCCAGTAGAACCGAATCGCTACTGTAACAAGAGAAATAGATGCCCCAGTAGAACCGAATCACTACTGTAACAAGAGAAATAGATGCCCCAGTAGAACCCAGTCGCTACCGTAACAAGAGAAACTATACTCCCATTTTGAAGGAAGTAAAATTAGGGATCTTATGGAAACGGTTATAGAACAGAAGAAAGGAAAGGGTTCGCATTAACTTAAAGATATTTAGAAAGAATAAGAAAAGGCAGCCTTCGATCACGGTAGAGGTTTAGGGGATAAGGGTGAATCTGAGGACAAAGGCATACTTCTTGCTGAGACAATTCTCACTGAGTCCTCTCTTATCAACTCCTGGAGCATCGCTCTGTGCAAGGGCAACAGTTCTGTCCTAGATTCTGATGAGACAACCCAGTACATGTAAGGCTAGAGCATCCTACCGACTACAAAGAAGTGAGGACCCCCACACTGGTGCAAAACGAGACAGGAACACTAATTTGCTACCATGGGAGAACGAAACACAAAGTCAGATATCCGCAAACATACAAGCGTTTAATAGCCTCAGCATTGACAAAATGTGAAAACTATCTTATAGAGAACGTATCTATGGGATGCTGAGATCTGAAGTCCTAGTTTTCAGAAATAACCATCCTAGGCCACATCAGCAAAGAAATTATCCTGAGGGATTTTATTACATCCATATGTGAGACTCGTGTACAGTAATCCAAGCCAAAATGTGAACATAGCACTTAAAATAGGTTTCGTGGGAATGCTGTGAGTGCCAGTGGGATTTGGAATGGAGGTATTTACTTAAATACTGGTTTGCCATGGGAATACGGATCAACCACTCACTCGTTTGTTAACGTATAACTTTTGTGAAAATATTTCACAGATATTAATACTTCAGTTTAGGTTCTGCTCATTCCAGACAAAAATACACTGTGAAAAACTAGTAACACATACAAGTTGGGATGCCACAAAAAACTAGTGTGTCAAGTGGAGCAGGCTTCTAAGCAAGTTTTCCAAGGGAAGCACAGTGCAAAACGACACCGAAATCCAAGTCAACTTCTTCATTTGTGAGCACGCTTAACTAAGCAGAGTCTTGAAGTGCCACTCCATTTTTGCCTGGATCAAATCTTTCTGTTTCTTTCAGAGAGTAAATCAAAGTAAAATGACATATTAAAATGAGTTATCCACTTGCCAGTGAAGTTACAATAAAGAGGCTGAGGCCATGTATTTAACCTTTTACGCTATTTGGCTTCTTTCTATTAAAGCCGTGTGTGCATTAGGATGTGCTGAAGTGATAATCTGCACACGATTTAATTATGAGTCTCCACCCCAAGAGAGAGCAAGGGAATCTTGTCAAGACAACTCAAAGTTGACCTCATTCTGGTCTTCCTCCTTTCCTGCAGACCAGTGGTTCTCAACCTGTGGGTCACAGCCCCTCTGAAGGTCTCATATCGGGCATCCTGCATATCAGATATTGACATTATGATTCATAACAGTAGCAAAATTACAGTTAGGAAGTAACAATGAAAATGGTTTTATGGTTGGGGCTCATTACAACATGAGGAACTGTATTTTAAAGGCCATGACATCAGGGAGGTCGAGAACCCCAGCACTAGATACTGGACCAGTAAATGTCAGAACAAGACAAAAATGATATATAAAATACTCATTCCTAATGAAATAAATTTTGCTAAAGGGTAAATTTCTCTCTTTTTCTTTGATTTGAGGGCGAGGTTTAGAAGTCAATTACAATATAGCATTAAGCAGATGCCCAATGACTTTTCTTATACCAGTAAATCAATGTATCTCTCCAAACACGGTATGTACTCACTCATAAGTGGATAGAAGACATAAAGCAAAGCAAAAGATAACCAGACTACAATCCACTGTTCCAGAGAATTGGGAGTGTGGCGGGCAGGAGGGGAGGGTGGAGGGGAAGAAAGAAGGAAGGAAGGGGTGTGGGAAAATATATAGCTCAATAAAAACAATAAAAATGTTTTAAAAATAAAATAAAGGGGGCTGGCGAGATGGCTCAGAGGTTAAGAGCATTGCCTGCTCTTCCAAAGGTCCTGAGTTCAATTCCCAGCAACCACATGGTGGCTCACAACCATCTGTAGTGGGGTCTGGTGCCCTCTTCTGGCCTGCAGGCATACATGCAGACAGACTATTGTATACATAATAAATAAATAAATAAAAATAAAAATAAAATAAAAAATGCATAGTCCATTAACTTGGAAACCATATAATTGCAGCTTTTCGGCACAATGATTTTTTTTTCTACACGAAAATGAAACAAAATCTTTGGAGTATTGCTTCTTTGTCCGTGCTTAGAACTGAGTTTCTGTTTTAAACGAGCAGGAAAAGCCTTCTTCCTGATAATCATATTCTCTCATTGTCATCAGGTTTACAATAACACCTTGCTCTTTTACCCTCTTATTCCTCTGTGAAATTAACTTGATAGGGTGCCCTTCCTAAACTCATTTGGGCATTTTGTTTTTACTATTTTAGAGACTATTCTGAAGATTAATTTTTATTTTATGTACATGAGTGTATAAATTTTATGTACCCATGTGTATAAAGGTGTGTGGCATGTATGACTCTTGCCAAAGTATATATAAGTACATGGCATTTGTACCTCACGCCCACAGAGGTCTGAAGGAGGTAGAGGTCCCTGGGACTGAAGTTGTAGATGGTTATAAGCCACTCTATGGGTGTTGGCAATTGAACTTTGGTCCTCTGCCAGAGCAGCAAGTGCTCTTAACCATGGATCTTTCTCGCTAGTGCCAAGAGGCTCAATTCTTTTTTTTTGTACCCTAAGCCTTTGCTTATTATCGTCTTTTTAAACTTTTTATTGATTTTATTGAGCTCTATGTTTTTCTCTGCTCCCCTCCTTTCCTCTCCCCTCCCCTTCTATCCTTTCCCACGGTCCTCTTGCTCTCAATTTACTCGGGAGATCATGTCTTTAAGAGACTCAATTCTTAAAAGTTTCTTTGTATCCCTTGCTTCCAAATCTTTGATATTGATATCACTTCTTATTCCACTAGGTTAATAGCAAGGATTTTTAGTAATTTCAGTTTTTAATAGATGTGCACGGCTTCTTAAAATCAATCTTGCCAAGATATGTCAACCACAGTCATCCGCAGAAAACATGGGTTTTCAATTGTTCTGTTGTTTCTTAATTTGTGTGTGTGTGTGTGTGTATTTCTACTTCTCTATGTACTGACTTTGTCATTATTTTTGATTCCTTAGTGGGGTTCCCTTTGCCACCATCCTAGCGAGGTATTCATAGTTGGGGCTTTAGTTGCAATGACCTAAAAGTGTTGGTAGTGACAAGAGTGTGCTATCTTTGCTTTTTTTCTGAATTACATAGAATTTTCTCTCTTTTTGGAGATTTTAAATTAAAATATAAGTATAGTCACAACATTTCCACTTTCCTTTTCCTCCCTCCACACCCCCCCAAGTCCCTGCTCTACAACTCTTTCCAAGTAGATCCCTCCCCACTCTGACACTGGTGGCTTTTTTTCCATTTATTATTGTTAGTTATAAATATATGTATGTATATATTACTAGATATAGAAATATAACCTGCTGAGTCCATGTTTGTTGTTTATGTGTATATGGTTTCAGAGATAACCACTGTGTATTGGACAACAATTAGGGGATTACCCTAAACAGAGGTTAACTCTCCCTCTCTTGGCAGTCATTATTTGCCTATAGTTTGTTGTCAAAAGCTAGGACCCCAAGATATTTTCCTGCTTCCACATCAGCATGGTGGTTTATACTGCCTTTGTTATGGTCTTCTTTGTGCAGCCTTTTCTATGAGAGACTGTTTCACAGAAGACTTCCTTGTGTTCTGACTCTTACAATCTTTCCAGCCCCTTACCCACCAAGTTCCCGGAGCCACGGACACAGAGCTGTGATGTAGATATATCCACTGGGGCTGAAATGAGTGACTTTGTTTTAAAAAGAGGTTTATGTAGCTCATAGTTTTGGAGATATGAGGACATGTTGTTGCCTTTTGCTCTGCTGTGCTGAGGACCTCATGGTGATGACATCACTGTGGTGTTAACACATGAACAAACAAGAGACAGAAAGTCAAAAAGAAGTGGAGGGACCAGGCTTACTTTTCTAATAGCAATCTTCTCTCAAGAATGACTCGTGCAGCCCCGCAAAACCTATGTGAATTCATTTCAATGACCTAAGGACTCCTAAAAGGCCTGGTCACTTAAGAATCCTACCACTGCTCCATCACCAACAGTAAGGACCACACCTCAAAGATGTGAAATCTTGGTGAACAAATTCCAAACCTATCTAAACCATAGCAACATTTTAGCAATACAATAAGAAGGATCACAATTTCTTTGTGTTTTTCATCAGTAACCCGGAGGAGAGAAGACAGGGGAGCAGCAACTTCCAAGGGGCAAAGAAACGTACCTGTTGTGAGGGATATCAAATGTCACAGGTGTGTTTTGTATGAAGCCATGATCCCCCAAACAGAATCGTGAAGTGATAACAGACGTTTAGGGTCTCTGTGCACAAGCTGCCACTGTAGGCTGATCTGAGCCCTGGCTTTCTTCTGGGTTCAGCTGTGCTCACTCACCTGGCTCTCAGGTAATCTAAAGAGCTTCCTAAAGGAGAAGTCAAGTGGGTTAGCTCAGTCATAACGTCACACAGCGATGGCCCAGAACAAAAGCTGTAAAGCCAACTGAGGCACATGCTTTCCAGTGCTCTCGCATTGTGTTTGCTGACATTTCACTTCTGCCCAAACTACAAGCTTTGAAATCTGTATTCAACCAAACTGTTGTCGTCCATGAAATAGAGACATTACCGAATGTTCAAGCACCACTCAACTTTTACCCACAATTTGTCTTTAGAAAGATAGACTAAACACCGGGCGGTGGTGGCGCACTCCTTTAATCCTAGCACTCAGGAGACAGAGGCAGGCGGATTGCTGTGAGTTCAACCAGCCTGGTCTACAAGATCTAGTTCCAGGACAGGTTCCAAAACTACAGAGAAATCCGTCTTAGGAAAAAAAATGAAAGAAAGAAAGATAGACTAAGAAACATTTTCTGTCAAGAAGAAAAATGAAGATTGTAGAATGTAAGAAATAATCATGAGAAAATCAATCACACAGCTCCATTACCAGCCCTACTGTCAGGAGACCTATAATGTAACAAAGATATGATTCCTTATGGTCTTAATCATTCCGTACTTAATATTAAATATTTTCTGTGCTGGGGACTCTTGCTTCCTAATGCGGGTAGTTTTCCTCTAGTTAATCGTTTACTTCAGATCTTCTAGACTCTAGAATCCAGAGGAAACTGGAGCATGAGGTTTACAAGCAATGTCTGTGGAAATCAAGCAAGAATTTTATCCTTTACCCTTGGGAAAGGGTGTGGTTGTTTTGACTTTCGTAGCTTTTTTTTGTTGCTGTCTGTGTGTTTTGTTTCTTGAGATGGGTTGTGTGTACCCAAAATGGCCTTGGAATATAATTGATGCTGGCTTTTCTGATATTCTTCCTTCTACCTCAGAGTGCTGAGATTTCAGGTTATGGCTTACTGTGCCCAGTCACAGTTTTATCTTTCTGCTATATGGCTGCCCTCTCCCAGACTCCATTACCGCACTTATCCAGAATGGACTTTTCCTAGTGTCCTCTTAGATGCTTAGGGTTGGGGGCCAAGAAGTTTCTGTAATTTCTAATATGTCACTCACTTCTAGTTTCACTGTCACTGTCATAATTCAGCCCTGAAAACTTAAGGGGAAAGTTTAGAACTCCCATCCCCACAGAAACACGACAACAAGATGCCTCCATTCTGAAAGAGTACGCCACATATCTGGAAGTTCCATTCCAGCTATTCAACATTAGAAAACTTATTACAATTACAAATTCAGGTGTGGGGGAAAGTTTCACAGTCTTGTTATTTAATAACTGTTTGGTTTTCACCCAACATAAACCTATACTGCAAAATTAAGGTATCAGCGGGGCAGCGTGGATCTCTGTGAGTTCGAGGCCAGCCTGGGCTACAAGAGCTTGTTCCAGGACAGGCACAGAACTACACAGAAAAACTCTGTCTTGAAAAAATAAATAAGTAAAATCAAGGTTTTATAGAAGACAAAGCATCCAGTGTTTATCAGTGGCACACTGTCTGATATGAAAAATGAAGAATCCATGGCGGAACACATGCCACTCAACAAATTTTTTGTTTGTTTGTTTTTTGAAACAAGGTTTCTTGCCGTAGCTCTAGCTGTCCTGGAACTCACTCTGTAGACCAGGCTGGCCTTGAACTCACAAAGAGCCGCCTGTTACTGCCTCCCAAATGCTGGGATTAAAGGCGTGCACCACTGCCCAGTGTTATTTTTAATGACTTTGTAGGAATCAAAATTTCTATGCTATATACCAGTTTATCCCCAGTCTCAAGCCCTTAAAAACTGTGCTAAATTGACAGGTATTTGACTAATATATATATATATATATATATATATATATATATATATATGGATTTTTCACCTAATATAATAAAACAAAAAGGTAAAAATCAGTTAAACTCATTATCCATAGAAATAATTTAGACCTGAAACAGAATATAACTTTGTATTTCCCTTTTGGTAACCAAGGCAAAACTAAGCATTAGGAAAGTTTTGGTGCACTGATTTAGTTTAGTTTGACTTGAAAGAATGCCATTTGTGCAGGCCATCTTTCATTAAGCAAGAAGACGCAGTAAAGTCTTATTTGTGGCTGGGACACAGTGCCTGTCACACAAAATGCCAGTAGCTAATTATGATTATTATTGTATTGCTTCAGCTATGCAACCCATAAAAATTTATAAAGCTAACATCACTATAAAATTTGCAAATAAGTTTGCAAATGATATTTCAAAATAATTCTTAAATTAGAGGACAGCTTAATTAAAACTTAGAAGCTTGCACATCTGAAAACAATTTAAAAATTGAAATTTTTTTATAATCATATTCTAATACTCTTCCTGAGTTCAAAATATATTTTAAGCCAAAGTACTTTAGGGGGTATAGTCTATCTATTATATTTTGTTTAAGACACAAGTCATAAACAGCAACTAATAGCAGAAAGAATTTTTGTATAAACACCAAGAACAACTCTATCAATAGGCTGACCTTCCCAATAAGACATGGCCAACCTCAAGTGAGTCTTAGAAAGATAAGTTTCCAATGTGCAAAAGGCAGGAGCAATTACAGATGACATTCCAACACGCGTGGTCTCTGCTCCTTTTCTTGATCAACTTTGGGAAGAAGAGGAGAAAAGTACAGGAGAGAGGGAGGGAAGACAGACCTGGGTAAATCTGACAGTGTAGGTTTCTCGAGAAACAAAGTAAAATAACATGAGTTTCAACGACACCTGTGAAGTGTCAGGATTGTTTATTTAATAAAAACAACATGAAAAGTTAAGACTCTAGGTAGAAATAAAATAGACAAAGAAAACCCAAAAGCCTCACAGCCTGACGGTTGTTAATAACGTATGTGTTATGAAGTGCCCTCTCGCTGCAGTTCCCTGGCACCAATATCACTACAAATGGAGTCACTGGGTTGTTTCCAAGAAGAATTAGCTCATCCTTTCAAAACAATTTCATGGGAGAACTTGCTTAGAAATTCTGTCAAGAGAGAAACAAGACCTTTGCAAGACAGTGGGTGTTTGAAAACACAAACCTCTGAAGCCATCACCAACTTCAGTAAGCTGTTGACAGGGGAGAAAAGGGGTGCTGTGTAAATCTCTACGACAGAAATACTGCATCTTCTAGAACAGTGGTTCTCAACCTTCCAAATACTGTGACCCTTTACTACAGTTCCTTGTGTTGTGCTGACCCCCAACGATAAAACTATCTTGTTACTACTTCACAGCTGTGGTTTTGCTAGTGTTATGAATCATAATGTAAATACCTGATATTCAGGATGTATTTTCCTTCTTACGAACTGACCCAAAGGGGTTTTGGCCCACAGGTTGAGAAGCACTGCTCTGTAATGAAATACCACGAGGTAAAGTCCAATTCTAGAAAACAGTCCCAGTGCGAATAAGAAATTTCTAAGACCACAGTCAAAGGCCGGTTTCTCAACACCAGGAAAGCAGAATTATCACAAAGCAGTGAGGACAATGACAGCAATATCTACCGAATGGCTGCCATATTTGCAAGGTATTGTGTCCACTTATTTTATCCTCTCCCCAATTTCAATAGTATAGGCATGATTTGCCCCACTTTTAAAAAATAAATATTAAGTAATATAGGGTAAATATGCTACATGCCTGACAAACAAATCCAAAATCTATAAAGCTTGGAAGCATTCATCCATTATCCATCCGTGATGGGAAAGCACCTAGTCCTAATTAACCCAACCTCTTAAAAATGACACCATCCTCTTTTTGAGTTCCATAGGCACCGGGCACGAGTATGGTACACACACATACATACGTTAGTAAGACACTCGAGCACATAAAATAAATAAGTCTTTAAATTTTGTAAATAGAAATAAGTAAATAAAAAGGAATTCCACCACTCAACAACATTACATTGAGGACCAGGCTTATAGGATGTGAATATTTTTAAGATAAACCACATCCAGATGATAGCAGGAAGTAAATGGACCTTATGGTAGGCCATATCAGTCAATTATGTCTTCATCTTCAGAAGAAATGTTTTCACAGTTTTCATCAGGAAGATGGATCAACTAAATTTGTTCATTGAACGTATTGATCTTAGGTATTCTAGACATGGATGAATATGGTACCCAGTGGCTGCAGAGGGCACTTTGGAGACGACTAAAGATAGCCAAATGAAAGCTGACAATAGCTTAGACCAGTGCTGGGTGGCGGTGGGGTGGGGGATGGAAAGGAGGAAAAAAAAACTTGAGATTTATTGAGGACTAAAATATACAAGTCCCGGTGACCAGGTAGCTGAAGAGTCTATCTGAAGGGCAGAGATTTGCAAGTACTTTTTTATTAAACCCAACAACATAACAAAGTAGATTTGTTCAAAGAATTTATGGTGTCTCTTATATAGAAGAGAAACAAGTGTATATCATTTTAAACTCAGGATCTATTATGATTTTTAAAACTAGAAAATATTAAAATAATTACAACTCGCAAGCCCCTCTTTTCTTCTGTGTTTTCCCTTCGTCTATGTTTCTTTTCAATACCAGGCTAGCTCCCCCTGTACTCAATCTCCTTTCCCTTTTATAAGAGTCTAATGTTTTATGTTTGTTGTGGTTAATTTGAGGGGTGATCTGCATTGTATTTGAGACAAGGTCTCACAGGATAGCCAGGTTAATCCCCAGCTCAATATCCTCCTGCCTTGGCCTCTGCAATTAGAAATTACAGATATGCACCACGGTACCCATCTTTTAATACTTTGTAATTTAATGCAAGAAATGCTTGTGAGATCTAAACCCATTTATAGAATCTACTGGAGAAAAGAAACACACCAGGTGGTGGTGATACATGCCATTAATCCCAGCACTCAGGAGACAGGTGGATCTCTGTGAGTTTGAGGTTAGCCGCAAACAGAGCTCCAAGACAGAATCCAAAGCTACAGAGAAACCCTGTCGCAAAAGAAAAAACGAAAGAAGAGGGAAGGAAGGAAGGAAGGAAGGAAGGAAGGAAGGAAGGAAGGAAGGAAAGAAACAGCACCCTTTTGTGGCATCTGGATGTTATAGACCGTTAGAAGGGAGAAATTGTGTGAATGGAAATTGAATGGGAAGAAATTTCTCTAATTTTGTTGTGATTATCAAAACTGAATGTATCGTCCTTTGTGTCCTTCTAAATAAATACTACAATGCCCAAGAAACAAAAAAAACACAAATTTTTGTCATATTTTGGCAATGAATGTACGTTCGTCATTTGGGTTATGTCTATGTGACTTGTTAAATACATACTGACCTACCTGATTCTTCATTATTTGCATGTATGTAGGTAGGCGGAAGATTGCCGAAAGTTCGAGGCTAACCTTAGCTACATAGTGAGTTCCAGGCCAGCCTGAACTGTAAATTGAGACCCTCCCTCTCTCATTCAAAAAATAAAAGAGACAGTGAGACACTGTCTCAAAGTAAGAAAGGAAAACAAGTTAACACTAAAAGTAATGCATGATTCTTGAAGAAAAATCAAAACTAAGAAGGTCATAAAAAAAGAAGCATTATGTTGTAATCCACCTAGCTTATTGTTGGGCTTTACTCTTTTAAATAGAGCTTGGTTGAACACGTGAAAGGATAAATCCTTGGATCGCTTTGAGGAATCATTCTTGAATCCTTTCGTGTGCTGTCAAACTGTCATCCAGCAAAGTTGTACTTCTCTGCATGATACAAGGACAGCTGCTTCCAATGTCCTCCGACTAAGTGCATCTTGATGTCCACAAGCCTTGTGGACACCGAGCGCACAGAGAGTACAACTTCTCAGAATCTATAGGATCCAGCAAAGATGCTCTAAGAGATGAGGTGACAGTTATGAGGACCTACATGATAAAACCAGAGAGACTTCCAAGCCAGTAACTTCAGAGAGCATCTCAATGCATTAGAAAAAAAGCAACAACAAGTCAAACCCAAAACTAGCAGAAGGAAATAATGAAAACAAAGATTGAAGTTAATTAATGGGTAATAAAATAATAATGCCAAGTATCCATGAAGTAAAGAAATTTTCAATAAATTGCATTAAGGCTGAATTCAATAGCATGCTCAAAACATCATATGTATCATGATATGATGACTCCGTTCCAGGTACACAAGGGTAGGTCACTTACAAATTGGCAGACGCAACACAACAAATAAATACAATCATTGTCAAAAGTCATGTAGTAATATCATGGATATAGAAAACACTTTTGACAAAATTCAACAGTCCTTCATGATAAAAAAAATACGTGAGAAAATCTGAAGTAGAAGGATCATACCTCAGATAATAAAGTACATATATGATAAATATATCCAGCATTATACTGAAAAGACAGAAACTGACAGTGTTTCCTTCGAGATCAGGAATAAGATAAGGCTATCCGTTCTCTTCTTTCTTAATATACTGATTTAAATCTCAGCAAGAGCAGTGTGGTAGCTTGAATAAGAATGGCCCCTTAGATCATATGTTTGAAATTAGTAACCAGTTGATGGAACTGTTTTTGAAAGATTGGAGGTGTGGCCTTGTTGAAAAAGGTATGGCCCTTTTGGAGGAATATGTCCTTGGGGGTGGACTTGGAGGTTTCAGAACCCACAACAGTCCTATTTCTGCTCTCTCTCCCTCCTCTCCCTCCTCTCCCTCTCCTCTCTCTCTCTCCCTCTCTTTCTCTCTCTCCCTTCCCCCCCCTCTCTCTCCCTCCCTCCTCTCCTCTCCTCTCCTCTCTGCCTACTCCCTGGGGATCAGGATGTATGTAAGGGAGGTAAAAAAGCTGGTCACTTTTCATCGCCATTTTATTCTGCTCAGGATCCCATTCCATGGAATGGTGTCACCCACATTCAGGGTTGCCATGGTGAATCTAAACCCAGTCAAGCCAACAATGAAGATGAGCCATCATGATACCCATGTTTATCATAGTTATATTTACAACAACCAACAACAGAATCAGCCTATGGCCCATTAATGGAGTCCTGAAAAAAGAATATATGGTAAGTATACTCAATGGAATATTACGCACCAATCATCCTTAAAGAAGAGAAAAATCATGTCATTTGCAGAAAAATAAAAGTATTGGAGATTGTAACGTTAAGGGAAATAAACCATAGTTCCCTTATATCAATAAACCATATAAGTATCGCATGTTTTCCTCATATGTGTAACATAGACAATAAAAGGCATTGAAACAAAAGGAGACAGTGATAAATGAATGGCTCAACAGCTAAGAGCACTGATTGCTCTTCTAAAAGACCTGGGTTCAATTCCCAGCACCCACATGATAGCTTACAACTGTTTGTAACTCTATTACCAGGAGATCTGATGCCCATTTGTGGCCTCCACAGGCACCAAGCATGCATGTGGTGCACAGAGAAACATGCACATAAAATAAATAATACAATTTTAAATTTTAAAGTGGAATAAGCTTCTAGGGGACCAGAAGAGAGAACCAGGGAGACAAGATGAAGGGTTGGCAATGAAGACTGTGTGATCAAAATATACTCTAACAACGTCACAGTGAAACCCATTATTTTATATAGTTATTATAAATCAATAAGAAAGAATATGTAGTTAAAAACAATAACCAAATTCAAAGATTAAAATAAAAATGAGCAAAAAGACTAATTAGTCTATGATGTATCAGTATCCTTTATAATACTGCACAAACCCCACATATACATACACAGCCCAAAGGGATATAAGTGGACAAAATTAATGAGCATACAAATGGCAGAGAATAACAGACTAACAACATATAAGAAAAGCCTAAGTCTGCTAGTAGTGAGGAAAGTGTGGTCCCATTCTTCATCCATGATCCCTGGAGAGCTGTAGAACGTGTTTATGACACACATTCAGAGGAAAGTGTGATTCTGTGCATTGTTAGAGTTTGCAGCATGTCAGCCCTAAGGAAAACAACTTCTCAAGCTATTAAAACTAAGGCTGTATATAGTCCATAACTCAGCAATTGTGTCCCTGGGAATCCGTCCCATAGATATGAAAGATAGTTTGTGAATGCATGCTTACAGAGATGTTTATTGCAACATTAATCAAAGGCGCTTAGGCATGGAAACAAAATGCCTGTTGTTAATAAATGGCTGAGCAGCATCACCCGACAGGCTTTTATATAAGCATTATAAATAACAAGGCCATACGTCACATGATTCACATGATTAAAGGAGGTGTTACTGAGTCAAACAGCAAGAAGCAGTAAGTTAATATGAAATAATATTTGTGGAGAGGAACATAGAGGGGCAAAGATACCCTTATTTAGAAATGCTGTATATTTGAAGAATATGGCGTTATGTGAGTGCAAATAAACTATAAATTGATTCATTGGCCATCTTTATAGGATTGGCTGGCCTAACTTGTACCATTGTTTCCTGTTCTCCATGAGATGGGTGGAAAAACTGATGTAAGGGATGTAGGAGAGGGGCGAGAGAGAAATCTAAGCCCAGGCAGTAAAGAGAAGAAAATACATTGCTGTTTTAGGATCTATGAATTGTCATATTTGTATGAAACCATATGTACAGAGGTAATTTTTTAAAAATATATAAAACTCCTTAGTGAATATCATGCATTCCTAAAAGTTGAGGCAAATCCAACATATCCATACTTGGCTAGAAATTGGCAAATAAAAATATAAACCTGACTGGAGAGATTGCTCAGAGGTTAAAGCAGTTGCCACACAAATATGAGGGCCCGAGGTCAGATCCTCAAAACCCACATAAACCAGGGTGGTTGTGGCAGCCCAGCCTCTAATTCCTACACCAAGAAAACGGAGACACGGGATCCCTGGGGTGGCAGAGCAGCCAAACTCATCTCGTCCATGAGCTCCGGGTTCAAAGGAGCAACCTGGGAGGGCAACTGAGCAAGACTTTTGATGTCAGCCTTTACATACATACGCATACTCATGTACACACACGCACACATATGCATGCCCACACATGTGAGCAAACACATAAACACACGTCCACATAAACATGAAGAAGAATGTCTATAGAAACCATAAGGAAGGAGAATTTATCTCAAAGTTATTAAGGGGGTGAAAACTCAAATATAAACTGATCATAATTTATTATGTTACTAGCTAACTCTCTGTTTATAACAAAAACTTAAAAGCTGTTTAAAATATTTTTATAGGAATTTTACAGACATGTTTCATGAAAGAAAATGAGACATAAAGTTTCCCAAAGTAGGTTGAATCTCTGAAGAAATCATTAATAAATGAGCTTACAAAGCAAAAGAGAAATGGCATTAGCGGCACCAATTTTAACATGCATGATTTATAGTCCATTCACAATGATTAAATTAAAATGGTAATTACAAATTTCAATATTAAGATTTAGGTCGAGACAGGCCCAGGCTTAATCAAAAAAATTATGTTTAGCCTTTCTGTGTCTGAGTTAATTGATATTTTTAATGGAGATGCCACTTGCCACATAAGATATTATAGTAATAAAATTCTGAACAAACTCAAGCTACAGAATTCTTAATCTTCACAGTCATGTGTGTCTGGCTACGGAAGACAATTTGAAAAGATAATGGTACTGAAAATGTAAGCTGAGCTTTGCAAAGAGCAAAGTACTGTGGGAAGTGAACCAATGGGACAGAAGGTCTCGAGGGATGAAACTGAACAGTGAGTGGGAACGGGAACCCACAGTTCATACCTATAAAGATGGTGGCATTGATAATAGCAGTGTAACAATAATACAGTGGAACCCACAGTGTACACCTGTAAGATGGTGGTGCTGATAATAGTGGTGTAACAATGATATAGTTCAGTCCTCAAAATTTTCTTTCAACTCTTCCATGTTTCAAATATCCTTGCTGTTCTAGCTGCCCATACCTCTAGGACTGTACTGACTTAGCAGTAGGTGTTACAAAACAAAAGAGATGAAGACAAACATCTTTGCTGCTGTTCTGTCGTGGGACAAGTGTTCGCTCATCTGACTTTAAAGACCCAAAACTGAAGTCATAATAACACAATAGAGATGAGATGTCGTTCATTAGATGACAAAAATCTCCTCGTGTCTGATAATTTCCTGAATTTGCTCACTGTCACCTCAAAACGCAAACAAGAAATCTTTTTTAAAGCGGCATTATGATTTGTATGTTAACAAATAGAGAAGAAAAACAGCATTACTTGAAGCCAGGCTCTTTGACCATGGAATAAATTTGTTCATGAATCCAGATCACTTGCTGAACCTCCATGGAGACAAATATGCAGAGGGTATCCTGACTTTTCTCTGGAGAGTGGACAGGGAGGAGAATTCAAATGTCACTGAACTTCCTTGCTGTGAGTTTCCAGTAGGACTCACTGCTTTGGGGAGATTCATATTCCAACAAATCAATAACCCTCCTGATGGAAACCTGCATCGACCAAGTAGAATGGCACCTATTCAAACTCAAGTCCATTTTCCCCACCTTTTGCAAAACTAGATTTTACCCTGACCTTGGAAAACTTGAGGTAAGGAATAAAACTCTAACGGACATTTTTTGCCAATAAAGCATTCCAGTTACTCCTAGTCAACACACTGTTAGAGTTTGGTTAACTATGCTCAATCAAGCATAAACTCTCCCTGAGTTGGGACCATCTAGGAAAATGGGATGATCTATCCCCACCCCTTCAGGAAGAGTGCTAATCAAGTTTATGGCCATAGAGGCATCTGGTTTGATGGGGGGAAAAAAAGAGACAAAAAAATCTGTCTTGACTGATACCACTTACCACTACTGGATTCTTCTGTAGACCTATCTCATTGGCTCATTTATCTTTCTTCCTCTGGTAGTAATAAAAGTTCTTCTGATTGGTTACTTTCTCCTTTGATCCTGGAGCATCTAGCATATAGCTTGAGTTACCATCTCTGTTCTTCCTCTCTCTTTTCTGCTTCTTGAGTGGGATAAATATAATCCCACAGCTGGAAGAAAGAAACACTCATGCACAAGCACACACACAGAGAGAGAGAGAGAGAGAGACAGAGACAGAGACAGAGAGAGACACAGAGAGAGACACAGAGAGAGACACAGAGAGAGACAGAGAGAGACAGAGAGAGACAGAGAGAGACAGAGAGAGAGTCAGAGAGAGAGAGAGACTCACCAGGAACACCCCTCAGTCTTGGGGAGAGGATAGAAGACTTACCCTGCCCTCTCCATCAGGACAAGAACAGCTCTCCTACTGGGAACCAACCCAACATCCAACCTCCTAACTCATCTGTAACCTTAGTGGAGAGAGTAAACATGCAACTTCAGTATGGCAGCTTCATATTTACTGCTAGAATGTGGTGTCTATCATTTGGAACCTTTGCCAGGATGGAAGTCAGACTTATTCCATTTGAACAGCTTATGTTTGTGCTTGAATAAGCAAATGTCTCCTCTAAATGTTATTTAGTACCTGCTGTGTTTTAATGCTCCTCTATAAAGTAATGTGTATTTTGAAAGTTGGTTTGGGATTTTTGGTGGTGGTGGTGGTCTAAGCTTCCAATGAGACTGATACATTTTAAATATTATACTAATCATTTTGCTATAAAATGGCAATAATCATTTTGGCAATTTATTTAACCTGTAGTGATATTTCATTTGTATTTCAATAAATAGAACTTTCCTGATGATCAGGAAGTAAAACAGCCCGACTGGTCAGCCTTACAGACCAGGCAGTGCTAACACACACCTTTAATCCCAGTAGCCATACTAGTTGCCATAGAAACCAGCCGGTGCATGCCTTTAATCTCAGTAGGGCACACTTTTAATCCCAGTCCTAGAGAGAAGTACAAGACAGGAGAAGACAGCTCGCAAACACAGTTTCATTCTGAGATTCTTGGAGGCAGGATCGCCATTTAAGACTGAGATGGAGGTAAGAGCCAGTAGCTGACTGCTTTGTTTTTCTGGTCTTCAGGCTGAACCCCAATTTCCGTCTCCTTTATTATTCATGCTTCACTAACCCCTCTAATAAGGCCAGTGGTCACTTATAATTGTTTTCCCTGGGCACCAAAGTCCTTTACCCATCTGATGGCTGGCAATAAACAAGGGTTGGGGTGCTGCAACGGTCAGTCTGGTAGCCTGACAAATATTGGAAGCAGTACAGAAAATGGAACAGAAACCAGCAACGTTCTGTACATTTGGACTAAGTAGTCTATACATTTTGCGACTCATTTGTTTTCGGCAAGTAAATGAGGAAGGAATGACAGAGAACTGTAGTATCTGGAGAAAATTGAGGAGCTGCCATGGCTAGAAATTGAGAATCCAGGAGAAGAGACGCAGGATGAACTACCTAACCCCACCCAGGTTTTCACCCTCAAAGCCTTTCCCTGGGCTCTCATTGGCCCATTTCATTATCTTGAAGTACCACCAAGCATCCTAGACTCCAAAGACCTCTCTTCCTGTCTCTTAAATTCTTTGGAGATCTGGGCTGCCTTGGAATAATAGACTCCTTCCTCTGATTGCATACATTTGAGCAAGTGGAATTAACCAAAGGCAAGGATCATTTATCTCAAATGCTTTTCCTAATACCAAATTCATCTTGATTATTTTTAGAACTCAATCCCCACTGGAAAATGCCCCTCCTCCCTGACCTGTGGTAACTGGAAAGTGGTCAGAAAATTACATTTTTGCTGTTAGAATTAAAATTCTAGTACTGAGTGTACACTCTAAACCAACTCAAAGTTCCTGGAGTGAAACTAGGCAGGTGTGTGTGTGTGTGTGTGTGTGTGTGTGTGTGTGTGTGTGTGTGTGTGTGATTTCTCAAGTGATTCCAATATGGAACCAGGCTAAAGAACCAGTACTGCAGAGGAAGTGACACTGAATTTTGGCGGAAATAAGAAAGGACAAAGAGGGAAATCCTTCCCTAGGAATGGGAAACCAGTGTATAGCACTTTCAAATATCTAAATAAAAAACCAATTTTATTAAATAAAAATTTAGTTACTTACTTTAGAACATCACCTTTTTATTTTTATTTAGAAAAAGAAAACAAACTTTTTCCATTATACGTACCAATCCAAGTTCCCACTCCCTTCCCTCCTCCCATTCCCTCCACACACTCTCCCACCCCACCCCAATCCAATCCTCAGAGAGGGTAAGGCACATTGCTTGGGGAAGGTCCAAGGCCCTCCCTACTATATCTAGGCTGAGCAAAGTATCATCTAAAGAGAATTCCCCAAAAGCCAGTACATGCAGTAGGGATAAATTCCAGTGGCACTGCCAGCAGCCCCCCAGTCTGCCCCAGCCACACAACTGTCAACCACATTCAGAGGTTCCTTGCAAGAACGACTATTTAAAATATTTCCATTATTATTCATTAACAAGGGCTACTTTTATATTAATATGATTATCCAAGTGTCCTAATGCATACCCCTGCTTTCTGAATCACTGATATCCTCAGCATGTCATTCCTACCATGCTGTGATCTCCTTATTTTAGAAACACCCGGTTACATGTAGAATGAAGTTTCTCCTTCTTACCCAATCTAGCTTCCCTCACAATTGTTATTCTCACTTCTCCCTTGCTTGTGGATACCATGTTTATTCTGTCCATCTCTGCTTCTGAAGCCTTTTCATACAGAATACCACACAACATTCTTCTCATTTTACTCACACACACATTTAAGAATAGGTAGATGAGTAGATCCAGATAGATAGATAGGTAGGTAGGTAGGTAGGTAGGTAGGTAGGTAGGTGGGTGGGTGGGTAGGTAGGTAGGTAGGTGGGTGGGTGGGTGGGTGGATGGGTGGATAATAGAAGACAGATGATGATTAGATAGATAGATAGATAGATAGATAGATAGATAGATAGATAGATTGATAGATGATGGATAGATGGATGATGGATGATATAAGACAGATGGTGATCAGATAATAGATAGATAGATAGATAGATGATGGATAGATGGATGATGGATGATATAAGACAGATGATGATTAGATAGATAGATAGATAGATAGATAGATAGATAGATAGATAGATAGATAGATAGATAGATAGATGATATAAGACAGATGATGATCAGATAGATAGATAGATAGATAGATAGATAGATAGATAGATAGATTCCTAATATATGCATTAAGAGTTTGGGTATTTAAGAGTAAAAAGGACCTAAAGTTAGATTATCTTTCCCCTCATTTCTTATTCAAGTTAATACATCATGCAAATTTTCAAAAAGAGAAATATGGAAAGAAGCATGTTCCTATAATTAAAATAAGATTCCATAATTATGGAATAATCTGAGGTAACAAAATATATGTAATTAATTCAACTGAAATAGGCATCTTGTGCAAGTTACAAAAATCAAACCTACAAGCATTCCCTATGAAAAATTTAAACAAAAACTTTAATTTAAAAAATACTCAGTCCCATCATAAAAGAAATTTTTATCTACAAAATTATAATACCCAATTATGCTTACAATTATGGAGTTCCAGGTGTATGTGTATTTTATGAATGGAAATGTGTTTGCAGAATGGATTTAGAGGGAATTTGGTATTAAGTTTTTATATTGCACCAGTATTTCCACTTTGGGAAATATATTATAAGAAAACAACTCTGAATCTGAGACAAATTATCTTTATAACTATTTCTTTCTGTCAATATCTATTATCAGAATACAAGCAATTTATTAACTGTGAGTAAAGAAGACCCAAGGGCCACATGTGATTTGAGAGTGGATAGGGATGACGCTGGAATGGGTAGAGAGACAAATGAGGGATAGAAACAACAGGCACAAACGTCGTCTGAAAATGCCATATGAAACTTAAACTAACCAAAATTAATTCATTAACTCAAAATAAATTCACTGTTGTACCCTCAGCTATTTAAGAAAAAAGAATTATCTATGGCATGTATACCTTCCCACTACCAAGCAATCAGTAAAATTAATGTTTAAATGATTATGTTATAACATGAAATATTAAACCACAATGAAGAATGGCGTCCTGATTCATATAACATGGATGAACCCTGAGACATTATGCTAAGTCAAAGAAAGGAAGATCTGAGAGATGATTCATGGCTCTGCACCATGGAGACAGGCACAATCCATCATTCACCTCCGATGCCCGCACTGAAGCAGTAAACAGACAGGAGGGCTTTCTGACTGTCAGCAAACCAAAAACTAGAAGGTTCAGGCTCACTGAGAGATGCTCCCTCAAAGGGACAGGGAAGAGTAACAGAGGGGGGAATCCAATGGCCTCTTGCCTCTTCTGGCCTCTGTGCACAGCTTTGCACAGGCACATGCGAACATACACAAATACATATAGAGAGAAAGAGGCCATACAATTTTTAAAACCACATGTTTTATGATTCCAGGCCACACAAAGAGAAAACAGCTCGATTGTTGGAGAGCAAGGGAAATAGCTGCTGCTAATAAGTATAATGTTTATCAATAATAACCGATTTCATCAAAGTGTGTTCATGTAAAGGGTGGATTTTATATTATATATTTGATAAAGTATTTTAATTATTTGTATTATGCCAATATTGACTGGACTTACATAAAACTGAGAAAAAGAAGAAAAATATATGAGCATTATATAAAAATCTTCTAAGTGTAAACAAAATGTAAAAAAAAACCTTTTTAAATAACAGAATGTAGAAGGAAATAAAACTGGAAAATTAATTACACAAAGGTGAAATATCTTTATTGATGTGAAACCAGCTTAATGTCAAATTGTGTCTCATGGGCATTGCTGGAATGAACCCATGCTGGGACTGATTTATCTTCCTCAACAAACGGCCATGGGAACTTATCCTACCCTGAGCGTCACAGCACTCAAGCAAGTTGACCAAGAACTTAGTGTGGCTGCTCTAATTTAGGCATCTGCTCTATAGCTGAGTTGGTGCCTGATAAACAGTCCTCAGGTCTCTGGTTAGTCTGGGTAACTGTCAGAAAGATCGCTTGCTGAATATCCCAATACAACTGGGATGCTCAGTGCCATGCTGCTGGTAAGCCTGAGGGAACAGGATGCATGTCACACCCAAACTTTCTGTTAGTCAGCATCTCTCCATAGCTGACAGGAGTTATTCTTAGAGCCAATTGGGAAGTCTCAGTGTCCTCTAGAACCCCCTGTACCACCAAAAAGATCCAACCTTCTTCCACAATGTCATATGTTAAATTTCCCCTGGAATAAAAAGAAACGAGAGACACTGTGTTGTCTTTCATCAGACACCCCATCTCTCCATTCCACTAGGTATCAAAGAGCACACTGAATAGAATACAGCCCCCTGCTGCACCCTTAACCCCACACCAGTGCACTGTGGTTTCCGAGAAACTGCACACAGTTAGTGAGCCAGAGGAATCCTGTCCTCTGTGGGTTACTAATGCCTGCACAGATCACTTCCCAAACTGCACACAGTTAGTGAGCCAGAGGAATCCTGTCCTCTGTGGGTTACTAATGCCTGCACAGATCACTCCCCAAACTGCACACAGTTAGTGAGCCAGAGGAATCCTGTCCTCTGTGGGTTACTAATGCCTGCACAGATCACTCCCCAAATGGAATGGTAGAGATCCGGAAGTGGCTTGTACTCCCTGGTTGTGTTTATTTAAAGGAAGAAAAAAAGATCAGCTACTGAGGGATGGGGAGAGGGGGGAAGTGGAAGGGAAATGGGAGGTGGGGAGGAGGTGAAAATTTTTAATAAATAAATAAATAAATTTAAAAAAACAACAAAATTATTTACAAAGGTGCTGTATCTAAACTTGCCTTAGCCCTTCAAGTCCTAAAATTGAGGATTTTGTGATTTTTTACTTTTTGGTAAAATCAATAAAGCATCCTAATTTAAAAAAAAAAAAAGTCCTTTAAGAGAATCCTCTCAGCTTTCCAGGCATATCATGATTTGCTGAAGCCAAAGAGAGAAACATTTACTTCAACATTTCCAGAAATAACAAAGAAAAACTGTCCCTGCAGTGATGTGGGGAATTTGACAAATGAATGGACAGCACGGCTGATTGTTTTTTAAATAGGAGTTGGCCAAGAGCCCTGAGATCTTGAGTGACAGGTGCTTGTGATTCCAGGCTTTAAAACCCAGAGGCTCAAAGTTCTACATGTGGAGACAGGACACTTATTGCTCTGGGCTTTGTGTGCCAGTGGCCCAGCACCCAGTAACTGGTATTTCATCTCCCAGTCTTGGTGTATCAAAGCGTCTACATTACTCAGGACTGTCTAGCTGGGAAAGGCCATGGCATGCTTCCAATCAGATTGTAATTCCACCAATTATGTACAGTCTTTTATGGGAGTGCATGACTTCCAGTTATGCCAATTATAGAACCTTACATCAGCTGCAACACAAGTCTGGTTCATGGACCAAACATAAGCCCCACATTGAGCAATCACGGGCTTTCTGATGAGTTACTGGAGAAGTGCCCTGCCTCCTTTCAGAAGAGCTGCAGGTTGAGAAAGGTCATCTAGACTTCACCAGAGATGAGACTGCCAGGTGTAAGCTGTCCTCACCACCTAACTCTGATAACCAGTTGGTCCATGCTGCCACCATGTAACTTGCAGCACACTGCCCACAAACCCCATTTAAATGCTCAGCCTCTTGAAAGAGCCAGAGTTCATGCTGGCAGCATGTACCAGAAGGCCACCATTCGCCAAAAGACAAGTCTTGGTGAACAGACTTCTGTCATGCTGGACTGGGTGGAGCAAGCAGACAGCTCTGTATTTCCCCTAGTAATGCTAAAGCTTAGGTTCTTAAGAAGCACTTAGCATTTTAAGAAATGCTCCTGGACAGAAAAGAATTACAGACTCACAATAAGGACAGATTCAGACATAAAAAACCTATAAACATGACACAGTGTGTTTTAAAAAAAATATATGTAGGCTTGGGAGAGAGAAGAAAAAGAGTATAGCGAGTTATAAAAAGAAATAAATGGTTTTAAAACAAAACAAAACAAAATCTTTAAAGAGACAGAGTTCAGTCATAGATTAAAAGGAGTAAAGATAATAAAATAAATATTAAAAAGTAATAGAGTAAAAAATATAAGCCAGGTAAAGATGGAAAATACACAGGCAGTCTGGATTATGTACATTATTCTGTTTTCTTTAAATTTTTGACTGTGAAGGAGCTAAGTACAGAGAGACATTTCATTGCAGAGACTGTTAAAGTAAACCAGCATATATACGCTAAAGGTATCTTGATATCAAAATTTGGGTCTAAGAATATGTTGCTTTGGGAAAGACATTCTTCTTTTGTTTCCACAGAGTATGTGAACCTGTGGAATCCTTCCAGACTAATGTGGTTTGATGGACCAAGACCACCAAAAGGTCTCTGTGAGGACCCCCAAAAATTACTTTGCCCAACAAAAAGCAGGAAGCAGTTTGGAGAGAACTATGCCTAAATTCACTAAATGATTGTTTATAAATGTTTGTTTACATTTAAAGGGGGATATGCTATAGAGATTTGCATTGGTATGGATCTTGATTTAGTGATATAAATCTAAGGTCAATTTTTCATATGTGTATTTCTGCTCTTGATTAAGGTATTGTGTTTGTGCAGCTCATTTAAAATGTAATGTATAATTAAGAAATAAAAGTTAATAGATAATCTTCTATAATAGTCAAGCTTGTAGTCATGTTAGGTTTTCTAGATGTACAGAGATGTATTTCAGATGGATAGGCATTCTTCAAATATTTCAGAGACCTTCAGAAAATGGCATTTAAATGTTTTAATAACTTAGGAATTTTTGTGACAATGAGACACACCGGCTCCTGGCAGCACCAATTACTTCAAGAGGAAGATGGACATCAAAGCTCCTTATGGAGTTTGCTAGTCATTTGGGGTAAGAAACTGCTCTTGCCTGGACTGTTTGATGGTATGTTGTGTGAACTGGACATGTATGACCCATAGGAAAATGACTGCTGAACTTGCCTAAAGGTAAGATCATCCTTCAGGATTCCTGCTTCATAAAAGAGTCTGTTAGACATTCTGCAGGACACAGAAAAATGTGACTGACAAACTGCCAATATAGGTAGAACTGTCTTTGAAATTTCCTGCTTCAAGGAAAAAAATCTGCTGGATACTATGGGCCTGCAGGCTGAAGATTAAATGCCCACAATGTTACAGAAGAACTTTGGGTGACTGTCTAGGCAGTGAGATGTCTCTCAATTCTAGAGTTTTGGAAGTTGTTTACAAAGCACTTTCTGTTTACTTAGGTAATATTATATCCTTCTGGAGTCTTTGATGGCATTTAATAGATATCTGTAGTTGTAGTTTTCCTTAGTTATGATAAAAGATAAAGTAGATATAAATGTTGTAACTAATTCTTGCTTAATACCTGTTTTATGATATGTAATTTTACCATGTTAAAGATAAAGCCTTCCTTTTATTTAAACAGAAAAGGGGAAGTGATGTGGTATTCCCCTTTGTATGCTGTGAATACAATTGGTTAATAAAGAAACTGGCTTGGCCTGGTAGGGTAGAACAGAGTTAGGCAGAGAGAGAAGCCATGAAGCCCTGACATAGCCAAACAGAACTTTACCGGGTAAGCCACAGCCTCATGGCAATACACAGATTAATGAAGATATGTTAAATTAAAATGTAAGAGTCAGCCAATAAAAAGCTAGAGCTAATGGGTCAAGAGGTGATTTAATTAATACAGTTTCTGTGTGGTTATTTTGGGGCTGAGCAGCCGGGTACTAACTAGTGGCCTCCCTACTACAGAGTGTCCTGTAGTTTCTGTCCCTAGAACATTCCTGGATGAGCTTGTTTCCACTTCAGTCCTTTTGCTTTCTCTGAAAGCATATATGACTTCCTTTAGGTTATCTTTTTGGTTATAGACAGCAGAACCATCTATTTCTGTTGTTTAGAACCAAAGCAAACCGATATACCAATTCTTCATATACGGTATTTTCTCAAAGGAGGTACTACTGGAAAATTGTGGTAGCCACAGAGTCATCAAGCGTGGTGCCCATTCCAAACTCACTGGGAGGAAGTCATAAAATAAATAAAGAATAAATCAATAAAAATAGCTGAACAAAACAGCAGGTAATAAATGCCAAATGAATGATGAAAACAATGTTTCCTAGAAGTTCAAAGGAGAAAGGTAGTTCTGAGAGGTTTGTTTTGTTGTGGCAAAATATAGAATCTGGGATCAAATAACATGCTTTTAAGCCCCAACTCTGCCCCTTTTTATTTTGCTTCTGCCATGCCTTTCAATGACTTTAACCTTTGTATCCTGCTATATCAAATGAGAAAATGGAATTGCAAGCATGCCAGAACCTGGTACCCACAACAAACATTAGCTGCTGATTACTGTTCTAAACTGGGCATGGTCAGCAATTTCCTGACTTTAGTTATTCTATGCATTGTAGCTAACATTCACTACATGCCTGATGTACACTATATACTCTGCTAAAGATAAGTTTTGAATCTTAAAACACAATGTGGTGTATATATTTATTTCTCTTCTACAAATTAGAATACTGTGACCCCTGTCCATTTGGTGATTTGCCAAAGACGGGATAATTAGTAACTGGCAATTCCAGGACTTCATCTGCATCTGCCTGGCTTCCAACTCTACATCATTTCCACAAAATCCTGCCTCCCTTACAGCACTTTTGAGAAGCATGATATTCCAAAAATGTAATCCTCAGAACAAAATATGCTATGCATATGGGCCTCTCTATCTCATTTCCTAGATGTGGCAACATCCTTTTGACAATGATCATCTTTACGCTGATCTTCCCTCACATGATCCTCAGTCACGACAAACATGGACTTTGTCACAAGGTCATTAGGAGCAAAATAGTCTAGATTTCCAGATGTGGTGACAGTTGGGTGTTGTGGGAGCTGCGGGCCACTTCCTGCCACCCAGCTCCCAGCCGCCTGGCTAGCTTATGCCCCAAAATAACAACACACACTGTAGTCCTATAAACACTGCTTGGCCCATTTCTATTAATGTGTGTAGCACCCCAAGGTGCGCTTACCAGGAAGATTCTAGCCTACGTCCATCCTGGGTCAGAGCTTCACCACATCTGCTCCAGAGAGCAGAGCTATCGAGTCTGAGCTCACTTCCTCTTCCTCCCAGCATTCTGTTCTGTTTATTCCACCCACCTATGTTCTAACCTATGAGGACCAAGCAGTTTATTTATTAATTAACCAATGACCTTCTTCCATCAGTTGGGGAGCAAAGAAAGGCTATGTTCTCCCCTCAGAGCATAGGTAAGGATGAACTCCATGGTGACACAAAGACTCTGCTTCCAACAACACACTGCCTGATTTCCTCTTCCCTCCAACTGCTGAAAATCCAGTACGTACAAGCTCTAAAATAAAGACTCCCATTAAGAAAAGTCACCAGGTGAAGGACAGCAAAGTGCTAACATGAAGCCTTTAGCTCAGATTCAGACAGATACCACAGGAAGTTACCACAGACCCAGTTTTAAAAGTGTCAGAGGGTTTAGATGTCTCTGTATTCCCACAGCCATATTTCCATGGGTGATTTTGTTGTTATTGTTGTTGCTGCTGCTGTTTTGCTCCTGGGTTTTGGTAAAGTGGTATGTGTGCATGCATGCATGTGGTGTGCGTGTGTGTGTGTGTGTGTGTGTGTGTGTGTGTGTGTGTGTGTGTGTGTTGGAGGCCTAGGCTTTTCCCAAAAGCCTCTCTGGGTTGTAACCCTCACCTTGTGTGGCTATCCAGTGCAAATTTTTCTTAGCTGATTGATTCATGTCCTATAGCATTACCCCCCTCATCAACTTTATATTGCTGGTAGTTAGGTGCAGCAATAGTTCTTGGTCATTTGAATACTTTCAATGGCTGACAATACAGCTACTTAACAGCAAATCATGTGAACTGTGCTGTCCCTTGCAGGGGTTTAACCTCAATCACTTAAGGACACATGTTCCCATTTACCATGTTACACTGACTGATTGCACATTTGAGAAGAGTAACTAGCCAATGCTTAAATTTCCTGAGGAAGACCAAACTGTTTCATGTATTGAGTAAGCCAGCATTGTATAACCACAGAATTTAACATAAAGTATCATTGATTGATAAACACTTGTGGTTCCTATGCAAAGTATCATAATGGGTACAGAATTAAATTTAGTAACCACTTGATTTATTCTCTGAGAAGCAGGAGACTGAGGAGACTGAGGCACCTGTTTTTCAAATCTTCTAATACCTGTCAAATTCCCTGCTATCCATACATCAGATCTGCTTCCTCATACCCTTGGCAATTCAGTTATAAGCAGAACACTGACAGTTTTTTTTTAAATACAGACCCTATGGTGTTTAATTATTTTTTACAAAAGAGAAATTTTGGTTGGTTTTTTTTTTTAATTTTTGAGACAGGGTTTCTCCGTAGCTTTTTGGTTCCTGTCCTGGAACTAGCTCTTGTAGACCAGGCTGGCCTCGAACTCACAGAGATCCGCCTGCCTCTGCCTCCTGAGTGCTGGGATTAAAGGCATGCGCCGCCACCACCTGGCACACTCACAGTTTTGTATACTGCTTTTACCAAAAGATGAGGGCAAATATTTTTATTTATATTAATATATAGCCTACCTTATATATGCTGAAGAAACTTTTATTTGAAGACAGTTTTATACTTATAAAATACCTGCAACAATAAAAAAGTACATAAAATTTATCTCCATTGATTGATCTAATGTGAGCATTTTATCCCATTTGCTGTATTGCTTCTCTTTCTCTGTGTACATGTATTTGACACTAACATTTATTTGTTGTTGTTGTTGTTGTTGTTGTTAACAGTTTTATAAAATTCTTTCCTGCTTTATTTCTCACTACTAGAGTCTTTAAAGACTTGATAAAATCCATGTGCTATGCAGGTCTCCTTTCTAAATCAAATAATTCAGGGCAGGGATATTGGCCACGAGATTGTACAATTATTGTCATGTTCTAATTCCAGAAAGTTTTCTTTTTACATTAGCACACAGAGCAATGGCTTTTCTTGTGGCATTCTCAGACACACTGAGTTTGACCTGACTCCTGCCCCACTCTCCCGAATCCTGGCATTTCCTTTCCTCCCCTCCCCTTTCCTTGTATCCCTCCATCCTCAAGAGGGACCCTTCCACTTTCTCACAATATGTGTTTTGTTCTTCACTTTACTCCCTCAAAGTCTTTTTTCCCTCTCTCGTGAGTCCCTTTATGATTTCCTGGCCTCTGGCCACACTGACTCCCACATAAATACACACATATAAAAATATACATCTCTTGGATCTGCATCCAAGAAAGAACACAGAACCACCTTATTTTAATAATATACTCTTTAATACTCATCCTTAGAATTGCTTTTTAAGGACTAAGGAGATGGCTCAGCAGTTAAGAACACTGGCTCTTCCAAAGGTCCTGAGTTCAATTCCCAGCAACCACATGGTGGCTCACAACCATCTGTAATGAGATCTGGTGCCCTCTTCTAGCATGCAGATAGAACACTGTAAAAACAAATTTTAAAAAAGAATTGCTTTTCAAAGACGTGAGTGATGAATAAATTTCAAAAGGTTTTATTTTATCTATAAAATTTAACTTACAGGCAAAGGACAAATAGGTAGTAAAAATCAGCTGTGTGTTGTATACTTGATGAACTCCTGATCAAGACTTCTTCCTAACCTTTGGACCATCAAGTTATATGTGGTATAATCACCTCCCAATACCACATCCTCTGTAAAGTAGCATTGATCTATAAGCATATTTCCATTAAAGATGCTTTACATATATTTAATGTATATATATATATATATATATATGGGTTTGCTAGCTTTACATCTTTTCACCTACAATTTTACCAAATAAACTTTTAGCAACTAAGAGTTTATATGAATCAGGGATCTTGGTACTTTTTCCCCGGGGGTTTGGGCTCAGGACACCTCAATGTAAAAACCAAGGTGTCAGCTATAGCTGGCATCACATAAAGGCTCCTGAGGAAAAGACCCACTTCTAAACTTCCTCCCATGGTTGCCAGTAGGCTGAAGGCATCTCTCAGTTCCTTGACACCGGAGCCTCTATAAGGCAACTCAGAAGACAGTGTCTTGTTTCCATCAAGTAAAGCAAATGAGAGAACCAAAGACGGTGAGACAGATGAACACCAGACCTTTCTCTGCTTGAACCTCTAAACTGAAACTGTCACTGTTTGGGGAGCAATCACCAGTCCAGCCCACACTCAAGGGAAGAAGATCACACCATGCATGAGTGCCACATGACGGGGAGCCATGGTACAAGTTGCCTTTCATATCCAGCAAGGACAAGGCTCACAATCCCATATTCTACACTCAAAGTCACACTGAAAATGCTTAATATACTGGAAAATGATGTAAGGTTTTGATTTCCTCTGACCTTAATTATATCATAAACTTTGAGTGTCTATCTCTGTCTATCTCTTCCCAGCTGCTCCCATACACAATTTGTAAATTTTGAGCAGCTCAAATGCATTACCAAGAAGAGTTGGAATATAACTTAAGCATCTTCTTGAGGTAAATACTTAATAACTGGGTTTCATAAATAGACTGACAGCCCTAGATCAGTTAAAGTATGGCATACAGATCAATTATTTCCATTAATCTTGTACTACCACTTATACTATTTCTGCTAGTCAAATTTTAATTCCCAGTTTTCATAAAAGAAGTTGGGATTATGTAATATGATGATATAGGAACACAAAGTATTCTGAGTAGAAAATATTTTACATTTAATTGCAAGTAATTTCCTGCCACTCAAGGAAGAGGGAGAGATTATACAGAAAAAATAAAATGGAAACTCACCCTTTAGGACTCTGTCTTTCCGGTGCAGCCTTTCTCCTTCAACTGGCCATGGGTGTCACGTGTCCTCTAGAACACCCCATCCGTGTCAGCCATGATGTCACGTGTCCTCTAGAACACCCCATCAGTGTCAGCCATGATATCACGTGTCCTCTAGAACACCCCATCAGTGTCAGCCATGATATCACGTGTCCTCTAGAACACCCCATCAGTGTCAGCCATGATGTTACGTATCCTATAGAACACCCCATCAGTGTCAGCCATGATATCACGTGTCCTCTAGAACACCCCATCAGTGTCAGCCATGATGTTACGTATCCTATAGAACATTCCATCAGTGTCAGCCATGGGTGTCACGTATCTTCTGGAACATCCCCATCAGTGTCTTTTAAAAGCAGAGGTATTCCTGAGGATAAATCAATGGTTATAACACCTGACATACATGGGAGTAATTATTATACTCGGTACATGTGAATAGCCTTCACACTATTCAACGTATGTGATGCATGAAGCTCTGAACACCTACTTTCCACCCTAGGAAATGAAGGAAGTGTGATCAACACAGACCCAAATCTGTAAAAACAAAAGCCGTGTGTTAGGATATACTACAACATTATAACTAAGCAGAGTCCTAACCTAATGCAACAAAAGCTTGTCTCTTCTTCACATTGGATGTGTCACCTCACTCAAAGGAGGAAGACCAAATCCTGCCACCATGAAAAGAGTCACCATAAGCTCCCACATTGAACCAACAGGAAATGTCTAGAACAACAAAAGAAACAGAGGCTGGGAGTCTTAGTTGGAGTTTCTATTGCTGTGAAGAGATACCATGACCACAACACTTAGAAAGAAAAAGATTTCATTGGGACTGGCTTACGGCTTCAGAGGTTTGGTCTATCATCATAATAGTGGGAAACATGACAGTGTGCAGGGAGATGTGGTGCTGGAGAAGGAGTTGCGAGTTCTACATCTGGATCCACAGGCAGCAGGAGGAGACAGTGAGCTTGCTAGGTCTGGCTTGAGCTTCTGAGACCTCTATGCTGGCTCCTCATGGTAACACACTTCCTCCAACAAGACCACACCTACTCCTACAAAGCCTCATCTCCTGATAGTACCACTCCCTGTGGGTCTATGGCCCATTTTCATTCAAACCACTACACTTAGACTTTAACTTTAGAACAGGCTCAGGGCAGTTCTAGGGCAGTCTGCTAATGCAAGCCTGTTGTAACGGACCATCTGGCAGAAGGAAGGAAGTGGGAAGTCCTTCACTATCTTCAAATATTAAAAGTAAATCATGTCTACCTCTATTAAATGTCAACAGACTTGTGTCGGTTTGTATGAAAATAATGTCTTCCACATATTTATTTTTTTGGACAGGCATTTTTCTCAGCCCTTGGGCTCAGTGAAATAGACTGTGTCCTCTACTGATTAGTCATTGTTCCACTGTTCTGCATGCAGAGGAAAATATTGAGAAAAGTTTGGCAAGTTAGTTTATTATTTATTATACAGTTTCAATAATCATAACTTAATATACACTGGTACTTATATAACTCAGACATTGGCATAACAATGTCTCATTGTACATGACTCTGAGTTTAGTTCCCTGTCCTCTTCAGGAAAAGGCATTATTATAGGAATAATAGCAAGTACAACTTCAAAAGGCTTTTTTTTAAAAAACTCAGAGGAAATAATCATTGCCATTGTCACCATACCCACGGATGTCACAGATCAAATACATTCCCTGCTAGTCAGCTTCAATTTCTCCTTCTAATACTGCACATAATTCTTTCCTGGGCAGAGATCAAAGCCATAATGTACTTGCTACTGGAGTTTACTAATGAATCCAAAAGAAAACCCAGTGCGCTGATCGACAGGGCATTCTTGAAAAATAAATGAATAGCCTGCTCTTTCCAGCATATTCTACAGTGGCGGAAACCAGAACTTCAAACCTTTTACAGATGAGAAGAATGGTTGCCTTAGAGAAATCCCACCAAGAAAACTGACTTTGAAGCATTTCTTTTGAAAGGTCATATCCTAATGTATTACTTATCAATACTTTATAATTTAAAAAAGAAAATTTTCCTATACACTTGCACTACTGCTGATGTTTTCTGACTGCTGGTAAAAAATAAATTTGCATAAGCCCACTTAAGATGTAAATAACAGCTCAAAATCATCCTGAAAATCTACTTCAGTTACTGAGCTGGTCACCTGTATCTCAACACTTGGAAACTGAGACAGAAGGATTGCCAGAAATCCAAGGCCAGTCTGGGCTACAGAGTAAATTCTGAGGTCGTACTGGCTATCCAGTAAGACCCTGTCCCAAAATCAAAAAGACACAAAAGAGCAACATATGCAGATAGGGGTGTCTCTCCCAACAAAACAGAGTTCTGAAGTAGGAAGATGTAAGGTTATGTTCTCTATCTTTAGCCTACCAAAAACAAACAACATGGACAGCAAATACTTTTAGATTGTTATGAGCGTTACCACAACAAAAACTGGTTTCTACAGAAGCAGGTACCTACAAATGAGCCCTTGGTAGAGCAAACTTGAAACCCCATCGGAAGGGCAGGAGCAGGGAAACTGTTGCATGCAACAGCTGCAACGATGAAACATTTGCTGAAGCTACCACATGCATGCATTTTAGTTTGTGAGTGTGAGTGTTTTGCCTGTTTATATGTGTGTGTACTAGGTGCGTGCCTGATACCCACAGAGGTCAGAAGAAGGCATTGGATCCCCTGAAACTGGAGTTAGGATGGTTGTGAGCCACAACATGGGTACAAGGAATTGAACCTATGTCCTCTTTTTTTTTTTAAATATTTATTTATTTATTATGTATACAATGTTCTGTCTGTGTGTATGTCTGCAGGCCAGAAGAGGGCACCAGACCTCATTACAGATGGTTGTGAGCCACCATGTGGTTGCTGGGAATTGAACTCAGGACCTTTGGAAGAGCAGGCAATGCTCTTAACCACTGAGCCATCTCTCCAGCCCCCGAACCTATGTCCTCTTAAAGAGCAGCCAATACAATTAACCACTGAGCCATCTCTCCAGTCCTTAGGGTTACTTTTTGTGATAAGGCTGTTGCTCTTTCTATACCTGTGGGTTGGCCTTTTGTGGCTTGCTTCAGGAGCAATTAGGTTTCCTACCTCTGCAGTACGGTGCCTCATTATTTCACATGCTCCTCAATTTACAATGGGGTTATAGCTCAATAAGTCAGACCTAAGCTGAAAGTAGTTTCCATTTAAAGGGCACTAATAAACATCACAGCTTGATAACACTACGTTTATGCTGAGGTGGCATTGCTGGCGAGAGTTGCCTGTCTAGAATCTCCACAGTAAGGTGTTGCATGTTATTATCCTGAAAAGAAAGATCAAACTTGACAATTCATTAAGTTGTCTCCTTTGTACATAAATACCACTTTTGCTTCATCTTAACACCCAAAGTTCCTTCAGTTGAAGCATCAGGATGACAGACCACAGGTGCTGGCTAGTGATTTGTCAGCTTGACACAAACCGGAGTCGTCTGAAAAGAGGGACCTTCAGTTAGGAAATGCCTCCCTTTGATGGGTTTAACTGTGAGCAATGATCCCACCTCCTTCTTCAGCCGTATGCTGGACCCAACCTTCCTGTTCAACTCAATACAATACATACGATGAGATTCTAGGATGTGGAGGGCTCGCCAGCGGAGAGCCCAGTCCACTGGATCCCAGTTTCTCTGTGTGTCCATGTGTTTATCCTTTCTTCGTTCCCTTGTTGTTTCCAGTTAGGTCAAGTACTTGAAACCCACACAGAGACTTGGCATTTTGAAAACGAGTTCTTCACCCTAAAAGCAGTGAGCTTGCTTCAAGATTTTGGCCACATAGACTAATGCAGACTTTGAAATTTGGGGAACTAAAAAGCCGAAGAGAGATGGGGGTTGCAGAATGGAAATCCAATTTCAGGCTCTTCGGGAAGTCCAAGTTGAAGCTTTGAGGGTTTAAAAATAAATAAATAAATAAATAAATAAATAAAAGCAGAAAAGTGATGTGGGCAGAGCCCAACGCTGTTTCTGTGGCTACTGCCGCACGGTCGCCATCCACAAACCACAGCTTAAAATAACAACCTCATTAATTCATCAGGGTGTGAAGCAGAAGTTCAAGCAGGGGTTGCCTTAGGCTGTTCTCCGGGGCTCACAGAGCTCACTGTAATGCTGAAATTTAGGACTGCGGAGGCTGAGAGGGCCTCACTCGCCTCTGGAAATCCGTGCCGGTGTCCGTCTGCATGCATTATTTCTGCCCTCCGCAGTCTCTCACTGTCTTCTCCCCTTCACGAGGTCTGCGGCTAGAGAAATGCAGGTCAGCGCCTCGCACACTCCCCACAACTCTGGCCTTTGTCAGTAACGAATAACGAACTGCCTGACACTTTTGCAGGGAGGGATGCTTGCTATATTTTGGTATGTTCCTGGGAGAAACACAAAATTGTGAGCACCGAGTAGATGGTAGAGAACCCTCTGCAGAGATTGCCACCCACTTGCAGGCGGCTCTCCCACCCACAGCTGCAGTTTGTTTTCCTTCCCTTTGAATCTGAGCTCGTTCGTGGCTTGTTTTAATCAATAGGATGTGTAGCTATAACAGAGAAATAACTATTTCTAAACACTTAACAATAAATAAAATTTTCAGCAATTTATGGCAGACAAAAAAATTGTATTATCACATTATCTTAATAGATAATAACATAAAGTAACATAAAGATTTTTTAATGAAAAAATTAATTGAACAATGTCTGCCGAAAGTTACTCTAGAGGCACAAATGACTTGTTACCTTCTCACTGTATCGATTCTTTTCTGTGGTGTTTTATTTTTTTTTGCTGTAATATTTATCCAATCGTTTTTATTTTAGAAAAGCTCTACAAAAAAAAATGCTTAAACAATAGGTATATAAGACTTACACTCGCCCCAATCATAAGTATTTATCTAATCCCACACTGACAGCGTGCTGTTGTCCAGGTCTCCGTTCCGTGGCAGAGAAAACCGAGGGGAAGTTTAAGATCACAGACATAGTAAATGGTTAAATCTGGATTTGAACTCAAACACATCGATATCTGAACCTATGTCTTTCTTCGTAGCTGAGCCTCTGTCTTTCTCATTTGTTCTTTGCTCTAAAAAGAAAACTGGTCCGCTGTCTTGATGGAACTTGAAAACCAGCAATGAGCCCAGACAACAAAAGTCAACATAAGAATGTGACATATATGTTATACAAGCTAAAGACTGCATCAGAGAATTAAATGTCTATGATAATAGGAAAGGGTTCAAAAAGAAAATGGCGCCTACTTGCAACGGTGAAGCTTACAGTGTTGTCTCGGGCTATCAGCTGGGGATTGGCTCCCGGAAGACCCCATACTAAAACCCCCAGGTGCCCACATCCCTCATGTTAAAGGATGTAGCACTGACATATCTTCCCATATGCCTTACGCCTCTCAAGACAGAGTGAACTCCATTTTCCTGTAGCTGGGCGTGACAGGGGAAATGGGCTTAAAGTGATGGAATGACAGGAGAAGAAATGGGAACAGAAAAATATTTCAGCTGCTCAGTTTTAATGAGCTTCTCCATTCCCCAAGAAACTGATAAACGAAGTAGATTATTTCCCGTGAGATCTGCTGGGAATAATAAAGCAGGCTTATTGAAATTTCAGTTTTTAAAATAACCCTGAGCAAAAGGTTTATTAATCTATCAGATTTAATTAACCAGGTCAGTGGTCAAGCATTAAAAGTTTTGTTTACTATTCAGATTGTGGGGGAAAAAAAGACATTGAATCAAGGATGATTAATGAAAACGAACTGCTTTTAAAAGGCGCCGAAAAATGAAGTGAGGATAGACATGAAAGAAACAGAAAATTCTTCCCTGGAAAATCAGTATAATAACACCTTCCACTGTGGTTTACCAGCTTCACCTCCGCCCATCCAAACCTGCTCAGATTCCACGTCTCCGCTTCACAGCATGCCTGCCTCGCGATCCCCAGTGGGTTTTCCGTGTGCTCCTCCTGTGGCTCATTCTCTTCCATTCTGTTTGTACTCATCAGCCCCACGATGTCATGTCCCTTTCATATATTCTGTAGTTCCCCTGCACCCGTGAGAGGAGGTAGTCTAAGACCTCCCCCATGTATATGCCTGAAGTTACAGACAATACTAACTACTGTTTTATCCTAGTTATGAACACCCTTGGTAAAATTTATGAACTAGTAATGATAAGAGATTTATGACACCATTAATTAAATCGAGCAATTATAAGAATATACTGTGGGAAAAATTAAATTTTATGGATTTGTTCTTCGTGGAATTTTCCATTTAGTATCTTCGGATCATTGTCAATGGCAGCTAATGGAAAACAAAACAAGAGGGGAGCACTAAGTCTTTCCTGAGCAAGAACTGGACGAGGAGTAGATTGGGAGGTGGGAGCAGAAGAGGGGGTGGGGATGTGGCTGTGAGGAGAGAAGCAAGGGGCAACTGTGGTAAATTCAATAAATTTATTTTTTAAAATCATTTAGAAATCTTAAATTTATATAATTTGATTGTAAGTTTCAATAGCAAAATCCAGAAAAACCCAGACTGGAAATCAAGATGAGGGTTGGGTTAACAATAGAGTTATTCAGCTGATGTTAAACGGTGAAAAGGGAATCCAAAAGAACTGAACTATCTCAAAGTTTGTATTACCCAGCAGCTAGATAAAAATGGAGGTGCATTTATACCAGTGGTCAAGACTCTTGTTGCCAGGGAAAAGTGGAAGTCGCCTATAACCCCACACTCAGAAGACTGAAGCAGAAAGATCACAAATTCAAGGTCGATCTGAGCTACGACTAGAGACCCTGCTGCAGAAACGATGAACAAACCAAGATCTCCTGTCTGTGCCTCTCAGAAGCACTGAGGAAATGAAGCAGCAGCAGTGTGCACAGGACATTAATCACGGACAGTGGATGCTACAGACATCTGGGAAGTATTAGATTATAGATTTGCTATATGCCATGTGACATAAGGGGCCTAGGAGAGGTTTAGACATTAGACAAATCATTTTTACTTTCTGAAGTATTATAGTCATAACTAGAAATGTTGATTTAAAAAAATAATCTTTGAAGATTATGAGATGGTTTGGTGGTTAAGAGCACTTGCCGCTCTTCCAGAGGACCAGAGTTCAATCCCCAGCACCCACATTGGTCAGCTCACAACTGCCTGTAACTCCAGCTCCAGTGGACCTAACATTTTCTTCTGGCTTACAACAGTTCCTGCACATGTGTGTGTACACACAGATGCATACACATAAACAAAAAATAAAATGAATTTGTAAATAATTTTTTACAAGTTGGCATTAAATATATATATATATTTATTCAACTCAACTATATATTCATATATATTTATTCAAATATTATTCAATTTAACTTATATGTATAAGTAGCTATCCACTAAAAATATATACAATTATACATAATATATGCACATATATAGTAGAGTTGAAGAGGTCAATTTTGTTTGAAATATTCTGTTTCCATGAGTTGCTAGGCTTTAGGTATGGGAAAATGGGGAAGGAAAATAAAAGTTGGTGGGGGAAAGACACTGAAGGAAGAAGATTCACAAATGGCTTCATGTGACACTGATAACAAGGAAAACAAGGCTGGTGCTGTACTGACAAGACGCCGAGTAGGGATAGTAGGTGCTTTAGAACAATCTTTTTGTACACTGTGAATATGTACAGGTCTAAGTCAATGACTGATATCTGGGCAGGTAGAGGTTGAGCACGAGAGCCAGACTAGAATTCTGCGGAGAGAAAAGGCACAGTCAGGGAGTCCCCAGCAAATGAAGAGAAGCAACATAGAATATCGTACTAAGAAAAGGTACCAAGTCATGTGGCAGAGCATAGATAAGAATTATGGGTTAATTTAAGTGTAAGAGTTAGCTAGTATCAAGCCTGAGCTATTGGTTGAGCATTTATAATTCATATTCAGTCTCTGAGTCAGTTATTTGGGAGATGCCATGTAGCTGTTAAAGGAAAAAGAGCCAGAACCTTACTGATAAGCCACAGCCTGGTGGTGGTACGCAGATTAATAGAAATGGGTTAATTTAAGATGTAAGCGCTAGCTAGGAATACACCCAAGCTGATGGCCAAACAGTGCTGTAATTAATATAATTTCTGGGTGGCCAGGAAATGAAAGCACAGTCTCTGTTTACAGAGAAACTACAGCAGACTTATTAAAAAGAGCACTTGAGTGGGCGTCTCACTCCCCCACCCAAGAACATCAGAATTAAACATCTGCAGAGATTACTGGGTGGCAGGAACTTGGAGGAGCAAGAGACTGCAAAAACTGATGTCCCTGGGACATAGACATGCCTTGTTTATACTTGCTGGCTGGCAAAGCATATGGGTTACAGTGTCTTTTAACATGCAATCAAACCATAGTCAAGACATCTCAGACAACCTGCTCAGGGTTTGCCAACAGAGATAAAGGCACAGCCAGCAACACTCCTGGTCTCCTAGCACAAACGCAGGGTTGCTAATAGGATGTAAAGTCATTTCCTCTAGCATTCTATAGTCCTGTAAGTCAGTAATAATGAATGTACATCTTTTGGTTTTGGGTAACTGAAAGCCACTGTGTAAAGAGGACTTATTCATTAGTGTATTGACATAAACCTTTACATTGTCAATTCAGAAAACTCTAGTTATAATTACCAACCTTAATTCTGACATATATTTAAATAAATTAATATGTGTCAAATCAAATAACAGTTCATCAAAATGTTTTTTCATAATCACAGAGTGTGCATGACGGCACATCTAAGAGTCCAGAAGAATGTTGTAGGTAAATGTGCATTCTTTGACAAGGACACAGACACCCCAAGTACCCCAGTCCCTCATCCCATGGGAGTGGGAAAGAAGCCTTCCTTGGGTCTGAATGCAAATGTTAACAGTGTGTACAAAAAATGTCCACCCTATATATTTTTCTCCTTGCTGGATGTTTCTGGCCTGAAGATTGCTCCCAATGAGGGTAACTAACTCTGCTTCCATGTTCAGCTGTATATGATAATCCTGCCTCCATGCTTTATCTGTATGCAATAACCCCACCTCCATGTTCAGCTGCATGCAATAACCCTGCGTCCATGATCAACTGTAACAGAATAAACAGACTGAATTTCCATGGTGCTGTGGTTTCTCCATCAGAGAGCCTGGGCCCCCCAAAACCATATTTTTCCATGTGTACATGTTTCTGCTATCGCTTTATTCCTTCACTACCCAATCAGGGCTCTAGAGCCTGAGAGCAGCGATGGAGCATTAAACAATCTGAGAAGCTCTGGTTAGGACATCAGGAAATATTTTGTTATCAAAAGTAGTTTGAAAATGTTTGAAAATAGTGTGAGAGGGTAATGATGGATAGCCTATGCTGACCACCTACTGTGTCTTATTTATTTGTTTGTTTACTGGGTTTTCGAGACAGGGTTTCTCTGTGTAATGGCCTTGGCTGTCCTGGAACTCGCTTTGTAGACCAGGCTAGCCTTGGAAATCACTGAGATCCACTTACCTCTTCCTCCCAAGTGCTGAGATCAAAAGCATGCACCACCACCGCCTGGTACACCTACTGTTCCTTACGCATCCTTCCAGGTGTTTCACGCGAAGAGGCGTCTTAACTATTGTAAGACCTGTACTTAGAAAACAAGACCAGAACCTCACCAAAAGTACTGGAGAGAGACTGGTGAGGTGTGGGGTGGCGCCTCCATCACAGACGGGAGCCTTCACTGAGAACAAGATGGGAAAGCAAGTACTTATCACATAAGTAAGCTACATTTGGATGAAATTCAGCTAACAACTTTTGCATTTTAAAGTTTTCCATTTCTATTCTAATGATTTAATTGTTTATTCTAATGGTCTAAGTATCATTATGATCATTACAAAAGTATTCATATCTTTAAGCTGACTCTTTTTCAAAACCATTCCAGCTCATGCCAAACAACCCCAGGGCAGATGTTTGCCCTCACCTCCCCTGATAAGAGCCATAGAAGGTGCCAGAAAGACGAGTGTACAGTTTCTCACATATTTCTGCTGATTTCGGAATAGCCAGCAAGCAAAATCCCGTCCTTAGGCTCGCCTCTTCATGAAACTCCTTTTAGTAGGACATAGTTCAAAAAAATGTTAAATACTTGACACTGGCAAGCATATATGCAATCACTTACCGTTTACCATTATAAACTCTTAAGACATTTGATCATGCTGCTTTTTGGGAGTCGGCGCTGTGTATAAGAAAGGAAGGACCACCAGTTCTGAGGTCAAATATATGAAGTGAACCGTCTCACAGATTAGCTTAAATTGTTCCCATAAATTTCCTCTCCTTGAATAAGTTTAGTTTCTTATTCTATCCCATGTCATTCTCTAGCACCAGTCAATGCTGCTTAGCAACATGCCGATTGGAGCTTCCTGTTAGGATCAGTTGATTACACCTGAACCACTTAGTCAATCTGCAGGCGACCAAAGGAGAAACAACTGGCCATTGTACACCTCCTGAATTGTGGCAATCATGAAAAGGATGCCTACAAAGTATCCTGGCCAAAACTCAAAACTGAGTGTGATCTCTACTTTTGTGGGTTTGAAATTTTCAGTAACAAGTTGTGTGGGGGCTGGAGAGATGGCTCAGTGGTTAAGAGCATCGCCTGCTCTTCCAAAGGTCCTGAGTTCAATTCCCAGCAACCACATGGTGGCTCACAACCATCTGTAATGAGGTCTGGTGCCCTCTTCTGGCCTGGAGACATACACGCAAACAGAATATTGTATACATAATAAATAAATAAATATTTTTAAAAAAAACAAGTTGTACAGGACATAGCTATGTCGTTTTCAGTTTTGGGAGGGCCCGAAGCAAAGCTGCCGGATGAGCCTCGGCACCCACGATGGAACCCTCCCTGCTGCTTCAGGCCACTACAAGCTGTGGTGCCCTGAGCAAGCATGCACTTCAATCACTTCCACGGTAGGAACTTGTTACTGTGCCTGCCAGAAGGAGGGCAGCTTCTAATGCGCCTTTTGTGACACACCAGTTTCTGATTTCCGGTTTTAGATTTCTTATCATGAGATCCAGTCTAGATCACAAGCTGACCCTCATTCCTATACAGACTCGGAAAGTATATGTGTAGCGTGTGTGTGTGTGTGTGTGTGTGTGTGTGTGTGTGTGTGTGAGAGAGAGAGAGAGAGAGAGAGAGAGAGAGAGAGAGAGAGAGAGAGAGAGAGAAAGAGAGAGAGAGATTCATAAAATCCTATATGAATTCCCCACAAATCAAAGAGTTTAGGCATATGGCAGGCAGCATGAAAAGGAAATGCTCCCTAAAACTTTATATAATACATAAATATTCCCAGATAAAATGCAAACTCCTTACTTTCATCATTTGACTTCCTCTAAAGTGTAACCTGGTCGACTTTTTCCATCTTGAATCCATCAAGCCCTCCTCATGTTCTGCAATCAGACAACCTAGATGGCTCCACTAGTTTAGAAAATGCACGCTCTCTCCCCTCTTGCTTACTTAGCTCATTTCTAGACATTGACGCTGCCCCCCATAATCTCCTTCAGCTTCACAGCCTGAGCTCTCAGCCCTTTCCCGGGACGGTTTCTGTGTTTCCCACTCCCGTATGGTAGGCTTTCCTGTGCAGCTCAGTTCCTGACATTTCACAGAAAGTCAATTACCTTCAGTTGCCATTTTTCTCTACTTGTGTGAATTCCATATGTATTATACTCCAAGTGTGTTTAGTGTTTTGTATGATGTGTGTGCATGTTTCATTATGAGCCAATATGCGTGTGTGCACGTGAGAGCCATATCAGGCATTTTCCTCCACTGAGTTCTGATATAGATATGAATAATTTGCATTAGTATAGATTTTGCTTTATTGATAGAGATTTACGGTCAATTTTGTTATATGTATAAATGTTTCTGATGTAACTTTTACTTGATAACTGTTTTGTTATATGTAATTTTGCTATGTTAAAGTTAAAGCCTTTTTTGTTTAAACCGAAAAAGGGGAAATGATGGAGGAAGGTCATTGGTTAAATTAAAAGAAACTGCTTGGCTTTCATTGGTTAGAAGATAGGTGGGAGGAGTAGACAGAACAAAACGCTGGGAGGAAGAGGAAGTGAAGTCAGACTCGACAGCTCTCCTCTCCAGAGCAGACGCAAGAGAGACGCCATGCTACCTGCTCCAGGGAAGACGCACGCTATGAAGCTCCGACCCAGGATGGACTTAGGCTAGAATCTTCCCGGTAAGACCGGTGCTATACAGATGATAAGAAATGGGCTAGTCCAGGTGGGAGAGTTAGCCTAGAAGATGCTAGGTAGAAATGAGTCAAGCAGTGTTTAAATGAATACAGTGTCCGTGTAATTATTTCGGGTAAAGCTAGCCGGGCAGGCGGCTGGGTGTTGGGGAGGCAGCCCTGCCGCTCATATTACTACAGAGTTCCACCTTAATTTTTGAGACAGCCTCTGTTGCTGAGCTTGTGCCCACTGGTTCGGCTAAACTGGCTAGCCTGAGATCCTCCTGTCTCTGCCGCCTCAATCTAGGATACAGACGTATGCCCCATGCCTAAGCATCTTAGCAAAGTCTTCTGTTAGACTGGGGAAATGGCTCTATGGGAAAAGTTCAAACATAAGGACCTGAGTTCAACCTCCAGAACCTACGTAAAAGTCAAGTGTGGTTACAAAAGCCTGAAATCCCAGCCTCAGAGAAGCGGAGACAGGATGAATCCTCTGAGCTCATTGGCCAACTAATCTACACAATAAGTGAGCTATGGGTTCAGTGAGAGTCCAATTTATCACAAAAAGATAAGGCAAAGAACAACAGAAGAAGACATTCTAAAATCAACATCTGGACTTTACATACATGTGTGTACACACAGGCATGAACACAGGCAAGCACAACGTGCACACACACATATACACACAAACAAGAAAAACATCATGCACACACACATATACACACACAACATGCACACACACATATACACACAAACAAGAAAAACATCATGCACACACACATATACACACAAACAAGAAAAACATCATGCACACACACATATACACACACAACGTGCACACACACATATACACACAAACAAGAAAAACATCATGCACACACACATATACACACAAACAAGAAAAACATCATGCACACACACATATACACACACAACATGCACACACACATATACACACAAACAAGAAAAACATCCAAACACTTCAAGAATCTCATGATACTCATTAATATGTGTAAGTTCACAGATACCTGAGAGGATAAGCTAAATTTTAGTCAAAGGGGTAATAAAATACATGAAATACATTTTATTAAAAATATCTGTTTTGAGCCTGTGGTGGTGGCACATGCCTTTAATTCCAGCACTCGGGAGGCAGAGGCAGGTGGATCTGTGTGAGTTTGAGGCTAGCCTGGTCTACAAGAACTAGTTCCAGGACAGGCTCCAAAGCTACAGAGAAACTCTGTCTCAAAAAAAAAAAGAAAAAAGGAAACTATTTTTTATCATTATCTTTCTTGCTCATTGATTCAGGTATGCTTAAGAATGAAGACTGACCTTCGGGATCCTGCACTGAGAGAAATTAGTCATCCATCCCGTGTTTATTCTCAATTCCTTCTGACTTTAATCAAAATAGTAATCAGCCAGCGTTACTCTCATCCTTCCCGGTTTAAATTCTCCCACACTTTCAGGGAGCTCCAAAGGATTTCTTGCCGTCATGTTTTCCTCACTTCCTAAGTTTACTAACATCTTTTCTACCTAGATCCTGCTCCACGGCAATCAGTCCTATAATCCCAAATCTCCCTCCAAAATTGCATTTGCTACAGATCCAATGTTAAAGACTTTGTAGTTTTCAGTTTTTCACAAGAGCAATGAATGTGCAATGATAAAATAAGAATTCAGCAAGTTTAGCCTCACAAACCCACAATCCAGCTAAGACTTCATAAGTCATTTCCAGATTTCATTTTTCCCAGATTTCTTTTTTAATATTTATTTTACTTTGGATTAGGTATATGGGGTGTGCATGTGAATGCAGAGGCCTGGGGTAGCCTGCAGCTATAATTAGAGAGGGTTGTGAGCTGCTCAAAGCAAGGAGGGGGGGCTAGAATCCAACTCAGGTCGTCTGCTGAAGTAGAGTGTGTTCTTAGCCACTGAGCTACTCACATAATCTCCAGCCCCCATTTCCCAGATTCTATAAGGTATTGAAGGTCTTTTTCTCAGGCTTTATAAGGTTTTCAGTATCTATTTAATGCTTCTTATTTCTGTTAAAATAAATTTCTACAACCTCAAGTTCAAGCATATAAATAGCTATAAGAAAAGTTATATTACCCTTGGGACACAAACATTTTGAAGCCAAAACTAAAAGCCAGTTTAGACCAAATATGAACATGCTATGAGATTTCAGGGCTTTAAGTAACGAACGCTTTCACACCTATTAAGTTGAGGTGAAGCACAGCCAGCCATCTATGTTCAGAATTTACAAGGGAAGGCACAGTGGGACAGGTTTTGTCATTACCCTATAATGACAGAGTCAAGTGGCCAGAGCTGTTTGAGCAAAATAAACTATTTAAGTAGAAGTAAACAATATAAAAATACTTTAATTCTCAAACTACCTTGATTGCCAAGGATTCAACAGAAAGTCTAGACCCATGTTCCCACTGTCGCCTCTCAGAATTGGCCTCACTCTGGATGTGGACATACCGACAGACTTCAGCAGAAGCATTCCCGTAGAAGAGGAACCTTACTTTACTCTGGACGCGGGTGTACCGACAGACTTCAGCAGAAGCATTCCCATAGAAGAGGAACCTTACTTTACTCTGGACGCGGGTGTACCGACAGACTTCAGTAGAAGCATTCCCGTAGAAGAGGAACCTTACTTTACTCTGGACGCGGGTGTACCGACAGACTTCAGTAGAAGCGTTCCTGTAGAAGAGGAATCTTAACTCAGTGTTTTTTCTAAAGTCAGCCACATGTGCCAATTTCTAAAAGTATCACCTAAAGTTTCAAGTCTTTTGTAATTTTTTTGGTAAGATAGCTCAAGTTTTCATAACTTCTTTTCTTTTGAAGATTAGGGTTTAAGCATGAATGCAAGGGGATGATGGCCTGGGAAGAATTAGAAACAGATACACAAAGCTCTTGTTCAAAAATGTCTCTATCTTTGACCCTGATACACAGCCCAAACAAAATCCTGACAGCCCCACACCCCTAACACAAAACAGAAGGCTGTCAACAAGTCCTGCTAAGAAAGTAGCCCGGACTCGACGAGCCCACACTGATGAAGCATAAAGAAATGTTTTTCTCGTCGTTTTCTCCCGTGATGAACTCTGGCGCATCACAAGCTTCCCCTCACATCTGCAGCAGCTTCCCTCTGCTCTCGTTCACAGCGTCATCTCCCAGGGTCACAAGACATCACGTATTCTTTAGTAAAACATAATGCGTGTTCTGGGTCCAAGAGGCAAAGCCAGCCTTTTCTTGTGCAGCTAAAACCCTAACAGTTTGAGCAACACTGACCTCACCCAGCAAAACTGTCTATAGATAGTGAGCAAAATAGTTTGTTGAAAGCAGGTAAGAGTAGCTACATTAGCAGATTCTCGGTTTTCCCTCTGGATGGGATTTGTGACTCGAAAGCATTTATAAACCAGATCATGTAACAGGCTAACGTTTTCTGTCACTTGTTTTAATGCCAAGCTACCCAAGTGCAGTTATTTTGTGGAGCTTCTTATTTGTATTTCTCAATTATTTCTGCTGATATTCAAAGTTTATACCTTCAGAAGCAAGGCAGAGAAGTGACTGTGTCTAGCTTCTGTTCTCTTCCATTCCATACGACATAGTCATATAATTCCTGATGTGGTTCTGAGAGGACATTTAAGACACAAAAAACATTGCATCCCCAGAGCACTCAGAGAACAATGCTCTGTACATCGTGGTTGCTTAGTAAAGCTTCTCACATTGATTAAACAGAAGAACTCTTTACAGCCTGTAACAAAACAGGAGCTCGGTCCCACTTGACACTCACTCGTCAGTGCCTGAAGTGCGACATTCTGTTCTGGTCTCAGTGCCACGGCATTGATTCATTTTTTTATTTTAAACAATCTTTATTCAGATACAGTTTATATAACAAAAGCTTACCCTTGAGCACTGACAGGTTTCAACAAATGCACATATCCAAGCACAATTCACCAGCCTTACCAACATACATGTGCATATATTAAGATTATGTGGGGTGTGTGTGTGTGTGTGTGTGTGTGTGTGTGTGTGTGTGTGTATCTGTGGATGTGGAAGCCTAGTGTGGGCTATGAATGTGACTGCAAATTTGAGATATTGCTTTCGTCATGCAGTGCTCTCAGCTCAATGACCCACATGGAGACTGGGCAGATAGTCCAATGGTTAAGAGCCCTTGCTGCTCTTGCAAAGGACCTGAGTTCAAATCCCAGATTTACAACCCACATCTGGCAGCATAAAACCACCAGCAATTCCAGTTCCAGAGGATCCTATACTCTCTTTTGACCTCCAAGAGCAGCCACACTCATATCCATACAAAGACACAATCATATAATTTAAAAATAAATCTTTTTTAAATCAGTATAGACTCACACAATCATCTCCCCAATTGGAACAGAGGATAATTGATAACTCAAGTATAATTCTTTATACGCATACATCTGATATCTGTCTTCAGCGGCTCAGGTCTTTCTTTTTTATTTTGTTCTCGTATTTTAGCATACAGATCCTGAGCATGCTTTGAGCTGAACTTAAATTATTTCCCATTTTTGGAACTATTGTAAAATAAAAACTTTATCATCTTTGGCAACTATATGTTGCTACTTATAGATCTAAGACATGATGCATTTCGCCATGGCTCTTTCTGAAAGCATAGGGGATTTATTCAACATGTCATGTGATGAATAGTTCAAGGAACTGGAAATATTTTCACACTACTAGAAGCCTTGGGAAACCAAGATAAACTATATGAATTAGTTTCCAACATCTTCAACAGTTCGGTAGCGATCTCAAATCAAACTTATCTTGTTCACTAAAGAATTATGGAAATAATTCAGAAGTCTAGAGTTGATTAATAACACAGGAGTTTAGTCAGACGCCCCAGAATACTCTCTTGGAAATCAAGCTGTTATCATCAACCTTGGGGCATTTCTGGAGCTTTTCATTCAAACACCATTTTTTTTTTCTTCCAGAGTGGCAGGAATAGCTGATAAAGGGAGCTAAATAGTGTGACAGGAAATTAGTGCCCAGAGGTCTCAACTGTCCGATTTCCCTTGTGCGAGAGCTCTCTATACACATCACAAAAATAAATATTGCTACTAGAATTCAAGGTTGAGCTTCTCCAGAAACACAGAGCCGAGTAGCTGTCATAACTGAATGCAGTAGAGCACATCTGTCTGTATATGCAAGGCGTGGACATTTTTGCCCCCTGCAAACGTTAGCAATACAAACTGCCCTAACATTTCAGATCCAAACTTGGTTGTGAAATGTCTTTCTTCTAGGTTACAGGCAAGACCAGGCGTATTTTGAGGCTTGTTCAAAATAAGATTAGAGAGCTTTGTTTGTGTTGAAAAGTGAATTGGCTTGAGCTATTCCTAAACAGCGGTGGTGGCAATATGTGGTACGGTTCACTCATATCAGCAGAATTGGCATGGCAAGTGACCTTCGGTATATTCGCAGCATCCGTAGCACTGTGGTAGGGCAGCATCTGTGTAACCATCGCAGAGAACTGGGAGCAAGGGGATTTTCCTGGGTGTTAACCAGGGACAGCGCATGGAAGACATTACCACAGCCAACCAAGGTGAAGGAGGAGGTGGATTGCAAGCTTCATTGGGCGGGAGACCCCTTAGCAGAAATAATAAAGAGGGGACAAACCCCAGTGCACAGATAAATCTTCCTTTTTCTTGCCATTTTGAGTCCATTTTGACCCTCAGTTGAAGTGAACTGGAAACTGAGCTTGCTCCTAAAAGATTGGTCACGTTTATGAACGGATATCTTTAATAACAAACCCAGAATTCTCTTTGAAAAATTATTTTTTGAACCCAAAACAAACATTCACAATACATATAACACCCAACTTTTGTACTATACTTTTAAAAGAATGCTAACATTTATATTAGAGCACATCAAAAATCTCTACTACATCAGTAGTGTTGATATATCTAAAAGTCTGCCTACAGTGCCCTCTTCTGTCCACTATAGTTAAGTGTAGTTTCCCATCCGCCCTTTAGAATGACCTAACTAGGCTTCATTGTTTGATTGCAAAGCTAGTAAAGAATTTTTGGACAGTTCACTTCTAGCAATATCTCTGCTATGTTAAGAAGCTACTGTGTCGAAGAAAAGAGCACAAAATAGATTACAAAGATTATTTTAGTTATTTTCCCTAAAACCCCCAAGATGTATGATTGTTAAATCTAAACTGTAAGGTTGTAACATATACTTTGAACACTGTTCCACAAAATCGACTGTTACCTATCTTACACATACATAGTGTCTGTTTGTGAGATGACCTCGGTCACTAAATAATCAAAACTGCTCGTAGTTGACTTCAGGCAACAAGCAAGAGTAATCTATCAGAGGGTGCTGTCTTGACTGTCTGCTGCTACCACTACATAGGTGAGAACACACATTGTCATTTTGACACAAAGATTGTTCCTTTGAGGAAGAGCTCTGTTTGCCCACACCTAGTGCCGCACTGCTGAAACAAGAGATGAAGGTGTGAGGTGGTAAATAATTATTTGTTGCCTGCACGGATGCTTAGAACACTCTCCACATTCCATTTGTCTTCTAAATAAAGACATAATTCAATTATTGGATGTTGACCTTAAGAGCTTTATTAATGCCTTCTCTTTTTGTTTTTTAATTTTAATGTTTTGGAACCTCTTCTTCATTTTAATTGTTTTTTATTTTATTCTTTTTTAATTAAAATTTCTGCCTCCTCCCCGTTTCCCGTTTCCCATTTCCCTCCTCCTCCTCCCACACATCGCCCCCTCCCCCCACTCCCTACCCCCTCTCCCCATTCCTCTCCCCCTCCCCCCACCCCATTCCCCCTCCCTCTCAAGACTGAAGAGCAGTCCAAATTCCCTGCCCTGCGGGAAGTCCAAGGTCCTTCCACTTCTATCTAGGTCCAGGAAGGTGAGCATCCAAACAGGCTAGGCTCCCACAAAGCCAGTTTATGTATTAGGATCCAAACCTAGTGCCATTGTCCTTGGCTTCTCATCAGCCTTCATTGCCCGCCATGTTCAGAGAGTCCCTTCAATGGAAGAATGGATGAAGAAAGTGTGGAATATATACATATTAGAGTACTACTCAGCGGTAAAAAAAAAACAATAACATCATGAATTTTGCATGCAAATGGATGGAAATAGAAAACACTATCCTGAGTGAGGTATTTCAGACCCAAAAAGATAAACATGGGATGTACTCACTCATAATTGGTTTCTAGACATAAATAAAGGACATTGAGCATATAATTTGTGATCCTAGAGAAGCTAAATAAGAAGGTGAACCCAAAGAAAAACATATAGTCATCCGCCTGGATGGGGAAGTAGACAAGATTGCCAGGCAAAAACTGGGAACTTGGGGGTGAGGTGGCATGGGGCTAAGGGGAAATGGGGTGAGAACCGTGAGAAGGGGAGGATGGGGGGAGCTTGGGGGAATGGGATGGTTGGGATAAAGTAAGGGTGTATACGGGAACAGAGAAATATATGTCCTAATTAAGGGAGCAATCTTAGGGTTGGCAAGAGACTTGACTCTAGAGGGGCTCGCAGGTGTCCAGGGAGATGTCCCCAACTAGTACCTTGGGCAACTGAGGAGAGGGAACCTGAAATGACCCTATCCTATAGCCATACTGATGAATATCTTGCATATCACCTTAGAACCTTCATCTGGCGATGGATCGAGATAGAGACAGAGACCCAAATTGGAGCAACGGACTGAGCTCTTAAGGTCCAAATGAGGAGCAGAAGGAGGGAGAACATGAGCAAGGAAGTCAGGACCACGAGGGGTGCACCCACCCACTGTGACAGTTGAACTGATCTATTGGGAGCTCACCAAGGCCAGCGGGACTGGGACCGAATAAGCATGGGATGGAAACGCCTTCTCTTGATGATACCTCTGAATTCTATCTTTGGAAACTAAATGGTTTGCTCTGGGGCAATTATTGAACATCCCTTGAAACACATTCACAGATAAACTCTTGTTTGACTCCTAAATCCCATGTGTCACCAAATTGTGTGTATATTTTGCTATACTAATATTCTGGATGTAAAATGACTCATAGTCTCTTGTCAGTGGGTTCTCCAAATATCGCTGTATCCATTAGAAGAAGCTAAGCAAGACTGGGTTACCGACAATGCAAAATCTATAGAGCAGTGGTTCTCAACCTCCCTAACACTGCAACCCTTGACACAGTTCCTCACATTGTGGTGACCCCTAATCATAAACTTATTTTGTTGCTACTTTATAACTGTAATTTTGTTACTGTTACGAATCATAATGTAACTATCTGATATTTCCAATGGTCTTAGGTGACCCCTGTGGAAGGATTGTTTGATGCCCAAAGATTGTAACCCACAGGTTCAGAACCACTGCTTTAGAGGCTTACAAAGATCAAGGCTTGTTTCTTTTTTTCTGACCATGCCATTTGAGCCTAGCTCTCCAACAGAAGAGTCCCTGTTTCTGATAACCACACAGTTAGCCCTGGACAGGCACATGCAATGCTTCTTGAGCACAACCACTGTCATCTGCGAAGTCAACACCCTCGGCTGCTCCACGATATAGTTGTCAGAGGAAGTTTACAGTTCTGTGTTGGACCACATCTGTAGACGCCCTGAGCACAGCAATCACGAATGGCAGAGCTTTCCTACAACTCTTCCCCAAAGTGCTATATGATGGTGTGTTTAAAAATTATTAGCCAAAACAATTTATATGGCCAGAGATGAGGTCAAATACCAGAGCAGATACATGAGATTCTTCTGGGAGGTGGAAAAAGTGCTAATGAAGACTAATATACTCTAACAGCATGGGTACTGAAAATAGAATGCATGGTGCCAAACCAATAATTTTGTTGCTCCTGGGTCAAAATGCCAGTTATTTTTACCAAGAGGATGGGTAAAAATAATTTAATGTATGATTTAAACTTGAACTTGGTAGTAGAGAGCTATTGACTAAAAAGCTTCCCTACTATTAACAACATTTACAAAAGTTACTGTGCTCCTGAAACAGCCAGAGTTTCTCAGAAATGACTACAGAAAATAATTAATTCAAGAAAATTCATATGACAAAAACAAACCAAAATTGAAACCAAAAGATCAAATATGTATGAAAAGAAACAGCTTAACAAACGATGTCAGAAGATCCAGGCCTGAGAAATAATTCAGTCGTAAAGTTTTGCAGGATCCCAATTTAGTTCCCAGGATACAGAAATCCCAGTGCCGGAAAGGCAGAGGCAGGAGGATCCCTGGGGTTCCCTGGTTGTAGTGGCTAGGTTTATGTCAACTTGACACAAGTTAGAGTCATCTAAAAGGAGGTAACCTTAATTGAGAAAATGCCTCCACAAGACCAAGCCGTAAAACTGAAAAGTTTCTGCACCCCAATAAGTCTCAGAGTCAATGCAATAATCCGAATCAGACCAAATCAAACTAAATTAGGAAAAGCCCAGGTTTAATGGATACCAATGCTTCTGGGTGGCTTTCCAGTCTCTCAGAGAGGATCAGATGAAGAAAGCCCAAACACCCACGTTTTTGTTTTCTGGGATGCAGTTTAAATACTCTGTGGGAGTGGTCTTGAGCATCTGTGGGGAGCGGCCATCGTTTGGCAGACTTTCTCAAAGGTGGAGTCTGGACTGAGGCACCTCACAAGGGAAAAGGTTTGGGTTGGAACTTCCACCCAAACATTCCAGACTCTTTGGATATATGGATGCCAGGGGCTGAGGTGAAGTTTGTGCCCAAATATCCTAGACTCTTTGGATACATGGATGCCAAGGGCTGGGATGAAGATTTAACCCAAACATTTCAGAGTCTTCGGATATATGGATGCCAGGGGTGGAGTGAAGCTTCCACCCAAAACAATTTGGTCCAGCATTTTCAGTGTCTCTTATATTTATCATCTCTATAATTTGTTCACAATTTTGATAATTGGCATTAAAAGATTTCCCTCAAAACAGGTGCCATAGGAGGGTAAAACCCTACAGGGATTTCCTTGTTGTTTTATTTTCTAGGTAGCAGCCTCAGGAAACAAATGAAAGTCTTAAGAATTACCAAGATGCTTTGCTTCAGAGTGACCTCACATTGTGTCCTGTAGGAGTGAACACAGAATGTTATAGAATATATGAGGCCTGCTCCTTTGGTTCCATCCCTGTGGTAGATGTCATGACAGCTGGCCACTGTGGGAACACATCCAGTCACCACAGCGCCCCTCTGCAGCTGCTCAAAGCCATGGGTGCTCCCTTTATCTTCATCAAGAACTGGAAGGAGCTTCCTGCTATTTTAGTAAAGGAGAAACACATGATAGGAGAGAAATGAGTCTCACAGGCTGCCTTGTGACCTCTCACCAGCATGCAAACACATTAAATAATCTTACTCAGATTCAGGTCTTCTATCATCTTTAGCCCACATTAGGGGCTGTAGAGTTGCCTCAATGATTAAGAGTGTTTATTACTCTTGCATGTAAGCTAAGTTTGCTACCCAGCAGCCATGTTAGGCTTTCAACCATCTCTAAGTATTGCTCCATATGTCCTGACACATGTCCTCAAGGACACCTGCACACAAGTGCACATAACACGTGAAATAAAAGAACTAATATACGGTATTATTTACTAGGGCTGACATTTGGATGTGAGGGTATGAGGATAGAGGCTGACAAACTTAAAAAATTACAGTTAGGTAGGATCAATGAATTCAACAGCTCTATTGTACAAATGGTGATTATTGTAATAATAAATTTGAAGACTGCCTGAGTGGATGCTATGTGTATTCATAAAATGTATTAACTCTGAGGTAATGTTAATTAGCTAGGTGTGGTCAGTTCACAATGTATATGTCCCCAAAGCATTGCACTTGATAAACACATTCAATTTTATCTGCCAGGATTAAAAATAATTAGCTCACTGCAGGGAATCAGCATTATATATCAAAAGGCTGGGTATTGCAGTGAGAAAAACAGATTAAGAACTGCAGTTTCCTGATGGAGGAAGGTCATTGATTAATTAATAAAGAAACTGCTTGGCCCTGATAGGTTAGAACATAGGTGGGTGGAATAAACAGAACAGAATACTGGGAGGAAGAGGAAGTGAGGTAAGACGCCTCAGACAGATGCCATTTCCTCTCCTCTCTGGGGCAGAGGCAGTGAAGCTCCAACCCAGGATGGATGTAGGCTAGAATCTTCCCGGTAAGCGCACCTTGGGGTGCTACACACATTAATAGAAATGGGTAATCAAGATGTAAGAATTAGCCAGTAAGAAGCTAGAGCTAATGGGCCAGGCCGTGTTTAAATGAATACAATTTGTGTGTTATTATTTCAGGGCATAAGCTAGCCAGGCGGCCAGGAGCCAGGTGGCAGAACGCTGCCCACAGCTCCTACTACAGAGTGACACCCAACGTGTGGACAACTGCATCCACAGAAAGCCTGAGAAAGCTTGGGAAAGAATAAAGCATGTTTTCTTGGTAGCAGCAATTTCTCGGGTCTGCTCTGCTTGCTAGAGGCAAGCAAGCGCTCTCATTTAAGAGAGGCTTCCTGACTCAGCTTCAGCTGCAAAACCCTGCACCTCTTTTAAGAGGTCCTACCACAAAACACATAAACGGTGTTGATGAAAGCTGAATGCATGCTTTTCGGTTTTCAGCCATAGCAGGAAAACAGTTGTGCTGTTTTATTTAAAATGCTGGCTTTCTGGTCTGTCCTGCCAGGGCAAACTCTGACTCTTTCAGGCAGTCAGTCCGAATGAGTGTGATCTGTGAGCAGAATGCTGCAACTTGCTTGCTGGCAGGGACTTTGAAACACAACAGAGTTGTGGCGATAAAAATGGCTCCAGCAGTACCTCCGCCATGAGGCTGGAAAGCTAAGGAATGGGCTGGATCTAGCCAGCAAAGCCACGGCTTTAATCCTACCCATATTGCTCAGTAATTTAAAGGCTCATGTGGTCAGAGAGAGAGAGAGAGAGAGAGAGAGAGAGAGAGAGAGAGAGAGAGAGAGAGAGAGAGAGGTACAGTAAAGAGAGATTCAAAAACAAAACAAAAAAAAAACCTTTAAATGATTTACAGTGTGTTAAAAATATATGCAGGCTAAAAGTTAAAGTTCTTAAAGTAAAAAACAAAAAAAAGGAAGAAAGAGAGTAGTTGGGTGTGGTAGTTCACACCTTTAATCCCAACACTTGGGAGGCAGAGGTAGTTTGACCTCTGTGACTTCAAGGTGTGGTAGCACACGCCTTTAATCCCAATGCCTGGGAGGCAGAGACAGAGGGATCTCTGAGAGTTCAAGGACAGCTTGGTCTACAAGAGTTATTCCAGGACAAAGATATACAGAGAATATAAAATAAAAGTAAAAATAAACAAAATAGAGGTTAAAATAAAGCCACACAAAGATGGAAAATACACAGAAAATCTTGATACTGTATGCTATTATGCTCTCTTTGAATTGTTTGAATGCTGAGGAAAGAGCAACAGCTGCTAAAAGATAGTTGTTTATAAATGCTGCTGAACTAATCCAAGACAAATATTTTGAAAATACCTTGAATTATAGGAGTCCATTTCGCAAGTCTACAATAGACCCAAAGCCTAGTGCAATGCATCCGCATCCACTGTGGTAGACTTTGGGTCACAAAACAGAGGGGTGTGAGAAATTCCCTCAAAGAGGACATCTCCTTAAAAGGGGATCCCACAGACAAGGTAGGTCGTTGTCCACAGGACAAGGCAGGACATTGTTCCAGTAACAGGTCACGACTCTGGCATGGCTGCTTCTTTCACAGGACAGTCCAAAAATTGCATGAGGTCCTGAACCTCTAAGGCAATGACTTACCCTGATGAAGCCAATCTTAGCCCGATGGAGAGCAGTTGCGGGGGAGAAGGATGTTTTCCCAACATGTGCTCCCAGGCCAGTGGGAGAAACTGCCCCCTCGGGACCTCAGGATGAAGACAGGGAAGGAAGACAGAAAAAAACATGTGTTTGTTCTCTGGGGTGCAGTTTAAATACTCTATGGGGGTGGCCTTGAGCATCTGTGGGGAGGACTTATCCTTTGGCAGACTTTCTCAGGGGTGGAGTCTGAACTGAGGCAACTCCGAGGGGAGGAGGCGTGGGATGTAACTTCCACTCAAATATTCCAGACTCTTTGGGTATATGGATGCCAGGGGCTGGGGTGAAGAATAACCCAAGCAAAGACATTTTCTTTTTTTTTCTTTTTCTTTTGTTGTTGTTATTGTTATTGTTATTTTCAAAACAGGGTTTCTCTGTGTAATAGCCCTGGCTGTCCTGTAACTTTGTCTGTAGGTCAGGCTGGCCTTGAACTCACAGAGATCCACCTGCCTCTCTCTTTCAGGTGCCAGGATTAAAGGTGTGCACTACCGCTTAGCCCTTTATAATTTTTTGGTATTTTGGGTTTTTTGTTTGTTTGTTTTGACATTTTCTTTTTATCCTTTATTTTTTAATTTTCTTTTCCCATTTTACATACCAATCTCAGGTCCCACTCCCTCCCTTCCTCCCACTCCCTCCACATTCCCCCACACACACCCCACCTCCCATCCACTCCTCAGAGAGGGTAACACAAAATCTAGCATATCACTTTGAGGCAGGACTAAGGCTCTCCTCACTATATCTAAACTGCACAAGGTATCCATCCAAAGAGAATGGGCTCCAAAAAGCCAGAAAAAGCAGTAGGGATAAATTCTGGTCCCACTGTCAGTGGCCCCACAGTCTACCCTAGCCATACAACTATCACCCACATTCAGAGAGCCTAGTTTGGTTCTATTCTGGTTCCTCCATTGTCAGGCCAAAGTTGATGAGCTTCCATTAGCTCAGGTAAGCTGTTTCAGTGGATATCCCCATCATGGTCCTGTCCCCTTTGTTTGTATTATCACTTCTCCCTCTCATCGACTGGACTTTGGGAGCTCAGCCTTATACTCCACTGTGGATCTCTGCATCTGCTTCCATCAGTTGCTTGATGAAGGTTCTATGATGACAATTAAGGTAGTCATCAATCTGATTACAGGGGAAGGCCATTTAAGGCACCATCTCAACAATTGCTTAGGGTCTTAGCTGAGGTCATCCTTGTGGATTCCTGGGAATTTCTCTAGTGCCATGTTTCTTGTTAGCCCCATAATGGCTCCCTCAATCCAGATATCTCTTTCCTTGCTCTCTCTCTGTCCTGCCCCATCTCAACCATCCCATTACCTCAAGTTCACCTCCCCTCCCCCCTTCCTCCCTTCTCCTCCCCTTCTGCCCTCCCTTCTCCCCCTACCTCCACACTTCCAATTTTCTCAAGAGATATTGTCTATTTCCCCTTCTCAGGGGATCCATGTATAGTTCTCTTAGGGGTTTCCTTGCTACCTAGCTTCTCTGGACTCGCGGACTATAGGCTTGTTATCCTTTGCTTTATGCCTAATATTCACTTATGAGTGAGTACATACCGTGCTCATCTTTCTGGGTCTGGGTTACCTTACTCAGGATGGTTTTTTCTAGTTCCATTTGTATGCAAATTTCAAGATGCCATTGTTTTTTACTGCTGAGTAGTACTCCATTGTGTAAATGTCCATTTTCTTTATCCATTCTTTGGATAAAGGAGCATCTAGGTTGTTTCTGGATTAGGGATATTACAAATAATGCTGCTCTGAACATAGTTGAGCAAATGTCCTTAAAGTATGATTGAGCATCCTATTATATATACCCAAGAGTGGTATTGCTGGATCCTGAGGTAGGTTGATTTCCAATTTTCTGAGAAACTGCCATACTGATTTCCAGAGTGGTTGTACAAGTTTACATTCTCACAAGTAATGAAGGAGTGTTCCCCTTACTCCACATCTTCTTCAGCATAAGTTCTCATTGGTGTTTTTGATCTTAGGCATTCTGACTGGTGTAAGATGGTATCTCAGAGTCATTTTGATTTCATTTCCCTGATGGCTAAGGATGTTGAACATTTCCTTAAGTACCTTTTAGTCATTTGAGATTCCTCTGTTGAGAATTCTCTGACTAGTTCTGTACCCCATTTTTTAATTGGATTATCTGGAATTTTAATGTATAATTTCTTGAGTTCTTCATATAGTTTGAAAAACAGTTGAATTTTGTCAAAGGCTTTTCAGCATCAAATGAGATGATAATATAGTTTTATTTCTTTCAGTTTATTTATATGGTGAATTATATTGATAGGTTTTCGTATGTTGAACCATCCCTGCATCTTAGGAGTAAAACCAACTTGATCATGGTGGATGATATTTTTTGATGTGTTCTTGGATTATGTTTGCCAGTATTTTATTGAGTATTCTTGCATTAATGTTTATAAGGGAGATTGGTCTGTAATTCTGTTTTTTGGTCGAGTCTTTGTGTGGTTTTGGTGTCAGAGAAACTATAGGCTCAAAAAAAAGAGTTTAATAACGTTCCTTCTGTTTCTATTGTGTGGAACAATTTGAGGAGTATAGGTATTAGCTTTTCTGGTAGAGTTCTGGTAGAATTCTGCACTGAAACCATTGGGCCTTGAGCTTAGTTTGGTTGGGAGACTTTTGATGACTGTTTCTATTTCCTTAGGGGTTATAGGTCTATTTAAATTGTTCATCTGGTGTTGATTTAATTTTGGTATGTGGTGCCTACCCAAAAAATTGTCCATTTATTTTCCAATTTTCCAATTTTGTGGAGTACAGATTTTTAAAGTATGACCTAATGGTTCTCTGGATTTCATCAGTGTCTGTTATTATGCCTCTCTTTTCATTTCTGATTTTGTTAATTTGGATGTTCTCTTTCTGATTTTTGATTCGTTTAGATAAGGGTCTCTCTATCTTGTTGATTTTCTCAAAAAATCAGCTCTTTGATTCATCGTTTCTTTGTTTTATTTGTTTCTATTTTATTGATTTCAGCCCTTAATTTGATGATTCAAATTTGATTAATCAGCCCTCACTCATCCTGGGTGAGTCTGCTTCTTTTTGTTCTAGAGCTTTCAGGTGTGCTGTTAAGTTACTAGTGTGAACTTTCTCCACTTTCTTGATGTAGGCACTTAGTGCTATAAACTTTCCTCTTAGCACTGCATTCATAGTTTCCCATAGGTTTGGGTATTTTGTGCCTTCATTTTTGTTGAATTCTAGGAAGTCTTTTTTATTTCTTCCTTGACCCAGGGGTGATTCGATTAAGTACTATTCAATTTCCACGAGTCTGTAGGCTTTCTGTAATTAATGTTGTTGAATTCTAACTTTAAGCCATGGTGATCCAATAAGATACAAGGAGTTATTCCAATTTTTTTAATCTGTTGAGGTTGGTTTTGTTACCAAGCATATGGTCAATTTTAGAGAAGGTTCCATGAGTTACTGAGAAGAAAGTATATTTCTTTGTGTTTGGGTGAAATGTTCTATAGATGTCTGTTAAGTCCACCTGTTCTCTTATTTCTCTGTTACGTTTCTGTCTGGTTGACCTGCCCATTGGTGAGAGTGGGGTGTTGAAGTCTCCCACTCTTAATGTATGGGGTCTAATGTGGGATTTGAGCTTTAGTAGTGTTTCCTTTACATATGTGGGTGCTCTTGTATTGAAGGCATAAATGTTCAGGATTGTGACTTCATCTTAATGGACTTTTTCCTGTGATGAGTATAAAGTGTCCTTCTCTATCTCTTTCGATAGATTTTTAGTTTGAAGTTTATTTTAGATACTAAAATAGCTACACCCACTTGTTTTTTAGGTCCATTTGATTGGAAAATCTTTCCCAACGCTTTACTCTGAGGTAATGTCTATCTTTAAGGTTGAAGTATGTTTCTTGTATGCAGCAAAAAGATGGATACTGTTTTCATATCCATTCTGTTAGCTCGTGTATTGTTATAGATGAATTGAGTCTATAATTTTATATTAAGAGATATTAATGAACAGTGGTTGTTAATTCCTGTTATTTCCATTGGTAGTGATTGTGTGTTTCCGTCTTTGGGGTCTGCTAGTATGAGATTATCTGTGTTTGGGGGAGTGCACTAGCTTCCTTGTGTTGGAATTTTCCTTCTAGTACTTTCCGTAAGGCTAGATTTGTGGATAGGTGTTCTCTAAATCTGGTTTTGTCATGGAATATATTATTTTCTTCATCCATGGTGATTGAAAGCATTGCCGGGTATAGAAGTCTGGGCTTGCATCCATGGTCTCTAAGTGTCTGCAGCACATCTGTCCAGAACCTTCTGGCTTTCAGGGTTTCTATTAATCAGGTGTAATTCTCATAGATCTACCTTTATATGTTACTTGAACTTTTTCCTTTGCAGCTCTTAATATTCTTTCTTTATTCTGTATGTTAATGTGTTGATTATTTTATGGCGAGGGGACTTTCTTTTCTGGTCCAGTCTATTTGTAGTTCTGTAAGCTTCTTGTACCTCCCATAAGCATATCCTTCTTTAGGTTGGGAGAGGTTTTTTGTCAATGATTTTGTTGAATTTATTTTCTGTGGCTTTGAGATGGAGTTCTCTTTCTTCTATCCCTATTATTCTTAGGTTTGATCTTTTCATGTTGACCCAGGTTTCCTGGATGTTTTATGTTAAGGATTTGTTGGATTTAACATTTTCTTTGACCAATGAATCTATTTCCTCTACCATATTTTTAACTCCTGAGATTCTCTCTTCTATCTCTTGTAGTTTGTTAGTTATGCTTATGGTATGAGAGGTCCTTCTGTCTATGTGTTGCTTGTATTAGTTAATGAATAAAGAAACTGCTTTGGCCTATAGCAAGATAGAACTTAGCTAGGTGGGGAAAACTAAACTAAATGTTGCACGGGGGGAGGTAGAGAGCCAGGAGAAGCCATGTAGCCCTGCCAGAGACAGATGCTGGGGACAGAAATTTTCTGGTAAGCCACAGCCACGTGATGATACACAGATTAATAGAAATGAGTTACATTAAGATGTAAGAGTTAGCCAATATGGCTAACTATACCTGGAAGGAGGTGGTACGGTCCTTGGACTTCCCACAGGGTAGGGAACCCTGATTGCTCTTTGGGCTGATGAGGGAGGGGGACATGATTGGGGGAAGGGGACGGAAATGGGAGGCAGTGGCGGGGAGGAGGCAGAAATCTTTAATAAATAAATTAATTAATTAATTAAAAAATTCAAGAGGAAAAAAAAGGAGTTAGCCAATATGGAACTAGAGCTAATAGACCAAGCAGTGATTTAATTAATATAGTTTCTGTGTGGTTATTTTGGGACTGGGCAGCCAGGAACAAACAAGTGGCCCTCTACAACAAATTGGCACTATAGCATGTACTGGCTAAATCCACATAAAGCACGAGAAAGCTTGGGAAAGAATTCTAGACACAAAAGAACAGAGTTAAGCACGGCTCCTTGGTAGCCATGCTATGGCTGTCAGGATGCTGCAGCTCCTTTAAGACAGATCTTCCTGATTCAGTGGTAGCAGATGAAAACCTGAGTGGTTTTGAAACAGGCTTCCTGGTTTGTTCTGCCAGAACTAACTCTGGCTCTTTCAGGAGGCTGAGCATTTAAATGGGGTTCATGAGCCACGTGCTACAAGTGCTTAATGGCTCCACATAGACCCACCACATACTTGGAACTGGGGCAGTGTGCACGGCTTATAGAGGCAATGAACATGCCTCCACCATGCTCTGAGCAGAGCCAAAAGGCAAAGCAGGCTTAGTACCTGTCACACTGCTGCTTAGATTTTTAAGAAGTGCTTACTATTTTAAGAAGCAGTCCTGGTCAGAAAAGAATTACAGATATGCAATAAGGAAAGATTCAGACATAAAAGACCTCTAAATGAGACATAGTATGTTTAAAAAAATGTACATAGGCTTGGGTGAGAGAATAAAAAGAGTATAGAGTGTTATAAAAGGAAGTAAATGGTTTATTAAAAAATAAAACAAAGTCTTTAAAGAGACAGACTACAGTCATAGATTAAAGAAATAAAGAAAAATAAGCCACATAAATATGGAAAATGCGCAGAGAGTCTAGAGTATGCATATTATTCTGTTTTCTTTTAATTGTTTTGACTGCAAAGGAGCTAAGTAACCAACATATATACTCTAAAGGTATTTTGTCTTCAAAATTTGGGTCTAAGGATATGTTGCTTATGTAAAGAGGTCCTGCTTTTGTTTCCATAGAAGATAAAAACCTGTGGATTAATTCCAGACTAATGTGGCTTCATGGACCAAGACTCCCTGAAAGGTCACTGTAAACACCCCCAAAAATTACTTCACCCAACAAAAAACAAGAAGCAGTTTGGAGAGAACTATGCCCAAATTCCCAAATATCGTATATGAAAGTTTGTTTACATTTAAAGTGGGATATGATATAGATATGACTAATTTGCATTGTTATGGATCTTGGTTTATTTATGTATATTTATGCTCTTGATTAAGGTATTATGATTGTGCAGTTCATTTAAAAATGTAATGTATAATTAAGAAATATATGCTAATTGATAATCATCTACAATAGTCAAGCTTGTAGCCATGTTAGTTAGGTTTTCTAGATATATAGAGATATATTTCAGTGAGATAGGTATTCCTTGAATCTTTCAGAGACCTTCAGAATATGACATTTAAAATGTTTTAAGGAGTTACAACTTTTCATGACAATGAGACACATCTGCTCTTGGTAGCACCAATCTACTTCAAGAAGATGATGGGCATCGAAGAGCCTCCTTAGGGAGTTTGTTAGCCATTTTGGGCAAGACACTGCTCTTGCCTGGACTGTTTGACTGGACATGCAGGACCCACAGAGAAATGACTGCTGAACTTGCCTAAAGTTGAGATGGTCCTTTGAGGTTCCTACTACATGAAAGAGTCTGTCAAACATTCTGCAGGACACAGAAAAAAGCAACTGATGGAATTTGCCATTACAAGCAGAACAAATCTTCAAATTTCCTGCTTCAAGAAAAGCTGGATACCATGGGCCAGTAGGCTGAAGATGGGTACCCACAACATTTCAGAAGAACTTTGGGTAACTATCCAGGCAGTGAGATGTCTCTATCAATTCTAAAGTTTTGGAAGTTGGTTACAATGCACTTCCTGTTTACTTAGGTAATATGATATCCTTCTGGAGCCTTTGATGGAGTTGAAGAATAGACAGTTATAATTTTAGTTTTCCTTATTTATAATAAAAGATAAAGTGGATATAAATATTGTAACTAATTTTTGCTTGATAACTGTTTTGTTGTATGTAATTTTACTATGTTAAAGTTAAAACCTTCCTTTTTATTTAAACAGTAAAGGGGAAATGGTGTGACCAGTCCTTCTGTCTATGTGTTGCTTTTATTCATTCATGAATAAAGAAACTGAATATGGCAAGGTAGAACTTAGCTAGGTAGGGAAAACTAAACTGAATTCTGGGTAAAAGAAAGCAGAGTCAGGAAAAGCCATATAACCTCACCAGAGACAGATGCCGGGAATGGAACTTTACCCAGTAAGCCACAGCCATGTGGCGATACACAGATTAATAGAAATGGATTAAATTGAGATGTAAGAGTTAGCCAATAAGAAACTAGAACTAATAGGCCAAGCAAAGTGATTTAATTAATACAGTTTCTGCGTGATTATTTCAGGGCTGAGTAGCTGGGAACAAACAAGCAGCCTCCTACAACATACTTACATCAGTAGTTCCTGTTTGTTTACACAGGTTTTCCATTTCCAGAATTCCCTTGGTATGTGTTTTCTTTGTTGACTCTATTTCAATTTTCAAATCTTGAACTGTTTGCTTCACCTGTTTGTTTTTTATTTCTTTTCTTGGCTTTCTTTAAGATATTTATTGTTTGTCTTTTCCTCCATTTCTTTTTTTTTAAATATTTTATTTATTAATTATGTATACAGTGTTCTGTCTGTGTGTATGCCTGCAGGCCAGAAGAGGACACCAGACCCCATTACGGATGGTTGTGAGCCACCATGTGGTTGCTGGGAACTGAACTCAGGGCCTTTGGAAGAGCAGGCAATGCTCTTAACCACTGAGCCATCTCTCCAGCCCCTTTCCTCCATTTCTTTAAGGGAATTTTTTTATTTCCTCTTCAAGGGTCTCTATCATCTTCAGAAAGTTATATTTAAGGACATTTTCTTCTGCTTCTTCTGGGTTAGGATGCTCAGGTCTCCCTTTTGTAGGACCACGAGGTTCAGGTGTTGCCATCGTTGTTCTTTAGCTTGTTGAATGTATTCTTGCATTGGTGTCTACCCATCTCTTCCTCCAGGGTGTGCAGGTGGGGTCTGTGCATCAGGGGGTTTCTCTTTCTCCGATTGGTGCAGGTGGATCCTATGGCTTGGGTGGTCACTTCTCCTCCTTGTGTAGGCAGGGCCATGCCTTTGGTAGTTGCTGATGTGGCTCTAGGGGATTTTCTCCAGGTACAATCAGGGCCAAAGCTCCAATGGTTGTAGGTGCAGTCAGGCATGGTTGCAGGTATGAGGAGCCTGCTCATGTGTCTCTGGGGTTTGGTGGTTGTGGGTGGGGCATAGGATGTTCCTCCAAGGGCTAGGGCCTGGAAAGCAGGGCTGTCCATCTGGAAACCAAGACACTCACCTCTCTAGGAGCAGTCAGGACCAAGGCTCCAGTGGTCAGAGATGTGGTAGGGGATGGCTGCAGGTATGGGGAGACTACTCCCAGGTCCCTGGGGCCTACCTAGATGGGGGTGGGGCACAGGATGTGCCTCCAGGGGCTAGGGACTAGAGAGCTGGGCCCTCCAGTAATGAACTCAGACACTCACCCCTCCAAAGGCAGTTGGGACTAAGGTTCAGGTGGTCAGAGACTGTTTTGACATTTTCATAATTAGTGATTGGTGGGGAAGGCCCAGAGCATGGTGTGTGGTGCCACCCCTGGGTTGGTGATCCTGGGTTCTATAAGAAAGCAAGCTGAACAAGCAACAAGTGCATGTCAGTAAGCAGCACCCCTCCATGGCTTCTGCATCAGATCCTGCCTCCAGGTTCCTGCCTTCCCTGAGTGCCTGCCATCACTGCTTTTGATGGTGGATTGTTATATGGAACTGTGAGAAAAAATTAACAACTTATTTTTTTAATCATGATGTTTCATCACTTCAACAGAAACCCTAAGTAATAAAGGTCCATAAACAAAGTATTCAATGTTTTATAAAAAGTCAATCAACAGCTGGGGGGGGTGGCTCACACCTTTAATCCCAGCACTTGAAAGACAGAGGCAGGTGGATCTCCGTGATTTCAAGGCCAGCCTTGTCTACAGAGTGAGTTCCAGGACAGCCAGGGCTACGTAAAGAAAACCTATCTCCAAAATCAAATAACAAACAAGTCAATCTGCACACAAATTATACTTTAAATGTAACAAACTTCCATTGCAACTCTAGAGGGTTTTACATGAAATGCCACACATTCTAAACTTACATCAAAAACTAAATGAAATGAAAATAGCCAAGATTTAAAGGTTATTCATCTTCATTATTAAATAGGGAGATAAAAAATAAAATATCATTTTAACCACCACTTTGACAAAATTAAAAAGCCTGACCACAAAACCTTGACCATGTGGTAATTAAAATAGTATATGCAATCTTTCTATTTTCTCTTCTAGACCAAAAAAGAAGGCAAATAGGAGCAAAAACACCATGTTCGTTCGGAGTGCAACCAGTGCCACTGAGGAACCAGTGGGTGTCTAGCTTTTCCTGCTGATGGACTGATGAAAAAGGCCACCAACTGTCCAACTGAAGTTAGGAGAAAACAGTAAGCAGCTGAACAAAGTGACCAAAATAAATAAAAACTGATGCACAATCTAACAGTTGCCAGAGTTAGACAGATAAACCCAAATATGGTTGGATGGAAAGATACAAACATATAATAAAGTGCCTAAAATGAATTTAAATCTTGAAAACCTAATCTAAGAAGCCAGAGGAACCCAGGTATAGTGGCACACGGCTGCAATCTAGAACTTGGGAAGTGGAGACAGGAGGTTGTCCTCCACCATTCAGCAAACCTGAGCTATATGAAAATAGAGGTGGGGAGGTGGCAATTTGGGCAAGAAACTGCCCTTGTCCGGACTGCTTGGTGATATACTGTATGAACTGAACATGCAGGATCCACTGAAAAGTGCCTGCTGATCTTTCCAAAACATAGGATGATCCTTCAATGTTCCTGCTTCACATAAGAAACTATCAGACATCCTGCAGGACACAGAAGAAAGCAATTGACAAACTTTGCCAGTGCAAGGCAGAACAGATCTTCAAATTTCCTGTTTCACTGAAAAGTCTGCCAGAAGTTATGGGCCTGTAGGCTGAAGATGTTTACCCCAGTGGTACAAAAGAACTTTGGGTGACTGTCCAGGTCGTGAGCTGTCTCTGTCAATTCTAGAACTTTGGGAGTTGCTTACAATGCACTTCCTGTTTACTTACATAGTACTACATCCTTCTGTAGTCTTTAGAGTTGAAGAGTAAATAATTATAATTATAGTTTTCCTTAGTTGTGATAAAAGATAAATTAGATATAAAACTTTAGACTCCCAAAGATAGGATAGATGATAGAGTATTTTCCTTAATTTGCGAAATGTAAATGAACTAAATACTGTAACTATAATTCTTGCTTGACATAGTAATTTTACTATGTTAAAGTTAAAACCTTCCTTTTTAATTAGACAAAAAAGGGGAGATATGTGGGATGTCTTTCTTTTATGTGTTGCTTTTACTGACTGATGAATAAAGCTATTTTGGCAAATGGCTTAGCAGAGTAAAGACAGGTGGGAAATGTGAAGAAAGATAAGAGAGAGAGTAGGCAAAGTCAAAGAGACGCCATGTAGCCACTGAAGGAGATAGATACCAGAACCTTCCTGGTAAGCCACAGACTCATGGTGATACATAGATTAATAGAAATGGGTTAATTTAAGATGTAGGAATACATCTGAGCAATTGGCCAAACAGTATTGTAATTAATATAGTTTCTGTGTGATTATTCAGGTCTGGGCAGCCAAGAAATGAAAGCACAGTCTTGGTTTGCACCATCGCCAAAAAATATTATAAACATGAATAAATAAATACAACATCAGTAAGGAATTATCACCACGGGAAGTTCTAGGTTCAATTAGTAGTACTGAAAAGCACCATCAAATTTTCAGGAAGCTAGACAACATGGCCCATGTTGTCTCACGTGATCTGGGAACATTTTTTAAATCTGGGGTGTTATCCAGACCACTGAGAGGAACCTTGACATAAAACAGACAGTAGAGTATACTGGAAATTAAAAAGAAACCTCAGGCTAGTGAGTAGGTATTAATTTTTTCTTAGTTTTAACACTTTTAGTTTTTGCTTGTACACATATGCGTGCATCCAAGCGGAGGTCAGAGGACCCCTCCTTCTGAGGGATCTGGTTTGGACTATTGTTCTTACTAGCTGATCCGTCTCACAGCCTGTGAAAGTGCACTATTAATCAGAAGTGTCTAATGTCATTATTGGTTCAGGAAAGCATTCCATTTTGTCCATGGTTTTCCAAAGCCAAGAAGTTACTATAGAGCTTCTTCACTTACATTTATCAGCATTATATGGAGGCCCAAAAATGTGAGCCTATTTCCACTTCGAAGGTCAGAGAGTTTCAGTTTGTTCAAGGTTGTTGCCATTCCACCCCTCCAAGTCAGAGAGTTGTAATTTACTCCCAGTTCCTTCAAGATTATTGTCCATTTCTACCTCAAACAAAGGTTTCGCCTAGATTTAGATCAGAGAGTTCTGCTCTCTCAAGCTTATCATCAACAGCTGTAGCTAATATCCAGACCTTTTATTTCAGGAATAGAGAAGTACATATGTTTCTACCCTAAACAATAGTCTAAGGGTCTAAGTTCCTACTCCCTTAGGGAGATAACGGTGGATTCCACCCAGAGAGTGGTTTGCCAACAGGACGTTTGGTCTAGGGTGTAAGTGTGACTTGTTTTGTTCTAGCAACAGATTATTTAACTAAGAATGTAGCCCATGACCTTCAATTGGTCTGTTCATTTCCTTGTGTAATATTAATGCAGTTTTTTTTATCATACTCCTACCTTTTGGGGTTGGGGTATATTAAGCAAATGAAAATCAAACACAGGCGATTTCAGCATTCACTGGAACTCCCTCCCGGTACTGTCTTACGTTTTCTGTTTGTTATTTTCACTCGCATCTTTGCCTTCTTTGGTATTTTTGTAATCTCCATGTCCCTACCCTGGTAAGTGGTATTTTTGTTTAAGCTGGTCTCCGGCAACTATAATGTTCTGTCTATAATGACAGAAGAGAAAACTACCTCTTATACCTCTCACTGTGTATGAGTCTAAGGAACTTAACATATAAATTTTATACACCTGTTGATTACGAAAAGGGAATCAGCTCAAACTCTCTCACTCTACACTCAGTACACACTGGTTGTGGCTTGTCAGAAGGTGTGGGGTCTGTCCCCGCTGTCACACAAGTCATTTTGCAGTGAACACAAGCTAGGTGTCCTCCAAGTTCTGATATGTTCACACTGGAACTCACAGGTTGAAGGTTCAATCCCTAAGACAGTCCCTACCCCAGACCCAGCCATAAGCCCCGCTCCAAAGGGGTTTCCATGTTCCCACCCACAAGTTCAGTTAGTTTGCTAGATGGCCTCTCAGTACTTGGGATAACACAATGCTTACCTTGACCGCTTTGTTTTTGAAGGATTCCAAGGGAGACATCCAGTTGAAGACGCAGGTAGGGTGAGGGCTTTTAAGGAAAGTTGAGAACAAGACCCTCCATCCCTATGGAGGAGAGGCGCACCATCCTCCAAGCACACGGGTGATTTTTGCTTACCTTCTTGGAAGCTATGATTGAAGGATGGACGATCACCACAACAACGATCTGATCTAATGCTGATGGACCGAGTGGAGAACCCAGCAAGGCCTGTCTAGATTTTTTTCTTTCCTGCACGCTCACAATACTCCATCCTCCTGCGTGTGGGGCTGAAGTCCCTCTGAAGTGGAAGTTGTGTGAGGTACTGTCTGACAAGGCAGGTCAGAGACTTTCTCACTGACCAGCTCCAGCTCATCCAAGTGGGATAGGATCAGTGCTCCTCCAATCTGAAGAGAACTCCCGGTTTCTGTGGTACCTAAGAAGGTTTTAAAAAGCGCAGAAAGCCAGGGTGCTTTTGCCTTCTGAAACCTAAGAATAATACGGGTTAGGAAACAACGGGCTGAAAGATAGAAAGATCGAGGTACACACAGGTATGCGTGGATATATCCTAATTTCCCAACTACCGTTAGTGACATAGAGGTTCTTGTTTTTATTTTATGTATATTAGTGCTCTAACTGCCTGCACACCAGAAGAGGGCCCCCAATAGGCTCTTACAGGCAAGTCCTTCCAGGAATGTGTTACCAAAGAGCTTGAAACAGAGACTTGGCCGAGCTGTGAGGGAAGTCTCTTGTGTTAACACACCTCTCGAGAGTGACTAGCGCTCTGAGGAACCAAGAGGTGTGTTTTCAGCCAGAGCACGAGAGTGGGTTCTCTTGGATTTTTAAGAATATGTGTATAACTTATAGTCACAGAGCAGCAGGAAGGTGAGCTCTGTGTGTGGACAAGGATGGCGTCCTGGGAGGGAGAACATGGGGCCTGTCCTCTGAGGGTCTGAGCTGAGCTGCAAGAGGACCAGAGAGGAGGCGGGGCCTGAGTGAGCTGAGGGAGAGGAGGCGGGGCCTGAGTGAGCTGAGGGAGAGGAGGCGGGGCCTGAGTGAGCTGAGGGAGAGGAGGCGGGGCCTGAGTGAGGTGAGAGAGAGGAGGCGGGGCCTGAGTGAGCTGAGAGAGAGGAGGCGGGGCCTGAGCTGAAGGAGAGGAGGCGGGGCCTGAGTGAGCTGAGGGAGAGGAGGCGGGGCCTGAGTGTGCTGAAGAAGAGGAGGCGGGGCCTGAGTGAGCTGAGGGAGAGGAGGAAGGGCCTGAGCTGAGGGAGAGGAGGCGGGGCCTGAGTGTGCTGAAGAAGAGGAGGCGGGGCCTGAGTGAGCTGAGGGAGAGGAGGAGGGGCCTGAGCTGAAGGAGAGGAGGCGGGGCCTGAGTGAGCTGTGGGAGAGGAGGCGGGGCCTGAGTGAGCTGAGGGAGAGGAGGCGGGGCCTGAGTGAGCTGAGGGAGAGGAGGCGGGGCTTGAGTGAGCTGAGGGAGAGGAGGCGGGACCTGAGTGAAGCTGTGGTTTGGAGGCGTGGACTGAGTGAGGCTGTGGGAGAAGAGGCGGGGCCTGCAGAGGCTGCCCCAGGAGGAGGCGGGGCCTGAAGAGGTTGCCCCAGGAGGAGGCGGGGCCTAAAGAGGCTGCCCCAGGAGGAGGCGGGGCCTGAAGAGGTTGCCCCAGGAGGAGGCGGGGCCTGAAGAGGCTGCCCAAGGAGGAGGCGGGGCCTGAAGAGGCTGCCCCAGGAGGAGGCGGGGCCAGCGGGCGGCCTCTTTTAAGGAAGGGCGGAGCTGAGAGAGCCGAGGGCGGGGACTGAGCGTGACGCCTGGACCTGCGCCCGCCCACACCGCGGGCCGCGAGCCTGAGCCCGGCTTTTCCTAAGGCCCGGGAGCGCGGCGAGGACGCCGGGACCGGAAGCAGCAGTGGGATGCGGCTGACGCGGACGCGCCTGTGCTCGCTGCTCGTCGCCCTGTACTGCCTCTTCTCCATCTACGCCGCCTACCACGTCTTCTTCGGGCGCCGTCGCCGGGCGCCGGTCGGGACCCCCCGGGGCTCCAGGAAAGCGGGGGCGCAGGCGAAGGAGAGGCGCGGCAGAGGTAGGGCGGAGGCGGGGCCGGCTGCGGGCCTGCGGCTCGCGCTGGGATCCCCGGGCCCCCGGGCGTCCTTCGTCCTCAGCCCGGAGCCAGCCCGGGCTCGGATTGGGGGCTCTTCCCAGGCTGGGCGAGCTCCGTGCCCCAGCCGCCCCGAGGCTGGTGGCCTGCACGCCTTTAAAGCGTGGAGCAGTCCCCGCTCGGCCTCAAGGGCCAGAGTTGCGGTAACGCTGCGGGCGAGCGGCAAGTCACCGCTGAGTCTCCAGCCGCTCTTCCCGTGGTCATAGAGCACGCTCCTTTCTAGTCATGTGACTGCAGAAGGCCGTACCTTAGAGTCCCAGCTCGAGTCCCAGATGGTATTTTGACTTGTTTTGGAATTGCGGACCTTTTTAACCCCCCTCCCACCCTCGCTCAGAATTCTTGCACAGTTGTGTTATGACATTGGTGGAGACAGCGCGCTAAAGTTAAGATTTACTAATAGTTTACTTACATAAAACCCGTAAACAATTCCAGAACTAAAACGTGTGACTCGATATGTTTTCTGCAGGTATTTCTAAAGGCTTGCGGGGAAGACATACTTGTTAACAATTTTTAAATCTTTAACAGAGATAGTTCAATTAAAAGATATTGGTTTCTTTTTTTCAATTGTATACCTCGAATTTGATTGTCTCTGAAATTTGAAGGTGAAACTAGTTCGCTCTGATAATCTCATTCAAATGACTTGACTTTGTATAAGCAGTTATTCCTCAGTGGTAAACGCAGTCACTTTCTTTAAAAACAGAGCAGTCTGTCCTGGAGAGTGAAGAATGGAATCCGTGGGAAGGAGATGAAAAAAGCGAGCAGCAACAAAGAATTAAAAGTGGCCTGCAGATATTAAATAAATCCACCAAAGAAAAAGTAGAGCACAGGGTACAGATCTGGGGAAAAGCTGCCATTGGTAAGTTACCGCGGACAGGGGAAGTCGTCTGGGAAGGCCGTGCACAGTGTGGACCCTGCCTGCACCACATTTGCTAGAGAATGGATTTTATTGTTTAATGACGACATTTTACCTTTCCTCGGAATTTCATTTGCCTTTCCCCTTAGGTAACACATACTCTCCTATTGGTTATTGGCTTTCGTTGGTAGATGACAAAGTAGACTGGGTGTCCAGTGAGGGGATTCAGTAGATTAAACTGTGACACGTGCAGTGCCCTCAGCTCCATCCCGGCAGCGAAAATAAATAAACAAAAACTTTGTTCACGGGAGCTGCTTTATCGGGAATCTAGTGTTGCAGGATGTACATCATGCTCAGAGCGTGAGGCCGTTGGTGATTGAGGTTGTGCGTGCATAAATATATATATTTTCAGTGTGCAACACTGGTAGGTTGAGAAACATTTGCTTTGTGAAATTGTCAGCAGGCTATCCATCATATAACATACTTAGAACATTTCAAATTTAGTTCCTCACAAATGTAAAGTATACAATATAGTATTAATAAGTATAATCGTGATCCTGTACATTAGCTCTCCAGAATTCATCCTGTGTTTATGAGACCTTATACCATTTGACTGCCGTTTCCTCGTTTTACATAATCCCCCTTACTCCTGAGTTGGACTTATGTCTAGTGAGCGAAACAATTAATAGCAAGTACAGGGTGACAAAAGGGTAAATAGCATAGTGCCTGGCTGGAGGCATTCCATAAATTTATTTATGATTAGTTACAAAAATATATCTTGAAGATTACTCCTGAGCTCTGAGCTTCACATAGCTTTACCTGGATTTGAAGTGACTCAATTTTAACAGTTTTGAGGGATTTTCTGGTGGTTTTTCTGTTGTCGTTGAATTTTAAATTAAGTACTGATTTCTCCCTATAAAACTCCATATTCTCATTCTACTTTGAATTGTACATGTCAGTGGGTTTTCATGATTTTAGACTTCTTGGTCCAGGGAGCATCATAGTGGCCCTCGAACTACTAGACACTCCTTTCATTGGCACGTGCCCCTACGGTTACAGCAGACTGTTACAGAATTCCTGCTGACAGTCGTAACAGGGGTCCTTGTCCAATTTGGAAACTGAGGCAAATTCCATGAGATTTTTCTACCTAGAGTAATCTCTGATACAGCTTTGCCTTGTCTTTCTTCAACTCCACCTTTGGAGCCATTCTTCCATTTGCATGAGGAATATCATGTGTTTACCGCTCAGTAGATTTATCAGCCTTTCCTGCTGGTAGAGTTTTTGAGGCAAATGGAGTTCATTCATTTCAACAATTGATCTGGGTTGGCAGGATTCCTGATAATGTATCATTCTTTAACACTTTAAAGATCTTTTGTGTGTCATAAGAGTTCACCGTATTGGGAATGGAGCTCCCCCATATATCTTTCCTGGACAGTCACTTCTCTATTTCTGGCATCTGCCAAGGTGGCTAAAGAGATCCACAAATCACATGCATAATCTCTTCTCACAGCCTCTTATACACATGAATATTTTGATTTTCTTTTGGTTTAATTTTGTTGGCACACACCTTTAATCCCAGCCCTCCAGAGGCAGAGGCAGGCAAATCTCAGTGAGTTCAAGACACACCTGGTCTATAAAGCAAATTTCAGGACATCCAGAACTACACAGAGAAACCCTGTCTCAAAAAAAAAAAAAAAAAGGCAAAAAAAATTGAATAGTTCAAAACTTTCCCCCTATCAAATGCTGCTTTCTTATTACTTAACAGTTTTCGTCCCTCGGTCTTTCTTTCCTCTTATATTTTACTATAATCATAAAGGAAAACAAAACAGACATTCAATACTTTGGTTACAAATCTCTTCAGAGAAATACCTAAGGTCTCCAATTGTAGATTCTGCTTTACACATCTATACCAATGGGGCACAGCTCAGCTAAGTTTGTGGCTCTTCTACAGCACAGTTCTCTGTCCTCATTTCTAATAACACAGTCTTCATTTCCTTCCATGCCCCGCCTACCTTTACCATGCACATTCTACCAACAGTCAGCCTACGACAGTCTGTGTGTATTGAGACAGCATAGGCTTTCTCTCCTGTGTCCTCAGTGTGTGACAGTCAGCGTGAACTAGAGACTCCTGTGTCCTCAGCATGTGACAGCGTGTACTAGAGACAGTGTAGGCTTTCTCTCCTGTGTCCTCAGCGTGTGACAGCGTGTACTAGAGACAGTGTAGGCTTTCTCTCCTGTGTCCTCAGTGTGTGACAGTCAGGTGTACTAGAGACAGTGTAGGCTTTCTCTCCTGTGTCCTCAGTGTGTGACAGTCAGGTGTACTAGAGACAGTGTAGGCTTTCTCTCCTGTGTCCTCAGTGTGTGACAGTCAGGTGTACTAGAGACAGCGTAGGCTTTCTCTCCTGTGTCCTCAGCGTGTGACAGCGTGTACTAGAGACAGTGTAGGCTTTCTCTCCTGTGTCCTCAGTGTGTGACAGTCAGGTGTACTAGAGACAGTGTAGGCTTTCTCTCCTGTGTCCTCAGTGTGTGACAGTCAGGTGTACTAGAGACAGCGTGGGCTTTCTCTCCTGTGTCCTCAGTGTGTGACAGTCAGGTGTACTAGAGACAGCGTAGGCTTTCTCTCCTGTGTTCTCAGTGTGTGACAGTCAGGTGTACTAGAGACAGCGTAGGCTTTCTCTCCTGTGTCCTCAGTGTGTGACAGTCAGGTGTACTAGAGACAGTGTGGGCTTTCTCTCCTGTGTCCTCAGTGTGTGACAGTCAGGTGTACTAGAGACAGTGTAGGCTTTCTCTCCTGTGTCCTCAGCGTGTGACAGTCAGGTGTACTAGAGACAGCGTAGGCTTTCTCTCCTGTGTCCTCAGCGTGTGACAGCGTGTACTAGAGACAGTGTAGGCTTTCTCTCCTGTGTCCTCAGTGTGTGACAGTCAGGTGTACTAGAGACAGTGTAGGCTTTCTCTCCTGTGTCCTCAGTGTGTGACAGTCAGGTGTACTAGAGACAGTGTAGGCTTTCTCTCCTGTGTCCTCAGTGTGTGACAGTCAGGTGTACTAGAGAGTGTAGGCTTTCTCTCCTGTGTCCTCAGTGTGTGACAGTCAGGTGTACTAGAGACAGTGTAGGCTTTCTCTCCTGTGTCCTCAGTGTGTGACAGTCAGGTGTACTAGAGACAGTGTAGGCTTTCTCTCCTGTGTCCTCAGTGTGTGACAGTCAGGTGTACTAGAGACAGCGTGGGCTTTCTCTCCTGTGTCCTCAGTGTGTGACAGTCAGGTGTACTAGAGACAGTGTGGGCTTTCTCTCCTGTGTCCTCAGTGTGTGACAGTCAGGTGTACTAGAGACAGTGTAGGCTTTCTCTCCTGTGTCCTCAGTGTGTGACAGGTGTACTAGAGACAGTGTAGGCTTTCTCTCCTGTGTCCTCAGTGTGTGACAGTCAGGTGTACTAGAGACAGTGTGGGCTTTCTCTCCTGTGTCCTCAGCGTGTGACAGTCAGGTGTACTAGAGACAGTGTGGGCTTTCTCTCCTGTGTCCTCAGTGTGTGACAGTCAGGTGTACTAGAGACAGTGTGGGCTTTCTCTCCTGTGTCCTCAGCGTGTGACAGTCAGGTGTACTAGAGACAGTGTAGGCTTTCTCTCCTGTGTCCTCAGCGTGTGACAGCGTGTACTAGAGACAGTGTAGGCTTTCTCTCCTGTGTCCTCAGTGTGTGACAGTCAGGTGTACTAGAGACAGTGTAGGCTTTCTCTCCTGTGTCCTCAGTGTGTGACAGTCAGGTGTACTAGAGACAGTGTAGGCTTTCTCTCCTGTGTCCTCAGTGTGTGACAGTCAGGTGTACTAGAGACAGTGTGGGCTTTCTCTCCTGTGTCCTCAGTGTGTGACAGTCAGGTGTACTAGAGACAGTGTGGGCTTTCTCTCCTGTGTCCTCAGTGTGTGACAGTCAGGTGTACTAGAGACAGTGTGGGCTTTCTCCCCTGTGTCCTCAGTGTGTGACAGTCAGGTGTACTAGAGACAGTGTGGGCTTTCTCCCCTGTGTCCTCAGTGTGTGACAGTCAGGTGTACTAGAGACAGTGTGGGCTTTCTCTCCTGTGTCCTCAGTGTGTGACAGTCAGGTGTACTAGAGACAGCGTAGGCTTTCTCTCCTGTGTCCTCAGTGTGTGACAGTCAGGTGTACTAGAGACAGTGTAGGCTTTCTCTCCTGTGTCCTCAGTGTGTGACAGTCAGGTGTACTAGAGACAGCGTGGGCTTTCTCTCCTGTGTCCTCAGTGTGTGACAGTCAGGTGTACTAGAGACAGCGTAGGCTTTCTCTCCTGTGTTCTCAGTGTGTGACAGTCAGGTGTACTAGAGACAGCGTAGGCTTTCTCTCCTGTGTCCTCAGTGTGTGACAGTCAGGTGTACTAGAGACAGCGTAGGCTTTCTCTCCTGTGTCCTCAGTGTGTGACAGTCAGGTGTACTAGAGACAGTGTGGGCTTTCTCTCCTGTGTCCTCAGTGTGTGACAGTCTGCATGTACTAGAGACAGTGTGGGCTTTCTCTTCTGTGGTCCTCAGTGTGTGACAGTCTGCATGTACTAGAGACAGTGTGGGCTTTCTCTTCTGTGGTCCTAACCCTCACCTGAGTCTTCCTCACTGAATGAGCAGTGAACATCTGCATTTCTCTGCACTCTGAGGCATTGTCGTCTAATCTTTGTTAAAAGTCATACTCTTCCAAATTCTTCCAGCCACCCCCATTTTCCTATTTCCTATTTTAACTATTTGCTACAGAATCACCTCACTTCCCAATACCATGTTCTGCCCATATAACACATAGTTTTCTATCACTGCTATCACAGGTATTACAAAAACTACCCTATTTTATAATTCCTAACTACAACTTTATTTCCTGCCTTTCTCGAGGGAGGCATCTCAGATGTCTCGGGAAGGCTCGCCATCTGGGCACCTTAGTGACATTGAGACACTTGCCGTGTAAGATAGTGTTCACAGGCTCTAGAGATTCAGATATGGACGTAGGGAAGCAGGGAATTATTCAGCCTTACACATTTGGAAGCTTTATCTGATTGCCCAAATTTTAAATCTGGTTGTTAGGGTGACTTAATGGAAGTGGAACAAAGTGCATCTTTCAGTATAACTGGCACCATATTCTCAGGTGCTGGATGACTCCACATTACTGTAACCTCATGCCTACTGCTGATCTTGTCCACCCCTAACGCTTTCGTTCAGATGAAGCATCATGGTTGTCCTCGGGAGAAAGAATGAAGTGTCATTTGTCTGCAGAGGGGATCATGCATTCAAGGATGTCTGTTCAAATGGGGAGGTAATATCCCCTCGACATGCTGAATGTTTTGGTTCATACTGATGAGCTCCTCTGGCTTCAGCACAAAATGTTTAGTCCCTCAGTTACGATGGTAACTTAATTCTAATGATGGTAATTTAGTTTATAATACAAACTTTTCTTCCGAATATGTAGGTAGTAAGGGTTCAGTAGCATTAGAGTTTCCTCAGTATAAAGTAAAAGATTCTGTTGTCTTTACTACACCCCACTTTTAATGCCTACAGCCATTGAAGTCTCGTACAGTTAGTTGCCGTATTGATGACTGAGGTTTTGCTTGGTAGGACTGCCTGCCAGCAGATCATGGCAGGCACCCTCTAGTCTCATAGTCAAAATAGAAAGGAAGAAAACATGTTTCTCAGACATACGCAGATGGATAAGGCAGCAGATGTTTCTCTTTTTCTTCTTTCGTTACCAGGTCTGTATCTCTGGGAACATATTTTTGAAGGCACTCTTGATCCCGCTGATGTGACTGCTCAATGGAGGGAAGGACAGTCAGTTGTAGGAAGAACACATTACAGGTACCAATCAGACAACATAACCCTGGGTTGCTGTGTGATGTTTTATGTAACTACTGGAAGAAAATACACATTTATATTCCATTTCAACTTGGGGAAAAATACAGAAATAAATCTTGTGAATATGTGTTCTTAGTTCAAGCTTCATTAAACATTTTTATATTAAATTTGACATTAGAAAATAATTTTGGAGGGAGGAAATGTGCCTCGTGGTGCAGTGGTAGAGAACTAGCCTGCCGTGTGCAAGGCCCTGGGTTCTGTCCCCAATCCTGAGAAAAAATAAGTTTTGGGGAGTCTTATTTCTGTTTTGTTTTAAGCTGATGATTTAGAAAGCTTTGTGATAAATGAGTACTTAACGTTCTGTGCCTTGGAGGACTAATATGTAAACAAGTATTGCTTTCATTATTTTCATTAGTAGCTATGTTAGCCTTGTAATATCCAGATAAAATCCAACTTTGATTTGTTAAAGCATTTTATGTCATATCTACTATGATTTATTTAATGATACAGATTCCCAGTTTTTACAAAATTCAGAACTGTTTCTGGTTTGATTTTTAGATTCTGTAAAAGTACTTCATTAGAAGTTTTACTTTAATTTACCTATCACTATATAATTTTTTTATTGTTGAACAGAATTAACATGACTTTAATTACAAAAATCGTAATTTTGTCATGAAAGTACTATTTTTATTTTTACTGAAATAAACATGATTTGTTTTTACATGTTTACTTCGTGTGACAATTGTGTATTGGGCAGATGTCAATAAAAGAGTCTGGTTTTTATTACAAAGCCATTATTTTTCCACAACTTTGGGCATTCTTTGTTAGGAGCTATAGACGCTGTTTGTTTTCAATTAAATATTTTATTTAATGTTAGTACATGAATACAATGTGTTTGGGTTCCTTCTCCATATAACTCCATCAGTTTCCCTCCTGTCTTCATGTTCACATGCCTGCACATGTACACTCTCAATGTCTGTCTTTGTGTTTCTCTGTCTGTCTTTGTCTCTCTATTCTCTTGCTCGCTCTCTCTAATACCCACCAAGTCCACTTATTGATACCCGTATGTGAGATCATGTCCTGGAGCATGGGTAGCTTCTCAGGGCCCAAATCCCTGAAGAAAAATGGCTCTTTCAGTCTCTCTCTCTCTCTTGCCCTCCTTCTCTCTCCCCTCCTTTCCCTCCCCTGCAAGAAGCAACTGCTAGTAGTTGTGTTTCTTTCTTACTTTCTTATTATTATTTAATTGAAATTTTGAATACCAATTCCTGTTCCCACTCTCTCCTCACCTCCCACTCCCTCTGCCTTTCCCCATAGGGAGTCTGCAAAATCTAGCACAGGGCTTTGAGGCAGGACCAAGGCCCTCCCTACTCTATCTAGGCTGAGCAAGGTATCACTCCAAGGAGAATGTTCTCCAGAAAGCCAGTTCAAGCCCTAGGGATAAATCCTGTTCTCACTACCAGTCTACCCCAGCTGTACAACTGTCACCCACATTCAGACGGCCTAGTTTGGTCCTATGCTGGTTCCCCCACTGTCAGGCCAGAGTCTGTGAACTCTCACTAGCTCAGGTCAGCTGTTTCAGTGGGTGTCCCCATCATGGTCTTGGCCCTTTTGCTCATATTATCGCTCCTCCCTTTCTTCAACTGAACTTTGGGAGCTCAGTCCAAAGTTCCCCTGGGAATCTCTGTGACTGCTTCCATCAGTTGCTGGATGAAGGTTCTATGATGACAATTAAGGTAGTCATCAGTCTGATTACAGGGCAAGGCCATTTGGGCACCCTCTTCACTATTGCTTAGGGCCTTACCTGGGGTCATCCTTGGATTCCTGGAGATTTCTCTAGAGCTAAGTTTCTTGCTAACCCCATAATGACTCCTTCTATCAAGGTACCTCTTTTCTTGCTCTCCCTCTCTGTCCTTCCCCCATTTTGACCATCCCATTCCCTTATGTTCTCCTCCCCCTTCCCTTCTCCCCTTTCCCTCCCTTCTAGCCTCCTTTCTCCCCCCACCCCCTACACCCAGTTTTCTCAGGAGATCTTGTCTGTTTTCTTTCCCCAGGGGGATCCATGTATGTTTCTGCTAGGGTTCTTGTTACCTAGCTTCTCTGGACTCATGGATATAGGCTTGTTATCCTTTGCTTTATGCCTAATATCCACTTCTGAGTGAGTACATGCCGTGCTTATCTTTCTGGTCTGGGTTACCTCACTCAGGATGCTTTTTTTCTATTCCATCAATTTGTATGCAAATTTCAAGATGTCATTGTTTTTTACCGTTGAGTAGTACTCCATTGTGTAAACCAGTGTGTTATATTTAGGAAATGGTCTCCTGTGCCAATGTGTTCAAGACTACTTCCCATTTTCTCTTCTGTGAGGTTCAATGTGGCTGGATTTATGTTTGTTTTATTTTTTTCCTTTTTTAAAGATTTATTTCTTTATTATGTGTATAACATTCTGCCTTCATGTATGCCCGCATGCCAGAGGAGGGTGCCAGATCTCAGTACAGATGGTTGTGAGCCACCATGTGGTTGCTGGGAATTGAACTCAGGACTTCGGGAAGAGTAGCCAGTGCTTTCCAGTCCTGGATTTATGTTTGATCATTTGGACTTGAGTTTTGTGCATGGCAATAGATATGAATCTATTTTCATTCTTCTACATGTTGACATACAGTTTTGGCAGCACCATTTGTTGAAGATGTTTTCTTTTATCCATTGTATAATTTTAGTTTCTTTGTCAAAAATCAGATATTCATGGGTATGTGGGTTAATAGCAGGGTCTTCAATTTGATGCCGTTGGTTCACCTGTCTTTTTTTTCCAATACCAAGCTGTTTTCATTACTATAACTCTATATTAGAGTTTGAAGTCAGGTATTGTGATGCCTCTGGAAGTTCCTTTATTGTACAGGATTGTTTTGGCTATTTTGGTTTTTTTTGGTTTTCTGTGTGAAGTTGAGTATTGTTCTTTTGAAGTCTGAAGAATTGTGCTGGGATTTTGATGGGTAATTGCATTGAATCTGTAGATTGCTTTTGGTAGGATTGCCATTTTTATTATATTCATCCTACCTATCCAAGAGCATGGAAAATCTTTCTGTTTTTCTGGTATCTTCCTCAATTTCTTTCTTCAAAGACTTAAAGTTCTTGTTATGCAGGTCTTTCACTTCTTTGATTAGTGTTACTCCGAGATATTTTTTTGTTATTTGTGGCTGTTGTGAATGATGATGTTTCTTTGATTTCTTTCTCAGCCCCTTTGTCATTTGTATACAAGAAGGCTGTTGTTTTTTCTAAGTTGATCTTGTATCCTGCCACTTTACTGAAGGTGCTTACCAACTGTAGGAGTTCCTTAGTCGAAATTTTGTGGAGATATATATCTCATCTACATCTACTATCATATCATCTACAAATAATGAAAGCTTGACTTCCTCTTTTCCAATTCTTATTCCCCTGATCTTTTGTTGTCTTATTGTTCCAGCCAGAACTTCAAGAACTATATTGAATAGATATGGAGAGAGTAGACAGTCTTGTCTGATTTTAGTGGAATCACTTTGAGTTCTCTCCATTTAATTTGATGTTGGCTACTGTATATTGCTTTTATTATGTTTAGATATGTTCCTTCTATTCCTGATCTCTCCAAGACCTTTTTCATGAAGGGTTGTAACGTTTAAAGTTTTCAACATCTAATGAGATGATCATATGTTTTTTTCTGTTTATTTACATGGTGCATTTCATTGATAGATTTTCCTATGTTGAACCAATCCTGTATCTGAGGAATGAAGCAAATCTGATAATGGTTGATGACTTTTGTGATGTGTTCTTGGATTCAGTTTGCCAGGATTTTCTTGAGTATTTTTGTATCAATGTTCATGAGGGAGACTGGTCTGTAATTCTCTTTCTTAGATGAGTCTTTGTGTGGTTTGAGAATCAGGGTAGCTGTAGGCTCATAAAAAAGAGTTTGGTAATGTTCCTTCTGTTTTTATTGTGTGGAACAATTTGAGGAGTATAGGTAGTAGTAACTCTTCAAAGTTCTGCACTAAAACCACCAAGCCCTGTGCTTTCTTTTAGTTTTATTTGTTTATTTGGTTTGGTTTTTTGTTGTTTTGTTTTGGGTTTTTTTTGTTTTGTTTTGTTTTTTTGTTTTGGTTTGGTTTGGTTTTTCAAAGCAGGGTTTTTCTGTAACTTTGGAACCTGTCCTGGAACTAGCTCTTGTAGACCAGGCTAGCCTTGAACTCACAGAGATCCACCTGCCTCTACCTCCAAGTGCTAGGATTTGGAAGACTTTAATGACTGCTTCTATTTTCTTAGAGCTTATAGGTCTATTTAAATTGTTCATCTGGTCTTAATTTGATTTGGTATGTGATCCAAAAATTGACCATTTCTTTTAGATTTTCTAATTTTGTGGAGTTCAGGTTTTCAAAGTATGACCTTATGTTTCTTTTTGTATTTCCTCAGTATCTGTTATGTCCCCCTTTTCATCTGTGATTTTAATAATTTGAATATTCTCTAGCTTTTTGGCTAGTTTGGATAAAGTGTTTGCCTTTCTTGTTGATTTTCTCAAAGAACCATGTCTTTGTTTCATCAAATCTTTTTATTGTTTTCTTTGTTTCTATTTTATTGATTTCAGCCCTCAATTTGATGATTTTCTGTCGTCTACTCCTGGGTGAGTCTGCTTCTTTTTGGTCTAGAGCTTTCAGGTGTGCTGTAAAGTCTCCACTGTGAGATGTCTCCACTGTCTTTCTGGAGGCACTGTGAATGAAAACTGCTCATTCATTTCCTGGACATCCAGACCTGAATAATCACACAGAAATTATTAATTACAACACTGTTTGGCTAATAGCTTAGGCATATTCCTAGATATCTCTTACATCTTAAATTAACCCATTTCTATTAATCTGTATATTACCACGAGGCTGTGTCCTACCAGTAAGGTTCTGGAGTCCTTCTCCTTTGGCAGCTACATGGAGTTTCCTTGAGTCTGCCTACTCTCTCTATATATCTCTGTTCAGATTTCCTGCCTGGCTTCATTCTGCTGTGCCATAGGCCAAAGCAGTTTCTTTATTAGCCAATGGTAATAAAACATAGTCAATGCATATAAAGGGTAATACCACATCATCTCCTCTTTTCTGTCTAAATATAAAGGAAAGTTTTAACTGTAACATAGTAAAATTACAAATAGCAAAACAAGTATCAAGCAAGTATTAAAGTTAAAAAATTTCTTTGTGTGTCTAAAGTTTCATATCTAATTTATCTTTTATCATAACTAAGGGAAACTATAATTAGCTGTCTTCAAATCCATCAAAGACCCCAGAAGGATGTAATATTACCTAAGTAAACAGGAAGTGCATTATAAGTAACTTCTAAAACTCTAGAATTGAGAGTGACATCTCACTGCTGGGATAGTCACCCAAAGTTCTTCTGTAATGTTGGGGCATCCATCTTTAGCCTACGGGCCCACAGTATCCAGCAGACTTTTTCATGAAGCAGGAAATTTCAAAGGCTGTTTCGCCTATATTGGAAATTTGTCAGTCACTTCTGTGTCCTTCAGAATGTCTGGCAGACTCTTTCATGAAGCAGGAACCCTGAAGTACCAACCCATCTTTTGGAAATTTCAGCAGTCACTTTTCTGTGGGTTCTGCATGTCCAGTTCATACAGCATACCATCAAGCAGTCCAGGCAGGAGCAGTTTCTTGCACAAATGGCCAGCCTTGTCAAATTGAAGGCAGATACCATAACGAGCTTCTTCAGTGTCCGTCAACCTCTCTAAAGTAATTGGTGCTGCTAGAGCAGACATGTCTCATGGTCGAGAAAAGTCTAAATTCTTAAAACCTTTTAAATGCCATGTTCTGTAGGTCGTTGAAGTGTTGAAGATTATCTAACTGAAATGTATCTCTGTATATCTTCAGTCCTCCCCTGAGGTTTGTTTCTTGAGTACAACAGAAGGATGGATTCTGTTTCCATATCCAATCTGTTATTAACCTGTGTCTTTTTATATACAAATTGAATCCATTAATACTAAAAGATATCAATGACCAGTGATTGTTAATTCCTGTTATTTTTCATTGGTAGTGTTTGTGTATTTTCCTTCTTTGGAGTTTGCTGGTATGAGGTTTTTTTGGGGGGAGAGGGGTGCAGCTAACTTTTTTGGGTTGGTGTTTTTCTTCTAGTGCTTTCTGTAAGGCTGGGTTTCCACAAACCCAGGTGTTGTTAAATCTGGTTTTGCCATGTAATATCTTGTTTTCTCCATCTATGGTGACTGAAAACTTTGTTGGGTATAGTAGTTTGGGTTTGCAGCCATAGTTTGTTAGTGTCTGCAGCACATCTGTCCAGGACTTTTTGCTTTCAGAGTTTCCATTGAGAAGTCAGGTGTAATTCTGATAGGTCTGTGTTTACTTGGCCTTTTTCCCTTTCAGCTCTTAGTCTTCTTTCTTTATTCTGTATGTTTAGTGTTTTTATTATTATGTGGTAAGGAGACATTTTTAGTCTAGTCTAGTTCTGTAAGTTTCTTGTATCTTTATAGACTTATTTTAGTTTGGGAAAGTTTTCTTCTAAGATTTTGTTGAATATATTTTCTATGCCTTTGAGCTGGAGTTGTTCTTCTTTTCATGGTGTCCCAGATTTTTTAGATGTTTTGTATTAGGAATTTATTGGATTTAACATTTTCTTTGACTGATCAATCTATTTCCTCTATAGTATCTTCAACACTTGAGATTCTTCTATCCTTTGAATTTTGTTGATTATGCTTACATCTATAGTTCCTGTTTGTTTACCTAGATTTTCCATTTCTAGAATTCTCTTGGTTTGTATTTTCTTTATTATCTCTATTCCAGCTTTCAAATCTTGAACTGTTTGCTTCACCTGTTTGTTTGTTTGTTTTTTGGTTTTCTTGGGTTTCTTTAAGATATTGATTTCTTCCAATTTTTTGTTTTTCTTTTTCTCCATTTTTTAAGGGAATTTTTCAATTCCTTTTTAAGGGTCTCTATCGTTTTCTTAAAGTTATATTTAAGGACATTTTCTTCTGCTTTTTCTGGGTTAGGATGTTCAGGTCTTTCTGTTGTATGACCCCTGGGTTCTGGTGCTGCCGTGTTGCTTTTTATGTTGTTGAATGAATTCTTGCATTGGTGCCTACCCATCTCTTCCTCCAGTTGGTGCAGGCAGTGTCTTTGCCTCTTCGTCTAATCCTTGCAATCAGTGTCTGTGTCTCAGGGAACAATTGAGGTCTCCCCGGGGTGGGTGGGTTTGGGAATGGATTGGAACTTTTAGATTACAGGGTTTGACTGATGTGGGGAGGTTGGAGCAGCCCGGCTGCAGGTGGCACCTGCTGGCTGGCTAGTGAATCTGAGGCAGGTGGGGGAGGGGCCAGGGTTTTGCCCTGGGGCCTAGAGACTGGGCTGTCCAGTTGGAGCTGGTCACTCACCTCTTGGTCTACTCTGAGTAGTCACAGTCTGCCTCAGGGAACCACTGAGGGTGCAGGGGATGGGTGGGCTTTGCTACTTGTGTTTGTTTGAAAAACAGTTTCTCCTAGTTCAGTGATTAGGATAGGCTGATTGGACAGTGAGACCCAGGGATATACCTATCTCTGTGCTACATCTAACTTTTTACATTGATGCAAGGAATTGAACTTTTGTCCTCATGCTTGCAAGGCAAACATTTTACCAACTAAGCAACCTCCGTAACCCCTCATTACACAAATCTTCTCACAGGAGTTAAACTTGAAGAAAAGCAGATATTTATAGTGGTTGTTCTAATCTCTTTGTAGGCCATATATACATATACATACATACACACACACACATATATATACACACTTCTAAACTTTACAGTCTTTAGATTCCACTGTTAGAGAGTAAATGTGTGGCTGGACGTGGACCTCGGGGGTAGGAAGGCTGTTCTGGAATGTGCAAAGCTCTGGGTTCAATTGCCAGTACAAAAATAAAGTGAATGCCTTTTATGTGCGTAAATTGATATCTGTATTTGTATTTGAACAGTAAACATGTCAGTAGACTTAAGCTAATAGTAGTTCTGCTACACTAAGTGGAAGATTACTACAAAGTCATAAGTAGCATCCTTAAACTCATAGTTACATGGTGTTGCCACAGTGATAAAAAAGGAATAAGTAAACACTGTTAACTCCCAAGAAAGGCTAAGCCCCAGTTTACCCCTTCTGAAATTTTGATGCAAGATTTTGGGTTATCCAAAAACTTCTATTTCCTCTTAGAGAACTTTGTATTTAAATACTGTAACAGATTTTCAAAATATCCTATTAAGCAACGAAAAGTTGTATATAATTTATCCAAAATTAATAAACTCATGAAATTGCAAATTGTAAGTTCAATCAAGTTATGTAGATACTAATTTAAATTCCAAAAATATATTGTTTGCACAGTCATTCAGAATTTAAATGATTTCTCTGGGCTTATTATATTGAAGTATTTACTCTGAAGACATTTTTCAATTGAGACAAGCAATATAAAAAATATATTGAAAGTTATAAGTCCTGATGCTTAGACATATGCTAAGTTACCTACAGGGGTAAATTACCTTTCAGAATCCTACACATGAGCTCTTTAGCTATGATTATTTTTCAGCTAATGGATTTTCATGATAGACGCTTCAATGATAACCTTCATTAATAAAGCATAGTATTCATCCTGTATATTATACTAAGTCATACATAAGCCTTATTTTATAATGTTAATGTGTAGTAGGAAAATTCAGCAACTTTCATAATTTCATGTTTTAAATGCAGTAGCAAGAAGCTAGAAATTGAGCTCATTTAGTAGAAGGCTTACCTGAAATGCAGACTCTAGCTTAGTTCCTAACACCATATGGACAAGGAGTGGTAGCACAGCTTATTCCCAGCACTCTGAAGGAGGATCAGAAGTTGAAGGGAAAAAGAAGACATCCATAGTCATCTCCCTTAATGACATCTCAGACGTCTTTTACCCATTCTCAGTCAGAGCCTTTAGCCGTCCTGAATGCTCCGTGTGGTGACCTTTCCTAGTCCTACGTATACACTCCCCACACCCATGCACTCCATCTTTGTCTCCGAGGACTGTTCGTTCTGGGACTGCCTTTCTTTCCTTTGTTCCCCACCTGCCCTCACTTCCTTTTGTCCTCCTCTGTACTCTCAAACCAGCTGTCCACACTCACCCACTCTGCTTCCCTCCTTATCATCCTGTGCACTTTGACTAAAAGTTCAAAATACTTGTGGGGCAGTGACTGTTGAGGCAATATATGACAATGTGCGTTATGGAGCATGTCTTTTCCTTCTATGAAAACTTCAAAAAATGTATTGCAAACAAAGAATTACAATATACTCCCTCTTGCTAACCACTCACACTTAATGTATTTTAGCTGTTATAAATTCCTTATTTAACTTTCATCATCAAAGAAATGTTTCCAATAAAAGACCTTTGTTTCCAAGTCCTTTTATTCTTCACTCAAAGAAAATTACTGTTACGAATTTGGCGTATGCTCCTACGTTTTTATATTTCTACTGATAGAAGGTATATAAATATTTTTTCAATATGTAGTTTTATATTTGCGTAAAATTATACCTTAAGGGCTAGCAGGATAGTAAAAATGGCTACCCCAAGACCTACATGGTGGAAGGAAAGAACCAACTCCTGCACTTTGTCCTCCAAACACATGTATGCATGCGTGCATGCGTGCGTGTGTGCACACATGCACACATCCTTTTAGTTACGTGCTAAGTGTCCTAAAATGTGGTATATTTTCCTTTATATTTCAATGCCTTGCCTTCAGTGAAGAAATGAGAATCCTACATATTCCAGTCTCATATACTAGTTGAATTTTTCATCCAAAACTCTCTATTAGTCTATAGCCCTGTCCCAGACTTATTCAGAAGAACTTGTATTATACAAATTTCATTTCTAAAGAATGCAAATTAAATCTCATTCTGGATTTCATGTAAAGTTATTGAAATTTTCCTTTGTTCAATTTTGTTTCTCTCTTATTTGTGGTGTGTTGTCTTCTACAGTTTCATCACTGGCCCAGCTGTAGTTCCAGGCTACTTCTCCATAGATGTGGACAATGTGGTACTTGTTTTAAATGGAAGAGAAAAAACAAAGATCTTCCACGCCACCCAGTGGTTACTCTACACACAGAACTTAATGCAAACCCAAAAGCTGCAGCATCTGGCTGTTGTTTTGCTGGGAAATGAGCAGTGTGATAATGACTGGATAATGCAGTTCCTCAAAAGAAACGGAGGCTTTGTGGACCTGCTTTTCATAACATACGACAGCCCGTGGATTAACGGTGCAGATGTTCTCCAGTGGCCTTTAGGTGTAGCAACGTAAGTACAAGATAAGACTGTGTATCCCTAGTCTCCAGGATCTAGTGTTCTGAGTCAGGAACATGATGTTTTAAATGATGATAAGCTTACAGGTGATGAGGCCAGGGGCAATCTTTCCTAGGGTCAATAAGAGTGTGACCTCATGCCTCCATAACAGTAGTGAAAGGGTCTTTGTTGTTTTGAGAATATTTTACCCTCCTCTGAGGAGAACTGATGAGTACATTTTTTTGTTTCAAAAATTAATATAGAATAAATATTTAAGCTTACTAGTGTCCTAAAGAGATGTTAAACAGAGAATGAATAAAGGTAGAGTCATAATTTCTAGTAAAAAACAAATACTTTTGTAGCAGTATTTTCATATAAAGAATGCACTTACCCTTGGGTTGTGATTGACTGACTTTATGCAAATTTTAACTATACAAACAAACGTTATTCAATGAATAATTTAAGATCCTCAGTATGTAATCATCTCCCCCCCCCCCCGCTTAAAAATTGGAAAACATTTTTAAGCTTTCTATGGATAGGTTTTTAATAGTAAGCAAACTTTAAGCTAGGTTCCCACTAGTATATAAACTTTCTGAGGGCAGAAATTTTCTTCCCAGCTCTAAAAATGTACATGAACACCTACAGCAAAAGCCCAGCAATTAAGAACACTTACTGCTGCTATAGGGGACACAGCGCTAACATGGTGTAGATTACAGCTGTGTATTATGCAGTCCCAAGGATCTGACACACTTTTCTGAACTGCGGGTACATGACTACACATGGAGAAAAACAGGCATACACATACACACATAGATGAAAAATAATAAATTTTTAAATAATGCTTAGATACTGTAGGTACTAAATTATTTGGTAAGTAAGTGAATCATCTCCCTGATAGACTTAAATCAGACATTCATTATGTCACTAGTTACCACCATTTGTAGCCTCAGGCTTATTTCTATTTAGCTACACAGCTGTCACCAGAAAAAATGCCATTGACACATTCCCTACATGTACCACATTCCAGCTGAGTAGGTTTGGAAGACTTGTTGAGTATATCCACCCTTATGACCTTCAGAAAAATCTAGTCCTTGAGAAGGGCCTATATTTATAAAAATATTTTTACTTTTCCACATTGTATGACATCACCTGTTTGTATAATAAAAGATAGAAACATAGTAATCCTGGAATCGCCATATTCGCCCTGTTCCCAACAAGGAAAGATTCAGTACCAAATGGAAACTTGGTTGCTCAACTAAAAAGAGGAAATTGTCACAACTTCCATTACGCGTGTAGATCCCAGGTGTCTTAGTCAGTGTTCTATTGCTGTGAAGAAAAGTCATGACCTTAGCAACCCTTATAAAGGAAATAATTTAATTGGGGCTGGCCTATGGTTCAGATGTTTAATCCATTATCATCATGGCAGGAAGTAAGGCAGTGTGCAGGCAGACGTGGTGCTGGAGAGGAGTGAGAGCTCCACATCCTGATCTACAGGCATCAGGAAGTGGACTGAGACACACTTCCTCCAACAAGGCCACACCTTCTCCAACAAGACCACATCTCCCAATAATGCCACTCCCTGTGAGTTTATTAGGGCCAGTTACATTCAAACCACCACACCAGGGATGTTGTTAAACATGGCACCGTGTACAACACTTTTCCAAACAAAAAGTTATGTGTCCCAAAATGCCATAATAATCTCATGTATAGCATAGTCAGCCTCTATCATATAGTATACAGGTATTTGTTGTTTGTTTTAATATATACTTGCACATTAATCCTTGGAATTAAGTTTTCAGAGCTCATGACTCTAACAGTATATTTTTTTTTAATGAATGATTATGTCTGTGGTGTGCAGTATGTTTGGAAATCATAGTTTAAATGTCCTTACTATACATAACCTAACAAGCCAGGCTGTGGGATGTTCCTACCATACAATAATTTATTGGTTGTTTTTATAGATACAGGAAGTTTCCTGTGGTTGAAGCCAGCTGGTCGATGCTCCATGATGAGAGGCCCTATGTATGTAATTTCTTAGGAACCATCTATGAAAATTCATCAAGACAAGCACTGATGAACATTTTGAAACAAGGTGGAAGTGATCAACTTTGTTGGGTCTCTGCAAGGGAACAGTAAGTTCTGTATTTGCATGATTCCTCCCTGCTGCTCTCCAATCTGAGTGTCACTTTGTGTACACAGAGGTTTCCAGAGAATCGCTGCTACTCGGCTTATTCTACTGTCCTGTCAGAAGCTATAGTAGTAACTGGTTGGAAGTGTCACCCCAACTCCTGGCATCCATTTTGGAATGTTGGGTGGAAAACTGCATTTCAAGCCCCTGGGAGTTGCCACAGTTCAGACTCCACCTCTGAGAAAGCCCACTAAATGACGACCCCTCCCCAGAGAGGGTCAAGACCACTCCTATGGGCTATTTAAACTCCCCCCCCCCCCAGAGAACGAACAAGTGGTCTCCCTGGTTCTCCTTTGCCCCTCTCTCTGTTTTCCTGGAGGGCCACATGGGAGCACTGGCATCCATTAAACCTGGGCTTCTTTTTATTTGGTTTGATTTAATCTGATTTGGATTACTGCGGAGAGGTTTGTCAGACCAGAAAAGCTTAACAGTAACTAAAACAGAAGAAACTGACTTTTCTCCCTTCTTACATAGTAATCAAGAAGGAGGTGTCGATAAAGTAACAGAAGTCATTTTGCAATAATTTATTTTGCTTTTAAATAAACACATGGAGTATAAGGGAGTATAAGGCAGAATGGCCAGGGAACAGACACCTAAAAGATATGCTTCTAGATCTAGAAATTTATTTTTTTATTTTTTTTTTTAGCCTCCAAAACTGTGAACTGAACAACTTTCTTATTTTATTAAGAACCCAGCTTCAGGTATTTTATTACAGTAATAGAATAATACAGATTTTATGCCTACTTTGCCATGCTTTAGCCAAAGAGTGTACTCTTTATTTCCATCAGTAGACTTCTCCAGGGCTAGTTCCACAGTCTCCAACCAATTGTGACAAAAATTGCCTTCTAGATGGATACCACTACTATTTATGTAACTATATTAAGTTCATTCACTTAACACTTGCCAAAAACCTGCCATATGCCAGGAACCATTGAACCCATGATAAAGTCAGCAGTGAAAAACAAAAACAACAAATGTGCCTTCATAGCAGTCAGATGTTTTTAGAGGAAACAGATAAAAATGTAGCGTGTGTCAGAAGATGATTGTTAAGTTTTTTTTGGTCTGACAAACCTCTCTGCCAATGCAATAATCCAGATCAGACCAAATCAAACCAAATTAGAAGAAGCCCTGGTTTAATGGATGCCAGCACTCCCAAGAGATCCTATGGGAGTGGTCTTGACCCTCCCTGGGGAGAGCTCACCATTTGGCGGGCTTTCTTGGAGGTGGAGTCTGGACTGCAGCAACTCCCAGGGAAGGGGGCTTGGAACTTTCCAAACATTCCAGACTCCTTGAATAAATGGGGTGCTAGAGAGCTGAGGTGATGCTTCCAACCAAACATTCCAGACTCCTTGGATAAGGGGGTACCAGCTCAAGTCTGGCTACTTCCTGAGGGCATGAGCAATGTGGGAGAGGGGAGAGTTGGGAGTTGGTGGGCTCACGCTCAGCAAGAGGTGTGGCTGGAGAGGCATCTGGTTTACCTCAGGCATCTTTTCTTTGGAGGGAGATGAGAAGGCAGGTGGCTAGAAGAAAAAATATATTGTTATTATTGGCCCTATGAATGGGGCTAGCCATGAGAAGGGTTATTAACTGCCAGAAAGAATGGGATGGAGAAGTACCCTGGAAGTACAGGAGAGGCAAGGGTGAATAGTGAGACAGGAGAGCAGAAATGCCCTTTAAAACTAGATTTTAGTTGGTTGCTGTCCTTTTGAGTCTGGAGAGCTGGTACTAATGGTGAAGTCCCAGGAACTAGTACAGGTGTTGGCATTGTCTGGAGGGCCCTTTGTAAGTTGGTCTTGGCCAAGACAGCAGGAGTGACCTGTAAAATATGCTTGAAAATGGGTGGGGTTAAAATAGACTCTGGAGATTGTTAGTTTTTTTCAGACCTGATTTTTGATACAGCAGAACTTTTTCTAGGAACCTGCAGGTATCTGTAAGACTAGAACAGAAACGTTTTAGAAGACAAAGGGAACTGGGACCTTTGGATCTCTAGAGATACACCTGAAGCCTGTGAAAGAGGCACACCTGTCTATTTTTAGCAGGAAACTTAACAAATGAAGTAATGAACTACCAGTACCTTAAGTCATCAAATGCCATTAGACAGATCTGGGAAAGATAAATGAGCAGAAATGAGACCACTTTTCTAGCCATGCAGGCAATCTTAAGGTTCTCTGTAGTTTTTGGAGAACACCAGCCTTAGAAGCAGTACTGTTAGCTGTTAGCTGCTGAGTCCAGGAGGTCTGAAGATTTTCCTTCAGGGGAAGATTTAGTCTACCTGTCTTGGCAGGATGAGAAGATTGATTCCCTGGTGTAGCGTCCAGGAAGCTGTGAAGTACAAGGCCCCTTTTAGTGTGTGGTGGCTTTGCCATACCCAAAGGCAAGCCTCCAGGAGGAAGGTCTTTTGTAACCATGTATCTTGGAGGAGCTATAGGATGCTGTGGGAGCTGGCATGTCTCTGTAATAGAAGCTCTTTTGCTAAATGCCATGCTCTCAGATCTGTAAAGGCATTTGAGAATTGGGTACCATTACCTGTTAGTTATATTTAAATTAGACATATAAATTAAATTCAGACATGTATTTTACCCAGTTAGTTACAGCTTACCAATGCTAGTGAATGTAAGAAGATTAAAATATTTTTGTAAGTTAAAGAATTTTGGAGGCAGACTGTCTCCTTTGGTAGGTCTAGTATACGAAAGTACTCTTACCAGAGATGGAGCTGAGGTCAAAATGGAAGCTACCCACATGTTTGTATTTTTTTCCAGAGCTGTTGTAATCTGGAGAGTTACAAGTTTTACAGATTTTAAAACACACACACATACACACAGAGAAATAAGACAAGCATACTATGGAAGCAGACACACACGTAGACATAAAGCATAGTGTGGCCACATTATTTTAACAGACAAATAAATCTTTTTTTAGGAACCTGTGTCATCTGACCAACTTAAAAATCCTGGTGTAGGCAAGCAGCAGAAACCAGGGAAGCACACAGGTGGTGCCATTAAGGGCCAGATTAACAGACGCTACAAGAGAAAACAGAAACCTAAGGATGGAACACCTATACAGTTTTAGAGTAGAAGGACGGGAGTAACGGATCTGTTGTAGAGAACACATAGCGAGAGAGAGGGGAGGGGGTACAGGGAAGGGGAGTGTTTTACGTTAGACGTTAGATAGCCCCAATTTAATAGGATTTTTATAAAAGGCAGCCCAGGGCATTTGGAGATCAGGCCTCAAATTGCAAGTGTCCATTTTTACAAGTCTATACTGAGTCTTGGGACTCAGTGCCTACCACGTGTGTCCACTGTGATAAGACAAAAGCAGAAGGATGTGAGAATTGCATGGACAGACATCTCCATCCCAAGGAATCCCACCTCAGTGAGGACTGCCTCACCGTTTTGGGGGGGGGGGGGGGCAACATGGGCTATGGCTTCAACAGACTACCCAACAAACTTATGGGCCCTGGGCCCTATGTACTTGAAAAAAGGGAACTCACCCAGACAAAGCCAAGCCTGGCAGAAAGCATGGGTTACATTTTTCCAACATGTAACCATGGGCTAGTGGGAAAAACAGCTCATCTCTGTGGACCCTCCAGATGTTGGGTTTTTCTGGCCCTACATCCAGGTCAGACCAAATCAAACCAAATTAAAAGAAGCCCAGGTTTAATGGATGCCAGCGCTCCTTGGTGGCCCTCCAGGAGAACACAGAGAGGGGGAAGGAAAACCGGGGAGACCACTGTTCTCTGGGGGGAGTTTAAGTAGCCTATAGGAGTGATCTTGACCCTCTGTGGGAAGGGCTCACCATTTGGCTGGCTTTCTTGGAGGTGGAGTCTGGGCTGTGGCAACTCCGAGGGGAAGGGGCTCTGAACTTTCCAAACAATGATAATGCCATGTAAGAAAAGAATTAAGCAGATGGAGAGGAGAACATTGATTTTTCAAGTAGCCCAGGAGAGCGCCAGGTAGAGGACTGTGTGAAACACAGGCACAAAGAGGGAACAGGGTCTTCCTTGTGTTGGTGTGGGACACCAGTGTCCATTTGGAGGGAGGAACAAAGGCAAGAGGGTGCTGACCACAACAGGCTGCTGATAAATGAGTGAGGGTGTCAGAAAAGAGGAAAGACTTACTGCAGGAGGACTGCTGATAAGATGGCTCTCGATGCACTGAGCTAGAGGTCAGGTACCTCTGTGCACTCTTGCTGCTTCTAGACCATTCTTCCCTTCCCTCCCAAAACCCCAGTCCCCCAGTCTCCCGTCAGCATGTGTAGCTGTGGCTGGCATTCTCTGCAGCACTGAGCCTGGGCTGTACCTCCCTGATTCCTTAAAGGACATGGCTCTTGTGCACGGTCACTCTGGCTCACACCGCTCTTGTCTCAATGCTTGGCAGTTTCTAAGTCTGAGGAGGCAGTTCTTCCTTCACCTCGGTCTGCAGTTCCAGGCTGCGAGCTCACTTCAGCCATTTCCTATCATGGTCATTTCCTCATTGGCCACTTGGATTTCACAAACACAGGGTCTCACTGTCAGAGTCCAGCATTCCTCCTGGTAACCACCCTGTCATTCCAGCTCATTCCGTATCACCTGACTCCACAACTCAGCTGGAATTTACAACCCATTGTTCTTATTCTCCTGTGGTTGTCATCCCATCCCAGTATTCACTTCAACCATCCCTGCATATACATTCACCTTCCTCATCCTGTTACCATCAACATCAACACTACCACAGTTTGAGCCAAATTTGAAGCAAGCTTGATTTTTTAGGGGTGCATCCAAGAGCTGGCCTCTTAAGTCAGATTAAAGAGAACAGACCTGAATCCATCTCTTAGGCCCCTTTTAAGGAGTAAAATCACAAGTAGTTTTACAGAAAGGAGACAGTGGGGCAATAAGGAAATACAAAACACCTTAAAAAAAAATATGTGGTCACCCACCATGTGATTAGGGAGGGGTCAGGTAAGGGTATTCTCAGAAACAAATCAGGGTCATGGGTAGGGGAACATCAGGTTCCAGGAAGCAGAGCAACTCAGTTCTCATAGTAAATAGAAACTTATTTTTTAAAATACAGCATAATGGCTCCTGCCTTCGAAATAGAGTCAGGAAGATGCCTCAGTCCCCCATCTAGGAAACCCCACCTTGGCTAATCCCAGCTTCTGCCCGCCCCATGCCCACATTCATACCCTGTACAAGTTTGCACAGTTTAAAAACTTGACACTCACACAATTTTCTTCCTAATGTATTCTTCCTCCCTTCTCTGTCCTAAACTCTTAACACCTCCTCCTCCGTCTCCCCTGCTTTTAAAATCCTTGCTTATTTCACTAAGAAAATACAAATAGAAAACAGTTTTTGGCCCCTAAGTGATTTTTCTTAGCTCCTACATGTACATGGCCTGTATGTTCCATTCTCAACATGGCAGCCAGGTTGATTTCATTCAAATGTTGGTTGCTTGTGTCATCCTGATCAAAACTGCATAGGAGAACCCTGTGTGACCAATCAGACTCTGTTCTTCCTCTGCCCCCATCAGCCACTCTTCTCCCTGGCTGTCCTCCCTCCAGTCCCTTGAGCATGGTGGGCACATGCAGTCTTATGACTTCATCTTTGTTTATGCTCCATTCTTCTCCACATCTGCATGGCCTACCTGTTCGCACACAGCTCTTGTGTTCTGAGTCCTCAGAAATAAAACATTCTCTAGTCACCTTGAGAATGTGGCCCTGTCACTTCGGAAGTCCCTTGGTACTTCTCTGCTTTAATTTTCCTCACAGATCTTAAGCCTTTCTAGAAAACACTCTGACTCTAACTCAGTTAAAGGCTTAATGTTCACCACCAGACTGTAACACGGCTGTGGCAGAATATGCTAGAGAGGAAAGAACCCATACTTGGGAAATACAGATTGAATGAATACTACCCACTCAAAGATTGATCATCAGATATTTAAAAATATAACAATAAAATGTTCAAATTCTTTAATTGTTTTAGGGAGTCTTGTGTAGCACAGGCTGTCCTCAAACTCAGTGTATAGCCCAGGCTGACTTTAAGCTCCTAATCCTTCCTCCACCTACCATCTTCTGATTACTGTCATGTACAGCCACACCCAGTTTATGGATGGGTGGTGGTCAATACTAACTAGGTCTGAGTGCTGCCGGCTGGGCTCTATCCACATCCACAAACTCTTAGAAGGTTTTAAATACATTTGGTCCAACATTTTCAGTGTCTCATATTTCTCATCTCTATAATTTGTTCACAATTTTGATAATTGACATTAAAAGATTCCTTTCAAAACAGGTGCCATAGGAAAGTAAAACCCTACAGGGATTTCCTTGTTGTTTTATTTTCTAGGTGGCAGCCTCAGGAGACAAATGAAAGTCTTAAGAATTACCAGGATGCTTTGCTTCAGAGTGACCTCACATTGTGTCCTGTAGGAGTGAACACAGAATGTTATAGAATATATGAGGCCTGCTCCTTTGGTTCCATCCCTGTGGTAGAAGATGTCATGACAGCTGGCCACTGTGGAAACACATCCAGTCACCACAGCGCCCCTCTGCAGCTGCTCAAAGCCATGGGTGCTCCCTTTATCTTCATCAAGAACTGGAAGGAGCTTCCTGCTATTTTAGAAAAGGAGAAGACTATAATTTTACAAGAAAAAGTTCAAAGAAGGAAAATGCTACTTCAGTGGTACCAACACTTCAAAGCAGAGCTGAAGTGGAAATTTATTAATACTTTAGAAAATTCTTTTTTTATGAATAATAAAGGTTAATCATATCTAAGTGTGTGCTTATAAGTGTGTATATTTATAGTGTTTGCTAAGCTTCATCGACTTCTGTTTTATATACCAGACCAAATGCTCTCCTTTTTGGCTATTACGTACAAGATAAAAAAGATGGTAAAATTTTACCCAGATTGCCCTGGCAAGATGGTTGAGTGGGTAAAGGTGCTTCTTGCCAAGCCTAGTGACCTAAATTCAGTCCCCAGAACCACATGATAGGATAGAAATGAGTCTCACAGGCTGCCTTGTGACCTCCACCAGCATGCAAACACATCAAATAACTTACTTAGGTTCAGTTCTACCAAGATAAATAACACAGTATTTACCAATTTTTCTCTCATCTTTAGCCCACATTAGGGGCCATAGAGTTGCCTCAGTGGTTAAGAGTGCTTATTACTCTCACATATAAGCTCAGTTTGGTACCCAGCAGCCATATCAGGCTTTCAACCATCTCTAAGTATTGCTTTATATGTCCTCAAGGACACCTGCACACAAGTGCACATAACACGTGAAATAAAAGAACTAACATGCAGTATTATTTACTAGGACTGACATTTGAATGTAAGGGTATGAGGATAGATGCTTACTAAGTTACAAAATTACAGTTAGGATCAATGAATTCAACAGCTCTATTGTACAAAATGGTAATTATTGTAATAATAAATTTGAAGACTGCCTGAGTGGATGCTATATGTACTCATAAAATGTATTAACTCAGAGGTAATGTAGATGTTAATTAGCAAGGTGTGGTCAGTTCACAATGTATATGTCCCCAAAGCATTGCACTTGATAAACACATTCAATTTTATCTGCCAGTATTAGAAATAATTAGTTCACTCTAGGGAATCAGCATTGTATATCAAAAGACTGGGTATTGCAGTCAGAAAAACAGATTAAGAACTGCAGTTACCATGGGGATTTTGCCCAAGCCAACTGTTCATGCTGTGTCTTAGTTTTTTTTCCAGGTGAAAAGTATTTGCTCCCTTGCTATTGGGATAAAGCACCTGGCAGCTTTTTTCAGTTACACAGGCCCCATGTGGTAGTTAATGAGTTAACACTGTCCGATGTGACCACTGAAGAATGGAGCTACTCCATCTCCATCCAGAGTACCAAGATTGCCTAGGATGAGCCTAGAGTAATTGTCCAGGTAGCTGGTAAGTCTCATTCAGTACAGAGGCCCTTTGGTTTATACTTCCTCTTTAAATTTATTCTCAGATCTCTGGCCCATGTTGATGGCTAACTGTAGCTTCTTCTGTTTAATAGCAGCTGCCTGGTTAGTTCATTTCCAATGTGAAAATCAGGCCTTGCTGCTTCTAGAGCTGTTAGGTGAAAGAAACAGACACAAAAACAGGTTTCAGTGTGACTTTTTACTATTTATTTAGAGGAACTTGCTTTGTAGTGACTGCTCTCAGAAATCGCCATTTGTGTCTCGTGATAAATGATTGGATGGAAAAAAAAATATCCAAGCATATGTGTTAAAAAAAAAAATCTGATCTTTTCAAACGTGCCTGAAAGAGGGAGTGAGGATTTAGGAAAGAAATAGACAAGAAACTAAAGAGTTGGGAGGGCATCCAATGAGTACTTTATCTGCCCAAAGTTACGTCTCATAGCCCTTATATATCCCAAGCAAAAGGGGAAGGCAAAATACCATGATAGAAGGAACAAACAAGTGTAATTACTTCCTTAATTCTCAAAGCACCCAGTAACCATGCCTTAGATCAAACATCCTGTTAACTGGCCTTCAGGATCAAGACATCTACTAACCGCACACACATTCTTTAAGACCAAGAATAGGTTTGAACATTCTAATCTTAAGTCAAGATGGAATAGAGTCTAATCTGTGGCCTCCCACAGATATAAAGTAAGTTGTAAAGGTTTAAAAGGTAGTTTAAGGTAAGTAATTGCAATAATTTAAGATATATAAAAGATAAAGCTTAAAGATGATACATGAATGCCAAGACTTCAAAAGTTTAGAATTTTAAGATATTAATCAATGAAGTTCTGATACTTAAAAGTACTTCTCATCATGCTGAAAACTGTGTGTGTGTTGGAAAATATTCTGCTATAGATGTCCTGCAAACATGGGGGGGGGGGCGGATATTTAACAGTATCCCTGTACTCTGCCCAGTAGGTGTCACTGTGACAACTCCCTGAGGTTGTCATAACAAACAATATTCTAGTCTTTACCAAATGCCTTCAGAGAGTGCTGAGTGAGAACTACTGATCTCACAATTGGACATGAAAAACAACACCAAAATTATCTTCTACTATATGAATGGGTGGTGCAGTATATTCTGTGAGCAAGTAAAATATTCCAAAACTTTTTACAAATATAGGCTCTTCTCATCCTCTTAAAAACACCCAAGACTGGATCTACCTCTAACCTACTCCATTGGAATGCTGTAAAAGTAGAAGTGTGAAATAGGTGTTATTATCATGGCCTCTGGGGACATCTATGCAGCTAACTGGGCCAAAGTCTAAGGCCGTACATAGTGGTAACCAGCGAAATGATAATGAATGTCTAATTCAAAAACTACCAGGGAGGCAATTCATTTACTCGCTAAGCACTTATTGTTACTCCGTGGGGCACTTTTTAGAGCAGGGGAGGAATGAGACAAAAGTTCCTGGGCTAGTGGCAGCTAATTGTAAAGTCTACTTGGTGTTAATTTAAAATCTCTAAGCAGAAAGGTAAAAAAGGAAAAAGCAAATCTTATAGGAGGAGGGTTAGACATGGAGGAAACTTGGCTACCATCAAATTTTTCCTTTTATAGATGAGATTTACATAATTTCAACCAATTTCCACCCACAAAGATATTGTGTGGTATCTCTAGAGGTTCAGGAGAAGATAGCTGGGAGGGCTGGGGTATCAGTGTTACAGCTCTGAAGGGAAAGGTATCCTGGGCATTGGAAACCAGGCAATACCTACAGCTCTTTTCCAGTGGCAGATGCTTTCTCCTTAGGAATGAGGCACATCTGCTCCTCGCCGGGAGAGCCTTTATAGCTCTGTTCTGCTAAGGGAGCTCCCCTGCAGAAATGGAGCAGTTCTGTATAGCTCTGTTCTGCTAAGGGAGCTCCCCAGCAGAAATGGAGCCGTTCTGCCCCTGCTCCAAGGAAAGTTGTTACTTTTCTGCCCCACTCCACTCCCAAAAAAGAACCTTGTTACCTAAACCTTATTCAAGAGATTTATTGGGGGTGAAGCAGAGGATCCAGGAGAGTGGCTGCCTCTGCCAGGGTGGGAAAAGGCAGTTTTAAACTGTAACAGGTACAAACAGGGATTCTTAGGGGCAGAGGTTTTCCACCGTGTAGATTTTCAGGGTGTGAACTGGTCGGCTTACAAACCCTGAGTTTGGATAAGCTTTGAGATTGGCTGGTTTTTGTGCTGAGTTGGTCGGGACAGGGTGTGTTTGTTTCTTTGGCTCTTTTACTCTGCATGGGGGAAGAAAGGAAAGGGAGTGATGCTGTAGTTCTATTTCAATTAAAAAATTTTAAAAAGAAAAAAGTATTTGTTATTCCTATAAACTATACAGACTTTTTGCTCATTTTTGTTTAAATTTTGTTTCTTCAGGAAAATCTTAATAATTTTGATAATCTATACTACATCTTTCCTAAAAATCAACAACAAAAGACACTTTTCAGTTCTTGGGAAAGAGTAAAACACTCTAAAAAGTCACAATTTTGTTGTATTTATATATGTTGGTACATACACATACACACATAGATTGTATGTAACAATAATAAAAAAGAAGCTATCAATTTGAGAACTGGCATAGAAGGAATTCCAAAGAGAGTAGTTGGGAAGTGTTGGAGGGAAAAAAGGGAGGGGGAAAGTGATGTAATTCTATTTCAACATATTAAAAATAAATAGCTTACTTGAAAGGCTCTTCATTTTAAAATCTCTTTACTTTTTCAAAAAGTCCATATGATCCCATTCTATAAGGTAAAGGCAAGCCTATTAATGACATTTAACTAGATCAACTCTTTTCATAAAATACCCAAGAAAACCCAAAAATTGACATGGAAAAAGATCACTATTGTCACTGAGGCATGAGGTCACACTCTTATTGACCCTAGGAAAGATTGCCCCTGGCCTCATCACCTGTAAGCTTATCATCATTTAAAACATCATGTTCCTGATTCAGAACACTAGACCCTGGAGACTAGGGATACACAGTCTTATCTTGTACTTACGTTGCTACACCTAAAGGCCACTGGAGAACATCTGCACCGTTAATCCAGGGGCTGTCGTATGTTATGAAAAGCAGGTCCACAAAGCCTCCGTTTCTTTTGAGGAACTGCATTATCCAGTCATTATCACACTGCTCATTTCCCAGCAAAACAACAGCCAGATGCTGCAGCTTTTGGGTTTGCATTAAGTTCTGTGTGTAAAGTAACCACTGGGTGGCGTGGAAGATCTTTGTTTTTTCTCTTCCATTTAAAACAAGTACCACATTGTCCACATCTATGGAGAAGTAGCCAGAAACTACAGCTGGGCCCTGTGATGAAACTGTAGAAAACAGACCACAGTCTCCAGGCAAAAGATAAACAAAATTAAACAAGCAAAAGATAAACAAAACTAAATTTGATATCAAAACTTCTAATCACTTATATTCATTCTAGAAATGATATTTCTGCATTACCAATACTTTTGGTTGACAGGACCTTGAACATACTAGGCTAGCATTTCAATCACTGAGATTCATGTTCAACCACACTTTTACCTTCAGGCGATCTAATTATTATTCATTCAGGACCATGTATATGATCTAGAATTAAATTAGTGCAACAGAGGCCTGAATAGGAAAGAAAAAAATAGCCACTAGTATTGATATTTATAAGAATGTTATTTTTATTTTTTCATATATGATTACTCTGAGAAGATATATGTGATGAAGGAGATAGCAGACAATTCAGTGAGTAAAATATCTTATTTATAAGCATGAGGACCTGAGTTCAAGCCCCAACACTCTGTAAAAAGCTGGTCAGAGAGATGGGCTTAGTGGGTAAAGGTGCTTGTCAATAAGCTTGGCCACTGAGTTCAATCCCCAAGGCCCAGAAGTTGTCTTCTGACCTCCAAATGTATGCCTACACAAACACATACACACACGGAGGTAGGGGCGGTAATAGATTGGTAAATAATGTGGTTTTTTTAAGGCTGTAGTAACATGTGCTTATATTCTCAGGGCTGGGAGATAGAAGTAAAATACTTGAGGATCACTGGGCTGTGTGTGATTTGTTATGGCAGCTACAGGAAAGTATGGGTTATATGGGAGAATTTTGGGACCCAGAAGTGAATTGCTGTAACAAATACTTAAACATGGGGGATTGGCTTTGGCATTGGGAAGTGAGGGAAGGCTGGAAGAATTCTGAAAAGTAAATATATTAGAGTCTCTAAAGAAAAAAACTGTGGAATAAATACACATTAAAAGGGGAGCTATTATATTGGCTTATGGGGTACAATCCAGATAGCCCAACAATAGCTGTGTCATGCTGGAGAGGTCATGAATCTGGATTGTTTACTGCTATAGTTGGCAGCGTGAACTGGGAGAGCGGGGCCTGAAAATGAGGCAGACTCGAGTCTCATGTAGTAGCCAACTTAATTCAGAGCATCAGACAATTTATACTCTGAGGGTTAAGAAGAGTCGCCTGAGTAAAGTGTACAGTCCCAAGGACAAGCTACATAGGCAAAACCACATTTTCCCATAGAGTCACAAAACAAATAAAAATGGCCTGTAGTAGTGAATAATCTGATGGAAATTTAACGCCTATCTGATACGTGAAAGCACATTCTAAGAACAACCCATGCTATGTGGGAACAGAGATGACAAGACTCCTGCCTTGTTCACTTGGAGTTTTCCCACAATGTCTCGGAAACTCCTTACACAGCTTTGTTCTTGGGCCATGTGCCTACACTGCACGCCTCCATTTGACACAAAAGGCCTGGCAGACTGGTGGAGAGCTGCTGGTCTTCAGACCCACAGGAGTCCTGAAAAAACTTGGTTCTTATACTGATAAAGGAATGCAACAACAAGGATAGATGGACTTGCCATTAAGATTGAGGGAGGCAGAGGCAGGCGGATCTCTGTGAGTTCAAGGCCAGCCTGTTCTATTGAGTGACTTCCAGGACAGCCAGGGCTACACAGAGAAACCCTGTCTTAAAAAACAAAAAACAAAACAAAAGACTGAGGGCAAACGCTTGTTTTGGCAGCACATGAACTATCATTGGAGCTATACAGAGAAGATAAGCATGGCCACCACACAGTGGTGACAAATTCCTGAGAAATTCCATATTTTTAACCAGAGAAGAAACACAAACCAAGGGCTAAAACACAAGCACCCAATGAAAACCAGATAAATATTAGAAACTAGAATTACAATCTTCTCAATCCAAGCCAGTTACAAACTCAATCTACAATGGAGCACTGCCTAAAACATAGACTAGGGCTGGGCGGTGGTGGCGCACGCCTTTAATCCCAGCACTCGGGAGGCAGAGGCAGGTGGATCTCTGTGAGTTCGAGGCCAGCCTGGTCTACAAGAGCTAGTTCCAGGACAGGAACCAAAAAAGCTATGGAGAAACCCTGTCTCGAAAAATCCAAAAAAATAAAAAATAAAAATAAATAAATAACTAAAACATAGACTAGGGCAATGGTGGCACAAAGCTTATAAAAATACCCAGTCAATAACCAATTTGAACTAAGGCTCATTCCACAAGATGAAAATCATACCCAACACTGCTTGGGTGACCAAGATTCTGAGACTAGGCAGCCCAGGGACCTAAGACAAAATCAAATAATGCTGGTCTAAAAACGAGTAGGGATGAAATGACTTCTGATGGCATTCTGCTGTACTCATAGGTCAGCGCCTTGCTCAGCCATCATCAGAGATGCTTCCTCCTGCAGCAAATGGGAACAAATATAGAGACCCACAGCCAGGCAGTGTGCAGAAAGAGAGAGATACCTTGAAACACTTAGTCCTAATGGGATGTCTCCATCAAACCCTTCCCCTCAGAGCTTAGGGAAGCATTTAGAAAAGGAGGCAGAAAGAGTGTAAGAGTCAGAGAGAATGGAAGACTGTAAACAGAGACTGCTCATTCATTCCTGGCTGACCAGACCCAAATGATCACACAGAAACTGTATTAATTACAACAGTGCTTGGCCTATTAGCTCAGGCTTCTTATTAACTAACTCTTACATCTTAAATTAACCCATTTCTATTAACCAATGTATTATAATGAGGCTATGGCCTACAGGTAAGTTTCTGGCATCTGTCTCCTTCAGCAGTTACATGACGATCTCTGCTTGTATTTCCTACCTTGCTATATTCTGCCCTGCCATAGGCCAAAGCTAACCAGTGGTAATTAAACATAGTCACAGCATACAGAGGGAAATCCTACATCAGAGGACACCAAGAGAAGAAGACCCTCTAAATCAACATGAGCAAAGCTCAGATGAACTCACGGAGGTTGAAGAGGACGCACAGGGCCTGTAAGGGTCTACACCAAGTCCATTGTGTAGACAGTATGGTTTCTGGTTTTATGGGATTCCTGAGTGTGAAAATAAGTGGATGTCTAATTAATTGTGCCCTCTCTTTGGCTTTATTCCTTCTGTTGGTTAGTCTCATCCAATTTTGATGTGATAGTTTTTGTTTTATCTTATTGTATTTTATTTAGTTGTATTAAGATAATGAATGAATGATGAAAACCTAGCCTCTCCCCTTCCCCTACTTGATCCTCCCATTCAGCCCCCACCCACCCAGGACCACTAGAGTGAAACTTAACAACTGAACTGTCATTTACACCTTTTGGAGAGGGAGAATCAATTTTCTGCAATGGCGTGACCCTGGGTAAATCAACTACACCAGTGCAGGCCTCATGTTCAAGAGTAGGTGACTGACATATAATGGACTTTACAGTTTGTGTGTGTGCTTTTATTTGGTTACAGATCGTGGTGTTTTATTGGTTTGGGGATGGTTTGTTGTTGTACTTGGGTTTTTTTTGTTTTGTTTTGTTTGTTTTTGTTTTTGCTTTTGCTAGGGTGAGTACATAAGGGGAGAAGACCTAGAAAGACTTGGGGGAGGGGAAGAATATGATCAAAGTATGTTCAAATTATGGTTAAATTTTAAAATTGTTTTAAGTAACAAAAAAACCCCACAAAAACATTAGGGCAAGCAGGCAAAAAACAAACTTTCTTTCTTCCATGTTCTTGTGTGTGGGCTATCATCAGAAGGTAGCAGCCACATTTAGGGTGGGTCTTCCTGCTTCAGATAGTCAGGTCAATAAAACCTTCACAGGAGAGCCAGCAGCTTGTTTAAATTGATTTCAGTTGCTATCAAGTTAACAACCAAGATTAGCCATTACGGTATGGTCTTTTTAATAAAGTCTAGAACAGACTAATTTGAAGAGTGTAGGAGAAATCCAGATACTTACGGTTCATTCAGTGAGGAAGAGCCAGGTGAGGGTGAGGACCACAGGAGAGAAAGCTTATGCTGTCTCTAGTACACGCTGTCACACACTGAGGACACAGGAGAGAAAGCCTACACTGTCTCTAGTACACCTGACTGTCACACACTGAGGACACAGGAGAGAAAGCCTACGCTGTCTCTAGTACACGCTGTCACACGCTGAGGACACAGGAGTCTCCAGTTCACGCTGACTGTCACACACTGAGGACACAGGAGTCTCTAGTACACCTGACTGTCACAGGTTGAGGACACAGGAGAGAAAGCCTATGCTGTCTCAATACACACAGACTGTCGTAGGCTGACTGTTTGGTAGAATGTGCATGGTAAAGGTAGGCGGGGCATGGAAGGAAATGAAGACTGTGTTATTAGAAATGAGGACAGAGAACTGTGCTGTAGAAGAGCCACAAACTTAGCTGAGCTGTGCCCCATTGGTATAGATGTGTAAAGCAGAATTTACAATCGGTGACCTGTAACTGAAAATTTCTAAAGAGTGTTAAAAATGTAGACTCACTCTCTCTCTCTCTCTCTCTCTCTCTCTCTCTCTCTCTCTCTCTCTCTCTCTCTCTCTGTCTCTCTCTCTGTCTCTCTCTCTCTGTCTCTCTCTCTCTGTCTCTCTCTCTCTGTCTCTCTCTTCTCTCTCTCTGTCTCTCTCTGTCTCTCTCTGTCTCTCTCTGTCTCTCTCTCCTCTCTCCTCTCTTCCTTTTCCCCTCCCTCCCTCCTTCTCTCCCTCCCTCCCTCTCTCTAAGAATGCTGACAACCTGAGTTTGGTCTTTGGAGCCCTAAGTAGGAGAGAATCAATTCCTTCAAGTTTTCATCTGACTTCCTCTTATAGGTTGTGGTGTGCACACTTGCACACACTAAATAAGTATAAATTTTAAAAAATTTAAAGAGAAGCTGAAGTGGTTTAAAGTCTTTGTTGCTCTTGCAGAGACCAAGTTTAACTCCTGCACCCACAGGATGGCTCACAACCATCTGTAACACCAGTTTCAGGAATCTGACATGTTTTTCTGATCTCTGCAGGTACCAAGCATGCATGTGGTGCACATTCATATGCACAGGCAAAATATTCATTCACATAAAATAAATCTAAAAAAGTACTTTAAAAATGTATTTAACAATGCTCTCTTCTGTGCTAGAATGAAATAGGGTGCTAAAATTATATTTGTTAAAATAATAAGACAAACAATCTAATAATTCTGAGTCTACATAAAAATAAAACCAGAAAATGTAAAAATCTTTGCTTTTGGTTAAAACTTATATATTCATATTGATTAATTTTTTAGTTCTTATTTCATTTTTGACAGCTTTTAAAACAGTAAATAATCTTTTCTCAGGGAATAACAAATATCTTCTGCAAAAAAAATAGGGGATTTGCTAAAATTCTTATTTAGGAAAGTATGAGTCACAGTGTAGAAGTCTTACTTCAGAGCTACGTGATCTATAAAATGTCTTAAAATTGCACAGCTTGTCAGCCATGACATTTAATATACTATCAGCAATATCTAAGTCCTCCATGAACATGAGGTAATGACTTCAATGCCAGAGAATTAGTTTCACACAGGTCATCAACTGGCATTTGGGCACTCTACTGGTTCCCTGGAAACTAGTGTATTTTCTATGTTATAGTTACTGTGATTCAGTAAGACAAATAGTCAAAAATGGAGCTATAGACTTAAAAGCTGCCACGTTGGGTCACTTTCTGTAGGAGACATACAGATACTATTATAACCAATTCTAAGGAAACTCCTCCCTTCGGAACTGGGGGCGTCTGCAGAGTCACCACAACCAGGGGAGTGTGGTTTGGGACATGAACAATCAGAATCCTAATGTAAGACAAGGTGTTCATATGCAGCCAGGACCACACCCACTATAGTGACATTCTTCCCTGCAGCCCAGCGCTGGGATTAGATGTGTGCATCCTACAGTGTGGGTTGTTGTGGAAATAACTTAATTGCCATGGTCATATTGTAACAGCACAGACAAACATGAATTTGCGATGATTACGTAGTGCTCAGAGGTGTGGGAGAAAGGGAACAGCCATCTAAACAGTACTTGTCCCAAAGGAAACGTGGCTTGGCTTTCCCCTTGATAGCTTTGATATGCTGTGCATAGTGATGGCGGATGGTAAAACGGCCAGTTCCCTGTGCTTTCCTGCCTTCGCCTGACTGTGTAGCAGCTCTTCTTTCGTGTACGGTGGAGTGCTTCCTTTTCCCTTTCATGACAGATGTACACAGAAGCAGCTTGTAGTAGTTTCTCTGTTGCTGTGATAAAACAGAGCAACTGGGGAAGGAGAGCTTTAGTTTGGCTTACAGTTGACAGTCCATCATCCAGGGGAAACAAAACAGGAGCCTGGAGACAGGAGCTGAAGCAAGGACTAGGAAGGACCACTGCTTGTGGTCCCAAGTCTTGCTCCCATGGCTCTTTCCCTTTCTCTCTCTTTTATCTTATTTTTATATTCATTTTATGATATATAATTAATATACTAGTTTTATAATTAGTTTTATTTGTCATTAAAATATAATTACATTACTCAACCCCTCTTTCCTCCAACCCTTCCCAATCCCTCACAAATCCATGTACTCTTTCACTTTATTATTGATGATATATATATATATATATATATGAATAAACATGTAAAGATAGCCTGGTGAGTCCATTTAGTGTTACTTGTATGTATATATATTTAGAGCTAACCCTAGAACCTTGGATATTGGGTAACCAATTGGGGAGCTTATTTCTAGGGAAGACTAATTATCCCTTTCTCAAAAGTCCTTAATTGCTTCTGGCTTTTCCTCTAGCCCGCTACACAGCCCAGAACTGAACTGCTCAGGGTTGGTATTGCTCAGTGGGCCGTGCTCTCCCACGTCAGTCTTCAAGGAAAGGTCCCGTGCACTTACCCTCTACGAAGGTAATTCTAATATTTGACTTAAGTTGAAAAAGGGAAACAAAAAAGTAAATGCTGAACAATAAAACAATTAATTACTCACAAGTTAAGGGAAGAAAGACTAATTTGAGCTCCCAGGGCCCCAAGGACTCAGTGCATCCTGGCCTGGGGTTCAGTTCATGACTGTTGACTTTGAAGTGCAAAGGAGGCAGAGAGGCCTTCAGGAGTCAGGCATAGGATAATGCACTCCCAATAAACAGCCCCAGGGACATGCATTCTCCACCTGGCCCCTACCTTGCAATGTCCCCAGAAACTCCTAAAGAAGTGCCACTGTTGATGCCTAAGCATTCGCGACCCAGAGAGATACGCTACTGGAAACGTCACGTATTCAAACGACAGGATTTTCAATCCTGAAGAGGCATCTGTGGCACCCCCTCATCTCTTCAAAAAACATACTTTGACTTCCCAAAGTGGTGTGTTTAAATGGAAACACAGGAAGGCAAGTTTGAACTTGATCTTTGAGAAAAGAATGCAAAAGCTGTACCCTGCAAACTGTGAAAGACAAGAAACAATGACCGGAGGAGAATCCCTACGAGACAGAGAGAGAGAGAGACAGAGGGGGGGGGGGGGGAAGAGGAGAGAAGACAGCAGCTACCTCTTTCAAAGAGAGAAGGGGCAGAGAGAGAGCACAGGCTGGAAGTGGAAGGAAGATCCACTTGCCTTGGCAGAAGGGGGGAGTGGGTGGAGCTTGTCTCTTAAAGGGACAGGAAAAGTCAGTAGCAGGTCATAACATTCCCATCTCTTTCTTATAATAAAAAGGAGGGAGGTTAGGCACAGCAGCTTAAAGGAATTATGATGGCAGATTCTCAAGACTGCTTCCTGCTTATTTGTGGGCATTGTCTTCGGGGGACCTGAGAAAGCTGGGTGCTGGTCATATCCTGGGGTAGCTGGTCTCTTTACTCCTGTCTGAGTCACAGCAACAATGTTATGGTTTAGATTTTAAAAATGGTGCTGTTCCCTGAGGGGCAGCAGCTGGCCAGGAGGGGAAGCCAGGCCCCACCACTCGAGGCCTCTGTGGGTCCCAGGCAGGTGGGAGGTGGCAGGTGAGAGAGATCTTGGCGGGTCAGCAGGAGACCTTGGGGGGTGAGTCCCACAAGGAGCCATGGCAGGTGAGAGACAGAGACGGATAGGCACACCATGCAGAGGAGAGGGTTTGGATATAGTTTATTCAGTGGGTTATGGAAGGAAAGGGAAGGGAGAGAGAGAAAGAGAGAGAAACAGAGAAAGGGAGTGGGGAATGGATGCTGTAGCCACTTCTTTCAAAGAGAGATGGGAAAGAGAAAGAGTGCAGGCTGGACGCAGAAGAAAGATCTGCTTGTCTCAGCCGAAGGGGGAGTGGGAGGGGCTTGGTTTTTTTTTAAAAAAGTATTTTGAAATGTCTGTGACACTTTTCCTAAGATTCCTGGATGGCCCAAGTTCTAGGTCCCATAGTCACAATTCAATAATACTTTGAAGCTCCTGTAGTGCCCCCAAGTTAATGAAAGGCAACCAGCCTGATTCACAGCATAAACTGGCAATTGGATTGGCATTCCTTTCAGAAACACACAGTTCAAACAAGCAGCTGAGAATTAAACATTAAAAAGCTTGGGAAAACAGCTGCCACCAATTAGCTAAAACTTGTGAACAAGAATAGCAAAATTGAAAAACCCAGAAAAAAAATTGAAAGAAGAAACCAACATTGACCTCAGTCACAAATAAATAAATCTTTAAAGCAGTATGCTTATGAGCATGTGTTGTTGTGTGGGTCAAATAGTTTCTAACTTGGGGGGTGGTGCATATATTTATAGACTGACTCAGATGCAGCTCTCCCTCGCTCCAAAGTAGCGCTACATAGAAGAGTTTTGGTACATGACCCACTCTTTCTTTACAGCCCAAAACCTGTTTCAGGATCTTTAACTTACCCTGTCTGAAGTATGTGATGATGCCCAGCCCATGAAAGACCAAGACGGGCCTCAGCAGCCCGTAGATGTCACTGCAGTAAGCGTGTGTGCAGGATTTCCCACTCCATCTTCTTCCTAAAGAGAGGCACGTGCTGCTGAGGGAAGGTAATGGGTTGGCCTCTGGGAATATAATCTGCGTATTTACAAGTAATCATTCCACAGTCACTCCTATTCCACTGCTGCTGAGAAATCTCCTCTTCTGTCATGCTGTATTGCTTCCACTCCAAAGGCTTCAGACCTGTATTCCCTTGGGCTTTGCTCTCATCCTGCAGATATTGGAAAATCATCTGGAGGATATCACATCTTTTCTGCTCCATCAAATCGAGGTAGACAATACTCTTCTTTCTTAAGTCTATTGCCACCAGGCTCCTGTGCACATCCAAGTGAATTGACACCAGAAGAAGTTCCTTTGCCTAGGTCCATCTTTTGACTGACCTGTGGCCCCCATACTTTAATTTTGTGTAAAAGATAGTATTAATTGTATGAACTGATGGGTATCCTTGATTTTGATTTCCTTCCATGAGAAGATTTATGTAAAAATTGATGACATCTTCATTGAGCCACTGAGCCTCCTGTAGTGTCTGCACGTCTCCCCGAGTAATTTGCAGTTTGAAGGCACAACTCAGATCTCATCTTGTGGCTCTGAGACTAGCACACTACTGATTTCCTCTTCCATGTCCACATCACGGCCATGGTCCAGGCCTTCTCTTGGTCTGCAAGAGCCTTTTCCTTGGCCGCAGGTATTGGTATTTTGTTGTTGAGAATGCCATTGCTGACACTGTCTATGCAGATTTGGGCCTGGGCCCTTCCCAGAAGGTCAGGCTGGGGGTGGTGTCCCCTACTGTCATCTTTGAGGTTTGTTCCAATATCTCCTCTGTGTCAGAAATTTTCTTCTCTGAACACCTCTTCTCTCTTTTGACTGGTGACAGGTCTTCTCTCAGAACAGCACAGGCAGATTGTTCTGGCTCAAACCAAACTGTTTAGATTTGTGAATTTGTCCTTCCACGCAGCCTTTGATCTTCTTCGAGGTGTTCACTGGGCTCGCGTGAGCACTGTGAGGCTCAGAGCTCACGAGATCACATTTCATAATTCTGAAGTGTAAGTCTAGAAGAAAGGGCTGGGTCCTTTCCCCTCTGCTGAACAAAAAGTCCCAAGATGAATCTAACTTTGTGGCTTGTTTTGGCAACAGTCTAGCTCAGGTGTTACGTGTTTGTATAGGCAGAATCTAGGAGCCAACGCAAATTTCACCTGACTCCCTCTTTTCAGTCCCTCAGGGTGTAGCACTGGATGAGGGTGAATCTTGGCCAGCTCCATCCTGAGTGATCATCAAGCCCCCACAAATATCATGGAAAGCGAAGGCGATACGCTTTTGATTTGTTCTGCACTGAGATGCGATGGATATTTATTGTCTCATCATAACTGTGGTAGTTTGAAGGAAAATGGCCCCCAATGGGTGTGGCACTATTAGGAGGTGTGGTGTTGTTGGAGGAAGTGTGTCACTGTTGGGGTGGGCTTTGAGGTCTTTTTCTCAAGATTGTCACTCAGTGTGACAATCGATCAACTTCCAGTTGCCTTCCTATCAAGATGTAAGACTCTCTGCTACAGTGCCACATCTGCCTGCCAGCCCCCATACTCTCCGCCATGATGACAATGGACTAAACCTACGAAACTATAAGCGAGCCATCCCAATTAAATGTTTTCTTTATAAGAGTTGCCATGGTTGGGGCTGAAGAGACGGCTCAGCAGTTAAAAGTACTGGCTTCTCTTCCAGAGGACCCAGGTTCAATTCCCAGCACCCACATGTCAGTTTACAATCGTCTCTAACTTCAGTAACAGGGGATATTTTTTTTAATATTTATTTATTATGTATACAATATTCTGTCTGTGTGTACACATGCAGGCCAGAAGAGGGCACCAGACCCCATTACAGATGGTTGTGAGCCACCATGTGGTTGCTGGGAATTGAACTCAGGGCCTTTGGAAGAGCACACAATGCTCTTAACCTCTGAGCCATCTCTCCAGCCCATAACAGGGGATCTGATACCTTCATACCAACGTACATAAAATAAAATTCAAAGTATTAAAAAAGTAAGAGTTACCATGGTTATGGTGTCTCTTCATAGCAATAGTAACCCTAACCAAGCCAAGACGAGTACCCATCCAATGACCCTTGACTCTAAGTGAAGAGTCTCCTTTCTGACTAACAAGTTTAATTGTAGAACACAAAACATAATTACTCTTCCTTGACTTGGAGTCCAGTGTTTCTAGCATTAGTAAGTGAAACTTACCTGAAAAGGGATTTACAGGGCGTCACTGTTGCTCCTTTCAATGTGCTCAGTAATTTCTAAGACAGTGACAGCTATGAGCCTTGGTTGACATGAGCTAACCAACAACTGATACTTTAACAAAAATGGATCTTGTTGGACCTTGTAGGTTGGGTTGAGAAAGACACAAACTATTTCTGTGCCAATCCTGATAAAATCACAATCTATGAATCTAATCCCCAGAGAACACTGGGAAGAATTCAACTGAAGGACAGTATTGAAACATACAGCTGCTGTGGTCACGCCTATAATCCAGCACGAAGAAAGCGGAGGCGGGAAGGTTTTCTTCACAATGGTCTCAAGTAGACAAATCAGAGAACAGGTATAATGTATGAAACCTACACATGCGTGTACACGCACACATACACTTACCTGCATAATCATAATCACCCACGCACACATGTGTGCACACACACTCACACACACAGTCTTCCAAATTGGGCTAGGCCCTATCCAAAGAGACAGAGCCATGAAGGGACGGTGGGCACCATGAGAAGCCAGCTGGGCCCAGAGAGCTTTCTTGTGTCCCTAAGGCACACCACACAGGCATGTACTTGCTTTGCTTGCCTAAGCTCCACATTGGCGCTGGTTTACCCCTTCTGGCACTCCCTTGAGGCAAACGCATCCATCCTCCTGAAAACTGCCTACCTTGGCTCATGGCTACTCAGCTACAGCAAGTCAGCAACACGGGAAGAAGCAGGAAGAGCATACCCTAGCTAAGGAGACTGGTGGAGTCTGTTGTCTCCCTGGTACATCATGGGACACGTTCCCCTGCCAGGACGGACTGTAACTCCTACATCTGACTCTGATTGAATCAGGATCCCCTAGGCTGCTGTCTTAGTTAGTGATCTACTTTTACATTTTGATAACAAGCCTTCCCATCTCAAATAATTCAATCAAGAAAAGTCTTTCCATGGAGGTGGTCAGCTTCATGGAGAGAACACCAATTAGTTGTTCAGTGCCAAATGGTCAGCCCTGAAAGCATACATCCAAGTAATATTATATGGACTGGGTGTGACACACACAGATATATATATATATATATATATATATATATATATATATATATATATGTCATACAAATAGATGGAGGACAATTTGAAGGAGACTGGGGGGAGAGGTAAATGTGAGAGTTTGGATCAAGGTGTCCCCAGATGCTTAAGTTTTAGTTGATTCCAGATGTAGTCAGATTGACAACCAAGATTAGTCACCATATATGATGCGTACACACAATAGAAGATTTTTTCCATGCAAAGAAAAATTATGGCTAAACATGGAGACAGTCTGCCAAGTGAAACTTGGTAAGAGTTATATTATCCCACTTAAAGAGAAGTGAAGAATTGCAGGCTCATGGAAATGGGGAAGACAAGGTTGGGGCAGGAGCAAAAGGAAGAGATGGTGGTCAACTTGCAAACAAGATGACGGTCTGCTAAGAAGGTGTTGTACTGTGGGGTAACTGTGGTAAATAATGCCGTGCGGGAAGGGCCCTTCAGGTCATAGAACCCAGCACATAAACAGCACCACCTGCCAAATTTAAATAAAGACCTAATCCATCAAGGTCCGTAGTTCTGGGGCAGTCTCTAAATGTCCTAACTTTGCTTTTTGGCTTTTGTAGTTCTGCTTCTGGCTAACTGTTTTTGTTAACTGAAGTATGTCAACCCAGGATATGATTTTTTTTTTAATGTTTTAATTGGTTATTTGGAAATTTCACATAATGCACCTGGTCACATTCACTTTCCAGTCCAATCTCCCCCGCATCCTTGTAACCTCTTCCAAAACAAAAAGGAAAAAGAAAAGAAAAAAATACCCACATACTCACTGGAGCATGATCAAACTCCCAGTGGCCAGCCCCTTAAAGATAACTGAGTCTATCTGTGAAGTTCTACCCTTCAGCCTCCTTATCACAATTTTTAGGAGTTTTCAATGGCTTCCTGTCTAGACTGTTTTCTTTCCCTGGCAGTGGGGTGAGTGGGGGGTGGAGGTGGGAGTTGGGAAGGAGCGGTTGTCACAGAAGCCTTCTGTGTGTCTCAACTGTGAGTCTGCCGCCATCAATAGCACTGCAAACGAAGTTTCCTTGCCTTTTATGATGGGGCAGCACAGACCACAGACTTCCACATGGTTCAGGCCATTCACTGAATTGAGTACTGAATGTGTGAAATAAAGAAATATGAAGATACGAGGGAGGAACAGGACACACCTGGAAGATAGGCACGGAGGCGCTTGTAATCCCAGCTTTCACCTTTACCCGTCTTTTACTGTCTTGTACTATTCGTGTGAAATATTTTCTGGTCCAGTTACTCCTCTTACATCTAATGTATTTATTTTAAAAAGCAGCTGGAGAGTTGACTCAGTTGTTAAAAACACTTGCTGTTCTTTCTGAAGATTCTGGTTCAATTCCCAGAACCTACCCAGTGGCACACAACTTCCAGAAGATCTGGTGGCCTCTTTAAAAAAAAAAAAGATTTATTTATTTATGTTATGTATTTGAGTGCTCTATCTGCATATATGACTTAATGCCAGAAGAGGGCATCAGATCCCACTGTAGATGGCTCTGAGCCATCATGTGGTTGCTGGGAATTGAACTCAAGACCCCTGGAAGAGCAGACAGTGCTGTTAACTGCTAAGCCACCTCTCCAGTGCCCTCTTATGGCATGCATGTGGTATGCAGACATGCATGCAGGCAAAACACCCATACACAAAAACTAAAATGTTTAAAGGGTGTAGTGACAAACACCCTTCGTCCCAGGACTCAGGAGTCAGAGGCAAGCGGATCTCTGCAAGTTTGAGGCCAGTCTGGTCTGCAAAGCGAGTTCCAGGATAACCAACACAGAAAGCCTATCTCGATAGATAGATAGATAGATAGATAGATAGATAGATAGATAGATAGATAGATAGATAGATAAAATGATAAAGCAGGCAGCAGGTCCATCCTTTCATTATGATTTCCAGTATTCAAAAACAAACAAAAGCCGGGCGGTGGTGGTGCACACCTTTAATCCCAGCACTCCGGAGGCAGAGGCGGGCGGATCTCTGTGAGTTCGAGGCCAGCCTGGTCTACAAAAGCTAGTTCCAGGACAGGAACCAAAAAAGCTACAGAGAAACCCTGTCTCAAAAAATCCGGAAAAAAAGACCACCAAGGTTCAACCATAGAGACTGCAGCTAAGAACTGTCTAAAGGTGCAGTCTCTGACAACCATAGAATGAGACTCCTCTTTCTTCCACGGTTCCGCTCTTTTGAGACAGATTCACTGTATAGCTTCCATAGCTAGTTGTTGAAGGGAGACATAAATGCTCCTGGCCACACCAATCTTTTCCCTAGAGAATCTTGAGCACTGAAGACACTCCACCTGGAGCTTGTTTTCTTCTTGGCAGAACTGGCCTTTGGGCAAAGAAATGACCATACCTCAACCACTGACAAAGATACATAGTATTTGTAAATGAATAAAACAGGACTGTCAAATCCTGCCAAGACAGGGTAAGATAGTTTTGAAAAGTTTCTTGCCTTTGAAAATGGTCTGTCAGTCATTTTAGTCCTTAGTCAAAATTGGTTGCTTCAACATTGCAAATAAGACTTTGGGCGATTGCCCAGGTAGCCAGTTGTCTCTGTCATTTGTTGCACATTTTGGAAGTTGCTTGATTGCACTTCCTGCTTACTCAAATAATATTGTTTCCCTTCTCAGATCTTCTATGGGATTGAAGAGTAGATAGTTATAGTTACCTTCCTCGTGATTTAGCCAAGCTTAATTTCAATGCAAGATTTAGACTCCCTGAAATAGAATGTTTAGTAAAACTTTTGTTATGTGTTCCTTGCTTAATATTGTTTATATTGTTTGTAACTTTATTTTTTTTTTTTTGTTTTTGTTTTTGTTTTTTTGTTTTTGTTTTTTTTTTTTTGAGTCAGGGTTTCTCTGTGGTTTTGGAGCCTGTCCTGGAACTAGCTCTTGTAGACCAGGCTGGTCTCGAACTCACAGAGATCCGCCTGCCTCTGCCTCCCGAGTGCTGGGATTAAAGGCGTGCGCCACCACCGCCCGGCTGTTTGTAACTTTATATTTGGTATATAGTTGTATTGGGTTTGGATCGATCTTGTTTAGACAAAAGGGGGAGATGATGGGGAAGCTCTGTTAACCAATCATGTCTAGTTAAGTGTGGCCACCTGGAACCCAGGAAGAAAAACTGAAAGGGACCAGGTGCACGCTCTCTGCACGATTCCCGCCAGACACAGAGGAAGTCAGACTCTCCATTCTTGTGATGTGAGTTTCCCCTTATAACAATTAAAAATATAATTATTTATCTTTAAGCTGGCCTGGTTATTTCCCGAGTCGAGCTAGCCTCAACAGCTGGTCTTGTTGTCAACCTAACAACATCTGGGATGAACTAAGAACTCAGAACCAAGATTCTGAGTACTGTAAAGGGTTTTCCTTGATTTAATCACTTGAGGTGTGAAGACCCACCTTAAACCTGGGCCACCCTTCTGGTGGCAACCTCTCCAAAGGACATGGGAGAAGGAAGCTTTTGCTCTTTGCTCGCTTGCCCTCATGGTGGTCAGAAAATTCCTTCACTGGTTACAGTCTACTTCTTGAGGAGTCCAGCATATACTGAAGACCAGCCGAGCCATCCAGCCTCATTAGCCAAACGACAGTTAGATTAGAGGGCTTTCCATTGTGAGACAGCCATTGTTGGGATATTCAGAGCCAGTGAGCCTCTCTAATAAACCCCTCACATATGCATGTGTTCATTCATTCTATCAGTTCCGTTTCTTTAGAGAACCCTGACGAATACAGCAGCCGAGGCTGGGCTCGAACCAAACAGTCCCTCCCAAGTCCTGGGACTCCACATGGGGACCAAGCACAACCTTCTTATTTACAATGGGGAATGAATTCTCCCTTGAGGACCACTGCAGATCCATTTTCAAAGGGCAGTAAGCAAATATATTTTATACCTGTACTTTATTTTACAATGAAAATGAGACGTCAGAGGATGTGATAAAAAGAAGGAATTAGACCATGGAACCACCTGGGTTACGCTGCCACTAAACACTTGTGAAAACCTGTGAAAATGTGACGGAATGTGTAATCCAGTATGGACCAGGAGCCTCGGTCGGTACTGATGCTACCGCTGGTCAGGGCTCTGGGCCAAGTGCTCCAGGTTCTTGGCCTCTTCTTCCAGAATGAAATAAAGGCATGTGGAGACTGCAAAATAGCAGAGATACTTAAAAGCCAAGTGATGGTACTGCCCAGAAAGGACATGCTGTCTAGAGCCACGGCAAGCTCTAGGGGTGAGGGTACTCAGATGCCTCACTTACCCTTTTATGGTCTTCAGGAGGAGGGGTCCTTGCTCACTTTAGCGACTGTAGACTTTCCCCACTGAGCACAGATCTCTGCAGCAAATGAAGAGTATCTTCACAGCCTGTGTCTCTCGGGAGAAGGTGAGAAAAGCAGGCAGCCTTTAAGTATCTCCTACCAGAGTGAAAGCAGAAGAAAACTGAGGGTGTCCTCTGCCTCCTAAAATATGGGCAAGAAGGGACCCGAATTTGCTCAGACATCTTTGTCGCATTTTGCTCTGTGTGCGCACTATTCCGCCTGTCACTCTGACCGCTGAATTGCTGCCGTCATATCTGGCCTGGCCTAACGGGCTGTTTTCCTTTGAGAGCTAAAACCATCTTCTTAAAATAAGTGATGGGCTCGAATATTTTCTTCCGCATGGGCTCATGGAATATTCATATTCCGAGTCCATTGTACAGCAGACACGCGGGAAGCCATAGTAGAATTCTAAGAGCAGAAAACGGTTGTCCTAATGAGAGCTCACAGGCGTAGGTGTTCAGAAGTCACAGACAGGAGATGAAAGAAGGCAGAGCTGTTTTAATTGTGAATTGTGCGAAATGGGAAAACATGGTTCCGAGCGCAGGCCTGAAGCTATGACAAAACAGCTTCTCTTGAACGAAATGAGGTTTAAAATTCTCATTATTTCGGCTTTAGACACGTCTCTGAATATCAGATTCAAGGTTTTGGCAACAGAGCAGAGCTGAATCATCCAGTTGAACATTTTAGACTAACTATTCACTTTCTTTTTCTCTTTCACCTTTCCGCTGAATACAGTCCCTTTCTTTCCTTTCTGCCCCTTTCTTCTGTCTCTCATCGGGTCCCCCATACCATTGGTGCAAACTCCCCTTTATCGTCCCGTCCGGTGCTCTTGCCTGCCACGGAAGGGGCATCAGAATGAGGTTGGCAAGACTTTTCAACAGCTTGTCTTTCCACTCTGCCACGCGCCCCCCAAAAAGAAAATGGGTGTTTACATCATTTCAACCAGCTACTGTTGCTATGGTCCGAGTGTCTGTTAAAATAGTCACTGACATTTCTGGGCTGGGCTCCTTGATAAGCACCCTGGATTAATCCAGCCTAAGAGTCAGTTTGCTCTAAATCTGGGCAGGGGTCAGCGCAGCTTTCATTTGGCTGCTCCAAAGAGGGTACCGAACACTGCATTTTGTTTACAACAGCCAACGGCTGCCGGGCTCATAGTTCGTTAGGCTGGACTACAAGGTACTACCATCTCTATGTTTAGAAATAATCAAGCATTTTGAGTGTCATGTGGTTTAGCCTCATAACTACCCAGTAAATATTGATTAGAATCGAGTTGAAGACGCTGGACTAACACCTGTCGTTCTAGCCTTAGGAGGCTCAGGCAGGAGGATTGCTACAAATCCAAGGCCAGTCTGGGCGACACAGTGAGCACCTGACCAGCCAGGGCTACCTAGCAACACCCTGTCTCACACGCCAACAACAAAACAATGGAAACAACAGAAACCAACTCCTGAGCCCAAGGCAGTAAATAGATTTTGTTCTACAGAATATTTGAAATGGCAGAAAAACTTATTAAATAAACACATTGCATTAAGTCAATTCTCAGCTATCACCGGAAGTTCCAAGATGAAGATAAATAGAATAGAGACGCATGCGCCGATGTCTTCTACGTCGGTAGTGACGCAGGCGCCGATGTCTTCTACGTCGGTAGTGACTGTACTGTACTGTTCGCGCAGGCCTTAAACGCCTGTGTGAGCAAAGTCACTAGGACATTGGCAATAGGCTGTGTTTACCCAGCAACTAGTATGTACCAGAATTAGCGCAAAGTGCTTTAAACATGCTGTATTTACCCCACCACAAACCTAAGGTGTATTGTTTCAGTCTTACAGATGAAAAGGCTAAAATGAAACTCTTACTGAGGAAACAGTTTCATAGAGACACATGAAATGAACAAGTCTCCACGTCTTCACCATGGCTAGCCTAATACAATTCTTTTGTAAGGATATTCTTGTGAAGCCCTTTACTTTTGAGCAAGGATTCACATGGATAGAATCACCTGGAGAATTTCTTCCCACTCAGTCTTTGGACCTTAAGGTTTCTTTGCTCCTCAAAATGGCGTCTATGCTGGTTTTCCTGACACGGCTTCCTAAAGTTTCCTAGGAACTCGGGACCTCGGGCTTTCCTCTAAAGGCATCAGAAATACATAGGACAAGATCCAGCTGGCCCATGTACACATTAGCATTGAGAAGCGTCGGCTTAGGTATAGTGTGTCTAAATTTTAAAGTCTCTAAAGTGATTCTGATGTGATGACCAATAGCAGGCCACACATTATAAAATGTTCCAGGGCTTGATCCCCAAATGTAATCCACTGAAATCCTCAGTGTAACAGGTTTGAAGCCAGGGCTCTTGGAGAGCCCAGACTGTGCTGTGTGTCTGCTCAGAGACTCCGGGTCTTGAGATAGGGCCTGGTCCATGAGTGAACACACCGGCCTGAGGAAGCTTAACCTCTTCGTTTTCAGTCCCCCTGGGGGACAAGAATGTCCTCTTTCATTGAAGGGAGTCCCAGAATGGCCCACATCAGATATGAAATTCACTAAAGCCAAAATAATAGCTGAAAAAAAATGTAAGCAAACTCTGCAATGACTATATATTTCCATCTATTGTTTTCAAGAGTCCTCAGAATCTGGGAAGGTGAAGCAACTCTAGTCAAGTGCCCACTAGGAACGCATGAGTACCTGAGTATGGATCCCTGGCAAACGTGAAAAGTTCTCATTGGGATGGTGTGTGTCTGTCATCTCCCTGTTGGGAAGTCAGGGGACTCCCTGGGGGCTTATTGGCCAATCAGTCTAACAAAATGGCTGAACTCCAGGTTCAGAGCAAGACCATGTTCAGAAAATGAGGTGGAAAGTGATTTAGGAAGACAGATGATGTCAGTGTATTTCCTCCACATGAATAGGTACATATATACATATATATGCACGAAAGTGCACATACCCACATGTGTGCGTGCATACACACACACACACACACACACACACACACACACACACCATTCAATTATTTAGCACTGAATCGATGTTAACACTTCAGGAAGTGATGTTTTGTGACTCCAGGCCCCTGGTGAACACTTGCTCCAAGGGTAAATGGTTAGATGGTAAATTAAGTTCTGCTTATGGAAATCCGGGCCATCCAGAAAGGACAGGAATCTCACCACCGGGCAAATTTTTTCTAACTTTCCCCTGAAGAGTGAAGATATGTACATTTGGAGGCAGTCTGGAGGTGCATAGGGCTAGGAAAACAGCCACCACAAGGTGGAGCAAAGTCACAGAGAACTGATGTGAAACCCAACTTCACCAACCTGGTCACCTGGCTTTCTAGGGTTTAAATCCTAGCCATTCACCACATTCCAATTGGGGAATAAATTTGGTTCTCAAACATGAGAAAGATAATTATACTGAATGACCAAATAAGAAACAAGCTCCGTTGGTATACAACCACAATAAGAACAGCTCTTCTTGGTGGATGTGAACCTGCCTCTTTCCCAGAGGCAAGGAATTTACACTCCCAAGGGAAATAGAGTCAACCATGGCAAAGAAGACAGTCTGGGTGGAGGAAGACGGGCTCTGGAATTCTGTCCTTGTTACACTTTAGTTACTGAACCTTTTGCCTCCAGATTCTCCTCTGTAATACGCGGGCAGTAGTGCCCACCTTGTGGGGTGCTTGTGAGAATGTGAACAACATGCTCACCTTAGAGAGAGATGCTCACACATAGCTGTGAGAATGTGAACAACGTACTCACCTTAGAGAGAGATGCTCACACATAGCTGTGAGAATGTGAACAACATACTCACCTTAGAGAGAGATGCTCACACATAGCAATGTCAAGCCAAGAACATTCAACATATTACATTGACTGGCTGACTGGACACTGTGATAGTTTATGCTGTCAATTCGCTAGGTTCTAGAAGTAACCAGAAGACAAGCCTCTGGGCTTGCCTGTGGTGGGTTATCTCAGTGAGGTTAACAGGAATGGGAAAACCCACCTTAGACTGTGTGACTCTGTTCCATAGGCTGCAGTCCAGGACTGAACCAAAAGGTAAACAAGAGCCGAATATGAACATTCAAGTCTCTCTGCCCCTCTACAGTGGACAGAATCCCTCAGGCTGCCGCTGCCATACTGTCCCCTAGGCTCCCACTGCCATGCCGTCCCCCAGGAAGGACTGACCCTCCAACTGGACATCAGAACGAGCCCTTTATCTCCTTTGTGGCATTTGTCAGGAGATCTTACCACAGCAGTGAGAGGGGTTTGTGATACAGGCACCATGATGAAATCAAAGATGGGTTAGGTATCGTCTCTGATTTTTAAAATGTTTCTATTAAAGTTGCTTAAAACTGGGTTTAGTGGTGGAGGCAGACAATGGCCTTGAGTCTGAGGGCAGCTGGGCCACGCGGCAAGACTCTCACAAACAAGAACGAAGGCACACAGGTAATTAGAACAGATTATAATAATGGTGAAATGCAGTTGGTGTGTGCAAAAGCGCTTCAGCTGACTGTTGATATTGTAAGCAGTGGCTTACTGTGGAATCCAGGGAGGTCTCAGCTTCCCGGGAGGAAGCCAACATCTAGATGTCTTGAGCTGGATGCCTAGGGTGGATTGAATGGGAATGGTCACCATAGGCTCTTATGTTTGACTGCTAGGCCCTCCCTCTGTCTGCCTCTTATCTCAACATGTAAGTTCCCAGCTGCCGCTGCCTGCTGCCACGCTCACCATCAAGATGGCCATGGCCTCACCCTCTGCAGCTGCAGGCAAGCCCCCAGTTAAATGCTTTCTTTTATAAGGAGCCTCGGTCATGGTGTCTCTTCACAGTAATAGAACAGGGACTAAGGCGGAGTTTAACCAGAGGCCCTTCTGTTGGAGAATGAAAGAATTACCTCAGTAGAAGCTTATTCTATTCCAAAGATCTAGAAGCTAACACACTTTAAGAAACGGGCCGGGCGGTGGTGGCGCACGCCTTTAATCCCAGCACTCGGGAGGCAGAGGCAGGCGAATCTCTGAGTTCGAGACCAGCCTGGTCTACAAGAGCTAGTTCCAGGACAGGCTCCAAAACCACAGAGAAACCCTGTCTTGAAAAACCAAAAAAAAAAAAAAAATGAAGAAACGGAGGTCTAGGGAGGTATAGTGATATATATATACACATACATATACATTCTAAGGCTCAAACTCACCCCTGAGCCCACTGTGTCTGGGGCTCCGTTCTAGGCTCAGGCAAAAATTCTCTTCTAGTAGTTCAGTCCCTTCTGCCACATCGCTTTCTCAGGTACAAAAATGAAATAAACTCCAACGGCACCACTGGGGATAAGAATCCCAGTTAGAGTTGAAGGAATCCCATTTAAATGGGACTTTGATTGTCAACCACGCCGTCTCCCTGCCTCTGCTCTCACTGTCCCCGGGCTGAGCCATCCTTCTGCTCTGCCAGGAGTTAGCACACCAATGCACCAATCTAACCATGGCACTTCTCTACTTAAAAGGCTCCCCGCTGTCCCAGGACTGTGTCCAGGAGGACTCTCCCAGTCGGCTCCGAGCCTCTTTTCCAGTCCGGACCTTCGCTGTGTACTGCTTCCTAAGTGAGACGCACCTGCAGCCAGGGCAGCCCAGACCTGAGCCCCAGACACAGAGGGCTTGGTGGTGAGACCACTACTTCCTTAGAATAGAAGCTTTCTTAGTCTACACCCCTGTGCAGTGAAACAGAAAAGCAAATGCTTTGGGGCTGGAACCGAGCTGGCAGCTGGCGCAGCTTAGCTAGAAAGCACGAAACCCTGGCTTTCGTCTCCAGCACCACACATAACCAGTGTGGGACTGTGATCTCAGCATTCAGGGGGTAGAAACTGGCATCAGGAGTTCAAGGTCATCCTTATCCACTAGCAAATTTGAGGCCAGCCTGGGCTACAGAAGATCTTATCTCAAATAGACAAACGAAATTCAAGGCCAGCCCAGTCTTGTGTCCAAAATAAAAGAGCCTTCTTTTCTGTTACAGAAGGGAACATCACTAAAAATTAAATTGATGCAATGAGCAATTTAAAAAACGCCAACCCATTGCATATATATGACCCCTGCATAGGTTTAAAAAGTATTTTTCACCTCCAATCGTACCTAATTTATTTGAGTGTATTACCCAGAGTAAAATACATCTTTTTTCTGAAATGCACCATCTCCTCACTAAAATCGCCAACTATTTACTGTTCAATCCTTAAACACAGGAACTGGGGGTGTGGCTTAGGGATAGTCCCGCATGTGGGAGGCCATTGGTTATGCTCCGTCGCGGCAAAGTAACAATCAATTGCTGAAGTACTATTCTACGATTTCTTACTCCCCAAAATGCCGCATACTCATAGCCCATTTTTCTTTTCCTTCTCTGTCCCCAAGCCCTAAACTTGAATGAGACTATTTTCCCTACTGTACCACCAACTGCCTGTGATTATTTGCTTATGCAAATAATTAAGATCCTTTAGGACAGGTGCCTATTGCCGATCTCCGCCCCTTCCCGCCCCCCCCCCCCCTTAGCTCGTGTTTGGTAGCACCGAGAACTAATGTTCATCACTGACTAAGGGAATGAATGCTCAGAGTCTGAAAGTCTCTACGACCTTTAGATCTCGCAGTGGAAACATTTGGGCAACAGATATGCCTTGCCGTATCACTTTGATAAATCAGGATCACAGCATTTGGGAAATTAATTTGAGAGGATCCAGGAAAGGTCTAAAGGGTAAAAACAGCTGGATGAAAGCTAGCAAGCGTGACTGATTCCTATTATACCACACTTTCTCTGCCATCCTAGTATCTGAGATGCGTCTAGGACAGAATGGGATGGTGTCAAGAAGTTTTCTTCCGTGCCTCAACTGTAGATCTTTGTCCTCCTCTTTTTAATAGGAAGGTCTTTCGCAATCCAATGCTCAGTTTTCCTCCTGGGATCCAACATCTTGGAGTCTATTACGGATGACCCAACTCAGGACTTCAACCACTAGATAAGATCGTGGCCAGAGCCCAAATGGAAGGCGGCAAGAGGGTTTGTTCCCAAGTTCAGTGGGGTCTCCCGCCGAGCCCCGGCAGAGCAAGGCGCAGGGGGCGCCGCCCAGGGCCGCCGTTGGGTGTGCAGAGCTCCGCTCGGGTTGGCCACCAGGGGCATCCATCTTCTAGGAAGAACCCAGTGCACGGCCAGGGCGAGGGCGGAGAAGGGGTCGGCCGAGGAACGCCGTCCCCTCGGGCCACCGGACCCCGCCTCGCCAGAGTCTCTCGACCAGGCGCTCGGAGCGGTGAGCCGAGCGGAGCGACTGGGCGGCCGCCGGGTGGGGGCGCGGCTCCGGGTGCGCGTGTCGTCGCGGCCGCCAGGGGGCAGCAGCGGCCAGTGGGCGGCGGAGAAAGAGCCGAGGCGCCCGGCGACCGAGGCGGCAGAGGATCCTCGCGGCGCCGGCTCTCGAGACGCGAACTCCGCCGGGGCTGAACCGGGCGCGTCCCATCGTCGTCGCCGCCGCCGCCCTCCGAGTCCCGCCGAGCGGACACGCGTGGGGACTGTCACCCCTTCGGCCTGCCGGGCGTTGGCACGGGCGGCAGCATCCCAAGCTCGGGGCGCAGGCAGGAAGGGAGGTGGCGGCGGCGGCCGGCGGGGCGCGACCCCCGCACGGGTCTCAACAATGGTGCTCGGCGCTGGCGCGATCCCCGCGTCCGCCCCGCGGCCGTAGAGGAAGCGGCCGGGCGACGCCCCCCGCCACACGCTCGCCCGAGTTTGCGCGGCTGGCCTCCCCGGCTGGGGCTCCGCTCGCTCGCCAGCGCCCACGGCGGCTCAGCCCGGAGCATGGTGCCGGCGCCCGGCTCTCTCTAAACGCTCCTCTGCCTCCTCCTCCTCTCGCTCCTCCCGTCCCTCCCGTGGGTGCTGCCTCGGGCTTCTCGGCGAGAGGGAGTACAACTCTCCGCCTCTCCAAGGAGACCGGCCGGTGACCACCCGACCAGAACTTGCCCATTGAAAAAGCAAGCCCGGAACAGCCGGAGAATGTCCACCCCGAGCAGATTCAAAAAGGACAAAGAGATCATAGCCGAGTATGAAAGTCAAGTGAAAGGTAAGGATGGGAGCGGCTGCCTCGCTCCTTTTGTGTGCCTGCTTGTCATTGTGCTCCTGGAGTTCCCGTGTGTAACTTGGTTGTCTGCGTGGGCGGAAGGTGGCGAGGGGACAGCTCGGCTCCTGGCTGAGCCCCCAGGGCGTCCTATAAGGCAGTTTTAACCTGATCAGACCCACTGGGACAGGATACCAGGTGGCTTCCCCTGGCTGGAGCTATCTCCAACGCTGAGACAACTGGCTGGAACTTAATCACCTTTCAGCTGGCGATTTACTCAAAGGCCGGCAGCGCCCAGAGTTCCTGCCCAGTTGTCATCATCACAACCCCCCCCCTTTTTTTTTATAAATGTGAAATCATTGTCACGGCATATTTTTTCTATGGAGTCATTTTGGTAAAGTCTGAACGCCTTAGTGGTCGAGCGCCTCGCTGATGAAGGCTGCTTGCTTCTTCCGACAGACATGCACACTTTTCTCTGTTATTTTAGTAGGGCGAGTCCCCTTTATGAAATCGCTCTCTCCACGCCGTGCCACTTAAACCTACAGCGACTGCTGGAATCTGACCCCTCCTTTTTTAGCAGGACTCGGGTGCCAGCCTTCACACTCACACGAGGATATTGCTTTATCATTTGCTGGAGGGCACTTGCATATGAAATGAAGGCTTGAGTAGATGAGTGAGTGGTTTCAGTTCATTTGCATAGCCAACTAACGTAGGCAACCTAATTAAGGTGGACTGAGCCTTTTTACTTTCTGTGCTTCATACTTCTAAAAATATATTTTTTTTCTTCCAATTCAAGTGTTTTGTTTTGCAGTGGGTGTTTTAATAAACATCTATGTATTTGCGCCCCCCCCTCCCCGCATGTGTGGTCTTTCTGTATATTTCCTGATGAATACAATGGATGGAGTGTTGAGATCACTGCTGCTCAGTGGTGCATTTAGTGCAAAGTTGGAAAAGATTGCTCTATCAACACCTATGTGTATACCCGGTGTTGTGAAAGGGAAAGGGCTGTGGAGCCAACACTAACTGTGCTTGCCTGGGGAAAGGCTACAGCCTCTGTGTTCTTTTGTATGAGCCCTGGAGAGGACTTGGGGCCAGGGAATCCTGGGCCACCTGAGTGGGAAGGTAACTCAAGACAAGTTCCAGTCAAACAGGACACACGTTTCAGGGCTGGCCTTTATAGTGGAGTTAAGTATTTTCTGCAACCCAGAATTCTTTCTGCCTGTCATGAAGACAGTTTATACTCCCATGAACTTTTAACATTGATGCTGAAGTTATATTAGCAGAGAATTATTTCCTTAAGTCAGGGAAACTTTCTAATGAGGCGAACAGTTTTCCTCTGTATGCCCAGTGCAGCCTAAAGCCTTTCATTGACAGGCTAGGGCTCCTGCTCAATCACTGTTTCCCTGCGCAGGTTTTTGGTTTTCCTCATGGCTCTTTGTGGCAGGCAGGTTTTCCAGAAGTGGCAATCTGGTTTGCTTACTGCTGGGAGCGCTTCCTGGCACACTTCCTGTCCATAAACCTCTCTTGGTTTGGGTATCTCACTTCAAGCCATTTTGACTGCATTTGACCCCTTCCTAACCAAGTATTTGAATATTACCATAATTTCTTCTGGGGGGGGGGAGTTCTGTGATAAGCGATAGCTGGAGTATTTGAGAGTATAAACCTTTATTAAAGATAAAAATGGGATTTGTTATAATGAATCAAATCTAAAATGAAGGGAAAATGATGAATATGGTGAAAGGTATTTCTGAAATAACTCAGCCCCACGATATGTGACTTTTACCTTACTCCCTTCCATTGTCCACACCCAGTTCTAGGTTTAGGACTTCAGTGAACCTGCCCAGCCTTGCCTGGCCCTGCCCTGTGGCCAGACTTTACCCTGCCTGTGTCCCCTCTGCTGAGGAACCTGAGTCTCTGTATTCGTATGCAAACATGGGAATTGGCTGTCTTAATTGAGTGAGGTCAGTCCCAGCTACAGAGTCACCTGTCCTCCCGGGCGACCCCTGAGAGGGAGAGAGGTGACGGTTCACAGCACTTAAAGCCATCTGTCCTGTGAAGCGGACCCCTTGTGGAGGAGAGCCTGAGAGACACCTCTGGGGGGCCCCCATTCTCTTCCCTTCCCTGCCGCCTCTTCAAGGGGAGTGCAGGCACCAGGCCAGGATTTAGATTGGTGATTTTGGATAACCTACTCTTTTAATCCCAGCTAGCTCCTTCATCCCATGCTAAACAAAAGAAGCAGCCTCTTCTGTTGCTGAGGGAAGAACCTGCCTTTGTTGGCTGCATTAGGTCTGTTCCCAGTGAATGAAGCCACAGGCGTGAACTCGGGGTAGCTTGAGCGGGCAGGCGAATAGGTGGTTCCGAACCATTTCCATTTTAGGTGATTTTTTTTTTCACCTCTAACTTTGAGCCCAAGACTCTTGGGGTATTGTTCTTTCTCGTTACCTCCCATTTCCCTGACAGCCACTGGATTTACCTCAGAATTCCTGGGGTAGTATTCTGATCTGATAGAATAACTCAAGTTCCTAGATTTTATCACTAGGGCTGCTTGCTGGGAGAGCAAGACTACCTGGAACTGCCCTCAGCCTCTGGTAATAACATGCGATTTCACGTGTGTGGCCGTAACTGCTTTTAGTTCTGTGATTCATGTTGGATAGGTCTCTTGTTTGTCTCTGGGGTGTGGTTTTTTCTTATTTATGAGGAATTTACATTTTCTCAATCCTTAGGGTCTTTAATCTAATTGAAGATGTCATGAAAATTCATATTAATTGCTTCATAAAATGTTCAGGCTCTTCCCTTCTTTTTTTTTCTTGGCTGTCCTTATGTGGATGGAATCATCTTTGCTTTTAATTTTTTCCGTAATGAGTCAATTGAGTTCTTGGGAAATCAAATTATAATTCAATAAAGAATATGGAAAAATAAAACCGTGATCAGATAAATATAGAAGAAATTTGTAAAATGAAGTAGGAGTTATCCAGATAGTTAACGAACAGTTCGGTAGGTGCAGAAGCGTACCTACCAAGCCACCATTGAAAGAGTCTGGCCATGTCCCATGTCAGCCAGCATCTCAAACACAGAACCAAGAGAGACTTGGAGGGGCTAAGGCAGAGACCCTGTTTTTTAGAAAAAAGAAACAAAACGAAAAAAGGGCAGGGGAAGAATGGAGAAAGACAGAATCTTGAGAAAAAAAATGTGATTGGGATTAAAACGTCAGCATGGTGGACAAATGCATGAGATTCCAAACAGTTCATGGCCGCTCCTCATCACCTCTGGCAAGCGAGGAGACTGGACCGGCTCACAGGAGCTTGGGGATTACCTGGGGGTCTCTCCGAGCGACTTCAGTAAATCTGTAGAGAAAGGATCCACGAGTCACCTAAGTGGAACCTGAAGCGAGAAGCCATGCATTTCTGAGGGGACGCTAATGAGACACGTTGGTTTTAAATAGCACACATTGGTTGTTCGGAGTGGACAGCCATGATCTGCTGCATCTCCTAGGATGGGAACCTGACCCCAACCCCCATAGCACAGAAGGGACCAGGAAAATCAGTGCTCCCTTGGCCACTCTGCTACCTGGGATACAGGAAGTACACTTCAGTGCCATCTGGAACGTAAGGACGTGGCATTTTAAGATGGTGTGGGTTCATGCCATGCTGTGAACTTTAAGAGGGAAGTTTTAAATGCTAGTGTTCCCTGAATGGTCATGGAATTTGCTTTACTGTTGCCGTATAACTGGAATGGAAAAGGGCAACTGTTTGAATTAGGAACTAAAAGTTTATGGTTGGGAGGGCTTTCAGATGTTCTTCAGTTGTTCTGGCCAGCCCAGTCTTTCTTACGATGCAGGGAGGCCTCATGACAGCTATGTAATTGTACAGTTAACTGTGGCTTCCTTGAGACTAGAACCAGGGTCCTTCTCATTTGAGGAGTTTGCTTCCAAGTGTCCCTGGAAGGCAGTACTAACCCCCGGAGAGGATTTGTTCCTTGAAGACTCACAGTTGAACCCAAGCGTGTGTGTGTGTGTGTGTGTGTGTGTGTGTGTGTGTGTGTGTTTGTCGGAGTAAATGATTCCGGTTATTAAATTATCTCTGGGTTTATTCCCCTCCTCGCCAAGATCATTTCAAGGGACCACAGTGCCCAGAGGCAGCTTCACATGGTGACCTGTAAGGTCAAGGAAAAGTGCACAGTGAATGTGTACCCACGGTTCTGTTGAAACATTGCAGCCACTGTGATGAAGCCATTTGCCTGACTAACTTTCTAGATGGTTCTAAGCCAACATGTAGTTGCTGGGAATTGAACTCAGGACCTCTGGAAGAGCAACCAGTGCTCTTAACCACTGAGCCACCTCTCCAGCCCGCTGACTAACTTTCCTAACTACAAAATACATTGATGAACACTTTTGTTGGCCAATTTGAGCAAACATCCTTCCCCCTGAAGGGGATAAAGGTTAGGGTACGGCACAGACCAGAAAACCCCGGCTCCAACCATCCCCATTTCTTTGGCCTGGGTTGACCAGGAGGAGCACACTGTGTTAGCCGTGTGCGGGGTTTCGGATTGTGTCAGAGCCTTGACTTCCTTTTCTTTCTATTCTTTTCCTCCTCCTTCTTCTTGCCCTTCCTCCTATTCCTACTTTTCTTCTTCCTCGTTGTCTCCTTTTTGGCTGACCTGGAACTTCTCTAGCCGAGGATGACGTTCAGCTCCTGACTCTCCTACCTTCTCCTCCGAAGGACAGGGGTCACAGGTGTGCTCACACCTGTGAAGTCACACCTACCTCGTCTTCCTTTGTTCGTGCTACCTAGCTGACAAATTAAAAAATAACAATAATAGTTTGTGTTTCTTGTCTGCTGCATTTGATAGATAATTACGTGAAGACACTGTTACTTCTGGGTCCAGAGCTGCTTTCTTGTTTATTGGCAGCCAACACATTGCTACCCTGTTGACTTCTCAGGGAAGATGGGACACAGTTTAAGTGAAGGCTTGGAGTTAGCTATCTGCCTTGCTACTAACTCCACTTGTGACATTGAAGATGCAGCTTCTTCATCTACAAGACGTGGATAATAATAGGAGTGCCTTGCCTTTGTGGGAAACGTTCAGCCCAGGCTTAGCACATAATACACGCTCAATAAATGTTAGTCATTGTCGTTGTCTAATTGTTTCCTTTGTGTCTTACCTAACTCTTGTTGTGTTCTGATTTAAATAAGTCTTTTGAAATCCAGATACCTAATCTCCAGTCTTCCTACCTAAATGGATTGTCTGCAGGGTGGATCTTGAATTAGCCTGAGAAAGTACATGGACCTTAGAATGGATTATGTTTCCTGGTGGAGCAAAAAAATAGGAATTCTATGGGCATGAAAGACAGACGCCGAGCTTTTTATAAAGGTTTAGTTATTTATTTTTATATGTGTGTATGTGCGTGCTTACATTGCATTTATGTGAACCACGTGTGTGCAGGTGCCTTCAGGGGCCAGCAGAGGGAGTCAGATAACCTGGGGCTGAGTCACAGGCCATTCAGTGTGGGTGCTGGAAACTGAACTTGAGTCCTGAGCAAGAGCAATGAATAGACTTTTTTTTTAAAAGAAAAATCATAGCTGGGCGGTGGTGGCACATGCCTTTAATCCCAGCACTCAGGAGGCAGAGGCAGGCGGATCTCTGTGAGTTCAAGGCCAGCCTGGTCTACAAGAGCTAGTTCCAGGGCATGAACCAAAAACTATGGAGAAACCCTGTCTCGAAAAATCCAAAAAAAAAAATCAAATTTTTAAATTTAATTTTATTTTGTGTGTATTGGTGTTTGGCCTGCTTATGTGTCTTTGCACCACATGCTTGCAGTGCCTGCAGTTGCCAGAAGAGGGTGCTGGAGCCTCTGGAACTTAAGTTGCACACGGGGTCCTGTAGGCGCTCTGAAACCAACCAGGTCCTCTGTAGGAACAATGAGCCGTCTGTCTCTCTAGCCCCTCTAAGCACTGTATAAGGTGGACTTTATTCTGGGTCATTATTTGTTTATTCAAGTGCCTACTACTAACTCTAAAAGTGACTTTCCTAAGATTGGGCGGCCATATTTGCTTAGGACTTTGTATTCGATTTTTCTCTATTTCCGTTTAATGATGCTACCTGGGAAATGGAAACTGTAGACCACTGGCTGAGTTTACCTGTGAGGGAAAGCACTCCTGTGAAGTCAGTAAAGTCCCTGACTTAATGCCATAGTGTCTGAGAAAGAACCACTCTCTGCAGCCTCCTCGGCTGGGCTTGCCCTTGCTCTGAGCAATACACGGTTTGGGACCTGGGTCTTCACTGCTCTAAGATTTGGGATTACAGCGTGCACAGCCACACTCAACCCTTTTCAGAGTCTATACAGTTTTTTTTCTATTTTATAAATTATTTTAGAAATGAGAATTTCTTTTATGGCCAATTTGCTTCCAATTCCCTAGAATGGAATTCTTTATGACGTCATTGCTGATGCCTCTCCCCCACCCCTTGTACAGGGCTTCACGAAATATTTACTGAATGAAGAGAATCAAGTGTAGAATAAAAATTTGTTTATATTGCAAATAAGTGTGGCTCATTCAGAATTAGAATACTAGAGCGCCCCCCTTCCCCAAGTAAGACCGCAACATTAAGTAGAATTAAAATTGTTTTGCAACTTCTATTTAGAAAGACGTGGGATTGGGAATAATATATCTGTGGGGGGTGGGGCAGGGTTTCTCTGTAGCTTTGGAGCCTGGTCTGGAACTCGCTCTGTAGACAGGCTGGCCTTGAACTCGCGGAGATCCGCCTGTCTTTGCCACCCAGGTGCTGGGATTAAAGGCGTCTTTCACCACTGCCCAGTTTAGTGTCGATGCCTTAACGTGAGTAACGTCTGAGTAGAGCTCCTTGTGGTTGACTAACTTGTACATGTGGAGTGTGATGTAGTCATTTATAATGGTTTTTGAGTAGTAGTTATTACATGGTGAATTATAATAATTGAAAAGAAAAGGTCTATAAAAGGATGGTGATATTAATTATAGATAATCATAATCAGAACTAATGTTATTGTGTGCTCAGAGTGAGCAACTGCCATCGTGGCCTCTTCCCAGAGGGAGACAAACTTCACAGGTACACAAAAACTGTCCCGGGCAGGGAGATATCTACTTGTTTGCTCGTGGCTCCTCCATCCTGCGTTTGGGATTCTGCTGTGCCCTGTTGCCCTTGGCAAGCTCTGAGACTTTAGTGCTGGAACCTCCTGTGCAGCCTCGCTTTCCTGGAGGATGAGGATGGGCAAAGGAAATTGAAGGGTTTTTTCCTCCTTTCTTTTTTCTATCATAGCCATAGAGAGATAGGAAATAGGCTGAAATGCAGCTAAAATAAGATCTGCTCATGAGCTGATGATTATTACGTATGTGAGACTCATCATATTCTCACGTGTATGTGTGTACTGTGTGCTTGTGTGTGCATGCATTTGTACGCATGTGTGTGTGTGTGTGCGTGTGCATGTGCGTGTGTGTGGTTTTCCTAATATGAGGCTTTAGATCAGTGACAAAGTGTTTTTCTATCTGGACAGGACATAAATTTTTCATCTCTAGCACTAGAAATAACAGTATATATTCTTCCGACTTCCATTTTTAACTTAATATTACATCGATACTTAATATCAGGAGCTATAACTTCATTACTACAGCAAATATCCTCTGGTGTGTAGTATTATAGTACATGAAAATGCCATAAGCCACTTTCCCATTCCACGTTAAATCTGAGCTGTTGGTTGTGTTGCTGACTGACGACATTTCAAATGCTGTGTGTGTCTGTTAGACTCACGGTATTTATGCTCTTACCAGTGGAGAATGGGAATTCCACACACATGAAAAGCACATAGAATTGGCCAGTGTGTTAGCTACAGCACCGGCTATACTGCTGTAATACGGAGAAAGAAAGTCGGGCAGTGGTGGCACACACCTTTAATCTCAGCTGTCACGAGGCAGAGGCAGACAGACCTCTGTGAGTTCGAGGCCAGCCTGGTCTACATAGTGTGTTCTAGGACAGCCAGGGCTACATAGAAAGACCCTGTCTCAAAACAAACAAAAAGAACCCACAAAAAACCCTGAAACCAGGGTACTCAGAACCTTCTGTCCTCCTCGGGATCCTGCACCCACGTGCACACACCCACACAGACACACGTGCACACACACAGACACACGTGCACACACCCACACAGACACACGTGCACACACCCACACAGACACACGTGCACATACACAGACACACGTGCACACACCCACACAGACACACGTGCACACACCCACACAGACACACGTGCACACACCCACAGAGACATACCTGCACACCACACAGACACACCAGCACACACCCACACAGACATACGTGCGCACACACACACACACACACACACAGAGACATGTGCACACACTACACAGACACACCAGCACACACCCACACAGACACACGTGCACACACCCACACAGACACACGTGCGCACACACACACACCTGCGCGCACACACAGACACACGTGCACACACACACCTGCGCACACACACAGACACACGTGTGCACACCCACACACACATGCACACCCACACACGTGCACACATACACAGAGACATACCTGCACACACCACACAGACACACCTGCACACACCCACAGACACACATAATTCATAAAACAACAGAAGAGTAAATCCTTAAACACCCGAGGAAATGAAGAAAAATGCCCATAGTTTGAAACCTACAAATGTGTTCTTAATGTCTACATGTCAGAAATAAATCTCAGCTCAATTAAGAACTTCTATATTAGCGAGATATGCACACCTTTAATCCCAGCACCAGGGAGGTGGAAGCAGGTGGATCCCTGAGTTCAAGGCCAGTCTGGTCCAGTCTGGTCTACAGAGTGAATTCCAGGACAGATGGAGCTATAGTGAGACCCTGTCTCAACAACAAAACCCTTCCATGTCCAAAGCAAGTCAAGAACCTTTCGGGAAAGATGATAAAGGGACATGTCCCTCTGACTTGAGAGTAGAAGAAGATTGCTTGAACACCGACATAAGCAACTGGGGTAGTCATGCTGGTACACACCTACCTCTATCCAAGTACCGGGGAGGCACAGGCGAGAAGATAGCTCTAATTCTGAGGCCAGACTGCTCTACATAGCAAGTTCCAGGCCAACCAGGACTACATAGTAAGACTCTGCCTCAACAACCAAAAGAAATTAAATAAGAATAATTGATACGCATGAGCAAATCAAAATGACTTTGGTTTGCCAAGCAACATTATTTTCAAATGTCAAAACACAAGCTATAAACTGAGAGAATTATGTTGGTAATGTAACAGAAAACAGACTAACATGAAGAACACACTACAAATCAGTAAGAGGCAAGGACATGAGTAAGTACTTCAGCTACGCAAACGCGTAGCCTGTGATGGGAAAAGATTTTCTCATTAGCAATCAGGGCATACAAATTAAGACCAAATACCATCTCACTCCACAGCCTCTCCAAACACGGGTCTTCATGGCAACTGCCAGGCACACACTTAAGTTGGTTCTCTCCTCGGAGGTCACTGGACTATGCCTAGCTATGAGGGTGTCTAGCTTTGAGGAGTGGCTACATTTCCCAGCCTCCTTTGTAGCAAGGTGTGGCCATGTGAGCAGATGAATTTCAAAACCTTTTACCTGCTTTTCCCTTGCTGCAAGCCGGACTATAAACATATTCAAGACCTGGTTTCAGACAGGCAGCCATGTTCACTCCCCTAGTCTCTGGCAGCACTGAGAAGTAGAACACGGGATGATTTAGAGGAGCAGAGAGATCCTCCCGCCCTGGACGACACACCTACACAGATGAGCTGGGAAGACACTTCTAGTGAGCATAAACAAATGTAACACACCTTAAAATAATTTTCTACAACAGATATCCTCGTTTGTGTTGGTTAGGAACACTGCCACTGAGTCACAGTTCCTAGCCCCCGCTATGTTTTCAAGTCTGTTCCCTTTCAGGAGGTGTCATTGGGCTTTTGGCTGAGACAGAGTCAGCTAGAGGACACTTAGCACCTGTGTATTTGTGTGTGTGTGTGTGTGTGTGTGTGTGTAGTTCTTCTCTCCATGGTATGGATGTCACCGTGTAGGGTCTAGCTGTAAAGTTTAACATTTAATATGCTTCTGTTACAGTAATGTCATGATCCAGTCATGGGATCTCTTTTCAGATTGTGTTTTGGTTATTTTTATTCCCGAGAAGTGACATCTCACCAGATGAAGGACAATATGATATTATAAAAATCTATTTAAAAATATGCAAAAGTGGACACATTTCTACAATATTCCAACTTTTCCAAACCAAGTTGAAGAAATAGAAGATAAATCCTATCACGATTGAATTTAGTTTTTCTGTTGCCATAATGAAATGCTGGAGGCTGGGTGTTTTATGGAGGAAAAAGCTTTATTGAGCTCACCGTTCTGAAAACTCAAGCACAGTATCTCTGGAGAGGAACTCACGGGGGAGACATCAGCGTGGGGGAGCAGAGGGCTCCGTGCAACAACAAGAAACCACACTGTTAGTTCGGAAGGCAAAGGGGATGGTTTGCCCTGTTATCGTAGCCTCTCTCAGGCACTCACTCGGGGTAGGCCCCACATGCAGGACTCCAGGGAGCTCCCACTAGGTTTTGGTTCTACTACCTTCACACACAGCCACAGTGGGCTCAGCCTTGCCTCTTGTATCTTTCAAGGGTTGGTGTTAACTCATTCATTAGCTCATGTTTGCTTGTTCCTGCTTCTCCCTTCAGCATTACAGACGGTGGGTGGCTTCTTACTGTCATGTGGTACGGAAAGGGGCGGGCTCACAGGTCTGGGTGATCGCAGTGTTTGATGGGCATTTCTACACGTGCTACCAGAATTCTGTGTTTCAAAATTTCCAGACTGCCTTTTTTCTATTTTAATTATACACATCTATCTGTGTTCCTCAGATACCTGTTTTATAAATAAATACCTACCTTTCTATAATTAGGTCAGCATTTTATTTCATTATTTCATTTTTGGTTGGGCATCTTACTCCCTGTAATGGTCCCTGGGATCAGATCATGAAGTAATGTACAGAGAGCATTGTGTGCTGTGACACACTAGTTCTTTTTGTTGTCTCTGTGGCCCTTTAGCTTTTGCATGTTTCTGGCATCCTCCTAACAGCTGGACACTCTGCAGCTCTGCAGGAAAGAAACTTAACTAGATTGATACATGTTTTGTGGAGTGCTGCGGGTCAGAACTCGGCCTTAGGAATTAGATTCCTTGCAACAGTTTAACCATGGGTAATTTGATAATGATACCCACTTCAGAGTACTGTTGAGAGAACCAGAGTGTTAAACAAACTTGTTAAGCACACAGCATATGCGAATGCCTTACCGAGCTAATGAATTCTGGTCCTGGAGGCAGCGGTAACACTCTTAAGGCTCCGTGAGAGAGGAAGCCAGGAAGAGGACTAAGTGTATCCTGTATCCTAGATGGGTCCCTGGATAAGGAGAGAACTAAGGGGCTCGCTGGGCGATGGTGGCGCACGCCTTTGATCCCAACACTCGGGAGGCAGAGGCAGGCGGATCTCTGTGAGTTCGAGGCCAGCCTGGTCTACAAGAGCTAGTTCTGGGACAGGCTCCAAAGGCTACAGAGAAACCCTGTCTCAAAAAACCGAAAAAAAGGAAAAAAATAAAGAACTAAGGGGGCTCCCGTGAAGAATTGGTCTTATGTAGAGATATACTTAAACTGAAGAAATGTGGCCTATTTTCAAACGCTCTGTGTGTGACATTGTCACCCTCTTCTCTTTTTATTTCCCTCCCTCTCCCTCTGTCTTCTCACCGCATCTCTTTCCTTCCTCCTTCCTTCTTTCCTTTTTCTCTCTCTGACATAGTCCCGCCATAGCCAAACTCAGTATATAGCTAATGTTAACCTTGAATTACTGATCCGGCTGCTGATGCCTCCTGAGTGGTGAGCTCTGTTCCGCTTGTTCCACTCGGATAACTTTCATGATTAATAACACACCATGCGGGGAATCTCTTAAACGTATTCCTTTCACTGTGAAGGTGTGGTGATTTTAGAGTCGGCTGAAGTAACAATAGACGGAGCCACAGCAACCAAGAACATACCAGAGCCATACCCAGTCAGCGCAAGACCCAGTAAGGAGCAAGGTGCCAGACCCGAGCTAGACAAAGGGGTGGGACTTGGGCGTCTAGGACAAGGGAGATATTGGCAGGGCGTGGAAGGATGCACACAAGGATGGGTCTTAGTGCTCATGATGCCTCCTCAGAAGCCTGTGACTGCTTCTCCTGGGCCAGATGTCAGACCGTTCACTGTCCTTCCCATGAGCAGAGTAAGGAATGTCAGAAAGAAGAGCCTTCCTGCCCACAGATTAAGGCATTTAGATTTTCCTGCCAGCCAGTAGAGGTCTGCAGTTTCTCTGAATAGCCAACTTCAAATATGTTTAAAAAAAAAAAGTGTTAGCCGGGCGATGGTGGCACACGCCTTTAATCCCAGCACTTGGGAGGCAGAGGCAGGCGGATCTCTGTGAGTTCGAGACCAGCCTGGTCTACAGAGCTAGTTCCAGGACAGGCTCCAAAGCCGCAGAGAAACCCTGTCTCGAAAAACCAAAAAAAAAAAAAAAAGTGTTTTAGGGTAACATATGAAAGCATCATCCTTCCTACAAGCACAGAATTGGGTAAATCAGAAAATAAGTGATTATTTTAGAATAGAACATTCCAAATCACATTATTTGTATTTATTTATTTATTTGTAGGCCTAGGCTCACATTGTAGCCCAGGCTGGCCTTGAACTCACAGCATAGCTTCTGCCTCAGCCTCCCCCAAGTGCTGGGTCTACAGGCATGCACTCTCATATCTGGCTTGTGTTTCTATTTATAATGTATTTGTAGTGGTTTAAATGAGAAAGGCCCTGGTAGGCTTATACGTTTGAATGCTTAGGCCTTAGCAGGACTGTTTGGGAAGGATTAGATGTGTCAGTGAGGGCAGGCTTTGAGGTTTCCCAGTTTCCCACAGGCTCTCTCTTCCTGCCACCTGCTGATCTCAGTTACTATTCTGGCTGCATGCCTGCTTCCGTGGCTGCTTCTGGCTGCATGCCTGCTTCCGGGGCTGCCACTCTGCCCCCTGCCATGATGAAACCAGTCCTCTGAAACTCAAGCAAACGCCCAATTAAATGCTTCCCCTCAAAGCTGCCTTAGTCATGGTTTTTCATCACAGAGATGGAACAGCAACTAAGACATATTTATCAAATAGATTGGGTCATTTGCAGGTTATTGACATCAATATATTTGATGCTTTTGTTTGTTTGTATTTGTTCGTCTTCTTAATAAATCATGGCTCCCATCACTATTCAGACATGGTCAGTAGTCTGGTACTGGTCAGCAGGCTACTTGTCTCCAGTTTGTGGGAGGAGAAGGCAAATCAACACGCTGACTTCTTTATCCAAAACGTCTTGCTACAGAAGAGCACGGGCTAAAGCAAACAGCTGAGAGATCCGATGCTCTAGTGCAAGCTCCCAGCATGAGGGCTTCCCCAGCCTGGGAGTGGTACCCACTTGTACCATCATCCTTCTACCCTTGCCCTCCTAGTGGGATGGTGGTGGCCACCTTGCTGGCTGCATCTGCAAATCCCCGTCATTTCTGGACACAGGCTTCCTGTAACAGTTGATCTCAGATGACCCGTTTCAATCTGAACCGCCAGTACGGTGAACAGCCCAGTTTTCTAAGCTTATTGTGAGATGGAGGTAAGGGGGATCATGGCAGGGTGGCCATGCCTGTAGAGTCAGCACTGTTTGGGATTCAGAAAATAGTCAGTGACAGTGAGCTGCTGTGATAATACCGCTAGTTAATATCTTCAGAAGCTGTGATCTACATTAGCAACAAATCAACTTCCTTAACTTATGACTTTCTCATCTCTAAGAAGTAGATATTCGCAGGTATAAGCAGGGTCTTACTGTGCAGACTGGCTGGAGCAGAACTCGCAGAGATTTCCCTCTGTCTTTTAAGTGTGACTGTTAAAGCTATAAGCCACTGAACCTGGAAAGTTACATATAGTTTAAGGACCAGCTCCCCCCCCCCCCCACTTATTTATTTTGTTCAGTTTTCAGTGCTGGGGATAGAACCCAGGGCCTTGAGCATGCTAGGCAAGTGTTCTGCCAGCTCCATCTTGAGCCCAGAGCATCCTCATCTCTAAAGATGTTGAGATTACTTACTAGGGTTTAAGCTTTACAAAGCAAACGCTAAATACGCAGAGTTTTAATAGTTCCTTAGAAATATAATAAGACCCATTTAGTCAATCAGCAGGAGCCACAGCGAACCAGTCTTCAGAAGGGTTGTTCGACTTTCTGTGACTGGTACCTGCAAGGGGACACTCTTCAACGCTTGCCTGCAGCATCATTAACGGGGAGCCTGACGACTAATGAGTGTAATTTTCCCGGAGTGTATGATTGCAGCGATAGATAGAAATTGCTCTACAAGTAATCTCCTCTAGCCGCTCATTCATTAAGAGTTGCCAAAAATAAACCCTCCACCAACAGATGAAGGGAACCGTTTGTCATGCCATGTGTCCGTCAAACGCACAGCCTTTTTCTGTGCCTGTAGGTGGGATGTGTGTGTGTGGGGTGTGTGTGTGGTGTGTGTGTGTGGTGTGTGTGTGTGGTGTGTGTGTGTGTGTGTGTGTGGTGTGTGTGTGGTGTGTGTGTGTGTGGTGTGTGTGTGGTGTGTGTGTGGTGTGTGTGTGTGGTGTGTGTGTGTGGTGTGTGTGTGGTGTGTGTGGTGTGTGTGCGTGTGTGTGTGTGGTGTGTGTGTGTGTGGTGTGTGTGTGGTGTGTGTGTGTGGGGTGTGTGTGTGTGGGGTGTGTGTGTGTGTGTGGTGTGTGTGGTGTGTGTGTGTGTGGGGGGGTATGTGTGTGTGTGTGTGGTGTGTGTGTGTGTGTGGTGATCCAGTGCCACTCTGAGAGAACAGCACAGACCAGGTGATTTCATAAGAAGCAAGTTTGTTGGCTCATGTTTTTGGAGATGGAAAGTCCAAGATGGCACAGGGCCAGCCTCTGATGGGGGCCTTCTTACCGCCTCGTCCTGTGATGGGGGCCTTCTTACCTCCTTGTCCTGTGGTGGGGGACTTCTTACCGCCTCGTCCTGTGATGGGGGCCTTCTTACCTCCTTGTCCTGTGATGGAAGCCTTCTTACCTCCTTGTCCTGTGGTGGGGGACTTCTTACCGCCTCGTCCTGTGATGGGGGCCTTCTTACCTCCTTGTCCTGTGATGGGGGCCTTCTTACCTCCTTGTCCTGTGGTGGGGGACTTCTTACCGCCTCGTCCTGTGATGGGGGCCTTCTTACCTCCTTGTCCTGTGATGGGGGCCTTTTTACCTCCTTGTCCTGTGGTGGGGGCCTTCTTACCGCCTCGTCCTGTGATGGGGGCCTTCTTACCTCCTTGTCCTGTGATGGGGGCCTTCTTACCTCCTTGTCCTGTGGTGGGGGACTTCTTACCGCCTCGTCCTGTGATGGGGGCCTTCTTACCTCCTTGTCCTGTGATGGGGGCCTTCTTACCTCCTTGTCCTGTGATGGGGGCCTTCTTACCTCCTTGTCCTGTGATGGGGGCCTTCTTACCTCCTTGTCCTGTGATGGGGGCCTTCTTATCTCCTCGTCCTGTGATGGAAGCCTTCTTACCTCCTTGTCCTGTGATGGGGGCCTTTTTACCTCCTTGTCCTGTGATGGGGGCCTTCTTACCTCCTTGTCCTGTGATGGGGGCTTTCTTACCTCCTCGTCCTGTGATGGAAGCCTTCTTACCTCCTTGTCCTGTGATGGGGTCCTTCTTACCACCTTGTCCTGTGTTGGGGGCCTTCTTACTGCCTTATCCTGTGTTGGGGCCTTCTTACCGCCTTATCCTATGTTGGAGGCCTTCTTATTGCCTTGTCCTGTGATGGGGGCCTTCTTATGCCTCATCCTGTGTTGTTGTTGGTAGAAGCTTAGGTGGAGAGAAAGGTGAGGAGGCGGGGTAAGAATAAGTACTAGGGCCTGTGCACAGGCTGAGGGATGAGGGTTACATCACCTCTGTAAAGAAACTCACCCATCTAAGGAGTCTACCCCTATGATAGCATTTGTCCACTCCAGAGGATATGGTCCCCATGGACTAGAGTCCAACGTCTAAACATTTGTGTGTGGAGAGGGGCAAAGAGTCTTTGCCTGGGGCTGAGACTTTAGGGAGGTCCTCTTTTTTTTTTTTTTTTTTTTTTTTTTTAATTTTCCAGGATAGGGTTTCTCTGTGTAGCTTTGGTGCCTGTCCTGGAACTCGCTCTGTAGATCAGGCTGACCTTGAACTCACAGAGATTCACCTGTCTCTGCCTCGTCAGTGCTAGGATTAAAAGCGTGCACCACCACTGCCCGGCTAATTCTTATGTATGTATATAGTTCTATCATTTATTAACCATGGGATAAAAATTTCATACAAATGACATGGATGTGAATGCTTATTTTTATATACAGAATTAGATCTTGACTGAATGTTTGGTGCTAAGGTATATATGGAACTTCTTCAGTGTTTTTCGGCATGGCTAGATATCTCGATTTATATACTCACCAGTGCAGAGATGGTCACATATAATACATATATAGTACAAAATGGCAGATGAATGTTTAGGGTCATTGAAATGGTTAGGACAAAATTCTGCTTTCTTTCCTGTTCTCACTCGACACCAGACTCGAGAACAGCCCAAGGGAAGTGTTTTGCGGGCTATGGCTCATTTGAGGGGCGCTGTTGTAGAAATAGACAATTTTCCTTTATTTCACGAGAGCTCTTGGTTGATTTTGCTTTTCAAATCCTAGGTCCACAGCCATTCATGAAATTGCTTTAGCAACAATTACGTGGGAATACCAGTGCATCTGAAGGTTAGGGCTCAAGTCTCACAATGAGAAACATTTCAGCAAAATGATCCTTGAAATCTCTCAAGTCAACCAGACACAGTGGCATGCCTTTAGTCCCAGCTGCTCAGGAGTCTGAGGCAGCTCTGGAATTCAAGTCCAACCTGGATGACATAGTGAGATTCTACCATACACATTAAAGAAAAGGAGAGAAGAGAGAGAGGGGGAGAGAGAGAGAGAGAGAGAGAGAGAGAGAGAGAGAGAGAGAGAGAGAGAGAGAGTAGGGGCGGGGGGAGCTCACCAAGAACTGCATCCAATAACCCTCAGAAGTCAGACGTGAACTCATGTTTCACCTCTTCCTTCCACATAACCAGTTTCCAGGTGGAAGAAGGAATAGTCGCAACCCTTTCCCCTCCCCCATCCGAATAACCACGTAGTTAAATGCCAGTCAATGAAGTGTGCTTATGCCACAGATCCATCGTGCTGGGAGCTGCTCTGAGGTTCTTTCGCCATGAGGCCATTGCTTGCCATCGTTCTTCTTCCGTCAGCGGTTGTCCAGCTCTTGCTTTACTGGTGAGGCTCTTCCGGGGCATGCCTTGGCAGTGCTGGTTATCCGGCCGCCTGTACCACGTGACATGAGGGTGTCCAGCTCTTGCTTTACTGGTGAGGCTCTTCCGGGGCATGCCTTGGCAGTGCTGGTTATCCGGCCGCCTGTACCACGTGACATGGGGGTGTCCAGCTCTTGCTTTACTGGTGAGGCTCTTCCGGGGCATGCCTTGGCAGTGCTGGTTATCCGGCCGCCTGTACCACGTGACATGGTCCATCACCCACGGGGGTCTTTGATTTCACTGGTAATAATAGTCATCTCCCACGTGTGTAAAAGCCACCCAAGGCACCTGATCTGGCTTGCAGTGTTTGCAAGGCGGTGTTTGTTGAATGAGAAACTAGTAAAGAAAGACATGCCCCTTTCTGGTTCGTGTCCCAGCAGTCTAGGTGAAGAAGTAAACAGAGATTAGCTACCCTGCACGTTAGAAGTATCTTAAAATTACTTAAGGAGGGTTCGTTCTGCCTGGAGGAGTGTGCAGCACACTCAGGGGAGAGACATTTGATCTAACTTTGATGGGTGAGTGGGTGTTCCCCTGCAAAGGGAGGGCATCCCGGGTGAAGAGGAGGCTCCGGGGACTCTCATGTATTTCCTTTTTAGGAATCATTAGCTTAGCATTTTAAATGTGTACACCAGAGATAAGTGTCGAAAGGCCATACTGGAATGAATGGTTGACAGCCAGCACGTGTGTGCTGTGTGCCTGGCAGTCCACGTGTCCTTTATACACACCACTTAAATCTTACAAGAAGTGCAAGGATTGAGGTAAAGCCCACTTTCCAGATTTGAACGTGATTGAGGATAACATGGTTAGCGAGAGACCAGGCGTTAAGTGGCATATGCTTCACCTGAATGCCACAGAAGGGGTTTAGGTGTGGTCTGGAGACAGACGGAGCCACTGAGGATGATGGGGTAAGACAGGAGAGTGAACAGGACCCACTCAGAAACTCTGTGCAGAGGGAGGCCAGCTCTACAAGTCTTTTTATACTCTTCATTAGCATGCTGGAAGACTCAGTTCCATTAACGACCATGGCAGAATTCTTGACAGATGGGGGGGGGGGGAGAAGAGATGAAACTGCAGGGAAGGAAAGAAGTGACTGACTCATCAAGTGTACAGACTGGAACACGAGACACACCGTGATGTGCTGGAATAGCATGCTGGGGTGTGTGTGTGTGTGTGTGTGTGTGTGTTGTGTCTACATAAATGTGCACACATATATGTGTGTGGGTAGAGATCAGAGGACAACACTGGGTGTCGTACCCCAGGAGTGCCATTAGCCCACCTTATATTTGAGGATGGAGTCTCTCCCTGGGCCTTGCTTGATGGCTGAGCTGAGCTGACTGACCAGTGACTCCCAGGTTCCTTCCTCCCAGTATCTCCAGCACTGGAATTAGAAGCACCAGCCACTATCCTTGTTTTTCTGTGGGAGTCCTTATTCCTACAAAGTAAGGACTTCATTGACTGAGCCAACCAGGAACAAAGAATGATGTGGTTTTATTACTTATTTTAAACTTATTGTGTATGTCCTCTGTGTATGTGTGGGGGGAGGGAGGAAGGGAGAGAGAGGGGGAGAGAGAGAAAATGTGTGTGTGAGTGTGTGTGTGTGTGTAAATCATTTTATATCTTTCTCAGATTTCTTCCAACATCACATTTCTTCAAAGATAAAATTTTTATCAGTATCTCTTGTATTTAAATTTTTTCCCCAGTAAGACCAGTTACTCATTTTCTAGCAGTTTCCTTGGGTTTGAGAGACATTAAACTCCCAAGAACTCAAGGCCAGACACAGTGTGAGGGTATCTCATGTAATCTGGTGTTTTCCCAAAAGCAGTAATGAATCACTTGGAACTGATGAGTAATATGTTCTCCCTTCCTCTTCTTTGTGGTGTTTTTTGGTTTTTGTTGTTTTTGTTGTTGTTGTTGTTTTTTGGATCTCGTTTCTGTTAGGGTCAGCGCTTGGTAAGTGCTTCCTGCTGTCTGCCTTTAGTTACCACGTCTACACCACACTCTGCTAGCTGGAGCACTAGTTCTGGTATTTCTCCCGCCAAAGCAGTGTGGAGGTGCTCCACATATAAGCCATTTGAGGAAGAGAGTCTTCAAGTCCTTTCTTCCGGCTGGAAGCGTTTGCATTAGAGAACTCCAGTTTTGTTATTGTTCTTGTTTATCTAGAAAAATGTCAGTTTGCCACTTGAACTTTTGTAAGTAGAAATCCCTATTTAATGTAATTAAGTTGTCATCTTAAAACAAAACAAAACAAAACAAAAACCATTTAGTCATAGCCAGAGCACTTTGCTGCATATGCTGACCACACGCAATGAGGTGTGAGTTTTCCTTTTTAGGTTGTATTTCATTTTTAAGAGTTGCATTTGATGTAGTTGAACATGTAGGATGATCAGCATAATTTCTCACTAGGACTGGAGATGGAAGCTGATGGAATCTGTTTGGAATGTGATTAGAACATTTAATTTCACTGTTTAGAAGCCCTACCAGGGACCAGCAGGGTAGCTCACAAATAGAGATTGTGTTTAATGTGACTGATACCCTGGATTTGAGTCCTTCAGCCCAGTACATGAATTCTATCCAAAAGAAATAATCAAGGATGAATATAAGAATTTCTACATAATCTTCCTCACCTTAGTTTCCTTAAACAAAGGAAATTATGGATAGAGGTAAACTTACAAATATTTATTTATTTATTTTTGGTTTTTCAAGACAGGGTTTCTCTGTGGCTTTGGAGCCCGTCCTGGAACTAGCTCTTGTAGACCAGGCTGGTCTCGAACTCACAGAGATCCACCTGCCTCTGCCTCCCGAGTGCTGGGATTAAAGGCGTGCGCCACCACCGCCCGGCTTACAAATATTTATAAATTATAAATATCCAGGGTTAGGAAATAATCAAAACAGGCATTATATGTAAAAGTGTTAGAATATTGTGGAGCTACTAAAATCATAAATTTATATACTATCACATGGGAAAGATAGCCAGTGAATATAATACAACACCCACCCATCTACTATAATCATTATTCCTTGGAAAATAGAATGGCCAATTACTGGACGTTCTTGTCGTTTCTGAAACATTCCATAAGAGAGTGAATGAGTGAGCAAGAGAGTGAGCAAGAGAGTGAGCAAGAGAGTGAGTGGGTGAGCAAGAAAGTGAGTGGGTGAGCAAGAGAGTGAGTGGGTGAGCAAGAGAGTGAGTGGGTGAGCAAGAGAGTGAGTGGGTGAGCAAGAGAGTGAGTGGGTGAGCAAGAGAGTGAGTGAGCGAGAGAGTGAGTGAGCGAGAGAGTGAGTGGGTGAGCAAGAGAGAGAGTGGGTGAGCAAGAGAGAGAGTGGGTGAGCAAGAGAGAGAGTGGGTGAGAAGTGTACAGAGCTGACGCTAAGCCAGCCCCGACTGACCTCTGAGATGCCTGTTTTACTGCTGCCATGACTTATAATAAGGAAGCCGTTTGTAAACGCACTCTAAATTGTAATTACTTGTGCAATCACTCTGTTTAGTCTCTGTCCTCCATAGACTGCGGTTCTTAAAGATCCTACTTGCCACAGACACTCCACCTTCAGCACTGAGCACAGCACCCAGCACACAGCAAGGGCTCAGTCAATATTGGTTTCAGCCCACAAAGATCAGATTTCTTTTATTTTTCTCTTATCTGAGTTTCTTAGCAGGAAAGTCACCGGTGAGAAAGTTATTGAAGCCTTAGCTGTTCCCAGGTGGGAATTTGTGTTACCAAAGCTGAGTGGCTATAAATGAAGAGATTTCATGGCTCTAAGTGGCATGTTGTTGAACCAGAAATATGGTTTTGGAATAATATATGTACAAGAGTACTAAAATTCTTTAAATTTTTCAAAGTTGGAATTCTCAGGTTTTTGAATAAGAATTTCACAAGATTATGGCAGACCTACTTTAGACATCTTGTTTTTAAAGTTCGACTTTTAGCAAGAGTATGCGCACTTTTTGTAGTGTAGGAAGGTTTTCCGGGAGGACAGTAGGGATATCTTTGGACCCAAAATTCTCGGAAAGGACAGTCTCTGGTCGATTTTAAGCCTCTGCATTATCTAAATATCTTAGTTGTATGTAGTCTCTTCCTAATGCTTGCTGATAACTGATGAACTAGGAAACTCAGTAAAAGTGGCCAGCTGTTGTTTATAAAACCAAATGATAAAAAATTCCCTGCATGAAAATAATGTGCAGACAGAAGTAGTTATTGTTCAAAACATAACTACCGTGTTTACTGTATCTCCCCGTGAGGGCTTAGCAGGGTGAATCTCAAACGCTTCAGAGAAAGTTGAGAGCGACTTGCTTTTGGAAAGAAATGTGGGTATATGTACACAAAACCACCAGAACATTCTAGAAGAGCCTTTTTACAAAGGTCTCTCGTTTTATAGAGCTCCTCCAGGAAGACTGAAGATGTGGGAAGGACCAATTTTTTTTTTCAAGCACAAGAAATTCCAAGTGCTAGCTAAGGATGCACTGTTGGGAAGGTGGCATCATGACGTCTGGGCTGTGCGCTCCAAGAGACCTTCTGATCCTCTCGATAGCGATCTGTGGCGTCTGAGAAATGGTACCGAACCATCCTAGGATAGACGAGAATAATCAGGAACTTAATGCAATCAGAAGCCCCGAAGAGTGAAGGGAAGCAGCATTTGGCAAAGCCCACGGATCTCCTGTAAATGAATCTTAATCGCATTTATCAGTCGCTTGTGCTATCTTTATTACAAAATTTGCATATTTATGACCCTGTAAATATGTTTAACAGTAAAATTACAGTGTTTATGGAACTCAGCTTCCAAAAAGCACATACCCCTTTGGTGGAGAATTATGTTTAAAGACTAAGAAATTCCAGATGCTTCTACCGTTCAGCAGTCGCTCGTAGCCTGGGGGACAAGTGACTTCTCAGCTCGAACTCTCCTGCCAAGTAGCAGGACGTGAGAGAATGCTTGACATCAAAGACACGTGTGATTTAGATAGTCTAGTTTGTGTAAAAATAGATCACCAGCCAGGGTATTAGTAGCCTTTTGGGGCCAGGTACGATATAACTACCTCCTTAGAATAAATCATCAACCCCACTTTGGTTGACTGTCCAAGCAGGTGTGCCCTGATGGACAGGTTATATTAACTTGACGTGAACGAGATGCACCCAGAAAGATGGAACTTCAGCTGAGGAACTGCCTCCAGCAGATTGGCCACCGGGCATGCCTGTGGGCATTTACTCAGTTCATGTGGGAGAACCCAGCCCACTGTGGCTTCTGCCACCCCTGGTCAGGTGAACTTGGGTTGTGTAAGGAAACAGGCTGAGCAAGCCGGTGAGTGGTGTTTCTCTGTGGCCTCTGCTTCGGCTTCCTGCGCTGGCTTCCTGGTGATGTCCTGCGGATTGTAAGACATAAACCCCTTCCTCAGGCCGCTCTTGGCCAGCAGAAAGCAAACAAATATACGGTTTTTTCTTTTTTTACTTACTCCCCCCCCCATGTAGAGGGCAGAGGACACCTTGAGGAGTCAGGTCTCTCCATCCCCATGGTATGTGGGTTCTGAACTCAGGCCTTCCGGCTTGGGGGCAAGTGCCTTTACCACTGGGCCCTCTCTCCAGCACTGCTGGGGTATTTTCAATCTGTTGCTCTTTGTTTATATGAACCAAACTTTCAAACTGAATATCCCATCTTGAAGGAAAATAATGTGTGGGAGAATGCCTTTTTAGTTTTGTAATCTGCACTTATTTGTGTGCCCGTGTGTGTGTGTGCCCATGTGTGTGTGTGTGTGTGCCCATGTGTGTGTGTTGGGAAAACGTGGTTTGCTGTCTTCTTCTTTGCGAAGGTAAATCTATGAAAGGGTGTTAAAGGTATTTCCCCCTTTGGAAGGATTAAAATATGCTTGTTGACTTGGAGAAGAAAATTTAATAGGAAAGTACGGTTCATATTTGACTTCAAGAAGAAAGAAAGAAAGAAAGAAAGAAAGAAAGAAAGAAAGAAAGAAAGAAAGAAAGAAAAAAGCCTGTAACTGAGACGTGTCTCGGTGATTTTTTTCTCCTCTCTGTCCTTTGTTGAAGTGGACACAGGGACTCATTCATGTAAGTAGCTCATTGGACAGGTACAACCTTGTTCTTAGAACCGTGGCAGTATCATTCTTGCCCTCTGGCTACTTCCTTTGAATTCCTAAAATATTAAAAAATGGTCATTTCCTAAAAATTGGGTATAGAGCCAAGTCCTACTATACAGTTGGGGCAGTCACCATTATTCAGCTAGGGCCTCAGGACCTGGACACCACAGATTGGGAGGATAATTTAGAGGTACCAAGGTCACTCACTAGCCCCCCCCCCTTTCGGCAGTGTCCAGTGCAGGAGCTAGACTTTCTCTGGCTTGCTGTAACAAAGTCAGAGAAGCTCTGCTCCGTCAGGTGCTCAGGCCTGAGGCTACAGCGTTATGGGGACATTGATAAGGGCTCTTTTATGGCTGCAATGTAAAGCTGGGGCTGACAAATTCTTTTAGGAGCCAGAGGGTAAATACTTGAGGACTTGTTGGCTCTCTCAGCCACAGCTACTCTACCACGGTTGCCAAAACCAGGTGTAGAAAATATGTCATTTTAGATGGTGGCCATGTTCAAGCAAGGCTGTCTTTGTGGAAACAGATTCTAGCCTGCTGACCCCTCCTCCCCCCCAGTATAGAATAGAGCCTGCTAGCCTCTCTTTAAAGTTCCTGGTGACTTCTTATCTCCAGAGTCATTCGGTTCCCCTGTTCATTGAAAGTGGTGGGTGTGGCTTAGCTCTTGAGTCAGAGAATCCCAATCAACAACTGGAGTCCAGACTCTCAGGAGGCCCTGGGGCCTGCTGGTGCTACCTGCAGCCCCAGCTGTAGTGCGGGATTTTTACAAAGTGAAGGTCAGCCTTCAGTGTACTGGAAGGCTGGAAGGCCCTTCCTGAAGCCTAGTAAAACAGGTCAAAGTAACCTTGAGTGACAATTATCTTGATGGCTATTTAAAAAAAAAAAACTTTGTTATTTTTGTTGTTGATGTTCTTTAAAACAAGGTAATTAAAATTAGACAGGGTCTCAGGTTTCCCAAGCTTGTCTGAGGGTGACCTTGAACTTCTGACCCTCCAGCCTCTTCTACCTGCTGGGGTGACAGGAGCCAGAGCGGTTGGTTTCTCAGAGGTCGAACCAGCGCCTCAGGCATGCTGGGGAGTGAGCAGTCTGCCAACTGAGACACAACAGGCTTGTGTTTTGTTTGTTTTATGCAAAATTCAAGAAGTCCTTGTTTTTTACTGCTGAGTAATACTCTAATATGTATATATTCCATACTTTCTTCATCCATTCTTCCGTTGAAGGGCATCTAGGTTGTTTCCAGGTTCTGGCTATTACAAACAATGCTGCCATGAACATAGTTGAGCATATACTTTTGTTGTATGATAAGGCCTCTCTTGGGTATATTCCCAAGAGTGGTATTGCTGGATCCAGGGGTAGGTTGATTCCGAATTTCCATCCTTATATACTAACACTTCTTTGGAGCTGTGCCTTTTAGACTGTGGTAGACTAACTGTATCATTATTGTTATTATTGGGCCCTGCTGCTCCCATAAACTGTAGTAAAATTAATACAGAAATTAAATAAGCAAAGATACTCAAATACTGAACCCCATAGTTTTTCAATAAAGCACACACACATGCACACACATGCACGCGTTTCTTTTTAAAAACATTTTTATTTCCATTTGTTCATTTTGTGTGTGTGTATGTGCCCTTGTAGGGTCAGAGACTGATTTGTGATCACTGTTTCTCTCCTGTCACCGCAGAAATCCTGACTGTTGAACTCAGGTACCAGCTGGTCGACCAGCGCCTTTACTCTCTTAGCCATCTTGCCGGCCAGAGAAGCAAGGTTTCTGAAGGCTTACTCTCAATTTTTCTGATTTCCTTAGCAGGCTGGCCATGGGCCACACTGGTAGCACTGGAGTGGCAAGAAACAAGTTCATGGGAGTTCATTTAATACACTATGCCGGTCTCTCCTGGATTGAGTTAGCCACTAACTAGATGAGTTTGTCCCTCTTTAATAGTTATCAACTATCAGTGAAAGGTATCCACTGAGCCAAGCCCAGGTTCCTTCAGTGGAACTCTACAATGCTGGGTTACTTCCATTGAGATACCTGTACATTCTTATGGAGAACAGGCCTCTGGAGGTGGCCCTGACTCTCAGCATCTCAGTCAACAGGGAATCCCTTGGGTTCCATCACTGAGAGTTCACATCTCATAGAGTGCGGTCTGCAGACCCTGGGTTGTCTCCCACCCCCACCCCATTCTTTGTTCTGGAAGCGTCCCCCATTATCTTTGTTAGGCCATGTATTTTATTGCCACTATCTTCTCTAGCTCCCCCATAGATCCATGGCTTGGCAAGAATGGGGGTTACCTTATCCTCTGTTTGTCCCCTTGACTCTGGTAGACTCACTGAACCCTGGAAAGGTGTTACCGTGTGAACATGTGAGTGACGATGTCCTCCAGGCCTCTCACCAGCCTGACATCCTCTATCAGCCTGCTCTTCAGTTAGTGAGGGCCCCTCTCAGAAATATAACCAGATTGGACTGGGGGAGGGAAGGGGGAGTCACTGCAGAACACATTGCTGTCAACTCTTTTTCGGTGCCATAACCCAAACAAGGGCTGTGTATTTTGGGAAGTAAAGTGTTTTCCTCTTTCCTCGTATTTTGTTGCTGGAGTGTTGGAGGCAGCCAGCACGGTGCCAAGACCCTCAGAGTTGTCACACTGATTTCCTGGAAACTCTCAAGGCCACACCTTAAGTTAGTTGAAACCCAAGGCCATTGAGTGTAGATAGCCATGCTGTGGGAGAGGAGGATGAAGTGTGGGTGCTTGGCTGGGCCGGGACGTATTCAGTGTTTGCATGTATATAGGTGATCACTAGTGTAGTAACCATCTGTGGCGATATATACTCTGAATGATAACTTTGAGGGGGATCGTGAAAGGGATTTAGTGTTTAATTTGCATCCTAACAGGCTTTTGAAAGGAAAAACATCTTCCCCAAATAAAGTGATAGTCTGTGGTGGGTTAGTGTTTTTGTTTGTTTGTTTTTGGTTTTGCTTTGTTTGGGGATGAATTGTGAAGTTAATAACATTGATTATACACTGACTTCGGTCACAACGTCTAGTGTATAATCAATATACCACCTCTCTGACCTTGTGTAGGTTACTACCTTTTTTGAACCTTATTTTTCCTGTCTGTGAAATGGGACTAGTGATAGCACTGAGGATGCTACTGTGAATTTAAACATGACTGGAAGTCTTTAGTGGCACCAGTGTTTCTTAGCTTTACTATAACTTGATGTGCATACGTTGTTAGCATAGAGATGTTTTTGGAAAGAAATGACTCCCTTCAAAGAAACAATAACTTCCAAATGGAAGTTACTTATGTGTGCAGAATTCTAATTTGTCATATTTCTGCCTTTCTTTATGTGCATTGGCTTCTTCTTTGGGAAGTGGGTTTTAACTTACAAATATTTAAAATTAAAATGTGATTTATAGTTTATTAAACAAATTACTTGCCAAGCATGGTCTCAGACCTGTTATTCCAGAACTCAGGAAGGCTGAGACTGAAGAACTTCTGGGAATATAAGGCCAGCTTGAGCTATGTAGGGAAACTCTGTCTCAAAAGCAACAAAATTACCCCAAGCTTTAGTAAATCAAAACAAACCACATGGAAATTCTAATTCAATGGAGTTAGAAAAATTTAGAATGGATTGTGGGGGACAGGGAGACAACTCAGTTGATAAAGTACTTGCCTTGAAAAGTTACGAAGTCTATCAATATAAAATAAATGAAAAGTTAGTATATCGAGTTGAAGAGATGGCATGGATATAACTGAGCAAATGCACATAGTTTTGGTGAATAGAAAAGTGCTGTATTTTAGTTGTGGTTCAAAGACCTCCCCCCCTTCCCCCATTTTCATTGTTTGTCATATTACCGTGATATTTTTATGACTGAACAATTTAAAAGACCAAATATAAGAAACACAAGTTGGTGGGGCAGTGGTGGTGAACACCTTTAATCCCAGTACTTGGGAGGCAGAGCAGGTGGATCTCTGTGAGTTCGAGGCCAGCCTGGTACAGAGTGAGTTCCAGGACAGGCTCCAAAACTACAGAGAAACCCTGTCTCAATGTAAATAAATAAATAAGAAAGGAAACATAAGTTGTTCTCTCCAATTGGTTAAAATAATAAGGTAGTAAAAATCCTATTGAATCTAAGCATATCTAACAAATAGCTGCTTTGTTTTGCTTATAAATAAAATATTGATTGAAATCAAGTGAGTGCTTTGTCAGTTAACGTCCTAGATGGCTGAGAACAAACAGGTCCCCACCCTGAACTGCTCATTATCCAAATATTAATTATTACACAGGTCCAGGCCGTTTTCTTTGAAGTGCCTTGTCTCTACCCTTGCAGGCATTTCACGAAGGCCACGTTCAAGGCCAGTGAGAAGACTACAGGACAAGCCTCTCTTGTGCTCAGCTCTGAGGGGTCCCAAGAGCATATGCGGACTATCTAGTTAGCAGCCCGTGGACTCTGGCTTACCATGTGATCACGGGCACAGCGGTAGCCTGGCACGCATCTGCCGTGCAGGGTGTACGGATCCACCTGTCAGCCCTATTGTTCCTACTCTGTGTCAGTCTGTGCTCTAACGTCTTCATTTTTGGATGGCACCGTCCAAACAGAAGGACGGGTGGAGCTCCTGGAGGGCGGGAGGAATCTCTCTTCGCGTCTAGTATTGCAGCGTTGCTCCTCTGTTGGGTGGGTCTGCCCTCTGCGCATCCCAGGCCATCCCAGAGCTGCCCGTCACCCCACACACTGTTACAATAGCACAGGTAGTTTACCATGCTAAATCTTCTCACCAGAGAGCAGGAAGAAAACCTTGTTTTTTTTTTTTTTCTTGAAGCATCCATAAATGTTCTTGTTCTGATAACCTTCCTAAAGAAAACACAAACAGTTCTGACTAGAAGGAGGTGGCATTTGGTATCTGCAGAACTGTTGAGCGTGTAAGAACGCTTGTGGCACAAGCATGCGTCCTCACATTGGTAGCCCCCCCCTCCCCACGACTTGCACACCAATCAGCAAGGATGTGTTTTCTGTGACATTTCCTTGGATGCATATAGTCAGAAATATGGAGTGCATTAATCACCAAGAGTTTTACATTGCCAAGTTGAATGCTACTATTGGTTTTGATTCCATGATTCCAGTAGACGTCTTTTAAAGTGCTACCATGTCTGTGTGTGTGGTAGGGGTGCAGATGCCACAGCCTGCGTCTAGAAGTGAGAGACAGACTTTCAGGAGTCTGCCCACTTTTCGTAGGTTCTGGGGCTTGAACTCAGGGCCTCGGGTTTGTGTTGCCAACACTTTACCTGCAAGCCATCTTGCCAGCCATCTGGTAGATTTCTTTAAAGTGTGTTTAGTTTTTAATTACATTTGTTTTTTGTCTCTGTCCCTCTCTTTCTGTGTGGGTATGTGTACGTGCATACATGTGTTTGTAGTCTGCCTGCGTGTGTATATGGAGGTCAGAGAATGTTTGCAGCAGTTGGTATTCCCTTCCACTGAGTGGATCCGAGGGATGAATGCAGATGGCCAGGCCCTATGGCAAGCGCCTTTACTCAGTGAGCCACCGTACCAGCTCTCCAGAAGACTTTAAAACCAGCTGAATCGTATGAGACCAACAGGGAAGGTTCAGCTTTCTCCTGATACCATGTTATGTGCAATAATTTGGCAGAGAAAAACAAAGAATTTGGTAGAGAGAAACATTTTACTATTTTAAGTGCCAAGGTGTCCGAACTGCTAGAGAGGATGGATGTGTGGTTTAGGGTTGTGTTCTGGCTAATCCAAATTAAAATGAGTCTACTCGGTTTTCTAGGTATATAATATAATGGAAATAATCTAATCTTTTTTCACCAAAAGACGTCTCAAATTTATACTGTTCTTATTTGAGAAAAAATAAGAACACTTACTTAAAAGAATGTTTCATAAAATAGAAATGATTCAAAAAATCCTCCAGAAAAAAAGAGTCGACATGAAATGACCGAAGGTCAGCAAGGTGACGTGGAGACTGAGAGACACAGGAAGCCAGCTCACCTCCATTTTATGTATGGAGTTGTCCAGGGAGATCCCAGCCCACCAGGAAGGGAACTTGTTGATGTCAATCCAGAGGGTGGCAGGCAGGAAGCAAGGGATGCTGGCTCTGGTGGATGGGGAGGAGATGGAAGAGGAAATCTGCTTACGTCCACTGGAGACCGTGGATTTGACAATGGAGGAAAACAAAGAAAGTCGGGTGGCCAAAAAAAGAGAGTGAAGTAAGGGATATGTGGCTTACCTGTGTCAGAAGTGGTGGCACCTAATGTTCATTGCCCATTGTCACCTGGGTCATCATATGCTTAGGGTCCATGCTTAGGAGCAGCTCTGACCTCTGAGCTGTTTCAGCGCCCTCCATGGCCCCAGGTGATGATAAGCCTTGGTTCAGACCATGGAACCTGCTTTGAGACAACGGGGGTCCCCCTGCCTATTTGAAGGATCCCAGATTTCCTTTTAAGGTGTCCAGGCCTTCATCCTTACGGCCCATCATGCCCCCTGCTTCAGAATTTGCAGGTAACGTCCCAGGAAACTCCATGTGTTCTGATAGATTTCTGTTATTTCATCTCCCAGAGATCTTGGACTACAACTATTGAGGTTTTTTCATTGAGGCTTGTTCACTGTGAAAGCTTTTACGGTCCTCTGTCAGGTGAACAGAGGGTCCTCTTTAGATGTGTTACTTACAGAGTTGGTGCCCCCTCCAATTCAGATGGAGAGACGCACACCAAACTGTGTAGCTTCGGTTGGCTGCCTCCTTTCTCCTCTGGTCTGGTCACGAGCACAGTGTCCTTTCCATTTCCCTGTGATCTCTTCTCTAAGCAGTGGCCAGGCCTTCGGGTTTTCACCCATACTCCTTCAGATCTGTGGATATGCTGAGGCATTTTCTGTTGCCCTTAACACTGTTTAGTTTTGTAGCCTTATCTACTTATGTCTTTATGATGGATTGAGTTTCTGCCTAGGGAATTAGCGGTTGGTTGTAGTATTAGACCCCGAGACATCACAATCTGAAGCCTTGCTTTTTTTTTTTCATTCCCAAATTGATTCATTATAAATCATGACGGACCAGATCACAGCTGGTTATATCCAAAGCATCTTGCAGCGTGGAGTTTCATATTCTCCCATGGCAGGATAAAACTAGACAAAAGGTTGGCATTCTACTGGAACCTATTTCTTGGGTAGAATGGTGTTTTGTTATTGCCAATAGAAAAGAAATAGCCTGGAAGTGCCGGAGTTGGTAATATCAGCTCTCCCCGGACACACCACCCAGCTTCCTGTCGTGTTCTTGATGCCAAGACTTGAGCTCCTATAGTTAAGAAATTCTGTCGCAGAACCGTAACATCTCACACGGCCCACAGTGCAGCTCATGGCCAGATCGTATCCTCATGTCCCTGTTGTCTTTACTGCAGTGACCACCAGGCAGCCATTATGGATGCGAATGGGGGAGGTCACGGAGGCTATGCCTGGTGACGAAAGAGAACACAGCCTATGTTGAAATAAGAGCGGTTGGGCTGCGTCCCCGCACCCGGCCGCCTGCACGGCTAGCTTTACCCAAAATAATTACACGGAGACTGTATTCTTTTAAACACCGCTTGGCCCATTATATCTAGCCTTTTCTCGGCTAACTCTCGCACCTGCACTAGCCCATTTCTTTTAATCTGTGTAGTCCACGAGCTGGCTTACCAAAAATGATCTTAACCTGCGTCTGTCTGGAGTGGGAGAACCATGGCGACTCCTTGACTCAGCTTCTTTCTCCCAGCATTCCGTTCTGTTTACTCCGCCTACCTAAGGGTTGGCCTATCAAATGGGTCTAGGCAGTTTATTTATTAATAAGAAATCACTCCCACATCAAGCCTACTTACAAACTCTTCTCCCCGTTTTTAGACTTTTGTTTTCTATGGTCCTCGAGCCCACCCCCATTCTCCTCCATCCATTGGGAAAACTTTCCCCTCGGTGCACACACAGGGAGGAGGTGTGACAATATCATTCCTGTGCTCATGGTGGCACCCCAGTGCCCAGGCCAGAGCCAGGCACAGAGTGGGTGGCCAGGGGCCCCCACCCATGTTCCTGTAAAAAGGGAACATGTCACAGACAAAGCCACATTTGTGGTCGTGAAGACTCACCCATTACACCCTGCTGCCTCATCAGACAGTCCAGCAGCAAAGCTTTGAACTCCTTCCAGGATTCTTCTGGGAGCAGTTGTGGCCTGGGCTCTGATCCCTGCCCCACCCCTCTCTACGCCAGTAGATGGGGAAGTGGTGTATCTCGTGTGAATTCTCTGGTCTAGGCCATAAGTCACGGGAGCAGCTGCTGCCGTCGCTGGGAACCGTGATGCCCTTCAAGTCTGGAAAGATTCACTGTGGTAGAAATGATGCAATGTCATAGCGCAGAGCTTAGGTGTGGGCAGAACACAGTGGCCTTGGAGGGTTAAAAAGAATCTAATTGTCCTTGAGTGGACAGGGTGGCAGAGAACACAACTGACCACCAAGCTGGATCTTCCCCATAGGATAATATTTAGTACTTGACGAGTCTGTGTTGAAGCAGATAGCCGCGTCCAATCCTCGCATCTAACCTGTGCCTGGCACATAGGCACGGAGGATGTACTTGCTGGATAAGGACTTGTAGTAAACCAAGGTCATAAGAATGCCCACTTGTCACTGAGTCTTCTGCATCGTCTTTATTTGCTCTTCCTTGTCTCGACAGCCCTTCCTAATTGGTTTGCAGGATCTGTTCCGTTCATTCCTTTTCCAAATGGCTTCAGACTCAGATGTGTACTTCTCAGGGGGCTTTGCTGGCACGCTCCAACATCCGCTTCCGGGGGGGGGGGCACAGGTGCTCTCAAGTAGCCAGAGCTATGGGGGACCATGAAGAGAGGGAAGGGACTGGTGTGTCAGGAGCCCCGCTGACGCTTGGTTGACAGAGTGAGAGCCGGGGCCAGGGGAGTGTGGGTTGGCGGGAGGTTACAGGTGAGCCGAGCACACAGTAGGAGGTTTCCCTGTACGGTGTGTTTTCCCTCACGCTTGCTGCAGGACCTAATAGCAGAAGTTTGAATTTGAGTTCCATAGTAGGAAAAAAAAAAGTCCATGTTAATTTAAAGGACTGTGGTTTTGTTGGTTGTGGGAAGCCAGGGTAGCGGCTGAACGTTGACACTGGAGCTATTTAAAGGATGCAAGGTTGACATCTGTGTGGCTGAGCCAAGGGTGTAGCTTCTGTTTCCTTGCCCCCACCAGCAGCCAGCTGCAGCTACGACAAGGGGGCAGGAGAGCAGACCCAACCCGAGTGGCACCGCCTGCCCTTCACCAGGGCGACACAGGTGCCATCCTTTGAGGCTTTCTGCGGGGTCCCCTGCTGGGGGGGGGGGCTACATAGAGCTGTTACATTTTGAGGTGAGTGTCCCCAGCTTTTGGTGCTCCTCACAAACCACTCCCATAGAACTTGGTTTCCACTTCTTGTCCCCAGCCCTGTCTCAGGAATTACAGTGAAGCCTCCTTAAAAGCCATTTCTAGAGGGAGCTCTGTGCTCTGCTAGGATGGGGCAGAACCTCTGCTGAAGGCCATGAGGCAGAAAACCACTGCTGTCTTTTCATTTGATGGAAGCTCTTCCTCCGCGGGGGAACCAGGCCTCAGCCTCTGGTTCTTTCAGGCTCTCACGGACAAGGTTTCAGCTCGTTTATCCACGCTCTGGCATCTCTCACAGGCATCCTGACTGCCAAAACCTGTGCGCTTCACTTCCCCGTTGGCCCTGCTGCCCTGAAAGCAATGGCCGATGCTCTCTCTGCTGCTCCCCTGTGCCGTTCGCGCGTGGCTCCAGTGAGCGCAGTCTCCTGTCTCGTTCCTCTCTCCTGCCTTCTCCAAGCCTCGTGGTCACCATGCCTCTCTCCCCTTTCTCATGAAGCTTTCCTGTGACCCCCCCATCAAAGCCGATCCTCTTTCTATTTGACTCTTTCTGTCCCTTTCTCTCTCCTTCATTACATAGCTGTTTATGGCGGGTGGGATTACCATACCTCTTTGGACCCTTGGTACATGGTCAGTGTCTTTTAGAATTTCTGTACAGGGAATGTGCGTTGAACTGATTAATATTACTGATAAATTTTTAAAGTTTGGAGCATATTAATATATTCAGGAAAAGAAATATTGGCAGGAGAGGCAACTCTGTGCCCCACCTTGAAAACTGTCGGCCAGGGCCATGGCAGTAGTAGGAAGAAGTTCATTCCAGAGATTCTGGTAGACACTTTCCCCAAATTCAATCATGTCACTTAAAAAAGAATGTTACTATGAAAGTAATACACATGTGTAATTATTTTTGTACCAGTTCATGCGTGTCTTCATGTGTGTGACCTGTGTGTGGAGGTCAGAGGTCAGCCTGTGGTGCTGTTCATCAAGTACTGTCCAATTTTTATTTTTTTGATTTTATTTTTTCTAATTTCTTGAGTCAAGCTCGTTCACTGGCCTAGAACTTGCAATGTAGGCAGTTGGCCAGGGAGCGCTTCACGCTTGTCCCCTCAGCATGGAAACTGTCGTGCCTCCATGAATGTTTTTATTTTTGTTTGTTTTTAAATAATTATTCTACTTGAGAATTTCATATATGTATATAATGCATTTTAATGAAATCCATTCCCCCATTTCCTCACCTCCAGCTCCTCCTCTAGGCCCCTTACCTCTATTATTTCCCAGTTTCATGCATCTTTTTTTCCTTTTAGGTTTGTTTTTTGTTGTCTGTGTCCCACCCCGTTCCCCCCCCCCCCCGTCCCCCCCCCCAGTCAGGGTTTCTCTGTGGTGACTTTGGAGCCTGTCCTGGAACTAGCTCTGTAGAGCAGGCTGGCCTCAAACTCTGCTGGCCTGCTACTAGGTTTCATGTGTTTTTTTTTTTTGTTGTTGTTGTTGTTTTAAAGTCCACCGAATCTTCTTGGTGCTTCCCATATGTGCGTGTCTGTAGGGCCATCTATTGGAGCATAGGTAGCCTCCAAGGGACCACAAATCTGAAGAAAGTGACTTTTTTCCTCCCAGAAACCTCCAGTGACTGGTAAATCTTCAGCCAGCTAGTGTATGACATCACGAGCCCCTGCCATTGTTTGATCTGGTGCACACGTGCGCGTCACAGCTACTGTGAGTTCACGTGAGCAACCACCCTGCTGTGTCTGGAAACCGCTCCTCTGCCTCCTCTGTCCTAGTCATCCACTTCCGGACCTCTCACGATCCATCTAACCGTTCTAACCCCGCTGCCCTTCCAATCTTTCACAAGGATCCCTGCGCCTTGGGATATCCATGTTAGGGCTACACGTTTGGCTTCTTGATGTGGGTTCTGAGGACTGAACCTGGGTTTTCATGCTTGTAAGACAATTTGTCACCCATAGCATCTCCCCAGCATAATCTCATATAAGTAACTATATAATGAGAAAACACCCTTTTCCTCTCTCCCTACCTCAAGTCATGAACTAGAATGCCAACCATTTTTCTTAAATGTTTTTAATCATTCTGCTGGTTGTTACATCTCTGAATTCTACAGTTTGATCTTTAACAGGGCTAGTGAAAACCAGCCACTGAAAATGGAGAATCTGGGTTGAGCGTAGGCAGGGTAGGGATAAGGGTAAGAAGTAGGGGTTTCAATATGATCAAAGTGCATTGTATAAAATTCTGAAGGAATTAATGAAAGTGTTATATTAAAATGAGAGTCACCTATGCAGCTGCTTTTTTTTAAACCAATTTCATTATAAAAATTATTTAAAAAGTATTCTAGACCAATTTCTTTAAGCTAGCGTATTGTTTTTCTTATTTATGGCTGTGACTGCAGGGCTGGGGGTTGAACCCAGAGCTTTGCACATGGAAGGCAAATTCTTTACCAGAGCCAACACCCAGCCCGCCATGCCCCCGCCACGCCCCCGCTCCTCATATTCTTTGCCTCTTATGAGTACACTGTATGGGAAATTTATCACACTAGATTTACAAAACCACAACAAACTCTTCATGGAACTCTATAAACCTACAGCTTGCTCTCTCTGAGGGTGGACTTAGAAAGCAATCGTGCCCTATCCTGGGCCAGCATTCCAGGAAATGGGGTTGAGGAGGGACGTGCTTTTAAAAAGGGGGACACAATCTACGTGCTTCGGTTCCGGGAGGAAAATGGCTGCCAGTGGTAGAAAATTTAAGTTGGGAGGTTGAGAATTTAACGCATTTAATTAAAAGTACTATGCTAAAAGAAATTGCAGCAATTATATATTATTAAGGTAAGTGGTGGCGAGGCTTTGAAGTTGTTTGCCGTGTCCCATTATTTTCCTTGATTGCATGCCAAAATCTGAGGTGGAGCTGGGCTGTCAGTTATGCAGCGGGTATTTTAAAGAGCAATACAGCAAGCCCTGGCATAAAATTAGAATCTTTGGCTTCTTGGCTACCCACCTAAACTATCACCAGATGAATCCAATCACTCGCCATGAATGATATTTTCTGAATATGCTGTTTTCTATGCCCTCACCCCAAGTAGACGCTGCTTAGCTTATTAAAAAGTGAGTGCTATATATTCAGCTTAAAAAACAGGGTATCATTTTGAGCTTGAATGGGGCTTCTGTTTCAAGCTGAAGTAAATGAATAAGGAAATTGGAGATGTGAGAAATAGTCCTGTGTGTGTTATCATCAGCAGCCCAGGCTTGATCATAGGTGGCTTAGAACATTAGAAGGGTGATAGATGGCAGGGGCCATTTCTGGCTAAGACAGTGCAGAAATGTACTTTTACTAGTGTCCCTGTAGGTGACAAGGGCTTCAGTGGAAAGAACAGCCTTCTGGGTAAGAGTTCCCGTTTCTGCGCTTTCTCGGTGCCAGTCATCAGGTTGCGAAGGTTTCCCAGGTGCCTGTGACACAGCTGACAGCTAGGATTTGACGGATGGAAATGGCTGGCAACCAACAGCTAGCAGGTCTCATTCCACAGAGGAGAAGCCTAATACTAGAAAAGCCAAGAGGATTGCATGCAAGTCATCGTACTGGCTCTTTTTTATGTCAACTTGACACTGAGGACAGTGGTCAGAGAGGAAGGAGCCTCAACTGAGAAAATGCTTCCATAACATCAGGCATTGGGCTAGCCTATAGGACATTTTTAGTGATTGATTTGGAGGGTCTCAGCCCATTGTGGGGTCCCCTCTGAGCTGGTGGTCCTGGGTTCTATAAGAAAACAGGCTGAGCAAACCATGGAAGGAACAATCCTCCATGGCCTCTGCATCAGCTCCTGCCTTTGGGTTCCTGCCCTGACTGAGCTCCTGTCCTGACTTCCTTTGATGATGAACCGTGATGTGTAAGCCAAATAAATGTTTTCCTCCCCAGGTTGCTTTGGTCATAGTGCTTCATCACAGTGACAGTAACCCAACTAGGAGAGTCGCCACTAGGTGACTTTAGCCCTAGCCCTGCATATCCGTCTGCAGCATTTTGCTGTTATTAGATCAGGGTATATCTGTGCATTTTAATAGCTATTCTTTCTTAGGACTTTGTTTGCAGATACATCTGACATTGTTGTGGGGTCTTTTACACATTGGGAAGCAGCCGTTTGTTCACTGAAGTAGATTATTTATTGAGTACTTGTGTTCCAGACTTTTTCTCTTTTTTTAAAAAGATATTCTTGGGATAAGGTGACTTTAAAAATTCAGTGTTCAGACAAAGACTAGAGCCTTTCTTTGGCTCTTTGTAAACAGTTTCTTATTCCATAGGGAAGTTATCATGCCTTCAGAGAAAATAGATTTCATGATGTACAGAAAGTGTGATTGAATGGGACAGAGAACTTTGGGCCTTGTGCTATCCAGAGTAGGAGCAGTTAGCTAAATTTGACTATTCAGGTTAGGATGTCTACCTCGACTGTTTCTCAATATACTTTTTTTTTGTTTTCTTTTGTTTTTGCAGAGAAAGTGGGCTATGGAGGGGAAAGGGGGAAGGGGAGAAGGGAGAAGAGCAGAGTGGGGGGCAGAGAGAGAAAAAGAGAAACAGAGAGATAGAGAGGGAGAGGAAGGGGAGAAGTGGGGAGAAGGGAGAGAGGCAGAAGCTGCCTCTTCAGAAGAGAGATGGAAAGGGTCTCCATATTATTCTTTTAAGATGAATTTTCTCACTGAACCTGCAACTTGCCAGCTCATCTAGACAGGCTGGTCAGCAATGTAGCTGCCTCTGCCTCCCAGCACTGGGAATATAGGCACGCACTGCTATACAGGATTTTTACATGGGTTCTAGGGATCAGGAACTCAGGGCCTCACACTTGCATAGCCATTTCTGCAAGCTGGTCCAGGTTTGTTTTGTCAGACCTAGGTCTCTGAGTACTGTAATGGTCAAGACTGCCCTTCATCACCCACTCAGATGTCACCTCTGTGAGCATGTCTCACCCATAAATGAGGGAAGGAGGAAGTGGAGCATGTGACCCTGAGTTGCTATGGGATCAAGTGACCTATTAGCCTTGAATATGGTCGAGTTCCTGGAACACAGTAAGTGCTCAGTTAATCACTCTGGTCAAATAATGGACTAATAATTCAATGATGGTTCAAATAATACCCACACATAGTGCCTACCTATAGTATACCACAGAACATCCTAGTTGACTTATCAGCTGAGAGGAGAAAGCCCAGGTCATGGATTTTTGAGCATCAGAAGAGAAGGTATGGATAGCGTCAGAAAGCGTGAGTTCTCCTAGAGATGGGCCTTCTCACGTGGCTACCCTTGATAACTCACAGGGACAGGACTGTGTTTGATTTTCCAGTCCTGGACCCAAAGTCTCCAGAGAAGCAGTCAGGAAATGTTCACACATAAAGCCGACTGTGGATGTGAGATTGCCATGTGGGAAGGACTTCATCAGACTCCAAAGGACCTATGTCTATTGCTGTGCCTAAGCTAGTTAAACTGTCCCGATCGAGTGTTTGTAAGCCCAGATGTTTACGTGAAATCTCCAAATGCCCGGTGTTGGCTGAGTTTTTGTTTAAAGCTCTGCGTATGGCAAGCAGAATGTGTCTGTGGCTAAGTTTATCTACGTGTAAACCACTGTTGGGTGGTTTCTTGTTTAAAGCAGTATGTCCCAGGAGCCTTCTAAAAGTGCCAACTCTCTTGTTAGTTTGTAGTTGCTTCATTGGGGTTGTCCCTAGTCAAATAAACCCGAGGAGCCATAGTTGTATGATCCAACTAATTAAGAAAATACTTCTTTATCCATTTGATTCTTAAATCATTACTTGATCAGAGAATGCTGTGTCCAACAGCATAGCCCAGAAGATATTCCTGGGCGCACATTTCCTGAGTGTTTGTGTTCTGGACTCTAGGCTGATCTCTTGAACCTACTTCCCTCATACGTGGGATCTTAGGGTTGAGAGAGATGGCTCAGTGGGTAAGAGCACTGCTTTTTCTTACAGAGAACCTGGGATTCGCTCTCGGCACCCACATGGCAACTCACAACTGTCTGTAGCTCCATTTTCAGGGCACCCCGTGCCATCTTCTGAGCTCTGTTAGCACTGCATGCATCTGGCACACATGCATACACGCAGGCAAACCATGCACACACACATAAAAATAAAAAAATATTTTAGAAGTGGGATCTTAATGTTGGGAAGGAAACCATAACGTTAAGTTATTGATAATCCTTTTTCAATGTAAGTGACACTCTTGAATTTTTCGTTTTGACAACACTAAATTTTCTGCATTCATTCATTTTTGAGACAGTTTCTGGCACGTTTGGGAAAGACTGAGACCCTGGCTATATTGACCAACCTGTCATTAACCTCTCAGGCTCCTGAATGCTTGGTTTGAGGTCTTGTGCCATCATGTCCAGATTTTGATTTTCTGTTTCAAAATGTAAGATCTCAGTACCCCGAAGCTTCTCTCTAGAACACATGTACTATTTGGTGTTGCTTTCTGTAGCCATAGACACCGAGCCAGTTACTTTCCTTTGGGAATCAGGCAGCTGTGGGTCTTAGTATAAGCCTCTGCTGCCAGATCTAGGGTGATAACTATAGGGGAAGCTTCAGAACTGTAGCCATGGTCCGCAGAGCACCGCTCGGACATCCCGCTTTTGCTCTGTGTCTCTTCTCCAGTGGTAACAGCTTGGTTACACAGAGAACAAAGGGATATTTTTACCTTATCAATGAAATCTCTGCATGGTCTGGGACGGGAAAGGCAAACTTTCTTTTTTTTTTTTTGCATACATGTCTGTTAAGACATTTTATTAAGTTCTCAACAAGAGACTGTAACACCAAATTGTTTAGCAGAAACCTGTTCAATTGAGAGACCAAATGGATCCAAGAAAGATGAAAATTAAATACTTAATCAAAAGGCACTAAGACACCACCTCAGAGCTACCGCCACAGTGGTAATAGGCTAGGGAAGACTATACTACAGCAAGTTATCTAAAAGTTAGCAGCTACATAGCAAGAAGCAAGTCTATCTTACACAAGATTATGGTACAAGTACAATGATCGCTGAGTCCAAGATATTTTTGGCTAGGAAAAAGGTCAAGATGGCTGAAGGTAAAGCCAAAAGGAAAGGAACCGGTGTAGAGAATTCAAGCTATAAACAGATGGCCGTGGATCAGGCTTCTTCCTCCCAAAGGTTAATTACTGCATTGAGCTACCTGCCCCTGCCTAACAGGGTGCTCAACTACTGGAACTATGTTTAAGGATGCTCGGGGCTCTTGCTATAGTTTAGCACAAACCTCTGAAAATGTATCACATTATGGGCTGACTTTGTTGCTATGAAGAAAAACCCCAAAGCATTCCCGAGCAATGGAGTATGAGCTCTGTCAATTATGTCCTATGGGCCTTGTGGGATAGTCTCAATGGTCTATACCTCTTTCAGCAGCTGACCTCTAGTTAAAGCTGCAAGGCTCACAAACAAGCAAGTCAGGAAGAAACCACACAAGCAGGACATCCTAGCAGTTAATCACAATCTGTCCTTTTCCAATTTAGGCTAAATTCTAATGCATCTAGTGTGGGATGTAAACATCTACACTGGAGCAAGCTGGGCCTTCTGCTGAAATCAAATACCACGAAACATGAGGGAATGGGTTTGGTTTATTTTCAAAAAGCTTCACAAGTTATTCTGTTATAAAGGAACATGGCTGAACAGGTAGGAGACAGACTCGCCATTGTGGGTTCTTCTGATGGCTTCTGCAAGGATCATGGAGATGTCAACCACCTGAATTTTGGAGCAGTGTTTCATCTTATCCTCCTGAGGTATGGTATTGGTGACGACCACTGCTTCAAAGCATGCGTTGTTGATGCGGGAAATGGCTGGGCCAGAAAGGATTCCATGCGTCAGGATAGCATAAACTCTGGTAGCTCCAGCCGAGAGAAGTTTGTCAGCGGCATGACAGATTGTACCACAAGTGTCAGCCATGTCATCCACAAGGATAGCCACCCGATCCTTCACGTCTCCTACCAGCACCATGCGGTCCACTTCATTGGCCTTCTTCCGTTCCTTGTGAATCAAGGCAAAATCCACATTCAATCGGTCTGCAATGGAGGTCACTCTCTTGGCTCCACCAGCATCAGGTGAGACAATAGTACAGTTTCTCCACTCAGAAATATTCTCCCTTATCCACTCTAAGACAGCTGGCTCTGCATATAAATTGTCCACTGGGATATCAAAAAAGCCCTGAATTTGAGATGCATGAAGATCCATGGTGATAATATGATCCGCTCCTGCGACAGATAGCATATTTGCAACAAGCTTAGCTGAGATGGGAGCCCGGCTCTTATCCTTTTTATCTTGGCGGGCGTAAGGGAAACAGGGCATGACGGCAGTAACCCGGCTGGCTGAAGCAATCTTGCAAGCATTAATCATGATCAAAAGTTCCATTAGATTGTCATTTATCTCACCACACCCACTCTGAACGATGTAGACATCCTCTCCACGTACGCTTTCTCCAATTTCCACACAGGTCTCCTGGTTGCTGAATTTCTTAGTCACCACCTTGCCGAGCTCCAGGCCCAGGCGGTCAGCAATTTTCTGGGATAAGTCCCGGTGGGAGCTCCCGCTGAAGATTTTGATATTCGGCATTTTGGGCAACTACACGGACGCGCTCTTTGCTCAGTGGTTACTGCCGCTGCGGAGACGGGATACGAAGTCAGCCGGTAGCCTGAACACCTACCGCACCGCGTTCCTACTCCGCCATCTTTGGCAAACTTTCTTGAAAGGAATTCGCGGGCCTTCTGTTTACACAGGGACATGCGCATGCGCTCAGGAATTGTTCCGGTGGCAACCTCAGTTTCCCTCGCCGGCCGTTTCCGGTATGGTTTCCCACCGTTGCAGCGGTTGCAGTAGTGACGGCTCACCACTTCGTACAGTGTTTCTGCAGCGATCCCGTTGCATTGCTCAGTCCGAGGACAGTTAACACATCTGGGGATTTCCGTTTGGTTAGCATTTGGATTTGGGGGAGGAAAATCCATTTGTTTTGTTTTTTCTTTTTTTCAAAGATACTTTAAGATATTCATGTAGAAATCAGAGAAAGAGACAGTTCAGAAGACCCAGTCACTTGGAGCTGAGGTCTCCAACATCCAGGAAATGAAAGGCTTGAGTGTGTCGGGGGCGGTGGCTGACACACTCAGCCCAGCTGCTTCAGTGTGATAAGAATGCAGAGCTCAATTTATGCCAATCTTGTGTCCGGCCAACCAAAGCTTACTCCCCAAAGTTGATGGGGGAGCGGGGTGGGGGGGTGGGGAGAACTTCCTGCGACGCACAGCTAATGTTGGTCTTTCCCAGGGCGCAAAAGCAAACCTGTGTGTGGTGTGTGTGACGCATGCTCGCCAGGGGACTACGGCAGGATTTCCTGTGCTAGGAGGGGAAGCCGGTGGGAAGCCTTTTCATTCATTCAGAAACATAGAGGCCAGTCTGACAGAGCTTGGCTTCTTAGCTACGGAATCTAATACGATATGGGTTGCATATTACAGTCAGCCCAAGGTGTCTCATTTCGAAGGCGCTAGGTTAGGTATCCTGTGCCTAGTCATTAAAAACAAATCTTTTTGTTAGGTTTATATATTTAATGAGTCAGTGTTTTAGCCGCTTATATGGGTATGTGCCATGCGTGAGCTGGGCTTGGTGCCAGGAAAGGTCAGACGAGGGTATTGGATGCCCTCAAACAGTTGTGAATGGTTGTGAGCCACCCACGTGGGCACTGGGAACCGAATTCTGGCTCTCTGCAAGGTGCCCTTATCCCCGGAGCCATCTGCCCAGCCCCCGTGCCCACTCTCAAGGAATAATGTAGTTGCTTTAAATGAGAGTGTTCTCTTGGGCACTGAACATTTCCCCTTCTGATAATTTTAAATTGTAATTCTGACAGACGAATGGACACTTTATTGGACATTTCAGTCTCTGCTCTAACAATGGAGACATTTCTTCAAAAATTCTGGGCTCTGAGCCGTGATGTGGAGAGTGTCGGGAGGTTTTGGTCACGTGGTGATGCAGAAGCAAAGGAGTTACCAGAGCCATGATGGAGCTGCTGTCTGGGTCACGCGAGAAAACTGTGAACTAAGTCCCACAGTGGAAGTCATAAAATGTTAAATATATTATATTTTAGATTAGTTCATTCATCTATATATATATAATATGTTCGTCTCTTTGCTGTTGTTTTTGTTTTGAACTTTTTAAACACTTAACAGGCCTCTGTATTTTATTTTAAACAGAAATAACTTTGAATCCACACACTTTTGGACAAAAGGATTGCACAGGAAGGCTTTCTCAATTTCTTTGCTTTACAGTGAGCCAATGTAGAGGTTATTAGAAGACATTTACAGTGTTTCATTTCCTTCCTTCCTCCATCAAAAAAAAAAAAACCCAAACAAACCTGATGACGTGTAGCTGCTGAATCCTCTGTTGACATTACCCATGGCTTTTATTAATATCTGTACTCTAGGTGCTTGTGACAGACTCAGTAAGGGACCGTGAAGTGACTTACATAATACATTTCAATATCTTTGTTCTGGTACTTCCAACTTTAGAAAAAGGCCTTAATAAATGTGAGTCATGGAACCCAGTGCAGAAACAGTGTCATTGACAAAAGGCTTCCGGAGTCCCCATGCAGCTCCCAACTCCCAGCAGGAGGCAGACAGGTGAGAAATAAAACCCTGTGGTAGACGGTGGTCTAAAGACTCGAACCAAGGATGCAAGGATGCCCCCGTGTCTGCAGGGCCTCGTCTTCCTTTCTGGTAACAGTAAAAGATGAGCTGTTTTGCAAACGAAGCGGCACCTCGTCTTTCCACCTTTTTAAATTTAAATTAAAATTCAATTACAAAGAAGCCATTATTTATAATTCTGCAGTCATACCTGAAAAGTTGTCATGCATAGTTAATAAAAAGAGGCTCTAGAGGAGGATCTAGTGGAGAATCTAGTGGTAGAGGCGACCAACACCATTCACTGGTGTTTGTAGACCTGACTCCCAGCCACGCCTTCTCTTAAAAGTAGAGACGATTGTGCGTGATCCGCTGATGTGGGCTGTGGCTATGGGACTGTCCTGTCATTTATTTGACAGACAACTTTAAAATGCTGTTACTAGTTAGTGTCCTAGAGAGAGCTGCAGGATGAGGACAGTCGCCACAGTTGCTCTTCGGAAGAAGCACAGTTCCTTCCTTATAGGTTCCTTTTTTTGTTTGTTTGTTTTAATGACAATTAATTTATTGATGGATTGAAGAATACAATTTTAATGGGGCAATAAGGCACAACTGTGGATGATCTGAGAAGTACTTCAGAGGCTTCTTATAGGTTCCTTTTGCTCCGTACTGAGAGATACGGAGTCCTAGATAACCCTATTAGTGGGGGAAACTCTTAGAAGAACAAAGAGCCACTCTAGGTGGGCCCTGTGCTTTCCTGTGCAGGCTTTTCTTCCCCAAACTGTCAACTCCCTTTGCCGAGCTCTGTGGTCTGGTCTCACGGTGCCCCTCAGTGTACTCTCCTGCCTGGTCTTTTCTACAGTTTATTTGCTGTGTGTCCTTCCCTGTGTGGATAGTATGTGTGCCTGAAGGCTGTGCAAGTTCTCACTGTCCGCACACGGTCACCTCTTTCTGCTTGCTCCTGCTCACACCGGACTCTCGGCCTGCACCAGGCAGGCTTGGCCTCCCTCCGTTCAGCGCTTACCCCATGCTGCTTGCACAGTGGCCTTGCTTCAGCTTTGTTAAGAGCTGTACAGCTTGGATGCCCAACTGCCCAGGGGAAGAAAGCTGGACTCTGGCATTAAGTGAGTGTCAAGAAAGAACCTGATGTAAAATTTATAAAGGATCATAAAGAAATCTACCCCACATGAGGAACGATCGCGCTTAGAGGCAGTGGAAGTATTCTGACTTGGGACTTGGCAGGGGTTGATTTGAACATTCTCTGCCATGCAGGAAGTCACTTAAAGCTATCTTCTCTAAGGAAATAAAACATGAAGGCTGTAGCCATAGCTCAGGGGTTAAAAGCACATCCCGCTCTTGCAGAGGGCCTGAGTTCAGTTCCCAGCACCTTGGCTCATAACCTTGTAACTGACTGAAGCTCCAGCCTCCACTGGCACTGGCACTCAAGTGTACATACTGCCTTATAGTAATTAAAAATAAATTAAAAAAATATTAAATCATGGATTGGTAGCTCCCTGGAATTAGCTTGCACTTCTACCTCTACTGACCTTTATAGGTTTTGAAAAGTCAAGAAATATCCCAAAACATCAGAAGTCTTCTTCGGATGAAATGACCATCCCCAGCCCCCAGTGGACTCCAGGGGACAGGAAATAAATGAGCTCATTTTAAAGAGCCATGGAAGAGGCAGATAACACCAGCAACATACTGAATGTTTACTATGTTCCGGGCACTGTTCCAAGAGCAGGGTTAACCCTTGAAGAACCTGTCTGGGATCCCTCCTCTAGATATGAGAAAGCCAAAGCCCAGAGGTGACGCAACTTGCCCTGAGCTGGGCAACGTTCGGTTCCAGCTTTGGGGAAGCTGGCCACCTACACCCGAGTTCGCTGCTCTTTGCTGTGTCTTCAGAGGCATCAAAGGCACTTGTTCAAGAACAATTCATCCCTAAAATGATGAACCGGATTTGACCGTAAAGAAAGCAAAACAGACCCAAGGTTTCTTTTTGTTTGCTCAGTTTGCATTTAACTTGACCCCCAACTTTGAAACAAGCCCACAGCTGCAGGAAGACGCTGCAACAAATCTAACCACTGGAAGTGAGTTTGCGTGTTTACGAAGACTCAGAGCTGCTTACTGTCTCTGTCACGTTTGCTCATTTCCTAGGGATGTAGCGGCCCCATCCTTCCTAAACCGCACCAGGTTCGCTGAACTATGTCTGGACTTCTCCTTCAATCACTTTGGTGTGCCAGTCTTGATCTCCCAGTCAAGACAGCATGGCCTTTTATGTCTCATGGCGGTATAAATGGCATTTAGGACAATCACCTCTGTGTTACTTGTTTTCAGAGACTGGTTCTCACACAGCTCAGGATGACCTTGAACTCCTGATCTTCCAGATTCCACTACGTCCAGCTGCCAGAGCAAAACTTATTTGTTTTTCCTTGCAACGTAGGGTTTTAGTAAGTACTGTGTGCCTGAAGGGATCTTAAGGTGAGGTCATGAATAAACAAATGTCTGTGGGGAGAGCCGCACCTGCAAAAGAGGAGAAAGAATAATATATGAATCCCTGTGCACTTAAATCGAGGTTTAGCAACAGATTTTAAAATTATGAACTATACATGGTATGTATGTTTGTGTAATTGGCCTTAATAATAAAAATCAGAGTCAGATATTAGGGGTGAAAGTTGAAAGATCAGAGAAGCAGAGTAGCCAGCCACTAGTTCTTACCTCTACAAAATCCTCATCCTCAGAAGCAAGGCGGTAAGACCCTGTCTCTCTAAACCCCCAGACTGAGTGTCTTGAGCTCCTGTCTCCTGCCTTACATTCCTCTCTTCATCCAGCCAAATATTCCTTCCTGTTTCCACCTTCCTATTGCTGAGATTAAAGGCGTGTGACTCCCAAGTACTGGGATTAAAGGTGTAAACCACCACCTGGCTCTGTTTCTCTTTTAGACTGGATCAGTTTCAAGTAGCCCAGCTCACATGTATATGTTTGTGTATTTGTGCATATGTCTGTCTGTGTATGTGCATATACATGTGTATGTGTATATGCTCGTGAATGCAGCTGTATATTTGTGTGTGCACACACGTGTGCACATATATGAGGAATGACAGTGTAAAAGTAGAGCCCGTGTTGGAACCACCTGGCTGACAACACAGAGTGCTTTCAACACATCAGATGCCCCGGGACTCTTTCCTGCCCCTCCTGCCAGAGATAACTCCGGCTCTGAATTTTGTAATTACTCACTGTGTGGGAGATAATGCCCCAACATCCCCGTGCCTTGTTCCTGTTGTGCTACACCTCCCCCGTCATTGCTGCAGCTGGAAACATCACAGACCACACTTCCCAGCTTCCCTGGGCTGTTGTAAATGATCTGGTAACTCAAGTTTGACCACTGTGGTATGAATAGAAATAAGACGTGCAGCTCTCTTCCTGTGTCCCTGGGTTAGCTGGGCCCCTCCCTCTTCCCTTCCTATTGGTTGACAGGGTGTGCCTTCCATCCTTTTAGACCAACCGGGCAAACTGTGCTGGAGATGTCCTTGACCATGTGACCTTTTGTCTGAGTGGGTGACAGTCACTGGATTATGCAATTTGAAAAAGAATGTGCTTGACAAAGTAACATGGTCAAGTCCTCAAAATCTGAAAGGCATTATGGCATAGATGGACATCTTTCTCATACCCTGGCTTCTCACTACCTCCCCCTAAAGCAGCAGTTTTCAACCCGTGGATTGAGATGCTTAAGACCAATGGAGAAAACAGATTTATTTCCATTACAATTCATAACAGTAGCAAAATTACAGTTATGAAGTAGCAACGGAATTAATTTTATGGTTGGAGGTCACCGCAACATGAGGAACTATATTAAAGGGTGGCGGGGTTAGGGAGGTTGGGAGCCACTGCTAAAGCAAATAGTACTGTCATTTCCTTCAAAATCCATCGGGGACATTTCTGCAACAATGCATATTTTAATACAATTAGGTTTTAGAAATTATAGAATACCTATAGTGCCTAAATAGAAATAGATGTAGACCCTGCTTTGAGCTATGCTCCTACGTATTAATGGCAATTATGATGTTGTTTGTACCTTACTATGGGGCTGCCAAAAAGACTTCTGAATCTATTTTATATGCGAGTACAAAATAAATCGTCACATCTTTAGTCAAAGTCAGCTTTGGTCACAGAAGGGGATAGCGTCCACACGTGATCAGGTTATCTGATGATTAAGATCTCAATCTCTGTCTTGATCTCTCCCACCCCGATTCCAAGATAAGGCATTGTGTAGCCCAGGTGGCCTCAACTTTGCTATGTAGCTGAGGATGGCTTTAATCTCTGACCTCTGTTTCTCCAGGGTTGGGGTTACAGGTTTGCGCCACCATGCCCAGATAATACAGAGCTGAGGCTTGTATCCAAGGCTTCGTGCACACTAGACAAGAACTCTATTGTTCTCATCCCCAGCCCCATCCTAGGTTCTTTAACAAATTACCTGATGAGCACTGAGCAGAAAATACACCAGTGCAGAGGTCATACAGTCCGCCTCTCTAGCGGGAAACAAGGGGCTAGCATCAGTTGAAAAAGCCTGGGCTGTGTACCGGAGTTTATGCATTTTACAGTAGGGAGCAACGCTTGACTCAAAGCCTCGACATACACAGTTCTACACCAGCGTGTTTAAGTTGGGTTCTTACGTCACAGAGCGATGACGTCAGCACATCTGGAATGGGGAGAGCATGGCTCCATAGGCAGTCCTGTGAACAGACATGAGAATTAGCAGCAGGCAGGAACAACGTGGGAAGACCTTAAGCCACAGCAGCGTGGGGCTGCTAGCTGAGGCTCAGGCCCTTTGGCATTTCTCAGCAGGCCCCCAGGGTTATGTTGGAGCTGCGGCAGTGAAACGCAGTAACTAATGTTTGCGGAGATGAGCCTGAACCATCCGGGCAGTGCCCTGTCTCTGAGATTAAACTTAAACAGACCCAGGGAGGAATGATAGCTTGCAGCCCGTGAGCATCCAGAAGGAACAGCGAGGGACACAGATGGTTTCAGCTCTGTCAAAAGCCAACAGCCTCTACACCCAGAAAAGGAAAAAACAAAACAAAACAATGAAAATCAGCAAAGCTGGACATTTCATCCGGAAATACATGCCTGTGGTCTCCTGTGATTGGCTCCCTTCTCTCGCTTTATGTTTCCGGCCCTCTCCGTGTTGTATGTGTGTCTGCTTCGTTCCTTTGTACGACTGAATGATCGTCCACTGTATACAGATGCCGCGTTTTTATTATCTGACTTTTTATTTAGCCTTCCACGTGGGTGTGTGGTGGCATCCCCCCAGTGGTCAGTTCTGTTAGGCATCTTTTTTTATCATTTTATGTCCTCATTGGCCATCTCTGTAGCTTACATGGAAGAATTTCAACTACACTTTTTTTTTTTGCCCATTTTAAGCCAATCTTCTCTTTCTTATTTTTGAATTGTAAGAGTTCTTTAGAAAGTCTAGGTATGGATTCTTTGCTAACTATGCAATTTTCAGATATTTTCTCCCATTCTGTGGGCTATATTTTTCACTTCCTTAATGACATCCTGTTTGAATTCTGATGAAGTCTGCGCTGTCTGGTTTCATGTCAGCTTGACACAAGCAGAGAGGAGGGAGCCTTGAGTGAGAAAATGCCTCTATAAGATCAGCTTGTGGGCAAACCTGTAGGACATTTTCTTAATTAGTGATTGGTGTGGGAGGGCCCAGGCCCATTGTAGGTGGTCCTGGGTTCCATAAGAAAGCAGCCTAAAGAAGTCAACGAGGAGCAAGCCAGTAAGCAGCACTCTCTGTGGCCTCTGCATCAGCTCCTGCCTCTAGGTCCCTGCCCTGTCTGAGTTCCTGTCCTGACTTCCGTTGATGATGGATGGCCTCGTAGAAGTCTAAGCAAAATAAACCCTTTCCTCCCTAGCTTGCTTTTTGGTCATGGTGTTCATCACAGCGATACTAAGCCTAAGACAAAGTCTAACGCCCCTGTTTTGGCTTTGGCTGTGTGTTTTTGATTTTGTACCCAATAAACTATAGCCTAACCCAAAGCTGTTCACTTCCATGCATTCTCCCAGTTCTAAGGTTTTCAGCCCTTGAAGTTTCTAGCCCTGTTAGTATTAAGTTCTCTTAAGTCATGGAGTATATGTTCAAGCTTTGTTTTGCTTGTTATGCAATACTTGTTGAAAATAATCCTTTGTTTCATTGAATTGTTTTGAGACAGTGTGGAAAATCAATTCACCACGAATGTCAGAATGTTAGCTGTGTTATCAATTCTGTTTCATTGATGCATGTTAACATATTTGTTTACCCCTGTGTCATGCCCACTCTGCCTCGATGCCTCTGTCTCTGCAGTAAAGTCTGAAATACAGTCTTCTGACATTCTGTTCAAGAATTTTTCTTTTGTAATCCCAGCACTCAGGAGGCTGAGGCAGGAATCAGATCTCAAAGTCAGCCTAGGCTATGTATAAGTTCAAGGCTATTTTGGGTTACACAGCATGACTTTGTCTCAAAAAAAAAAATCAAGGGCCATGGATATAGCTAAGCACCCTGTTCTTGCTTAGTTGTCTACAAGGCTCTCAGTTCCACTCCCAGCACCACAAGGAAAGAAAATATTTTCTAGTAGGTTGTGTTTCCATATGAATTTTTGGATCCACTTGTCACTTGTCAAAAAGCTACTATTCTGATACAAATTGCATTGGCTCTGTATTTCACTTTGGAGACCATGGGCATGGTTTTAGCCGTGTTGTGTGACCTAAGATACTGTGATTGTTAGTTTTTGTTGTTGTTTTATTGTTGCTCAACTTGGCACAAGTGAGAGTCATCTGGGAAGAGGAAACCTCAGTTGAGAAACACCTCCATCAGATTGGCCTGTAGGGCCTGTAGGCCAGTCTGTGGGGCATTTTCTTGATCAATGACTAATGTGTGAGGGCCCAGTGCACTGCTGCCACCTCTGGGCAGGGGGTCCTGGGTTGCTTATAAACAAACTAAGGAAGCCATGGAAAGAAGCCACTAAGCAGCTTCCCTCCGTGGCCTCTGTTTCAGGTCCAGCTACAAGGTTCCTGTCTTGAGCTACTGCCCTTCATGAGGCCTGGGAGCTGATGAAGTAAACCCTTCTCAGCTTGCTTTTGGCTGCGGAGTTTATACCGGCAACAGAAAGCAAACGAGGACTAGTAATGCTTCCATTTTGACTCACCTGCCCGTTTTCAACCATGGCTTTAGGCTGTTGTCCAGGGCGGTTCTTCTCCAGATGCTGCTCCTGGATTTTATGTTCTGTCTCAGAATATCATGCATGGGATTATCTTCCTAATTTCATTCTGAGGATTGCCTATCACCATTAGCAGACCGGGACTCGAATCCATTCTCATCGTCTGATCTTGCATTCTGTCACACCGATGTCAATATTTCATTTCTCTTTCTGGACTATATATACACCATTGTAATAAGAGACTTAGTGGAACCCCAAAGTATTTATATATCTGTGTGTTCATGACATCAACAAAAAATAATTAAAGTACTGAGAAACATAAAAGCATCTCACAGCTGGAGCTTTAGGAGCAGGATCTTTCTGTTTCTGGGATATACACATGCCTACCTCTGCATCCTACTTGGCTGGCTCCTCCCTCTCTTCCTGCATCCTTTCTCATCCACTCTGACATCTTTTCACTCTCTGAAACTCCATCGGGCATTTAATAGCCATTCGATTTCTCCTCCCTGACTGTCCTTTGTGCCTATCTTCCTTATAGTAACTACATTATATACTAGAATGGACTGAATGTCTTTGAAGTCCTGGGTGTGACGTTCAAGGCATTTTGTCAAAATATTAGGTCAGAACTAACCATTAGAGGGTTAATTCCTGTAAGGACAATCCTGTGTCTTTCTCGTTTCTACAGGGAATCAGGCGTGATTACCAATCAATCAACAGATGCTTCATAAAGACTCAGTGAAATGGTTATGAAACTTCCAGGGGTTAAACCCCAACTTCAACCTGACTACTTGAGGTTCACAATTTTGGCAAGATTATTTCTGCTTTGCGCATTCTTCATTATTGGATGTGTTAGCTGGAAAATGATTTCCCCAGTCTCTGGCAGCCTAATTGGTTTGACTAAATATGGTATGCCTTCTGTCCTGGGTCTGTTCCTCCCGCATGGCACTGAAGCCTTAACTAATTATTCTTTATCAATAAAAAATTAGGAGTCAGATATGCGGGCAAGAACCTGAAAGATCAGAGAAGCAGGGTAACAGCCACCAGCGATTCCCTACCTCTTCAGTTCCTTCGGTGAGATCCCCTCGCAGCCCGGCCTTACTACTTCCTGTCTCCTATCTGTCTACAGTCCTCCAAACCTCTATGGTTAATTTTGGTCAGTTAGTGGCTAGCTCCACCCCTCTGACTCCTAGCAAGCTTTATTTGTCAGAACACAATCAAAATACCACACAACACGGCAGTGACGTAGAAGCTCCTGTGGTATTTACTTTAGCTGACCGGGTCTTCATGAGTAGTCAGTATAAGTGGCAGTCAAGAGGAACACTGTAGCCGTTCCCTGTCTAGTCTCTCCTCCCCGTCTTAATTTTGCTAGCATCTCTTGCTTGCTGTGTCTGTCTCCAGGAAGAGCAACACTGGGTGTTGTGAACACCGATAATATGATGTGTTGTAGTTAGTGAGGACATTTTTACCATCCTGTTTTATTGTATCTGTAAGACATGGGAACAAATTAAAATGAAGCTGGAAAGTGTTATGTCCAGATGATGGGGGCCCCCAAATACCAACATGGAGACCAAATCCTGTGTGTCAAAGCAAAGAGCCTTTATTCAAGATGGAACTTCGACTCTCTGTGCGTCCAGCACACTGGTATAATCAGACAGCCTCAGTGGGGTGGGGATTTTATACTAGCAGAGGTTGGGATGAGGGATTTCTAAGGTTCAAGACCCCTGATTGATTAGATGACGTTTATGTACCTGTGTCTTGGTGAAAGGGTATGGGTGTGTGCTGAGCTAAGGGACTTCAGGTGATCCTATCTGCTGTGTTCCTATCTGCTGTGGTTGGAATGTTAGGAATTTCGTTTGGAACACTAGGTCCTTTCCCCTGGGCTGGTTCATTCCTGGGTGGTGCCTGGGTCGTCGCAGTTTGTGGTCTTTCCTGGAATCAGGTATTGCCTTAGGGTAGTCTGAAACTCAGGCCTCTTTTGGGCTTGTCTTGGCTGGGACCTAGGGTAAGGAAACAAATATGGCGGAGAGGTTTGCCCGTGTCTGTGAGTGCCATGCTCTTATTTCCTCTTGGGTTTTCAGTCTCCCCAGGTGACAGTAAAATGAATGTGACTTCTGGGTCTGAGGGACTGTGCCTTTTGGAAGAAGTCATCCTCCTTGTCTGATGTTTAAGAAGGGCCTCCATCACCATTTGTCCTAACAGCTACGGAGCGGTGGTGTGTGAGCGCTTGGAGTGTGGTTGACAGGAGCTAGTATAGAAATCACGCAGCTACACACTTACAGCGGCAGGGGAAGAACAAACACCGAACATCTTCAGGGATTTTTTCTAAATCACTTTTTTTTTTGCAGAGCTTTAGCCCCAGAACCACCATGTTTGCTGACACTGGGGAGCTCATAGGCCCTGCATGTGCTGGGATGTGGCTTTGTCTAGCCTCCTGTACCCTAAGCTGCTCTCCCTCAAAAGTGAAGTCTCCCAAAAGACTTCACTGGACATGGCTGCTGCCAGTGCTACCTAACTTAGTACTGCTAAGTTAAGGTGACTTCTGACATTCCTCAGCCCAGATCACTATCTCCCTGCTCGGAGCTTTCAGTGTCCACTCTGGCCACCCGAGCTTGCTCTACAGCCCCCGGCAGTCACACTGCCCGTGAACTCCCTACAACCATCTCAGATGGTGAAATATTTAAGCATCTCCCTGATCATATTTCTAAGAGGTGCTAAATGTTTTAGAAGCCTGCCTACACAGTCCTGTCTAATTCTGGCTTCCCCTCACAGAGGAAGTGGCTTTCAATAATCCTAAAGTACTGGCTTCTAATTTTAGGGATAACGAAGGTAGGATCCCGAGAGGAAATACAATCTTCCTTATTGATCTTCCACTGTCATTTTGCCCCAGAGGCCTATAATTAGCTCTATTTTCTCTACCTGTAATACCTGTTTAGGTTTAAAATGATGTTGACAAGATTTAGTGGGTGACGTGCCGGGCTGGGAATTAGGGGGGTCACTAGGCCCTGTTTTTGGATCCTTGGGTGACTGTGCCAATGTAGTGGGAGAAGTGAGCCTAGCAGTCCGGTTCTCTGCAGGGGACTCGTTGCTGGCCCTCTGCCTCCGGGAGTTCCTAAAATAGCAGGTCCTGTGTGTGTGCTGTGTTCTTCCCTGTACATGGGGACTCCTTTACAACCTGGGACAATCGACAGCAATAAGCACAGAGTGTCTAATTGTAGCACTGTACTGTAATGAAAGCTCTGCGAACACACATGCACACATACTCAAAGTATCTCCTCGCTGTACTTCCCAGTTGCACCTTGGGGCCGTTATTAAGTAAATGAGCGGCTTCTAGAACAGAGGGGCTCTCTCTACCCACGAGGATTAAATTCAGTTGCAAGAGGTGCAGTTGTTGCTGGTAACATTATCTTAAAGACCCTGTGAGTGTGGGTGTGGATGGGTTGGGGGTGTGCTAATTCCCCTTGACCTGCTGTTTCCCTTCCCTCGTGAAGCACTTGTGCTGCGCCCTCCGGCTATCTACCTGGAATGCTCTTCCTTCTGCCCTTGTGTCTATTTTTCTGGCAAGGTTTTTCCTCCAGTACTGGGAGCTTTCTCCTCTGTGACAATATCCTAAGGACTTGATTTTACCACCTGTCCTACTTAATTGCAGTACTTGTCTTATTGGCTGCAAACACATGCAACTGGTTGGTCTAGTTTGCTTCTCTGTTGCTACGAGACACAGCGGTAACAAAAGCAGCTTGGGGAGGGAAGGGTTTTAGCTTACATGTCACAGTCTACCATGGGGAATTCATAGCAAGAACTGGTAGGAGAAACCACAGAGGAACACTGCTCGCTCTCTCTCTCTCTCTCTCTCTCTCTCTCTCTCTCTCTCTCTCTCTCTCTCCTCTCTCTGTCTCTGCTCTGTTTCTCTGTCTCTCTGTGTCTCTCTGTCTCTGTTTCTCTGTCTCTGTCTCTCTCTCTGTGTCTCTCTCTGTCTCTGTGTCTCTCTCTGTCTCTGTCTCTCTCTCTCTCTGTCTCCCTGTCTCTGCTCTCTGTTTCTCTGTCTCTCTGTGTCTCTCTGTCTTTGTCTCTCTCTGTGTGTCTCTCTCTGTCTCTCTCTCTCTCTTTCTTTCTCTGTCTCTCTGCGCTCTGCTGTCTTTCCTAGTTTGCCCAGGCCTACTTGCCTAGGGTTGGGTCCACCCACAGTGGAACCGTCTGCTATCAATCAAGATGATTCTCTACAGATACACCCACAGCCCTACCTGAGGGAGGCACGTCCTCAGGGGAGGTTCCTTCTTTCCAGATGAATCTAGTTTGTGTCAGACTTCCAAAAAAAAAAAAAAAAAAACCAACCAAAACACCATTCCTTTATGAAATGTGTGAATTTTCAAGGTAAGCATTTAGAAACGTTTTAACAAGTTGACAGGCTAATTTTATGGGAGAGTCCATCTTGTGATCTTTTTTAATCCTTTATTTTATTTTTTCTATTTTTACAAAAGAGGTCCTTCTTTTAAACAATACTGTAGTTTGAGAAACACTGTTTTTCTTCCTCCACGCCCTGTCTGTCTTCTTTGCTAGACTGTAGCCCCCACGAGGGTAGAGTTTGCTTGAGAAGCATTTTTCAGTTAGAACCTTCGAGTCCAGGATGATTGGGGCTGTTGCTCTCCCCCGCCTGTTGCTATGGGTGTCACTAGTGTCTCTGAAAAGGCTAAGCTTTGCTGGTTTGTGTCTCAGTGACTGCTCCACACGCTGTTTGCGGTTCTGTCTTTCCTACTAAGTCCTTTAGGGCTGTTGCAACCAGCTCTCAAGCACTTTTTGATCCCAAGGGGTCGATGCCAGTGTCTGGGTATAATGGTGACAAATGCTCAGTACACACCTATTGCTCGGACATACAGGTGAATTCTCTTTATCCATTTCTGGTTTTTTTTTAGTGACCCCACTTTGGGCTCATTCACTCACAGTTGGATTAAATGTTTAGAACAGGCGTGGAGGACTGAGATCCTGTGTCCAGCAACAGAGCCTACTGGTGTTGCCATTTCTGAAACAAGTGAGCTGTTAGCTCCAGCTCGGGAGACTGTCTTCCCGCCCGAACAGCATGGACGTCACACTCTTTACTCCTCATTTACGCTGCCTACAGGCCCTGGCATCGAGCCGCCATGATTGCCAGTGCCATAACCCTGTCATTGCAGGTGTCCCCTCCTTTGTAGGTTTCGATTCTGGCAATTATTCCTGAGCTGCTCCTTGTCCTCCCCAAATAGAATCACTAAATATTTCCAACAGCCTTTCCTATGATATATTTTATACATATATACGATTTGTTATATACATGTGTAATATATAAATTATATGCAATATAAATAATTATGTATAATATAAATCACATCTAATAAATCATATATGTGAAATATATAATAATATAGTTCTCACAAATATGTATAAATATATTCATATGAAACACTATATATAATAAGTATATAGTTATTTATGTTAAACTATTTATTATTCTCTAGATCTATATAATTAAGAAGAGATCCATTTTGTGACTTTTATTTGAATTCTACAGTTTCTTTAACCATTCTTGGGGCGGGCAGGAGGTGCCAGACTTTGAAGATGTTGAATTTTAATTTTTCCCAATTATTGGACATTAAGTTTTATAATTTTAGCTTACTCATCATTTCAAGTTATTCCTTTGTATGTATTTGTAAGGAACTTCATCGTGTAATAAGTCAGATATTTCAAGTGTGACTGCCAAATATAGAATGAATGAAAAGTCTGTTTACATCAGCTGTAGTAAAGGGGAAATTAGGACATTTTTCATGCACGTAAAAGGTCCTCTGATAATATTCCACAAGCCAAGAGCTTCTTACACGAGCCCCATGAGAAGAACTCTCGGTGCTTATTTCTGTTAGGCAGACTGGGGTTTTGAGGGGAAGGAAGCAGGACCAACCTTCCATATGAATAATTTGCTTTCAGAGAAGCAGGAAACCCGAAAATATAAATGACATTCCACATGGACTGGACTGCCCAGGTTACAGTCCAAGCGAGCTCAGGCAGTAATCTGTTTATAGGTTAAAATAATGTCATAAAAATTAAAACTGTGAGCTCCATTCACAGAGAAACCAACTGTGTGGGGCAAAGGCAGCTAACAGAGGAGACAAGAGCATAAAAGCACTGATCCACATTTTGAAGATTTTTAACTGGAGACACCGAGCAATCATAGCAACCGTCACCAAGGAGACCTGCAGAAATGCAAAAAGCACCAAGGTCACGGAAATGCCCGGAGAAATTCCATATTGATTAAGACGAGGTGCATCGTGTCTTTCTCTCCTCACCTCCAATGCCTCCAACCTCATAAGCAACATTTATTAGGAAGATAAAGGAAATCTAAGTGGGACTTGCCCCGAAGAGAAAAAGTAATTCTCAGAACAGACGCTCTGTTCAAAAGACTGTGAGCAGCCTTTTCTAAAACTTCAAATGCTATTCAGAACTTGGGTATTAATGAAGCCGAGAAGTCCCAGGACTGACAGCTAGCCTTGCTGGTAGGTGGCCATGGCAGTGGTTGTTTTATTGAGAATGATACAAACTTAGAATTTCGAGCTGGAAGGAAGCCCAAGGAAAGGGCGCCCTTGTAATTCCTTCATTAGAACTCAGAGTCCCACCAAAGGGGAAGCCTCCTTTTCTATCTTTACCCTGCTATTCTGCAGGGCCATTGTTCAGGTAGACGGTGAGGGATCTCATGGCATCCAAAAGGTACAGAAATCAGAAATCCCCTTAGTTTATTTGGCCAGTGAATTCTTATTGCCTGTCTACAGGGGCCCAATCAGCTTTGTAGCAGAGATAGGGAAAAGAATTGTCACCCATGGCCTAAGAGGAGAAGGATAAAATAGAATTTAAAAATAAATTCAGGGCTGGCAACTTGACAGAGTCAGTGAAGGCACTTGTCACTAAAGCTGGAGACCTGAGTTTGATCCCCAGAACCTGTGCCAGCCCCACAAGGTGCCCTTCCTCTGACCTATAGACAAGTGCCTCCTCGACAAAACACTAAGAAAATTAACTCAGTAATGGCATGGTGTAGGGAACATGCCCACTGTTAGCATTGAAAGGGCCTAGCGGAGGTGACATGGAGAATCTGGATCTTGAAATTTTAGGAGAATTGTGGCTCTGGAGAATGTTGAGAAGTGGATAAAGAACACTGGGTAACAGGAAGGATGTGGACTGAAGAAATGTCTAGGTGCAGGCCACGGGGCTCGAGTGGAAGCCATGTGACTCATAATGACCTCCTCTGTCTTCCACCTGTCTCTTTATACCTGATTTGTAAATTCTGGAGCATAGTCATTGTGACTGGAGAAAGTGGTGACCCACTTGGTCAACGTCATGAAGCTAGACCACTGTGAGCAGCTGACTCTTTTAGTTGGGGCTGTTTGGACATTTGGGCTTGTGCTCTGGCCTCACCTTCTTCCCCTGCTATGTTTGGTCCCATCTAGATATCACGCATTCACTTTCAGGGCCCTCATTTGCAGAACTTAATTATGTTGCAAGTTTTATGCCTACCCCACAGACTAGTTAAATCAACAAATATCCATCCATCCATCCATCCATCCATCCATCCTCCCAAGTTGCAGGAACCTCTGGAGTGTTCCTTGAGCCTGAGCTAATGAGAGGTAATGCAGATCTTTCAAAAATGTTTAGAATTCTAAGAGTCTGTGATGCTTCTGGAGGGAGGGATACCAGTGTTTCGGTCTTGGGTCCCAGGTTTAGAATACACGGCTCAGTTCACAGGGAGATGAACTTTTTTACCTTTTACTGTGAGCTAGCCAGCATCAGCATGAGGCCATTGTTAGTCTTTGTGAAGGGAAGGTGAATTTTTTTTGTAAATCCTTCACACTACTGCTATAAAATAAGACACACACACACACACACACACACACATATATATAATTTATGAAGGATTGTGCTTTTTGGTTCAGTTTTTTTCATTTGTATATTGTGATTGAGTACACAGGTACTCTCCGAAGATGTGCTGTTTCCTGTTTGAATACGGGCTCCATTCTAGAACTTGCTGGGGCTTAAAGTTGTCTGTGAGCTGCTTTCTGGAATGCCTTCATGTGTGATCTCCCCAGGCGCGGAGAGAAATCAGAGAAACTACCTGTCGATGTTGTTGGTGCAGCGTGCCTTTGTAAGGGCAAATGCCATTTGCCTTTTCTCATCTCGCTATTCTCTGTAGCTCATCAGCTAGGAAGATACAAGATTACATTGTGCCCTCCTCCCTGGAAATCTGTGGCTACAGGATTTCTCTGGCACATGTGACCAACCTGTAGAGCTAACTATAGTGTTCCAAATTGGTTCATGCTTTAAAGTTGGGTGTGGAGGAAATAGATCATTGTAAAACTGCAGGAAGAATTCAAATAGCTCAAAGGCACCAAGTACAGGTATCTTTTATTGGGCGACTGTGTTGTTATTGTATAATAATGAAAAGCAAATTTTCTGGGCAAAGTGATAAATTATTTTAGTACTTACTTACTTCCTATTAGGAGGCAGCCATTTCCTAACCTTTCTGCTTGTCTTTAAGCTCCACAACTACTCCATTCCCTAGTTTTATAGATGAGAAAACATTCAACCAAGTAACTCATTTACGGTTAGTTGAGACGACTCAGTGGAGACTGGGTTGGAATGTCAAGGTTCGTGACTCGAGAGTTCATGTACTAAGTGTGGTGTGTTCTGTTGCCTTGCTGGGACTGGCTGCACCGGGCATCTGTCTGTTTATCCCCTAAGTATTGATTGTGTATGCCATGTACTCTTGAGGCCTGTGCCTACTGTGGTGGGGTGGACAAGAATGTCAAAGATACCACAGCTGGGAGTTTATATTCTACTGGGAGAGGCAAAACAAACAAGGAAATGAACAAGCAAGCATGAGAGAGAGACAAGAAAAGGCAGAGGGAAGATAGAAATACTTTTTTCTGTATATACTTTCCAGATTGATATGCACTGTACTGAAAAATAAATTCCTGGAAAATGTGCTGTTGTTTTATATATTCAAGGGAAAAATAACTTAAAAACTTACCTACGATTGTAACTTATTCCTCGTGTTGGTTCAACTATGGCTTTTTAGGCTTTCATATTGAGTTAATATGGAATTCAAATGTTTTTAAACTAGCTATAAAGCAAACAGTATAATATCTGTATGTCTACCACCTAATCTAAGAGTTAGGTGTGCTGAATTCTGTTGCCTGTTTCTGTGTCCAGCCCTTCCTATTAGGAGGCAACTTTCTGCTTGCCTTTCTCTTGCTTTTAATCTAAAAGCAAACAGACAAACAAACAAAAAACAAGAAAACAAAACCACTACCAAGCCTTGATGTTTAGTTTCACTTGCTTGTTTTGATCTTAAAAATGCTATCACCCTGCATGTGACTTTGTAACCTTAGGCAAGTCACCTGAATGGCTGGATTTTATTCTGTTGGGCAGATGTGAAAGATAATCAACTCACTGGCCAATGGCTGGTGTCTGTGTTGCTTCCAGTTTCTTGGATGTCTGAATGGGACAGCTGAAGTTTCTGTGGGTGTGCTTCTTGCTGCTGTTTCTCCGCGGCTGTTCTGGGAGTGCGATTGCTGCGTCGTCAGTATGTCAATGTTCAACCTCACTTGAGGGTATCCCATTGTTTTCCAAGTGGGTGGCTCCAGTTGACCTTTCCTCCCCTGGGTGACTAAGCATCCCAGTTGGTCCTCTTGTCACCAGGCCTCATAGGATAATCATGTTTTCCTTTTCAGTTTGTTGGATGTCAGACCAGTATTAACTGTGGTCTTCACTGACCTTTCCCAATAACTAATGAAATTCAGCTTCTGAGGTGACTTCAAGACAGGTAAACAGATGAGCTAACAGTGTATGACTATTGGCAGGATGGCTGCCACTCATGAGAGCAGCCAGACTGCCGTGGTGACCAGATAGGTAGTTCACCTTGATATGATGTGATGTGATGTGATGTGATATGATGTGATATATGATATGATATAGAGACAGATGATAGATAGATAGATGGATAGATAGATAAATAGATAAATAAATTAGGTAGGTAGGCAGGTTGGCAGGTAGTCAGGTAGGTAGACGATAGGCAGGTAGGTAGGTAGAGTATAGACGATAAATAGATAACAGATATTAGGTCATGGTCGTCTTACACATGCTGCTGTATGATATTCCATGGTTACATTGTTATTTTCTAAAACGTCTACATTTCTGGTTTCTATTTTAGTACTTTAATTTGACATTTTAAAGTTTAAGATGTAATTAGGACAAGGAAATAGTTCTGAGTTTTTAACCAGTCATTTAAAAAAACCGTGATTTTATGCAACAGAAGAAACTTGAGGTTATAGTTCCACAATTAACATAATATTTAATAGCCAGAATTATTGTGTCTCTGTAATCAAAATCATTTACCTCCAAATGTTCATTTAAAAATCCCCTCATTACATAATATCAAGTTGGTTTCCTCTCTTATTAGGCTATATAATATACTACGAGTTTCTTAATTTTATTTGAGAAGTGCACATGGGGTTATGAAGATGACTCTGTGGGTAAGATCACTGTCTGCTCACCAAGAGGACCTGGGTTCGATTCCCAGCACCCACATTGCGGCTCACAGCCATCTGTAACTGCAGGCCCAGGGGATCTGATGCTCTCTTCCAGCATCACTTGGCATGCACCAGGCATGCACTTGGTACCCAGGCATGCATGCAGACAAAACACCCATACACATAAAGGAAAAAGAAGTATACATGATGGTTGTCAAAAATGTTTTAATTTCACTGGGATGTCACTTGTAAAGAGGATCCCATTGTGCCACTGGCTCTTAAGAACTTAATTGGTAAATTAAATGCTAACCTCCTATGTTATTTGTACAATTTGATACCAATGAACTGTGAACGCTGTGAAACTGCCTTTGGATTTCAGTAGTCATACTATTTTTCATATTATATTATTCAGTATGGTGGCTTATGACTTTAATCCCAGCACTCAGGAGACTGGGGGATTTCTGTGAGCTCAATGCCAGCCTGATTCACATAGGAAACTTCAGGACATCCAAGACTACAATAGAGAGACTAAAAAAAAAAAAATTAAAAAACCCCTGATATGGGGAGTGGACTCCAGGAAGAAGGGGTAGGAAGAAACTGAAAGAATCTGGGAAACTGGTTATCAGTTTCCTTTTTGTCTGAGTTGTAGGTAAATTCTTCCTACAAAATGCCCCCAACTCCACCTCCACGTGCTTAAGAATAAAACACACCACAGATTCTTCATTACTATTTTGTCATTGTAGTATTTCGTGATTATGTACCTTAATAGATCATTTAATTTAGGCACTGTATGAAAATTTTTTTCTGAGAAACATCCACATTAAAAAATGTTTTTATATGGTTTCTTGTGCTGGGTTCCTGTGGAGCTGAAGGGCAACTTGTGGGGTCTGTTTTACTCATCTTTTAGTGTGGGCATTGGGGTTGAAGTCTGAGAGAATTCCACTCAGTTTGTTAGACTACAAGATATGAATGCAAGAAACCAAACTTGGGTCTTTTGCAAGAGCAATAGATGCTCTTAACTGTGGAACATTCTCTTCAGTTCCAACTTTAAGATTTGTTTTTGAGGTCAACAATAGCAAAATTGTATAATTTTCTTTCTTTGTTTTATTTGATTATTTCTGTTATTTTTGAGATTATATTACCTCCTCCTGTTCCTCCTCTACAAACCCACCCACCTTGATGGTTTTCAAATTCATAGCCTCTTTTTCATTAACTGTTGTTACATGAATATATGTATTCTTAAACATAAGCTGCTCAGTCTATAGTGTTTCCTGTGTGCATGTTTTTAGGGCTAACCATTCGTTCTTAGGTGGCCAATTGGTGACACTGTCCCTGGGCAAGGCTATTTCTTCTGCTCTCAGCATTCCTTAGTTACCTGGAGTTCTTTGGTACTCCCATCTTCTTTAGCATGGCTGTTGTTTTTGTCCTTGGTCAGCTCATACTTAGGCAGTCATGTTGGTGAATTTATGACATCTCTAGGAGACCCAGTCTCAGTTCCTCTGCCTCTTGTGATCTTTCTGTCCCCTCTTCCACAGTTTCCTGAGTCTTAGGTGCAAGAGTATTCTGTTGATGTATTCGTTGTTCCTGAGCTCTCCAGCTGTGCATTTGATTGGCTGTGGTTTTCTGTAATCGTCCCCATCTCTTACAAAGAGAAGTTTTCTTGTTGAGGGCTGAGGGCTACACTTAACTGTGGGTATCAACAAGTATTTGGAGTGTAGTTAGGGGTTATGCTGGTTTAGTAAAGTGGCACTTGTAGGTTCTCCTCCAAGACTGCACAGTTAACTGGGTTTCCACTGCCAGGCATGGTTTCCATCCAGCCAAATAGATGTCGGTTACCAGCAAGGCATGCCTTCCACTGTTGCACACCTAGGGTTTTTGTGCCGTGCTGGTCATGTTACAGTTCATAGGTGTCATAGCTGGACAGGACTGTGTGTCGATTTCCTCCTCTGGAAGGTCTTTGATCCATTTGAAATTAGTTTTGGTGCAAGGTGGCAGATTTACATTCTTCCACATGTGGGCATCTCCTTTTCCCAGCACCGTTTGTTGAACATCCCAGCTTGTTTTTGGCATCTTTGTCATATGTTAAGTGGTTGAAGTTACATGTACTCATGTTTGGATTTTCAGTTTTGTTTCATTGCTCAATATGTCTGTTTCTGTGCCGGTGCTATATTGTTTTTCTTACTATGGCTCTGTAATAATATCTCAAGATCTAGAATCATAGTCCCCTTAGCTCGTTATTTTTGTTTAGAATTATTTTAGCTATCCAGGGTCTTTTGTGGTTCCATGTGAATCTTTGTAAACATTTTTTTCTGTCTGTGAAGAATGAGATGGATCTTTCGATTCAGGTTACACTGAATCTCGAAATAGCTTTTGGTAAAATAATCATTTCAGAATATTAATTCTACCAATTCATAAACACGTCTTTCCATTTTCTAATGTTTTTCTCATTTCTATTCAGATGTTTAAAGTTTTTGATGTAGAGGTCTTCTCTTCCTTGGGTAGGTTAATCTCCAGATAGTTCTGTGTGACTTGTGTTTTCTCTCTCTGCAGTATCGTTACACTTTCTTTGTTGTGCATACTTAGTGTTTTCACTGTGGCGTTTGGTAGGGATGTCCCTGCTTGTCTTTTCCTTTAGTCCTCTGTTTGCTTCTTGTAGCTGTATGGGTGTGTCTTTCCTTAGTTTGGGAAAGTTTTCTTTTATGATCTTGCTGAATAATCTGGTCTATGACATTGACCTGGGAGTCTTCTCCCTCATTTATGCCTATAATTTGAATGTTTGGTCTTCTCATGATGCCCCGCATTTCCTGCATTTTCATTTCCTGTGCTGTAAATTTCATATTTTTTTGCTTATTTGGTCTAGATCCTCTGCTTGATCTTCGAGTCCTGATGTTGTGTCTTCTGCTGCATCCCTTCCACGTATAAGGTTTTCCTCTGAGTTTTCTATTGAGTCTCTGAGTTTTTAACCCCACATTCATCTCAGCTGAGGCCCCTTTACCTCCCTATCTCCTTATTTAACTACTTTTTCAAGTCCTGGACTGTCGTCACCATTTCCATCAGCCTATGATTGTGTTTTCTAGGGCATCACTCTATTGATTCTCCTTACATTCAGTTTTCTTAACTACATTGAGCTGCTTCTTTGTGTCTTCTTTGAGTTCCTTGAATTCTTTGATGAAGTTTATGATTCTTTTAAATTCTGTGTCCTGGAGTTCTTGTAGGTAATTTTTATTAGCAAACATTTTCACAGGACTGGTAAGTTTTGGAGGGGAGAGACTAGCTTGGTATTCTGTATGGTTTGCAATTTCTGTGTGTGTGTGTGTGTGTGTGTGTGTGTGCGCGCGCCGAGATCTGGGCATGTGGCTTTCTTTTGTATTGAGTCTGCTATGGACAGAGCAGGTTGGGGCAGAAGAGAGGATGAAAGGGCAGATTGGACCTACAGGCTCAAAATGGATTGGGTGGAATGAAGTCAGGTAGACTGAGGGGGCTTGGCTGGTTTGTAGGATGTGTCCCCTGGTCCAAGGAGCATGGGGTAAATATGGCAGTGAGGGAAGTTTGGATATGGCTTAGGAAGGACTGGGACTTGACCCTGTTGAAGGATGTATGTGGAAGATCTCATTGTATGGAGAGGCTGGATGTGCTACAGAAGGAGCCTGTGAATGGTCTTTTCCTCTTTCCTTCTCCCTTCCTTCCTTCCTTCCTTCCTTCCTTCCTTCCTTCCTTCCTTCCTTCCTTCCTCTATTCTTTCTTTTTTCCTTTCTCCCTTCCTTCATTCCTTACTAATCTTCCTTCCCTCCCTCCTTCATTTTCTCTCTCCCTCTTTCCTTTCTTTCCCACCTCCCTCCTTCTTTCTTTCCCTCTCTCCTTCCTTCCCTCCCTTCCTCCCTCCCTCCCTCTTCCCTTTCTTCCCACCTTCCTTCCCTCCCTCCCTCCTTCTTTCCTTTCTCTCTTTCATGTATTCTTCTTATTTTATTTTATGTTTTGCTTTTTGAGCACGTCTTGCTATGTAGCATTGGCTAGTCTAGTTCTTGCTACATAGCCCAGGCCAGTCTTGCACGAGAAATCAGCCTTAGCCTCTTGGGCTAGGATCACAGGTGTGCACTGTCATACCCGGCTTTTGTTTTGTGATTTAGAACGCAGTGCATTGGTGACCATTGTTACAAGGTAGAGATGGGGCTGAGAAAACTCCTAATGTACACCTCAGGACTGTTCTGGCCTGCTCCTTGGGGTGAGTCTGTCTTCAGTAAGGATGGAGGAGGGAGAAATACGGAGACCTCTGAGGGATCATCCATACTTGTGGGTCTTACTTGATTGCTTTCTCCCTTCATCCTTGGTAGCCGGCCTCCTGATGTGAAATAGTTTTCATGTGTGACTTCCCCAAGCGCTGTTGTCTTCTTTAGGCATGCTGTGAATGCATCGAGGCTGTCTGTCAGTCTGCATCAAGGCTGTCAGTCTGCATCAAGGCTGTCAATCTGCATCGAGGCCATACACATTTGCCAAATGAATGATTGAAGTAAGAAATGCATTCATTCAAGAACTGGGATCGCAGCTCAAGCCAATCCATGCCATCTGGTTGAGACTATTTATGGCTCTTAAGTGCCATAAATCGCTTTGCCATGATAAAAGGAAGCATGGCTGGTCCTGGGTGTGATGTTTCCTGGGTGGCCACGGTGCTTGTAAAAGCAGATGGCTTCAGATGGCTGCCATTTATTTACCTGGAGCCTGACTTAGCAGAGAAAGCATTTCTAGATTGAGCAGCTCACCTTGCCTCACCTAGAATTAAAGATGGCTGTGCTGAGTGCAGAAGACACTACATTCAGTGTGGAGGGGTTGCTGAGAGGATCCTTTTATTATAGAAGGTTGACCCAGAACAGCCGTGGCTTTGTCCCACTGCTGCAGGTAAATGCTAAATCTTTACATCTAATGGCTTTTTGCAAGACTACACCAAGATGTAGGGTGTCTTCATTTTGTTTAGAGTTACGTCAATTAGGGGACTACGTTTGCAGCAAAATGACTAAAATCTTTATTCTGTCTCCTCACCATTTCCACCCACCCATACTTCAGATTCTTCTCCATGACCCCCACCCACCCACTGGTACATAGTAATGAGGAGTGAACAATTCTCTTACATTTCCTTTCTGTGTTGTTATTTTCCTCAGAAATTCCCGAGTAGGCTCTGTGCCCTTGGCTTAGGGGATTTGGGGTGCCCATCTATTCCTATTCTGGAATTTCTCTTAGTGAGCGGCCGCACATCCGTGTTAAACCCTAAGCTCTTTAAGAGTGGACGCTCGTGCTGGCTAATTTTGTCAGTTTACACAAGCCAGGGTCATCCGGGAAACAGGAACCTTCATCAAGAAAATCCACCCATAAGGTTGGCCTACATGCAAGTCTGTAGGGTACATTTTGTTTGTTTGTTTGATTGGTTGGTTTTTGGTTTTTTGAGATGGGATTTCTCTGTGTGGTTTTGGCTGATCTGAAACTCACTCTGTAAACCAGGCTGGCTTTGAACTTAGAGATCCACCTGCCTCTCCTCCTGAGGGCTGGGATAAAAGGCATATGCCGCCGCCACCACCCTGTTGTAGGGCACATATTCCTGACTGATGGGTTGGTACGGTAGGACCCAGCCCTGGTGGGCGGTACCAGACCTGGGCAACTGGTCCTGGGATGTATAAGAAAACAAACAAGTGAGTCAGGAGGAGCAAGGCTGCATGCAGCAGCTCTCTGTGGTGTCTGCATCTGTTCCTGCTTCCAGATTTCTGCCCTTCTGGAGTTCCTGATCTAACTTCCCTGGATGATGGACTACAGGCTTTAAGATGAAATAAACCCTTTCCTCTCCAAGTTACTTTTGGTCGTGGTGTTTTGTCACGGCAATTAAACCCTAAGATGCCAGTGCATCTGCTACTTTGGGAGTTACAGTGGTGTCTGGTGCAGATCCTGACTGGCCCAAATTAGGTACTTTGTAAATATTTACAGGCTGACATTACTGCTGTGGTGCCCTTGCAAGCTGACAGGCCAGCTGATTAACAGGCAGAGATGGCATCCCCGAGCCTACATGGTAAAATGCAGATTGCTCCTGCCTGACTCTGATCTCCCTTAACCCAGCCGGCGGTTCAGTAAGCAAATTAGTATTTATGCCTTCCACACTTCCCCTGCTTCTCCCAGTGTGTTTTGGCACAGGGTCTCTTGTAGGTGATGCTGGCCTCAGACTTACAGTGAAGCTGAGGATAATCTTGAACTCCTGATCCTCCAGCCTCTGTATCAGGAGTGCTAGCATTTGCAGGCACAAACCACAATGCCTTGCTTCTCATTTTGTCCATTAATTCTCATTCTGTCTTAAGCTTGAAATGGAAACCTTTTTCTATCCATGTCCCGAGTTTAAAACTACTGCATTATCTAGCAAGAGCCATTTAAAATCCTTTCTCTTTGATGAGCCTCTGTCTGTCTTCTCAGAGGCGTTGCTCTCCCAGCGCTGTTCTCCAAATGCTGTAGCGTTGGTATTACCACAGCGCATTAGTGCGCATTTCTCGGTTTGGAGATCTGGGCCCCTCTGAGAACTGGGTTAAGCCTAATTTAGGGGTTCACTAATGTCCCCACAGGATCTTTTTTGCTGGACTTCAGAGCATCTGTGTCTGTTCTCTTTGCTGCTTGGGATTGCGAGGCCACCTGCTTAAGCAGAACTAAGTTGTCCCGCAAGACAGCTTCCTGTTTTGATTTCAGTGATGGTGGTCTTCAGGTTTCCTTCACAACACCCCTGGTCAGCCAGTCTATGACGAATTTGACTTTACCGTCTAGATGAACATATGGACATGGCAGCATGATCTTTCTGCAAGGCCTTCTGGGGTACACACTGGGGACAGGTGCAAAGTAGTAAGCCACTTTACCAAATCGTGCAGTAGACTTCTGTAGAGTTACGTATATGCCTTCTCTATGATCTAGCAGCTTCTCCTTCCTAAATTCAAACAAGAGAAATGAAGATAAACACCCTAACAAGACATGAGCAGAAGTATCTTCAGCCTTCTTCTTGATAGCCCATGGTGGAAACAGCATCAGCGACTGGCAAGCTAACCAGATTTTAGATTTGGCTAAATCTGTATCATCCTACTTCTAGCTGAGAGAGACATACAGATGAGACAGAAGACAGACAGACAGGAGGCTCTAGAACGCCACTTGTATAGTGAAAAACATGGGGAAAATGTCAATATTGTTTTGGGTGGAGGCTGCACATTTGTACATGTTTGAATACAGCTGCACGTTTGTACACGATTGTATACAGCTGCACGTTTGTACACGATTGTATACTTCTGCACATTTGTCACTCCTTGTCTTCGGAGTCCTTAGCTAATTGCCCAAGTGTCTGCTTTCGTTTCCTCATCTTCTGAGTGTGAATGAAACCAGCATCTACCTTATAAAGCTCTTAGGAGAATCATGTGCATTTGTCTGTTTTTGTTATATTTGTATCAGCTAAAAGTTAAAGTAAAACATGCTGATCTTCAAGACAAAATTTCGCTGGTCCTCATCCCCGGCTGCATAGGAGAGTCTCCAGGCAAGATTTTGCAAAGTTCTTACCCAAATGCACCCCATTCTTTGGCGTTTTGTTGAGTAGTCATTCTGTATGGTATCATAATTATTTTCTCACTTGCCATCATTATAGCACTTTGCAGCAGGTGGACTGTATTTCCTGCACTTCCAACAGCATTAAAAGCCTTTGCAGTGGAAATTATAAAAGCAAATTTAGTAATGAGTGCCCATAAGAATTGTCAGTGTTTGCTTCATCTTACCTTCTCAGAGAGCTACCAGGAAACCCTAGTGTTCAAGAGGAACCATGAGATCACCTTTCTTTATTCAGACCGTCCTTTTCTTTTATGTGAAAGAATCATAAATGATGCAAAGTGCTTGAGGTGGGGTGGGAATAGCACTACTCCAAGCTGGGACGTGTCTATGGTAACAATACGCCCAATATGCAGACCAAAAGACTCTTGTCTTGGCCGTTCTGAGTCGTATGTTTGATGCCATTTCTCCCTTTATAGTTGTGCTTTCAAGCAGTGCTGGAAGAACAAGATCTTTGATTGATATGTAGGAGTGGGCTACAGCAACCGTGTCTTCGAGGAGAGAAGCCATCCCGGCCTCACTTTTGTTGACTGACTTAATGGGTCCTGGGGCTTGCACTGGTGGAAAAGATGAGCCTATTCCTTTGGGAATCAGCGGGAAAAAGTTGTCAAGCTTGTCATGAACAAAGAATGCCACATGTGGCCCTTGATGAGCTTTTGGTTATTATCATAATGTTATTATTACATTGGAAGATGAATATAGCCTGATGAGATTTTGCACAAATGTGTGATTCCCTTCTTTTTTATTGAAATAACTTTATTTATACTTGTGTGCCTCTTATTGATAATGACTTGCTAGTGGATTGCTTTATGGTTTTGCAGATTCATTTCTGTAGCCAGCACATGCTCACCCTCACCACTGGGAAACATCCAGTCATGTGAAGAAAGTCTTCAAATACTGTCATATTGTCTTCTTCAAGAATGAAGTCATGTGAGAAGTTTAATTTTTGCGGCTTTTATTGAATGATTCCCATGTGTGCTGTCTTGGCTCACTCCAGATTATATCCGAAGGGATGAAATGAGGCCACAAGTGTCTTTCTTTTCCTCTTTTCCCTGGGATTCAGTTTATACATCTTTAAAATGGATTCGGTTACTTATATTTTGAGCAATAGAGGATACAGTGATCATCAAAGTACTACTGATCAATTAATAGAACTCTTTCTTTCTGTGATGGATGTGTCCACTGTTTGGATATATTTTTCGGTATACAGCTAAAAGATAAATTGAAATTTATTTTGTTTTCTTTCTTTCCTATAACAAACATTTATTGAAGGCCCAAACTATGAATAAGGACACATATCAATTGGGAGATTTTTCTGCTCAAGTCACCTGAACACTCTTTGTCCAGCAACTGCTTCATTGTGATTCCCAGAGACAAGATATGAGGCAGGAAGGATATGCCTTATCTAGATGAATAAATCCAAATGCAGTGTCTAGAAAATCAGAAACGACACTTTATTGAGGGAGAATTCACCATGAAGAACATTTTACATATTAGAACATTTGAAATTCCAACACTTGAGGGGTAGAGGCAGAAGAATCAGGAGCTCAAGACCAGTGTTGGTGCATGGTGACTTTGAGGCGAGCTGTCAGCCCTCGCTGTCTCTAAGTTACTGAAGTAACATGTGAGCGACAAAAACCTTAGTGCTGGCTGCGCTGTGCCCGAGAACAAGGAAGTAAGATATTTAGTAGGTGCCCACGGGAAGTGAATTCTGGGAGGGAGGAACAGAATGGACACAGAATGAGGATCATGGGGCAGATGCTGATCCACAGGGACCACTATGTACAGGGAATCTGGCAGGCATAGGGCCAGGAGTTGAGTGTACAGTTTACAACCATGAGGAGGGGGTAGAATACAGATGCTTTTTGGATCTGGCTTTGTTGTTCTTTATTGGGGGGGGGGGGGTCATGTGCCTGTGTGCCTGTGTGTGCCTGCCCTGGTGTGGATGGGTGTTAGTTATCTCCTCCCACCCTGTGATCTGGGATGGAACTCGTCTCATTTTGATTTTCTTGGAGGCCATGCTTCTGCGCTTCAGCTTGGCCTTAAAGTCATGGTCTGCCTCCTCCCGTTCCCAAGTGCTGACGTAAGAGGCATGCACCTCTGGACACTGATAGACTGTCCTGAACATGGGCCCCACAAGCAGCTGGGGTAGCATTCCCTGTCCAGAAGCAAGTTCGCTAAAAGCACGAGAACCATATGAGAGGTCCTCCCCAGAGCGAGCTGGGAAACAGTTGACTGTGTCGAATCAGAGATGCCTACTATTCTGGCTGTATATATTTCAGAGGTTTATCTTCAGAACTTCTAAATTTACTTTAGATTGGCAAAAAATACACGCTGTAGATTGGAGTATTTTTTTCTGACAGACCTTTTACAAATTTAAATTGCATTCCAATCTGTAGCAGAACGTGTGATCGTCAAAAAATCCCAACTAGGCCGGGCGGTGGTGGCGCACGCCTTTAATCCCAGCACTCGGGAGGCAGAGGCAGGCGGATCTCTGTGAGTTCGAGACCAGCCTGGTCTACAAGAGCTAGTTCCAGGACAGGCTCCAAAGCCACAGAGAAACCCTGTCTCGAAAAACCAAAAAAAAAAAAAAAAAAAAAAAAAAAAAAAAAAAAAAATCCCAACTAGTAAATATTCAGCCCTGGCTCCTTTAGCAGACTCTCTCCATGAAATTGAGCAAATACAATTTTCAAATAAGTCATCTTAAAAGTTTTTTGTGTTCTTCTCCATTTTCCCTTCCATTCTGATATGAGCCTGGCTGGTGCAGGCAACAGTCACTTAGCAGCTAACACTGGACCCAAGTTATTACTCAGAAGGGTAAAACTTGAAGACAGAACAACAGATTTGCCGGTCTTGAGAGGTTTGGAAAATGGGTTCATTCTTTGGTACTCCTTTTTTTTCTTTTTCATTTTTGGTTTTTCAAGACAGGGTTTCTCTGTGTGGCCCTGGCTGTCCTAGAACTCACTCTGAACACCAGGCTGGCCTCGCACTCACAGAGATCTGCTGGTCTCTGCCTCCCAAGTGCTGGGATTAAAGGCGTGCATGCACCACCACCATCCAGCCATTCTTTGGTACTTAAGGAAGGAATAAGTGGAAGAGCTCAGAGCTCACGCTCGAGAGGTGGCTCAGGGATTAGGAGTGCTTACTGCTCTTGCAGAGGAACTGCATGTGGTTCCCATTTGATGGCTCTCCATCATATGATGGAACTCTAGTTCCAAGGCTCTACACTAGCCTATGAACACAAGAGTAGTGTCTTTGTACACCACACAATCCCCTGTGTCTGACAAATAAATGTTCAGTAAGCAAATATTGATTCAATAATAATGAGCCCATGAAGTTCTATGAAGGGGCTGGGCAGTAGAAAGTTTTCTGTATGGCTTGTCTGCCACATAGAACTGTGTCTTTGGTTTAGAAAACCTTGCTGGTCTCAAAGTCTGAGACTCAAAAGCAGATACATTGACAGAGGTGTTATCTCTGTTATTATAATATTTACACTATGTTTCCCACAGCAACTAGCTGCAATGTTTTTAGAAAACATGATTCAGAAGTATAGAAGCAATATTTGCATAGACGTTGTAGTGAGTTTATCTGTTCTGTGGGCTTGGACCCGGTCTTATGTAGGCTCTCTCATGCTGAGCTGCACACCCAGCCTGAACTTCCTTTTCTGAGCTGATTTATCTGAGAATAATGATTCCTAAAATTATATTTATCCCATCTATGACTTTAATTATAGATATAAATGAGGTTTTCAAAGATGAACAAAATTGTAGAATATCTTCTGGTTTAAAAAATACAATTATTTAGCCGGGTGGTGATGGGACACGCCTTTAATCCCAGCACTTGGGATGCAGAAGCAGGCAGATTTCTGAGTTTGAGGCCAGTCTGATCTACAGTGCAAGTTCCAGGACAGTCAGGGCTACATAGAGAAATGCTGTCTTGAAAACAAAAATTATTCATATAAAGCAATATATCAGTTAGAAGTCTTGGTGCCGCAAGGTTTTCTGTGCTTTCTTGTGTTGATTAAAAGGAGCACACGAAGAAGTAGGTTGTGTGTTTTGGCATGTCAATGTCATTAAATTTTTCTTCTTAATCCCCTAAAGAAAAAATACATATTTTTTTTGTTGGTGACCACAAATATGGACCAGTATGTGCCTTTGAGATTTTGTCACCTTTATGGAGATTGGTAAAAAGTACTTTAAAGAAAAAAAGAAAAGGCCAGCTGTTAATGAGTATCAATTTTAGTTAAGAGGGCCAGGATTTAAACCAAGAGCAGGATAATTCCCTTACACAGAGTTAGAAAACGAAAGTCAAAAAAGACGTAGAAAAAAGAGAAAAGACAATTTTGTAAAATAATTGCGTGTGACTGTCTTACAGAATAAGGTGGAGCTTTGTTTCCTTTGTAAGTGTCTGAATTTTCTTCCCATATTACTAGAATAATAGGATTAAAGTATTTTAAAAGAAACTGCCCAGCAGTGTGCAGTGAACAGCAAATGGAAGCCATCCAATTCGGAGAGCAGACGTGTGGGCTTGGATGGGGGAGTACACAGACCTGGGGTCTGAGCTGCACCTCGAGTCGGACAGCAGACATGTGGGCTTGGATGGGGGAGTACACAGACCTGGGGTCTGAGCAGCACCTCGAAGTGTAGGGAAAACCCCAATAATGATGCTACTTTTAGTATGTTATTGCACCCACAATCAATTCCTTCATCTACATGTGTTCAGTTATTCTGTACCCCTCTTCCCACCACTTCTTCCTACACTTTCATCATTAAAAGTTCTATACACTTACATATGTCAAGAGAAGAGAACCAGGGGCTGGAGAAAGGTAGCTCAGCAGTTCAGAGCACTTGCTGTTCTTAAAGAGGACTGAGGATCCATTCCCAGCATCTGTGTAACCCCGGCTCCAGGGGAACAGACACTTCTCACACAAATGCACACACATACACACAAATCATATTATATATAAAATCGTATTACATATACTTTTATATTTATATAAAAATAGAATCACAAATACCTCCAATTTAGAGTTGGCGGTTGTTAATGTTTTGACATTGTGCTTTCTCTCTTCTCCCCACAGACACATGGACACTTAACACTTACTTTCTAAAAAGTAAATTGTAAATATGACCCGTGACCACTAACTGCCCTGATATTAATCTCCTAAGAATCAAAGCTTTCTCTTACACAAGGACCGTGCCACTATCATACCAAACAACTCTTCTGATAAGAAGCATAGCGAATATCCAACTCATATTTAAATTTTCCTAATTGTCCCTTAAAGATTGTGGGAAACCTCTGTTGATGATGTGATCAAGGCTTGAGATTTCCATCTGGATGTCAGTGTGGAAAACTGGGGACTTTCCCTGACGCTGTACCAGATGGTCTCTTGTCTGGGGACTTTAGTCTGCTGTGAGCAGCTGGACAAGAGGCATGGGAGTGGGGACAAGCAGGGTCTAGAAGGAACTGACACTTCAATCGTGTCAGGAGTGAATGACGTCATCCGCTCTGCCTTTATTGCTTCTCCTCTGCTCAGACTGCCAATTGGGATGAAAGCATCGTCACTGATAACAGTAATTCAACAAATGCCCTCTTTTGGCTTTGATCTGAACAACAACCCTGTGAAGTGAAATATATATATAATTATTCCCATATAGCAAAGACGAAACTCAAGCTAGAAAAGGCTGCAACTTGCCTAAGGGCCGAAAACCAGTTTTGTTTTGTTTTTTCAAATTCTAACTCTCATGGATAGCTTGGTATAAACAGGATGAAATGCCCATCAGGCTAAGCAGTAGTCAAGGAACTGAGGATCTAGAGTGGATGCTAAGGAGAGAAAATGAGGAGGGAGGGGAAAGGGGCCTAGTTGTTCACGTATGAACGTTTGGTTGGCATTGGTGACTATGGCAGGCTGGAGTGCAGGGATAACTGGGCCAGAGAGCGGAGTTACAGCTGCCAAGGGCTGTTTCCTGCCTTAGCGGGCAACACCTTTTCCATCCACAGAAGGGAAGGAGAGACCTGACTCCTACGAGATCTCCCTCTCTGCCCGATGGCACATCTGTGTACGGCACACACATATAAACACACAACAGATGCATGCATAGTTTGTTCTTGTTTTTCCTTAGGGAATGGAGTTGGGACCTGAGACCACCAGTGCAGAGTTAGTGCTTTATACAGTGGGAAAATCTGTGCTGTTGAGAATGTCATAAAATTAAATAAAACAGAAGGAAGGTTTAGAGGTGCGGTTTCTTTATCTGTCATATTTAAGTATTTGCATGGGTGTGGGAGAGTGAGCCATAGCATGCATGTGCTGGTCAGATGACAATTTATGAGGCGCAGTTTTCTTCTGGATCCCGGGGATTGAACTCAGGGAGTTAGGCTTGGCCACAGGCAGCTCTCCCTGCTGGGCCATCTCACTGGCCCATTTATTTTGTTGATAAACTCTATTTCCTGCATACCTTCCATTTTATATATAACTTCTGTAGAATGTGACTTTTTTTTTAAATTTAGAAACCAGGCAGTGTATTTTTTTTAAATATACATGAATAACTTGGCATTATCCATTGTGCAAAATGAAATTTAATAGTATATTATTGTATGAATTACTTAGTTGAAATCAAACTTGCCTGTGACATCTGGACCCCATCTGGTGGGTTAATTAAAGCAATGTTGTGAACTGGGGTAGTTTGGTAGATTCTTCAGTGGCTCATCTCCCATAGGACTAAGACAGCAAAATTTTGACATTCTGATTTCTCTGCCTACAGAACACTTTAACCTGACAGCAAGAGGCAGTCTACAGCCTAACAGTAGATGATATGTATGTTATTAATCAGATATGTAGCTGGGATTTAGCACCCGAGAGCTTGCCTAAAATTGCTCTCACCAATAATAACTTGGCATTCTAACCACAAGCCCACAATACTCTTCTTTTCCTTTTGGGACTCATTACTTTTGGCTACTATTACATCCCTCTTCGCACAGTGTGGAAATAGCACACGCTGCCTAGAAGCTCCCACTGTCATGCAATCTCCAGCAATCTCCCACATTCTAGAAAGGGAGACCATAATTGTCAGATGAGCCCACACGCAAGTGGACTTATACACATTATTAGCACACCGTGCGTGTGGACTAAGCAATGTGTGGTAAGTCCCCAGAGAAGTTCGCTAAGATGAGCCCATGGACATGGGGTGTGAGACGCTCAGCCTTTTAGAGGCCCAGGAACAATGGAGCTCACAGGAGGTGAGGTTGGAGATGCAGGGTCTTGTGGAAGGCCTTCCATCCATCCCCCAGGGCTTGGGAGGCATGTGCTGGTTTCCCTTGGCGCCTTGTCCGCTTCCAAATTTAAAAGCATACACTTCCATCCAGTTCACGTTTCAATTTTCTTGAGCCTCATAAATTATGCAGGGCCCTTAGTGCCTGCGCAGGTGAGGGAGAGCAGATGCTACTCAGGCTTGAAGAGGTGTCTGGTTGTGCCTGCCTATCACCTGTCCCTGCTGGGCCATGGGATGTGCTTAATTTACTACCGTTTAGAAAGGACCTGTCAACCCAGACCTAACCCCATCATGAACCGGGTAAGGAAAAAGTAACAGTGGCCTCGCCAACTCCACCCTCCTTCCCTCCTTCCCACCTGGTGAAACGATGCCTGGACAGTTGGGTAGCTGGAAGATGCTATACATTTTTATGTCACTGTGCACATGCAGAAATAGAACGAAACAGTAAGTTTCACCTTATGGGTGCCTTGCTGTGTGTGAAATTCCTTGAGGACTTTGTTTCTGGTTTTGCTGGAGGTCTCTTTAATTTGAGTGAAAATGTACCTTAGTGGCATAAGGTTTATTAATGTTCTCACTCCTATCTGAGGAAAACACCAGCGTGCTCTTTGGAGCATGAAAACTGTGTACTCAATGCTGTTAGTGTGCCAAGATTTCTCACTTAAGAGGAGGTGCATTCCGAGGAGATTGGAGCGCCAGTCTCAAAACCCGTCTCTCATTTGCAGTCGGACCATGCCAATTAGCGCAGTATTTTTTAATTAATAATTGTTAATGTGGAGGGTCAAAGATGCACACGTTGAGGTCGGAAGACAACTTTGTGGAGTCAGTTCCTTTTCTCCACGTTAATGTGGCTTCCAGGGGTTGAACTGTGGTCGTCAGGCTCATGTGGCAAGCGTATTGATTAGCCGAGTTGTCTCATCGGCCATCTTTAAACTCATCCGCCCTCCTGAGACTATAGGAACAAATGCCTGATACAGACACAAGAAACCCTTGAGAGAAAGGACCGAGAAGCCGGCATAAAACTGTCCTAGACATGGGCTGGGAGACTCATAACCCATGCCGCCTGGGACCAGCCTAACTTTCACCTTCTGGGGAATGTTTGTCTCATGAAAGGGAGAACTGGTCTGTTAATCGTGTCACGATGACCTGGAAGTAAAAGGCAAAGTTTTTTTTAAAGAGGAGGGAGGGTAATTACTCATAGAGTTACCATGCTGTCTTCTAGAAAACAAGCCTCTCTACCCTGCAGGGAAAACACTTCCTAAGACAGGCTGGGCAGCCCTGAGCCAAGACACTTGGGACCAGAAGTGCTTCTGATTTCAGATGTCCAGAGGTTGGATATCTTAGAAAGGAAACTCGAGTCTACATGCGGTGACTGGCTGACATTTCATGTACGAATACTATACTCAGCCCAAAGTCACTTCTTACCGTATTTTAAGATATTTGGTGCCGTTTAAATGTAGGATTTCCTCTATCAACTTCTTGTCCCTGCTCAAGTTGTGAATTCTGGAGCTTCTTGAATTTCCTGACTAGGAATTCAGCGTGCGTTTCCTCTTACCTTTCTTCCACTCCAACTTTTCCTGACCCAGCATCCCGGCAAACTTGTCTTCCTCACATAGCTGCTTATCTCTTTCCCTACTGAGCAAGACAGAGCAGCTGGACAGAAGAGCGTGACGGCGGCGTGTTTGTGTCAGGAGAGGAAGGGGCCGGGTGGGGTGCCACAGGAGTAGAGGCCTGCTGTCTGGAGTTGAGGTCACGCAGGAAAAGGGAAGTAGACTTTATACTTCCTTCAGCTGCAGGATGGCCGGGGCTTCTGCCTGATAGCCTTTTTGCTGTTGTTGTTTAAAATATAGGCCAAAAGTTGAGCCGAACCGTCCGTGTCTAAGCCACTAAACGGCTAATTGTCTGTAATTGTATTCTGCGTTCAGCAGACCACTAACTACAGCAACAGCTTAAAAACAGTATTTAGGGAAATTGCCTGGGCCTCCCTTTGTTTCGCACATTCCAGGGTTATCATAGCTGGAAGCAGTAGCCTCAGAGTGTCACCAGGAAGGCTCACAAAGGAACTTGCTGCCCCTGTGCGTTATGGATGGCTGACATCTGGAGCACGGTGCCTGCCTGAAGAACCGACCAGACCCATCATCCCTGTGTGGTTGAATACTGCCATCCTAGCTCTACACGCAGGCTGCCATCGTCCCTCCTGGATTCCCGAGAGGTGGATGTCAGACACTTTAATGGCCTCTGAATGGAAGTGATGTTTTGGAGTCGTTGAGTGTTGCTGGTCTACAACAGAGAAGTTCGTGATGCTAAAGTAGACACTGAGATGGCCCCAATGCCTGATAACTACACATTAGCCGGCTGTGTACTCTTTCCCCTTGTGTTTGGACTCTGCAGCTTAGTGTTAGTCTATCTGTCAAGATGAACTCTAATCCCTTCCTTGTCTTTTTTCGGGGGGGGGGGGGGGGAAGGGTTGTGGGGTGGCAGCATGTCAAAAAGGAAAGAAAAAAACTAATTATGCTTTTAAAATGGGGACGTGGCTAATAGCGTAGGGCTTTCACGGTTAGGAGATACTGGTGCCGTCCATTGGATCTGACATGAGCTCATCTGGAAGGTGTCTGGGGAATGGCTGAGAACCGGTGGATCCATGCTAATCAATGCCCAGGGCCTGCCGTTTGCAGTTTCCTCTCAGATAGTAATTGGCATTTTGTTTTAGCATTTTACTTAGATTTCAACCAAGTTGTCCTTTTAGCAGGAAGCTGTAAACATTCCAGAAGCCCTCGTAGAACCTTGATTATAGCAGCAGTGGAGGTATAGCCCCAGTTTCCAGCGTGTCTGTTTACAGAAAGGGAAAGATAAGAGAGTGCTGCCCCAGAGTCTTCCCAGCATTCTCTTGCCTTAGTGTCTCTTGCCTCTAGTGTCTTAAATTTAGCTGAAATTAAATTAGCCCTCTTCTCGTGTCACAACGCCAAACTGGATCCTCCGAGCAGCACGGCTCCCCATCCAGCTGTGAATCTTTCGCTCTTCTTGTGTGACCTTTCCTCCGTGGCATCGCTCTCTCCCAACTCTGCCACATTTAACCTGTCTGTAATCCGGGCTTGGGAATCAGGGCTGAGCGAACTGGAGCTGAACGTGAGAAGAACTAGGTGACAATAGCAATCTACAGGGGACCTCTGTAAGAACCTGAACTCCTACACGCTTGTAACTATCCCACCAACCTGGAAATTGCTTGCTCTCAACCCTGTGTACTTGTGCTAAAATGAGGCGAACTGAAAGTAGTTTTGTTGTAAGATTGTATATGGGCATCCATGTGATTCTGGGAGCCACATCTCTGACATGTTGTATACGGGCATCCATGTGATTCTGGGAGCCACACTTCTGACATGTTGTATACGGGCATCCATGTGATTCTGGGAGCCACATATCTGACATGTTGTATACGGGCATCCATGTGATTCTGGGAGCCACATCTCTGACATGTTGTATACGGGCATCCATGTGATTCTGAGAGACACACTTCTGACATGTTGTATACGGGCATCCATGTGATTCTGGGAGCCACACTTCTGACATGTTGTATACGGGCATCCATGTGATTCTGGGAACCACACTTCTGACATGTTGTATACGGGCATGCATGTGATTCTGGGAGCCACACCTCTGACATGTTGTATACGGGCATCCATGTGATTCTGGGAACCACATCTCTGACATGTTGTATACGGGCATCCATTGATTCTGGGAACCACACTTCTGACATGTTGTATACGGGCATGCATGTGATTCTGGGAGCCACACCTCTGACATGTTGTATATGGGCATGCATGTGATTCTGGGAGACACACCTCTGATATGTTGTATACGAGCATGCATGTGATTCTGGGAGCCACACCTCTGACATGTTGTATATGGGCATGCATGTGATTCTGGGAGCCACACCTCTGACATGTGCATGCAAAGAAAAGCCCATAGTTGTAGCTCTTGAATTAAAGAGAAAGCAAGCATCGAATAATAGCCATCCATACTATGGCTTATATGTATACTTCCCATGTAGACAAATTAGCCATATGTACTCTGTGCATGTGTGTTTGTGTGTGTGTGTACATTGGGAGCTAAAATCATACTGTTGCCTGTTATTGCAAGCCACCTGAAAATATTTGGAAGACTTGATAACAGTCTGTAAGGTAAGGTAGCATTCTTCCTGCCTCTCACTGCCTCTGATCCCTGGCATAGCGGCTCTGCTCCGTTGGTCCCAGTTGAGCTACAGTGGTTCTCTGGTTGGCCCAGCTGGCCTGGGTCCCAACAGAGTTCTTTGCACTTTATGGTGACTGTCACTGTTGTCTTCAAGCTGCCCCAGGAGGCATAAAGGAGTGGACTTAGCCTGGGCAGCAGTGAATGCTTGTGCTTCTGCCCTCTCTGAACCTAGCCACTTTCCTCACCACTGTTGGATGAGCATCTCTAATCTGAAATCCAAAGTGCTCCGAGTGTGTGTGTATGTCTATGCATGTGTGTGCAAGTATGTGTGTCTGTGTGTGTGATTGTGTGTTTATGTGTGATTGTGCGTGTGTGAATGTGTGTGCATGCGTATGTGCATGCCTGTGTGTGTTACTATTATAGTGCCATAGTTGAAAATTCCACACCTGATTCCACATGATGGGTCACAGTCAAAACACAAGATACTAAAAATATCATTTAAATTGCTTCCAATATGTGTGGGAGTGTCATATATCAATCTGTTGATTTCATTGGTTAAGTAATAAAGAAACTGCTTGGCCCCATAGGTTAAAACATAGGTGGGAGGAGTAAACAGAACAGAATGCTGGGAGAAAGAAGCTGAGTCAGGCAGTCTTCATGATTCTCCCATTCCAGACAGATGCAGGTTAAGATCTTCTCTTGTAAGCCACCTCGTGGGCTACATACATTATTAGAAATGGGCTAGTCCAGGTGCGAGAGTTAGCCAAGAAAAGGCTAGATGTAATGGGACAAGCGGTGTTTAAAAGAATACAGTTTCCGTGTAATTATTTCGGGCATAAGCTAGCCATGCGGGTGGCCGGGTGCCGGGGACGCAGCCCGCCATTCCTATTATAACAAATATGTGTGTGAGGCCCATAGGAAGCATAATTGAATTTTATGTCAGATTTGGGTCCTCTTCCCTAGAGACCCCATGAAGTATACGTAAATATTCCCGAATCTGGAAATACCCATAATTTGAAGCACTTCTGGTCCCCATTTCAGAAAAGACTTTGGTCTGGCTGCACCTAAGTTTCCAACCGGCTCCTTTTCGGGGCTGTTTCCCAGCTAACATCCTTGCCATTGTTCTATTGGTCATCTGTTATTTTTTTCTTAGAGCTATATTTGACACAAAATGTTCACTAAATGGATAGTCAATTTTTTTAATTGAGTAGATATATAAAAAAGTTATTTAGGCCAGTTTCTAAGAGAGACATTTTTAAAATAATAGAAAGAAAGGAAGAAAAAAAAAGGAGCCTTCAAAGCACACAGGATCTATTTAGTAGAAAATCTAGGCTAAGTATAGTTACTACAGATGAGTTCCAGGTTTAACTCTTGAAGGTTCAGACAGAGAAAAACCATGAACTGTCCGTCATCCGTTATCTGATCGAGGAGAAACAACTGGTTTTCTCTTAGGAGTTAATTAGTTGTCTACACAGCAAACTGACAGCCTCTTTCACTGTAATTTTGCAGTAAACTATAGCAGCATATTTTTATTATTCAGCAGGAACTTGCACTGAGAGCTGGTCACACTAGTCCGTGCCGTTAGTCTAAGCTTCCCAAGGCTAAGACAGGAGGGTCGCATGGTCCAGACATTCAGAGCCAGCTGAACAGTGTGTACACGTAATCAAGATGCCTGGCAAATAACTCAGCACATCCACAAAGTTAATAGGAGATATCTGGTCTTTATCATCACTGAGAAATCTTTACATTTCACTAACTTATTAGTGATAATTAGTATTCATTGATTTCATAATACGCCAGGAATTACCCATGGAAATGCACCGATCCTCATATTCCTCTAAGATACCAATATTATTGTTACTCTTTTTATTTTTCATTTGAAGTGGGGGAAAGAGTTGAGTGATTGCTGGAGGGCACGTAGCTTGTGAACAGCAAGAGCAAGCATCTGAACCCTGGTGAAGGTGGCTGGCTTTGGGCCTCTGCTTTAAGCTCTTCTCTGTTTCCCCTGGCAGGAGGGATAGTGTATGGGACACAGAGATAGTCAAAGCCGACTGGCTTGGGAAACGGTGCTTTCTGAATGCTTCAGGAATGTAGGTACCTAATGGGCAGTGGGGTGTGAATAGCTGCGGTGGGATAGAAATAGAATATCACTTAGGTGATTTTCACCAGTGTGTAGTTCGTGTGCAGAGCTGCAAGGAGAATGGAATGTGTGCAATTCACAGATATCCTAACAGTTTCCTAATACTGTGCTGTAGAGATGTCCACTCAGGGGACTTACATAACACCGACAGAGATGTGTAACTCTTTGGTGTATGTGAGTGACATGGACAGGCCACCGTTGCTCTTCTCTTAAAACCTGGTCATTCAGGCAGAAAAGATGAGTTCCTGCAGAGTTCCAGGGAGCCCACCCACAGCCCCTCTCAGTGCCTGGAAACACAATTCCCTTATTTTGATATCTCCCCGAGACAGGCAGCAGAAATCTGACTCAGCGCTGTGACTTTTAACTCTGTCTTGATGTCAGTATTAGCAGGAAATTCTCCTGGGGCCAGAGGGAAGCCCAGCAGGCTCACCTTTGAGGTCTCATTCTCACCGTCATGGGGGGGCAGCATTGCAGAAGACAGCCTCTTCATGGCACACAAACGGATTATGTGGACTTCGTTGTAATTGTTTATCAATCCTAATAACAATAGTTTATTTTTCTCTACCAAAAACAATGTTATTTTTCTCTTCTCCGCTCAGCTTGAGAAATTGGTTCTTTCAGACCTTGATTCTCCAATAAGCCTTTTCTTCTTTTCACCAGGACATTCGGTATCATATAGTAAACTCCATTGGAGAATGACTTAGGTCTCAGTTCTTGGAAAACCTGAGTTTTGTGTGCAGATATTTTATTGGGGAGTCCTTTGAGACTAACACTTCCTAAGAGGATTGAACTGATGTCACAGGGTTACTGGAACGGGGATGGATGTAGGAAGGGATCCCCTTTAGCTAGGTCAGTTATTGTGGGAGGAACCTTTTAGCCAACACCATTGGCTGCTGTGGAATTGGGGACCTTTGTCTCAGAGCAAGGTACCTGGGAAGGACCATAGCATCCATTGCAATCCACTTTCTGTCTGGTCCTCTCGCTCTGGTGTCTTCACTCTTTCAGGGTTTTTATTTTTTTTACATACATGATCATCTTGACAGGTATTTGACTACAGGCCCCTGCTGTGTTCTTTTGCCATGAGCTGTGTTACGACATGCGAGTTCTTATCAGCAACCAAGTCAAACAACGCAATGGGAAAGGCCCAGGTCCTATTTCTTCCTTATCTTGCCCTTGTTAGCATCCTAATAATTGGCCTTAATAATGCTTATTTAGATTTATAAATTGTTTTCTTTTTCTGTGGTTGTATTCTATAGCTCGGCATACAGTAAATTCTATGTATTTAAGCACTGACACACGTTTGCCTCTGATCATTTCTGGTACCACTGCTCCTGAACGTTGCCCTGCCCTTTTGAAAACTTTTCTTTTGTACTTCCCAGCCCTGCCTTCCCAAGCCACCTCTGATCTGTTTTCTTTCACTAGCTAGGTTTGGATTTCCTGGGCTTTTGTAGAAATGAGATCATAGCAGTAGTTACCCTCAGTGTGGGGGTGTGGGGGTGCAGTAGACTGACCTTTCTAACTTAGTGGAGCTCTGAGGTCCGTCCATGCTGTGCCTATTCTGATCTGATGGGCATTTGGGTTGTTTGCAGTTTTTTTTTTTTTAACAAAGATACCACGGACATCTTATATACCCACAGTCATGTAGACACCCTTGCTCATGTCTCTTGTCTACTCAGGAGTGCAATGGCCATGTCCTGTGGTTGGCTTGACCTTATAAGAAATTTCCAAATCGTTTTCTAAAGCAGCACCCCTTGGCATCGTAGCTGGAAGCCTGGTGTTGCGTTTGCCCCATATCCTCTTCAGCTCAGTGCTTCGGTTCCTGAACATTTTAGCTGGTCAGGTGACTTACTGTGGTTTTGCTTTACCTGTCCTTGTTCAAGGTCATTACAATTTTTCCCCCATGTCTTCTTGAAGTGCTGTAAGCTCCAGCTCTTTTATTCAGCTCTGTGACCCACTTTTGGTTAATGTTGGTTTGTGATGTTCGCTAAGGGTTTGCTTTTTTTGTGTACACAGATACGTGTCGTCCCAGGTTTCTTGTTTAAAATACCTTCCTTTATTGATTGAAGCTTTATTAAAAAAATAAATTGACTCTGAGTGTTCCTATTTCCAGACTTTATACTGGTGCATGGATCTGTATATTTAGCTTCATACTGATACCACACTTTACTGATTCCTATAACTCTAATAAGTCATGTAATACGTAATATGTAAACTTCTTCAGCTTTTTCTTTTTCAACATTTTTGACTGGTTGAGGTCTTTTATTCTTCTTCATTAGTTTTTAATCAGATTGTTGTTCTGGTGTCCAGCTCAGTGCTGAATAGAGGCAATGGGTGGTTCTAATCCCAAGGATAACATTCTGCCGTCTACCCACTAAATACAGAGGAAGTTATAGGTACTTCATAGGTGCCCATTGCAAGGTCCCCAAAGTCTCCTTCTGCTCTTGATTGCTCAGATTTTACAATGAATTTTGTCAAGAGACTTTTCTTTCCATTAATTGAAATGCTCCTATGGTTTTGTGATTTATTTTGCAAGCATGATCTCCGCAATACAAAGAATGTTTTTAGCTGAAAATGCCACCTGGTTTCCTTTGCCCTAAGTCACACAGTCCCTAGAGGTCTCTATAACGTAAATCATCAACAGAGAAGACCGGGTTTTATTTTCTCCTTCGGGTACCAGTGTCAGCACCCTCTCGTCTTAGTAATATCGTTTTTTTTGGTGAGTAGGTGTCTTTACACCTAGTCTCTCTCCCTTCCTGCTGTGATCTGATAAAAACCTTCCCAAAGAAGACCTTTGACCTTACTGTTCGTTTCTCTTCTAACAGAACCCACCTCTGACCCCTCAGTTCCTTAGAATAAGGATCTTCTGCTCAGTGGACAGATATTAATGTCTTCCTCAGGCCAGCATCTTCTACTGATCCATCTCTCAGGGGACAGCCTATTGTTAGATGTGGATAGACAGTGGGTAACCCTTCAGTGTCACCTGGACCTGACCCCTCCCCCATAACCATGCTTTCATACTTCAGGGCACATGTGTTTTGTTTTTTTTTCTTCTTCCTTTTATATTTCCTATTTCTCACAAGATCCTAACTCGCTGAGGATCCCAACTATGCAGTACTTTCTTGTCCCTACATAGGAGTGGGGGAGGGGAGGGGGCATGAGACAGGCCTGGTATACCCTCTCACGAATAGCAGGCATTTTTCATACGTATGTTGAATGGATAGACGAACATGACTTAGGCAATTTCCAAAAATATGTATTTCTTATAGAAGAAGTGTCGGAGTCTTTGATGTGAGCAGGAGGTAATTTCTCAGCGGTGCTTGCTTTTCTGTGTGCCGCTCACTCAGATCAGTGCTGAATGTGGGCTTTTCACTCTTGAGCCATCGGTTTCTGGGAAACCTTGAGTCTTACATCAGGTGTTTTGGTTTTAAGAATAGCACACATTCTAGAAATGGAATCGGTCCCCCCTTGCGGGGTTGTGCGGCTCTGAGGTAGTTCTTTAGTTCCTGAGCAGTCACCGTTATTCACAGTTTGCTTTTCTGACCATGGCAGGGGACTCCAGATATTCTTTGTGTGTCGGGTGAGGGTGAAGAAAGGGAACCCGCCTTGGACACAGGCATTCCTTTCACTCTGATACCGCTTGAACCCAATGGCTCTTGTTTTGAATTTCATAATTCTAGACGAGTTGAACTTGAAAATGGATCTCCGAACAACGGCGCCACTGTTCTCCACCAAAAGGCGGTGATTGTGTTGAACATTTTAACTGGTTATCAGACCTGAGGCTGCCGGTTTGAAGAGTCGCTTTGGCAGGAGGGACTTGGCTCTCAACCCTGTTTTGCAGCTGGCTGGAATGTGAATAAACTTATTGAAAGGGAGACATATCTTCTCAAAGGAGGCGAGAAATGGAAACCCTCAGCCCCACAGCCCTCCTCCTTTCTGCCTGCCCTCGGCTCCACGTCCCCTCGTGGAGGCATCTTCAAGTGTCAAAGCCGCCTTTGATACGCCTATACTCAGAGAAGGCATCGGATGGCTGTTACCCCCGTATCCTCATCCTGTGAGGTGTGGGTTCTTTGTCACTTCCCTATACCTTAACACTGCTTCTCTTTATAACTTGTCCCACTTTAAGGGATTGGGCAGATAGCCTTTTGTACCTTGTGTAAGTCAGCTCTCTGTCTTTGGCTATTATTGGGATTCAGGCATATGGCAGTGGCCTCGGGGTACAGTACATGGTATACAAGTGTCCCCATGTCACCAGCACAAGGCCTGCCTCTGAGTCCCTCCCAACGACTGTTGGACGGTCTCCTATCAAGTCTCTACAATGGCTGCTTCTTTTTGTATCTGCCTCTGACCTCCCTTCACCCCGGAGCAGGTCAACTTAACAAAGTGAGTTTCCCTGTGATAAAATCTCTCTGAGCCTTAGCGCTCTGCAGAAGCGCCAGGGAAACCGTGACTGAGCCTGCTAACTGCAAACCTCCAGCTGTTCCAGAGTGTGCCTCATGCAATGTGGCAGCCTTTCAAAGGGACAGCCAGGCTGGCCTGCATCCTCCCTCTCCTCATTCTGCATTGTGAGGTGTCCCACGTCCTGTTTGTTTACATTCCCTGCTCCTTGCTGTCTTTTCACTTAGCTCATAATACAGTGAGGAAGAAACAATTTTTTTTTTGTTATTGCCTTGCTCCTGAAAGCTCTTGGAGCTCTGGGAGGGACCATCCATAGTCTAACTTTATTGGGTTTCCGATGTGATTAACATGCAGTGGGTGTTTAGTCACGTTTGTAAAAAGACCAGTCTGGCTGGGCGGTGGTGGCACACGCCTTTAATCCCAGCACTTGAGGCAGAGGCAGGCGGATCTCTGGGAGTTCGCCTGGTCTACAAGAGCTAGTTCCAGGACAGGCACCAAAGCTACAGAGAAACCCTGTCTCTAAAAACCACAAAAAAAAAAAGACCAGTCTGTAGCATTTATTAAATTGGTTTTTAAATAAGAATTAGTTATTAAACCAACTGGTTTGATCCCTTCATTCCCCTTGGGTACCAGATTCAGAACGTGTTCCAGCAGTCTCAGCAGCGAAATGAATCTGGACAACTGAAGATCATCAAAATTTGGAGAGTGTTCTTGCTGTAATGTTATAATAATGAGGGATAAGAGTTGTATACCTTGCCAAAAAAAAAACCCTTAAAATTAAGAGGAAAATAATTTCTAAAATAGATATAGTACTTTCCACCTGAAACCCCAGCATTCAGGAGGTGGACACAAGGAGGATCAAGAATCTTGGGCCAGCATGTTCTTAATTTTAGGATTTAAAGTCTCTCACTCAGAAAAGATGGGTGATGGGGAACCTGCCTTTCAGACTTAGTAAATGATAAGCTTCTATAATCAGAATTCATGAAAATGTTTTCTCTCATGGGAAGTAATCATTTACTTGGTGAACCTCGCGCCTCCCCCGATCTTTCTCTTTCCCTGCCTCCCTTTTTTCAGTTAATCTGTGATTTGCCTAATTTTCCTGCGTGTGGGGGAGGGGGAGGGCTGGCGCAGCATCTGACCAATGACTCATGTAGAAAGTGACCTCACTGGCATCTGTGATTCACTGCCATCCTTGGACATGACAGTTCCAAGGCCCTGCATTTTCCCGACTCTGACTTCTCTCCGGACTCTTCTACTTTCTATGCCCCTGGTTAACCAAACTCAGACAAGACCCACACTGCTGGGCCTGGGGTTGGCTTCCCAGCGAGAATTAGTGGTATCTTATGTTTGACACTCCACATGGAAGGTGGCTTCAGAGTACTCATGCAGTGGACCACAAACAGAATTTGCATGGAAAATACATGCATTCCAGCCTTACAAAGAGTTTTTGCTGAAGTATTGAGTAACGCTAAACAAGATGCTCATGGAAGTAAAGTTGCTAGCATTAAAAAAAAAAATCATAATCTCATTCAGTCTTTAAAGCCGTTTTGAAGGCGAATGTCATTCCTAATTTGCAACTAGAAAAAAGAAACCAAGACATCCAGAAGAGAGGTAATTTTACCTGGAGTCATAAAATTAGGAGGTGACAAAGTTGAGGTTCGGGCCTCGAGCTCTGTGTGGTTCCAGCCTGAGTCCATTGCGGTCCTTCAGATTCCTCAATGCTGCAGTGAGTGTTGACAGCGTGTGGCTGGACAGCTGGGGAAGTGCAGAGAAGGGATGTCCATTGGTAACGTCTGCCACAGGGGTCAGGAGTCACGAACAAACCACATGTACAAGCAATGTCCGTCACCTCCTGGTGCTTGATTTTTTTCCCCCCACACATAGACTAGAAACAATGATGCATCTTCGATCTGTGAAGTTTTGTTTTGCTGTCTTTTACGCAGGTTTTCATTTAGTTTCTCAGTGAATGGAAAGTTCATGATTTAACCGAAAGCATATAAATTCTTAAGTGAAAGGGAACCCCAAGGTTCCTGACTGTCGTTAACATCTGGCAGCATCTCTAAGATAACTTGGAACTGGTGTTCTATTAGCATTTCCAGTAGTGATGCTGCCATTGGACAGCGTGGGTGCACCGGGGATGCCGCCATGTAGCTGAGCCTAAGCTCTAGCAAACAGCCTTGATTATGTACAGCTGTGTGCTAGTAGTATATATATGATTATGTAAATATAACTGGAATGTGAGAGGTGGTACCAGGTGTTCAGCCTGGGCCTCATGCCTGCTTAGCCAGTGCTCCCCCGCTGAGCTATATCCCAAGCCTGAAGATACTGTTACCTCGAAATTATCAACTGAGTTTTTGCTCTGTAAGACATTTTGCTAATCGTTTTTCCTATATTGCAGACACACTGTCCTGTCAGCACAGGCCTTCATAGCTGTTCGCATGAACGCCTCTTGTAAAATTGTATAGAAAACACTTTTCCTATTTTGTGCAATATGGTAGGGTTTGAGAGCAGCTACGATTTTAAAAAAAATAATGAAATTTCCACTATCCAGGGGAGAAAAGGACACAGGCTTACTCAAGTCTAGTAAAACAGGTTGTTCAGAGTCAATTCTTTGACTCTGACCATTTTGATGGGATCTCTCCCCCACTTCTTGTTGAAGTTTTTAAAGCAATGCTCAGGGGTCTTAGGGATGCCTGGATCTAATAGGACAACCCTGGAGCACCGAGGGCCCTGGATCTAATGGGACAGCCCTGGAGCGCCGCTTTGCAGAGTGTAGGACTTGAACAGGTTGCATCTTCTCATGGAATCATGGTTTGTTTTTGTTTTCGCATCTTGATGTGTGTAGAAACGGCCTTCGAGATCATTTTAAGAGTAAGTCAGGTATTTCCTTGCCTAGGAGCCATGAGACCTGGGCTTCAATCCCCAGTACCATGAAAAAATGAGTGAATATGCAAATAAGGAATAAGTGGATGGGACATGTGGCGTGCCAACAAATATTAATACCTTTTCTTCCTTTCTTTTCATTAAAAATATTTAAAATGCTTTTGTGCTGCAGAGAGGGAGCCAAGGTGAAGAGCCCTTGTTGCTTTGCAGAGGACCCAAGTTCAGTTCCCAGCACCCACGTCAGGTGACTGGCAACTCCCTATGTAACTCCAGCGCCAGAGAATCTGATGCCTTCTGTTCTCTGAGCATATCGCACACACAAAATAAATAATTTCTTTGTAGTTTTTCCACACCTACCAGCCATTATTCTTCACTCTCCCCCTCTCCAGCCCTAACTTACCATTCTTTTACTTTCTGCCCTTAAAGATAACCGACACAAGTGAAATTCTATTTGTCCTCTTGTGTCTCACTTCTCTACTTAGCATGATTTCAAGCTCCAACATGACATAGGACATATTCCATTTCTTTTAACATCCAAATAATATCCTATTAAGTAGATATTGAGCCTTTTGAATATCCCTTAGTTGGTAGACAATCAAATTATTTTCACTTTTTAGTTCTGATGATTTTTGCTGCTGCAAACGTTTGAAGGCCCATTGCTTTACCAAGTCCAGTTATCACTGAGGTTAATGAACCATGCAGGGGTTTGTGTCTTTATCGTCAGTTAGCTGGCCAAGTGAGGTCACTGGCCCTTGATGGAGTTGGTGATCTCTTATATGCTAAACCCTCTGCAAAAACACTTTGCGGATCTGTTGCTCATGGCCAGGCCTCTGGCATATGCCCACAGCTGGACCACAGAGCCATAGCTGTGCCTATGATAGGACCTCACAAAGGACCCGAACAGGCAGAGAAGACAGGAAGAGTCACTCCCCACACTACCACCAACCTGGAGTACGGCAGCCATGACCTGGTGGGAGCTTCTTTTGACTTGGGTGTCTCTGTTCCTAGCTGTCAGATTCTCGGCATCTGGAACAGCTTTTGGAGATAGAAAGTGAATGAATGTCTGTTTCTGCCCTAACCCCATCCCCGACTTCTTATAGTAAAAGAAAAACCATATGGGAGTTGTCAGTGAACATATGGGTGCGAGATAAAACATACTGGCGGAGAGAGTCGGGCCTGGAGCACCCGTCTGCTTCTTTGTTACTCGTCTGCTTGCTTCTTCGTGTGTTCTTTTTCCTCTCACCAATTTTATTCTGGGGAGATTTGCTCCCCCACCACATGTGATTTAATCTTAAATGATAAGCATGGTGTTTAAAAAAGAAACCTCTCCTGAAATAATTTCTTGGTCAGATTTGCACCAGTGTCCTTTGTACCTCGTTGGCATCAGGACTCAGGCAATAGTAGATGCAGTGGCCAGTGTGGAACAGCAAGAGGACAAATGCCAGATGTCACCCACACCCGAAGATGCTCCATATCCCCAGTAATGGAATGGTGGTCTCAGAGACAGTTCTGAGGACCTATTTGAAATCTTGGAAGTGTGCTGCTCCTCTGGCTCTAAATTTGTACCAGAATGGCACTGGGATAACGGGTACAGGGTTGTATTGATGTTTTCCAGAGTGTTATAGCGTAGTTTAGAACATCCTTAGTGTGTTAAGTTATGGCATGGCACACAGTGGCATTGTTGTGGCTTCCAGATTCCGTCTCTATAACTGCAGGGCGGGGGTGCGGAGCTTCTGCATGCCTGGTGTGTAGAGTGCCACCTCCCTCCACAGATGTGCTAAGTGTCTGCTATTAATCCTCCCCTGTCCCCTTGTTCCCCAGAAGACCTACGGAATGAAACCCTCCACATTGGAAGGGCATCCCATGCTTGCTCCTAATTACAAAACTGTCCCTTAGGCGGTTCAGGCAGGCGTTCGCTGCAGCCATTAACTATGATGGATATCCTTGTTGAATGGCCTCGCTGCGTGTTTAATAAGGGGAAGATGCTGTCCAAAAAAGCTGTGTGTGGACAGTGAGGATTAGCATTTAGTTTGCTGTCCTCTGGTAGGTAGAGTTTGCCAGGAGGAAGCTGATTGTCCAAACGGTGTTAGTTTGGCACCGATACTTCAAATTGTTTACCTGCATTTTCTAGATGCTTTTTCTACTTTAAAAGGACAGCTATACATTTCTATGTGTTCTTAAATGTCTACACCACACCTCACCATCGGCCTCAGTGGTATCACATTGATATTTAGTAATCTCTTATGCTTAAACTTGAGCATTTCCTGTTCTTCTTTCCCCGTGGTCTAAATGGTGTGACTATTCATGTAGCTGTCTCATTCACCTAAAGCGTTGGCCATGGTTGGGTGATTAATATCTCTAATATCTTGGTCCAGGAAGAGACAGATAAACACGGCGTGCATGAGTTAGACTGTCTTCCCAATTGTCAGTTATAGGATGGGGTGGTTGGTCATTACAGAAACTGGGGATTTCTCCTCAATGTCAATCACATGACCCTGTCAAGATCCAGAATTCCATGTGCTTGATTGCATCTTTGCCAGGAAACTAAATACCATCTATACCAGTCTATACCAGTCTTGTGACTGGTTCCCCCCCCAAAAAGTTATTCAACTTTTCCAGAGAAATACTCTCTTGTATTTATCATTAGAAAATTAAATTTCAGTTTCCCAAATCCAGTTTATAACCTGTATATTCCTTCAGGGGTGCAGCTTGTTCTTAAGTTGAGGACTCCTATGGTTTTTTTTTTTTCTTATACTCTTGATGATTAAACATGAGGTGAATTTTATTATGCTTCTTTGTAGTGCAGCCTAGTGGAAGGTTTATAGCCAGAGCAGAAGCCCCAGAAACCCAGCTCAGCTGGCGTTTATCCTCCGTCACATTTAAAGACCCAAGCCAGGAGGTCACTCAGTTATTCTATGAGGAAACTAATCTGTTTCTTTCCATGTTTGAAATCCCTAATTATGTGAGCTCTTTTTTCAATGAAACTACTTAGCCTTATTAAATTTATTCGTGATAAACCTATGCTTTTCCAATTATGGCTCTTCTAAGCAAGGCTTTCAGTTAGTAATAATTCCCTTCCTCGATTCCACAGTGTTAGGTATGAAACGGGACAGCCATCGCACAGTGTTAGGTATGAAATGGACCATTTAAAGCCCTTACAGCTACTCTCTAATATGCATATTCTCTCCTTTAACGACGAGGAGGCCAGTGGTGAGAGAGTTAAATGGTTTCCTCTAAGGTCACAAAGCTAGTAAAGATGCAAAGGTGGTATTTGAATTTAGGCCTTTGAGATCAAAGCTGAACCACTCTAGTGTTGGCAGGGGGATCCATCAGATTTAACTTTTTCTTTTTTTAAAAAAATATTTATTTAGTATATATACAGTAGTCTGTCTGTGTGTATGTCTGTAGGTCAGAAGACAACACCAGACCTCATTACAGATGGTTGTGAGCCACCATGTGGTTGCCGGGAATTGAACTCAGGACCTTTGGAAGAGCAGGCAATGCTCTTAACCACCGAGCCATCTCTCCAGCCCATTTTTTTTAAAATTCAGATTTAACTTCTGACTTTGAAATTTCCAAACCATTTGCCTTTTAAACTTTTGAAAACGCCCAACCCTTGATGAGCTCCAATATTAAGGTGATATGATATCAAAACAAAATCAGCTGGAGGGAAGACCAACTCTGGGGCCTCCTCCTCCATTTCCGATCACCTAATAGAAGTTTTCCACAATGCCTGTGTGACGGCCAACTTCTTACAACATGTATGTTGTATAAAACACCTTCATGTTTTGGCCCATGCATGGAATTGGCTTAACATAACTTTTGACAGACAGGAAAACTGCACAAGTATTTCTGGAGGTGGCTATTAGAGATTTGCCTCTCCTTGTTTTCTCACCAGCATCTTTCTGGGCTGAAGGTTTCCCTTAGGGAACCCTCTGTGAATTCCACCTGCTGCTCATCCTGTTCTTTCTCCGTGTTCACCGCAGCTACCTGTAGTCGTCTTGTGGATATCCTTCTAGAAGCCTCAGCTCTCATTGCCCTGCTTACCAACTCTGTCTTCCTCGTTCTCAACAACCTGTGGTAGGCTTGCTAATGAATGCCTTGCCCCGAGTCCTCAGAATGAGTCACATTCAGCTGGGTTTCAAGATCTTGAAATGAGCCGGTTTTTCTGGTTATCTAGGTGCACCCAGTGCACCAGGTGGGTCTTCAGAAGAGGGGTACAAGGGCGTAATGATGATTGGCAGCACAAGTGGGAGTGTTTTCAGCCCAAGCCCATTGTGGGAGGAGGCTCTGGCAGTCAGAGCAGCAAAGGAACCGCTTCTCCCTGGAAGCCACTTCCCCATCCTCATGGCACTTCCGCTCCAGGGCTGTGCTGATTGGTTTGTTTTGCCATCTTGATACAAACTAGAGTGTCACTCAGGAAAGGGGACCACAGTTGAGGGATTGCTTCCATGGGCATGTCTTTTCTTGATTGATAATTGATGTGAAAAGGCCTACTCTCCAGCCCACTGCTAGTCACTATAGGTGTGTATTCCTGCGTTGTATAAGAAAGCATCTGGGGGGCTGGAGAGATGGTTTGGTGGTTAAGAACACTGGCTGCTCCTCCAGGTTCAATTCCCAGCACCCACATGGCAGCTCAGAACTGTCTGTAACTCCAGTTCCAGGGGATCTGACACCTTCACACCAATGCACAGAAAATAAGTTTGTTTGTTTGTTTTTTAAAAAAAAAAAAGCAGGCTGAGCAAAGCATTGAGAGCCAGCCAATCAGCAGCGCTTCTCCATGGCCTCTGCCTCGGTTCCTGCCTCCGGTTCCTTCCTTGAGTTCCTGCGCTGACCTCCCTTGATGATAGAAAGTTAGTTTTGATTCGTGTGTTATTGCAGCACAAAAGCTAATCTGAACAAGGTGGGAAAATAGGTATCTGGCCACTAAATAGGTGTAGGTACTAATAGTGTCAGGACATGGTAAGTGCTGGGAAAACAAAAACAATGAAGTAGATTAGATGGAATTTGGGGTCTGATGGGTTTGCCTTATCTGGGACACTAGTGATCAAACCCAGGGTCTGGTGGATGCCAAGAATATGCTTCACCACTGACGGACCCCAAGAACAAAAATGAATAAAATCTTTCAGGAGAGGAGACATCTTTGGATGTCTCATTCTCATGAGGAAGGAAGGAGAGAAGGAAGAGGAGAAATGAAAGGGGGAAGGCAGCTGATAGACTTGAGAGCGATCACTCCTGTCCAGACCCCAATATCCCCTGCTGTGCCATGCTCTGTCCACATCTGCCCCCCCACTTCCCTCCACAGGATCCCATTGAGTATCCACGCCAGTCAAGTTGTATTGCTCATGATTACCTGGATACGGAAATCATTCTGTAGCTAGGAATATCCGTAATGCTCTTTCCCCAGCCCCACATCCTCCATGCCAATACAGATTTGGACAGTGTAAACTATTCTGTCTAGGTCCATGGGTTTGAGCACTGGGCCCCTAGCTGTTGGTGCTGTTCTGGGGAGTTGTGGAATCTTTAGGAGTTGTGACCTAGCTGAGGAAGTGGGCTGCGGGGGGCCAACTCTGTAAGTCATAGCCTATTTCAGCCCAGTGTCAATCCCTGTTTCCCAGGGCTCTGAGGTGTAAGTGGCCTCACCGCAGGTCCTGCACTGATGTGAGCTTCTGCCCTTGGGGTCTTTCCCGCCATGGTGGGCTTTGAAGTCCTTAAACCATGAGCATTCTTGGCTTGGCTCCTTAAATCCTTTGTCCCTAAGTGTTCCGTCACTATGCCAAGACACACACCTGCTGTGTATAGTAATAGTGAGTGTCCTTACAGACTGCACCACGTGGAATTCTAACATATGATTTTCCTTTAGAACAAGCGCCCCGTGTTCACGATCTGAACCGTTATTGACGTGTCCTCCAAGGAGATTTTGTATCTGCAGCAGCACAGCCACGCCAGCCATTGGTGGCTTTCTTGGCCAATCTTTTTCCGGCTGAGGAAATCCTCAGGTGACTGGCTAGTTTTCGTCTCGCTAGCCTCCGGTGACGTCCCGGGTAATAGCTGCTGGGATGTGTGCTATTGTGGCCCCAAAAGGTGGCTGGTGGGGAAAGGAAATGATGTATTTTGAAGAATGAAGAATTTGTATGTGCAATTGTGGAAATACAATAAATTTCCTTTAAATTTTATTTAGTTGAAATGGCTGTATTTTGATATGTGAACTTAAGCATATATTACTAATATCCATGTCGTCTGTTTCTTTTACCTGTCTTGTGGTTATTAGAAAATTTCAAGTTATGTATGTGGCCTACGGTCTTGACTAATGAACTGGTTGTGACTGCTTTCTGAAGGTACTCATTTGCAGTTGGGGGATGTCTTAAGAAAATAAAATCAACTGAGAGGCATGTATTCACCAGTAGCCGCTATGTAAGATTTAGCTCTACAGGAACTGGTACTTTAACACAAAGAGCTGGGACAAAGGGCCTGGTAGTAGGTTAATGAATTGCCTTTGTTTCTTTTGTGTTGCTAAATTTTTAACTTTGTTTCTTGGTTTGCACTCAACAACTGTGTGTCCCAGGCTGGCCTTGAACTCACAGAGACCCACCTGCCTCTGCCCTACAAGTGCTGCCATTTTGTTTGTTTGTTTTTGAGACAGGGTTTCATGTAGGGCACACTGGCCTCAAACTGAACCTCTGAACCCTTTGCTTTCCCCACTGTGTGCTAGGATTACTGTAGAGCCCCACTGCAGCCGGAACTCTACATACTTCAGAATTTTACCTCCATGTCAGATTCACCTTTCGCTTAAGTTTTTTTTTTTATAACTTCATATTTGTTAGCAATTGTGACTTCGATAAGAGTCAGGTATAATTTTGGGGGGGACTGTTGGAGGGAAGTTTAATGAGAACATTTTTTAAAATCATTTAGAATCTTTGTGTAACATCACCTGGTATATCTATTTATAGCACTGGTGAAATGGATAAAATTGCTTTTTTTCCTAGTCAACAGGTTTGTGAGAATAGCTTCAAGGTTATTTTCCTGTTTTCGTTGTTTCACAGAGAAAATCATACAACTGGAGAAGAAGAAGTTGCTGAGGGAATAGACCGGATCTTGGTATTAATTTTTCCCTGCAGGGGTTTGGCACAGATGCTGTTGGAATTGAGAAAATAGGAAACTAAAGGTTGTAGAAGCCTCTGTTTCATGTGGGAGAAAACAAAACAAAACAAACAGAAAGCCATAGGCCGGATTTAGCCCGCCTGGCCTCATAACCCAGTTCTACATGCTCACGCAGTGACCATGGGAAAGCTCTTCGCCTTCCTTTGCCTCAGTTTACTGATCTGTGAAACAAGATAATAATGAAAGTACTCACCTCCCTCGGAAGATTGGCATGAGAATTTAAATAGGAGAAGTTAAATACGTCTTTGTAAGATAGGATAGTGCTTGGCCTGGTTTGTACTCACTGAGATTTAGCTTATGGTGAAATGCTATTGTTGTAGTTATTACTTTGAATGAAAATGTAAATTTCCCAAGCTTTCTGATTCATAAACCATTTATTCATACATATGCCTCCTTAACACTCTCACACCTTTTTATGGTCCTACCATAAGGATATTTTATTATGCCTGTTTGAAGGAAGAAGGGACTTGAGTTCTTAAGAGAATTGGTCCTTGCTCAGACTAACTTAGGTATTTAGTGACAATTCCACCTTGTGGTGGATTTTGAGGTTTGAGTCCCTACTCACATGGAGGTTTCCTGTGGTCGGAGGCTGCCCAGACCCAAAATAATCACACAGAAACTATATTGTTTGGCCAATAGCTTAAGTATATTTCTAGCTAGCTCTTACATCTTAAATTACCCATTTTATATTTTACCATGAGGCTTGTGGTTTACTGACAAGGTTCTGGCGTGTCTATCTCCTGTGGCAGCTACATGGCTTCTCCAACTCCGCCTTCTTTCTCCCAGCATTCAGTTTAGTTCCCCTCCAACTCTATTCTGCCCTGCCACAGGCCAAAGCAGCTTCTTTATTCATTAACCAATAAAAGGAACACAAAATCAGAAGGACCTCCCACACCAGTCTCCTCTTTAAACTGCACTCCTGAAATAGCTCCCCAGTGACTACTTGTGGGCATGTTTACTTTAACTTGACCCCCAGCAGACTTGAAATAGTAACAGTTCATAGCCAAGGGGGAATGCTGTATTAAAATGATAATGTCCTCATCTATCTTACTGTGTTTGAGGCTCAACTGTACCTCTGTCCAGCATGTGGCCCTTAGTCAGTCACCTATGCCCTGCTATATAAGGAGAGTCACATTGCTTCACTCCTAAATCAAGGAACCAGCTCAGTTGAGGCCTTGACACTGTTTTTAGATCCAGAGTATGTCATCTTACTAACTTTTAGCCAGTTTAGGGATAAAACAATTGTTTTTGGAGCCATGCAAAAATGGACCAAAAGGGACCTCTGTCTGTTAATGTTCTATGGCCTTTGACAATTGTTGAAGCCTTCCTCATCTTCGATGGTGCTGTTGACCTGTATGTTGGGAACTGTTGAAGATTGGGAGTGAAGTCCTCAGGAGGGGTCCAGGGATGCTGCTGCTGGGATTTGGGAAATGTTTCCAGGATAACACACAGGATTCAAGTCTTCCACACCTGAGCGATGGTATGTGAGGAGGTTAGTCAGTGCTAGAAAGCTCTGATGGATGGGATCTAGGAATCTGCACATTAGAAAAACATTTGCTTGGAAAATTTTTAAAAATATTATTTAGTTAGTGTCCATGCGTGCTTTTTAGTTTCTGTGTTGTTTCATTTTGTTTGACGGAGAGTATCACAGTGACCCCTTGGCTAGCCTAGAGCTTACTGTGCAGGCCAAAGTGATCTTCAACTTGAATCAAACCTCTTGTCTCTGCCTCTGGAATGATAGGATTGTGGGCCCATGCTACCATGCCCAGGTAGAAAAATATCTGGAAACAAACAGGGTTGAGGTAGAGCACCCGCCTAGCATGTGCAAGGTCCTGGGTCCTCGGTACAAAACAGAAAGGGAAAAGGGGATTAAAATCTCTAGGAAGAGAAAAACCAAATGGTGTTTTTTTCACTGTTACTTTCTGTTTTCAATGTATGTGTCTGCTTTTTATGTTTGCCCCTTTTATTTAGCAATACAAGATTATTCCTAAGAGAATCATTTGTGTTTATTAAATCACAGAAGGTAATCGGACCATGTGAACAGATGTGTCTTTTCAGATGAGTGTGTTCAAATGAATGGTGGAAAAGATAAAAGTTCATCTTAACAGGTGTGACCACCATTCCAAAATGAAACTGATCATGTTCTAGAACTCACAGAAGTATGGGTCCGAGGGAGCTGTATGAAGCTGCCTGAGGACTGAGGGGCATAATGATGTAATATTAATAGCAATGCGTCCCCTCCTGAGCGTTTGCCGGGGACACTTTGCCTTCGCACTTTTCATATGCATCACACAGTTTAATCCTCATAGCAACTTAATGAGATTGTTTTCAATTACATTTTAATTAGTTATTATCTGAATTACCCAAGGTGGGACTCCGAATTTAAAGTTGCGCTTTCAGAGGAGAACCACAGTTATGGTAACAAAAATCTTCACTTGTGCTCATCTGGGGAAGTAAAAATCTTCACAGAATTGAGAACACATTCGTGACGAGCCAGGCTTTCTCAGCTGTGAGCTGCCAAGTAAATCTAAAGTACTCCCTATGTCCGGATTTTATTTCCAGGGCTCTTTTTAATTAGGTGACTTGGGCGTGTGAGAAAGAATAGGGATAATTCTGATTGGGTATCTTTGTGCTCATTTGACTTGAGGTAGAGAGCATGAGAAGAATGTGTGCAGGCATCCCTCAAGGAGAGGTTTGTCGAGTGACAATATTTGGTGTTAGGGGTGTGCAGTTCTAGAGACTGAATCAGTCAGCCTCTCTGTCGTGAGAGATGAGAGTGACCGCTGTCTTCTTGATGGGCTTCCATTCTCAGGTTCAGTCTTAAGGAAGTTTCATATGTATATCCTCATAACTTCCATGTACAGCTATCAGACTTTTCTTGTCTGGCCAGTACGTTCACATTCTCTTCTCAAGGGTTGTCATATGTCCTAGTCTTTTCTTGGTTGGCTAGCTTTGTTACACACACACACATACACACATATGATATTATATGTATCATATAAAATATATATTTACATACAAACTATAAATTTACATATAATATACGAATATATATTTATTTAAATTGTGTGTGCATATATTGCGTGCACACACTATAGCATGCATGTGGAGGTCAGAGGACAACTTGGGAGAGTTGGTTCTCTCCTTCTATCATGTGGGTCCCAGCGATTGAACTCAAATCATCAGGCCTAGTGACAGAGCTCCTTTATCCACTGAGCCATCTCACTAGCCTTGCCCAATATCTTGAGTACACTCACAAAACACTCTTGTGGAAGTCTGGTGTACAGTGTTATAATCACTTCATCCTTCCCCTGAGCCTTGGAGGAGGGCAGGGCCCTAGCTTGTTCATCTTTACATAAAGCTAGCAGAGCTAGTGGATGGGCGTTCGTTTTAGTGCAAGAGATTTTTCTACGCTTGGAGCTGCCTGGTGGGGTAGGGATGGTTGCTATGAGCTATGGAGAATTGCAAGCAGGCATAGATCCAGGGAAATCTGATAGGACTGACCGATGTCCACGAGTTATCAGTGTGAGGTGCTTCTCACTTCTGTCCACAGAGGGGGGACGGAACAGTTAATCAGAACCACACAGATGTTCTCGGGGCTCTGGTAGCAATAGTGGTTGACAGGTTTGTGCCAGTACGGGGAGCAGGATTAGCATCAAGTACACATTCAAAGCAGTAGCTATGGGAAGAGGCCGTCAAGCCACGTCAGGGCTTCTGTGGTGTCCTCAGTGCAGGGGCGCCAGTGGGGAAGTTTTAGACAAGATAAGTCCAAGTTACAAATAAGTTTACTTCAAAGTCAGAAAGTAGTAGACTACCTAAATTCCAGACTCCTGGATTCTCATTAAGAATAACAACAACAACAACAAAATGAAATAAATAAACAAACAAAAAAACCTCTGACCTGACATAACTGCATGAAGCCTTCCCATGGCAGATATCACCTGGAGCTTGGTGGCGAGATGACAAGACATGTGTCCCCTGCCCCCACTGGACCACAGTCGTTATTGTCCGTCATGATTTCATACCCTGCCTGTTTCTCTCATCTACACGGCATCTGGTCTCCAAAGAGGGCTGAGTTCGTGAGCTTGGCTTTATATGTAGTGCTCACAAGAGGTCTCAAACACAAGTAGCTATTAGTTCCATCCCACAAGGGGATCGCCAAACCGTGTGAATTACTTCGTTGGCTATGGGCAGTGCCTTCCACCTTTGGGACCATCCCAGGGAGCCAACCGACTAACCAAATCAAAGAAGAAAAATGCATTCATCGTGTGCTGATCTGCTGGCATCCCGAGAGCCTTGGTCTAGGGGACGGGGCTTGAAGTGCCCTGCAGACTGCGCGCTCGCCTCAGCTCATGGTGACTTGGCACCTGAGCTGTTGGAGGCATCCAGTGGGGGTGGGCAGCAGGCACCATGCCATCCATTCAGACAGCTTTCTGAATGCTGGCAGCCAAGAGAACATCAGCCGCGCCTGCGAGTAGTGTGGGTTCCTGCCAGAAACATCTCAACTTCAAAGGGGGAAAAATCCATACTGGGGGCTGATGTGCAAAGCGTTTGGTATTACTGAATTGGGCCGGTTTGCGGTGAAAGGAGAGGGCGTGAAGCATCCTGTTGGGTTCTACCTGGGTTTGATGGTCTTCCACTCTGCCTCTGCTGTGCCAAGACTGCTAAGAAGCCAGGGTAGCTGAATTTACAGCCGTGAAAGGAAGATGAATACAAAGAATTCCTGTTTGGTCCTAGAGACGCCTCAGATTTAGGACACTGCCTTAGAAGACCATGGATGCATCTTAGGGCAAATTGAATTAAAACTAAAGTTGCAGGTTCCCGGTCAATTTTACTTGCAGACTAGGTTATTAAAGGGGCTAAAAGTGGGGCCAGGGGCATCTTCTAACCACTTTGCTTATATGATTGATCTTGACATTTTATTCCCACACTAGCCCAGGAATGAAGTCTGAAACCTGGAATTTGGTCAAAGCAGGGGGAGACTGAAGCCCTCCAGAGGTACCTCAGGTAGCCAGGTCTACTGTGGTGGCTTTGCCACACCTTTGTCACCTGTGTTTGCTTCCTCCTTTAACCCACCCCTTGCCTCCTAGTGTGACCTTTCTACGTCCTCCTGCTTTCCAGTCTTCTTTCCCCGTTGTGTTCTCATTGTCTTTCCCTCACGTCCGTTGGTCCTTCCTCCAGCCTGTGAGCACATCATCTCCTGTTTCATCTTTTTACTTCTTCCACCCCTTAACCACAACACAGGGACTTCAACAGAGGTGAATGCAGGGGAAGAGAGCAGAGAAGAGAGACTAAACACAGACATCGTACTTAGATAGTAGTCGTAGGTTTGAGGCAGAGGTGATGGGAGCTGCCTGGTACTCTGGGCTTAGATCCGGGGTGTTCTCCCACCAGCAATGGAAGAGTGTTTCCCTGACTTCACATCTTCTCCAGCACGAGCTGTCACATGTGTTTTTGATCTTAGCTCTTCTGACAGGTGTAAGATGGAATCTCAGAGTCATTTTGATTTGCATTTCCCTGATAACTAAGGATGTTGAACATCTCCTTAAGTGTTTCTTAGCCATTTGAGATTCTTCTGTTACAAATTTTTTGTTTAGATCTGTACCCCAGTTTTTAATTGGATTATTTGGTTCATTGATTTCTAGTTTCTTGAGTTCTTTATATATTTTGGAAATCAGTCCTCTGTCGGATATGGCGTTAATGAAGATCTTTTTCCATTCTGCAGTCTGCCATTTTGTCCAATTGATGGTGTCCTTTGCCTTACAGAAGCTTTTCAGTTGCATGAGGTCCCATTTGTTAATTGTCAATCTTCGTGCCCGTGCTATTGGTGTTTTGTTCAGGAAGTTGTCTCCTGTGCCAATGTGCAGAAACCAAATTTTATGACGTTACAGTACTTATAAATGCTTTCATCCTGCATCTTCAGTATTCTGACCAGCACATCACGTTCATGCTCTTCTAAACAAGCATGAAGCAGCTCTTGAATTCCTTTTTCCATGGGCTAGCCTCCTCTACTGCTTAGCCTTGTCACTAAAGTAACCATGTGCCTGAGGTGCACAGCCTAGAACAGAAAAGGTTTATTCCAATTTGTGGTCAAAGATGTCAATCATTGTGGTTAGAGGGCCTGGTGGGATCCTGTGACCTATTTCCTCCAGTTGGGCTCCTCTTTCTCCCTCTGGTTACATCCTAATAAGGATATCATATTATGACCCCACCAAGGGATGAATCTTTCTGCTTCCTTCACGGGGCTCATTGTATTCATCGCACAGCGAATGAAAGTTAGAGAACCCACAGCAGCCTGTTTCCTGTCTGCAGTCCAGTGGCTAGTCCTAGGGCCCCAGAGGCAGGGCTTGTTCCTTTAGTCTCCAGGGCAGCAGTTAGTCCGAGCCTCCCCCACACCCCCAGATAGGGCTTGCTCCTTTTGTCTCCAGGGCCCAGAGCCTGGAGAGTGCTCAGTGATGTCACCCAAGTGACACAGGTATGTTTTTACCTTTTCTCGTTCCATGTTGAGTAGACATTACTCAGTGACTTAAGTTGGATGCGGGATGCTGATACATGGTTCTTACACCCGCTATCACAAGTGTCCAGGCGTCCTCATTTAATACAATAGTAAACCACTCTACACTGTCAGCTCAAACCAGCAGCCGCTGCTACAGGGATTTCTTTAAATGTCAGCCAGCTCCGTCTTCAGCGGACTCCTCTGACGTTTACGTGAGGAACCCTGCCTTGAGCATCCTGCAAAGCAACATTCTAGGAGCTGGAGACTGCCCTTCAATCCTTCCGTCGCTTTTCTTCTTCCTATTCACTAGTAGTGATGTCTGCTTGCTCAGTGATTCCTTGAATACTTTGTTCGCTTTGGACTTTTCTTCCTTTTAAAAAATGTGATGTTGTTGGTCTCTCCAATTTCTCCTAAGACACGAGTCTGAACATTTCTAAGATGTAAGTTCATCCCTAAAGCTGTGGCACCAGTAGCAGTGACCGTCTCTTCTGTACTGTCCTCAAACCCTGGAACTTAACGGCTACCACTGAAAAATCAAATTTTAGCCCATCCAGAACCAATGAACTTAGTGTCTCTACCACCGTTTTCTGTGCCAATGGCCAAGGGCTTCCAGTGAGTGCTGGCAGTTTCAAAAGCTGGTACAGTGGATGGGACATTAGAAATGTTCTTTTAGCTCAGCACAACACAGGCATCCTGTCATTCCCAGTTTTGCCTTTTCCTGTGTTAATAAAACATGGGGAAATAGATCCTTGATCAAACTTCATGTTTGTAATGATTTCTAATTCACTCGTCGGTGTTTTTTATCCTTTCTTCCAATCTTTTTCATTGCATCAGAAATGATGTTTTTACTTTTTTGTCTCCATTTGAAGAAATTACAGCATCCTACACAATCTCTTTAAGGATCATCCCAGTTTAGACCCTTCTTCAATTCAGCAAGTACAGCATCGAGGGCCAACCTCACGCCTCCCCAGTTTCCACAGGATTAACCTAAAGCCACCCTTGGCACTGGAGTGTGGAACCCTAGTGATGCTGGTGCCAATGCCAGCCTCCTCATTTGCGTTCTTGGCAACACCGTCAACAAGTTCGGCTCCAGTGTTTTAAATTTCTCCTTTCTCATTGACTTTGCAATGGTCGCGCCATCTTCTGTTGCCCTGGGACTTCCCCAGCTCTGCACAGTGTTCACTGCCCTTCCATCATAAAAGGGTGACACACTTGGGACCTTAAGGCTGGGCATCCCTGTCAGGTTTTACAGCTTTGGCATAAGCGCAGAGTCGTGGTCTCATGACTACTGTGGATAGTAAGAACATTTCCAAGTAGAACTGAGCCAGTGAGTTTTACCCTCTCCCACCATCATAAACCATTTCCTAGCTCCTGGGCTGCAGTCCATTCCAGAGCCTTCTGGAAAATGCGAGCCTTTTGTGGGTCAGGGGCCAAGTTGCATCATTTCTGGGAGAGAATGCAGGGTTTCTCTTTGACTTTGGCTGACTGCCTGGAAAAGCCTTGGGGAAAAAAAAAGTCTTTAAAAGGTGTGTGTTGGAGTATGAATACAGTGTGTATGCATGCAGACGGGAATATATAAAACTATATGACCAAATAATGTCATCTGTGTGAGGCCTGTGTAGCCTCCAGCTGGGAAGCTTTACTTGGTTGTGAGCCAGAGCTGTGGCTCCGGGTTGTTTGAGTGGGTGCTGAGGAATTACAAAGCAATTAGAATGTTTCTCATTTTGCTTTATCAGCTCCTTGATCCCGGAGCCCAGGCCATTCACGCAGTCTGGGAGGTTGTTAGAGATGCTTTATTGAGCTGCAGTTAAATCAGCCTAAGAAATACAGCTGTCGATACAATCTCAAGTCTCTAAACAGGGTCTCCAAAGAACTAAATGAAATTATTAATCTTTTATTTGTTCCTTTCCCAAGTTACGGTATTCTCTTATGGTAGAGGGAGACTTTTTCTGTTGTTTTGTTTTAATGTATTTATTTTTCTGTGGACGGATGTCTTGCCTGCATGTATGTCTGTATACCAGAAGGGAAAGTTAGATCCCTTGGAACTGGGGTTACAAGTGGTTGTATGCCACCATGTGGGGTCTGGGAATTGAACCTGGGTCCCGTGGGAAAGCAGTCAGTGCTCTTGGACACTGAGCCATCTCTCTAGCCCTGTGGTAGACTTTCAGCATATATCTGTGTTTGGGAGATACACATGAACATCTGGATGGATATCACTGGAGCATTTTCCCGTTGCTGACTAAATCAGAGGCTGTATAGAGGAAGCAACATTGAGCTGGGGACCAGGACAGTGAACAAGACTGGACAGAATGGGATAGTGGGTTACAGGGAAATGAAGAAGAAAAGGGATTTTATGAATTCGCAGATGTTGGTTACTAAGTGCATAGCCATAACGAAACACTTTGACTTTTTCTCTTTATTAAGACCAGCACATCAGAGCGCCTACTGTGAAGCTTAGAAACATTATCTGTATTTCAGGAGTTAAAGTAATTAGATCAATATAGCAATAGTATAACTAGGATTTTAAACTCAGATAAATACAGTATCATAAGAAGTCATACAGCCAAGGAAAAGTTAGGAAATTCAGATATTTAGCTAGGCTTGAGAAAGTATCTATATTTTTGGGGAATCTTTTGGTTTTCTTCAAATGCTGCTTGTGACGCTAGATACTTGGCATGTTAGCTCTTGTGTGATGTGTGAACTCTTTGATTAAGCATTGCACATTCTATTGTGAACATTCTAGAAAATAATCTAGTGAGGACCATGTCTGAGTCACTCAAGTAAACTTGATTTCTGCGGTTATACATGTAATTGTTGGACGTCATATTTTGTAATGTGGACTTTGCATCAAGATGAACTTGAATGGAAATCCAAGCTCTGATACTTATTAATTATGTATCATGTAAACATGATACTTATCCTTCAGCTTCCTCACCTGCAGCAGAGGGTACCGCATGTAGGACGCTGCTAGAATGAGATGAGATAAGCTTATTAAGAACACATCACATCACACCCTAGACCATAGGATACAATAACTGTCTCCTTGGAGATGGAAATGGTACCTTGCCTGGGAGCTTGAGCTGGGTTCTAGTCGACAATTAAAACCCTAATTGCTGTAATAAGGAAAACAGTTTTCATGTGGAAAAGTTTCATTGTGCAATTAATTCAGTACAGAGGCCTTAAACTGGTTTTAAGGTTCTCTATCCCTAAAACCTCTGTAAGAAAGCCATGTGTGAGCTTGTGCCCGTGGTCCCCAAGACTCCATCTTGAGTTATCACCGGTGTTTAGAGGGTGCCATTGGGAAACAGAACCTTGGTCTTCACTGCACATCAATGACTTCCACACATGTTCTTTTATCTGGCCATGAAAATCGATCTACTAATCAGGTCTTAAGCGTCCTTGCTTAAGCTTGAGGAAGTTAATGAAACTCTGCCGCTCCGTCATTCTAAGTAACAGCCCCACCATGGATCATTGAGCCTTTCCGTTCCTTCAACTGCCCTTTGCTGCGAGGTGATTAAACGACTGTCTTTGATTGCCCGAATTTATTGCCTTTTTGCCGCTCCTGGGCAGCATCTGAAAAATGCAAATTCACTTTTCGTGCATGTTCTGAAAATGTTAATAGGCCGAGATATATTTGGCTTTCAAAGGCTATTAAAAAACGGATGCTTAGTCATAGTGAGACTACCATCACTTCACATCAAGGTAGATGTTGAAGACACGGAAAGCTGAAGACCACCGTCCTGGTCAGTAGTCATGAGAATAAACCACGCTGAGGGCTCAGCTCCTTGCTCTATGTAATCCAAAGAGGGTTCTCTCACGTTCCTGTTTTTGTTGTTGTTCTTTTTATTGAAAATAGATTTCTGTTCTAATACACTATATTCAAAATATGCTTTCCCCTTCCCCTACCCTTCCAAGCTCCTCCCCACCTCCGCTTCCATCCAGTCCAGCCCCCTTTTTTGTCTCTTCTTAAAAAACAAACAGACTTCTAAGGAAAAATAGTAAAATAAGATAAACCAAAAACAAATCAAAATTAGAAAAGGAGCAAAGGAAAAAACACAAGAAACCCATGTATCTAGAGAATAGAAATTGATTTTCAGTTACATTTTCGAGAAATCCAAGGACCTGTTCAGCCCACTATGTGGCCATTAGTCACACTGGAGAGTTGAAAGATGCCTTATTCTCAAATCTTTGTTTTTGGTTTTAGAGACAGTGTCTCATGCAGCCCAGGCTGCCTGGCTCCAAAGTCACTAAAAGGCTGGCCTTGAACTCCTGATCTTCAGGCTCTGCTATGCAAGTGCTGGGATTAAAGATACAGATTCCAAAATCTTAATAAAACAAAAAGAAAAGGACCCAAATAATTTATATATGAGTGCTAAAATTATAAACTATATAGACCATGTCTTATAAATATGAAACTAGTTTTGTCTATTTACTTTTTTGTGTTTTCTTAAAACAGTATTAAAATATAAACTGTAACTATTAAAACCATCAAAATTACCAACGTGTAATTACCACCTAAGAGATAGTGTTCCTCTAAGAGTTCAGAAAACTAGAGGCTAGCTTCCTGGTGAGTGGATCTCGAGTCCTATCAGTGCCCATTGGTCAGAAGACAAGGCTTAGGCAGGAGGCAAGAGCAGAACTCACTTAGAAGTGTGGCATTGAAGGAGTAATAGTTGCTGTAGAACTCTGGGAAACAGCTGTTAGCTTGCCGGTTTCCTTCCACAAGTAGGGGAAGGCTGCGATGTCTAAGATAGGTAAATACTTCTTTACCATGTACCATGTGCTTTGTGAGCAAGATTCATATATATATGAAAGCAAGTAAATGAAATCACCAGTAACAGGGGAGACAGAGGCCCAACAGGATACCCCACATCACCAAATGACGCTTCCAGTACTAGGAATGAACTCACGGAGACTGATTTAAGGCCCACTCCATAAGATAAAACCCATATCCAATACCTCTTGGGGGACCAAGAATCTGATACTAGATAGCCCAAGGTCATAGGGGAAAACCAAATACTACTGAAAATGAATGTAGAAAAAAATGACTAAGTGACATTCTGCTATACTTATAGTACATGGCTTGCTCAGCTGTCATAGAGTAGCTTCCTCCTGCAGAAGATCGAAACAAATACAGAGACCCACAGCCAGACAATATACAGAGAGTAAGAGACCTGGGGACACCCAGGCATAAAAGGGGTATCTCCATCAAATCCCTCCCTCAGGGCTCAGTGGACTCTGTGGAAGAGGAGGTGGACAGAGTGTAAGAGCCCAAGGGGATGGAGGACACCAAGGAGCCAAGGTCTCCTGGTTACAATAGGGCAGGCGCACACCTGAGCTCACAGGGCAGAGCGCACAAGGCGGAGTACACAGGGCCTGAATGGGGCTGCAGCGGATGGGTCCCTAGAGCTGAAGGAGACATGGGCATATGCCCCAGCCCTAACCCAGAAGCTATCTCCAATTGATAACCACTGGCAAATGAAAAATTAGTTTTGTTCAAGGAAGTCTCACGTGGAAGCAAACCACTCTTAAGGGTAGGTACCATGGTGGCCATACTACCCAATAGTAGATGGTGAACACAAAACGAACTGAACAGCATTTCTGGAAGTTCTTTGTCTCATAAATTACGTCAGGGCATGCACACACACATATACGTATACACATATATACACTAATATATAATACTATATGTACACAATGATCGGTCCGGGCATATACATATACACATACAACCATATATGTGAGTGTGTATATATACATATACATATATGTGTGTGTATACATTATTTTACAGATCCTTTGTATATATGCTATGACTTTTAATTAGTTTTTTTTTAAATAGAATTCCTGTGTATGTGGATGTGTGTGTATCCGTATCTATTGAACTCAGGACCTTTGGAAGAGCAGGCAATGCTCTTAACCGCTGAGCCATCTCTCCAGCCCCTGGTTTGTTTTCTTGAAGGCTTTAAAAAAATTGCTGTATTTTATTGTTGCTGCTGCTGATGATTTTTTTCTTGTATTTTTATGTATTATTTTATTCTGTTGTTGTTTGTTCTTGCAGGTGGTAGTTTATTTTAGCCACTAACTATAAGCTTGCCAATGAAACTATTTTGTGAGGTATTAGCATTTCCTCTGTTTGTTTATCTATGCCATTTTCTGGGATGCAGATCTGATTCTGTCTTCCTTGCTCAGAGTTCTGTAGTTTCTTCTCAGTGGAGCTTCTAAAAGTTGCCAGGTGTGCATTTTTGTTTTTCTCAAACGAATTTGACACAAATTAGAGTCGCTGGGGAAGAGGGACCTCAGCGGAAGACTCATCCCCACTATACTGCTCCATGGGCATGTGTATGCGGAATTTTCTTGATTAATGATTCATGTGGGCCCAGCTACTTCTGTGCAGTGCCACCCGTGGGCAGGGCGTTCTGGCGTGGGGGTCCTGGGTTGTCTGAGCAAACAAGCTGAGCAAGCCAGTAGCCAGCATCCCTATGATTCTCTGGTCCAGATCCTGTCTGCAGACCTTGAGTTTCTGCTCTGACTTCCATCACTGATGGACTTCTATCCTCTAAGTTGTTTTTGGTCAGCATTTGATCGTAGCAACGGAAATCTGACTAGGATGTCAGATGAAACAATTTACCTGAAAACTTACTGCAAATCCCCCACTCTGTGTCCAACTAGACTAACAAAACCTAAAAATCCATCCTGAGCCGGGGTCCTCTCATCAACATGCTTTGGGAAACTGGCCTGTGAAATATTAATAAAGCCTTACTCCTTAGACTCCTCGTACAGTTTGTTCTAGCCTAGTGCATGACTACATCAGTGTTCAGTGAAGGGTTTAGCTGCAGCAGCTGAGGTCAGAGTGGCGCCTCCTTTCCCCCTCCACCCTCACCCTGGAACCCGTCTCCCCGCTAGTGATGAGTCTGGCCCAGGACTGTCTCTTTAGTTGTCCCCCTTTGTCCCGCAGTATCCCCTCCACATTTCTCAGTGTTCCCATAGTTCCTACTTTCAAGACTGTGAGGGGCAACAGCCCTTGCCACCTGTGTTGCCCATGTCTCTTTATTAAGATGGGGCTGTGACTTTCGCTGTGTTGTTTAGAACCTCCACAGAGAGTGGTACAGGGAAATGATCAATAAACATTTTTCTTTGTCTTTTTGTGTGTATGTACGTGTGTGCATGATTATGCATGTGGATTCATGTGTTTGTGTGTGCATGTATGTATGCATTCCCTGTGTGTGTACGTGTGTACATGTGTGTGCATGCGGCTCGTGTGTGTGCGTGCATGTTTGTGTGTGTGTGTTTAGGACAGAGGACAATTTGTGGGCATGGTTCTCTCCTTCTATCATGTGGTCCTGGATTAAACTCAGGTCTTCAGTTTTGGTGACAAGCTTCTTCACCCACTGAGCCATCTCACGCGCCCAGTGTTTTCCTAATGGAAGTCTGCCAGGACTAGTGACAATCTGCCTGTCCATTTCCTAGTTTACAGATGTGGCATGCTTTATACTTACGGCATCATGTTCAATTCTGACCATAACCTTGAGGGGGGCAAAGACATTTTGCGTGAGGAATCTTTGGTGGGGGTGAATGACCTGCCTCACCCACATGATTTGCGACCCGTGACACTAACTCTACCTTGCATCCATCCTGCAATTACTTAATTTCTGCCCAGATTATAGCAGAAGCATGAATCCTTTAGATTTCTACTGTAGAGAAATGACTGGGCATTGATGGTATACACCCTTAATCCCAGCACTCACAGGTGGATCTCTGTGGGTTTGAGGCCAACCCCCCAACTGGTCTCCAGAGCGAGTTTCCAGGACAGCCAGAGCGACATAGAGAAACCATGTTCTGGAAAGCCAAAGAGAAAAAAATGGCTTTTGCTTGTTCAGCTCATTGTTCTTATAGATTTTTCTTTTCTGCTCTAAATGTTCAGCTTCAGAAGCCGATCTCACCAGCCTTACAACTGGTGTTTAGCTGAGCAGCCCTCACTAGGCTGTGTGAACAGTCACGTGAGCAGTGAGCACATAAGTAACCAGTAGGACTGGCTGGAGTCTGACTGGGTTTTTAGTCTCTTGAAGACAAGAGGCTGGTGCACCATCCCGACATTCCCTTATTTCCTTGGGTGAAGGCACTAATGCACTCTAACAGGATATAGACTCCTAGTGAGAGGGAAACCTGACCACAGAAGAAACATGAAGGAACAAAGGTGGCCCATGGTGCTCTCACAACTATTACTGTATTGTCATCTGCCGGGTGACCATAGCATCCCCTGGTCCCTCTGTCTACACCAGTGCCCTTGTCACTTAGTAACCCATAGAGCATGTCACACCTACTATTTGACACAGGTTTATTTTAAGAGTTAGGACTTCCCATTGTCAAAGCAAGAGTAAGACATTCCTCCATTTCCTCTGTTTCTGGGTAATATAATTTAATTTGGTGTTAGCGGACTTTCATAACCTAGATGAACTGTTTCTCCCACTTCTCCTTCCCCCTTAGATCAGGTGCAGTGGTTACAAAGCTGTGTTCATTGTGCTTATTAAACTATTGGTGTTTCTCCATTTTGTTTGATGCTCAGTTAGGAAACAAATGAATAACAGTCATTTTTTTAAAAAAAAAAAAAGACAGGCTGCCTTGTGTGGTGGTGTAAATAGAGACCGTGAGTTCAAAGCCAGCCTGGTCTACTTAGTGAGCTTCAGGCCATCCAGGCCTGTATACTGAGACTCTGACTCAGAACAAAACAAACAACAGCCAAAGCCTGGAGGAGCTAGAGAGCTGGCTTGGTGGTTAAGAACGCATACTACTCTTCCAAAGGACCTGAGTTCAGTTCCCAACACCTGCTTTGGGTGACTCACAGTCACCTGTAACTCTTGCTCCAAGGGGTCCAACACTTCTGACTTCCACATACACCCAAATGCACACACACACACACACACACACACACACACACACACGGTTGGAGGAGACATAGTTAAAAATAAATGCAAAATAACAGTAGTTGAGACCATATGATTATTATTATTATTAATGATACAGCAATTATGATTATTTAATAGGTACTGGCCTAGACTTTTAAATATTGAGCAGCAGAACCCGGGCAGAGACACCACATTTTTACATTTTCTGCGGCGTTTTGCGGTAGTGTGGGGGTCCTGGTCATATATCCTTGCTGATTCTTGGCTAGGTAAAGCATTCGTATCCACAACAGTGAACACAGAGATGGTATCTGCTGAGTCCATTCACTCTCGGGCTTGGGTAAATTCACAACGAAAACGGAAGAACTAAGGGAAGGGTCACTTTACGCAGACATCGTTCTAAATCCTGTCTAATTTGACAAGAAGTACAAGAAAAGTACAAAAGGATGGCATCCTCACTGATGTCACCGTCACTTAAGATGGAACCGCAACGGAGATCCTCAGACTGGTGCCGCAGTGTTTTCCAGATGGAACAGCTGGCTCTGGGATGTACGCTGCATTTGCTGTTTACTAATGCGGAGGCTTTAGTGTATTCTGAGTTACACAACCCGCTGATGAATCAAGCACTCTGGTGGATCCTTTTCATCGGCCCCAAAAGAACTCTCCCCCAACCGCAGCCACTTCCCAGCCCCCAAGCAAAACTCATCTACCTCTGTCTCTGAAGGAGTCTATCTGGACACTTGACGTGAATGGAGCTACAGGCTGTACCGTCTCATGAGAGTAGTTCCGGGCAGTAAGCTTTCAGATCGGTTGTTTCTCATTTTGAGACAGCATCTCCTGTAATCCAGACCGGCTTCAAACTTGCTGTGTAACCGAGGATGACCTTCATCTCCTGACCCTCCTGCCTCTGCTTTCTAATCACTGGGATGACGGGTGTGTGCTACAATTCACGGTACATGCACGCAGTGCTGGAAGCCAGACCCAGGGCTTCGTGCACGGTAGGCAAGCTCTCTACCAGCTGAGCAGCACTGAGTTTACGTTTTGAAGGTTCACCATAGCGTAAGTGTATAGGCAGAGTTTTCCCATCCTGAGAGCCGCTTTCAAATTACCACACAGAGGCTTGTATTAATTGTAAATGCTTGGCCAATAGTTCAGGCTTATTACTAACTAGCTCCTGCATTCTAAATTAACCCATATTCCTTATTTATGCTCCGCCCTGTGGTGGTACCTTGATTAGTATGGCATGTTTGTCTTCTCCACGGTTGCTTTCAACTTTCTGACCCTGCCCATCTTTCTCTCTGTATCCTCAGTTTGATCATTCCACCTATTTTTTTGGGGGGGGAGGGGGCTGGCTACTGATAAAATATCAGCTTTTATTAGCCAATGACAGTAATACATATTCACGGTGTACAAAAGGATTTGGTCCACAGTGAAGCTGTGTCTCCAGAGCCTGGGACTCTCACTAACATAAGATGCAGGCTCGATAATGATGTGCTCCACTACATTAAAATGAACCTTGAGTCTGAAGGTAATAATTGCATCGAGAATGGCTCACGAGAGCTGCTGGGAGAGGCCTTCATGGACTGCCCAGGAATCTGGGGTTAGGGAAGGACTTGCAGTCCTTGGTACAGAACCAAAGGCTCATGGTTTTTCCAGGAGTTTTAATTATTTATACGCAGTTGAAGAAAGCCCGTTTAATTGCTGAGCAACTTTGATAAGCTTTGTAGCAGAGCCACTTGTATTTCCTATTGGATACCAGGGAGAGGAAGTGGCTCATGGGGAGGACCTCATGTGATTGATTCATTTTCTCTTAGCACAGCAGGATTCACTAAAAATCACTTCGTCTCAAAAGATTTACTGGAATTCCTGAATGAAAAACACCCTCATCCTTGATTTTTTTTTCTTCTCCTTCATGAAACAAAAATAGCTCCATCTTTTTAGGAGAAAGCATTTGGCAGCCGCGCTGATTATAATACTATATTGGAAACCGCTTACTTTGATTGACGGTGAAGCAGATGCCCTTCCTTGTGGTTAAAAGCCTGTTGATGTGTTCTCTCCGGCAACCACCACACTCCTGAGAGGTTGGGAGGAGGATCCCTCAGCCCAGAGAGAACATGAGGCATGCCACCTTGCCTTTGCCGAGGCACCCACCCCCCCTGCAGCGGTGCCTAGACCATAACAGAGCTCAGGGCAGAGCTTAGGCCTCTCTGCTAAGCTCTCGCTGGGAGATGCGACAACCACTCAGCTGCTGGATGGATAGAAAGATGGAGAAAGTATTCCAGTAGTCAGGCTCACAGAGCAGAGACGGGATCCCAGGTCATCGCCTTACCAACTGTGAAGGCAGTGCTGACGCGAGAAATGAAGTAAATGTTATAATTCAGTGTTAGGAAAGTTAGCAAACTTCTTGACCTACCTTCTACACTCACACCGTAACCATCTGGCTACTAGTGAGTTTAACTAGCAGGAGCAAATCCCCGTGTATCCCTGTGTATCCATCATCAGCTGTGTCTAGAAGAAAGTACTCTTGGCACTGGATTCCTCTGTCTCCACTGAACTAGGTTGCTGCCCTCTTTTCGGGCATAGGTGTGGACAGTGTGGAAGGAGGGGCACAGAGGTTCTCCACAGGGAACTATCCTTGTCTTTGGAAGCTAACCACAGGTCTTAGACCAAAAGTCAGCCAGCAGTGTGTGCTTAGTGTGCCCTCTTTTCCAGAGCACAGCTTTCCCTGCAATGGCCACTTACAACTAAGTTGTATCCATTGTGTTTGCACAGTGCTTTCCCCGAATCCGTAGATACGCATATTTCGACTTCCTAAAGTATTACCATGGTCAGTGGAGTCTCAGAATGGGTGTCATGTAAAGGTGTTGGTTTGAACAGTGTGCTCAAGCTGAAGGCTGGGAGAGCAGCCTTGCTGTTCCGAGTAGAGTAAGTTGGACCCGAAGGTTGCCTGTTCTGAATGGATTACTTGGATATAGAAAGAAGTTATTTTTAGTTCCGGCATGCCTATAAACCCCGAAGCGAAGTGTTTTACAAATGAGGAATGTGTGCCCGAAATAAAAACTGCCAGATGTCAGTCTCTGCGTGTGCCAACTGACACGTATGTCAGCTCCGGCGTCCGGAAGAGACGGTGCCCATTTCTCTTCTATTCGGGCTCCAAAGGGGTAGTCAATGTGAAATGCCTCTGACGAGTTTAGAGTCCCCCTCTGATGGCAACAGCACCTTAGCATTTGGATTGCCTGCAAGCTGTAACTTCTTTCCCTCCTGACTCAGTGTGTGTTTGTGCTCTAACACGTGTGAGACATATTTCTGTTCAAATCTGCTGTATTTTTCCCTGGGTCTCAGCTCATTTTTTTTCTTTAAAAAATAGACCAACAGATGTTTTTTTTTTAAATTAAACAACCAAAGGCCGGTGAGGTGGCTCAATGGGTAGAGGTACTTGCCACCAAGCTAATGATCTGTGTTTGATTTCTTAGGCATACATGGCAGGGAGGTGGGAGCAACTCCCACGGATTTTCTTCTGGTTCCCACATCCACTCTGTCTTGTACATGTGCCCACATGTGTGCAGTACACATTATTATAATGCACGAACAGATGCGATAATACAGGACTCCAGTAGAGGCCGTAACAAGGCCACCTGTGTGATTGATAGGCGTCTCTCTTCGTGCCTCGCCTACCCGCTTACCCTGGTCACGTTCATGATGTCATCAGGTGGATTCTTGTCTCTCCTCAGAGATCCGAGCTCAGCTGGTGGAGCAACAGAAATGCCTCGAGCAGCAGACGGAGATGCGGGTTCAGCTGCTCCAGGACCTGCAAGACTTCTTCCGGAAGAAAGCTGAAATAGAGACGGAATATTCCCGGAACCTGGAGAAGTTGGCGGAAAGGTTCATGGCCAAAACGAGAAGCACCAAGGACCACCAGCAGTTCAAGTAAGAACTCTCTCCAGCTGTAGGTGTTGCTCTGGGGACTGAGCACTTGCCGGGCGTGCATGAGTTCAAAGGTTCAATACCTGGGGTGGAGGGTAAGAGAGGGAGGGACAGATGGATGGAGAGAGACCTGATTCAGAGTCAACTTCCAAGGTGATCAGGTACCCCGCTTCTCAGTTCTGAGCATTTCCTCCTTTGTCTAAGAAGTTATTGGTGATCGTGTCCCCATAACTCTAGCAGCCTCTCTCCCTACCCACTCATGCTGCAGAGACATAAACTTATATTTTGAAATCACTGTTTACAAATTTCCCAGCTACAGAGAAGAAGCTGCTCTCAGCCGTAGGCAGACCTTTGAGAGGGTGAGTTTGCAGGCGCTGCTTCAAGCAAAGGCCTCAGGAATTGTGCAGTGAGTTGTTTGTTTTTCTTGCCATTTCTTGAGACCAGGTCTCACTCTGTAGCCCAGGCGAGCCTAGAACCTGTGAAAGTCCTGCCTGCCAAGTGTCAGGATTATAGACCTGCGCCACTCTCTGGTGATTCTGTAAGAACATAAGCAACAACTTTTGTTTGGGCTTAGTGTTCCTGGGGAGCATGCCCCACCTCCACCCAACATGTTTGTAGTCATTAAAAAAAATGCAGGTTATTTGGTTCATGAAATTTACTTTATAACTTAAACCCCAGAGTCAGAGAGACAGGGAGGTGATTGTACACAAGTGACCGGTGCGGGGTTCCATTGGCAGACTGTGCTAGCATGTCCTGTAATGGAAGAGAGTAGGGTATGTGTGTGCACACGCATGCACATACGCCAGCGCATGTATGTATAGCGGTGCACAGACATTAATGTGTACATCTATGAAGGCCAGAGAACAACGCAGGGGTATCACCTGCCCACCTCTGCCTCCTCGGTGTTGGGGTCTGTGGCTCAAACTCACACATCCTTGAGCTTGCAAGGCAAACACTACCTGAACCGTCGTCTCCCAGGAAGAGTGATACAGTAGTCTGTATAATGACTGGCTGGCTGGAAGGGGGACTGAAGAAGGGAACCTCGTCAGTAAAGGACTGCAGGGGAAGGGCTCTAAGCCAGGTTCGCACGGTTCTTTGGGAGTCCACCGTAATCGGATGGGCAGTGCGGCCACAGGCATTAATCGGAGCACATTACAAGTTCTCACACATCTTTGTGGGCTTTCCCTGTGGACATAAGAATCTTTGGAGCGGTTTAAGTAGAACCGCCCACACCTGCATTTAAGTGACAGGTAAGGTTGTGGGCTACAGGAAGCTATCAGAGAAGGAAGAACACCAAGGGTCTCTCATGGCGTGTGGCCTTGTGATCTAGCCACCGTGGAGGGAGAGGGGAACGCCCAGTTGGGGAGGTAGTAAAAAAGCTGTGTGGGCTTTTGTTTCAGAAATCACGGTGGGCCAGGGAATGTGGAAAACACCGGTGCCGTAAAACCCCAGAAATGATGGTTAAAATGTAATTGATATCTTATAAATGTACACCTGGATCCATAGGATTTAGGGGATATTTCCATCGTCAAAAAAAGAAAAAGAAAGGGGGAAAGGAAAAGAGGAAGAGAGAGAAAGAGAGAGAGAAAGAAGAAGGAGAAGGAAGGAAGGAAGGAAGGAAGGAAGGAAGGAAGGAAGGAAGGAAGGAAGGAAGGAAGGAAGGAAGGACTAGTTATTGTCAAAGGTACCCATGCCTTAATCCTGCAGAAGACCAGCTGTGAAAAGGTAAAGCCAAGATAAGGATTTGGAGCAGAAAGCTTCACTATCGGCCCCTCCTTATTGTCCTCTTACACAAGGGCAGCAGAGAGACCCCCGATCTGCTCAGCCTGGCTGTGGGGGTGCTGCTGAGAACTGGGCCTCTTTCTTCTCAGTGATCTGAAGCTCCATTTCCTACCCTTCCATGACTTTGGAGCCTGGATTAAAAGAAGAGTAGCCAGTTTGGCAAGATGGCTGCTTACTTATAGCGGGTAGAGGCCAATCCTGATGACCTGGGTTCAGTTCGCCAGAACTCACTGGTGGAAAGAGGAAGAACTACTAGAAGTTGTCCTTTGACCCCCATGGGCCTGTGCTCCACCAAATAAATAAATGTAATAAATATTTGCACATGAATCTTCAAATCACCTTTGGCTTGAGCATTATTGGTTATTGATTGTAGAGCTGGAGAGGAAATAGCTGGCTTCATTAGCCATCAGCCAGACTTGGGTTGGAATAGACTAACTACTGCGTGACCGTGGCAGTACATATGTTCTCAAGCTTTGGTTTCTCTGGCAGGAGGCCTGACGGCTCATGACCATGAGTGGCAGTAACAGGGCAGAGACCTCGCTGTAACTGGTGGCTGGCTTGGGATGTGTGTACAACGCTCCTTCTCTTCTCTCCAGACACGGAGTCTTTAAGCACAGTCATGCACATACCTGTTGAAACTAGACCTCGGAGCCTGGCTCTTCTTAATTTGGGGTCACTATCACTAATGTCACACTGGTCTGTAGCCTCGAGTTGCTACAGCAAATGCCACCAGCAAGGCTCAGATCAGCCTCCCACACAAGGTCTCGCTCTGGCCCTCACTTTGGTCCTCACCAAATCCTTGGTGAGCTTTAGTTCTCGTGTTGACAGTCAGGACACAGAGAGTGGCTGTGGGAAGGATTAAGTAGAGTTACTGTCAGATCTCGATCGGAGCGACCTCTTAGACAAAAATAGCTAACATTGTATACGCAGCACTTACCTTGTGCCCAAGGCATGATAGCAAGCGTTTAAATGTAGATAGTAGCCCACGTCATCTTCACAATAACCCCATGAGACCTGCTCTGCTATTTTACCAGTTGTACAAAGTAAATGAAGTACAGAGACATTAACAGTTATCCCAGCCACACAGACAGGGTACGCTAGCAGTGGTGAGAGCCCAGTGTGAGTAGGACCCACAAGCTTTCATTAACATTTATGCAAATTTGAGACAGGGTCTCCCTGAGTCGTCCAGGCCAGCCTTGAATTTGTCATCCTCCTACCTCAGCCTTCCGTGTTGCTGAGATTGCCCGCCTTTACCTCCCCAAACCTGGCTTGAAGTTCCCAGGCTCAGTAAATGATACCTTCTATTTTTATTCTATTATTATCATCAATATTGTGATCGGCACTAATAACAAGACAATAATAATGCGTTTTTATTCAATCCATGAAATACTGTTTCATGCTTCCATCCGGGTGTGTACCAAGGATATAAAGGCATATGAAATATTCTTAGGGAATTTATTAGTTGCTTCAGGATAAACGATAAGCATAGTTCAAATGAACCAAGCAGTGCTTGCTTTTGGGGCTGACGAGACACAGATAGAAAGGCTCCACTTACCTGCCATGGACTCACCATTCCTTCTTGATGGTTCTAAGAGGAAAGACGTCCCAGGTCAGAGCTAGCATCCCAGTGTGCATGGGGATTTCTTCCTGAACCCATTTCTGCCTCTGTTCTTGCTTTCTTTGTCTTGTAAACAGAGCTTGTAACTCAATGTAGGTGTTTGGGGGACAGTGGAGATTTTCTTTGCTTTTAAGATGAGACTTATAAGGCATCCTTGAACTTGCTATGTAGCCTATGTAGCCTAGCCTGGCTTCAAACTCTTGATCCTCCTGCCTCAGCTTCCTAGATTCAATGCAATATTAAATGCAGACTCTAAGAACCCTAATGGTAGAATGACATGACTTTCTTTTTCTTTCCCCTGACTTAATGTTCAGTCATACATGTTCATGAATAATAAAACATTACATCTTGCTGGAAGGATGACTCAGGGAGTAGAGCGCTTGCCATGATCCCAGAATCTGTGTAGAAGCCAAACATGTTAGCACACATGTATCTGTCATCCCTGCACTCCTGGGAGAAGATGAGAAAATCCTTAGAACTTTAAAGGCCAGTACCCTTGGGAAGGTGAGGGCACACATCGGAGGTTGGCTCGGACCTCTGTGTTTCTGCCATGGCGCGTGTATCCCCCTTCCCTGCCTCCCATCCCTTCTCTTTCACATCACATGCAACTTTAAAAGCAAAATTAATAAAACTCCTCATCAGATAGCATGGCTCTTCTGTGCTTGAGTTAGGAGAAACACTGCCATTTTGTCATTCTGTGGTTAGTTTTTACAGTCAATAACAAATTGTACTTCTGAATTTTTTAACTTCCTCTTTTTCTCTGTGTCTTCCTCATCATGCATCTTTTATTTTATTTTTTTATTTTTTTTTATTTTTCGAGACAGGATTTCTCCGTAGTTTTTGGTTCCTGTCCTGGAACTAGCTCTTGTAGACCAGGCTGGCCTCGAACTCACAGAAAACCGCCTGCCTCTGCCTCCCGAGTGCTGGGATTAAAGGCGTGTGCCACCACTGCCCGGCCTCATCATGCATCTTGATCCCCCTTATTTTCCATCCCTCCATATCTGCCCTCTGCCCTTGCAACCCCACCCCCAAAATAAAACAAAATTTAAGAGGAAAAAGAAGGCAAGCATCTTGTCATGGAAACCGTAGTATGACAGAGGGAGTCATACGGTACACTCTTTTGTTCATGTATCTTCACTTGCAAGTGTTCATTGCGAAGCCATTGATCTGCTTCAAGGTCTTTGTTTCTGCCACACTACTGAAGCTGGGCCCTTACTGGGACTCCTCTTGGTTATCCTCATCTTGCCCCGTGTCGTGGAGATCCTGGAGCTTTGGGTCTGCAGAACGGGCCTCTTAATCTGCTCCCATAGATCATAGATGGGTGGATTTGGGGTTGGCCAGCTCATATCCTGGTTCTGGGCCTGGATAGTTGCGGGGTTGGTTGGCCCACCAGTTCTCCCCCCACACACATACTGTCTCATCACCCGGGTGAGGTCTCCAGCATTGCCCTAGCTGGTTCACCCCTAGCCTCGATGAGCAAGGAGTGGGAATAGTTCTCCTGCTTTTGCGCCCTCAGAATCAGCCCTCCCGCACCTGTACCCTGTCAATAGGGCCAGCTCTGCTGTGCTGCCCGGGCAGGGTACAGGGCCCACTTTCCGGAGTACTGCAGCTGCTTGGGGGAAGGTCAACTCCCTCGTCCACCATATGTGGCAGGGGCAAGAGGGGAGAGGACATCTAATTTATTTTAAGGAATGATATGTTGGTTGCTTACTGTGTTGGGATGGAGTTTTTCTTTGAGTATATATGTCTAATTTTTATGCTTTGCAGTTCACTTAGTTTTATTTTCTAAAATAAACCAGGAACATTTATGAATCTGAGCTGGCTCAGTAAGTTCCAACAAGACATGTGACATGCCATGAGCCAGCAAACTTTCAGGTTCTGTTCATGAGCCCTCGGATTCCCCAGGAATGTTTTCTGGAGGGTGGAGGTTATACATCCAGGGATTAATAAATAACCCTCAAGTTTGTGTTCCGTGGAAAGCATGCTTAGCCAAATTTCTTTTCCAGCAGTAGGCCGAACACTCAAAGGAGACTTTGTGAGCTGGGGCAGACCAGCCTGTGTGTGAGACAGTAGCCAATAGATCCTCATGCAAACATGATTGTTTCTTTAGTGGGCTGCGAAACCTGGGGCTGCCCAAGCACTGTCCAGGCCTGGCACCTGGGGCCCTGGTCATGGGCAGGAAGTTGTACCCAGATTTTTGCTCCAAGTTTTCTTTCCTGGTAAGTTGCAGGATTCCTGCAGGCTGTGGCTTGTCCTGATCTAAGAATACTCAGAGCAGACAGAAGGATCCCAGCACCTATCTGCTGGGGCTCCTCCGCCTGCCTGGGTGACCTCTTTTGATTGGCCCAGGCCACTTTGAAATGATGGTAATTCTGTCTTCCTTTACCCCTCAGGAAAGACCAGAACCTGTTGTCTCCGGTGAACTGCTGGTATCTGCTCCTGAACCAAGTGAGGAGAGAAAGCAAAGACCACGCCACCCTGAGCGATATCTATCTGAACAATGTCATTATGCGGTTCATGCAGATAAGCGAGGATTCCACCCGGATGTTTAAAAAGGTAGCCTTGGATAACCACCTTACCTGCAGCCTCTTAGGGGAATGGCGTGGATATTCTAAAGACACAGATTAGACAGTTAAACCTGAGGGTGTGTGTTTATACTATGTGTTTGTGCATGGTGAGTGTGTATGATATGTGTGCATATGTATAATGCATACAATATTATCTGCTGGATATACTTATGTATATCAGTAAATTAATGAATAGTTGACCTGAGCAACATGAACAGAAGTATTTTGGGGGTGGGTGCCTGCAGGAGGCTGGAGAGACGGCTCAGCAGTTAAGAGTTCACACTGCTCTTGCAGAGGACGTGTATTTGGTTCCCAGTATCCAGGTTGGGCAGCTCAGATCCAGGGAGACTGGATGCTTCTGCCCTGCCTGGGCACATGCATTCATATACCCATACCCATACACAAACACACGCATGTACACCTAATCAAAGTGATAAAAATCTTACTTATCTCTGTCCTTAGAACTGACCTCCATGTGTGGAAAAGAGCCACACTTAGAGAGGAGGGCCTTGGGTTCTGCTTCAGCTCACATGTGACCAGATAAAGCGTATCACATGTGTGTCCTCGCAGGAAGGCATCACTGCCTTGTCTTCGTGCTCCCTGCCGCAGAGGCTATGAGAGTGAAGTGAAAAAAGCCCAGAAAGTTCAGTTTCTATTGTGTTAAAGAGTTTCCTCCTTCCTGACTCCATTTACAGAAAACCAAGAAACAAAGGGGAGGGGGAAAAAACCTGGGCTTTTAAACCTTCGTGTCATCATTAGCTTCAGTCAGCTCTCAGCAAATATTTTTGTTGTTTGCACATTTTTGTTGAGAACAATAACAAAATTGGAGCATTTCCTGTGCAAAGGGCACACGCAGCTCCTTGCCCAGCTTTCAGTTTCTATGTTGAGAGCACGAGACTCCGCAAGCCTTCTCTGCTTGGTGTTAATAGAGTTCCTTGCCTAGATTTATGCCCAGACCCTCCTTTAGTAAGTAATGTTTTAGCTTCAGTGAAGGAGGTGCACCCTGTCTATTCACGATGCATGTGTTTCAGAGGGACCACTCACAACATGCGTGCAGGGGCGTGCACACCAGCTGTGCTTGATGCAGCCACAGTAGATTTGATTTCTGACCTAGAAATGGGAATTCAGCAAGTTCTAAGTCATTGTGTGCCGTTTCAAATGGAGGAGGGAGCGTGTTTCCAACAAAGAGCTTTCTATGTTGGATCTAAGACTAGGTAGAGATAGAGAACTATCTTCACATATTAAGTAAGAGAGCTTAAAAATACATATCAGTTTCCACTGAGCTAGGGAAGTAACGGACTCTCTGCCCCTCTGTGAGCGCCATCTGTGGAGACCACATACAGTTTGGATCCCTGAGCATCTGCAGTGGCGTCCAGATGTTCGTGTCACGTTGCCACGATGGAGAAAGGTTGTAACAATTCCACATTTGGATGCTACTCAAAGATACTTCCTCGACATGGGGGCATTGGCAGGGATTCAGCCAGGACCTACATAAGCAGCTCCTCATTTATTCATCCATTGAACAAAACATCTGTAAGCTGTGTGACTGGCAAAACTTAGTTAAGAGACTTCCCTGCTTGCAAGGAACGCATTAGAATAAATTAAGCATCTCCAAGCGAAAGAGACTACAGAGCTCACTGTAGGAACACTATGGGACATGAAAAACTTAAAGAAGCAGCGCTGGAAATGAAGGGGACACTTCCATGAGGCAAGACAAGGCAAGGGTCTGCAGGGACATGTGTGTAGCGGAAAGTACAGAGTTCTGTGGGGCTGGCCTGGGTTGCTAGGACGAGAATGAGTGATGTGGTAGAAGCTGACAAAAGAGGGACCTCGTACGACAAGGTCTAGGGCCTGATGAAACTGATAGGAGCTAGGTCTGACAGTCACACGGATCTGGGTGAGAACACCAGTTCTTCTGCCTCCTTGTTTTGGGATCTTGGGAGATCGTTCAAAGTCTGTCTGCTCTTCCAGAGAATGAACAAACAAGGTTGGGCAAAGGGAGAGGCTGAAGCCACGTGAGCCTGTGCCTGGGAGAACCTCTGGAGTTGTCGTATATCCAGGCAGGAGCCCTGGGCTTTAGGTTTGGATCCCTTGAACTTGGGGTGCTCTAGGGAAAGGCAGTTTCCTTTAGTGGAGGGGAGTTCTCAAGAGCGGTTCCTAGGGAGAGATCAGCTGTGAGTCTCAACAGCCTACAGCCAATATTCCCAGTAGATGGGGAAATGAATTCCTAGTTTGTGAGGAAAACTCTGGGAAGTACACAGGAGATAGACGCATGCTACTTATTAGCTACTAGAATTTATTTCTTATTTAGATACTGAGGCTTATCACCATGTGTGTGTGTGTGTGTGGCGGATTCCTGCTAACCTGGTTGTTTAGTGGGAGTGTTCTCTTCATCTTGAACAGCCTTCTCGCTGTTAATCATGGCTGATGAGCAGAAAGGGTTAGTCATTACAACCAGACAAGGTCTACTGAGGAAGTCTGTCAGCCAACTCACAGGTGGGCCCAGCTCAGAGCCTACCTGCGTGTGGCCCAACACAAAGTCACCAAGGTCCAACTCAGAGCCTAGCTGCGTGTGGCCCAACACAAAGTCACCCACTTACTCAGCATTACAAAACACTGAGGTGGCTTTTTATTTGCTTGCTTTGGTTTTGTTTAAAAATATATTGAACTTAAGATTTAATCCTTTATGGAATTAACCAATACTGGTAGAGTTAAGGATATAGGAAAAGGGGTTTTGGGTGAAATCATGGCTTTGACATTGTTAGCAGCTGGATGGACTTGGAGTATTTGTAAACCAACTAAGCAGTCTTATCACTGAACTCCAAAATCTACCCACGTCATTGTTGCTTATAGCTAAATTAAAGTACTTGTCTTTAAATTTTGGCAGATAGTGAATAACCAAGGGGATGCCTAGCCAGCAAATATGCCCCTCAGACCCCCAACAACCATTTTACAGGAAGTCTTATCTTTGGGCCTTCATTGATTTCTTCATTTCCTCAACCAAATGAGCTTCATTCCTACCCGACCCCACCCAAGTATGAGCAGTGCAAACATGAACAAGAGGGGGTTCTGTTGCTTCTTAGTTTGTGCTTCACTCTTCTTGGAGAAGGTTTGAATTTGGGGACCCCTTGTATACAAGGGTTTGTTTCAATATCAAACCTCACTCTTCCCGCTCCAACAAGGGCTGGTGAGGTGCCTCCGCCTGCGCTAGCCCCACCTCCTAGGGTCCAGAGATCCTCCTCCTTTTCACCACGCCCCTGAAAGAAGGTGTCCTGCATACCGACAGCAGGTATGCAGCTCACACGCTGCATGTGAAAATGTGGCCCACGTCAGTAGTCACAGTCACGGGCAACACTGCAGGAACCACTTGTGTAAACGCCTGCTCACGAGATCTTGCTTACACATGTTCATAGGCATGTGTAGTTCAGAGGGAGCTATAAAGTGGCGGCGTTCAACTGTCCTAAATCATCCCTGTGTCTCAGAGTACCTTCAAAGCTGTGGTTTATTCATGAACTGTTTTCAAATTATTAATATATCTGTATCTGTCTCTGTTTCACTTAATTGTACAAGCATAATGTTTCTTTCCTTTATCAATAACAATGACATGATTTCTGTGAGTTGCCCCTTGCTCATGATGAAGGGGGCTAAGCCCTGTGTACCAGCTCACCAATCCTCTTACTCATGGACAGACACTATGAGCCACATTTTGGGGTGATAGAAGGATGTGCTCAAGCTGAAGAGCCGTGCTCTTTTGCCTTTGCTCAGAGACGTGAGACAGTTTGTAGCTACTATCGACTTACTTAGGTTTTTCAGGGGGGCGGGGCAATAACTGTTCATGTCACTTTATGTGAATGGTAAAACACTTTGAGATTAGGGCACTGGTTTGGACTGTATTCCTTTCTTGCAAAATCTATATGACCTCTGAGCAGTGAGTAAAAGACCAAAGGTCTCCACATGCTAACACAGAGACACTTGGTCACCTTTAGCCTTTGCTGCTCTATTCACAATGCTGGGGAATGAAATCAGCCTTGGTGTCCACAAGCTGATGAACGAATAATAAAAATGTAGGACAACAGAAATTTTCCATCTGCAAAGAAAAACGAAATTTGCAAATACATGGATGAAGCTGGGGAAAACAACTTTGTTCCGTGAGGTGACCCAGGCACAGAAAGACAAATGCCATGTGCTGTCTCTCATGTGTGTGTCCCAGTTCTGAATCTTTGGATTTGTGGATTTAACTTGCAGTGCCTGAAGAATCTAGGAGAGGGCCAATGGACTGGGGGATACCTTAGGGAGGAGGGCTGGGGGGCGGGGTTCAGGAGGCATGGGGGTGGGAGTGAGGAAGAGGAAGATGCACTAGGAGAGGGCTAGCCAAACCCCACAATTATATGAGAAACATACTGCTGTGTAAGGTAATTTAAAAATGAAAGTTCAGGGTCTGGAGAGATGGCTCAGTGGTTAAGAGCACTGACTGCTCTTTCCGAGGACCCGGGTTCAATTCCCAGCACCCACATGGCAGCTTACAACTGTCTGAAAATCCAGTTCCAGGGGATCTGACACCTCCACACCAATGCGCATAAAATAAAGTTAAATAAACCATAAAAAATTTACAGAATAAATAAATAAAAGTTCAGAAGAGTAATTAAGTCAATGCCTGCACGTCTGGATAGCCCTAATCCTAGCACCCAAGGGTTACTGTCGTAAGTGCGGCTCTCAGCCCTCATTGGAGAAGCTTCTTTTTGCAGAGGATGGCTAATAGAGAGAGACTCACAACTGGTCAAGATACAGAGGATGATTAATCAGTGCTGGAGGACTCAGGTCTAACTGGAGCATCTGTATCCCCACCACCCCTCCCAAGGCTCGGGGAACATAATCGGACGGGGAGCAGAGATGTTTTAAGAGCTAGAGGTCGAAGAAGACCGCTGTGAAAAGTGACTTGGATATGTGACAAAGCCATTGTAACCAGGAAGGCACTGCCGCTGTGGCTGCCTGCGTAAGACCCATGTGAGACCAAGCGGGTGAGGAGCTCTATCGCAGATGGCAGGGAGGGGCTCCTGAGTTAAGGAGTTGTTGAATGTTGATAGTTGCTGGGGGAAGAAGAATCCATTTTTCTTCAAGAATATGGTGCCTGGTAGGCTACTCATGTGCCATGGCTGGCGTTCTCTATACCCCTGCACATGAGGGACCAACTGGACTCAGTGGGTTGTTTTAAAGAAGAAAGAGAACATGGGTTTGGGAAGAAGATGCAATGGGAAGGTTGTGGAAGGAATTGGAGGGGCAAGGAGGAAATTACAGAAGTCTCAGTGCCAAAGCCCTCATGTGGAATCCTCCTTTGAAGCGACTGACTGGTCAGAAAAGCCCCCAGTCCCCACAAAACAATATATGCTATTGCTCTTCTTCCCGGTTGCCGACCGGAATTGGTTGGTAAGACCCTGTTGCCAAGGACCTTCATCCCCATACACAGAGAAATCAATTTCAAACTGAACTGGAAACTTCTCCCTACTGACTGGCTTTCTTAGAGCCTGAAGGTGTACTATACAGGTTAGTAGTTGAGAAAAACCATAAAGAGCTTTAATTATCTGTGAACCATATGCATTAGCAACCTGACAAGCAAGGTACCCAATGGTGAACTGATGTGGGAGTGTCATATATCAATCTGTTGCTTTCATTGGTTAAGTAATAAAGAAACTGCTTGGCCTCATAGCTTAGAACATAGGTGGGTGGAGTAAACAGAACAGAATGCTGGGAGGAAGAGGAAGTGAGCTCAGAGGCCATGCTCTCCTCTCCCGGGCAGATGCGATGAAGCAAGCCACCAGGTTAGACATGCTGAGTCTTTCCCTGTAAGACTGGTGCTACACAGATTACTAAAAATGGGTTAGGCAAAATATGAGAATTAGCCCGTAAGAGGCTAGAGCTAGTGGGCCAAGCAGTGTTTAAATGAATACAGTTTGTATGTTGTTATTTCGGGTTTAAAGCTAGCCAGGCGACCAGGAGCTGGAGCGGCAGGAACACAGCCCGCAGCTTTTACTACAGTGAACCATTGTCATGAGTGTTACATGGGCAACCACGAGCTCTCCGTGGACCCGAGGCCTATTCCACAGGAAAGAATTAATGCCTGGTTCTGTCACCTAAGTCAGAACTCCACAACTGAGGAGAAGCTTATTTATTAGATGCTGAAACATGATTAATAGAAACTCAGAGACAGATATTGGAGTTCAACCTGATGACCAGAAAAGCAAAGCAGCCAGTCACTGGCTCTTACCTTGACCTCAGTTCAAAAATGGCAATCCTGCCTCCAGGAATCTCAGAATGAGACTGCCAGAGAGCTGTCTGCCCCCATTTTATAATTCTCTCTAGTTCTGGGATTAAGGGCGTGCACCACTGCCACCTGGTTTCTATGGCAACTAGTGTGGGTACTGGGCTTAAAGGTGTGTGTCATTGCTGCCTGGTCTGTAAGGCTGGCCAGTGTGGCTGTTTTTACTTTTCTGATCCTCAGGCAAGCATTACTTATTAAAATACAAGTGAAGTATCATTACAGTGTGCCTATTTTTGTATGACCGGGGAGGGATTATAGACCCCTATCACTCCCTACTGAACAGGGGCTAATGGAGAATTCTGGGGGAGGAGAAATCATTGTCTTTAGTTGGGTGAGCCCACCAGGCTCCCAATTGGTGCTCAGTAAACTCAGTGGGTCACCAAACAAAAAGACATATATGGGAAAGGGAGAGGATGGGGGAGGGGGTAGAAGAAGGTGGCTGGCAAGAGCAACCAGAATGTTTGTGATATGGTCAGAGAACCAATGTAATGAAAATTCTTTTCTGAAAACCCAAAGAAAACTATCTGTGGACGGAGACAATCTGCTGGTCATCCACATTCAAGTAGCTGAGACTGGCCCCGGGCCACTGGGAATAGCCCTCCTCTGGCCAGAGTATATGGGTTTTCAGACTCGGACTTGTAAGGTAAATTAGCCCACCTCGCTGACCACTGGGTGTGTTGCTTAGTCTGGCAGGAAGGGGTGATTACTACTAAGATCCATAGTCTTTCAATTTGCTTGTATCAAAAAGAAGCAGTATCTATTTCTATGCTCCGGTACAGAATTATTTCATGGAATAAAGGGATGCTGACATCAAGAGCATTTAAAGTAAGTCACTCTACAAACAGATGCTTTAGCTGAAGTTAATTTACATAAAACCACTAGTCTACTGCCAGTCTCCAAGGCTCTGACCTTGTTTTGAGAAAAGGTCTATGAGGGGCCAGTAGGATGGCTCAGCAGATAAAGGTGCTTGAGGCCAAGTCTGATGAAGTTGAGTTCAGTTCCCAGAACCCTCCTGGTGGACTGAGAACCGACTTCCGCAGGCTGGCCCTCTGACTTCCATGTGCTTGGCAACCTGCCCTTTTCATGTAAAACATTAGCATTTCTCCTATCTGGAAACAGCCCCTCAAAATAGGGTATTTGATGCCCTCATGGTGTGTAGCACTGTTTGCCTGACTCCAGGCTTTTTCCTGTAACTGGACATTTGAATCTCTATGTACCAGTGACATTTAACTTGCGTTGTGTAACTGAAAAGACTTGCCAGGTCAAGGGTGGCCTCAGACTTTCACAACTTGGATGCCGGTCTTAACCTTTTGAGTTTCTGGAGTGATGCTGGTCATAGCTGTGACTTACCCCGGAGTGATGATGGTCATGGCTGTGACATCCAGTAATAGGTTCCCTGAAAAGTAAATGGCCTAGTTTTGGCTTTTTTTGTTTTGTTTTTTATTAGCAGAGAGCTACCGGATGTAAGTTAATATGCTTATGCAACATTCGTAAATAATATAACAAGAACTTTTCCAAGTTGTTTTAGTGCACTGTAGCAGAAGAATTAAATGGTACTTTGGTGACCTCAAAGGACAGATGAATTATTGATATAGCCGGGATAAATAAGTAAGAAAAGCCCAAGCTGCCACTACTTGTTGGTTCTCTTGAGTCTCCGCAACCTTATGGCTAGCTTGTTCTTCTAGAAATATGAAGCTGAACTGTTGTCTCTTATAGTGGCAGAATTTTCTAAAGTATTTTTGTAAAATAGTTTCAGTTGGTTTTTGTGAATTGCATACCAAGATGGCGGCCCTTGTGAAGGCTCTATGAATGATAATAGCTGGTTGTGGTTTTCTTAGAGTCCTATGGTCGCTTTGTTGCTTAGCAACAAGAGATGTCTGTTTCACCTGGCTGGAAGGTAAGCCTGTGAGCAGCTCCAGGTGAGCAATTTGCCATCTGCTCTGAAGCTTTATCAAAGTCTTAGAGCGAGTCAAGCATGTGATCCGTGTGCGGTTCGCTGAAAATGCATTACATAATAAAGAAAAGCCAACTGATGTCAGCGATGTTGAAAGTGTTGTCCATACGGTGTGTTACTTTGGTGCCAACACTCAAATGTCAGTAGTTGAACCAGTAATTAATTACCTTGAGACTAGTTGCCAAGAAACACTTGAAAACTTGTGGGGGTTTCTCTTAAGTTAGTTTTATCTTCTTCTATTTGCCTCTCTGTGAATTTTGGATTGGGTACTTAAATTTTCTGTATAAAGGAGATGCCCAATATAAATAATTATAATTATTTTATAAACTGAAACCTTAAGAGAAACAACGTGGTCCAGATTGTACCAATGGCTAATGTCTAAAGAAGGGGAAAGCAATATATACACTAAAGAGTTTGTCCCCAGATACTAGTCAGGACCTGGCTGATGCTTCAGATCCTGTTAAAATGTATACTTTGAATTTCCAATGTTAGGGTGAAGAATGAAATAAAGTCTGTGAATAAGAAAGCAGCTGGATGGAGGCTTTAACTGCCCGACCTCCCGAGCAGTCATGATAAATGACAAGGCAGACGTATAAAGGGAACCAGAGTGATCCTTGCGGTTTCAAGTGTCTGCCATTATTCCTCTGTCAGATCCTTTCACAGACTCCTTCTTCTCAGAGTGAAAGTATACACCCCAAGTTCCCTTTCATAGCTCTCTCTCATCTATCTATAGAGACACAGAGAGAGAGAGAGAGAGGTGGATGGGCTTAGTCCCTTCTGACACATTCCATATATGCTTGTTGGTGTCTGCAATTTTTGCATATAAGCTCCCAAGGGACAATTTGTGTGTGTGTGTGTGTGTGTGTGTGTGTGTGTGTGTGTGTGTTGTTCACAGTGACTGTCACATGCTAGGTGTTCAGCAGATTTTTCATGAGCGAATAAAATAATGGATAAAAATTTACATCTGATTAGAAACAAGCAATGAATGGCATCCATATACCATAAAGCCTGGAGCATATTAGCGCAATACAGTATTTACAGGGCCAGATCTAAACAATCCCATGTGAACTACTTCCCCAGAGAAAGAAATCATAGGTGGTCCTGGGAAATAGTCCCCTATTTCAGAGGCAAGGGTCAAGTAAGAAGACTCATGGGCCTTGTCGCTGGACAGGCTGTCTGTTCTTTCATGGACCACTGTAGCAAGCTATCCCATGAAATATGTGCAGTATTTTCTAGAAGTTCACTTGTAAAGAGAGAGTCATGGTGGAAATGTGTGGATTTTTAAGGAAGAATATGGGACCAGGAAAGGTTTTGTTTTCAAGTACATATGTTAGTTTCTTGCCTTGGACACCATCAAATTTTCATTTGTTGTTTGTTTTTAAACATAAGTAGTTAAAAAGCGTGAGCAGAAGGCATTACAGAAAAACAGGGAAACTGGGCGAGAAGATAGCTTGTTTGGTAAAGCACTTACCACACAAGCTTGAGAACTTGAATCTGATTCCCTCAGAACCCATGTGAAAATGCTGGGTGCCATGCTTGTCCAGTGTTGGGGAGATGGACATGGTACAACCCTGGGACCCACTGACTAACCAGCCTAACCTTCTTGATGAGCTCCAAGCCTGTGAGAAATTCTGTCTCAGAAAACAAGGTGGCCAGCTCCTGAGGAAGCCTCCAAGGTTGATCCTTGGCCTTCATGAGCACTTGAATACACACACACACACACACCACACACACACACACACACACACACATTCAACTTACACACTAGGGTTTAGGGAAAGGAGACACTCCAAAGGCTGGGCTTGGAACTTGGCCGAAAGGGATCCAAAGGACTGACAGGAGGATTGGTCTTTGGCAAGGGACTCTTAGGAGAGCAGATGTCTCAATTGGTGTGGCTGCAGACAGTCCCATTGGGAGGAAGGGAACAGGGTGTTGTGAGGTTCTTGGGTCCAGGTCCTCTGTAGCTGTGGCTGTGTTCCCAAGTGCTGAGATGTCTGTTGGGAGCACAGAATTTGCAGAAAGTAGAGAAGATGCTATAAACAACCCCCTGAGGAAACTGAGGACTAAAAATAAAATACAATTTGAGAATAGAAGGAGTATACCTATTTTATAAGTAGAAGTATTTTCTATTTAAAAGTGTTTCAAATTTATCTTAGTGGTACTTTCAGGCTTGACTGAATTCTACAAGCACACAAACAATCCTTATTCCCCAAAAGAACAGATTGGGTCTTGAGCATGGTTTTAAATGTCAAAAGGCAACGGAGCAAAGTTTCCTGAAGGCAAGTGACGATCCTACCGTTTTCTATACAATGAAGATATTTCTTGAAAAAACAGTGGCGTAACCATCTTAAATGTGTCCCATACTCTCTTGAATACACACTTGGTTGTGACATGTTCTACACAGAACTGTCCCAGTGATGGTCTGCCTGGCATCTGCCATCAGCAAGCCTCAGCCACACTGACTTCAGGTTGTGTGACTTAGGACACCCGTGGATGTGAGACAGGCAGGATGCTGGAAGTTCCTTCATCCCTGGATCTTACCTCTCATGATGCCGTCTGGATCCCTGAGACCAGCCTGGAAACAAGTCCTAGTTATCCTTCGTGTGATGAGTGAGACCACATGAAAGGAGACAGACATCCTAAGTGACAGCTAGCCGGCTCCTAGACGTATGAATTAGAGCATCTTACCTCATCCAGCTGCCAGAGCACCACAGACGTGAGAGAATGCGGCCCCACCAGCCTATCACAGAGCGATCTCCCAGCTGACTCGAAGAATCATGAGCTAAGGGAAATGTGCTTTGTTACATAGCGAAAGCTAAATGATAGGTCGATATCCATGCTCACTGAAAAGGAAAGATGGGATCAAAAGGTAAATACAGGCTCTCAGTAAACCGAGTCAGCATAGTCCACCGTGTCGTTCCCACTAAGTGAGTCCATCAGACGTAAACACAGTGCCTGCAGCAGCAATCTGAAGGCTAACTAGTAGGAGGGTAGATGAAAGACCAGACTTTAAAATTCTGCCACATCGGCAGTGTTTCCCCTGTTTCCCCCTCAGTATCTCCCAGCCCAGATGCCTGACAGCGAGGAACCCAGAAGCAGACAACAGACATGAACACGCAGACCTGGAGAAGAGGCTCTGGGCTGTGATTCAAAGATCAGAAAGGGGAGAGAACCATGTAATGCTGATTTTTGCTATTCAAAGTTTCCTTTGCTGTTCCTTACCACTGAGTACTCAAACATCTTGCAACAGGGACTACAACCCTCTAAAGGTCTTTGAAGAGAGAAACTGCCCTCCCTGGGAGCATTGGTTACCCATGGGTTAGCAAACACTGATTGTGGTCTCAGACATTCAGTATGTGAGGAAGAAATAGAAAGAAATGGAACAGAACAATAGAATAGACTCCTGGTTCTCTAGTTAGAGGACCAGAAGGGGGAACCTAGAAAACCAAAGAGTCGTGGAGACCGCAGTGACAGATTTCCTAATCTCTCCCCGCCATTGCACACAGCAGATCTGATCTCTAACAGTGTACCCACAAAGGCTTGAGGACTGAACTAAGTATTGGGATCACGCCAGGATCCTGAGTGGTCACTGTGTATTAAGTATGATGGAAGATTTAAATAGCAGCACAAAGATGCTGGAAACAGAATTAACATGGGAACCGCAACTTATACAAGGCTGGCCAGAGTTTGTAACCCGAGTCTAATCGGCTGGGTTTCCCGATAAAACAGAAATACTAAAGTTTAGAGTTAATTCAAGTAAGGCCCAGAGACATAATATTGAAAATATCTGGAATACAATACACAAATTACTCAACCTAGAAGAGATCAAGAAAGCCAGGAAGGCATGAAGGAAAAAAACAAAAGAGACAGCCATGCTGAGCTATCATGGATGCTTGGGCTACCTAAGATTTCCACAGCAGCCATTAGAAGAATATTCTAGAAGTAAGATCAAACACTCTTAAAGTGAATAAAATTATTGGAAGCTATTTTAAAAATATTATTCTTATGTATAGGGAAGAGATTGAGGGAGGAACACCTTTGTCAGGGCGTGTGTGGAGATCATGGGAGCCAGTTTTTCCCTCCACCATGGGCTTCAGGGATTGAATTTGGGCTGTTGGGCTTTGCACCAAAGTACTTTTAACTGCTGAACCCCATCGGGAAATTTTTTTAACTGAAAAAATTTAGTAACCAAACTTTAAAACTCAGTAGATGGGCTTCCTAGCAGAGCAGAGCTAACCGAGGGCGCACTGGGGAAGTTTAAATGAACAAAAATGACCTAATGCGAACAGCAAGAAAGAAGAGTGAACAAGCCGTGGGGACCATTCACACAGTGTTTCCAATGTTTGCATCATCAGCATTTCTGAAAGAGAGGAGAAAAAGTGTGATGTAGGAATAAATATTTGAGGATAATTACAAGAAAATATCCTGAAGTTAGCGAATGACGCAACCTATGCATCCAAGCTTACTGAATCCAGACTAGATAAGCCCAAAGAAACCAATCCAAGTTCGAGTATACATAACCTGGAAACCGGAGACAAGAAAAAGCGCTGTAAGCATGCCGTGAAATACGAACCATGCCTTTTGAGGAACACCAGCTCAGACTGCGGGATGCTCTCTCCACGCCGTGTGGGCAGTGCCTCCCAGCACGGACAGCCAGAGATGCCTTCAGTCATTGCCAGATGTTTCCGCAGGCAAAATTGGCCCCAGATGAGAAATATTGATCTACACTGAGGCTTCATCCCTCCCAAACAGGTATTTTACTTTAAAGAATTTTTCTGGTTAGGTTTGTTTTGTAATCATGGAGTTTATAAACTTGACAAGTGGGAGATGGGTTTGAAAAGTGTCTGGTCCCTCGGTTCCCATTTAAAAGGGCATTTTAGTAAGTTGTTTTTAGTTTGTTTAGGTTTTGCTATCTACAAAAGATCAACACCTAATCAAGTTTACTTTTAAAAGGTCATAGGTGGGCCAGGAAGGTGGCTTAGAGGGTAGGGCACTTGCTACGCGAGTGTGGACGCCTGCGCTCAGATCCTCAGAAGCCAGGCGAAGCTGGACATACAGCATCATCTGTAACCTCTGCTAAACAGTTATGACCATGAAAAATCCACTGGAAATTCTACTCCCTTTTTATTTTTTTCTTGAAATCTAACCTTATCAAGATCAGTGGTTTTCCCAAAATATAATAGAAGTTTCATGTCATTCTTGATTCGACAAGCATTTGTCGATTGCCTTTGGTGACAGGACTGGTAGTAAATGCTGAGGTCACAAAAGCAAGGAACGAATTCTTAGCTTGGTACCCTGCAGGAGCTTGGAGCCTAGCACCAGAAAGAAACACAGATATAAGAATTAAATTATAAATTGGTAACAGTTCTTAAAGAAAAGACCCGAGCCCATGGGAATGCAGGATGAAGTCATCAAGATCTTAAATTTGCTGAAGTTTATTGAAAAATTGGGTAAAAACATTCTTTTATACAGAGATCAGCAAGAACAAGAGCAGAGACTGATGACCAACCCTTATGTATATTCAGGAAGTGAACTCAGGCAAAAATGACGGAAGAAGGTTCTCTTGTGGCCCCAAGTAGTCAATTATTCTGTTGGCTGACAGAAGCTGGAGTCATCTGGGAAGAGGGGACCTCGAGTGAGGAAAATGCCCACCAGATTGGCCTATGGATAAGTCTTTGAACATTTTCCTGATCGGGAACTGAGATGGAAGGGCACAAGACCCTGGGCAGTGCCACACCTGAGATGGTAGTCCTGGATACTATAAGGAAGCAGGCTGAGCAAGCCAATAAGCAGCACCCCTCTGTGGCCTCTGCGACACTTCCTGCCTTCCGATTCCTGCCCTGACTTCCTTTGATCATGTACTATGATGTGGAAGTGTAAGCCAAAAACAAACAAACAAACAAAAAAAACCTGTCCTCTCCAAATGCTTCCGGTGAGAGTTTTATCATAGCAACAGTAACCCTAACTAAGGGAGCTTAAAGATGCTCTAAGCCTCCTCTGCCTGGACCAGATGTCACACATCTGGCTGGGATTAACAGTATAGCACCATACATTCACACATTCATAGCACACACACACACACACTCACACACACAGCAATAAAAAGATTAAAAGTAAAATAATAAAACAGGCTGGAGAGATGGTCCCACTGTTGAGAGCACTTGTTGCTCTTGCAAGAGAACCTGGGTTTGGTTCCCAGCTCCTGTGTTGTTGGGTCACAACTACCCATAACTCCAGTTCCAAGGGATCCACTGCCTTCTTCTCACATCTGTAGACACCACACACATGCATGGCACACACACATACATGCAGACAAACATTCATACACATAAAATGAGAGATAAAATTGAAAAGCAAAATTATTAAAACCCAAACCAGATACAGGCTAGGGAGATAACTCAGCTGGTAAAGGCAGTCACCCACCCTGATGATTGGAGTCGGAGAGCCAGAATCCCTGATGATTGGATGGAGACCCAGAATACACATGGTAGAAGAGAAGAAACTTCCATCACCAGTTGCCCCTGACTTCTGCCCACAGGCTGTGCTGTGGCTGTTTGTGTATAAAATAAAATATAAATGTAAAATAAAAACAAAACCCAGAGTTGTGAGATATAAACTGCTCTAATGTTTGAATGCAGTGTTGACAGTAATTGAAATGGGAACTAGCTTGCCTTGGGGAACTCAGGAGGAAGCTGTGATAACTTAGGAATCTGGGGGCAGGGGTGAAGTTTACCCTGTCATGTGAATTGTGACCAGGGCATAGGTCCATCCTTCAGAAAGTCCTTGTCCTTATCAACTAAGATTGAACCCTCTGGACTTCCATTGTTTTAAAGACCTGTTAGTACTTTAAATTTTGCTCATCAGTCATACATCCAAATCCGATTTTCTTCAATTTTCCACTGCTCCAGCTGGCTGCTCTTTACCCAAGTAGGAACAGGCTGAGAGACCTGAGCCATTATTTCAAGATGCTTGGCCTTTCATTGATCACACAGCTGTAAATGGGGCCCCATCCCACAAGACAGGGCTGATGCAGATGTGTTGTCTCCAGATTCTTCTGGTATCCTAGCCTCCACCCTGGGAAACGCAATGCAAGTGTGGTACAGGGAGCTGCGAACACAAGACACAGTTGTTCAGGGGGGACAAGGAGAACTCACGCTGGCTTCCTCAAATCATACTGTCCAAGGAACAGAGCCACTGGGAACCGTAAGCACCGGAGGAAGGGAGTCTTAACTAGGACATGATAGCTGTCTTCAGGCTTTTGAAGCCTGCCCCCGCAGACAGCAGCAGAACTCTCTCTACAAGGAGTTGAGAACGCACGGTGGACTGTAAGTGGAGACAGGTTTTCCCTTTCTCCCAAGGCAGACCTAGCAATTACGCAGTCTGAAATCTCTCTCCGACGGTCTGCTTCATTGCAGCCTTGCGGCGCTCTGGAATGGACTTCAGTCTCTTTAATGTAGTATTCCAAAACACTCGTTTGGCTCTGTATTGAATTGACTAAAACGCTCTGATTTGAAAGGCGATATGAATAGAAGGCCATTTTCAGCAGTGTTTGGAAAAGCAGAAAGTGGCTTCCTAAGATAAAATAAGGACACGGCGAGCTGATGAGACATCACAGTGATAGTAAGAGGTAACGATTATGGAATGTGTGGTGTGTGCCAAGCAATCTGTCACACACAAAACAACGGGCAGCTCCTCTAATCCGCGCGCAAACACAGGGGCAGGCTCTGTAATAGTTTCCACGGCAGCGATGAGGAAACAGCTCCAAGGAAGCCCAGTTTTTGAATGTCCTGACCCTGGGCCTCTCTGGAAGGTTTGAACTCTTCCAGGCAGGCTGTCCTTCCGTGTGCATTAACCTACTAGCTGTGGATGTTTGGCTTTTTTGTTTGGGGGTGTGTTTTGTTGTTTTGATTTCTTGGGATGAATTCTGTGGTTCAGTTCTTGGTGAAGGGGGTTGTTACAGGAATTTCTTATTCTTCTCCAGTGCCTCCTCTGCCTTTCCTGAGATCTGCTGTCAGCTTAGTGGGCTCATCAACCATGTGGTTCTGAGCGACTCTACCTCAGCGGTTCTCAACCATCCTGACACCGTGACCCTTTAATACAGTTTCTCTCCCGACAATAAAATTATTTCCGTTGCTATTTCATAACTGTAATTTTCTGCTGTTATGAATCATAATGTAGATATTTGCTATGCAGATGGTCTTAGGTGACCCCCCCCCACGACCTGAAGGTTGAGAACCATGGCTCTAAAGGAAGCTTCCAAACCAGTTGTATCTTTGAAGAGGAATTCTGAAAATTAGGTATCTTGCTGCAAAGCGATATGGGTATTTTTTTTAATTGTTTGAATTAACACAAATCAGACTGGAATGAAGCTGGTTTGCTTGCCTCTCACACTAGGTGGTGTGGCCTCTTTTCTCTGCTTGCCATCTGCATCACACTCATTAAAGTACCGGGAAGAGGGGGAGAATGTCTGGGTGAGTTTGAATGACTGAGTTTCTGTCCGTGTCTCCAAGATTCTCTGCCCTTTGCTTTAAGATGAGCAAACCGGCTCACTGGTGTATTTTAGTGGATGGCCCATGCATTCTCACCGCGATGCTGTGGAGACTCAAGCCGATGAGCCTCCTGCGCTGTGTGCTTTACCATAGACTGTGGTCCTGAGCCAGCTGTGCAGCGGATGTGAGCTTTGGACAGGAGAGAAAGTCCTGTCTCTCCCAGTAAGTTCTTGTTCTGGGTTCTTGTTCTGAAGTTAATAAAGCAGTTACTAACTTTTTGCACGAAGTTTAGTGTGTTAAAAACTAATTAGAAAATACACTTGTGGTTTAGTTGGTTATACTGTGGACTGAACAAAAGTATTACTAATTTGTTCTGATTTTTTTTTTTTGAAACGAGGTCTCACTGTAGAACTCTGGCTGGCCTGTAACTCTCTGTGTAGATCAGGCTGTCCTCAAACTCACAGAGATCCTCCTATTTCTGCTTCCTGAAATTGTCCTGCCTGTAATTGAGTAGGTTTATGTGTGTGGCCACAAAGAGTTTGCACTTAAATGGTTATTTAATTAGTGACATAGAAAAAGTATTTCCAATTTATTACCATTTTAAATAAATAAATCCAGTATGAAAAGTTGTCCTATTTCTTCAATCCTAAAGCATTTATTGTATTAAAACCTGGCTCACAAGCCTGAGTTTATTCTCATTAGCCTTCTTGAGACAGGGTCTCACTATGTAGCTCTGGCTGTCCTGGAACTCAAAATATAGAGCAGCCTGACCTTGAATTCAAAGATATACACCTGCTTCTGCCTCCTGAATGCTGGGATTAAAGGCATGCATCATTATGCCCAGTGGGTCTGATTTTAAAACCTATCTGTATTTCAATAGTATATGAATTTCATATCAGTTCTGCGTCTTTCCTAATTAACTATTGAATCACCCAAACTTTGAGAGACAGTAGCCTGAGAGGGTTTGTAAGTTATAGAATTGTAAGTTGTTTTCCTTGTTTCCATTGGTGTTTTAGTGAGTTCATTTGAGCAGTTACAGGAGACTACAAAAGTGTATGCTGGAGAAAGGAAAGACAAATGGAAGAGGAGGCAGGGACCAGGAAGAAGGAAACATGGCCTGTCTAGTAAAGCCCAGCATCTGTGATGGAGCCCATTTCTCTTTGGGAGGAGAACACCTTTCCGAGGACAAAGCAAAGTCATGATTGGAACTTAGAAATCTATAAAAATCCAAAAAGAGACACCATCAGAGCTTACTTATCACTTGATAACGCCATTTAGAAATAATTTATTTAGATTTCATGGCCCAGTGACTCAAAATAGAGAAAACAGACCCATGACCTACTTATATCCATGCCTACCTCTGGTCCACGTTGTCTTTATCTACTTAGCACCCCCATAGACACATTGATATGTGTGAATAAAATAGGCACTTAGTATGCCATATGTCAGTTTTAATCCTTATATCTTAAATATAATTAGACAACTGCAAAGTAGAGATGTAGAAACAAATTTTTATTGAGTTTTATATATGTGGCTGGATCTGCCTCTCATGATGCAAGTTCAGGGTGAATTCACAGAGAGCCCTTTTGTTTTCTTGCTTTTGCCTATGCTCTTTCTAGACTAAAGGACCCCTTGGAGCAGAAAGCAGAATCAAGAGATTGAAGGCATTTGGACTTGTAGTCTTCTGAGGTACACCCTCCTCAGCCTTAAATCCATAGAAGAGAGTGCCCAGTTCACCAACGATCATTGTTTAATGGAAAGTGCATTCATGCCAGGTGATGGTGGTGCATGACGTTAATCCCAGCACTTGGGAGGCCAGTCTGGGCTGCAAGAGCTAGTTCCAGGACAGGCTGCAAAGCTATAGAGAAGCCCTGTCTTGAAAAACAACAACAACAACAAAGAAAAGTGCATTCATGTCATCGACATTTGAAAAATCAAAAATATAAAAATCAGGGTCCATTTGTGTGGTGGATTGAATAAACCTGCCCCTCAAGCTCACATATTTGAATGCTTAGACACCAGGAAGTAGAATTGAAAAGATTAGAAGGATTAGGAGGTGTGGGCTTGTTGAAGGAAGTGTGTCACTGGGGCAGGCTTTGAGGTTTGAAAAGCCCAAGCCAGTCCCAGTTTCTTTCTCTTTCTCCTGGCCTGCAGATCAGGATATAAAGCTCTTCTCCAGCTATTTCTCCAGCACCCTATGTACCACCATACTCCCCACCATGATGATAATGAACCGACCTCTGAAACTGTAAACAAGCCCCCAGTTAAATGCTTTTGTTTATTAAATTTACCTTGATCATGGTATCTCTTCACAGAAATAGAACAGTGTCTAAGACAATTACTCAAAAACTTGCACTGAGACCAGGTTAGTTTTGTTAACAACACACAGCCTAGAATCACTTGGGAAGACAAACTTAGTGAGGGGGTGTCTACATTGCGTTGGCCTATAGGCGTGTCTGTCTGGCATTGTCTTTGGTTAATTGACATGGAAAAACATAGTCCACTTGCCCTAAGCAGGGATCCTGAACTGGATAAAAACAGGGAAATAGAGGTGGACATGCGCTAGCAATCAGGCAGCATACATGCATGCCTTTCTTTGCTCATATTTATGGATATGATTGTGACTAGCTGTTTGAAGTTTGTGACTTGGCTTTCCCATGTAAGGATGGTGTAACCTGACATTTTAAGCTGAAATAAACCCCTTTTCCTCTATGTTGCTTTGGGCCAGGGTGTTTTATCTCAGAAATGGAAGCGGAACTGAGACAGTGAGGTTCATAGTTCCAGACGCAGATTCTTCCTGCTGTGTCACAAAGGCAACCAGAAGGTAGCTGGGTGGCCCCTAGCCGCCATGCCACTGTTTCAGTTGTGGACACGCCTTCCCTGGGAGGTCAGTGTTCATTGCTGTGTAATATGTCTGATGACTTTTCCCCCTTTTGCCCTGCACGTGTGGAATCCTTTGGGTATATTCCCAGAAGTGATAGAGATGGAGTATTTAGCTGTTCTAAGTTTTAGTGCTTTGAGGCACTGCCACACTTTTCCAGAGTGGCTGGTGTCACCAACAGTGTATAAACACCCCCTTTCCCTGTGTCTTTGGCAGCATTTGTCATTGTTTGTTTTCTTGGTGATCATCTTTCTGACTGGGTCATATGGAATCTAAACATAGTTTTAATTTGCATTTCTCTGATGGCTATTGAATTAGAAAACTTTTTTGTTTGTTGTTTGTTTATGGTTTGTTTGTTGGTATTCTTCTTTTGTTGTTTGATTCTCTGACCCATTTTAAATTAGTTTTTTTTCTTGATGCTTAGTATTTTAGTTCTTTGTATAATTCTAGGTATTAATCCTCTGTTGGATATGCAGATGGCAGAGGTTTGTCCTCGTTCGGTCGGCTGTCTCTTTACTTGACATTTTTTTCATTTCCTATACAAAAGCCTTTTAACTTCATGAAACTCCATTTGGTGATTATCAGCCTTATGTATTGAAGATTGGAACCCTATTCAAAACATCCTTACCTATGCCTGTATCATAGAATGTATTTCCCATATTTTCTCTGGCAGTTTCAGAGTTTCTTTTCTTTATCCGTGGTCCTTGATTCATCTAGAGTTGAGTCTGGTGTAGGTGAGAGATAAGACCTAGTTTCATTCATCTCTATTAGACATACTTTTCCTGCAACTTTTCTCCAATGAGTTTCTTTTTTCATTTTGGGTAAAATTTTGGGTGTAAAAATTTGGGTGTGTGGCTTTTTATCTGTGCCCTCTGTTCTATTCCATCAATCTACATGTCTGTTTTTATGTCATTATGGCACTGTTTTGAATGTGATGGATGTGTAGTATAGTCAGGGATGGTGATAAGTTCCACAATATTCCTTTTGCCCAGAACTGCTTTGGCTATTTGGGTCTGTTATGCTCCCATATAAAGTTTAAGGTTGTTTTTTCTTTGTTTGTTTCTATTTCTTTGAGGAATTTTGATTGTATTTTGTCTGGGGTTGCACTTAACTAGCAAGTTGCTTTTGGTACAAAGCCATTTTCACAGTATTAGTGTTGTTAATTCATGACCACATGAGGTATTTCATTCTTCTGGTGTCTTCCTTAAGTGTTAAAGCTTTACTAAAGAGATATTTCAGAAGGTCTAGATTAGGTTTGTTTCAACTGATGTGTTTAGTTAGTTGGTGGCGTCCATTTTGAGTCCATAGTGAATGGGATTGCTGCCTTGACTTCTTTCTCAGTGTATTTGTCTAAGAAAGCTGCAGATTTTTGGATGCTAATTTTGTATCCTGCCATTTTGCTGGACATGTTAAATTATTTATTTTATTCAGCTGCTTTGCCTATAGTCACACTTACAATCTTCGTTTTGAGTTTTCTGCCTGAGATTTCAACTAATATGCACTCTCTTTTGAGATAGAGTCCTATTATGTAGCCTAGGATAGCCTGGAACTCACTATGTAAACCAGCCTGGCCTCAACCCAACTGCCTCTTGCTTCTAGAGTGCTAGGATTAAAGGCCTGTTTCACTATGGCCAACCTAACACCCTCACAGTGCTGTAGAGTTGATAGTTTCTGGAGACGTTTTGTGTGTGTGTGTGTGTGTGTGTGTGTGTGTGTGTGTATTTCATATATTACTGCATTGAGATTTATACATTCATATATATATATATATATATATAGAGAGAGAGAGAGAGAGAGACAGAGACAGAGAGACAGAGAGACACAGAGAGAGACAGAGAGAGACACACAGAGAGAGAGTATTCACAGCTTTCAAATAATATTTAGTTTACTAGAGTGAAGTATGTAGTTCTGAAAATAATTCCTCAGTTCAGGGCTCAGGGTCCCTGGTGAACTCTGTTATTCCCTGAGAAGAATGTTAGCTGCAGAGCATCTGAAGCTGTGGGACCACCACTGTGTACCTTCTGTGTTTGCCAGTTAGTGGCAGAGACCCCTAAACTTCAGTACCTATTTAGACAATAGCCAGGGAAGGAGTGGAGCACAGTCAGGTTTCCGTTACTAAGAACGGGATCGGGAAGAAAATAAGGCAAGAAAGGATAGGAGAAGTATTAGGTCTTTTCTGAGAAACAACTTTTAATTTCAGGATGATAAAGTATCTGGATGGGGAAGTTGGGCTATTGGTAGGGACCAGAGATTCTTAGAGATTAATGCTATGGATGGTTACAAGTACAAAGTAAGAGGAGTCAGGGATGAGGATGAGAGAGAAGGGAAGACGTAGGATGAAGAGAGGGAGTTTATTTGGTGTGTTGAAGAGACAGTGAAGAATGCCTTAGAGTGTATTAGTGGGGAAACATAAACAACGGTCCTAAAACCTGAGCTGTCTACAGAGCACAAGACATACGCAAGAGGGGAAATTAAATGGAACAAGAAACGAAGAGGACACTTAGGGAGTGACTGTTGGTACAGCTGCGCTGAGGTGAAAGGTGAAGTTCTCAGGCCCTGCTAGCCACGCAGCGTGCTGCCCGGGCAGGGTGGGGGCCTGGCCTCTGCAGCCTCCTTGTTCCCTGGGGCTCTGGCAGGTGGGAGAGGGAAGGCTGTGAGGATTTTCCTGGCTGTTCGCTGGGGCCCATGCCTCTGGCCTCCTGTAGGTCTGGTATATGTGAGGAACATCACTCCCCTTGCCAAAAGGAAAGAAAAAAAATCCTGATTTCTTTTAATGAGGTAAAGAATGGAAAGACAAAAATAGGGCTTTAAACTTCACTCCGAGTTATTTGACCTGTGTTGTTGGGGACCGCCTGTACCCGGAGGTTGCAGATGTCTTGGGTGAGTGACTCTCCACCTCTCACCGCCACTCACAAACTGGGTGGCTTTCTCTTGCCTCAGTGGGCAGTGCCGCATTTGCCTGCCCGTTCCATATGTCCTGGAAGATGCCCTGACTGTCATCCTTCAGGATTAAGTCTTGACTTGTTTCTGGAAAACATGACCGAGTCCTCTTTGAGTCTTGTGCCCCATGTTTTCTGCTGGCATGGAGTTTGCCCCCAGCCTGGGATGAAATGCCCTGTGAGGATAATTGCCTACTCCTATCTTTAGTGTGTGTATGTGTGTGTGTGTGTGTGTGTGTGTGTGTGTGTGTGATACAGTCTTGCTCATGTATTCTTGGGCTGGCCTGTCACTTATTGCCAAGGCTAGCCTCAAATTCATAGCAATCCTCCTGCCTCAGTCTTCCACATATTGCTATAATAGGTATGGACTACCATGCCCAGTTCTAGTTTTGGTGTTAAGTAGAAATGCCTCCTGCCAGGTAGGAGAGACTCCTGAAGAAATACTCCACACACTCGCCTGAGCCTGGACTCAGGCCATTAAACCCAACCCTGTTCTTGCTGTCAAGTGTTTCTGGGAGAAACTCTTGTCCTTGTCTTCAGAGTTTATGTGAGTTAAAGGGCTCTATTAATGTAGAGACATTCGAATGAGGTCTAGAATGTTAAAAGCAGACACTCTGTGGAAACATGACCCTGACCTCTTTACTCAGAATTTATATTCCAAATAAGCAAGTGTGAGACACTAAAATCCTTTGAAACACTCATTAAATATTTCATCTGCTTTTTCCTGTCTCCCTCACTCCCACTCTGACTCAGCAGAAGGCCAGCATTCCTGGGTTGGTCATCTCGATATATTTATTTAAAAACTCCCTCCACGACATGCAGAAACTCTCTGAGTCAGCCATTTAATCCAAGCACTGGGTCACTTGATTAATTGCTCAGTGTACCCACATCGCTCCTATTAATTATGGCCCATTGTTCTGTTGTCTCCTCTCCTTTCTGGAATGTTCCAGGCCACAGGCGTGTAGGTCTCTAGTAGCAGAGGTCTGGCTAGCACCCACCACCAAAGTGGCACTGACTCCAACACTCTGTACAGAATGTTGCTCTAACATGTGCCAAGGCGTGAGTTTGTTCTCCCGGGGCTCGTGATTTGGAGGACTGGATTCTGTGGCCCTGAGAGAGGAGGCAGGCTGCTGAGATACAAGGCCTAATGGAGGTTCTTAGGACCTGGGGGGTGGGTGCCCAGGAAAGGGATTAAAGTTACCCTGGTGGGACTCCTGAGCTGCTGTGAGAATGGCTTGACCCCTTTCTGGCTCCTCATCTGGAAATCCAGTCCCTTCTTCCATGTATCCTCCTGCTCTGGTGCTTTCCACCATGGGCCCTCTCCAGAGCCAGGCTGGGTCTTGCGTGTTCTTTGTGCCTCCAGAGCTATGAGCTAAATAAACCTTTGAGTGTGAGTTTGGTGGTGGAGGCTGGGGATATACGAATGTATGTGTGTGAGTGTGCTATGTGTGGGGTGTGTGTGTGTGTGCCGTTTTTCTTCCCAGCTGCAGGTACTTGTCATTTTGCTATAGCAACAGAAAAATAAGCAAATGCAGCGTGTCTGGCTCCTCTGTGGGATGGTGGACTCTGGAGGGCAGGGGGGCAGATCTGAACCCCTGTACCCCTGTAATTCCCTTGAGGGGTAAAAAGGAAATGTCGTTAGCATGATAACTTGTGTTCAGTGTCTAATAAGGACCATCCCAATAAAACCCTGTGGCATAGAGAATATTCAGTATCTTTTTTGCCGCTGGGGAGTGGTGCAGGAGAATTGTCTGTATTCTGTCAATCATGTTTTAAATCAACGCTGATTGGCCAGGCAGGAAGTAGAGGTGGGGCAATGAGAACAGGAGAATGCTGGGAAGGAGGAAGCCCATTCCTCCTGAGTCCAGCTCAGACCACCGAGGAAGCAAGATGTGAGCTGCCCTGCTGAGAAAGGTACCAAGCCATGTGGCTAACATAGATAAGAATAACGGGTTGATATAAGTTATAAGAGTTAGCAAGAAGCCTGAGCTAATGGGCCAATCAGTTTTATAACTTATGGAGCTCTCTGTGTAATTTTCTTTGGGACTTGCCGGCTGTGGGGTACCATGTGGGACAGAAACCCCAACAAGCCAGCCCTCGTGTTACAGGGGAAAAAATCTAAGACCTCTGAAAACCTATCTACTGACTTTCACAAAGTAGTTTGAACATAGGCAGTTTGATTTGAGACTGAAAATTTTTAATCACCAGACAGTGTTCCCGGGGAATGGTGATAAGTGAGTTAATCGTGACGTCACCTTGAAGGGAAGGTCTGATTTGTCTCTGGGGAACAACGTGCAAGAATGATTTCAGAGCAGCTTGTAGAAATGCATCTGGTGGAGGGAAGAAAGCAGAGTCCAGGCAGTGCACAGAACCGGGGAAAGCACAGAGGCCAACACTAGACCGAGGGTCCGCAGCAGTGACTAGGCAAGGTGTGGAGAATAAAGGAGAGAGGTGCCCTGGTTATCTGTCAGCTTGGCAGACACCCTAGGCATAGCTGGGAAGAGGGACTCTCGACTGAGGAACTGTTCCCATCAGGCTGGTATGTGCGGCATTTCCGGAAGTAATAGTTGATGTAGGAGAGACAGTCCACTGTGGGCGGTGCCACCCCTAGGCTAGTGGTTTCAGTTTCTATAAGTAAACTGTGCAAGCCATGATTACACACCAGTAAGCACCATTGCATTCCTCCGTGGGCTCTGCTGCAGTTTCTGCCTCCAAGTTCTTGCTTGCATTCCTGGCTTGCCCTCTCTTCCTGGTGGACTGCAAACTGTAGCGTGAAATAAGTGCTCCCTCTGCTGCTCTGGGCATGGCTTTATCACAACAATGTGTGCAAACTAGGATGAGGGAGAGGGATGGATGAGGCAAGACATCTCTGAACCATCCTAAAACATCATACACACAGTTCCTGCCAGGGGAAATATAATTCGATTTTTCTTATTTCTAATGACATACAGAAAAATTAATCAGCCGGAACAGATGAATGAGTAACCATCACTTCAAGAAGAAGCACCAAGTGAACCTCAGCTTTCTGACTTAAGGAAAGAACATCCTTGTACTGAAAACAGCAGCATGCATTTAAAAAGAAAATGGCCTTCCAGCATGTGTTGAGAGACTCAAACTCAAATTTTAGTCCTCAAAAATCCCATGTCCAGGAAATGCCTTAAAGCAAATAACACAGAATGCAACTGAACACGTTAGTAAGATTGAAGTTCTGTGCAAACGGCTGGCCACCTTGGTCCTCCCTGAAGTGACCATTTCAGAGCAAATGAGATATGATTGGCCTGCCCTAGCCTATAGAAATTGGTGTTCCTAGCCGGGCGGTGGTGGTGCACGCCTTTAATCCCAGCACTCGGGAGGCAGAGGCAGGCAGATCTCTGGGAGTTCGAGGCCAGCCTGGTCTACAAGAGCTAGTTCCGGGACGGGCACCAAAGCTACAGAGAAACCCTGTCTCGAAAAACCAAAAAAAAAAAAAAAAAAGAAATTGGTGTTCCTGCTCTCTGCCTCGTAGGCAACAGCTAAGAAGAAGACTTCCAGAACTGTCTATGTGTCCTACACCTTCATTCTGCAGAACTTAACAAGAAGGCTTTGTGCCTGCCCAAAAGATTGTACCGTTTTGGCAAATGATCAGATACCAAGAGCTATCTTGGAACAGACACTGGAGTGGGATACGTGCCAGGAACCCACCCAAATGACCTTGAAAAAAATATTGCTTCATTTCTTGCTACCAACCTTCTGTGTGCATTGTCCTGAGCTCACTCCAGCATCCTACACACCACACAACTGCATAATTGACACCTTCCCCACCTACTGAGCTTTGGCCCTTTAGTTTGGATATAGAATTACTTTTCGCTGGGTGGTGGTGACTCACGCCTTTAATCCCAGAACTTGGGAAGCAGAAGCAGGTGGATATCTGTGAATTCCAGCCCAGCCTGGTCTACTAAACGAGTTCCAGGACAGCCAGGACGGTTACACAGAGAAACCCTGTCCAGTGGCTTTTGTGTAATAGATAATGCCTATAAAGAAAACCATATACTTATCAATTAAATTTTAGGAATTTCAGATTTCTGATCTGTAATGAATACTCTCTTGGCTTTTAGGAGAGTAGAAAGTAGAGTTGAGAAAAACCTCTTTAGAATACTAGCTTTGTTGAGATCTTTTATTCTTGTTTTATATTTGCATTAAAAAAACAGCATCATTCTTGTCTTTTGTCTTTTTTAAAACTACTTTGCTGAAATTTTAAATTATCTTATGATTTATAGCATTCAGCAGTCATGTGTTTCTTGTTTTATATCTATAAATTGAATGATTACAGTATGGGAAACTTGTATGTTAGTATCTGAAATTTAAAAAATAATAAAGTATGAAAAAGTGAACCTCTCATGGAGTTGAGGCAAAATTGTAAATTTATAGTCAGCCTTGGCTACACACCAGGTTTAAGGACAGCCTGGGCTAAATTGGGAAACCTTGTCTTAAGGTGAAGTCAAATAAACCAAATTATCGCATGATTGGTGGGAAATGGAGGAAACATTGGAGGTGATAGTATAAGATAAGGTGTGTGCTCCTGGGTGGCTGTGGTGAACTGAGTTATTAGGACTCCGAACGTGATATAAATACATGAAAAAATTATGGTAACTAAAAAAAGTAGAACAATATACTTGATTATGATAAAACAGTAATATCTCAGACCATTGTTAGATAAAGGCACTTGAAGGAAAGGCAGTATGTCGCAATGGTGGGTGTCGCTCCTTCCTCGTGACCTTCAACACCCTTCACTCATTTCCAGCATGAAAATGGAATAAAAGCCCTAGAAATGTTCATTTTGAATTTGTGCTTGATGTATCTGAAATATCAAAGTTCAGAGTTTAGAATTTACCCCCGGGATTATATTGGAGGCATTTAACAAGTGTTAACTAAATTTCTCTCCCCTTGGATCAGAATCCCAGAACTCTGTCAAAACATCAGAAGACTGAGCATCATTTTAGCTCCTGTAGGCGTAGTTTGGGAAGAAGTGGTCTTTTCTGTGTTTCTAGGGGGCTCTGGGCAATCGAGGGGCTCTCCTCCTCTATGGAAAAGTAACCTTTACCACCTTCACTCAAATAGCAGAAAAACCATCTTATCCTTGGAAAGTATAATGTGTTAGTATTTATTCTATACAGAAGGAACAGTCATTCCCTCCTTAAGATCTGTGTCTTTTGGTTTTTTGGTTTTTTTTTTTTTATCTAGGCACTAGTTCTTGCTCAAGTGTCAAGGGTCTCTTTAATTTTCATTGTTAGTGAAACAGGCCCCAGGTGCAAGACACCCTGCTGAATTTTGATGACCTTCAACATCCAGAAATGTTCTAAAAGCTCGTTGTTTTATATGCTAGCTAAGCAATAAGAAGCTTATCAGTGTAGGGTTCCTAGATTCTGTGGTGCTCCAGCTGCTGTTCTGATTGAAGAAGTGATGCTGTAGGTGTCTGGAGTACTATTTAGAGGGAATCATTACTTCGGTTGTGACAGTGATCAGTGGGAGCCACGTTTTGACTGGAGTGAGGGAGGGTAAGATGAAGTGACCCTTGTAAGGTTTCCATGCCGTGAGAACAGGAACCGTGCCCGCAGCCCTCTCCTTAGCTAGTGATGTTGTTCCGGCCCATGTATCTTTAAATTCAAAGATTTGGATTCGTGTTTCTCACAAGTCGCATAAACTAGTGCTGTTCAAAGCAGCTAGCTCCTTGTTGATCCCTAAAGACATAGGAGTGGTGGTGAACCCCAGTGCTCTGACTCATGAGGCTGAAGGAGCGTGATGGGGTGGGGGGGTTCAAGGCCAACATTGACTATAGAACAAGACTTTGTCTCCTAGAAGAAATGCATGATGGTAGGAAGAGAATGATGAATTGCGAGTTTGCCTGCTAGGTCAGGACAGGTTTAGATTTTAAATTCGTGAGCGAATAGAAACTATGATCCTGTATTCTGGGGAATAGCGCCCTACTGAAAGCAATGCTCTATCAACTTGCCACAATCGCTAAAATTACCACTGAAGACAGGTGTTTAAAGGTCTCATTCATAGAATGTATAGGTCATGTCACATTGACTTCAAGGGCTATCAGTTTTCTGGTATGTGCTTGATTAATTCATCCATTGTCACTAGCAGCAGCACCCCCAAGGGTACAGAGCTTAGGAAGCTAAGTTGAGTCCGTGTCAATGATGAGGCAATAGGGAAAACGCGTGCTGGAACACAGTACTTAGGGGCCTTTCAAAGTTAACAGCCATCTGGGGAAACTAAAAACCCAGGGCCATGGGAAGTGGCATCAGCATCAAATCAGACAGTTTCTAAGAAGCACCTCTTATGTGGAGGTCAATGGACTTTCAATCAAAGAGTTGCCCTTCATCTTATAGATCACAAACTGAGACAGGGAGCCAACATCTCTGAGGAGTCAAAATGGGTTCTCTGACTCTTGAGCCCTTCCTTTTAAGCATTTGACATATTGCCTCCTAGAAAACACACACACACACACACACACACACACACACACACACACACGAGGGGGATCTCATGAAAGGTGAAATTAAAATGCAAATGTAGCCCAGCTTTCTTCTATCCCATCACCTGAAATCTTGTACAACGTGCCAAGAGCCACCCTGCTCGTTCTAGGGTGCGTAGCCAAGGGTTACATGGATGACCCCTAGAGCCTCAAGCTAAGCTTTTACTCTGACCTTAAATATACTGGTGTGAGATTAATTGAACCAGCGGGATTCTTTTTATTCTGTTATTGTTTGGAAATCTTAGCCAAGATATATTTTCTTTTTGGACTTGCTACTTGAAACGTGGGTAACTGAGCAGGACTCCTTGGTGGCCTTTGATCCCATTAGAGAGTTTAAATTGATGGCCCAGTTCTTTGAATGAAACCTGATATTAAAAAAACACCAAGCTGAAGTCACAGGAGATTGTAGTATAATGCTTACATTTGGAGTCCCAATTTGGGGGCATAGAGTTCCGGGACTATATTAGCCCACGCGTGCGTTCCCTTTTACTCGGGAGTAGCTCTTAGTCTCCACATGTTTATTTAACAGAAGAATATTTAAAATTCCTAAATCCAATTTAGAGACTTAGACCCTGTCACAACCTGGCATATGCAACGCTGTCCAGGAGCCCAAGGAAACCCAGTGATGAATGCGGCTGTTGAATCTGAATCTCTTAACATTGTGTGACTCTGATGTTTTCTGCCCGTGGCATTTTATCACCCATGAATCTTCATTTCAGCAGTTTGGTCTTTGCTTCTTCCTGAGGCCTACACCAATAACCTCCCCAAAATAGACAGATCCGATTTGATCTGAGTCCCAGTTTCTTAAGACTACGGTCATCTCCCCTCCACGGCGGTCTGCAGGTGGTCTTGGTAGCCATAGCAACTGCTTCACTCCCCTCAGAAATAGCAGTTCAGCTTGTTCTTGTGGTCATCAAAGGCTTTGCTCAGAATTTCCTGTGCACCTAGCCAAGACGGCCAGGTTGGGTGAGATTGATTAGGAGCCATCTTAAAGCCTATGTCCTAGGTACCCACTCATAGGTGGCATGGGAAACTGTACAACCCAGTGTGAGCAGCAGTGGCTCCTGGTACCATCTCACACTATAAATGGAGCCAACCACACACTCTGCATTCTCTATAGATGACTACGGGATGAACCCAAAACAGATAAACACGTCTGTCTCTGGTTCCTATAAAATAAATCAGCTCGAAGGAAAACAATATGCAAATATCCCACCATCAAACTCTGGATAGGCAGAGAGAGGAGTCGACTCTGATGTTTGGTCTTCATAAAAAAATAAGGCAGATGTAGAAGTGTGTGGACCTTACGTGGACTTGCTGTCCGGCAGCTTCAGAAGTGTTTTCTTAAATTGTAGTGACCCCGAAGAGTTCATTTCCTCTAACTTTGCTGTTTGGGTCATCGCCACCGTAGAATGCAGTGTGATTCCACTGAGGAAAGCTGATTGCTCAAGCTCACCCTTTGCAGCCTGTTCTCCACTTATTTTCCTGTTGGTGTGTGGAGGGTGTTATGTTGCACGTGTGGTGGAGAGGACGGGTTTGTAAAGTCAGTTTTCGCCCTCCTCCTTCATGTGGGCAAACCTTAGGCTTACACCGCCAGTGCCATCTCGCTGGCCTCTGGTTTTTGATTAAGACAGTGGCTCAGGCTTATCTGTCTTGCACTTTGCTGTAGAACCTTGCTTTGCTTCTCTTTCAGCTTTGAGGTGTTAGCAAGCTTTGTCTTACTGGTTTCATCTATCACTATTCCTTAAATGAGCAAGAGCTGATCTTTATAGCGTCTGAATGAGGCCCAGCTGGTGGTGGTGTTTGCAGAGGCTTAGGAGGTATGGTCTTGCCGGAAGAAGTATGTTTTAATCAATCAATCTTTCTCTCTCTCTCTCTCTCTCTCTCTCTCTCTCTCTCTCTCTCTTTCTCTCTCTCTCTCTTTCTTTCTTTCGTTTTTCGAGACAGGGTTTCCCTGTAGCTTTGGAGCCTGTCCTGGAGCTAGCTCTTGCCTCAGGCTGGCCTCGAACTCACAGAGATCCATCTGCCTCTGCCTCCCGCGTGCTGGGATTAAAGGCCTGGGCCACCAGCGCCTGGCTGTTTTAAGATTTCATTCCAGTTTGTGTTCAGCCTACCTAATGCCAGGATTATCATAGGCACCGCCATGCCTGGCCTGCCGCTCACCTTCAAAGCAAGCATGACACTTTATCTTGTACATATATTACCCACTCTCCCACAGGGTCTGACATGACTGCTGGGGGAGCCACCTTGGGTGCCCCTCCACCTGCCCCTGCACCTCATCCAGAGACCATCTGCCATGGTCCTCCGTGTGAGAAGGGGCTTTAGGGCTGAAGGTGTTTTGTGGTATTAAGAATACAGTGGCTTTCTATTCTGTTTTATACATCCGTCTATCTTCAGTTAGTGGTCTTTAAAATATGTGAACCTTAAGAACAAAATTTCTCCTATCGTAATGTTTTTCTCCTCTTCTTCTTTGTAGAGCAAGGAGATCGCATTCCAACTGCACGAGGACTTAATGAAGGTTCTTAATGAGCTCTACACGGTACGTACGTAGTCTTTCTTCGCGTGTGGGCTTCTGCCTTGGCTTCCTGGTCTTTGGGAGCTGCTTGTTTTACAACTCCCTCCAAGTGTTGACGATCTTTTGAAAACCTGGAATGAGGCAGCCATGCGCTCAGCACATTCCTCCGCCAGTCCCCCCACGTTTAGAGACCTTATGAGTGTGTGCACACGTAGCATGCACACACGTGGCTAAGTAATTTAAGAAAACAGAATATAGAGGCTCAGTGAGACATGTTTTTACTGGTTGGGTGAAATTTGACCTGCTTTCTTTCAATTTTTGAATATTGCGCTTAAAATTGCCATTCTTAGATGCAAGTTGAGGCTTGCTTTATTAGAGGTGCTTTCGTGTCTGCCTTTCTCTTACTTGCTTGGATCTTGCAGGGTTAGGGGTTGACCTTTGAACCACTTGTGTCCTAGACAAGTGCTCTGCTCCTGAGCTGTGTCCTGGGCCTTTCTTTTTCCTTCTCCTCTATGCCCCTCCTCCATTTCAGTTCAGTTGGTTATTTGGTAATGGCACCACACTAAGATTATTGGGGTTTTGTTTTGGGGTTTTTTTTGCATGATAATATCTTTATGTCCTTCCTTGTAATAAATTGCTTTATTTGACTTACATTTCATTTAGAGTACTTAAAGGAATAATTTAGTAATAATACTTAAGGTAATAATAATAATACAATAATTTGCTTTATTTGAGTTACAGTTCACTTAGGGTACTGTATATCATTGTAAGAAATTAAATAATATAGAACCGCTTTATTTTTTAAACTACTAATATTTTTCTTAATTTACAATTATTTGTTCCTAAAAAGACAAGTGTGTAAAATGTAATTTGATTAATTACATTTCTCTAATGCTTACAGATTAAGGAAGTTTTTTTTAACTAATTAAGCTTTTAAAAAATAAATAACATTTTTATAAAATGCACTAAGATTTTTCTCTTCAGATTTATTTTTATTTGTGTATACATGTGTCGCTCTGAGCACATATTATATATGTACCTGTGCCAAGGCAAGTCTAGAAAAGGGGTCAGCTCCCCCAGCTGAAGTTGCAGGCAGTTGTGAACTGCACTGTGGACCTGGAAACTGAATTCAGGTCCTCTGCCAGAGCAGCAGTCACTCTTAATTCCTGAGCCATCTCCCAAGACTCTTTTCTAAAATTTTATTTTGGGGGAGGGGTGGGTTTTCAAGATCGGGTTTCTCGGTAGCTTTGGAGCCTGTCCTAGAACTCTTTGTAGACCAGGCTTGGAGATCCGTTTGCCTCTGAGTGCTGGAATTGAAGGCATGTGTCACTGCTGCCCGCTGATTTTTGTATCTAGATGATATTGGGGAGTTGTTATATTTTCTGTGAACATAATAACTATGTTTTTATAGAGCACATTTGCTGCATTTTTTTTATTTTGAATTGAAGAGATGACTTCTGTATGTCAATTTCTCCTTCAGAAACTTTGATCTGCATGCAACCCGCAGAACTTCCATGTTAGAAGGCCTAGCTGTATACCTGGAGTCACATTTCATGTCATCACCAGATAGATCCAAGAGAAGCCTGTTGGGCGGCTTAGACATGTAGTGAGGAGGTGGTGTAACTTCTCCAATGTCTCCTAGATCCTTCTGTCCACCGGGCTTGAGTATTTAGCAGACCCTGGGAGTTAGATCAAGGCTGCTGACACAGGTCCTCAGAAATCTAATCAACATCAATCTGAAGTCTGACGGTCCTAGGAAAGGTGACTATGAACTGGATGGCCTTGTCAGTCATTTAACCTCTCAGAGTCCGTGGGATAGATAGAGATAGAGGGGAAAGGCAATGGCATATTATCTGTCGATCTTTTTGAACTCCTAGAAAGAAAATTCACTTTGAAGAGCATGCTCAGTGAAGACCAGAGATCGCCTTCTTCCTCCTCCCACCCATCTCTCACATATGCACACTGCACTACACACACACACACACACACACACACACACAGGTACAGAGTCACACACAGATACACTCACACACAGACATATACAGGCATATACACACATACACAGATACACACACACACAGTCACGCACACTTACTTTTAAAGGAGCTGTTGCTTGGCCTCTTCCTACACTTTATCCTATAGACACACAAATCCTGACTTGTCCAAATGAAATCTATGCATTTTTCGTATTCAATTCGTATTAAGAAAGAATGAAAGCATAGGATAGTTGAACAGTGGACCGTGGGTTTAGTGATTATGGTTTAACCACTGACCAGTATTTGCTCAGGAACAAATAACCTTCTGGTATCTTATGTAGAATTTTGAACAGCTGATAACGTTATACTGGTCACTAAAGTCAGGGTATAAAGTACATAACCCCGGGGAATTTGGTTGCTGTTTAATTTCCTAGTCAGATAAATATTCATTTCTCCTTTGCTCACAAACCCTTGAAACTCCCTGGGAGCCGGAGTGAGCATTTGGGAAATGTGTTAACTCATTTGTGAGGAGACTGTTTTAAGCTGCAGTCAGGCTCCTAGCGGTTGACAGTCTCAGCATGTGCCCTGGCTCTGACCTGTTGCTCCCATCACGCTTGCTGGTTACTCAGACATTCCAGGAGGCTTTGGCTCATAGCTGTAGCTGCTCAGGGAAACAGAGAAGGATGCTTTATCATCACCCACCCGTTAGACAGAGCTGAATCTAATCCTATACATCCCTAAGGTTGTCTGGGATGCCATAGCGTACAATATAAAGCTCTGATCAGTGGATAACGGGCAAGCTACGAAGTGCGTAGAACATGGATCCCTGGAGTTCTGAACAGGAGAGAGGAGATTTTGGTGAAAGACTAACTTCTGAGAGAGGTGTCCTTAGCATCTTGCCGCTGTGCTGACAGACACCTGAGAGAAACACTTGAAAGGGTGGAAGGATTCTTCTGGCTCATGGTTTCGCTTGAGTTCATGGTTGCCATTGCTGTGAGCCTGGGCAAGAGCAGAGCTAGCTTAGAGCCTGGTTGCTGGGATGCAGAGAAGGGAGCTCCTGCCTGCACGAGTGAGCTTCCTCTTCCTTCCTCTTTTTGTCCCACAATTTGTTCCGTCACATGATTGCCACCCACAGCTGGGTGAGCATTCCCACCTGCCTTAGTCATCTCTGGACACACCCTCATCGGCACAGCCAAGGGTTTCCTTTTCTGGTCTTCTAGGCATTCTTCAGTCCACTCAAGCTGTCAGTCAAGATTGAACCATCTTAGGACGAGGGGTCTTAAAGATGTGCAAGCTGTGTTTGTCCCATCTTGCCTTTATCTGCAAAAACATGGACTCAAAATGGGTTCAAGCCTCTAGTTGGATTTTTAGACTCCGTGAGGGACAAGCCAAAGCCCTCAGTTTGGCCTTGAGTAACAGAGATGCCAGAAATAATAGCAGGAACGCATTAGAAGTTTGTGCTTTCTCCTAAGAGTTTAAAGATTGCAGCACAGGGCTGATATCCAGGAAACCCTTCGGGAACCAGGCTGCTTTTAATCTGTTGTTCAGAGAAACTCAATTGCAGCATCCGTCCTTGGAGCTGCAGATAGTTACAGGAACTCTAGCCTCTGTGTTCCTGGAAACAGAACTGAGAGAGGGAAGCGCAGGGCCCCAGCTATCAGGAAGACCTGGTGGAAACCCTGCATTATGTTTTCCCGTGTCTCTCTTTGGCCAGAACTCAGAATGGTCCCTGGGAGCCTCAAGGACATCTGGCAATTGCAGTCTCTCGCTAGCCAGTTTATTGCTAACCTTTGTCTGTGTCTTTGTTTTACGGGGATTTTGTTCACTTGGAAGAAAAAGGAAGTTACTCATAGCTAGTCATACCTCCCAAAGTGCTAACATTTATTGCAGACTTACTGTGTATGTACCTGTAATTGTGCTAGCACATTACATGATCTCCTCAGCATTGCCGGGGTGGTTATCTCATTATCCTGATTCTGTAGTTGTGGAACCTAAGGGCGTAGGGAAGCTTGCTCTGGCTTGCCTAGTCTCCAGTGAAGTAGGAACTCAAGCCACATCTGGCTCTGGAGCCTTTGCTGCCTCTTTGTCTCTGTTGCTGTAGCCTAGGGAATCATTCTGAAAACAGATAACTAAATGTTATTGTCTCCCCCAAATAAGGATAAATTAATTTATCACCTGCCCATTTGTGCTTTTTTTTATGAATCAGTAGAATTAATGTTGCTTTAATTAAAAATGTAAGGGAAAAACTGAACATGGGGCAGGATGGCAAACTGTACTGCTTAGAAATGTTCATCTAAACAGCGAACAGACAGAACTTAGTGGACCAGAAAGTAAGAGGGTAAACCAGGAGCCTCAAACTCTGTATCTGAGTCTCGGCTGCTAATGTCCTTCCCAAGTTGAGCGTTCGACTAAATATAAAGGTCAGAATCAACAGTGTTATTGATAGAGGGGTCAGGAAACAAGCAGTAGTGTGTCATGATAGAACAGCAAAGACCAGACAGGCTGTCAACAGACTTGCGCTGGGACCCCAGCTCCGGTCCTTGCTCTTTGTATAGTCCTGAGAAAGCAATTCACCTCTCTGAAAACAACGGTTTTTCAGAGGGCGGTGAAGCTGCACGAGTGAGTGAGTGTGTTTGAGTGTGTGTGTAAGGGAGAGTGCGTGTGTGAGTGAGTGTGTGTGTGAGAGTGTGTATGTGTGTGTGTGTGCGTGCGTGTGCGCATGTGTCTATGCACACATGCAAAGTAATCTTGAGACAAGATCACATGTAGCCCAGGTTGGCGTCAAATTCGTTCTACAGTAGAGGTTGAGACCTTGAATACCTAATAGGAAACAAGTGCTGGGGTAGCAGGTGTGTGTGTCACAAGCTCAGCTTGGTTGACAGTCACAACTGTGGAGAATGAAAACATCCCAGGATCTTCGGGAAAGCGGAGACACCGGAGCATCAATGGTATAGTTTCTAGTCTGAGTCCAAACGCCTGAGAAAACCTGGAGGGCTGGCCCTGTAAGTCCAATCAGATTCCAAGTGTGAGGACAGAGTTCAGTGCCTCAGCCTCAGCCTGCTACACAGCAAGTAGACTGACCATCTCCCAGCTGTCTCATTCAGTGCAAGCCACGGATGGATTGTGTAAGACCTAGATGTGATGGAAAGAGCAATCTGTTCTACACAGTGTTCTGGCTAAAGGGCTAATTTCAACTAGAAACACTCATCAGACCCAAACCTACAGTGATGTTTAACAAAATAACCAGGTAGCCCGCGACTTTGTCAGGTTGGCACTTAAAATTAGCCACCATAGCATCTAACAAAGCTTCAGAGAAGCAGGGGGGATGGGTGGCTTTTAAACCACAGCCCTCCCACCTTTGCCTCAGTTTCTTATCTGCAGCGGCGGTCACAATAATACCCTACTCTTAGACTTACTGTAAGGAGTGAGTGTTACTAAGACAATTATTCATTCAAGACTTTTTGACCGTTTTCCTGTGCCAGGCACTGTTCCATACCCTGGAGAGAGAGCCAGGAATGCAAACAGACCACGTTCTAGTGAGAACATAGAAACAGCAAAGGCAGATGAACGTGTGATACGGGGGCTGAGGTACCAAGAGCATCAAAGTAAACACCTGCCCGTTAGTGTCGTCCTCGCCGTTGTTCTCTTGGTCATCAGCAGGATATGGATGGTAACCCGGCCTTGTGGGCCTCGCGGATTAGATGTGGAGATCACGGACAATGTGGCCGGTGTTGCGGGTGTTTTTATATGTAGGCAAATCGTCTTCCTTCTCCACACTGTTTGGGGCCAGGTCAGGTTTTGGAATATTCAAAGCACTTAAGCTCCAAAAAGTTTCAAAGTGTACAATTTTTAAATATCAGGCTAACACGCTAAATTTGGGTGTTCCAGATTTAGCCGGTTTTGGGGGGTTTTGTTTTGTTTTAGAGTGAATTTTGTTAAAAACAAAAAAACAAGGGAGGTAATTTGTGGTGGCGCACAGCTTTAATCCCAGCACTCGTGAGGCAGAGGCAGGCGGATCTCTGTGAGTTTGAGGCCAACCTGGTCTACAGGGCAAGTTTCAGGATAGCCAAGACTGTTTCACAAAGAGACCCTGTCTTGACACTCCACCCCCGGCCAAAAAAAAGAAAAGAAAACTAAATGAGTAATAACAGGACTGTGCTAGGGAATTGGGTGAGGGAACCTATGACCCAGAGTTAGAGCGAACATTCAAAACCAAACAGCCTTCAATCTACCCCATTAGGGCTTTGTCCCAATACCAAAGCCTCGAAAGGTGAAATTATATGTTATAAACTTAAGATTTATAATGATTTGTCTTCTGTTAATGTGCCTTTACCTCCCATAGGCTTTGTGGCATTTTACGGGTTTATGTGAACTAATTCTAACAGAGATGAACACAAGCATCAGGATAAATACACATGAACCTGGCGGTTAATTTGTATCATTGATTCCGCTCACTTTGTGTATCAGTGGCCTGTGCGTGAGTAGCCGTGCTCCAGAAGTGATCCACCCTCAAGTTCTGTTAAATCGCCAGGAAGAGAACTGAGCAAACGAGGTGTTACCCAGCCTGAGTTCAGGCAGACTCATCATGATGCTGATTTCACATAGCAGTCCCGTGACGCGGGCAGACCGAGGCTCAGTTTAGTTTTACAAGTAGGGACTGAGACAGAATAATTAGCGCGGTCACACAGACAGTAAATGACTCATCCAAAATCTAATCCCAGCTCTTTCTCCAAAACCCATCAATCCCCACTGGACCACTCTGCCTTAGGGAGGATGCCGAGAAAAGCAGAGGGAGAAACTGTGTGTGTGTGTGTGTGTGTGTGTGTGTGTGTGTGTGTGCGCGCATGCGCGCATTTGTGTGTGACCAACCTGGGGAACAGAGGAATTCAGAGGTAAAACATTTTTTCTTTTAAAACCTTGATAGAGCTTCTAAAACTATTATGTGGGTTACTGAGCTGGTAGATAAATTCCTTTGTCTGTTCAACTTTAGTGTTAGTGTGAGTCCACTTAGGGAACCTTAAAAACATTGTCTTTCATTTAGCTTGAGCATGGTACTGTCCGTGCCGTCTGTCAAATGTGTGTTTGTTCAGACAGTGATTATTGCTGAGATCCACTGTCTTGATCCATCCACCTCTGTTTCTTCCTTCTTCGAATCCTTTTTGTCCGGAAACATAAATAGCAGATAGACACTGTCCTAGACAGCGTCCCAGAGGCTCTCAGGAACTCACACAGGGAGTAGCTGTTAGAGACACTTATGAGAACAGTGTCCTTCACATGTGTTTAGAGCACATAGCCCTTGAAAAATGTTAAAATACAAAGACTCATCATTGTGTTATCAGGAATAAGGAAGATGGTGCTGTTATTTTGAGTCTTTGGAAACTTGGCCTCAGAACTGTGAAAGGAAGCCTCCCATTGGTTTTATAAGCTTACAAACCTGGAGCCAACAGACTCCCGAGGAAGCATGCCCCAGGCAATGTTAGAGGTTCCCAAAAAGGTTTTTTTTCAGCGAGCCTCAAAGAACTTTTTTTCCCCATGAAGTGTTTCTTTTACCTCCGGGCATTTTGAATACTTGGAATACATTTCTATAATGAACATGGAAATTCATTCCTTTGAGATGAACTACAAAAGAAAGGGCTGAGCCCCGGAGTAAAATCTGAACAGACGGAAAGAAGGAGAAATATCGAAATCTCCCACCTGGAAACCCTTGTTGGAATACCACATTCCCAGTGAAGGGACTTGGAAAGATTTTCCCAAAGCAGCCTGTTTAGAGATCATGGACAACAAACTCTTTCCGATGTGTCTGTCCCTTGCTTTGTTACTTGAGTGGAAACAGAAAGGTGTTGGTATGATACGGTTTTTTGTCAACACGCCAGAGTTGACTTTCAGGGGAAGTGAGCAAACCTATCTATAAAGTTCACTTCTCACGGATCCCTGATGCCTGTCTGGGAACAGCTCCACAGTCGAGCTAATGATGCTCAGTCCCTGCTTCATTCCTGCCCAGATTTTTCGTGTATTAATATGATTTTAAAATGGCTTTTGATTGGTGCTTATCAACCACAGACACACAGACACAGCTGTGGCAGTCTACGCGAGCAATGCGAACTTGCTTTCCCCAAAACTATTTGGCTTGGAGGTGAAAAAGAAAGCGCATGTTTTCCTAAAAAAAAAAAAAAAAAATCAAACACTAAAAAAAATGTTTCATAATTAGAATGTTCGCCAACAACAAAGTATTTTACCCAAACTGTTAAATTCTGAAACATAGAATTATGGCTTTTAAATTATTAGAATCTATCAGTGACAGACATCTTAATTAGATTATTTTTATTGGGTACCTAAGCTGTTGAGCTCTGCTTGCCATTGTTCTTCAAACCTATATATGTATATACATAATATATTATGTATATTAATATATTTAGTGCTAATCAGCACATAGAACTATAGTTGAACTTTTCTGTGGGCCACCAGCTCACAGATAACAGCATAGGGGTTTCTGATTAATTATGAAAGCTTGGACTTAGCTTTATCTCAACTAGCTCTTGTAACTGAAATTAACTTGCGTCTGTTAATCTATGTTCTGCCACATGGTCCAGATACCTCTCCTCTGTTCTGTCTGTCCGACTTGGTTCACGTCTCGCAGGTGTCTCTGCCTCTCTTCTTCCCAGAGTCCTCTCTCTCCTCGGAAGTCCCACCTAGTCCCTCCTGCCTAGCTATTGGCCATTCAGCCCTTTATTTGACCAATCACAGTGACACATCTTGACACAGTGTAGATAAACATTCTGAAACACAGAATAAACCCTTTTCCTCGATTGTTTATCTGAAAAATGGACAAGAAAGGATTCTCAGTAGAAAGAACACAACTCGCCGGACAGTGGTGGCGCGCGCCTTTAATCCCAGCACTTGGGAGGCAGAGGCAGGCGGATCTCTGTAAGAGTGAGGCCAACCTAGTCTACAAGAGCTAATTCTAGGACAGGATCCAAAGCTACACAGAAAAATCCTGTCTCAAAAAAATCAAAAAAAAAAGAAAGAAAGAAAGAAAGAAAGAAAGAAAGAAAGAAAGAAAGAAAGAAAGAAAGAAAGAAAAGGCCAGGCAAATCAAGATCTAAGTCAGTTGCATCTGGTGAGCCATTTCAGCCTACCTAAGTGCACCTGGTTTCTGACCCATGTGACATTCTGGATTTAATATGCCTTGGGTTAATAGAACTTGAGTACTAAATTGATCTCTAGCAATGACCGACTAAATCTGCTCATTTGGGGAGTGATTCACCAAACCCAGGTGATAGCTCACTCAAGCCCCAGAACTAATTCACGGCCAGGCTGGAAATGAAACCGGGGCTTGAATTCCCACTAGCGCATAGCTTCCTGTGAGGTGTGGGCCAGCTCAGAGGCTTGCAGAGTGGCAACTGTACACAGCACCATTGTAATAGCAGGTAGCCTTCCTCCTGGCTCTGGTCAGAACCATTTACATAATTAGTTCTTTAAACTCTTGTGGCAGGCAGCCAAGGCAGAGAGACAGAAGTGCTTTGCCCACGATGACAGGAAGTCTCAGAGCAGACTGACTGCCCATTTAGCCCACACGCTGTACCTTTTCATTAGCGATGATATGGCCAAGCAGACCATCACAATTGGCCACCACATCCATGTGGAGGCAACCAACCATGGACCAAAAACGGTCCAGAACCTGGCATCTCTACTGGACATTTATGGACCTTGTGTTCTTGTCACGGTTCTCTGAGTCACAGTGTAGTAACTATGTACCCAACATTTGCTTTGCACTGGTTAGTGGAAAGGATCTAGAGATGACTTAAAATACATGGGAGGGGATCCAAAGATTCGGTGCCAGTGCTATGCCCTTTAAAGGAAAGGACTTGGGCATCCAGATTTTGTGAGGCATTGTGGAACCTGTCCTCTGGAGATGCTGAAGGACTCCTGTAGCACAGTTTCTAATTGGTCTTAATAAAGACCCAGAGTCAGATATTAGGGGTGAAAGCTGAAAGATCAGAGAAGCAGAGCAGCCAGTCACTAGTTCTTACCCTTACGAAATCCTCAGAAGCAAGGGGCCAAGATCCTGTCTAACAATCCCCAGACTGAATGCCTTGAGCTCCTATCTCCTCCCACCTTATATTTCTCTCTCTACCCAGCCATATCCCTTCCTATCTCTACCTCCCTATTGCTGGGATTAAATGTGTGTGGCTCCCAAGGACTGGCATTAAAGCTGTGAGCCACTACCGCCTGGCTCTGTTTCTCTTTTAGACTGGATCAATCTTGTATACAAGGCTCAGGGTGGCCTTGAACTCACAGAGAATGCCTGCCTCTGCCTCCCCTGTTATGGAATTAAAGGTGTGCACCACCATTGCCTGGCCTCTATGGCTAACTAGTTGACTTCACCTCACACTCTGATCTTCAGACAGTCTTTATTTGTGAGATCACAAACAACATTTCGCCACAGACTACCATTTTACACCGAAAGATGGGCGATGTCCACAGAGCTCGGTGATACAAAGAGAGGCCTGCAGTGAGGACTAAGAAGAGCCACAGTCATTCATTAATGGGGGAGATAAGATACAGTAGCCGTTGAAGGGAGCAGCAGGGTCAAAGCGCAGAGTTGGGAAAAGCCAAGTTCCATGCGTGGGATCCGCCCCCCCAGTCACATCTGGGAAGGTCAGTGGCTGGACGCTTTCAAGACAGTTACTAAAAGGAGATTGTACAACAAACAATAGGTGAGGTCTGGGAAAATGGCTCAGTGGGGAAAGTGGTTGCCACACAAGCATGAAGGCCTGAATGTGGTCTCCCAGCACCCACACGAGACACGGAACCCTCTGCCTGTAATTCCAGCTCTGAGCAGAGGAGTCAGGAGGCCTAGAGCTTGCTGAGCCACCAACCTCGTAAATATTCCTGCTGGGGATTCAGTAAGAGAGCCTGGGAGGGTGGGGGGGAGAGAAAGGGAAAGGGAAAAGGAAAAGGAAAAGGAAAGGGTACAGAGAGATTAGGAAGACAACTGGCCCCTGGCCCCCACACACATGTGCTTGCACACACATGTGCACATCCACATGAGCACACACACATACAGAATTTTAAAACAAAGAATGGTTAAGTTCCAATCAAAAGCAGGATGAAAACTCAAAAGGTTTTCCTGCTCAGACTAACAAAGGGCTGTGCGTTCTTCTTTCCTTTAGTCTTCTACACCAGCCTAGCATTCAGTTTGAGATTTGGGGAAGAGGTGTCAAATTTCAGACTATTGTTCATTAAAAGAAAAGGATTCCCTTGTGGCATTTCCATGTTAGTTAAAGTCGCAGTGCTGGGGTGACTTCCAGATCCCCAAGTGTTTTGTGTGCTCAGTCAAGCATCTCGTCTCTAACCCGTCCTCACTCAGATGCCTGGCACACCCACGCAGCAGTGGAGACCTGAGAGAGCTGTATAAGTGGCAGGCGACGCTGAGATTCTGTGTATTTGGTGGCCTTCCCTTCAACATCTCCAGCCGCACAAAACGCGTTGCTCATTTGTTTCCCTCCTGCCCCCACTGTGGGGGGGGGGGGGCTGGTAGAGGTATCTTCCCTCTACAAACAGTAGGTTGAGCTTGTATTCTAGTGCCTCTGAGAGCCTCAGATGAAAGCCCTTGTCGATGCAGGAACTTTCTGAATGGCTCTCCCTGTTTATCACTGACTTGTGAGGCAAGGGTTAAGTCTCTCTGTAGGCCAGTTTCTTTGATCCATAAAACAAAACAACACAACAACAGAAAGATCTCTTTGCTCCCCAGCCTCCCCCAGGTGTGTAGGAATATATCAGTGAGCATTGCCAGGGTTAGGGCTCTGTGGAACTGTAATATAGGTACTGTGACTGAGTTTGTTCAGCCTGCTCAGGAACGACAGAAATTCATTTCTCACAGCTTGGGGGCTGAGGACAGTACAAGATCATGACAGACACAGGCTTCACTGTCTGGCTAGTGCCTCATGGCCTTTTCTAGCTTAGAGCTCCTCTGTTTCCTCACGTGGTGGGCAGGGCCAGTCTAAGACCTCTTTAGTAGGCAGCGATCCATTTATGACAGCCCCGCCCCCATGACTTAATCGCTCCAGTTTGTCCACCTAATCCCATGACTCGTGGGAGTAGGGTTCTAAAATCTGAGTGAGTTTCCGGGAGTCAACAGTCATGCCCCAGCAGAAAGGAAAGAAAGGTGAAATGTTTTATTAATCACAATAACAATTTATTAAGCATCCACTATGCTGGCTACAATTTTGAGGGCTTTGGGCTGTATTTATTTGTTTTGTAACCACAACAGCCTTCTCTTTATCTTATTCCTGGGATAGAGGTGCCAAAGCTAAGAGGCAAGACTAAGCTTTGGACTTGACAGCCCGTTTCCTGAGCTTGATTACCTAAGTCACTCAGAAATAAAACGCACCATCTTTAAGACAGTATGCTTGTTTTTACAGAGGGTATCTGTCTTAGGGTTTCAGTTGCTACGATGAAGCACCAGGCCCAAAAGGCAAGTTGGAGAGGAAAGGGTTTAGTAGGCTTACACTTCAGCATTGCTGTTCATCATCAAAGAAAGGCAGGACAGGAACTCAGACAAGGCAGGATCCCAGAGGCAGGAGCTGACGCAGAGGCGGTAGAGGGAAGCTGCTTACTGGCTTGTTTCCCCTGGCCTGCTCAGCTCACCTTATAGAACCCAGAACCACCAACCCAGGACCGGCACCACCCTCCATGGGCTGGACCCTCCCCCACTGATTGCTAATTGAGAAAATGCCTACAGCTGGATCTCATGGAGACATTTCCTCAACTGAGGCTCCCTCCTCTCTGATGACTCTAGCTTGTGTCAAGTTGACGCACAAAAGCAACCAGTACAGTATCTTTACTGTAAGTCCATGCAAAGAGGCTGTGATTTGGAATATCTCTGGGCGTAGAGAATACAAGTATTTGCCATCCGTCCAAAACCCCAGAATCTGTGCCCGAAGTCAGTTAAATGGAAGGTATTTGAAGTGTTACTCCCTCAGTCAGCTCTAGAACTGTTACAGGGTTCTTTGTCACCTGCATGTCATGTGCACAGACTGGCTTGCAGGGGAGGACTCTCAGCAAACTTGGAAGTCCTGGGAGCAATGGTGGCTGCACGGTCCTGAAGGCGCTGAAGCAGGCTGGTGGGATATTCCTCTGTATGGTGTTAGGTGCTGGGCTTCATAGATGCCAACCTTCCAGAGACACCCGAAGACACCCAGCACCTTTCTCTAGTGATAAAGGACGGGTGGGAAGGACATTCCACAAAGAGGGGACGTGTGAGCGAAAGCACACTGCCCTGGAAGGGAACTCCGTGCCCTAACGGCATTGTAAGGATGTTGGCCAGTTTGTGATTTAAAAATGAATGTTGAATAAGCTGGACTTTTTAAGAAATCTAGCCCCACCCCTTTGCTCATCGATGGTGAAATATACATAAGAAGCAAGATAGGAGAATAATCTTGGAGAGTTTACTAGGTAAAAGTTTATTGGCATTTCATATGAGAAGTCTCTGATAGTTCTGAAGTAAGTACCTCTTTTAGCATTATACTCGCTAAATTATTTTATTGTACTTATGAAAAATTACCTTATATGCTAAAAACCCAGCAGAAGCAAGAATAATAAATACATCACATATTGTTGTATATGTGCTACATAACATATGTCACACGATGAAGTAATATATTAATGAAGTCATTGGACAAGGATTCTCTGGTGATAGAGGGGCGGGAGCAGTCTTTGCTGAGTACGCTTGCTCACCAGGGGTCCCTTCATGGCCAGTAACGCTTGGCCATGCCTCCAAGCTTTAAATTAGAAATTGCCTCTAAAAGCTGTTGAAAAAAGCTCAGATTAAGATTAATTTGTACAGTTTTCCCTCATTACAAATAGAAACATTTGCTTTTTAATGAGGCATAAAATAATTTATCCTTCATAAGCCAAATTACCCATTTTCCACTAAACAGTTTTATTAAAGTAGCAAGGTCTTATAAACCAATTGTAATTAATATTAACACTTTGAAATTATTGTTCAGTTTAGCATTTCGAACATGACAAACGCCGCCCTTGAACTCAAACGTAGAAGTCGAAACAGAAGCCCATTGCGTCTGTATATCAGCCCCACGCTGCCAAAGAATTCTGGGCTTTCCTCCCTAATGAGTCCTTGATGATTGATCAATAATCAGTTTGGGAGCTAATTAAAGTCACTAGGATGATAGATATCCCCGAGTAAGGTTCATCAATACAGCAATGAGCAAGACAGCCTGCAGGGAGGAGGCATTGTTCATTTCTGGGTGTGTTCTGTGAGACGAAGCAGATGGGATGAGTTACCAGAGCCCTCAGAGGGTTCCAGAGAAACCCCGTACCCCCAACACAGTGTGGTGGTCTGCTTCCCAGCTCCAGTCAGCAGAGATGGGGCAATAATTAGTATATTGTTACCCCAACTTTTCTTTGGGACTAAAATTTATCCATCATCTACCCTGATGATAAAAAACAATAACTTGCCTTTAGCTACTGGGAAGTATATTGTTTATTGTCCTGGCTGGGCTGAGAACATCCCTGTAGGCTCAGATGTATGAACACTTGGTCCCAGTCGGTGCTTTGTTCAGGGAGGTTTAGGGGTGCAGCCTTGTTGGAGGAAGTATGTCCCTGGAGATGGGCTTGAACGGTTTGAAGACAACACACCACCTCAGTTCCCTCTGCCTGCTTCTTGCTTGGGAGCAAGATGCGACCTGTCAGCATCTCCTCCTGCCACCATGCTGCCTGCTGGCTGCCACACTTGCCCTGCGTGATGAACTCTATCCCCCGGAACCCTAGCCCAAATAAACACTTCCATGAGCGTCCCTGGTCATGGTGCTTTATCACCTCCGTACAGTGTGTAGTTGTCACTGTTTGGAGTTTTGGACTCAAATCCAGCCGCAGTTAGCGTTAGAAAGACCTAACAGATTGTGTGGACCGCCCAGGCCTTCAGAAGGGGAAGCTATGAGCCAGCACAGCCCTACAAAGCTGTGCCCAGGGCACAAACTGCACACAAGAAGCAGAGAGCACGCCCACCCTGGAGTGTCTGAGACTCCTGAAGCCCCTTCAGGAGCACGGTTACCAGGCATGGGGAAGAAAGCATCCAGTCTCTAGCAGGGGGGAATAAATACAAGCCTGACCGTGATTTTCATACTCTGGGAATCTCTGACTTACAGTGACTTCACTTATAATTTTTTATAATTTATTTAATTTTATGTGGATTGGTGTGAGGGTGTCAGATTCCCTGGAACTTGAGTTACAGACAGTTGTGAGCTGCCATGTGGGTGCTGGGAATTGAACCTGGGTCCTCAGGAAGAACAGCCAGTGCTCTTAACGGCTGAGTCATCCCTCCAGCCTCTCACTTGCAGTTTTTTTTAACTGTAGGATTGTAGGAGTGGTTGCTGGAACCAGCAATATGGGAAGGAGTAGTAACCCAAACAAAGTCAGCCAGTCTATCTGGAGGAAAAGTGTTTGGGCCAGCTTTATTTATCAAGTTTACACAGCCTAGTGCGGTCTGAGGGGAAGTCTCCAGGGACTTGCTAGATGACATAGACCTATGGGAGCCTGCGTGGATTGTCCTGAGTACTGGCTGATGCAGGAGGGCCCAGCCTACTGTGGGCAGTAGCATTCCTAGACGGACGGTCCTGGGCTGTGTAAGAAACCTAAGTTAGCGTAAACATGTAATCAAGCCTGCCAGTGAACCAGCAAAGCCATGTTCCCCATGATTTCTGCTTCAGGTTCCTATTTTATATTCCTGCCTTGACTGCCCCTCAGTGATGGACCGTGACCTGGAAGTAGAAGATTAATAAAACCTTTCTTCCCCTAAAATGTGATAGTTTGGTCTGATGAGCCCCCTAACTTTGGTCTGGTAGGGAGACCTCGTGTGGTCCTCTCTCATAGATGAGGCCCCCGCCAGAGTCACAAAGGCTAAAGTTAGGAGCAGTTTTGTAGCCTCGCCCGTACCAAGCCCACAACTGCTGTTCCATAGGTCGGTGCTTTCCATTAAAAATGCTGCCTGTGTAATTACTCCCGAAATGAAGTCCTTAATGGTACACTGAGCCGAACGAAATTATTTCATAATTTTTATAATCCTGATAACTCCTTTTGCACACGGGCTCTCTGTCTTTACCTATACTCTGTTTCTTCTCTGCATCTCCATCACCCTGTCCTTTGCTAGGTTGGCCAGCAGGGTCTAGAGTACCAGACAGTGTCTTTCGTTCAAAGCATTTGTGTGAATTCTAAGTACAGTCTGATGATAAATTCAGACTGCCCTGCTGAGACCGAGCCAGTGGAACCAGGGCGTACGGCACGTTTTCTCTGAGAAGCCAGCGTCGCAGACAATCTTTCATCCTATTGCTTGTTCAACATGATTGTTCCTTTTTGTCCGTTCATTAGCTCAAAAGAGTAAAACTGCTAACATTTCTTAGCATGCACTTAGTGAAGCCACTTCTCACCCCGCTCCTTTTGCCCCTTTGAAATGGTCGCCCCTCCCCCGCCCCAATTGCGGAGAAGTCATCACATAGTATTAAAATGAGTCATCTTATGACGCTTTCCTCAAATATCAGCAGCTGGCATCTATCGTGCGGGTGTTCCCTCGGCTTTCTTCCTTGCCGTTTGTTAGTAACGCCCGGAACCCTCCCACAGCCCCGTCCAGGCAACAACATTGCAATTTTATTTAACAGTGAAGAAATTGGGGCACCGGTTAGATTATATAGGGACAGGAAGAAAACCTTTCAGCCCTCCCCTCCCGGAAGTTTAATAATCCCAATTTATAAAGCAAATGTACAGTAAGCAAATTATCAGAAAATGAAATTGAAGCATGTAAACTTATTAACACACAGGTACAATACAGCCACACAGAAGGTTCAAGTTTGAAATTTCAGCGACGTCTTAGGGGAGAGGGAACAGAGGTCTGTGTGCAGTTTTGGATTGGAGTAGGTAGTTTCTGGAGGAGATGAATGAGCCCGCAGAAGAGATAACAGCCCGGGACAAAGTTCACCTGCGCGCTGGTGTAATGTTTGACTTTCAGGCCCTTCTTCGGCGTTATGAATTTTATCTTGTTGGTTCATGAAATAACAAGAAGATAAAAGGCAAGTGTGTTCCCTTTTGGTGGGTCCAATCTTGAGACAGAAGACTCCCCCGGAAAGGCTGCCCCTGAAGTTGTTTTTCTAGGTAGCTGTACTCTGTTGGAAATCTAAGTGGCGTTATTTGGTGTGCCATTTATTCTGAGCAATGGTTCTGTCCAAGATCACACAGCACATAAGTATGGGAGCAGATTTGAACTCAGGTAGTTTATCTTATGATTCTGCACTCATAGCCGAGTGACTTCTACAAAATTTACTCAGAAAATGCTGTTTTGCAAATTGATTTTGTTAATCTCGAAAGAGGCACACAGGCCCAGGGAAGGAAGATGGGTTTATGAAAGCTCACCATTTCAGTCCTACTGACCAACTGTTTGTGACTTAGCGCCTTGGTGCCCCAAAATGGCAATGGGAAATACAGTCTAGAATAGTGGCTCTCAACCTTCCTAATGCTGGGACCTTTTAACATAGTTCCTTATGTTGTGGTGACCCCCAACTGTAGTTATTTTTGTTACTACTTCATAACTATAATTTTGCTACTGCTATGAATTGTAATATAAATATCTGTGTTTTCTGATGGTCTTAGCCGACCCCCGTGTAAAGGTCATTCTCCCCTCCCCTCCATTGAGAACCGCTGGTATAGGGGGATTTGAATGGGACGTAGGCTGGAATGAGAGGGCTATGTTGTAGATACGGACTGACTATGAGTATTCATGTTGAGAGCTGGCTTCTCCTCATTTTATATTCTTAATATAAACGAAACATTTGCCACTCACTTTTCTCTCTGTGTTTCTAGAGTTAAATATAAACTAATTAAAAAGACCCCTGAGAATCCTTCATCACCCAACTCCGTTCAGCCGGCCCTAACATCCACACGGCCCACTCACACCTGTACATGTGACAGACCCCTATTTGCTTTACAGTGTGGGTCGGCTTGCCGGTCCCTGCCCCACTGGGTCCTGTCTGGCCTCAAACCCAACACAGCCCTGGAAAGTAGCTGCTCAAAAGCTGTTAGGTAGGTGACTACAAGTGTGGAGGACCAGGGTTGGGAACGGGGATTAGAAAAAGAGTAGACAAAGACGCAGGTGAAAATAATAAAACAGAAAACATTGGATAGTATCGGGAAGGAGTTCCAGGGGATACTGAAATTCGCCCCATTTAATTTTCTATACACTTTTATACCCCAAAACAACAGGGAAGAAGACAAAAGGCTCCTTTAACATGACACAAAGGACAAACTAAGAGTTACTTGCTTCAATATGTTGAGTCATCGAGCCATTAACTCAGGAGAGAGAAACATTCTGTTGTTTAGGCAGTGAATCCAGCCTAGACCAAGTATCCTGAAGGCAGCCACTCCCACGGTCAAACCTCCTATTTCAAAAGAAGGAGCAGAAGTATGCTTGACTATCCCGACCATTGGTCAGGGTGGAGTGGATCTACCTGTATGGACCATCTTAATGTCAAAGAGACCAAGTAACCACACCCTAGGTCAACAATTTTGAACAGGCTAAAACTCTGACCTTCAGACGAGGTGGAAATAAGCTCACATTTTTGAGCCTCCACATACAAGCCAATGTATTCTGACCCCCTCCCCAACCAAAAAAAAAAAACTAGTCTAATGTCCTCTTAATTTTATAGCTAACTTATCATATGTTGAACAGGGAGCTAACTGTGGGGTTTACAATCTTGAGGGGCTGGAAGCTTCTATGAATTCGCATGTTTTGTGAACATATAGCTGTCTATACAGTCAACTCCTAGAGCTTCCTCACTGGTGTGTGTGTGTATGTATGAGTTTTGAAGAGGTTTTTGCTGGCCTGCCTGTCAGCATGAAACAATAAGAAACACCTCTGCTGATCTATTTTTGCTCCACCTCCAATTTCTCAGCTGCCTCTAAGATACGGTGGCCTGTGCTCTCTGCTTCAAGGCTGGACCATGGGCCAAAGCCTGCACTTTTCTCTCCATCAGGGATTCTCAGCCTTCCTTGTGCAGTAACCCTTTACACAGCCCCTCGTGTTGTGGTGACCCCCAATCATAAATGATAACATTGCTGCTTTAAAACCATAATTTTGCTACTGTTATGAACTGTAATGTAAATATCTGATATACAGGATATCTGATGTATGCCCCCCCCCCAAGGAGTCATGACTCACAGGTTGGGAACCTCTGCCTTACATCTTGCCTTAGAAACTGTAAGGAAGGAGGGCTACCCACACTGCCCTGTGCTTTGTACATTCTACCACTAATGGCAGGATGAACATTAGGCTAGGATAGAATAGACTAGGCTGGGATAGACGAGGCTGGGATGGGATGGCCCTATTTACCAAAGAGCAAGAAGGCTAGCGATGTCAGGAGGAAAGATGCCACAGTAGCCCGAGTGCTCCTTTAAAAGGAACTGCTGTCGTCCTGGTTTCCAATAGGTCTTTGGCATACACAGCATGGCTGAGTGGAGGCCAAACTCAGAAGGATAGGCTGAAGTTCTCAAAACCCCTGGAGGGACCAGGCTCCCCGTGCTGCAGTTTCTGGTATGACTGGGGTGTCTCAGCGGCCTGTCCTTCCCTTGAATCCTAACGCTTCCTGGGGGGCAACAATGATGGACTTCCAGGCTGCCTTCCCAGCCTGCTGGTCCCGATAGGATGATAACCTGCAGAAACTCAGTTATAATTGGAACCGTGTATGTGTGTCTGCGTGTGCATATGTGTGTGTGTGTGAGAGAGAGAGAGAGAGAATGTGTGTACACAAGTGTTGTGTGTATGTGAATGTGTGTGTGAATGTGTGCATGAGTATGTGCATACATGTATGTTAACATATGAGTGTGTGTACAAATGTGTGTGAATGTGTGCATGAGTGTGTGAATGTGTATGTTACATGTGAGGGTGTATGCGAATGTATATTGTGTGTGTACGTGCGTGCGTGCGTGTGTGTGTGTGTGTGTGTGTGTGTGTGTGTGTACATGCGCTTTTATAAAAAGACTTCTCCCTTAAGTGGTTGACATGGAATGCTGAAGTGTTTCTCAGAACTTGTAGGGGCCGATGGCTGAAGGCGAAGGCGGAAGTCACAACAATCTCACACCAGTTTGGAATTATGATTAATAGAATGGTTATTTATTTAAAGGGGAAAAAATTTACAGATCATCATCCCAGACAACAGCCATCTGCGCAATCAGGAAGGGAGTCTAGTCGCCGGAAGCGGAGCAGGAAGTAAGAGAGAGAGAGGAGAGGGAAGTGGCCGCTTTTTTAAAGGGAGAGAGACCACGCCCCAATGGGCTGGTATCTCAGCGGCTATTGGCTGAAGGAGTGGGAGGAGCTCCCGCAACAGATGGCTAATAAGGCAGCAGGCTGTGGAGTTAGGCAATCCTGTCAGGAACGTTCTTGACACCACCTTCTTCCCCTGTTAAGCCAGTGCGCATTTTATTCAGAGGGGCCCAAAATTCCCATGCTAACTGTGGGGTTTGAATAAGAAATGTTCCTCATCGGTACAGGTGTTCAATCACTTGGTCCCCAGCTGGTGGCTTTCTTTGGAGAGGCCATGCAGAGATGCTCCCTTGCCGGAGGAAGTACAGCACTGGCAGTCAGCTTCGCGAGTTTGGAGCTTCGGACCACATGCACGAGCTGCCTGCCTCCCCCTTCTCCACCACCAATCCCCCACCACACACACACACAACATACCCTGCTCTGGTCTGTGCTTGAGGTTTAAGTCGTGATCCGGCCACCACGCATGCTTGGCTAGCTGGTGTGTCTCTCCCCACTGCCATAGACTCTTATCTCTCTGGAGCCCTAAATAAAATTAAACTCTTTTCCCACAATGCACTTTCGATCGCGGTGATTTGCCGCAGCAACAGAAGAGGAACTAGCTCTGTATCTCACAGATGGTTTTGAGCTATTCTTCTTAACCCTCATCTATTCTCAGATGTTTAATAGTGTGCTCATTTGGATGCCAGGGACGAAAAGGTGCCAGGCACACATTCGGGATTCAGTGAGTGTTTGTTAAATGTAAGAGCACGCCGAGACGCGAGCTCTCATCCTTCATTGCCTCTCATCAAGCGTCTCTTATCTACATTGTAGCTGAAGTAGAATTAGGGCTCTAAAGGCAGAGAGAACTCTCTTGTCGGTGTCCTGGCTGATTTTACAAGATAAACCGTGATACGGGGTGGCACATGGAACTCTGTAACTCATGACTGGCAGCGTGAGTGCCATTCATAAGTCAAGAGAGTTGAAAGAAAAAGGTTTTTCCACCCATAGAACAGGAAACAGGATTCAAGTTTACCTTAGGGGATAGGAGGAATATAGAAATACCTCTCCAAGAGTGACTAGAAGGATTAGCAAAGCACTTAGATTCCCTGGTGTCTAGCAGGCAGTGAGCATTTTATAGTGCTTAGTAGGCTACATACATATATGTGTATGTGCACCGATCAGACCTGATGGTGTAACCATAGATATACACATATATATTCCGTGAAGTTTAGTGATTCCACACACAATGTGGAATCCACAGTAACTCTGTAAGGTGAGCAGGAGGGCATTTAATCGTCTCCACCCTGAGCAATTGGTGATCCGTTCTCCCAATCCGCATCTCTAACATCTGCGCCAGAGTCCAAAGGTAGAAACTGTGGCTTTGGCCCACTGGTCTCCATCCAGTGTGCACATCGCTTTCCGATGCGCAATAACCTCTCTTACAGAATATTAAGGTATAGCACAGGTATTTTAGATTTTTATGGCTTAAAGTACAAGGCTGGTGTCAGTTAAATGTCATGGGCCTTTCAGTAAGAAAAAAAAAATCAACAGTATCTGTGCAAAGCTTATGATGTAATATTTCCCAGGCTCACAAAAATATACACAGTGTGGGCCTGGGGAGATGGCTCAGTCGCTAAGGTCTAAGGAAAAATCCCCAGGACCCACGTAAAAGCTCAGGTATGGTACCTGCACCTGTAACCTCGACACTGTGGGGGGGCGGAGACAGTAGGATCACTGGGGCTTGAGCCCCCGGTCCAGTTCTGGGTTCCCTGTGAGCCCCTGTCTCAAGGAAGTGAGGAGAGAAGAAGTAGAAGTTGCTGCTTGCCATCCTCTGGTCTCCACAAGTGCACAAACACCAGACACACACTCATACACAGAAATATAGTAACAAAAACCGGTTCTCACTCAGGAGCGCTTTCTGCTTGAACTGTATTTTTTCCTGCAGTTCGGGAATGATAACTTGAGGATACTGACTGGGAATTATGCATGAACTTTTAGTAGAAAAGAATTCAAGTTGGGAAATGTGTCCTGAGACTACATTTAAATAGCTAGATGCCCACAAGGTCATTTGGTATGCAAAGGCTATGTTTGCATTAGCCGAAGGAAAGGCTGATGTGTTTCTTGCAATACCTTCCAACTACACCTTAAAATATAAAAGTTCTTTTTTCTCTGAGAAATGGGATGGCTGTGTGGCGTTCTAACGACAAACACCTTTGCCTTCTGTCAGCTTACATTTTGAATCATGCAGTTCAGACTTGTGTTCATTATCTGCAATTAGAATTCTCAACAGGCTTTGAGAATTTTTTTTTTCCTCCCTGTCTTTTTTAAAAATTCATTCACCCTAACACTTACCACTTTCGAGGAGAGTGGAAATCCTGAGTCAAACCAGGAAACCAAACCAAGTTGATTATTGAACTAGGTAAAAGTAACCCCCGGCCATCATACTAAACCTCCGTTGTGGTGAGACACGCTCCCCACCCCCCACTCACGCTGTCTTACAATACTTCAGGCTCAAGTGTGCTCCTTTAAACACACAACGCTAGAAGCAGACTCAGTGTGCTTACCTGTGCACTAGGCTTAGTGTGTGCAAATTAAACGTGCTTCATCTAGCCCTCAGTAGGCAAGTAACCCAAGACTTCCGAAGACGGGTCTCTTTCTCCGTGGGGTATTAAAAAGAAATTTACAGACCCGCAGCGCCGTCTGGGTGGACGTTGTTGTTTCTAACTTTGTGTTAGCAGGGAAAGCAGAGAGCGAAGCAGCTCTGAGAGTGATGTACATGTGTGGAGTTATTCTTTCCCTGTCATTTTAAGATGTGACTGGGGCCGGAATGGTATGTGGGCTTGCTCCCGGCAGGGAATATAAACAGAGCCCAGCCTTGAATGGCAAGGTGTGTAGTAGATTCACTGACTCCGCTGTTTGCCCAGCTGCAGGCTTTACTCCTTTTCATCCCCCAGCTGCCCAGCTGCTTCCTGATGCTGTTTTCTTTGCTTTTAAACTAGAGTGGGCAACCAGACTTCCTCCAGGTCCAGTAATTACTATAAACAGACGACTTTCTGAGGGCACAGGGCTGCACAGACGTTGCCGCTGCTTGGTACTTACGCCTTCCTCTGGTTTCCTTGGTACTGACTTTGCATGCTTTAAAGAGATGAGCACAGCTGATGAAGGCAAGCCTCTCCAGCAGCCATCCTGAGAGTGCGCTGTTGGGCCCCAGTGAAGTGTTCCCTTCCTCCCTTTCCTGCTGGCCTAGAGAAACAGCAGTTTTGCATGGCTCTACTTAAATGAGTTCATTTATTCTAATGATACATCCAGGTTCCAATCTATTTTAAAGCTCATCTCTCCAAATGAGAAAAGGAAAGTTTATTGCTTTAAAACATTACTTGTACCTTAACTTCTTAACAACTACACCTTAGTTTCAAAATCGAATCTGGATAACTTGGTTATTTGAGGGTGAAATAAAATCTGCCTTCTGGCTTTCACTGGGGCATCATCACGCCTGACGTGGATGGTTTCTCGTAACTGTGCACAAAATACATCTAACCCTGAATGGAGCATTAAAATTATATGGGGAAGCTGTCATTCCAGGTAAAATTTCTTAAACCTTAGGTGATGACCACTAAGATTGGAGAGATGGCTCAGCAGTTGGCAGCACTGACCCAAGTTCAGTTTCAGCACCCATGAAAGGTAGCTTACACCTGTTCATAGCTCCAGTTCCAGGGAGATTCGATGCCTCTAGCCTCCTGGGGCAGCCGCAAAGACACGATACAAAACACATAATTTTTTAAAATGTAGCTGAAAGAGTAATACCTACCTTTATTATCCAGGAAGATACTTATTAAATATCTAGGCTAGTTATTTGTAATACTTTAAAAGATTATAAAATCAGTTTGGTTTATTTCTTTAATTAAAGAGTATAAACTTAGCAATGCATTTCAAAGTCACCCAAAAATATGTGCCTTTTTTTCTAACACTACAGTTTTACCTTGAAAAAATTGTCCTAGGTGACAGTGTGTTCATGAACAACATCTTTGTAGCAATAACATACCCAAAGTTTTTAATAATTGTAGATTCAGTATGTGAGTTTGTCATATCCATAGGAAAGATGTCTATAAAAATTGTTTCACTTATTCCTAAATTTTACTAACATACTAGTAGTATGTGTTGTTCCTAGTAAAAGAAGAGTGTGCACACGAAGGGGTTTAGGACAACCCAATCCTAGCACAACCGTTAGTCAAGTGTGGTGCAGGTGCTTGGAAACTCTGTACAGCCGTAAACATACAATTTAAAAGAACATTTGGTGATTCACATGGAGGTGGTTCACTCAGCAAAGACCCAGAACCCATGCAAAATTTAACAGGCTGTCCGTGGAAGGGGGTGACTGGAATCCCAACGCCATGAAGGTTGGTGACAGGAGGAGCCCTAAAACTCATTGGCCAGTCAGACTGGCCAAATCACGGAATTTCAGGTTTGGTAAGAGCCCATGTCTCAGAAGAATAAGGGCAGGAAGCACGTGAGGGAAAAACACCTGACCCTGGCCTACACACACACACACATGCATTCACACACACACACGCACACACACACATGCACGCACACACACACACACACACATGCATGCACACACACACACATACACATGCATGCACACACACACACGCACACACACATGCATTCACACACACGCGCGCACACACACACATGCATGCATGCACACACACATACACATGCATGCACGCACACACACACACACACACACACATGCATGCACACACACACACACACACGCACGCCTGCACACATGCCCACACCCATTCTAACAAATACTACACCACAATGTATTTATTTTAAAACACCTTAAAATTATATTATTGGTTGATCCTAAATTTTAACTGAAGAAATAATACGTGGTATTTTAAAATGAAGGGTATGTGTATGTATGTTTGTGGGAAAAAGCCTTGACTATATGCCAGATCTTTACAGTGTTGTTATTGTTTTCTGTTTGTTTGGTAATCTCCTTTCTGTATTGTTTATTTTTCTACACTGAATATAAAGTATTTCTTTATGATCAGAAAATCCATTTTTATTCTGAACCTTGTATTAATATTTATGTTGGTATTTTGACAAATACATTTTGTTCAGGATAAGTCCTCTAAGTAAGGACTGTACTAATGCGGAGCTCCAGTTAGGCTAAAACTTGCCCATGAATAGATGGCTTGGGCCACCAGTCCATAGCAAGAGGAGATTGGGGAGCACGCAGGAGATTGGGGAGCACCTAAGAGAATTTGCACATATTGAAAATAATTTTTCATCAGAGCCTGTCCCCTGAGCGCCTCCTCCCATCGGGTGAATTTGCATATTTCTTTGGTTTATACAGAATCAGGAGCCAAAATGTGCCTGTCTTACTACATCTGACTTTCCCCTCTCCTGTTGGAAGGTGGTATTTTTAACATGCACAGCTCATAGCAGACCCGTTCTCTGAGAACGCTGCAGACAGACATCTCCTAACAGTCTGGGTCACTCTTCCCAGGTGATGAAGACATACCACATGTACCACGCCGAGAGCATCAGTGCTGAGAGCAAGCTGAAGGAAGCCGAGAAGCAAGAGGAGAAGCAGATCGGGAGGTCCGGAGACCCCGTCTTCCACCTCAGACTAGAAGAACGGCACCAGAGGCGCAGCTCCGTGAAGAAAATTGAAAAGATGAAGGAAAAGGTAGGTTTAAAACTCCTTCGCAGAGCCCTGACTCCTCATATGGGGAGACAAGACAGTCGTAAAAACCCTGATCTGCCAGCAATAGACACACATGGTGAATTACTATTTAAAGACATGCATTTCCTCCCATGGGAGTGATGACTGTTTAAGACATATAAAACTATGTCATAACAGCTGGACATCATTTCATGGTGAACGCCAAGTGATCAGGACAAATCTGGAGAACTGAATATTGACAGAGATGGTTCAGTGCAAGTGGGCCCGGAGCCCAAATCCATTGTCGTTCTTCCCAGAGCCAGGGAGCTTCAGTTTGTTATTGAAATCACATTCGAAATGTACTTTCCACAAAGGACCTGGGGATCTTTTTTTTTTTTTTTTTTTGGTTTTTCGAGACAGGGTTTCTCCGTGGTTTTGGAGCCTGTCCTGGAACTAGCTCTTGTAGACCAGGCTGGTCTCGAACTCACAGAGATCCGACTGCCTCTGCCTCCCGAGTGCTGGGATTAAAGGCGTGCGCCACCACCGCCCTGCTGGGGATCATTTTTATATGTGGAATAAATTGCTTAGATTCGTGAAAACCCGCATGTATTTCTCTCTTATGAAAATGACTTCGCTTTCATTCCTGATGCCTGTGTCTTCTTTATTACCAGAGACAAGCAAAATATTCAGAAAACAAGCTGAAATCGATTAAAGCAAGGAACGAGTATCTCCTGACACTCGAAGCAACCAATGCCTCGGTGTTCAAGTATTACATTCACGATCTTTCAGACTTAATCGATGTAAGTACTTGACGCTTTATACACAGAAAGTATCATTCATTAATGAGAAAATGCCATTATTTACTAGAATAATGCGGTTTATGAAGTGCTCAGAAAAAAGTGATTCCGACTTAGCCACGCAAGATACTTTGACAGGATCAGTTGTAAGATGCATATCACAAAGCATAATTGCAAACTAAGTCTGATAAAAGCAAATTGTTATCCTGGTGGACTCAACCAGAAAGGATAGAATACAGTTTTCAAACTATGCCATAACACCGCTCTGTGTGCATCAACTCAAACTAACTCACTGGGACAGGGGTTATTGCTCATGGAGGGACCATTACCCTCGGGTGTACAGAGCCCTGAGTTTGGTCTCCAGCACTGCAGAAAACAAAACAAACCCAAAAAAGCTCCAAGAAGCCACAACCCACATGTAGTCTTTACTATCTGAAATCCAGTGTATATTCATTTGACTTTTACGTACATGATTGTTATAGCCTGCAAATGTATGCGCAGCACGGGCATTCCTTGTGCCCTCAAAGGCTAAGCTGGTTTTGACAAGGGACAAACTTTCCACGTACGGCAAAGAATTTCTTTCTTGCCTACAAGTAGCAAGCCCGCACCGAGCACTTCTTCGCTGAGTTGGTTTTGGGTTTTTGGTTTGCCAGTGCTAGGGAACAAACCCAAGGCCTCACACCTGGCTGCAGCCCAGACCCTTGATATGATAGACAAATAAATATAAGTATAGGCAGGTACATACCTATTTGTAAACACATGCTAAGGTTTCCAGGGCCTTGTACATGTTACACGCTCATGAGCGAAGTGCTGAGTGCTGCAGTCAGTTGTGCTAAGGGCTTAGTGTACAGCGATAGTGCTGACTGGGGCTAAAGAGCCGTATGGAACCTCCCTCAAACATTATCCTGGACCCTGGAGTTTCATTGGTGAACAACACAAAGTCTTTATCATTGTGCTCTTTACATATGCGTTGAGAGACAAACTCTAAATTGGTGTGTGTGTGTGTGTGTGTGTGTGTGTGTGTGTATTTAAAGTGAGTACTGATGGTATTTTAAAGCTAGCCAGGTATAGAGGCACACACCTTTAGTCCCAGTCCTAGGGAGGCAGAGGTAGGAGGGTCTCTGTGAATTTGAGACAAGCTTAGGCTACATAGCGAGTTCCTGGCCAGGCAGGGTGACATAGTAAGACCCTGTCTCAAATCAACCAAGCAAAAAGAAATGTAAGATATTGCTGTGAGTGTTCTTTTCTGCTGGGAAAGGCCTGATACTTGAACCAAGATGTAAGCTGGGAGCTGCACAGCAGCCAATTCCAGGACGGAATCCCCCACAGCCGCACTGGCTAGGTGAAAGCTACAGAGGCAGAAGTCTGTTCTGAAGACACAAGATGCTCATGGGATATGAAAGTGGATGGTCTGGTTGGAGCGGAGTGAGTGAAAATGAAGTGTTTGGAGTGAGGGCCGCATGGACTGACCACAGCCATTGAGGCAGTGAAGGGTCTGGACTCTGTGCTCAGAGTGGTAAGGAGCCAGCCAAGGGTTTGAAGAGAGAAATGACTTCACCTGGTGTATATTTTGAAGACTCTGGAAACTTCATGGAAGGGTTTGGCTGTCTGGTCATCAGGGAATGGTACTATTTGAAAGGATTAGAAGGACGAGGAAGTGTGGCCTTCTTGGAGTAGACGTGGCCTGGTTGGAGAAAGTGTGTCACTAAGGGTGGACTTTGAGGTTTCAAAAAGCCCATTTCAGTCCCAGGTCCTCTCCCTCAGACTGCAGATCAGGATGTAGCTTCCAGCAACTTCTCTAGAATGTTGTCTGTCAGATGATAATGGAAACTGTAGCAAGCCCCTAATTAAATGCTTTCTTTTGTAAGAGTTGCCTTGGTCATGGTGTCTCTTCACAACAACAGAGCAGGGACCGAGACAGCTAGCCAGCAGGACCCAGGGTTCTTCCTCCCCAGCGCTGAAATTGCAGGCACACACTGATGTGTCTGCCGTTTTTCTTTGGGTTCTGGAGACCCCAAACACTGGTGCTTCATGTGCCTAATGGGCCGTTTCCCAGGCCCTAAACAGAGATGCTTTTCATTCCCAGATGCACTTGACTCTGCTCTAAATAGACAATGGTTAAATGTGCCTAGCGATTTAGTCTTTTCAAAAGTTTTAAAGATCAACCTTAAATTAAAAACGTGAACAGTTCCCAAAAGTCGTGAGTGAACCGTGAAGTTTGAAAGAAGCGGTATAGAATTGGTTTGCTGTCAGAATCTGCCAGAACCGAAGGCCCTGAGATGAAAGGAAACCATTTTCCCTGGTTTGCTTTTTTTCAGGCAGTGTGAAAGTGGATATTCTAAAATGGCTGCTTATTTTGTAGGGTCCCATTTTGCATATATAGTAGTGATCTGAAAACCCATTAGCTTAGCCCTTCCTGGTGGAATAGAAACAGCTTTGTTATTATCCCAAGGTTCCTCAAATCCTTTATGCTGTGTGAGTTGATTTAACGATGTACATTTCATTCTGAGCTATCTGATATTAATGGAGAGACCTGCTATGTCTCCAGTGAGAGGAAGTCAAGACGGCGTCTTTAACGTGCCATTGAAACGACATGAAAGTCACTAAATGAATCTCAATAGTCACAGCTTCAGAAAGTCAGAGAATTGAGGAAGGGGCCTTTTTATAAAAATCTTCAGTTCTCCCATCTCAGATCCATATCCAACAAATTTGCTATGATGGATGATCAGAAACAGGTCTATTCATATGACAGAAAGTCAAGGATTTTCCATAGGATACATATTTTTAATTATTTTGTTAGTTCAGGGCCAGCACGTGTAGAATCTAGAAAATTTAAAATGTTTCAAGCAATGATGAAAGCACCATGATAATACAACTGAGATTATCAGTGATGAAGCTCAGACCTGCTGTACACACACGCACACGTGTGCGTGCACATGCACACACATACATGTACAAGCATGCGTACACACATTCATGCACACATACACACACACTAGACAAGGAAGTCGTGGAATCATATTTTACATACATACACCATTTAACCTGCTTTTTTTCCGTTAGTGGCCTCGGAAGCTGCGTTCCCGTTTCTCACTCTAAATTGTGCTTCACAGCCGCTGCGTCTAGATCACACCAAACTGAGCGCAGTGTAGGACACTTCCCTGGGCCATGTAGATGTTAATTCTCTTCTTGACAAAAACGCTTGTTGAAGAGACAGGCACATATTCCTTCAAATGCCCCAGCTTCTGGATTTGTCTCATCACATCTATTTTGGGTGTTTTTTTGTTTTTCTGCCCCCTACAAAATGAACTTTAGATGAAGGCTCCATGAAGTCAAGTCGGCCACTCCACGGTAGACGCCATCATAGATGACGTGACTACGTCTTGCGTATCAACTGGGGTTTAACTCCCGAGAACAGTGCACACATCAGCTTAGTGTGTCATGACTTTGATTCCCCCATCATGGAGTTAAGTGTTTTCCCTCTTAACAGATAAAAAGGTGTCAAAGTCTCTTTGGTTTGGAGTTTGTTGAGATGTAGTAGTTTGGAACCTTGGCAACACCCGAGCCATAATTTACTCTTGGTTAGCAAAATCCTTGCTTAGGCTGTAAATTAAACGAAAGTCAAGGGTTTGTTTTCTAATATAATTGAAGCACAAGATTAATCGATTTGCATATGTACCAATGATGCCTTAACTAATTCAAGATCCTCCTTTTAACTACTAAGGCTAGAAACTTTAATAATTAATTTAACACTTTCATAGACCTATTCAAATCTTTTTTTTTATTTATTTGGAGATTTTTGGATACTTAAAAGTTATTTAATGATGCTAACATTTCTATATTGAATGAATAAAGCCTTTATTTACCAATACTTGACTAGGTAACTTTGATCTTTCTCTTTCAGAAATGTGTAACGGAGTAGAAAAATCTCATACTTTAAAACATAAATGGGTCTTAGAGCCCTGCTAGGATCTCAGTCAGTCTTAAGGCCTTGATTGCACTTTTTGAGATCAATGGGTTCTTTTTATAATTTATTAAGTGTTGTAGGTAAATGGATGTCTTTGTGCAAATTTAACGTATTAACTCCCATAACTCAACTTTTTGATACGCAAGATAGTGTGACAAAGAATATGATAGCTTGGCTATTATCCGAGCATCTGGTCGTGGTGGCTTTTGTTTGTGGGGCTTGAAAATAGATGAATGCTAAGTACAGACACTGGGTAGACATCTCTGGCTCCAGGCCCACTCTGGAGGGCTGTGTGGACAAAGCAAGCGTGACCTTCCAGGTGATGACGTCAGCTCTTAACAGAGCAGCCACGCGAAAGGAAGAACACGTCACTTCATTTTTGCTGGTGACATTTTTAGTCTTCTTCAGTGCACAGTGCTGTTTCCTGCCCAGGAAAAGGCAGAGGAGGGATCGTGACTAGGAGGGATAGTGTCGGGAACTTCCTAGAGAGCAGCAATCCTTGTTTTACATTTATTTATTTTATGCATCTGACTGTTTTGACTGAATGTTTGTATGTGCACTGCATACATTCCCGGTGCCCACAAGATTAGAAGAGGGTGCTGTATCCCCTAGAGCTGAGCATGGGATGGTTGTGGATCCCATATGAAAACCGGGAATGGAACCCAGGTCCGTGTGTGTGTGTGTGTGTGTGTGTGTGTGTGTGTGTGTGTGTGTGTTCATAGATGCTTTGCATACATGTGTGTCTACATGAGGGTGTTAGAAACCCTAGAACTGGAGTTATAGACAGTGAGTTGCCATGTGGTTGCTGGTAATTGATCCTGGGTCCCCTAGAAGAGCATCCAGTGCTCTCAATTGCTGAGCTGTCTCTCCAGCACCCCCCCCCCATTACATGTATCTTATGGCAAAAGAAATTGGTTGTTTTAGAAAATGAGGGCATATACATGAAAATAGATTTTTGTTTTGTTTTGTTTTCACAAGGAGCAGGTTTCATGTCCTTTATCATTGCTCTGTCCAATATTAAGGGCAAAAGACCCGACAGTTTATTCTGTAAAAATAAAATCAAGATCTTTTACAACTAGAAAACAAATCCTGCAGGCCGTATTTCTCACTGAATACTGAGTTTCCAGCGATTTTCTTGCTGAAAGATTTCTGTTTTGTGTGTTTGCATGTAGTGGTGATTGGTGTTTAGGGTGTGTATGTGCACATGAGGGTGTCTAGGTGTGGTGTGCCGTGGAGCACGCGTGGAAATCAGACAGTGGCCTTGGGTATCGATGCTCCATTTCCATGTTTGAAACAAGAGTATTTCGTTCCTGGCTGCATTTGCCAGGCTCACTGGTCCATGGGCTTCTGGAGATCCTCCTGCCTCTACGTTTCATCTCACCTTAGAAGCCCGGCGATTACAGATGTGCTCATCACTATACCCAGCATTGTGTGGGCCTTAGGGATTCAAGCTCGGGTCCTTAGATCCGAGCAGCGAGCCCCTTACTTAATTAGATCCTTCTCACCAAGAATGCAGTTTGGCTGGCCCGGAACTTGCTGTGAAGACCAGGTTGACCTTGAACTCACAAGATCCACCTGCCTCTGCCTCCAGACTACTAGGATTAAAGGTGTGCACTGTAGTGCACAGTTAAGTACTCAATATTAGGATTCCCTAATCTATTGTCAAATCCACCATTCCGTAAACTTGTAGTGCTGAGGCGAGCAGGCCTGCTTTTCATTCCGCCTGACTCCCACATAACTAGCTTTACACCCGAAACAACAACACACAAATTGTATTCATTTAAACACTGCCTGGCCCATTATCTCTAGCCTCTTCTTGACTAACTCTCACATCTTAATTAACCCATTTCAATTAAATCTGTGTAGCACCACGAGGCTGTGGCATACCGGGAAAGGTCCTAACCTACGTCCATCTCTGGCCGGAGATTCATGGCATCTGCCACACTGCCTTCTTCCTCCCAGCATTCTGTTCTATCTACTCCACCCACCTAAGGGCTGGCCTATCAGAAGGCCAAGGCAGCTTCTTTATTTAACCAATGAAAGTAACACATAGACAGAAGACCCTCCTACACCTTTATCTTACCATTCTTAAAACAATAACACAGTCTAAGACTTCGTTTCTGATTCCACGGCCTCTTTCCACACAGATCCATGCTTCTAAGATGCACCCGGAGAAACTAAGTCTTCAATGATAAGATGCTATTGGTCCCTTGTCACCAAGTGTGTGCCTGGTGATATTTAGTTGTCACTCCTGCCTAACTTCCCCCTCGAAGGCTGCAGCCCCCTTGGAGGCCTGAAGGCTAAGTCTTTCTCGTGGAGTACTTCCAGGAGATAATCTCCTACCCTAGCCAGTCTTCTCCCTACAGATATCTGTCACACACGCTTTCCTGGCCATTTATACAGAATGAGACTGAAATTAGATTGCAGCGCCGAGCCCCTGCTGCCTTTGGTTATCAGTTCTGAATAATCAGTTATGCTAAAGCTTTTAGCCTTATCTTTTTGTCTCTTGGGACCTACACTTCATTAAAAAGCAACTTATTCAGTTTCCTTAATTAGTCAGATCCCCCCCCCCCCCGTGCTTGGTGGTATTGAGAGTCATCTGTGAAAACCTGCCAGAAAGAGATACTGTATTTCCCCATTAGATCTGAACTCTCATTAGAAAGATTACAGAGATCGTGTTCAGTGGGTTGGCATATCATATTGATCATATAGACTAATTTTGGCATGGCATTAATCCGTCGTGATTTTTAATGGGTATTTTAAAACAGAAATGAGTTAGGTAACTGAAGAACTGGACATTTAAAGTTTCTTCCAATGGAAATGCCAGGCATAAGTCCCTGAAATGAGGATTGGGTGTTTTTGGTTTGGTTTTGTTTTTTTCTTTCTCTAGTCTCCAGTGATTTCTTGACCATATTCCTCTGGACCTCTGAATGTCAAAAGCCTCTGAAGGGTGGCCCCAGATTTCTGCCTTTTGTTTTTGCTTAGGCACCATTTGGTGGCGCTTAGGTTCTTATTATTACCTGTGTGTATCAGCTTTCCTGCCAGCAACCTGTGCAATTGTGTAGGCATTCTGAATAGGTCTAACTCCCTAAGCAACATTAATATCTATTTATTTTCCCCTCTTGTAGTGAAGAGGCTACAGGCTGCGTTCCTGCCGCCAAGCTCCCAGCCCGCCTGACTAGCTTATGCCCCAAAATAACAACACACAAATTGTATTCATTTAAACACTGCCTGGTCCATTAGCTCTAGCCTCTTACTGGCTAATTCTCACATCTTACTTTAACCCATATTTAGTAATCTGTGTCGTACCATGAGGTGGTGGCTTACTGGGAAAGATTCAGCATTTCTGACCTGGCGGCTGGCTCCATGGCATCTGACCTCACTGCCTTCTTCCTCCCAGAATTCAGTTCCGTCTACTCCACCCACCTAAGGGCTGGCCTATCAAAGGTCAAGGCAGTTTCTTTATTAACCAATGAAAGTAACACATAGACAGATGACCCTCCTACATCATTCTCTATACAGACAACTCTCTTCTTAACAATTATTCATGCCCCAAGAAAGGCTACCACTTTCCACCCGGACCCACAGGCTGACACCCAGTTTCCTGATTCCTCCCATACCATGCATCAGCGAATCCCATCAACTCTTCCTCCTGAAGGTCCCAACCCTTGGTACCACTTCTTGTGACACCCTTGGACTCCTACGCAGAGACTTGCATCACCTGCTTGCATTGCTTCCTGTACCTTCCAGAAATGTACCCCACAACCCACCTCATATCTTCTAAATCTCTCTTCTCTTCCCAGAGTACTAAATATCAGAAATCAGACATGGCTTTTATATTCGAAATTCTCCAAGCCTTCTATATCCTTAGAATAAGAGCCAAATATTCACAGTTACCCATTATGAGTTGGCACCCGCGTGCCTCCCATCCTGCCCCCCAGTTCTGTCTACATACTGCCTCTACTTACTATGCCTCAGCTGTGCTCGCCCATCTGTTCCACAGAACCACGTGCACTTCCTTGCTTGGGGCCTTTGTGCTTTGCTGCAGAACTTTCTAAGGCTGAGTTTCCCTCTTGAGCGTATCACACATTCACGCCCTAAATAAAAGACCAGCAACCTTCCCTCCAGATCCATGCTGCTCCCCTGACTGGCGGTACTTCTCTGAGCTTGCCGTGTTTGATCTCTCTCCTTTCTCTTGACTTGGTCTGCATTAGTTACAAAGTTGTTGTTTTCTCCCTGAGGAAATGAGCCTGCCGCAACAGGTAACAGGTGATTATGAAGCTGTTCATGAACCAGACCTATCAGTGGCAACATTGATCCTGCTTCCTGCTTTGTATCCATTCCTGTTACAGAGATGTATCCTTGGTTGGGACCTTCTCCTTGCTCAGGGGAAAACTCCAAACTTCCTTTTTATTAAGTGTTTAGCTACAGTTGGTAAAGAAGCCACAGGAATTGAATTGCCAGCTTTCTGTGGATGCTCAGAAACCCCGACATGAAAATGGGTGTGTAAAATGTGCTGTGGGAATTCGGGTATCTGGCTTGATGCTACGCTTATTTCTCACAAAAATCTACTTATGGTTTCTGGGTTAGAGTAATAAACAGTTAGAGAAGAAAATAGCGGCGTGCAGGAAGCAGCCACCCCAAGGCAGGCCGCCCTCTTCACCTGACGAGTAATACAAGAGCCCTGGACTCACCTCCTTCCACTCCTCTCAAAGCCACTCGTGGGTAGATGAAAACTGCTTTTTTTAGAATCCTGGTGTCCTTGGCTTGGCCTACTTTTCAAAAAGACTCAAAGTAAAGCGTAGGAAAAGTCTTTTTCCAATATCCATGGCAGAGGTGACAGTCAAAGGTGCCTGTCACACCTGCGGTCAGCAGCTCTCCTGGGGAGCCCGCACCCACCCTAGGGTGTGGATTGCTGCTCTTCTCTCTTTCCCTACCACAGCGCTCACATGTCGGTCTGTAGGGAATCTTAATAAAGTTAACTGCGCTTCCTTAGAAATGAAAGCCAGAGGTAGGAACGAATCAGGTGAAAAAAGACCACTGGCATCTCTCAGGCAGAGGCCAGAATACAGGAGTGCAGGGAGGGGAGCACAGGAGTGAGGGAGGGGAGCACGGGAGTGAGGGAGGGGAGCAAGGGAGTGAGGGAGGGGAGCACGGGAGTGAGGGAGGGGAGCACGGGAGTGAGGGAGGGGAGCACGGGAGTGAGGGAGGGGAGCACGGGAGTGAGGGAGGGGAGCAAGGGAGTGAGGGAGGGGAGCACGGGAGTGAGGGAGGGGAGCAAGGGAGTGAGGGAGGGGAGCACGGGAGTGAGGGAGGGGAGCAAAGGAGTGAGGGAGGGGAGCACGGGAGTGAGGGAGGGGAGCACGGGAGTGAGGGAGGGGAGCAAGGGAGTGAGGGAGGGGAGCACGGGAGTGAGGGAGGGGAGCACGGGAGTGAGGGAGGGGAGCACGGGAGTGAGGGAGGGGAGCACGGGAGTGAGGGAGGGGAGCACGGGAGTGAGGGAGGGGAGCACGGGAGTGAGGGAGGGGAGCAAGGGAGTGAGGGAGGGGAGCACGGGAGTGAGGGAGGGGAGCACGGGAGTGAGGGAGGGGAGCAAGGGAGTGAGGGAGGGGAGCAAGGGAGTGAGGGAGGGGAGCACGGGAGTGAGGGAGGGGAGCATGGGAGTGAGGGAGGGGAGCACGGGAGTGGAGGGAGGCCCTTCTGCAGAAAACAGGGAACCCTTGTTCTCTGCTCAGGACCCATGGCTGCCGGAGTCACCAGTTTGGAACTTGATGTCATCCCCTTTGTTCTTCAAGGATGCCCTGCAGATGTCATTGGCTCTGACTTGGGGACACAGGAATGTCAGGCTTCTTTCCATTCTGGGCTCCTGGTTTCATGGAGTCTGTGCTAAGTGGGTACAGAGAGGAAGGGAGGGACAGGCTTTCTGAGGAGATGGGGTACACTTCACACCTGGTATAATATCACCCTGGAAGCTTCAGCTGGCTCTCAGTGTTTGGGACAAAACAAAGTGATTGCACTTGTCACTGTCCTTAGTGCTTAGGTCTCTCTCATCTTCCGTCTGATATTGGTGGCAAGTCTTTGGGCTGAGGAAGTGACCCTGCTTTTATTGGACTAACACCTAGGAGGCTTCACCTTGGCAGTTCTTGGGATTTTTTTTTCTTTTAATGCACACTTTTGATTCCAACAATCTTTCCTTCTCTCAATTTTTGCTTCACAATTTTATGTACCCATCTAGAGTTCTTTCTTCATCTGCCAGAATAACAGTGATTTGTTTGAATGAAATAGTTTATTGGTTTCCTGTGTGTTTCCATCATTAAATGTGCTTGGGCTACCACAAGCTCTTTGTGCGGACGCCTTTCAGATCTCATTAATATTTCATAAGCCCCACAGAATTACTTGAGACCGTCTTTAGCCAAATATCTTCAGCCCTAATATATCCAATGTCATTTCAAGTTCTAGTCTAGAAAAAAAGGAGACTTCTATGGCTGGGCTTGCTCTCAGGGGACCTCAAAGAGCTTTTTTTTTTTTCCTGTTTCTTTTTTTTTCTATGTTCAAGATGCTTGAGAAACCTAGAATTCGGAAATACTACGTAACAGGCATAATAAAATCATGCCAACTAAGTGACTTTCCAACGGATGAGCACTATGGGGGTTGGAGAAGAGGACCGCCCATCAAAAGCCTCCTAGACATAGAAGGCAAGCCAGAAGTACCTCACAGCAGCTAAGCCTCATGGCCGCTCCACTAGCCCCTTAGGAAGCCATGGTGAAACCAGGTCTCACAGGGACGGAATCCATGCGGCTACACTGGAGACAGGAAACACACTGGGTACTTTAGTCATTTCGTGCAGTGAACTGGTAGAGTCAGGGAATAACAGGAACTTAATAGGTGTTCTTCCAAACACCAGGTCAGTTGGGGTTAGAAATCTTTTGGCCCCCTCCCTTTTTTCCCCCTCTTTCTTTTTCTCCCTCCCCCCTTCCTTCCCCCAGCCTACCTTCTATCCCCTCCATCCTTCCCTCTCTCCTTTTCTTCTCCCTTCCTTCCTTCCTTCCTTCCTTCCTTCCTTCCTTCCTTCCTTCCTTCCTTCCTTCATCCTCTTGTTTTAAGGAATGCAGGTTGTGTAAGGAATAAAAAGCCATTGTCCATTGCTTCCTTCTATTCCCGCTTATTTTATTAACTCTCCCACCCGGATCAATACTTATAAAGTCTTCCTGCTTCCTTATAATCAGGTAGAAGAATCTGTCTTCTTTTTGAATCGTGGACTCTTTAAGCGCTAGTTCCTCTTAGAGAAATGAGGCCCATTTCCTTTACAAACCCGTGTCTTTATAAAACAAGATGTTATTGAAAGATAGAATGATTTTTCAATCCCTTTGATGTACGCAAAACTGTAGGGAGCCATTGTGGATTGGGAGAAGCAAAAGGAATGAAAGAAGTCTTTATCCATTTGAGACTAGAATTTCCGAATTAACCCAAATGAATCCTTCTCTCTGTCTTTGGGTGCAGCTGATTTCACTGGAGACGAGTGATGGTGAGCCAATTACTACGTTTCACAATTGTGCTGTTTGCCATTGTGATATCATAGCCGTTTCTGATTTTGTAAGGCATATTTAATCAAATTGTCTCGTCAGGTTGGGGAAGCAGCACCCCCTCAAGGGGCAGAGTCACATGACCCTGTCACTGGAGTGCTGGGGGGTGGGGAGTGTCGCTAGTGTTTTAATCATTCAACTATGCAGCCTTCTTAAACTTCAGATTCCAAATTAATAGGTCAGGGGCGGGACCAAATAGTCTGCATTTTTGGAGGGTTTCTAAGTATGTTTTCTATGTGATTTTGTAGGGGTTGTGTGTGGGAGCACAGGCCATAGCAATCATGTGGAGGTCAGAGACTAGCCCGTGGAAGTCGGTTCTATCCTTGCGCTGTGTGAGGGTCCGGGGGATCAAACTCAGATCTTCAGGCTTGGCAGCAAGCCCCCATACCTGCTGAGTCATATCGCAGGCCCAATATTCTGCACTTCTAACAAGCCCCTCGTGAAGCTATTACTGCTGACCACATTTTGAATAACAGGATGTCACAGTAACTTTGTCTTAAAGCCTCCATTTTAACAATATGGAAATTGAAAGTGGAGGGACAAAATTTGTATTTGCAGGCCCAGGAAAACACACCTAAGGCCTTGGGTGTGCTAAGCAAGCACCCGCCACTGAGCTCTGCCTCCAGCCTGGCATTTGGTGTTTCTAAGTGCATGTAATTCAGTATGTCCCTTTGCGCAGGCTGGTTCATCTCCGTAGCCTGGAGGAGCTGCTGCCTATGCCAGGCTGCTTCCCGTATGCTCCCATCCTGCTATCTTAGCAGCAAACTAATGAACAGCTTCCGTTCCGGTTCCTTGAGGATGGAACTGTTTCACTGTGTCCCGGCCTCAATGTGCCTGGAGCCCAGCATAGTCCCTGGCACCTGGCCGATTAATGATTTGAACTGCATCAAGCTGAGTTGATTGACTTCATTAGAGCGACATGAAGATGACCTGGTTTTTTCTATTTAAAACTGTGTGTTTCCTCTTTAAGGAATTTATCCCCCCCCCCTTTTTTTTAATGTAACACATTCTGTTGTCAGTAATTGCTGGCTCACTTCCAGGCTTCCATACTTCTTTTAAATCACATTTGCTTAAGATGCACGAAGGTTGAACAACGGTACGGAATAAAGGTAGTAAAGACTCAGGGGCAGGGGTACCTTAAAGCTCTTTCCTTAAAATAAATGACTTTTATTTTTAATTATGTTTCTGCATCTGTGTGGAGTGTGCATATGCGTGCAGGTGCCATGGAGGCCTGGGGCGCGGAATTCCCCGGGAGCTGAAGTTCTAGGTGGGTGCGAACCACCCACATAGATGCTGGGACTTGAACCCCAATCCTCTGTGCAAACAGTAGACGCTCCTAAGTCCTAAAACCAGCTGTCCAGCCTTCTCAGCACTCTTTAGTTCCGAGGAATATGTTCTGCCTGAAAAGGACGTTAGCTACCATGGCTTATTTCAGAGTTTTCTGCGGGGATTTAAGGGAAAGCGTTTCTGAATGTTTTGACAGACTCAAGCCTGTTCCCTTCTACAATGCTGATTCGTCTCAAGTCGTCAATAAAATATGCAAATCTGGAGTCTCACTTAGCATTTTTTTGTCTCCTAGAAGGATTTGAATAAATTGCTATATCAGTCCCAGCATTGAGTGAATGAAACTTGGATAGTATTCTTCATTGTTTCCTTTCAGTCTCGGGCTCCGCCGTTACAGTTTTGAAAGCTTTATTGTGTGTAGTGCACAGGCCCCTCCGCTCACGCATGGCTTACTGCTGGCGTTTAGCACATTCAGAGAGCTGTGGACCCATCACTACAATCAATTCTAGAACATTTTTATTACCACCTAAACACCTCCTGCACCCCTCAGCAGTCGCCCCCTCCAATTCCTCTGTCCCCAGCACTGGGCAGCCGCCAGTGTATCTTCTGTCTCAAGCTGTCTCTGTCCGTCACTGCATATAAATGAGTTCATACAGTGCACAGTTCTTTGTGACCGACGTCACTTAGGGAGCATAAGGTTTTTAAAGTTCATCCATGTTGTAACATGGATTTATATTTTGTTCCTTTCTTTTTTCTTTTTGTAACTTTTTTTTGTATCGTTCCTTTCCATGACTGAATACTACTCCAGTGTATGGCTATATGACAATCTATAATCTCTTCACTGAATAGTAGACATTTACACTGTTTCGGGTTGTTATATCATGAGAATTTATTTATCTCTTCACCGAGTAGTAGACATTTACACTGTTTCGGGTTGTTATATCATGAGAATTTATTTATCTCTTCACCGAGTAGTAGACATTTACACTGTTTCGGGTTGTTATATCATGAGAATTTATTTATCTCTTCACTGAGTAGAAGACATTTACACTGTTTCAGGTTGTTGTATTATGAGAATCTATAATCTCTTCACTGAGTAGTAGACATTTACACTGTTTCAGGTTGTTGTATTATGAGAATCTATAATCTCTTCACTGAGTAGAAGACATTTACACTGTTTCAGGTTGTTGTATTATGAGAATCTATAATCTCTTCACTGAGTAGTAGACATTTACACTGTTTCAGGTTGTTGTATTATGAGAATCTATAATCTCTTCACTGAGTAGAAGACATTTACACTGTTTCGGGTTGTTGTATTATGAGAATCTATAATCTCTTCACCGAGTAGCAGACATTTACACTGTTTCGAGTTGTTATATCATGAGAATTTATTTATCTCTTCACTGAGTAGTAGACATTTACACTGTTTCGGGTTGTTATATCATGAGAATTTATTTATCTCTTCACCGAGTAGTAGACATTTACACTGTTTCGAGTTGTTATATCATGAGAATTTATTTATCTCTTCACTGAGTAGTAGACATTTACACTGTTTCGGGTTGTTGTATTAAAGCTGCTGTAAATACTGAGGCGCAAGTGATTTTCATTTTTCTGGCATCTGTACCTCGGGAGACATTGCTGACTTGTGAGCATGTGTGTGGGCATGCAAACATGTGTGTGTGCATACATGTATATTGTATGTGCATGTAGAAGTCACAGGGAGACCTCACCTGTCATTCTCCACCCAATTCCTTTGACCCAGGGTCTCTGCGGAATGCAAGTGTTCTATCTCCACACACTCGTAGTGCAAGGATTGCAGGCGTGCACGGCCACCCTCTGATTTTCACAGGTGCCAAGGTGTGAATTCGGATCCCTCTGCATATGCGGACAAATACGGCTACCCACTGAGCCACCTCCCCAGCCCAGAGTCTCGGAATAGCAGTGTGTTAGGGTTCCAGTTTATTCCAGCACATAGGATAGCACCTTTTGAGAAACTGGTGACAAAGAGACTTAGGACCTCCCTCTCCCGCCAACAGTGTGTTAGGGTTCCAGTTTATTCTAGCACATGCTGGCATCTACCATTCTGAATCTCCATGCTGATGTGTGTGAGTTAGCTCCTTTAAAAAAAAAAAAAGATTTCTCTATTTTTGGTTTTTTTTTTTTTGGTTTTTTTTTTGGTTTTTTTTTTATTGAGAAAAGGAAGAAAAAAAACAAGTTTCCACCTCCTCCCAGCCTCCCATTTCCCTCCCCCTCCTCCCACTCCTCTCCCCCTCCCTCTCCAGTCCAAAGAGCAGTCAGGGTTCCCTGCCCTGTGGTAAGTCCTAGGTCCTCCCCCCTCTGTCCATATCTAGGAAGGTGAACATCCAAACTGGCTAGGCTCCCACAAAGCCAGCACATTGCGTAGGATCAAAACCCCGTGCCATTGTCCTTGGCTTCTCATCAGCCCTCATTGTTCGCCATGTTCAGAGAGTCCAGTTTTCACCCATGCTTTTTCAGTCACAGTCCAGCTGGCCTTGGTGAGCTCCCAGTAGATCAGCTCCACTGTCTCAGTGGGTGGGTGCACCCCTCATGGTCCCGACTTCTTTGCTCTGTTCTCCCTCCTTCTGCTCCTCATTGGGACCTTGGGAGCTCAGTCCAGTGCTCCAGTGTGGGTCTCTGTCTCTATCTCCATCCATCACCAGATGAAGGTTCTATGGTGATATGCAAGATATTCGTCAGTATTGCTCTAGGATAGGGTCATTTCAGGTTCCCTATCCCCAGCTGCCCAAGGAACTAACTGAGGACCTCAGCTTGGGCACCTGGGAGCCACTCTAGGTTCAAGTCTCTTGCCAACCCTAAGGTGGCTCCCTTAACTAAGAATTGTGCTTCCGTGCTCCCCTATCCAACCTTCCTTTATCCCAGTCTATTTTTGTTTTATGTACATGGGTGGTTTTGTTCTGATGTATGTCTGTATACCATGTGTATGCAGTACCCAGAGAGGCCAGAAGGGGGCATCCGATCCCCTGGACTGGAGTTAACAAACGGTTGTGAGTCACCACTTGTGTGCCCCGAATCAAACCCAGGCCCTTTGGGAGAGCAACAAGCGCTAATAATTGCAAGCCATTCCCAGCCTCCTCTAACTATCTTTTTCTCTGTTTCCCCCATAACTATCTTTTTCTCTGTTTCCCCCATAACCAGTGATCGCCAGCGTCTTCTGATATCCTTGTTGACCATTTCTCTTCCATCTTCCTGGTCTCTATTCAGAGACCCCGCCTTTCTTCTGCTTGGACAATTTGAATTGTTGAGTTGCAAGAGCTCTTTATATATTTAGACTCACGTTCCTTTACAAACATCTTTCTCACTCTGGTTTGTCCCTCCAGTTTTAGAGTGTCTTTTAAATCTTGAAAGACATGAATGATGAATGTAACTGAGATTAATTTTTCTTTGGTTGCTCATGGGCATTTGATATCATAGCCAAGAAACCCGTGTCTAATGCGATGTCATGATCTTCTGGGTCTCATGCTCATAGGCCACAACACACATCTGGGCCTTTAATTGGTTTTGAACTAACATTTCTATCTGTGTTCTTGTGTATTCTGAAGTGCTGTGATCTTGGCTACCATGCAAGTCTGAACAGAGCCCTCAGAACGTACCTCTCGGCAGAGTACAACCTTGAAACCTCCAGACATGAAGGCTTGGACATTATCGAAAATGCTGTTGACAATTTAGAGCCAAGGAGCGACAAGCAGAGATTCATGGAGATGTACCCTGCTGCCTTCTGTCCACCAATGAAGTTTGAGTTTCAGTCTCATATGGGTGATGAGGTCAGTAACTGACTGTTTTTGTAGGAGCCAGTTGTCTCTTCGTGTGTCATTTATCTCCTAGAGGCCAGGATGGCCTCAGACTCACACTGTAGCTTTGGCTAGCCCTGAACTCTTGATTCTCCATCTCCCAGCTGCTGAGGCTGTATGTAAGCTACCACACTGAGCTGCCTTGAAAGGGTTTTAAGATGTAGTTGGGTGTGTGTGTGTGTGTATGTGTGTGTGGGCGTGTGTGCGTGTGAATGTGTGTGTGTGTACTGTGTAGTGTTCACCTGAGGGCAATGCCCACAGAAGCAAGAAGAGGACGTCACATCCCTTAGACCTGAAGTCACCGAGAGCTATGGGTGCTGGGAACCGAACATGGGTCCTCTGCTAGAGCAGCATACGCTTCAGTCACTGAGCCATCTCTCCAGCCCCTGCCATGTATTCTGTTTATGAATGTAAGCTTCTATCCTGATTTTTAAAAAAAAAAAGAAGAAAGAAAGCCATTTTAACTGATCATAAATTATAACAACATACATTATCTATGAACAGAAGAAACCAGGGGGAAATTTTATAAAGCGTATTATCAGTGATAGATAAGTAATAGATAAGTAGAGAGATTGCTTGATTACATATAGATAATTGATATATTATAGATCTATGAATAGGTAAATAAATATAGATATAAATATGTCTATGCCTACTGTGTTTCTAATATGTTTTATTTTTATTTAGTAAATTGCTTGATGAAAAATAATGGGTCCAGATCAAACATCCTTAATCCCAAAATTCGAAAAAGATGATACAAGTCTTCTCGAAAGCTTCAGGGTTTGGAACATTTTGCATTGAGGATTTTCAGATTAGGGACACTCGGCTGCTAAAGGCTGTGTTAGTATCCCCAAATCCACGGACGTCTGAAATCTGCAGCCTTTTCTATAGGTGCAGTTCTCCTACCAATATGAGATTTTCATTTGTTATTAAAGCAGTATCTTGCCTTGAACTCATCATCCTCCTGCCTCAGCCTTTAGAGCGCTGAGATCACAGGTCTATGTCAGCACACCCAGTATCACACACACACATGTGTCAACACACAGGTATCAAACACACACATGTCAACAAGCTAAGTATTTATCCTACCCATCACTGTCTTTCCAAAGTCAAATAGTTGGCTGGTTTTGTTTTCCATTGTGGATATGCTAACATGGGGTGGTAAAAGTCACAGACAGGCTTCAGTCAGAAGAGTTTCCTTACTGTTAATGGGGTGGGCTGGTTCCCTTTCTTATGGCGGTCTCTGCTAGGGAGCAGTAACCTCTAATGTTCTGTTGCCCCATGAGAAGGATCCTTCATCAGCCAGGACAATTTCTGTGGCCAGGAGGATGAAAAGGAAGTGTTTGTTTCATGCCCAATCTTAATGATGCTTTCATTTTGACCAAATCCATCATTGAAATCTTGCCCAAAATATCTCCTTCCAATACCAAAGATAATTTATCTTGTGACATCTGTGGTGAGTCATATGATTTAACTGATGCTGGCTAATAGCCATGATTAAAATATACTTTTTTTTTAAAGGCACTTTTCCGACCATTCTGTATCCGTATACATTGTATCACTTCAGTGTCGCAGCAGCCCAGGATTAGGAGTCTCATCATCCCTCCTTGTAGAGCAGGAAATTGAAATCGCACAGGTAGAAGGCAGGGCGGGCATACAGGCACAGCTTCCTGGCTGCAGAGCCTACATCCTAGCCAACAAGCTCTGTGACCTCCCTGACCCTCCCTTCTGCCCTTACAGTCCACCTGGACCGCCCTCTGCCCTCTGCCCTCTGCCTTCTGCCCTGTGGTGGTTAGGATTCCTTAGGCTGCCAGCATGGCGCTCGGTCCCAGGTCCCGCCTTCTGCTCTCAGGGCAGAGCTTCCTGTGCCATTGCCTTCCCCGAGACTGTCAGACCGTAGCTGTTCACTACCCATGTCTAAAACTATTCAAAAGCGGCGCCTTACAGTGGCTGTTGAAAGGGATGGTGGTCTATGCCTGTTCCAGCACCCAGGAAGCAGAAATGGAAAGATTTTAAGTTTAAGGCCAGCCCAGGCTACCTAATAATAATAATCTGTCTCAATAAAGTAACATTCTGACTAGAAAAGTTGGAATAAGAGTGTTCCTACGACTCCTGTATGTGGCGTTGAAGTATGAGACCTGTGGGCTCGATGGGCAGCCATCCCCAGAACCCAGATAAAAAGTCAGGCCTCACAGACCTGTAACCCCAAGGCCAAGGGTGAAACAGGATGGGTGGACAAAGACAGACAGGTCCCAGGGGCTTCCCGGCCAGCCGGTCAGCCCAGCTGACATGTTTACACTCTAGGTTTTGAGAGACCGTCTCAACCACCTTGGAAAGCAATAGATGAAGACACCCCACTGTTGACTGCACACAAACAAGCAAGCACATGCATACATGCATGCACAGACACATGCTCACACCCACACCCAGTGAATACTACTCATGCTTTTGAGGCTGCTGCTGGTGCCTGTCATAACTGTGCTTCCTGCTTCTGCATCAGGTGTGTCAGGTCAGCGCCCAGCAGCCCGTCCAGGCGGAGCTCATGCTCCGGAACCAGCAGCTGCAGTCTCGACTGGCCACACTCAAGATCGAAAATGAGGAGGTGAGTGTGCTCCCTGGGAGGAAGACGTGAGGGTGCTCCCTGGGAGAAAGAGGTGAGGGTGCTCCCTGGGAGGAGGTGAGGGTGCTCCCTGGGAGAAAGAGGTGAGGGTGCTCTCTGGGAGGAGATGAGGGTGCTCCCTGGAAGAAAGAGGTGGGGTGCTCCCTGGGAGAAAGAGGTGAGGATGTTCCCTGGGAGAACATGAGGGTGCTCCCTGGGAGGAGGTGAGGTGCTCCCTGGAAGAAAGGGTGGGGGTGCTCCCTGGGAGAAAGAGGTGAGGGTGCTCTCTGGGAGGAGATGAGGGTGCTCCCTGGAAGAAAGGGGTGCTCCCTGGGAGAACATGAGGGTGCTCCCTGGGAGGAGGTGAGGTGCTCCATGGGAAGAGGTGAGGGTGCTCCCTGGGAGGAGATGAGGGTGCTCCCTGGGAAGAGGTAAGAGTGCTCCCTGGGAGAAAGAGGTGAGGGTGCTCCCTGGGAGGAAGTGAGCATGCTCCCTTGGCGGAGGTGAGGGTGCTCCCTGGGAGAAAGAGATGAGTGTGCTTTCTGGGAGGTTAGCATGATCCCTGGGAGGAGGTAAGGGTGCTCCCTGGGAGAAGGTGAGTGTGCTCCCTGGGAGGAGATAAGGTGCTCCCCGGGAGGAGGTGAGCATGCTCCCTGACCCACTGGGGTCTGAGCTAACACCTGAGCTGGAAGGCATTCTCACACGGCCTCAGCATCCCTGTCATTCTGAAGGCCTCCTCACTGTGTCCTTCACTATCAGGGTTCCCACAGACTCTTCGCAGAGGATCAGTGCAAGGGTTCTGATGCCTCTGTAAATAAACACTTTGCCAGAGTTGGCTTCATGTGGCTGTAAACTTAGTTCGTCTTCTTAAGCTATACTTCATCTTGAGAACAGCTCCCTGAATTTCTACCTCATTGCATATGTCCAAAAGTACAGTCATGTGTAAAATGCAAGTTAATTTGATCTTATTTTCTAAACTTAGAAATCCCCCACCCCCTGCTTATGTCTTTCCACAGTTCCTAAATTTTTGGTACTAAATGTGGCATTGGTTGTAAAAAGTGCAAAAAAATCACTTCTGAAATAGTGGGATCGAAAATGATAATTTGCTAACATTTAAAAGCATAGACTATAAAACGTGAATTGTCAGTATATCGTGAGGCTGGAGCACAGTTGCACAATTCAGAGCCCGTTTTCCATCGACTGTATCAGGCTCATGCTCTCCTAATGGAAAGGTAGGAAGCACAGATGGTTTTTGTTTTTCAAGACTCTCAACGGTGATTTATAGGAACCCAGAATTGGCCTCTGACATTACTGGGTTTGTGATATAGGGGTACTGGTGAGGTTTAGGGCATAGCTCCAGAGCTCCAGGGTCCTGCTGCTGGTCATTTCATCCCATGTCCTCAGCAGCGTCCTCATCCAGTGACGGAAGATTAGCTCTTCGATGGCTGGGCTTAAGTCGGGGCCAACCATTGCATCCAGGAAATGGAACTCTCTAATTGGCCAGACTTGATGCTGTCCTGTGATTGACAGCCCCCAAAGAAGTTATCCAGAAACAGATAACTTCTGGAGTGTAGAATGTGCTATAAAGAACAAACTCAGACCAACAAAGTCTATCACTGGAGCAGGGGTGTAGCTCCCTGGTGGAGTGTTCGCTTGCACATCACTCTCCAGTGCCAGCACTCAGGAGATGGAGGCAAGAGGATCAGAAGTTCAAGGTCTTCCTTGGGCTATGTATTGAGTTTGAGGCCAACCTGGGATTTGTTAGCCCTGTGTTAAAAAAAAACAAACAAACAAAAAAAAAAAAACCTAGAGAATAAGGGGCGGGGCAGTTTGCTAAGTGGTAACAAAGGACTTCTTGTGCTGCCATGGGAACCAGAGTTCAGATCCCAGCACCCACATGGGGGAGGGGGTCACAAGTGCCAGTAATGCCATCCCTTACGTATCCTGCTCTGCTTTCATCTCACTGGGATGCTTGCGGGCTGGAGAGATGACTGAGCTGTTAGGAGCTCTCATTGCTCTTCCAGGGAATCCCAGTTCATTCTGGTACCCCTGCTGGGTGGATTATCATTGCCTGCAACTCCAGGGACCCAGTGGTCTGTTGTGGGTGTCCTGGACAGACAGACAGACAGACAGACTCATACTTCAAAACAAAATTTAAAGAGCAATGTGTCTCTACACGATTGCAATTTGATCAAAACCTACTGTTGAGTATTTTGGTTTGGTTTGGTTTTTTTGCTTCCATTCCTTTTAGAGAAACCAAACCAGCCCTTTTACTCAAGATGCAACCTGAATTATTTCTAGTAAAACAGTGGTTATCAATCAACAGGTGGGTCACGACCCCCCCTCCCCCCCCGGTTCAACTGGCCCTTTCACGAGGGTCACCTATGACCATCTAAAAACACAGACATTTATGTTATGATTCATAACAGCAACAAAATTACAGGTATGAAATAGCAATGAAAATATTTTTATGGTTGGGGTCACCACAACATGAGGAACTGTATTAAAGGGTCGCAGCATTAGGAAGACGAGAAGAGCTGGTGTAGGCAGCTCATAAATGAGGCTTCATAAAGGACCCCATTATTGTCCTGGAAGGCTACAGCTTAGCTAGGAACTATGAGACACTCACTAGCCTACTGCAAGGTGCAGGCTCTTAGTGGATCCACTGTTTATATTGGGGAACTTTCAGTGATTTGTTTTATTTTGTTCTGTTTTGTGTTTTGTTTTGTTTTCAAATCTTCCTGCTCTTTTACTTGGAAAATACTTTCTAAACCCCAGGAAAATTCCGTATTATACACAGGGTCGAAGCTGGCAGGCTACAGGCTTGTTTTATTTGGCTTTGAAGTTTTCAGTTGTTTAAAAAAAAAAAAAATCAGCCAGGCAGTGGTGGTGCATGCCTTTAATCCCAACTCTCCAGAGGCAGAGACAGGTGGATCTCTGAGTTCAAGGCCAGCCTGGTCAGTAGAGCAGGTTCGAGGATAGCCAAGGTTACAGAGAGAAGCCCTGTCTCAGAAAAGAAAAAAAAAATCAGAAAATCTGGCCAAAAGAGAAGTGAGGCACCTCATTTCCACCTTGTTCTCTCATTCAACCCCCAGTTCTGCGTTTGGCTGCTACACAGTTTGAGCTTGTGACCCTTAATACAGACCACATTAGGCGTGGGGAAGAGACGTGCAGCCTCACACGCTAGAAGAGGCAGGTGGCTTCTTTTCACCACCACCCTTTAAAGGCTTACTCTAGAGTCAAAGAACTGGAAAGCGAGGGTGGCCAGCACAGCAGTCTCTGGTTTGCTGGACACTGTGAGGAAGTGGGCGTCCCCATAAGGAATGGTTGGACTGAGTTCTTGGTTCCGATTTCCAGTGGTACGGAGGGAGGAGAGGATTTCTTCAGTAGACACAGAGGCCTGGCATTATAAAGCAGTTTGGTTCTCCCTCAGGGTGAGTTGGTGATGGAGCTGATATCATAGAAAACACGTCAAGGAGTTGTGTTCTTTGCCCCGTTCAGTCCCTGAATGTTGTGGAGCAGGTGTGACATTCCAGGTGTTTTTCCTGATGTGAGGTGTGGAGATGATTCCATCCTGGTCAGCCTTGATTACCAGGAGAGGCAAAGAGAGGAAGTGGTTTTCGTGGGAACAACCTCGCTGATTTGGAGATCCGTTGCGGCTCCCGTCTTTACCCTAACTAAGGAATTCGCCTCTGTCTTACTCTGATAAGAGAAGGGATGTAAAACCGGCAAGTGGATATCCAAACCAAAACCTACAGGGAACAGAACATACAGTGATTCGCTTGTCTGTGCAGATGCTAAGCCCAGACCTTGTTGGGAAACTTTAGCTAACCACATAGAGTTGTGAATTCCTGTGCCAAGATCACTCCTGAAGAACTTGGATTGTGGAGACTGCGCAGTTAAATAGTGTGGACCTTTGCCACATGAGGTAACCCTAGGAAGGGAATTTTTAGACTAACCTGTGGAGACCCTTTGTGGCCCAGGGGCATATTGTCTTTGCTCTACACCACTTCATTTTAAAAACTCAGTTGCTCTCATTTAAATACTGGCATTTGTGTTGAGCATGATAACAGCACACCTGTGATCCAGCGCTTGGGAGGCTGAGGCAGGAGATTGACTGTGAATGCAAGACCAGCCTGGAATACAGATGAGATGCAGTCAGGAAAAGATAAAACAAAGACAGGAAGTTTTGCATAGAGTCATCAGTATCCTAAAACCTTGGAAGACCTGGCACATTGAGGCCACATTGGGGCCACATTACCACAGGACAACCACGGGAGGGGCCTTCATGTGCCCTCACCTCAGTCTCGGCACTTCCTAGTTTCTGAGTTCTCACTCTGCCCTCTCTCCTCATTTCCACTATTCTTTTTTATTTTTACAATGTCCACCCTAATGAGAAGCAAGCAAGAAGCAAGAGATGTTGGTAAAAAAAAAATGTCCTTGGCTGACAGGAAAGGCTTGGAAAGGGATGAGTTACACCGTATCAGACCGGCATGCAGAGGGGCTTGTGCCATTGTCATTTCAGGGCTTAACTGTTTACTTCTTACGTTTTCAGTCCCTTGGCCACATCCCCTGGAATCCTCACTGGAGACCAGTGGTTCTCACACTTCCTAATGCCACAACCCTTTAATACAGTTCATGGCGTGGTGACCCCCAACTATAAAATTATTCCATTGCTACTCTGTAACTGTAATGTTACTACTGTTATGAATCATAATTTAAATATCTGAAATGCAGGATATCTGATATTCACAGAATGAGAGCCACGCAGTATAAACATTTCAAAACCCTTCCCCATCTACACCAACCTGTGACGTCATTTCCTTCATTTCCATCTTAAGAATATTTGCCTGGGGTCATTTTCAAAGCTAGCCGCTGGTATAATTCCTCCTGGAGTATAACCCCCCCTTCCTCGCTTAGCATCCCTCCTGAAGAAAGGGGGCATTAATGGGTTGGGAGATGACTCCATGGGTAAACATTTGCTATCCAAGGGTGAGGACCGGGGTTCGGGTCCCCACAACCCACAAAAGACTAGACACGGTAGCATAGTGTTCCTACTCAAGGCAGGACATGGGAAGAGGAGACTCTCTGGAAACTCATGGGCATATGCCATAGTGACCAGGACATCTCAAACAAGGTAGAAAGTGGAGATGAGCACCCAAAGTAGTCATCTGACCTCTACACGTGTGTCATGACGCATGCGCATCTTCACTCACAGATATGAACGCGCACACACACACACATACACAAACTTTTTAGTGGTGGAAAATGAGAGCTTCTTGGAAGTAGAATGGCGCTGCCTCTCATTGTGCTGGCTTTAAGAACGCTGTCGTTTTCACACCTTTGTCCCAGTGTTTGGTATGGAAAATGGAGCCTTCACTTTTGTGCCGTCAGGACATTGTTCTAGTAGAACAAAGCAGCCAGACTGTCTGAGATGCTGCGAGTGTGACTGCCCACCTGAGGGGAAGAGGAGCAGCGGCCTGGGTGTTAGCTGCGCTAAGATCCCCGCGTGGAGCAGCACCCTGGGTGTTAGCTGCGCTAAGATTCCCGCGTGGAGCAGCGGCCTGGGTGTTAGCTGCGCTAAGATCCCCGCGTGGAGCAGCGGCCTGGGTGTTAGCTGCGCTAAGATCCCCGCGTGGAGCAGCGGCCTGGGTGTTAGCTGCGCTAAGATCCCCGCGTGGAGCAGCGGCCTGGGTGTTAGCTTCGCTAAGATCCCCGCGTGGAGCAGCGGCCTGGGTGTTAGCTGCGCTAAGATCCCGCGTGAAATTCCCTGGCGCTGCTTCAAATCTCCGACCAGCAGCTTGCTAAGGAGAATTTTATGAACTTACAAAGACATTTGCCTTAGACAAGGTATGTTCAGCCATAACAAGCAAGATTTCAGGCAAGCTGAAACAACTTCCATGACATGTAGAGTTAAAATATTTCCATTGTAAATCCTTCCTTCATGGTAAGATCTCTCTCTCTCTCTCTCTCTCTCTCTCTCTCTCTCTCTCTCTCTCACACACACACACACACACACACACACACACACACACACCAAAAAAGTGGGTTTTTTTCCACTCACATTATCAATGACTGCAACAAAACCCCAAGTTGTATAAACCCATGACTGAACCTTCCATGGGAATCTTCGGTTCCCTTTCAAACTTGATCTAAGAGTTGGAGCAGGTAACCTACCTAGTTCTAATCTTTGTTTCAGATCTCTGTCTTCTCTGTGGCTTTTGTCACCAGCCTGCAGCATCTCCAGCTGGCCTGCAGCTTTCCAGTGCAGAGCTGACAGTGACAGCTGCCATCTGTCCCTTAAGTGACGGTGTCTTGCAGACAAAATTGAGAACAGTCTACTGTCTTCCACTGCAAACACACATACACTGTGTTTGTTTCGAACAAGCTTTGGCTCCCAGAAGGGAGGACACTGATCCACAAGAACCCACAGGGAAGATGAGGAGAGTTTCTAGAAGATGAATACAGGCACAAGGCCCTGGGGGGTGGCAGAGCTCAGAAGGGCTGAGTGGAGCTGGCGCGGGCTGCTGCTCTGTGCAGAGAGCCCTCAGCATCCCTGAGGAGGGGAGTGGCTTCAACCTCACCTCCACCAATGGACTTTCTCTGAGTCTTCTGAGGTCCACTGCACAAATCATGGGTGTCATTAAGAGGAATAAATCATTCCTGGTTTCATGTTGCCCCAAATAGGCAGAGACATAGACCTCTAAATTCTGTCCCAGATGCTTATGAGCAAAGGACTTGAAGTCATCCTCTCAGCCACAGTGAGAGTCAGTTCTGTCCATCAGGGCAATAGAATCAGAATCAGGGCAGGTGGACTTCAGGAACACAGGTGTCCCGAGACAGTTGGAGGCAGGAACTGTGTTCTGAGAGCCCCTAGGCAACAATGCTGTTGCCATCCTTGGGCTAAGCTCTGTCACTGCTGAGACTGAATTTTTATGTTGTTTAAAGATTTGTTTATCACATACACAGTATTATGCCTGCATGCCAGAAGAGGGCACCATATCTCACTAGAGGTGGTTGCGAGCCACCATGTAGGTGCTGGGAATCGAACTCAGGACCTCTGAAAGAACAGGTAGCACTCTGGACCCCTGAGCCATCTCTGCAGCCCCAAGAATAAATTTTTTTAAAAAAATCAAGTGACCCCAGTGTTTATAAATACAACCTCTGGCCAATAGAGGATCAATGGGGCCTTGTCTGGTGGTTCTGGAGCAACCACCACCCCTCAACTAAGACCAGGTAGAGCAACAAAGGCAAGATGCTTTTCAGCTCTGTAATACCTTATCCAGCTCAGACAGGGTCACAGGGATCAGTTCCACTGTTAAGGGAAGAGGAGAGAGAGAAGGCTAGGGCAGGATGCTGCCTCTGCTCTCTACCCTGGCCACCTATGGCCTGTACCGACATAGTTTCCATAGCCTCGGCATAAACCCAGCCTCCGTGGCTGGGAGATGACAGGTCTCTGTTGGCTATGACACTGGGGTGACAGTTTCCCCAAGCAAGCGCATAGAGTGCCTTTGAAGCCGGAGACTAGCGAAGGGCCTTCCAGGTTCTCTCCAAAGACTGTCCTAAGGACTGAACAACCGAGAGCCAATATGTGTAAATCTCACAGGAAGGACTTTCGATGGCTCAGAGTAACAGTGCCTCTGTGCGAGGATGCAGACCTGAGTCCACATCCCCAGCGCCCACATCGTGAAATCAGAGCATGGTAGCACAGGCGGGTGGAGACAACCATCTGGCCAGCCTCGCCAACAGAGTGAGCTTCCGGTTCAGCAAGGACCCTGTCTCAAGGCAGAAAATACAGGAAGACAGCCAGCGTCTTCTTCTGGCCTCCATACACTGACTTATGGGCATGACATACACAGCCCAAATGTGCAATGCACACATGCACACGTACAAGCACACTAATAGTGATGATGATGATGATGATGATGATGTTTCTAATCCCGCAGGAGTTACCTCTCCCCCATCACTCATCTTTATCCACAGCCTTGAGGATAAAAATGTGTCTTTCGTGTGTTCCTCGTCAACTGTTTGGCATCCACTTCTACCGAACGCACCCGTGTTTCCCTGCAGCCAATGGGGCATTAGTGTGAGCACTGTTAGCTGTAGCATCTTCTTTTTGGTGAATCCCCTCTGCGACCCATTATCACGCTTGTGTGTCAGAGCTGCTGTAGTTTGGAGCATCCCACGGGACGAGGCACAGTCCCAGCCATAGTGTCTTATTTTCCCTGGCAACTCCAGATTTAACTGTGACGCCGTTTCTGAGGAGGAAGTTCTCACTCAGAGGAAAACAGTTGATTTGGTTCTTGGTGCGTACGATCCGTCTGGGTGCATTGGCTAAACACTGCTTGCTACCCCTGGGTATCTTATCCACCGGAACATGCTTCTAGTGAGATGTTCCTTTATAGCTAGCTATCTTACTGTCTCAGTGAGCACACTTTAATTAACAAATTCCAGCCCACTGACAGGTCATCTAGGGCAAACTACAGGCATGGATTTTAATTTTCACTCATGGTGATTTTTGTTTGTTTAGTTTGGGGTCAGGCTGTCTTGGGAGGTTGGGGGAGTTTCCTGTCTTCTTGTTTTCGGCAGTCGGCACTGGGAACTTGCGATTTAAGTAGAAACTATCAACGCTCCCTGTCTAACTCACTTTCTCCTTTCAGGTCTTAGCATTTCTCTGTAGCTTTGGAAGTTGTGCTTCACCTTACACTGCTATTTCTGGTAATTTTTATTTTACACTTAAGAAATTTCCTTAGAAAAAATGAACCCTCCACTTCTAGCACTTGAATGTCTCTCAAATGTGCCTAGAGGTTTCACATCAGGTGTTTCTCCCCAGCTCTGCAATCACGACCTCTGCCCCAAGTTAAGATCTCCTGGCTCGTTTCTTCCTTTCTGTCTTTCCCTTTTATTGCTCATTGGCCCCAGTGTATTTTAAAAGCAGGAAACACACCGGTTCTTCCAGCTCCTCCCGGTTGCGGTTGCGGTTGCGGTGGCCGTAGTTGCGGTGGCCCCCGTTGCCCATCCCTTGGCTGCGCTGTGCCGGGGACTTGATTAGCATGTGGCTCTGAAAGCTATATTCTCTCCCACTCATGAAGCTGCTTGCTGTGGCTCCGAGAGGCCAAGCTTGCTCCCTTCCATCTTCTATCTTGAGTCCTTTTTGACCGGTACCTACTTCTTGACCCCCACACGACTCCCACAGTGCCTTGCCTGAGAGAACAGCGCAGAGTCTCACACATCTTGGTAAAACAGCAGGAGTTTCCATGAGTAAAGAGGGGGTACCACTTATCTAATAGTGTTTCAGTCAACTAACAGACTTTCCATTTCCTAATGTGAATATAAACTCGGGGAGCTTTAAAAATATATCTGCCTTCAGTAACCGTCACTTTATTTATGCACAGATACATTAAATCATATTTAAAAGTATGCTTTAATTTAGAAATATGGTTTATGCGCCTTGTGCCCATTTCAGAAATGTCTCCACAGATAACAGGAACACATTGGCCTGACCTAAGGCAGTGAGTCTCCTAACCTTCATGGGCAGAGGCGGACAGTCCTGGCCTGTGAAGCTGCTGCCCGTAGTAATGGGCACTTACACCAATGTCCAAATGTGCTTTTTCACAGAGAGAGCTACTCTCCACATAATGCATACTCCAGGAACAACAAAATCTATTACATTCTCTGCAAATTTTTATTTTGAGACAAGGTCCTAGAACTCGCTTTGTAGACCAGGCTGGCCTCGAACTCATGGAGATCCACCTGCCTCTGCCTACCGAGTGCTGGGACGAAAGATGTGAGCCACCAGGCATTTTTTGCATCTTTTTAAGAAGTCCCATAGCATGCTCATTTTTCAGTATCCAGACTAGTACTGATTGATTGCTCCGATTTTCTAGCCACGCAATATGTTTTTTCCTGCCCTCCCTCCCTCCCTCTCTCCCTCTCTCTCTCTCTCTGTATGTGTGTGTGTATGTGTACATGCATGCACACACATGCACACCATGGCACACTTGTGGAGGTCAGAGAATAGCTAACAGTAGTCGATTGTCTCCTCCAGCCAAGGAGGTTCCAAGGATCCAATTCATGCCATTAGGCACGACAGCAAGCACCTTGACCCACCGAGCCTCAACGGCCTTGGGTTTTATTGTCGTTTTACGTAATTAAAAAGATTTCCACTTCTTAGAGTAATGGTGTGGATCACTCAGCCAATTCTTGCATTCATGTTTTATTGTCCAGGACAAAGTACATGGCAAAGCATGAAGCCCATGACACAAGAGCCAGAGCCTCCCAAAAGGAAGTGTGTCCAGTATTTTGAGCTGTAATAAAATCTACAAATTCTAAGCTACAGGTGTCCTGTAAGCTTGGAAAAACAAACTTTGTTTTTGGAGGCTGATGAGATTAGTTTAGACCTCAATTCTAGACATCTGTGTAGAGATGTCTAGCAAGGGCCAACAAGGTGACTCAATCAGTAGGGGCACTTGCCACCAAGCCTAAAGACCTAGGTTCGATCTCTGGAACCTACACAGTGGAAAAAAAGATCTGAATACCAAAGGTTTTCCCCTGACATTCATATGCACCCTATGGCATGGGTGTTCCCATACATATACACACAATAAATAAAATAAATGTAAGGGCCATTAAAATTTTTTACATGTGTAAGGAAGATAATTAAGTACAAGAAGTGTACCTAATTTGGAAAAGCCACTGGTGATAGCCAGAAGAAATTGTAAATCCCAGAGACAGACCACAGAAGCTACCAGCAGTGGAATTATCAGAAACACGCTGCAGAAGAACTTCTTCCTGGACTCAAGGAGATGAAAACCAGCTTAGATTTCAGCAGAGAAAACAAGCAGCGAGACAAGAGATCGGGAAATAACCTTGTAGCCCTTGAAGAGCTAAGAATGACAGGCAAACCACTTCAAAGTGGTGGGTGGGTAGTAGATTAGACACAGCCGAAGAGTGAATTGCCAAAAGGGACATCTCAGAGGGGAAATCAGCACGATACTACCAGTAGAATCAAAAGAATTGAAAATACAGAAGAAAAGAAAAGGATTACAAGGCAAAGAGAACACAGTGTGCTGTTGTAGCTGGCCTCTTAGAAACCAAGGGAGTAGCTTAAAAGACAAGGAGAAAGCCAGAAGTTAAGCAGATGACTCAGTTAGGATCTGTCTTTAAAATCTGTATGTGGGGCTGAGTCTGACAACCTGAGCTCCTCCCTGGGACACACATGGAAGGAGAGGACAGAGTCTCTCAAGTTGTCCGCTGTCCTCACAGTCCCACTGTCAAACATGTGTATTCACACAAACACACACACATAAATGAAACAGATAGAAATGTATGTATGAGTACCTAGACATGGTGAAAGTATAGAAGCCAAAGATGGATAGGAGGCTTTAAAGGAAGATGGAGGGGAGAAAGATTTCATTCAAAACAATGACAGACTAAAGGTAAAAGTTTTACTCAGCAAGAACATGGAAGCCACAAAAAGTACAATGGCACATTCCATACTGAAGAATAACTGTCTAACAGTTCTTCATATGTGAAGAGAGATAAAAGACTTTCAAGTAGATAAAACAGACTTAACTAAAAAGAATTCCCAGTGGTTACTTTTAAAATATAAGCAATGGAGATCAAAGAACCTATTAAATACATGGATAAATCAAGATTAATATTGAATATATAAAAGTAATAATGTCTCAGTTAAGTGTGTAGAACTATATATCTAATTTCCTATGACAATGCATTATAAAATAGTATCTGAATTAGGAGAGGACAATGGAGCTAAACTCTAGACTCTATATTAGATGACAAAAAGAAAACCTGTTAATTCACGATAGATTTGATGAGCACAGATGAAGCAATCTTTGATAAATAAAAAGCAAATATTAAGGTGAGGCTAGGAGATAAATTTCAAAGCACTAGGAAGTAGGATTAAGTAGCGTTGTGACCGTGGGATGAAGAAATGTTTCATAAGTAGGGCACAGCAAGCTCTAGTCCTAAAGGAAAGAACTGAAAAAATAATTGTATCAAAAGTGGAATCCAGGATCAGGAGGACAACATAGCAGCTAAAGGCATGTACCACAGAAGCCTGGAGACCTGAGCTCAAGCCTGGGAACCCTGTAAAAGTGATGACTCCACAGAGTTGTCCTCTGACTCCAGTCAAGTGCCGTGGCATGTGCACACACACATCCACACATACGCGCATACACGTACACACACATGTACATACACACATACACACGTACACACACACAAACACACTAAAAATTTATAAAAATAAAAGTAGGAGCTGTAATCATGTAGACAGTAATGGAGCTGAAACCGAGTGGGAAAATAATTAGTAACATGAATGAATAACAAGACTCAGAGCCCAGTAGAGTATTGATTGACAGGTCTCAACAAAGTGTTCACAGGAGAGATTCCAGGTACCTGTCACATAGGCCAATACACTCAAGCTCATACAACAGGGAGATGCTTATGGGTACGGCCGAAGACCACTGCACACCAGCACAGTGCCCTAGATTGAAAGGACCGACAGTGCCAACTGTTGCCGCGGATGCGGAGTGATGGGAATTGTCCACCAGGCTGGTGGGAATATACGTAGCATCATTTTAGAGAACAATCTCCCATTTTCCATATACAGCAATTCCGTCCATGTATGCGTATCCCATCAAAATTATGTTCATGAATTGTAGTTAATTCATAAAAGACCCAAACTAAAAGTTAATCATCAATCAATCACAGGGGCTGGGGAGTGGGCGCAGATTTATCCTAGCAATAAATGTCAAGTAGTGAAATACTTGAGAATTTGTCATGAGGAATGAATCTCGTTGACACTGAGCAAAAGAAATCAAATTTTAAGATATAATCTGTACTGTTCTGTTTGTATAAAACACCACCAAAATATTAGAATTCAGGGGAGGGTTTGGTGTGTGACTTTGAGGAAGGATGTTTGCTCATAGCACATATAAGCTTCTGGCTTTGGTTCCCAACTTAAAAAAAAGACAGGAAGCAAGGCAGGAGGGAGGTTAGTAGATCGAGAGGAAGAAAGGTGTGGGGGTTTTATTTGAAGGACAGTGAGGGCGTTCATAAAGTACACTTCGGGTCTGAGCGGTGTTTGCACAGGTGTGTCCGCTTGGAGATTATTTCTCGGGCTGTATACTTATGGTCTGTGCATTCTTTCTGTTTGCGGGTTTACTTTAACTAAAAGGTAATAGTAAACAGAAATGAAATTGGGAGTCTCCAGAGGTCTGTGAGATTTATAAGGGCACAGACTGGTGACCCGAGGTCCGATTGACCTGCCTCTCTTCCTCCACCCTCCCCAGGGACTGACGCTGGCTGAGCAACCTGAGGCTCACAGAGCAATATGCTAATGAGAGAAACGTTTTTCTCTGCCCAGGTCAAGAAAACGACCGAAGCCACCCTCCAGACCATCCAAGATATGGTCACTATCGAAGACTATGATGTGTCTGAGTGCTTCCAGCACAGCCGGTCCACGGAGTCCGTCAAGTCCACCGTGTCTGAAACCTACCTGAGTAAACCCAGCATCGCCAAGAGACGCGCTAACCAGCAAGAAACGGAGCATTTCTACTTCATGGTGCGCCCGCTCCCCAGCCCCTCCCGACGGAGCCCAGGGCCTGGCTTGCCTCGGGCCCCTCTGCCACGACGCCACAGTCTCCTGGAGGCCTTGATTTAAAAATACGTTCACCTGCACACCCTCACGGTTCCAGACTGAGCCGGTCCGGGTGGGCATTAGGAGATGGGGTTTCTTTGAAACAGACTGGAAGGAGGTTGGGTGTTGAGCAGATGTGAGGATGTGTTACTCAGCTGTTCCTCCATCTTGTTTTTTTTGTTTGTTTGTTTTGTTTTGTTTTTTGAGACAGGTTTCTTTCTGAACCAGTAGTCAATGTGGCCAATCAGCACCTGGGATCTTCCTGGCCCCACCCCCCCACCCTAGTGCCAAGGTTACTGATACTGGAGACCGGAACTCAGCTCCTCCTGCCCCTTTTTCCTCAATCCAGGCTCCCCCCTCCCCCTTCCTGTGGGTACAGGTCACTGGGGAGGTTGCTAAAATACAGCCCATTTCAACAGATCTGGGGAGGAAGAGCCCAGCGCTTGCATCTCCCATTGGCTCCCAGGAGATGGCTGACTCCACTAGACTAGAGACCACACTGAGAGTAGCAGAACTCTGGGACACAAAGCAGCTATACCTTAGCGCCCCTCTGGGAAGTCCCTGGACACGGAATGGGTTTGAGTTTTTACCTCTCCTTTTGCAGAAACTCCGAGAGTTCTTGGAAGGCAGTAATCTCATCACAAAGCTTCAGGCTAAGCATGACTTGCTGCAGAGGACTCTTGGAGAAGGTCAGTCACTGGGAGCAAACGGGGAAATGATTTGGCCTGTGTGTTGTGTGATGAGTGTTCTTTGAAGAGCGTGAAGTGTATGTGTATGTGTGTGTGCGCGCGCATACACACACACACACACACACACACACACACACACACGCCTTCAACTTATGTACATTTAGATTCAGTTGACCTGTCTCACTGATAATTGTGTTCTTCTCTGAAGCCATTTTAAGCTTAGAGGTAAATCCAAGCAAGAGTATCTCTGGTGTGGAGGTTCCTTTAGGGAGGGACCCACACCCACTGACCCCAGTCTCTGCTTGTTCTACCTGGGGTGGGGAGGTCTCTGCCCTCCGGTCTCACTCACCCCTGTCCATTTGCATGGGCCAATAACTGCCCCATCTGTTGCCTTTTGGGATTGTAGAAACCAGTTTGTCCAGTCTGGGCGATTTTCTTTTTCTTCCCGAAGGCATTGTTGGTAGTTGAGAAATGATCTAATGGTATATGTACATTCCTATGTGTGGTCACAAACACAATAGCACTGATTCTAACAAAGCATTCTCGGAGCTATGCATTGTTCTGAATTATAGTCTTAACTGGGTACTGTGAGCTTCCTCATCTCTACAAATGAGGAAACTGGGGTAGGGTGTACTACAAGCTAAATGGACTATATAAACACCATTGCTTCCCTCTTTTGTCTTCATAAAATGGAGAAAGGAAAAACAAACCTATTCGGGCAAAGCCCTACCTTAGTTAAGTGTCTGGGGTCTAAAGCTTCAGTTCTTTTTATTCACACTAGATCCTGGTGGGCACTGGGAAAAGGACAAGAGAAACTACAGCATGAGGTGTGGGAATGACTGAGTTCAGTAGAGACTCCCGGGGCCAGAAAAGCCGCTCAGCCACTATGAGCACTTGCTGGGCTCTGAGTTGGGTTTCCAGCACCCACGTGGTGGCTTGCTCCAGTTCCTGGAGATCTGGTGCCCTCTTCTGGCCTCTTCAAGCAACACACACACATACACACACACACACACACACACACACACACACACACACACACGCGCGCGCGCGCACACACACGCACAGTGCATTTACATACATACAGTCTTACACATAAAATCAATAAATCTTTAAAAAAGAGTTTTCTGTCTTCTACCTGAGTTCTGCCTCCTGCATTCTGGAACCTTCCTTGCCCACAAGGCAGTGTATCTACCATTTTACCTTATGGCTTGCTTCAAAGGAGTTATCCTCCTCAGGGAATGGCTGCAGGCAAAGGCTACCATGCATTATCTGGGCTCCCAGGGTATGGGCTGAAAGTCAGTCATACCTAAGAAAAAAAAATTTTGTTTTAGCTATTAAAAAAGCATCCAAGAAAAATAAAATAACCAAATGTGTCAACTTTAATTAAAATCTGAACCAAAAGGCAAAACTTAAAACTTATGAAGGTCATTTTAAGCATAACGGAAAATGAATATAATCTATATGTTAAGTATTACTGACTTAATTTTCCTATGTATTATAATGATACTGTGGTCATAAAGAGAATGTTCTTATTCTTGAGAGGAAAAAAAAAAACAAGAAACAAAAAACATTGTCCAGAACTTACTTCCCCATGGCATGGTTCAGGACTTTTAAAAGGAGACATACATACATACATACAAACATACATACAATTATGAAATCTATGTGCGGATGATCAGTGTATTCCTTGTACTGTTCTTTGATCTCCTCTGTAGGTTTAAACTTTTTTGTAAACCTTTTTATCTCTGAATAGTTTTCTTGTATAATCATGGCCTAGTTTTGTGGGGGTTTTTTTCCTTTTCTCTCATAATGAATTCCCTTTTTCCTCTCATTTTTTCACAAGTGTCCAGTATTTCACACAATGCCCTCGAGGTCCCTTGCTGCCCCCAGAGAATAGCATTCTCCTCAGGGCAGGGAAAGGCTGTTAGCCAGGACTGAGAGCTGCCGTGGACACAGTGAGATCGAGGGACCCGAGCTGTGCGCCTGCTTGCCCCGTGTGTTACTGTGGCTTGGAGTAACATTCTGCAGTTTTTATGGTAGTCATTCAGCATGAATTCTTTTCTGTCTCCCAGAGAGAAAAGCCCCACTGGTTAATGTTAATCTCCATGTCATTCTTGGATCGGGCTACATTTTGGCCTTGTAGGCTGAGACCGTTTGCCAAAGGCTGTCCTTAGCCACACTCCGTAAAGCTGTCATACCTTGTGAACGCTAAGACAGGATTCCTTGGTCTGGGAATTTCTTTCAGTGGGCTCCAGTGTCCCTGGTGTGACAGTCAGTTAACTCTGTGAAAAGGACCTGTATGGTTTTCATCAGGGTGCTATGCACTAACTCGGTACAGACCTCTGCTGCTCTTGGTCCAATAATTTGTGCCAGCTTGACATCAGCTGCTGGTCACTCATGGATGCCTAGTTTGAACCTCCAAGAGAAACTGAGCAGAAGACACACACACACACACACACACACACACACACACCCTTTAAAAGGGTTCAACCCATGTAAGCCTGCTGACTTTCCATGCAAGCCCTGTTCCTGTTAATAGGCTTACAACAAGGGAGACTAGGAGTGTTAAGGGCGCCTGTCCCGTGGAAAACAGTCTAACAGTGAGCCCTTGGGAAGGAATCCAAGTCCCATCTGGTTAAATAAGGTTAGTAGTCCAGGATTAAGTGGCGTGTTTGGGGACTGGCTTGACACTTCAGATAGGAATACCTCTGAATTCTCGTAGACTTGCTGCTGCGAAAACGGCCTTCCTAGTAAAACCAAATAGCCCGGCCCTGGGATTTAGCAGCTGATCGTCCACAGACGAAACTCTAGCTGCAGACATGTGTTTGGCCTGTCTTGCTGCCGGCTCTTGGCAGGCTACCAGTGGCCCAGTCAGTTCTTTGATTTACAACCCAGCGAAGCAACTGAATCAGGCTCCTAAGGCACCATTCTCCAGACTCAGACTCCCAGGACTTTAAAAACCGCCAAAATAGAAAGAAGAAACACATGGGTATGGAAGCCACTCTCGTCTCCCCCAGTCCAACAAGACTGCTAGATCTTTTAGGGAGATCGTTTCTTTTTTGAATGGAAGTTGAATCGGCCACAGTAAATGAGATCTCTATCTATAAAACTGGGACATAGAAATTTTTTTCGTCTAATAATGAGCTTTTGTGTTCACATCAAGTTCTTTCTTTGTGTGAGGTGTTCAGAGGTAAGAGGGGTAGAAATATCTGTACAGCTAAACAGAAGAATGAGCCGGTGGGAACCCATCTCTGCATTATATTGTTTCTTCTCCTAGACATGCCGCTTTTGACAAAGGAATTAAATAGGTTATCTTGGAATAATCCATTGTCTGCCTTTGAGTAGGAGGACAAATATTCTTTCAAAAGAGGATCGGATTGTGAATAATAATGTCTCCTTACAGAAGCACCCAGTAGTCGGAGTTAGGAAGGAAAGCGGCTGGAAAGTTTGCTCACCAGCCTCTCCTTGGGGAAGCAAACCAAAGGTCCAGTTCCACCTAGGCATGTTGTAAATAGGATTCTCTAGGTCTTTTTTTCTCTTAGACCTCAAGTTGTCCCCAACCTTCATTTTGAATAAAAAAACATTTAAGTGTGAAAGATAATTTACTTCAGAATTGTGAAACAAAATGTAAGAGGATTAAAAGAAGCTGGTTATCCCAGATTGCAGTCCCAGCACTTGAAGGCAGAGGTAGGAGGATGGAACGGTTAAGGTGAGCCTGGGCTACAGAACAAGGCCAATCTCTACCTCAGTAACAACACCCCACCCCTCTCTCCCTCCCCAAATAGGTGGTCCAAGGAGCTGTTTGTACCAAGACAAAAACTTAATCCTGATCTTTTTCTCCCTCCAAGTGGCTTAATTGGGGACTTTAGTTTTTAATAATTAAATAAACTTCCAAACAAATCTAATCCTCAGAGCACTGGAAGCTTTGGCATTTCTTTAGGAAGGCGAGTTGTCCTTGCTTATGTGTTATTGATCTGTAATGATGACATAGATTAAAAACTAAAGCCCCTTTCTCCGTGGAAATGCACACGGGACTGGTACCCGGAAAAGCCGTTGATGTGGCCGTGCAGTTACACCGTGACTCCACGGCGCTGCTCTCAGTTCGTTATTCCAAATGGCTTCTGTGTACATTTTGTCGGCCATAGGTGGGAGGAGCAAAATAGCACAAGTTGTCTTATCATTTATCTTTTTCTCAGTCGAGGAAATAATTGATTGGGATAGTTGAGCAAAAATATCGAAGTTTCCAGGTTAGAAAATATTTCACTTCTCCTAATCATCAGTGTCTCTAATATCGGACCACGTGAAGGTGATTAGGCTGTGCTCCTCAACTTAAATGTGAAGGTATTTAGTAATTTGCACAGTCACATGTCTGTGTAATTTTTAATTTAATTCATTATTTTGTATTTTATTTTAACCATACCAGGCAGGTCAAAGTATAAGCTGGGGTCCATTCCTTCCTTCTAGGATTGATCACAAAGTGTTGTCCGGGTGTAAGTGCATGTTCATGTGGATATGTGCACGTGTGCATATGCATGTATATCCACATGCATGTATGTCCACATGCCTGTGGAGGCCTCAGAGGTCACACAGAATATCTTTTTGGTTCTTTGAGACAGGGTTTCTTTGTGGCTTTGGAGCCTGTCCTGGAACTAGCTCTTTTAGACCAGGCTGGCCTCGAACTCACAGAGATCCACCTGCCTCTGCCTCCCAAGTGCTGGGATTAAAGGCATGTGCCACCATTGCCCAACTCAAAATATCTTTCTGGATCACTCTACACCTTTATGTTTTTCAAACAGGATCTCTCACTGAAACAGGCACTCACCAATGGGCTAGGTTAGCTGGCCAATGAGCTCCAGGAATCCTCCTGTCTCTACCCTACCGAGCACTGGGTTAGAGTCATGTGCTATCATGTTTAGTTTTTACGTAGTCATTGGGATCTGAACTCAGGTGCTCATGCTTACATGGCAGGCACATCATCTACTGAGCCATCTTCCCAATGCCAAAACGTATGTGCTGTGTGTGTGTGTTTGTGCATGTGTGTGCATGCGCACGTGTGTGCATGTGTGCTGTGCGTGTGTGCAGTGCGTGTGTGTGTGTGTGTGTCTGCTCACATGCGGTGTGTGTGTGTGTGTCTGTGTGTGTGTGTGTGTGTGTGTGTGTGTGTGTGTGTGTGTGTGTGTGTTAGGGATGAGCATTGAACTCACAGCCTCCCGAATATTCAGCAAGTTCTCTACCACTGAGCTCCATCCCCACCCCAACTGCTACATTTTTTTAAGGTACTGTATGTAGTACACTGTTCGGGATTTCAGATCTGTAATTAAAATAAACCTCAACCTTAGGCCAGGCCCATGCCACAGTAACACAGCCTGGGTCAGGTCATGTTTTTGTGTGCTCCATCTCTTCTGTAAAGTAAGAAAAATAATAGAAGCTACTTCATAAAAGTTATGAAAACTATGAGTTAGCATATTTAATATAAAGTGCTCAGGCCAGGTATGGAAACACAAATACCGCCAGTCCCCAGGGGCTAAAGCAGAACATTCAGGAGTGCTAGGCTATAGCATACCAAAGTTGCCTAGTGTCGCTGTCTCAAAATTAGTAAGGAAATATATAGTGCTTCAAACACTGGAGAGAGCCTGTTGCTTATCTTCTGCTTAGGACATTTATGTGGATAGTTTCTGGTCTGTTTTTACTACTATAGCACACCAATGTCATGATAAAGCTTTGAACCTAGCAATATAGTACAGACATGCCAGATAGTGTCTGTCTCCTCAATCCTGGGCTCATCCCACTGATTCACCCTAGATGATCTCAGCCAGCTTCTATGGCCTCAGCCCAAACAAAATGACAGGTACTCTCAGGCTTGTCTGTCATCTGCTCAAATCCAGTCTAGCCCAGTCTCCCATGGCGTTTCCATTAGGATGGCCATAAGGTGCCATCTACCACACTCCGCTCACTGCAGCTCTCGCTAGAATCTGATCTTGCTACAACTTGTATCGGCTCAGATCTAACTGGAGAAAGGGGTCCCCCGAGAATATCTGTTGCCCCCCCCCATTTAACCAACACACATCAAGTCTCTCGTGTTACTAGTTATTCAAGAAAGGAGAGTAGAGAGAGGGGCTCAGCTGTGGCCGGGGAGGGTTCGCTGACCACTCGTACCAGCCTGTTGTCCCGTTGGCCTTGTCTTGTCTTGTGGCCTGAATCACTGTGTTGTGTGATGGGCGGGGCTCACCTACCTGTGCTCCAGTGTGGCCTTTCTCTGCCAGCCTTAGTTTCAGACTCCTTCAGACCCTCTCATCACGCTGCAAACAAACCAGCTGAATGGTTCCACCCTGAATGCAGGATGAGTAACAGCAGTTGTAGACGCTTGCACACTTGAAATGCGTACAGGCCGTGAGCGTGCTAGAATGATTTAGCCCTATTATTTACAACAAGAAGGTCATATGTAATGTATGAGAAGCAGCTGGCGGTTTAGATGCAGAACTCTACGAAAGACTTTTCGCTTACAAGGTGATAGACTGTAGAATAATTTAATGATGTCTGCGTCCTTTCAGAATAGGGAACACAAGTTCCCTCCCAGTGCCCTGATTTCATACCACAGAGAGAAGACCAACTTCGTCTATGGGAAACTGTGCTCGCCCAACCCTATTTGCTCGTCTGTCAATCAAAAGAGAGCAAATAACTATCACTAGCATGGAACTTTTAGATAGGCATGGTGTGTTTTCTGTTTGAACTTAGTCAAACAGCTATCTCTCTTTTTTAAAAAAAAAAAAAAAAGAAAGAAAAGCAAGAAACTGCCTCAAATTGCCAAATGAAACATGTTTCTCTAGCCCATAGAATTTGTCAAATTTTGGATTGAGATTTTATGAAAATAATGGCCTTGAATTATTTGTGATCATATGCTGGTTACATCTTTTCTACCAAGAGATCTGTAACTCGGTATCTTAAGATAAGGGGCCGATGCTGCACATGACTATCAAATCAAACCCACTGATTCCACTCAGGATACTTATTGTATTTTATTTTATTTTTTGACAGGTCATAGAGCTGAATATATGACTACAAGGTATGACGATAATTGATCATAATCTGTGGTCTGTCTCACTTTCTTTTCTCTTTAGCAAGAGCAATTGATAACTACAGAAGATCATCCGGGCATGGGGCATGACGAAGCCAGCACCTTGAGGTGCTTGGGTTCTCGCCAGGTGACATGTGCTAAGATTGTCTTTGGCGGGATCACAAAGCTCCTAAGTAGGCAGTTGCACCAGAGTTAGGTGGGCTTCATTTATCTCATCCCAAACACATGAGCTTTTTGGATAGACTGTTGACACCCTGATGATAATTTAGTTGACGGGTAACAGGGGGTGTGGACCGACTGTATCAGTTAATGGAATCGCCTACCTCTCCAGTTCCTACTCCTTGATGCTGTCTAAAAATTACAGATAGATTGAATTTTTTGGAATTTTAGATCTCTATCTACTTTTGAATCTGATATAAAATATGAATTCTAACACATAGCACCTTTTACACATCCTTCCTCCCTCCGCCCCTTCACCCATCCATGTAGGACAGTAAAGCTTCTTGCCAGAACATTTGGAAGCAGATTCTGGTCTGAGTTGGGGAATGTTCGTGGCAACATTTGTTTCTGAATGGTGCCTTTTGTACAGCAGACAGACAGACATCACAGGAGTTGACGTAGTAAGACTTCACATGTTTGAGGCTGAGTTCTGGATGAGGCAAGAGGCACACGAAGGTCTCTAACAGATCTTCTAGCTTCTGTATCTGATGCTTTGGTGCCCTAGGGTTTTGTTAACACCAGGGACCATCAATGGCCAGTTTGCAGATTCCCAGGGATGGTCAGAACCACCTCCCAAATGTAACTTTCCTATGCAGGTTAGCCAATCCAGAGTCTGTCTTAATTGGTTCTTTTACACGAGGTGACAGGCCCAATTGCCTGGACCCTCCACGGCAGAGTTCCAGGACACACCTGTGTCTCTGAGTGCTATAAGGTAGCCCTGTCTCTTCATGGGCAGTCATCTCTTGATAATATAAAAATCAGCATTAGAAATCTTACATAGGATAATGAAGGGTGACGTCATCAGGTAGCGCTGATGAAACTTTTGACTTCCTCACAGCTACCACAGTCCTTTCTTCATGTGCAGCTTGGAATTTAGTGTATAAAAATATCCCAGAAATGTTAGCTGTGGAAGGACAAGGTGTGCTGTCTCGGAGAGGGCTCCACACACTTCTGTGTTTTAGCAAAGGCTCCTTTTAAGCTCCAGAGCTCAGCAGGACTTCAGATGCTGCTGGCTGTTGGCTCCATTAGTCACGGCCCTCCTGCTGGGAGCCTGAGGGTTTAGCCGTGAGAGGCTGTACCAGCCGGTCTCTCTTACACGTGTTGATTGCTGCGGTAATAGCTAATGAAGCTCCTCAGGGTCTCACAGAAATTCCTGGGACTTTCTTTCTAACCTGGGCTTTGCGAACTGAAGCCAAATGAACTTAAAAGGACATTAGTCCAAAGGACAGCTTCACAAAGAGCAAACACAGTCTGTAGGCATGGCGGGCCTTCTCCTGCCTGCCTTGAGAGGCTGACCAGCACAGATGTGGAGGATTTGGCACCCAGGATGTGTGTAAGCCTGAAAGAGCATGTGTGCAGGTCTGAAAGCTTATTCACCAAAGCCAACAGGCAGGAGAGTCCAGAGCAACACAGACAGGTGCGATCTACTGCCCCAGGGATATGTGGGCCAGGGCATCCTGCCTTCTACCGAATTTGTACCTCATGTAAGTCTGGACCTCACACTCCAAAACCACATTGACCTGTTCATGAAAATGTTTACATAAAAATCAAACCCCGTTAATGCATGAGGGATGCTGGGCAGATGCGACGTTACCTGCACTGGAGAATTACGAACTAACTAAAAACATTTAAATCCTCGTTTGGAAACCTCTCAAAACCCGATTACAATTATGTTCTGGTGTGTAATTCCATAAACCAAACAAAAACCTGGCCTTATAACATTTGACTAGATGGCTCGCAATAGCAATTTAGAATACCTGCCATTTTTCAGTATGGAACACAAAACAAAATGGCCAGGTCCAGCACATAGGAACACTGTAATCTAATACATACATCAAATCAAGTGGAAGGGAAAGGATGGGAGTGCTTTCTCCTGGGCTGGGGTGGGAAAGGAACACAGGATCCCCTGGCTTTGTTATTTTGATGTGACCTAAGGTATTTCATTTATTGTCTGATTTCTGCCATGCTCAGTAATTATATTCCCTTCCCTTAGGCCTCCAAACGTCCCCCCTAAGCCCCAGAAACACAGGAAGTCCAGGCCCCGCTCCCAGTATAATGCTAAGTTGTTTAATGGGGATTTGGAGACGTTCGTCAAGGTACTGCATCAGTCACCAGTGGCTGACCTCCCTGCTTCTCACTATAATGGTCTCAGCCTCCTGTGAATGAGGCAGGTCATTATGTCGGAGTCTGTCCTGGGGCTCTTTGCTTCCCCCAGAAAATCAATATAATATTTCCTGAAGTCAGAGAAGAGAGAATATTTGGATTGAGAATCTTCTGAAGAAAGAAATAAATGTGGGTGTTATCATATGGTAATATCATATCAAAGAAAAAGCCCCATTTTTTTCCTTTTTCCAAGCCAAATTTTGCAGGAAAAAGGAAAAGACAAACTTGATTAAATATTTTCTCTTGTGCAAATGAGACGGCCCACTGTATATGTTTTTTAAATCCGTGTTAGCCTCTCTCTGAAGCAAGGCACGAGTCTGGCTTTCTCATGACTTAAGGAATTCATTATATTGGATAAATTTTGTACAGCCCTGAAGTCTGTATCTTGTACCTCTGCTGTGTTTACTCTCTGCCTTCTTTCTCATCCTGTATTTCTGATAATGCTTCTAGCCGGGGACGAAGGAATTCTCACGCGAGACATCAGGTATTGTGCCGGAGGGAAGCAGGGGTCTCTATGCGCTGGCATCATTTGCGAGTCCTACCCATGCTTGGCTTTAATTGGAGTTTTTACAGTCTTTAAAAGAAAAATGTTTGCAGTTGGAAATTAGTTTATAAATAGGCTTTACTTAGAAAAACCCGTGGGAAGTAGACACTAATTGAAGAGGAATAAGCCTCACCAGTAAGAGTGGATGAACCAGTTTTTACCTGATGCCTTCAGCAAATGCATGCAGTTTGTGCTAGGAAAAGCCAGTGTTAAATATCAAATACATATTTAATATTTAAGTGTGGATTCTTATGTAAATTGCACGAAAAAGAGACTTTCCCATTAGAGATAACATTTCGTGAAATGGGCTACAGTGTTTTTGAAAACTAACTATAATAGAAAAATGACATTTTAAATGTATGATACAGTCCATAATTTCTGTTATAGACATCTTAACTTCCTTAAGATAGATCTGTTTATTAAACTGTGCACTAACAATTTAAAAGATTGCATTAATGCGTGTGTGTGCTGCATACATGACACTTAAATACATTTATACTTGTGTGCATACAGAGAGAGAAATTAGAAACCTCTGGAAGCCTTGAAAGTGAGCCCTAACCCTGGGATTAAGTGAAAGACCACCGAACAACCTAAATCGCAATCACAAAGCCATTGCCTTGAGCCTTAAGCTCCTATTGACTCTAATTTAATATAAATTATTGTCAAATTTTACTTGCTATCTAGTTTCCCACCCCATAGCTTATAGACAGAAGCTGGTTAAACAGAAAGAGGGAAGCAATCAAAGGAAGACAGCGAGCTATGCCCTTGATGGCCTGGCATGGGGAGAAGGCAGAAAAGCCAGCGAGGCAAAGGAACCATTCTGCTCCCTTTGCTGCTGTGGTGCAGGAACAACTGCTTAAGATGATGCACACAGGAGGGATTTTGATAATTCTCCACTAAAAACTGTCAGTTAAAGGCAAGCAAACTGAGGGACTAGAGAAAGACTAAGGGCGTTGTCGTGAAAAATCCATTGTGTGCGCTGTGCAGATGGAACACGCAAGAGTCTCTGGCACCCTGGCAACCGAGAGGTGCTGAGGTCTCTCTCTCTACTACTATTAGAGAGTGTGTCTGAGCTCTCCCAAATTGCACCAAGAAACAACAAGAGCAAAACCATCTGCCCACAGGGGAACTGAGACACAGAGAGATGGTTGAATGGTAGTAGCTGGAAAGTAGCCCATAATTTCACTCCTTGTTAAATATTTTCAACCCAAACAGCTGGCATCTATGAGATTAAAATGCTCATTATATTTTGACTACAAAGTGCACTCTATCTAAAACGAGATACTGATCTTTGGGAAGAAATCAGCCATCATCTAAGGGACAGTGAGGACGAGAATGGTTCATACAATGCCATGAAGATGCGAACTCGCTGAGTGCAAACAGTTTTCTTTTAATCTTTTATTCTCTGTCTTCATGCTAAGTTCAGCAGAGATGTAAACTAATCTTCCTTTTCATCACTCACACGTAAAAACTATTTGTCGCTCTTTTAAATTGCAGTGTGACATGAGTTGTCTGTAAAATGTTGCTTCCACGAAGCCATGCTTGTGTCTTACAGAAAAAGATCCCTTCGCGTACTCGGTAGATTTTGATGTGATCACATCACTGTTCATGAGCCAACTAGCCCTTCACTAAAATGTGTTTTCCTTTTTAAGGCTCTTCTTTAAGGAATTCATAAAAACGTATGCTCCTAAAACAAATTAACTCATTAGAGAAACCTAATACAGTCTCCAGAAGTAATTGAAACATCAAGTGGCTTATCCACTGATTGCCTTAAAGCTTGACAATAAAACTGTGTCTTAAGAAGCACATTGCCCACACTGGAGACAACGAAGACAGGGAGAAGAGTTTGGGCCGCCACGAGGCATCATTCCCAGTCTCTCCTTCCCTGCTGGACTGGGAAAGTTAACGGTCCGAATTGTCCTAGTATGTTAAGACCAAGTTCTTAACGTTTCGGAACAGGAGTGTCTGCCCAACTTCAGCTGATCCCTTTCAAGTCCTGAGTTTCCTGGAGAGATCTAATTCCTAAAAGATGGGTCTAAAAAGGACACGTGAAGCGACGCCATCCCTAGTAACTTTGTAACTCCCAGAGTGCATGCCATCAGAACATCAGAACATGCCATCAGAACATGTTTACCTGGCTTCTGTGGCCCCTCAGCTCATTTGACATACTATACATGTGGCTTTTAAATCATTTCCAGCATTTTCTTAGTAGAGGATGGCGACCATTTTACAAGGTGTTGGACCAAGAAGGCCAAAGCAGTCTTCCTTGTCTTCATCCTTAAGACGGGCTAAGTTTATAAGGCTCAGTAAGTTCTGATGCAGACTAAGTAAATACAGCAGGCTTTCGAGACTGCCACCACCCCGTGGTGCTGCGGGCTTAGCGATGTGGTGGGGAGGGTCCTAAGAATCCTGAACCAGCCAGTCAGACAGAGGCACTGCAGTTGAGCCGTACGACATTCTTCTGACATGCTCCGTGCTGATCACTTTGAGTAATAACCTCTCAAAAGGAGCTACTCATTTCGGCATAGACACCTAAGTTAGGTTTGGGCCTCGTTGCTCTTGTGTGAGGCGATGGTATTATCCAGTCTCACCTCCAACTCAGCCTCCCAGCTGGGGGAATCACAACCACCGCTCCAAACGTGAATTAGCTTCTTAGCTTTTCTAGGAGAGCGTATGTTAAATGTATTTAATTTAGCTTGCTTCAGAACCGAAATGCACCTTTGTCTACACATCCATTTTGTCACTCTTTCTGTTCTTCATTCTTTCAGGAGGATTTGGGGTTGGGGGTATTTGGAAGAGATCACCTGACTCTGACGACTAAACTCTGAGGCTTATTTCTCTGTGTGACTCGCCCCTCTGACATTTCCCGGTTTCTGTCTCTCTCTCTCCAGGACTCAGGCCAGGTTATCCCTCTTATCGTGGAAAGCTGCATTCGGTTCATTAATCTTTATGGTAAGCAGTCTTCACCGTGGAATCCTCATTTTAAAGCAAGTAGTGGGTTTGTTTCCATAAGCATGTTTGTTGCTGGAATTTTATTCTTGGAGCGGCAGTGGGGTGGGGATGGGGTTGTAGGGCAGGAGAGAGTTTCTCTCGCTCTCCCTTCCCGGAAGTCTTCAGCAGGGTTTCTCTCATTGTCTCTTCTGTCACCCTGTAGGTCTTCAGCATCAGGGGATTTTCAGAGTGTCTGGTTCGCAGGTGGAAGTGAACGATATCAAAAATTCCTTCGAGAGAGGTAACTGGATGTCTCTCCCCATAAGTAAAACGTGTTGAAAAACCTCTCTCTTCTGTTTTCTGCCCTGCACATTCAACTCTGAGCGGCCCCTAAGCCTCCATCTTGCACGGGCTTCGTTGTGGGAGCTGGGAATGAGTTATTGCTGTGAAAAGCAGAAAAGCCTATGAGCTTGGTCCCTGGGTTTAGGATTCACCTTGACTGGTCATGGCATGTGTCAAGGTGGCACCTGGTAGGGTTCTAGACTCAGCCTACATGTGGGGGTGGGGCATCTCTTTCCCACTTCCGGTTTCTGTCAGTGGCCCTCTCCGTCCTCCTACCCTCTTGCCTTGCTCCCTTCCCGTGGCCTGGGTCGGTGCCTTCTTTATGTTCACGATTGGCTGAGATACAAGTTGGACTAAACTGTTAATGAATGTGTTATAATTCTCAAAACCATACACCGACCTAGTTCAGGAAGACCCAGAACTGAATCAAAGTCTCTTTTATTGCTGATGGTGGGATTTGGCCAAGGTGTTCCAGTCTTAATTTTACCTGTTTCCTCATATGCAAAACCCCAGGGTTATTACGTTATTATGAAAATAGCTGATCCCTTAATGGTGCTGTTGGGTTTTTTTGTTTGTTTGTTTTTCGAGGCAGGGTTTCTCTGTAGCTATGGAGCCTGTCCTGGAACTAGCTCTTGTAGACCAGGCTGGCCTCGAACTCACAGAGATCCACCTGCCTCTGCCTCCCAAGTGCTGGGGTTAAAGGCGTGCGCCACCACCGCCCAGCTGCTGTTGGTTATTAACACTTGCCAACTATCATGGTTTGCATCGCATCTTTATCTGTGCCTTCCCTCTGCTTGGAAGTCAGAGCAGAAATGCAGAGTGGCGATAGCAGGGAGTTTTCTGCCATCTCCCTGTGTGTCCTGTTGTCCCTGATCTAACATTGCCATAGAGCCCTTTGAAGTTGGGCACCTTGGTTGAAGAGGTAAACTTGGCACCACAATGTCCTTTTCTGGTTTCCAAGTCTCCGACCCATACACGTGGGACAGACCAGTCTCCCATCAGCGGCTAAGCATGCCACGCCTCCTACCTGTGGTGAGGGCCAGTGGAAGTGGCTAAGCCCACATAGAGCTCTTTGTGGCCACCACAGACAAATGAATACTTTGTTATTTAACCTTGGAAATTCCTCTTGATTTTGAATACCTAGGTGAGATTTTTCTCTCAAAGGGAAAAACAAATAATAAGTAAATAATAATAATAATAGTAATAATAATAATAATACAAGTGATTCTTCTAAGTTCACACTCAGCAATTTTCTGCCCTGTAAAACAGGGAAGGGAAGCAGGAGGCCCCCGAGAATAAGCTCCCCCAAAGGCAAGCCTGTGTTAGGTGTAATGACTGTTCTGTGAGCTGTGGGAAGGAAGGCCAGGCCTGCCGGTGCACAGTGGAGTTTGATGTACATTTCTGTGTCATGCTGTGCTCTGAAGGAATCTGATTCATATTCCTTCCCAGGGAGGGAGGAGGGTAAGGAGCCGGATATTATCTTAGACCTATTTGCCCTAAAGGAAACTATAGTTCTGTTTGGGGTCAATTTTTTTTTTTTTTAGCATTCACTTTTCACATAAAGTCCTGGGAATGAGTAAGGGTTTATTTGTCAAGTCTCCCACTGTTGAAGGCGGCTTTCAGATATGCCGTCAGCCCACCATGCCCCCTCCACGAACAGCTGCTGCCTTAGTGCAGGTGCCCGCAGCCCATGTCGGGTACTTCTGGAAAACGTTGCTGACCCGCATTGCATAGCCAGACCAACCTCAACTGTATCTTTCTCCCAGACAAGTAAGAAACGCTGAATGTAGTTTTTCCTAGTTCATGTCAACCTAAGCATACTGAATTTAGCTTTATAAAAAAGATGCTGGGTAAAATTATAAACCCTACAATGTTTTATTTTAAGATCTGGGCAAGTTCTAAGGGAGTGTTCGGTAGCATAAGACTTTTTTAAGCTTTATTTTAGCCAGCTATTTTTAGGTTAATCATGGGGTAGGATATCTAAACCAATTATTTCAATTTTAGTACCATATAATCTTTCAGAGGACATAATTAAAAGACTCATATGTCCCTGTGTGTGTGTGTGTGTGTGTGTGTGTGTGTGTGTACACTTGGGTTTTTGTTGAGAGAAAAAAAAAAAAGAGTGCTGTGTATATAACGAATTCTCTTTTAGGTGAAAATCCTTTGGCCGATGACCAGAGCAACCACGATATTAACTCTGTGGCCGGAGTTCTGAAGCTCTACTTCCGGGGGCTGGAAAACCCCCTCTTTCCCAAGGAAAGGTTTAATGACCTGATTTCTTGTATCAGTAAGTGAGCCTTCCCCTCTTCCATTTTCCTCATTCTTTCCTCAACAGAATTCTTTCCCTCACCAACTTCCTGGAAAGGCAGCTGCCCTCGTTCACCTACCCCTACCCCAAGCCCCATTTATTCCACCACCACCAGCCGCCTGAGGCCATTTGTTTCCTTCTGGGTCCAACGTGAGTCACCTTCACCCTGAGCTGGGTGGACTTTGTGTCTGAACACCCTGGGGCTGCATGGATCTGGGAACTGATCTCTAGGTCACCAAAAAATGAAAGAAAAAAACAAAACAAAAAAAAAATGTGCCAGGTGCCAAGAAAACAATATAAGCTTGGAAATGTAGCCTTTTCCGTCTTGATTTTCTCAAATGATGTTAAAATACCTTTTAATAGTCCTTCAAGGAATAAGGTAAAATGAGATGAAAGGCCATTTTTATGGTACGCAAACACCAAGTGTGAAATTATCTGTCAGCAGTATCCCGAGCCTATAGGCAGATGTGTGCTGTGCAGTGTGAGGCTGGTGGTTAGTCACCAGCAAAACACTGGTGGTTTTTCCTTCAGTGGGGGATTTGACAGTTCCCAGAGGACACTGAAAGTCACGGCAGCAAGCCTCAGTTAGAACTGCCGTCAGACGTCCTGAGTCTGTAAATGCAGAGCCCCTCTCTGTCCGTGTCCGTGTCCCCCGCTAGAAGCCCAGCTGACCTCGACCACGGAAGGTTTCCTAAGAATCAGATTTCACTCTTGTGTGTAAGCCTGCAAGCCAGAAGACTCCATTACACATGGTTGTGAGCCACCATGTGGTTGCTGGGAATTGAACTCAGGACCTTTGGAAGAGCAGGCAACGCTCTTAACCTCTGAGCCATCTCTCCAGCCCCCAGATTTCACTCTTAAGAATAAAACCTCCCAGCTGGGCGGTGGTGATGCACGCCTTTAATCCCAGCACTCTGGAGGCAGAGGCAGGTGGATCTCTGTGAGTTCGAGGCCAGCCTGGTCTACAAGAGCTAGTTCCAGGACAGGAACCAAAAGCTACGGAGAAACCCTGTCTTGAAAAATCCAAAAAAAAAAAAGAATAAAACCTCCCCACCCCTAGACCCATCCCACCCCCTCCCCAAATCAGACGCCCCCTGAATTAACAAGTCTGCTGCCTTGACCTCTGCTCTAATGCCTGTTCCCCCTTCCCTTGGTTCCCTCACTATCACTGCAGGTGAGCGCCAATTCCTCCCCGCCCTTCCATCTTGTTCACAGATTCAAACACGTGAATCCAGTCACTCTCCTCTACCGCTGAAAGCCCATTTCCTTGTGTCCCACATAAAAACATCCTTCCTGATAAGGCCAAGTCAGCGAAGTGACTCGATCCTGTATCCTGTCTTCTCTGGGAGCCGGACTCTGTTTCTACTGCCTCGCCTCACCTGCCCGACTCTTTCCAACTGTTGAAACATGCAGGGTGGCTCACCAAACAGTATACGCACCACACCTCCATGCCTTTACCCAGGCTGTTCCTCCGCTAACCTTGATAGCCGCTGCTACCTGGCTTTGCCAATCTGGCATTTTTTCCAAGAATGCCATCCATCCTCCTTCTCACCCCACATGGGGTTAGTTAGTCAGTCACCTTCCCCTTTACCGGTATTCTACTGTATACATCTGTTTCAGGGTTTCTGTTACCCTGAAACACCATAGCCAAAAGCAAACTGGAGAGGGAAGGGCTTATTTCCTCTTGTACTTCCAGTTTAACAGGCCAGAGCTGACGGAAGTCAGGGCAAAAAACCGGAGGCAGGGGCTGATGCTGCAAAGGCCAGTGGGAAGCAGTGCTTACCTGCTTTATTCCTATGGCTCGCGTAACCTTTCACCTCGGATCAGCTACCCTAGGGTAGCACCACCTCCAGTGAGCTGGGGCCCTCTCACATCAATTACTAATCAATAAAATGACCCGAGGGCTTTCCTCCAGGCCAGTCTAGTAGGGACACCTTCTTAGCTGAGGTTCTGTCTTCCCAATGACTGTATCAAGCTCACAAAATAAACCAGAATAACATTTGCATCCGTTTCTTTCTCTTTTCTTTTCTTATTCTCATTGTCCACACTGTACTTCCATAAATCTGTCTCTGTCTCCTCCCATAAGACAACGGCTTTAGGGTCGAGGTCGAGCAGCCAGGCCTTGCACAGGCAGCCTGGGCTCACATCTCAGCTCACCACAGGCTCGCCATCTCTGTGATGGTAGAAATTCCGTAAGCCTGCCTCACCGTAGTCTCTCATTGGTGCAGTGAGCAGAGCCCTGTTCAGTACACCACAGGGCTGTAAGAACACAATGTGTAATACATTCAGATCCCAGGAAGCATGCGTCTCCTCAATGCGGTGCCCGTGGCTAGCCCTGCAGCTGGGGAGGGCTGCTGGGACGTTCAGGTTTGTAGCCCACACTTGCCGCGGTTAATTCTCAGTACGCAGTAAGTGTTCAGTCCATTGTTATGGGTAAAGTTGAAATGAAAAAGAACAAGTTAGCACCGGAAGTCCCCTTGCTGGCATCAGCGAAGTCCTGGCTCTCAGTGTATGACAGCCTCAGCTCTCAGACTCCCCAGACATTCCAGGCAGATATCCTGTGTGGAATTCAGATGGGTGAGTGGTGTGAACATCCCATGGTTCTTTCGTAGGCTGAGTCCTTGCAGTGACTGCCGGCCCAGCTGGCCCTGTCGAGAAAGTTCCTCTCGTCCATGCTAGAGAAGTTAAGTCTGGTCACCTGTGTCTTTCTGTGGTTTCCTGAGGAGATATAGCATGTCAATCAAATGCAACAGCTGGGCAAAGACCATGGGGCTGCATGGCCAGTTAACATCATTGAGTCATTTGACGCTTTCAGGGTGAGAGGCAGCATTCCATTGTTGGTATTAATAACTGAGGTCACCCGGTCAGGAAGATTTAGGCTCAAATCCTGGCTTTGCGAGCTTTTTAAAGTTGGGCTGAGGTTAATACTTAATCATATTAACTGACTTGTTTCTTGAGCTTCATAGAGTCTAGGTGAAGAAAAAATTAGACAGCTCAGGTAAAGTGTTTAACATCGTGCGGAGACAAAGTAAGCCTCCATCCGTGTCACCAGTCCTCATTTCTGTGACAGCTGTGCCTAAGGGGAGCTCAGGTCACCCGTGCCAGTACCCGATACAGCCACTTAGCAGTCTGGCTGTTCTGCCAAATGTCTTTTTCCGGCATAATTGCTTCAGGTGCCTTTAGAAATGAAGTTTCTCTGTCCAAAACATTAGCTTGGTTCCAGCGTGGCTTTTCTGCAATAATCAGTCAAGGTTTTTCAGCACATTGGGCTTACCAAAATACGCAGACTAAGAAGGAGAAAATGAGAAGAAGTATATGGAATTCTTTGTTTACTATTTGTGTATGTGAGTATATGTGTGTGTAAGTATATATGTAAATGTGTATATGTGTAGGGCACACGTGTCATGGTGTACATGTGAGACCAGAGCACAGCCTTCAGGTGTCGGTTATCCCTTCCACTGGGGAATCCAGGGATCCAGTTCAGGTTGTCCGACTTGCACGTCTCCCCATCTTCCTGGTGGCAGTGGACCTTTTGCTTTGTTTTGTTTTTCCAGTACTGAGGTTCAAACCCAGGCCTTGCGTTCCACCAGTGAGCTGCATCCCCATTCCAAGAGCCACATCTTACAGAAGACTCAGGAACTGTTAGGGCTGCAGACTTCCGGGTGCATTTGCAGCCTGGGGTTTAACTGTTTAACTGTGCTGCGTGCTGCGAACTCCCATATGTACCGAGCAGTCTCCCTCAGTCATGGTTCCCTAATAAGTGTGATTATTTTTAGTGGACAGCTCTTCGGCATGGAAGGACTTCCAAGGACGCATGTTTGAATCTCTCCTTATATAACGTCCCCTTTATATAACAAGCCCCTTTCTTCTGGTCACTAGCCTCTTTAAAAAAGGAGGAGACGCCTGGCTAGTATTGACTGATCTGTGGTATGTTGGCTTAAATGTGAGAATGGTATGCCATTCATCAATATATCCCCTGATGTCGTATTTATCAATGCTACAAATTTTGGTGTTGCTGCTGCTGCTGTTGCTGTTTGTGAGACAGACAGACAGGCAGAGCGAGCCATGGAGCATATATGTATGGAGTACACCTTTCAGGAGTTGGCCCTCTCCTTCCCTTCCACTGAAGCAGGATCTCTCTAGTTCATTCTTATTTTTTTTTAAAGATTTATTTATTTATTATGTATACAACATTCTGCCTCCGTGTATGCCCACACGCCGGAAGAGGGCGCCAGATCTCATTACAGATGGTTGTGAGCCACCATATGGTTGCTGGGAATTGAACTCAGGACCTCTGGAAGAGCAGCCGGTGCTCTTAACCACTGAGCCATCTCTCCAGCCCCTAGTTCATTCTTTGCTATATACTCCAGGCCCATTCTTCTGCCAGCTTTGGGGCAGCCTTCCTTCTTGGCCTCCCATCTCCCCCCCACAAGGTAATGGGATTACAGATTCTCGCCACTGTAGCCAGACTTCTAGACTTTTAACTCAGATCCAGAGGTTGAACTCGGAACATCTGACTTGCAAAACACAGAGCTTTCTGATGACTCTAAGACTTGATTCTTGCATTCAAGAAAGTTAAAATCTAGCAAGAAAGAGAATAAATACGGTTATGGATGTCTGCAGCATACGCTAGTGTTGTTAGGGATGCTGAAAGTAAAAGTTTTAGAGGGGAGAAATCTTGGGGTCATAGGCCGTTTTGACCTGTGGCATCTTAAGTCACGGTGATTGGTTTGGTTTTTCCTACTAAGGTCATTTCATATGACAGTTCACACGGGAAGGTCTCCCTTTCATTCTTCCTCGGAGCTTATGTAGGTTCCTGAAACACCAACCGCTTTCTGCTTACCTATTTTTGGATTGTTTGAAAGAATCCTGCATGTGTGCTTGAGTTGCTATCCTGCCTCTCTCTCTGCGTCTCTGCAGAGCCTCCTGGAAAGCTTAAACACGTGTAGTAGAGGGGGAGGGGGTGTAGCGGCGTTCTCTGTGGGTAACGTACGCGAGCCATTCCCCAGCTCGCTGGAAACCTCCTCTAAAGGATGGTTTACCCAGATGAGCACATGATGAAATCAGATTAAATATACATTGGAAAATGACGGGCCTCATTGCTTCTCAGTTTCTCACCCAAACAATTTTATTTTTGCTTCTTTCAACTGGCTGCTTTCTGAATGGCTGTGAGTGCCCTAAGTCACACCTGCGGTCTGGGCAGAATGGCTCTGGATTCCTGAGGTATACAGCCAAGCAATTATTCAAGGAAGACGTGGATTTCTTTTCTTTTTTTTTGCCCCAGCCTGGTTGTGGGCCCAGACGGAACATTTGCACTTCAATTTGCATAACGTATTCTCATTTAGGTGACTTCTTAGACATGAGAAAACATTTTTAGAGCAGCAGATATTTTTCCTGTCACAGAAATAACTCTAAAAATACACAAAAAGCACACAGGACAAAATACTGTCGTTTCCTCCCCCACCCCCACCCCCGTAAGCCACCATCCAAAGAGAAGCGGTGAAGTGTTCCTTCTGGGCATTTGTGCATCCGTGTGCACACAGTGCTTTTGAAGCCGGTGTGGACATACGTTGTCCTTACTACTTGCACGTTCCTCTTCCGTATCATCTACAGGAGACAGTGACCCTGTGACCTCGCTGTAATTAATCACCCAGCTTTAACAATTCCTGCTGCTCGGTGGGTCTAGCTCCGCTGGCCTCAGCTGTCTTCCCTGTGACATAATAGCATGTATGGTGTGTATGCATCTCTGGGAGATGAGAAATTCTTTTTCCATCAGCATTCTTATCACAAAACAGTGGGGGATCGTTTCAAAGTGGTTGGAAATGGCTTAGAAGCACATAGAACAGAATAATAATCCCACGGCCCAGAGTGAAACACCAGCATGAAAACCACTGAGAACCATTGTGCGTGTGATAAACATGATGTGTGTTAACACATGAGATGACCCCGATACCACTGTTACACCCTAAAGTCAGCAATTCCTCGGAGCCATTAGGCAGGCAGTCCGTGCTTTTTACAACTAGCTAATATGCAATTAATGTACAATCACTGTTGGAAGTTATTAAATAAGAACACCCATTGGTCATCTACATGGGGAGAATGTCTGCTCTTCCAGTGCCTCTCCGGTTCTGCACATAGTACTGACATACGTGATGCAGCCTTCCCAAACTAGCTTTCTCTAGTAGTTCTCATAGCCTATAGTTCATCCACCGGAGAGCACAGGGCACAGCGTTTTAGTCTGCTCACAGTTTTAGACAACCGTTATCATGATCGATTTTAGGACATTTTCATTATCCCAGAAAAAAAAAAAAAGCCCAATTGATAAACCCTAGCAATCGCTTACCATTCAACTGTAGCCTTTACCACTCCCATCCCCCGCAGCCACGAATCCATTCTCTTTCTCTATAGATTTGCCTTTTCTAATTGTTGCACATAAATGAACTCATACACCTTTGGTCTCTGTAACTGGGCCTTTCCCTTAGCGTGTATCATAATCAGATACTCACCCTATGTTACTGGAAAATAATAACCCATTGAGCATTTCTACATGCTTTCAGTAAAAATTCATCATACCATGTATTAGCTAACCAGTATGCAGTTTCTTTCAAAACGATGAAAATATTCTAAACTTGATGGAGATGACATGTAACACTGGTATATTAAGTCCATTAGATTCATCTTTTAAATGGGTAACTTATATGTAACCTAATAATGTTGTTAGAAGTTAAATTATATCATGGTCTGCTACCTTTGTGAGTCCATACTTTTAATATGGTTTTTACTCGTCATATGATGGCTTTTATTTTATGTAACAAATCCTACTTTTGCACATTTGTATTGGCTCTGGAGAGCTGGGAACATACAAAATACTCTGTTGTATTTCTTTGTATATGTATCCGTTGTCCACTCTTGGTTCTTTCATGGCAGAAAGCCTTTGAAAGTCTTATTATTATGTGTCTGTCTGTGTCTATGTATGTGAGTGCAGGTGCCCATAGAAGCTAGTGCCCAACCCCCTCCTCCAGAGCCAGATTGAGCTACCTGAGAATTGAACCCAGGTCCTCTGCAAGAGCAGCAAGTGTCCTTATCCACTGAGCCATCCTTCCAGCCCCTGAGCTTTTGAACTCTTCTAGACCTTGTATATTACAGCTGTTATAAAATGTCTGCTTTTCCTAACGTACCCCATGGCTTTCCCTCTGATTCTCCATTTCTATTTGATGTCACAGAATTGTGTTCTTCAGAGCTCCTTGATCTCGGAAAATGCTTAATAGCTGCGTGTATGCAATAGGTGAAGATGTCTAAGGCTTTCTAAGTGAAGGCTCAGCTTCTCTCCTGTGCTCAGTGTAAGTCAGCGGACCCAGGATTATTTTTTGTTGTTTAGATAAAAGGCCGCTACTGAACGAGAGAAGGCAGTGGTTTCACGCGCAGAAGGCAGCCAGCTGTTTACACCATGTGCTTTATCTCTTCCCTAGCAAACTAGCGGTCACTCAGGAGAAGGCAAGGCGAAATCCTTCTGTATGAATTAGCACACACCTCTGCTGTCTCTTTCCCTTTTATTCATACGAGCAACTGATTCATACCTCGCTATTGGTAACCTCATCTTGCAGGCTGACGGTTGGTCTCTGGGGCTCAGAAATACATCCTGTGGCCACCGAAGGCTTTCCTTCCTTTGTCTTCATGCCCAAGGAGAAATTTCTGCCTTGTGGTTTATTATTTGTGTCCTGGCAGATGAATATTTTAACAAGAGTGCCACCAAAGAAGTAATGCGAGGGGCAGTGGCCATTGGGCTTGATGTCATTTCCTCAAGTCGCTCCCGTTTGGGGCATTTTTCACACACATGCTCATAAGGTTGTCACCCCACTGTGAAGCTGGGACACTGGCATGAGATCCCTGAATCGCTAGGAAGAGCTCATAAATTCACCTTGGGGCTTTGTATGTATGACCAAGATTAGATGCATGCCACTTCTACCTAACTGCATGAGGTCTTCTATTGTGGGAACAAAACCCAGCTTAAAAGAAATCCAAATGAAGTCTGGTTTTCCTGCCACCTCCTGGGTGGAGAATAAACGATCCGTCTTTCTGTCCAGTACAGCCGAAGGACCATGAATTGCCAACTAGAAGTACGCGTTAATCAGTGTGTTGGTGGCAGTCACAAACTCAGCCCTGCTAACTGCTCTCAGAAGAGGAAGTGGGCTGTTGGCAGCAAAGCTAAGCTCCTGTAGGCTACACACACAATCCTCCTGTGCAGCCCACCAGGAAGCACCAAGGCATCCATTATAGGACCCAGGCCTGGGTGCAGATGCATTCGCAGCAGCTCCCAGACCGCCAGCAATGGTTCTTTTCACTCTGTTGTATAAGTGTTGTAGTTTTTGCCATCTTTTCAGAGTCTCTCTTTTAGCCCCATTATATCTAAGCCTTGCATTTGCACCCCGTGGGCTCCCCAGCTAGTCTTCTTTTATGGTGAAATCCATGACCAAATTCGCCATCTTTGGGTGTGTGGTAAAATTAATGTATTCACAGCACTGTGACCCCACTGTCGTTGTTTATTTCTAGCATGTTTTCTTCTTCCCAAACAAAAACTTGGAAGCCATCAGACAACAGCTGTCCCTTTCTTCTCTTCCCCAGGCCTTGCAGCTCAGCTTTATGATATAATATAGGTGACTCACGTAAATGGTATCCTTGAATAACTGTCCTTTTGTGGACGGCTTGCTTTGCTTAGAGTGGCGTCCTCATAGTTCATCCGTGGAATAGCCTTCCTCTTTATGGCTGAGTAATTTTCCAGCGCATGACTATGCCACATTATACTTATCCATCCATTGGTCTACCAATATCTGAGTTGGTCCCACTTTTGAGATATTATAAATAGTGTCGCTGTGAATTTCATGTACAAACTGCCTTCCAGGAAAAAAGAGACTGAATTTAGAACAGAGAGATGAAGAGGGTCTTAATCTATACAAGAGGTTCATAACATCAGTCTAATGCCTTCAGAGGCTGTGACCTCACCTTGCTTCACCTCTGGAGTGGCATTCCCTTTATGAGATAGGACAGACATTAAAGATAATTATACAGGCCAGGCAGTGATGGCGCATACCTTTAATCCCAGCACTCTGGAGGCAGAGGCAGGCAGATCTCTGAGTTCAAGACCAGCCTGGTCTACAAGAGTGAGTTCCAGGACAATCAGGGCTGGTACACAGAGAAACCCTGTCTGGGGGGGGGGGCTAATTATACGTGACTGCATTTGTATTATTTCCTTTCTGACCCTTGTTTTCTGCCCTAATCTAGACCCCCCCAAAATATATGCTTTAAATTGCTAAATTTCTGTCTCAAATGTTCAGTCTTAATGTCAAAAAGAAAATTAGCTTGGAGACTCAAAAGATTTAACTCTTGTAACCCACAAGATCTTCAATAGAAAGTGGCCCACGGTTTTTCTCGGTTTCATCAGAACCTGCAGGTGCTTTTCTATGTCGCCAGCAAAGGGGGCAGTAGTGAGACTGTTTATCTTTGCAATGTTTTATCCCCATGGGTATAGTAAACCTTATAGCAGGTTTAGGGCATGAACATAAAGCCATTTAGTCCAAGTTTTCTTTTTTGTAAGTTGATTTATTTGTATTTTCATAAAATACAAATGCATTGGTGTTTTGTCATAGGCGTCATGTCCCCAGGAGCTGGAGTTACAGACAGTTGTGGGCTGCCATGTGGGTACTGGGAATTGAACCTGGATCCTCTGGATGAGCAGTTATTGCTCTTAACTGCTGAGCCATCTCCCCAGCCTCCTTAAAGTTTTCTAATGGGTAGAGGGGAAGTGCTGCTAAATTCCAGTTGTTTTATTTTTGTTATTTATATGTACGTGCATGTGCCTGCATAAATATATGTACACCACATGCATGCAGGAGCCCAGAAGAGTACATCAGACCTCCTGGAACTGGGGTCACAGGTAATGTGTGCTGGAAGCCAAATCTGGATCCTCTGCAAGAGCTCCCAAACTGCTGAGCTGCCTCTCCGGCACTCAATGTTAATTTTTAAGAATTGAGAATAATGTATATAATTTACCTCTTGCGGGGAGGTGTTGTTCTTTTTAACAGGGAGCAGCAACAACCGTAGACTCTTTAAACTGTTCGATAATAAGCCTTCAGCCAGTTAATCCCTGCCATAAACCCCCGCAGCATCTGCAGTGCTCTGGATACACGGTTCCCCACTTAAGAGTCTCTGTGCTCACAGACCACATCACTTCAAGTGTTCGTCTTGCATCTCCTTCCCCTAGTTCCCAGGTTCCACCCCAGGTTGCTGTAGGAGGTAAACTGCTATTCTTGGCTTCTGTTTTGATCTCACTGGGACTACACTGAGTGGTAACACTGACAACTTAATTATTTCATTCTTGTGGCCTGAATTTATATACCTGCTTAAAACCTAAAAATAATAAGTAGGTTATACTTTTTTTTTCTTCCAGAAGAAATAGTCAAGACCATGGCTTGGGCAATGAATATGTATTTATATTCAGTAGATGTTGCCTCCCCACCCCAATTCATGGTGAATTTTTTTCCAATTTTAAAATACATTACACATAAGAAAGTGAACTATCCATATCCAATTCATGATAACTACACTCATACTATTAGTTACTGATTGGGGTTAAAAGAATGAAAGTGTTATAGGAATGTTAACCATATGATGATACTGTCACATTCCGGTAGATGGTTTCTGAACTCCGGTTTCCTAGGAGATGAGCAGGCTTCATTCCAGCTGGGCATCCTCAGTGGTAGAGCCGAAGTGTCTGTCCCTACTCACCCTGATAAGTTATGTGCTATGTGGTTGAGCAAAAAATATTCATATATTCTTCATACCTTTTCAGCTGCATGGAGGATAAAACAAAATGCCCACTTTGATAGTAGATAGAAAGCAGCTTGAGTCAGCACTCAGAATTCCAGGAAAATGAGCTCAGTATGAGTAATCAGAGCCACAGTTTCCATCCTTGGCTGCGTGAACGAATCCCAGTGATTCTGAACCCCTCCCCATGTGACCCCAAGTCAAGGTTGAGCATACAAGTTAATTTGAAAGAGAAACTAGGTAGGAGAGCATCACAGTCATCCGAGTGAGACGTGGTGAAACCTATGGGGACATGAGCAGTGAGATCATCGGCGATGGGCCCACCAGAGACAGAGCGAAGCGTGTGGTGTCAGCAGCTCAGGACAGGGTCTGATTTATCGATACCTCCAGAACAGTCAAGGAGCAACCATAATACAAAATCACAGGAAAGCTTCAAAACTATTTCAAAACATTGAGATAGATAGATAAATTGCTATGTATCTATATCTATATATAGATATATATGTATGTATTGACATAGATATATATGTTGGTGTACTAGATGGATAGATAATACATTAATATACGTATGTGTTTGTGTTTGTAAATCTATATATGGATCTATATGTATTGATATATAGATATGTGTTGATATATATTGATAGATGGATAGAGACACACATTGGTATGTGTATGTTTGTATGTATGTATCTATATATGTTGATATATTAATATATGTTAATATATATGGATGGATAGATAGATAGGTATGTAGATAGACAGACAGATAGGCATTAATGTTGCTATATCTAGAAAGCTGGCTTAGTTCACAAACAGCAAGAAGGCACTGGGACCATATGAGCAGCAAAATATAGCACTTACACAGGGAGAGAAGCTGCTTCTGAATGTATAAAGAACTCAAGGCCAAGACTGTGGCAATCACGTACAGCAAACCAGTGCTACCCGGACCCTTGTGAAGCGAAGACCAAAGGGTTTTGAGTTTGAGGTCATCAGGGGTACATGAGACCCTCTCTCAAAAACTGTATAGAGAAAGAGAGAGGAAGGCGGGTAAGGGCAGCAAATTCAGGGAAAACAGCAGATGCTGGTGGGTCAGAGAAAGCACCACCCCCCGAGATGGTGGCACACACAAGTGACTGCTTCCTGCAATGGTCAAGGTGGTACTGCTGACTGGCTGTGTCCCTGTAAGGGGCGCTGCAATGATCTGCTCTAAATGTGACCCGGAGGGCCTCTGACCTTGTCCCCTTCTGTCCTGCAGGAATAGATAATCTCTATGAGAGAGCGCTTCACATCCGCAAACTGCTCCTGACCTTGCCCAGGTCGGTCCTTATCGTGATGAGATATCTGTTTGCCTTCCTCAATCAGTAAGTACCCCACGTCCTGTCAACACGCCTGTCTGCATTCCGCCTGTGTTCTGTGTTCTTGAGTGCTATGCAGCGTTCATGGAGTTCCATCCATCAGCAGAATCAAAGGGGGCGTGATTGAATGTAAGCTGAGGGCACATTTTTTACCTCCGGAGATCAAGGCCTTTTTATGATACATGAAAAGTCTGGAGAAACCATGGCTGCCCATAAATGCAAAATATCCAGAACACTGCTATAAATAACACTTTCCAGTGAAATATGTGTTTTTTTCTAACTTCCATGCAGAGCGCATGTCATTAATGTTTTTGTCAAAATGATGTGAACAACCTTCTCCTAGCCAAAAAAAAAAAGAATTAATGTAGCCAGGATAGAGGGGGATTATAGATGGCTTAGACATCAATCCAAAGGCAGAATTTTCACGCATTTGCTCTATTGAGTCCTTGTCAAGAAGAAAATATTTGTCTTGCAGTCGCTACTGTGTTGAAACGGGAATCTGAAGAGAGCACCACATTGTTTTCAAAACTCGACTCTTGATCGGGCAGCTTGGTTTTCAGCGATGTTGCTTGCTGAGCGGGTTCCACTGTAGGCCTGCCTCCCTCAGAGCCCTCAAAAACGTCCTTTTGCTTTGCCAGGTTGCAGTTAAGCAGCTAGAAGGTCACAGAGTTTATTCCAGAGTCAACTGCTAAGTGAGCAGAGGGCGGTGTGTTCTCAACTTAGTACGGGGTCTCCCTTCTTCAAATCAGGATTTTTTTTCACCTGTGATTCAATGGCGTTTCGCACTCACAGAAGCCACAGAGACTCATGACCACCCTGCTAGCTAGTTCGAAAATCAAACCCACTCAGATTGGCCACAAGAGCCACGGAGTATACACTAGGGAATTACATACAGGGGGAACGGAGCGAAGCTCTGCCGCTCACCCTAGGGTACCAAAAACATTCCTAAAGGATGGTAGGAAGCCATATGGAGAGAAGTGCTACCTGAAAATGGATATGAACTGTGTCTACCGTAACAGATGCTGCCCATGGCTACCCTTGACTAAGCTTGGTCACCCAAGCAGCTGTCAGAGCCCAGGATTGCCTTGACAATGCACGCTTCCCCTCCCTCGACTGATGTGTACCCTCAGGAGGCCAGCAGTGCAGTTCTGGGAGTTTTTCTGACACTCCAGAATGAAACTAATGACCCACAATGTCCTAGGAAAGCAGTGTTCCAACCAAGAAAGTTCTAGAGGCCTGAATGCAACTCTTGGTGAAGCTCAATTGAATGGCAAATGTCTCCTGAGTTGGGCAGCTGGCACTATTTGTTGGTTCTGCCCACAGATGCCAGCACTTGCCCCTAAGGACAGATGAGGGCCCCCACCTCAGCCCAGGGATCAACTGTTCTTTTTTTCTGTAAAATCAAAACTTGGAAATCACAGGTTTTTAACTCAAGTTTATATTCTTCAAGCCCGGACTAAAACAAAGACCTAGAAAAATTAAGCCTGACGCTTCCCACTGAGCTCAGGTGTGAATTTTGAAAATTCGACAGTTTTTATTCTGAATCTCGCTTCTTCCCCCGACCCTGTGTTTCAAGATGATCTGTCACTCAGTTGCCTGGTGGCAATGTGAAGGGGTTTTTTTTTATTGTATATCTGAGAAATGGCAGAAGGGAGGGCATATGGTAGCCACGGGGATCATTCTTTGCGTTTTTCTCTCTCTCCACTATCTTCTCTCCACTAAGGGCTGAAGTGTCACGTCGGATGGTGTCTTAGATTCTTTGTGTCTGTCATCATCTCACAAAGGCAGCTGAGTCTCCTTTTTCCTTCCACTTGTCATCTGCTCACCCGCATTTTATAGTTCCTTTCGTGGGTGACATTCTATACACTGAGAGATAATGCCTCCAAACTCTCCAAAGAATTGCAAATTCCCTGTGTGTTAGAGGCCAGACATTAAAGAGCTGGCTGGCTGGGAGTCGCTTGTGAAATAGCTGTAATATTTCATTAAAAATATCATAAATATCTGTAATACTGAGTTTAGACATTAGTCTCAGACACCCAGCAATGTCCCCAGAGCTTCCCTATCTTAGATGGAACAATAAGAGAATTAAAGATTTGCCCTTTGTCTTGTTCCTTTCAGCATCTTTCGTGGCATAAGGGACACAGACACACAGAGAAGGCTATCAACTCACAGTGTTCCTTACCTCCTCGAAAAAATTAAAAAAAGAAAAAGATGGTTGTGCTTTTATTCTAGTTTTTAAAAAAAATTTTTACAAGATTTCTAAGGGGGGAGTTGAAAACTAAGATACCTCTGAGAGGTGAGGCAGATGTAAAGACACCATGACCATATGGCTTTATGGAAATTGGATGGCACAGCGCAGAGCCACCAAAGCTGCATTTGTGAACCTCCACCTTAACATTTACGGGTGAAACGCTCTTCTTGGCCCTTATCTCTGTTACAGCTGATGTTTTAGACTCAGGACTTTAGGAAAAGCACCTCTCCCCCACACAAAGAGGATGTCTGTTCCCCTCATTTCCTACCTAGTGGGTCGTAGTCATTTTACTCTGTTTGGGGTTCGATTAAGTGGGATGGATATCATTTTTCCTCTAATGACTTAAAAAAAATAGATTGTTTAATCCATGTTTTCAAAATATGAGGTAAGGGTGCTGGAGGAACAGCTCGGTCATGAAGACTATGCCCTACTCTTCCATAGGATGTGAGTTCAGATCCCAGCACCCACATCTGGTGACTCAACACAACTACCTGTAACTCCAGCTCCAGGGGACCTGGCATGACCTTAGGCCCTCCAAGGCCACCTGCACAGTTATGTGTGCACATACACAAACACACACACATACATGCAAATGCACACACACACACATACAAATGCATAACACACTTTTTTTAGTAAAATAAATTCAAAATACAAAGTATCCTATTAAGCACTCTCTTTCCCCAGCTCCCCTTTGACAAGTTCTTCTTGCTTCCGTCTGCAGCCTTTCCCAGTACAGCGATGAGAACATGATGGACCCTTACAATCTGGCCATCTGCTTCGGCCCAACGCTGATGCCTGTTCCGGAAATACAGGACCAAGTATCCTGCCAGGCACACGTGAATGAAATCGTGAAGACCATCATCATCCATCATGAGACCATCTTCCCAGATGCTAAAGAGCTGGATGGCCCCGTGTATGAGAAGTGTATGGCTGGAGGCGACTACTGGTGAGTCCCCAGACAGAGTCCTCCCTCTCAGGGACACATCGCTACCGACTGGATGATAAAAAGGGGTTTGATGGCCTGGCTGCTGAATCACGACCTGAGTTCAGATCCTCAGCACCTACGTTAAAGTTAGGTACAGCATTGTGTCTGTAACTCCAGCAGTGAGGCGCAAAAGCAGAGGGTGCTGGGAGCTCACTGGCTATCCAGCTTCTCTAGACAGCAAACTCCAGGTTCAGTAAGAGACCCTGTTTCAAAACATAAGGGAGGAAACAGTAGAGGAAGACATTGGTCACAGGCTCTAGCTTCTCTGCACACACACATGAGCCACTACACCAGCATACACCACACATACACACACACACACACACACACACACACACACGGCTCTAGCTTCTTTCTACGTGCACACGCATGAGCCACTACACCAGCATACACCACACATACACACACACACACACACACACAAGGCTCTAGCTTCTTTCTACGTGCACACGCATGAGCCACTACACCAGCATACACCACACATACACACACACACACACACACACACACACACGGCTCTAGCTTCTTTCTACGTGCACACGCATGAGCCATTACCCCAGCATAAACATGCATACACCATATATACATACACAAAATAAAATAAAATAAAATGAATTGCCCATAAGCTATCAATGCTTTTAAATTTTTTTAAAGAATAAACAGCAACAATAGCATTTAAGTTAGAACAGTGAAATCCATGGCAATGGGGGCTTTATTATGGAAGCATACTGTCAGACTTTTGTAGATAATTTTTGACCTATTTGGGCCTCTGTAAAGAATAAGGGCTTTTTTTTTTTTAAGAGTTTGTTTATATAAGGGTGTGCTTAGCAGTGCACTGGCCAGCCTGGTCTACATAGAGAGTTCCAGGACAGGCAGGGCAGCATAGAGAAATCTAAGAGAGAGACACAGAGACAAAGCCTAGGAATGTTGATGCCAGAGAGACAGAGACAGAAACAGAGACAGAGAGACAGGCAGAGAGAGAGACAGGGAGAGATTAATTTTTAGTACTATACTAAATCAAGAAATGATGACTGACTGAATTAACAGACTTCACTTCCATTCTTGGGTTTTATTTGGGTCTGGGTTTTGGTTTCTCAGTGCCAGGGATCAGACACCTTGTGTGTGCATGGCCTAATCTGTGTCCCCAGCCTAATCAGATAGGTTGATTACAGGACAAATATCTTGATTAATCTCTTTTCGTGGGAGCTCCATCAATCAAATACATTTTTATTCTTATTGATTTTCATTTTCGCTTTTACAAGTAAGTCTTATAGTAGTATGGGTCATTATGAACAAGTATATAGTAATATGTTTTGAGACTAAAAAATTTTAACATGGTGTCACTTCCCAATCAAGTACATAAGAGTGGAGTCAATTGAGTAACTCTAAAGAGCGGAAATCTTAAAATGTCTGTGCTCGGTATTTGATTATTGATATGTGTGTTTCAGTCATTTTTCTATAAATCATCAATAACAAAAGAAGGCTCCAGCCTTCAGGCCCTCTGCTATGCCAGCTAGTCAGGGCACTTGTTTATCAGTGGTTTATTTACCATGAATACTCTTCAAAATGAGAGGTCAATGAATACACCCAAAGGTTAATATTTAGTATTGATAGTATTTAATAGTAACTGGGAACAGCCCAGGGATCTTGGTCTATTCTACGTTACTGTGATAGAGTACCACAGGCTGCGTCATTTAGAAAGAAGGAACTTCTCACAGTTACAGAGGCTAGGAGGTCTCATAGGGAGACCTTCCTGTTCTCTAACAAGGTAGACAGTATCAAATGATGAGGACGAGAACAGAGCATGCTCAGAACTCTGTGACCCCTCCATGACCTCGGCGCCCTTGAATTTCCCCACTTGGACCCACTTGAGAATATCCACGTGGGAATTGGGGGTTCCAATTCCAATGCATGAATTTTGGAGGACTCAGTGGAATCATAACAGCGATGCATCTGGTTCCAAAACACGCGAGTCTTCCCAGGGTAGCTCTGAAGGAGACACACCTACGTTCTTTATTCTGCACCCTTCTCAAGAGACCCCTGAGTCCCATTCCCTTACCCAGACTGCGGAGGTGTGGAACAAGTACCTAAGAGATAAGAAAATAACGGAAAATGCTTCTTTCCCCCCACTTAAGTCATATGCAGTGTGGTGGTTAAGAACACTGGGTGTTAAAAATATTAAAGCCGGGCGGTGGTGGCACACACCTTTGATCCCAGCACTTGGGAGGCAGAGGCAAGTAGATCTCTGTGAGTTTGAGGCCAGCCTGGTCTACAAGAGCTAGTTCCAGGACAGGCTCCAAAAACTACAGAGAAACCCTGCCAAAAAAAAAAAAAAAGAAAGGAAAAAAAGAAAATTGGGTGTTGCTATTTCCAGAAGTACTACTTTCATAATTAGGAGCCAAGCATGTTCTGTGCCGTAGCGGCAATGTTACATGTGGAATTCAATTCAGCAATATTGACGGGCATGTGTATGACAGGTGCCAACTAAAGTCTTCCTCTGGGGAAGTAAGAGAACGAACCCAATCATGCCGAGACACATAGCTTCATTTTCAGTCTTAATACTTTGAGGCCAGTGTGGGAGCTGTGCTCAGCACTCCCCCAGGTGTAGAGCTGTTGTAAGTACCATCTGCTGCCGCCTTCTCTGTTGTGTCAAAAAGACAAGGTGTGTGGATACCCAGTGTGTGCGGACTGGATCCAGAGCGTGCTTGCTGCTGCTTTTGCCAAAAAGGCCTTTGAAATGGCCTTGTAGCCGGTAACATGGACTAGAGAACGTTCTGTTTACAGTGTTTCCATGGGAACCCGTGTGCATGTTATACAGGTGTGTGTTACACAGTGTTTCCATGGGAACCTGTGTGTGTGTTATACTTGTGTGTGAGAAGGACCTCAGGTGTCTTACTCTATCACGCTCCACCTCACTCCTGAAACAGGTCTCTCTGACCTGGAGCTAAGATGGTGGTCAGCCCCATCTGGCCTCCTGGCACTGGGCTGCAGGAACACACGGCCTTGGTGGGTGCTGGGGATTCAAACCCAGGTCCTCATGCTTAGGCGGCAAGCACTTTTACCCACTAGACCATCTCCCCAGTCCAGCGCCACTCTTTCTAAACACAAAATCAGGAATACAGCAGTTTCCCCTGTCCCCAGTTCTGTAAAGGAGGTTTTAGAGTAACACTGGGCTGGTATTCATGGCCAGTACCTTTTATTAGCAAACACCGGAAGGCAAAAAGTGGTAGCGATGTTAAAGTTGCAAAGCAGGATAGCAAACGTCGTGCTTCTCATGCAGAAATGAAATAATTGCATGTGAACTGGTAACAGAAAAGATGCGACAATCACCTCACAGATGCCGAAGGACTCTCAATTTATATGTAGGTAAAATGATGAACTTGCAAAAACTTCCCAGTCTGTTGAGCAATAAGCAAACATATTCTGCCTGAAATCAGCTAATCTGTATTTATTTAAGTAGAAATTATTTGTAATACTTTTGGTTTTCTGTAAGTAAACTTCTGTCATAATAGTATTGTAAAAGATACAATACACATACACACATACATCCTACACACACACATACATGCACCTACACATGCACAAATACACATGTGCACACACACACATATATACACACATGCATGTATATACATATGCATGCATCTGTACATGCACACATACACACATGTATACTCACACACATACATGCACACAAATACATGCAAACCCACATGTACATACACATGTGCATACACATATGTATACGTACAAAAAAGTTTTAGTTCCTTATCCTGTTGCTGTGGTAAAATACAGACAAAAGCAACTTGAGGGTAAAAGGGTTTGTTCTGCCTCACAATTCTGGGGTGTTGATCGTGGCAGCAGAGGCTCAGTTCCAGGGTACAGTCCATCACGGCAGCAGAGGACAGTTCCGGGGTGTAGTCCATCACGGCAGCAGAGGCACAGTTCCGGGGTACAGTCCATCGATCACAGCAGCAGAGGCACAGTTCTGGGGTGTCGTCCATCACGGCAGCAGAGGTGTGAGCCAGCTGCTCAGAACACATCATCACTCAGGAAGCCTTAAAGGGACTACCATCCTCCTTTTCTGCCATCCAGGACCCCACTCTTAGGGTGGGTCTTCCCACCTGTCCTCACCTAACCAGAGAGTCCCTCAGAGGCTCGCCCCAAGTCCGGTCGCTTAGGTTATTCTAGAGCTCCCCAACGTCGATGCTGACTGTTACAATACCTGTCATATACATACGTGTCCGCATGCGCACCCACAGAGCCAGGTGATAATTAATGGAGGCTCTGGCATTCTGTGGTCGGATTATCCGGGCGTGTTTCTGCACTAGGAGTCTTGTGTTTTCCTTGCTGTCTTAGTTACTCATTTACTTAATTACTCACTCTGGTTTCATATGCATTTTTACCCAACAGCGACAGCCCATACAGTGAGCATGGTACACTGGAGGAAGTGGACCAGGACGCCGGCACCGAGCCCCACACCAGTGAAGACGGTAAGTCCCCCGCTGGGGCTACTGTGGGTTGCTTTTGGTTTTTTGTCGGAACAGTCGAGTTTCCAGGCTTCTCTTAGTTGATTTAGTGCGATTCAGCTTGGTATTCTTTTTTTGCTCGGATTGTATATCAGAACTGGTTCTGCGCCTTCCACATGTCTTCTCTGCTCCGAAGTGTATCTTTTTGTGTGCTTGTTTGAAGGCAGGAGGGTTTTATCAGTTTTCTGTGTTTTGTTTGTTTTTCATGCTGGGTCAACGTTAAGAAATCCTTCTAACCCCTGAGCGAATGAAGACAGTCCTCCCGTATCCGTCCTTGCCTTTCATAGTAACAGACTCCCTCCTCATGGAGTTTAAATACACCATAGTGTTCTTGTGACCATAGACCGGCACTGCACACCAGATCTCTAGGGCATGTCCACCTTGCCTGACGGAAACTGTGTTCCTACTGAAGGGTGACTCCCTGTGTCACCTCCCCCAGCCCTCGGCAACCTCCATACCTTTGACTCTATGAATGTGACCCTTTTAGGCTCTTAGTATAAATGGAGCCATGCAGTAGAGTAGCTTACTTCAGGTCCTCCCATGTTGCCACATGTTAGAGTACTTTCTTCTTCAAAAAGCTTGCCCAGCATCCTCTGCGTGTCTATTTCACACTCTCTTTATCCATCCGTCTTCTTCTGGGAACTGTCTCCACGTCTTCCCTCTGGTGACTGGTACTGCAGGGACCTCTTTGGGATTCTAGTTTCAGTTCTTTCGGATGAGCATCTGAATTCTAGGTTGTATAATCACTCTAATGTTTTAGGACCTGCTCCCCACTCCGTGTTCCGTAGCATCCGTACCATCTGTGTAGACCCACCTACGGGATGAATGCAGAGAGTTCGCCCCTCTCCAACCCTTGACATTGTTGTCTTTAGCAGGGAGCCCTCCTCACTGCATCGGGAGTAACTCACTGTGGTTTTGATTTTCCCATCCTTGGTGATAATGGTGTTAGCCATTTGCTACGTCCGCTATGGTCTTGTATTCTTTTTTAATTCCTTCAAAAATTGGTTTTTCATATAGTGCTTATTCTTATGGAGGTTATGCTACGAGGTAGGGGTCATTTACTTTTCCTGCCCGTGGAGACATAGCTGTCACACCTGTCCCCATGCCAGCTGGCCTTTCACGGCATTATAAACCAGGTGCCTTCTATGTGTGAAGGCTCCGCCTGGGTTCCGTCCTTCCCACTGGCCTACCTCAACCACTGTCTTCACGTGAGACCTTTTCATTAACCGGAGCAGAAAGCAGAGCAAGATCTCAGGCTTTGTCCTTTTTACCGCTCTTGATCCTTTCCCATTCTACTTAAATTTTAGGCTCTGTTTTTCAAACACTTAAAAAGGGTTTAATATCTAAAACCCTGCAGAGAGGTGAGCCACAGCTGTACTTGTTTTACAGATGTTGACACAGAGAGAATTGCAGTTCTACACTCGTTATAGCTCAGCCCATGAGCATATTTCCAATTGTTTGGTATCTCCAAATTAACTCTGATATGTTATTTTAAGAGACCATTTCTTTTTCTGACTTTTACAGTTGAGTGCTTAACCCTAATTTTTAACACTTTCTCTATGGTGCGAAGGTTGGGCCCATGACTTTTCTTCATGTGAAAAAAAATATTCAACCACCAGTTTTTGGGGGTTTTTCTTGTTGTTTTGCTGTTGTTGTTGTTGTTGTTGTTGTTGTTGTTGTTGTTGAGACAGGGTCTTGCCAGGCAGTGATGGTGCAAGCCATTATTAATCCCAGAACTCGACAGGCAGAGGTAGATGGATCTCTGTGAGTTCAAGGCCAGCCTGGTCTACAGAGCGAGTTCCAGGACAGCCAAGACTACACAGAGAAACTCTAACTCAAAGCAAAATGAAATGAAACGAAGTGTTGCTGTATGGTATAGACCCAGTCTGCCTTGGAGAGCTGGGATTGTCGGCATGACCACCGTGTCCTTGAATACATAATGTGAGTTTTCTGAGAGCCTCTCTAGCTGTGCAATTCTCCTTTAACCCACTGAACTCTTACTTCTGTCTTTATTCCTTTGCAGTCTACCTGGTGTACTTAACACATCTGCTGCTTGGTCATTGGGGGTTTTGTTTTGTTTTGTGTGTGTGTGTGGGTTTTTTTTTCTGTTTAAGCTCCTGGATCTTTACTCCTAAATATAGGATTTTTCCACTATTTCACGTTATATGTCTGATAATTCTGACACATTTTCCGAACCTTCCATTAGCGCTCACTTATTAGGTCTTGTTTTCTAGTGTGCATGTAGATTTTTGATGTGTGTCTTAGAACCTCATGAAGATAGCCTCCTCCAATGAATCCTTCATCTATTCCTCCCAGAGTCACAGCAGCCTATAATATGACGTCTATTTTTAGCTTGAAGGTTTTCCCATCCCAGGTGTTATGAGTTTCCAAACCAGCCTAAGGACCACAGCACACTTGGGAGTCTCAGAGATGGTGTGTACCAAAGCCTTGAGACGGTTCTTCCCTGAGTACGGTGGGGCAGAGGTGTACAGTGAGGGAGACGGTAATGGCCTGCAGAAAGAGTTGCAAGACAGTCGGGTTCCAGGATGTCACCCTAAAGTTCGTTAGGACATGAAGAGGACAGACCTTTTGGTAGGGCGGTAGGACACCCAGGCTGCCCATGTCAAGCAGATCCCAGTTTTGACTTCCTTGAAGACCAACAGAGATCTACACATGATGACTCACATGTCCAGTCGCATCCCTGGATCTCATTCTGGCCTTTGATTCTCCCTCCTGACTGATGGCTTAGGACTGTAACTGTAAAAGCTGGAGTTTTAGCAGGAGAGTAACTAGGGCCTTTAGTGCGGCGTTGATTATCTGCTGAGAAAGAAAAAATTTTTTCATTGTGCTGCTTTTTATTGAAAATGAATTTTTTTCATACAGTGTACCTGATCATGGTTTCCCCTCCCCGCTCTCCTCCCCCATCCTCACCTTCCCACTCTATGCCTTTGTGTGTCTCATTAGAAGACAAAATAAAACAAAAAAAGTCAAAGCGTGAGAAACACATACACAAAACCCATAAAAACGTAAAATTGGAAACCATAGCATATAAACAAAAAACCAGCAAGGTGAAAATGCCCAAACAAAGCAATAGGAAACAAAAGGAACCTCCAAAAATCCACTGAGTTTTATTTTGTGTTTGCTATCTACTGTAAGGCATGAATCCTGCCCTTAAGTGTGGTTTGTATGCCCAGTGAGACTCTTGGGGAAAACTAATTCTTCCCTTGTAATTGTCAATTGGAGGTAGGTTCTGGGTGAGGAATGGGGCTTGTGCCCACTTCCCCTCTCATCTGACCTGGACCTGTGCGTGCTGCCACAGTCTCTGTGAGTTCCTGTGTGTACCAGTCCTGATGTGTCCAGAAGACGCTGATTTCCTAGTGCCTTCCATCCCCCCTGGCTCTTACACCCTTTCCACTTCCGCTTCTGAAGGCTTTACAAGTGCTGAGGAGAGGGATTTGATGGAGATGTCACATTTAGGGACGAGTGCCCCAAGGTTTCTCAGATTTCGTCTGGCAGTATCTCTGGGTCTCTGTTTCTGTTCTCATCCCCTGCAGGAGGAAGCTTCTCTGAGGATGGCCGAGCACGGCCCTGATCTGTGGGTGCAGCAGAATGCCATTATGAGCGATTTTACTCCTCCATTCCTTCAGGAGAGCAGTAGTGTTTGGTTAGCCCTTAGGTCCATTTCCCTTGTCCAGTTTCAGGCTCCTTGGCCACTGGAGCAGTGTCAGACTCGAGTCCGTCTCATGGAGTGAGCCATAAACCTTTGCTCCTTTTGAAAGTGGGATGAAATGGCATTTTCTGGGCTTAAAGGTCATTCTTTCTAGTGAGAGCTCATATTTCTAAGATGTTTCTGAACATTTCTGAGCCCCTACCTCTGATACCATCCTTTTCCTTGCTAGGTTTGTCTGTTTCTCTCTCTGTTCATTCCTTTTTTTTCTCTGCTGACCTCTGAATGTTCCTTTGCTTTCTATTGTGGAGGAAAAGCTTAGGCAAAGCCCCTCCTCCTCTCTCTCCACCTACCAGTTCCACTTCACGCCACCTGTCAGATTTCTGCCCCTTGACTACAAGAGAGAGTCTTTGTTGCACACACAACAGTGTAGATCTCATTTTGATCACGGCCACCACTTTTGCAGGAAAGAAAAGCATTGCTTTCAGAGAACATGTTCTTACCCACAGCCACACCCTTCCAAGTTCCGTAGCTGAATTAACTGGAATCGTAGCTCAATGAATGGCCTTTTTGACCACCAAACAGTGTGTTTTCTTTTCTCTATCACGGTATCACTACAGAGACCAAGTTCTGTTTTCAAGACAGGCTATCACAGAACAAAGCTCATCTCCGCAAGGGCGATAGATGACAAATCTAGAAGGACCCGTATTAGGGATAATGAAGTTCCCAAGAGAAGGTGCAACATTATACATCACACTAAACTTCCAACACGAACATTGGACTCGGTAGCACCAGACCGTCCAGGCAGCCACTCCGCTGAGTCCGCTTCCCCTTTGCCCGGTTAGCAGAGCCTTGCAGAAGCACTAAGTAATCATGTTACACCCTTGCTGTTATTGGTATTGATGTCAGCAGTAGCAGCATTCTGAGAAGTCTCCACAGGACCCTCAAGGACCAGAAGACTCTCTGTATGAAAGCGCCATGGCGCCCCGTGCCCTGGGATTGATTGCCATGCAATGCCCAGACTAAGATGACTGTAAATAGCATATTGATTGGCACTTGACTGTGAAATGGCTCCCAAGAGAGGACAAAGAGTCAAAATAATGAAATTGCTGAAAATTACTTGTTGATACACTAGGGTCACCAATAAAATGGTCTTCTGACACTTGCGGTCATTCTTGCACAACCTGCCCCACGGTTCAGTAAATTTAGTGAAGCTGATAATCCTGTTATGTGAAAAAGTCATGATAAAAAGATGTGACGATCACAGAGTCGTGATTCTGAAATTATTTGTGTATGCAATGTATATTTTGTTCTCAGTAGCCTTTGACCAGCATTAACATCGTAACACTGCATGCTCAGAAGAGACAAACTGAGTCCCGTTTCCTTTCTCCTTGACACACTGTGCATAGATTATATGTCCCGTCCTCCAATGATAGCTTTTCATTTTCTAATTAAAAATATAAATATAAGAATATGTTGACACAAGAGTTGGCAAATCCTGTGTGGTGAAGTTACTTTTAATAAATTAGCATGTCTTCACTCCGTGAGCAGATTTGTTTCCATCCTCTGGGGAAAACTGGAGTGTGGATTTCCGTATCTCATCATCCCAGATCAACTAGGATTGATGCTTTCTCTGGAAATTCGGAGCAAAGGGCCATTCCGTTTAAATGGGAAGTCCTCTCCTCTCCATTATTAAATATTTAACAGTGCTCCCAGTTGTGTAGGTTTAATAACGTGTGGCTTGAGGTGATAAGCTGTTTACTTTTCTCTACAACTTGAGGAAGGAGAAGTTTGTTTTAGCTCACAGTTCAGGAGATGTGGTCCATCGTGGTGGGGAAGACAGGGCGGCAGCGTGAGTGACAGGCATCTCTGGTTACCCCGGTATTCAGGGCGGCATGAGTGACAGGCATCTGGTTACCCCGGTATTCAGGGAGCAGAGAATTTGACTACAATTTCACCTACCTCTATCTTCCTAGCCCTGCCCTGCCAACATCTGCCAGGCAGGCACCATATCCAGAAACTTCTTCCATTAAAGAAAGAACAGTGTCCCAAAACAGTGACACCCAACTATGGACCAACCATTAAAACTATGGGCCATGGGAACATTTCACAATCAACCCTAGGCAGGAACATCTGATATAAAGGTTTTACCCAGTTACTAAAAAGACTTATATTGTTGTTCTGAATGCTCTTACACCTTTTTCCACGCAAGGCCTAGTGTTATGAGTATTGTGATATAATATTCACCTCAAACATGATCTTGAGATGATTTGCTGTAGTTGACCCAAGCCCTTGACATGAAGGTTTTCGATGTTCATTGGTGTCCTTGCTTCTGCCTTATATGTCCCAGAGAATTTTGAATTTGTCAAGTGAGAGAGAAGCCTGGCTTTATCCCAAGATTTCTCACATTGTATAACTGACGTTGCAGCGAACACAGGGATGAATGAGCTCTTTCAAATGAGTAGATTCGTTATCACAATAAATAGAAAGCTATTTCCTGGACTGTTGAGAGATGGAAGGCTTTCCTCCACCACATTGCCTACATATTCTAGAATATTTTGAAACTAACGCATGCCCAGGTTTTAGCAAATGAGGCATCACTCCTTACACAGATGCTCCTATAAGCTTATGTTTTGTAAACATACACTCCTTGCATTCATTACACAGATGATCCTGTAAGCTTGTATTCTATAAGCATACACTCCTTATATCATTTCCACTAATTCTTTTATATTATATTATATATAATTATTATTTTATATTATATTTCATTAGACAGCCACTCCCGTCTGTTGGACAGCATGGACAAGAATGAGGGGCTGATGGGAAAGGAGGAGAAAGGCTGTGTATGGAGGACATTTCTGAAGTAGGACAGATCACAAAGCACCCTTTATAGGGGTTTAAGTTAGTGGGGTTTGTCCTCCTTTCCTCTTAATATTTAATCACAAGTCAGAGCTGTATTCTAGTCCTAAGCCCAAAGTGTAATGGTTCCCCCCTCCCCCCCACCAAGACTTCAGATTTGTTTGCAGTGGTAAGAAAGAACACAGAGAGATATGTATATGCGTCTCTCAGTTTCCCCTCACTGGTAATATCCTGTATGCATACCTGTGATAAAATACCACAGCCAGAAAGCTGATGTCAACATAGGTCATTGACCATATTCGTATTGCACCTGTGTGGGGGTCCAGTTAGTGCTGTCGTTTATCACATGTGTAGATTTATGTGACCACAATCACAGGCAACATAAAGAAGGCTTACATTAACAGGAAACGTGTGCTCCCCTTTATAGCCACAACCACTTCCTCCATCACCTCACCTACCGCAGCCATGGCAGCCACTAGTCGACTGCATCTCTGCCATTATGTCATTTGCATGAATGGTACTGTACAACCTGCACTCTCTTGAGCTCTGACTTTTTAAATTTATCATAGTCTCTCCCACCAATATCTCTTGATCCCCAGAAAACAGTTTTTGGATCTGATCTATCACTTCGAGTAGGTCATTTACCGTATGAATGTTTCATAATTAAATCTAAAATTTTTATGGAGCGAAAGAAAGTTTTTCTGAGCTTTAATGTTGATTTTGAGATTTCATATCTCCCCCCAAAAAAGAGTTCATGAGGAGAATAAGTTTATTTAAATAGCATTTATCATGTTGATTTTGTGTATCTTTAAAAAAAAAAAACTAATAAAGCCTGCTTGCCGGAATCGTGTTTTCTGCTGTTGTAAATGCAACTAACATGTTGCAGAGATGCTCCATCAATGTCAAAGGAAGGTTAGAACAACTGCGGAGAATCTTACAACCAAGGAGAGGCTTATATATCATCGTGCAAAGTCAGAATCTTTTTATTATACTGTCATTGTATCTCAAATAAGGAGTTGAGGGAATTAAGATCTAGTGTATAATTTTTCTTTGCCTGGAAAACTGAAACAGATGACAGCTAGAGGTCTCTGTCTCTCCCTCTCTGTCTCTCTCTCTGTCTCTGTCTCTCTGTCTCTCTCTTTCTCTCTCTCTCTCTGTCTCTCTCTCTCTCTGTCTCTCTCTCTCCCTCTCTGTCTCCGTCTCTCTGTCTCTGTCTCTGTCTCTGTCTCTGTCTCTCTCTCTCTCTCTCGCCTGTTGCCTCTTATTGCCTCTCGCTTGATGGTTGCCCCATTCAGCCTGTTTGTAAAGCCTCGTGTTGCCCATTCAGAGACCGCGACTTGCCTTCCTGACTTCCCCGTCCCTCTGCATTTTCTGTCGTTTTTCTGTAGAGTGTGAGCCAATCGAAGCAATCGCCAAGTTTGACTATGTGGGGCGGTCTGCTAGAGAGCTGTCCTTCAAGAAGGGTGCGTCCCTCCTGCTCTATCACCGCGCCTCTGAGGACTGGTGGGAAGGCAGACACAATGGCATTGATGGTCTCGTCCCTCATCAGTACATCGTGGTGCAGGACATGTGAGTAGTCTCACTTTTCAGTGGTCAGAGTAAAGGTTTTTGCCGGAAGGGAAAAAGCTAGGAATTCAGTCCAGGGTCTTGCATATACTAAGCAAGTGTTCAGTTGCTGAGCTACAGCCCACTAGCTCCCGGATATTATTCTTAAGTTGACTTGAGCAATATAATAATGATGATGATGATGATGATGATGATGATGATGATGATGATGATAATAATGATAATAATAATAATAAACTACACTGGGCAGTTTTTCACCTTCCTGGTAACTTTAATGCTAAATGATTAAATAATTACTGCTTATAGCTTATTTGGTAGATTTCTCTTTTGTCCTTGAAAATCTACTCTCAAATTGGCAAAGCTTTAGGAAATGTACTCAAAGAAACCAAGATAGAGCCAGTCAGCTGTTAGACTGCTTTGCCTAGCATGCACAAAGCCGTGGATCCCATCTCCAGCACACACCCACAAGCCAGGCATGGGAGTGATGTTGTAATCCTAGACCTTGGGATTATACTGCGTGCTAGCTGCTGATGGCTTAGAACCAGCAACTGTTCATTTACCAAACTGAAGCAAGAGCTGGTGGGAGACATCTTTTGATGGTGTCTCAGAAGGCTAGCCTCTGCAGAAAGTGACTTTTGACATTAGCATTGCCGCGGTGATGCTTCTCTTGCTATCTGGCTGTTTCCACCACCACCTCCCATCCTGCCCGAACCCAAAAGGGAGGCTGCAGGCTTACAGTTGAAGGGAATCTTCTCAGTCCTCGAGGCTTTTGTCGATGCTCAGTTTCAACCATGAGAAAGCTCTAAAACTTCCTCCTGTTTAAAGACGTGTGGAGGAGGTGGCGTAAGTGAGGAAACAGCTTACAAACAGTGGATGAGTGGAGCCCTGTTTCCTGAGTGTGCTGCTTCACTGTTGATTACCAATTCCAAGTAACTGTTCAGGAAAAAGAGAAATACACTCTATAAAGTGAGTAGACATGCTTAGTGACGTACACAGCTTTAGAAACAAGAAAGTGTGTATATGGCAATTGATTAAACATGTGTATCTAAATTGCTAAACAGAGAAGTCCATTATCCATAGTGTACATACTGTATTTTTGCACACTCACACACATGAAGGAGAATGTGAATAAAGTAATCACACACTAGCTCAGAATTGAGTATAATAAGGGGGATCTTTGTTTGGGGGGACTCATAGATCACAGTCCTCTGCATGAACGGAGAACAGGAACCAAATCCAGAATCCAGGTGAGATAGGAGACAGACAGATGAGAGAGAAAGAGAGAGAGAGAGAGAGAGAGAGAGAGAGAGAGAGAGAGAGAGAGAGAGAGAGAGAGAGAGAGAGCGCAAAACCTGGTCCAGCCTCTCAAAGGCCATTGGCTGAAGGAGGTTCCCCAGCACCTCCCGGCCCCGTTTGTCTAAATAAGAGCATTCCAAACCGAAATATAAAACTATATACAGTTAGAACAGATACTAAATATAAAAAATAAAATTATTACTAGCATAAACAATATTAAGCAAGAAACATATGTTAAATGTTTTAATAATTATTTTATCTTAAGGAGTCTAAGTCTTGTATTAGAAATGACTTGGCTAAGTCATAAGAGGCAAGTAACTATGACTATCTAGTCTTTAACCCCATCAAAGGCCTGAGAAGGGAGATAATATTACTTGAGTAGGCAGGAAGTGCCATCAAGCAGCTTTTAAAATGTGCAGTAAATAACAGAGACAACTGGCTACCTGGGCAGTCACACACACAGGCGCGCGCGCGCGCACACACACACACACACACACACACACACACACACACACACACGGCACACTAGACACAGGAGCAAAGTATTGAAGGCTATTTCCTATGACCCTAACCACAGTTGCCTCTTGGTGTAGTGGGGGGTTTTGCTGTTTTCATTACTATGAGTTCTGACTGTCCTGGAACTAGCGTCATAGACCAGGTTGGCCTTGAACTTACAGAGATCCACCTGCCTCTGCCTCCCAAGTACTGGGATTAAAGGCGTGAGCCACCACACCTGACTGGTATAGTATGTTATAGATGATTATTATGTACTCTTTTATATGCCTGAAATTTCCTTGCACCATAATTATATTTAGGGGGAAAACCTACTTTGTGGGCTCAAGTTTAAGAGCCCACATCGCTCTTGCTGCTCTTGCAGAAGACTTGAGTTTAGTTCCCAGCACCCAGGTTTGGTGGCTCACAAACACCCATACCTCAGCTCTGGGGGTAGGGTGCCCTCTTTTAGCTTCTGGAGCATCTGCACTCACATGCATATTCCTCCCCCCCTCCCCACATACACACACACAACAAACCTACAAAACAAGGGAAGTTAATAAAAGGCTTACATAAATGCCATCCCTTATTCCTGTACCTACTCATCAGGCCGAAGGCTTTCTCACTTGCTTCCCGTTGTTTCAGGGATGATACATTTTCAGACACTCTGAGCCAAAAAGCTGACAGTGAAGCCAGCAGCGGGCCAGTCACTGAAGACAAGTCTTCATCCAAGGACATGAACTCTCCAACTGACCGCCATTCTGACAGCTATTTAGCCAGGTAAGTGACATTTGGTCAACAGCTCCTAAACCCCCTTCTTCAGGGGCTATGAGGAACAATCATACACTCAACCTTGAAGTATTACCCAGTGTTATAAGATTTTTCTCTTTTCTTTTCTCCTTCGGCAAATGTCTAGGCAAAGAAAAAGAGGAGAGCCACCCCCTCCAGGAAGACGTCCTGGCAGGACTAGTGATGGCCATTGTCCCCTCCATCCCCCACATGCTCTTTCCAACTCCTCAATTGATCTGGGGTCCCCAAACCTAGCCAGTCACCCCAGGGGCCTGTTGCAAAATCGTGGCCTCAATAATGACAGCCCTGAGCGACGGCGACGGCCGGGCCATGGCAGCCTGACCAACATCAGCCGCCATGACTCCCTCAAGAAGATTGATAGCCCTCCTATCAGGAGGTCGACATCATCAGGACAATACACAGGCTTCAATGACCATAAGCCACTGGACCCAGAAACAATTGCTCAGGTATAGTGCTTTTAACTGGATGTTGTATTTTAAGTGTTCGGCTATGGTGAAGATGATATGAAAGATTTAAGATCTGTAAACTATATTTTCATATGGGAATAGCCAGAGAAAACAAAGGAAATAGTCTCATGGACTAACGCTTGGCCACGAATCTCCTGATGATCCATTTGCCGCCGGAAGATTGATTCTAGGCATATTAGATTCATATTGATTAAGTAGATGTGTCAGAAACGGAGAAGCCAGGACATTCATACGCATCAGTGGTGAATAGCCAGGAAAATATGGAATGAAGAAGGACCTGCTAATAGAGCCCAGTGGTTCTAAAGCTTGCAAAACAGATAGTTATAAAAGGGCAGAAAGCCCAGAAACAAAATAAATTATTCATTAAAACCAAAGATGACACTTTCAACTTGGCAACTGATAGATTAGTCAATAAATAATGTAATCAATAATGGTTAACCATTTAAAGACCCAGAGTGCTGGGTTCTATGTGCCTCTTGTCTTGCCTTCCCAGCACTGACTCCATAGAGGGCTCTGTCATTCGTCTCTAACGATCAGAATTGAAAAAGCAGAGGTAAATAGTGTGGATGAGTTTGCCCGATCCACCATCTGAGTCTCTGCTTCAGATACTGTCTGTGTCTAGCAGCAGAGACAGTGAGTAGATCTGTGCTGGACAGTGATCTCAGCTGTGTCCCAGCTCTCTGAAGCTTTAGCACAGTGGACCAAGAGGAGAGTGAATGAGAAGCGAAGAAGAAAATGGATTAGTCAACGAAAAAGATGTCGCCCAGGAATCCTTGTGCCCCATTCCCGAAACATTCTGCATGTCCTAGAGATAAATAGTCCTGGGTGGCAGCGTGGGCTATGTGAGTAGTCTAATGCATTTGTAAACAAGTAAATGAACTTGAGGTATAGAGCAGTTTCCCAGCCAAAATCAAAAAGGCTTTGACCTTTGAGTTTTTCTATTTCGAGGGTTATGCAAGGCTTTTTGAGACCTTTTAGAACTAGTTCCATTTGATTGTAGCCAAAAGTCATGATTTGAGAAACCCTGAACGTTGCTGCTGTAATAAGGAGGTGAAATGTGATTTGTTTAGAGACAGATTTAGAAAAAGGTTAAAAGACATAAACTGTTTAACCCTTTCACTGCCAGAACCAGGAATGCCTTTTATTATAAATCATAAAGATGAAAAGTCAACAGATAATCCAGCTTCTATCCATTCTGCCCTGTGCAAATAATTGGCTCTCACGTTTTTATCCCTCTGTTTCACGGTAAAGTGAGTCACATAGGAAGGCAGTTGTCTGAAATGTGAGCTTCATGTCACCCTCATCAAAATGGCTTCTAGCTCTCTCCTTTGTCTATCGTCTTTGGTTCCCGTGCAACCAAAAGAGCATGTCATAGTGATGTTCATACAAAACCGCGCAAGTCCTGTTATTAGCAAGTCCGTGGGGTCCTCGAGTAGAGGAAGAGTGTGCTGTCCACAGATGTCATCGTACCATGATTGGCTTTACTCTTTATTGGATACTATACTTTAATATCATGCCCTGCTTATTCATATAGCAAATGCTTATTGAGCATTGGCTATGCCAGCATCTGTGAAAGGCTTTCTTTGTTTTCTTTTTTTGTTTTGTTTTGGTTTTTTGAGACAGGGTTTCTCTGTAGCTTTGGTGCCTGTCCTGGAACTAGCTCTGTAGACCAGCCTGGCTCGAATTCACAGATTCGCCTGTTTCTGCCTCCCGAGTGTTGGGATTAAAGGCTGTGGCACCCCTGCCAGGCTATGAAAGGCCTTCTTGAACAGGTTAGATGCCACTGTTTTCTCAGGGTGCTGGTAATACAGCAGGGGACAAGGACAAGTGACACTGTGGGGGAGTAAGGATTGTGGTCCAGGCACATGGCAGAAGTCCCAGGGATAAAGGGAGGAACATAGCCATTTTTTCACCCCATCATCAACACTGCCTGTTTTGAACTTTTAGTTTAAACAAAAGTCATAAATTTTGCTATCTTAACCATTTTTAAGTGTGGATATTTCAATAGAGGCTATTTCTGTTGTCAAGAAATGACTCTCCAGAACTTCACACAAGTGATGGGACTTTCTACTCCTTAGACAACAGTCCCCAAGTCCTCCTTCCCGCAGCACCTGGAATCCACCACCCTACTTTCCATTCCTGTGGATTTGACTACTCCACAACCTTGTATGTGTAGAATAAGGCAATATTTACATTTTCGTGACTGGTTCATTACATATAACACAAGGTCCTCAAGGTACATACATGCTGTTTCATTTGCCAAGATTCCTTTCCATTCTGAATGGTACTCCATTTTTTATGAATATATATATATATATTTAATTTTACAAGCATTATTATCTTAATGATAAAAGCATGTATTATCTTATCAGTTCTTTAATGAGGCACACTTTGCCCTTTGAAATTTGTACAGTTCTCCCTTTATATCTGAACTGGATATATTTGATAACAAAAGTGATAAATATAAGGAAATCAGTATTTTTTAAAAATTAAATTCATTTAATTGTTTTCTTTATCAATATAATGACTTTACATATTTATAGGATGCAGTATAATAATTTGGTATACATATGTGTAACTAATTATGAACTATAGTTGCCCTGCTGTGCTGTTGAGCACTAGAGCTACTTCGTATGAATGTTAGTTAATAACTATGCAAAAAGATTGAAGTGTTCTTATACCCGCATGTAGGCTTTCCATCAATTCAGCGGTTAGAAGTGGGCGTTGGCTTAGCAGTGCCGATTCCGTTAGCTTACATACTCTGCGAAAGATGCTCCTCCCGGAGCTGTGATTTTTCTCAAGGATGGGCAGCCCTTGTTGCAGTTGAAGGGCGATTCACATAATGATAGCCCTAGAGAATTTTGCCACCATGCAAAAAGTATTTCATGTTTCTAGATTGTCAGCCTAAATGACAATCAGAGACGTTCTTCAGAGAACGAAGGTGTTCATTTGGGAATGGCAGGGACATTGCTTGGGAATAGACTGGGGGCAGTTTGAAGAAGTGGAGACACAGAAGCACTCTAAAGCTGGAGGAGGACTGCACTATTTTGAAAGAGTAGTCCTTGACTAGAAGGACTAATAAACGACAAGACTGGCATCCATCCAAGGCTGGAGGACAGACAGTTGCTAGGCAGATGTCCATGCTGGAGCGACGTCCTTGCAGAAGTAATTTCCGTGTAAGAGTGCAGTGGCCTTTGTCAAGGTTATAGGTCTGGCAGGGTTTTTGAGCAGAGTTCTGCTTTCTCTTCTTCAATCAAGCACACATGCATATACTTATTTAAGCATGACAAGTGTACTCCATTTTGATCCTCAAAATTTTCATAATATGAGAAAGATGATAAAATAGGAAAGTAGGGTTACCTGTCAGTTATCCCTCCCCCCCTCCCCCAAAGAGAGGAAACCATGATAAAGAATAGCCAGCCCTAATCCATCTAACTGGAATGACCAAGGAAGTTTACTGAAGTACTTACTCCTCAGGGGAGTGGCAGGAACTCTATAGATTTTTAAGACTAAAGCCGAGATAGCGTAACAGAGGGCAAGGGAGGCTCACTGCCTCTCCAGCTCTGTCTTAGTGGTATCTTTCTGTGATGAAACACCAGCGGTCCTGGCAGAGTGCTGTTCACTGGCTTGCTGCACCTGCCTCGGGGTGTACACCCACCTGGACAGGCCTCTCTTCCATCAGTTACTGCTTAAGGCAATGCAGCACGAGCTTTCCCACAGGCCAGGCCAGTGGAGGTGTTTTCTCAACTGCGGTTCCCTCTTCCACAATTACTCTAGCCTGGGTCAAGTTGATAAAAACTAGCCAACACACATCCTATCTCCCCTGGCAATGGGTTCAAAGCCGAGATGGAATTCTCATGAGAGAAGGGAAGTTGATGTGAGTAGCATTGGTCCTGCAGATGACTGCCTGGGAGAGAAGCATGGTCCTTACAGCCTCCCACATGGTAGGGAGAATTTCCCAGAATTCATAAAGCTGTACTAGCACAGAATAGTAGTTGTGACATAGTCATGAGGACCAGCTCCAGTTTTGAACTGGACCCTCCTGCTAGAGTGTTTTCTCTAACGCCCGCTGACCACACAGTAGCTCCCTTTCTGCGTCTCTGCTACTGTCTACCGTGTTCACCCCACTGGCTGCAGCACCATACCCCTGGCTGCTCAGAGCCGAGGACCAGTAGACAGCAAGGCAGCAGCCTGACGTCCTCATTAGTCCGCTTCACACGCAGCCTACAGGACACACACATATGCCACACTGGTCTATAGACAACCAGGCACAGTTCTGCTTCCCAGCCCCTGCGAGAACCATGCCCAGTAACCAGGTGGCAGCCCAACCTACCAAAAGGTCAGGCAGACAGCTTCAGGCACAGTGCCTGCATATGCCTACGTAGTGCCCGCCTCCAGCGAAACTGTCATACCAGTGTAGGCATAGACACCTGCATCCTGGACCAACGATGCCATCATGGACATCTCTGACAAGGATGCTGGATGGTGTACACAGTAGTCAGGATACTGAGTCCATCTAGAATCCAGGGTAACAATATCCAACAACAGGCGTTAGGCCTCTCTGAAGTGAATAAGTAACCTATAAAATTTGGAAATGTAAATATTGCAACAGCTGTAGAAATATCAACAAAGGAAACAACAAAATATGAAGAAAATAGGTTTTCTCACAGTAACACTGGTTAGCAGACCCCCCCAAAAAAGGAAATTTACAGCCTTGAAAACAAACTCAAAATAATGTTAGAATTAAGTGAGAACAAGAGAAGACAAAGAATTCAGAAAACACAGCCTTTCATGGCATAAATGATAAAACTCAACAAAGAGATAGAAATCCTGAAACGAAACCCAAAAAAAATCTTACACCTCACGAATTCAGTAAGTAGAATTTAAATACATATATAATTTGGGAACCACAACACAAGACTACACTGGAGTCCCAGAATAAATTCCAGGAATTCAAGATGGGGATTCTGAATGAACCCAGTCAAGGCAAAACAACAAACAGAAAATGATAAATTTTTAAAAAGTAAATTAAGCCAAGTGGTGGTGGCACATGCCATTAATCCCAGCACTTGGGAAGCAGAGGCAGGTGGATTTCTGTGAGTTCAAGGCCAGCCAGGCTTGTCTATAAGAACTAGTTCCAGGACAGTTAGGACTGTTATACAGAGAAACCCTGTCATGAAAAAAAAAACCCAAAAAAGTAAATTAATAGGTTTTCTGCCTCCCCTAATAAGTTTCTAAGCCAATGATGCAGAAAGACAGATCAAGCTAAATTGAAGAAGTATATATAACAACAGGTTTATTGGAGCAACTCCCCATGTGTTCTCTGGTCCCAGAGATTGGAGCCAGAGGCATTGCTCCTAGGGAGATTTTATGGGTTGTTGGCAAGGGATGATTACGGTCCAACACAAGCTGGGTTTGTGCCTGAGTAAGGTAAAGATTGAACAGTTAAGCAGGGAATTGGGCAACTGAGAACTTCATGGGAGGCAGCTGCTGCTGAGAATTGGGTTTGGGAACTGGGCCTTTTATGCCTTCCCTTTGTCCAGAGACTCAGAGTGGGTAAGTTTTGGAGAGAGAGACAGAGACAGAGACTAGAACGGGGCTTTCTGGATCATGTGGGGGCAAGCTGGAGGTTCCTAATAGTGCCACACCTATGGGGGCCATTTTCTTCCAAACTACCACAAATATTTAATATTAAATGTTTAAATATCATTAATTAGAAAATAATTTGAATGCCCCAACACACAGAAGCAATAAGCATATGAGACAGTGAATATACATCATAACCTAGACTGGTCACTATACACACACGTGTGTGTGTAATGTGTATATAAACATAGCCTAGACTGGTCATTACACACATGTGTGTGTGTATGTATAATGTGTATAGACATCGTAACCTAGACTGGTCTTTACACACATGTATGTGATATATATATATATAAACATAGCCTACACTGGTCACTACACACACATGTGTGTAATGTATATATATAAACATAGCCTACACTGGTCACTAAACACACATGTGTGTGATGTATATATATAAGCATAGCCTACACTGGTCACTACACACACGTGTGTGTGATGTATATATATAAACATAGCCTACACTGGTCACTACACACGTGTGTGTGATGTATATATATAAGCATAGCCTACACTGGTCACTACACACACGTGTGTGTGATGTGTATATATAAACATAGCCTACACTGGTCACTACACACGTGTGTGTGATGTGTATATATAAACATAGCCTACACTGGTCACTACACACACGTGTGTGTGATGTGTATATAAACATCACACAGAATTCCCTAATTATGTGCGCATTTCTGGCTAATTTTTTTATATTTTAATAATTCTGGTTATTATAAACAGGGTTTTTACTTTTACATATATCTCAAGAAAGTCTGGGGAGAAGGTTCATTTGGTGAAGTTCTTGATGCACAACCATGAGGAAGGATGTTCCATTCTCAGAACCAACAGTAAAAACCAGAGTGCAGTGCTGTGCGCTTGTAAACCAGCCCTGGGGAGGAAGAGACGAGCAGACCCCTGGGTCTGCTGGCCAGGCAGTGAGTTCTGGCACAGTGAGGCACTCCTTACTCGAAAGAAAAATGGTTAGCACCTGATGACGGATACCCAAAGTTGACCTCGGGCCTGCACATGCACACCTGCCCCCACATGAACACACACACACAAGATGGAATAGAATTCGGATCAATACCGCACAAGTTATAAGAGAACTCAATAGGTTGCCTGCTACCTCAGAATGACAATTGCTTGATCTATGACTCCATGTGCATGGCTTCTAAGTATCATTTAGAATCAAACCCAGTGCACAAGGCGATGATGCATACACTCTATGGACAGACTGTAAAGTTCAAATATGTGTGTTCTTTACTGGTCTGTTCACTTTGTTCCTATAATTACAAGCCTATCTTTCCCTCTATCTTTTTTCCCAATAGGATATCGAAGAGACTATGAACACTGCTTTGAACGAACTCCGGGAACTAGAAAGACAGAGCACGGTGAAGCATGCCCCCGATGTTGTGCTGGACACCTTGGAGCAAGTGAAAAACTCGCCCACCCCTGCAACCTCCATGGAATCTCTAAGCCCCCTGCACAACGTCGCCCTCAGGAGCTCGGAGCCTCAGATTCGCCGGAGCACCAGCTCGTCCAGTGATACAATGAGTACTTTCAAGCCAATGGTGGCGCCCAGGATGGGCGTGCAGCTGAAGCCCCCAGCCCTTAGGCCAAAGCCTGCTGTTCTTCCAAAAACAAATCCTACTGTAGGGCCCGCCGCACCTTCCCAGGGTCCCGCAGACAAGTCTTGCACGATGTAGAAACCAAGGTCCTGAGGGGAGGGAGTCTGAAGATGAAGATGGATTAGTGACAGTGGTCCGTGACGTTCCTCAGTCTTGCGCCTATAACTGGAGATCTTTTTGACTTTTCTATGTCGTCGAATGTAATGGTGTCGGGGACTAGCTACATTAACATGGGCATTTGTATTTTGTAACCTTTTTTAATAACTGGACATATGTCATTTTAAAGACAATAGAAACTCTCAGACTTACTTGAAAATCCAATGCTGCAGCCCTTGTCACGAAGGCGACACCTTGCCCCCTGCGGTATATGGCTTTGGATTGTGTGGCCCAGGTGAGTGGCCTGCGAGAAAGAGAACCTGAGTTCCAGGTCTTACTGGAGTATCACCCGCCATGGTCTGTGACACATGCGGGAAGAGCCATTGTCTAGAAACCAACACCAAGCATCCAGAGTGGGGTCCAGGACCTGTTAAAAGTCACAGAGGGGGCTTCAGTGAGACTTTCAGTCCATGGCTTGCAGGGAGTCCATGATGGCCCCTTCCATAAATGTCATTTCCCTGGATCTGGGTTAAGAACTCAATGGAAGAAGGTAGGAAAACCTCAGCTATTGCTTGAACTGAACCTGGAAAGGCAGAGGAGACAGTGTCTCCAGAGCTGTTGGCATTGCTCCCTCCGAGAACGCGATCAGGCCCTGGAGATGTCCAAGTCCACCACCTCCACTTGCAAAGGACTAGAGCAGTTGAATATTGAGGACTTTCTGGTTACAGCAAAAACTCCTACAAAGTTGTTCAACAACTGCCTGAGAAATATTTCTCCCTTCCTTCAAACCCCATGCTCTCCTTTATGGCAATGGAAACAGACAGACAGGAAATTGATTCACGGATGTTGTGACCCAATTACCTTGCTTCTTTTAGGCCACAGAGGCCCAATGATCCCAAATCCTGAACCCCCAGCTCTGATGCCCACATCTCTTTGAGCCAAGCCAGATCTGGCTACGGTACTGAGTGAGAGCCCGGCCGGGCCACCATGGGAAGATGACCCTGTGGTGCCAGGATGGCCTCTTCCCAGTTTTGTACCTCAGAATCATGACTTCTGTTCTTGTCCTATTCGTGTTTGGTTTGTTGTTTTGGATTTTTGCCTGTGACCTCTACAGAACTCATCTAGTCAAATGGACTCCGTTAGGAACTTCTTTCCTGGCATTTTAGCACATAGCCATTTTTCTTTATCATATATTCACTATATTTTTCCTCTAGCTTAAAAAAATGGCAGATTGTGTGTTTGTTTAGTACTGGGATTGATTGAACCGGAGGCCTCTTGCATGCTAAGCACACACTTTTCCACTGAGTTATATCCACCCCATGCCCAGATCGTCCTGAACACAACTGTTTTTACTAAGGTACAGATCGCCCATCTAGCCACAGCCGCTGGTGTCTACATTAGCACGCACTTCCTGATGAAGCCAGCAGATGGCTCAGAACAAGCCCCTTTGGACACACCATTAATCACCGTTTAGGTTTAATCTCACCCACCTCAGAGTGGCATGGTGTTGACAATAATTCACCCAGGAACCAAGTAAGAGCTGTACTAAAAATCAAGATCATGAGTGACCGCTACCTCAGTTTGCCGACCTAATCATTCCTTTGCAGAAAAACAACGTGGATGAAATAGTCCCTTTCCAAGTCACTCTCCTCGTCTCACAACCACCCCTAGGTACTTCCCGGGATGGTAAGGTTTTAAACCTCACAATTGCCAGTGGTGGTGGTGGTGCACACCTTTAAATCCAGTACTCGGAGGCAGAGACAGGCAGATCTCTTGAGTTCAAAGCCAGCCTGGTCTACAGGATGAATTATTCCAGGACAGCCAGAACTACACAGAGAAAAATAATTCAAAATTTTTAGAACCATTCTTTTTGGCCATTTTGTAAAAGAAACCATAGAGACCCAGCCAGGACTGAGGTTTGCTGGACACTGAGCCTTTTAAACATCCCACCTCTGGTTCTCCTTAATGAACCCGCCATTTACTAGAAATCAATATCAATTTTTCAAACCATGTTTCTTCTTTGATGGACGATGCTAACAGAAGGAGTAAGAAGCTAGCAGCTTTAGGAGCTATTTGTAAATACCTTTCTTAAACTTGAATTTTAGTTTTTCCCATCTTCCTCCTCCAAACAGCTCTCTGGCAATCCTCCCCACCCACCCCACCCCTGCCGCAGCCCCACCTGCTGCCTTCTGTGTCCTTCTATGCCTTTCTGTCCCCCTAGGTCAGGCCTTGGCTGCCTTGAAAGAGAAAGGACATGCTTTTGTAAGTCCCTTGGGATCTCAGGCCTGGGCCTCCAGGGAATGGCTCCTAGTTCCCTCCCATCCTTCACTTACCTTTTCCTCCCTCTTCTCTCCTGTAGTCCCAGTGACAGTTCCAGATGTCCCCAGAGAAGCAGTCACCTTTCCTTCCTTTGCCTAGTGATGGACCAACAGTTTTACAGCTTTACATCTGGCGTGGGCACCCTTGGAGCCATGCCCAGAATAGTTTAAGATAAGATGTCCCCTGCACGGAGGATCCTAAACAGTCACTAGAGCTCACTAAAGGCTGTAGCAGCTGAGACGGGTCACCCTGGCAGGGTTCAAGGTGGAGCGCACAGAGGAAAGGGACAAGGAAAGGAAGGAAATGCATGGACCCTGAGGTCCTCCGTCCCCTCCCAGACCTTAGTGACCATATGAAGTTCAGGGAGGGGGTCGTTTGGTGAGCAGATTGTAGTCCACAACACTACCTGACTCCACGTACAGAAAATAGCCATAGTTGTTAGGACTGTGTGCTTTGTCCCGTCCGTAGAACCCTGGTGCCGATTTACGAAGCCCTCTGGTGTGAGTTGGCGTTTGAGGGATAGATTGTTAGCAACCGAGTGCACATTTTTTACAAGAGTGTCGCAATAAAATGTCAAACTGTTGAGGACACTCTGGAGCTCAAGTTCTTGCTGCAGGCCAGCATCACTGTTCACCAGTCTTACTTGTGTTCACGGAACATCAGCTAACTGTGGTGCCCCGGGAACCATCCGTGGAATACTTCACAGTGAGGTCCCACTTATTCTGCTACCATAGTCATGAATGGACAAAGAACTCCCAAGGGTCAGATGGTCTCTGAGTTTTCTGTATATATTTGCCATTCCCAAAAAGGCTTTTTGATTTAATTAAGAAGGGGAAAGAGAGTTGGGTTGGTGGTGGTGGTCTCGGCATTTAGGAATGGCTCAGCCTCTGATGTCTACAAACTGAAGGAACCGTGATCCGACATCTGAGGTCCAACAGTAAAGAGACTGTCCGTCCATTGAGATCTCAGATTTGGGTTGCTCCTTATTCCCAACCACAGCAGCAAAGACCATAAATACAGGAAATGCATTTGGGATGCCATCTCCACTCTGCCACTAAGACCCCGGGACACAGAGAGCCCAGAGCTGAGAGCTCTACCCATGTACAAATAGAACCCTCCTATTTCAGACCTCCCCCCCCCCCCCCCCCGAGCTGAAAGCCCCCCTCAAGCTCCAGCTGGGCTGGAGTACCAGGCTTGAATTGGGATGACTTCAGCACAGGTAGTAAAGCCAGAGACCAAGCCTAGCTTTCGCTCATCCTCCTATACTTTATTTAAAAAAAGAAAATGTCTCAGTGGTATAATCAAAATGGGTACCTGTATCTTTAAATTATATAGGGAATTTTGTATGTTTAAATAATCGTACTGGGCTCCATAATGCTTACCTTAGAAACTAGTAAAAGAAAACTCTAGAAACTGCGCATCCGTGAATGCCCCTTTCCGAGCGCGCTCATCTAAGTTCGTGTGTAGTGTGATGGTTGCTGTAGATAATTATCGTGTAGTAGATGGCCCTGTTAACAGGAGACCGCTCTTCCCCCGCGTTCCTACTGGTGACTCCTGCCCACGTAATTGAAATCAGTATTGTCGTTTGCTGTCGGTTTGGTCAGTTGCGGTACTGGTTGCTTCCTGCTTGTGACAGTGTACATCCGCAGTATGTACATGTGAAAGTGCCTTCCTATCTTAGAGGAGCTTAGCCTTGCTCTTGTACTGTCGCCCACCGTGTCCCGCCCGCCGGAGTGTTCTCCGGCTCCTTCCACTTCCACTTTGCTCCCGCCTCTCCACCAGCCCCACTTCCGTTTCTTCCTGCGCCTCAGTGCTCAGTCGTGTGCGTCTTGCATCCGTGTGGATTATCAGACTGTCTCGTTACCCTCATAGACGTGACCGTGCCTTTCTCTCCCCTCAGTGACTCCCTGCCACCGGTCCCATGCGTCCCACTGTGTCCCCACTCACACTGCTACCTGCCGTCCTGTCCCTAGCCCTATACCTGTCTCTCCAGTGCATCCCCCCCCTCTCCGAGGTGAAGAGAAGAGGGGGCTTTTACAGTCCTGGAAGAAAAGAAAATGTTTTGTTAATCTGTCGTGACAACGCACTTTTCTGTATAGTACTGTACTTCTTGGCATGTACCATTACAGGCTTCAGTATACGGTTGGGTTTGTTCTTCGAGGTGTAGCTTTATAATAAATACGATAGTTCTGGCCGCCTTTGTCTGCCCGCCATTTGCTGTGACTCTGAAGTGTCTGTGTGATGGATGATAGGGTGGCCCGGAGAGGGACCTTGGCGGGCCAGGGGGCCACAGGGATGGGTAGGAGAAGAGAGAGGGGGAAGGGGAGAAGTACAGAGAGAGGAAGAGGAAGAAGAGAGAGAAGTAGGCAGAGTTCTGCCTTTTAAAGGTGCAGGGTACTGCCCGCCCTGCACGGTGGTGATGCACTTTGTGGGGTCCAGGGTACTGCCCGCCCTGCATGGGGGTGATGCACTCTGTGGGGTCCAGGGTACTGCCCGCCCTGCACGGGGGTGATGCTCTCTGTGGGATCCAGACAGCGCCCTGCACGGGGGTGATGCACTCTGTGGGGTCCAGGGTACTGCCCGCCCTGCACGGGGGTGATGCACTCTGTGGGGTCCAGGGTACTGCCCGCCCTGCACGGGGGTGATGCACTCTGTGGGGTCCAGGGTACTGCCTGCCCTGCTCGGTGGTGATGCTCTCTGTGGAGTCCAGGGTACTGCCCGCCCTGCACGGGGGTGATGCACTCTGTGGGGTCCAGGGTACTACCCGCCCTGCACTGGGGTGATGCACTCTGTGGGGTCCTCAAGGCACAGGGACAGGGGTACCTGGGTGCTTACAGTAAGTTCCTTTTTCACTCTGTTCCCCAGAGATGTATTTAATGGGTTGCATTGAAAATGGGAAACATCAAGCTTTTTCTGTTTTGTTTGAAATAGGTTCACACATGCAGCCCTGGCTGTTCCTGGAACAGGCTGGCTTCAACTCCCAGAGATCTATCTCCCTCTGCCAAGATTAAAGGCAAGCACCACCCATGCCTGGCTCTCTTAAAGGGTTTTTGCTTCATTTTCATTTTTGGTCATGCATTTGAAAGCGAGGCCTCCCATACACAGGCTCATCTGAGAAGCTGCGGTTTTTCAAGGTCAATGGCTTGGGGACACCTGTGTAGGGGAAAAACAGGCATTGAGTCCAGTCCTCACAAATTCCTTCCCACTGTAAATCCTGTCAAGCTAATATTCATTTCATTTTATTATATCGAAGTAGAATTTTCATTACTGACTGTTTAGATTTGCCCATGTATCAAGACTTTAATATCAAGCACAAAAGCTAACTCTTCAGTTCAAATTGAACCAGTCATATATCAGATTTAAAACTGTTAAATCTGCTTTTAAAATAACATCAGCAAAGCTGGGCGGTGGTGGCACACGCCTTTAATCCCAGCACTCGGGAGGCAGAGGCAGGCGGATCTCTGGTCTACAAGAGCTAGTTCCAGGACAGGCTCCAAAACCACAGAGAAACCCTGTCTCGAAAAAACAAACAAACAAACAAAAAAATATCAGCGAGGTGGTGGTGGTGGCGCACGTCTTTAATCCCAACACTCAGGAGGCAGAGGCATGCAGATCTCTGTGAGTTCAAGCCCATCCTAGCCTACAGAGGGAGTTCCAGGATGGCTAGCCAGAGCTACACAGAGAAACCCTGTCTCAGAAAACAGACATAATTAAAATTAATTTTTGATTGAAGTATAAAATATATACAGAAAAAAGGTACCAGTCATTAGTGTAATCCACCCTCGGCCCTCCCCCTCCCGTCTCCCTTAATGTGCACAGCCAAGCGTGGACATCCCTTTCTTGCTTGCCTTGACGTACTAAGTCTTGCCTGAGTCTTGCTGTTGTTCGGGCTGAATGGCAGGAAACAGGGATTTTCCGCGGGCATCTTCAGCTCGACAGAACCCCCAAACTATTATCCTTCATTACGAGCATACCCTCCCCTTTACCCAAGCTCTGCGCTTCTCATTTACCTCAACTATCATGGTGGCCCAGAGAGACGTCTTGCACCCATCAGCCCTCCTTTGGAGCAGTTGCCTCTGTGGAGCCTTGAGTACCAGCCTCAGTACCCCTCCAAGTAGGATGTCTATGGCAAGCAAGGATCTGAGGGTAAAAAAAATTAACTCAAGCACATTACTGCTACATGTGCTTTCTTCCTTTTTCATGAAGAAGCAAAGAAGAGGAGGTGGGGGAAGAAGAAGAAGAAGAAGAAGAAGAAGGAGGAGGAGGAGGAGGAGGAGGAGGAGGAGGAGGAGGAGGAGGAGGAGGAGGAGGAGGAGGAGGAGGAGGAGGAAGAAGAAGAAGAAGAAGAAGAAGAAGAAGAAGAAGAAGAAGAAGAAGAAGAAGAAGAAGAAGAAGAAGAAGAAGAAGAAAGAGTGTTCTCCATGAGGTTTCTAGTTTTTATAGGCATAGCTGGAAAATTTCATAGTTGGTAAGGACTATGATAATATGCATATCAAAATCATAGAGGGCAGGTAGAGCCTGACAAAGCTGTGCTTCACAACAGGTGACACCACCAGGGAAGACCCAGCATCCAAGGGGAAACACCTGACGTTCCACACCATTAGATAAAGTCACTAAACATCCCTGAATCCTGGATTCCCCCAATCCCCTCTTCCAGTCTCTTTTGTGATAACCAGCTTTGGGGGACACCCAGAATTGTTTGTTAGCAAAGGTGGGGCACACTACCCTCAGTGAATTTTCCAAAAGACAAGTGTTCCCGCAGCTCTGCAAAATGGATTGCTCCATGTGGACGTGGACTTAACAATTCCCGTGGGTCTGCCCATTGGTCTGTCATCTGTACATTTACTCTATAGTCTTGTGGGCTTCAACATCTCCACTTCTTTTGTTTAGTGAATGCAGCATGTATATATCTCTCTAGGCAATGAATAATTTTTTAAAATTAATGGCCAATAATCCATTGATGGCAAGCTAAGAACTAGTTTGGCCATCTTGCAGATGAATTGTATATGATTTTAAAATATCTTATCTACAGTGAAACAGAAGAATAATATAAAAATCTGTAGTAGTAAGACACGATGTGGTTAAGTGTGTCTGAAAGTTGTAGGTTTGAGGTAGAAAAGGAAAGGAGTCTTAGTTTAAAATGTTAGTTTTATCTATCAACCTTTGATTAATAGACTGTGTATCGATGAAGTATTGTTAGATAGAGTTTACCTGGTTAGTAGTGTGCATCTGTAGGACCAAGGCCGCAGGTGAAGTAGACCTGATAAGTTAAATTTGTAATCAAGGCAATAACAAAGCATTTTAGCTATGAGAGGGCAGTATCTTCATAGAAGAACAATTGTCAGAAATACCTAAGGGGATTGTCTGATACCATTATACATTACAGGATTATGGGCAGACTCTACAATGAATCATTTTTTAAAATTTAGTCCAGTTCTTTGGGCTATAGTTCAACACGGCAGAAAGATGATGTAGGGGGTGGAAGCCTCTCATGGTTGTTCTCTGCTAAGGGGTGAAGTTGGAGGTCCTGTCTTGAAGGCTGGAACACTGGAACATGGTGGAAGAGCAGAATATCTCAGGCTCCCTGAGACTTGCAGGCAGCTTCGGAGCCATCTGTTTCTGGAGAATGCAGTAGAACCTCCTGGGATGAGAACTGGAGGGCGGAGCTGCTGCACTTGGCCAGAGGAAGAGCAATGTGCAACACCTCAAATGATTATAAATCTGGCGGAATAAACACATGCTAATGGAAGAACATGAAGTTAAGGAACCTTAGAGAGGAAACTTTATCTCTTAGGTACGGTTTTGGCATATGAGAGAAAGGCATTTTAGCCCAGGGAGAGAGGGAAAATTTCCCTCCCCTGTAACCAGGAGCAGGAATAGCTTGATCCGTAAAGAGAGAAAGGCAGATTTTCAATGTAGCATTAGGAAGGAAAGCTGTAGGAATACTCTATGACATACTGAGAAATCATCATTTGAGGTTTTGAAAGCAATTGAAATGAAGTCTGTCCATGCAGTTCTGCAAAACGGGTTGCTCCATGTGGACATGGACGTATACACTTCCTGTGGATCTGCCTATTGGTCTCTCAGCTGTGCACTCACTGTAGAGTCTTGTGGGCTCCAACAGGGCATCCACTGTAGAGTCTTGTGGGCTCCAACAGTTGCCTACACCTTGTTCATCTTTCTAAACAAAACAAAGTTAAGTCATTGGAAACGCATGTATGCAAACTCTGTTTTTAGCATGTTACATGATAATAGCTAACATATATTGAGAGTCAAACCCACTCTACTAATGTTGATTTATTTAATTCCCACAAGAAAGCCCTCCCCCCCCCGAAATTACCTGGCGTGAGTGAGAAGGAAACACGGAACATGCAACAAACCCGCTTAGGAGTTTATTAGAGGGGGTGTGTATAGGCCTGGGAAGTCGGTATGCAGAGACAGAGGAAGATGGTGCCTCCAGCTTTTAAAAGCTGCCTAGCGCATGCACACAGGGGGTTGATGTGGCTACGTCAGACGCAGATGATGGGGCTCACACATGCACATACTCACTCTCCAGTTGCTCCCTCCAGGCTTCCAGTGAACCTCTTTCCTTCAATCCTGCCTCTCTTCTGGGCATAAAGTCTGAACAAAACACATGATCCTTGGACTCATGAAGTAAAAAGCACAAACCAAGCCAACAACTAGTTCAGTCTCATGACTGCTGTAGGACCCAAAACCCAAAGTGAACAGAGTAACACAATTAGACCATCTGGGAGGAAGAGTCTAGATGGGACCACTTGAACGTCACTTCTGAAGTGGTTGAATGTGAACTAATAGCTACATAATGCTATTAAGAACCTAGACATATAAAAAGTCAAAGACTCAGGCAAAGGAGATGGTGCACATAAATACAGTAGCACGTTCACACCAATGCCACACCAATGCCGTACCAACGCTCACACCAATGCCGTACCAACGCTCACACCAATGCCGTACCAACGCTCACACCAATGCCGTACCAACGCTCACACCAGTGCCGTACCAACGCTCACACCAGTGCCGTACCAACGCTCACACCAGTGCTGTACCATGCTCACACCAGTGCCGTACCAACGCTCACACCAGTGCCGTACCAACGCTCACACCAATGCCGTACCATGCTCACACCAATGCCGTACCAACGCTCACACCAGTGCCGTACCAACGCTCACACCAGTGCCGTACCAACGCTCACACCAATGCCGTACCATGCTCACACCAATGCCGTACCATGCTCACACCAATGCCGTACCAACGCTCACACCAGTGCCGTACCAACGCTCACACCAGTGCCGTACCAACGCTCACACCAATGCCGTACCAACGCTCACACCAGTGCCGTACCAACGCTCACACCAATGCCGTACCATGCTCACACCAGTGCCGTACCATGCTCACACCAATGCCATACCAACGCTCACACCAATGCCGTACCATGCTCACACCAGTGCCGTACCAACGCTCACACCAATGCCGTACCAACGCTCACACCAATGCCGTACCAACGCTCACACCAACACCATGCCATGCTCACACCAACGCCGTACCAACGCTCACACCAGTGCCGTACCAACGCTCACACCAATGCCGTACCAACGCTCACACCAGTGCCGTACCATGCTCACACAAATGCCGTACCATGCTCACACCAGTGCCGTACCAACGCTCACACCAATGCCGTACCAACGCTCACACCAGTGCCGTACCAACGCTCACACCAGTGCCGTACCATGCTCACACCAGTGCCGTACCAACGCTCACACCAATGCCGTACCAACGCTCACACCAGTGCCGTACCAACGGTCACACCAGTGCCGTACCATGCTCACACCAGTGCCGTACCAACGCTCACACCAATGCCGTACCAACGCTCACACCAATGCCGTACCAACGCTCACACCAGTGCCGTACCACGCTCACACAAATGCCGTACCAACGCTCACACCAGTGCCGTACCAACGCTCACACCAATGCCGTACCAACGCTCACACCAATGCCGTACCACGCTCACACCAGTGCCGTACCAACGCTCACACCAATGCCGTACCACGCTCACACAAATGCCCTACCACACTCACACATATGCCATAGCATGCTCACACAAATGCCCTACCACACTCACACATATGCCATAGCATGCTCACACAAATGCCCTACCACGCTCACACAAATGCTATGCCATGATCACACTAATGCCGTACCACACTCACACCAATGCCGTACCACACTCACACCAATGCCGTACCACGCTCACACCAATGCCGTACCACGCTCACACCAATGCCGTACCACGCTCACACCAGTGCTGTACCAACGCTCACACCAATGCCGTACCACGCTCACACCAATGCCGTACCACGCTCACACAAATGCTATACCACGCTCACATCAATGCCATCAGAGAGGTCACTGGTAACCACAGAGGGAGCAGGATATGCTGAAGAACAGGTAAAGCCACAAGCCACATGGCAGAGTGTAGACTGATTTAAGTTGCAAGACCTAGTTAGTAATAAGCCTGAGCTATCAACTGAGCATTTATAAATCATATAACCCTCAATGTGGTAATTTGGAAGCAGCTGCTGGGATGAGCAAACCCCGCCCACAGTTCTACTTGGAGAAGGAGCTGCTGTGATCTAGTTTGTTAGAGTGGGAGAGAGCACGTGACCATGATACTCTCTGAAGCACAGGCAGTCCCAGGGACGGGAAATGGTCAAGTCACAGCCATGGAACACAGACGGGTACAGGCTGAGGTTGGAAGGAAGTAGTTAGACGTTAGGGGATAGGAAGCAAACAGGTTGCCTGCTTCCTCTTGGAAGAGATGCAGTCTAGATTAGTATAGCCTGAAACAAAACCTAGACTTTAGCGCACTCAAGACTGGTCTGTCATATCTGGGAACAGCCTTCTGCCTGAGTAGTATAGAAGATCTGTCAAACACCAGAAACTCTTTCAGAAGAGAATCAAGTAGTTCGGTCCCCTTCCTATAGAGAAGAGGAAGCAGGCCTGGAGGAAACTTGTGAAGGCTGAAAATTGCAGGCCCATTCCACCTTGTCTGCCGGTCAGAGAGTTTAGAGATTGACAGGCATAGTTGCGTGCCCCAACTCAGGATGTGACCGCTTGGCTCTTGTGAAATTAAGGTAAGTCCGTGCCATCCTAACAGGTGGTCAGCATATGCAATTGTACTTCTGCTCCGTCTTTGGTAGCTATGAGGTCACCTGGGGAAGGGCGGTCTTCAGCACACATGATCTAGAGCACTTTTACTACCTAGACGACAGGACACTAATGATTTGATGTCTCAGAGTGATAAAGCGATTGTGTGAGTTATCCTTCGTATCAGGTTAATAAAGTCTTTTGTTACCCCCCTCCCCCCGTATATGTTGGGTATAAAAGCTGTGGAAAAATAAACACAGGTGAATTTCAGGATTTCTGTAATCACTGGAATACCCTGCCGGTATTATTCTATGGTCCTGTCTTGTTATTTTATGTGTCTTTATAATCTTTACTTATATTTCTTCAACTCTCGCGCCCCTACCCTGGCAAGAGGATTTTGTCGAGGCCGGTCCTCAACAGAAACTCGGGTCCTTAAACAGCAGCAGGACACAAAACCCGTGTTGGTGTAAAGGAGCCAAGGGCTGTACCAGTCTGCCATGCCCAGCTTAGGCTGTGTCAGCCTTGCCTTTGGAACGGATAAAGAAAAAAAGAGTGGGAGTGTGAGGCACACACTTTCAATCCCAGTACTGGGAGGCAGAGGCAGGAGGATCTCTATGAGTGGAGGCCAGCCTGGCTGGCATAGTGAGTTCCAGAACAGTCAGGGCATCAAAGCAAAACAAGAATGGGAATGTGTGAGTGACGGGGTGTATGAAGGTTCATCACTAGGCAGGCAAGCACAGTACATGAACGGAGAAAAGGTATCCGATTATGTGTTCCCAGAATCACCTGTGAACTCTCTAAGAATGATTTCCATTTTTAAAAAAATGATTTTAAAATAAAATTCATAGAATCTAAATGCAGGCCATACATGTTGAAGGCCAGTGAAATTGAGAAATATCTGTAGAATGAAGGTAAAGGTTATATCAAACAATCCCCAGAAAGATCTAGACAGGGAAAAGTATTGGTCTTGCCGCCCACTCTAGTGGTGTGAGTGACTGAGTGCCAGCTTCCAACTGCTATGAAGGGCCAGCCATCTTGGTTGTCAACTTGGCTGGCCCTTGAATCAACTAAGAGAATCGCTGTTGGACAGGTGTGGACTTTACCCCGGAAGGATGAACTGGGAGGCATCCCCTCCCCCAGCACCTTCCATTAGTAGCCTGCATCCTGTGAGGTCCAGCCAAGGGAAAGCCATTCTTGCCTGCCTGTCTTCATTCCCTGCTGGCATCTACGCTGTTGCTCACCTCAGAACTCTTGAGTTTCTTCCGCTTTCTAACACGGGTTTACACACGGATGGATCTCTAGCTGTGCAGCTCCTGACCTTTGATGGCTGTGTCCAAAGCATGGAACTGGAGGGAGTCCCTGTCCCCAAAACAGACATGGGGGCTAAGGTGGGCGCACGCTCCGAAACAGGCAATTCTGCACAAAGACACAGGCTCATAAGCGAAGACGACTGAATTGCCCAAACAGTTTCTCTGGAAGTCTTCAGACTAATGCCTGCCCCGTAACTGGGCCCCCTTTTCACACTTAGTGGTTGACAAGTACTTCCCAGTCCAAGAAGCAGAACAAATGAGATTATTTTCTCATTTCCAGATATGCTAGGGAGAGCTCTGGAGAGCTGACTTAAAGTTTAATGCGATTTTAAACTATGCAAAGTACACCATTACCTTCTTAATGCTCTCTGTCCCTTTGTCTTTTTGTCATGGGCACAGGGAACAAAAGAACCGGGCCTGTTCAAGTCAACCTAAGCACAGCCGTGTACCTGAAAAGCCATGCCTTCTTCCTAAGGAATCTGGAACCTGGGAAATCAGTGTGAAAACCCCAGGCTTCAGCTTCTGCACACATCGAGAAGCAAGACTGCCTTCCTGGTGGTTCTGGGCCTCTCTGTTCAATACGAGCATCCTTTTCCCTTGTAACAGATGCCCAGGGCGTGGCTAAGTGTGTGCTGAGCTCTTCTACTTTAGCAGGGTCTGCTTGTTCTCAACTCCACATCTGTCTGACATCTCTGCTAGGAAGACGCTTTGGGGTGGAGAACTGTCTACCCTGAAGAACAAGGACAATTAAGACAAATAAAGGACAAGCACATCACCTCACTCGCTCCCATGACACTGCTGGAACTGTTAAATGCAAATGAGCCTAAAATTAAATAGTCCTTTAGATTCAGTCGTTACATCCTGGGTACCCCTTCTAACTCAAGACAGCTGCCTTCCAGTGCTGAAAACTGCTGGCCATCCTTTCCCCCTCTGCGTTTTGTTTTGTATTATATTTTTGTTTTTATTGTTGTTCCTGGTTTTTGAGGATTGATCAAAAATTACTACCTTTGCCAAAAATAAGGAAAATAAAGCTTTATTTTAATGTTTGGACGAGAGAGAGATAATCTCTGGTGTGGAAGACACGGCAGATGCTCTGCCCACTGAAGGGAGGCCTTTGGAGAAGACTTCCTGGAAGACCCACTCCCTCCTCCACTCCGGGGTCCCTTCGTGCCCCACCCCCAATCTCTGCCATTTACAGAACTTTACAGAACTAGTGGAACGGCAGCCCTGATTTCCTAGGGCCACTCACAAGATGGGCATTTTTAGAACGGCCTGTATTTCTGCTCAAATCACAATTTGATTCTAATTAAAGTTAATGTTGGTGCTCTGGTTTTCTTTGCAGGAGAAAAGCGCTGGGCAGGAGAGAGCCCTTGCTTCCAGCAAAGGCTTTCACGCTGAGCTAAAGAAAAAGAAGAGGCCCAGCAGGACTGCTCTGCAGGGGAAAGCACTCGCTGGGCTGCAGGCCTGTCAGACTAGCTCCATCCTTGGAACACATGGTGAAGGGGGAGAACCAACCCTAGAAAGCCTCTCACCTTCACATGCATGTGCTGGCCTGCACACACACACACACAAATGCATGCACCAGAATGTGCACACCTGCATTCACACACGCACACAAATACACACACACACAAATGCATGCACCAGCATGTGCACACGTGCATTCACACACGCGCGCGCGCGCACACACACACACACACACAAATGCATGTACCAGCATGTGCACACGTGCATTCACACACGCACACAAATACACACACACACTAATGCACGCAGTGGCATGTATACACCTTCATTCTTTCTGCTTCTCTCTCTTACACAAACACACACACACACACAAATGCATGCATTGGTATGTGCACACCTGTACACACACACACACACACACACACACTAATGCATGTATTGGCATGTGTACACTTGCATTCTCTCTGTCTCTGTCTTTCTCTAACACACACACACACACAAACTCATGTTGTGGGATATTTGATAACACAGTGTAAAGACGTCTCTTTTACCTCATCTGTCTAAGGCACCCTCTGATTGGTTTAATAAAGATCTGAACAGCCAGTGGCTAGGCAGGAGAGGAAAGGCAGGACTTCTGGGCAGAGACAGGAACTCTGGGAAGGAATCTGGGGCAGGGGGGATTCACCAGTCAGACATGGAGGAAGTTGGAAGTACTGTATTGAGGAAAGGCCATGTGGCAGAAAGTAGGTTAATATAAATGGGTAAATGTTGTAGATTATAATAAAATAGTCCGATACTAGTTCAGCATGGAGTATAATAAAGGTTTCTTCAATTAGGGTAGACTCATAAATCAGCAGTCCTCTACATGAGTGGCAGCAGCCAAGAGGCTGTGCACCTTGTTTGTATCTGTATGTATAGTACATGTGGCCATGCTCAGAGCAGGCCAGCATCTTAAGGGCTACTGACTGAGGAGTTTCCATAACACCTCCCCATTTGGTTTAAATAAAAGATTTCTAAACCCAATACAAAGTTATATACAATAAGAACAAATATCAAGTATAAAAATTAGAATTACAACCAGCATAAACAATATCAAGCAAGAAACATAATATGCTAAATGTTTTGATGGTTATTCTATTCTAAGGAGTCTAAGTCTTGTATTAGAAATGGCTTGGCTAAGTTATGAGAGGAAAGTAACTTCAACTATCTAGTCTTCAAATCCATCAAAGACCTGAGAAGGAAAATAATATTATTTAGGTAAATAGGAAGTGCAATCAAGCAACTTCCAAAATGGGCGATAAATGATAGAGACAATTGGCTACCAAAGTCTCATTTGCAACATTGGAGCATCCAACTTTGGCTGAGGCCTAGAGTAACTGACAGACCATTTTCAGAGGCAGGAAAAATTTTCAGAACCATGTTACCCTGTTCTGGCATGGTCTGGCAGTCTTTCCCCCGTCCCATATCCTGCTTGTCCAGTATGGACACTGTGCATTTTTTCGGTGGCTGAGGTATGGGCAGTTTTTTTGCCCAAAGGCCAATTTTGCCAAGAAGAAAACAAGCTCCAAGTGGAGTGTCTTCAGTGCCCAACATTATCTCAGGAATAGATTGGTGCTGCCAGGAGCAATTATATCTCAAGTCAACAGAACCCTAAGTTATTTAAATGCCATGTTCTATAGTTCTTTGAAGTGGTTGAAGATTACCGATCTATGCAGAATACAGTCTCTATGTATCTAAAGAACCTGATTAGTCTGGCTATAAGTATGACAAATATGGATGACTATTGACCTATAATTTTTTATCATTCTTCTTTAATGGTGTTTAGCCTGTATATATAACTGTGTGAGGGTGTCGGATCCACTAGAACTGAACTTACAGACAGTTGTGAGCTGCCATGTGGTTGCCGGGAATTGAACCTGGGTCCTCTGGAAGAGCAGCCAGTGCTCTTAACCACTGAGCCATCTCTCCAGCCCCCAGCCTATAATTTTTAATATCTATATAGCTTAAAAACTAAGGCTTTATATTAGAATATTTGATAATCTTTAAACAACTGTGCAGCAAATAAGGACAATGACCTCAAAATGTAAACAATGCATAAGTATGTTGATCGGAGGTAGAAATGTATAGTGCAATATGACAAATATATCCTAAAATTGTATCAGTCTACAAAATATCTTAAGCGGAGGTAGAAACATGCATGCATACAATCTGACAAAATAAATTGCATAGGTGTACAAGTATTGTAAACAGAAATGGGAGTATATTTGATTTAACAAATATAATTTGAATTTGTATCAATATATGAATAATAGCTCACAAGTATTCACTCTATTGTTCACTATTATTATTAGTGTGGGTAAGCTCACACTAATCTACCTATTATCTCATCAAATTTTTTTTAAAAGAGATCCCTGAGCCTACATAATTTTTACTCCAACCCCCAACAATAATCAAACCCTAATAGATGTCCCTAACCTAAGGACAAATTTTGTTGGGAGACAAGACATAGTCTTCTAGAATTACTTCTAGCTGTCATGGGGGTGATGTTATATCTATGGGATCCTGTAAAAACTAAAATGATGATTAAGTTTTAAGATTGCTATCTGGTATAATTGCAAATAGTCTCTGAATAGTCGGTAGAGGTTTTTTTTGGAGTTTTTATTTGAAGTGCTGGCCAGAACAATGTAAGAAGGTACACCATTTTAACTAGCCAAGTTGGAATTATCTTGAGAAGCTGTTAACCAAAACAGATCTTATAGTAGCGCTATCACCATCATGATGTCATATCAACCAGGTGGAATTGTTGCTGTGGGGCCCCATCTTCCTGGAAACTTTAAAGATTACTGTAGGAAATTTGATTGTTAATTGTGGAGAACTTAAACGTTATTTATATAGACATATATTTAACAAAAGGTATAAGAGAGACAGAAATAGGTATAGAGAGAAGTAAAATGTTTTTTAATTTTTTTTCCCATACCTGATGTCTCCTGATATGAGACAAAAACTCTGAATTTTTCTTTTAATAATATGCTTGGATTTAGAGAAGGACAGAGCTATTGTCCAACTCCAAAGTCAGCTTTGATTTTTAAGTGAGTCACAATTTTATTATACTGAGAAATACAGATATATATGTTCAGGTAATGAAATTTTACTCTGCAGATATTTCTTTGCTTGGTAATTCTTTCTAGATAGTTATGTTTTTTCTTTAGGCATCTAGATGTCCAAGGTCTCTCAACTTTTTGAAGATGTGTTTTCCCTGCAAAGATAAGAGCAGAACCCTGCCCCAACCCTTATGAGGTTTCCTTACCACCTGTATGATTGTCTCATCTGTAGATGAGCTGTCGTTTCTCTTTTTAAAGAAGTTCTTACACATTGCCAAATTTGGCACCAACTTGAAAATAGCCTTGACCACATGTAGACTACCACTTCTGTGCACTGACTCTGTGGAAAATGCTCCCCAGATGATTTTATCTCAGGGATACTGTCTCCTATAATCACAGCTAATTTTTCAGACCTAGCTGACCAGCATCTACTGTGTCCCAATGAAGCCTGGGTTTCCCTTCCATAGATGCTTGATTCAAACTATCACACAGACGGCCCTGATTGAGTCTATGAGGGGATCCCAGACTTGGCTCTGCAACTTCATAGGCCGTGTCTGCATTGACCTCAGCTCTTTTCCCTTCCAAGTCCCACAGAACAGCTCACTAAGTTCTCAGAACTCAGCCACCTTTCCAGCCCAAAGTTCCAATTCTTTAATTATTTAAAACATGATTGACAGAATACAGACAATTCTCCCACACCACCATAATTCTTCACAAAACAACACAACAGGCCTGTCACAGGAACGCCAGATTCTGGCCTAGTTTGCTGTCTGTTACTTTGACAGAAGACAAAACAAAACCAACACGAGGGAGGAAAGGGCTTATTCTGCTCCTATTCCACCTCCCAGTCCTTTGTTGTGGGACGTGAAGGAGGGAACTGGAGCAGAGACGGTGGAGGAGCTCTACTTACCGCTCACTCCCCGCTGACTTACTCAGTCACCTTTCTCCTACAGTAGCCCAGGTGTAGCGCTGCCCCTTAGGGGTCCAGCCCATGCTACATCAGTTAGCAATGCAGCAAATGCCCCCCAGATGTGCCCAGAGGCCAAACTGATGGAGGCAGCTCCCCAACTGAGGTTCCCTCTTTTCAGTTATATCAAGTTGACAACTAAGATGAACTTTCACAAATAGCCTATAAGAATTCCCACAGAAGCCGGGCAGTGGTGGCTCACACCTTTAATCCCAGCACTCGGGAGGCAGAGGCAAGCGGATCTCTGTGAGTTCGAGGCCAACCTGGTCCACAAGAGCTAGTTCCAGGCCAGCTAGGACTGTTATACAAGAGAAACCTTGTCTCGGAGGGGAGAAAACAGCCATTCTGGATCACCCTGCAAACTGGTGGTGGCAGCGTAAAGGATGGATTTGTGGTTTCTAGGTGGGTGGAAAGCCTGGAACACACCACGTCCACTTCGACCAGGTAATATCTTTATCTCCCTGGTACCTTACCTCGTTCACGAGAACAGAGCAGAGTCGTGCAGAGGTCAGTGGCTGACTGCTGCCTTTGACCGGAACCCATCTACCTCTGCTTCTCAGTTGACAAAGGAAGTTATTGTAATAAGGCCTAAACGGATTAGCAAGAAATTGCTTTTGCTCAGGAACGTCAGCCTTGCTGCCTTATGTAGCCGGAAACACTGGAAATCTGGGTGTTCACGTAGATTTGCTGTCATTGCTGCCTGCCACAGCCCTTAGAGCAGTGGTTCTCAGCCTTAATCCTGTGACCCTTTAACACAGCAACTCATGTTGCGGTGACCCCCAGCCATAAAATTATTTTAGCTGCTGCTTCACAACTGTGGTTTTGCTACTGTTATGAATCGCAATATCAAATACCTGATTGCAGGATATCTGGAATGTGACCCCCCACCAAGGGGTCATGACCCCCAGACTGAGAATCACCACCTTAGAGGGACATGGACCTTCCGCTAAGACGCAGTCTTGAAGTATGCCTTATCTCCCTCTGCTCTTACTAACTTCATTTAATAACACCCTGCTTTTCTCTGATTCCTCCAATGTCCATTGTACTAGGCCAAGGAAACTCAATCGAGCTCTTAAATCCATTAAGAAATTCCTTAGGGCTGCAGTTCTCTGTCAAACCTCTATCTCCAAATATATATATATATACATTTACATTACGATTTATAATAGTAGCAAAATTACATGTATGAAGTAGTAACAAAAATAATTTTATGACTTGGGGGGGTCACCACAAGATGAGGAACTGTATTAAAGGGTCACAGCGTTAGGAAGGTTGAAAACCACTTTCTTAGGGGCTGGGGATGGCTCAACAGTCAAACACGCTTGTTCTCACAGACAGCAGAGTTGAATTCCCAGAACTCATATTGGGTAGCTGACGACTGCCTCAACTCCAGTTCTAGGGCATCTGATGCCCTCTCCTGGCCTCCTTGGGCACTGGCATACATTTGGCATACACACATACAGAAGTATACACATATGAACAATTAAAAATAAACATAAATCTTTAAAAAAAATCAAACATAAATCCTTAAAACCAAGTGGCCTCACACTCTCAGTGACTACTTGAATATCCTCTTGTACAGATAATGGTAAAGTCTTTCCTCTCATTGCATGAAGCCTGCCACCATTTCTTTCAAGCCCTAGACAGAGAGATGATAGAAACAATTGACGAAGATATGGTGTTGCAGTGTGTTGTGGGCGATAAAGTGTCCCCACTAATGGCTTATCCCGAAATCTTAAGGACGCCACCTTAGAATGTGACCGTGTTCGGAGAAAAGGGTTTTAAAGGCATGATTAAGTTAACACAAGATCATTAGGGTAGTCCTAATCCTGTCTGAATGGTCGGTGTCCTATTAAGAGAATACTGGAGATGCCAGGATCTGAGTAGACAGAATGGTGCACACCCACAAACAGGGAGGAAGCATAGGAGACATCAGAACTGCCCACAGTGCAATGCATAGCTTCCAGCCTCGGAATGGCGAGAACGTGTATGTCTGCTGCTTATGGCATCGCCTGCGATGCCTCATCGTGGCAGCCCTAGAAAGGGACACGGACCAGAAGGAAAATTCTAGACAAATGCCCAGCCATGCCCTGTAAGGGACAGGAAGCCCTAAAGTCACACCTGAGTACAGACAGAGCAGGAATTGATTCAAAAGATGTCCTGGGTCTTCACAGGCCCTCGTGTGAATTGGTATGTCTGAATTAGTACAGAGCTACAAATCTAGGAACTTCTCTTAAGAGTTTTCGTTCTAAATCTCCAGGACTTTGCCAGCACAGTGTACTTTGGGAATTGCTATTATTACTAGCATGTAAACGCCTATGGTAGCAGATCCGTTCAACAGAAACACACCAGATGTTTTTCCCCCAGAACACAACAGTACACCAAAAATAATCCAGAAAAAACAGGTGAGATGTTTAATGCCTATCGTCCTAGCACTCAGGAGGCTAGGGCAGGAGGATGGCTGTGAGTAGGAGATCAGTCTAGACTACATGCTGAGTTCCATGTCAGTGAGTTACAGAATACAGTGGATCATCTCAATAAATACTAAGAAGACTTGAGCTCCCCATATTCTAATTTTTCCAATACATTTTTATCTAAATTTCTTTATTTTCATTTATGTGTATGCATATGTCTGTGTATCTATCACATGTGTGTGGATGCCTGAGGAGGACAGGAGAGGACATCAGACTCTGCGGATCTGGAGTTACAAGTGGTTATGTGTCACCCAATGTGGTGCCCTGGAAGAGCAGCAAACACCCAACAGCTGAGCCATTCTCCAGTCCCTAAATTTTCTAATGAGACCCAGATTTAACAAAACTCTTATGATTACCATTCTCTATTCAAGACCTAAAAACGAACAGCTGCATCGATTCCTTGGGCGCAACCAAGAAAAGGGTCAACCAAGGCGGCGTCCGTGTGAACAACGAGCATCTGCCCCTGGCGAACCCACGCAGCGAGGACTCAGCAGCAAGAGCTTTGAACCAGCATGAGGAGGGGAGGGAGCCGAGCTCCCACTTCTCAAAGGCTTTCCTCAAAGAATGACCCAATAAACACGTGAGTGGATGGGCACTGCGTAGTGTTGCGGAAAGTCTCTCTATCATTGTAGCCTGTTCCGTTTATTCTGACCTGCTCTATTTTACACCAGAATAACTTTGGAGCTGTCTAATACAGTTTGGCAGAAATATTTCCTGGGGGAATAAAAAGAAACCCAGCTGTTGCGATATCATTCTTTCTTTAATATAAGCTATCAAAGACTGGAAGGGGAAGGGAGGGAGGGTCTACTCTCCTCAGGGAGTTGAAAAGATTTAAACCAGGAGAGCCAAGAGTAAGAAAAGACCGTGCTAAAGCCTGAGATGTATGCAAAGTCGAGAAAAATAGACCTACCACAAGGCCCTGTGCAGCATGGCAAGCCGTAAGGGAAGAAAGACAGGGCTTAATGAATCTACCTCATCGAAAGAAAATGGTCCCCCAAATTTCCATTCTGTTGCCATGACAACTAGTACTCCATCGTTGCCATAGTAACCAGCTGAAAAGCATTAGTCTAAAAACAAACTGTCTGATTGGGTGGCTGTCGGAATCCATTAGCCACCACACAACACCGAGAAGGCTGCTCTGCCATCACCCTGGCCTGTTTCTAGCTTCCAGTGTCTCAGCTTTCCCAGGAGCTTCCCGCAGAACCACATGCTGGGAGGAGAACCCATTTCAACAAGTGTCTAATAATTGCACCTCAATGAATGCAAGACGATTTGTTGTCTAATATCCGAGACAGGCAGTACTGCAAGAGAGTCACACCCTCTCTGATGCTCTTCTGCAATAACATCAAGGCACATACTCCTCACAGCCAAAGCCACTTACTGGTCACCGACAGAGAGCTGACGTCTTTGCGAGGCGACGTACTGACAAGCTGAATAAAGGGGGAGTTTTGAAGGCTATATGAAGTTTGCATGAAGACATATAAACTGGCATATACAACATTAAAATGTCATTTTCAGATTCATTTATTTATGTGTCTGGGTTTTTTTAGTGTATGTATCGATATGCACCACAAGCATGCCTGGTGACCTCAAAGACCAGAGAGGTCATCAGATCCCTTGGAACTGGTGTCAGGGATGACTGTGAACCATCCTGTGTGTACTGGACACCAAGCCATGTCTCTGCGTGAGCAACAAGTGCTCTTAGCCACTGAATCATCCTTCCAGCCCCAATGTCTTGTTTTATTTTTTGAAACAGGTTCTCACTATGCAGCCTGGGCTGGCCCAGAGCTTGCTATGTGGTGTGGGACAATGGTCTGTATTCTGTCAATTATATTTTAAATAAACCCTGATTGGCCAGTAGCCAGGCAGGAAGCATAGGCGGGACAACCAGACAGGAAGTAGAGGCGGGTCAAGGAAAAAAGGAAAATTGTGGGAAGAAGGAAGTCCTAGTCCGCAGTTGTGACCCAGACACAGAAGAAGTAAGATGTGACTGCCTCACTGACTAAGGTACTGAGCCACATGGATAACATAGACAAGAATAATGGGCTATATAAGTTATAAGAGTTAATAAGAAGCCTGAGCTAATGAGCCAATCAGTTTATAACTAATGAAGACCTCTGTGTGATTTCTTTGGAACTTAACAATTGTGGGAACCAGGCAGGACAGAAACCTCTGACAACAGCTATGTAGACCAGGCTTGCCGCAGACTCAGAGATTCACTTGTCTCTGCTTCCTGGGTGCTGGAATTAAAGGTGTGCCTGACCATGTCAGGCCCTCAGTGTCTTATTTTAAAACCTGTGCTTGCTGAAAGCTGTTGTGCTTTTTAAAGACATTTTCCCCACCTGATAGTTTTCCTTGGTACTTGCTCAAAGCAAACAGTCCAGGTATTCATAGACAAGAAGCAGAGATGCCTAGAATGTCCTGCTCCCATCCCAAGCCCCGCCGCCATCCTCAATCCTTCCTCTAGTTGGTAACCCTTTTAATCGGCATGCACTTTTGGGAAAGATATTTTAAAATGCCCAGCCGTGGGCTCTCAGGAAACACGAATAGAGAAGCCACCAGCAGGCAGCACCAGCGCCACCAAAGTAATGGGTATTAAAATGCAGCCTGGCACAAGGGTGAGGTCAGGAAGGGGCCTTGCCCTGACACTGCTTTTCAGATCACCCACAATTAAGTGTTTGCAATGCTTTTATGAATTCAGCAAACATTTCATAGCTCTGGCTGTAAGTGCTCAGTGTGCGTACATAGGTGGGTGACAACAAGACTGCTCTTCACAGTTTATACAGGCTCCGTAGGTCCTGAATGCCTGTATTCAAGATGGGACCGTTCTGTCATACAATGGAAATAGTGGGGTGCACCGACCCCAAGCAGAATTTGGTGCTGTTCTAGGCTCTGTGCTAACAGCACCAATATCAGCAAAAATAGGCTGAGACACTGGAAGCTTACAAGACAGAAAGGAAATAACTTGGGGATGAATGTCCATCCACTTATAATCTGATGCAAAGCCTGAGGGCCCCTCGTCTAAAGAGTCTGGACAATGCTGGGAGGGGCTGGCTGGGGAACCCTGGCAAATGATGGCTGAGATTAAGGAGGCAGAGTGGGTTATGATAGAAGATGGCGGGCTATGGCTCCTGCACCACCCCAAATCACTATCGGGCAAGGGTCTGGGAATTAAAACACACACAGAGACACGGGTCACTCTTGAAACAAGAATGCCAATCTTATTGTGTTCCAGGGCAGCTTATATGGGGCTCTCCTTGACTAACGGCCATGCCCTAGCTCTTGGGATTGCTCAACTGCAAGCCCACCAGAAACCACTCCCCTGCCATCAGGTACCCATGAGGGTCTCGTGCCCAGAGCAGCTGTAAGCACAGGAAAACAAGCTGTTTACTCCAGCAGGCAAGGGATCATAGAAAATTCAGGGTCTGAGAGTCTGCAGTCCCCAACAGCAGGTGAGGAAAAACATTCAAGACACAGGGAACAACATGGGCTGTGCTGATGATCCAAAGAGTCAGTGAACAATCATGAAAGGTGGCTGGGGTTGGACAGGGAGTGACGAGAATTTTATAGCCCCTGACAACACACTATAGTGTTCATTACAAAACACAACCTTCAGTCATTAAAGCATGCACCAATGCACCGTGTACTATTTACTATGCTCCCTAATGAATTTAATATGATTTAAGTTTGAATATATAGATAGAAATAACTTGTTTGGGGTTGGGAATGTTAGTACAGGAACCCTAATTATAGATGAGATTCAAATGGAAGATTTTGATCCACTAACAAAGCCTCAGTACCATATGCGACAGGTGGGAAAGAGAAAGAAGTAGGACCCCGTTCCTGGTAGTGAATCACATACCGAGAAATGTGGGTAAATCATCCAGAGTATTTGGAAGTCGAGTCATGGAGCGAGCTTTATGGAAAACATCTGCACTGCACCCAAGGAGAGATTTCCCTTGGGGAGTAAAGCAGGCTACTTCACGGGGTCTCCTGAATTACCTGGCCAGGCACCGCTGCGACTATCCATGAGTGGAGGGAATTATTTGCAGATCTGTTCTGAGCTTCCAGAGGAAATTCAGTTCTTGCTTTTAAGAAAGAATTTTGTAATAGTTGTTCCCTGTCTTCTTAAACTCTCTCACAGGAGCAGAAGTCGAGGCACAGCTGGCATCAAGAGGATACTTGTTACTTGTTACTTGTTAGTGAGAATTTAGGACTTTTTATAGTGACGGGGAGGTGCAAACGCCACTGACTAGATCATTCAGGGAAACTCTCTGACCCGGAATATTAACAGACCCATGTGGTCTCTTCCCAGCCACTTAGAAATAAAAGGGCTCCTTCCAATATTCATCATCAAGGCTGGCAATAATTACCTCTTTGCTGTCTCAACTCCCCAGAGTAACAGAGCTGAAGGCTGACATGACATGGTAAGGTTGGGCCTAGCCTGAACTGAGACCTCAGAGCATCTATGGGTTCAGAGGTGACTTCGGTGCCAATGAAGGAGATTCCGAGCACAGGGCTCACAAAGGCATAGACACGATTTCCACGCCGTAAGGAGATAGAGAGCCTTGCTATGGGTCTGGATGCCAGAGTCTCTGGGATTTCAGTTGGGAAGGAACCTTATTCTCCATAGATCAACCTCTAAGCTATGTTATCACCATGCTTGTCTTGGGGAGGGGAGGGGAGGGGAGAGGAAGGGAGAAGGAGAGAGGTAGAGGAGGCTTCTGCAAAGGTTAAATGGCTTTAGGGGAGAAATTCAACACTTACCCAGGTAAGTCCTATTAGGAGGGCTTCACATTAGGGGTACTCAATATTTAGAAGGTCTGATCAGGTATAAATAAGCTTAATTTTAGTATTTGTTCTGCCTTTACCATAACCCCATGATAATGCCATCAAAGACTTAGTTGAAATATCCAGAGATGCTCCTGGGATCCCCCAAGGTAAGAACCAGTGACCGAGTCACGTATACCATGTGATTGCCATGTGGCAGAAGGGTATCTTCCCTGGAAGGCCAATATGTAACCTGCCTCTTCTTCTATGTACGTTTTTGGGTCAGAACAAAGGAAGGATACTAAGTGAATAAACAAAGCATTCCTTTATATGACCAAATGTCTATGCTAATGTCAACTTCCCAAATGGATCCAACCCAAAAAGGAAGTCCCTTCCCTTGTCCCTCCCTTCTTGTTAAATCATAAGTCATGTGTCACACCTCACAAGGTAACAAAGGAGAGGTTCGAAATCTCATAGCCTTTCAGGATCATGAATAGCTTAGAAGCCTGGAGTCCACTGTGAGAACCAACCACATTTTACCCCAGGGACCCCGATACAAAGTACAAAGCTGACTACCACAGTATTGGTGCAAAGTGGATGAACCCCTGAAGTGTAGTGCCGTTCTTCCCGTGGGAGACAACAGAAAACAACAGAAAAGGAGGTGTTAGGAGCCTAAGAAAGCAGAGGAGTTGATAGGTAATGACGGTTATGAGGTAAGATTTGGAGATTAGCAGTTCTCAAAGTCTAATCCTTGGGCCTGCCACATAGGTGATTCCGGGAGAAAGCTGCTGACCTGCCTACCCAATCCGGAACTGCTTTAGTGGGCAGCATTAAGGCGCGTGAGTCACATCCTCAACTTTGAGAATCAGTTCCCTGGATTTAAGGTTCTCAACCTGAGACGTGTGAACTTCAGTGAGGAAAAACTGTAGTCTGGGGGACAGAGAGATGGCGGCTCTCCAAGAGAGCCATTCCAAGCAGCCACGTGGCAGCTCACAACCGTCTGTGACTCTGGTTCCAGGGGAGCAGACAGCCTCTTGGGTCCTCCACTGGCACCAGGCATGCGCATGCAGGTGCAGACATGCCTGCAGGCAGAACATTCATATACATATAATTTTTTGAAAATTAAACAAACAAAAAACCTACAGCCTCATTTTCCTTTACCGCTCACAAAAATTTAGTCCATTCTTCTATTTCAGAAGGCAGTACAAATATGATAATTGTTAAGACCAACATCTTGATAGCCACTGCATCAAGGCCAGGTATGGCCACTTACTCCTTTAACCCCAGCACCCACGATGCAGAGGTGGGAGGATCGATGTGAGTTCAAATCCAGCCTCGTCTACACAGCAAGTTGCAGGCTAGCCAGAGGTACACCTGAGACCCTGTCTCAGAAACAAACACATGCAGCGTCACAGATTTCAGAATACTTTAACAGGGACAGCGAGATGGACCAGTTGTAAAGGCGCCTGCTCCCAAGACTGGCAACTTGAGTTTGTCCTTGGGCCCACATAGTGTAAAGAGAAAAAGTGTGTGCATGCACATGTGTGTGTGAGTGTGTAAAGAGAGAATGTAAATTTTAAATAGATAAAATATTTTTTATAATCTTATGTCATAATTTATAATGTCATAGGTTTTTAGTGTAAAGAATATATGTCTAGTCTAGAAGGATTCCAAAGAAAACTGAGCAAAGGCTTAGAGATGGGAAAATACAGAGTAAGGCAAGAAAGAGTTCAGTGACTGAAACCTGAGATAAGGCAAGAAAACTGATCTTTCGAAGTGGACCCTACCCAGCAGGCTCTGCAGAGCTTCTGACTCGGATTTTTTTCTTTTTTTTTTTTTTTTTTTTAGAAAAAAAACCCTCAAAAAATAAAGCAAACATATAAATCACTAGGGTTGGAGAGATGGCTCAGTATTAAGACATATAGATTACTTTGTCAGGGTAGGAAAAGCCGCTGAAATTCAAAGAAACTGAAAGCAAGAGACCAGACAGAAGACAAGATTTCTAAGAAAGTTGAATGGATAAAAACTCAGCAGTTGGGGCTGGGGAGCCGGCTCAGTGGTGAAGGCCATGTGTGACTCACTCTCGGAGAGGACCCGAGTTCAGAGCCCAGCACCCATGCCTGGAAGTCCAGCTCCAGAGCATCTGGGATCTGCCCCCTGCTCTGGCCTCCACAGACCTCTGTTCTCACGTGCACAAACGCACACCTGTACACCTCATTTTTCAAGTTAAAAAGTTAAAGAGGCCCTGCTGAGGGCTTCCCATTGAGAGAGAAGAATCAAAACGACTACAAAGCTTCAGAGGTCCCCACGGATAAACAGGAAGGAGGTCAGCTGGAATGGTTCCGGGGGAGCGTGGAGTTGAAAACACCCCAGTGTGCCTGCAGCAAAGACAAACGTTCCTGCGGAGGAGTGTCCCCACAATGGGGTGGGGGGGGGCGCAGTTATCCTGAAGGTCCCTTGGGGGTTCCAATGAACCCCTGCAATTACAGTATAAAACTCTGTGCTCGCGGATATTGGGAAAGAGATGTACACTTTCAATACAACCTCAACGCACATGGATTCCCACCTTTGTCTTGAAGACATGCTATCTGTTTGCCCCTCCAAGTGCCACAAGCCAGGTGCCCCAGTCACTTTTCAGAGGGAAAAATACTTATTTGGGTTCACAGTCAGAGATTTTCGTCCACGGTCGGCCGGTTCCATTGTTTTGAGGCCAGAAAATTAAAGCTGTTTCTCACTCTATAGCCATAAAAAGCAGAGAGAAAGGCCAGGGACCCACTGTTCCTCTCAAGTACCGGCCCCATGACCTAACTTGCTCTCTCTAAGTCTCTCTTCCTACTGCGGACACCGTAGGCTGAACGCCAAAACCATCTACCTTTGTAGAGCCGAACAATAGAAGAAGGTAAACCCTCGCATCTGAAAACTGGAAGAAGGAACATGCATCTTAAAATAAACCAAAAATGTCCGCGGGTGAAGAGGGGCGATTGCAGTATCCCAGATGGCCGAGTCTGCCCAGGGTTAACTACACAGGCACCAGCACAGGAAACAGTTTAGAATGTCTTGGTTATAACTCCGGGTGTCGCGACACATTCCTTTAACCCTAGCACACTGGAGGACACTGGGTAAGACAATGGGACTGGAGAGATGGCTCAGCAATTAAGAGCATTTGTTGCTCTTGCAGAGGATCCAGGTCGGGTTCCTAGCTCCCACGTGGTGGTTCACAAGCACCGGTCACTCCAGTTCCAGGTCTGACATCCTCTTCTCACCGCTGAATGGGCCGGAAATGAACGCGGCGCACACACATCACCAGAAACACCGTAACGTTCGGTGGAAGTCACAGTCCTGTTTCTTGCTCATTTCTTGGGCCAGTTGACTGAGTATCTGTTTCTACAAGGATGGTCCAGAAATTCTCCTAGGAAACAGTGAAAATGGCCATTTTAAAGTAACTGCGGCTCAGCTGGCTAGTGGGTGGGAGCTGGGTTGCTTTTATAGCGCCCTCTACTGGATACCACCAATATACTCTTATTCTCAGGCTCACTAAAAGATTCGCAATTACATTTGTTTATTTATTTATTTATTTTAATGGAAAACCTCTTAAAAGAGTTTGACTGCTTAAAGAGGTCGCCTACCCCTAAGAGAGGGGGGAGGGGAAGAGGGAGAAGGACAAGGAGAGAAGGAGGAAAGGAAGAAGAAGGAAAGAGGAGGAAAAAGAAAGAAGGGGGAGGAGGAGAAGAAACTCTACCAATCTCCAAAATACAAATAAAATACAAAAAAAAACCCTCCCCCCACAGGTTTCTCTGTGTAGTCCTGGCTGTCCTAGAACTTGCTTTGTAGACCAGGCTGGCTTTGAACTCACAGAGATCGGCCTGCCTCTGCCTCCCAAGAGCAGGGATTAAAGGCGTGCACAGTACAACCCTTGGCCTGTAATACCAGTAACTGAAACCTTGCTGGAGGCACACACACTGTAGGGCTCTCCGCACCCACTAAGTTAATCTCACGTTGTCTCTGCCCACAGGGGATTCTGATAGTGAACCAGTCATCCACAGGCAGGTTTCTTGAAACCTGAGAGTCACAGCTCAGGCAAAATGTGAAGGGAAGATTTAAGTGTAACAAGTCTGAGATCTGTTTCTTGCTGTAGTGGTTACAGGCCCTTCTAGCGTCTGGCTAGCTGGCTGGCTGGCTGCCAGAGTGCTGGGAGCAAGCTCTGCGTACTGATAGTCCCCCAGCGTTAGCACAGTTAAGGTCCCACAGTTACTGTGTGAACGAGCGGCTAGCTGAGTGAACACTGGAACCCTGCAAAGGAGCAGTTCACACCCCCTTCTGCTTCTGCTTTGGGCACAGCTAACACCGAGCCTAGAGAGCCACTGAGACCACTGTGAGCCCAGAGGGATTGGAGCGTCCCTCATGGATACAGGTCAACCAGCTGCACGCCTGCAATCTCAGATCAAATCAGACCTTCAAACATGACCGCATTCCGGAACCACGCTACAATTTCCAGACCAGCAAAAATGCACACTTATCCTTAGGGACAAAGTTAGTGAAAGGACTGTCTTCCTCCCGCTGGCAGGTCCCACTCTTTCTCTGCATTCGGGGCGCACTTGGGGCACGTAACTTACAAATACAGGTTAGTGGCTAGTCCTCTACTAATCAAAGTTGTGGCCATATTAGGTATGTTTTAAAGATTAAACAGAGATATATTTTAGATAGATGTTCTCCATACACTACAGAGAACAATAGAATATGTATTTTTTTAAATAACGTAAGACTTTTCATGACAGTGAGGAGCCGTGAAGCGTGGGCTCCAAGGCAGTTGCCGCCAGGACCCACTCTGAGCCAGTGTTCAGAGCCCCGGCTCATGTGGAGGAGAGGGTTACCAAAAAGGGCCACTATTTGCCTCCCTCTGTTCTTCAGCATTGATATCTTACAGATATTATATGGTTTTCAACTTAAAGCACCCCCAAAACAGGCCGTGTCATCCAAACCAGATTGAGTAACCAGGCGGATAAGTCACGGTGCGTCCACAAACAGACGCTGCGCGGGGTTGCACAATACCAAGGGAAGTCTCCACAAAGGAGCTCATCCAGTCGGTTTCTTCTGACTCATTTCCTCTGGAGAACTTACTCAGAATAAATCCGGCACGGGGCCACAGAATAATTATATTGGTAACAAGAAGCCATCAGAAAAGCAAAAGAGGAACAGCAAAATCACTGTGCCTACAGGGCTTCTGCAGAGGGTTAGTCGCCCAGTGTGGCTTTTAAGTTCTCATTTAGAAAGGAAGGGAGGAAGCCCGGATCCTTAAGACTTTAAAGAAGGAAAAAAAATCAGAGACTAATTTAATGCTCTTATACACTAATTAGAAAAAAAAAATCACTAGCTGGGTGGTGGTGATGCACGCCTTTAAACCCAGTACTCAGGAGGCAGAGGCAGGAGGATATCTGTGAGTTCGAGGCCAGCTTGGTCTACAGAGTGAGTTTCAGGACAGCCAGGGCTGTTACATAGAGAAACCTTATCTCAAAAGAAAGAAAGAAAAAAACCTAAAAAAAAAAAAGAAGAAGAACTAATAGACTAAACATAATCTGATATGGGAATCCCCTCAGTATGCTGTGAATATGTTTTATTGCCATTGGTTAATAAAGAAGCTGCTTCAGGAGAGAAATATAGAGAGTAGGCGGAGTCAGAGAGACGCCACATAGCCAGCCGCCAGCACACCAGTACTGATAAACCACGAGCCTCATGGTAAAATATAAAATAATAGAAATGGGTTAAGATATACGAGCTAGCTAGCAATGTGCTTAAGTGATTGAACAAGCAGTGTTTCAATTAATACAGTTTCTGTGTGATTGATTATTTGGGGTCTGGGCAGCCTGAAAAGAACAAGCAGTTTCCGTCTACTATAATCTTTAATTTTTAAAAAATATATCACAAAAATACACTGTTTTAGTTTGCTTTGTATTGCTATGATAAACTCTGTGGCCAAAAGCACTTTGCAAAGGAAGGTGCCAGCCCATAATCGAGGGAATTCAGGACCAGAGCTTGAGGCAGGAATGGAAGTGGAGACCGTGCAGGAATGTTGCTTACTGCTGACTTTCAGGCTTGCCTTCAGTCACGTATCTAAGGCCCACCTCCCTAGGGATGGTACTGCCTACAGCAGTCTGGGCTCTCCTACATCATCAGGAGTTAAGAAAATACCCCACAGATATGCCCACAAGCCGATCTGACAGGGGCACTTCCTTAGCTGAGGTTACCCCTTCCCAGGTGTGTCAAGTTGACAGCCTGTCACAGCTTGGAAAGATTTTTATCTGAATTAGATTTTACAGCTAACTTTATCTGTTAGATACAGTCCTGCTTTGCTGCAGCTGGCTAAAGGGTGTGGACTCATGACGGGTGGGACGCCATTACACTCACCCCAATGGGGGCGACACGAACCTTGTCCCGTTTTCTTGCCTTACTGAAAATGACCTACTAGTTGAGAAAATAAAACCAAAATAAAAAAATGGTTAGTGTCGGATGTGGCTTTCCTCAAGCTGGAGCGAATCACTGGGGCATGCTCTGGCTCCCTGAAACACAAGGTGAAGAAGGCACGGGGCAAGAGTAGATCCGTGGAACACAGCAGGAGGGACGGGAAAGGAGGGGAGAGAGGAAAGCAAGGGAAAAATAGCCAGAAGCAAGAAGAGAAAGTCATAATATTTACACAGACTATCTTGTGTCAAGATGGAAAATGGCTCTGTTTTGTTTCAAATCTAAAGTTAAGCCTAAAATGGAAAAAAAAAAAAAAAAACCAAAACCCTGAGTAATGCTGAGAACAGGAGAAATAGTCTTCCTTGGGGAAGAGCCCAGTTGGTTATCCTATACAAGAGCTCAGTCCTGAAATCAGATACATACAGATAACATTATAGGGACTGAGCAGGTTGTATTTATATATTTAGGAGTGTGTGTGTGTGTGTGTGTGTGTGAAGACCAATCCACACCGTGGATGTGAGAGAGGGCAAAGAGGGTACATAAGAGGTGTTGGAAGGAAGACAGTGAAGAGAAATTCTTTATTATAATTCCAAAAATTTTTTAAAATTAAAAACTGAAAAATCCCTTATAAGTGTAAAGATCTATTCCTTAAAGCAATTCACAGGTCTCTAAACATGCTAAGCACTATTTTTAAGATTGCTTTAGGACAGGGGCTACAGTGTCAGCCACCCAGTCCTCCCTACAATGTGGAACTAGGCTCGCTCTCCGGCACCTAAGATCAAACAGAGGCTGGGGACATAACACTGAGATCCTGCATTTGCCCAGCGCCCATAAGGCCGTGATTCTGATTACAAGCAGTGCCAAAAGGGGGTACAAAAGTAAAAACAGGGCCTTAGGAGCTCAGTCCAGTGCTCCAGTGTGGGTCTCTGTCTCTATCTCCACCCATTGCCAGATGAAAGTTCTATGGTGATATGCAAGATATTCATCAGTGTGGCTATGGGAGAAGGCCCATGAAGAGCAGGAGAATATGAGTAAGGAAGTCAGGACCGCGTGGGACTGATCTAAGGGGAGCTCACCAAGGCCAGCTGGACTGGGACTGAACGAGCATGTGATCAGACCGGACTCTCTTAATGTGGCTGATGATGAGTGCTGACTGAGAAGCCAATGATAATGACACCGGGTTTTGATTCTACTGCATGTACTGGCTTTGTGGGAGCCTACTCTGTTTGGATGCTCACCTTCCTAGACCTGGATGGAGGGAGGAGGGCCTTGGACTTCCCACAGGGCAGGGCACCCTGACTTCTCTTAGGACAGGAGAGGGAGGGGAAGGGAGGGGGGAGTGGTAGAGAAATGGGAGGATGGGAGGAGGTGGAAATTTTTAATAAATAAAAAAAATGAAAGAAAAATGTAAGGCAAAAGAAATACAAAGATGTAACATTCAAAAAAAAAAAGGTAAAAACAGTCAGAAATCAAATTGACTACATTCCAAGGTAACCCAATAGTTTAAGATGGTAGACATATATATTCCAGTTAATAAATTATAAATAATGAGAACATCCACACTTTGTAACCTCCGTCATTCAACCTATGTAGGAAGTAAGACAGACACAGTCACAGAGAGCAATTTGAGCACACCTCTGTGTTACTGACAGAGCAGCCCAATAAAAGGGCAGTGGCGTAGATCTGAAATGCCACTATCAACCAACCATAAAAAACTAGGAACCACGAGCCATGAAGATCTGGACACACTGAGTCTCATCTAGGCATCCGTCTGTCATGGGAGTTCAGGGGTTCCTCAGGCTCGATGAGAAGGAAGAGAACATGAGAATTTGCATTTAAGTCAGGAAAGAGTGGTTCCCCTTTATTCATACCGTTTTCCCATCCATTTCCAACGTGACTTCACATACACGGCCTTCTCACACCCCACCCGAACCCTGGGAAAAGGCAGCCTATGTTTTCTTGGCCCCACTTTACAAAGTTGAGGCAGACACACCAAAGTAACAGACTCCCATGCTGCGGGCTAGACTTTAGCATATATATGTTAGATAATATATATATTGTTATCTAATAGGGGAGTGAGCAGGAGGGGAAGTCCCGTTTTTTTTGTTTTTGTTTTCTCAAAAGGTAAATTTTCCAGTATACAAAGAGCCTTGGTTCCCCAGTTAACAATCTGGCTTCATTTGAACATATTCTCCCAAAAGACATGGTCAGAAACTAGGCTGGACCCCATGAAAACAAAGCCAAAGCCACTAAGAGTTCATCTACTAACCAATGTCACCTTAAAACATGACACTCCTCAGTGGACCTCCAGACAAACTCAGTGTTGGATACATTTCCAGTTACCCAGAATTCATCAGGCTGTGGTTTAGAAGTAACAGTCAGAGAGGCAGGTCAGGGAAAATGTGCACCCTTCCTCTGCGATTGGCAAAGCAGGCACTACAGACCATCTCGGTCCTGCTTCCAGGAACACATCACTTCTTGACTTGAACCAACATATGGGCAGCTTGTATCTGTGTGTATACGTGTGTCACCGCTTCCCTGGAGGCCCCCGTCCTGCCTTTGGTCACCACGACAGTGTAGCGCTTTCTCCTGCCATGACTTTTCAGCGGCAGTCTGGCTGGCTCAGACCCGTGTTCTACGGTGCCCAGGAATAGTAGAAGACTTCAGACCTACCTTGGGAAGAGGAGGATGCAGATTTATCCCCAGAGGCCATGCCTGTCAAACAAGTCAAAAAGTTGGCTCCCCAGAAGCACAAGAGCTTGGCCAAGAGGAAAATAAATGCTAGAAGAAAGAAAGGAGGCAGCAGGGAGGCCCAACCTGCAGGATGAGAGGCCCTGGAAGGGGAAACCAACACACAGACCTAAGAAGCCAGTATCGAAGAAATGAAGAGCTCACCTTGGCACCTCCTGTGCCCAAGGGAGGATGCTCACCAGCTGTGCGCTGGTCCAGGTGTCTACACCTGAGTCTAAATGTAACGTGTGTGGGGGTCCCACAGGAACCCACAACCCAGCCCTCCTATCTCAGGAGGCTCTTGGAGAAGAACCCTTCAAACATGTACACAATAAGATTTGCTTGATCAGAAAATACAGAGAGACATATATAATTATAAAATTTTATTGAGGAGCTTCAAAATTAAAGTATCAGTACTCTTCTTTGAGGGTCCTCCTGTACTTCCTGACAGCACACAGGGACTTAGGAGTCTGTGCTGTCTCATTAATATTCATATCTGCTTTCTGTTCTTTGTAAATACCTCTTGTATTACTCAAAAATATGCTTAAAAATAAATATACAATTCAAGTATGTATACATTTGACAATTTTAAGTATGATATATATGTGTGTGTGTTTTATTTACATTCCTCCATGGTCCACTGAAGTCTTTATTTTTTTAGGTACCTAGGGAGCCATATCATTAAGCCTAATGGTGGTTTTATCCAGAAAAAAAAAAATACATACCAAGAGTAATTTTTCAGGTTTTCGGCAAAACACAAAAGGAAGGAAAATGATTTGGTTCTTAATTCCAAATGCTTTCAATTTTTAAATGTAAGGTCACTATTATAAACATCTGTATTTGTATAGAACCTGGAGAAAATGCAAACTTTAAACTTTCTGTTTAAAGAAAACTGGCTTAGCCGGGCGGTGGTGGCGCACGCCTTTAATCCCAGCACTCGGGAGGCAGAGGCAGGCGGATCTCTGTGAGTTTGAGGCCAGCCTGGTCTACAGAGCTAGTTCCAGGACAGGCTCCAAAGCCACAGAGAAACCCTGTCTCGAAAAACCAAAAAAAAAAAAAAAGAAAGAAAAAAAAAGAAAACTGGCTTAATTAGCTTATGCAGAAGGGGGAGATCCAGAACACTAGCCAGTGACTCTCCTGCGGGAGCCAGCACTCGCCCGGGCCTTGGAGGGCCCCACGGCTGCTGGTGTGGTCATCATGCTCTGTGGCCACCCCTTAGGACAGTGGCTCCACACGATCGTGGCGAAAGCCTTGCTCTGACAGGACATTTACGCAGCTCTGAAGGACATACCCAGCAAGTATGAAGGACATAGCCGAAGGCGACAGCTCGATTCTTGGTGGTTTCTTTTCCTTCTGAATCAATAAGCTAGAAATGATCCCCACGTGGCTCCATACGCTTCCTGTGAACACACACAGGAAGTGCACAGAGCAGCCTGTCCCCAGATGCGTGGCACTGCATCTGAACATAATCGCAGAAGGCAATAAACCAGGTCCAGACGTGCTGATGGGCTGACTGGACTGGACTGTGAAGACAACTGATTTGTAGCAAGCACTAAGTATCAGGACCATCATTTTGACTTTATAAAAGCTGTGCTGTGCGAGAAACTAAAACATGGCTACAGACACATGGCTGCGAGCTTTCTAAACCTGAGAGTAAGCAGACATGAGCAAACACAGTTCGGTAAAGCAGCGGCATCAAGCGGGTAAACCGGGGTGGAGAAACCCTGCATGACGGCTTGGCTGACTCCAAACAGAGTAACACCAAACGTTCTAAAGAAAAGAGGAAGAGTGTGGCAGTCACCTGAAAAGAGCCTGTGACTGGTTATTGCCATGAGGGTCAATACCAACCAACCAATCATCTCCACCTCACCACCTGGTGGAAATGCCTCACCCAGATTCTAATCACAGTATAATACTAATTAGATTACTTATAAAACTGGTTAATATGGGCGTTGATGAAGGTGAAACAGTCCCATCTGATGTCTGATCCTGGCTGCTCTTCAGACACACAGAGAGAATATGTTGAGAAGTGTGTTAGGGCACAATGTTCAGAATAATAACAAAAAATCTAGACAGATACACAACAGATTCGTTAACACTTCCAGCTACACGAGACAGGAAAACCAGGACGTGGGGATACACGGTAGCCATGGCACTTCCTAGACGACTCTTTGGAGATTCCATTCTTGGTCTGCATTGCTTCTGAAGTGTGCAACATGATTAGGGCGGAGCTGTCTTTAGCTCAGGTCGGAAAGAAGCGTGAGTGAACGTCAGTTCTAGTCACAAACCACTGTTGCCCTCAGAGCAACTAAGAACACTGCATCCAGTCTGGAGAATCCTTGAGCAAGCTCCTGCTAACCTTTGGATCCAGGTTTCAGACTTGCAAACACTTTGGGGTTCTTAAGGGCAAGGGAGAGTTCATTGAGGAAGGAAATAAAATGGGAGTCTCTCTCAGATTTCTTTGACTCAAAAATGACAACGATGGTGAAGTGGGGCTCTGGGCGGGTCAGGAAGTAGGTGCTCTGGACTTTGTCGTCATAGAAGTGGACCACTTTCTCCAAGCTGTTCAGGTCGGATGTCCGGTCTGTCATGATCATTATGACATTGGGCCAGTGCATGACGGGCCTGTCACTGGGCAGAGACACTACGGCTGGGTACTGGTCCACTCCCTTGGGGGCCTCTCGGTAGGAATGTGGGTGATGGTAGCCATGACCCTGAAAGCTCTCTGAGCCTCGGTTGTCAAAAATTAAGGACACATTGGCAGCATCGTATTTCCTGATGAAACTGGAGATCTTTCCAAAGAGGTCTGGGTTAGCCTTTGCCGTCAGCGCTTTCATTTCTGAAGCGGTCGTCTGTCGGCTCAGTGCCTCGTGGAAGTAAAAGCTAAACTTGGCCAGGAGCATGGTTTTGAGTTTCATCAACCAAAGGAAGAGGTGTGGGGGCTGAACGGCCTTCTGGGACTGCCCTCCGAACAGGTGCTTCTTGGTCTCCCGTTGCTTCTCGAAGGTCTGGCCCCAGCTCTGCAGCTTCGTGTGCGCATTGTGCAAGGTCACCAGGGAAGGCAGGAACTTCCACTCGGAGATCTGGGCCTGTGCCCTCAGGAGATGGCTCAGAACACCCACTTCCAGCTGGAAACTGCTTTCCAGAGGGCTGAGGATAGGGTGGTGAAATCTAGAGGGGAGGAGATGGACAGAAATCAGTAGCAATGTTACTTCACAAGGAGAAACCTTCAAATTAACAAAACAGCAAGAGCATAAACCCAGACTAGACCGAGGGACAAGTGACGCTACACTGGGCCAGCCTGGGCTCAGAGGGTCTAGGGTCGGTGAGTTTGTTTGCTGTTGTTTTTACAACTCGGACATAACTTGGGCAGTTCATCTTACTCTCCTAAGAAAATACCCTTTATTTTGTGGTTTTTCTTTTTAATGAAAATAACTAATTTCTTTCCAAATAAGGAGAAATTACATTGGCTGTAATATTTTATTACTCTGAGAACTGTATGACTAACACTATCATCAAAACAAGGGGTCCTCTTTTTGGGATGTGCAACTAAAAAACAATACTAAGACACCTGTCATCCACAGATAAACTATTTTACTGTCCACAGACCCACTCTACAGATGAACCTCTATCTGAAACTCAATAGACACAGGCATTTAAAGGAACACACATTTACCAGACAACTGTCATCCATTCGACATCCCGATTCCCTTCATTGTTAACCATGATTCAAAACAAAATGGCAGCCACAGAGAAAAAAGCACAATGGGATGCGTGCAGTGAAAAGCAGAAAGGACGGTTGACTGGGCAAAAGGAGACATCTAGAACGGGGGAGGGGCACAGGTCAACAGAGGGCAGTGGGGAAGGGTAACAAGTTCAAACAAAAAGAGTGACTCCTACGTAAGAAGATGCCATGATGAAACCCATTATTTTGCAATCAAATCTAAAAAAATTAATTGAAAAAAAAAAGGTAGCCTCAAATGAAGATCTAAAATCTTTTAAAAATCACTTTCCTCAAATCCACAGGGGGTATTTAAGACCTGAAGTGTTCTGGTCCTCACTCAAATTGAGTCACAAATTGAGTCCTAGCTACCGTGAAATACATAAAAAAAAAAAATCCAGGAACTAAGCACGTCGGCATCTACCCCAATCTTAGCACTGGGAGGGCTGAGGTAAGGTTCAAGGAAGAGGACAGAGATCTGAAGGCTAGCTATACAGTTTACATAGTGAAATTCTGCCTCGAATAGAACACACACACAGGAGGTCATGTCTGTAAGCTCAGCACTTGGAAGCCTGAGGCAGGATTCATGTGAGTGTGGAGAGAAGCTGGACTACACAAAATAAGATTGCATCTTGATAAACTAAAACAAATCAAAAAGAGGGAGGGGACAAAACTAATCATAATGTCTGGGGCTCAAAGCACGCAAGCAGGCACAATGTGGGTTTATGGAGGAAACAACCCTTATTCCCCAGAGATGAGTGTAGGGAGTGGCTGTAGTGTTACCTGACAAACAAACTCACTCACTGAATGCAAAAGTCAACAGAAATAAATTAACGTTTGGACCAAGTAGAGAGCATCTCAAATTTTATAAAAGCAACAATGAATACAGAACAGAACATAGGCTCTGCTTCAGTCTGAGCTAGGAAGGAGGGCACACGCTTGTCCTGAGAGAGGCCTCGGGTCCAACCTCTAGCTCCAAAAGCAAAAAGAAAGAAAAATATACGGGCTCTGAAGTCAGAGGGAGCTGAGCTCTGAGCCAACAGCTTCACTACTAAGTCTTCAAACAAGGAGTGCCACCTCCGCCTATGACTGAAGTCAGGCGACAGGTGAGAGTCACACAATGCAGGTCCCCGACAGTGGCTCAACAGGGGCCACTTCCCTGCACAGCAGAGGACTAGAGCCCTGTGATGCACGCTGGCACACCCTTTGATCCCAGCATGTGGAGTCACGGGCAGGTAGAGCTCTGAGTCTGAAGCTAGCCTGGTCTACATAGAGAGAACTTCTCTCCAAAAGCAAACACAGAAATAATACATGATATAAACACTGCACCCTTTGACGTACAAGTTGCAAAATCAAATTATACTTTGTTAAGTAAATGACATTTTAATCTGGAAACAATTTAAAAACTGGATGGGTTTGCTTTGACTCTTTCCTTGATTTGGGGCCGTTCAGCTGAGCTTTAGGACTCTACTTTGAATCTGCCTGTTGAATCTCACTTGAAACCCAGCTACTAACAGCCTGACCTCAGATTCAGCTCACCACCTTTCTTTTAAAGCACGCCAGTCCCTTTTTACGTGTCCATCCTGTCTGTGATGCCAGCACAGGGCACGGGGCCTCCAGGTCCTCTGTGGCAGGAACCACTCAGCACTCCTACCGTCTGGCTGCCGAGACTGCGCCTACAGCCGCGGAGCGCCCACCACATGCTGGGCACCTACCCCAGCAGCCCACCTACCGCCCCTTCCCACCCTACACCCTGGTGGTACAGTAATTAGCCTGAGATAGAGAAGAGAACACGACATTCCCCTGTTCACAACCTTTCATGGTTTCCACTATTCACCAAATTGGGCAACTTTCATGCTGAACACAACTATTTACTAATTTGCTCAGTGTTTCAATTGAGTAGCTGCCGTACAGTGGCTACTGCTTTAGGATTTCAAGCAGGTGGCATCTTGTTCAGGAACCTTTTTTTAAAATCAAACCAATCTGAGTTAATATACCCTAATGTGTAATATCCTTCAAAGGACATCTTTCTAATCCAAGTAGTAGCTACTCTGCTGGGCTCCAAGGAAGCCAAAATAAAACTAGGCTGTCCACTTTGGTGATGTTCTTAAATTCCTACGATTCTTCGGATATTGTTTCCAGGCCAAGCGGTGTGCAGCATATCACAAACAGCTCTGTTTCTTTGTAAGGAGCAAGTTTCTTCAAATAGAAACAGTTACCAGTCAAGAAAAAAAAAAGTGGCCGGGCAGTGGTGGCGCATGCCTTTAATCCCAGCACTCAGGAGGCAGAAGCAGGCGGATCTCTGTGAGTTCAAGGCCAGCCTGGTCTACAAGAGCTAGTTCCAGGACAGGAACCAAAAAGCTACGGAGAAACCCTGTCACGAAAATCCAAAAAGAAAAAAAAAAAGAAAAAAAAGTAAGCTAAACTGGCCTCAAAATAATTTCTTACCTATCCCAAAGTACTAAAGTTTGTCCTTCAACAGCAATGCATAACTTCACTGAGAGTTGAAACCAAAGCCACAACAGAAGAAGATAGAAGTTCATAGTAAGAAGTGCATAGTAACGACCACAAGAGAGTAGCAGGGAGAACTCCCAGGTTATTACCCTAAGAAGAGCACTTATTTGACCAGTAGCCGCTCAATCACATCGCTCTCCATGCACCTGTGTGTGTGTGCAGGGTGTGTGTGTACATGTGCCTTGGTGCAAAAGCCAGAGACAATATCGGGCGCCCTGCTCCATCATTCTCTGCCTTGTTCCTTGGACATGAGATATCCTGCTGAACATCAGTAGTCTTCCTGTCTACGACAGCCATAGCCCTGGTGTAGTGCATGCAGTGGGCCCCAGCTGTCTACATGGGTGCTGGTGATCAGAACTGGCGCTCTTACCCATGAAGCCATTTCTCCAGCCCCAAAGTAACCGTTCTACTGTGAGAATTCTCTATTTCCTGGAAACATACAGAGGGAGCTGTTCAGCATGGTTAACTGAACCCCAAAGTGCCAAATGGCTGCCTGCTGTTTAATGAGCACATAGAAATGGGGTACAGGGACCTTCCTGAGACTGGAGAGATGGCTCAGAGGTTAGGAGCACCGACTGCTCTTCCAGAAGTCCTGAGTTCAATTCCCAGCACCCACATGGTGGCTCACAACCATCTGTAATGAGATCTGATGCTCTCTTCTGGTGTGCAGGCAGAACATGCAGACAGAACACTGTAGATATAATATATAAATAAATGTTTAAAAAAAGAGCGAGGGGAAACCCAGAGCCTGTGGGCTGACAGACTCTCACACTCTCCACACTCACCTGGAGCTGTACTTCTTGAGGATGGTATCCAAAATGCCGACCAGCTCTTCCGTGTTGATGAACTTCTGCGTGCTGAGGGCGTACATCTTCTCATAGAAGTCTGCGATCTCCATCCGGGCCTGAACAAAGAAACAGAGCTGCTCTGACAGGTGGGGCAGCAGCTCCTCCACATGAGGAGCCGTTCCACCCGGGGCACCTCGGCCTGTGGCCACCTTCTTCAGCTCGTTATGCAGGGACGTGTAGATGGTGCGGATGGAGTCCTTCCTGCTGAAGAACGACTGGCCTCCTGGGAAGCACACAGCAGAAGCACATGACAGGTGAGGAAGGGAGCGGGAGGACCTGGCACCTCCCAGCCCCCACATGGAAACGACTAGAACCTGTGGAACTCAGCGAGCTTGGACTGAGGATTGGGGCGTGGACACCCAAGTCAGCACCTCACTGAGGAACTAGTCAAAATTGAGCACTTGCTACAAATTCATCTCACTCATGTATCAACTCCCCTCTACTCCACTCCACGGACATTCAAAACTTCTTTAGAATCATTACCCTGAATCTTTTTTTAAAAAGCTCTCCTTTTTTATAGATACTTTTTTAAAAAGGAGAACACACAAGGATTATCAAACATTTCCATTAGGACTGGTAGCTCAGAGCACATTGTTTCCTCTTCAGAGGTGCAATTGTCTTGAATCTTATCTTTCAGGCTGTGCCAGGAAATGAGAATGAATGCTCACACATCTTTTTAAAAAAGAACACACACTGGGATCTCGAGGCAGGGGACTGCAGCGCTCTTGACAAGGCTGACAATGCAGGCTTCAGAATAAGCACCACACTGTGAATTATTAAGGCCAAGAACCAATTATAAGTAACCGCTGCTCTGCCGCCAAGGAAACCTGCGCAGGTATCAGAGAGGCAACATTGTTGCTGATGGTTGGAAAGGACCAAACAGCAGAGGCATCGCTTACCTACTTGTGACTTTGTATATGACCAACTATGTTTCTAATCACGGTATCTTCTTAAGCATTAGATCCCCCATCAAAGAGACAGAAGCGAGACTAGTAAAATGAAAAGAAACAGGGAGAGCTGACAGGGCAATCTCTACAAATGCACAAAAGCCTCAGAGACTTTTGTTACGTTCAGAGCGCTTTCGTGAAATGAAGTTATTGCTATTATAAATATATTAAGATTGAAAGTTAGAAGGAATTTGAAAAATATCCACTTAATTATTTATTTCAGGATTTTTTTTTTACTTCGCTTCTTGGCTTATGTTTCAAGAAACGAACCTTATACCCCTTGTTACCCAGATGATCCAGGTTTTAACACCAAAAGTCTGATCTCCCAGGAAAACCTTCCTCCAGATGTTTTGTTGATCTCATTATTGTCTAAGCTGGAAATGAACCGACTGACACCGTGACACAGGGCGCAGCTCTACATCTAAAGGCCCCTGATCTGGGAGCTCTACTTCATTCCGATCCCTAACTCTATAGAAATATTCTCTCTCATTAGCATGGGGTATGGCTATACTAACAGCGGGGATAGTTCTCAGAAGTCTGCCCTCCGTGTCTGTATTCTGATTTTATAGCGATCGGTATAGAACAGTCCTCTGTGCCCATGTCTAGAACAAACATCCCCTACATTAGGAAGGTAGTAAAAATGTCATACAGAGATGGTTATGACAGCATACACCTATAACCCCAGACCTCAAGAGACAGAGGCACGAGGATCCAAAATTCAAAGATCCTCAGCCACAAAGTGAGTTACGGGTCAGGCTGCACAATGGGAGATTCTCTGAAAATGAAACTGCAGTATCAGAAAGCATCATGCAAAAGCCAAAAGCTTTACAAATCTAAAGGACAACTTCAAGTTCTCACTGCCAAACTTAAAAGCTGTGTGATATTCAAACCACCTAGCTCTTCTGAGCTTTCAATGCCGTTACTGTCACCGTTAAACCAGAATTGTTGAAAAGGCAGAAGAGGCAGCACTTTGAACAGGCCTGGAAGGAAGAATATACTCAGTCTTGCTGCTCCCTTTCTTTCCACTTTATAATGGAGCTTAGGAAATTCTATGGTAAATTACTATTTAACAGGCAGATAGGGGACCTTGACTCTACACCCGCTGTTTAAAAAAAAAAAAGGTGGTCATAGCAAAATTTGAACTTTGCACCGAAAAAGTAAAGCCTACCCTCATCTGATCACAGGGGAACAGAAATACAGCATAAACGCAAACAATACCTTTCCAGGTCTACCCACACCAGTCACCAGCAGGGAAATACTCCAATTCCAGCTCTTTTCTCAAAGCTTTTGGCAAAACAACCCCATCTCTTGACTCCCTACCCTCTAATACCCAATAAGGACTAGCCTTCCTTCTTCCTGGGGAGCAACAGAAACACCCAACTCATTTACCTTTCTAGCACTTTCAATTTATAAATTAGAATGCTTCAGGGTTTTTTCCAGAATGTTCTAGTTATCAACGGCCATTATTTTTTCCAAGATTTCAACCTTTTATCTCATATGAAATTTAAAGCATAAAGAACATGTTAACCACGCTGGGCAGTGGTGGCGCACACCTTTAATCCCAGCACTCGGGAGGCAGAGGCAAGCGGATCTGTGTGAGTTTGAGGCCAGCCTGGTCTACAGAGTGAGTTCCAGGACAGGCTCCATAGCTACAAGTTTTCTGAGAAACCCTGTTAAAGTTTAAATTTTGAAACAACTATCACTTGAGTGTGTAAGTCAGGAAGTATTTAAACTGACATCTTCAGAACATTATTAGATGAGCCCTAGGGTCCCCAGGCCTGTTTCACAGTGTGAACTGGTATGTAGTCAGTCAACCTCAAGCCAGGGCCCTGCGGCTCACCTACAAGACAGCTGAGGTCCAAGCAGAACTCAGCACTTTACACAATAAGGGTCACTTCATGGCAGCCAACCAATGACAGTAAAGGACTTCTAAATGTTCAGAGCCGATGTGCCCAGCTCTCTTTACACAGAAACCTGGTGAATATGATTTAAACTTAGTGCAGACTTTATTTGTTTATTTTTGCTGGGATCCACAAATGGACTTCAGGAAACCCAGTTGTTCTCTTATTCTCTCCTTCTGGTTATAAATATACATATATTTGGGGGGGGGGGGCGTAACTTGGCAACTTTCAATACATTCGTATGGATGACCTCAAACAACAACAAAAAGTTAACAATCAGGGCATTTGAGTCAATATTCACTTTTTATAGGTAGGGAAGCCTAAAACAACCCACACTGCCAGAATATTATGTACTTTCAGTGTTACAGCTAAAATACATATCATATACATACACGAAAATAAAGTATATAAATTATACTACATGTGCAAGTTTTAAATAAATTATATGTATACATCTGATCTGATAACTCGAGGCAGATGTTCAAGTTTGAGATCTATCACCTACAGCTACAAATGCATGCACAATTCACTACACTGTAGAAAACGGAATTGTAAGACGGCACACCAACCGCACATTTGTGTGAGGTAACACTGTAGAGAGAAAACTAGAGAGGGTGAAATCCCTGGGCACTTTCTGCCAATAAATCATCACACTAAGTTACAAGTTATCTGGAAAGCTACGTAAATTATAATCTCAGGAAGCCCTTTCCCTTGAGTGCTTACCAAGCGTTCAGTTAAGATCCCTGGCAACAGAAAGGGATTAACTCTGTGTAACTGGCCCTCACTCTCACCTTAGTAATCTTTTATGGCATCGATGTGTGCCTTCTATTCATGAAAGGACCTTGAACTTTTAATAAGTAACACGTCAAAAAGAAGCCGAAGTGCTAAATCTAGCCCAATCCTCTGGAAGGCAGCTATCATTTTCCATTATTATTATAAATAATACTTTGAATGCATAGCCCTTGGCTTTTATGTATTACTTCCTTATCAACTGATACCAATTGTTTCTTGGGATGATCAGTTAAGAGTTCCTGCCGTCTTATTTTCAGGATTAAGATTTACTTGAGGATGAGTAGTGTTTCCTGCCCAGGATCCACTTACTCCTTCATTCCCTAAATAAGCACTGAGGTACTACGAAGAGGGGACATGACGCCACTTGTGTAAGAGGCCAGACAAAAGTCGTATTTATTAACATAACTAGGTTCCATGGCCTGGTTTTACTCCTCAGTCCACAGTGTCACTAGTTAGAACGGGGGACGCAGAACTTGGTTAACTTGTCATTTATGAAACCGATCCATGCACGCACGGTTCAATAAACCCAAGGGGTTTGGGGTATGCCTAGCAAATAGCATCCACCCAGTCCACCGAGGCAGCAGCGGCGGCAGCGGCGGCGCAGGGAGGTGGGCGGGGCTTGCGGCAGCCGCGGGAGGGGGAGGGGACGGTGGGAGGAGACCTGGGCAGAGCGGAGCCCGCCGCTGGGAGTGACAGGACACCCGGGCCGCGGCCGACCGGGGAGCGCACCCCCTTTCCTTCCTCCTCAAGGGGCGGGGGCGGGGCGGAGGTACCTAGTTTCTGCCCCAGGTAGGTGAGGCTGTGATAGACCTTCTCGGCCGCGGCCAGATGCGCCAAGGCCGCCAGCAGAGACAGCCAGCTGCCCCCCGCGCTCTTGTTGGCCTCTCGTTCCTTCTCCACATTGTCCTTGGCCTTGTCGTAAGAGAAGATGCCCAGGTGAGAGAAGAACGTCTCCAGCACCGCCTGTTCCACCGGCACCGGGGCGGCTAGCGGGATAGACTCCCCCATGCGACCTGCGCGCCAGCCTCCACCCACGTGGCTCCGCTCACACTTCCGGGTTCCAAGGCGACGCGCCTGCGCTGTCGCGTACGTGCGCGCGCCGGGGGCGGGGCCGGCGAGCTGCACCGCGGCGGGTTGCTCCGGGACCTCGCGGAGGGTGGAGGAGGCTCTCTAGCTTGGCAGACAGACAGAGACCCGCTACCGAGCCTGAGGCTGTCACTTCCAGGCCCCGTGAGGTCTCCTGCACCCTTGTCCCCTTTGGGATCCTTTAGCGCGGATGACGTCACGCGGGCTTGACGTCAGCTCTTGCGTGGACATCGGAGTCCGAGGCCTGATCAGCGTTTACACCGATGGAGGTGGTTAGGTGGAAGCCTGACTGTTGATGACTAGTCGCCTAGTTTTCATCCCTACACACGCCATCAGTTAACACCTGTCCATGCCAGATCTGTCTGTGTGGGTCCGCCTCCAGGGCTACATGGCACCCTTCACCTTGCCCATCCCTCCCAAACAATGTGAAGCTTCCTCAGAGTCAAGGATAAATTCACATAAACCGGTGCAATTTGTCGTGCAGGTTCTTCACAATTTCATATGACATGTTAGGACCTGCAGCTCAGTTCACGTATGTTTGTGTCTGCTATCTTAAAATGCTGCCCATGACCCACTCAGTGTTTTTTTTTCTTTGCATATTTTGTATTTTAAATATACGTGCTTATTTTACACAAGTCACACTGAGTGTAGATGTGTGTGTGTTTATATGTCTCTATCCCATCAGTGATGAGCTGACTTGGGCAGCTAAAGTCTACCTGCCATTGTAACTGTTCGTAATGGAAATGGGGATGTTTGTTGGACAATTGAAAGAACTGCCTATCTTCAGGTTTTCTCCCCAAACTACAGCTGTTATGTCATCACTACCTATGGTTTTTTATATTATTATTAATAACAAATACTAATTATTTTCATTTGCTTTGTTCGTGTTTGTTTTGGCTACTTGAGGCACGGTCACACTGTAGCCCTGACTGGCCTGGAAATCTCTTTGTAGACCAGACTGGCCTTGAACTCACAGAGATCGGCTTGCTCTTCCTTAGAACTGCAGGGATTAAAGGCTTGGCCACCATACCCAGCTCAATGGTACCTTTTAACCAGTAACTAATCTAGTTTCATAGACTGTGCATTTGTTTTCTGTCCTCAAGAATGTGCTTGGATAAGTTCAAGCCTTTTAATTGTCTATAAGGCAGGACTTTATGCTTGACAAAAAGGTAGCTATGGTTAAGGGAGGAACAATCATTTTTTGAAGACTCGGGGAAGCTTCCTAAGAATGTGCTATTCATGAAGAATGGATGAAAATTAAAAGTCAGGGTGTGGTACTGACACCCGCGCCAACAGACAGTGACAGTGTTCATTCCCAGCATTCCCCGAGAACACAAGAAGTCCTTAGGTCAGTGTTCTCAACCTGTGGGTCGCAAGCCCTTTGGGGGTCAAATGACCTTTTCATAGGGGTCACATATCAAATATCCTGCATGTCAGATATTTACATTACAATTCATAACAGTAACAAAATTCAGTTATGAAGTAGCAACGAGATAATTTTATGGTGGAGTCATCACAACATGAGGAACTGTACTAAAGGGTCGCAGCCTTAGGAAGGTTGCGAACCACTGCCTAGATGATAAAGGCAACGTTATAGTCACTGGGGGAAAGAAACTTAGGGAATAGTGAAGGACACATGATTAAATGGGAAAGACTGTCTACTTGCTTCCTGTAACAAAGTGTACATTTAAAAACCATAAACTAGGAAAAGTAAGCATTACTAGGTCTAAAGAAAGAAAATCTTGCGACTATAAATGCATTGGAATAACTTATAAAGAATCAAATTGACTTGTGGTATAGAAAAGTCAATATATTGAAATTAAATATACAAACTCGTGAGCTTCACGCTGACATTTCGCATGCATATATTGTGCATTGGCTGTGTCCACCTCCCCTTTCCTCTCTCTTGCCCTCCCCTCCCTAACTCCCTCCCCTTGCACCCTTTCACTCCTAACGGTTCCTCTTCTCACCCTGAGAAAAACAGTGTGCAGGATATGCCAGACAAAGGGCTAATGTTTTAAGTTTTAGTGGACTGAGACCGCTCTCTAGCCAGTAAAAAGAAGAGGCGCTAGATGGCCACGCAGGCAGGAGCACTTGCTGCCAAACCTGAGGCCCTGAGTCGGATCCTGGGAACCTACCTGTTACAAGGAAAGTACTTAGTCCCACAAATGTTCTCTGATTTCCACCTGAGCATACACGTACACCCACACACAAAACAAATACATGTCTGAAAGGCTAGGAATGTGCTCACTTAAGAGAAATATAAAACACAATTTTTATGCCCAGCTTCACCCATCAAAGAAATGCAAGCTAAACTACTATATTCATTTGTGGACTATGAAATTAATAAATGAACCTCCTTTTTGATGAAGGGTCTATGTAGACAAAGTTGGCCTTGAATAATCCTATGGCTCTGCCTACTGAGTGTTAGGGTTACAGACAGGAATTACGATGCCCAGACCCAAAGTAAGATTAAAACACTAGTATATGTTTTTGTAGGAGTGTATGTTCACATGAGTGTGTGCATGTGGTTTGAGTGCACATGTGTGTGTTTGCATGTAGAGACCAAATATAATTTAAGGTGTCTTCCTTAATTTCCCCTACCTTATCCTTTGATCCAGGGTCTCTCACTGAACCTAGAGCACACAGATTGGTTAGACTAGTGTGGTGGTTTGAATAGGTTATGGTCCCCAGAGACTCATGTGTTTGAATGCTTGACCCATAGGGAGTTGCACTGTTAAAAGGTGTGGCCTCGTTGGAGTAGGGGTGGCCTTGTTGGAGGAAGTCTGTCATTGTGGGAGCAGGCTTTGAGGTCTCCTGTGTTCAAGCTATACCCAGTACACAGTTCCTTCTGCTGCCTGTGGATCAAGATGTAGAATTCTCAGCTACTTCTCTAGCACCATGTCTGCCTGCATACCACCATGTCCAACCATGATGATAATGGACTAAACCTCTGAAACTGTAAGCTAGCCCCAATTAAATGTTTTTCTTTATGAGTTGCCATGATCATGGTGTTTCTTCACGGCAATCAAAACCCTAACTGCTGTGGAACAATGATCTGTACCCTGTCACTTGTATTTTAAATAAACACTGATTGGCCAGTAGCCAGGCAGAAAGTAGAGACAGGGTGACCAGGCAGGAAGTAGAGGTGGGGTAATGAGAATTCAGGGAAGAGGAAACGTCAGTCTGCAGTCATCACCCAGCCGCAGAGGAAGCCAGACACAGAGCAAGCAAGACATGACCGCCTTGCCAAAAAGGATACCAAGCCACGTGGCTAACACAGACAGAAAGTATGGGCTAATGTAAGTTATAAGAATTAGTTAATAAGAAGCCTGAGCTAATGGGCCAATCAGTTTATAATTAATGTAGACCTCTGTGTGATTCTTTGGGACTTAACGGCTGCCAGACTGGGTGGGACAGAAACTTCAGACAACAGCCTGAAGCTAGCTAGCCAATAAGTTCCAGGGATCCACCTGGCCTCCCTCACCCAGAGCCTGGGTTAAAGAGATTTGCTTCCAAGCCCAGCTTTGATGTGGGGTCTGAATTCAGGTTCTTATGCTGGCACTGCAGTTCCTTTATTGAGTGAGTTATCCCCCCAACATCCCCCAACCGCTGAACCAATCTTCAAGTGCTGACCAGTGTACTGCGAGCGTATTCTGTGAATGTGTGCACTGTGGGTGTGGATATAACTTGGTGTTTCTGTTAAACAGATCTCTCTATATGCAGGTGTACACGCAATACAGTGTTGTTGATAGACACCACCATGTGATGCAGTCTATCCATATGAAGGCTTACACAAAATACGATGCTGACAATAGCCACTAACATGTTGCAGGATCCATCAATATGAAGGTGTACACTCAATACAGTGCTGACGATAGCCACCATTGTGTGCACTAGACCAGCATCCACAGAACATTACTCATAATGGAATGTTTCCACCCTTTATCCAACATCTTCATTTCTCCCAACCTCCAAACACTTGCAGTCACCATTCTCCTGCTTCTTTGAGTTCAGCTTTTTTAGATTCTGCATGAAATGGGATCATAGAGTATTCACCTTCCTATGGCTGGCTTCTATTACTTGGCATATCCTCTTCAGGTCACCACACAAATGGACGGTTTCCTGCACAATCTCCCATCATGGTTGTAGCAGTCTCTATTTCCTCCAACAAGGCACAAGAGTTCCCTCTTCTCCTGCTTTCAATACTCATTATCACTTGTCATATTTATAATAGCAGCTCATAACATAGGAGGCAACATTTTATTTTTTTAATTTTTATTTTGTGTATGTGAGTGTTTTTATATTTTACTTATTTTATGGGGGTTTGCTTATATGTATGTCTGAGTACCATGTCCATGCCTGGTTACACAAAAGCCAGAAAAGGGCATTTGATTCCCTGGAAGTGGACTTACACATGGTTGTGAGCTGGTCAAACGTGGGTCCTCTACAGGAGAAGTAAGTGCTCTTAAGGACTGAGCCATCTCTCCAACCCACATTTCATGACCTTGATTTGCCTTTGCCTAGTTAGTGCTGAGTACATTTATATGTACTTGTTGGGCATTTGTCTTCTTTGGAAAAAATGTCTCTGCGTTCTCTTCCCCACATTCCAACCCTTCTTTGATACGGGCTCTTACGAGGTGACTCAGGCATGGGACAGCTCCATGAAATCGTCCTGTTGGCACAGAAGTCTCACTCACCACACTTAGCTCCTTTGCCCATTTTTAAATTAGATTGGTTTTTGATGTTAGTTGCATGAACATTTATATATTTTAGTTATTAATCTCATATTAGAGCAGACACGTGGCTTGCATATGTTTTTAAGGGACACTTTTTGTTTTCCTGATTGTTTCATTGGCTGTGCAGAGGCTTTTGAGTTTGACAAAGTCTTGTTTATTTTCACTATTATTCTCCATACTTCAATGTCCTCACTCAAACAAAGGCACTGACTTCCTGTTTCCTCCAAGTAGTTTTACATGTGTGTCTTTAACCGATTTCAATTTTGAATGCGTTGTTAGATGAAGCTATGGTTTTGTTTAGATCTTCAGTTTTTCCAGCGCCATTTACTGAAGACATTATTGTTCGCATCTCTGCACGCTTATGTTCTTATCAAAGACGATAGACTTTGATAGACGACAGCCTCCTACTATTATTTGCAGTATGAGGGAGTTAACACAGACTCACGACATGTCGAGGTGCAAAGAGTAAGTGACTGCGGGGTGCTCAGCCAGAAGTGGACAACTGCATCACATCGCTTCCCGCCAAGGCTCAGGGAACAGTGCAGACAAGGGGACAGAAAGAGAAGAGCTAGAAAATGGGGAGGAGAGACGGCTGCAAAAATCGTGTTTTCTGGACAGCTGTGGCTGTCTGCCTGAGCTCTTTACAAGATCAAGCCTGTCCGCATTCCAACATGGATGGAGACAGAGGCCCATGAGGCGCTCCTGGCAGTCAAACACTACCAGGAGAGGGAAAGTCATGTGAACCATATTTCTTATACTCCCGTGAATAGTCTTACCACTGTGTGCATGAAGTTAAAAATAAATAAATTAAAAGAATGTGAAGTCAGGAAGTGATTGTGGAGGGCAGAGTTCAGGATGAGTTGGAAGAAGAATTAGGGGTCGATACTATCTAAATACACTGTCTGCATGTGTGAAATTACCAAAGAATAATTCCTTTTAAGATTAATGACCAGGCATTCAGGGAATTGTTTCTGGTCTTTCTGTTGCCTTCCTTTGCTCTGTGTTTGCCCTCATGGCAGTACTATGCAAACAAAAGGCTATATATAGATAGCTCTGTAATATATAAATTGAAAGAAAAATGCAACCCCCATCAAAATCCCAACACAATTCTTCACAGACCTTGAAAGAACAATACTCAACTTCATATGGAAAAACAAAAAAACCAGGATAGCCAAAACAAGCCTGTACAAGAAAGGAACTTCCAGAGGCATCACCATCCTTGACATCAAGTTCTATTATAGAGCTACAGTAATGAAAACAGCTTGGTAATGGCATAAAAACAGACAGGTGGACCAATGGAATTGAATCAAAGACTCGGCTATTAATCCACACACCTATGAACACCTGATTTTTGACAAAGAAGCTAAAATTATACAATGGAAAAAAGAAAACATCTTCAGTAAATGATGCTGGCATAACTGTCTATGTTCTGTAAAGTTGGGGTTGGCCAGCTCTCCTTGCTTTGTGCGAATGTTATAAGAAAATATGTAGACTTTTTTTTTTAGTTTAAATTCCTTTAATCTTAATGCTGAAAGACACAGTCATAGGTTTCAGTGTGCATTATTAACTGAAACAAAGCCATAAAATAACTGCTGGTTAGATCATATGCTTTGATAAAAGCTTTGAGATGAAAATTCCTAGAAAACAATCTAAAGTTCAAAAGGACACATTTGTATTTTGGCTTAGGCCAAAAATACAAAGCAGACCAATTGCTACTACCTCATGTACCTTCCTTGCTAGGGTTGGGTGAAAATATGTAGACTTAATGATAAGTTAATAACATATTAAACATTAAAGTAAGGCAAGAAGGTACATTTATTGATTGCACATTTGGCCCATAAACCAAATATTCTAATGTCGTCAATAAATGTTAAATATCTATTGCTGCATATAAAATAATTTCAAAATTTAATGACTAAAGACTATAAAAAATATTTATTATCTCTCACAATTTTAGTGAATCGGGGAAATTAAGATTGGCTCCATTTAGCAGCTCTGACTCAGCCCCTTTTGTCCTGCAGTTGGGTGTGGGATTCCCCTCTGTATGCTGTGAATGCCATCAGTTAATAAAGAAACTGTCTTAGGCCTGTGTTAGGGTAGAGTAGAGCTAGGCGGGTGTGGGGGGTGGGTGGGACTAAACTGAATGATGCGAGAAAAAAGGCTCAGTCAGGGAGAAGCCAGGTAGCCAGGAGAAAAGCCATGTAGTCCCGCTGGAGACACCAGAACTTTACCCTGTAAGCCATAGCCTCGTGGTGATACACAGATTAATAGAAATGGTTAAATTAATATGTAAGAGTTAGCCAATAAGAATGTAGAGCTAATGGTCCAAGCAGTGATTTGATTAATATAGTTTCTGTGTGGTTATTTCAGGAGCCTGGGTGGCAGGAATAAACAAGCAGACTCTTAGAACAGTTGGGTGTTGGCACAAGTCAGCTGAGAACCTGGGTGGAGATGGAGAATCTCCTTCCAAAGTGACAGCCACATGCTGGTGGGTTGGCACAGACTGTCACCACAGGGGCCTCTCCACAGAGCTGCCTGAATCCCTCCAGGGCCTGGCAACTGACTCATCCTGGAGCAAGTGATGGATACAGTAGACCAAGGCATGAGTCACAGTGCTTCGTATCACTTGTGCTTGGAAGTCACCTCTCCAGCATATTTAGGGCCAGCGTGAATTTAATCTGCGCAAGGATCATTGGGGTCATCCTGGAGACTGGCTGGCACAAACGGCCATGTGTTAACATAGAGAATTACCAGTCATCTTAAACATATCACAAGATAGAAGCCCCTAATGGCCTCTGCTGTGTTGTTTTATTGCTAAAAATGTTGCTTCTGCATTTCAACCAAAATCTCTCCTGCTAAGTCTAAAAGAACAATTCGGCTCAGAAGTGTTGGCTCGCTGCCCCTTATGGGATTCTGAGAATTCCACTGGGGATAGGGAGTGCAGTGCCCTAACCGCTTTATGCAGAGAGAATCGTTTTGGCTGAAAGGGGACATTAAAAGTGGGGTTAGTCAAACTCCCAGCATGGCTAAGGGAACCCCCCCACCTCCAGGTCCACACCTATCAGAGGAATTATCGACAGTTGATGGCGCTGACAAATGGACCGTTCTTCTCTGAGAATGTGGCTCCTGGGAGGCTGCTCAGGTCCCAGTGCACACATCATGCATGCGTGTGCAACACTAACCCGACTCAGGGAGTTATAACTTAAAAAGACATAAAGTTGGGAGGGAAATGGAGTATTGGGTACTTGGGGGAGCTGGAGGTAGGCAGTGGTGGATGGATAAGACCAGCATACATTGTATTAATATAGAAACTTTCAATTAATTTTAATTTTTAAATGGGGTTAGGCATTCAGTCTTTGGCTTTAGGAGCATAACATGATTTTATAATTGCATGATTATTTATTTCATTATGACTTAAATTTTATGGCATTTGGGTTTACTTCCCTTTTCCTGATCAGTTTCTGAATAGAATACCATCAATAGTGAGACTGTGGTTGATGCAGCCCTTACAACATACCAAGTGCTTCAGGCTTCACTAATACTCCTCCAAGTCAATACGGATGTGGTCACTGCCCTCTGAATTCGGGGAAATGGAGACTCTGAAAATGTAAGTACCTTGTCCAAAGTGCACAAAGAAAGGAACTGGAAAGCCAAGAGTACAAATGGAGACCAGTCTCTCCAGTGAGATGTGGCGGCCTGCCGCAGAAACCCAGCACCCAGCAGAGGCAGGATGCTGGCTCTGAGTTTGCCCTACAGGCACCCTCAACCTCAGCAGTAAGAGACTTTCAGATGGGCATTCTGGCCTTTTTAAGTTGTCTGTGCCAGCACCTCTCTTACTGTATCGGGAGTGTGGTTGAAGAGATTTGTGTCAAGAAGCCTTCCCTGGCCTATGAGCAGGGACCAAACTCTTCATGTACAACAACTTCTTCTGTTGCCCCTTCAGGTAGTTCACAGAAGTTATTACGCAGTTGGCGATGAATTAGATAGCTCTTTGGCACCTAACTTCCAACTGAACTCCTTCTACTTTTCTATGTAAATAAATTAGCATCTGTTTAACAACACACACACCGTCTTTTATGTTTAATTAGCTCTTCCAATTTTGTTTTCCTACACATCTAATTATAATGAGCTTTTGGAGTCAAGGCTGGGGAATTACAAAGTCATGGGCTGAGGAACTAATCCCAGTTCAAGAAAGGAGGACTACTATTTCAGTTCTCTTCTCGGCCCATTACCAAGCACTGATTTTCAGCTGCATTGCCCCATGTAAGCAGCCAGTGGCACCAAGTGGTTGTTTGTCTAAGCAAATGAAAGTAAAACTGTCTTAGTTAGGGGTACTATTTCTGTGAGGAAACACCATGACCAAAAGCGAGCTGGAGAAGACAGGGTTTATCTGGCTTACTCATCTACATCTAGATCTAAAGGAAGTCAGGGAAAGAACCTGGAGGCGTGCCTGGCGGTGGTGCACTCGGGAGGCAGAGACAGGTGGATCTCGGTGAGTTCAATCCAGGCCAGCCTGGTTTACAGAGAGAGTTCCACGAGAGGCTAAAAATGCTACAGAGAAACCCTGTCTCGAAAAACAAAACAAAACAAAACAAAGAAAAAAGGAAAAGAACCTGGAGGCCGGAGCTGATGCAGAGGCCATGGAGGGCGCTGCTTACTGGCTTTCTTCACTAGGCTTGCTCAGCCTGGTTTCTTATAGAACCCAGGACCACCGGCCCAGGAATGACACCACCCACCACATGCCCGGCCCTCCCCCATTAGTCACTAATTAAGAAAATGGCCTTATATACTTGCCTACAGCCCCATCTTATAGAGGCATTTTATAATTGAAATTGCCTCCTCTCAGATGACTTTAGCTTGTGTAAAGTTGCAAAAAAAAAAAAACCTATCCAACTATTAGAATTTTCCTCACTCATTTGTATTTTTCACATTCCAGATGTTGATAACCACCCAATAGGTACCGTACTGCACAGACAGCAGAGGCACAGAAACTTGCTGTCCCAGAGCGCCCTACTGGACAGTACTGGAGAGAAACAATGTCGGAAGGAAGACTTCCACAAGTCATAACAAAACAAAATGAACAGCAAGGCACATGTATTGTTTTAAATCCTGTTTCACACTTTCATTCTTCTCAATAGTAGCTACACTTATATTTTCTTTTTTAAATTATATATGGTTATTAAGTAGTCAGTACATTTGCCTCTGGGTATTTTGTATTTATAATTCTAAATGTACATAGAAGGAGCAAAGCTCAATAGTAGAACATTTGTCTAACGCTCAGGGTCTGGGTGCATCCCCAACACCGAAAGCTCAATAGTAGAACATTTGTCTAACGTTCAGGGTCTGGGTGCATCCCTAACACCGAAAGCAAATAAAAAGCTGCACACGATGTATCATAGGTAAATTTATTGGGCACTTAATAAATTCAATGAGGACGCTAGGTGCTTTATTTGAATGACTTTGTTTAATCTTTAGAGCAATTCTTTGCTCATTATAGTAAATTCAAAACACAAAGAAACAGACTGGGGTGCAGGGTGCAACAGAGAGACAGACACACAGAAACAAAAAGAGAGAGGACAGAGAGACAGAGAGAATGCCTTAAGTGTTAGATTTTTCTCCTTTCCCCCTTTATTCTATTCAGGTCCCCAGGCTATGGCGCCCGTGGTGCTGCCCACCCTCAGGATGGGTTTTCCAGCATCTCTGGAAATCCCCGAGCACTCTTTGCTAATTTAGGCATGTCTTAGTACAGTCAAGTTGTCAAGATAAAGCATCATGGTGAGGATGCGGATTCACTGGAACATTCCACTGCTGGTGGAATGTAAAATGGCACAGTCCTTTTGGAAAACAATGCACATTCCTCAAAAATAAAAACAGAACTATTATATGATTCAGCAGTTCTGCTTCTGGGTGCACATATAGGAGAGTTGACGAGTTCTGGAAAGAGATTCATCCACTTTAGTTATTTTCCTTGCTGTCTCACCAAACCATTTGGCCAAGCTAGAGAAGGGAACGATCGTTCTGGCTTACGGTTTGAAGGGACAGAAGGCAGAGAGCGCACAGTAGCAGGCAGAGGAGGTACCGTGGCCGGCCGGAGCAGGTCAGCGGCATGATAGGCAATGACTAGGAAATGGAACCCAGCTTTAAACCCTCAGCCTTCCCTCAGCGATCCACTACCCCATCTCCTGTTGGTTCCACACCTTCCAAAAGAACATCATCAACTAAGGGTCAAGTGTTCAAGCACATAAACCCACTGGGAACACATCCAAAGCGCAGCATTCTGCCCCTAGGCTCATAGGGTCATGGCCATCACATGCTGCAAAATACATTCATAGCTGCTTCCAGTGTCTCCCTAGCTACCTAACAGTCCAACCCTGTTCGGAAGTCCGAAGTCTCTTCTGAGACTCAAAACAATCTCCTAACTGTAAAATAAAATAAAATACTTGCAGCATATAATGGCACAAAGTAAACTTTCTCATCCCAAAGGGAAGAATGAGGACACCGCCAGGAAAGCCGGAGCTAAAGCGAGACTAACGTCCGATAAGACAAAACATCAAGTCCTACAGCCCTGTTGAGCATCTGGAACTCCTGATGAAATCATCTGGGCTCCAGAGGGCAGGACTACCCCTGCCCCTTCAGCTCTGCTGCCCGTGACACACGTAGCTTCATTCCGAGACTGCAATGACCTTTAGTGGATGTCTTCTTGTCCCGGCACCTCCACCAGTACCCAGGCAGAGGCCGGAAGTGTCTGTGAGGTGCCTTTGTATTCTCCATCGGAGTCTTTGAGACAGTCTCTCACTGAACCCGCAGCTCACTGAGTCAGCCTGGGATCTGCCTACCTCTGCCTCCTCACCAATCAAATCACAGATTAGCAGCGCGCTGCTGGGGCTTTCAGACAGTTCTTGATTCCCGATTCCGTCTGGGATCATTACGCTTCCACAGCAAACACGTTGCCAATTGTTCCCAGCGTTCTTTAAATAACTAGACTGCACGTCAGAGTTGGGTAGGCGTAGGGCAGCTTCTTATTTACTGGATTTTGTTGTCGCCTTTGATCAGCCTGGGATCCTGTCCTAGGACTGGCTAATGTGTGCTCTAATCTGGTAACCACATCAACCATAACTTCAGTGTAAAGAATTTGGGAGCCTTTAACTTTTTTTACATATATATATGTATGTATGTATATATATATATATATATATATATATATTTCTTCATACTGCCAACACTCTCTCTCAAGGGGCAGCAAACCAAAATCTACAATGTTTCAGGTTTTCTGCATGGTTTCTCAGTTTTTATACTTTTATTTAGAAAGAAAAAGATGAGGAGGAGGAAGAAGAAAGAGGAAGATGAAGGAAGGAAGAGGAGATTAAATCATTTGTGGCACACAAAACCTAAAATATTTTCTCTCTGGGCCCTTGATAAAGAAAGTTCGCCATTCTTCTGGCCCCTGCAAATGGTATTAATTATTCATGGCACATTTTATATTTTGAAGGAAAAAAATCTGTCAGTATATTTGTCAAAAGAATCAGGTGCAGTAGACCATTCTTGGGGGGCGGGGGAGAAGCCAAATGCAATGCCTCAGGAGCTTGCGAAATCATTAGAAAGCTAAAGGCATTCTTTAGCAGACCCTGAGTCTGGACTCCTGGAACAAGTCCCCAGGGGAGCTGCTACCCTGCAGTAATTAGGCGAGCAGGTGGGAGGGGCAGCCACAGGGCTCTCTAGTTCAAGGACATACTCCAAGGGTAATGGAGTCAATGCTGTCCTCCACCTAACATTCAACACCCACAGAGTTGGTTCCTAGGCGCTGCAGTGCTCCTACAGGGAAGTCGAATGTGCCCAACCTACGTCTGTCTGACTGGAGACAAAACAGATGGCAGTGACCTGAGATCCACCGTCAAGTGCATCCAATTGCAGCAGCTGAACTCTGATGATGATGGAAGATGCGCTTCCTTTTTTTTTTTTTTTTTTTTTTTTACATTGTGCAGCTTAAGAAAGCAGCCAGAAGATTGGAATGGACCCTGACAGCCAGGGCCGGTTCAGAGTACCAACACAACTGAGTTGTAGCTGTATGTTCTTTTCATCCGTGACTTTATCCCTTTGAGAAAGGCCCCCTCTTACTCCCTTTCCTCCTTCCATCTTTTACCAACTCCAGCCCTTCCGCAGCTCTGACTCTAGCCCTTCCGCAGCCTGTCATTCCTTCTCACCATAGCCTTGGTTCTTGCTATCCCATAAGACTGCTTCCTGACCTGGGCAAGCTCTGCAAAGAGAAGCTCAGTCTTATTGTTGTCTAGGTAATTGGTATATATGGAGAATGGTAAATAGTTCTGATATTACAATCTGCCTGTGCTGGCTAGTTATACGTCAACTTAGATGTCATCGGCTGACATCATCTGAAAGGAGGGAGTCTCAATTAAGACAATATTTCCATAGATGAGCCTATAGGCAGCTCTATAGGACATTTTCTTATTTAGTGATTGTTGTAGGCGAGCCCAGTCCATTGTTGGTCGTGCCATCCCTGGGCTGGTGACCCTGGGTTCTATAAGAAAGCAGGCTGAGCAAGCCATGAGGAGCAAGCCAGTAAGCAGCATCCTTCCATGGCCTCTGCATCAGCTCCTGCCTCCAGGTTCCTGCCCTGTTCAAGTTCTTGTCCTGATTCCCTTCGATGATGAACAGTGCTGTGGAAGTGTGAGCAAAACAAACCTGTTCCTCCCCGAATTGGTTTTGGCCATTGTGTTTCATCACATCAGTAGTAACCCTGACGAGGACAATAGCTAAGGATATCCAACTCTGTTATTGAGTGAGTCACTCTGTGACCCTGGAGAAACGCCAACCCTTCTAAGGCTCATCTTCTCAGAGAACAACCCTCAGCTGTGAGAATTTGACTTCATTTCTGTTTTCATGACCTACATCTATTTTCCTGGAAATGTTATAATTTTGTTTTTCTTTATGTCCATATATGAATATATACATATTATAACATACTCTTTGGCTGTTTCCATCTATTGGTGGATATCTCGGCTGGTTCCATTTTTGGCCACTGTGGCCATCACAAGAGTCAGCACCTATGTGTGGATCTCTGTGGAACACTGACCGAGAGTCCTCTGGTGTACACGGTCTTTATTTCCTTTAGGAACCTCCCTCCACACTGTCTTCCACGTGGCTGGAGCAGTTAGAGTCTCACAAACACGGAAAAGGGTTTTTTTCCATCATAGCCACTCTGACTGGGCTGAGAGAAAAATCTCAACATTTAAATTTACATTTCCCTGGTGGCTTAAGAGATAGAACATTTTTTCAAATACTGATTGATTTTTTTTTTTTCCTCTGAGACCTGCCTATCTGATTGAATGGCCCTTTGGTTAAATGAATGGTTTGCTGGGTTTTGTGTCTTGGTTTTTATTTTAGTCTTCTTTATGTAGTTTAGGTGTTCTCCCCTCTCTGTCTAGCTAGTAGTTTTTATCCTGTCCTCTAGGCCAGCTCTTCACTGTTGTGATTGTTACCAGGACAGAGGCTTCTTCATGTTTTATTAATCTCATTAGTCAGTTCCTAGGACTGTTTTCTGTGCTGCTGGGTTCGCTTCCAGAAAGTCCTGCCTGTGCCCATTTTGAAGAACTTTCTTTACATTGTTTTCCTCTTATGGCTTGCGAGTTCCGAGTCTTACATGGAGATCTCTAACTTGAGAACCGTGCCTCCAGTTCCGTCCCTCTCCATGTGGAAATCCAGCTTCCCAGCACTGTTTGTTGACAAGATTCTTTTTCTTCCAATGCATTTTTTTTTCTTTTTGACAATTAGGTCAAATATTAGGAGGCTGTACCTGTGAGGGTTTATTTCTGGGTCCCCTATTCTATGCCATTGCCCTATATTCTGTAGTATCTGGGTTTTGTTTTTATTTGTTTGTTTTATTTTTGAGATAAGGTCTCACTCTGTAGTCTAGATTGGCCTAAAACTCTGTGGCCCACTCTTCACCTGTCCTCGTGGCAATCCTCCTGCCTCAGTTACCCACATGCTGGAATTACAGGTGAAAGGCAGTGTGCCTGGCAGATAGTTTCCTCATGTCTTCTATGGTACTCTGTATAGAATATAACAAGGTCACAGTGTATGTGTGTGTGTGTGTGGTGTGTGATTATATAAATATACATGAACATCTGGCCAAGGAAAAATATCTTCCTTCACAAGAATTTGTATTTTTTGTCATGTGTTACCTTCCTTTGGGGAAACAAACAAACAAAACCCTCAAACAAAACCACCAAGAAACCAGCTCTAACCAGTTCCTTCAGTACCTTCATCATAGACACAGGCCAATTTTTAAAACCCAAAGAGTTACTCTGTGACTGAAGGCAGAAAGGCTTCTTGGGTGAAAATTATGCCAAGAGCATGTAAAAGGGCCTCAGCCTGAAGAGATAGACTCGGCGGGGAGTTTCCTACAGAGAGCCAGTTCCTATCCTCATCCCGAGCTCCTTCAGAGCGATTGGAGAGTCCCTGAATTATCCCAAACTGTCATAAATCTGCAAAGAAGACACTCAGCAGTGGGATCAACCCCAGACTGTGCAGGGTCAGCGTGCATGCGTCCACACGCTTTAAGTCCAGTTTTGTCAAGAACATGAACGTAGAGTGTTGCACGGTCCATGAACTGCTTCTGATGTCGCTCTCAGTGATGGAGTTTGCTTAGCAGGGGGAAGGCCTCGAGTTCAATCTGCATCTCTACATAACAATGCAATAAAAAGTGCCACTTTTCTTTACTGTGAAAGCGTTATTTATATATTAAAACACAGGGAGGTCTGTAACCTGTTCAGACGTTCATCTTTGCATTTCTTAGTAGCTCTCGCCATGGTAACAAGGCAGTTTGACAAGGATACCATCCCAACATAGAAGACACAAAGTAGAGAAGTGAACAGCCAATCACGAACTGTTTTATTCCTTTACCTGCTCCTGTTGGGCCTATCTCATTAGCTGTCATTCTCCAACACTCCTCCTTATACCACTGAGAACAGCGAGAGTCATCTGAGCCAAAACTCGGCTTTTAAAAATGGTTCCTTGTTGTGGAATATTACTTTAACTATGTAAAGATGTGTTATATTTGCTTATGTTGTGGACTATTACTTTACCTATGTAAGGGTGTGTTACATTTGTTTATTGAAGGGTCTAAGAATAAGGGTCCAAGAATAAGGGTCCATTAATAAATATAAAAATGTAGATTCCAAAAGTAAGAATGTAGAAATAAAGAAATATAAAGTTGTAAGCCTAGGAGAATGAGAGCAGACTGTCGGCAGTTTTCTCAGCAGCTTGAGGATTAACTATTAACAGTGGGTTATTCCGCTTTACAGCCCATAGCTCTGTTTACAAAGCCAAAGCATCTCTCTGCAAACTGAGAGTCTAATCCTTGATTAGCACGGATATGAGCTGAGCTAAGTTTTAGGAGATAGATACATGACCTCTGGGTTACACACTATCCCTGCTATGTGAAACTGGCAGCATCAAAGGGCACAAGGCTTCAGTAAAGACTACCTGGAAGTAACAAGGAAGACAATAAATTAAGAACAAACACTAGTTTAACTGAAAAACTCTGTTAATGAAGATTATAAAGTAAGGCAATCTGTATCTGAGTTTCACCTTGAGATTGTAAAAATTCCTTTGTTCAGACCTAATGCCTGGTGCCCCTAGTATAAAAAGGTGAGTTCAGAAACCGGCCTTCGCCACAGCCTTACAGAATCCATCTCTGGCTGTGGTCTCAGCTAGCTAATAAACGTTTTGTGTCCCATGGAGACATTTTATTTTATTTTTTCCTGGATTCTGGTTTCTGGAACAAAGTTCACTTCTGGTTTATTAGACTTTGCTGGTCTGTCTCCATCTTTGCACAACCCTCCCCCCCCAGACCCAACATTTATGTTGCAAAATATTACTTTATTTATGTAAAGGTGTGTTACTTTTGTTTATGCTGCATTTGTGTAATGATGTAGAGATGTGTTGCTGTTCTACCCTGCCTGCCTAAGGCACCTGATTGGTCTAACAAAAAGCTGAATGGCCAATAGCTAGGCAGAGGAGGGACAGGCGGGACTGGCGGGCAGAGTGATTGAGTAAGAAGAGAAATCTAGGCTCAAGAGAGAGAGGAGAAAATAAGAGAGAAAGAAAGGGAGATGCCTGGGCCAGCCGGGCAGCCATCAGACAGACAGACAGACACAGAGAAAACAGGAAAAGAAGAACGTATAGAATGGAGGGTAAACATAAATGAAGAGAAATGGGTTAAATTAAGTTATGAGGACGAACAGGACAAGCATAAGATAAGGCCGAGCATGTATAACTAATATTGTCTCCGTGTCTTTATTTGGGAAGTGGTTGGCAGCCCAAAGAAAGCCTGCTACAGTCAGTACATTTAACTAGGGGTCAGACCACGGCTGTTTTCCTAGGTAGGCAAGCCCGGATGGATTTTAGGCTGAGGGGCTACGGGAATGACTGATCAGAAACTAAAGGATTAGGAAGCTAACACCCCAGCGGTAAGTAGGAGAGTCAGTGCTTCCCATTGGTCAGCCTGTCCCAGAGCTCTGTGTCAGGGTTTGTGATGACGGATTCATTTATCGTCCCCAGAGTGTTCCGTGTTGGCCCAGGCACAAGGAATTCCGCTAGGTCATCAAACTGAGGAAGCCTGGCCTGCCCCAGCCTCTGCCTTCCACCCTAGTAACACTTAGCCTGGGGTGTGTGCTTTTTCATTTTCCTGGAGTTGATGCTCATCACACCCTCCCGGATGCGTTCTCCTGTTTCACTTTAATCGTCTGGAGTATAACTGCCCCGCACCCCGCTTCTACTTCTAACATTCTCTTACTTCGCATTTCTTTTTTAAAGAACTTCAATACAGACACAGCCTCTTCAGTAGCCAGCACGGCCATCTTCGCCACTTTAAATCCGGGTTCTTCCCGTCTCTGCTGCCCCTCGGGGCCTGCCACAGCCCAGCTGGTAGACTGACATTCTAGCCAAGCTCAAGGCTGAGCGCAGCTGCAAGGATTTGGCCTTGGAATTTCCGAGCCGCAGCTTCTGCTGCTGAAGACCAAATTTGGCCTGTCTAGTGCATCAGCCACCAAGATCATTGCTAAATTTTCACCCTCTCTGGGGCAAAATGAGCCTGCCCAGCCTCTCGCAGAATGAATCGCAGAAGTCGCTGTCTCTCAGATAAGGACGGGTCAAGTCCTCGGAAACCTGCTAAGGAATCTGACCTAGTTCGTTGAAACAAGAATCTAATTTGAACATAAAATTGCTGATAGATGTGTCCCTATCATCCTCAGAATCCTTCCTGAACCCCTGCAAGAAAAGGAGGTGTGTTTCCTTTCACATTCACCAAGTCAGTATGAAAGCTAGGACATACATACATAATGTGACTTGATTTTAGCTCAGGGATGTTGGGTTTCTGGGTGGAGATGTCCAGGGACAAGTACTGAAAGTATAGCTCTCAGGCATCTCTTGTGGGTTCTCACTCACTCATGTCGGGTACAGAGCCAGGCACAAATGTTCTGTGACTATTTGTTGGGTGAAAGAAGGAATGAAAAGCTCATCACAGTCTGACCCTGTTCCCTTACAGGCGTGGTTCCTGCTGCCTTCCTTCCCAAACACATGAATTTATATCCCAGCCAAACACCCGTTGTTTCCTAAAAACCGTTTGGCCTTTGCTGTCATGATACCTGCTACCTGGAATGTTCTTCTCTTTCACCCCAGGACCTAGACTATGAATGTGTTAATGTGCGTGGTGGTTGACTAAGAACAGCCCCCATATGCTCATATATCGTGATGAGTTTCTCTAACGGGCCCAAGCATTGCAAACGCGGCTCGCTAGCAGGTCTTGCCCACCCTCTCCTCTTTTCATTGCTAAATCGTTAAATTACATTCCTAAAGCCAGTCAACAACATCTGCTTCCTTATTTGGTCACTTCCTTATGCCTGACTAAAACACCAACTTCAGGCAATCAAAATTCATTATTTGGCTACACTGGCTAGCAGTTTCAACCAGGACTTACCAACTCATCCTAGCAGAGACTGCCCCCTTTTTTCTCCTTAAAACCCACTCCTGCAGAGCCTCCTGCTGCTGTTTTTGCTCAATCCAGAGCCAAGTGAGACCCCCATCTCTATGCCCACCCCTACCTGCCTGTGCCTCTGGGGTAATAAATCTCCTTTGTGCCAGGAATTTGGTGTCTGGGTGTGTCTTGTGCCAACTCTGAGGCCCCTTCACATTTGAGTGCTTAGTCATCAAGAAGAGGCTCTGTAGGCAGACCGCAAGCAGCTCTGTTCTGCTGGCTGCTTCCCAGCAGAACATATAATATTAATTACATATTATAACATATAGTATTAATATAATATTAATTAAATATTATAACATATAATATTAATTAAATATTATAACATATAATATTAATTATAACTGTTTGATAGTTCAGGTTTATTACTAACTAACTCTTACAACTTAAATTAACCCATTTCTATTCATCTATGTGCTGCCCTGAGGCTCGTGGCTTTTACCTCTTCTGTGTTACGCCCAAATCCGCGGGGTCCCCACAAAAGCCAACAAAGGAGACCAAGTCTCATATGTAAAAGCAAAGAGCCCTTATTTTAATCAGTTTGCAAACTCGGTCTCTCTGCATGTCCAACGTACTGGAATATCCAAAGAGCCCTGAGTTCAATTAGAACTGAATTTTTATAGTAGTAAAGGTGGGGGTGAGGGGTTTCTGAGGTTCAGGGGCTCTGATTGGCTGACATCTGTCTAGGGGTGTCCTGTTGAGGTACGCTGGCAGGTGATTCTTTCTTCAGCTGTTGGAATGCCAGGCATTTCCTTTGAATGATCTGCTCTTGGGTTGGGGTCAGGCAATCTCCCCTGTGGTTCCTCTTGCAGCCAGGCGTTGTCTCAGGGTAAACTACTGAGCCTCCAGACTCGATTTAAATTCATCGATGGCCAGAGTCCCAGGTGATAATGGTTGGAAGTAAAGAACTTCCTTTGGGTGACCTGTCCAGACTTAGATCATCATGGCTGGCCCCCACATTCTCTGCATGTTCTGCTTCCTCTCCAGCTGGCTTGAGACTCTTCTCATTCCACCCTCCTTCTTCCCAGCACTCCCTCTGCCCTGGAAATCCTGCCTAGCCATTGGCCAATCAGCTTGTCATTAACAATGAGAGCAACACATTTTCACAGTGCACAGAGGATTGTTCCACAGCAAGGCCCTACGTAGAAGAACTAAGAGGTATGGACACATTAAAGCAGGCGTGGCCTTGCTGGAGTAGGTGTGTCCCTGGGACTGGGTTTTGAGGTTTCAGAGGCCCAAGCCAAGTCCAGCGTCACTCTGCTGCCTGTGGATCCAGAGATAAAACTCTCAGCTACTTCTCCGGCACCATGTTTGCCTACATGCTGACATGCCCCCTGCCATCATGACAATGGACTAAACCTCTGAACTGTAAGCCAGCCCCAACTAAATGTTTTCTTTTATGAGTTGCCGTGGTCATGGTGTCTCCTCATAGCGATAGAACACTGACCAAGACGGCCTGTTTTAAGCCTCATTGGCAGTGTGACCTCCTTGTGAACATGTTTCTGACTGAAGGAGATATGAATGCCTCCTTCTTAGTGTATAATGCTGAAATCTGGCCACTACCTCATAGCAGTCATTACATATTTATTATGAAAGACCTGGATAAATCCAGGTATCCCCAAAGAAAGCCCTGGATAAATCCAACCCCCCTACCCCCAGCAGGAAGAAAATAGCCAAAAATCTAAGCAGGAAGAGAAGAATCAGAAATCCAGGATTAGCCAGTTCAATGACTGTGTTTCAAGAACTAGCTGAAGATAAAGTTAGATTATAATCTTGAGAATAATCTTGAGAAACAGAGTTTCCCCCTTGTGATTATCATTGGTATTTTTGGAATAACGTGTTTCAGGAACTAGCTGATTATGACCTTGAGTGATCTTGAGAGGCAGGGGAATTGTCTCCTTGTGATTTTCTGTGACACCCTCCCTGCCCCTTTCGGATTACTGGGCTGTGGTTTCTTCTTATAAAAAAACCCCTTCTCTTGGTCACTGGGGTCGAACTCTTCCCCTGCAGGGTCGAACTCTTCCCCTGCATGGGTTGTGAGTCTAGGCCCCAGTGCACTGGTTCCTGTCTCATCGATTAAAGCCTCGTGTGATTGCAGCAAGGATGGTCTCTCGTGAGTTACTGGGGGGGTCATTATCCCGAGACTTGAGTGAGAGTCTCCCCACACCGGGGGTCTTTCAATTACACATGTCACTTTACAGTTCAGTCACTTTGTGACTAACTTCTTCCCCTCGGGACACTGTGAGCTTCGTGAAGCAGGCAATAGGCCTGGTCTCTCTACACTTAGTGCTCCATAAGTAGCTATGCGAGTGCTCATATCCATCCCTGACCCAGCAAATACACGCTTGCTCCTGTTTTATGTTAGAACCCTAAGTGTTGTTTTCATAGGTAGATGTTATTTAAGCCCCAGAATTGGATTGGAAATAAGGCTTTGTCAACATTTTCTTTCCAATTGACTCTGCAGAAGATGGCACGCTCGCTCATCAGGATGCTCCCTCTGGGCTGTGAATGATCTCAGATTTTCTTCTTTAGTAGCATCATTAGCCCCATTAAAATTCTTACTTTGTGCACCTCAGAGAAAAATCTCAGTATGTTTTCTTAAGTATGGATGATTCATTAAATTTGGAATTTTCTGAATATTTCAGCCCTGTCCATCTTTCCCTCATTACAGAAGGTAGGCGTTTCCATTTATTCACCATTTACATATGAACCAAAGTCCGCCAGACTCTTAGGGCCGTGTTTTCTGCATGATGATACATCTCTTTCTAGAAATCCTTCTGCCTGACGTTGATAAAACCAAAGAGTCTTGTCTGGTTTTTCCTTTTCTCAGTTAGCTAGCACTACCTGGGCCACACACACACACACACACACACACGCACACACACTCACGCATGCACACACAAAGAGATGGGACACAAAATACCATAGAATTCAGAGCCTAGATGAGTTACTGAAAAGCAGGAAAATCACAGCTTCTTTCTTAAATGGCCTAGCATTCTGTAACGGTTCCTGTTTTGGAATCAGAGTCTCGTGTATTCCAGACTGGTCTTGTGCGGTTGAGGATGACTTTGAACCTCCGATCCTCTGGCCTCCACTGCCTGAGTGCTGAGAGCACAGGCCACTTAGATGAGTGTATGAGGATCAAAACGAGATCTTCTTGCAAACTAGCAAAGCTCTCTACACACTGAGCCGTACCTCCTCAGCCCTTCCATGGCTAATCTTGATTGCCAGCTTGACGAGATCTGGAATCCACGAAGCAGTTTGTCGTGGTGAACTTTACTAGTCAACTTGAAATACCTGGGGAAAGGGAACTCCAATTGAAGAATTGCCAGCCACAGATGGCCTGGAGCTGTGTCTATGGGACATTTTCCTGGCTGATGACTGATGGAGAAGAGCCCAGTCCATTGTGGGCAGTACTATCTCTATGTAAGTATATAAGAGAGCAGGCTGCGCATGAGCCAGAGGAAAGCAAGCCAGCAAGCAGCTGTTCCTCCATGGCCTCTGCTTCAGCTCCTGTCTCCGGGTTCCTGCCTCCGGGTTCCTGCCTCCGGGTTCCTGCCTCCGGGTTCCTGCCTCCAAGTTCCTGCCTCCGGGTTCCTGCCTCCGGGTTCCTGCCTCCGGGTTTCTGCCTCCGGGTTCCTGCCTCCAGGTTCCTGCCTCCAGGTTCCCGCCTCTGGGTTCCTGACTGGCTTCCCTTGATGGTGGGCTGTAAGGTGAGAGATAAAATAAGCCCTTTCCTCCCCACATTGCTTTTGACTGTGGCAAATGAGAAGCAAACCAGGACATCAACACATCTCTGGAAGGTCTGGAAGGTCGTTTCTAGGAAGGATGAACTAAGTGATGACAGCCTCTCCCACAGCAGGAGTGGCACCTTCCAACGACCCACGTGTAAAGAGAGAAGAGGAAAAGCAGAGATTCTTCACCTGCTCACCTTCACCTCTTGCTGGTGTGCGCATATATCTACTGCTGCTGTTGCTGCTGCTGCTGCTGCTGCTGCTGCTGCTGCTGCCAGGCTGACACCACACCCTATTTTCTTTGGCCTTCTAACATGAACTGACAACAAATGGCTTTCCAGAGATCCGCGAGCGCGAGGCCTTCAGTACCAGAGCCAGCCTCATGAACTGAGCAGCTGCAGAACCTCAGGGTTCTCAGCCTCTCTAATATTCAGAGAGTCATTGTTGGCCTACCTAGCTCTTAATAAACACGGCAATCTCAAAAATCCCATAGGTTTAGATGTAGTATTAGGTAGTTTGAATTGTCAACTTGTTACAATCTAGAATTACCTTGGAAGGGGGTCAGTGAGGTAGGCCTGTGGGGGAACTTTTTAAAAATTGTATTACATGAGGTGGAAACACCTACTCTGAATCTGGGTAGAGAAGAACCAGTTTGTGAGTCAGGGCCTCAGCTGAATGAAAAGGAAGGAGTCCGCTGAGCACAAACCAACTGCCTTCCTTCTTCTGCTCTCGATGGTGATGTAATGTGGCTAACTGTTCCACCATGACCTCCCCTCAAGGACGGACTGTCACCTGGGATTGTGAGCTAAATTCAACCCTGACTTAGTTACCTTTCTTTTGCTCTAAAGAGAACCTGCCAGGGACCAACCACAACACAAATACCTCTCACCAGGGTAAAGCCGCGGGGATTAGAAATACAGTATTGAATATGAAGATGCAAATGAAAATAATAAAATGATAAAGCAAAGAAATATATAGGATAGTATCAGGAGGGAATTTTCATGAGTACTAAAAATTCTCCCACATTTAATCTCCAACTGCTTAAAATACCCTTTGTTATAATTCAGCCATAATAAGGCTGACACTTGCGGGTTCCAGGGCCACACACGTGCGGACAAGCCTCAGGCATGACCCACCTTTGGCTCATAATTTCAGGCCTCCACAGACACCATGACCAAGGCAACTTACAAAAGAAAGCATGTCATGTGGGGTTCATGGTTCCAGAGGGTTAGAGCCCATTACCATCACGGTGGGAAAGCATGGCAGCAGGCAAGCAGACATAACGCTAGCTAAGAGTGCACATCTGATCCACGGGTATGAGGAGAGAGAGAGAGAGAGAGAGAGAGAGAGAGAGAGAGAGAGAGAGAGAGAGAGAGGAGAGAGGAGAGAGGAGAGAGGAGAGAGGAGAGAGGAGAGAGGAGAGAGGAGAGAGAGAGGAGAGGGAGGGGAGAGAGAGGAGAAAGAGAGAGAGAGAGAGGAGAGAGAGGAGAGAGAGGAGAGGAGAGAGAGAGAAGAGAGGAGAAAGAGAGAGAGAGAGAGCGAGAGAGAGAGAGAGCGCTAACTGGAATGGCATGAACTTTTGAAACCTCAAAACCCACCCCCAATATACAACTCCTTTAACATGGCCACATCTCCTAATCCTTCTCAAACAGTCTCAGCAACTGGCAAAACCAAGGTTTCAAACATAGGAGACTACAGGGCCACTTTCATTCAAAACACCATGAATTCTTTCTCCCCCAAGCTGCTTTGAAGATGGTATTCCTTTTTAAAAGGGAATTTGTTGTAGGAGGCTGCTTGTTCGTTCCTGGCTGCCCAGACTCGAAATAACCACTCAGAAACTATATTATTTAAATCACTGCTTGGCCAATCACTTAAGTGTATTGCTAGCTAGCTCTTACAACTATAATTAATCCTTTTCCATTATTTTATATTTTACCATGATGCTCATGGCCTACCGGTAAGGTTACAGCTGATAGCTCATGTCTTTCCCATCTGGTGGCTACATGGTGTCTCCTGACTCCACTTTCTTCCTCCCAGCATTCAGCTCAGTCTTCCCCACCTAGCTCTATTCTACCCTATCACAGGCCAAAACAGCTTCTTTATTCATTAACCAATAAAAGCAACACATATTTAAAAGGACTTTTATGAATTTATGAAGGCTAATGGTTCTGGTTCAAGGTCAGCATCCCATCTGGTGATGACCTTCTTAAAATGCAGAATCCCAAGATGGCATAGGGTACCTATCACATAGCAGGAGACCCAGGGAGCATATGTATTGGTTGGCCTCTCCCTGTTAAGGCAGTATGGAGTCACGGGGGCTCTAGTCTGGTGGTTAATCCTAATCTTGCTTTCAAACACTTTAATTGAATTAAGTTTTAATCTCAGTACCTAATGATGGAGATTAAACTGCAACAAGAGTTTCAGAGAAGACAAACCATATTCAAACCATTCCAGAGAGCTCGCTCCCTCTTAATACCTTGTGGGATAGCGGAACCAACTGTGTGACCTCTACGAGACACCGGGGTGGGTTGTGGCGAGAAATAGAAGTGTGTTGCTTATAAGCTGGGGTGATGGTATTCTGTTAACAGTGTCCCAAACGGAGAGACACTAATGAAGGAGTCTAGAGTGAGATTGGCAAAATGACTGCTTGTCTCGGACTAAGTCAAGGCCCTCACAATCTGGTGATGATGTACCAACCGGATGTGACAGTATGTCAGGGGTATCAGAATTTGTAGGCTAAATTCCTGGCTTTTATTGGAGCCACCAGGTCGATGACTCTTCACCATTGCATCCGCCCCTCAGCTCTAGGATATGCAAGTTCCCTCATCAGTAGACCCCAGGGAGAAAGTCCTTCTGGATATAGCCATTAAGATAAATGACGGAATCTATTAGAAAGCTTGAGAAAGTTCATCTGTTATCGTCTACAAATGTGTCTACAACAAAGGCTGGCAAACTCCTGGCAGGAAGACCAACTGATTCATGCCTTGGGTTGTTTTGTAAGAGCTTCATAAGATTGTGCAAACATCAGTTTCATAACATTGCAACACATACCCGGGAACCCCACAACCATGGTAGTCACCCTTCCCCAGTCCCACATGGCCCTAGGCAACTGGTTATCTACTTTTTATCTTTACGGATTCACTTTCTTGGGTTGTTTTATATAGTCTGTGACCTTCTGTGGCTGACTTCTTTCATTCAGCATGTTTTCAGGATTTACCCATGCTGTAGAGAGTCAACATTTCATTCCTTTCTGTACGCCAAATATTGATCCATCATATAAATAATAGCTCATTTCCTTTATCCAGTTATCAGCTTACGCACCTGTGGGTTCTTTCCATTTGGGGTTAGAGGGAATAATGTTGCTATGGATATTCATGGGCAAGCTTTCGGATACATTTTCATTTCTCTCACCTCTACTCCTAGGAGGAAAACTGCTAGAATACTTGCTAACTCTGTACCTCACCATTTGAGAATCTTCCAAACCCTTTTTAAGCATCTGTGACATTTTCCATTCTTACCAGTAATGTAAATTTTTTTTTTGGTGATTCCTGATAGCATTTGTTATTATCTGTCTTTTTCAATAGAGCCAACTAAAGGGGTGAGAGATGTGTCTCAATGCTATAATTTGAATCTTAAATGCTCTCCAAGGGTCCATATGGCCTTAACCTTCAGCATGGTGTATTGTGCATTGTGTATTAGGAAAACAGGACTTGGTAAGACATCTTGCAGCCATGGAGGTGCACCCTTGAAAGGCATTGCGGGATCTGGGCACCCCTTCATTGTCATTTTCTTCCTGGCATGAGAGGGACTTCACTTCATGGCTCCAACATGGCGTGATGCCTCACTACATGCCTGAAACAATGGGGTCAACCAAGCCAGGACTAGTACCTCCAAAACCACTAGCTGACTTATTCTGTCATGATGATGCTTTCTTTCTGTATGGAGTGATACCAAGACAGTTTTAGATTATCCAAGAGAAAATATTTAACACTTTTTAAAGTTTATTTGTTGTTAAAAATCCAAAAAATGAATTGTTAAATGTCTAGCTATGTACTTACACACACACACACACACACATATAAAATATATATTTAAAACATTAATTCTATGAGTTCTCAAACATTATTTAGGACAAAGCTAAGTTGATAAATTAGAAAATTACTGAAGTAAATAGATTAGAAAATATTAGTTAAAGAACTGAATGATAAGGCAAGAATTTTGACTGTTGTGCTCAACTAATTCACCATAGAAAACTCACTAGAACATTTGTCCTCGACAAGAGACACTTGGTTTTATTTATTTTTGTATCCCCCAACCATCCAGCAAACTCACAATGGACGCTTATTGAAGTGATTTTTCTCTGGGGCGGAAAAAAGTATTTTTAGTAAGACCTTTCAAACTCATGATTAACCTTTGAGGCTTCAGACAGACAACTTAATATTATCCCCACCACTTGTCAGTTCTGAGAACAGATGGTAAAGCTCCACTTTTTGACATGTCCACTGTGAGAAGTTGCCCCAGTTGGGACTTAATATAAAGTTATGCTAATAATACAAACCTCTAAAGGAAGGAGGGTGAGGCTGCCGGGATATGCTTGTTCAACAAAATGATCCCAGTTTGCTTCAGTCTGGGTGATGCTTTGATTCTTGGATCTGACCCGGATATCTCTCTCTCTCTCTCTCTCTCTCTCTCTCTCTCTCTCTCTCTCTCTCTCTCTCTCTCTCTCTCTCTCACACACACACACACACACACACATTCATACACACATAAATACACACACATGCACATATATATACACACACATACATACACACATATACATACATAGCACATACATACACACACATATACACCCACACACACACTTGCTATCCAAATACTTCATTTTTTTAAAAAAGAGAAACCATTCTCAGTCTCCTAAAAAAAAAAAAATCACTATTTTACACCATCTCTCTCTTACTGTTCACACTGCACTATCTGAAGTCATCTTGGCAGCTGGGCTCAGTCTTGAAACCTGGCATTCATCGAAGACTCGTGTTGTTATGTAGCAACGCCATCCACAGAGTCAGCCAATTGTGTCATATGGTTACAAAACTGTCCTCATCTTCCAGATCCCCTCTTCCAGACCCTTCCAGAAGTTTGCTCCTCCTACCCTGGAATGACCTTACATTCTCTCAGACAAAATCAGAGCCTGATGAAAATGACATCCTCCGCTTTATTTCCTTTCTCGTAGATGGGGTTTAGAGTAGTGTTTGGTGATGCAGAGAACAGGGGATGCACTGAAGTCTAGGACACAATGAATGATCAGAATAACATGTCTGAACCTGGTGAGACACCCAGAGTCTCTCTCCTGTGAACGAGCTGTGTTCTCCGAGGAAAGTCTGCATGGCTCCATCACTCCCTCCTATGACGACACAGGTCTTCCTTGATCTTAAAAGCCTTGGGCCAAATGCTGGATGATGGTGTTGCACACCTCGAATTCCAGCACCCAGGAGGCAGAGACAGAGGCAGGCGAATTTCTGTGAGTTTGGGGCTAGCTTGGTCTACAGACCGAGTTCCAGGACAGGCAGGACTATTACACAAAGAACACAGAGAAACCCTGTCTCAAAACAACAACAACAAAAAGTCTTGGGCCAGAATTCATTCATGACTAAGGCATAAAACCTCACGTACATTTGATGATACGAACCCTAACCCTAACAGGATGCTTTTGAAACTGAAAGAGTGCCAAGAGACAAGGCCTAAGCCAGACCCACACAAGCCAGCCTTCCTGTTGGATCACCATGCCTCAAACATCTCGAGTGATGGTTCCTGGATCACAACGTAAAAGCCTGAGGGGATTGTTTTTATTTTGTTTGTCTGAGGCAAGGTCTCACTACTGGCCTCGAATTCATGAAATATTCCGGATGATCCTAATCTTCTGATCCTCCTGCCTCTAATTCCTGAGTGCTGGGATTGTTGGTATATACCACCATACCCAGTCTTGGGTGGTGTTGAGGACTGAACCCAGGAATCTGTGCATGCTAGGTGAGCACCCTATCAACTGAGCTACATTCATATGACCTGGCTATGTGCCCCAAAGAATTGAAAACAAGACTTCAAAAAAACTTAACTACAAAATGTTTGTACATGTAGAAAAATGTATCAGCATTCACAGTACTCTGCTGGTAGAAACAACTAAATCATCTTTCAAGGATGAATAAGAGAATTTATACAGACATATACATATAGATGTATACATATATGCCATATACATACAGCAGAATAGTATTCAGCATTTAGAAAGGGAATGCTGCTAGAGGCTACAGTATGGATTTTGAGATTATTATGCCAAGTAAAATAAACTAGTGTCAAAACAACAAAGACTGCATGATTCCACCTACATAAGCTCATTAGTAACTTTGTCTTGTTGCTAAGACAAAATACTCAACAAGAAACAAGAAAAGGGTCAGCCAGTCTGTGATACACACCTTTAATCCCAGCACTGGAGAGGCAGAAGCAGGCAGATCTCTGAGTTCGATGCCAGCCTGGTCTGCAGAGTGAGTCAAGGGACAGCCAGGGCTACGCAGACAAACCCTGTCTCAAAAAAAACCTGAATGGGGTAATTTTAGCATATAGTTTGAAGGAATAGGTCGTCATGGAAACAAGCTTCAGTTGCTCATCTTATCATAGCTACCGCCAGGCATCAGTGAGCAGTAAACGCTTATACTCAGTTCACTTTCTCCCGTGAGCACCAGGACCTCCGCCCAGGGAATAGTGGGCTGATCCTCTCACCTCAGTGGGTCCAATCAAGATAATTCTCCATGGGCATTCAAGATCTTATCAAATTGACAACTGAGATCAACCATCGCAACTTCACTCAACTCAACACATCTCTTGACATCATAACCTCCTACTTTCTCCTTGTACCCAAAGTCTCGGGTTTGTCTCCTGATGTAAATTGTAATCCAGTTTCAAAAGTCTCATCATCTTGATCAGTAAAGTAACCAAAATGGTCACATTAGACTATGGCGGCCCGGGCAGGAGATTAGTTGCTGTTTGGTCATACAAGATGAAATGTCCTAGAAGACATGTGCACAAGTTAACAATAGCAAAACTCTTCAGCATTTGCCAAGGGTGAATGAACACATTTGATCGTATATGTTTGAGGTATATACATTGTATCGTATATGTTTGAGGTATATACATTGTATCGTATATGTTTGAGGCATATACATTATATTGTATATGTTTGAGGTATATACATTGTATTATAAGAAGCGTATAAAATGAATTCCATAGTAAATCAAACTAACCTGCCTAAGATGATGATGGTTTTTTTATGATTTAAAAATTGCTCTGCTGTGGGACAATGGCCTGTACCTTGTCAATTGTATTTTAATAAAACACTGATTGGCCAGTAGCCAGGTAGAAAGTATAGGTGGGGTGACCAGGCAGAAAGTAGAGGCAGGGCAATGAAAACAGGAGAATTCTGGGAAAGGAAAGACTCAGTCTGCAGTCATCTTCCAGACGCAGAGGAAGTAAGATGTGAAGCCTCTCCGAAAAACATACCAAGCCACGTGGCTAACACAGACAAGAATAATGGGTTAATGTAAGATGTAAGAATTAATTAATAAGAAGCCTGAGCTACTAGGCCAACCAGTTTATAATTAATGTAGGCCTCTGTGTGTTTATTCAGTACTAAAACGGATGTGGGACCTGGTGGGGCAGAAACCTCAGTCAACATTGCTCTATTGTTAGACCATAATTTTGCCCTGATTTCTTTTTCTTCCTAACCCACCTGCGCCCTCTGCTGGCTGTAGCTGCTAATGGAAGCCAACTGCCATGTTCCTTTTGTAAGTCCCAAGACCTTAGACACCAATGACTCCTTGATGGAATCACCTTTCAGACCATAAAACTCAGCAGGTAGACAGCACCACCTGCCAAAACAAGAACAAAAGCCTAATCCATCAAAGTCCATAGTCCTGGGAAAGTCCCTAAACGTATTAACCTTGCTTTTTTGGCTTCTGAAGTTCCACTCTGGCTAACTGCTCTTGCTAACTGAAGTATGACAATCCAGAATACAGTTTTTATACTTTAAAGCTCGCCCTGAGAAAGACTCAGGGCTGCACTGGGATCTGGAACACCAGGCTGCAGTTGGGTAAGAAAGACTTTCTATTGACTTAAACCTGGGTCTGAGCAGTCTTTTCTGGCAGATACCCTGTAACAATACCTGACGTGGAAGTCCTTCTGTATATGTGTTGCTTTTATTGGTTAATGAATAAAGAAACTGCTTTAAGCCTATAGTAGGGCAGAACAGAGCTAGGCGAGGAAACCTAAACTGAATACTGGAATAAAAAAGATGGAGTCAGAAGTCATGTAGCCCCCCTGCCCCAAGACAAACACCAGTGGGAACCTTGCCAGTAAGCCACAGCCATGTGGCGAGACACAGATGAAGAGAAATGGGTTAAATTAGAGATGTAAGAGTTAGCCGATAAGAAGCTAGAGCTAATAGGCCAAGCAGTGATTTAATTAATACAGTTTCTGTGTGGTTATTTTGGGGCTGAGCAGTCGGGAACAAACAAGCTCTCTCCCACTACAATAACCTTATCATTCCCAAGTGTGATTGCAGTCAGCACTACGGAGGGCAGGGGGATTCCCTGCAGAAACATAAGTAGTGGTAGATGGTGCAGCCCATCAAAACCCATTAAGCAGTACTCAAATGTTACTGTTCTTAAGGTTGTTTTCAGGACCGGGGATCAAACCCAAGGCCTTGGGCTTGCTAGGCTAGTAGTCAACTACTGAGCTATGTTCCCAGCCCTTGAGGTAGGTTTGAGAGCAATACCATATCACTTGCTTTACGCCGTCCTCTTCCGCTGCTCTCCTGGCTAGCAATAATGGCCGTATCTGCAGTCACTGCTACCACCAAGGTGAATCTGCCCTCATCACCCCAGAAGTAAAAAGAATGGAGGCAGGGGGTGGTGGGTGGAGGAAGCCAAGAGGCCCTCTGCCTTTTCCAGAATCTTGGGCAGTCATTTGGCAAGCCATGCCTTCTTTTCTCTTAATCACCCACTGTCCCCTGACCTTTCTATAATCAAACACCATTTCCTATAAGCAACAAGAGAGGAAAGGGATACCAGAGGTGGGAAAGGGGAAGGAAAATCTTTCAATGTAAAGTTTCCTCACATCAAGAAGTTCCCAGACCTATGGCCAATAAACACCCAACTGTTGGGAACTGCAGACCCTCAGACCTTAAATTTTCTGTGACCCCTTGCCTTCCAGGGTAAACAGTTTGTTTTCCTGTGTCTGCAGCTGCTCTGAGCATGGGACCGTCATGAGTTCCTGATGGCAGGGGAGTGGTTTCTGGTGGACTTGCAGCTGAAAAGTCCCAAAAGCTAGGGAGTGGCCATTAGTCAAGAAGAATCCAATATAAGCTGCCCTGAAACACAATAAAAGGGGCATTCTTGTTTCAAGGATGACCCGTGTCTCTGCCTGTGTGTGTGTGTGTTTCAATCTCCAGCCCCTTGCCCGACTCGTGAACCATCCCTGTTCAGGCGGTACAGTACAGGTGGACTGTACACCCAACGACACCTGTTCCCAGCTTTGTAACACTTTCCCACAAGTGCCTTCTAGAAGCTGGAATGTGAAGCTTCTAGAGAAGAGGCAATTTAGTTGACCTGGTGGACATTGGCTGCTAATGTGGTCAGCTATCATTCATAATGTGGTTTCTGGGGCCCCTCTTTGTTAAGGGGCAGTTATGACACCGATTCCAGTATCTAAAACATTTTTAAAATCAAGGGACAATTGATTTTAAAGCCATGTAAAGATGTTATCAAATCTACCCAAACAGTAAAAGGAGATCTTGTGATTTTAGTAACTTAGGAAGAATCTGGGGAGCTTGTGGGAGAGCATGTGGGGGAGCTTGTGGGGGAGCATGTGGCCAGCTGAAGCCCTTGGGTTGGTTAGTGTGGCCCCGTGGTAGTGAATTGTTTAATTTGGAATTATTATAACATTGCTAGAAGGTTTACTTCTGAGGAGCAACAGATGAAGTTGTTCATGACTGTTTTGTCTATTGCTATGTAATAAATCACTTATAGGCTTAAAACCACACTTCGTTGTATTTCAGAATTCTATGAATTGGCCAAACAGTCTACAGATCTCTTTTGAGGCCATCACAAGTGTGGCAGCTGATACAGTATTCTTGCTGGTCTCTGCCCATGGCGCCATCTCCCATCTTTCTTGCATGATGACTCATACTCTAAAAGGCAGAGGCAGCAGCTGAGAGACTCTAAAAACTAGACTGGGGAGGGGGGCTGGAGAGATGGCTCAGGGGTTAGGAGCACCAGCTGGTCTCGCAGAAGACCCAAGTTCAATTCTCAGCACCCACATGGTGGCTCACAATCACCTGCACCTCCAGGGGCACCCAGCAGGTCCTTCTGTGCTCCTCAAGTACTGTACTTGTATGCAGAAACATAAACAGAGAGGCACATTAAAAAACAAAACAAACAAACCCCCTAGGCTCTGCAGTCATGAACATCACTTCTCCAAGTAATTAGTCAAAATATCACAGGTCCATTCTCCCAAAATATATAGAGTCCAACTCTTTTTTCCCCCGGTGTTTGTGTGCCTGTGTGTGTATATGTGTGTGGTGTGTTGTGTAGTGTGCACACATATATACAGGCACACTCACTCATGAGCATGAATGGAGACACAAGGAGGAGGTCAGGTACTCTGCTCCATTACCCTTGACCTTATACCCTTGACCTTGTTCCCTTGAGACAGGGTCTCTCACTGAACCTGGAGATAGACTGGCAGCCAGGAAGCCTCAGAAATCCTCCATCGCCCATATAAAAAAAGCCAGCATGGTGGTGCATATGTCTGTAACCTGTCTTTTTATATGGGTGATGGAGATTTGAACTCAGGTCCTCATGCTTGTGCACCAAACACTTAACCCACTGAGCCATCTCCCCAGCCCCAAGCTCCAACCCTTGGAGCAGGGAGCAGCGAGTAACAGTAGAGACTGGTGACATTATTTTGGTCACTGTTGGAGAACATATATTACACTGATCTTAGAAACCAACTATAATGAAGTGTTCGGTCATTAATTAATCCTCTGTCTAATTAGTGTTTTCTTATTTCATTCATTCTACGCACGGAAGGCACGGCAAGCCAGGCAATGTTGTAGGCACTGGGAATGTATGAAAGAGTGGAGGAGAGTCTGACCCTCGTGAGTTTAAATTCTTATATCGTAAAGAACAGACAAAGTGATAAACTATGTTGAAATGCAATGTAGTGGGTGGGAGGCACTTTAGAGTGAGCAAAGTCCTCTTTGAAGTGGCATTTGAAGGCCAAGGGACAAGTTTGTTAGCACAGATTCCCAGGGTTGGAAAGAGCTTGGGGTGTTCATCTGAAGGACCGGAAAAGAAGGGAACAGGGAGGAAGAATGATATGGATTGTCAGAGGCAGTCAGCTGACCAGGCTTCCAAAGGCAGTGAAGGCCATGCAGGGACTTTGATTTATTCTTGAGCAGTAGAAACTAACATATGGGTTTTTAATCAGAAATTTTACTGATTCCTCGCTGGTCAGTTGACTCCACTTCCACTCCAGAGAGTAGATTCCAGGGCTTAAGAATGTAAACTGGATGGGGCTGGAGGGATGGCTCAGTGGTTAAGAGCACTGATTGCTCTTCCAGAGGTCCTGAGTTCAATTCCCAGGATCCACAGGGCATCTCACAACTGTGTGTAACTCCAAGATCTGACACCCTCACACAGACATGCAGGCAGGCAAAACACCAATGCACATGAAATAAAAATAAATTATATATATTAAAAAATGAACATAAACTGGTACAAATGAGGGTGGTGACCCCAGTTGAGATGTCAGCAGGTCAGGAATGTGTTCTGAAGGAACTATTCTAACTGCTGCCGCGGCTGGATTGCATTAAGGAAAACATCTCTCAGGAACTTCTGAAGAGTGAAGTGAGGTGAATGGGAGAGGGGGAAATACTGGTAGAAGAAAGATTTTTATTTTGGGATAAAGTGTGCTATGCCTGCTCAACAATTTGTAATTGAGCTTTATGACTTGATTCAATGGTTTATCCAAACCTGTGTGAGAATAAGCTGTTACAAGTGCTATACAACCTGGAAAATTAGAAAAAATTATATACATTTAAACACAAAGACCCTAAGCAAGTTAGCATTTCCATTAATATAATAACCTCCATCTTTTAGGGTTTTCTAGTTCTATATGGGATTGAAGCTCTCAACAATTTTGGACCTCCAAATGGCAAGGCCATGTGTTTCAGTCTCATATAAACTAACCACAGAAATGGATACTTGAATAAACATTCATACTTACAGAGACTCTTTAAAGGGTTTCATATTGTCTTAGAATTGATTATATAGAGTCTCTGAACGAGTTTAGCCTACCAAGACCTTTCATCAGGTGAGTAGGTAGACAGTTCTGTTCAGAGCAGCTGGACTCCAGCGCAAGTTATGCGACCCTGATTTTTAGCCAAGGACTCAAGCCGCCTTTGCCACAAGGAACGAATACTTCCGATCCAAGACACATACAGAAACACAGGAGTGCACGGTTTGATTGGATGGAGAAACACACTGCATCATTTCAGAGTGTTAAGTCTCATACACAGAGACATGCCAGGGATGGCCCCGTGGTTAAAAGCACTTGCTGTTCTTCCAGAGAACCAGAGTTCAGTTTCCAGCACTCACACCAGGCAGCTCACAACTCTTTGACCCCAGCTCAAGCGATCCAATGCTACCCTCTTCTGGTCTCTACAAACCCACACATAAAAATAAAACAAGAGTGTTGTGTTCAGAGGCCGGTGTGGCTCCACACTCACCGTGCCAGCTCTTGGGAGATGGAGGCAGGAGGATCAGGAGTTCAAAGTCATCCGTGGCCACAGAGAGTGCTCAAGGCCTGCCTGGCTATGTGGAACCCTGTTTGAGTAAACTAACAGAAGTGTTGTTTACAGGCGGAGAACATTAGCGAGCAGCTGGAGACCATCCAGCCGCATCCTGCTGCACAGCAGAGGAACAGAAGGAGCCAGACAAGGCCGAGGAAGAGGACCTGCAGGCTGAAGTTAAATAGCTGGTTATGGGGTCAGAACTAGGAATGCGCTTTGCTGGTGTTCGGGTGTCTGCACTGGCCTGCCCTTGAGGTCCCGACAGGATTCATCCTCAGGTGCAGGCACTAAAAGCACTTCCGGTGCACGTTCGCTATGTTCCCTTTTTCTAAAAGGTGAACCTTGCCCGCCTCCCATCAATTTCTCTGTCTCTCTCTTCTCTTCTGCTGCTCCTGGCCCCAGAGGCTGATACCCCCCATCCCTACCCATTTTTCTTTTCTATTTCTCCCAATAAAAAACCCTCCATGTGAGCTCTGTCACATGGCATCTTTCTCTTTTTAAATTACAATAAGATTCCTGATTGAAGGTTTCATTTCTTACTTTTTTTTTTGCAAAAGCACAATACCAAAGACTTTTAAAAAGTCAATATAAAAATGAAATCTCACACAAATAAAGCTAACAATTTATTACAAATAATCTGCAAACAAAAATATTTTTATCAATGTGTCAAAACATTATTTTGAACGGAACAGTATACCAGGGTTTCGCAAGTTGAAAACTCGGTACCGCCTTTGTGTGTTTCCGAAAAGTCTTACAATGGTTCTGCCTCTGTGTATTAAATATTGCGCTGGCAATAAAACAAGCACATAAGAGCTTGTAAACGATGGGAACCTGTGATGCTGGCAAATTAAGTCATTACCGGAGCTGCAAGGACGACCTGTGGGGAGCGGAGCGAAGTGAGGAGGAGGCTGCCACCGCTGGGAACAGGGGCACACAGCCTTGTTACCTCCAAGGGACGGAACAAGTAAGAAGGTTCCCTCCTCACCCACCCACAGCCTCTCAGCGGAGCAATTTGGGAAGCTCAAAGTGTCTCTGCGTGCACATTTTTAACACAAAGTCTCGTAATTAGAAGACAATTTTTTTTGTAGTGCTGCGCATTGAACCCAGGGCCTCCCACACATTAGGCAAGTGCCCTTACATTGGCAGAAAGAAGAAGTCTATGTTTACATAGAATGTTTACAAAACTGTAGAAGTATTAAATCTAAGAAATGTCTTAGACCATCAATTAAAAGTCATACAAATGTTATAATATAAAAATGGTCACTGTAAAATAATTTATTTAAATATTGCTGGACAAATTAATGACGAGATCCTAAGACTCCTCAACAGGGTCCCCAGCTGTGGTTCTACTGCCCACTGCAGGCAGAGCTGCCCAAAGGGCGATTTCTTTGGAGGCAGACTTTCCTCAAGTGGTCACATGCTGAACAGAAAGCCCAGTTCTGGTGTTCCCAGACGTCCAAACACAACAGCGCACAGGGAGCATTTCGGACGCAGGTAATGTACGGCCACACAGTGTGGCCGAGGGGTTTCATAAATGGTTGCGAGAGTTATAACGTTCAAGATAGCCTCTCTTCCACAGGGCCCCACAGGATGGCTCAGACTGCCCCCCAGGCAGGAAGCAGGCTATGCCAAAGCAAGTCGGGCCTGGTTCCCGTTGTCTTTTGTGTGCCTGCGGCTGCTCTCCTGCCCATTGCTGCCTGGATACTTTTGCCACAGAACATTTCCAGGTGGAGGAGAAGGCGCTGTGCCGTTGCGGGGCACTTCTATTGGGCTCACTGTGTGGTCTGTACTTCCCACAACCATCTTGCTGTGGGTGTTCTGGTGGCTTCTACCAAGCTCCCTTATTGCCACCAATGGATCTATTGTGCGCACTCAGTTTCTATGTTTCTGTGCCCTGTATTGGGTTCATGTCTGTAAGAGACCTTTCATTATGGAGAAACACACCACTCTACATAAAGATTTAGACAGAGTTGTAGTGCTTAGTTTTTTGTCTCATTTTTCCTGTGCTGGTGCTGAACCCACATCTGCACAGATGCTAGGCATGGAGGATGCTGTCATGGAGCTGTACGATCTCAGCCTAGTCATGGTTGCTTAGAAAGTAAGACCTCCTAGAGAGGGGCTAGCGGACATTTAACTAAAATCTTTACAAGACCCGGGGAGAGCGACATATTGAATAAACCGAGAGGCTGTTTCTCATAAAGATTGACTTCAATGAACACTTTATACTTTATCTCCTCTAAAATTTTGCATATTGTTTCTGTTCAATCAACTGTAGAACTTCACGGCAGAGTTGAGTGGTGGGCTCTGTAATAGGGTACCATCCAGGAAGCCTCTTTTCCAAGGCTGGCACGTGAATGAAGTACCTGCAACCACAGAGGAACAAAGCACCTGTAAAAATGAGGATTTTCACATCGGTCCATCCAGTGTGTTCACACTCACTGCACAAGGTTGAGGGTGGGGGTGGGGGGTGGGGAGACTTAGCCATGAGACTCAGCGTGTCAGACTTCCAACCTCCTGACTCAAGACTTAGAAGATCTCCGCTGTGTGTGCACTTCACTGAGCATAGGTACTTTACTTGAGAAAGGAACTCATGATGCATCCGCCATGTAGGCAGTGACCAGGAAAGATAAGACAGGACAGGACTGTCCTCAACAATGTGTGAGCATTCTGATGCTGGATTCCTCAGACAGTGCACAGAAAAGAGTAAGGCACGGACGTCAAGCCAAGATAACCCATCGGGACCAGTCAAGAGGAAAGAGCAGGGCTTATCTCCCGCATCCTCTATAAGCAGAGGCTTCTACATAAGAATATATAGACAGCCTTCAGCCATCTCCATGGGTAGCATCAAATGGTCCTCAGCCCCCAGTGGATAACAGAATTGCCAGGGGGAGCTTAAAAAACTGTCACTGCCCAGACTATGCCCCAGGTGAACCAAAACAGGAGCACAGCTGGGCTGATGTTATTCATAACTACCCAGATGACTGTAATGCAAGGTAAACGGAAAAACCACTAGATTAAAACAGAAACTACAAAACTGAATGTCCATGAGAAACGTAAGCAGTGGGGTGAGAGGAGTAAGCGGGGGATGGGGAGATGGTAGCCAAAGGGCGCACAATCCTCCTGACAGGGCCTGCTGGGAGCTCCAGTCAGCTATTGCTATCCAGGAGTATGACACCGTATTTGCCAGTTGTCCTGATAGTTTCTCAAGTTTATAACTACAGCTTTTATAATTAGGCTGGGCATGATGACACATGCCAATGATTACAGCACTCATGTTAGAGCAAGAGGCTTGCCATGAGTTCAAAGCCAACTTAAGCTACATAGTGAGTTCCAGACTGGCCTGGGCTACACCACAAGACCGTGTCTCCAAATGGGAAAAACAAGTTGGGGTGGGGAGTTTTTATTCATGCTACAACATGAACAAACCTTGGAAATATGATGGATGAAAGATCTGAGACCAAAGGTTGTCAGGAAGAGCGTGTAGGTGAGTGGTTGCCAGCAGCGGGGAAGGGGAAGGGATGTATCTGCTTAACGGGTACTTTCGGATAATGACAATGTTCAGTGATGACGGCTGCAAAATACTGTGAAACGTACTCAAAGCGGCCAAATTATATGCTCGAAAGGGGTAAATTTCACGCTAGGTCAGTTTTTCCTAATGAGAAGGAAAGAGAAGTTAGGAACCAGGAGAGGGAGGGTGCTGGGGCCGACTTGTGGGATCAGCTTGGAGCCAAATAAATCCTTTTATGGTATCCAGAGTGGACCTTCTGGTGTAATGCCACATGCAGGGAACACAGAGTCTACACAGAGGGCTGACTTTACCCCTTTTGAGGTCAATATAAAGCCATAATGTAAGCCTCCACATCTTTTGATGTCTCCCTCTGAACCGAGGGTGGAGCCACGCTGGCTGCACCCTTCTCATTTATGGCAAAAACTACCTTAGTTTTCTTGAATACATGTTCGACCAGGGGTAGTGTCAAGTGCACCTGGCCTTGCTAGCCGTGGTGTAGTAGGGGAACCCCGAGGGACAGCAGGGCAGGCTGCTGGACTGACAGAACCAAACCTGCTACTTCTGCTTACTGTTGTGTTCCTGGGGATAATAAAGAGTAAATGAAACAAGTCAACAACAGACTCCCCAGTGTTTGTTTACTGTCCCCCTTTACTGACTGGTCACCCCCAACGTGCGTGCAGCAGCTGACTTCAACTTCCGGTTCACAGTTTATCATCCCCTTTCTCTAGGGTTTGTTACCCCAAAACAAGTTATGCTTCTGTGCAATGCAGGCCGCACACAGCAAGGCGACGAGTGTCAAGTAGTTTCTGGGCTGGGGACACTCCTCAGATGGCATTCTGAGACCTGTACACAATGTCACCTTACCTGTGGCCAAATAAAGGACTGCTAAAAACAGAAGCGGAATTCTCCATCGCCGTTTACCTAACGATCAGGTCCTGTCGTAAGCGTCCGTGAAAAGGAGCCATGAGCATTTTGGTTTGGCCGTGCTCTTTTTTCCTCACCTGAACTCTTCGCTGTGGTTGTTCCTGATGTACTCGGCGAGAGTCTTGCTGTACTGCAGGCAGCTCTTGAGGATGTAAAATTGCTGGTACAACAGAACCGCTTGGCAGGGACTCAGCAGCTGGAGCGAGGCTGAAAGCCCGCTCACCACCCGCTTCACAATACTGGCCACAAACGCCATCTAGATGAGGAGAAGGCAGTTAGACGTGGGCAGGGTGCCACCCACACGCGCCCCACTTCAGCTGTTAGCCTCACTGACAAGTCTAGGCTGATGCCCTTGCCACCTTTTCTCCCAGGCTTCTGGGCTAGTTCCCACCGACACGCTCTCAGTACCAGATCACGGACCCGCCAGTGACTACACTTTTAATTTCTTTAGCATTTTTATATTTTTGTTTTAATTTCTAAATTACATTTTTTACTTATTTAGGGGTGGCATGCTATGCATGCTTGCCAAGGTGTGCATGCAGAAGCTGGCTGACAGCTTGCTTAAGTCGATTCTCTCCTACGTATGAGTCCCGGGGATTCAACTCAGGTTGGCAGCAAGTGCTTCTTACCCGCTGAGCCATCTCCTCAATTCACGGCACCTTGGTTTTACTAGGTAAGATAATTAGGGCTGGCTGAACAAGTAGGTACATCCGATGACCCCACCCCCTCAGGAGTTTCCTGTTCCGAGCTGGCTTAATACCTTTCACGTGTCCGTGTCCCCTTGCCTCAGGGCACCCTTCGTCCTGCCGGGCTTCACGGTCACACACAGGCCTAGTACTTGACTTGATTCCTTTAAAGACTGAGTGAGAGGCTTCCCCATTGTTTGAGACCCTTAGGACCTCAGTCAGATATAGAGCCTACGACCACTGCCTAAGATAAGTACGGGTCTTTCATATTGCACATAAAAATATGAAGAAGTAAACACTATGGTGCTCCTTGAGTAGATCTGAGCCCGGCCGAGCTCTGTGCACTGCTGAAGGAGCCAACACCGTGTCTTCATCACTTTGGCCAGTAGGCTATTCTATTGATACTGTACGCTGCGGCCCTGGCCAGCTTTGCATAAATGTGCCATAGGGATCCGACAAGAGAATACGGGTTCTTCAGGACCGGCTCTGAAAAGTAGTTCACAGCTGGGAATGGGTCAACAAGCATACGCTTATGTGTGGAAAGAGAACACATTCTTCATGACTAGTACTCCTCTCGCTACCTTACCTGCGTATGTGTGCGTGTGTGTGTGTGATTTGTATATGTGCCCGGCACACATGTGCATGTGGGTGTGCAGGCCACTACACATGTGTGGAACTCAGGAGACGACTCATGGAACTTGTTCTTTTCTCTACCACACTGGGATCAGGGCACACACTCAGTTTCTTAGGCTTGTCAACAATCACCCCTACCCACTGAGCCGTCTCACCAGCCCCAAGCGCTGCCTTTTGAAGAGATTTCCAGTAAACCATACATTGGTTGGCTGAACGCATGAATGAGTAGAGGGAAACCGAGCTTGGGGAAGTAGGGAGAGATGGAGGATGGAGGCTGTACAAAAATTAGTTCATGCGATATTTTGTAGAGCATGTGGCACTCTAGACATATCGCTGTCCTCGTGTCCCGTGGAGAAAGCCATTGTCGCAGTCATGACAGACTACATCTATAACAAACCTCAAATTACCAGGGCTCGGTACAGAACAGAAAAGCTCTGTTGCTTGTTCACACCACACAGCCCTTACAGGTCGGTAGGGTGCCCTGTTCAGCGTCACTGGGGAGCACCAGTGGAGGACTCGCCAGCATTCCAGAAGTAAAAGTGACCCAGGGAAGCCGGCTGGACAAGCTATACAACTTCTGCCCAGAAGTGACTCAGGCCAAAGTAATCGAGTGAAGAGTGATGCCCACTCCTACCTTGTGCCTAGTGGAAAGTGTGCCGGAAGACAAAGCCACCGACAGCTACCGTAGGACAGAACCAGGCGACAACAGAGACCAATGCAATCTGCGACAGTGACAAGCTCAAGGGGCGGAGACTCAGGCTACGGTGTCTACTGTGACTGTATCTGGGATCTGACCCAGTTAGAAGGTTGGAGACCTGCCTTCCTGCTCCAGGAATTGGCGCTGAGGACTCACAGATGAGTGGGGTTAACCAGGTGGGAAAGGAGAAGGAGAGGATTTCAGACCCAGACGCTACAGCTCATGTTTCCATGTGTTAGAAAATTTGTTCCCAAAGGGAAGCTGCGAGCAGGTGAGGCTATACAAGATTGTCAGATCACGGGCTCTTGCCCTCGAGAATGGAATGACGTAGCTGTGCACATGGACAGCCAGTGAGAGAACGTGTTGTTTCAAGAGGTTGCTATAAAAGTGACTTCAGCAAAACCAAAAACCAACCAGACAGAGGCAGGAGGATGGTGACTGGAGGCCAGCCTCAGCAGCATAGCAAGACACCTTCTCAAAAATACCCAAATGACTGCCTCACACCCCACTGTGCTCTCTGGCCCTTCGGCTTTCAGACATGGAGAGACACAGCAAGATCCTCTCGAGATAAAGTTCTTCCATCTTGAACCAGCCAGCCTCCAAAACCATGAGCCAAATGAACCTCTGCCCTTGATAAATTACCCACTTCGCTACAACAAAGACCAACACAGAGGGAGGAGGAGGGCTGGCCCTTGAGTTGGAGATGCCGTGGCAGGATGAAGGCAGGACCAGCTGAGGCAGCAAAGCTCTAAGATGCCCGCCCTGCAGGCCTGGGAAGGAGGTTGGCAAAGGGAAAAGCTGCTGAGAGATCATCTAGCTAACAGAAAGGCAGGGCAATCACATTTTTTTTGTGCTAAATAGCTCCCTCTGGCTGCAACCTAGTAAAATGACAGACACGGACTATTTGGACATGAACGGAATCTTAAAGGAGATCCGAGTTGGGACCAGGATGGAGGCTGCAGGGGTAGAGAGCACAGCCAATCCCAAGAGTTCTGTTTGTGTTTCTACTTATGGCAAACGTCAATCTTGTCACTTAAATTCTAACACTTCATTTATTATACATACCTTCAAAGTTTTGGGTTTTTTGTTTTAATAAAAATAAAGCTAATCTTTAGCCATAATTTAATACCTCTAATATATTTAATTCAAACATAAAAACATTTCCTTTTCATTAAATAATAAAATCAACAAGTTTATCTTTTGCTTCTGCTCTGTAGACTCAAGTAAATCACAGGACAATGTCTGTGTTTAATTAATGAATCACAAAGCATCCGGTAAGTCGGGCCTTTTCTGCTCAATACTCACTGTGGGAGGACAGCTCTGTAGAAAAGACATCATCCAGGTAATAGCAAACTTTGTGGATCCCAATCCAAGATTTCCCTAGAGACTCAAGGAAACAAGTTACAGTCATGACGTCTAAATCACAGCTAAAGGATTCTCCCTCCCAAATGTGTTTGTACCCTAATCAATCAAATCTTTCAAATCAGTTACTGTAAAATCAGCTAGAATAGCACTGAAGAGCGAAGGTAGCATCACTGAGGCCAACCAGTTTTAGAGACCATCCCCCAAAATGTTACACTGTTAAACGTTATAACATAATCAAGTTAGAATTAAAATTAAAATACACGCTGTACCTGCTGAAAGACAAGAAGAATCTCATAGAGCAGGGCTGTAGCCGTATCTGTATACTCCAGGGTGAGCTTCTGTAACTAGAAGTTTCAATAATCATCAGCGCGCTGCCATAGGCTGAGCCAAAAAAGTCATTTCCCTTTAGATCCTTGAAAAAGGATTTCTGATTTAAATTTTTATTTGTGATGTCCACTTTCCATTCCACTTGGTTCAGCCATTCCCAGAAAGGTGGCTTTCAGACCCGGCTGGCTGGCTCAGGCATGTTATTCCAGACACGAAAGAGCCGAGGCACAGAGGTCACAAGTTCAAGGCCTATTTGGGCAACTTAGTGAGACCCTGTCTCAAAATGAAAAGTTAGTAGCTTAGTGGTAGAATGCTTTCCTCACGTGTTCACTCCCAGCACGACCAAAACCAAAGCCATTTGTGTAAAGAGACAACACATTTAACAACGTGGAACACACAAAGGCCCAGACAAAGCCACGAAAATCCTGCACACTGGGGTCCACATCGGCAGTCAGATCAACAACCTTACTTCCTTTCAGGGTGTGAACGTGCTCCTTGGGCTTGATGCAGGAGGTTTTCTTAGGGATTTAGGCTTGTGCCCAGTTTGAACTTCTGTTCCTTCTGGGGAATGGGTATATATGGGGCTCAGAGAACTCTGTCCACAAGATCTCCAGGCAGCTGAGAGGGTCCATAAGTCACTCTGGGCATGAGAACGGCCTGTGGACATGCTCCAGGCCTCAACTCTGCCCTCATACAGTGTGCAGGATGAACTCTAGTCTACTGTCTCCCTTCCTTTTACATCTGGTGACCAAAATCTGCATAGTCTCCTGATGGCCACGCTGGCTGCCCAGTGCAGAAGATCTAAGGTTCTGCAAACGCAACACCCATGCCCATCCTGACTAACAAGCCCAAACCAAGCTCAGCTCCTCCCTGTTGAAGCTGGTCTTCTTGCTGTCACTCATGTCTGACTCTTCGGACAGATTCTAAAAGCTGTCTTCTAGTCTCCACACTTTATTTTAATGTCAAGTGTCAGCTCAAATTCCTAAAATCTTCTGGAATCTACCCTCTTCGTGATATGACGTCTCCCTTCCTCTTTGTGTATTTATTCAGCAAATATGCATCAGGCACTGTGCTAGACGCTGGAGAGTCCCGCCTCTCTCATGGAATACAGCCTACTGAAGAAACAGGCACCAAGCTAGCAATTAGTAAGTTAATGCATAGACATAAACTGAGTCAAAGGCCCAAAAGAAAAACACAGAAAGTTATGACAGCTCTGAAGAGGACTAGTCTCTTCTAGGGCTCAGGGAAGGCTTCCCTCTTCTTTTGTTTTTAAGCCTTCTGGTGGTGCCAGCAATTGGGAGGCAGAAGCAGGTGGATTTCTGTGAGTTCAAGACCAGACTGGTCTACAGATAGAGCTCCAGAACAGCTAGGGCTATTACAGAGAGAAATCCTGTCTCGAAAAGCCACACACACATACACACACACACACATACACACACACACACACACACATTTATATTATATAAATATACTCATATTTTATACAAACATATTAATAGACATAAATATATTTCGTGTGTGTGAAAGTTTTGCCTGCATGTATGTATGTACCCATGTAGGCCAGAAGAGGGCATCAGACCCCCTAGAACTAGAGTTACACCTGGTTGAGAGCTGCCTTGTGGGTGCTTAGAATTGAACTTGGCCCCTCTCCAAGAGTAGCAGGCACTCTTTAACTGTTGAACTGTCATCTCTCTGTTCCAAGGCTTCCTGCTGACTTCTGTCATCCCTCAGCTAGGCTGCACTCTACCCATCCTCCTCCCCCTCCTCCCTTTTCAGGGAAAGGTCTCACTGTATAGTACAAGGCAGATCTGCAGCCCTCAGTTCTGCCTTTGCCTCTCAAGTGCTGGATTTCCAGGTATGTGTCACCACACCCTGTGTGTGTGGTGTGTAGGAAGCCACTGCACACGGTATATAGTAGCACCATGTATACAGTAGCTCTACTTGTACGCATTTCGCTTCTCACCGAGTCTCCAATCTCCTCACTCGCTCAACCATCTCAAGGTGTGTAGCAGGTGTCCCATGCAGGCATGCCTCACCGACACCTGTCCCACTCACAGCTCATGAACTATTTTGATGGCGAATGCTTGTGAGTTTGTGAAAACTGTGTAAATGTGCTTTGTTTAGTCTTTGGACCTCTGCCTAGCATTGTTTGCTTCTAACAGGCAATCAGTGAATGCATGCCGAGGGGATACACCTTCTAACACAGCTCCAGCTGTGTGCTTAAGAACCGGCAAACCATATCCCACCCTTAAAAAAAAAATCAATTGATTGTGAGCTGGTATCTTCTCTTGGAAATACACTTTCGATACAGTTCGGTATTTCTAATGATTTCCTAAAACGGTAGAAAAGAGGTGGCTCTCACTGCGTGAGCACTGTTTGAACACTACTCACTTGTTAGGAGAAAGTACAGTCCACGTAGACCTTAAAATTTGGAAGACATTCTTTAGGAGTTTTGTTTCTTTGTTTTTTGGTCAGATTTCTACTATGGAATTACATGTATTTGAATAATATACAGAGAGATATTTGGGCAGATGCATGGCATTTTAAAATAGTATTATTTTCCTTAGTTTATAGACCTGAAAACATAAAATAGATACACTAATATTGGCCAAATGGCTAAGATTTCAGGTCACTAACGAAGCACGTCCTCTTTATTATGCACATTTCCGTATTCTACAGCATCATGTTCCGTGTTAATATGTAAAGAACAAGAGCCCCTGCAGTTACATTCAGTCGACCCCAAATTCTCATCTCACCTGAGCATCAAAAGACATTTCGGCTGGAGTTGAGTCAGACTGTGGCTGGGTGTTAGACGGGGAACAAGACTTTGGAACCGTAGGCTTGCTAATTAAAATTACTAAGAGATTAAACAGTGTTCCCCTAAAAAAAATGAAAAACCATTAATGGATAAAGTTCTTAAAGGAAAGCAGTGAGGTCAAACTTAGAAACACTTTGTTTTTTCTTTTCAATTTTTTGAAACAGTGTCTCTGTGTAGTCCTTGCTTTGTAGACCAGGCTGTGCTCGAACTCACAGAGATCCCCCTGCCTCTGCCTCCCAGTGCTAGGATGAAAGGCCTGCGCCACTGCCATCTGGCTATATTTACGGATTATTAGTTCTAAGCAACATTGCAGACAAAATAGATGCTAAAGTCGAAGTAAGTAACTGGTTAAGTCCATTAGAACCATAAACACAGGAACAACTCAGACAGAGAAAAAGAGATTGTGAGAAGAGATGAAGCGGCAAGTGTTGGGAAGCACTGGAGGGCCGGCAAGTGGACAGTGTCATAGAAGCGGGCGAGTGGAGGAAACCAGACAGATGAAAAGGGAAGCCGAGAGCAGGTTACAGTGGGGACAGAGTAAGACGCTGGACCAGAAGACTGTCATCTCAGACCCCCTAAGGCAGTGTTTCGCCACAAATGACACATTCTTATTTATGCACACACAGTATATGTAGTTCAAATATTTAATGATTTAAATATACTGATTACTGGGGCCAGAGGGAGGTCCCAGGCTTGATCCCAGCATCCATACGGTGACTCACGACCGTCTGTAGCTCCCGTTCCAGGGGCTCCCAGGACGCCTGAACTCCTGTGTACTTACCCACACATATACACATAACTGAAAGATGGACATTGGATCTCTTCACTACAGGACTTCTCAGATGTGTTGCTTTGCCAATAGAAAGCATGTATCTCTGGGGCAACGAAAAGTACTACATAGTTCTTTTTAAATAAAAAAAAACAAAAATTCCATATATTTTGATGGATTCAGCAATGTATTGTTGCATATATCTACCATATTTTATAGTGTATATGCATATATGTGGGTCTGTATATATGCACATATGTGGGTCTGTATATATGCATATATGTGGGTCTGTATATATGCACATATGTGGGTCTGTATATATGCATATATGTGGGTCTGTATATATGCATATATGTGGGTCTGTGTATATGCACATATGTGGGTCTGTATATATGCATATATGTGGGCCTGTATATATGCATATATGGGCCTGTATATATGCACCTATGTAGGTCTGTATATATGCATATATGTGGGTCTGTATATATGCATATATGTGGGCCTGTATATATGCACATATGTGGGTCTGTATATATGCATATATGTGGGTCTGTATATATGCATATATGTGGGTCTGTGTATATGCACATATGTGGGTCTGTATATATGCATATATGTGGGTCTGTATATATGCACATATGTGGGTCTCTGTATATGCATATATGTGGGTCTCTGTATATGCATATATGTGGGTCTGTATATATGCACATATGTGGGTCTGTGTATATGCACATATGTGGGTCTGTATATATGCATATAGGTGGGTCTATATATATGCATATGTGTGGGTCTGTATATATGCATATATGTGGGTCTGTGAGGTCAGAGGTCAACCTCAGGTTTTGCTCCTCCAAAACCATCCACTTTGTTTCTGGAGACAGTCTCTCACGAGGATCTGATTCACCAACTAGGCTATTCAGACTGACCAGCAATCCCCAGCCTATCTCCAACACTCTAGTGTTGGTTTTGCGAACAACGCTACCATACCTGGCTTGTCACATGGCTGCTGGGTCCTCGTGCTCACCTGGAAGCACTGTCTACTGAGCAGTGCGGCGCCTGAGCGGATGCTCAGTGAGTGGATGACGTTCCAAGTGAGTGTGCATTGTTGACATGGGCGTGGCCAGGTCAAGGGTCAGTGCCTCAGGACCAGGGTAAACTAGCAAAACTAGGGAGCACAGATTTCCCTCCTCGGGGATGTTTACAGCCTGAGACTGCTCTACTACAGAGCCCTCCAACAGAGACTAGCTAACTCCTCCCTGTGCCGTACATAATAACCCTGATGAGGTTCTGGGCTGTTGAGGGTGATAGGTGCTCTCTATCAGAGTCAGCACAGGCCCCTGACTCCAGCTTTTCTGTATGTGTGTTTATACTTTCTTCATTCCCTTGCCACCTCCTCAGTCAGGTCAAGTCCCAGTAGCACCGGACATGGCATTGAACTATGTCCCCAATCAATAATGTGAAATACTTCCTAAAATGCTCATTTGGCCCAAAGTTTGACTCCAGAGCCTCTTTTTTTTTTTTTTTAAATCAGAGCATTTTAAGGGTGTTCTGCACCATTAAGCACCATTAGCGAATTAAAAGCTAAACATTAGTTAATAAAACCAGTTTACAGCTGAGGGCCTTTCCTTTCAAATGCACTGTAACTGTCCAGTAACAAACAAATCACATACCTGTTACTACACGGTTGACAGTACTTGGGAGCTAGTTACTTAACAATAAGAAAAGGTCACAATTCGAATTATGAATCCTAAAGAGTTGAGTCTAAGATTATCTTCAAATGCCAAGTGCAGTCACGTGTGGCTGAAATGGGGCTGAAAGCAGGCCACTGGACGATGAGCTAAACCGAGCCCAGGCGGATCACTTGGACCCAGAAATCCAAAACCGTCTTGGGCAGCACAGTAAGATGTCCCTGAAAAATTAAAAAGGTATGGAAGGAAGCTGGGCAGTCACTTGGGCAGAGGCAGGGGGCTTACAAAGTTCAAGGTCATCCTCAGCTGTAGTGTCAGGACCAATCCAAACTCCATGAGACCCTGTCTTAAAGAAGCAAAAATCAAGGAAAGGAGAGACATAAAGAGGTGGGGGCAGGGGAGGAAGGAGGAGGAAGACCAGCTGAAAAATAGGACAAGTACAAGAGAGACAATAAATGATCTCACAGCAGCAAATCCCAAAGAAGGGAAAAACACACACAATAACATCACCAACAACGAAACCTAAAATAACAGAAGCTACCAATCACTGGTCATTAATATCCCTTAATATAAACAGACTCAACTCACCTATAAAAAGACACAGGCTAACAGATTGGATACAAAAACAGACTCCATCCTTCTGTTGCATATAAGAAACACACCTCAACCTCAAAGACGGACATCACCTTAGAGAAAAGGGTTGGGAAAAATTTTTCCAATCAAATGGACTTAAGAAATAAGCTGGTATAGCTATCCTAATATATAACAAAATAGGCTTCAAATTAAAATCAATCAAAAGAGACAAAGAGAACATTTCATATTAGTGACAGGAAAAATCCATCAAGAGGAAATCTCAATAATTAACATCTATGCCCCAAATACAAGGACACACTCATATGTAAAAGAAACACTTCTAAACCATAAATCATACATTAAACCCCACACTAATAGTGGGAGACTTCGACACCCCACACTCACCACTGGACAGGCCTGTCAGACAGAAAATTAGCAGAGAAATAAGGAAACTAACAGATGTTATGACTCAAATGGACTTAAGAGACATCAAAGAATATTCCCTCCAAACATAAAAGAATATACCTTCTTCTCAGCACTTCATGGAACCTTCTCAAAAATTGACCACATACTAGGTAACAAAGAAAACCTCAACAAATACAAAAAAAATGGAATAACCACATTTATCTTATCGGATCACTGTGACTTAAAATTAGAATTCAACAGCAACACTAATTCCAGAAAGTCCACAAACAAATGGAAATTAAACAATGCTCACCTGAATCACTAATGTGTCAAGGAAGAAATAAAGGAAGAAATTAAAGACTTCCTAAAATTCAATGAAAATGACCACACAACATACCCAAGTTTATGGGACACAATGAAAGCAGTGTTAAGAGGAAAGTTCAAAACACCAAATGCCTACATAAAGAAGCTGGAAAAACCCACACTAATGAGTTAACAGAACACCTGAAAACTTTAGAACAAAAAGAAACAAACTCACCCAGGAGGACTAGATGGCAGGAAATTGAGAGCTGAAATCAACAAAATAGAAACAAAGAAAACAATACAAAGAATCAATAAGACAAAGAATTGGTTCTTCAAGAAATTCAACAAATAGACAAACCTTTATTCAAACTAACCAAAAGGCAGAGAGAGAACATTCAAATTAACAAAATCAAAAACAAAAAGGGGGACATAACAACAGACACGGAGGAAATCCAGAGAATCAGTGGGCCATATTTCAAAAACCTGTACTCCACAAATTTGGAAAATTTAAAGGAAAAGGACAATTTTCTGGATAAATATCACTTACCAATATTAAATCAAGACCAGATAAGCAAATTAAATAGACCTATAACTGCTAAAGAAATAGAAACAGTCATCAAAAATCTCCCAACCCAAAAAAGTCCAGGGCCAGATGGTTTCAGCTCAGAATTCTACAAGATATTCAAAGAAAAATACCAATATCCCTCAAATTGTTCCACATAATAGAAACAAAAGAAACATTGTCAAACTCTTTTTATGAGGCTACAATTATCCTGATACCCAAACCACAGAAAAACATTACTAAGAAAGAATTACAGACCAATCTCACTCACGAACATTGATCCAAAAATACTCAATAAAATACTGACAAACCAAATCCAAGAACACATCAGAAAAATCATCCACCATGATCAAGTCAGCTTCATCCCAGAGATATAGGGATGGTTCAACATATAAAAATATGTCAATGTAATCCACCATATAAACAAACTGAAAAAAATGAACCACATGATCATCTCATCAGATGCTAAAAAAGCCTTTAACAAAATACAACATCCCTTCATGATAAAGATCTTGGACAGAGCAGGGATTCAAGGAACATACCTAAACATAATTAAGGCAATATACAGCAAGCCAACAGCCAACATCAAACTAAATGGAAAGAAACTCAAAGAGATCCCACTAAAATCAGGAACAAGACAAGGTTGTCCACTCTTCATATCTATTCAATATAATTCTTGAGGTTCTAGCTAGAGCAATAAGACACCAAAAGGAGATCAAGGGGATACAAATTGGAAAAGAAGAAGTCAAACTCTCACTATTTGCACATAAGTGACCCCAAAAATTCTACCAAGGAACTTCTACAACTCATAAACACCTTCAGTAATGTCGCAGGATACAAAATTAACTTAAAAAAAAAAAGATCAGTAGCCCTCCTGTATACAGATGATAAAAGGGCTGGGAAAGAAATCAGAGAAACACCACCCTTCACAATAGCCACAAAAAGCATAAAATATCTTGGAGTAACTCTAACCAAACAGGTAGAAGACCTGTAGGACAAAAACTTTAAATCTTTGAAGAAAGAATTGAAGAAGACACCAGAAAGTGGAAAGATCTCCCATGCTCTTGGGTAGGTAGAATTAACATAGTAAAAATGCCAATCTTGCCAAAAACAATCTACAGATTCAATGCAATGCCCAGCAAAATTCTTTACAAACCTCAAAAGACCAATACTCAACTTCATATGGAAAAGAAAAAAACCCAGGATAGCCAAAACAATCCTATACAATAAAGGAACTTCTGGAAGAATCACAATCCATGACTTCAAACTCTACTACAGAGCTACAGTACTGAAAACAGCCTGGTATTGGCATAAAAAGAGATAGGAGGTCCAATGGAAACAAATTGAAGACCCAGATATCAACCCACACACCTTTGAATACCTGAGTTTTGACAAAGAAGCAAAAAAGATAAAATGGAAAAAAGAAAGCATATTCAACAATTGGTGATGGCATAATTGGATATCAACAAGTAGAAGAATGAAAATAGATCCATATCTATCATCATGCACAAAACTCAAGTCCAGATGGATCAAAGACCTCAGCATAAAGCCAGCCACACTGAACCTCATAGAAGAGAAAGTAGGAATTAAGTACACTTGAATGCGTTGGCAGAGGAGACCACTTCCTTAATAAAACCTCAGTAGCACAGACACTGAGAGAAACAATTATAAATGGGACCTCCTGAAACTAAGAAGCTTCTGTAAAGCAAAGGACATGGTAAACAAGACAAAACGGCAGCCTACAGAAGGGGAAAAGATCTTCACTAACCCCACATCAGACAGAGGTTTGATCTCCAAAATATACAAAGAACTCAAGAAATTGGTCAACAAAAGAACAAATAATCCAATAAAAATAGGATACAGACCCAAACAGAGAACTCTCAACAGAGGAATCTAAAATGACTGAAAGACACTTAAGGAAATGCTCAACATCATTAGCCATCAGAGAAATGTGAATCAAAACAACACCTGTAAGAATGGCCAAGATCAAAAACATTGATGACAACTTATGCTGGAGAGGATGTAGGGTAAAGGGAACATTTCTGCATTCTGTGGGGTGGAAATGCAAGATGGTACGGTCGCTTTGGAAATCAATATGGCAATTTCTCAGAAAATTAGGAAACAACCTACCTCAAGACCCAGCATACCACTTTCGGGTATATACTCAAAGGATGTTCAATTGTACCACAAGGGTATGTGTTCAACTATGTTCATAGCAGCATTGTTTATCATAATGAGAACCTGGAAACAACCTAAATGCCCCTCGACCTAAGAATGGATAAGGAAAATATGGTATATTTACACAATAGAGTGCTATACAGTAGAAAAAAATAATGATATCTTGAAATTTGTGGGCAAATGAATGGATCTAGAAAACATTATACAGAGTGAGGTAACCCACACCCAGAAAGACAATTATCATATGTACTCACTCATAAGTGGTTTTTAGACATAAAGCAAAGAAAAATCAGCCTACAAACCACAATCCCAGAGAACTTAGACAACAATGAGGACACTAAAAAAGACATATGGATCTAATGTACATGGGAAGAAGAGAAAGACAAGATCTCTTTAGTAAATTGGAAGCATGGGGACCATGGGAGAGGATTGAAGGGGAGGGGAACAGAGAAAAATATATAGCTTTTAAAAATTGAAACAATAAAAAAGATGATCAGAAGCCCATAGTCAACCAAAATCCTAGAAAAATACAGTTCTTCTGCTTTCCAACTCAAGGAGCTAGTCCGATTCTTAAAATGCAGTATATTTCTAAATACATACACGATGTAGTATAGATCATTCATAATAGCTACTGTTTCGTTTGAGCTGTTCAAAATGGCTGGTCTTGGAGCAGGGAGTGTAATTTGATGGCAGAGTGTCTTTTTATCACGGGGCCTGGGTGTGACCATCAGCACTGAGTAAACTGGGCATTAAGGCAGTGCCTACAGTCTGAGCCCTAGAGGGCATGGAGACAGGAGGGCCAGTTGACAGTCGTCCTCAGCTACACGGTGTAGGCACGTGAGAAAATCAGAAACTCACTTTTGTGACTTTCCTGGTCAAAAGAACGATCCTTTTTTCTTTCTGTTACTTCTCTGTGAGTTTGTGTTGGTGTGTGTTGTACGTGCGCTGGTGTGTTTGGGTGTGTTCCTGTGTTCCTGCATGTGGTGGGCAGAGGAGGGAGTCACTGTCTTATAGTCTACCACCTTCTCTCTTACTCCTTCAAACATGGTCTCTCAAGGAACGTGGAGCTAGGCTGTCGGCAGGCCACAGAAACCTTCCCTTCTCTCCTCCCCCTGCCCCGCACTGGGGCGACAGGGAAGCACAGCCTTGCTGGGCCTTTTATGTCAGTTCTGGGGATTTGTACCCAGGTTCCCACACTGTCCCAGCAAGCACTCTTATCCAGTAAGCATCACCTCAGCTCCCAGGACATCCTTTTTAAAGCGTTCTCTAGATGCGGCCTTTGGAATGGCACTCTGTTCTCTGCTCTATTCAATTATAGCCCTTTATTTTCACTAACAGCCTCTTTTCAGATCTAAGAGAAAGAACTCTAAAGTTCCAGGTCCCTTGCTGTGATAATATAGAAATTCGACTACGATAATACCAAGATACAAAAGAACATGGCTCATGTCACGACTGCAGCAAGGTGGGTTGTTGAACTAACGAAGTTTCCAGTCTGGGAAACAGAAAGAGGAAATGCAAAATGAACACTCCTTCTTTATTTCCTCAAATGGAATTTAATTTGAAATCCACTCCTTCTAACAACTGACTTAATTTAAAACTCTCTGGGACAATGGTTCTGGTCAAACTGTAGCTTCATCCAGAATAGAGACTCCGAGGATTGACAGCAGACTTAAAAACCATCCCAACAATTGAATGGGTTTATTATTCAATTATTATTATTAATAATAACATATGGATTTTAGATATATTACACTCTATTTTAGAATGCAGATGTTGGAGGTCAAATGGTCCGTGGTACTGTGGAAGGTGGCATTCTAATATTGTCTCCAACACTCGTATCCCACAGGAGCATAGAGATCCTACATGACCACCTCTCCTATGTGTGGGCATGACCTGCGACTGTGGCTATCATTCATGACTGTAAATTGTAAGTAGGAAGGTCTCTTCACATATAAACTAGGACCCACCATTAGTTGATGTTTTCGTCAGTCCAGCAGAAATGAGCCCGGGTGGGAGTGATCCAGTCAGCAGAAGCCTGCAGAAGTGGGCCTTCCCGGAACTCACAGACAGAGCCTGACAACTATGGCTGCCTTCTCAGCCACCACTTCCCTGAGTTGAGGGGGGAACTGAATCCAGTCAAAACGACAAAGGAAATGTTTGAACTCAGGAGCCCAGGACCCCGCTTACTGCCCAGAGTCCTAATCCACGGAGATGTGACAGAAAACTTAAACGTTTAGCTCGCTACGCTTCTGCAACTTGTTACATGGCAATGGATTTAATACTATCACCTTACACCTTTGTCCTCAAGATAATCCTATGCATATCAAAGGTGCCTAAAATTAATATTATCACCACACTCTCCTGTAGGTATTGAACACATAATGAAGGTTAGCTAGGAAAATAACTAGTCATGTCTGGGAAAAAGGTTTGCTAAAGCTGATAGGGTCAAACCAAGGTAGAACAATGAAAGGCCTTTAAAAAAATTAGGACAGAGAAAAGCAGAAACCAATAGAATGTAAGTACGAGTGTTATAGGCCTTGCTTGATCATGAGGACAAAGGCAGTCTGAAAAAGATGGCAGGCAGGGGCTGGAGGCAGAGCTCAGCACTGGAGCCTACAGCCCTTGGAGAGGACCTAGGTTGGGTTCCCAGCACCCATGTCAGTCAGATCACAACCACCTGGAGCTCCAGTTCTCAGAGACCAGATGCCCTCTCTCCGGCTCTGTGGGCTACTGCATACACGCATACATAAATTCACACGTAGGCACAGATACTCTGTGGGCTACTGCATACACGCACACATAAACTCACACATAGGCACAGATATAAAATCAAATTTTAAAAACCAGAAAAACACACAGTAGGCTCTGCCAGGCAAACCTCACTCCTTCACACTCCATGGGCACCCAGTTCCCCTGGTATCTGACTTCTCTGAGCCACCAAATCAGTGTCCCTCTCTCGTCAGAGAAGTTTCCTTTTACAGGCCACGGTAGCCAATACAGAGACCCCCAACTGCTCAAGCCGCGGGGGAGGCGACTGTGGAGTGCTTGGTCCTAAGTGGGCATCTATTCGCAATCATGCCTGCTCCTTCCACTGTTCGAGGATCATTGCAGAAGAAGGGGCAGAAAGAGGCAAACGCTGGGAAGAGAGGCTTCAAAACTGTTTTTTTTTTCTGGACATGGCAGGGCCACTTCACACATGAACTCAGGGCAGCTGGGGCTGCCGCCCAGGACTGCATAAGAGCGAGCCAATCAAAACCTAACAAGGGTGGAGGAGGGCTCCCCTAGCTCCACCCAGGTGAGGCATTCTTGGCAGCTGATGGTGAGTGGAGGAGGGAGGTTTCAGTTTTCTTCTGGATGTGGCCATAATAGGCCCATGCTCCAGTGGATGGCCCTATACTCTTGCATATATATATATATATATATATATATATATATACCAACAGCACCAATCAGACTCAGCGGTTTAAAATAAAAGAGCTCAGGAAGTTATGAGGGACATGGGGATGGGGACATGAGAGGCATCAGGAGGGATGACCAAAACACACTGTATACAGTATGAGTGAATAGATAAAATGTTTTTAACATGGCAGAATAACAAAGGAGGAGGAAATTGGGACCTGGCTGACCCTGTTGAGGAAAGTCTCACTACCTGCTCTAGACTGCTATGTGAGAACGGTTTATGTTTCTACATACTTTTGGACACATATTTCTTATTTATTCCTCTAATGGTTTCATGAATGTTTTAATGATTTTTTAGCCATTTTCACTTCCCGTTCCCCTCTCTCAGTCCCTTCTCTGGCTCCCTTCACTCCCCTCTTTACTCCCCTCCCATGCTAAAACCCTTTCCCCAACAAATTCCTCTCTACCTTCACGTCATTGTACATGTGTGCATGTGTGTGTTCGTGCATGCCTGTGTGAGTGCGTGTTTGTGCGTGTGCATGCGCGTGTGTGTGTGTATGCATGTGTGCGTATTCACTGAGTTAAATAGGGTTGTTTGCATATGCATGGATGAGAGTTTTTTACTGGGTCAAGGGAAACTTATCAGTTAGGCCACATTTAAATATCTTTCCTCAGCATTTCACCCTCCACATTAATAAAACTTACAAGTCATTCGTGAAAGTCACAGACACAGTCGTGTGCTACACGGCAATGCTACTGTCATCAGTGACAGCATGGTATGGAATTATGGTCTCGTGAATATGTAATTAATAACATACAATATCATATAATAATAATTAACAACATATAATATATATTGATTTTTTTAACCTTCCTATTGCGTGGCAGAACTACAGCCACCCTAGCCCTGTCCTTCCTGCACAGCATTGTGCACATGGCAGCAGGGCTATTGATAAACATGCTGTGCTGCGTGTCTTATAGAAATATAGCACAACATTATGTTGGTTTTTCTAACAGTGGTGTTACGGGTCCAGGGATTTACTACTATGCCTTCAGTCATTATTTTAGAGTGTGTGTCTACATGTGTGCTACAAGAGAGTGTGCTGGGGCAGGAGAGAGAGACCTCAGCATTAGAAGCATCGGCTGGTCCTCCAGAGAGATGCAGGTTCAATTCTCAGCATCCACAGGGTAACTCTGGTCCCAGGAGATCTGACACCCTCTTCCGGCCTCTGCCAGTACTGTGCACACATGGCATGCTGACATATACGCAGGCAAGCAAAACACTCAACATAAAATGGAAATGAAGAGTTTACAAAGTGACGCCAGCGACAGCCTTCATATAGCTCATGCATCTGTTTACTGAATTCACTCGCATCATGTTCCCTTGGCTCGACTGAATCACTTGTTTAATTTATGAAGGCCTTAGGGCAATATGCAGCATAGTATGAATATATGTACATATATATATCCTATATATTTTATATTGTGTACATACATATATGTGTGTTATATATACATATATTACATACATTACACCATATAGCCTAGGTGTCTAGTAGGCTGTACCATTTAAATTTCTGTAAGTAGACATATTCCCATGGTTATGTAGTCCATAACTATGAATAAAATATGGCCTCAGTAACTCTTGCTTTAGCAAACACAATTTTCTGCTGTGGATGAATTCTAGTGGAGACTCTGTTTCCAGGCCTTGGCTGTATGATGGGTCATTTAGTCTGCTTCAGGTCTACTGAGCTATAACAAAAGGCATTGAGCTAAGAATATCTCTGTGCCCTTACAGATGCAGAGGGACAGAGAATTCAGCACGCATCAGTTAATCTACACAGCTCAGAAGGACATGGAGCAAAAGACATAAAATACAAGGGGTTGAACTGAGAAGTTAGAGAGTATGGATCAAGAATAGAGTCCTGAGGGGGTTGGAGAGATGGCTCAGTGGTTAAGAGCACTGGCTGCTCTTCCAGAGGTCCTGAGTTCAATTTCCGGCACCTATATGGTGACTCACAACCACCTGTAATAGAATCTGGTGCACTCTTCAGGCACACATGTGTACAAGCAGAGTACTCGTACATAAAATATGAATAAATAAATACATTTTTAAAAAAGAATGGAGTCATGAGAGGGGAATTCTCAGTGCTTGTGAGAAAACTCCAAGAAGACAAGAGTCTTGTGAGCTCAGTTTCTTCAAAAACACAGATGTGCTTTTGTGCCCCCCAGGGAGTAGCAGAGAGGAGTGAGTTCACTTCGTGTGCCACCGAGGAAAAACATGTTTTTGCCACGCACAGCTTGCCCTGTGATTGTTCACTTTCCTCGGGTGACTTTCCTTAACCCTCAGAGCGAAAACTACCTGAGGCTCTGCCTTAAGCTGGCTATAGCCTGAGACTTCAGTCGATTCATTGTAGGCCCCACCCTTCCCGATTCATGTGCCAATCAGAGCATTGGGAGAGACTACATCATCCCAAAGTCTTCTTAAAACACAAGACAACAACAACAACAACAACAACACCTTACTTCTTAGCTGCCAGTGTGCTCAACCGTGATGATTCAATTTCTGTCTCTCTGAACATCAGTCCCAGGGTCCGTATAATTTCAATACATGCCCTAGGAAATAAGAGAAACACGAGCAATGAAAATGGCATGGTTCCCCAAGGTCGGAACCCCACAAGAGCAGTAAGCCTTGAGAGAACGGCTTTCAGATGTTCATTAGCCCAAAGAGCATCAAATTCCGCATGTCTGATTGCCAGCACAGGCTACACACCTAGTCTGGGGTGCTGCACAGGAGACGATCAAAACGTGCCTGCTGACTAAGAGCTTCACGTCAGGATCAAGGCACAGGCCTAAGCATTTTTGAATGCATATTTTTTTCCAATGATCTATTTTCAAATATTTGCATGTGTATACCTGAATGTAGGCTTGTGCCCATGAGTGCAGGTGCCCGCAGAAGCCAGGAGCATCGGATCCCTGGAGCTGGAGTTACAGGGGTGTGAGTTCCCAGACATGGGAGCTGAGAACTGAGCTGGGTCCTCTGCACGAGCGGGTTGTGCTCTTAGCCACTGAAACACACCTCCAGCCCCTAATGTTCATTTTTCAGTAGGTAAATATGTCCGTCTTAAGGCAGCTATTTCCCCATTTTGGAGCAGTCACTATTACTAATTTCTTGTGTATGCGCTAAAATTTTTAAATCCATGTGAAAGCTTGGCATCATGCAGAGTCCAGGGTCCTAACATTTGGGAAGATGAGGCTTGAGATCAGCCCGTCTACATAGTAAGTTCTAGGGTGGTTCAGATTGCAAGACCTGATTCAAAAAAATTAAATAACAATAAAGAAAAACTTTTGAAATTTAAAAATCTATGTGAAGCAAAAGTTGAAGCACTACTAATCATTAATAGTGCATATATTTTGTCTAGTATCTTCATTTATCTTTAACACCTCACAACACTGGTTCTCAACCTTCCACGGGGCAATCCTTTAATATAGGTCCTCATGTTGTGGTGACCCCCGACCAAAAACCTATTTCATTGCTACTTCATAAATATAATTTTGCTATTGTTATGAATCGTAGTGTAAATATCTGCTATGCAGCCCCAAAGAAGTCCCGACCCACAGGTTGAGAACCTCTGCCTTAGTGGACTAATACCCGACTGTGTAGTTAGTACTTACACCAGCTCACTGGCCCTTTGGCTTTTATTTTGAAGTGCAGTCTTATCCCGAGACTCTGGCAAATACTCATGAAGTTTGTTCACTAGGAAGTAGAAAAGCTCACTGGTCTGCAAGAGCGGGGGAGGAAACAATGAAGACACCAGTTGTTAAAGCTCCATCCACACATAAAAGGACAACAGAAACATCTCTTCGATTCAGGAAGAGACTTACAACAGTTTCTTTAACACGAGCGGAATTTGAACAGAAAACATACTTTTTCGCTCAGGACCATCCAGGTGGGACATCAAGAGCTAGGGGACTTCAGTTCGTCCTGGCCCAGGCATTGATGACGTCATCCAGGAGTAAGTGGGAGGTCATTGTAAGGCCATGAACAGAGCTGAACAAATGTGCCATGTAATAATGGTGTGATAATAGCCAATAAAAGCAGTGGGGTGGTGTAGGAGGTTCTTCTGGTCATGTGTTGCTTTCATTGGTTAATGAATAAAGAAACTGCCTTGGACCTGATAAGGCAGAACTTAAGTAGGTGGAGAAGACAGAAATGAATGCTGGGAAAAGGGCAGAGAAGAGAAGCCATGGATCCTCTGCCTCAGACGGACACTGTAGGATCTTCCCGGTAAGCCACTGCCATGTGGCAATTTACAGATTAATAGACATGGGTTAAACTAAGATGTAAGAGTTAGCCAACAAGAAGTTAGAGCTAATGGCCAAGCAGTGTTTTAATTAATACAGCTTCTGTGTGGTTATTTCGGGTGTAAGGTAGCCAGGCGGCTGGGACAAACAAGGAACCCTCTCCTTTACAACAGTGGGGAAGCAGACGAACACTTTCGATGCTGCGTTTGAAATACAGATTGTCATTTTTATCCAAACAAACACTTAGGCTTGAGAAACTCATGTTTCTGTGTTCCTATTCAAGTTCACGAGCTAAGCGTGAAAATTAGTGACATATATAAAACCAGGCAAGTCGGTACAAGAAGTGTGCAGTCTCTCCTTTCTCGTCCCGTTGTTCACTGTTTCCCTGGGCCTGTGGTGACTGGTGACAACTTACGCTATTTAGATGGTGGCACACGGGGGTGGCCAGGGGGGTCAGATCCCCGGAATGTGAGGACACAGTGGTTGTGAGCCGCCCATGTGGGTGCCGGGATCTGCACTCCAGTCCTCTGCAAGATCAGTGTTCTCTCCTAACTGCTGCACCATCTCTCCTGCCTCCACAAAGTTGATTTTTAAAGAAGCAATGGAGATGTAAATCTTGATTTTCTTGCCCAGAACTGAAAATTGGAAGTATGTCTACTCTCTCTACTTCTGTGTGAGCTCCAGGGGGACATCGCCCAGGCTCTGGTAAAGCTAGGGATTTAGCTAGGGACCACAAAAGATAATCTTTTAAATAGAAAAGTTAATCCTCCTGAAAGGATTTGAGAACGTTGCCTTCCTTAGCCATAGATGCTAACTTTGTGTAAATGGACTTTGCATTGTGGCAAAGAGAGACGGCAAAGATAAAACTCCGGGATATCCATGTATTTATATGGTCAGGACCATAGAGGAGCCACGGAAGCACGCAAAGACTGTGTGTCCTCTGTGTGTGTCCTCTCTCCACTCAACCCTTCCACGTTCCACAAGCAGAATTTAAAGTCTCTTTAGTCCAGCTACCGGCACTATGCTGAAGAATGGCTAGGATTTTCAAGTGTGAGACACGAAATGGGTGGTTTTAGTCCTAACTTTTCACAAGAGAGTAAGAGTTCTATTTAATAAAAATTGCTTCCAGCATGGCATATGCATGCATTGTGTTGGGCCTGAGCATGCTGTGGTAGGCACCTGAGCCAACCGCCAGTGTGACCATGCTTGATTCTTGAGGGCAGGAACCCTGTCTTAACCCCACTCCCATGCCTAACGCCTGTGACCATGCCTCGCACTGATTAGGAATATAACAAATGTTTGCTTGATTCTTGAGGGCAGGAACCCTGTCTTAACCCCACTCCCATGCCTAACGCCTGTGACCATGCCTCGCACTGATTAGGAATATAACAAATGTTTGCTTGATTCTTGAGGGCAGGAACCCTGTCTTAACCCCACTCCCATGCCTAACGCCTGTGACCTTGTCTTGCACTGATTAGAAATATAATAAATGTTTGCTGTGTTATTAAAATGCTGTGGGTGATGCTGGAAATTGACATTGCCCATTATGGTAGCCGCTGGCCACGGGGGCTATTTAAATTAACTAAAGTTGAAATTCCACTACCTCTGTCCTTGGCCACCTCCAAGTGCAGATGGTGTCTACTGAACTGGGCCCCACAGACTACAAATAGCAAAGAGTCATATGCACAGAGTAGGTCCAGAAATCAAAAGGAGCAAGGTACCTGGCTCCTCACTGGGGAAAACAGGGAAGAGAACAATGGCAATTGAGCAGAGCTTTGAGGACAGATAGGCCTTTACTGAGGGAGAAAAAATGGAAGATACAGAGGAAAATGGAAGAACAGAGGAAAGGATGGGATCAGAGAATACTACCTGGTGTTCAAGCCATCACACCCAGCTCAGGGTGGCCGCGGCACACACCTTTAATCCCAGCACTTGGCTGAGGCGGAGGCAGGTGGATCTCTATGAGTTCAAGGCCCGCCTGGTCTACAAAGCAAGTTCCAGGACAGGCTCCAAAGCTACACAGAGAAACCCTGTCTCAAAAAAACAAAAAGCAAAGCAAAACAAATAAACAAACAATAGGTGGAGAGATGAAGGTTGGCTTGGATGAGCTCAGCCTGTCCTCACCTTTCTCTGCCAACCTTCCGCTCCACTACAGCGCCACCTACTGATCAGGCCTGCTTTAAAACTGGAGGTGTTTAAATGGCCAGGCCAGCACTGCCAAGAGCTACACTTTCTCCTATGCAACCCCAGGCAGTACGCATCCTCCTACTTAAAACCCCACTTCAAATCCTGCATTCCGGTTGTCCTAGCACGCTTCTCTGGGCTCTGCCTTGCTCTTTGAGCGTCTGGCTCTACATTTGACAATCTTCTGTGTCATTCCCCGGAGAACCTGCTTCTGCACCCTCGCCAAGCGGGACCTCATGGTGCTAAGTGATTACTCGATGCTCAAGGGTGATCTCATGGGGCACTGTGCCTCCATCTCAGTGTGCCCACTCCTCTTTCGGGGTGACTCTCACACTTGGGCTCCAACCCTTCTTAGGAGGAGCGATGGCTGGATCAGTTCCCCGAGCACCTTCCCTACCAAGATCATGGCTCCCGCTGATTACCCTGCCCTGTTAAAAACAAAGGCCCTTTTAAATACTATAGTCATGTGTTTGTGTTTCATAAGGAAGTCTACAAAAGGTCTTTGAGCAAACAAATCTATACGATTAGGATAGATTAAATTGACAGCACACAGGCAGGGGTGTCTGCAGTTTCCAATTCCCTTAGCCTTTCTGTATGAATTCCATTTTCATAATCAACATCCTTGGCTATTTCAATGCCTGGTGTCCATCTCTGTATTTTCCCATAACCCTGTGAAGTCCCAGAGTCAAAGTGTGCACAGTGTGTCCCTAATAGGATCTATGACACTTGACCATTTTGGGCTGCAGCGCAATCCCCTTCCCCTGTTGCCGCAGACTGACCTGCTATTCTCTATAGCCGGTCTTTCATATCTGTAGGGTAGCTGGCCACCTTGAGTTGCCCGAGGCTGTCCCAGCTAACCCATGTCCCAGGGACATCCTTAGAGCCACCCACACTGAGACAGCAGGCTGCTCTCATCTGGAAAACCGAGATGGCTAGTCCCCTGCATACACAGCACCTCACAGTGAAGTCACGCTCGCAGCTTGAACGGCTGAGTGTTTGTGTAATTCATAGCTGCTCATTAAGAAGGCGGGGGTGACATGTGTGTCCAGGGGCACTGCAGTGGCCTCATGCACACCCAGCATTTATCACTGTAGCGTCTTGACACCTTCCAACCATAACTGAGAACGAAGCACTTTTAACTTACCATGTGAGAATCAAGCTCCTGGGATTCCCTGGGGATCACATTTTTTAAAAAAATACCAATCCCGTACTTAAAAGCATTTTTAAAATATGTATTCCTACTAAAGGAAAACTTGTTAAACTCTCCTTTTCCTCCATCACACATACCAAAACTTGCCCTCTACCACCTCTCCTTGGACAATACCAACACAGCCTGCTTTGGTTACTTTGTATAGTGGCTCCATTTCATCCCATTGTCCCCCATATGCATACATATTATCAATTATCTTATAAATTTTTATATATTAAAACACGACTACATTAAATATAATCACCATTTTTAAAATACAGCATCAGAATACAACTTGAATTTCTACTTTGATTTGCGCTTAAATTTGATAACCAGATAAAACAAGTTTTAAAAATGAGGAACAAGATACTTACTTTCCAGAAAAGTCTTTTTAGGATAAAATTTCTCTGGGCTGCTATTCTGAGTTCCGTGATTAAACTCAGAATCTTCCTCAGAGTGTTGTCCTGAAGAAAGAGTTCAGATTTCAGTTGACTGAAGTGCTTAATTTTCTCCTCGGATCTACGGAAACACACAGGAAGATTCGGGTAAAATGTAAGAAATATCACAGTTATTGACAAGTCTATAAAAGTTTGAGGCTGGTAGAATCTGAGGTGAACTTTGAAGTCCTAGACTTAGTACTGAGAAGCAGGGAAACCCACCCCCACAAAATGGTGCCTATCACTCCCTAACTCACTTTCACCCTGCCCTTGGCCAGTTGGCATGCACGCTCTTGCTGTCTCTGGCAAAGTTTTCAATGGGGGCTCATTTATATCTTTAGCACAGTCCAGGAGCCCTGGGTAAAATTATTTGTTTAATCTTTTCCTTCCATCAATTCCTTCGCCAAGTAAGTGTATTTATAGAGAAATTTCCATTTCATTACTTGACAGGGAAACCAGGACCGCTTGGCACAAGTGGCCGGCAGCTGTAAACATGGCGTGCAAGCTACACACACTCTGACAGACATCCGTGTTTGACAGGCTGCCGCTCGGCAGAAAGCACAGAGTGTCAAGCTAAGAAGTGCTTGCTGATGAGCAGTAAGAACTGCTCTTCCACCATGGAGATGGAAGTTCCCTCCCTCTGCGTGGGTGCCACCGGAAATCATCTCCATCCTTGACCCCATAGGTCTCCACTCTTCAGGAAACAGGCACTGGAAGACCATGAGTTCTCCTTAGAGAAGACAGCTATGGCTGAGGTCCAGCTTCAATTTTCAGTTTTGCCACTTGATTAAACAATCACAGGAGTGAATTTTGCAGATGGCGTCATGTTCAAATATGAAAGGTTGGACAACCCTGTCTTAGATCTTTCCCTGAAGCCAAGGCCAGTGCAGCCTCTCTTCCATTGAAGTTCCATTTATTTTTGTTATTTTTAAGTGTGCGTGCGTGTGTGTGTGTGTGTGTGTGTGTGTCTGTGTACGTGAGTGAAGGTGCCCTGGAGGTCAGAAGCATCAGATCCCCTGGAGATGGAGGGGGACAGGCTACTGTGAAGAGCCCCATGTGTGTTCTCAGAACTGAACTGGTGTCTGCTACAAGAACAGTCTACCTTTTTAATCCCTAATCCATCTCTCCAGACCACCCGCATTGCAACCCCCTCCTATACTTTATTACATTAATCTCATTTTACCTATCGTAATTATTTGTGCCCCTCAGCTGAATTTTGAAACTTGAACAAAAATTGTTGTCTTCAGAGGAGACAGGGGGATGACTCAGCAGGGTAAGTGAGGCATTGGGGTGAAGCAGACGCAGCCTGTGTTCAATCCTGAGGCCTAATTAAGCGAAGGAGAGCACTAACTCTTGAGAGTTGTTTTCTAAGCCAGGCGTGATGGCGCATGCCTTTAACCCCAGCACTCAAGAGGCAGAGGCAGGAGGATCTCTGTGTTTGAGGCCAGCCTGGACTACAGAGTGAGTTCCAGGACAGCCAAGGGCTGTTATACAGAGAAACCTTGTCTCAAAAAACAAAAAGTTGTCTCTGTCTTCCACATACGTGCCATGGCAGGTGAATACAACACACACACACACACACAACATTCACACACACATATACACACAACACACACACACAACACATACATATACACACACACACCACACACACACACACAACACATACATATACACACACACACACAATTCTTTTTAAAATGGACCTCATGTGGCATGTGTTTAGACATCGCAATTGGCCCTAGAAGGGGCACTCACTGGTTGTGCGGCAAGCTCCAGGCTGGGGCTTTTCAGAGACCCGTTCCTCATTGGTGGAGCTCCTGCTGCCCTGCACAGACTGGCTGGGAAACCTCGTAGCTTTAGTATAGAAGGAAGAGAGGGGAAAAACCCGTCCAAGCTCCACGGGTAATTACTTAGAATATCTATGTGTAAACTACAGGAAGAACAGTTTGTGTTCCCTATAGATTAGTGGACTCAACACTCTTGACTTCAGGTAAAAACAACTTTACCACCTCCTGCAGAAACCTGGATACAGCCATTTACCCCACTAATGTACGCAATGTTGATCCTGCCACCGCATGCCTCTTTCCTTAAAAAGTGTCTGATGCTCTCCTCAAGGCAGCCAACAAGCCTTCCTTATTAAACCCAACTTCTGGAAGAAGAGATGGAGTCCTTCCCAGTGGGAAAGCTAGAGAAAAGATTATCAATATCATTTCAGCAACAGCAATTCTACAGGCAGAAAACCAATGACTGGGAGCATGAGGGCTGAGGCCAGACCCTAGACGGGCTCCGTTATGAAGCTGGATAACAACTATAGGGACGTTGAGAGCCTCTCTGGACCTCGGTTGTCAAGTTTGTACAATGGAATGATAGCCACTGGCCTATGATGCTTCAGTGACCACCTTCCCTGCTACAAGTGTTAAATACATGGTTATCTCTGAATAAAACTGGAATAAGTTTGAGGTCGTGTTTCATCCACTTCTGATTCCTGTATTTCAATTTCAAAGACTATAAAATCTTTATACTCTCTTGAGAACTCCAGAAACCACAGAGATAAAGTTTCCACAAATGTAGAGTACATTTTACTATACGATCAGCCTCAACTACCATTTAAATGAAGTGTTATGGGGCTGGCGAGGTGGCTCAGTAGTTAGGAGCACTGGCTGGTCTTCCAGAGGCCCCAGGGTTAATAGTTAGCACCCACACGCTGGTTCACAACTGTCTCTGCCTCCAGTTCCCGAAGACCCAACGCCCCCTCCTCTGCTTTGATCCACTGAGGATTGCAGCAAATTTATTCTTTCTTCAAAAGTTGCAAAAAATATGGTAATTTTCTAATTCTATTAAATCTGCATTCATTGGCTGGGTTGCAGTAAAAGATAATTTGCCATCACCAGCTAGGGCCACTTGGTAGCCCAGAAGTGGTACAGGAAAGGCACCATTCCCACCACTTGTTAGCTGTTTACAGAGAAAGGGGCTGGGGCCCAGTGTCCTCAGATCCACTGTGTTTTATCTCTGCGTGGGGGTGGGGGTGGGGGGCACCTTCTACGATGCCCGACACGCATCTGCTCACTGTGTTTCAGGCACCCTAGTCCTGTGTCCTCTGGGACTCAACTTGTGTCAACGCAGACCTAAAATTGATGGCAGATGTTGAGGTAGGGGTACAAGTATGGCGGACAACCGCACACAACACACACACACGCTCACACACATGCATAAGCACACTCACATTGCACGCAAATGCTTGCACACACACCACACACATGCACACAGACATGTGCACACGCACACACATATGCATGCACTCACACACGTACACATGCACACATGCATACATGCATAATTCACACCTATGCACAGCATAGAGCTAGAAGAAGAGACGAGCAGAGCAAAGTCTCCCATGAGTCTATCACACATGGCCCCTTACCTGTATGGCTTTGGAGTCCCGCTGACGAGACTGTCTTCACTGGAGCTTAGGGGATCTTGTGAAAGAGTAGCTCTCTGAATGAGGAAGAGAGCAGGGACTGTCAGAATGTTTGTCTACCAGAAATAATCTCTAGTTCTGATCGATGTCATATACCCACTCCTCCGTCCTGCCTATGGCATTCCATGTGCGACCCATTCTGATATCTGATAGCAGCACAAGGAACTCTTTCAGGATCACTAAAGATTTCAGTGTAACAGTTTTCATGTTCGAGTCTGCTGCACACGTGTTAAAACTGGAACAATGCAGTGACTGGCATGGCCTTTGCTCAAGGAGGACATGCAAGTTTTGTTTTTTCTGTTACTGTTGCTGCTTTGAGACAAGGTCTCGCTTTGTAGCTCCGGGCTGGAACTCACTATGCAGACCAAAGCTGAACACAAACCTTCAAAGATCTTCCTGCCTCGGCCTCCCAGACTTGGGGTTAAAGGCACATGGTACCAGGCCTGGCAAAATTCTGTATTTATAAATGACTTACCATGTTCGGTTAGAAGTTTTATGCCTGCAAACACAAGTATTCTTGTAGCGGGCTCAGGCTTAGTTCCTATCAACACATGGCTGCCTGTAACTCCAGTTCCAGGGACCCCAAAGCCCTTTCCTGATCTCTTAGAATTCCTGTACACATGGAGTACCCAAACAGACACTCAGACATAAATAAATAAAGGAAAGTATTTATATAGATTACAAAATTTAAGTTAATTAAGTTTTGATTTTTAAAATTAGAATTTATGAGATTTTTCTTTTAGTAGACCAATTTTCCTCTCTTGAGGGTTTGTTTGCGTTTTTAACCTGGAGAAAACTTTTTAAAAATG